>NC_133683.1:20584436-23511936 GCF_048934315.1 Petromyzon marinus | reverse complement strand
TTATCATTCACTGGGCTTGCAATCCAGGTCGCCGGTTTGATTTAATCTCCCGGCGTGGCAGTTGAAACAATGGGGCAAGTTTTTTTTATCCTCTCCCCGCTGCCTCTGTCCCTGCAAATAATCAATCAGCAGATCATCTGCGGTGGGGTGAAGTGTGGGTACTCCCACCTCTTTCAAGACATCTGACCAGCGTGGAAGAGTAGGCCAAAATACCCACTCTAGGGGCTCTCTAGTGGAGGCCCTTCCACGAGAAGTGGCGTTAGCAGGCAACTGTGGGGCTGAAGCTTCTTCAGCCCTTCATCATCACCCACAGCTGAGAATCGGCAGAATGCTTGACGCAGATCCTGACTGTTCTGAGTTCAGAATCTGGTAATGGATCGACTAAGCCTGCTTTAAAATATATATAAAGCGAGCACCACTTTGTGCCAATCCGGCAGTGGTTTCCCTACAAAGCGAATGGCCCTCATTATAGGAACATGGAATTGCCACCACTTGCATGACACCAAAACGCAGCAGAGCAGCAGCAGGGTGTTGAATGATTTGGTCAGATAAGCATTAATTTGCTTTACTCTGCACCAGTGCAGATCACGATTGATAGGGGAATTAACATGTTGGCTTCCCCAGTGTTTTCGGGATAAAGTATGTGTTGTCTGCCACACCGTGCATTCATTTCTGCAGCTCTAAGTGCCATCTGGTGGTGATGATTGGAACTAGGAACGAGATATTTTTGCGTATGGGCAATATGTTCGATAGCTCAATGCCAACGTCGATGTCTGCTGGCCACGACGAGAGGGCTTCAGGAGAGACGGGGAGTTTCGATGCAGTTTTGCTGTTCCCCCTCCATTGAAGGAGCGCAGACCACAGTGGTTTACTATACGGTCAAAAGTTTGTGTTGGATGGCCACAACTGCACTACTGTGGCTTGTCTTTAATTCCCCATTGGAGTGGAAGATAGCAGCAGCGTTCAAGCGGCCACAACCGTTAACGAGAAATCACCACGAATGCCGTCAACGCGGTGATCGGACATCGGTCGTCGATCTCCCAGTCCCCAGGAGCAACCGCACGTGCGTGAATTTCCGATTTATGAAGGAGATGTGCGCATCAGCCAGTTGATGTTCACATGCAGTGGATGGTACGATTCTACTCACTGTTGACAGTAGTGGTTCTTAACCTGGTGTGCACGCACCCCCTGGGGGTGCGAGATGCCCTTTCTGGGGGTGCGAGACACGATCAGATTTTTTTAAAAGGTAAATCATGGAAACACAAATTAAGCACGGGAATGTAGTACAACTACTTTGTTTCATCAAACCTATGTATTTATGACCATTCTAATATGTTTTACGATTGAGAACCAAAGGGGTGCAGGCTGCAGTAAAGGTGAAGAACCACTGGTTTAGAGGGAAGCACAATTGGAGCTAAGAGAGTACGAGTCGGAAAATCGAGGGTTTATTTTGCCCAGCTGACTTGCATATTTTTGGATAAATATCTTTAGCAATCCACAGCTCTGGTTATGGGAGTTAATTTTTTATGCATACTGGCCAGCACTGGTTGGTTGGAAGCGGGAACGAACCCACGACTGGTTCAGGTGTCGCTTACCACTTAGATCAACCGTTGCTGGATATCGAACGCAGGTTAGTGGCTTTATAGCGCAGTGCGCTAATTGCTTGCGCCACCACTCCCCTTCTCCAAACTCCCGACTTTCATATACGTACAATATATGCAGAATATATGCTGTTAATATATCCGATGCAGACATTTGGCAATTCTGATTAAATTAACCAGCAAAATATTGTAATTTTTAATGTGAGGCTGCATTTCATGATAATGCTAATAATTAAAGTGGATTTGCACTTATTTAAGAAACAGAAAAAAAAACTTGATACTGTTTACAGTTTTAAATAAAGCAAACCTCTAGCAAGCACATATTTTTCCCTAGCATATACGGTTACATAAACCCCGTGGGTTGACGTAACCGTATATAAAATAGAATATCACGGGACCGTATTGGCAGTGGCACACAAGCTAGATATGACACGTTCACCCACATTTGTCATCAATAATGCATTATACCATGAAGGCTAACGTTTAGGGCAATGGCCCTTCCTCAAGTCAAGAGTGAGTTATCCTAAAAATGGACCGCAACGATTCCTTAGCCTCTTAACTTCGTTATTGGCAGCCTATTTGCCAATCCACTGCTGGATGAAGGCCTCCTCCCAAAATATATCGGTCATGGGAGTTGTAGGCTTCACCACGCTGAACCGTGTTGGCTGTTGATGGGTAGGTAGGTAGGCAGGGACCAGTGCAGATATTAACTCACCACTGATGGGAGCCTTGGCTTGGAATCAAACTCATATCACTGGGTTTATAGCGCAACAGGCTAACCACTACACCACCGCACCGCACCATTTTCTACAATGGGAATGTGTAATTGATGTGTCATTGGCTGAGAACAAAGTGTAGATGAACCCTGACAGACGCCGATTGCGGATTTGCTGTTAACAATGATGCCTTAAGTAATGATCCACTGCTGGATGAAGGCCTCCCAGAGTTGTGCCCACGACTCTCACGATCGTGCGCAGTAGTAATCCACGTGACGCCTGCGCGCGAGTCAGTTCCGTTGCTCCAATCTCGCAAGGTGACGTGAATCTCAGAAGTGTTCCATTCCGTGTCTGCCACTCCGTCGTTGTTCTACACCAGGGGGCCAGCAACCACAATACGAAAAAAACATTTTTTTTGCTCGAACTCGGTAAAACTAAAATATATTTCACGAGCCGCAATGCAATGCGAATACGAGACGGTGGTGGTCCTTAATAAATGACGTCAGAAATCGGTCCTTAAAGAGCCGTACGTGGCTCTGGAGCCGCAGGTTGCGGACCCCTGGTCTAGACCATCTACCATCATTCCCTCTAGGTGTGACGCGCGTCGCCCAAACCCACTTACTTTTTTTTGTCGACAGTTTGAATTATGTCTTTAATCTGGAAATTATTCCCTAATCAACCGTTATTCCTCTTTCTGTCTCTCAATGTAATCCAAAGCTTGCGTCTCTCCACGCTTTTTTAATGCGTCCATGCTTTCGCTGTACTTTGTGAGTATTCCCAGGTGGTGGCAGCAAAGGACTTAGCACAAGCTTCTGATAATGCCAGACATGGTCAGAGCCACGATATCTCAACACATTCAGCTTATGAAAAATAAACTCATCATTCAACTAATATTCTCACCCTATGAGCAAACACACTGTTATGCATGCCAACAAACTTAAAATTACCATCCACACTTCCTCCTAACCTATCGCCACGGACAAATATCGCCCATATGTAGGCTGTATAGACTGTTGGGGCAAGTGCTGTTCGCACACAATAGGGTGATGTGGTTGGACCTAATTGAAAGTAGAGCAGACTTCGGGGAGGCTCAGGACCGGTTTAGGATCTTCCACGCCGACGTTGACCGAGGGTGGGAATCGAACTCAGATTTCTGGGTGTGTAGCGCAGTATGCAAACCACTACACTACAATTCACTATCTCGGCAACAAACTCACTGTCACGTACACCGACAAAACAATTTCATTCACTCAGCCTCCTATCAATTCTTACACACTCAGAGCAAAAAAAAACCTTCCAGTTGTAATAAACAGACTTGTCAGATATATACATGATCACCATCTCATCCATATCTTCACTGACTTTGAAACTTGCTTTCTTTTCATCCTAATATTTTAAGTTGTGTTTTCCAACTCAAACGAGTGTGGAGTGGTGCTCTTTGCCTTTTGACATCCCAGAGTTAGAAGTGACAATTAAACATTGTTATGGCAGGGGTTAGTCTAGTCATCAGATAACCACTGCTGATTTCTGACAGTGGTACTCGTGTAATTAGCAACCACGATATGAAGAGCGGCGTGGAACCCAATTGGAATTTTGAACTCGCAGTGTTTTATTGAAAGCTGCACTCACATCACTGTTCATAGTTGTTTTTAACTGTTTTAAATCCCGCATGTCTCCCCCCCCCCCCACAACTTTATACCATTCGTGCGATTGGTATCAGGTATGGAGATGAAGTACCCATTTAGAAGAAAACACGCAGAGCACATGTTATAGAATAGCCCACTGAAGCACCAATTCTTAAATGGCTTCAAGTGACCTAACTTTAGTCAAACTAGGGGTGTTACTCCTTTCCAACGCCTTCTACGATATGTTCATCGCATGGCAGTCAAGTAAAACATATTTTTGAAACTGAGATCTGGAACATTGCCAAATTAAGTGAAAATCTCATTTAATTAAATGTGATTTTTTTTGCAGTTTTCGGTGCCCATTATCTTGCTCCACTTGAGTACACGGTTTAATCACCGGCGGCTGTCCAGATTTCAAACCGACCCCTGAGCCACTTTTGGGACGAAACTATTAATTTAATTAGATGGTGCTTTAGCCCATCTGGCCAGGAAGTAAATAATGTGGTCATAACAACTATATAAATATTCCCACACTCCCCAACAAAGCCGTACATATACAAGTTCACTCTGAAGCTTTCCTGGCAATTTTCTAAATTAATTAGTTACATTCCGTATTTTCACGTGTTAGTTACCATTAATGCAAAATTATTTTTTTTACTATTAATATTATTATAGAGGACGTAACTTTGTCGACGTAAAATTAATGAAAAATATGATAACAAAAATAGTGCTCAGCTCTCTCCACTGTGTTTTGGGTACCTGAAAAAGGTTTGAGCACGTGGAGCAAAACGTCGGGCACTGTGCAAACAACACGTGGTAGAACACAAATACGTATCTGAGAGCCATGCAGCACAACCACAGTAATATGTAAAACTATAAAAAAAAATTCTACCAGGTAAGGCCCACTATGCTATACAATTATTTTTCAGAAGCCTCCTGGTCACAAATGATAGCTCAACGAAGTGGCTTATCGTGTGGAAATGTAAAGCAGCCAAATAATCTAAATGCATGATTGTAAATGTGGAGGGAAAACCCGGAGGATACGGAAATAAATCACGGAGAGAACATGCAAACTCCAAATATACTGGCGTCAGGGTCTGGATCGCACTCACGTTCTCCTTTATACCAGGCGAGGGAGATAATATCTCGAAACCGCGGCACCCCACGTGGTGTTTATTGACTACAAGAGAAGTGAATACAGTGTTGAAAAAACCCCCGATTCTTTACTCTCTTTTAGGAACAAATGAATATCCCACGAAACAAGAACTACCATCATCTTCACTCATAACGAAACTAGGGGTTGCTAGGGGTGCCTGCGGCGCCCCTCACAACCATTTAGAGCCTTCAGCCAGGAACGTCACAAAATAATTGCACACGAACGACGCATTCACGCAAGAACCCGATGCTCCGTTTTGAAGTTTTAAAATGAAAGATCTTTGAATTGTATTATGTTTTGAATTAGATAATTTTATTTCTTCATTAAAAGCTTATATCATTATTTTACATCTGGAAGACTTAATTGAAAATTACATTTCGTGTGAATTTTCTCTCGTCGTTAAGTAGATGGCCTTGCTGGGGGTTTGGTTCGATGCGGACTTTCACCTGTTTGGGACTGCGGGATCGAGATAAGGCGACATAGAGTTGGCCGTACGAGAAGACCGCCGTCTGCAGATCGATTCCAACGTAATCGAACGTCTGTCCCTGTGCCTCCGTCGTTCATGCAGGGGGCGCGTAGGTTTGCAGCGCCCCCTGCATGAAAATGACGGAAAGTGCAGCGTTCATCACAAAGTTGTGCGGTTATATAATAATATAACACCGCTAAAATAATGAACTCACCTTGCAGGTGGCCCAACAAACACTTCATTTCATGTTTTTGTTTGTTTTCACACTTTAATTAAACGCACACACGCGTGTTTTCCCCCCGTGCACATTGCTCATAAAGGAGAGACGATTGAGCCTCAATGAAAGCAAGTGTTCAGTTTCACAGGTGGAAAAACAACATCGACCGCATGTCCGTCCGCAAAAAGCAGACTGCACGCACGTCAAATAAACCCTCCACTATGAAACTTCATGATCATCCATCCTTCTGGTGAAAAAAATCACTTCATTCAAGTGTGTCTTTTTTATTGCAAGACACATTTGTTTATATTGCTCGCGGGAACACCGATGTTCACACCCGGACGGAATGGACTGTAAAATGTCTTCAATCTGCTACATGCCATTTAAGTTTCAGATTTCTACTTTTTTTGGAGACACTGCCAGTGGTGTGATGGATACCACACTGAACTTGCTACTTAGAGATCGACTGGGTCAAGTTGATCTCCCCGGACAGGCAGTGGATGTAATGGACATTTATTTTAAATGTCCCCATCTACGTCTACTTAGAAGTATAACTGTGTACGCCACAGCTAGTTGATCGAGTGTGGTGAGTTGAAGTGTGGGCACGCCCACCTCTCTTATAAGACGTTTGGCCAGCAGGAAAGAGTAGGCAAAAAAAGCCTCTGGAGGAGCTCTCTAGGGCTTGCTGTAGTGAAGGCCCTTCTGCAGCAGTGGGTCGAGAAAGCGATTGCAGGGCTGAGCCTTTGCTTTACTACCTTTAATAAGCCACACATACGAAGGAGATATCACAGCGATACACTCCACAACTCCTCACGCGGTTGTCTCGCTTTGACCACCTGAATGTGAAATTTTAGTTGTCTACATCAGCCACACGATAGAATAAGAAGAAGATTATTCCACTCTTCTTTCATGATGCCATGAAGAAGAACACTGTTTTGGGCAATACTCGGACTTAGTGATATAGTGATAAAGGGAATACAGCCTCGTACTTGTGTAATGACAGGGTGACACCTGCCAGCCTGTAAGGGTAATTACGGTTATAGCTGCATGACAATGCCTTATTATGAAGCAGCGTATCTGGGGTAAAGGTTAAGGATGGTGTCAGTCGAGAAGCTCCGAAAACCATCCCGAAGGGTCTAGTAGGTTCTCGAAAGGGAGCATGGCCTGAGGTGGAGCTTGGCCAGGCCAGGCAGCTATAAGGAACACGGAACAAGCGCTTCGGGCTGTTAGTGTGGGGTCTGGGTCTGGCTGCGTTGCTGCCATCGTCATCTCGTCTTCGACCACGTGGCTGTTCTTCTGCAAGAGCAGCTCAGGCGCCGCTGCTACGCGTGTCAACCAGCCAGCGTAGCACAGGACAGAGATGGACTGCGTGTTTGGACAGCCTGGGTGTAGCCGTGTTACGAAGCGTATCGCCCTGTGTGCTCTTAATAAATAAGAAGCCTTCTACTAGACATGTGTCGGAAGTCACTCACTACACTTGTATCCACACATATGGAAATACTCTTTGATACAAGATGGCGCTGATGATGGCAGCCTCGGCCGGTTGGTGCGCCCAGTTTTGTCCAGTTTGTCTTGAGAGGGGCCTGCTGTTCAACACACCCGTGCTGGTGAGAGGGGCCTGCTGTTCATCACACCCGTGCTGGTGAGAGAGGCCTGCTGTTCATCACACCCGTGCTGGTGAGAGGGGCCTGCTGTTCATCACACCCGTGTTGGTGAGAGGGGCCTGCTGTTCAGCACACCTGTGCTGGTGAGAGAGGCCTGCTGTTGAGGGGCCTGCTGTTCAGCACACCCGTGCTGGTGAGAGAGGCCTGCTGTTCAGCACACCCGTGTTGAGGGGCCTGCTGTTCATCACACCTGTGCTGGTGAGAGGGGCCTGCTGTTCATCACACCCGTGTTGGTGAGAGAGGCCTGCTGTTCAGCACACCCGTGCTGGTGAGAGGGGCCTGCTGTTCAGCACACCTGTACTGGTGAGAGAGGCCTGCTGTTGAGGGGCCTGCTGTTCAGCACAGCCGTGCTGGTGAGAGAGGCCTGCTGTTGAGGGGCCTGCTGTTCAGCACACCCGTGCTGGTGAGAGAGGCCTGCTGTTCAGCACCCCCATGTTGAGGGGCCTACTGTTCAGCACACCCGTGCTGGTGAGAGGGGCCTGCTGTTCAGCACACCCGTGCTGGTGAGAGGGGCCTGCTGTTCATCACGCCCATGCTGGTGAGAGGGGCCTGCTGTTCAGCACACCTGTGCTGGTGAGAGGGGCCTGCTGTTGAGGGGCCTGCTGTTCAGCACACCCGTGCTGGTGAGAGAGGCCTGCTGTTCAACACACCCGTGCTGGTGAGAGGGGCCTGCTGTTCATCACACCCGTGTTGGTGAGAGGGGCCTGCTGTTCAGCACACCCGTGCTGGTGAGAGGGGCCTGCTGTTCAACACACCCGTGTTGGTGAGAGGGGCCTGCTGGTCAGCACACCCGTGCTGGTGAGAGGGGCCTGCTGTTCAACACACCCGTGCTGGTGAGAGAGGCCTACTGTTCATCACATCCGTGCTGGTGAGAGGGTCCTGCTGTTCAGCACACCCGTGCTGGTGCGAAGATGGCGCCGATGATGGTAGCCTCAGCCGGTCGGTGCGCCCTGTTTTGTCTTGTTTTGTCTGTCAATTCAGTGTTTTGCCAAGATTTTCGGAGTTCTCTAAAAAGAGACGAACTTTTATATATCAGGGAAACAACTCCTGTGGATTTAATTCCTATTTTTCTGCTTCCAGCGGCAGAATTAGTAGGCATTCTAGTCAATGCCGCGCTAGGCTTTGCTCAAGCAGCGAAACGCCGCCCAAGGGGTAAACGGTCGGGGGCTCTGGTACGGCTACGCAGACGCAGGATCCGAACAGTGCTTCCGAGCTTTTTCCTCTCCAACGTACGTTCACTGTACAACAAAATGGATGAACTTCAGCTACTGATGGTAAAAAACAAAGACTTTCTTTCATCTTCTGTTTTGTGCTTCACGGAGACATGGCTGTGTGATTTGATTCCGGACACTTCGCTACAACTAGCAGGATTCCATCTTGTAAGATCGGATCGTGACATAGCACTCTCCGGCAAGACGAAAGGCGGTGGTATTTGTTTTTACATTAACAGTGGCTGGTGTGTAGATGTCACAGTGATTCTGCAACATTGTTCTCCACTCCTTGAATCAATTTTTATAACCTGTAAACCGTTTTACTCGCCTCGTGAGTTCGCGTCGCTCATTTTGGTCGGAGTTTATTTGCCGCCTTGTCCTCAGGTTAAAGAGGCCCAACGCATGCTCGCCGATCAGATTCTGAGTGTGGAGCGAGCAAATCCAGATTCGTTGGTTATCGTACTTGGCGACTTTAACAAAGGTAATCTCAGCCACGAACTCCCCAAATACATACAATTCATTAAATGCCCAACCAGAGAAGGGAACACTCTGGATCACTGCTACACTACAGTCAGTAGAGCCTACCACGCTGTCCCCCGAGCAGCACTAGGACACTCTGACCATGCCATGGTCCACCTGATTCCTGCATACAGGCAGAAACTAAAACTCTGTAAACCTGCTGTGAGGACATCTAAACAGTGGACCAGTGAGGCTGTGGAAGATTTGCGGGCGTGCTTAGACTGTACTGACTGGGATATGTTCACGACTGCTACCAATAGTCTGGATGAACTCACAGAGGCTGTGACGTCCTACATCAGCTTCTGTGAGGACTGCTGTATCCCAACACGTACCAGGGTGAACTTTAACAACAACAAGCCCTGGTTCTCAGCAAAGCTCAGAAGGTTGAGGTTGGAGAAGGCGGAAGCGTTTAGGAGTGGGGATAGAGACAGATTCAAGGAGTCGAAGAACAGGTTTAGCAAAGCGGTGAGAGAGGCTAAACGACTGTACTCAGAGAGACTAAAACACCAGTTCTCTACTAACGACGCTGCTTCTGTCTGGAGAGGGCTCAGGCAGATCACCAACTACAAACCCAGAGCCCCCCACACCACTAACGACTCCCGCCTAGCCAACGACCTGAACGAGTTCTACTGTAGATTTGAAAGACAATTGGACTGTCCTGAACCACCCCTTCCCACCCAAGATGCGCCATCCCCACCCATACTACAGAGACGACTCTCTCCTTTCAGGAGGGAGAAGTTAATAGACTTTTCAAGAGGCAGAATCCACGCAAAGCAGCCAGGCCGGACTCTCAGGCACTGCGCTGACCAGCTGTCTCCGGTGTTCACCAACATCTTTAACACCTCCCTGGAGACATGCCATGTACCAGCCTGTCTCAAGTCCTCCACCATCATCCCTGTGCCCAAAAAGCTAAGGCCAACAGGACTAAATGATTACAGACCGGTCGCCCTTACATCTGTGGTAATGAAGTATTTTGAGCGCCTGGTCCTGGCACACCTCAAAGCCATCACAGACCCTCTCCTGGACCCCCTTCAGTTTGCCTACAGAGCCAACAGGTCTGTGGACGACGCAGTTAACATGGCCCTCCACTTCACCCTACAGCATCTGGATGCCCCAGCATCCTACGCCAGGATCCTGTTTGTGGACTTCAGCTCTGCCTTCAACACCATCATCCCTGCCCTGCTTCAGAACAAGCTATTCCAGCTGAACGTGCCCTACTCCACCTGCAGGTGGATCACAGACTTCCTGTCTGACAGGAAGCAGTGCGTTAAGCTGGGAACACAAGTCTCTGACTCCAGGTCCATCAGCACCGGAACTCCTCAGGGCTGCGTCCTTCCCTCACTGCTCTTCTCCCTGTATACCAACAACTGCACCTCCAATCATCTGTCCGTCAAACTCTTGAAGTTTGCGGACGACACCACCCTCATTGGGCTGATCTCTGGTGGGGATGAGTCTGACTATAGGTGGGAAGCTGACAACCTGGTGACCTGGTGTAGCCAGAACAACTTAGAGCTAAATGCTCTAAAGACAGTTGAGATGGTTGTGGACTTCAGGAAGAATACAGCCCCACTCACCCCCATTACCCTGTTAGACTCCCCAGTCAAAATTGTAGAGTCCTTCCGCTTCCTGGGCACTATTCTCTCCCGGGACCTCAAGTGGGAACTGAACATCAGCTCCCTCATCATGAGAGCTCAACAGAGGATGTACTTTCTACGGCAGCTGAAGAAATTCAACCTGCCAAAGACAATGATGGTGCAATTCTATACAGCGATCATTGAATCCATCCTCACCTCCTCCATAACCGTCTGGTATGCTGCTGCCACTGCCAAGGACAAGAGCAGACTGCAGCGTATCATCCATACTGCTGAGAAGGTGATTGCCTGCAATCTACCAACCCTCGAGGACCTGCACACGACAAGGACCATGAGGCGAGTTAGGAAGATTGTGGCCGATTTCTCCCACCCTGGACACTCTCTGTTTCAGCTACTCCCCTCCGGCAGAAGGCTTCGGTCCATCAGGACCAAAACCTCACGCCATAAAAATAGTTTCTTCCCATCTGCTGCTGGCCTGTTAAACAAGGCCAAGGGCTTACACTGATTTTAACATTTTATCTACATAATGACACCTTGCCGATATTAACTATGTTAACCTATTTGTATTTTTTATTTTTAAATTATATCTTAAAGCTATTTTATATTCGATATTTATTCAATTTTATATACTTCAGCCCCTTCGTGTTAGACTTTTAACCCTTATTATTATAGTAAGACTTGTTTAAAACTTATTTAAGATTTTAGATTCCTATATGTTGAATGTATGCACCATCCTGCCAAAGTAAATTCCGTGTCGGTGTGAACTTTCATGGCGAATAAAACCCTTTCTGATTCTGATTCTATTCGGTAAAGTCACGTAGGTAAAAAATAAAACAAAAATCACGCCATTTCGGCTACAACACAAGTGGTCTTCATCAGGTGAAGGGACCGTACTGTCATGAGGACAGCGTTGGAATGAAGAAAGTCAAGCCCAGGTCGCGTCCTTTAAGCTGTGTGGGAGGAAACAAAACGCTTTGACAAAGGGATTAGCATGAAATGCTCATAGAGTAACAACACGGGGGAGGGGAGTTTACAAATGTACAAATGTTGGCGTGAAGGGAAACGCTTTGACAAAGGAATTAGCCTAAAATGCTCAGAGTACCAGCACTACTTGGATAAATATAGTGTACCATTGAAAATTAGTTTAATGTTTGGTATGATTTAGAACATCTTTCCAATGATTGCTTAATTTGAAACCATCTTCTCGGTTGAAATTGTGTCTGTGTTTGTAAATCTGAATTGCCTCGTGGATAAATCTCTGATGATAACCTGTGGGTTTGCAAAGGACCTTGGTATCGGAGAAAACTATATCGTGATCACCCACAGCGTTGTAACAGTGGTCAGCTACGGCAGAAGAATTCGTTCTGCCGTGTTTCAAATCTCATATGTGCTCGCGAATTCGGTCAGAGACATGTCGTTTCGTCTCCCCGATATAGCAATCACCACAAGTGCAGCTCAATTTGTAAACCCCGGGGTACTGTAAGTCAGGAATGACATCCTTCATGGATGGGATCAGGTCACGGATTTTGTGTACTGTATTGAACCGGACCAGGATCTTGTGTTTGTTTAGAATTTTGGAAATCTTTTTAGTAATGCCTGCTAAATATGGTAGTGTGATGGATTTGACCGGAGTATCAATTGGTTGTTTCTGTATGGAGGGAGAAACAGCTTGGTGGATGGTACGGTCAGAGTATCCGTTTCTCTTGAGGGCCAGGTGTACATGTTTAATTCACTGGTCAGGTGGTCTTGGTCCGAAATGCAATGAGCCTTGTGGTATAACGTTTTGATGAGAGATTCTTTTGAGCTGGGTGGTGGTGGGAATCAGGTTTCAAGTAGGAATCTGTGTGGGTGGGTTTCCTGTAGACAGAATGTCCCAATGAGCCATCAGGTCTCCTCTCAAACAGAACATCTAAGAATGGCAGCTTGCCATCTTTCTCCACTTCCATGGTGAATTTGATGGCGGGATGTCTAGAATTGATGTGGTGTAGGAAAAGGTTCAAAGCTGGGAGGCCATGTGGCCAAATGACGAAAATGTCGTCTACATATCTCTTCCACAGGGAAGGTCTGAGGGTGGAAGTCTGGATGGCATCTGATTCAAATTTCTCCATGAAAACATTTGCTATCACTGGTGATAAGGGAGAACCGATGGGGGTACCCTCATTTTGTTTGTAGAAGGTGCCATTCCAAGTAAAGTAGGTATTGGTGAGGCAGTGCCTAACCAGCGCAGGTGTATCGGGGTCTAGTCCATGTTGTACCAAATTTTCAATTATTTCAATGGTATCAGGTACCGGGACCTTGGTGAACAGGGAGACCACATCGAAGCTGACAAGGATATCGTCAGGGGACAGTACAACGTATTTGACCATAGAGATCAATTGGGCTGAGTTAAGTACTGCTGAGGAGGTCTTGCCAGTGAAAGGTAGCAAGTTATCTGACAGAAAACGTGCTAGCTTATAGGTACAGGAGTTGATCGTGGATACAATGGGTCGTAGTGGGGTGCCTTCTTTATGAATCTTGGGGAGACCATAGAATCTAGGGGGTCTTGCAGCAGAAGGTTTTAGGGAGGGACGTTTAGTTGGTTCAATTAGGGAGGTTGAACTTGTGATGATCTTGTTGGTTTTTATAGTTAGGCTATTAGTAGGGTCATTTCTAATTTTTGAGTAACTTCCATCGTTGAGTAGGTTATGGATTTTGTTGTTGTACGAATCTTTATCCATAATTACAGTAGCGTTGCCTTTGTCGGCTGAGAGGACGACTATATCATTTCTGTTTTTTTTTAAATTCGCGAGTTCAGAGCATTAATTTTCGCTGATGTTGCTAATGGGTTCCTTAGCATTCTTAAGAATAGTGGCTATTTCAGCTCTCGCAACGTCTGCTTGGATGTGTCCTATGCCTTTGAGGGCTACATCGATCTGAGAGATGATATCATCTACAGGAATGTTTCGGGGTGACAGCAAAATTTATCCCTCTAGCCAGTACTGTTTTCAGATTGTCCGAAATCGGGGTGTTACTCTGATTAATGACGATTTTGTTAACGTCTAGTTTTGTTATATGTGGGACTGGGTTCTTCTCCGATAGGTGGTTGAATTTAGAAATCAGGTTAGCTTTGCATTTGACTGATAGTGAATCGGCAGAAGAAGCTGTCATATTGTCTACGTGGTTCCAATCAGAAGGTGACATTTTTTGTGTTAACGTTAAAAGAGCTTGTAGGAGAGTCCTGTCTAAAGTATCGAGTTCAAAACAGAGTAGCCTTATCCTCTCTGAGATTATCCCAGGCTCAAGGAAAGTTTGCTCTGCGATACAAAAAAAGAGATGAATGTGGTGTGTCCAACTTTTAATAAACTGGGATTCTTTTGTGTTTATTTTGTTGGCCTTCCTTGCACCCCCGATTCACATAGTTTGCTACGTACGGTGCGAAAAGAAGTTAAACATACATACGTACAATAAAGATTCACAATTTACAGCCCTGTTTTGAGTACATGGGGTGCCACGGTGGCAGGACGTTAAATACCTAGCGTGGTATACAGAAGTTCGTGGGTTCTTTCCCGACCCTGACACCTGCTGTTTATTTGGAGTTTGCATTTTCTCCCCATGGTTGTGTGGATTTTTCTTCAGGTTTGGTTTTTGCCTCCACATGAGAAACATATAATTAGAGTATTTGGCTGCAATACATTTCCACATGATAAGCTACTAAGTTAAGCCATCATTTGTGGGCAGGTCATTTCTAAAAAACAGTTATATAGCTCATTGGGCCTTACCTGGTAAAATAAAAATTAAGTCATATTTGAAATAGTACTTTGGATGCAAACAGGAACTTAATT
Source organism: Petromyzon marinus (assembly GCF_048934315.1). NCBI lineage: Eukaryota > Metazoa > Chordata > Hyperoartia > Petromyzontiformes > Petromyzontidae > Petromyzon > Petromyzon marinus. Next base: position 23,497,348 of record NC_133683.1, on the reverse strand, counting down.
CTTATCACTATATAATAATTTAATTATTATAAGTTTAATACTCTCACAAATGTATATATGTATTAAGCTTACAGAAGGGCAGAGGAGTGACACAGCAGTTGGCGCACTGCGCAGCTATGAACCTGTTGCTGTGTGTTTGACTCCAGACCACGGCTCACATCAGTGGCGAGCGACATCAGAACATGTCCTGTGCACCCAGTTCTACAACCTGCGCTGAGCATCGTGGTGAATTGGCGGTCAAACAACCACCCCCATGACTGACACGGCACGGTGAGGCTTTCATCCAGCAGTGGATAGCAGTGGATTGACAATGGATGTAAATTTTTTATGAGAAATGATTTACTTAACAGACAAGGCAAATGTTTACCAACTTTGCTTTCATCAGGACGTATGAGCGCAATCCAAAGTGAATCGAGGCATTATAAATCATCAGATGGGAGCTGATCCCGAGCATGCAGATAACTGACTAGTGCTGTGTTTTGTTCTTTGGGCCGTGCAGTCAACAATGAGAGCTTAAGTTCGATGGGAAATTTCCGTGGGCAGTTTCTCATCTCGAGAACCTGATAAAACGCGAGAGCATGACACAGTGGTGCGGATTTTCTGCGAGCGCTTTAACATCCCGCATGAATTTTCAGCACAATAATTATTTATACGCGTTTTCTTTGGGTCTTTCGGTAAAGTCACGTCTATGGTTTCTTTGAACCAAAGAATATTAATTCCTGCAGTCATGAAAGCTTTAAGTCAAGATGTATTCATACGCGTTTGCTATGGTTTCATTGCCCTCCGTAAAAAAGCTAATTTAATTGGTGAACATTTTGTCCTCGTCCCCATATCCAGGTTCTTTTTGGGCGCATTTTCGTTCAAATTCTCAGGGTTTGGGGCATATTAACACGGTCACGGTTGATAAAGAACCGTGTTACCCAACCTATTACTGTATGTTATACAACCAACCATCCCGTCGCTTCCCCTCCATTGAAAAAGAAAACAGAATTAGCTGAAAAGTATAAAATGTTATACTAACTTGGAACGTGTACTTGTAGAAAATAAACAAATATATTTTAATACTGTGCCCTTCTGTTACACAAAGTGTCATGTTTATGCAACCCAAATTAAATTTTATCGTGAACACAAATACGAGAGAGGAGGACGTCTACCACGGAGGTGGAGCGATTAGATCAGCTCGTGGTTGCAGGCAACTGGGGTGTATTGTGGGATTGCGGGATCACGAGGGGTTGGTGATGGCCAATGGCAGCCTTCATCCAGCAGTGGATTGATCATGGCCCGTGATGATGGACATGAAACAAATGTAAAACAACACGTCATAATTTGTGCGTGTGTGTAAACTTCACAGTGATCGCTGAATCGGCACTGTTGAACCCAAGCCTTCATTACATATCTGTTTTCATATCCACCTTGTTTTATTTAGCTTTTCTTTAGTTTCCATGGTTTGCGCGCACACGCACATATAAACACACGTACGCACAAGTGGTGATCACAAGGATCTATCTTTTAGAGGTGCTCTTAGAAACGAGCTTACAGCTGTAATTCGTTTTGCACAACAGCCTCAGCACAACACTATAATAATAACGACAGCGGAGGAGACGCGAGCGGTGACTTGGACGGGATTGTTGATGGAGGAGAGCGGTGCTAAGTTTGAGCGTTGTGCCGCATCAGCATTACCACACGGACGGAGCACATCACCCTATATAAAAACCACATTCTCAATGTACAGTCAGGTGGAAAAATTCCAAAACGCTGCGATGACATAGCGTGAATATAAGGTCACCCACCTTATAATCCTTCTCCATCACGTTCATAAGGTGCGCCTAGGGCGATGTTTGCGTGCTATTTTAATTCCAAACCATGAGGGGCGGGGGGGGGGGTCTCATATCTACACCGTGACACAATTTATGACATTTATATACAAAAATAAACCCCTAGAACTTTAATTTATATTAACAGTGATATTGTACATCTAGCTGGGCGCCACAGTGGCGAGATGTTAACTACCTCGCTGGGTATACAGGACTTGGAGAAAGACACGCAGGACTAATAACAAATGAATACATTTACGTCGGTGCACGTTATTGCTGACCTCTTGCAATTGAGTTGTTGCGTATGTGGTGACTGTTGTGGCATTTCATGAAATATAAACTCTATATATTGTCAAGACATTTTTGTAGCCATTTTTGGGGACTTCCAGAAGATGACAATTTTTTTTTAAACAAGTTACGGGTCAGGTTCGCAAACTGTAAGGTGTTTTTTTTTAAAGAATCCGTGACATTATTTTCAAGTGTGTACAAAGGATGCTGTCTCCCAAACCACGTTCTTGATGAGAAGGCGTTCCTTAAAAATATTGATTCTCAGAAAAAAAACTTTTTTAATTATCATTTTAGTAATAAAAAAAACGTGTTTGCTTTCACCCTCTTCCCCACTTGCATAAAGATTGATTCTTAAATCCGCCATAAATGCATCTAATAATGCGGATAAGAACTGATTTTTTTCCATTCGTATATACAGTATGTTGCATGTAATGGGTTCACGACGTCCCCGCAGCTCGATAGCAGGAATGCTAAGCGCACCCTCAGAGTGTCCTTTTGCGGCAACACTGCTGACATTTTCCCACTCTTGACCTATCTCGGAGAGAAGCTGGACCACATGCTAACTTTCCACGATCACCTAAAAAAGGCGGCCGCTGAGATGAAGACAAGGGTCAGCCTGGTCCAAAAACTGGCCAAGCACAAGCTGGGGAGCAATCATTGCTTTGGATATCAGTGATGGCCCTCGACTATTTACGTGCACAAGTATGGACCAGCAGAAGCCACGCTTACCAACAAGCACCTCGTGAGAGGCCTCGTACAGATGATCCATGGCTTCAATCTTCCGCTTAAGGGCCACAACCCTAAACCGCATCCACACAAACCGTAGCAGCAAGTGCAGATACGTGATGCACACGTGGATAATAACAAACACTCCTGTGTGCGACTGGTTACCCAGAACAGATCGTTATGTTTTGTTGTTTGGATTTAATTGTCCGCAGTACCTAATTCTATGTCAAGCTTCGCTAGGAGCTATAAAGGGGGCACTTCCTGGAGTCGTTCAGTAAAGCACTCGCTCATGTTCAAGCTTCTCTGATTCTGGTCTGATTAAGCAGTGAGTCCGGGGTTGCTCTGGAGGGACAAGACGCAACAAATAAAGTGACGACGAAGGTTTAACGGACTTGTGCGGAATTATAAATGAACAAGCTTTAAACTAGGAAAAAGTCACGAAAGCTTCAAATCAAGATTGAACCACCTCTACGGGGAGGGTTTCCACACAACTATTAGATCTTTCAACATACTGCGAGACAAGAAGGCTCACCTGATCGAGTCTCTCACCTTTCTGAAGAGATGCCGCGACAACAAGGTAATACCAATCGCCTTTACACTCACATCTGCTGCTGTCACTTCTCCTAACTCTAAACGGATCTTGTTTAGGGCCAGCCTAGCTCTAATCTCAGAGAGAATAAGATTGCTCCGATTTGAACTTGATAATTTAAACAAAATTCTCTTACAATCACACTTAGAATTAACATAAAATGTCCACATCTGATTGGGACCATGTAGATAACATGACAGTTTCTTCAGCTACTTCAATGTCAACCAAATGTAAAGTTAACTTGATTGCTAAATTCAACCTCCTGTCAAAAAATAAGCCAGCGCCACACGCTAAAAAGTTAGATGTTAAGATTGTCATCAATCATAGTAACATCCCAATTTCCGACAGCCTAAAATCGGTACTAGCTAAAGAGTAGAATTTCGCAGTCACCCCTAAACATATCCCCGTGGATGATATCATTGCCCAGGTCGACGTAGCCCTCAAAGGCTTGGGACACATCCCAGCAGGCGTTGCTAGATCTGAAATCGCTGCTATCCTCAAAAACGCTAAGAAACCCATTAGCAACATCAGCAAGGACGAGCGTTTTGAACTCTCTCAATTAAAAAACAGAGATGACATAGTCATCCTCTCAGCCGACAAGGGCAATGTCACTGTCATCATGGATAAAACCACTTACAACATCAAAATTCAGGACCTTATTGATGGCAGCTATACCAAAATCAAAAGAAATCCCACCAATCGCCTAGCTACAAAAAACAACAATATCATCACTAATTCGACTTCTCTTATCGATTTGACCAAGCAGCGCTCTCTAAAACCTTCGGCTGCTAGACCACCCAGATTTTATGGCCTTCCAAAGATCCACAAAGAAGGTGACCCACTCCGTCCTATCGTCTCCACCATTAACTCACCTACAAACTGGCCCAATTTCTGTCTGAGACCCTGCTTCCTTTCACAGGCAAGACCACCTCAGCTGTACTTAACTCAGCTCACTTGGTTTCTCTCATAAAGGACATCTCACTGTCTCCAAATGATTTGCTTGTCAGTTTCGATGTAGTCTCCCTGTTCACCAAGGTACCTGTACCTGACACCATAGCAATCACTGAAGACTTGGTCCAACAGGGACTGAATCCAGATGTACCACCTTTGGTAAGGCACTGCCTTACCAACACTTACTTCACCTGTAATGGTGTATTCTACAAACAAAATGAGGGTACCCCAATGGGTTCTTCCTTATCGCTAGTGGTAGCGAATATTTTCATGGATGCCATACAGACATCCACCCTACGTCCTTTCTTGTGGAAAAGATACGTAGATGACACGTCCGTCATCTGGCCACATGGCCTGCCAACACTGAACCAATTTCTCAACCACATCAATTCCATACACCCATCTTTAAAATTCACCATGGAAGTGGAAAAGGATGGCAAGCTACCATTTCTGGATGTTTTGATCGAGAATAGACCTGATGTCTCGTTGGGACACTCTGTCTACAGGAAAGCCAGCCACACGGATGCCTATCTAAAGCCTGACTCCCACCACCATCCAGCCCAGAAGAATTCCCTCATCAAAACACTATACCAGAAGGTCCATTGCATCTCCGACCAACATCACCTAGCCAGTGAGCTGGAGCACATACACCAAGCCCTCAGGATGAACGGATATTCTGACCATACAATCCGCAAAGCTGCCTCCCCAGCCATGGGAGACAACCATCTGAGGATCCAACCAATACCATCACTTTGCCATACATAGCAGGGGTTACCAAAAAGATTTTCAAAATCTTAAACAAACATAAGATCCAGGTTCGTTTCAATACAGTGCACAAAATTCGTGATTTGATCCCATCTGTAAAGGATGTGATTCCTGATATGCAATACCCGGGTGTCTACAAACTGAGTTGTGGCTGCGGCAGCAGTTACATTGGAGAAACGAAACGACATGTCTCGGACCGCATTCGCGAACACAAGGCAGATCTGAAACACGGTAGGACCAATACCTCTGCCATTGCTGATCATTGTTTAACGCAGTGGGCTCACATGAAATTGACTTTTCCAAGACGAAGGTACTCTGCAAACCCACCGGATATTATCAGAGATTTGTTCATGAAGCCATCCAGATATATAAACACAGACATTACTTCAACCGAGAAGATGTGTACAAACTAAATAATCATTGGAGGGACGTTATTAACAAGGTGGTTCACTTTATTCCAGTGACCCGGGTGCTGCTGCGGGGTCCACTTTCTGCCCCCCCCCCCTTCTCTCTCTCCCCCTACTGCTGAGGCCTATATAACCTCGTACCATGACAGATCTCTGGTCTACTTCAGCAGTTTTTTATTGCTGTGGTTTTCCCACCTGATGACGATTGCTTGTGTTGCAATCAAAACGTCATGATCTACTATTTTTCTACCTACATGACTTTACCGAAAGAATCAAAGAGTAGGAAAAATGAATTTACTAGTAAACTTGAAAATTAAGAGGGAAGAGTGAAAATGCCTCTTCTTATTTTGATGAAACAGGGGCGCAATGGAGTGCTTATACAGAACTGTTTGATTGTTTTGTGATAGCCAATGACATTAAAAATGAAGTTAAAGTGGAAACTTTCCTTAGTGTGATGGGAGCTAAAACTTTCGCTTGCTAAGGAGTGTGGTGGAGCCTGAGACACCAGGTAACCAGTCACATGAGGGCATTGCGAAAATCTTGCAAGCACATTTTTTCCCCAAGCCACTTGTTATGGCAGAGCGATACCGCTGAAATCCGGAGGCCGCCGGTTCGATCTCCCAGCACCGCAGTTGAAACAATTGTGCACGTTTCATAAATCGCACCACCCATATGCAGCCATCTGTATAGATGGGGTAGACCACAGTTGGTCAGTCAGCAGTTCTTGTGTAGATGCTTTCTACCTCTTCCAAGACATCAGGCCAGTGTGAAAAAATGTAAGCCAAACATACCTTCAACAGAGGCTCTCTAGAACTTCCTCTCGTTAAAGTCCTTCTGCCAGCAGTGGCGTGAGCAAGCAATCAGGGCTAAGTAGCTCAGGCATGAGTATACTGAACCAGCAGCACTAAAATCCTATATCGTATTTCAGGTATTAGCCACCTGGCATTAAATAGGGTTTTCAAGTATAGTGAGTTGATGTTCTAAGCCCGGTCACCAATATGTGCACATAAAAACCATCACATCAAACTTTAGTTTTGAATCTACCTTGCTTCCATTTCATCACTGAGAATGAAAATAAATTAATCAGTTTTACGGTCGTGGAGCAGAATGTGTGAGTAAGTGTGCCACCACGTGGGTGGATTCAAAAAGGCATTTGTAGGGATCTTGGACGTAGTTCCACGAGATCTGCTTCCACATGCCATGCGTTAACACCCAACGTAGCACAGCACTGCCAGGATTCCAAATAAATTATTAGTTTCATGACACGATGCTGCTGATGTCTTAAATCAGCATGGAAATGGGGAGAAAATACAATGTATACATGTTAATGAAAACAAACCTTCAAGTGTATCCATGCTCAAATGAGTGTTGTGGAGTACTCTTCTGCACTGGTGGCCTTGAGCCAGTGATGAAAAGTTCACGTTCTTATGGCGGGGATACATATTGCCATCTGATGATCGCTGTTGACTTCCCTAAAAGTGATACTGATTTTATTGACATTAAACAAATGATGGAGTGAGTCACTCCCAGGTCGAGAGACAAACTCATAACTCTCCCCCAACGGTGAGTCAAGCGCTCTGCCATCGGAGCAACCCGGCCAGATTGCTGGGACTTCCCAGCTGTCTCTGTGGACCTTATTAACACAAAGCAGACTGGGATATTTGGAAAAAAAAAACCCCTTCAGATCTTTCCACTTGATAAGATACATGATTCAGACTTACAGGACTCGATGCCCATCTCTGCTGGAAAAACCTATTCAAACATTAGACGTCTCATCAGTGGCTACCGACCGAAGCAGGGAAACAATTCACATCCTTGATCATCGCAGAAGCAGCAATAATGGCCAAAATGTAAGTATGTGCAGCATCTGAATTCAATCAAATAGCAAGTTGTCAGCGGGGGGGGGGGGGGGGGGATCATGGGCAGGAAAGTACAGGAGAGAGGAGGGAAAGCAACACCACGGCACAACCTGGGACAGAAGCTGGGGCACAGCACCAACAACAGCAGCAGCAGCCGGGGCAGCCAGTGCAGCACTAACGAGCCCCGGGGACTTTTTGGGAAAGGTGGGGGGGGGGGGGCAGAGAGCCTTCACCAAATAAGTCCCACGGTATCCACGAGAAGCCAGGGACCATTCACCATTGAGTCCCAACGGTGCTGGATTTCCCAAGCAATATGTTATGGGGATCCCCAAACTGCTGGACCTCTCTACTTCCCCCCTCATCGGGGGGTGGAAATATTTTCCAGAGCAGCTCCGGCTGAAATTAAGGCCCGAGTCCCAAGGCAGTTTCGCCACTGGTGGCAATACAACTTTGTGGAGTGGCCCGGGGGAGGGTGGGGCGGGGTATGGAACCAGGGCAGGTGGGAGATAGGTGAATGTCTCAGAGGGTGCCTATGTCCACAGGTCCCGTATTGCCCACAGTGCTCCCGGTACCCGAGTGCGTGTGTGCACCATCCTTCTACATTCCACACGAGTCCCTGGTACAAGCATATCGCCGGCAGCGATGAGAATCTGTCAGGCGTGTAAACTCCCTAGCGGCCGAGCCACAATCACTTAATTTCTGAACGTATTTTTTGCACGTGCTTTTCACCTATGCTTTACCAAATGTGGTAAAGAATCCATTCAGAACTCTCGCAGAGCGTCACGTTGTGTGTCTGGGGGCGGCCCGTGGAAAGAGACGTTATAAAACTGCTTCTGAAATTTCTTCAGGTGACTTCTAATCAACACTATGGGACAGGACTTTCCACCCAGCCTGCTGCAGAGATAAATGTTTGGCAAATGACAATCAAACGGTTATTTTTTAATCGCATAGAGGGAATGTAGCGATTAGCATGGTTGGCTACGTATGGTGCGAAAAAGTTCAACATACATACTTACAGCCAAATTGACTATAAAACCAAATGTAACGTAAAATGAGCATCAGGCATTATTGCTCAAACCATATGCTATGTACACTCGATAAAATTCTTCATTTAAAGGGCATTATTCGGGTATACATAACACTTATCAATTACAATCATTTACCTCTCTGCATATTTTACATAGCCAGTCTATTGAAAATAATTGTTATGTTTCCATATGTCTATATTGTGCTGATAGTAACCCTTGCTTATGAGAAAGGCGAATACATATATTATTACCGACTGATTTATACGATGTGTTTTTTTATGCAGTCGTTGACGACTGGGCCGACACCATCAATTCACCAAACTTGAGAACCCAGTTTAATCACCTGACGGGATCCTGAATTCGAACAGTGGGATGAGCTACCCAGCCACCTCAGCTACCCGGCCACCTCTTTGCCATTCCTACTTCAGAGATCAGCTGAGCCGGTAACAGATGCAGCTGATAAGTCTTAGGCCAGATGTAAATGTGGATGCAAATTTTTTTGGTGTGAACTCCTGGCAAACATGGACATCAGCCACCATAGGTCACGTGATATATGACAATAAATGCCCCCCCCCCCCCCACCAAGCAAAAGCATGTGAATCATGCCCATGGGGCGCGTGGGGGCAAGTGTACTGCTGATAAGGTGTTCAGATACGTTGTGCTGATACGCTTGTTTGGCCCTGTAGCTCAGGTGTGCTCAAGCTGGTGTGCAATTCAGTGCACGAGGACAGTGAGAACTAACTCGGCTGAAAATAGCTCCACTGACCCAGACATCACGGCTCGGTTCAGTGCAACCGCTCCGCGTTCAGATGGAAATCGAGAAAATGTGACCGCAGCCACGCTGCAGATATATTGTGGGACGCTCGTTCGTTCTCATTCATTCAGCTACTCATTGAGCCACTCATTCACACATTTATATTCGAGCTAAATACGTGTTGTTTCTTTCAGTTTGGTTTTGTATACAATGTTTTTAGCAGTCTAGAACATTTTTACTGTTATGACGTTTACTGCCACGATGTTTTAAAGCAGCTATTTAATTGATTGCAGTTTATAACCGTTTGCTCTTAGGAAATTGGATTTCATGACATTCATCTCTGTTTTAATTTGTTCCACAAGAATATGTTGACTGTTATGATGTTTAATGCTGTGTTTTAATGTCTTGCACGTGATCCGTTACTGTTAAGATATATTTATCGTACTTATTGTATGTATTTGAAGAGTCTTCTGGTCTCAACTTGGCTCTTACCTGGCCTCAAACAAAGGAAATGAATCAAGGAAAAACTAATGTCTAGAGAAAACTCCAAGCATAAAAATAGTAAAAACACTCAAATGCAACACCGAAGACAATAATTGGTCAACAACCTATTATCCCAGAACCTACTTGCCGTGCTGCCTAATTATAAATTAAAAATAATTCATAACAATATCTCGTTTCTTATTCAATGCTGTTTTCCATCCATTTAATTAGAAGCGGGAAGTACCTTCCTTTCCTGGACTCGGAACCCTGGAATTCAAAACACAGAGCAGCTGCAAGTCACGATTGGGGGAGGGGAGGGCAAGGGGAAGGTAGGGTCCACGTGTATTTCTGATCTGTCTCCAGCACGATTAGTCTGGCCCAGCTGCTCCGTTGCCCTTCTTGCTTATCCCAACCGCTTCCCCACAACTGCCCCCCGTCGCCAGCTCCCTCAAGCCCACCTGCCCTGCCCGCCATAATCTGGCCCTGACGCACGCGCGTTAGGTCTTAGTTCCAGATTACGCTTTCATCATTTCCGTTCCAAATGGGCGTGTGCCCGTAATCTAGACCCATGGAGGGAGGGTTGGTAGATCATGTGAAGATGGAGCCATAACGCACGGAAAATATCAACTTATCCTGCAGAATAAAACGTTTGCTTGTTGGGAGGTGAAAAATGTGGTTTGGCGACTTGAAGAGAGGGAGGTATTGCAGTGAATACAGCTCAAGATCGGACAGGATGAATGGAGTTTGGGCCAAAGAGCAACCATTGTTTGGGCATTCTCTTTTTTGCATAATGGGAGTTTCTTTGGGAACTCTGGTGTTTTCCCAATAATATCAGTCATCCCTGGGAGGGCCCTACTGGAAATGTCTGGAGCCATAAAATCTTCCTGCTCATTTTTACTTTGCATGGTGCTCATCTCCCATTCGCAGGCCTGAGCCAGGGGTGGAAATTCCACATTCTCACAGCAAAGATAAGGCTATACATAGGACAACAACTGTTGACTCCATCACCAAGTGGTACCCATTTTGTTGACCATAGAGAGGTTGAAATGCTGTCGATGCGCAACTGTGATTTGAACTCGCAACCTTCCAAATGACAGACAGACACTTAAAACCCTGCACAACACTTGGCCGAATCATGGAATAATAAAGGATTATTGTTCGTGATACACTGTTTTATTTCGTATGTGTGCAATAATTACAATGTCGATTCGCAGGATAAGGTTATGCCTTTAATACCACTCTCCAATCTTAATTTCAGTTTGGAATTTGGTAGATGCTGGTAATGGTCCACTTGATGTGAACACTACAAATCATGGCCCAGTAAGTAGTATCGTATTTGCAACTTCTTAAAGAAGTTCACGGTTCAACTTATTATTAGTTTTACTGTGGGCGTCATAACCATAATAATACTATTTTATTTCAGAAGCGACCTGATCACAAATGATGGCTCAATGAAGTGGCTCATCATTTGGAAATGTATAGCTGCCAAATACTCAATGCATGTTTCTAAATGTGGAGGGAAAACCCAGAGGACCCAGAGACAAATCCATGCGACCACGAGGAGAACATGAAAACTCCAAATATGCAGGCATCAGGGACGGGATTGAACCCACGACCTCCTGTATACCAGGCGAGTTAGTTAACATCTCACCACCGTGGCACCCTTGTGACCCAGTATTGTCATATCTCCATTGAAAAATAGTTATATGTGTATAGTCATGCATAGGATCATGTCTGAATAGAGCAACAAGCCTCGCAGCGTATGATGCCCCTTAATTTGTGGAAATTTAGAAGACATGAAAGATTTCCTGACGTCCTTCACTCGAGTAGGCCATGATGTGCCAGCGTACAGGTGCCCAAATTTGCCTCATTCGAAAATTACTCAATTGGGAATAAACCCTACATTGCAATCATTGCTGCCTACTGGCAGACTAATGCCCCAGGTCACTCTTGAAAATGAGACTGTCGGTCCCTTGAGTTCTCACCTGGTTAAACAAAATATACTAACGAATTACATTCTAGATTTAAAGCTTTTGTGACTGCTAGGATCCATACTCTTTGGTTCTATTGGGTAAAGTCACGTAGGTGAAAATAAAATAACAAAAAATCACGACGTTTCGGCCACAACACAAGCGGCCTTCATCAGGTGAAGGGACGAGACTGTCTGGAGGACAGCGCTGGAGTCGAAGAAGCCACGCTTAGATCACGACCTTTAAGGTGTGTGAGAAGAAAAAGACCACGTGCCTTGACAAAGGAATTAGCATATAATTTAGCATTGAAATGGCTCATTGAAATAGCTAAGTTAAAGTATACACATCCGCAGAGGTACCCCTTGACAAAGGAATTAGCATCGAATTTAGCATTTAAATAGCTGAGTGATTAGCTTGTAACTGGTCACAGAAATAGCTATGTTAAAGTTAGAGCATATACATTCACCGAGGCACCTAGTACTCATCAAACAGGAGAATTTAGCGAAACACAACCATGCTCAGACATCGGACCTGTGTGCGAGCAAACAAGGTGTTCTGACAAAGAAATTAGCATAAAATTAGCATTTGATTGGCGGATTTTAGGAAAGAGGTGGTGTACGTGCCGGTGAACTCGCAGTTTGGCGCGGGTGGGGGGGGGGGAAAGGGGGGAGGGGGGAGTTTACCTATTGATGGTGTGAAAAGGGGGAATTTATAAGAGCTGCGAAAGTTTGGGGTACCACTACTTCAAAAAATATACTGTACCATTGAAATTAGTTTAATGTTTAGTTCGATTTAGAACATCTTTCCAATGGTTGCTTAATTTGAAACCATCCTCTCGGTTGAAATTGTGTCTGTGTTTGTAGATCTGAATTGCTTCATGAACAAATCTCTGATAAAAGCCCGTGGGTTTGCAAAGAATCTTGGTATCGGAGAAAATTATATCGTGATCCCCCACAGCATTGTAACAGTGATCAGCCACGGCAGAAGAATTCGTTTTGCCGTGTTTCAAATCTGATTTGTGCTCGCGAATTCGGTCAGAGACATGTCGCTTTGTCTCACCGATGTAGCAATCAGCGCAGGTACAACTCAATTTGTAAACCCCGGGGTACTGTAAATCAGGAATGATATCCTTCACGGATGGGATCAGATCACGAATTTTGTGTACTGTATTGAACCGGACCTGGATCTTGTGTTTGTTTAGAATTTTGGAAATCTTTTTAGTGACGCCTGCTATATATGGAAGTGTGATGGTTTTGACCGGAGTATCAAGTGGTTGTTTCTGTATGGAGGGAGAGACAGCTTGGCGGATGGTACGGTCAGAGTAACCATTCCTTTTGAGGGCCAGGTGTACATGTGTTAATTCACTGGTCAGGTGGTGTTGGTCCGAAATGCAATGAGCCCTATGGTATACATTTTTGATGAGATAATTATTTTGGGCTTGGTGGTGGTGGGAATCAGGTTTCAAGTAGAAATCTGTGTGGGTGGGTTTCCTGTAGACAGAATGCCCCAATGAGCCATCAGGTCTCCTCTCAAACAGAACATCTAAGAATGGTAGCTTGCCATCTTTCTCCACTTCCATGGTGAATTTGATGGAGGGATGTCTGGAATTGATGTGGTGTAGGAAAAGGTTCAGAGCTGGGAGGCCATGTGGCCAAATGACGAAAGTGTCATCCACATATCTCTTCCACATGGAAGGTCTGAGGGTGGAAGTCTGGATGGTGTCTGATTCAAATTTCTCCATGAAAATATTGGCTATCACTGGTGATAAGGGGGATCCCATGGGGGTACCCTAATTTTGTTTGTAGAAGGAGCCATTCCAAGTAAAGTAGGTATTGTTGAGGCAGTGCCTAACCAGTGCAGGTGTGTCGGGGTCTAGTCCATGTTGGACCAACTTTTCAATTATTTCAATGGTATCAGGTACTGGGACCTTGGTGAACAAAGAGACCACATCGAATCTGACAAGGATATCGTCAGGGGACAGTACAACGTCTTTGACCATAGAGACCAATTGGGCTGAGTTGAGTACTGCTGAGGCGGTTTTGCCAGTGAAAGGTAGCAAGGTATCTGACAGAAAACGGGCTAGTCTATAGGTAGGGGAGTTGATCGTGGATACGATGGGTCGAAGTGGGGTGCCTTCTTTATGAATCTTGGGAAGACCATAGAATCTAGGGGGTCTTGCAGCAGAAGGTTTTATGGAGGGACGTTTAGTTGGGTCGATTAGGGAGGTCGAACTTGTGATGATCTTGTTGGTTTTTATCGCTAGGCTATTACTAGGGTCATTTTTTTATTTTTGTGTAACTTCCATCGTTGAGCAGATTCTGGATTTTGTTGTTGTATGAATCTTTATCCATAATAACAGTAGCGTTGCCTTTATCGGCTGAGAGGATGACTATATAACTTCTGTTTTTTTATATTCGCGAGTTCAGAGCGTTCATTTTTGCTGATGTTACTAATGGGTTTCTTAGCATTCTTAAGAATAGTGGCTATTTCAGCTCTCGCAACGTCTGCTTGGATGTGTCCTACGCCTTTGAGGGCTACATCGACCTGAGAGATGATATCATCTATTGGTATGTGTTTTGGGGTGAAAGCAAAATTTAGTCCCCTAGCCAGTACTGTTTTCAGATTGTCCGAAATCTGGGTGCTACTCTGATTATTGACGATTTTGTTAACATCTAGTTTTGTCATATGTGGAACTGGGTTCTTCTTTGATAGGTGGTTGAATTTAGAAATAGGTAAACTCCCCCCTCCCCCCTTCCCCCCCCCCGCACCAAACTGCGAGTCCACCGGCACGTACACCACCTCTTTCCTAAAATCCGCCAATCAAATGCTAATTTTTATGCTAATTTCTTTGTCAGAACACCTTGTTTGCTCGCACACAGGTCCGATGTCTGAGCGTGGTTGTGTTTCGCTAAATTCTCCTGTTTGATGAGTACTAGGTGCCTCGGTGAATGTATATGCTCTAATTTTAACATAGCTATTTCTGTGACCAGTTACAAGCTAATCACTCAGCTATTTCAATGCTAAATTCGATGCTAATTCCTTTGTCAAGGCGTACCTCTGCAGATGTGTATACTTTAACTTAGCTATTTCAATGAGCCATTTCAATGCTAAATTATATGCTAATTCTTTTGTCAAGGAGCGTGGTCTTTTTCTTCTCACACAGCTTAAAGGTCGTGATCTAAGCGTGGCTTCTTCCACTCCAGCGCTGTCCTCCAGACAGTCTCGTCCCTTCACCTGATGAAGGCCGCTTGTGTTGTGGCCGAAACGTCGTGATTTTTTGTTATTTTATTTTCACCTACGTGACTTTACCCAATAGAACCAAAGAGTAACGAATTACATGCTCAGAAAAAATGCATAATTAATGATGTTTTAAGATGCTTACCACTTTTAACAAATCTGGATACAGTTCTTTGGGATGTTTTGCTTTGCGTACATTTAAACACTTGGTACACCATGTACAACTGCAGATTAAGCAATTATTAAAATGTATTCTTCAATAATATCAATCTTTATTGCAGCCATGTATATTTAGTTATACAAATTAATGAAACTGAAATAATAAAAACTCCTTTCTGGGTATTCTTTGGGTAGACTTGATTCGAAGCTTTCGTGACTGCAGGAATTACTCTTTGTTTTTCGGTAAAGTCACGTATAAATAAGAAATAATAAAATAACATAATAGCGTACGACGTTTCGGTTGCAACACAAGCAGCCATCATCAGGTACAGAAGAGCTAAATTTACGAGAGAGAGGAAACACATAACCCCAGATGTATATACAGACACCCAAGTAGGGGGGAACTAACACAGATACAACAGGGGACACAGAGAGAGAAGCATACCAAACCAACAGGGTTTAGCAAAATTTGGAAACCATATAAAGCAACACAGACGGTCAGTCAAAACACAATTAACGCATAGTCTGGTTGATTACGCTATTTCAAAGATTGCTAAATTGCAAGTTAAGTATGAAATTTAAAATAAAGACCACGCACACACACATAGAAATCCAAGTAGAGCGAACCAGCAGAGACACGCACACAGTGAAGTCGCCTTAAATAGGCAGAGAAGGTAAGGCTGAGAGACAATGGGACCGCTCCTGGAAATGACGCAGTCTGAATTTCAGTCTCATAACGTTCGCAAATCCCCTTTGAGCAGTGTTGACAACAGCTGTCGCCTTGTATAGCCCCGAAACGACAAAGAAATCGCTCAAAATCCGCAATTTTACATATCAGGCAGATGGCCTCTTTTGGTTCGCGCCGCTTGTCTTATGTAGTACTGTATGTTGAACTTCTTTCGCACCTTATATAAACAATCATGATAATCGGAGGTGCTAATCATTGACTCTTCACCCATTGGTTCACTGGTATCTCACTCTCTGCCAAATGGGCGACAGTTGGAATCTAGGTCTTGAACAAAATCGGTTCTCTTTAGGATTTAAAGGCGTTCTGCAGCAATCCCGCAGTGAGCTTGTACCGTTGCTCCATTGAAAACTGGGTCTCTCTGACGCCGTGCCCACATAACACACCAAACACCGCATTAAGACATTATGACATCTGCACATCATTCCCCGACACCCAGTTGTCATCTACACTGGTGACCATAAACATCCTTTTCATACCATCTGCACCACCATATCATCATCCAACCTCATTACATGCCTTACATTTCGGTCATATAATTAAGTCACAAGACAAGAATGTTTGGTCCCACCAACAGCTGAGCAGCTTGAAACCTCAAGAATGCACTTGCGCATTATGCGCAGGTCAAAATATGTGTGACGCCAAAGCCCGATAAGTTTGCATGATGTCTTTGCCTGCGAATCGTTTTAATCTTCTTGTGGCTTTATTTGGGATCATAAAAGAGAGCCAACGATTACACGAGGATGTAAGCTAGTGTTCTTCATTGCAAGGCCCGTAAGCCACTGTTCGGTCCCTGGTGGCCTTTAGTGCAGCCCCCGACAATGCACAACATGCGATAACACCCCCTCCATCATCGTGCTGTCAAACCCCAATAAACTGTTCTAAACTATTATAGGTGGAGCTACTCACCTCCAACTGCTCGACAACTTGATGACGATCAATGGTTGCCATTCGATGAAGACGCAGGGTCAGCTATTTCATGATTCAAGTATAGATTCTGGTTTTAACATTATGAATAGTCGTGGCTGCAGAGGCCTTCTTCTTTGTATGGTTTATGTGGATGTAGAGCAACAACTAAAATTTGATATTGAGGTGGTTGAGCCAGATGGTTGCATCAAGAGTAGTAGGCGTGGTGTATCGCTATGATGATGCTTCTTTTCGGATTTGCTAATCGGGCATTGGATCAATATGTGTTGTGTCTTCGTCCTCCAGAGCAACCCCGGACTCACTCCTTAATCGGACCAGAGGCAGAGAAGCTTCAACATGAACGAGTGGTTTACTGAACGACTCCAGGAAGTGGCCCCAAACTCCAGGGACCGCGGTCCTTTATAGCTCCTCGTGAAGCTTGATGTACCGTTAGGGACCGCGGATAATTACACCCAAACAACGAAACATAACATATCTTCCCCCTTAAATGGTAATGTCCACATTAACACAAACAATTACTTTCTATAACTTGGAAGAGAAAGTAGACAGCCTCAACATTCCGCTAAACCCAAAGGGGATTATTCTGCCCCTCACTTCCAGGGTTAGCACTAACTATAACGTACTGGAGGTTTTCTTTCTCTGGGTGGATTGCACCGCAACACCGGAACAGGCTCAGGAGTAGATGTAGGCTCAGGCTGAGCCTCAAGTGTACTTGGAGGAGTGGTCTCTGTTGGCAGTGGTCTAGAAGATTCTGGCGTAGGTGCTGACATGTTCCAATAGGGTGTCAGCTCACTTATGAAGGTAAACGCTGGCGTATTTACTTTAGAGGTTGTAGCCGTAGGTTCACGAGGAAGTAACTGGTCGACATGTCTCCTCAAGGTCTGGTTGTCTTGGCTGCTGACTCTGTATGAGACAGGTCCAGTCTTTTGAAGAACAGTTGCAGGAACCCACCTTTCTTTAGTGGTATAGTTCCGTACATAGGATCTCCGACAGAGAACTGTCTATCCTTAGACCGCCTTGCTCGTACATTGACTTGATCTTGCTGCTTGTCTTGGACCAACGCTTTGGTGGGTGTTGGTCTCAATAGATCAAGGCAAGTCCGGAGCTGTCTTTTCATGAGTAGGTTAGCAGAGGATGTTCCAGTTATCGCATGCGGAGTGTTGCGATACTTGAGCAGGAAAGTGTCAAGTCGCTGCTTCAGTGGTGCCTCCCTTCTGGATGCTTTTAAAGCATGTTTGATTGTCTGAAACATTCTCTCTACAAGTCCATTAGTAGAGGAAGTGCTTGATTCCATTGTTCTGTAGGAATTTCTGCATTTCTTTAGATGCAAAAATGGCCCATTGTCCGTGAATATCTGCTCAGGCAGTCTTAGACGTCCAAACATCTCCCTCAGAATCTCGATGGTCTTCTCCAATGTTATGGTGGACATCAGTGAGACCTCTCGCCACTTTGAATGGGCGTAAACGGCAACCAGCAACATCGTTCCTTCCACTGGTCCTGCAAAAGCTAGGTGAACACGCTGCCACGGGCTCGCTGGCCAATCCCAAGGATGCAGTGTAGCCAAGCTTGGTGTTTCTGTTGATTTGACATGAAGTGCATGATCTGCCTGTGGCTTCAATATCCTGGTGTAGCCCCGGCCACCAGAAATAGCTACACACTAACTCTTTCATCTGGACGATGCCACAACGTCCAGAGAGCAGCTAATCCAGGACAGGTTTCCTCAGCTTTGGCGGTATGATTACACGCATACCCCACAGTAGGCATCCCACAGTCACCGTCAACTCTTTTCGCTGCGAAAGGTAAGGTCGTAGATCAGGCGGCGTGTCATAGACACATGGCAGGTCACTTCTCATCACTCGGTCGAACACTCTGGACAGTGTTGGATCTCCTTTTGTTTTCTTTTTGATTTGTTGAGCGGTCACAGGTGTGTTCTCTACCATATCGAAGTAAAACACCTTCCATTCACTACTTTTAGGGCAGTCAGGCAGAGGAAGTCGTGACAAGCCAGCGTTTGTGTGTTCTTCAGACCTTCGAAACTTGATGTCATAGTTGTGAGCACTAAGGAGGAGTGCCCAATGATGCAGGTCTGCTCGCTGCTAGAGTTGGTATTCCAGAGTGCGGACCAAAGATGGCAGTCAGAGGATGATTGTCCGTCAGAAAGGTGAATCTCCATCCGAACAGGTAGGAATACAACTTTTTGATTACGAAGATAATTCCCAACGCTTCTTTTTCCATTTGCGGGTATTTCACCTCCGCTTTGCTCAGCGTCCTTGACGCGAACGCTCTGGGCCTTTCTTTTCCAGCAGGTGTGATGTGCGACAAAACAGCCCCAACTCCAGATGGAGAGGCATCGCACGCCAGTTGAATTGGCAAGGATGGGTCGAAGTGAGTTAGCACTTTCTCATCGATCAACACTGCCTTTGCCTTCTTGAAAGCAATGTCACACTCCTTGGTCCATGACCATGGTTTGTCCTCTTTAAGTAGCATATGCAAAGGCTTCAGTTGTGTCACCAGCTGTGGAATAAATTTGCCATAATAGTTCAGGAGACCCAGGAAAGACCGGAGCTGGCTGACATCCTGGGGAACAGGAACCTCTGCAATGGCTGTCACCTTCGATGGGGCTGTGTGGAGACTTTCAGCATTGATCACATGGCCTAAGTACTCCACAGCAGGCTTGAAAAAGTCACATTTCTCTTTGCGAATATGCAGACCGTACACTTCAAGTCTTTTTAGTCTTTTCTAAGTTCTGCAGATGTTCCTCATCATATTTTCCTGTGATAAGGATGTCATCAAGGTAACATTGTACCCCAGGAAGACCACTCAAAACCTGATCCATGGCCCTCTGGAAGAGGGCGGGTGCCAAAGTAATACCAAAAGGCAAGCTGCGGTATCTGAAGAGTCCTCTGTGGGTAATGATCATGAGGTACTTTTGTGACTCCTCATCTATATGCATCTGCAGGTAGGCTTGGTTTATATCAATCTTGCTGAATTTCTTCCCTCCCAGCCAACCCAGCGAACAGTTGCTCGATGATGGGAAGTGGATATTGTGCGACCTATACCACCGGATTAACGGTCACCTTCAAATCTCCACACAGGCGAACGGAGCCATCAGGCTTTATCACTGGAACTACAGGTGTTTTCCACTCGCTATGTGGAACCAGATCCAGGACTCCGATCTTGACCAGCCATTTTAAGTCGGCATCCACCTTTGGTTTGAGGGCATAGGGAATGTGTCCATCCCTCATGCACTTGGGGTGAGAATCTGGCTTGAGCTGTAGTAGTTTCACCGTAATCCCCTTCATACTTCCCAGTTCATCTTTAAAGATAGCGGCATGTCTATGCAACAAAGCTGGCAACCCTGTTCCTTCTTGTGCCAATATGTTCACCTTCATCCAATCCAGACGAATATTTTCCAACCAGGGCTGGCCCATCAGCGATGGATAGTCTCCTTTGACCACGTAGATGGGAAGTCTAGCTTTTTGTCCGTTTAATTCCACCAAGACCTATGTTTTTACAGCGATGGAAACGGTTTCTTCTGTATGTGTCTTCAACATGAGTTTTGCACATGTCAGTGAAAGATGGTTTAGTTTTTTCTTAAATAATTTTCTGTCATCAGCAAGACCGCAGCTCTTGTATCGATTTCCATCTCGATCACCTGTTCTTCCAACAATGGTGTCCCCATAGGCCACAAAGCCTCCTTTTACTGTTAATACCTTGATTAATATCTCATCTTCAGAGTCTGTCACTATTACTTGACTATTCCTGCTGTACAGCATGCAGGTGTTTCTTCTTGGGACGCCAGCTGGGTGTTTTCCCTTTTCCCGACCTTTCCTTATAGGTTTCCTTCACTGGTCTCTCTCTCTTGGCTTAACAAGCTCGCTCAATGTGTCCTCTTTTTTTACAATGGCGACATGTCAGCTCCTTTGGCCAACATTCAGATGAGGAATGACCTTGTTTTCCACATTGGTAAACACTCCTCTGTGCACCTCTTTTGTTTATCCTGTACTGCTGCTACACTGTACACTCTTGATGCAGCCCCCAGGTGCTGTGCTTCTTTTTCAGCGAGCTGCATGGATACTGCCACCTCCATTGCTTTCTGTAGGGTGAGTTTATCTTCAGAGTGTAGGCGCTTCTGTATTGCACTTCTTAGGCCACACACGTGCCGATCACGGATAGTGTCATTCAATGTTGCATTAAACTCACAATTTGCATTCAGTCTCTTTAGCACTGTCACATATTGGGCAATAGGTTCACACTCCTCTTGGTTACGTTTATGAAACGTGAACGGTGTACTCGCTTGTTAAAGTCGACGCTAGGTCGGAGCGCCGGACAGTGACAGAAACCAAAATTCCCACGGTTGTAAGCCCTCCCTCTGTGAGGGGCACAGGCCCGCGTGTATAAATACGCACCACTTCATCCGTCTCGGTGAGCTCACGCATTACATCAGTGCAAAAGTGTTTGCACCTTTATCAACACAACACAAGGAAGCGGGTGCAACTTACAAAAAATATATATATATAAAACCATCTATAAAAGGTGTGTTATATGAGAAGGCCAGGTGGCTGACAGGTCAGATCGCTGGGCTGGCACCGCTGAGATCCTTGATATAAATCCGGGTGGTTGCCCATTATAAATCAGAAAATTAAATGTAGTGAGTCAATATATTTTCTCAGTCTGGTCACAACAGACTTCACAACCACCTTCCCCCCACCCCTCATGTTAAGTTGCGTTTTGCGCTTAATTTTGCTCATTTCCATCTCTGAAAATATATATTTTTATTAGTTTCACGGTCATGTCGTGAACATTTCTCTCTGTAGCAAGGCAGGTTGGAAAGTGGTCACTGGAAGATATTTCAGAAGCAGTTGTGAGATATCTGCTACTGTGGGCCGTCCAAAAACACGCATTATTCATTGCTGCTTGAAATTTGCGAATAGATTCGTCTTTTCAGACATAAAGTGCTGACGGCACAATTGGAATATTATTTATTACATTCTTCACATTATTTTATTATTTAATGTATTGTTATGCTTGTTAACCCCCCCTCCCCCCAAAAAAAACCCTTTCAAGTATTTGCCCTAGCAGGTGATGTTCCTACTTGTGATCTCAAAGTATTGTAACGTGTGGGCAATTTTTCAACATTGGATGTTTGGCCAACACTAGTTATATTGTATGGGGTTTTTTAATCTATAGGAGGAAACCAGGGAATGCGGAGAACCTGGAGAAATGTCATGCAGAAGAGGGGGAGCACGTTTCAATCTCCACACAGAAAGGCACCCGAGTGGGGAATCGAACCCAGTTACTTATTGTTGTGAGGAGCAAGTGTTACCACTGGGCCATACTGCCGGATTAACATTTGGGATTGTTTTCGTATCACAATTGGGGGAAAAGGGCAACATTTTAAAATACACTTGCGAGTCTTGCAAAAACTGCAATGTGTCAAAGCAGCTTTAAAATGCGCTTATAGTGCAAGTACACAAAAAGGTAGGGAGTGAGTCTCCACTAAACGTGGAAAATGCATTGGGGCTCTTAGCATTCCAAACGGATTGCGCATCACATGACATGATGTTGATATCACAATCAAATATATACTTGAAGATGACAGGCATCGTCAAGTGAAATGCTGAAAAGCGAGCTTTTTTTGTTTGTAGTAAAACACAAAAATGAGCTCATGCTGTTGTTAGATGCGCGGTAAAGAGGGCGGGTGCGGGTGACCGCTGCTGCAGCGCCTTCTGTGATGATCTGGCGCTTTTTCTCAAAACAAACGCGTGTCTCCCTCCATACCCCCCCCCCGCAGCCGGCGTTTGTTACTTATTTACACGTGGTAGAAGACACGCATGCCATGCGCTGCTTTTTGTAGAGCTATTTTCACATCACTCCAACCTTGCAGGGCTCAGCAACTCCAAAGGAACCGACAAACAGCACCTGGCAAGGTTTTTGTAGCTGCCCGCAGATTAGCAATGAAGTGGGAGATTTTTTATGAAGGGCTGTGGGAGGCTACCGTCGGATGTGAAAATTCTACTTTGTAATATCAATTTGGGTTGTGTTTTGTAGTTGTTGCTATTGTAAAGCACAGCTGGGTAGCTAAGGGGGATAATGCTGTGTGAAAGTACTGAGCTGGCATCACTGAGATCCTAGGTTCCAATGCAAGCTGCCACCTATTTCGAAGCCAGGTTCGCAAGTGTTAGTGAGTTGACGGTCTCAGCCTGGTTAATCGATTAATGCACGAACAAACAAATAAAAAAGACATCACGTAAAATTTGGGTTGTTACTTTATTTTGGCCTATTCCAGCCGTAAGAAGGAAAATTATTGGTTTTATTGACACGAAACACTCTTTGCAGGGCGTGCCATTCGTGTCGTGTGATGAGACAGCAGCAATTCGGAACTCTTACAGAGGGAGCGCCACATTTCGTGTTAGAGGATAGTCCACGGAAGCAGATTACACAGAGCTAACTGTGAGGTTCCTTAAAGCAGCAGTCCCCAACCTTTTTGGCATCAGGGACCGGATTCGTGGAAAACATTTTTTTCATGGACTGGGGGGGGGGGGTCATCATGGGGTCTTTCCCCCCTCTCAAAGAAGCTCTCCAGCGACGTTTGTTTTTTACTCATCTTGGCTAGGGTTAGCTTGTGGGCTTACCAAAACTGTGACTCAGACAAGTGCGCAGTGCGGGAAAGAGGCGCGGACGGAAGTGTTAAATAAAATAATGGGCGGGCCACGCGCGGACTCACCGCTCACCTCCTACTGTGCGGCCCGGTTCTTAACAGTCACGGACCGGTACCGGTCCGCAGCCCGGGGGTTGGGGACCTCTGCCTTAAAGTGACCTATGGTAGTCGCACGGTAAAAGGCAGCACTTTCCACACACTGCCTATGCGAGCAAGCTTCGTCGGCATGACAGTTAAACCTGTCTTCATTCTCAGAGCAGAAATTTTGCCGCATTAAGTGCATAACTAAATCTTGATTTGAAGTTTTCGTGACTGCAGGAATCCATACTCTGGTTATTTTGGTAAAGTCACGTAGGTAGAAAAATCAATAATAAATCACGACGTTTCGATCGCAACACGAACAATCGTCATCAGGTGGAAAGATACAGCAGTAGAACTGCTGAACAGCAGTAGAACAGCTGTTACATATATTTTTTGCGCAGCCACGAGTTAATGGGCCGAGACGATCAACTCACTTCACTCGAGGACCCGATTTGAACCCAGGCGTTCAATGGGGGCAGCTTCAGCGCTCTGAATGCCTGGTGGATATTTGACTTCATCCGCGATCAGAGTGACGATGCGTTGTGAGAACATCGGAACTCCCGCGACCTTGAACTTCGGTTTCGCGCCGAAGGGCCTCGGTGTGTCTTCCCCACGCACGGAAGGACGCCACGGCAAGTGATGCAGCAGCCCCCGCCACTGCTCGTCCATGCGGGATGCAGCTCACAGACTACAGCCGCACTCGGAAGCCCAATCACAAACACTGCCCCCTCCTAATCTGCAGCTCCGTCTGCCTGCTTCCCACCCAGACACAGACTTTTTTTTCACCCAAGCCACTGTTAAAATCCATGCCGCTCCTACTCTTCCCTCTGGCCCCAACCAACAAAATAACTTTTAGTGAAGTATTTTTCTTTTGGAACACTGAAAGGCTTTTTTTAATGCACAGAAGATAACAAGCGTTGAACTTGCTGCAAAGCAGGGCGTGGTGTAAATGGGTCCCGTGTCCGTGTTGAGCACTCTACTGTCTGCCCCACCTATCCTGCGCAGGGCACATCTTAATGTGGGAACCCAGCGCTGCATGGGAGGATGGTAGATGTAGCGGAGATACCACGGCTTTGAACTTGGCGTCTAATCATCGTATTTACACAAACTATCAAGCGGGGCCGTTGCGGCGAGCCCATCTTCAGAGTTGGAGGGAGCTATGTGCAAAAAATGCATTACGCATGTTTTTTTTCCATCTTTTCAAAGTAATGCTTGCTAATAATGATGGTTGGTACAGATTTTCTTTGCATTTCTGCCAACTTATAGTCTCTGCTATTTTATGTAAAGTCCTCAATAAATAAACAGCAATTTAAACAAATACTTTTTTGTATGTATGCCTCTATCATGGATGTGGGAATATAGATGTAGAGAGATGATAACCCCCCTCACATATTTTAGGCTGCGGGGGGGAGGGGTACAAATGCGAGATGCAGTGGCGGCACTCGACGTAAAGAAGGTGAGCAATAGCTTCGTGTCACAAGCAGCTCAAGGGGTCCCGGATTTATGAACAAAGAGTGTGCATTAAATATGAGCTGAAATGTGTGTATGTGGAACTTATTTTTCGCACCGTACGTAGCCAACCGTGCTAATCGGAGGTACAAGGGAAGTTCGACAAATTAAGCGCAAAAAGCAGTTGTAAAGAAATTAGGTTTTCAATCGAGATGTAAAAGTACATAGACCAGAGAGAAAGATATCTGAGAGAGAGGCGGCCATTTTAAATGGGTGGTGGGGATCTTCAAACGGGGTTAAGAACTCTCCAGAGCGAACTCCAAGGGTAGGGAATTCCAGAGCCTGGTAGTCACCTAAGGTTCGGGGCCTGCAGCACGCTGAATAGGGCCACGATCAGTGGATCTTAAGAGGTCTCAGTTGGAGTGTATGGCTGAATCAACTCCTGGATATAAGCAAACCTATTCTATATGTATGTATGTTGAAGTTTTTTCACACCGTAAATAGCCGACCGTGATAATCGTAAGTGTGTGTGGGGGGGGGGGACAAAAAGCAGCTCTAAAGAAATGAGTTTTCAATCGAGATTTAAAAGTGCATCCCTCCAGTGGCTTCCGAATATCGGAAGGAAGAGCATTACAGACGGCCGCAGAAGCTTATGTGAAAGCACGTGATGCAAAATGGCTTTCCCATTTCATACAAATGGGACAGCTATTTAAACTTAAAAAGCAAAATACAATTGGGTAAGCACAAATATTAGTAATAGGTGGCAATATAATTATCCATGTGAAATTTAAAATCAATCATCGCAAATATGTAGATAATTAAAACAATGTATGCCAATGCATTTAAACCATTATGTATGCATGTATTCGTAATGCTATTGTAAATCACAATGGATGCCCTTTTAATCCTTGTGTTGTAATAACACGTGCATTCATTATTGCGACGGCATTATCGCATTAATATAATCCTAAGGAAGCACATTTCTTGTGGTTTATTTGCCGTAATTTCCCTTCATTGAAAGCGCCTGCACAATAACATCGCAGAAACAAACCCCATTAAATACAATGGCACTGTCACTGACACTTCCTGCACTCTGTTTTAAATACTGTAGCCCTAATTTCCAAACAAGTAGGTATGGCCCATGCAGCCATGCTCGATATTGTTACTTAACAAAGCCACTTGCTGGCATTGGGGACCCAATCAGGGGTGTTTAAATAACATTGACCCTCATTTATTTTTTTCCACGACCAATATCAAGTTTTACAAATGATCGTCGTTACACTTCTAACAGCTAAAAATAATCACAGTCACGAAGCCCAGCCGCTTTGCCTTGCCCATGTTTTTTTGGTCAACACAGCAAGCAAGATGCTCTTATATTTTACCCACATTTTTGCAAAGTTTGTCAGGAAATGCAAAATAAAAAACACCTAATTAAAGCTGAGGAACACTCGCGTTCAAGTGGGGTCAAGGATCGTGACTACCGTTTCCCGATTTGACCTCCGTGGTTTGTGTGTGTGTGTGTGCGTGTTACTTCACTTGCATGCTCCTCTAAAATATCCTGTAAAACTTCTAAGAGAATCTTTTTTTTTGCTGGTGAGATTTTTGTTTGTTTGTTTGTGGCAAGGAAGTCTCTTTTAAGACACAGGAACTCTAAAATAACGAGGCAGACTTTGTGCCCCCTTGCTTTTGTCTGGTTTGCAATTTCATTAAAGCTGTGAGTCGTGCTGGGCTAGATTTCTTAAACTGGCTATCTACCTGACTTTACCGAAAGAACCAGAGAGTATGGATTCCTGCAGTCACGAAAGCTTCAAATCAAGATTAGCTATAGGAAGGTTAGAATCCTTAGCGAGAGGTCATCTTTGCCCATCATTTATCCGGCGGTGCCACTTTTATGGGAATTTAACAGCAGTTGTCGTTTGGACTAACTCACCATAAGAATGTGGAGTTTCCACCACTGGCGTAGGGCCACCAACAGAGATGAGTAATGCTCATTTGAGCAGAAAGGAAATTTGAATTTTTTGATTTGTGGTTCTTCAACCAGTAGTTTTATAACATATGTAGCCAACATGTTATGAACTAAAACGTAAATATAGGGTCCTGCAATTGCTTGCTCATGCCATTGCTGGCAGAAGGGCTTTCGCTAGAGTGAGCATTAAAAATAGTATATTTTGGCCTACTCTTCTTCGCTCTGTCGATTGACTGTGGGTGGACAGAAGTGAGGGATGGTGGGATATAAGAAACTTGCACCATTGTTTTTACTGCTGCTCGAATCAGAGATAGCATCAAACTGGCAACCTCTGGATTGCAAGTCCACTGTGGCAGCATCTCTTCTGAATAAACTGAAGAAAAAATAACAATTGCCTATTTTCTTTCTTGTACGTTTTTATTTTACCAGGTAAGGCTCACTGAGCTATGTAGCTCTTTTTAAGAAGCGATCTTGTCACAAATGATAACTTAACAAGTGGCTTGTTATGTGGAAATGTATAGCAGCCAAATATTCTATACGCATGTTTCTAAATAGGATTTATTTTGCCAGTATCAAAGTATGAAAAAGTAAGAATATATTTTACCCTTTATGGCAATAAAACAGGTGTTAAGATGATAATAGGTTTTTACCTTTTTTATGGCAACAAAAGAAAGCCGTCTGGTGTGGACCATCAGTTTCAAGGACAATGCATATATTATCCGAGTATGTTTTTTGTTGGCATTCTGACCACAAGCATTGTGGTTAATGCAGAAATGATTCCTTGTAAAAGGTCTCACTTTGGTGTTTTAACATCTTAACACCTAAATTTTGATTTAAAGCTTTCGTGACTGCAGGGATTCATATTATTGGTTCTTTCGGTAAAGTCACATAGAAGGGAAACAATAAAATAATAAAATATAAAACAATAACATTCTCACGACGTTTCGACTGCAACACAAGCAGTCTAAACGTCGTGAAAATTTTCTTTTCTTTGGTTCTTTCGGTAAAGTCACGTAGAATGAGAATAAAATAATAAAGTAATAAAATAAAATAACACAATAAAATTCTCACGACGTTTCGACCACAACACAAGCGGCCTTCATCAGGTGAAGGGACGAGACTGTCTGGAGGACTGTCTGGAGGACAGCGCTGGAGCTTTGTTCGCTCCAGCGCTGTCCTCCAGACAGTCTCGTCCCTTCAACTGATGAAGGCCGCTTGTGTTGTGGTCGAAACGTCGTGAGAATTTTACTGTGTTATTTTATTTTATCAATTTATTATTTTATTCTCATTCTACGTGACTTTACCGAAAGAACCAAAGAAGATGAATCCTTGCAGTCACGAAAGCTTTAAATCGAACATTTTATTGTTTTATATTTTTATTATTTTATTGTTTCCCTTCTACGTGACTTTACCGAAAGAACCAAGAATATCTTAACACCTGTTTCGTTGCCAGAAAAAATGGAAAAACCTATGATCATATTTTGGTACTGGCAAAGGAAATCCCAGGATGTCGGTGTTAAGATGTTAAAACACCAAATAGAAACCTTTTGCAAGGAATCAAGTCTGCATTAACCACACACAGTACTTGTGTAGAAACATGCAAACACACATGCTCTGATAATATATGCATTGTCTTTGAAACGGATTGGCCTACACTAGAGACAGCCTTCTTTAGGGCCTAGTCTCACCAGTGTCAGACCAGAGAACGCCACAAGGCGAACAGTCTCTAGTGTAGGCCAATCAGTTTAAAAGACACGTGTTAAACTAAAAGACAATGCTTATATAGTTTTTTTTCGGTAAAGTCACGTAGAAATAAGAAAAATACGTGACTTTACCGAAAAAAACAAAGATTAATTCCTGCAGTCACGAAAGCATCAAATCTAGTTTAATGCATATATTATCAGAGCATGTTTGTTTGCATGTTCACCACAAGTACTGTGTGTGGTTAATGCAGACTTGATTCCTTGCAAAAGGTTTCTATTTGGTGTTTGAACATCTTAACACCACTTCCTGTTTTATTGCCAGAAAGGTTAAAACCTATTCTTTTTTTTTTTCATATGTTTCTAAATATTGAAGGAAACACTGGAGGGCCTGGGGAAAAATCCACACGACCACGGGAAGAACGTGAAAACTCCAAATATACAGGCGTCAGGATCGGGATCGAACCCACGATCTCCCGGTATACCAGGCAAGGTCATTAACATATTTCCACCGCGGCACCCATTCACTTGTACTGAAAAAAATACCCCATTGATGAAGCGAAGAATATTTTCGCTCAACGTGGCACACGGCTTAACATACAGACGATAAAACGCTTTTTAACGACTGTGTTTGGGCATGCTTACGATAGCACAGGACTTTAAAAACCTTTACCCACCACAATCCCTTCGAAACTTCCCCGAACCCTTTAATATCAACACGTGTGGGCAATGCTGTGCATATGCGGACGTGCTTGAGGGTCTCCGGCGAATCATTGTTCGGTTCTAATGAAAACATCGGTGGGGGAAAAACACCCAAGTCAAGGGGTTTTTTTATCGTAACAGCGCAACTTCTACACCGTCGACTTCTTTCCGACCGACCATAGAAAAGGTTCAAGGACAATCTTGCACAAGATGCAAAAACGCTGATAAGCATGAGAAGCGTGGTTGGTGCTCGCAAACGCATTCAACCCAGCCCGTCTGTCCATTGTACGTGAACGGCGTGCAACCGTTACTACCCTCTTTTCCTCCAATTTTTTATTCATTTTTCCTTCCTCCAAAGGGCAGGGGGGGGGCATTCATTACCACACCCTGTCTCTAAATTTTCATATTGTTCCTCGCGCTACCTAAATGGGAGACCAACCCACCCCCCTGCCCGCCACACCCGACCAAAGTCCGAGGGAAATGATTTCAGATGCAAGGCAGCAACCGGAGTCATTAGGCCAGCGACGCGAGCTTTGTTTCGGCTCGCTGGCTGTCACGACTCCTTGTGCAGCGTTAATGTTATCAAGCTGAGAACTGCTGACGCTTCCTGTTCCCACTTACACCATTGAAGTCACGTGCATATGTGTGCGTGTGTGCCTGGGGAGCGGTAGTGTAGTGGTTAGCGTGCTGCGCAACTAATCAGGCGACCCCGGGTTCAATTCCCGCTCACGGCCGACACCAGTGACGATTATCTGAACCGGTTCCGGGCCTCAACCTAGGGTGACTAAGCCTCAAATTAGTTCCCGGTGCGGTGCGTAAAAACATCGCCACAAGGGAGACAAAGGCGGTCCAGCGTGGTGCTGGCCACCCAACCCCCCTCGTGTGCTGTGCCGGTCTTCACAGGTGCTCGCTAACAGCACTTGCCCCAATAGTCTATTCAGGATATACGGGGAATCTTTGTCTTTGTAAGCGTGCGGGGGTTATTTGTCTTTTTTCGTATGTGCATATGCGGTTATATTCCCGGGAATCCGTGAAGGTATCATCTTTTGACATTGTATTTCGTCAGACCACTGCTGGATGAAGGGGTATTTGATCATGGGTGGATTTTCGACCATGAGTTGCAAGTCAAGAGTGATGTGTGGGTGTCACAATTGACTCTCGAGAAAGACGAAGAAAGGCAAATCGCTGTCTTCTACGTGAAATCTTGGAATTATTCCATTTTCTTTTGAAGAGCATGAAATGGAACAACTAAATCCTGGAAAAAAGAACAGACAGAAGATGAAGATTTGAGGCCACTAAGTCAGGTCAAGTACAAGAAGCTGCGATATTTCAGATGTATAACCAGGTTTAAAGATTACCATCTCAGACAACGGTGAAGGAGGAGAACATTCGAAGGTGATCGGGGAAGAGGAAGATGTCGACTTGACTCGGTGTCAAAAATCAAATGCTGAAGCCATCGCAGAGGAAAGATGCAGCGACAGACAAAGTGGGTGAGAGCGCTGGAAGGAGATATCGGTGAGGAAAACGACCATGCCCCAATTACCGAAAATGCCACTGTTGGTTGGTGAAAGGTGGACCTGGAGACTTGTTCAGATACATTCCTCGCCATTGATGGGAGCCGTGGCCAGGAATTGAACTCAGGTTGCCTGATCCACAATGCGGAACGGTAACCATTGCGCCACCATGTCGCCATCATCAATTACCCTTAGACAGCAGGTGGAGCTAGCCCAATAGAACTGGACACTTGACTTAAAGCTTTCGTGACTGCAGGAATTCATAGTCTTTGTTTCTTTCGGTAAAGTCACGTAGATAGGTTCAAAGAAAATAATTAAAAATAACAATAAACTACGACGTTTCAATCGCAACGCACACTTCGTGGCATCAAAGTTACTGTATGAGTATCATCCCTCTACACCAGTGGTTCTCAACCGGGAGGGGGTACGTCAACCCCTGGGGGTACGTGGCAATGTCCCAGGGGGTACGTGAGGTCATTTAAAAATGTATGAAATGATATCATACTTAAGAGTCATTGGTGAATAATCACGTATGAATCTATCAATATAAAATAACTACGATAACATTTATATCAATATGGTAACGGTATAAAAAATCTTTCCAAACCCATTGATTGTAAACGATGTGGTTTCCAACGTCCGTTGAATTTCGTTTTATTCCTTTGCAGTGACTAGATAGCTAGGATACCTCACAAAATGGACAATTGGTTCAAATATTGATGTTTATCATTCATACATTTATTTCTCAGAACCATGTTGGGTCAGGCAAGGGGTACTCAATTGAAACAAAATTCAACAAGGGGTGCAGTCGCCAAAAAATGTTGAGAATTATAGATTTGAAGTTTTCGTGACTGTAAGAATCCATACTCTTTGGTTTTATTCGGTAAAAAATAAAATAAAAATGAAAACAACTTTAATTAATCACGACGTTTTGGGCACAACACAAGCGTCCGTCATCAGGTGGGGACAAACACAGCGAAGACAGTTGCTGAGATATGTCAAAGAGATCGTCCTGTTGAAGACAACTCAAACTCATACACTTTATACTGCACGTAACCACAACATTCAACCATGCAGTTTAAACCGGTGTCAAATTATAACTCTATAATAATGGGCGTGAGAATAACTGAGATAAAGATCGGGAAGTCATCATGGCCACGTCAACTCCGGTCATCCTCGCAGCAGCGGCTTTTGGCTAGCCATGGAACAAGGACGGTCACTGCATCACGCACTTTCAGATGCGCTTCTGCGACCGTCTGGAACACTCTTCCTTCCGATATTAGGAAGCCACTGGAGCTATGCACTTTTAAATCTATATTGAAAACTGATTTGTTTATAACTGCTTTTTGTGTTTAGTTTGTGGTCCTTCCCCCGCACCTCAAATTAGCACGGTTGGCTACATACGGTGCGAAAAAGGTTCAACATACAGACATACTGTACAAAGCCGTCGATGCTCCCCAACTTTTTACACCCAACCGTCAGGTCCCGCAGCTGCTGCTGAGTAGGCAAGCAGCGATCTCCAAGATTTGCCCAATCAGTCTCCCACTAACCGTTCTTCGATATTCCTCTTGGTCGCCGGACGAGTAATAAAAGGTAGGTTGAGACCTCTTGAAAATTACCGAGGCGGTGACCACAGTGGCCACAGTTCAGGATTCATGGAGTTTACAAGCCCTAGTTGAAATACAATGGATATACATTTGAATGTGCAAAGTTGCATTGTTGTAATACAATACGATCACGTTTAAGGCTCATTGTAGTACGGATATACTGTAAACAAATCCCGGTCACATCTCAACTCAGACCATAATCCATCTGGGGTCTGTAAATTAAGTAGATTTGATTATAGATGGGCCATACTTCACCACACTGATCAGCGAAGGGGCTGAAGAGGAGGAGCATCGGTGTGCAGCATATGAGTACAGTACAACCATGGATTTTCTGTACTGCCCTCTGCTGCTCACTATATATAGCACCACAACCTATAACACCTGGTACGCACAAAGGTCACCCATCAAAACGCAAGCCAGGCTACGCTTAACATCAGGAATGGCAAGATCTTCCGTATTACATAATAACCTCCACGCTAACGTCTTTGTTGAGCACCTGCTTACATGTCTCGCGTATATATTTTGGGGAAAAAGGTAAAGGTGCAGTCTCGCAATTGCTTGCTCACAGCACTGCTGGTGGTGGAAGGGGCCTTGACGAGAGGGAGCTCTAGAGAGCCCCCCACCCCTGCTCTAGAGGGTATTTGGCCTTCTCTTCCACGCTGGGCAGATGTCTTTGAAGAGGTGGGATATGCCCACACTACCCCCGCCATACGCGATCTACCGATTGACTAAGCATGGTCTATACCCAATTATACTGCTGGGTGGACAGAGGCAGGGTGAAGGGACTGGGGGATTTCCGAAACGTGCGCCGTTCTTTCAACTGCCTTGCTGGAAAATCGGATCGAACCGGCCAAACCATTGGGGTTGTCAGTCCGGTGCGCTAACCGTTTACACCAAGGGCAACCAAGGACAGCATATTTCGAAACCTGCAATAAATGCAATGCACAATTGGTAGGTGCACATCTTACCAACAAGGGGCTCTCATTGGAGGTGGCATTTCATGCAAAGCAAAGTAAAAAAAAAACACTCCCTTTTCCTCCCGAGTCCCCTTAAAGAAGTTTGCAGCCAGGTCAATGCCGCTTAGGTCAGCACGGTGTGAAATTAAACACCCAATCCCACTTTCTCACACTCTCACAGGGCACTTCCATGGACACACGGCTGTGACAATTATATTTCCACAAATTATATCTTTAAAGTTAAAAAATAATAATTTTTAAATGAAAAAAAAACGAGCGGATCTGCAACTTCATCTTTGCGGCAACCGTGCTTGGTAATTAAGTCTGTACCATGGTGCAATTAGATGTCAAAATTAAATGTGCACATTTCTTTCTTCTAAACTCTCTTTTCTTCTTCTCCTCCAACCTATAATTATATTGCAATCGTGCCCTCCGGATTTGTCCGGAGATTAAGAATTTTCCATTCGGAACTTTTGCCTTGTGTAAGAACGTCAGCAAGAAATATGACATCACCCAAGTGCTCACGAATTTATGTAAAATGCACTATCGGCGTCACGTATTAATAATCGGAGCAAGTTTATCAGCATTGGTATTCACACCAATCGTATCATAGCGCAAGGCTAAAACCAACACACCACGTTTCACCGGCGAATATAATCTACCAGCAGGTTGGTGATGTTGATATGTGGTTTTGATCAACAAATTAAATCACTTGCAGGTATTTTTTTTCAAATGTAACTGGCTACTCTAGCAGTGCATCACCCTGTGTCAGAGAAACGCCCCAGAGGATGGCGTCACACAATTACTTTAGAATGTTCTCTTAGCCACACCGGTGGCATACTTCTTGTATGCTCTACAAAATCGTGTTTAAAAGTGAATAAATCTGATATTAAAAATTGACAGAGTTTTAATAAGCCAACTTAAGCACAAACTACATTTGATACAATATATGTTTTGTTCAGTCATTGGTGACCGGGCTGAGACCATCAACTCGCTACCTTTCAGAACCCTGCTTAATCACCGGAGGCTGCCCACTTTTGAACCGAGGGTTCTCAGTTGTACCGGCTGCCGTGCTCGAAAAATACTATAAACGCTGTGAGCCACCTGGCCTCCTCAACCTGAACGTGTCAATTAATATCCCCAAATGTTTTTTTGAGAACTTGGTGTTCGTGACACCAGCATATATATCCACACACACGCACTCCCTGAATGTACCGTTCATCTTCAATCGTTTGAGACATTTTCCACGAAGGTCAGGTGGTGTATAATTGCGAGTGTGGTTCCCAGGCCAGGTGTGTTGTAAAGAGCGCGGGATTAGTGAATCGGCCCCCTGCCAATTTATTGTAATTAAGGTGCCCCTTAAAGCCCGAGGGCTTACGAACACACCAGGCGTGCGTTGGGATGTCCCTGCACCCACCTACTGAGAGATACAACAAATGGATCACAGGTCACAATGAGCCCGTGGGTCGCAGGTTGAGATGGATTAAAACAAAAGAGGGGGTGTCCTGCAGTCTTAAATCTGAGCATTAATTGAACACCGAGACGTCAAAGGGAAATCCACTGGATGCCCGGAGGACGAACAAAACTGCGAGATAAAAAAGCGAACATATGTTGAGGAATGTCGTGTTCGTTGTGTTAAGAGGGGAAAGAAGTCTCGCTGCGTCCATCTATTTTTAAACGTCTGCATGCGGACTCATCTGGGCATCAGTAATTAATAGCTCTAAAATGATTACATCCTTGCAGTCGTCACCATGCCGTGTTCGTTTATGGGAGTGGTGAGACCATATATTCACCGCACTGGTCAGTGTGGGTCGATAGAGGGGGTGTGGTGGCAACGGCAGGTTCATATTTCACCACTGATATTGGCTGTGGCCAGGAATCAAATGTAGGCGACTGGGTTTACAGTGCAGTGTGCTATCCACGATACCGTGGCTTCATCCATCGTTCATTATGCTAATACAATCGTATCTTTCCAAAAGGGTTATCTACACAATTAATTGGGCTACATTACAATACGCTATTTGCAACAATATTTAGTAGGGGTGGAATGATGCATGAATTAATATAGACTTAAGCTAACATTACATCAAATGGCATGTGTAAGAAAAAATGTGTTTGTTTATTTTGTATGTGTGAGATATACAGTGAGGGAAACAAGTATTTGATCCCCTCCTGATTTTGTACGTTTTCCCACTGACAAAGAAATGAACAGTCTATAATTTTAATGGTAGGTTTATTTGAACAGTGAGAGACGGAATAACAAAAAACCATCCAGAAAAACGCATGTCAAAATTTTTATAAATTGATTTGCATTTTAAGGAGGGAAATAAGTATTTGACCCCTCTGCAAAACATGACTTAGCACTTGGTGGCAAAACATTTGTTGGCAATCACAAGAGGTCAGATGTTTCTTGTAGGTGGTCACCAGGTTTGCACACATCTCAGGAGGAATTTTGTCCCACTCCTCTTTGCAGATCTTCTCCAAGTCATTAAGGTTTCGAGGCTGACGTTTGGCAACTCGAACCTTCAGCTCCCTCCACAGATTTTCTATGGGATTAAGGTCTGTCTGGAGACTGGCGAGGCCACTCCAGGACCTTAACGTGCTTCTTTTTGAGCCACTCCTTTGTTGACTTGGCCGTGTGTTTTGGGTCATTGTCATGCTGGAATACCCATCCACAACCCATTTTCAATGCCCTGGCTGAGGGAAGGAGGTTCTCACCCAAGATTTGACGGTACATGGCCCTGTCCATCGTCCCTTTGATGCGGTGAAGTTGTCCTGTCCCCTTAGCAGAAAAACACCCCCAAAGCAAAATGTTTAAACCTCCATGTTTGACGGTGGGGATGGTGCTCTTAGGGTCATAGGCAGCATTCCTCCTCCTCCAAACACGGCGAGTTGAGTTGATGCCAAAGTGCTCCATTTTGGTCTCATCTGACTACAACACTTTCACCTAGTTGTCCTCTGAATCATTCAGATGTTCATTAGCAAACTTCAGACGGGCATGCATATGTGCTTTCTTGAGCAGGGGGACCTTACGGGCGCTGCAGGATTTCAATCCTTCACGGCGTAGTGTGTTACCAATTGTTTTCTTGGTGACTATGGTCCCAGCTACCTTGAGGTCATTGACAAGATCCTCCCGTGTAGTTCTGGGCTGATTTCTCACCGTTCTCATGATCATTGCAACTCCATGAGGTGAGATCTTGCATGGAGTCCCAGACCGAGGGAGATTGACAGTTCTTTTGTGTTTCTATTTGCGAATAATCGCACCAACTGTTGTCACCTTCTCACCAAGCTGCTTGGCAATGGTCTTGTAGCCCATTCCAGCCTTGTGTAGGTCTACAATCTTGTCCCTGACATCCTTGGAGAGCTCTTTGGTCTTGGCCATGGTGGAGAGTTTGGAATCTGATTGATTGCTTCTGTGGACAGGTGTCTTTTATACAGGTAACGAGCTGAGATTAGGAGCACACTCCTAAAGGGAGTACTCCTAATCTCAGCTTGTTACCTGTATAAAAGACACCTGGGAGCCAGAAATCTTTCTGATTGAGAGGGGGTCAAATACTTATTTCCCTCATTAAAATGCAAATCAATTTATAACATTTTTGACATGCGTTTTTCTGGATTTTGTTGTTGTTATTCTCTCTCACTGTTCAAATAAACCTACCATTAAAATTATAGAATGATAATTTCTTTGTCAGTGGGCAAACGTACAAAATCAGCAGGGGATCAAATACTTTTTTCCTCACTGTATGTGACCCCTGCAGCCAGTCGATACCCGGCCATTGACTGATCGCAAAGAATGGGCGCCACGTTGACGAGACGTTAAATACCTCGCCTGGTATACAGGAGGTTGTGGCTTCGATTCCAACCCTGACACCTCTATATATAGGAGTTTATATGTTATTCCCGTGGTCGTGTGAAAAATTATCCTGGTCTTCCGGGTTTTCCCTCCACTTTGAAAAACATGCGTTTAGAGTATTTGGCTGCTATAAATTTCCACATGGTAAGGCACTTTGTTGACCATTCAATCGAATCACAACCCCGAAGAGAATGACTCATTGCTCTCTATGTTATCATCGCTTTTAGAAACTTTAACAAATATATAATTTATGTAATAATGCCGTTGTCATGCCCTAGCTTCATGTTGCTTCATCATATTTTCCGGCACTATGAAATTTTGAAATTTGAAAGTACAAAAAATGTTTACTCGAGCATAGGCTATCCTTTTAGAAATAGTGGTATACTGCACATATGGCAGTGTAAAATGTAAATTCTGATCAACGTTTTATTCGCTAAAGATTTATTGGCGGCTGGAATTTTAATTGATATTTTAAAACAACATCCTCCAAGTATTTTGGACGTCATGGCAGGATCCCAGCTTGAATGTTAGCGATTTATAATCGCTACCCAAATAATTATTTCATCGTTTAAATAAACTACCTCCAATTTTAATAAATGACTTGCTCTAAAGTATCACCACTACCACCATTGCCACAATTTTACCCATAACCCCACCCCCCCCCCCGAAACCCCCCCAAAGGACCTTTCTCGCGCACAGCTAATTTAATATGGGTGTGGGATTCTATTTTTTCCTGTACAAAGCAAAAATACCATTACTCCAGCGGACGGCAGGATACACACATGCACCACACACACACACAGACATTTTTCTCTCAAAGTTATTGCGGGGGGAAGGGTTTCCGAAAGGGGCGTCCGGTCACAAAGGGGGGGGGGGGGAACCTTGGGCTGGAACAAAAACTGGCGCAAACATTAAAGGTGTGGTCCTGCGCGACACGCGTGCCGTCGAGCGTTTACAAAACAATCGTCGCTGGTGGTGGTGGTGGCTGCCTCCGTCGTCGTCATCATCCTGAGGGGCGTTCGCTCGCTTGCTTAAAAAAAAACCCCACAGAATTCGTTTCACAGCGCAGCGGTGATGATTAATCAATGAGTGCAATTACATTTTTTTTGTAACGAGCTCAACGATGGCTTATTAAGCCGAACAAAAGACAACTTAATAAAATCAATGTAAGTGTTGACAGTGAACGTCAGTGCTTAGACTATGAAGTAATTCGAAGAATGTGGCAAATATTAAATAAGCCATTAATTTAATAGCCGTGTACAGTGGCACTCTGTGTACCTCAAAATTATTAATTATTGTTTTTTTAAACCACGGCTTAAGTTTCCTCGAATGAGCTGGCTTTTAACTTCTCAATAATTCTGCTCTTGAGAGGATCAAGGCTGCAATTGAGGTTGAAAAGAGTTAGAAACTCTCTAAACTGAGCCGCTCTCAATGTGGGTGTTCCCCTGTCAAAGTTATTTGTGGTAAAAATGTCGACGAAAGTTGACCGGGTCAAAGAAGGGCAAGGAACTGTGGTTTAGTTCTTTGTTTGAAAAATACGACTTTAAACATTTCTTTGGGAAGTTACAAGGTCTTTTAATGGTGATTTTATTTGTTAATACAAATGTTGTAACCATTAGCGGTAGCGAGAATATAGGTATACGAGTTTGTGTCTGTGGTTAATAAAATTGACTATATATTGGTCCAACCCAAGTTTTCGCATCTCAGTTAGTACCAACAACTAAAATATTTAAAATATAATATATATAGTCCTTGGGCATAGACCAATATAATATATAACATATTCACAATTTGAAATGTACAAAGTCAGGAGCACAGGAATGTAGTTTGCCATTTGGTCACAGGTACAATTCAAGTGTCGAATGCACGTATTTTAATGGTTTAAAAAATAGTTTGTTTAGTTTTGAATAGTATGTATGTTAAACTTATTTCACACCGTACATAGCCAACCGTGCTAATCGGAGGTGTTGCCCTTGAACACCAACATCCAAACGACAGACTCGAGTAAGTGATGTCATACTACACCTGAGTTTGTCTTTGTGCTAGTTTATCACGCACCTCAATCGATACAAGGTTGATTGGTTGCCTTGGGCACTTTTTTTGTGTAACGCTAAGTTCAATGTGCTTCTGCTGCTATCCACGTGCAAGCGCTCTCTTCAATTGTGCTTCTTAATTCCGCGAGCGCTCGAGGGTTTGTGTGTGGCTATTATACTTGTATGAGGCACAATGCCAAGTAATTAGAAGAAGTGTAAAGAAAAATAAGAATAGGTTTTACCCTTTCTGGCAATAAAACAGGCGTTTAAACAGCAAATATATACCTTATGAAATGCATCAAGTCTGCATTAACCACACAAGTATTTGATGTTTGAACATCTTAAAACCAGTTGCCTGTACGGATCGAGATTCGTAAGTACAGCCGCCACGCGGCATCTACATCTGAAGAAAATGAAGAACCAGTGGCATCGACATATACAGAAGATTATACAACTTTTAAAGCCATTCCCCGTGTTTAGTGTACATGCCGTACAACTTGTTTCAAATTGACAGGAGTAAAGTTGGACTTACGAACAAATTGACTTACGAACAGACCTCTGGAACCTAACTCGTTTGTAAGTAACTAGTTCGTAAGTCCCTGTACACTGTTTTTTTGTCCAAAGCTATCTTCCAATTGTGCTGTCGGTGTCGTGTTATCATAAGACAAAGGGGTTTCCTATTCGGATCTCTCACCAATGCAACACCACACCATATTAGAGAATGGCCTCAAAGATGGCAAATTAGTTGGCGATGCTGCGCTGGCAGTTGTGCACAAAGCACAATGAACAACAATCTCACACTCCTGAAAAATATTACCTTAAAAGAAAAAAACATAATCTGTGATGTTTTGGGCAATGGCTCTTCTTCGCAAAATGTGCTGTATATTATTTTCGTGTTGTTTATGAGTGTGTGGATATTTATGTCGAATATGACACTATATAACTACTTCTAGACGAAAACTACGATTGCCACACAAATAACATTTTTTTTATTTTAAAAGGTAAGGCCCACTGGGCTATTTAGCTGTTTTTCACAAGCGACCTGGCCACAAATGATAGCTCAACGAAGTAGCTTATCACGTGGAAATGTATAGCAACTAAATACTTCAAATTCATTTTTCTAAATGTGGAGAGAAAAACCAAAGGACCTGGAGCAAAAATTCACACGACCACGGGGAGAACATGCAAACTCCAAAATATACAGGCATCCAAATCGAGATCGAACCCACAACCTCTGTATACAAGCAAGGTAGTTAACGTCTCGCTACCGCAATGCCCTTCTATGATCTCAATAACCACAATAAATGGCGATCCGTATTCCCACTGTTTCTTCGTCCATACGGGTGGAGCATAAGTGGAGTTTTGGTTTTTATAAACTAATGGGGTTTTCGAGCAGTCATTCGTAACAGGGTTGACACCATCATTAGACCTCCTTTGCCAGCACCAAAATATAATAATAGGGTTTTTCCCCTTTTTTCTGGCAACAAAACTGAAACCTTTTTATAAGGATTCATGTCTACATTAACCACAATACCTGCAGTCAAAATGCAAACAAAAAACATACTATGATAATATATGCATTGTCCTTGAAACTGATTGGTCCACACCAAGGGACGGCTTTATTTTAAGCCTCGACCCAATTGGTGCTCGACCAGATGACGCCAAAAGGCGTACCGCTCAAAGACAATGCACTATCAAAGGGCTCGGGGTGAGCATCTACATCATTAGACCTCCTTTGCCAGTACAAAAATGTAATACTAGGGTTTTCCCCCTTTTTTCTGGCAACAAAGCTGAAACCTTTTATGAGGATTCATATCTGCATTAACCACAATACCTGCAGTCAAAATACAAACAAAAAACATACTATGATAATATATGCATTGTCCTTGAAACTGATTGGTCCACACCAAGGGACGGCTTTCTTTTGAGCCTCGACCCAATTGGAGTCATCTGGTCGAGCACCAATTGGGTCGAGGCTCAAAAGAAAGCCGTCCCTTGGTGTGGACCAATCAGTTTCAAGGACAATGCATATATTATCATAGTATGTTTTTTGTTTGCATTTTGACTGCAGGTATTGTGGTTAATGCA
This sequence comes from Petromyzon marinus, assembly GCF_048934315.1. Taxonomy (NCBI): domain Eukaryota; kingdom Metazoa; phylum Chordata; class Hyperoartia; order Petromyzontiformes; family Petromyzontidae; genus Petromyzon; species Petromyzon marinus. Next base: position 23,456,036 of record NC_133683.1, on the reverse strand, counting down.
GACATGAATCCTTGTAAAAAGGTTTCAGTTTTGTTGCCAGAAAAAAGGGGAAAAACCCTATTATTAGGGTTGACACCATCAACTTAATACAATTGAGAACCCAGTTTAATCACGAGCTGTGCCTGGTTTAGAACCTGGGATCTCAGCGATACTGCCTCGGTGCTCTGATACTGTATGTTTTAAGCCCAACTCAGCCACTGAACCACCACTTCACGCTTACACAGCAATATGTATAACACAGTAGCGGGATGTTCACTACCTCGCTTGGTATACAGGAGATCGTGGGTTCTATCCCGACCCTGACGCTTGCATATTTGGAGTTTGTATGTTCTCCGCGTGGTCGCGTGCATTTTTCACCAGGTCCTCCGGGGTTTCCTTCCCCATTTAGAAGCATGTGTTTAGCGTATTTGGCTGCTATAAATTTCCACATGTTAAGCCACTTCGTTGAGTTGTTATTTGTGGCCAGGTCGCTTCTTTAAAATAGCTACATAGCTCAGTGGGCCTTACCTGGTAAAATAAAAAAAATGCTAGTTGTATTGTTATCATCGTATATATTTGTGGGTGGTGTCTTATGAGCATCACACAGAACGCGCAGAAGCTGTTTTACTGGGCATAAGGCAGCAGGGGCCAGCATTGAGTTTGCCAATGGAAAGTCGCTTTCAAATCGGCAGCATCTACCGCAAAGACATAAAGATGATTGTAACGCTCTCCAAGAGTTGCATGGACACATGATGAATTAGGGAATAAAAAACCGTACATACGTGTCCGATCTTATATAATGTTTAAAATGTACAACCCTAGCTAATTCTGGGTGGCTAAATAAATAATTAGGTTTGATAATATATTTTTTGCTTGAAAAGACATTTCATTTATCACCCTGGACTGCTCCCGAAATCATATCAACATTGCACAATCTCGAGCACTTTGCTTTACTTGACTTTAACTCAATTTATTGGAACTTAGAAAAAAAAACTACTTTGGCCTTTGTTGTTATAGTGGTGAATAAAGACATCTTCATGTTGTGTTGGTAATAGGGGTTATTCGATCATACTTAACTATGTTGGGTTGGGACAGGGGGGGGGGGGGGTGAGAGGTTACAACTAGGAATGCAGCGCAATATGAATAATGAAGAAGAGTGTTACGTGTTGCTGAACGTATAGTTTATTTATTAAGAATAGATAGGACCGGGTCAGATATCACTTTCAGACGATATTAGCCATAGCAGGGAATCAAACTCAAGTTGCCCGGTTCTAAGCACAGTTGCACTAAGCAGTATGCCACGACTTCCCCACTACTTAATTCACTTTAACTCAATTATACACACTTAAAATGTAAGCATCTAATTAGATACTTAAATTTTATGTGATGGAATTTTTTTTGGCGTGAAAAAAAACGATGACTGGCCCTATATAATCTATCTCGACCCACCTGATAAACTGTTTTAATCACAGGCGGCTGCATAGATGTATTGCGAAAGTAATAATACCATCTCTGAGACAGGAGCCTTCTTTACCTTGGCCACAAGCCACTTCCCCTCATGTCAGACTGTACGAGGCATTGCCTTGCACCTCCTATTAGCACCATGGTTTGCTACTTACGGTGGTACGAAAGAAGTTCAACATACAAACACTGCCGTACCATTTCACTTGCTCTGGCGATTTATGTTACCGGCACTTCTCCTTTCGTATGAGGGGAAGTTGATCAGCAAGGTTTATACAGTGAGGGAAAAAAGTATTTGATCCCCTGCTGGTTTTGTACGTTTGCCCACTGACAAATAAATTATCAGTCTATAATTTTAATGGTAGGTTTATTTGAACAGTGAGAGACAGAATAACAACAAGAAAATCCAGAAAAACACATGTAAAAAATGTTATAAATTGATTTGCATTTTAATGAGGGAAATAAGTATTTGACCCCCTCTCAATCAGAAAGATTTCTGGCTCCCAGGTGTCTTTTATACAGGTAACCAGCTGAGATTAAGAGCACACTTGTTACCTGTATAAAATTCACCTGTCCACAGAAGCAATCAATCAATCAGATTCCAAACTCTCCACCATGGCCAAGACCAAAGAGCTCTCCAAGGATGTCAGGGACAAGATTGTAGACCTACACAAGGCTGGAATGGGCAACAAGACCATTGCCAAGCAGCTTGGTGAGAAGGTGACAACAGTTGGTGCGATTATTCGCAAATGGAAGAAACACAAAAGAACTGTCAATCTCCCTCGGCCTGGGGCTCCATGCAAGATCTCACCTCGTGGAGTTGCAATGATCATGAGAACGGTGAGAAATCAGCCCAGAACTACACGGGAGGATCTTGCCAATGATCTCCAGGCAGCTGGAACCATAGTCACCAAGAAAACAATTGGTAACACACTATGCCGTGAAGGACTGAAATCCTGCAGTGCCCACAAGGTCCCCCTACTTAAGAAAGCACATATACATGCCCGTCTGAAGTTTGCCAATGAACATCTGAATGATTCAGAGGACAACTGGGTGAAAGTGTTGTGGTCAGTTGAGACCAAAATGGAGCTCTTTGGCATCAACTCAACTCGCCGTGTTTGGAGGAGGAGGAATGCTGCCTATGATCCCAAGAACACCATCCCCACCATCAAACATGGAGGTGGAAACATTATGCTTTGGGGGTGTTTTTCTGCTAAGGGGACAGGACAACTTCACAGCATCAAAGGGACGATGGACAGGGCCATGTACCGTCAAATCTTGGGTGAGAACCTCCTTCCCTCAGCCAGGGCATTGAATATGGGTCGTGGATGGGTATTCCAGCGTGACAATGACCCAAAACACACGGCCAAGTCAACAAAGGAGTGGCTCAAGAAGAAGCACATTAAGGTCCTGGAGTGGCCTAGCCAGTCTCCAGACCTTAATCTCATAGACAACCTGTGGAGGGAGCTGAAGGTTCGAGTTGCCAAACGTCAGCCTCGAAACCTTAATGACTTGGAGAAGATCTGCAAAGAGGAGTGGGACAAAATCTCTCCTGAGATGTGTGCAAACCTGGTGGCCACCTACAAGAAACATCTGACCTCTGTGATTGCAAACAAGGGGGTTGCCACCAAGTACTAAGTCATGTTTTGCAGAGGGGTCAAATACTTATTTCCCTCATTAAAATGCAAATCAATTCATAAATTTTTTGACATGCGTTTTTCTGGATTTTTGTTGTTGTTATTCTGTCTCTCACTGTTCAAATAAACCTACCATTAAAATTATAGACTGATCATTTCTTTGTCAGTGGGCAAACGTACAAAATCAGCAGGGGATCAAATACTTTTTTCCCTCACTGTAGGCATTCATGTCAAGGTTGGGGAGTGAGCCTGCGGACGGCTTCAGGAGTAGCCTGGTGCTGCTGGTGAGTTCTAAAAGCGGGAAGTGGTGTTACTATGTGGTCCATGGTGTGAGATACAGACTCACATGGAGGCTCATGGATTAAAATTATGGAAGTAGAGAGTGGCATAACTATGTAGTCCATGGTGTGAGATATAGACACATGGAGACTCATGGATTTAAATTATGGAAGTAGACCGTGGCGTTACTATGTAGTCCATCGTGTGAGATACAGACTCACATGGAGACCCATGGATTTAATTTATGGAAGTAGGCAGCGGCGTTACTATGTAGTCCATGGTGCGAGATTGGTAACTGCAGTTGCACAATTTGGTAAAAATCTGTAGGCTATAGCCACATTTGCTAAAAAAGGAGTTTTACACACTGAACCGTCCTCAATAATACATCCGCCACTGCATTGTGTCTGCATTCAAGGCATCGTTCTGCACGCCCAATCGAGCGTTCTGCTTGAGTTAGCAATCGAATGCATTAACGAATGAACTAACGATTGAGTGGGTGGGTGAGCGAGCGGGCGGGCAGATATGAGGCCACAGATGGTGCTGACCCTGTTGACGATGGTGCCTCCTGTGGGGTTGGGGCTGATGGGGGGGGGACGTTCTGGACGAGTGGGGTGGTGCACAGGCCAAGCTGAGGCACGCTTACACTAATCTGGCCTGTCAGACCTCATTAAAACCCTTTACGCTCCCTTCGTCTTCACAGCTCAGCATCCGTCCCAGCCATAAACACGCCCCCCCCCCCCAACCTCTTCCCCCCGGCCCCTTCCTCCGGCCCCACTTGCACCACCGAGGGGGGCCCTGCTCAATAATTATCGGTCGTAATTAGGTTGCTTATTTATTTATTTAGCTCTCCTTTTGGTCCGCTCCGCGAGGGTTTTCATTCCGCGGATTTAGTCAAACGTTCTCTCCGTGAGAGTGTGCGCTCGACGATAACGAGGCCAAATGTTGTGATGCAAGTCGTGTGCAGTCTTCTGGCAAGCCACTGCTGAATGTAGACCTCCCTAAATGCCGTGTTGTTGATGGAGGTTGTTTGATCATATTGCCAACCTTCATAGGTGCTCGCAAAACAGCACTTGCCCCAACAGTCTGTTAAGGCTATACGGGGGATCTTTGTTTTTGTATTTGATCATACTTTGCCATGCTGGGCATTGCGGGTTGGTGAAAGGAGAAGCGCCCAGAACTGGTGCAGTTTGATCAGCGGAGGTGTGAATTGATTTAATTGCATTGAGTCACGAAATTGATAGTGATGTTTTCAAATTATGGTACGATTCTTTTATGGTAGAATTGGAATTAACCACTGTGAAATCAGCTACACATTTAATTTAACTTAATGCTATTAGGAAGGCACTAGCGCTATGCAGTTTTTAATCTAAATTGAAAACTAATTTCTTTAGAACTGCGTTTTATATTTAGATTGTTGTTCTTCCCGTGCACTTCTGATTAGCACGGTTGGATATGTGCTGTGCGAAATAAGTTCAACATTCATACACACAATAAAGAATCACAATTTACAGCCCCTTTGTAAATGCGCTGCTGCGCAAGGCATCCCCACTCAATGTCAGTCACGGGGGATGTTCGACCCTCCTGGTCAGTGTGGGTTTGGTGAAAGGTTAGAGGAGACCAGGACTTGTTCAAACATCACACACCGCTGATGCTAGCTATGTCTAGGAAATCAATCTCGGATCACTGGTCGGAGGTCGCGAACCACTCCAGAAAAAAGGCCGCAAATCGTCGCACCCTCACAGAGAGCTGACAAGATGCCTTGTTTCCATCCATTTGCTGGTACGGCTCCCTCAATAGGTGCTCACTCGAAACGCCTCTCGTCCAGTCTGGGAAGCTATCCGTGGCATCGTTTTTACTGTGTTCTTCTCTAATGATGCAAATGTATCCAGGAAAGAGTCATCATTACGTTTTCAGACTGTAGCCAACCGCGTGCTAATCGGAGGTGCTTCTCAGAAAGGCTCATGCCTCCCGCCAAAACAAATGCATTCAATCATGATCCCAATGTGAACAGCACTGAGAAATGTTGCATACTGTATCTCTTTTTCAGAAGCGACCTGGCCACAAATGATAGCTCAACGAAGTGGCTTATCACGGGGCAATTAATGCAGCCAAATACTCTAAATGCATGTTGATTCTGAATGTGGAGGGAAAAACCGGAGGGCCCAGAGAAAAATCTACACGGCCACGGGGAGAGAGAACACACTCCAAATATACAGGCGTCAGTCAGGGTCTAAGTTTAGAGGTTATCACGCTAACCTCTAAACTACCGTTCCTAAGAATATAAACACACATATATAGAGATACGCTTACCAAACTCGCACGGAGCAGCATGGTGAAGCATGGTCAATCCATCCCCATAACTGACATGCAGTAGGATAGACCTTCATTTAAAAGTGCACTGACATAGGAACTGAACATCGTGGACTTCACTTGCAATTGCATTTGACATACGTTCTTGTCAGTTTACATACAAGTACAATAGTCACGTTTCTGTGACATAGTTTTGTAATTGTGAAAAAAAAACAGCGTGAACAAAATCTGTCTGAGGTGACTTACGCCACAGCGAATGTATGACCCAACATTAATTTACGTTTACAATCCAAGTTGTTTTTTTGATCTGATTTCCTTGCTTTTGCCATTTTCGTACCTGTAAACTCCTTATCAGTGCCCTACCTTATTACAGACAAATTCAGACCTTATTGGTCACACCGTGCCCTTATAAATCTCAACGTAATATCCTACATAGTCCCATCACAAGGGAGAAACAAACAAATAGACATTTTTTGTTGTTGGTGCCCGCATTGCAACGGCTATACGCTGTATGGACCTGAAAACTCAATTTTCCTGTATAAGAATACGGGTAAAAACGTATGGATTGACAGGTATGCATTTTGGTAAACCAGGTCACTCGTAAAATAGACTCATCCTGGTCTCTTGAGCTCTCACCTGGTGAATCCAAATAAACTTAAAACTTGATTGTGGACAACATAAGACAGACATTTTTGCGGTTTGCCGTCATGATGTACACAATTCCATCGATAGGACAAGCACAAGCTGTGGCACTTCGGCGTAATCGGAATTCATGTCTGCCCCATGGCAAAACAAACTCCTGGGGTATAGAGCAGTTTTACAGCTGCCATATCTGGTTAGCGCTAAGTGAAATAAAACTGAATTAATAGACAGTGAGAGAGAGAAAGAGGCAGAGAGACAAGGGGGGCACAAGAAAAAATAACCCCAGCCACCGCTAAAAATGGCTGGGATCACAGAGATTAAGCCTAATCAGTGTCCCCCCCCCCACTCATAGAATATAAAAAAAGTAAAACGAATAAGTAAATACATTATTGAGCACCCAGGGAGGGAGACGTCGCTGCGGGCTGTGTGCCCTGGGGATCGACTGTCGGTCCCGCGGAGCATTGAGTGAGGGCACAAAAGAGCACCCACCACGCACACCCCCACACACACACGGGGGCCAATCCGCGTGACGGCACTGAAACTGGATAAGCCAAAACACAGAGGGGCCATCGATTTCTAAAGACACGGCTGTTGCCCCCCTCGCAACTGAACGGTGTGCCGCTCATGCTTGCTCGCGTCCCGGTGGCGCAAACAAATGTATAGCGAGCCTGTCACGTTTATTGCAGGGCATTTCGGGGTGTCCCGTTGTCCGCCGCTGTCGAACGCATGCCCATTGAGCGTGGCGACTAATGGGCCACTGGCAACGAGCGGGCCGTTATTAAGTGTGACTAAGTGGGCCATACAGCATAGTGTCCCCCTGGTATTGCTACACAACCGGTATTTTATTTTGATCAAGGAAATCAGAGTATCGCCATTTCGCTCAATTGTTACTTACTCCGGCGAAACGTGTTGACGAAGCTTGAATGTATTTTTTAACGTTCACCAGTGTGAACACTTTGACAAATTATACACGAAAGGCTCTGAAAATTATACAATGCATTTTATAATTTGGAAGCAAATGCTATCAAAATAGATCTTAAAATATATGCTAATTTTTAAATGTATACGGCTACCAAAGAGTTATAAAAACAATGGTATTGAAGTGAACAGTATTTTTTTTTAGCTGTGCAATATCTTCTATTGTTTTAGTTAATAGGATTTCAATCCATCGAGGAATGATCTCTTTGCTTCAGAAGGTGGCAGTGGTGATTCAGTAAAGGGGGGTTTGTCTTCTGGGCCACAGATCAATCAATTCCCAGGCATGATAAATAATCTTGATTTGAAGCTTTCGTGACTGCAGGAATCCATACTCTTTGGTTCTTTCGGTAAAGTCACGTAGGTATAAAATAAAATAAATCACGACGTTTTGGGCGCAACACAAGCGTCCATTATCTTTCCCACCTGATGATGGACGCTTGTATTGCGCCCGAAACGTAGTGATTTATTTTATTTTATACCTACGTGACTTTACCGAAAGAACCAAAGAGTATGATAAATAATACAATACTTCATCAGGATAATGTGCGCGAAGATATAATCTTCATTCCAGTGAGACTAATAACCAATATCACATCCTGGTTGTGGGCAACTGGGCAGAGATATTTTTCATGAACCAAATAACTTAAGTTTCACTTTTGGAAATTGATTTCCATAGGCGGAACTTAAGATTATGGAAAGAGTCATACTTGTTCATGATGCATTTTCTAAGAGGAACACTGATTATGCTTAATCAGTGCACTGGATAGCATTCTGTGCTATGAACCTAGTGGCCTGAGTTTAATTCCAGGCCATGGTTAAAATCAGTAGCGAGTGATTTCTGAACCAGTCCAGGGCCTCCTCTTTACCAAACCGCACTGGCCAGTATGGTAGAGTATGGTATGTATGTTGAACTTCTTTTGCACCGTACATAGTCAACCGTGCTAACTGGAGGTGCGGAATGGTCAATACAACCTGGAACGGAGAGGCCTTCATTTAGCGGTGGATCGACAAAAGAGCTGTAAATTATTATCAAGTTTTATTAAATGTATAATCGATTATATAGTTTCTAACTCTATTCTCGAACATTAATAATTAAAACTCAATGATTTATCAATTAGTACCATTAAACAGAACATTCACACCAACACTATAATCACGGGCAAATGTGTGCTTCAGGCACACTACCATTTTAAGTGAATTCTATGGTCCGATGGCACATAAAACCGAGGAGATGAATCTTGGTGGATTGTTACTTCGCAGAACCATGAGAGATGGCGCCAGCTTGAGATCGTCATCCAGCAGTGGAAATATCATGGGCGACGACGATGATGATGATCACTGTGGTTCATAGTGACTATTGGAGGTTTTTATTTTGCGTGGCCAGCAGACCTGGATGAGACACATCAAATATGTCTCTTAGCAGCAGGAGAAAGGAAACCCACTGGGTACCGCGTGTCCTGTGCGCCAGCAAGCGGCAGGATCCCACCGATATCAAATAATCGCCGTAATCCATCGGCTGGAGAACTTCTACAAAGCAATTTCTGGCTCTTCTCCCACCGGGACCGCGTTGTTGGACGACAAACAGAAAGGCACCATCTGTATGTCATGTCGGCTTCACGCGACTCCTCCAGGCCAGCATGCATATCATAACCCAAGATGCGCAACCATATCGGTACAGCTCAACCTATTTTTGATATGGCAGCCCCTAATCAAGACCACCGATCTCCGCGCTACCCCTCACTGGGCCTGGTAACATCCCTCCACACTCATCTCTCTTCCCGCCAAGGTTACTCGGGCCACAATGCTCTACACTAAGAGATCACATGCCTTCCACGGTGTCCGCAAGGCGTTCGTCTCCTGCTGTGTATTGTTGTATCTTCTAACTGAAACGTAGGGTTTATCTTCCCAGTGTTCATTCAACATTTGTTTTTCTCCTGCATGGTATCCATGCCGCCTGCATGCCTTACCCCTGAAAGGATTGATCATAGCCCTGGCCTACATAGGGGTTGAGAACCGCTGCTGTGGGTGTCGTGGACGTCTGGACATGCCCAACATATTAAGGTATGGCCAAGCGACAATATTTCGAACAGAACAAAAATCACGGTATGTTTTATTCTCACGTTTTGCTCCTTTCAACAAGGTGCCATAACAGCTTATTGTGAACAATAAGTGTAGTTTGCAGTCGGTAGCCAGTAGTTGCTTATATTTAATATCATAGTCCTATACAATTCCTCTTATATGTGACGATGCTTGTGGGGTTGACTCCACGGAGCCTATCTGTAATCTAATCAGGAACCAATGGGAACCGTTGACTTGTAGGGTACCCCTCTTCCAGTGTGACTGCATCTGCCAGGAAGTCGAATATAAAAGTGTCTCCTTGCTTCTTCTTATTATTATTCCTCCTCCTCCATATGGCTGATGTAGATGCAGAGCAACAGCTACAATTTCACATTCAGGTGGTCAAGCCAGCCAGCCGCATCAGGAGGAAGCGGAGTGTATCGCTGTGGTGTCTCCTTCGTATTTGTGGATTGAGCATTGCGTCGCTCTACGTTGTCCGGTCTGTTCTGGATGACCACAGTCACACACTGGAGAGTTTTGAATACTGTATTCGATGTGTGGGTCAGGTATCCACATCTGCCATAGTTTGTGCAGTGGATGCGGTTTAAGGCGGACCATGAGCTTCGTGGAAGATCAAACACAGGGTCTCCTTGCTCAAACGTATATTAGACTGAAATAATTTCCACTGGTGACTGAGGCAGAAGTTGAAATTCTACATTCTTATGGCAAGAGGAGCAGTCTTTTACATGATCTCAAAACAAAGTTGTATTGATATATATATTTTTTAAAGCAGACCCAGAAGGATGATAGATTATGCCTATGCCCGGCCCGGATATGAACTGTGACCTAACAACTGTGAGCTGAGTGTTGTGTCACAGTGCCATCTGGACTGGGTAATGATTCAGATTCAGACAAATTTAAACCTGCCACCACCCAACACAGCCAATTAGTAAGGTTTGTCACGTAAACAAATCATGCCAATTCGTTACTAGTACACCAAACCGTGTGTTGGAGAGTAAACCCACAACATTAACAATTTGAATGCGACGTTTTACCAGTGATTGAACCAGCATCATCATGCGACAGACAGATTTGTGGAGAAATCTTCCTGTTTTCCCCTGTTTCGGTCTTAAATCGTCCAATATATCAGATTTCCCCCTCTGTAAACGTAGAACAAATAAAAAAAGAACGATATTCTAGATTCACATCTTGATGACAGTTGAAACACATTTTGATGACAGTTGAAACACATTACCCAATCTGCCTTGTCGTTGGTCATGTAGACATCGGAAGGTTTTTCACCAAACATCTGGACAAAAAAACAACCAATTGCCCAACTTGTGACTCACCGTGTAGGTGTTGGTAGAACGTTTATGGCATCCCCACCCTCTGGCCTTTGTTTTAAAAATTGCCGGACAATATTTAAGGGGATCCGTCAGCCCACATGTGTGCACACGCTTGCGTGCTGGAAGTTGTATATTAATGCACATACCTTCTTGTGGGTGGTTAACGTTGACATTTACTAAATTACATTTACTCACATGGCTCCTTGTCCTGTTAATTGTGGCTCTTCTTAGCTCTCAGTATTTAAACAGAGATACATGTGACAGTCAATCGTCTGCCACGACACACTATGTATGCATGTATGTATGTACGTTGAACTTATTTCACACCGTACGTAGCCAACCGTGCTAATCGGAGGTGCGGGGGAAGGAAAACAAACTAAACACAAAAATCAGTTCTAAATAAATGAGTTTTAAATTTATAAGAAAAGTGCATAGCTCCAGTGGCTTTCGAATATCAGAGGAAAGAGCGTCCCAAGTGGCCACAGAAGCGCATCTGAAAGTGTGCGATGCGGTGACCGTCTTTGTTCGATGACTCGCGAAAAGCCCGCTGCTGTGAGGATGACCAGAGTGTTACCAATCCCAATTGTCAGACCAAAACGATCCTCATCGCACTCATTGAGGTGTGGAGTAAAGGTCTCGAGAGCGATCACTTCTTTTAAAGTTTTCTAAAGTTTGCTTATATGAAGCCGAGACTTCCTCTGCTATGGAAAAGCATTGCAAAGGGCTCTGTTGGGGACTGCCACTCCAGCATTGCTAACTGACAAGAGCCGAATCAACAAACACAAATGTTAGGCAAGATTGTCTTTACATGACGACGCAATGGTGGATTCATGCAGCGTTTATATGTGACTGCATCGCAAGATGCTTTAAGAAATTCTGCTTTTTAGAAAAATAAGGTTATGTGTAGTGTTATATTATGTACACTACTCTGATAACGGCCACGATGATACGGTCATTGGCAATTTTAAGGCAACTGCTTGTCAGAAATCATCACCAGCAACGCAGTTAATGCGAGCATCGATGGCAATTTGGTACGGCAATGGCATAGAGTGCTGAAGGTGCGTTGAACAAGAAACATAAAATGGTGCCAGTGATTAATTCTGATGATGGCTCAAACATTACTAGAGTGTAACACTGTGGGCTTAAAAGGAACATATACAAGTGACATTTCATAGCAGCACATTAAAGTAATTAACAATAAAAAAATTACCACTGTTCACTGAGACAAGCACAGCAACCATGACTAACTATAGCTTAACAACAACGAGCAGTGGCACAGCGGTTAGCACACTGCACAACGAACCCGTGACCAGAGTTTGATGGCTAACATCAGCGGCGAGCAATATCCTCCCCCTTTATCAACCCGTATGGTCAAGAAACTCCCATGAAACAAACACGAGAGTGGGGAGGACTTCATCCATTGGTGGCTAGAGAATGACCGCAATTATATATTCTAATTTTAACAAAAACACATTAGAAAATCCGAGTCGCCGTGAAAAAAATGCACTTTTCAAAATGAGCTCCACATTGCACCACCGACGGTCGAGTGCTCCCGCTCAGTAGTTTATAGAGGCGGACAGGGGGGTGGGGGGGGCGAATAAATAAATGAATTGAGCCAGACCCAGTGTAACGAGACACTGTGTTTGGACACCAATAAGAGCACCTGCTGACCAAGCAGGGAGCGATGTGGATGTGCCCGACTGGCTTTGAACAATGGGGACCTCTAAGCCCAGGGCAGTGCTCTCTGTGGCTGTGGGTTTGATGATAGCTTAACCTTGGTCAGGCCCTGCTACCCCGTTTCCTGTTGCCGATCCCCCCCATCTGACGCTCGCCGGGATAAGCCACCTGACGACGAGTGGCCGGCTGCACTGCGGCCATCGCCCGGCGAACGCGCGTCACGTGCATGCATGCGCACGGGGGCCACCGCCGACACGAACACACGCACACACGCGCATGCGCGTGTACGAAACCGGTGCAGATCTTCTGATGTTCGATCGCATCTCTAGATGCCTTTGCAACTTCGGGAAGAGGGGACAGGGGGGGACGGTGGGATGTGCAGCATATCTACAGAGTCAAAAGAAGAGGGATTTCTTGGTGGGGGGGGAGGGGGGTGGATTTTATTTTAGAAGCAGGGAAGGAGGAATAAGAATATGCTAACAGGCCAGAGAGGGAATTGGGATGATGCTATATTAAGAAGTGTGAATGAAGACACTTCGTAGACAGAGAAAGTCGTACGCAGATGGGAAAAGTCTCGTGCCTGGACGTAAACATGGGTGAACAGCCATAGGAGTGGAATTTATCGACTATGCGAGCAGCAGCAGGAAAAAAAAAATGTGTCCTTCCGATGATTAAAGGTTTATGGGCAGTTTTTACAAAATACCTTGCTTGCTGGGGAAATGGACACGTGAAGGGACGTGGATGATGGGAAGGGTTGACGAGGGCCAGGGTAAGTCCACGGAGGATCCCGAAGACAGCGAGGCGATCTTACGCACGTGAACGTGCGTGCTGGTGGGTGTGGTGGTGGTGCATGCCTCTATGGGGAGCGGTGGTGTAGCTGTCAGCGCACTGCGCTACAAACCCGACGTTCCCAGGTTCGATTCCCGCTCATGGCCAACACCGGTGACAATGATCTGATCCGGTCGTGAGCCTCCCCTCAGGGTCGACTCAGCCTCAAATGAGTACCTGGTACGGTGTGTAAATATCGCTACAAGGGAGACAAAACATGGTCGGGTGTGGTGCTGGCCACCCACCCCCTCGTGTGCCGTGCCGGCCTTAAAAGGTGCTCGCTAACAGCACTTGCCCCAACAGTCTGTTAAGGCTATATAGAGGATCTTTGTCTTTGTTGTATGTTTCAGTGTATCCCCTGGGTGGGGAATTGTCATCTCTTCTCGCGGTGGCCCACCCGTTACATGTTTCCATGTTGCCTTGAACGCAACCAATAACGTCGTTGAGGCGACATGGATGTCATTGCCATTGGCAAGAAAATAGAATACGGGAGTGTATCACCTCCAATATTAGCGGAATTCCCCTCACATGTAAATCTTCTGTTAAAATAATTGGTGAAACGTACCATTTACACGACTAGATTGAAATCTAATTTCTTTAGAGCTGCTTTTTGTGTTTAGTTTATTGTATACATGTATGTTGAACTTATTTCGCACCGTACGTAGCCAACTGTGCTCATCTGAGGTGCGGGGGAAGGATAAACTGAACACGAAAAGCAGTTCTCAAGAAATGAGTTTTAAATCTATATTATTTAAAAATGCATAACTCCAGTGGCTTCCTAATATTGGAAGGAAGAGCGTTCCAGATGGCCGCAGAAGCGCATCTGAAGTAGATCTGTGCGTACCAGCCTTCACCGGAGACCTCTTCTCCGCACCTGAATGAGTGCGACGAGGATCGTCTTGGTCTGACAATGGGGATTGGTAACACTCCGGTCATCCTCACAGCAGTGGGCTTTTGGCTAGACATCGAACAAAGACGGTCACCGCATCGCACGCTTTCAGATGGGCTTCTGTGGCCGCTTGGAATGCTGTTTCCTCTGATATTCGGAAGCCACTGGAGCGATGCATGTTAAAATCTAAATTTGAAACTAATTTCTTTAGAACTGCTTTTCGTGTTGAGTTTGTTGTCCTTTCCCCGCATCTCCGATTAGCATGGTTGGCTACATACGGTGCGAAAAAAGTTAAACGTACATACACACGACCCTCTTGAAAAAGTCTTTAAATTTAATTATGACCCTTCTCTGGATACATTTGCATAATTACAGAAGAACAAACAGTAAGAACGGTACCACGGTTAGCTTCACAGACTGGAGGAGAGGTGTTTCAAGTGAGCACCTATTAAGCGAGGCGTACCAGAGGAGAGAGGCGGCCAGTGTACCCAGGCCTACTCTCGGCCACCTTCATCTCTAGAATGCCGATGTTCACCCAGATAATAGCGGGGGCCTTATTTAAGGCTGGGTCGTCCAAGACAGGTTCATGTACCACTTGCCAATGAACCCAGGTACCCACAAGACCGCCTCTTCCCCCAAACACAACACCACCACCTCATCACCAAGCACACTAATGTCAACTCATGCGCAGCCCACATAAAACCTCCGTGGTCATATATATTATATGTTAGATCGCCGCATGGGGAGGTCATCATCCAGAAGTGGGTTAACAGAGGGCTCTATATAATTATTGACGTTATATGCTTGGCACTTCCTCCTCCTTTATTCAATGAAATGTTACGATTTGGTGTCACGTTCAATGAAATAATCTGTTATTGTTGTCATGTGCACTATCTTATCATATCTGTCAACTCCTTAGCAGTGCTTACCTTACTAGACCAATTCAGACCTTATTCGTTGCCTCGTGCCCTTATAACGCTCAACGTTCATCCTACAAATTCCCATCACAATGGAGAAACACAAACAAATAGACAAAATAGACAAACATTGTTTTTTTTTTTACCCATATTTAAAAGACTACACCGTATGGACCTGAAAACTCAATTTCCCTGGACAAGAATATGGGTAAACCGTATAGGTTGACAGGAATACATTATTCCCCCTGTCAGGCACGTTTTGTCTTGCTTGTTCTGTGTCATTCGCTTCATTTGTCCAAAGTTAACATTGGAAAAAGGTAAATAAATCATAATTAACCAAATCTATTCAGTGTTAGAATTCATTTTATTTGGTTAATTGATGGATTGTTACTCGCGTTGTACACTCATTCCAAAGGTAAGACCACACGTGTCATCAACGAGCATGTTTTAAACGTGTTGCCACTTGCGTGCTATCAAATCACCTCTATAAATGCAACGAGCGAAGCATAATTTATGGAGCATTCTGTATCAGTTCGTCACTGTGCAAAAACCCCCAGGGACCAGTTCCCATGACAGCTCAAGCCAAACAGAGAACCAGAGAGCCAGATGTCTCAAACAGAAAGCGTGGGGGGGGGGGCATATACCGTGAATACCATAGGTGTCCAGACACCCCCAACATTTCTAGATATGGCTACGTTATTTTGTCTTGGCGACATGAATGCTGATTATGCTGATGACGAAACCTTTACGTGCGCATCAGCACATGAGCAGGAGGTTCGGTGCGGTAGCAGAAGTCGCGTAGATTTAACATACAGGAGAACTGCCTCTTATCTGCGATGAGGTTGGGGGACCCGGCATCATGGATCCTATTATCCGTGAGGTTATCCATGATTTTACTCTCCTCTTCTTATTCGCGGGGAAAAGATTTATGGATAACTCACGGATAATATAAAGGAATAAGACCAAGGACTATAGGCGTTTTGCGTGGACCCTGCAACTGCTGTGAATAAGAGGAGTTGCAGGTAATAAAAATGGTGTTTACATTTCGAAGAATATAATATTTTTTTATTGTAACACGCCACTCAGTATTCGCTCACTCTCGTAGACAGAACGATTTAGAGGCAAGAGGAGTATCCACAGGCAGCAGCCACGCAATTAGCCGGTGCCAACAATTGCCCAAGCTCTATGGTCCTCTACATATTGAGGTGTTAAAGGCCAATTCATTGGTTTTCAGAGGTGAGAGGAAACCAGCACACGAGGAGAAAACTCACACACGTGCACGGGAGCAGAACAGGCAACGGAGCACGTGGTTAACTGCTGCCCATCAAGAGTGTAAAAGGATGGCACCAAATCTACCTGCTCACAACCAACGCCCTTGAATGGATTAAGTACCGAGACAAACATTTATATTCTTGGTTCTTTCGTTAAAGTCACGTAGAAGGGAAATAATAAAAAATAAAACAATACAATTCTCACGACGTTTCGATTACAACACAAGCAATCATCATCAGGTGTGAAAACCACACCAAGAAAATTGTATTGTTTAATTTTTTTTATATTTCCCTTCTACGTGACTTTACCGAAAGAACCAATAATATGAATCCCTGCAGTCACGAACGCTTTAAATCAAAATACAAACATTTATATTTGGATATTTTAAAAAATACTGGTGCAAAAATATAATTGGGTGGGGGGTGAACTTCGTGGGTCCTGTCTGGAACCTCACCGGTAACCACCTGGATCCATTCGCATGTGGTGGATCACCCCCAACTTCCAAAAGTGCGGCTGCACCCATCCACCCCATCCCTCACTCGGTCGATGGAATGAGCTTGGTAGTTGAGCAGATACCACACACGCCAATCCCTCACAAGCAACCTCTAAGCGAAGGCGTTTGGGAAAAAAACGAATTTAGAGCATCCTTGAGATAAAAAACGTCTAATCGCTAGGTCATATTAACCACTCAAACCATTCATTCTCAGGGCTCCCTCTCCACTCTAATCTCTTATTTTCCCATCACAGCTTTCCTTGGTAATCTCGTTGATGACAATGCCACTGAACTGTTTTTAGCAAGGGCCGCTTTTCCTCCTGCATTTAACTTGACCCCAGTATTTATTCTCCTCCTTACACTCATTTACATACACACACATACACAGAACAAAATTACACCTCGAGGTCGTAACCCCATCTCGTATAAGCCGAATGTATGTTACGAGATTTGTAGGTGTGCGTCCCTTTGTCACCGCCTCCCTATAGCCGATCTGCCCCGAGAATGTTGGTTACTGTTCCCTGTCAGAGGACCCCAGAGGACCCCATCTAGTTGGGGGGCACCAAGAAATGTTGTTCACCCCATTACCAGACTTTGTGGTAATGGGGTGAACCCCCCTTCCCTCCCATCATGGTTTTTTGTCCCCCTCCCCAGAAATCCCTGGCGCATTGTAGCGTTCATACCTCAAAAAATAAATAAACCCCACTATATATGTGTATAAAATAGGGTGACTATAAAAAATACGCACACTCATCAATGACACTGCCAAAAATAGGAGACAATATTGGCTCACAAGTGACAACATCACAGTTACCCCCTGGATTTAAAAGACCGAAACAGGAGTAGTTCTCCACAATTTTGACTGTCGCCTGTTAAGGCTGGTTGTAATTACCGGCGAAACGTCACAGTACTCGAATTGTAAATGTCGCGTGGGTTTACTCTCCAACACATCGGTGTGCTGAACTAGTAACTAATTGTCATATTTTGTTTACATAACAAACCTCAGGAATTTGCTGTCGTGTGGTGGCGATTTTAACGATACATTTATATTTAAGCAATTTAACCCCCAAAAAACGCTTTATTATCAACAATATATATCTTTAACCGAGTCACATTTGGGCAATCTCCCCGATCTACGCTGTGCAGAATGGCCATTGCTTAAAACGTCACCAATTAAATGTGTCCTTTTGGAGGGCAATGTTATTAATGAATGAGTTGAGCTTATCCACCACAGTCAATGCAGCGCAAGCCACAGTGCGACTGTGGCCATAAAAACCAAAACGGCGGACCATGTGGTAAACCACTGTAGTCGTTCCTTCAATGGAGGAATAACGAAACTACACCAACTTTCTCCTGAAGCCATCTCGTGGCTAACAGATCTCGAAATTGGCATTTAGCTCCTAAACATATTGCCATCATAATCACGAATTTAAGTGAATGCAGTATCACAAAAACACATTTTCTCAAATCCCATTTTTTTAAATCTCCTCCAAATTCCATTAAACATTTCTCCTGTAACCATTTTAAATTTTTGGACACGGCGGTAAACCAAACCTTGATAATCTGGACATTAAAGTGGACATATTTGTCTAAACCATGCTTCATCCTGATTGTGATATGGGTGTCGTGTTACGAGATGAAGAATACATTTGTTGCTAGCCTCTTAAAAATACAGTTGTGCGAATAACTGCACCACTAGTATTAAATTATAAGAATAGGTTTTACCCTTTCGGGCAATAAAACAGGTGTTAAGATTTTCAAACACCAAATAGAAACCTTTTGCAAGGAATCAAGTCTGCATTAACTACACATGCTTGTGGTGAACATGCAAACAAACATGCTCTGATATAATATATGCATTGTCTTTGAAACGGATTGGCCTTCACCAGAGACAGCCTTCTTGAGGGCCTCGTCTCACCAGTGTCAGACCAGAGAACGACAAAAGACGAAGACATATTCTTGGATCTTTCAGTAAAGTCACATAATTGGTTCAAAGAAAATAACAAAAATAAAAAAAACAACGACGTTTCGATCACAAGAGCTCTTTTTTCTCCTGATGACGATTGCTTGTGTTGCGATCGAAACGTCATAGTTTTTTGTTATCTTTGTTATTTTCTTTGAACCTATCTCCGTGACTTTACAGAAAGACCCAAGAATATGAATTCCTGCAGTCACGTAAGCTTTAAGTCAAGGTTTAGTACAAAGACAATGCACAATTATTTTGACTGCACCACCACGCCTCACTACATTCACGCACATACAAAGACAAAAGCTTCTCCATATAGCCTACACAGGCTGTTGGGGTAAGTGCTGTTAGCGAGTATCTATGAAGGCCGGTGTTCTGCCTCACGGCAGGTATGATGTTCAATTTGGTCACGTGACCAGGAGTACGATTTTACATTCTCTAAGCCATGCGGCAGGGTATCAGCCATTACACAGAGTACAAAATGGAGGAACAAATAGTGTCTCTGTGAAGACAGGTGCATCTGTTCATTGTGGGACTTTAAGAAGCATTGTCTGTAAGTTCGTTTATGTTCTTATAATACTGGGAATGCTGTTATAATGTTAGGATGGCCGTTATAATGCTGTAAATGCCTTTATAATGCTGTCATTGTTATAAATATGAGGCCTAGTTAACAACGAAGCCTGCCACTTGCATTATTGTGAATGTTACTTGTAATCGAATAAGTCGAGTCAGACTTGTACCCAGGTAACCTTATTGCGATATTGAGAGCAAGGATGACGAAATATCTCATCCACAGTTCAGTGTTATGTGCAGTGCTGTACATTTAGGCTGCAGTATGGTGATTACACGATGTGTCCTTATTTAACACAGTAGCTTATTCTCTTGTATAGATATTCAGTACTAATGTAGGTGCCTGGTCCATCCAGGATCTATTGTTGAGTTTCATGTTATCTAAGACAATGTTATGATGCTGTAGTGTTCATTCATTGTATTGATATTTCCAAGTATTAACAGATGCTGTATTTTGTGCTGTGTTTTTCCATCAGTTTTACCTCGTTCAATTAATTATATACGTTTGGAGTCGGATGTTCACCCTGGCTCTGAAGGTTTATTGAATGCGAGGTTATCTACTCGGAGAGTGGTGCAACATAACGCACAGCGAGGCCGAGACAGCCGGCATGGCAGACAATGCCATGGTGTGACCAGAATCACACCAGGTCACCTTTGTCTCCCCAGTGCTGATTTTGATGAAATACAGCAAATACTGGCTGAATCGACCTCGGAGAGGCCCAGGATTGGTCCAGGATCACTGGTGTAAAGCGGTGTTTCTCCAACTTGTTTGCCCCGTGGACCACTCAGCTGACACAAACATATATGCGGACCGTTCAGCCACCCAACGCCTGGTGACAAGATGCATTCACTTCCCTCAAAGTACCAGTCATACCAAATTATTCATTACCGGAACATAAAAACTTTTTTTTTTACGCAGCTGTATGGTTATTTTTAATTAGGGGTGGCAAATAGATATTTAGTGTTAGGGCATTTTAATCAGGGTAGTTTACCTAATTTTTTTTTTATTATCATAAGAAAAATATAAATTTACATCCGAAAAAAAAGTAGAAACATTGTCAAT
Source organism: Petromyzon marinus (assembly GCF_048934315.1). Taxonomy (NCBI): domain Eukaryota; kingdom Metazoa; phylum Chordata; class Hyperoartia; order Petromyzontiformes; family Petromyzontidae; genus Petromyzon; species Petromyzon marinus. Next base: position 23,435,671 of record NC_133683.1, on the reverse strand, counting down.
ATTTCAGGATCATCCTGCATTCGCATCACAGCCCCACGGAACACCTGAAGGGCTGTCACAGACCACCGATGGTCCTGGAATCACGCTTTGAGAACCACTGATGTAAGTCATGGCCAGGAATCGAACTTGGGTCACAAGACTCATAGTGCGGTAGCCTAGCCGCTACACTCCTGCTGCCCATCCACCCCCTACCCCACATCCACACACACACGCACAAACGTACGTACAGGGAGGTTTTGTTTGTGGCTCGAGTGATAGACCGAGGTTATTGGGCGGGGAGTGAAGGCAGTGGCGATGATAGGAGTCAATTATGACCTTCTCCCAGCTGTGACCCTACATCACCACAAGACAAGTCCAAGGTTTGAGGACCCATGTCCCCATTCTGCCATGATCCCAATGCCCCTCACATTCCCCAAGAGGGGTTTGCGCAAAGCTGACAGGTGTCTGGATATTTGCGATCAGTTGGAACAGAATTTGTCAACTCATTAATGCTTATCTCTTTTGGAAGCTATTGCCTTTCAACATAGCAAAAAATTAGGAATTATTTTTTTAGTTTGTTACACAGGTACGCTTCATGATATAATTTATTTGTGAATTATTTTAAAACGTATACAGTTGTAGTGACATCGAATTGGTCATGTAGCAGCATAGCACTGGATGCTGGCAGGGAAGGGGATCTGCAGCTTACAGCAGCCGTGACTGACATCAGGCCACATGATAGACCAGAGGGATCTAGGGGAAAGGTCACAGAAGGGGCACGTCAAGAACCCGCTCGTTGGTTCCAGAAGGGGGCGTAGCCAGGGGCGGAGCCAGGCCACGCTGACGGTATAAGAGGGGCCCCAAGAGGGGACCTCGGGGCTGTCGTGTGGAGTGGGATCCCCATCGTGCTGCTGGAGTCTTCACCGTCATCTCCGTCTTCACCATCTTGACGTCGCCAGTCAGGCAGTCTACCAGCTGTCCTGACTGGGAACTATAGTTACTAAGTGTTACTGTCAGGCCATGTTAATAAACAGAGTGCCTCCTACTCTTAGTGTCTCTGAGTCAGTCACTACTCAATCTTTAGGTGTCAAGGTAAAGATGCAGCACCGCCAGTGCTTGCTCATGCCACTGCTCGGTGGAAGAGCCTCCACGATAGGGATCTCTGGAGAGCCCATCTAGAGGGTATTTTGGCCTACTCTTCCATGCTGTCCAGACGTTTTGGGGGGAGTTGTTAGTACCCACACTTTGCCCCACCGTCACACTTGAACGATCGACTAACCGTGCTGTACCCATTTATTCCTCCGATTAGCATGGTTGGCTACGTACGGTGTGAAAGAAGTGCAACATACATGCATACTTCTGGGTGAACAGAGGCGGGGAAGGGGGGATTTAAAAAACCCTCCCCAAACTGGCGTGCTTAGAGATCGTACCAGTAATCTCTGGATTGCAATTTCAGTGTTGCTGACCATTACATCACGGCAGCATTCGAGATGTATGTATGCATGTATGTTGAATTTCTCTCGTACCGTACATAATAATACAGCTGTGCTAATCGGAGGTGCGGGGGTAAGGACAACAAACTAAACACAAAAAGGCAGTTCAGAGATCGCGTGCAAGAAGAACAGACACGCACTCCCGAAGGGTGTATTCATACACCGGCAAATTCCAGCGTGAATATGCAAGCTTAAGGATTTGAACCTGGAACACTGCATTCTGTATTGCCTTATTTCTAGACTCTGAAGCAATGGTAACATGGCGTGTTATTTATCTATCGACTTATATACTTATTTACTTGCCTATTTATGCACCAGTGCCTCAGCACAGAGATCAGGGGGGCGGGGACAGTGGCAAGCCATAGGAGTTCCCGTCCTTCGTCCTTCATCCCTGTGATGCTAAAAACCCAAGGTCCCGTCTTCCTTTGGCGACACCGAAGATTGCTGCTTGCCACTCTTGATAAAAAAAAAAAATCAAAGGGGGTGGGTGATAAGAACCCTGTTGTTCTGGCTCAAATCCCGCCACACATAAACAAAGTCGGTGGACTGTACCAAATTCCCTCTCGATGCATAAGTAAAAAAACAAGGAATGTTTTCCACAGGAGAGGGCAAAGAGAAGGATATCTACAAGTTTCACCAACATACGCGTTACATTGTTCATTTGCTTATTGAATTACATTTTAAACACATGGAAGTTTTCAAAAACGTTCCTTACATATATCCCTATAGGATAATATAATTATTTGGCAGAGCTGAGCCTAGACTCTGAAAATTTGAGTTTCCGGCAACCTATCTGGATCAAAGGCCATTTGAATGAAACAATATGCTTTTGTTTTGTTTTAAAGGATGCTAATATCCACTGTGGCCAGTTTTTTTTATAGAAAGCAGAATACTGTGACCAACCGATGGAGTTTATTTTTACTTGAAACCAAAACACTTTCCAAACAAACGTCCAATTGCAGAATAAACACGCACACAATGACACTGCAAACTATACTTTGTCTCACAACATGCTATTTTATACATGGGTAGATATAAGAGTATAACAACTCCCCCCATGAAAATATCTTAATTCAAATGTGTATCTAAAGAAAAGCTAATACTAGTTTATTAGAGATGTGTTTTGCATCTAAACATTTTATAGTTGCAAGGGAAATTTTATCATTTTTTCCCCTTCGGATTTTCGGATCACATATATGTTACTTGATAATTGAATGCGTCTTCACATGAAGGAGAGTGACTTCACCCAATACCACATGACAGCACTTTCGATGGGAAAAGCACGGAAATTATGTAGTATGTAATATCATTCCCTGAGATGTCACGATATTGGACTGATTTTAAAAGCAAAAATCTTCAAGATAATCCGACATTTTATATTTAGACCTGAATTTCAGAATTTTCGTATTAATCTGAAACTCGAGAAGACATTCCTGCTAAATATATATTTAACACATCTCTATGGCATGTTGTAATATTGACATTAATAATGGCTATGGGAAAACTCATTTCATAAACAGCTCTATTGAAATTAACTTAACTTTACAATGAGTATTTAACCGACAGTCCATGAACTCAGAGTCCCTTCTTTGTGAGTGGACTGGACATCTGTGAACCGACTGGACATCTGTGAAAAATAACTTTATAGCATATTCTTGGTTCTTTCGGTAAAGTCACGTAGACATAAAACAAAAATTAAAAGCAAAAAACCCATGACGTTGCAATACAAGCAGTCTTCACCTGATGAAGACCGCTTGTGTTGCGATACAAGCGGACTTCACCTGAATAAGACCGCTTGTGTTGCGATCGAAACGTCGTGGGTTTTTTGCTTTTAATTTTGATTTTCTATCTACGTGACTTTACCGTAAGTACCAAGAATATGAATTACTGCAGTCGCGAAAGTTTTAAGTCAAAATTTAACTTTATAGCACGTAGAATTTGTCCAAGATGAATCAAATTCTGATTCCGAGTGCAGCCACTGTTGGTCATGAACTGCATATATGGTATATGGTCCTGAAGCTCAATGCTTTTTTAAATTAATATGGTAAATACAAAAACAAAGATCTCCCTTATAGCCTAAACAGACTTTTGGGGCAAGTGAATTAGCGAGAACCTATGAAGGCTGGCACAGAAAACAAGGGGTGGGTGGCTAGAATTATGCCCGGTCGCCTTTGTCTCCCCAGTGGAAATGTTTACACACTGCACCAGGTACTGATTTGAGGCTGAGTCGACCTAGGGGAGGTCCATAACCGGTTCATATAATCGTCACTGGTGTTGGCCGTGAATGGGAATCGAACTCGAATGGCTGACATACTCTTTGGTTCTTTCAGTAAAGTCACGTAGGTATAAAATAAAATAAATCACGACGTTTCAGGCGCAACACAAGCGTCCGTCATCAGGTGTGAAAGCATGATCTGCTGCTGAGGCAGACTTTTAAAAGGTTTGAAATGGGTGTAGCCCAAGGGTAACAGATGTGAGTGTAAATGTGATCGGTATTACCTTGTTATCGCGGCATCTCTTGAGAAAGGTTAGCGTCTCGATCAGGTGAGCCTTCTTGTCTCGCAGTCTGTTAAAAGTTCAAATCAAGATAGAATGGCTGAGTTTATAGTGCAGTATGGTAACCACTACACTCCCACTCTCCACAATATAGTTATTACACCATTGCACTCACATCACTAACTTCACTCATTCCCATTATGGTAAAATGTTTGATAATAAATTGATGTATTTTTTTACAATACACATTATTCTGTTATGCTATTTGTATATTTGTGTTTAACTTTTACCAAGGGGTAACAGTTAAATCCATTAAAATGAATAAGCACGGTATAGTTTATTCGTTAAACATTTCCCACACGTGTTATGTTGGACAAACAGGATGAATGATCAGCACGAGACTAAAATAACATCAGAGAAATATTTAATTATCCCAAATACAACTGTCAGCAGTAGCAGAACACGTGTGCCAGCAAGGACACTCAATTGATTTTGATAATATACAAGTTTTTTGCAAAACTAGCTACTACTGGCCAAGAATAATTAGAGAATCGAAATTGAAATAAATTAAAATAACTTTAACTGTTCAGATAGCTACCACTTTAGTGCTTTGTGGAAGAGAATCAAATAATACATTAGTTAAATACATGCCTACAAAGAGCAGCGTACTTCAATAGGGATTATCGTTAGTAGGGCTATTTTAATAAACACAATAGACAGGAAGGACAAGTTCAAAGGACTCGCATAATGTACGTTGCCTCAGTAATCCCCCCCCCCCCCCCCCCATTATTTGCAAGAGCACAGAAGCGTTGTCACCACATCTACGCCTCTATATAAGGAACGAAACAGGTGGACTTCTCCACAAATCTGGCTGTCGCCTGATGAAGCTAGTTGTAATTACTGGCGAAACGTTATACTCAAATTGTAAATGTTGTGGCTTGGCTCTCCAACACACCGGTGTGCTGTACTAGTGACGAATTGGCACGTTCTGTTGACGTGACAACCCATTACTAGTTGGCTGTGTCGGGTGGTGGCAGGTTTGAACGACACATTTAGATATTTACGCGATCTAACCCAAAAACCTCTTTTATGGATGATATTGGTCGCGAAAGCCTACGTGTTTTAAATTAATTCATGTTGTTTCTATTTGGAGAGTTGCAGAAATTAACACATTTTTGGACCAGTATTTTTTTGTTAATGTATGTTTGTCTCGGTTCCTTATCCATTCAAAGGCGTTGGTTGTGAGCAGGTGGATTTGTTGCCATCCTTTCACGCTCTTGATGGGCAGCAGTTAACCATGTGCTCCAATTAATTAATTGGCCATTAACACCTCAATATGTAGAGGACTGTAGAGCTTGGGCAATTGTTGGCTCATTGCGTGACTGCTGCCTTCCCGCTTGCCTGTGGTTCCTCCTCGCGTCTCTGAATCGTTCTCTCTATACGAGAGTGAGCGAATGCTCTATGGCGTGTTCTAAGTTGAAATTATTATATCACTAGCTTTACTACCCGGCTCCACCCGAGACTTGGTTTCTTGTCTTGGATTAATACACGGCCTACGCGGAGGGTGGAATGTATGACGTCGGCAGGCATACTGCGTGACGGTGACATCACAGATGTGACGTCACCGCTCACTTGCCGTGCAAAATATATCCATTATTGCGCCCCCCCCCCCCCCCCCAATATACGAAACTATATTTTTATACTTTTTGCATTGTGTACAGTCCGGAATCTACCCACATGCCAAACTTGTTGCATGTTGGGAAGTATGCTAAACATTTCAAACAGACACACATATTCACAAATTTCCCTTTTATATATAGATTAGAAATTGAAACGCCATTTTTAGCATAACAAAAATATTTAGCAAAGTAAGTTGGCCAGGACATGATTCGTCGCTGGAATTTATGATGGTCATGAATGATAACAGAGTGGCTGCCAAGGTATGAAAAGCGATTAAATCAGTTCGTATGCAGGTGCTGTGTGGATTGCGATATCGTGGGATCGTTAGGGGTGGCGGTGATTTGGAGAAGCCTTCATATTATTAACTATTTTTATTTTACCAGGTGAGGCCAACTGAGCTCCATAGATATTTTTCATAATCGACCTGACCACAAATAATAGCTCAACGAATTAGCATAACATGTGGAAATTGATAGCAGCCAAGTACTCAAACGCATGTTTCTAAACGTGGAGGGGAAAAATTTAAAGACCTGGTGAAAAATCCACGCGACCACGGGGAGATCACGGAAACTCCAAATATACAGGCGTCAGGGTCGGGATCGAACCCACGACCTCCTGTATATCAGGCGAGGTAGTTAACATCTTGCCACCGTGGTGCCCAATCCAGCAGTGGATTCACACGTGAACGATGATGAGTATGACCATTTAACAATTGAATATATTTTTTTACCAAGTAGGCAAAGAAGCAATCGTGACCATGGAATCCACTTGCTGAACCATACTTCATCTTGGGAGTCGTGCACTACCGTTCAGATTATTGACAGTCGTGCTGTGTCGAACGCTGATACGGCAAGACTTGACCGTCTGCATCAGTGACTCAACAAAACAAAAGTAACTGCCTCAGTCCTTTCAGTTCCCAGGCAACTCTACCCACACTTCTCTGCAGAGATAAAATTTGTGTTAAAAGCTATGTAATACATTTTAAGAGCAATTGTTGTACAATGCTCTGTTTAATTTCAGGACATTAAATTCAATTATCAGTTTGATTCAAAAGGAACCTATATCGCCAAAGTAAACATTTCACATTAAACAACTCCCACCTTGGGCATGAGTCATTTATAATTTTCACTTTCCTCTCTACAGCTATTTCCCCACTGCACTTACAAGAATTCACATTTGCTGTCTGTGTTCCAGCACGCACACAACAGACACAGACAAAGACCCCCATATAGCCTGGAGAGACTGTTGGAGCAAGTGCTTTGAGCGAGTAGCACCTCTGAAGTCCGGCACGGCACACGAGGGGGTGGGTGGCCTACACCACGCCCGGACACCTTTATCTCCCCAGTGGTGATGTTTACACTGGTGTTAGCTGTGAACTCAGATCGCCGGGTTCGTAACGCAGAGCGCTAACCGCTATACCGCCGTTCCTCAAACGCACAAACACAAAGAAACCGAAATCCCATGCAAGCAAACACATTCCAGGCTATGAGGCTAAACTTAAATTGCCTGTTAAAAATATGCTTTGGGAAAGATGGATGAATGTGTGAAATTTAAAGACAGATTCCAACTTTAGTCCTATGGACTTTTCAAGGGTAAGAGCAATTAGAGGGCAGCTATTAAGGTAGGAATGACAAACAGAGGTTGGTGGAATCCACACCGCTTTTAGCCGCATTTGGCTCCCCATTTGTGGTGTTGACACTGTACGAGGCACGTGGTTTAAGGCTGAGTTGACCTAACGGAGGGACAGGCCGTGTGTAGATATTAGTTCCCTTGGTGGTGTGCAGATCCAAGAGTGAACCTTGGTCCCTGTAATCTTCGCGTATACCATTTACACACCTGGTAAATATAGGTGATCATGACTGATTTGTGTATATTCGAATGACGTTCTCGAAGGGATATAAAACTGAAATTTGGCACAGGTATATTTCAGTTTATGCTTATAACTAGAAACATCGAAAGAAGAAGCAAGTAATATTACATCCTGGAGGTTAATTGTCTTTACTCATCAGACAGGATCTAAATTGCTTTACATCTCATTTTATTTAATTATTCACGTGTGCGGTTGTGCCGAGCTAGGCAGCAGCTAACTGAAGAGGTGTCGTCATCAGAACCGCCACTGATCCCGGTTCGTGGATAGTCTTCAATCGGTGTGCGTAATCGTGTCTTGTACCACAGTTACGGAAGAAGTTATCACATAAGTCACTCCAATCGTTGCAGGCTTGCTGCAACACAGGCCATGACCAGTTAGGCACCTGTTGAGCAAGGTCCTATCTCGGGTGGATCGCAGGGTCTCCTGCTCAGAGTTACTTCTTTGCCGATGATGAAAGCGGCTCCTCGTGCCACATTGACTCTCGTTGACACGACCTGATGTGGCACGCTTTGGTCGACAGCGGACGCCGTGACGACAGATGGACAAGCGGGTGGGCTAAAGAGATCAACGTCTGGCTGGTATGAACCTTCTCAAGTAGCTTGCGAGTCACAGCCTCCCGATGGACGCGTGGATGGGGGCAACGTTGCCAAAAGTGGCAGCCAAAGGTAAGGTGGAGTCGATTAAAGGGTTCCAGAGATCGTGCACGTTGTCGATCGCAACTATGCATCGGCGAGCTCAGTGATCGACGCCCGACGGCCGCAGTGATCTGCCGTCGAGTGCAAGATTACGAGTGCTGGTGATGCATCACACTAAAATGCGTGCAAATACACCCATCATCAGTGGATCAAGTAATACATCTCCCATTGAGCATGACACCACTAAAGCTGATGCAGTGGTCAAGAGTCTGGTTTATCATCATCGTTGGCCAATTTCGAGCCACTGCCAGACGAAGGCCTTCCAATGGAATTGCCATTTCTCATCCATCTCACTCGTCATTGCTCCATCAGCCTCATCCATCGGCCATCATCCCTATGAGCAATGCACCCTACCCAAGCCCACTTAACCAAACATTTAAGAGTAAATTTCGATTTAAAGCTTTCGTGACTGCAATGATTCATCTTCTTTGGTTCTTTCGGTAAAGTCACGTAGAATGATAATAAAATAATAAATTGATAAAATAAAATAACACAATTTTATTATCATTCTACGTGACTTTACCGAAAGAACCAAAGAACATTTAAGAGTAAATACGGCATCTCTGATTTGCCACGTCACCTCGTCCCTTGCACTCATCTTCCTGTCCGTTTAATTAACTCTACGTGCGTATATGCGCACTCTTTGGCTTGCGTTCCATTTTACGCCTGCGTCCGTGATCTCGGTCTTCGTGTGTGCAACATGCACCCGTTGAAACACGTTGCTTTCCAGCGCGCTGGTACATACGTTGTCCTTTAGTTATCAAATTCATTTTTGCAGAAAAGCACTTCCCATCCTGCTCTTCACTTCCTTCATTATTTTGATTTCCGATCTGCCTTCAAATAACGGCTCTCTGTATACGTATTCTGTTGTGTTTAACCACGTGTGTCCCTCCCATAACTTTAACATGTTAAGGCTACCTATTGTATGTGCTGGTGACTGAATTACAAAATATTCAGTAACCAGCATAGGCACGTAATAATACAGTGATATTTCCATAATGTATTATTGATTTCCCACATTTAGGCCGATGCAGCAACCTAATTTGTATGAATGACAGAAGAAGAAATAATCCAAATGAGACATTAAAATTGAGATTTTAAAAATGCTGATTCCTTAATGGAATCATTGGAGGGGGGGGGGGCATTCCATGACATTAACTGTCGTATACCTACACATAGATGGATACCAAGTGTCGAGTGACATGAACCGGTTCTGGGCATCCCCTTCACCAACCTGCACTGACCATTGTGGTCAAGTATGATCTAACAACCCTCATCGAAGTGTGGCGGCCTTTATCTAGTATAGTGGACTGAAATAGTGAATTTACATATTTTTAGATATTATTTACAATAAGGACCACGGTAGTAATCCCTAAACAGACTTTGATGAGGCTAACGTTACACGGTTATGCATAATTCAACAATAAGAATTCATCCCAATCAGCATACCTATTTGAAATATATAAAGACAGCCTTAATAGCCTTTTGAAGCAGGTGAATTTCCAATAGCCCGGCTCACATCTACTCGGAGAGAAAACCTCGGATTGTTGGGGGGGGGGGCTGGGGGTGTGGGTGGGGTGTTAGGAGAGAGGTGGGATAGCAGCAGCAACAAAGAGGTGAAGTTGTTGGGGGGGGGGGGACAGAGGAGGAGGGAGGCTGTGATGGAGAGGCAGGCGCTGCTGCTGCTGGGTTAGACTGGGGGTTGGGAGTGAGGACAGACGCACTCCCACGCTGCTTAGGAGGTCGTATCTCTCAGGGCCGCCCCATTTACACGGGATAAAAAACAAAGGCTGGACACAGCAAGGGGTATGGGGGGTCAACTCCCATGAAAACCAATTAAAAAAAGCCCCCCCCCACCCTGACCCCGCCCCCCCCCCTTTTCTTTGCGCCATCAATCCCCGGGATGAGAGGGGAGAGCGGTGCACGCCCCAGCGCAGCGGGAAATCTTTCTCTGTGGCCCCCCCGCCTGCCCCCCCCCCCGCTGCCCCGCACACACCAGTGACAAACGGAGCACACGCGAATGAATCTTCCAACAGTATGACAGATGGCCTGGCAGTTAATGAAATAAAAATATATATTTTTTAATATATACATATCTTGTTTCACTTTTCTTTGGTGTAATATGTGCGTGCGCATCCATTTAGAACATGTCTTCTCTGACGCTGCAGTTATTGCGCATCTAATAAACTCCTTTAAAAAAGTTTTTTTTTAAACAACGGTTTTATTCACAACTTCGTTTAACTCACCCTCGAGAAGTACGTCAATGATGCGGCGCCTGCTCCCACATCAACGCTTACTTGAAATAATTGGTTATTTTATAAACTAGGTTGTTGGGGGGCGCCTATGGCGCCCGCGGCGCCCCCACACAACCACAGCCTGCGACACCCCCCAACAACCACAGCCTGCGACACCCCCAACAACCACAGCCTGCGACACCCCCCAACAACCACAGCCTGCGACACCCCCCAACAACCACAGCCTGCGACACCCCCCAACAACCACAGCCTGCGACACCCCCCAACAACCACAGCCTGCGACACCCCCCAACAACCACAGCCTGCGACACCCCCCAACAACCACAGCCTGCGACACCCCCCAACAACCACAGCCTGCGACACCCCCAACAACCACAGCCTGCGACACCCCCAACAACCACAGCCTGCGACACCCCCAACAACCACAGCCTGCGGCGGCCCCCACAGCGTGCGGTGGGCCTTCATCAAGCAGTGGATTTAAGCACCAAAAAAACTCGAGTACTAATGCAATGGGCAGAGCACAGCTCTCCCTCAGGGCAGCAGTGGACAGAGCACGGCTTTGCCTCACTCTCACTTATCCGTCTCCTCACGGTCACTCACCCTTCTCCTCACTCTCACTCACCCGTCTCCTCACTCACCCGTCTCCTCACCCCTCTCCCTCGGGGCAGCAGTGGCCCGAGCACGGCTCTGCCTCAGGGCAGCATCGGGGGGCGTACATGTTTGGACTAAACACTGAGGTACCCCCCCTGGTGAGACACTGTTTAACCAATACATACTTCACTTGGAATGGAACTTTCTACAAACAAACTGAGGGCACCCCAATGGGCTCCCCCCTATCTCCGGTAATAGCTAACATTTTCATAGATAAATTTGAGACTGACGCCATCCAGACTGCCACTCTGCGCCCAACCTTATGGAAGAGGTACGTGGATGACACTTTTGTCATCTGGCCACATGGCCGGCCTGCTCTAGACCAATTCTTCGACCACATCAATTCCATACACCCAGCCATCAGATTTACCATGGAAGTCGAAAAAGATGGCAAGCTACCTTTTTTGGATGTCCTAATTAAAAAGAGACCTGATGGTTCAATGAGCCACTCTGTCTACAGGAAAGCTACCCATACGGATGCTTATCTGAAACCGGATTCCCACCACCATCCATCACAGACGAATTATCTCATAAAGACTATGTACCATAGAGCCCAATGCATATCCGACCAGGAACACATAGGCAGTGAACTCAAGCACGTACACCAAGCTCTTAAGGCTAATGGTTACTCCGACTATACAATCTGCAAAGCTATCACTCAAACCATGAAGAAGGACCCTCTTGAGGAGCCTTTCAAAACCATCACTTTACCCTACATTGCGGGGATCACAAAAAAGATCTCCAAAATCTTAAATAAACACAAGATTCAGGTCCGTTTCAACACATTACATAAAATCCGTGATCTGGTTCCATCTGTAAAAGATGTGATTCCGGACATACAGTACCCTGGTGTCTACAAACTAAGTTGCCTCTGTGGTAGTAGTTACATTGGAGAAACCAAACGCCATGTCTCGGACCGCATTCGTGAACACAAAGCAGACCTTAAACACGGTAGGACCAACACCTCGGCCGTGGGAGATCACTGTTATAATTCAGTAGGCTCACATGACATTGACTTCTCCAAGACAGAGGTTCTTTGCAAGCCATCGGGCTACCGTGAGAGATTCGTTCATGAGGCTATCCACATATACAAACACAGAGACAATTTCAACCGAAAAGATGGATTCTGGCTTAGCAATCATTGGAAGGATTTGATAAACCATTTCGGGTCTTAATTGATTGTTCACGCTTACGGTGGCTTTCAGACAGCATACATTAATTTTTCCTCTCCCCCTCCTCTTTTTCGAACATAGATGGACTCGTCCATCTAACAAACTCAAATCGCTATCCGTGGTGCTAACGTTTAAAAATAAATAAATACAAACCGACACTTCTTTCAAATCTTTCTTGCCATTGGTTTTCACACCTGATGATGACTGCTTGTGTTACAGTCGAAACGTCGTGAGAATTTTGTTTATATATTATATATTTTATTATTTTATTGTTTCCCTTCAACGTGACTTTACCAAAAGAACCAAGGATATAACATTGATGTAGTTTATATTTTTTTTATCAGTTTACTATATGGCATTCATTATATAGTGTAGTGTATACCCAGTTACTTTATGTTACTAGCTCAAATTATTGAAGAATATATTGAGTACATTTATTATATTGATGTAGTTTATACTTAGCTCTTTCACATCGGCTTATTGTATGATAGTTGGGTAGTTGCAGTTCTTTAGCGTCAATATACTAAATGCCTCTGTTGATATGTAAACTCTGACTTTAACATAGCTACTTCGGTGACCAGTTACATGCTAATCCCTCACACTAACATCATGCTAATCTCTCAGTTACATGCTAATTTCTGACTTTAACACCCTGCTAATCCAACACATTAACACAGCTACTTCGATGCTAAATTCTTCTGTTGATATGTAAACTCCTTTGTCAAGGCACTCTGCTCCTCCCACCCAGCTTAAAAGACGCTGCAAAGCTTAGCAGTGTTCATTGAAGCGCTGTCGTCCCGACAGTTCTGTTCCTTCACCTGAAGAAGGCTACTTGTGTTGTGGCCGAAACGTCGTGAGAATTTTATTTTATTATGTTTATTATTTTATTTCCATTCTACGTGACTTTACCGAAAGAACCAAGAAGAAAGATAAATCGCACTAAATCGTTAACTTAACTACTTTAAAGGTGACGGATGGGAAAACGGAATAGCCTATGCCAAGCAGGGGGCTTGGGACTTGGGTGCCGCTCGGCAATTTTTTTTCTACACGAACCCCGCGGTCCGAGAGCCAAATCCCTCGCAAACGAGTGTACACAGACGGACAGACAGACGGACAGACAGACAAAAAATGCCTTTTATAGGTTAGATGAATCTTCAATGTACTACTCGTTCACACGGAGCAAGCGTGCCTCAGACATGCGGCGCCTGCTTCTTCTGCGAGGCGATTCCACAGTTTAGGGGCCGCGGCGTTTTTGAGCTACACAAAAATGTCCATATATATCAAAGGCAAAGTTGTTAATATGTGTGTCTGTTCAATATGTTTAGCGTACTTCCCGACATGCAACAAACTTGAAATTTGCCATGTGGGTACTTCCCAGACTGTACACCATGCAAAAATTATAAAAAAATACACTTTTTTTGGGGGGGGGGGGGGGAAGCTCAAGAATGCATTTATATTTTGCACGGCAAGTAGTGTAGCGGTTAGCGCGCTGCGCTACGAACCCGGCGACCCGAGTTTGATTCCCGCTCACGCCCACCATCGGTGACAATTATTTTAACCGGTTCTGGGCCTCCCCTAGGTCGACTCAGCCTCAAACGAGTAACTGTTGTGGTGTGAACATCGCCACTGGGGAGACAAAGGCGGCCGGGTGTGGTGAATCCAAGTCCCGGGTGAAGCCGGGTAGTACAGCTAGTATATAATAAGCCGTCCATACAAAATATTGTAACTGCTTGAAAGGAGGCAATTAATTGATGATTTGATGCCGATTTTGATACAGGCATGCATTGTCTCCGGATCTGAGTACGTGTGTACAATTTGAAATTGATTGGACAACAGAAAGTAGACTAACTTTTGATTACAAGATTTGACCACGACAAACACAAGCGAAGTTCAATGAAACCGTTGAATAAAACCGTTGAAAAATGACGAAATGCTGGCACTATTTTTCCAAATGTACTTTTTTGGCAGTTCAACTTGGGATTAATATCACATGTTTATGTAACACAGAGACAATACACACACGCACACAACAATACCAACATGTATATAACAGTTATATCCATCATAAAAAGTGTATATAAATAAGTAAATGTATGAACTGAGAATGAGACTTTGGCCATGTTATTTGCACACATATATCTGATTGCATCTGGGTTCTATTGGATTCCTTGTGCTTTCGTTTTTTTTCTTCTACTTTTTATTCCTTTTGCCACTTTGATAACCCAGGTCACGGTTGCAAATGAGACTATTCTTGTCTTCTTCGTTTTCACCTGGTTAAACTAAATACACTTTAAACTTTACATACACACACACGCGCGCAGATATATATGCAGCCAAATCCACAACTTTGCTAGGAATGGAATGCAGGTCATTTTGTGCAGGAGCCTACATGCAGTTGTTCGGCTCTTGTTCGTTGCAAACCACCCACTCTTAACGGAGCCCCGGGGAAGGAAGGCCAGGCAGAGGGAGTCAGACACGGGCGGGCAAGGCGGTGACACTGGGCTGTTGTTCGGGCTGGCTGTTTGCCCGAGTGGGCGGCTGTGCGCGTGCCTCTGCGCATGCCCTGGGGAGCCGGGGAGCGTGAGGGCCTGCGTCGGGAGACCTCGTGCCCCCCCCCCCCCTCCGGGGAGAACATCTGAGCCAGGTGCTGCCTCCAACAACCACCGCAGGAATTCTTCAGCTGCTGCCGCTGCAGCGGTGACTGGAAGATGTCCCGCTTAAATCTTTTGGATTTTTTTTACAATTTTTTTGTACACTTAACATTTTTAAATGTTCTCTTTTTTTTCCTTCGCCATCCATCACCGTTACTCACAATTATCTCGACACGTGGATGTAATTATGCTGGAAACAAAAAAAACTGATAGCTTAAAAATATACAAGTTTGGAAGCTATTACTTTTTTTACATTTCGGCTCTTAGAAAAAATGTAAGCCTATCTTAAACAGCAGACTGTAGCGTTCTCCCCCTGGTTTGTGGCACATTTCACCATCAATGCTTCAAATTTGCCATTGAAACTGTTAGCTTATAAGTAATCTACTGCCCAGGCATTCACGTCTGCCAATTATCAATTAGCAATGTGTATAATGCTTGTTAACCCTATGACATGGAGATGGGGTTGGTAGATTACAGAGACAAATACATCCTGTGCATGAGACGCCTGTATGTACAGCACCGAGGTGCCGGCTCTGTTATATAAATGTCCTCAACTGTTATTTTTTTTGTGGGCGAACGACAATGAATCAAACATTTTCTAAATGCAGTATGAAACATTAATCTTGATATCCACATACAGACGTACCTCCTGCAATTAATGTATTCTAAAAGGTAAATGTGCAAACTCGATTTGGTGCTTTCGTGACTGCAGGAATTAATCTTTGTTTTTTTCAGTAAAGTCACCGAAAAAAACAAAGGTAAATGTGCAGCCCTGCAATTGCTTGCAAAGCTGCAATTGTCTTGGAAGAGGTGGTAGTACCTCCACTTTACCCTGATGATCGACTAACTGCGATAGTACCCATTTATCCAACTGGGTGGACACAAGCGGTGAGGATTTAAGAAATTGGCTCTCATTTGTCCAACTGCCCTGCTGGGAGATCGAGGTATGGATTGCAAGCCCAGTGCGCTGACCATTGCACCACGACAGCATCCGTACTTATTCTGTTGATGATTATACACATAGGAAAATTCAGAAAATCCACCAGAAACTGAATACTTATAAAATTCAATTGGGGGAGAAAATAATCCCTGCACAGCTTGGACAAAAAAACAGACAACTTCGAAAAGGGATCCCTTCATAAACAAACCTTAAGTTGTTTATTGAGACTGGTGGAGTGGGATGGAGTCAACTTCTTTTCGCAGGTGTTCAATTGCTAAGTCTTCTTTGCTGGAAAGAAAAAAAACCTGTAAACACTGCCATGGTAACCAGATAATTTATCATCAAATTGTGCAGCACAATCAGCCAGAGATGCACCCAACCCTATACACGGTGGAAGTTTGGGGGATGTTCTTCTAGCGAATAGTTACCTGGTAGTTATTAGTTAGATTTACAGATGCCCAGTGGCCTCATATTTGTCAATGCTATTATTAATAATTATTATTTGCCGCACTATATCTGGCACTGACAACCCCCATTTAGCATGTGTTTAAACTAAGTTCAACAACTGTACGATAATCGGGGCTCAATCTCTAAATTTATATTTTTCGGAATGCTGCTACGCTGGTGGAGAGTATGGATTATTGATGTAAGGCACGACCACTGGAGTACAATGGTACGGCTATCTATAATAATCCTATATCAATGCACCCTATAGTCCTATAAACCTATGAACAGGTTTATAAACATCGAGGTCAAAGTAAGGCGAGATGTATGTGACGTGCCAAAACAATTCCTGGAACATTGTTTTTAGCGTGCTCCGGCCGAAATTATGCACAGACTTTAATTTGATTAAATCCACGCAACTACTCGAGACTGACTCAGCACTGAGTCTGAGTGTTTGCCTGCTACGTTTTTTTTAGGATTCCGTCATGAGCAACATCGTAATTTATCTCATCGCCTTGTGAAGGGAGAAAACTACGGACTAAAATGTACCGTTATTTTTGTCTTAAACTGTTTAGCCGTGGCCAAACACGTTGGGGCAGTTGATTGGACACCCATGGCATCTTCAGTGGCTGTGCCCTGCAACCAGCCACTTGAACTGCGTTGTTTTAGAGTTCGGAGCTCACCAAGGCGGCCAAGCCTCCCGTAGCCGGCTCGTGGAAACTCTGGGAAGGGCAGCACCTCCAGCTGCCTGGCTTTACTCCTGTAACGCGATCCCCAACAACAAACTCCGAGAAAGGTGTCACATTCCTCCATTTATCAGCACGCAAGGTGATGCCTGCACCTCGGACGGACGCAGTCCTTCACCCCAACTGCCGGTTGCTAGGCAGCGCAGTCCCGGTGACATTTTCTGAAAGACGAGCGGAAATAGTTTTAGTGCGAGACTTGAGCGCAAATAAAAACACATCGAACGTGTTTTTAGATATAAGCACAAGGTGATCATATTCTTTGGGTCTTTGGGTAAAGTCACGTAGATAGGTTCAAAGAAAATAACAAAAAACTACGACGTTTCGATCGCAACACCGCTTGTGCAGTCACGAAAGCTTTAAGTCAAGCCGCAAGGCGATCGTTATTATCTAACGATATCCATATATGCGGCGCAATGTGGCATATCCGGCCATCACATTACCAGCCCTGACCAAATACCTGCCCACAACTGGTGCGGTATTGGTGCATATGGCGTATCTGTCATTTTCCGCAGATGTTCACAAATCTGACCGTTTCATACGCGGTGATGTTATTCTTACTCTCGCGTGAATTTCGCTAACTAAAGCACAAAGAAGCCTGTCCCCATATTTAAAGCAGCGTACGGGTTATTGTCTCCGGTAACCTGGTTGTGCACTGCGTGTATCTGTAATTATCTAAATATGTTCACATATCCGAAAATGTTACATCTCCAACTATACTCTTTGGTTCTATTCGGTAAAGTCACTTAGGTAAAAAATAAAACAAAAATCACAACGTTTCGGCCACAATACAAGTGGCCTTCTTCAGGTGAAGGAACAGAACTGTCGGGACGACAGCACTTCTATGACCGCTGCTAAGATTCGCAGCGTCTTTTAAGCTCGGTGGGAGGAGCAGGGCGCCTTGACAAAGGAGTTTACATATCAAAAATAGCTGTGTTAAAGTGTTGAAGCAGCAGGGTGTTAAAGTCAGAAAATTAGCTGGGGGATTAGCATGTTTTTGTGTAGAGGGTGCGGAGGATGGGTCACTGTGTGTGTGCAATAGAAACGGAAAAAAATAAAGATCGGCAAGAATGTGCTGTCAGGGGAGAATAGAAAAAAGGGTTTAATAGAAAGTTCGGAAGGAATATGCTTGGTATACCATTACTTGAAATTGCTGTTAGAAATTAGTTGACGTTTGGTATGATTTAAAACGTCTTTCCAATGTTCTTAGCTCTTTCGGTAAAGTCACGTTGAAGGGAAACAATAAAATAATATATATAAAACAATAAAAATTCTCACGACGTTTCGACCATAACACAAACGGTCGTCATCAGGTGTATATTTTATTATTTTATTGTTTCCCTTCAACGTGACTTTACCGAAAGAGCTAAGAATATGAATTACTGCAGTCACTAAAGCTTTAAATCAAAATGTAAAGTCTTTCCAATGGTTGCTTAATTTGAAACCATCCTCTCGGTTGAAGTTATGTCTGTGTTTGTATATCTGAATGGCTTCGTGGACAAATCTCTGGTGATAACCTGTAGGTTTACAACCTTGGTATCGGAGAAGACAATCTCATGATCACCCATAGCGTTGTAACAATGATCAGCCACAGCAGATGAATTCGTTCTGCCGTGTTTCAGATCTGATTTGTGCTCGCGAATTCGGTCAGAGATATGTCGTTTCGTCTCCTCGATATAGCAATCACCGCAGGTACAACTCAACTATACCTCAGTCTCCAGCGAGTCAGACATGTGACGTACTCTACTTGTTACCCACAACATATAAAAAAAGTTATAAGTTACAGGCATTTTGCCAATCCACAACTGGATCAAGGCATCCCCCACACCGTGTCGGTCACGAGGGTTGTTTGACCATGCTTCACCATGCTGGTCAGTGTGTGTTGTTGAACCAGGGAGGCCCAGGACTGCTTCAGATTTTACCGGGTCCTCCAGTTTTTCTCTCCACATTTAGAAACATTCGTTGAGATTATTTAGACGATGTTGGTGCTGTGAATGTCCGAATTATGAGCCACTTTGTTGAGGTATCATTTGGGGCCAGGTCGCTTCTGAAAAATAAGTGAATATCGCAGTGGGCTTTGCCTGGTAGGATTGGTTTAGTATTGTATTTGTATGTGTTTGGGTGATTGGTTTCGTGTTGTATTTGTATGTGTTTGGGTGATTGGTTTAGTATTGTATTTGTATGTGTTTGGGTGATTGGTTTCGTGTTGTATTTGTATGTGTTTGGGTGATTGGTTTCGTGTTGTATTTGCATGTGTTTGGGTGATTGGTTTCGTGTTGTATTTGCATGTGTTTGGGTGATTGGTTTCGTGTTGTATTTGTATGTGTTTGGGTGATTGGTTTCGTGTTGTATTTGCATGTGTTTGGGTGATTGGTTTCGTGTTGTATTTGCATGTGTTTGGGTGATTGGTTTCGTGTTGTATTTGTATGTGTTTGGGTGATTGGTTTCGTGTTGTATTTGTATGTGTTTGGGTGATTGGTTTCGTGTTGTATTTGTATGTGTTTGGGTGATTGGTTTCGTGTTGTATGTGTATGTGTTTGGGTGATTGGTTTCGTGTTGTATTTGCATGTGTTTGGGTGATTGGTTTCGTGTTGTATTTGCATGTGTTTGGGTGATTGGTTTCGTGTTGTATTTGTATGTGTTTGGGTGATTGGTTTCGTGTTGTATTTGTATGTGTTTGGGTGATTGGTTTCGTGTTGTATTTGCATGTGTTTGGGTGATTGGTTTCGTGTTGTATTTGTATGTGTTTGG
The DNA here is from genome assembly GCF_048934315.1 of Petromyzon marinus. Classification (NCBI taxonomy): domain Eukaryota; kingdom Metazoa; phylum Chordata; class Hyperoartia; order Petromyzontiformes; family Petromyzontidae; genus Petromyzon; species Petromyzon marinus. Next base: position 23,415,851 of record NC_133683.1, on the reverse strand, counting down.
GTGATTGGTTTCGTGTTGTATTTGTATGTGTTTGGGTGATTTGTTTTACCTTTCTTGTACTTCGCACTACTATCACGTGTTGTTGTTTACTGTTGTTTGTTGTTGTGACGTCCTTACCCCGTGCCCCGACTGGACATCTGTGAAAAAGAGCTATATAGCTCATTCGGATTCCTCCTTTATAAATACATACACTCCAGCGCTGTCCTCCAGACAGTCTCGTACCTTCACCTGATGAAGGTACGAAACGTCCTGAGAATATTATTGTTTTATTTTATTTTATCAATTTATTATTTTATTCTCATTCTACGTGACTTTACCGAAAGAACCAAAGAAGATGAATCCTTGCAGTCACGAAAGCTTTAAATCGAAATTTACACATTCTAATTCTGAGATTTCACTTCAAACTGGTGTCAAACGTGGCTGGTGATTTAACTCAGAATCCTGGGCTCACTAACCACTCTGCTACAGCTCCCCAAAAGAATTACATATTTTAAGACTTACATATTTTAAGAATTACATATTTTAAGAATTACATATAAGGCAGCATGAACATATTATGAGACGGTTTTATTCTTCACTGGAACCAACACTAAACAATAACACGAAATTCACATCAAATCGTCGCATTATTATTGTATAATTATGTAATTGTATTTACCATATTATTGCATTGTGTTTTTTGCGTAAACGTCCTTAAAATACAGTTTACTCTACATAAGCCTGCCATAATCCATCTAATCATGAACATCTACAATGCGTATGAAGCACATTCTGTCAGTTACCCATGATATAATTAAATAATTATGGAGGACCATAAAAATGAGGATGTTTAACAACGGCCATGCCATTCATTATAAAGTACAGCACGAAATCAATAGACAACAGCCATTTACATACAATGTAATGATTGAATTTATTACATCAGAAATATTTTTAAAGGAAGATTTTTTGGGAAAATAAATGACCCACAATAATTGTGCTTGCAAAATTAATCAAAAATAATATTTAGCGAAACGCACAAAACATTGAGGGCATTATATCGTACAATATGGTGAAAACCCTTATATGCTATTGACGCAGAAACATTAACGCAACAGCTGTGTTATACAATTGGAATTCTTAAGCGTGGTCCATTGTAATCACTGGAATACCCACAGATGTTCTCAAGTTATCCTTGTGGGCTTCCGTCTATAGCATATCCCATTGCACGCAGGTTCCGTTTGGTGTGAGAAAGAATACAATGACAACATCCATCGCAGAGAGCTCCCGGAGGGGTTTTGGCCACTTTTCAATGCTGACGAGACATCTTTGGAAGAGGTGAGAGTTCCCCACACCTTGCCCTACCACACGAGACCGGCCAAGGAAATAAAAGTCACTGCCCAATATATGAACAAATGCGATCATCATTTATGGTCAATCCACTGTTGGACTGACGAGATGTTAACTACCTCGCCTGGTATGCAGGAGGTCGAGGGTTTGATGCCGACCCTGACGCCTGTATACTTGGAATTTGCATGTTCTCGTGGTCGCGTGGAATTTTCTCTGGGTCTTCCGGTTTTTCCCTCCACTTTTAGAATCAACATGCGTTTAGAGTATTTGGCTGTTATAAATTTGCATGTGATAAGTCAGTTTGTTGAGCTGTCATTTGTGGCCAGGAAAATAGATATATAACTCAGTGGGCCTCACCAAGTAAAATACAAAAAGAAATGTGTATAGTTTTATAGGATGAAGTCATCCTCAAGCTGTCGCCATCTCTCACGATCCTGTAAAGTAGTAATCCACCCAGCACCTGCACACAAACTAATTTTATCGCTCCATATCCTCTGTGGACGTCCTCTCGGACGCATTACATTCCATAACAAATGTAAAAATGCTAAATTCAACAACATAAAAAACGTGTTTAATGCTCATCCTGATGTATAAAAAATATGTTTGGAAAATAGAAATTACTCCAGGAAAGAGCAGGCAGTCACATTCAGTTTGATATTATCATCCAAATATTGGTTTCACGCTGGGCCGGGATCTTGTTGTAGCAAATGAGCTCTGCTAGAAAACAGTAAAAGTATAAATTGATGCGGAATTGGACAGCGTGCATGTGAAGGAGCCTCGTGTGTGTGTGTATATACGCATAGTCGTCCAGTGCTGAGACGAGCCGAATGATGGGGTACTGAAAGATTCATGCGGCCTTACGTTTCGGTATAGAATTTCCACGTTTCAACATCTGTCCTTCAGTCCGGATCCAAGCCCTGTAATCAGAGAAGACCCATTCTTACTGCACAGCCTTTAAGTGTGTAATTTCAACAGTGCCTTTCTTCTTTGCGTAGTGAAACGAGCCAAACCTTTTCCCCCCTTTATTCTATTCTTCTCCGTGTTTTTTTTTTTCAAAACTGTTTACCTTGAAACACAAGTCTGTATCTGCCGCATGCCTCCCAAGTTTGGACATCAAAGGCCAAGAGAGGGGGTGCCTGGCGAGGAAATAAACACGAGAGCAAAATCTTTGACGTGTGGATTCAAAACAAACGCGTCCACATTTGTATGTCAAAGTACAAACCACAACGGTCACAACAGTCCGAAATTAAGTACGCTCATTAGTAGCCTATCTTCTTGCCATTGTGACTTGCCATTGGGTCATCAGCATCTGCGTTATGTTGAAATGGCACAGGAGGATTTAGAAAATTCCCAAGCGGTAGCAGAGGTGGAGGGGGGATCCCAAAATATCCAACTTTTTGAATTGGATAAGATAAAAAAAAATGTGTTAATCCGCGAGATATCCATAAAGTATCAATTTTGGAATTGCCCCCCCCTCCCCCCCTCTCGTATTTGGTGTATAAACCCAAGCCGTTGAAGTCTCTTTGGAGGGGTTAGACTTTATGGATGTCTGGCACCTATCACAAAACGGAACACCAAAATATAAAAAAACAGAGAGAGAGAGAAAATGTATTTACAGACAATGGCTCTGTGGCAGTAGTGGTTGCTGGTCGTGGTGCTGGAGCTCCCCTAACTTGCTGACCTGCCCCTACTGAACATGTTTAAAAAAAGAGCTTCATAGCTCATCTGATTCCTCCAGTCTAAATAAAGATTCTACTTCTGAGTCTCATTTGCAAGAGTGACCTGGGGCATTAATCTGCCATAGAGAGTGATGATGGCTATGTATACTTCCAGTTGAATAATACGTTGCCAATGTTTCGAATTTTCTCAAATATGGACCCTGAAGCCGGCACACAGTGGCCTACTGTTGCGAATTAACGTCGGGGGATGTTTAATGTCCACTGTGAAAGCAGATGGCGCCTAGTCATATTGCTATGGATATTAAACCCGCAGTAGTTTACCAGGGCGGCTGATGGATTCGAACCGTGGGCCTCTGCAACAAGCGGCGAACGCCGAGCAGTAGAAAAGGGGTACGCCACGGTTAGTCGAAATCGGTAGTTCGTGTCTGGTGGGGGTGATGTGTAACTCTAACCTCTTTCAAGACGTCCAGTCAGCGTGGAAGAGTAGGCCAAAACGCCATCTACAGGGGTTCTCTAGAGCTCCACCTAGCAGTAACATGCGCAAGAGCAAGACACTGGTGGGCAACCTCTAACATTTAAAAGTGCAAGAATCTACACTTTGCCCCATTGTAAGTAGCATTTAATCTAAGGCAGTAAACAATTTTAACCATTGCCCAGATGCCTCATACATTTTTACTTAATTTCATGACAACTTAACTGATGCTACGATAACTGCCACGAAGACCATTATAAATGGGCTACCCTCAGGGCTTTGATAGACCATGCCACTTTGACGTCTCCGGTCCATACCTTTGCAGCAACTTCTCCGATGCGTTACTCAACACGGGCCTTCAATGTGACTGGAACACATTTGAAGTTATATTCTTGGTTCTTTCGGTAAAGTCACATAGAAGGGAAAATACAATTATAAAAATATAAAACATTTGAAGTAGTTGAATTTTTATTGGGGGAAAATACAGTGATGCCACGATAACTAACCTCACTGTGATGGTAGCCAGCGAATATCAAATGCAAGGAGATTATTATATACCATATTGTCTACAAGATGCCCCCCCCCCCCCACTACTCTTCATATTTTAAAGAAAACAACTGTGGGTGCATCTAATAATCTGGTCGGTGTGCGTCTGACCAGATTTGCACAACTTTATTGCTATCGGGCACAAATTTGGGGTGATTTCTACTTCGTGGAGACTCTTATTATCTGGCGAATATTGAATAGATGCTTTTTGAAACGTTACATATTCGAAGAAAAGAAAGACAACAATAACCACGTGTGTTTGAACGGCAGTGGAATAATAACACGCAGCATGCGCGTTGCTTCCAGAATAACTAGACAATATAGAGATAAAAAGGAAAGAACCAAAGACTATGAAATGAAATGCCATTGGATTAAACTGAGATTTTTTAGTTTGAAAATGTCTTTTGATATCTTGCAACTTTGTCATATCTGATCGCTACTGTCACAGTGGAATGATCAAAGTTTCGTATAATCACAAAGCTGTCATCCATAAAGCCATGAATATGCAAGAAATACACCACCTCTCACGTGAAATGTCAACGTACCATACGGTGTAGATGTGTTAACTCACAACACGCAAATTGTCTCATAGCAAATCTCATATTTACAAAATATTTCCATTAAATTACAGGAGTATATGCTGTTTAAATACTGTACATATAGTGAGGGGACAACGTATTTGATCCCCTGCTGATTTTGTATGTTTGCCCACTGACCAAATAAACGATCAGTCTATAATTTTAATGGTAGGTTTATTGAACAGTGAGAGACAGAATAACAACAAAAAAATCCGGAAAAACGCATGTCAAATTGTTTATAAGTTGATTTGCATTTAATGAGGGAAATAAGTATTTGACCCCTCTGCAAAATATGACTTAGTACTTGGTGGCAAAACCCTTGTTGGCAATCACAGAGGTCAGACGTTTCATGTAGTTGGCCACCAGGTTTGCACACATCTCAGGAGGGATTTTGTCCCACTCCTCTTTGCAGATCTTCTCCAAGTCATTAAGGTTTCGAGGCTGACGTTTAGCAACTCGAACCTTCAGCTCCCTCCACAGATTTTCTATGGGATTAAGGTCTGGAGACTGGTTAGGCTATTTCAGGACCTTAATGTGCTTCTTGTTGAGCCACTCCTTTGTTGCCGTGGCCGTGTGTTTTGGGTCATTGTCATGCTGGAATACCCATCCACGACCCATTTTCAATGCCCTGGCTGAGGGAAGGAGGTCCTCACCCAAGATTTGACGGTTCATGGTCCCGTCCATCGTCCCTTTGATGCGGTGAAGTTGTCCTGTCCCCTTAGCAGAAAAACACCCCCAAAGCATAATGCTTCCACCTCCATGTTTGACGGTGGGGATGCTGTTCTTGGGGACATAGGCAGCATTCCTCCTCCTCCAAATACGGCGAGTTGAGTTGATGCCAAAGAGCACCATTTTGGTCTCATCTGACCACAACACTTTCACCCAGTTGTCCTCTGAATCATTCAGATGTTCATTGGCAAACTTCAGACGAGCATGTATATGTGCTTTCTTGAGCAGGGGGACATTAAGGTCCTGGAGTGGCCTAGCCAGTCTCCAGACCTTAATCCCATAGAAAATCTGTGGAGGGAGAAGAAGGTTCGAGTTGCCAAACGTCAGCCTCGAAACCTTAATGACTTGGAGAAGATCTGCAAAGAGGAGTGGGACAAAATCCCTCCTGAGATGTGTGCAAACCTGGTGGCCAACTACAAGAAACGTCTGACCTCTGTGATTGCCAACAAGGGTTCTGCCACCAAGTTCTAAGTCATGTTTTGCAGAGGGGTCAAATACTTATTTCCCTCATTAAAATGCAAATCAATTTATAAAAATTTGACATGCATTTTTCTGGATTTTGTTGTTGTTATTCTGTCTCTCACTGCTCAAATAAACCTACCATTAAAATTTAGACTGATCATTTATTTGTCAGTGGGCAAACGTACAAAATCAGCAGGGGATCAAATACTTTTTCCCCTCACTGTACTAAAACTCCGTCTAATCAGATTGTTTGAATTATATTATCATCTTATTAAAATCAGTCACAATGCACATTCCAAAGTATATATGTCAGTATGTTGAACTTCTTTCGCACAGTACACTCGCCCAACCGTGCTAATCGGAGCTAAGGTAGAGAATAGCTGGGTGTTTCCACGATCCAATTGATGTTCAGATTGAGCGAATCATCGTCTTGATTGTGTACGTAAACGCAATGCTGTCCCCGAAGTCTGAAACTCCCTTGCCCCTGCCATCCGTGCCGTCCACTCCCTGGCCTTGTTCATGTCCAGGCCAAAATCCTTCATTTTTGGCTAAGCCTCTCTATACAAAACAAACACTTCATAATAAAGGTTTTTGGGTTAGATCGCGTTTATTTATAAATGTGTCGTAACCCTCCACCACCCGACACGGCCAATCAGCAAGATTACTAATCGATTATATAATTACAATACCACCCCCCTCCGCCTCTAATCACTGCACCTGATATGAGTTAAGTGATGACGTCAACCTGCTGCTCTATATAAAACCGGGAGCAAGCGAGGGCTTTACCATTCTGGTGAATTGCCCGATGATGCTGGATGTATTTACCAGCGAAACGTCGTACTCAAACTGTAAACGTGGATTCACTCTTCAACACACCGGTGGGCTAAAGTAGTGAATTATTTGTCTTTTGTCAACGTGACACTTTTTTTGCTGATTGGCCGTGTCGGGTGGTGGAGGGTTACGACACATTTATAAATAACGCGATCTAACCCAAAAACCTTTATTATGAATAATATTGGTCGCGAAAGCCTGCGTGTTAAACCAAAACAAACACTCCCAACTGCTTACATAGAACGTCTTGAATATGCGGTGTAATTTGTACCCATATACAAGGCATCCAAATTGCATTCTGTTGTTGCTTTCCTGTTTTTGTGTTTACAGCCTTAATTGGGAGGTCTGCAAGGTTATCTCTGTAAATGCCACTGAAGACTTGTAAACACCATGTTGTGGGCACCAACCCAGCTACAATGTTGCTTAAATTATACTGACTTGGCACCGACTTAGCAGCCATGTGCTTTCAAGTCTCTTCAGTCTTTTCTTATGCAGTCCACGAACATCAAACACCTGTAATGTTGGAGGCAACAAAAAAAATAGTAAATAAAATAGGAAGAACTACTTTTGGAAGAAAAAAATTCACGTCTACCCAAGCGGCAGACCCCCAAATCCCAGAATGTGACATTTAATCGATTATTACCGGAGATAACAGGTTGAATATTGTTTTCTATAACTGTTCGGGTCCTATATAAAAAGCTCAATTAAAAGACTTGCACTCTCCCCCGCCTCTCGGGAGAATATTTAGAGCCCACCTCTAGGTATTCCAGCGAAGCACAAAGATGTCCATGAACCTGGAAGTGGTACATAGAATAGTAAGACAATTAACAAAACAGATTGTGTACACGTACTTCCGCTTGTAGAATCCACTGTTAGATGACAGCCTTCGCACACCATATAGGTTGTGAGGGTCATTTGAACATACTTCACCACACTAGTCAGTGTGTTCGTGGGGAGGGGGGGGGGTGTAGAGTAGAGAGCATAATAACGGGAGCATACAGTGAGGGAAAAAAGTATTTGATCCCCTGCTGATTTTGTATGTTTGCCCACTGACAAAAAAATTCTCAGTCTATAATTTTAATGGTAGGTTTATTTGAACAGTGAGAGACAGAATAACAACAAGAAAATCCAGAAAAACGCATGTCAAAAATGTTATAAATTTATTTGCATTTTAATGAGGGAAATAAGTATTTGACCCCTCTGCAAAACATGACTTAGTACTTGGTGGCAAAACCCTTGTTGGCAATCACAAAAGTAAGATGTTTCTTGTAGTTGGCCACCAGGTTTACACACATCTGAGGAGGGATTTTGTCTCACTCCTCTTTGCAGATCTTCTCCAAGTCATTAAGGTTTCGAGACTGACGTTTGGCAACTCGAACCTTCAGCTCCCTCCACAGATTTATCTATGGGATTAAGGTCTCGAGACTGGCTAGGCCACTCCAGGTCCTTAATGTGCTTCTTCCTGAGCCACTCCTTTGTTGCCTTGGCCATGTGTTTTGGGTCATTGTCATGCTGGAATACCCATCCACGACCCATTTTCAATGCCCTGGCTGAGGGAAGGATGTTCTCACCTAAGATAGATTTGACAGTACATGTCCCCGTCCATTGTCCCTTTGATGTGGTAAAGTTGTCCTGTCCCCGTAGCAGAAAAACACCCCCAAAGCATAATGTTTCCACCTCCATGTTTGACGGTGGGGATGGTCTCATCTGACCCCAACACTTTCACCCAGTTGTCCTCTGAATCATTCAGATGTTCATTGGTAAACTTCAGACGGGCATGTATATGTGCTTTCTTGAGCAGGGGGACATTGCGGGCACTGCAGGATTTCAGTCCTTCACGGCGTAGTGTGTTACCAATTGTTTTCTTGGTGACTATGGTCCCAGCTGCCTTGAGATCATTGACAAGATCCTCCCTTGTAATTCTGTGCTGATTCCTCACGGTTCTCATGATCATTGCAACTCCACGAGGTGAGATCTTGCATGGAGCCCCAGGTCGAGGGAGATTGACATTTCTTTTGTGTTTCTTCCATTTGCGAATAATCGCACCACCTGTTGTCACCTTCTCACCAAGCTGCTTGACAATGGTCTTGTAGCCCATTCCAGCCTTGCGTAGGTCTACAGTCTTGTCCCTGACATCCTTGGAGAGCTCTTTGATCTTGGCCATGGTGAAGAGTTTGGAATCTGATTGATTGCTTCTGTGGACAGGTGTCTTTTATACAGGTAACAAGCTGAGATTAGGAGCACGCAGCTCGTTATCTGTGTAGTGGAGTAAAGAATACGCATAGGTAAATCGCACTACCTGTTGTCACCTTCTCACCAAGCTGCTTGGCAATGGTCTTGTAGCCCATTCCAGCCTTGTGTAGCTCTACAGTCTTGTCCCTGACATCCTTGCAGAGCTCTTTGGTCTTGGCCATGGTGGAGAGTTTGGAATCTGATTGATTGCTTCTGTGGACAGGTCTCTTTTATATAGGTAACAAGCTGAGATTAGGAGCACTCAGCTCGTTATCTGTGTAGTGGAGTAAAGGATACGCATAGGTAAATTGGCCACATACAGTACATACAGACATACAAGCAGAGTGGGTCACATAAGGTCGAGCAAGTGGTGGAGTCACGGGTGGCGTAAACAAACCGAAGTAATTAAAGCAGTCATGGCACGAGGGCTGTGATTGGTCGAGAGGCTGTTAGCGTTAGTGGCGGCGTAGCGAAGTCTGGGCCGTTGGAGAGGTGCGAGCTGGCGGGAAAATGCCAGCGAGCCACGTGGCAATTAATTAAGGCTGATTGGAAAGGGGATAAAACGCTAGGTGATTTGAATGGAGAGTTGAGTTGTTGTTGGGCAGTTGTTGCCGAGAGGTGGAGAGATGCGAAGAGGAGAGCCGGCAAATGTTAGGGAAGAATAGACTGGGAACCGAACCCAAAGGACGGTAAATAGCGATAGGGAGAGTTAGCGTTAGCAGAGAGGTAGTTACGGGGGAGATAGGTACAGGGAGAGTTACAGATAGAGGCACTGTATGTGCGGAGATAGATAGAGTCACTGTGTGTGAATAGACAGACAAGTCGCTGTGTGTGCGGAGATAGATAGAGTCACTGTGTGTGAATAGACAGACAAGTCGCTGTGTGTGCGGAGATAGAGAAAGTCACTGCGTGTGAAGAGATAGAGGAGACACTGTGTGTGAGGAGATAGAGAGAGAACCACTGTGTGTGGAAGGAGTATGAGCGGACGGTGCTGAGGTGAATCGGGGTGTCCGAGTTGGCGGAGCGCGAAGAGGAGAAATTATAGTGTGTGCGGAACGATGGAAATAAAAGTGACGGTGGAAGAAAGGTGGTTGTCGTCCGAGTAAATTCACGGCACTACACCTGTATAAAAGACACCTGGGAGCCAGAAATCTTTCTGATTGAGAGGGGGCCAAATACTTATTTCTCTCATTAAAATGCAAATCAATTTATAACATTTTTGACATGCGTTTTTCAGGATTTTGTTGTTGTTATTCTGTCTCTCACTGTTCAAATAAACCTACCATTAAAATTATAGACTGATAATTTCTTTGTCAGTGGGCAAACGTACAAATTCAGCAGGGGATCAAATACTTTTTTCCCTCAATGTATACGTTCAGTACAACAAAACATTGTCCTCTGCTACCTGCAAAATTGCCCCACTACCAATAACACCTAATATGCATGCCACAAAAATACATATAATGTTTGCAGTAGCTGTGTATGAATAAATATTATATACATTCAAGTAAAAGTACAATTTACAGTCTTTTGTACATCCACTGTTGGATGAAAAACTCCCAAGCCGTAAGGGGTTTTGGGGATTTTTTTACATACTTTACCACGCTGGTCAGTGTGTGGTGGGTGAAGGGCCAGGGGACCATCTCCTGTATTATTCGCCACGAATTCTAACCTTGGTCAGGAATTGAACTTCGACAACCTGCTTCCATGCTTCCATATGCGCAAACCACTGTACCACTGTTCGACAACATATGCATGCACAGGCGCCACCAAATAATGATGCGCTTTTTGGCAGTGGCTTCCGTCCATTACACGAGCACTTAAGATCAAGTTAAATTCACTGCATTCGCAATGTGCATTCTTGGCCAACACACATTAATGCCGTCAGAATCCTTATACACACCACGAATATGATATGCAAATAGATGCAAAAACTTCTATAAAGCAGCAGCCACAAAAGGATTAAAGATTCTGGGACTACAGCTGAAATACAGGTAATGAGCACAGATAAGTTTTGGAGAATTACATTTGTGACACCTGGGTGAGCGTAGTGATGTGCTAAAAGTATAATCGTGATCTTATTCGTGGATGAAATTTGTGACATCCCTGACCCACTTAATTGCTTAGATTATAATGTACTTTAACTCAATTGCATTATTTATGCAATCGGTAATTACAATGTCCTAAATTGCGGGGGGGGGGATATAAATATTAATAATGGATGGGTGACGTTTTCAGCAATAGCTCTTCTTCAACTCTGCTATGCAGAAGGGCCGTTGTGTTCATGACCAGTGTGTTAAATATTTGATTGTGTGTGCTTGTGCACCACTGCCAATTCATAACTCACATTTTTTGCATTTTGCCACCTTTGTCTCTCGCTCATCAACGCTATTCTACTTATTCCTGGCAGTGCCCCACCTCACGTGGGGGCAATGCCCTCCTGGTTCTTTCTCTGCCCCATTCCTGTCCTCGCCCCATCATCTTCACATCTGCTCCGCCAGTCCTTCACCTCCTTGCTTCTCCACTGTTAACCACTGCTTTCCTTAGGCCCTGCCTCGTGGTCTCGGTCCCGGTGTTTTCATGTTGATCGTGTTTCTTTTTACAAAGTTTACAAAAGGTAACATTTACAAAACTTGCCCCTAGCATAGTTGGAAAAAGTATGTGGGGTTGGGAGGAGGGGTCAAGGCTAGGACATGTCACCTGGTAGACAGCCGGTTGTTAAACTACTTCCACACTATGATTAACCGATCCGAGAGAGCATGGTTGTCCACGTTAATTTATCTTCATCTATCGAGAGTGGTTATGCTGAGAGTCAATCCACGACAAATCGATTACAATGACCTTCATCGACCTTGCCGATACTTTTGGCGTTACTTTGCTGTGGAGGCAAGATAACCAACCCAAATCTTAGGTCAATCCAACTTCACATCTCACAGATAAAGATCAAAGTTTGAGACGACGATGACCACTTGGCAACCTTCGACGTGTTTGTAACGCCCCCCCCCCCCCCCCCCCAATATTTGATGTAGAACAGGGAGTCTGTTGTCTTAAAGATCTCTATCATTCTATGGAGGAAAAACAACAAATAAATACAAGACGAAAACGTTATTTTGACCTTCACCTTGCTCGAATGATGCAATCTTGGATATTCCTAGAAACGTCACACCATGAGTACACGTACTTGTTCAATACTCTCCGCAAGTGTCAGTGCGTGCACTCAAATACTTTGGAAGCTCTGCCCAATTTTATTCGCACAGCTTTCAGCTGCAAAAGGGGAGAATTCAAGGCCGATTACTCTACAGAGACTTCACCACTGGATACTGCAATTTCACTGCTGGAAATATGATCTAAACTATGACCCAGTGCGAGTTGATGCAGCTATCCGAATTCTCACAAACCAAGAGTCAATTATATATATAAATGTGCGTACTGCATATGATGCTAATAATACTAATAATAACCAAGTGTTTTACAAAGATGGAACAGCTGCATTGAAATGCAATGGAGATACAGTAGTAATGAAATCGATAGAGGAAGTGGAGGCATGACACGGAGAGCCACGCTGTCGCCAACATTTTTTTCACAGGTGAGAATGAAATGTGTTTTCCGAAAATCGCATCTGAGAAAATTATTACATCCAACAGGAATGAACTCCGGGAAGCGGTAGAATAACTCGGCATACACAACGTTGTAAAGTAGAGCTTGACAAAGAGGGAATACGAATGCAATGTACACGTTGACTAAACGATTTACATTGTTTAAAGGGCACAATTGGAAAACGCAGCAGGCTATGCTATCCGGACAAAGTGTTGGCGTTGCTGTGTTGGCAGTGGTACACATGTACACATAACAAAACAAAATCATGTACGTGCTCTGGAGGACCATTGCCTGAAACGTCAGCTATTATATATGATTTACTTTGAAAGCAGTGCTGTTGATGAATGTGTTACGTTTTATGGATAACTAGGGCAATTATTGAAGTCAAACCAGGATCATAATTACGAAGTTAAGATGCAAATGAGAGCAGGTGAGGGTGTTGTTTTTGGGGGGAAATGTAACTTAAAAGATGATATTCCAATGTGCGTGAAGAGGAAAGTTTGTAATCAGTACACATAACCTGCCATGATAAACATATGGATCAGAAACATGGACGGAGGACATGCTTTTTCGTGGTCGAGACTAACAACGGAGCAGTAGCCAAAAAGGGAGAGTGCACACAATTCCTGAGTGGACGATCGCCGTCGAGACGGAGTGACGAGACCAGCTCAGTCGCATGGGGGGAAATCGTGGCTTTGTGAAACAGCGAGCGTTCACCTCAGCTTGCGCATGCCTTTACTTTCATATGGTTATAGACCGTGACTGATGATGATTAACTTTTTATTAGAGTTTAAACGAAAGATGACAAATATTCAATGATATGTTTTTGTTCACCTCAAATCCTGCTGTTGTAAAAAAAAACATAACGCCCAGATATATATGTAAGTATATTGAACTTATGTCACACCGTATGTAGCCAACCATGCTAATCAGAGGTGCGGGTAAGGACAACAAACTAAACACAAAAAGCAGTCCTAAATAAACAAGTTTTTAAACTATATTTAAAAGTGCATAGCTCCAGTGACTTCCTAATAATATATACATGTACAAAACAACAAAATCAATACCTAAAATCTTCAACCCCATATGAATGTTTTCTATCATAGCCTTCTACTGGCCAGTGTTTACACAAAGTACACCTCCACCTGCCGTACTCATCAAGGAATGCCCGCGGTAATTATTATGTATATATATTATCTTTACTTTATCTCGGTACACATTAGCCCGTGCTCCCCACTCCCTGCCCCAAGACCTCGGGTCTTCCCGCTCACCACCTGCTCGCAAATAGTTTCAGTGAATCCGTCACTCCAGGCGAGACAACTGCATGCAAATGGCGTGTCAGAGGTCAAGCCGAGGTACACGGTGGCGAACATTCTGTGTACGGCTTTGAAACATTTTCCTGAAAGTGACTTTTATGCGACTCTTGACTTGCGATTCCACCTCAGCCGGGGGTTCTCAACCGTTTTGGTACGGCGGCCTCCCAATCGAGATCACTGGTCTCCATGCCTCCTCCCCTCACCCCACCACCCAACCAGCCCCACTCATTGGGGGGGTGAAATATTGACATTCAATAGCTTCACTGGCTGCACACAGAACGACACGTGTTATGATATCCCTCCGATAAACTCCGCGAGGATCAATCTTGATAGCGTGTTGAATGGTAGTGAGTAGTTTCTCCTGCACGGTATGCAGGCCGTGGCCTGAACCCCACCCCCAATTAAAATACTTTCATGACTCCATATGGGGGCACGACCCACGGCTGTGAGAACCTCTACACTAATCTGCAATTAAATTATTCATTAATCGCTTTGTTTGGTTTATATACGGAGTTACGAAACACACCTTAGACACTGCCACTGAAGTGTTAATTTATGTAATTTTGTGAGAAACTTAACATTTTGTTATTCATGTAAAACACACTATAAATTCACGAGTGCAAATTCAAGTTGAACAACTATACAGTGCAATCTACACATGTTCACATTTTCAGGGATAGCAGCGTGTGTATATATATCCGCCCAATTCATATGTCCACCAATATCTCAGTGCACGGCGAGTCGCGGATATTTTACATCCAACCACAAGAAAAACATTTTTTGTGTGCAAGCTAGAACGAATTACACGAACCTAACGTGCGTACGCACCACAGCAGGCGCATCAGAAGGAGGAGGAAACACATTCCAACGCTAAAATGATCAATATAAACTCGCAAACACGCAGCACATGTCCACACACGACTTTGCCAATGGGGCTTCAAATAAAACCATGCCTGCTGCATTATGTACAATGACAAGGAGGAATGCAGCGACAGGATGGAACTTTGCCGGCGGGGGCAGAAGAGAGAAGGGGTTAAAAAATGGATTGGGCGTGGGCGGGGGGGGTGATTTTTTTTTCCTCCTCACCTTCTCGTTTTAATCCCCCCACTTGGCTTGGAGCATCTCGCCTTGTTACTCTCTATGGCCACGACGAGAGCACTTTCACCTCCTGCGGAACCCCCAACCGCCACCCACCCTCGTCGTTGCCCTAGCAGCCCCCTCCCACCCCCCAACCTTCCACCCACGCCACACAAATCGCATCTCACGGCCGTCACCCGGCACCGCGGGCCCCACCCCACAAAAGCATCTAGAGGTGTGCGCCGCCCGTCCCGTTACGCACACGCACACGGCTTTGCAAGCTGCCGTAACCGCTTCGTGACATTCCAAAGGGGGAGGAGGGGTGGTGGCCGAGCCGTTTCGCTTAGCTTTTTTTTTTTGCAGAAGCAATATAGCGGGACATTTAAGTGCTGGACTTATTAAGCTGTCAAAATACTCGCTCGGGGGTGAACATGGACGCATGATGGGTTGCGCGGTTCGAAAACTCGCAGCCCAAATGCTTATTAAGGAGGCACTGGCTGGCCAGATGGATTTTTAATTTTTCCCGCCATATTTTCTGGATGGTCCACTTGCGGATGGTCACGCGTTCACTGTTATACTTTTTGCGTGATAGGATGAAAAAAAAAGGTATGTTTGTACAGGCGTCCCTCGCTCGCATAACGCGTAACATGCGTTCCAGAAAAACATCGCGTGAGTCGAATCGCGCAGTATGAAGCCTGTTTTTCCATAGACATACGTGTTATAAGGAGGCTGGTGCGTTAATGAATAACTAGTTTGAGGGTTGAATTTTGCAGTCACCCCCAAACACTTCCCAGTGGATGATATAATTTCCCAGGTTGACGTCGCCCTCAACGATTTGAGTCATATGCCAGCAGAAGTGGCAAGAAAAAAAAACGCTAAGAAACCCATTAGTAACATCAGCAGGGACGAGCACTCTGAACTTGCTCAATTGAAAAAGAGAGATGACATTGTCATCCTTTCAGCCGACAAGGGCAATGCCATGGTCATCATGGATAAAACCACATACAACAACAAAATCCAGGACCTTCTTAATGATGGCAGTTATACCAAATCAATAAAGATCCTACCAATTGCCTGGCTACAAAAACCAACAATACCATCACTAATTCGACTTCTCTAATCGAACTGACCAAGCAGCTCTCTCTAAAACCTTCGGCTGCTAGACCACACAGATTTTATGGCCTTCCAAAAAATCTATGAAGAAGGTTCTCCACTCCGTCCTATCGTTTCTACCATCAACTCACCTACCTACAAACTGGTCCGATTTCTGTCTGAGACCCTGCTTCCATTCACGGGAAAGACCACCTCAGCAGTACTTAACTCAGCTGACTTTTTATATTCTTAGTTTTTTCGGTAAAGTCACGTTGAAGAGAAACAACAAAATAACAAAATATATATATAAAACAATCAAAAATTCTCACGACGTTTCGACCATAACTCAAACGGTCATCATCAGGTGTGTCGGTTTGCATAAATTTATTTTTAAAACGGCACATTTATTTATTTATAAAAAACGTTGGTGTCACGCGCAGCGATTGGCAGTTTGCCCAGGACTAGTCCATCTATTTTTTTTGAAAAGAGGAGGGGGGAGACGAAATTTTTTATAATGTATGCTGTCTGAAAGCCACTGTAAGCGTGAACAATCAATCAAGAACTGAAATGATTTATCAAATCTTTCCACTGATTGCTAAGATAGAATCCATCTTCTCGGTTGAAATTGTCTCTGTGCTTGTATATGTGGATAGCCTCATGAACGAATCTCTCATGGAAGCCAGATGGCTTACAAAGAACCTCCGTCTTGAAAAGTCAATGGCATGTGAGCCTACTGAATTAGAACAATGATCTGCTACGGCCTAGGTGTTGGTCCTACCGTGTTTAAGGTCTGCTTTATGTTCACGAATGCGGTCCGAGACATGGCGTTTGGTTTCTCCAATGTAACTACTACCACAGAGGCAACTTAGTCTGTAGACACCAGGGTATTGTATGTCCGGAATCACATCCTTTACAGACGGAACCAGATCACGGATTTTATGTAATGTGTTGAAACGGACCTGGATCTTGTGTTTATTCAAGATTTTGGAGATCTTTTTTGTGATCCCAGCAATGTAGGGTAAAGTGATAGTTTTGAAAGGCTCCTCAAGAGGGTTCTTCTTCATGGTTTGAGTGATAGCTTTGCGGATTGTATAGTCGGAGTAACCATTAGCCCTAAGAGCTTGGTGTACGTGCTTGAGTTCACTGCTTATGTGTTCCTGGTCGGATATGCATTGGGCTCTATGATACAGAGTCTTGATGAGAGAATTCTTCTGTGATGGATGGTGGTGGGAATCCGGTTTCAGATAAGCATCCGTATGGGTAGCTTTCCTGTAGACAGAGTGGCTCATTGAACCATCAGGTCTCTTTTTAATTAGGACATCCAAAAAAGGTATCTTGCCATCTATTTCGACTTCCATGGTAAATCTGATGGCTGGGTGTATGGAATTGATGTGGTCGAAGAATTGGTCTAGAGCAGGCCGGCCATGTGGCCATATGACAAAAGTGTCATCCACGTACCTCTTCCATAAGGTTGGGCGCAGAGTGGCAGTCTGGATGGCGTCAGTCTCAAATTTCTCCATGAAAATGTTAGCTATAACTGGAGAAAGGGGGGAGCCCATTGGGGTGCCCTCAGTTTGTTTGTAGAAAGTTCCAGATTATTTGCTTGTCAGCTTCGATGTAGTCTCTCTGTTCACCAAGGTACCTGTACCTGACACCATAGCAATCATTGAAGGCTTAGTCCAACAGGGACTTAATCCTGATGTACCAACTTTGGTGAGGCACTGCTTTACCAACACTTACTTAATCTGGAATGGTAAATTCTACAAACAAAATGAAGGTATGCCGATGGGTTCTCCCTTATCACCAGTGGTAGCAAATGTTTTCATGGAGAAATTTGAAACAGATGCCATCCTGACATTCACTCTACATCCTTCCCTGTGGAAGAGATACATAGATGACACTTTCGTCATCTGGCAACATGGCCAGCCAGCACTGAACCAATTTTTCAACCACATCAGTTCTATATACCTGTAGAGGTGTTACGGGAGGGGGACACGCCGTCGACCATGACTGCCTGTTGACGTTCCGTGCTATGCGGCAAACGGAAGATCCTTGGGCATCATCGGTCAAATCCGGGCAAGAATTTGTATTGGCGATATTTAACTATCAGGACCAGTCTTGGTTTCATCCTCTCTCGCAGTCCCATATTTGTTTGGAACGGATTTTTTGGCTAAAATGCCGATTAAGATCCTCATTGATCAGGGCTGTATTGAACTTCATTTGGGCCGCCACATTGCGTTTTTGGTTTCCCCCAGCGGTATACGCACAACCGCTGCGACTGTACAAGCAATGGCCACTCAGACGATACATGTACCGCCTGGGTCGCAAATGTTGCTTCCCCTGCGGCTGCGAAAACCTCTCGGCATAGGGGTAGCACCGCATGGGGTCCTCTTGGGTCCATCGAACGGAGCAGTGAAGGGGCTGGAGTTGTTGGTGGCTCAGACGATAGTGCGAGCAGACGGGGATCCCTTCATCATGGTTCTAATTGCGGGTTCTCGGACGGCCGTGGTCCCACAGGGGACCGTGCTCGTTCACGCAACGGCAGCACCAATGGGAGAGCCGGTGATTGGGCATGTGCATACCAGTCCCGCTCCACTTCCAGAACTAAGCCGGGATCAGGGGTGGTTGGATTCACTTTTGTTCTGAACCCAGTGACCTGTCCGGTTCACAACTTGCTGCACTACGCACCCTGTTGCTTGAATTTTCCGACGTTTTTAGCGACCGCAAATATGATATCGGTTGCACCGACTTGCTACGTCATCATATTGACATGGGTGACGCCGCCCCCATCCGGCAAAATCCTTTTCGGCTAAGCCCCGCCGAGAAGGAGCATGTCAAATCGTCTGTTAATGACATGCTGTCAGCAGACATCATTTCCCCTTCCACCAGTCCATGGGGGGCCCCCATCATGCTCGTCAAAAAGCACGATGGGTCTCTGAGGTTTTGCGTAGATTTTCGTCGCCTGAATAAGATCTCTGTGGCCAACGCATATCCACTCCCCAGAATGGACAAATCATTGGACGCCTTGGCGGGGGCACAATATTTTTCTCCACGTTAGACCTGCTATCGGGATTTTGGCAAATTCCCCTGGGCGAGGAGTCAAAACCCAAGACCGCTTTTAGAAAACCCGTGGGCCTATTCCAGTTATATCGGTTGTCCATGGGACTCCACTCAGCTCCCGCGACATTCCAGCGCTTGATGGAATTGGTTTTGGCCGGTCTCCAATGGGATACCTGTTTAATTTACCTGGATGATGTCATTGTGTTCAGCCGGACGTTCGAGGAACACCTCGAACGTCTACGGGCAGTATTCCTAAAAATGCGGTCCGCTAAATTAAAGTTTAAGCCAAAGAAGTGCCACCTCCTCCGGGAATCTGTGCAGTATTTGGTGCACATAGTGAGTCGTTCAGGTATATCCACTGATCCCACTAAAACTCAGTGCGTCAGCTCCTGGCCTATGCCCACTTTGGTCAGTGACGTCCGTAGCTTCATAGGGTTTGCCTCATACTATCGGTGGTTCGTCGCACAATTTGCCACCATAGCCAAGCCCCTCCATGCTCTGACGGCAAAGGGCATAAAATTTTGCTGGGGTCCTGAGGCAGAGGCCGCCTTCCCTCCCTCAGGGACGCCCTCGTGAGTGCTCCGCCCCTGTGTTACCCTGATTTCACTGCTCCCTTTCTGCTCGACACGGATGCCAGTAACACCGGCATTGGCGGAGAGCTCTCGCAGGTCGTTGGAGGAGTCAAACGCGTTACCCGTCACGAACTATTGGCTATCGTTTTTTTTTTATTCAACAGTATCGGCCGTATCTCTACGGGCGGCACCTCACTGTCCGTACGGACCACGCGGCATTACAATACGCACTCCGTGTTGACCAGCCATCGGGACAACTGTCTCGATGGTTGGAAGTCCTGCAAGACTACCAATTCACGACCACTTACCGGAAGGGTGTTCGCCATACAAACGCTGATGCCCTGTCGCGACTGCCCATCAGCAGGGAATGGTGGAGCGGCTCCACAGGATGCTCACGTCCATGCTGTGCCATCAGGTGTGCGAGTCTCAGGTGGATTGGGACCTCCAAATCCCGGGTGTTCTTGCCGCCTATAGGATGGCTCCCCACGCAGCAACTGGGTATTCCCCCTTCTTCCTGATGTACGGCAGGGATGCTGATCCGCCCGTGGATGCCCAGTTGGGGATTTCGGTGCCCCACCCTAAACCCAAGTTGGCCGATCATGTCAAATTCAACCTTTTGAAATTGGCCGAGGTACGGGAGGCTGCGGCACAGCATTCAAGCTCTCACCAAGTGGCGAACGAGCAGTTGCATGCACACTGCACACACACCCACGAGTGGAAATCTGGCAATAAGGCCTGGCTACACTGTCCGCAGGTACCGTTGGCAACATCCCCTAAACTGCTGAAGCCATGGAGAGGGCCGGTTGAGGTTGTGCAGGTCGCACAGCCCCAATGTGTTTGGATTAAGTGGGGGAAACGGCTATGGTATGTTCACCCCTCACGACTGAAACCGTTCATTTCACCGCATACCTACCATGGATGTCCTGGGGGCCGAGCATGTGACGTGTCCGTCGACTCGGGGAATGTGGTACCGTCGCCTGATCCTCACATGCCACTGCCTGTTCCACTTCCAGGCACACCGGAATTGATGGCTGCCAAAACATATCGGCCACCGGAGCTGGACAATGAACATGGAACCAGGCAGCCCACACCGTGCCCGCAGGGGCTGCCTGCCTCAACCCCCAGACCACCATTCCCTGCCCCGTACGATGGGCCAGCCAGTCGGACTCGGGCTAAATCACGCCGGTTTTTGTGAGGGATGGTTGCTCACTGTCCAGGCGTTCTTCTCCTCACGAACTACGCATCGGGTCTGTCGTGTTGCTTCGCAGGTTCCGGTGCCGGGGGGGATATATATATATATTTTTGTATATATTGTGTATAGTGTCTATTTGTACAGGTGGGTTGGGGTAATTCGTTGTTGTTGTTGTTCTGTTCTTGTTGTTGAGGCACATGAAATTCGGGTTCTTGTTAAACTTTTTTTATTTTTTTTGATGAGTGTTGTTGCAGCTGGGACATCTGCGGGCTGTACAGGGGGGGGGGGTGGGGAGGGTGATGTAAAGGTGTTACGGGAGGGGGACACGCGGTTGTGGGGCGGTGGCCGCAAACACGTCCCCTACGGCCTCCACCCTGGGGGGCTGTGGGGGACGCTGTGATCCCTCCCAGCCCCACCCCTCAGTGAGGATCTGTATAAAAGGGGGGGCCCGGAGAGCTGAGGGGCAGTTTAACTCAAGCAAGATGAAGAGCCAGTGAAGAAAGAAGATCAACTAGCTAGACCCTGGAACTACTTTGGCCCGCTGTCCTTTTGAGGGCCAGGCAAAGCAAGCCAGGGTGCGACACCAGAGCCATGAGGCCCGATGTCCTTTTGAGGGCCGGACTCGTGTGGCTGATGATCGGGACCTGCGCCGAAGCTGGACCAGATCAGATAGCCTCCTGAGAGAGGACTAGGATAGAGGGAACCAGAGGCCGTTACCTCTTCAAGTATCAAATTAGCCACTGTAGAGTGAAGTGTCTGTAGTAAATACGTGTTGCCTCCAAAGAACAGTCTCCGTCGTTAATAAGGCCACTACACACCCATCCATAAAATTCACCATGGAAGTAGAAAATGATGGAAAGCTACCATTCCTGGATGGTTTGATCGAGAAGAGGCTTGATGGCTTGTTTGGACATTCCGTCTACAGGAAAGCCACCCACACAGATTCCTATCTAAAGCCTCACTCCCATCACCTAGCCAGTGAACTGGAGCATGTACACCAAGCCCTCAAGATGAATGGATACTCAGACCGCACAATCCGCAAAGCTGTATCCCCAACCATGGGGAGATAACCATCTGAGGACCCAATCAAAACCATTACCTTGCCATACAATGCAGGTGTTACCAAAAATATTTTCAAAATCTTAAACAAACGCAAGATCCAGGTCTGATTCAATACAGTACACAAAATCCGTGATTTTATCCCATCTGTGAAGGATGTCATTCCTGACATGCAATACCCTGGTGTCTATAAACTAAGTTGTGTCTGCGGCAGCAGTTACATTGGGGAAACGAAACGACATGTCTCGGACCGTGTTCGCGAACACAAGGCAGATTTGAAACAAGCAGAACCAATATCTCTGCCATGGCTGATCATTGTTATAATGCAGTGGGCCCGCACGATATTGTTTCTTCCGAGACAAAGGTACTCTGCAAATCTTTGGGCTACCATCAAATATTTGTCCATGAAGCCATCCAGATATATAAACACAGAGACAATTTCAACCAAGAAGATATGTATAAGCTGAGCGATCATTGGAAGGACGTTATTAACCAAGCAAAGTCGTAACTTGCTGTGGTGCTTCCATTCTTCCCTGTTGTTTGGCTGTTATCTCCGACTCTCTGAGTTGCATTGCCCTGTTATGTGCCTCTGCATTAACGGGCTGGTGTCTCACTAACATGGCCACCTCTGCTCCCTTAGCCTCGATGTATTGATGGTTCTGGCTGTGTGATGGACTTTGTGTCTCACTGGCGCGACCACCGTTGCGGTGGTTCTCTTGCGTGGACGTGCTTGCCTCACAGCGAGTTGGCAGCACCTCAGCTTGTGCTACACATAGACATGCCTTTAACTTAATTCCCCTAATCTCCCTGCCTAATCTCTCCCATCAACATAGTGCTAATCTCCCATTAACACTGCTGTTGTGCACATATGCAGGGGCGATACTCTTATGCGGTGGCGGAAGCTCATTTCATGATAATCTCTCTCCCTAATCTCTCTCTCCCTAATCTCCCTCATTAACACAACTGACATGCTTGCGTGCGGGGATGGAATTCCTTTCCAGCTCAGACCCCGCCTGCTTGCCCTTAGCCACATATATAACCTCTTGTTGTAACAGCTCTCTTGCTGTGTTCTTCCTGGTTCAGCAGTTCCACTGCTGAATTATTTTTTATTGAGCGCGCAACTGTGAAACTCATAGTGTAAGTGTCATGTATGTCCCGAAAGGAAGAATTGCCTAACTGCGAATTAGCACTATGGCGAGGCGTGTAACGTGAGGAGCGCCTGTATGTATATAAAACACAAATGCATTGGGGAATTTCAGGAATTTTTTTTTAGACAAGCTGTTGAGATCGGCAACGCTCTTAACCCTTTCCCATTCCGATGACGTACGTGTCCGTTATCGGTTTTATAACTAATAAAAATAAAATAACTTTAACGATACGTCTTCATGTTGGAAGACGTACCGAGGCTCCAACAAGGCCATGTGGCAGGTCGTGTAGCACAGTTTGGTGCCAGCTATCATAGTGTGGTGGTGTAGCTACATTTCTCTGTGGTGAGTACAATCTCTTTATAAAAAAACGGCGCTATGCCTCTCTAAATAAAATTAACGCTTACCACTTGCGCCTTCCGAAATTCGGCAGTGAATGTACTCTGAACAGGAAATGGTTAAGGGACGATATGTAAATTGGCATTGACCAAATATCCCAATGGAGGACCCTCACAAAAAAGGTCTTCAGACTCGGTGTGGCTATTCTCTGTTTAACACGTAGGCTTTCACAACCAAGATTATCCATGAGAGTTTTTTTTGGGTTATATTGCGTAAATATAAATGCATCCTTAAACCCATAACCATTCGACACAGCCAATTAGTAATGTTTGTCACGTAAACAAAATGTGTCAATTCGTTACTAAGTCAGCACACCGGTGTGGTGGAAAGTAAACCCACAACATTTACAATTTGAGTACAACGTTTTGCCAGTAATTACAACTTGCATCATCAGGTGACAGCCAGAGTTGTGGATAATTACTCCTCCTGTTTCGGCTGGTTGGCGCAGTGTTTCGAATGCTTGACTCAAAATTCGAAAAAAAAAATCAATTTGCTGAAACTTAACCATGGATGTCCTATAAAAAAAATCTGG
Organism: Petromyzon marinus; assembly: GCF_048934315.1. Lineage (NCBI taxonomy): Eukaryota > Metazoa > Chordata > Hyperoartia > Petromyzontiformes > Petromyzontidae > Petromyzon > Petromyzon marinus. Next base: position 23,391,952 of record NC_133683.1, on the reverse strand, counting down.
CACTTGTCGCAGAAATACGAAATTCCGCACCACTGCATCAGGGCTGCCAATAGACACGGGCACCCCAACCAATGCGCATATGAGCAAGTGAAACACTGTGTTTTTTATTGTATTCACTCTATTGTCTCAAATGTGACACACTTTCGACAAATAAGTTGCACGGCTGTTTGTGTTTATTCATGATTTTACATTTAAGGCAGTGTGCTATAACGTGTCAAATTGCCCCAAACCCAATGCACTGTCACTCCTAAACTGTACCACCCATTATGAGACCTCCTTTGCCAGTAGCAAGATATAGTAATAGGTTTTTACTCTTTTATCTGGCACCAAAACTGACACCTTTATACAAGGGATCATGTTTGCAATAACCACAACACAAGCAGTTAAAATGCAAACAAAAAGACAACTCTGATAATGATATGCACTGTCCCTGAAATTGATTGGTCCACACCCGAGACGGCTTTTCTTAGAGCCTAGTCTTCACTGGTGTTGGACCAGATGACGCCAAAAGGTACGCCAAAAGGTACGCCTTTTGGCGTCATCTGGTCCAACACGAGTGGAGACTAGGCTCTAAGAAAAGCCGTCTCGGGTGTGGACCAATCAATTTCAAGGACAGTGCATATCATTATCAGAGTTGTCTTTTCTTTTTGCATTTTGACTGCTTGTGTTGTGGTTATTGCAAACATGATCCCATGTATAAAGGTGTCAGTTTTGGTGCCAGATAAAAGGGTAAAAACCTATGACTGTACCACTCATGTTTTCAACAAGAACATGACACGTTAGACACAAATCTGGTGCGGGAAGCACATGCCGATCACGTGACACTGTGGAGGTGAAGGTTGGCGGATTTCACGACATTTTTGTGATCCATCTTCCCGTGGGTGTCGAGGAAGTGCCACCATACCCTGGCTCGTCAACAGCGAAGGCACTATGTAACAAACGTGGACGCCACCTGTTCCGTCTGTACGAAATAGCGTGTTGGCCCCCTCATACGCATGGGGTTTCTTGAAGTGCACTGGTTTCCTCCCAAATATAAACACTCAATTGGACAATACCATCAAAATATATTCTTTTACTTCGTTTGTTTTTTTATGGTTTATTTAACCCGGAGATTAAATCACTGCATTAAGACATATGAAGCATGCAGCGCCTCTTGTGCAAGGGGGAGCTGGGAATTTCTCACTATGCAGGCATCATCATGTGCATGTGAAAATGGATGTTTTAAATTCATGAATAATACACAAGAGGCTGGTAAAGGCAACCCCCCGCCTCCCCCTTTGGATGAAGGTCAGCTGTGCTTATATCCCAAGTGTGCTTATATGGGGAAGTTTCCCCTTCCCCCCCTCCCCAGGTGTGTAATGTAAAGATGCGTTGCTTACATTAAAAGTGTGCTCACGTAAGGCATACTTACATTCAGCTTCCAATGTATAATGCTAATTGTATTGAATGCTACATTTAACTAAATAAAGCAGGCAAAACAAATGAGATGTTGAACGCAGGGCGAGGAAATGCACCATAATACCTTTCTGATCTCGTCAAGGAGCATATAAAAAGCAGCAGCTTTTGGCTAGCCATCGAACAAAGACGGTCACTGCATGATATGCCCTTCTGCAGCCGTCTGAAACGCTCTTCCTTCCGATATTAGGAAACTACTGGGAGATATGTACTATGAAATATAGATTGAAAGCTCATTTCTTAAGAACTGCTTTTTGTTTTTAGTATGTTGTCCTTCCCCTACACCTCCTCCTATTAGCACGGTTGACTACATACGGTGCAAAAGTAGTTCAACATGCAGACATTCAGGAAAGAGTCGAAATCGTGTCCCCAATTTCTGACATTTCATCAAATAATTGGAAATGGGGCCAGGGTGGAGAAGAGGTGAATTGTCGTACGTCCAATTTTGAGAATACAAATGCTTTCTAATTAATCATGGGGTTTAATAAGAGAGATGAGTAGTGGTGAGGTAGCTCATACACTGCGCTGTGAAACTACCACCTGAGCTTGATTCCCGGCCAAGGGCATGTGATCGGCGGCGAGCGATATCTAAACTGGTCCCGAGCCACTCCCCTTCATGAACCTGCACCGACCAGCACGGTGAAGTATGGTCAAATTACCCCCGTGAGTAAGTATATAAAGGATTAAAGTATATTACCAATGTACTCATTGGTTTTTTCGGTAAAGTCACGTATGTAGAAATACAATACAATTATATTAAAACAAAAAACAATCACGACGTTTCGATCTTCATCAGGTGTCAAGAACAAATCACGAAGGTAAATACAACAAAAAGATGAGAGACGAGAATTCAACAAACCTGAAAAAAACATTGTGAAGCACATCCAGTCAGGCCAACAACACAGTTAGACACTTCCTGGCGGACCACGAATTTCAGAAGAGTGTTTTATTTCGTGTTCAACCTTTGGATTGCACATACCAGCATAGATAGAATGAAAAATACGGGTACACGGTCAGTAGAAATACATATACAAGTCCACCAAGAGGTAAGGAGGGAGGAAAGACGGACAGGGAGGCAGAGAGAGGGGGGGGGGGGGATGAACAGAAGCTTAAATAGAAAATACGGTTGGAGGGGGGGAGGGGCCAGAGCGACAGCGGCAGCTCAAACACGCACATCTTACACATACAAAACGGCACACCTGATGAAGATCGCTTGCGTTGTGATCGAAACGTCGTGATTGTTTTTTGTTTTAATATAATTTTATTGTATTTCTACATACGTGACTTTACCGAAAAAACCAATGAGTAATTTTACGCAGTCACGAAAGCTTTAATACTTTATTATAACACTTCTACGGGGAAGTTACCGTTGTAATTATGTGTAAGATGTGCCCTTTTTTGAGCTGCCGTTTTGTATTTACAAGAGGTGGTCATTTTTTGAGCTGCCGTTTTGTATGTGTAAGATGTGCGTGTTTGAGCTGCCGCTCTCGCTCTGGCCCTTCCCCCCCTCCAACCATATTTCCTATTTAAGCTTCTGTTCATCCCCCCCCTCTCTCTCTGCCTCCCTGTCCGTCTTTCCTCCCTCCTTACCTCTTGGTGGACTTATATATGTATTTCTACTGACCGTGTACCTCGTATTTTTCATTCTATCTATGCTGGTATGTGCAATCCAAAGGTTGAACACGAAATTTAACACTCTGCTGAAATTCGTGGTCCGCCAGGAAGTGTCTAACTGTGTTGTTGGCCTGACTGGATGTGCTTCACATAATGTTTTTTCAGGTTTGTTGAATTCTCGTCTCTCATCTTTTTGTTGTATTTATCTCCGTGATTTGTTCTTGACACCTGATGAAGATCGCTTGCGTTGTGATCGAAACGTCGTGATTGTTTTTTGTTTTAATATAATTTTATTGTATTTCTACATACGTGACTTTACCGAAAAAACCAATGAGTAATTTTATGCAGTCGCGAAAGCTTTAATACTTTATGTTACCAATGTTTCAACCGTGCAGTTCAAACCGTTGTCTCATTATTATTTAAGAATGGACAATACTTTTATGGTCACCCTGTATATATGTGTTTTTGCAATACAATCAGCTAGGTCAATGCGGATAATTGAAAGGAATGGCCTGCGTGTATGAACATTTTTTATCACCGACAATCAGATGTGACCAAAGAGTATGACGATGAATTTTGATTTAAAGCTTTCGTGACTGCAGTAATTCATATTCTTAGCTTTACCGAAAGAGCTAAGAGTATGACGATGGTCAATGTCTATCTGTGTGTTTATTAGCCGTTTGTGGGGAGCGATAGTGTCGCGGTTAGCATGCTGCGCTATTATTCCCGCTCACGGCCAACATCAGTGACGATTATATGAACCGGTCCTGGGCCTCCCCTAGGTCGACTCAGCCTCAAATGAGTACCTGGTGCGATGTGTAAACATCGCCACTGGGGAGACAAAGATGGTCGGGCGTGGTGCTGGCCACCCACCCCCTCGTGTACCGTTTCGACCTTCATAGGTGCTCGCTAACAACACTTGCCCCTACAGTATGTTAAGGCTATATGGGGGATCTTTGTCTTTGTATTAGCCCGTGAGCTTGAATTAATTTAAAACCGGACAATTGTTTAAAAAAAGGCTGGCACACTGCCTCTGAGTTTGCTCTGCTGTTCCCCTGTGGAACCTGTGATGCGTACCAAAGAAATACGTGCCCCGCAGGCCACAATTCTAAATTACGACTCGTTCTGTTGCTGGAGGATGCCCAACGACTCGCACGCGCGAAAACTCAACCACGATGGCCCGGCAAAGTCACGTGCGGCGCACGTGTCGATGGACCAATCAATCTCGTCGCTGTTTTATTCGTGACACGGAAAGTCCCATCATTTAGAACAGTTACCAAGATAGTTTGCAAGGGAGATTCGTGGTGGCATCAGCACAGAACGGGAGCAACAACAACAACACATGAGAGTGATCCGTACGGAGGAACAGGCGACGGCAATGGAACAGAACGCGTTGGAGGTGCAGGCGAAATGAATGCTTAAAGAACTCAACATTTACAGTCTTAACACTTCTAGCCATATTTCACCAAACGCAAGGGCGACGTAATGAATGGTTGGATGCGCACGAGACGAAGCAAACCCGATCGGATTTACTCTTCTCAAGCACGGTCGGCTACGCACGGTGTGAAAGACGACGTACTAACTTAACCCTTTTTCCAGTAAACCATTGCATATAAAAATTAAGTATGCTTAGACCTGCTCGTGTGATTCATGACTTTCTTCCTCAGTAATAGCCGAGTGGGTATTTTTTTGTGTGCTGCATACAGTAACAGGATTCTTGACGATCTTGTTGGTTTGCGTTTAAGCACTATTGATTGTTTATCCTGTTTGCAGCAAATTCTTGTGTGGGTTTCGTGTACATACATTTGTTTTGCACTTGTTCGTTTGCACGTTCCCAGCATGCAACGCCCTGTAATTGCTGCCTTCTGCCGACGGTCTTGGGCTGTGGTCTATCAGTCTATATGTAACTCTATGGGTCTCTATGTAACTATATGGATCTCTATGCAACTCTATGGATCTCTGTATAACTCTATGCCTGTCTGTGTAACTTTATGGGTCTCTATGTAACTATATGAATTTATATGCAACTCTGTGGATCTCTGTAACTATATGTATGTCTGTGTAATTGTATGCATCTGTGTAAATCTATGGATCTCTGTGTAACTCTATGGATATCTGTGTAACTCTATGCATCTCTGAGTAATTCTGGATCTCTGTGTAACTCTGTGTAACTCTTTGGATCTCTGTGTAACTCTGTGTAACTCTTTGGATCTCTGTGTAACTATGTGTAACTCTTTGGATCTCTGTGTAACTATGTGTAACTCTTTGAATCTCTGTGTAACTCTGTGTAACTCTTTGAATCTCTGTGTAACTCTGTGTAACTCTTTGGATCTCTATGTAACTCTGTGTAACTCTTTGGATCTCTGTGTAACTCTGTGTAACTCTTTGGATCTCTGTGTAACTCTGTGTAACTCTTTGAATCTCTGTGTAACTCTGTGTAACTCTTTGGATCTCTGTGTAACTCTGTGTAACTCTTTGGATCTCTGTGTAACTATGTGTAACTCTGATGCCCTGTAACTACCGCCACTGCCGACGCTCTTGGGCTGTGACCGTCCTTGTAACAGAGCTGCTTAGCTCAATGGGGCCTTAACCAGCTGAAATAAAGCCTGATTATAAGTCAAGAACAAATAACAAAACATATGCTGCTGGTAAAATTGTTAGATTGCCGTTGGCTTTGATATTGAGTCCATTTACAGTTTTTTGTTTTTTCTAAGATTGGTAAAACAAATAATCCTGCGGTGCTGTCTTCCTTTACATATCAATTGGATAAAAATAAATGTATTATTTTTACCATCAGCAGAAATACCCTGATGTAAAAGCAAACCATGCTCAACAGACCACTATAGTATATAACCGTTTCTCAAAGGGTTACTGTTGGATTCACAACGTTCTGCACAGAAACGACGAGCTTAAAATCATTCTGTTATACATGTTAAAAAACACACACTATGGGAACAACAAAAGCACATGAGCAGCTGTTTCACATTGAAGTGAAATAACACAGGTCCTCGTAACACAACATGATGCAAATAACCGATGTGCTTGTCATATCTTTAACATTCAGCTCAACATCTTGCCAATGCCTGCTCGTATTATTGGTACCATAAGAATTGCATTTTCCAGACGAGGAGGATGGCTTCCAGACGATAAAAACAAAGTTTATTCGGCTCAAAATGTGTGTGTGTGTGTGGGGGGGTTATATCAGTCATAGAGGAATTCCTGCATTGAACATGCGCATGTATATACACATACACGCCAAACTGGTGTTATATCCCTTAGGCTGATAATAGTTTACCGTCCCTGCCAATGAGACAAATTCTGAAAATGATTTTAATGGTGTTATGCAGAAGATATACCGTTCCAGCGTATTACACTCAAAATACCTTAGCAGATTAACGTTTGGCTTTCAAGGACACATTAAATTTGCGAGATGACATGCTCACTATTAAGTAACGCATCAACGTAACAGTAGACACACACACGTACGTTGAACGTCTTTCGCACCGTACGCAGCCAACCATGCAAATCAGAGGTGTGGAACAGCTGTTAATGGTATTAGCCACGTGACTCCAAAAAGCGATCATATTGCTCACAAACCTGGATATATAACACGATGTAACACAATTTTTGTTCCTGGGTAGTAAGTGTTATTTCATAATTATGCCTATAAAGTATAGAAAATGTCTATTATTCCCCAAAAAATGTGCTTTTGTAACCAAGACAGCGATATTTAGAAATTTACCTACTTTCAATGATAAAACAGGCAAATTTGTGTATTTTCGTTCGCATAAAAATTTACATGTATTTATACCAAAGTAATACAAAAATTACTACAAAAGATTTAGAAGTGCGTAGTTTTTCGATATTTACGATTATACTGTAAATCACTTTCACGAATCAGCCCCCAAATGTAGTTTCCCATCATGTTCTCGTTATACTGTCATTGGTAGCAGCGTTCAAAGTCCAGTATATCCTGGTGGAAGCGCTCACCTTGCTCCTCCGAGTATGCTGTCATGTTCTCCTCGAATTTATAAAGATGAGCATCAAGTATATCGACTTTGAGGGACATCCTACAGCCCATTGTGCCGTAGTTCTTCACCAGAGTCTCAACCAGCTGCACATAGGAAGCCACGAACCACTGTGGCAAAGCTGTTCCAATCCGCTTTCTCCTTACTCGTGAGCTTCTTGCGGAATTATTTGCACTCCAGGATCTTCTTTATCTGTGGTCCGATGAAGACACCGACTTTTACCTTTGCCTCATACAACTTAGGGAAGAAGTCTTGAAGGTACTTGAAGGCTACCGACTCCTTATCTACAGCTCTGACAATTTGTTACATAAGGCCAAATTTAATGTGCAATGGTGGCATCAGCACCTTCCGGGGGTCCACCAGTGCCTCCCACTTGACGTTGTTCCTCCCCACAGAGAACTCTATCCGCTGTGGCCAGTCCCACCTGTGGTAGTGCGCCTTGGTGTCCTTGCTGTCCCAAAGGCAAAGATAGCAGAGAAACTTAGTAAAACCGCCTTGGAGACCCATCAGGAATGGCACCATTTTGAAGTCTCCGATGACCTCCCAGCCGTACTCATCATACTTAAAGGCATCCAGCAAGGTCTTCATGCTTTTGTATTCTTCTTTGCGGTGCACCGAGTGAGCCAGGGGAAAACTTGTTACCATTATGGAGCAGCAAGGCTTTGAGGCTCCTGGATGAGCTGTCAATGAAGAGGCGCCACTCATTCTGGTTACAGGCGATTCCGATTGCCTCGAACAAACTAGTCACATTGTGGCAGAAGCAGAGCTGATCTTGACGGGTGAAGAAGCTGCAAAAAGGTTGGTGACGCTTCCTCTGATCTGCGACTTGCACACTTTCATCCAACAAGTTCCACTGCTTGAGCCGATGTCAAAAGCTCGGCATTGGACTTGGTGAGACCAAGATCTCTGATCAAGTCGTTGAGGTCTTTTGGTTGGGATAATATGGGTTTCTCTCCTCAATTCCACCTCTGAAATTGTCATCTGGATCTGCAACGTTTTCTCGCTCTCTGACTTGCTGCTCTTTTATAAAGATGGCTGAGTGCTTTTTCGCTCTTGTCTTGATAAAATGCATCTGCCAGATGCTTGCAGCCTCTTGATGCCATCTCAGAAAAATTCAGATATGTATCCACTTAGGCAGCTGGAACTAAACTGAACTGGTGGGCTTAAGGCCCCTGTATTTATGCTATTTATATTACTGTAAAGTTCTAAAATGTTCTAGAAGTTACTCCAAGTTTACTCAGCAACTGACAAATTAGCCCGCGTTTTGCAAAAGCAAAACATTACAGTAAGATTTGGTACAGTACACAAAATTCAAAAACTAGTATCTTGCACTAAAGACGCATTACCTAAACTATCAACAGAAGGTGTATATCGGATTAATTGTTCATGTGGCAGCTGCTACATTGGGCAGACGGGACGTAACATCAGCGTAAGACTAAAAGAACATCAGAGAAATATTAAATTATCTCAAACACAACTGTCGGCAGTGGCAGAACATGCTTGTCAACAAGGACACTCAATTGATTTTGACAATGTTGCAGTGGTGTGTAAAACTAATTATTACTGGCAAAGACTAATTAGAGAATCCATTGAAATTGAGAGGAACAAGAATAACTTTAATCGCTCTGACAGCTACCGGCTTAGTGCGGCCTGGAAGCGTATTATTAAATAATACACATTACATTTTGATTTAAAGAATTACTAATCTACAACTCATTACTAATCATAACCAATGACTGATTACTAATCGATTATATAATTACATTACCCCCCCCTCCGCCTCTAATCACTGCACCTGATGAGTTAAGTGATGACGTCACTCTTCTGCTCTATATAAAACCGGGAGCAAGCGAGGGCTTTACCATTCTGGCGAATTGCCCGATGATGCTGGAAGTATTTACCAGCGAAACGTCGTACTCAAACTGTAAATGTGGATTAACTCTTCAACACACCGGTGGGCTGAAGTAGTGAATTATTTGTCTTTTGTCAACGTGACACTTTTCTTTGCTGATTGGCCGTGTCGGGTGGTGGAGGGTTACGACACATTTATAAATAAACGCGATCTAACCCAAAAACCTTTATTATGAATCTATCTGGAATGTTCTGGAAAATAGGTAAATTTCAAAATATCACTGTCCTGGTCACAAAAGCAAAGTTTGTGGGGAATAAAAGCCATTTTCTCTACTTTTGAGGCATACGCAATTAGGAAATAACACTGACTACCAGGAACAAAAAAAGTTACACTGTGATTTACGCACACAGTACTTGCCGTACGCCAGAATAAGAAGAATAAACAGTCAGTGGCGCAAAGCTGGTGCACAATGGCATTCGTCACGGGAGGCACATCAACTCGAACAACACCAAAGAAGGGAGATTAAATAAATTGCACGGGCAATACACGGAGACGGAGCGCAAATTGCAACCGGCACAAGACACGATGCCAACACGTGCTGCACATTTTATAACAACTGTCAGAAGGCAGCTTCGCAAATTCCGTATTTGCGCAAAGACCTGTGACCACGAAGTGTTCAGACCATTCAATTGCCATGTGAGGTCTATTCGAGCGTTTAATTTCACATTGGTCGAGCGAAGTTGTGTCGGGCTAATAAGACAGCATGCTAACTTGAGCAATGTTCATCACTTTCTGAACCCATTCCTCGCCATCTGCCATGTGACTGGCACACAATTAAGCTGCATTCCATATTTAGACGGTCTGGTATGCTGGCTATCCATCTATTTATGGATGTTGGAGACACCGAGCCGCTCAAGCGAGGAGTTGGCAAACCGTGCACCGGTGTTGTCGTGGGCAAATTGACCGTAAAGGGGCACGACCGATGGATAATTGCAACAGAAATCCATCTATGTTTGGAGTAGCGCAGTCGCAAGACGACGAGAGGACGCACAATGTACGAGTGCATGGCAGCGGCCCACGCGTTCCCAATATTAACAAGAGGGAGCGGGGGGCTGAGCGTGCTGCCGAATGCAAGGCGGAATGTTTCTGGGAAAAGAAATGAGCTGGTGCTCCAGATACACAGCTGTGCAGCACTCCTCGTCAATCCGCTGCTGGGTGAAAGGCCTTCACATTTCCATGTCACTCGTGGGGCGGGGGGGGGGCGATTGTTTGACCGAGATTCGCCAACTCCCAATGGTCAGTGTGGGTTCGTGAAGCGAGAGGCCTGGACATTATTTATTACTGATGCTATCTGTGGCAAGGAATTTAACTTGGGTTGCTTCTCCCCATAGATTGTGTGTGCTACATAATACGTTTACTTGGTCATTGTATGCAACAACGGCAACAAACTAAACACAAAAAGTAGTTCTAAAGAAAATAACAGCTCTATATTTACAGGGTGGTCTGAAAGTCAGGACACGTAGGGTTATTTTTTTTTAACACTGATATTAAAACATTGAAATTGTTTATTCTTTAAGTCTTTTATGATTAATATACATTTTTCGTCTTCCTTTTCAGATACAAATTTTAAACATGTAAATAAATGTGACGAAAGACGAACGAGTTCAATTCGTTAATTAGTTTATATGTATCCTAAAGGCAGCTGTAATCTTAAAAAAAACTCCTACATTTATTTCCACAAGACAGTTCATGCGTGTTTGAATATTTATGGAAGCCAGTTTGAACATTTGTTAAATAAATTGAATAAACCTATGTGATTTGTTAAAATAGATATAATCAGAATTATGAGAAGAATCAGAATATTTATTTGTAATGGAGGAATCCGATGAGCGAAAAAGTTGTTTTTCACAGCAACAAAAAATACAAAACATAACAAACAATACTCAAACATAATAACCCTGTGTGTCCTGACTTTTCAACCACCCTTTACATATTAAAAATGAGAAGAGCACCGATTTGAGAAATTGTGTACATCTTCACCTACTACCGTTGCCTGTTCAAATTCCCCACCCTGGTCTGCAAATCTCTTCATGGTATTGCCCCCCCCCCAATCTTGCCACGCTTGTATATTTCTACGTGTCGCCTGCTCGCACTCGACGTTCTCAATCTTCGCTGCGTCTCTCTCTTCCTCCTTCTCCTTGTGCTCAATCCACGCTTTCACTCTTTTTCTCCTTACACCCCCTTCACTGGAGAAAACTCCCCTCCCCCCACATTAAACAGTCACCTTCGCTCACTCGTTTCCATTCCACACTCAAATATTATTTTGCCTAGCTCACCCCACGACCCCTTAATCTCTCCCTCATAACCGCCACCGTTACTTTTCCCTCTTCATATTCTCATGATGTGGCGTTCACTCATTCCCCATTCATTCAATCCATTCGTCATCATTTACTGTCATCAATTTCGCTTTCACCGCATTCACGCATCACAGATTTTGCCCCCATTGCTTCCTCTCATCTATTTCGTTCACATAATCTCCACCACTATATCCACACGTGTACCATTTTGTTGGTTCTTTCGGTAAAGTCATGTAGAAGGGAATCATAAAATAACAATAAAAAATCTAAAGTAAAATATTTTATTATTTCCCTTCTACGTGACTTTACCGAAAGAACCAAGAAGATGAATCCCTGCAGTCACGAAAGCTTTAAAACGTGTACCATTGTTCATTAATTCCATGTAAAGCACCTTGAATGAGGCGCTATATAAAACTATTTTAGGATAAGAAATGCTCTCGGAAGGGCTTGCTATCAAAGGGGTCCCCGTCAGGTGTTCAGGAAGAGTTATCCGACACGGGGAGATGCACGACCACCTGTGAGAATTGCAAATGGAAATGTTCTCATCTAACAGAGCACAAGTTTTCAACCAATGCACGAAAAAAATGTGTTTAAAAGGGAGAAAATTTCAAATCACACAGCCTTTGTGCAATTATGCAAAAACCAATCAACATTTCCCGAAGACGTGCATTGTTATGGTCCTCTTGTCCGAGTCGTCGTCGGTGATGGACAACCGTGGACTGGTTTTCTTAATCAGGAGTCCCTCAGCTGCCTGTAGTTTACCGATACCCACCGCTGTAGTCTGCCTCTGAAGATCATATACGTTGCCGAGACTATTATTGCAAGCTATTATTGAACGACTGGAACTAGTTTCTTGTGGACCTGTGGTGTCGTGTGCATGTTAATGCACACCTCAAAAAGTCACGATCATCAACTATGCTCTAACCTACTGTTAAGTGAAGGCCTCATCGAATCTTTGCCACTCTACGCGGTCCAGTGATGCAACCATCTAACTCGCAACCCACATCCTCTCTGGGGTGCGATCACTCTCCTGGCTGTCACTTCATCAACCAGTCTCAATCATTGTCCAACATCCCCCCTCTGGCCTCGTGCACTCCCCAAACTCACTTAATTTTCTGAGCATTCATTGCGATATCTCTGATTTTCATTTGCACGTGTTCCTCCTTCTCTCTCTGTAATTTCGAGCATGTATTCATCCATGCTTATTTGCGTGCTTTTCATCTTCTGTCGTCATTTTCCAAATGTTTTTTTTTACTTCCTTGTGTGCGACTGCGGTCACCTAAAAAAACAGAACCCATGGAACATATAACGACTCCATGTCCGCTTCACAAATACGAACGAGGCATAATCACAGCGATATATGTATCACCTGCCCGCCCACTACTCCTGACGCTATTGTCTGGCTCAACCATCTCAGTGTAAAACGATAGTTGTTGCTCTACATCATCCATACGAACTATATGTCTATGTTTCCGATCCATAAGTCATTGCTTTGTGTGTGTATGTAGATGTACAGTGAGGGAAACAAGTATTTGATCCCCTGCTGATTTTGTACGTTTGCCCACTGACAAATAAATGATCAGTCTATAATTTTAATGGTAGGTTTATTTGAACAGTGAGAGACAGAATAACAACAACAAAATCCAGAAAAACGCATGTCAAAATTATTATAAATTGATTTGTATTTTAATGAGGGAAATAAGTATTTGACCCCTCTGCAAAACATGACTGAGCACTTGGTGGCAAAACCTTTGTTGGAAATCACAGAGGTCAGACGTTTCTTGTAGTTGGCCACCAGGTTTGCACACATCTCAGGAGGGATTTTGTCCTACTCCTCTTTGCAGATCTTCTCCAAGTCATTAAGGTTTCGAGGCTGACGTTTGGCAACTCGAACCTTCTTCTCCCTCCACAAATTTTCTATGGGATTAAGGTCTGGAGACTGGCTAGGCCACTCCAGGACCTTAATGTACTTCTTTTTGAGCCACTCCTTTGTTGCCTTGGCCGTGTCTTTTGGGTCATTGTCATGCTGGAATACCCATCCACGACCCATTTTCAATGCCCTGGCTGAGGGAAGGAGGTTCTCACCCAAGATTTGACGGTACATGGCCCCGTCCATCGTCCCTTTAATGTGGTGAAGTTGTCCTGTCCCCTTAGCAGAAAAACACCCCCAAAGCATAATGTTTCCACCTGCATGTTTGACGGTGGGGAAGGTGTTCTTGGGGTCATAGGCAGCATTCCACCTCCTCAAAAAACGGCGAGTTGAGTTGATGCCAAAGAGCTCCATTTTGGTCTCATCTGGCCACAACACTTTCACCCAATGGTCCTCTGAATCATTCAGATGTGCATTGGCAAACTTCAGACGGGCATGTATATGTGCTTTCTTGAGCAGGGGGACCTTGCGGGCGCTGCAGGATTTCAGTCCTTCACGGCGTAGTGTGTTACCAATTATTTTCTTGGTGACTATGGTCCCAGCTGCCTTGAGATCATTGACAACATCCTCCCGTGTAGTTCCGGGCTGATTCCTCACCGTTCTCATGATCATTGCAACTCCACGAGGTGAGATCTTGCATGGAGCCCCAGGCCGAGGGAGATTGACAGTTCTTTTGTGTTTCTTCCATTTGCGAATAATCGCACCATTCCAGTCTTGTGTAGGTCTACAATCTTGTCCCTGACACCCTTGGAGAGCTCTTTGGTCTTGGCCATGGTGGAGAGTTTGGAATCTGATTGATTGATTGCTTCTGTGGACAGGTGTCTTTTATAAAGGTAACAAGCTGAGATTAGGAGCACTCCCTTTAAGAGTATACTCCTAATCTCAGCTCGTTACCTTTATAAAAGACACCTGGGAGCCAGCAATCTTTTTGATTGAGAGGGGGTCAAATACTTATTTCCCTCATTAAAATGCATATTAATTTATAAAAATTTTGACATGCGTTTTTTCTGGATATTGTTGTTATTCTGTCTCTCACTGTTCAAATAAACCTACCATTAAAATTATAGTCTGATCATTTCTTTGTCAGTGGGCAAACGTACAAAATCAACAGGGGATCAAATACTTTTTTCCCTCACTGTACCGGGTGGCCTAAAGTCAGGACACATAGTATGTATGTTTAACATATTTTGTACCGTACATAGTTTACCAACTCTGTTAATATGAAGTACGGGGTTATTACATTATTATGTATGATTATATACTGTAATAACATAGGGTATTTATATTTATTTTTACAAATTACATAGGGTCATTTATTTTATTTGAATACATTTTAAAACTGACTTACATTAACGTGTACGTGAATTATCTTTTGAAATGAACTTTGGATTTATTTATTTTTAGATTACGGATGTAATATTCTTGAACATTCACAAATGATGTTTCGTCTCAAATTAATTCCGGGGTCTTTGGTCGAGTTTCATAAGCGACGGATTTGAGGTGACCACCACAGGGAGCACAAACACAGAGATACTGCTCCGTGCTGTAGCGCCGGTGAGCAGGTAGGGCATGAACGTCAGTGGGGGTGGTGGGTAGACAGGGGAATTGAAGGTGGAGGAGGAGGGGGCGACCAGGGAGGGGAAGCTAGGGTTGGAGAGGGAGGGGTCTCTATGCAGTTTATATTCTTTATAATGAGCAGGAAAGTATTGTTAAGGGTTTTTTCCCTTTTTTTGCGCTATTGGGCCCAGTCCCACTGGCCTCGAATGATAAGCCTCCACCATCTCAGTGAAAGCTTCACGCGAGATGCACTAAAATGGGAGTTAATGCATTCGATGGGGGATGCCAAGAAGCTTGCCTGGCATGGTTTTTCTTTATTTGGAAATCTGACAAGCAATTGCTAATCCCACTTCTCCAGCTCAAGAGTTGTCAATCCATGATTGTTTGGTCTGGGGTTAGTTTAATAACGGTTCGGCACCTCCCTTATAATCGGCTAAGTAATCACCCGGCCAAAAATTCAAGTTCAAAGGAAACGCGGTAATCCTCCTCCACTTTTTAGAACCCAGACCGAAGGAGGAAAATGAAAGTTAAAACCGCTTAGATGATCTTAAGTTAGTGCTGCCCGCAGGGTTGAGATGAAACACTGGAATCACCCCACAAAGAAGGGGTAAGGGGAAGAGAGCCAGGAGTAGCCATTACAAAAGGCTGCCAATATCTAAAGACCACACACATCTGACCAGAAGAATGTTAAGACCACTTCGTCCTTTTTTTTAGGATGCTGCGTGGTGCAATGTTTAGACCACTGCAATTGCAATTTGGAGGTTGCCAGTTCAATTTGATCTCCCGGCACGGCAGTTACAACAGCGGTGCAAGTTTTCTAAAAAAAATCTCCTGCCTCAGTCTAACAAGCAAAATAAAACTATCAACTATTTTTTTTTATTTTACCAGGTAAGGCCCACTGAGTTGCATAGCTCCTTGTCAGGAACGACCTGGCCACAAATGATAGCTCAACAAGGTGGCTCATCATGTGGGAATATATTGTAGCTAAACATTCTAATTGCATGTGTCTAAATGTGGAAGGGTAAAAATCGGAGAAAATTCCATGCGACCACAGGGAGAGAGACATGCAAACTCCAAATATACAGGCGTCAGGGTCCGGATCGAACCCACTACCTCCTGTATACCAGGCGAAGTAGTTGACATCTCGCCACTTTAGAAATGGGGAGACTACAGTCAGTCTATTGGCCAAGTTGCTCGTGGTGGGGTAAAGCGTGGGTAATTCTCACTTTTTCCAGGACGTCTGGCCAGTGTGGAAGAGTAGGCCAAAATTACTTCTCGAGGGGGTTCTTTACAGCTCACATGATTGAATGCCCTACCGTAGGAAGTGGCGCGAGCAATCACCTCTGATCAGGGGCGGAGCCACAGGGGGGGCTGGGGGGGGCTTAGCCCTCCCCTGGAATTTTTGGAAAGTCGGTAATCGGGATAACCGGATATCCGGCTGCTGAAAAATGCTGCCACCTTGTGCTGCCCTGCAGGCTGCTTGAGCGACAGGCTTTTGATCTAAACAAACTTATTAGCCACGTCAGCGGCTCCGACCTATTAATAAACTCCGCGCTCAAATACAATACAATTTGTTTTATACATTTGTGGCGACCATTGGAAAACAAACTGGATATCTCAGAATATTGAAGTCAGCCCCCCCAAAGTCAAAATCCTGGCTCCGCCTCTGCCTCTGATTAGCACGGCTGGCTCCGTACGGTGCGAAATAAGTTCTAAATACACACATACAAGCAATTGCAGGTGCACGCCTTTAACATTAACGTGTCTGATGGGTATTAATGCACCAAACTGTGGCTCTCTGTGCGGTGCCAACCCGTGCAGCGTGCGAGTGCGCTCCTCCGCGCTATTTCTACCGCCAGATTTTTTGCTGTCTTTTCATAATCCGATTGACCCCCATGTGATGTCAAATGGTGTCAGCTGCCTCTGTCCGCTGCACACTCGTTTAAAACCTCGCCAGGGCTGAAAGCCTCTATCTCTGCAATGGGCTTTGTTTGCTTGCACAGCTGATAGCATGAGATTCTCTGTAATTAGAAACCTTGGACTGTCAAGAGAGGTGCCAGCACCTCCGAGTCAAGCTATTTCATACTGCAATAATTTATGCAATGCTAAATTTCCATACATGCCAAACACCACGTGTATGCAGGCTAGACATACTTTGCCACCATCATTAACGAACCCCGAGTTATAATTGAAAAATGTGTGAATATACAATAAAGGGTTATTATGTATATAACATATAAAGCAATTAAGCTGATACGGATCGAGGAACATATGGATTGCAGAACATATGGGGCGCGCCATGGTGGCAAGATGTTAACTACCTCGCCTGATATACAAGAGGCCATGGGTTCGATCCCGACCCTAATGCCTGTATATTCGGAGTTTGCATGTTCTCCCCGTGGTTGTGTGGCTTTTACTCTGGTTTTTCCCTCCACATTTAGGAACATGTGTTTCGAGTATTTGGCTGCTATACGCTTTTGAAAAAGAGCTGTATAGGTCAGTGGGCCTTACCTGTGAAAATAAAAAATAGTTTAGTAAAAAACAATGTTTTAGTTTTAGTTAAGTTTAGGTTAATGACGTAATTCAAACTGTTCAGAAAAGTAAGTGAGCTTTGGCAGGGCTCGTCGCTGGAAGGGATGATGGCCGATGGTGAAGAAGAATGAACGAGTGGCAGCCGAGGAATGGAATGCATCGAAGAGGACGTACACCTGGGAAATAATGAAATCAGTTCGTGTGAGGTTATAAGTTTGCTTATGAGATCTCAGGACCATGAGAGGTGGCAGTGGCTTGGGGTGCCTAGCCTTCATCCAGCACTGGATTTTCCATGGCTGATAATAATTATAAAGGCAATGTTTCAGCAATGCCTCTGCTGTGAATGGGCAATGCCCACAATACTGGCTTAGTGGTTCTGCACTCCTACCAATGTAAAGATAAAAATTGTATACATTATTGTACGCTGTAAAACTCTCTATTCCCATCTATCATCAGTGGCGAGTGATATCCTAAGCAGTCCTGAACCCTCCCTTCACCGATCCAAAAGGATCACAATGGGTCAAACAAGCCCTGTGACTGAAACAGAAATTGTAAGGCAGCCTACATCCAGCAGATGATTGACAAAGGACTGTAATTTATTATGACATGTCATACACATTAATAAACGTGTATTGAGTTCAACTGAGTCGCAGACGTATACTTGAAGGCAACACATTTATTTAACTCCAACACAAAAGGGGTAACTTTCCCTTACAGAATAGCGTATGGTGGTGACCACCAGGCTAACTACACTTATTACAACGTAGCTAGCTACTATGGACCGGGACCACAGCTCGGGTCCAGGTCCATGTGTTGGAGACTCGTTCATCCTGAAGGTTTCTTCAGGATGAACAACAACCCCGGTCCCTCTGGGGACCCGGCTGATATCCTCTGTGGCGTGGCTGGCTCCGCCCTTGGCCACGACCACCTTCCAGAATCCTCTGGACCCTGACCACGTGACCACCCCTAGCCCCCGCTTGGGGCCCTTTGTAGACTTAACCGGTCACGTGTCCTCTCGGATCAACCAGAGTGCCATAGCCTTTAGTAACCTCATTCCTACGGCCGGCACTCACACACCCTGTCCTGTAGGGGCTGGCACTGCACGCCGAGCGTGGTGCCACCCAGCGCTATGAATCAGCGCTTACCGAGCCCCTCTAGGGCCGGTACTCCACCCACATCCCGGTGGTGTCCGCGATGTCGTTACACCGCACGCCGTGCCCCTCTAGTGCCGGCACAGCACAGTGACATCCCGCAATGTCACTACAAACGTATCCATTTTCGCCTGAAAAAAACTGATGTGGGAAACCATCTGAGCACATGTTTATTTTGCACGATGCAGCATATGTTGCGTGTTTGGGCTTACATTTCTGACTAACTTATCTGCAAAATATGAAAAAATACAGGAATAAATGTACCCTTTCTGGCAATAAAACAGGTGTCAAGATCTTGATTTTAAGCTTGCGTGACTGCAGGAATCGATACTCTTTGGTTCTTTCGGTAAAGTAACGTAGATGGAAAATGAATAGATCGCGACGTTTCGATCGCAACACAAGCGACCGTCTTCAGGTGAGAGAGAAAGCTACTGAAACAAGGTCTTATATAGGCCTGGGATGGGTGCAGGACGTGATTAACCAGGTAAAATCTTAACCTGCTGTGATGTTTCCATTCTTCCTGAGATTTTTAGCTGACTCTCTGAGTTGCATTATTAGATTGGATGTCTTTGTATTGACGGGCTGGATGTCCTTTTCGCTCAGTCACCGATACTGAAACATACTTAGCAAGTCACCGATGCTACGACATACCAAGCTCGTGCATTGACATGCTAATCTCTCACAATACAATAGCCACTTCCACAGCCTCAGGGAGACCATCTCTAGCCCCGCCCTTTTACCCTGAGGCTGCACCCATCTCAGGCCTATATAAGGACCTTGTTTCAGTAGCTTTCTCTCTCTCACCTGAAGACGGTCGCTTGTGTTGCGATCGAAACGTCGTGATCTATTAATTTTCTATCTACGTGACTTTACCGATAGAACCAAAGAGTATAGGTGTTAAGATGTTCAAACACCAAATATGAACCAAAAGGCGAACAGTACATAAACAATGCACGTATTAGAGCATTTACAGCTTGGGGTGAGCAGCTATATCATGGAACCTTTTTGCCAGTATCAAAGTATGAAAAAAACTGTTCGCCTGTTGGCGTTGTTCTCTGCTCTGACACTGATGAGACTGGGCCATACAGAAGGCTGCTGTCTCTGGTGTAGGCCAATCCGTTTCAAAGAGAATGCCATATATTGTCAGAGCATGTGTGTTTGCATGTTCACCACAAGTATGTGTGGTTAATGCAGAATTGATTCCTTGAAAAAGGTTTTTATTTGGTGTTTGACCATCTTAACACCTACTGTTTTATTGCCAGAAAGGGTAAAACCTATTCTTATTTTTTCATACTTTGATACTGGCAAAAAGGTCCCATTTTATCTGCAAAAATTCGGCAATCGGGGTTTCAACTATCAATATAGTCGCACTCAGGAAATTAAACAATATCCGCTCCAACTTAGAGGGGCATCCTCATTTTTGTAGCTGGTGTCCTAGAAAATCTGTAAGTCTGCCCAGGACGTTAAAACTTAAAAGTCACGTTTTTTTTCTTAGTTACGTAACAACACACCACTCAAGGTTATGCATTGCGTGTAGTTGTGCCATAATTCCTATTCGTATTCCTAAGGATATGCCCATATTTTTTGCACCTCAGAGGTGGCAAGGCTAGCTACAACCATGGTACATTTTGCAATAGCTCTCTCGATGACTATCTTTTTCTCACATCGACAATTGCAGATAAAATCGTCGTGGCTGCCGCACGATGTATGCTCGCTGCCCATAATATTGATCCCCTCTCACCAAAAACGTCTGCTCCACTCCTCCTGAGTGACTCACTTGCAATTACTTATCCATATCGCCACAACCACATGCCCAGATAATCCTCCTACTTCTCCTGTTGCGTCCGTTTGTGGAGCTGTCCGTCTCTCTCTCTCTGATGCCTGATTATCTCCATTACTCCCATAACCCCCACTGCCACTCGGCAAGAATTGTCCTCCTGTCATTGCTAGCCTTATTTAACCCTGTACGTGTTCTTTTAACTGCAGCTGCTCTGCTGTGTACGCGTTGTTGCCCACGCCGGGTATATTTCACTCGTTAGTATTTGTGCAGAGATTATACTGGAGGTGAACCTAGCGTTATTATTCTTAGTTGATTTGAAGCTTTCGTCACTGCAGGAATTACTTTTTTCTTCTCTCAATAAAGTCACGTAGAACGATTTTTTTTTTAAATTATTCTTCTTTGGTTCTTTCGGTAAAGTCACGTAGAATGAGAATAAAATAATAAATTGATGAAATAAAATTACACAATAATAAAATAACACAATAATTTATTTTATCAATTTATTATTTTATTCTCATTCTACGTGACTTTACCGAAAGAACCAAAGAAGATGAATCCTTGCAGTCACGAAAGCTTTAAATCGAAAATTAAATTATTCTATACTCTTTGGCTCTATTCGGTAAAGTCACGTAGGTAAAAAATAAAACAACAAAAATCACGACGTTTCGGCCACAACACAAGTGGCCTTCATCAGGTGAAGGAGACCGTGCTGTCACGAAGAAAGCGTTGGAATTAAAAAAAGTCAAGCCAGGTCGCGTCCTTTAAGCTGTGTGGGAGGAAACCAAACGCTTTGACAAATGAATTAGCATAAAGTGCTGATAGAGCACCTAACACGGAGGGGGAGGGGAGTTTACAAACGTTGTTTTGAAGAGAAATAAGCTGCTGTGAAAGTTTGGTATATCACTACTTGGATAAATATACTGTACCATTGAAAATTAGTTTAATGTTTTGTATGATTTAGAACATCTTTCCAATGATTGCTTAATTTTAAACCATCTTCTCGGTTGAAATTGTGTTTGTGTTTGTAAATCTGAATTGCCTCGTGGACAAATCTCCGATGATAACCTATAGGTTTGCAAAGGACCTTGGTATCGGAGAACACTATATCGTGATCACCCACAGCGTTGTAACAGTGGTCAGCCACGGCAGAAGAATTTGTTCTGATTTGTGCTCGCGAATTCGGTCAGAGACATGTCGCTTCGTCTCCCCGATATAGCAATCACCACAAGTGCAGCTCAATTTGTAAACCCCGGGGTACTGTAATTCAGGAATGACATCCTTCACGGATGGGATCAGGTCACAGGTTTTGCGTACTGTATTGAACCGGACCAGGATCTTGTGTTTGATTAGAATTTTTGAGATCTTTTTAGTAACGCCTGATATATATGGTAGTGTGATGGTTTTGACCGGAGTATCAAGTGGTTGTTTCTGTATGGAGGGAGAAACAGCTTGGCGGATGGTACGGTCAGAGTATCCGTTTCTCTTGAGGGCCAGGTGTACATGTTTTAATTCACTGGTCAGGTGGTGTTGGTCCGAAATGCAATGAGCCCTGTGGTATAACGATTTGATGAGATAATTCTTATGAGCTGGGTGGTGGTGGGAATCAGGCTTCAAGTAGGAATCTGTGTGGGTGGGTTTCTTGTAGACAAAATTCCCCAATGAGCCATCAGGTCTCCTTTCAAACAGAACATCCAAGAATGGTAGCTTGCCATCTTTCTCCACTTCCATGGTGAATTTGATGGCGGGGTGTCTGGAATTGATGTGGTGTAGGAAAAGGTTCAAAGCTGGGAGGCCATGTGGCCAAATGACGAAAGTGTCATCCACATATCTCTTCCACAGGGAAGGTCTGAGGGTGGAAGTCTGGATGGCGTCTGATTCAAATTTCTCCGTGAAAACATTGGCTATCACTGGTGATAAGGGAGACCCCAAGGGGGTACCCTCATTTTGTTTGTAGAAGGTGCCATTCCAAGTAAAGTATGTATTGGTGAGGCAGAAGAAGCTGGTTAGACACTGCCTATATGTGGATAGCCTCATGAACGAATCTCTCATGGTAGCCCGATGGCTTGCAAAGAACCTCTGTCTTGGAGAAGTCAATGTCATGTGAGCCTACTGAATTATAACAGTGATCTGCCACGGCCGAGGTGTTGGTCTTACCGTGTTTAAGGTCTGCTTTGTGTTCACAAATGCGGTCCGGGACATGTCGTTTGGTTTCTCCAATATAACTACTACCACAAAGGCAACTTAGTTTGTAGACACCAGGGTACTGTATGTCCGGAATCACATCTTTTACAGACGGAACCAGATCACGGATTTTATGTAATGTGTTGAAAAAGACCTGGATCTTGTGTTTATTTAAGATTTTGGAGATATTTCTTGTGATCCCCGCAATGTAGGGTAAAGTGATGGTTTTGAAAGGCTCCTCAAGAGGGTCCTTCTTCATGGTTTGAGTGATAGCTTTGTGGATTGAATAGTCGGAGTAACCATTAGCCTTAAGAGCTTGGTGTACGTGCTTGAGTTCACTGCCTATGTGTTCCTGGTCGGATATGCATTGGGCTCTATGGTGCAGAGTCTTGATGAGATAATTCTTCCGTGATGGATGGTGGTGGGAATCCGGTTTCAGAGAAGCATCCGTATGGGTAGCTTTCCTGTAGACAGAGTGGCTCATTGAACCATCAGGACTCTTTTTTTATTAGGACATGGTAAATCTGATGACTGGGTGTATGGAATTGATGTGGTCGAAGAATTGGTCTAGAGCAGGCCGGCCATGTGGCCAGATGTCAAAAGTGTCATCCACGTACCTCTTCCATAAGGTTGGGCGCAGAGTGGCAGTCTGGATGGCGTCAGCCTCATATTTCTCCATGAAAATGTTAGCTTTAACCGGAGATAGGGGGGAGCCCATTGGGGTGCCCACAGTTTGTTTGTAGAAAGTTCCATTCCAAGTGAAGTATGTATTGATTAAGCAGTGTCTCACCAGGGGGGGGGGGTACCTAAGTGTTTAGTCCTTGATGAACCAAGTCTTCAATGATTGCGATGGTGTCAGGTACAGGAACTTTGGTAAATAAGGAAACTACATAAAAACTGACAAGCAGGTCGTCTGGGGACAGGGAAATGCCCAGGTGAGTAGAATTTTGTACTGCAGAGGTGGTTTTTCCAGTGAAAGGACGCAGGATTTCAGACAACAAACGAGCCAGTTTGTAGGTGGGGGAGTTGATAGTAGGGACGATGGGACGAAGGGGTGTATCTACTTTATGTATTTTTGGTAAGCCGTATGATCTTGGTGGTCTGGCAGCAGAAGGTTTCAACAAAAACTGTTTAGATTAATCAATTAATGCGGTTGAATCAGAAATTATTTTGTTGGTTTGTGTGACGAGGCTGCTGGTGGGATCTCTTTATATTTTTGTATAGCTGCCATCGTCGAGTAATTCTTTAATTTTGTTATTATATTCTATTTTATCTATGATGACAGTAGCATTGCCCTTGTCAGCTGAGAGGATTACAATGTCATCCCTCGTTTTTAATTTATATAATTCAAAACGCTCATCTTTGCTGAGGTTGCTAGCTGGTATCTTAGCGTTTTTGAGGGTTGCAGCGATTTCAGATCTTGCTACGTCTGCAGCGATGTGACCCAGGCCCTTGAGAGCAACGTCTACTTAGGCAATGATATCATTAACTGGTATTTGTTTAGTTGTGACTGAAAAGTTTAGACCTTTAGCTAAAACGGATTTCAGACCATCGGAAATAGAACTGTAACTGCGATTAATTATGACTTTGTTAACGTCTAGCTTTTTGGTGTGTGGGTCTGGTCATTTGTTGGAGAGGAGGTTAAATTTGGAAATCAGGTTGTTCTTACATTTGGTCGACATAGTAGCAGCTGAAGAGGCAGTCATATTGTCTACATGTTCCCAATGGAAAGATGTTCTAAATCATACCAAACATTAAATAATTTTCAATGGTACAGTATATTTATCCAAGTAGTGATATACCAAACTTTCACAGCAGCTTATTTCCCTTCAAAACAACGTTTGTAAACTCCCCCCCCGTGTTAGGTGCTCTATCAGCATTTTATGCTAATTCCTTTGTCAAAGCGTTTGGTTTCCTCCCACACAGCTTAAAGGACGCGACCTGGCTTGACTTTCTTAATTCCAACGTTGTCTTCGTGACAGCACGGTCCCTTCACCTGATGAAGGCCACTTGTGTTGTGGCCGAAAAGTCGTGATTTTTGTTGTTTTATTTTTTGCCTACGTGACTTTACCGAATAGAACCAAAGAGTATGGATCCTTGCAGTCACGAAAGCTTCAAATCTAGAATTAAATGAATCTGTTGAAGCCTAAACATTTAGTGAGTTGGATGTACTGTATGACTGGTCTCGAAGCCAGTGACCTATTTCTATCTTCTTCTTTCATACAGCTGATGTAGATGCAGAGCAACGACTACAACTTCACATCGAGGTGGTCAAGCCAGACAACCGCATTAGGCGCAGCAGAGGGTATCGCTGTCATTATGCCTCGTATTTGCGTATCGGGCATTGCGTCGTTATATGTTGTACTGGCTGTTCTGGATGTCCACAGTTGCACACTGGAGAGTTTTAATTTTACATTTGTGCATCAGGTGTCCACATCTGCCATGGTTTGTGCGGATGCGATTTAGGGTCGACCATGAGCTTCGTGGAAAATCAAACCCATGGATCTTATGCGTTTGGGTTTTTCACATGATACAATTAATTCATCAATTGTTTGACGCCATGAATGAGTGGTTGCATGTGGGGGGAAAGCAGAGAACCTGGAGAAAATCCATGAATACGAGGGATCCATTATCACCTCAGCACCTTGCTGCTCCATGTCTAAAACACTGAGCAAGCCCTGATGGTCAATAATCCAAGTACTAAACAGGCATGAAGACCCTGCTTGGCTTGTTAGATCTTAATTGAATGATCACATTTCATAATTGATTAAACAAATGACACTATATTATCAAATAGTAATTCATTCCAAATCTAATCATCCTTACCTTAATTATCCATAACAAGTTCGTGAAAAGTACTGCAGTTCAGTAATCTGTCAAGTGGACAACAGTTCTCATTTTGAAAGTGAGGTGAATGTTTCGATAAAGCATTATCTAAGAGCTGTGATTTCTGACTGCTCTCATGGAATAATCTGGTAACATAAAAATACATTGAAGAAGTCTCACCTCTCTTCCCCACGTGTGCCACTGGCCGGGAGGTGACGGTGTAGGGCTTTGTGATGTCATCTGCGTCACCTGCGTTATGAGATTTTGTAATTACAGTATTATTCAACACTCATCTGGTTTGTAAAAAAATATAAAGCAATTGCCATATTTTTCCAAGTGACAACCTGATTTCATGCCTCTGTTGGTTGGTGAAGGGTTAGGATACATTTTTTAAACATTATACTTGCACGACGATCCAACCCAAAATAATAAATTCACCAATCGCAATATTATTGGTCGTGAAAGCCTACGTACAAAATTAGTCACCTGTGTTGTTCAAAACTCCCCACCAGAGGGTGAGACAGCGCCTCGTTGGAAATTAAAATTGTATTTGTAACATTGTAAGAGAACAATAAAACGGATTGCATACTGTGTCAACCCATACGCTTTACCCGTATTTTTGTACAGCGAAATTGAGTGTTCAGGTCCATATGGCGTACAGACGTTTCAATACGGGTAAAACTATTTTTGTCTATTTATTTGTGTTTCTTTCTTTTGATGGACTTTGTAGGATGAATGTTGAGATTTATAAGGACACGGGGTGACCAATATGATCTGAATTGGTATGTAATAAGGGGTTGACAAGTATGGGATTGTGGAAAGCTGAACTTGCTAATGAAAAGGAACATACCAATGTTTCTAAAGGATACATTTATTGTTATCAGTGGGTAGCAAGCTGCTGTGGCATTGTTCAGAAACACTGTCATTACAAAAAAAAACAATGGAACAAACACTGATGAGTGTGTGAATGAGCTTTGAGAGATGCATGTTTGGAATTAGACTGAGACACAGAAAGAGGAACACACGAATGAGAGCAAATAGGCAGGTTCATGGCATTGTTCAAACTGTTAAGAAAAGTAAGTGGGGCATGGGCAGGAAACGTATGATGAATACTAATAACAAAGTGGCAGTCAAGGCATCCGTCCGAGAGTACGTCAAACTCGGAGACGGAGCGGTAAAACCAGCTCGTGTGTAGGTGATAGGTGGATAATGATACTACGGAAGATAGTGAGAGATGGTGGCGGATTGCAGTGGCCCTCGCCCAGCAGGGACTTGACCATGGCTGACAGGGTTCAATCACAATGTTTGCCATGATTTGATTACAAAAGAACAAGGCAAAATAATATTTACGAAACCAGTTAGCTAGCCAGGACAATCATACAGGAACCACCTGCAATTGCAGCCAAGCCCTTTAATATATCTTTAGTGCTGTATTCACACGGACAGTCAGCTTTTCTCCTATGTCACTTTATTACTTTGTATCTTGCACGAATGCTCCTCACTCTTTACACAACGCACTCTTGCTTGGAACTCTCTCTCCCTCTTATTCCGCTAGCCTGTCACTTAATACTCCACTAGCCTGTCACTTAAAACTCTGCTAGCCTGTTACTGAATACTTCGCTAGCTTGTTACTGAATACTCCACTAGCCTGTTACTGAACACTCCACTAGCCCGTCAGCCTTCTCTCACACCTCCATCCTCGTCCATGCCCCCAGCGGGGGATCAGCCAACACTGCTGGGGAGGATGAGGTGAGGAGGGCGAGGTCCCAGGCTTCTTGTCTCCGGCTCTTGTCCTCTTCGTTCTTCAGCTCCAACCAACTCAACCCCGTGTGCTCCGTACACCCATTTATATCCCTCTCCTCATTAAGGGTTCTCAGTTGCCCCCTATTAAGCTGGCGCCTTGGCGACGCCTCCTGCACGTGCTTTCTCTCCATTATCGTCTACATCTCCCGTCTTTCCAGCACCTACTCTGTATTTGCACGCTTGCACCTGCCTGTCCCCGAATGCACCCACCTAATTACCGCTTCTCTCCTCAATTGCTGGCGCCTCTCTGGCGGCTGTTCCATGTCCTAACGCTTGCACCTGCTTGTCCTGAAATGCACACGGCTGTTTGCAAACCCTGCGCGTGAATGCATTCGCTGTTTGCAACCCTGCACATGATATGCCACTACATCACCTCCCCCCATGATGAAAAACCCAGCCATCCCGGCTGACCTTATATACAATCCTTGACACAGGTAACAATCATAGAAGAGAAAGAACAGAACAATAATAACAATATGTGGGAGTGCAAAGTGCAGTCTGTTCCGCTGAGGATAGAACGGCACAGTGGTCCATGGCGCCATCGATCCCACATTCCTCAACGGAATGGAATTCTCTGGCAGCGGGTTCCTACAACCGGCCCGTCCCCACAAACTGGATCCGACATGGCCGGAGGAAGAGAAGGGCCAGAATTGGATGAGGAGCGATGTCTCTTCCATGGCGAACGTTGTACCGACGGCAGGAACATGGTAACATAACTGTAGTAACTTTTGGGTTGAACGTAACCCTCTGGGAGCGGGTTCCCACGGCCAGACCATCCCTGTGCACATGTCCCTTCAATGATGAGCGACGTGCTTGCGGCAGGTCCCCCGGTCCGGACTCAGGCGGTGACCCAGTCGGCTTGTCCTGGGGCGTCAGTCGTCACAATCCTGTGGGCGGAAGAGGACAATACTCCTAATGCACATCCGCTTGGGGCGGTGTGACCAGCTCGACGGATGCATCCAACACAGGCCATTTCAGGATGGGAGATGACGCATCGAGACACGGCGGAACAAATCTTTTGAGGCGTCAACGAAAGCGAGGTGCGCTGTGGATGGGTGATGGGAGGGAAACGGCCGTGTGTATGGTGCTTTGCGACTCGCCTGTGGTCCTTGGGACGAGGAGGTGCTGGCGCTGGAGATCGAAGAGGGCCTTGGCGAATCACCAAAGCGCAGATGGCAATTCCTGGCGATGTGTCCTGTCTGACCGCAGTTAAAACATGCCCGCAACGAGAGCCCAGTCGGCGGTCCGCTTCTTGGTGTTCACTCGACCGGCGGCCGGCCTCCTCGCACTTCTTCATGCCGTCGATCTTGGGACCAGGATGCAAACGCCGAACTGCCGTCACTGGACTCTGAGTTCCCTTTTTCCTCAGTGCATGCCATCGCTGCAGGCCATCCTCTGTGGATCAGGTGCGCTTGTATGTTTCGAGCGACTTGGAGGGACATGAGGTCGTTGTCATCGGCGATGGAGAGGACGATGCCCAGCTCCCTTGCCAACGCCAAGAGCCGCACCAGGGCGAGTGAGTCGAGGGCTGCTCGATCCATGGAAGGGTAAGCCGCTTGTCTGAGGGCCAAGAGAACACTGAGGAATGCCAGTGCCATCTCAGTGTCCCTCCATTTTCTGAGCAGGAATCTCCTGCAGCTGTTTGATGGTGGGTCGAAGATCGCTGCCATCGTGGAGTAGGCATCGGCGAGCGAAGACCGATCAGCTTCGGGGATGGAGTAGAAGGCAGTCAACGAATCATCATCCAGGGCCGTCGGCAAGGCCCGTAACGCCTCGTCCATAGACCAGTCCACCGAACGATACACCGCCTCGAAGTGACGGCAGAATGCTGTCCAATCGCCACCAGCCGCAGAGAAAGCACAGACCGGGGGCAACCAGCGCATCGGAGATGGCCGCACAGCAGGCGAAGTAGCTGTCGAATCTGGCGCAGTCGCTGAAATGGCGGGAGCCGCGTCCGCTCGCGGAATGTCGGCGGCGTTTTGGACAATCGCCATCATTGAAGTGACGGGAAAAGTCGGTGTATCCATCAGCGCCACCGCCGAAGTCGTTGCCTGGTTTGCCGTCGGCAGTATGTTGAACAGGTAAGTAACCGCCGACAGCATCTTCTCCAGATGGGAAGCGACGTACCGCCAACCCTTCGTCGGCATGCGGACCAGGCTCGCCCCACGCTCTCCCTTTTGCGCCAGCGGCAGCAGGTCCTCCGGACCCTCCAGCTGATCCGCAGCATTGGGGGCCGTGGCGGGAACGATGTCTCCGTCGTTTTCGTCATCGGAGAATTCGACAGGTAAGTTCCTTTTCTTAGCTGCTTTCTTTGACATGACGGCGACGTAGGTTCTTGACCACTTCGACACCAAATGTCGTGCTGTATTCACACGAACACTGTCAGCTTGTCTCCTGTCTCACTTTATTACTTCGCATCCCGCACGGATGCTCCTCACTCTTTACACAACGCACTCTTGCTTCGAACTGTCTCTCCCTCTTACTCCACTAGCCTGTCACTTAATACTCCGCTAGCCTGTCACTTAATACTCTGCTAGCCTGTTACTGAATACTCCGCTAACCTGTTACTGAATACTCCACTAGCCTGTTACTGAACACTCCACTAACCCGTCAGCCTTCTCTCACACCTCCAACCTCGTCCATGTCCCCAGCGGGGGATCAGCCAACACCGCTGGGGAGGATGAGGTGTGGAGGGTGAGGTGCTAGGCTTCTTGTCTCCGGCTCTTGTCCTCTTCGTTCCTTCAGCTCCAACCAACTCAACCCAGTGTTATTCACACACCCCTTTATATCCCCCTCCTCATTAAGGGTCCTAAGTTGCCCCTATTAAGCCGGCACCTTGGCGGCACCTGCACGTGCTTTCTCTCCCTTATCGTCTCCATCTCCCGTCTCTCCAGTGCCTACTCCGTGTTTGCACGCTTGCACCTGCCTGTCCCCAAATGCACCCACCTAATTACCGCTTCTCCCCTTAATTGCTGGCGCCTCTCTGGCGGCTGTTCCATGTCCTAACGCTTGCACCTGCTCGCCCTAAAATGAACACGTTGTTTGCAAACCTTGCGCGTGAATGCATTTGCTGTTTGCAACCCTCCGCGTGAATGCATCCGCTGTTTGCAACCCTGCAGACATTACGCCACTACACATCAAAATATAGGATACTTCATCAAACACACCTGCAAATGGCAAAAGAAAAGACCCGTGAAGGGAGACTTTCAAACACATCTTGTTTCAATATACACATCATATTGGGGGAATGGGTTAAATTAGCACCTTCTGAAGGCACTGAAGGATGAAATACTTTGGAGGGTATATGATGACAATGATAGGTGGTTGACGTTTTCAGTCGTTCTATAGGTGTTAAGCGAGCTCACTTGGCGATTGTTGGCAGCGACTGCGTTTCACTTCAGGCTGAGTTCTATGAATTTATCCAGAACCACAGCCCTACCGTTGGTACACAGTTGGAAGCAGAACAAACACACAGACGTATATGCATAGGGAACTAAATCACCCTGCCGCAGCAGGATACATTCAACGTTCCAAAAAATATTAAAGGGAAACGTAGGGTATTTGTGATAAATTGTTACACTTTAAAAATACAGTACCATTGCCATCTTCGTACAGTAGCGGAAAATGTGCAAGCCAATTTGCGTGCATTTTTGTGATGAGCCATAATGCCCATTGCATAATTTACAAGTTCTTCTTCTTCATCATCATCAGCAGCAGTAATGATCCATCCACTGCTGGATGAAGGCCTCCCCGGGCCATCGCTATCTCTCACAACCCTTCGATGTATTCATCCGCCTAGCGTGCTATTGTCACGCATTGAATTACCAGGAATTGCCTTCTGTTGCTTTCACTGCATTGCGGCACCTGTGCCATATTGGAGCATCAAAACACATGCAAACCGGCCATAGTAGTGTGGCCTGAGTTCAACTATTGTTATCGTTTTTAATCAGGATGTCTCAGGTTTAAGGCCCCATCTGTGCCTGACACAGGTGGGAATGGCTGTGGTTCCTTCCCTCTCACCTCCGATTGGCTACATACGATACGAAATAAGTAAAAAATACATATATATGGCAATTTACCTCATGTGATTGTGTTATTTGTGGACGAGAACTGCACTTTCGTTTTATTTTTTTAGGCGAAACAAGCATACACTTTTTTCGCGCTCTGCATTGTCAAAACCAACTGCATTTACAAAAGGTTATTGCTGTGGTGAAAGGTTAGTTGTGCCGAACGCCCAATCCAGATGTCGCCAGTTCGATCTCCCGGCACGCCGATTTAAACCATGAGGCACGTTTCTTCAATACCCTCCCACCTCTCTCCACCCAACAGTATAAATGAGTACCACCACAGTTAGTCAGCTGGCAGATCACATGTGGTGGCATGAAGTGTCGGTACTCCCACCTTTTACTTGACATCTGGCCAAGGGTAGAGGAGTAGACCAAAATGCCCTCTTGTAGAGAGGGACTCTCCAGCTATTGGAGGCCCTTCTGCCAGCAGTGACGTAAGCAAGAAATTGCAGGGCTGCACCTTTATCTTGTACGATTAGCAAACACTCAGGAGGAATGAAGGATGGATAACAAAAAAACAGACTGCCCTCAGTCTGCTGTATTCCATCCTGTCACTGCATTTGGACTTAACGGTTTTTATTACACATTGCTGACACAGTAGTAATATTTTCACATCAAATTTGGCTAAATGAATGTATCACACTGCACCGAGTAAGGACATATTGCACGGATCAACATTGCTGACTGAAGCAGATTCAGTCAGTGATAAACTAGACTTTAATAGCCCAAGTGTGTGATTCAACCAGAGACCTCCACATAAGCATCCAGTATCCACGAGGCCTGTAAGTTATAAAACAATGTCAATGGGTGCACACATGGAACACGTGTATTAAACCCAGCCATCGAGCCCATTCGACTTACAAATCATAGCAGAGCACGGAGGCACCTGCATCCATTTGCGTGAAACGTTCCAAACTCACATGGGACTTCCGAACCAGTTAAATGCAATCAATTGGCGAGCTCGATGCAATAAAATATTCCCGCGTATGTTTTTCGCAGTAGCGCTGCATGGCTCTCCCGCGTGTTTTTATGGTTATGGCGTGTGTTGTTCAGCACGATGTCCGACGTTTCGTGTCACGACCCGGGAGTTTCTTTAGGATCTGAATTCAACAAAGTAGGCTTACTATAGGTAGATTGATTAATTGACTTGTCTGAATTGTTGTGGATTGGTTTAATAATTTAGAATGTTTTTGCCTTCTCTGATTTTATTCCGATTTGTGCTATCAGAGTCATCCTATGGGACGAATAACTCATTTGGAGCTGTCACAGAGCAGTGCATTAATCCGTGTTAGAGAATGGCCCACGGAAGGCGACATCACGGAGCTACGTCTGAAAACCCAAGTGACCCCTTATCCAAACTAACAGGCATCAGTTTCCGACCCAGCTCTACCCCAAAGTGAGTAATGTCCATTGCATCACAAACTGATGTTTATTCCAATAACTGGAATTCAGCCAAACAACCCGATGTAATGTTTATTTGGTGCATTCGTGATTTGGACGGAGACCATCAACTCGCCACACTGGTCCGGATTCAAATCCAGAGACTCAGTGGTGCCGAGCTCAGCAGTCTGACTTCTGAGCCACGTGGCCACCTTCTAAATTTGTTTTCTGAATGGCAGCACCTCGCAGTGGCTGCTGGGAGCAACATAAACTCATTACTTGAAATGTATACCATTACAAAAAAATACAATAGATTGTTTTAAACATGTGTAGTGGGCTCAAACGGAGACTCAGACGTACTGTTTGGAGGCAGCAAATTTATTAATACCAACACCTAACACAAATGGGTAACTGCCCCTTTACCAGATAATAACCTATGGTAGTGGTCCACCAGGCTAACTATACTAACTAGATTCTAGATTACTAACTAGAATCTAGATTACACTAACTACATTGGGAGTAACTACGACGGACGGGATCCCAGCGTGGGTCCAGTCCCGTGTTGGTTTTATCTTCGGACGTAGGTGTAGAACGTAGATTCTTGAAGATCAACACAGCAGCCGGTCCCACTGGGAGACCACCGGCTTTTATCCTCTGTGGCGGGGCTCGCTCTGCCCCTAGCCACGGCCCCCTTCTCGAACTCTCGAGCAGGATCTCTCCTTGACACGTGGTCCCCCCAGCCCCCCTTCTGGGGGTCCCCGGTTAGACGCCTCCGGTCACGTGTCCTCTGGGGTCAATCAGAGTGCCATGGCACCGTGGAACCCCATTCCCCGAAGCCGGCACCCCCCGCACCCTTTCCTGTAGGGCTGGCACTGCACCCAGCGCAGGGTGCCACTGGTTGCTGGCAGTCCGTGCCCTTCGAGCTCGGCTAAGGTCGGTACTGCATCCGCCTTCGGTGGTGTCAGTGATGTCAATAGATCGCGCACCGTGCCCCATCCCGGGCTGGCTTCACATAGTGACATGCAACGATGTCACTACACATGCAATCTGATGCATGTGCAATGAGCTTGGGATGTAATGTTAATTGACCTATGGTTCCACGCTTCCTGAGTGTGCTGTGCAATACCCAGGACTGTAATGTGCCACCCTGTTACACATCGCACAGACTTATGTTTTGACTTGAGAGTGGTGCAATGCATGCTGCGTATACGAGTGGGTGGGCCGAGTGTTCACAGACCGAGTTGTTAATTTAGCACTGAACCTCGGCTGCCCTTCTATTGTGGCTCGTCTGGATTGGCCAGTGTAACATGCTGCGACTTGCTTCGAAACAAGTTTCACATTCTGTCCACATTGTACCACAGCCCTCGGTGACACAGTTTAAACCAACCAGCACCACCCTCTTTCAGTGGGTAAGGTCCCATCGAGCGTTGACAAGAGCTTGGACTTTAAATGTATAATTTGTACAAATATATGGCAGCATGTTGTATATGTAATAACATATTAGCATATTATCTGTAAGTAAATAAGCTTCCTCAATTCAAGAAGTGTATTATATGCATTAACCTTTGACCAAACGCACCGAATCCCATCGGATATGATAGACGCTAAGCAGGTTTGAGCCTGGATACTATTTCTATGGGTGACTACCATGCACAAACAGGTTGTCAAGGAGTGTGGGGCTACGTTCTGTAGCAAATCCATTGTACTGTACTGCTATGCTGCCAGATTTAGTTTGCTTCCCGTCTTCACCAACCCTCGCTGACCAGTGTGGTGAAGTATGATCAAATAACCCACATAACCTACACACCGTGGGGAGGCCTACATCCAGCAGTGGATTGTCAATAGAGCTGTACCATTACTGTACATTAATTTAGTTGGTATTAAAAAGGCATATTCATTTGAAGCATATTTTACTCTGGTAAATTTAATTAGTATTCATTCACACTCATAATGCAATACACATTTATCGAGATGATTATGTCCCTTTTGGCAGCTAATACAGCAATGCGTCAGTATTTAAATGTTCATGTGTCATTGCATTTGCCTTGTGTCTGCAGCATCATCACCCCATATTTTCTCCCCAAACTATACAGTTTGTACCCGACTAACTGTACATCAACACGTCTCATTCGTGACAAAGGTAAACTGACAAAACAACCACCGAAAAGGATCACAAAGCATGAACTCTATGGCCTTTGGTTGCACAACGTGACGTGAAGTTAATCTCTGCGGAACGCTGTTAGGCTGTATTGGAATAAGGATTAGCGGCATGAGGCACTACCACGAGAGTACAAGGCACGTTTATCCAAAATACGTTAATCGTATATTATTACTTAATTTCAGCCGGACTGCTCCGACTAATATTAAGCACTTGATGCATCACTGGCAAAAGTAGACATTTTTTGCATGGACATTTGTGTCAAGTTAGCTTACCTTGAGGGCTTTTTCCTGGGCAAAATATCAAAGTCGTGGATTTTTTTTCTCTCTGGGTCCTCCGGTGTTTCCCTCCACATTTCGAATCAACATCACGTGTTTAGAATATTTAATTTATTAGGCTTCTATACATTTCCACATAACAAGCCACTTCGTTGAGCGATCATTTGTGGTCATAACGGTTTTGAAAAAAAAGGCGTATAACTCAGTGGGCCTTACCTATTAAAATTAAAGTTTCGTTTTATTTGTATTTTGTTTTAGTGATATTTACCTTTACTATACTTTGCACTCCTATCGTGTGTTTGTATTGTTTGTTGTTGTAACGTTATGACCCGCCCCGACTGGACATCTGTGATAAAGATCTGTATATCGCATAAATACTCTTGATTCTGATATCAAGCTTCGAGATTTGAGGCCAGTCAACGGAGCAGTGTGCAATCCCCGCCCCGTAGCTCGTGTGCCTTATTGAATAACAGTGGGCTGTTCCACTTGACCAGCTGTTTGCAAAGCAGCACAATCGGAGGACAATTTTACACGTACGCGGGTGTGCCTTGTGATAGTAACACTGGTTGTGCGATTCAGCAAGTTTCTGTTGAATTTCTTCAATGTACATCTGAATGGACGCACTGAAACCGATAGTAAATCGTGGTGACGATTTACCCCCGACCAACGACACCTATAAATGAAGTGTAGTTAACGTAATTCTACAGTACAATGCTGGACAATAAATGCAGCATTGAATGTGGCATGGAGTGCCATAGAGTGTGCTAAGAAATCAAGGGTGCGCCGTGGCTGACGGTATTGAATTCAAATGCTGCAATGCGAATTGATACTTCAGCATTGAAAGCATACACTGGCTTATCTTATATTGGCTACAACTTTATTCTGGCTAATGAAACAAGGCCACTTACTGTGTGAAGGTTAGATAGTGATTCTGAAGACAAGGCTCCATTGAAAAACACACTACAAGCTGATGGCAAGCCTCGTGTGTATCATAAGAATCTCATCCTATTGTTCGCCCGTTCGTGTGTGTGGTGCGTGTGTGCAGCACACCAAGGCTGCCCCATCAGGGTTGAGCTGCGTGACCAGTTTCTCTGGTTATCAGTGGAGGGCCGAATGAGTACCAGTGCATCATTGCATCTGAATGCGTGTGTAGTGAGTCATTTCAGAGACACTATTTAGGAGGCAACAACGTTTATTCTCCACCAGGGGAGGGGAACGTCCGGCCCGCGGGCCGTACAAGGCCTGCGAAATCATTTGGTCTGGACCTGCCAAGGCAACCGCAGGCGGGACTCGAAATTAAATAAATCTAGGAGCAAACCTGGAAAAGCAGTTGCGAGTAGCAACATCAATACTAGCAAACATCGCACGCCTCACCAAAGAGAAGCAGTTCCAGCCATCACATTAGGGGCGAGTTAATTAAATGTTTGACCAAACTTAACAGGGAAATTTTTGTTGATAATTTTGTATGGCCCACGAATGATGTTACACATATCCAAATGGCCCTTGGCAGAAAAAAAAGATTTTCCACCCCTGTTCTACACTTATGCACCTGAAGACGATTGCTTGTGTTGCGTTCGAAACCTTGTGATATTGTTATTTTGATTATTTTTTCCATCTACGTGGATTTACCAAAAGACCCAAAGATTATGCAACACCCTTACACATGGGAGTAATACACCTATCTCTCACTCTCGTCACACACAGGATTACAATACACTTATCTCTCTT
Organism: Petromyzon marinus; assembly: GCF_048934315.1. NCBI lineage: Eukaryota > Metazoa > Chordata > Hyperoartia > Petromyzontiformes > Petromyzontidae > Petromyzon > Petromyzon marinus. The sequence continues at coordinate 23,355,275 of NC_133683.1, read as the reverse complement.
GCATACGGGATAACTATAATCGGATCAGAGCAGCCAACGTGTTGTCTGACCCACGATGTCGAAGACGGAGATGTAGACGTAGCAATTGGGTTCCATTTCACCTGCAGACAGCCCCGACATTCGATCGGAGCTTCCCTTTTATCCCTCTCAGCGCGGCCTGGCTCCACCCCCGGCCACGCCTACCTCTGGAATATTCTTGAAGGTTCTAGGCCACCTTACACCTGTTCCCTCTCTGGCTCCGCCCTTAACCACGCCCCCCTCGGGAATTCTCCAGACGTTACTCAGCTACTCTTCCCGTGTCCCCTCGTTCACCTTTGGCCCACATTCCTCACCCCGGCCCATCACGTGCTGAACCCGGTGCCGGGGTGACTCGTCCTCACATGCCCCCCTACTGCCAGCCGCCTTCACCGCACTCCCCTAGTGACCGACCCTGTGGCAATTACCTGCGGCGCTGGCGGAGGCTGATATCCCCTACTCTGTCAGTAGGACTCATCTGGCTCTCTTCTGCTAACACCCAGTACCATGCCCCTAGTGGTCCACTGAATGGTACTGCATGGTGTGGCCGCCTCAGCACCCATTTCTACGGCACATGGCGCTACGCGCCGTCGTGATCCAGTTAACATCACTACACATGCATTGTTCAAAATCGCCCGTTCGTACAATAAATTAACGTAAACACAAAAGCAATTATTTATTCAAATTGATTAACTTTTGAATTGTGTTCAGGGCACATTAAGGCACGGGGCCAAGAAGTGTGGCCGTGTCGGGTGGTGGAGGGTTATGACACATTTATAAATAACGCGATCTACCCAAAAAACTTTTATTATGAAATGTGGTGCAATAGTGAGAGCGCTGTGCGACGACTAACATCAGCGGCGAGTGATATCTGACCATATCTGACCACTTCCTTGAATGTCTTTCCAATTCGTGTGACAATTCGCCCACAGGGGTCGGCAAGCAACATCACAAGGGCCATTTTCTTCGAAATTCGGTACAAAACTCAATATTTCAAGAGCCGCAATGCAATGTGAATACATACCGTAAGTAAACTTGATTTGAAATACCGTAAGTACATTACGCCACGAAGCAGTCCTTAAAGAGCCGCATGCAGCTCCGAAGCCGGAGGTTGCAGACTGCCTGTGCTCGGCTGAAATCTCCAATGTGGCAACACCCACCACCCTCTCCCGTGAACCCGATCCCTCCCATGTCTTCCAGTCGACATTCTTGAATGACCTCGCGATAAACTTCAATTCATAATTTACATATCTTGGTCAAGCAAATGCTGGAAGATGCCGAAACTGCAATATCATTGAAAACAAAGGCCCATCCATTGCAATGTGTATATCTTTCCTCTGAGTAATGTAAAACACCCACAGTTATTTTCATGAACCTCTTATGCATTTCTTACAATTATTGATATTACATGGAAAGGGGGGAGTGGTGGGGGCAGTGGTTAGCACACTGCACTATGACCCATGTGACCTCGCAGAGGCGAGATGTTAATTCCCTCGTCTGGTATGCAGGAGGTCGTGGGCTTGATTCCAACCCTGACGCCTGTACATTTGGAGCTTACATGTGTTCGCTTGGATTTTTATCCAGGTCAGGTTTTTTCCTTCCACATTTAGAAACATACGTTTAGACTATTTGGCTGTGATAAATTTCCACGTGTTAAGCCACTTTGTTGAGCTATCATTTGTGGCCAGGTCACGTCCAAAGAAGAGTTATGTAGCTCAGTGAGCTACATAGCTCTTTTTTACCTGGTAAAATAAAAAGTTTTAGTTTAGTGCATAGCATTGGGAGTCCTTAATCCAACAGTGGACCTTCACATGTCTGTAAATTATACGTATTATCATTATTCCAACACACAGAAAACTTAATCGACAATTGTCAACAAAAAGCTCAAAGCAAAACAAGAGAATTCTCAGTTCGTTGGATACAAAATACTTTAATGATGCTCAATGTTGGAATCATTCCTAAGTGACGTAAGATGCGATATACCATAAAAAAATAACACATCAGTCTCAATATACACGCGGAGGGGGTGGGGGGGGGGAAATCTCTGCATGTCAACAACACAAGTGATCGAGAATAATCTATGCTCCATCTACCTTATCTAGCAGAAGTCCGTGGACTGACAACAGCTTTACGAGAATACGTTTTCCGCGGAGTTCATGAGATGAACCAGACGGTCCCACTAATGCAGTTCAACCCTCGTGTTTTCACCTTTAAAAAAAATTGGCTAAGTTTTATACATCAGTGCTTTTCCTCCAGATGCACACGATGCTATGAGCACGTCACAACGCCAAATGATCAATAACCTCAATGATTATTTTGTGCTGTGTATTATAAGAATTCTGCATCAAACCGGGACCCATTTTTAGCAAAAACGGTCATTGTCTTATAAAAATGCGCAGTTCAGGTTATTCAGCATTGGTCGAAGCAAGTCTGACTGCTGAGGAGACAGTGAAACGTCATAACTGGTCCAGAGTTTTGCTTGTATTAATCCAATACTAATTTAATTATGCACTCCCAAATCAGCCATGTGGCTGATGTCATGTAAAACAAAAATACGTCAGGAGACAGATATGAGGAGCAAAATCTGCTTAATCATTTTGTTATTTATAGTTTCCACGATGAAACTCAATCATTATTGGAAGCTAAAAAAATATGCCAAGTAGCCACTCCTATGTTACATGGAGAAGCTCAACAGAATTTCACATCTCCTGCACCCATTTAAACATGACATTTTGCAACATTCCAGATCCATAAATATCGATCCGATTTCCGAACTTTTAAAATACCACTTTACAGGTGTAGCCGATAGGGAGCGATACATCATCGTTGTTAGTGGTTAATCGCAATGATCATTGGCATTTCTGCACCAGTTCCATTAAAATGAAACAAAACTTGGAACTCACATTGGACGTTTCTCTGTGGGCTAATTGAACGGTTTGCCGTGCTTTTTTGCATAGAGATCATTGGGCACTGTGTTTTCCCGAATGCTGTTGGGGCCCTGCTTCAAACGATACAGCCACTTTAAAACAATGCATCACAGGTCTTGCTCTTCTCCTTAATTTTCAATCCATTGAATTCCATGCAGGAAAAAAATAAATATGGACAAAACACACCACTATCTGCTCAACGTCATGCACGTGGGATCTCATAAGTGGATGAAAGCATGTAGTGATTACGTATAAAAAGGCGATTAACAAACATATTTGGTACACATGTCTACATGTCACGTTAATTGGAAAACGATATGAACCAGAATAATGCTAGGTGAGTGTTTCTGCGAGTTGACGTCTGCATCCAATTCAGGCATTCAGTGGAGAATGGTGAGCATTCCTTCGTGATGATAGCAGGTGACAGAAATTGAAAGAATATGGACATTTTGCAGCCTTATATTTATGGAAGGACCAAGCCTGGCTATTTCTTGAATGGGTCACCATCATGATATCACACAAAGTGATATCGGTATGGGCAGGAATGGAGATTCAATGAGTTGGGTTTGTCTGTCGAATGAATCTGTGTGGAGCTTTGAATGCTATTCACTCGTATGCATGGGTTTACTCTGGTTATAGCCTGGTGTCCTCTTAAATGCGAAACAATAATTAATGGAACTGGTCAAACTACCCAATGGAAGACCCTCCTGAAGGTGAGTCTTGAGACTCAGTGAGGCTCTACCTGGTATTATAATTATTATTACATCTCTGCAACAGGACTTGCTTTTGAATACAAGATGCAATAGCAATACACATCACCAGACCTAGAATCAATATATATGAGGCACAAGAATGAATCTATGCCGATGTCTCTGTTAACTGTATATTGGTGATTTTGGCCAATGTTTATAGCCTCTTATTTTATTGAACAGAAACCCTATGGATAGTAATAATAATAGTAAATAACATTTTACAAAAAGGGTTAATTAATCCCAGCCGATGTATCAACAATGACATAACGTCGCCATTTTCCACACGCATTTTCGATTCAATAATAATACGGTAATATAAAAAACACTAAACACCTTTAATATTAATATTTTTTTTAAATGCCAGAATAATTTAAAATTCACCATCCTTTGTCGATTAATTTATTTATAGTAGCATTACATTGCATGAAGTTACTGTATACAATGCAAAGGAAGTTAAGTGCAGTAGTTTGCTAAGAAGCAGAGCGGTCTAAAGTGTGGATGGCGGGCTAATACAGCATTTACCATATACTAGTTTGTTAAGTGTATTTGACATAGCTTGTTAATATCATGAATCGGAACACCAAGACAGTTTGCTCAAATGCTGCAAATTCTTAATGCTATAACTTGCGGACACAATCTACACTCTTTGTTGTTGTTGCATCAATTACACGGACCGAATTCATGATATGAGAGAATTTGATATCACTTTGCTCTCAAGATATCAAAAAATACATTCTGCCCTAATCCTGCCCAATAACTCTTGACAAACTCTGATTAATTCCAAGATAAAAAATACGACGACTTTCGATGCCACTCAATTCTTATACTGTAATAGTCAGCTGAAGAGTCGGTGCGGATGTTTTTCCCCGAATGCCATCGAGTCTCGTAAGTGATAGTTACTTTGCAAGCGAAAAGCGAGAAGATGTGCTAGGTCATGCGAGGCACAGGGCATGAAGGCACAGAGAAGACAGCATGAAGACCCTTGTTTTCAGACTACAGTTATTAATAACATTCCATGCTCTACATTAAACACAACAGCCAATTAAAAGCCCCCCAACCCTTGTCTCCACCTCCCCCCCCCCAAAAAAAAAATATTATTCCAATAATACACAACAATATAGTAAAGATTTCCCAATACATCCAATTATGTGACATATAAATAAATAAAAGGAATGCAGGTTTCAAGATTAACATTTAGTTATCAATATACAGCGATCTAAAATATACATCGAGTATTTACATCGAGCCATCGTGATTTTGATTATGTTATGATACAACAACACCAACGCCTGTCTGCGCTTTGCGCACACCTTTTCCAGGTAGGGTTTTCCAGTCTATCGTCAATCAACGCATACAACCCACAACAGACACAGCAAAAAGGTCACCTAAAAGGCACTTCCTGACTACCCAGTCGGAGCTTTGAGGCTTCCTACAAAATGTAACTTCGATGTCAATGTCCCATGAAGAAAAATGCTGAGCAGAAAAAAATGATGATAAAGGGGCCTCAATTGGCAAACGGACTGTGACTCACTCTAAGCCTATGCCGCAAGTCGAGTCATATCATTCATAACCCATATGCATATGCGTACATTGAGAGATATATATAGACATGTGTGTAATTTTATTCATTATATATTTATTTAAAAAAGCACAAAAAATAAGTTACCAAGGTTAACAGTTCAAACATCCTAACGTAACAATATAATAATAACCAGTGCAGTGTGAGACGGATAGTCTCTGTATTATATCTTAGTTCAGTAGCCTAGCTATGGTGTATATATTCAGCTTTGCTAGATTGAAAAAATACATCCTGCCCATCATGTAAACATGGAGTAAGCATCCTTCTTGTCTTCTGCAAGACTTCAGTGTTTTCTGGGCATTCTGTCCTCTTTTTTTTCACTTTAACATTTTGTATATTTTTTTGTGATTTTTTCTCTCCAATATTTTTTTTATCTCCCACTTGATTGCATAGCAAGCAGCACGCGTGCGTGGTGTGTGTGTGTGTACTTCTTTCAAAAAAGGCATTCTCAGAAGCTGCCAAGGAGCACAAAAATGGTAACATCGACTGCGCAACATCAAGCACAACCTTTCCTCTTATTTTTTTTTTATTTCTCTTCCACGGTCTAAATCCACTCCACTACGCTCACGACAGTTGTTCACTTGCTTGAGTTTTTCTGTAGACGTTGCAGGGCACATGCTCGATGGGGCACGTGCATGGTACAACAACTACGTTGACATTGACAATGAATAACCTGCAAAGTTCACATAAAAAGTGAATAAAGAGCAGAAGCGACAGCCCTTGACTGTCCGTAATTCCGTAAAAAAAAAGGCACAGCACGCATTTTTGTCCAGTTATCAATGTCCGTGTAACTGCTGCTGCTGTTGCTGCTGCTGCTCACGACACCAAAGTCTGTTTCGCCAGTGCAGTATAGGACTATACTTCCACCTGTGTCGTCCATGTGTACGCAGGTCTGTTCACATTCAACTTGGACCTCAGCGGTTGCTCCTCGGGTGTGGCCAACGATCCGGCGCCATAGCCCAGCGTCGCTTTATTGCTGCTAAATCCCAGCTTGTCGATTTCCTCCAGCTCGATGTTGTGTGTCCGCATTTTGCCCACACGGCACAAATTTTGCTCGAGCTGCTTGTTGTTCTGACTGCCGCCGCCGCCACCACCGCCACTGATTGGGTTGTGGATAATGACCTTGTTGAGCGGCTCCGTGACCTTGTCCTTGTCGTCCACCTTATCGAGGTGAGGTGACCGGCGGTTTCGTCTTCTCCGCATGCAGCACAGGCAGAGGAGCAGCGTGGCCAGCAGCAGCAGGAAGCCCAGCGCGCTGCTCACGATTAACACCATATTATCTGCTGGCAGAGGGGCGGGCGGGAGAGCCATTGTTTGTTTGGTAAGCATTTGCGATGCCGACTAGCTGTGAAACTTGAGTCAAGTCTGTGGATTTTATCTGGTTATTTTCTTAGTCGACTCAATCAGTCAGACATTTGAGTAATACACTCTTGTTTTTATTTATTTAAAGCTTTCGTGACTGCAGTAATTCATATTCTTAGCTCTTTCGGTAAAGTAACGTGACTTTACCGAAAGAGCTAAGATTATACACTCTTGTTTATTAAATGTCAGTGCAAGTGGCACCAAATTGCCCCAAATATAATCAGGTCAGCCAATTATAATTGTTATCGGGTGAGCCAATATACATTTATAGCCAATGGCAAATTTTGGTCTTCCTCAAGAGCACTGCTGTCTCTAACGACATGATGACCGATCTTAGTTGACATCTTAATTCAGACCAGTGGATTTTCATCTCTTCATAGTCGGTCACAATTTGGCGTTTGGTACGCAGCAGTCAGAGTTACGGTCACGCTCGATGACTTTCGTCCACTGACATTCATTGTTGACTATTAAGTATAAAAATCTCTCCGTTGACAAATATTTTTATCGCTAGTTTCATCAACAGTAACAGCGCCGTGTAAATGCCTGATAGCATATTAATATCGAGGTGAACATTACGCAGCGAGTTGAGAAACACGGCACGCCCGCTCTGATGAGTAAAACTGCAATCTTTGTTTACAAGAGGAACACAACTCTTATTGCTGCCGGCTAACAAGAGAACAGGCATTTCATCATCATCATCATTGTGGTCATCATTGTCATGTACACTTACTAGTAAATTTCACAATGTTATCACTCATGTGCTATCGACATGAAACGTGACACAAGCTTAATAACCGGATTACAATGCATCACGACTCGGATCCAAATATTTTGTTAGTCAAGTATAGGCGGCGATGACTAACGTGTGTAATTAATATCACACCTTTATATATCATACAGCGATGGTTCAATGAGTCATGAGACCTTTTTTCCAGGAGGGTCTTGTGTTGAAATCTGTGGCCAATTTATTTTTTACTATTATTTTGCACGAGTGCATAAAAACGGTCCAGACTGTGCCCATGGTCAAAGAAACATGCTATTGCAATGCAGCTTGAAAATCATGAAGTGCTTTTTGGTGACATCAGATAACGTAACCTGTAATAAGTGGAGAGTTGTAATTTATATATTTAAAGGCGCTACTGCACCCTTCCGCTGTGCAGGGCATGATGGAGTGTCCCAAATTCTGGTCCATCTTTTTACACTGAATAATCTTCTCCTTCACATTAAGTCATTGCATGTTGCAAAAGAAGTTCAACATACATACATGCTGCACACACCCGAGGGATGGTGCTGCACAAAAGCGAACGAGGAAACGAGGGAGAGTGCCGATTCAAATTTAGAGCCGTCTCTCCACGACGCGGGACAAACATGCACACACACAAACAAGATCTGTATCTTAATTTGAATTAGCACGCTCTGCCCTATTGGGACAGCTCTGCCCTATTGGGACGCATTCAGCAATCATCAGGTGGGTAAAATATGCGTAAGAACGTCATGTGTTCGAATGGAAGATAGTTGCCCAATAAGGAAAGGTGGACAGGTCGTGAGTGAGGGAATTAAGTTTTGGGATTCTAATGCATATATGTAGTGATTGCATAGGGACACCACAAACAAGTTTTGGTCCAAAATACTAAAACACAGAAATATTTCCTTGAGGCATCCAGTGGCCTCGGATTCACCAGTGTTTATTTTGAGTGACGCTTGTATACTTGGAGTTTACTCGTCTCTCCCTCGGTGGTGGTGTGGATTTTTCTCCAGGTCCTCCGGTATTTTCCCTCCACATTTAGAAACATGCGTTTCGAGTATTTGGTTGATATAAATTTCCACGTGATAAGCCACTTCGTTGCGCAATCATTTGTGGCCAGGTCGCTTCTGAAAAAGAGCTATATAGCTCAGTGGGCATTAGCTACTAAATAAAAAAAAGTTTAGTTATGACACCTCCTGGGGAGTTTATCAGAGTCCTCATGAGTCCAGCGCCCAGTTCGTGAGGATAAGGGGAAGATGGGCAAACTGAAGAGAGGGGATTGACGAACCTGCAGTGGAATGCGTGAAGTCCGCATTGGTGACAGCTGCCAAGTGGCGGCTGCTTCCGGATCTGCGCTGCTTGATGGCGTCTGCAATCCGCGCCGCCACCTCTTGCACCAGCTGTGCTCCCTGTGGCCCCGACTGTCGGTCGGAAGACTAGAAAAAAACAACGATCGCACGGAGAAGATGTTTGAATTTTTAAAATCTATATCACCTACAGCTGTGTAGGTTTTTTTCACGGTTATTTTATAAAGCTCTCCAATGGGTTTCATGGGCTGCACTACGTCTTGTTCAGAATGATGCCCGACGTTTCACTCCACATGGCTGAGAGATTATTTGGTTCAGTTCTGTAAAAACTCCCCAGAACGTGAAGAAAATCCATTTGGAAAGTTGTGTAACATTACACTTGTAATGACCCACGTACAGATGGCCTAATTCAAATGTTACATTTTTATGCGGACAGAAAAATTAGTCTCTAGTTATTTCATTAACCCCCCCCCCCATCATGCTTCACCACAGCGTGCAATCCTTTTTTTATTACATTGCTGCTTGTTGTGATGAACAAGATCCCATGGCTAGCGTGGAGTTCTCTTGCAAATAACATCTGGCAACACGACAGCTTTTTTTTTAACGAGCCGGACTCATAATGTAGAAAGTAATGCAATATTTTTCTTGTGAAAATGCCACAAGTTTGGAAGGCCTATTGGGCTATGGACTAAAATAGTTCCCCTTTAATGCGAATGGAAGGCTCATTAATTGTTTCACGTAACACAAACGGTTCATTGATTTAAAACAAAACTTAGAGCAGTTTTATTTTGGTTTTCAATTTGGACTCAAAATATTGGCAGTGCTCAACTCGGGTGGTGGTCCTGAGCGAGTGCTGTAAATTCCAAATTCCTATGGCGGGGGCCAGTCTATCCATAAAAAAACACCACTGTTGGCTTGGCATCATCAAGTGGTGCAGACCCAGAAGGTGAGGCTCGTTTTGAAATGCCTTAAAAATGTAAAGTTTTAGAGACTTGGCGATAACAATTTAAGACATTAAGACATTATTTTAAATATTTCAGGGTTTTACGGAATGAAAAGTACATGTATGGTCAGTAGACATTAAGCAATTGCCTTCATGAAAGTAAATTAGCTATTTTTTTCCAACGGCTGCCAAATATTCTTTCATAATGCTACTATTAATTGTTAATGTAAACATTCCATCGGAATATAAAATACATCTATATCAATCTTGATTTGAAGCTTTCGTGACTGCAGGAATCGATACTCTTCGGTTCTTTCGGTAAAGTCACGTAGGTAGAAAAATAAAATAAAATAAAAACTAATATATCACTTTTATTTTTATCTTATATAATTTTTTATATTTTTTTCTTTTTCAACCTACGTGACTTTACCGAAAGAACCAAAGAGTATACATCTATATCATTGTTAGCCGTGGTCAATCCACTGCTGGATCAAGGCCTTGGCAAGCTACTTCCATCTCCAATGACCAACGATGGAACAATCCGCCTATAAACCTGCACATGAGCTAAGTTAATCGCTCCATCTCCTCATCGCACGTCCTCTCTGGTGTGTTCCATTCCTTGGCTGCAGTTCCATCAACATAGACTAAAAAAGCTATTTTTATTTTAGCAGGTATTGTATACCTTCAGCCATGGTCCCTTCTAGAAATGTGTCCTGCTCAAGCCCAACTGCTCCTTTATTACTATATTGTAATTTTCTCCATTAGCTAACTTTTACAATGAAAACAAATGAATTTGCTTCTGTAATTATAATGTATATATATATATAAAATAAGCGTTATGGATCTTCAATTATCAAGGGTAGATAATACAGACAGAGTTTACTAAATACTTAATATAGCCAACCCTATTAACCATTAATACAATTGTGCAATAGTCTATCCTTCCTACATAGCTTACACTTTAGCAAATCAAGCTTTATTTGGGGGAGGCTGTCTGCCAGCGGTGGATGGGGTCATGCCCGGTATTGTATCGCGGTTCTACAACGTGGATTTGACTTACGATGGCAACTCTGATCTTGTCCGGCTCCTTGTCGATCATCTCACACAAGATGTAGATGGGGAAGCTGCTGGACAGGTTGTGGATGGCTTCCAAGTAGCGCAGTTCTCTGCAAATGTGTTCCACCGTGGTGCTCTGGAAGCAGACAATGGACAAGATTTGTGATACTTCCTTTTTAATCCAAGTCCCATTTTATGCATGGGATCGGCTGTGTGCATGCTGTCTCCTCTGGCTCTTCTCTCGAAAGGCTATGGCGTTTCCATAGCTCTTCTAATTTTTCCCAAATATGTACACGACCCAATTTTCCTTGTTCTGCAGTGGACTCACCACCTCGCAGCCCAATCGGTGCAGAGTTCCTACATATCCACATGGGGGCGGTGACGCGGCCCAGCGGTCGCGTGCTTGCCGCTTGTTGTAGAGGTTCATGGTTGAATAGCTCTATTGATTGAATAGCTCTATTGATTTTTGCATTCTCTTCATAAGGCAACAACTACTGTCTACCCAAAGGTGGTACTCGATTTATCAAGCCTGGAGTTATGATAGACTGAGTCGACCCTCTTCCGAGGTTTGAACTTATGGCCTTCTGCTGCATGGAAATTGGGCACTTTTCCAGGGCTGCCAAACCAGCTTTACGTGACAGCACAGCATACAGTAGAACATACGCATATATATTTATAAACACAGAGCATAGGGAACACACAGAGCACGACTAACATGGCGTAGGCTGTCCTCGTTGTGCTGGACAGCTCTCTGATGTGTTTTTGAGTTGTGCTGCAAATTGTTTGGCGTGATGCCTGATATTTCCCTCCACGTGGTAAAAGCGAAAAACACATCAGAGCAGCAACAAGCAGCATGGAGAGGATAAAAGGCAAATGTTTAGGCTGGTCAGCTACAAGAGCCATATTTGCTCTCAATGGCCAAGATTATGCAATATGAATAATAAAAGCCTGCAATTATCTGACAGAATACTCACAGGGGCCAAGAGGCTCCTGTCGAAGGTGAGTCTCAAGTGAGCACAGCCCCCGCTTGCTCCATCCTCTTGCTGCTGGCACAGGGAGGCCGGAGGGGAAGTCTGGGGCAGGCATTCCCCTTGGCGGAAGCAGGATCCCGCGAGGCAGGACTCGTGACGCATCGCGTGGCACGACAGCCCTGCGGGGCACCCGTCCCTCTCCGCGGACGCCGCAGCAGGGCTCAGCAGGCAGAGCTTGTTTCCGCACCACACCTGCAGGTTACCGCGCAGGGAGCATCAATGTAATTATTACCCAATGGACGGACATCATCAGCGCATTAGTGCGGGTGCCATGAAGCTCCCGTCGTCGCTCAAAGTGGAACCACGAAGCCGGCTGGTGAGCCTGGCTGCCAATTGTTCCAAGTGTGAATGTGAAGTTTCCAGGGTTCCCAACCGACGAGGTCAGAGGAGGCATTTTTTGCAAATTCAGTAAAAAAATACTCAATATTTCAAGAGCCACAATGCACGTGAATACGAGACGGTGGACCTTGATAAATAAACGTGACGAAGTAGCCCTAAAAGAGCCGCATGCGGCTCCGGAGCCGCAGGTTGCCGACCACTGCGCTAGACATATGCCAGTGTATACGAAATGAAATAAGTGATTACATGCACAATTATTAACGTTGGCTATCATCACCATGACAATAACCGACATAGTCACTTTGATAAATAAACACACGTTTTTGTAAAGGATGAAAAATGTATATACACTGCCGGAAGGGACGATGCCCAGGTGATCCACACTTAGTCTATGAGCGCAGACCAGATATTTCACTTATCTCTCCGCCTGATGAAGACTGCTTGTGTTGCGATCGAAACGTTGTGGGTTTTTTGTTTTATTTGACTATATTTTTTATTGTGGTTTTTTGCTTTTGTTATTTTCATTTTTTTTAAATATTTTTTTTCTACGTGACTTTACCGAAAAAAACAATAATATTTGTCAGTACCACTTTAGTATTTCCCATTTTTCTGCATGGCCACTGACAGTGAATAATGCGATGACCATTTGAAATGAGTGTAGTTATCAAATACATCAGGATGATTATAACTCTGCCACTTTATATATTCTAGATTTATATACTTTATATATGTTGAACTTCTTTCGCAACGTACATAGCCAACCATGCTAATTGGAGTTGCGGGGAAGGACAACAAACTGAACACAAAATGCAGTTCTAAAGAAATTTGTTTTCAATCTAGATTTACTTTAGGTGGTACCGGTTTCTCCTCTGGCCCATCAACTAACCAGAGACACTGCAATACAGAGGTGACGTGAGTGCTCTCAGAGAAGAAGGCCTGGACTAATACGCACCTTTGTGCAATTGATGTTCCCATTGGAGCAGTGGCACATGTTGCATTCCTCCTTCCAGCTGGACCCATGGGAGTGATTCCTGCCGCTGGCCACACATGGTTGCGTTGGCTGTACAACTGTAATGGCAACACACGCAGGGCGACACAGCGATTAACACACTTAATAATAATTTTTAATTTATTTTATTTCATACCTACGTGACTTTACCGAAAGAACCAAAGAATATGGGTCCCTGCAGTCACGAAAACTTCAAATCTAGATTAATAATAACAAGAATAGTTTTGTTCTTTTGGTATTCAAGCTATTCTTATCATGCAAAGGCTATCACAAAGGTGCTATTTTCACGGACATAATGTGCAGCAGTGTCACAGTAGGCGTGAGATCTTGTTATGTGCAATCGCAACTGCGTAATTTGCGGTGGAATTTTTCAAATTTGCCAAATTTGGATGAGGGCGGTAGGCAATGGCCTACTTTGTGATTGATGTCACCGGGATCTTTAACCATCCACTTCGAATCATACGGCATGTATTCTGCCGTTAGGACACACCGTAGTAATAACCAGGGTGACCCTGCTGGATTACAACCGCGAATCGCTGCAACAAGCGGAAAACGTCCTGCCGCTGGGCCATGTCACCACCCCAGGCTCTCGGTGCACAGGGAGATGATCCTAAACCAACAAAATAGAATGTCTCTTATTCGCAGACCTATGCGCCTAGGCCATTTTTTGTTACAGCAGTCCGCGTGAGCCCACCACGGTCAGTCTTTTTGTGATTACCAACATATGTGTATGCTGATTAAATAACTGCACACCGCATGCACCTGATGATTGGTGTAATTACTGAAATCTGCATAATGGTGGTCACGAGTGGGGTCGCCACCCTGTTCCGGTTTTCTCAGGACGTCCTCATTATTTGAGGCAGCTATCCTGGTAAATAACGCACCACCTAAGACGATGCATTTAAATACAGTTCTCTCCTCTTCCAGCATTGTGACATACTCGTGTTCCCATGATATGTCCTGTGTTGTATACCTGGGTTATTTTGTACCACAGTAGGTGGCAACCCTAGTCATGAGGACAGCCAGGAGTTTCCAAGTTTTGTTAACGAGAAGAAAAATACATTAAATTCACTTCTGGCAATGCGCTCTCTTGTAATGCCACCATGGCGGATGTATCAAACGGCAAGCAAGTTGCACTGTCGTTGATGTTGCTTTCTGAAAATCAGGGAGGCTTTCCTGGCTAGAAAACGAAGACCATGGTTGTGAATCCAAGCGAGGTCCTCCTCACCGTCATGGCAGTGTCGTCCCGCACGGCCGAGGGGACACATGCACCGGTAGCCGTTAATCTCATCGATGCACGTGGCGTCCTTTGCACACGGCATGGACTGGCACTCATTGATGTCTGTGGAAAACAACGGCACAGGCGTATGCATTAGGAAATTGTCATCGTCATCATCATGAGCCATGATCTATCCACGGCTGGGTGAAGGCCTCCTCAAAGTATCGCAATTTCCCACAGTCTCAATCCATCAAGCTCCTGCACGATGGATGCCTTTTCAGGTGTGTTCCCTCCCTTGGCTAGTAATACATCATGAGTCTCGACCACCGCCATCATCCCCAGCTCACGCCGTGTCTGTTGAAACATCTGTACACCGCAGTGCAATGGATGTCATCCGTTTAAAAATGTATTGAGATGATTAAAATCTTGTACTCTACTGCAGCAGACACAAGAGTCATGCAGGTGTTATACTTGCACGTACAGTTCTTGTTTTATTTAACGTCCACCACCAAAAAGAGTCGCGAGCCAGTTGCAAGAAACCTGATATACCAGTCTGCCACTGGAGTACTTAGAAACTGGTTGCATCAGGCTCTGCGTACCGACTGGAAATGCGCTACTCAGCCATCACCTCCCGCCAGTGGTCACAACACTGGCAGTTTAAATAACCATCAGCAGAAGCATTGGCTGGGGATAGGGGAGGTCAACGTCTTGGACAAAATACTACCTGGGTTCTTGGTAAAGTTATTGGAATTTAAACCATTCTGAAGAGGATAAAGAACCCAAAGAAAATATTTTTGATGAAAACCACGTTAAGAATTGAAAATGTACAGTGGTAAAAAAGTGAAAAAACCCTGCAGTTTGCAGTATTTTGACTTTTAAACGCTGCAATAATTAATCTCATTCTTTGCTCAGGTTTACTTCTTCAGGATTAATGATTGACGCGACGTCTCTCGTCTTGAACGCTCCCAGGGTGCAACACAATCGCGGGCACCTGGCTCCCTCGCTCGCCAGGAGTGCCAACAGCGTGACTGACCGTGTTGATCAATGCACTGTGGCCAATGTCGTATTCATGATCGGGCATAATTGCATGCGTATTTATAACCAGAGCACAGCCCAAAGTAACGCACTTGAGACAATTGTTGTGCATGTTACACGGATGCGCCGCCGATACTTTTTTGCAAGGCGGCAGTGTTGATCAACACATTGCCAGGTATCGTGTTCACACGATCAAGCACAATTGCCATCCATTCTGACTTTCATCACATCACAAACAGAATAACAAAATATAACCATCTATAGCCTTTTTATCAGTCCACTGCTGGGTGAAGGTCTTCCCACGACGTAGCTACAAATTCACGGTCCAGCGATGCCACATTCTGTCTCGATCCTGAAGATGAGCTGATGTTATTGCTCCATCTCCGTGATGGCCATGCTCTCAGATGGCTTCTTCCCTTGGCTGCCTTTCTGTCAGAAATTATCTATCCACTGCTGGATTAAGGCCTCCAAAAGCTTGTCGCTGTCTCTCACGAATGGATGGCCTCTCGACCACTGGCCAGTTTCGAAGGTTTCTTGGCTATCGGTCACCATCCCCACGATCAATGGGCCCTGCCCAAGCAGGCTCTTAAATAAAGAAAAGAGGAAGTGTACCGTATTGACAGGGGGGTTTGCGTTCAAGCAGTGCAACTCACTTATTCTGCAGTCAGGTCCAGCGAATCCAGCTGCGCACTCACAGCGGTACCAGTTTGTCCCATCGACGCACGTCCCGCCATTGTAGCTGATAAAAACAACAAGCGCACAAGTTGTGTTAACGTATACAAGACGCACTAAAAAAAAATAACACAAGATGCCCTAAAGTATACATGCGGTCCGTACGAACAAAACAAACAAAGATCCATCCCCCTTTAAGCTTGACGAAACTATGAGGGTAAGTGTTGTTAGCGAGCACCTCTTAAGGCTGGCATGGTGCACACGGGGGTGTGGTGTGGCCAGCACCACACTCTGCTCGCTCTGTCTCCTCATTACTGACGTTGACACATTTCTTCATTACCAGGTATACATTTTTGGTTGAGGTGACCTCGGGGAGGATCAGGCCAAGTTCAGACGTTAATTGCCCATGGTGTATTCGGCTAGGAATTAAACTTTACTTCAGTTGCCTCTCGTCAAAGAACCCTTTGTCTGAGTAGATTTTAAATATTTTGATGTTTTTTCCTGGATTTTCTGTTTGCACAGTCACATAATCACTTTAAGATGTTTTCTTGTTCATGTTTTTGTTTGTTGCTGTTGCACCCAATTCAAGAGCCGAATGGCTCATAGGGCTATACCAAATAAATGGAACTAAGAACTAAGAAATCGCTTTCAAAAACGGTTGCTTATTTACACATAGAGTACGCTGTTATGTTCCACAATGCAGTCGTACTTTTAAAAATACATACGAAACAAAGTATCGTATTAGTTTTAAACAGATAATTATGTTTTAGAATGTATGAATTGTGGAAGCAATCCCACCACACATTCCTCTTACAGTGAGGGAAAAAAGTATTTGATCCCCTGCTGATTTTGTACGTTTGCCCACTGACAAAGAAATGATCAGTCTATAATTTTAATGGTAGGTATATTTGAACAGTGAGAGACAGAATAACAACAACAAAAATCCAGAAAAACGCATGTCAAAAATGTTATAAATTGATTTGCATTTTAATGAGGGAAATAAGTATTTGACCCCTCTGCAAACATGACTTAGTACTTGGTGGCAAAACCCTTGTTGGCAATCACAGAGGTCAGACGTTTCTTGTAGTTGGCCACCAGGTTTGCACACATCTCAGGAGGGATTTTGTCCCACTCCTCTTTGCAGATCTTCTCCAAGTCATTAAGGTTTCGAGGCTGACGTTTGGCAACTCGAACCTTCAGCTCCCTCCACAGATTTTCTATGGGATTAAGGTCTGGAGACTGGCTAGGCCACTCCAGGACCTTAATGTGCTTCTTCTTGAGCCACTCCTTTGTTGCCTTGGCCGTGTGTTTTGGGTAATTGTCATGCTGGAATACCCATCCACGACCCATTTCCAATGCCCTGGC
The DNA here is from genome assembly GCF_048934315.1 of Petromyzon marinus. Classification (NCBI taxonomy): domain Eukaryota; kingdom Metazoa; phylum Chordata; class Hyperoartia; order Petromyzontiformes; family Petromyzontidae; genus Petromyzon; species Petromyzon marinus. The sequence goes on along the minus strand of NC_133683.1, from coordinate 23,337,919 downwards.
TGAGGGAAGGAGGTTCTCACCCAAGATTTGACGGTACATGGCTCCGTCCATCGTCCCTTTGATGTGGTGAAGTTGTCCTGTCCCCTCAGCAGAAAAACACCCCCAAAGCATAATGTTTCCACCTCCATGTTTGACGGTGGGGATGGTGTTCTTGGGGTCATAGGCAGCATTTCTCCTCCTCCAAACACGGCGAGTTGAGTTGATGCCAAAGAGCTCCATTTTGGTCTCATCTGACCACAACACTTTCACCCAGTTGTCCTCTGAATCATTCAGATGTTCATTGGCAAACTTCAGACGGGCATGTATGTGTGCTTTCTTGAGCAGGGGGACCTTGTGGGCGCTGCAGGATTTCAGTCCTTCACTGTGTAGTGTGTTACCAATTGTTTTCTTGGTGACTATGGTCCCAGCTGCCTTGAGATCATTGTCAAGATCCTCCCGTGTAGTTCTGGGCTGATTCCTCACCATTCTCATGATCATTGCAACTCCACGAGGTGAGATCTTGCATGGAGCCCTAGGCCGAGGGATATTGACAGTTCTTTTGTGTTTCTTCCATTTGCGAATAATCGCACCAACTGTTGTCACCTTCTCACCAAGCTGCTTGGCAATGGTCTTGTAGCCCATTACAGCCTTGTGTAGGTCTACAATCTTGTCCCTGACATCCTTGGAGAGCTCTTTGGTCTTGGCCATGGTGGAAAGTTTGGAATCTGAATGATTGATTGATTGCTTCTGTGGACAGGTGTCTTTTATTCAGGTAACAAGCTGAGATTAGGAGCACTCCCTTTAAGAGTGTGCTCTTAATCTCAGCTCGTTACCTGTATAAAAGACACCTGGGAACCAGAAATCTTTCTGATTGAGAGGGGGTCAAATACTTATTTCCCTCATTAAAATGCAAATCAATTTATAACATTTTTTACATGCGTTTTTCTGGATTTTCTTGCTGTTATTCTGCCTCTCACTGTTCAAATAAACCTACCATTAAAATTATAGACTGATCATTTCTTTGTCAGTGGGCAAACGTATAAAATCAGCAGGGGATCAAATACTATTTTCCCTCACTGTATATGTCACAAACAATAAACAGCGGAGCGTCGTTTAGGCGCTCATTTTCTTTGTTTTTAAAACGTTTAACCCCGGATTGCATGACAAATTGACGCACTAAACAAATCACGTACCAGGGGTGAGAACTGCAATCGTTGATATCTGAAAATAAAACAAACAAAAGGCAACACACGATTAGGTTTCATGCAGGTACATTTCTATTCTTTGTTTTTTTCGGTGAAGTCACGTAGATATAATAATACAAAATAAAGTGAAAAAAAATAAGAAACAAAAACACTAATGTAGACTGTAGCCTGATTCTTAATCGGAGTGAGTGTACTGGCAATCTATAATGTAGACTGTAGCCTGGTTCTTAATCGGAGTGAGTGTACTGGCAGTCTATAATGTTGACTGTAGCCTGGTTCTTAACCTCCATAAGTGTACTGGCAGTCTATAATGTAGACTGTAGCTTGTTTTTTAAGCGGTGTGCATATTGGCAGTCTGTAATGTAGACTGTAACAATGGTTATTAAATTTGGTGAGCGTACTGGCAGTCTATAATGTAGACTGTAGCCTGGTTCTTAACCTAAGTGAGCATACTGGCAGTCTATAATGTAGACTTATTATTGGTTCTTTCAGTAATAAAAATAAAATAAAAAACAAAAACCACGACGTTTCGATCGCAACACAAGCGGTCGTCATCAGGAAAAGGGGGGTAAGCCTCTAAAGGTAAACTGTTTATAAAGGTTTAGAAATGGGCATAGCCCAAGTGTGTCAGCAGCATGGGCGGGGCAGCGAATGTTAATGTAGGTAGAAAACAAGCAACTACACCAAAGGGCCGCCAGACAATCATTGCACCTCACTCCACACACCCACACTGCTGATGGTGGAGGTTGACAAGAAAACACAAATCAAGTCATGACCCAAAGTGGTTGATGACATCTCTCCAATGATTGTTGAGTTTATAACCATCCTCTCGGTTGACATTGTGTCTGTATCTGTATATATGGATGGCTTCATGAACAAATCTTTGTTGATAGCCAGTAGGCTTGCAAAGTACCATCGTCTTAGAGAAATACATTTCGTGTGAGCCAGCCGCATTAAAATAATGATCAGCCATGGCAGAGGTATTGGTCCTACCGTGTTTCAAATCTGCCTTATGCTCACGAACACGGTCCGAGACATGTTGTTTAGTTTCCCCAATGTAACTGCTGCCGCAGATACAGCTTAGTTTGTAGATGCCGGGATATTGCATGTCAGGAATCTTGTCCATCACAGATGGGATCAGATCACGAATTTTATGTACTATGTTAAATCGGACCTGGATCTTGTGTTTGTTCATTATTTTGGAAAGCTTTTTGGTTACCCCTGCTATGTATGGCAAGGTATTGGTTTTGATTGAATCCTCAGATGGCTCCTTCCTCACGGTTAGGGTGATGGCTTTGCGGATTGTGTAGTCAGAATATCCATTCGCCTTGAGAGCTTGGTGTACATGTTTGAGTTCACTGGTTCGGTGTTCATAGTCGGATTATTAATGTATTCACATTTACCGCTGCCGAGAAATCACCGTGAAGAGAGTTATACAACAATATTGTTTTTCTTCCACTCTCTCTCTCGCTCTTTCTCACACGTTGCATTGCAACTAAAGGCTTGTCCTATATGGAGTGATAATTTAACAGTTTGTGCTGCCTAACGTGCTCAGGAATACCAGGACACGTCACGACTCATTGCTCCTGAAAGTACGTCCTTGTAGGCCGCACGTACAATTCCACATACCACTGCCGCTGTCGTTTAACAAACAACGCTGCCCTGGCAGTGACCTGCTTGCAACACGCATGCAGCAGCTCTAAGAGCTCTGCACGATTCTTTTTTGTGTGACAACTATATATATTTTGTGTATATATGACATTGATCCTCCTACTGAGAGAAGGTAAGGAAGAAGTGCTCTTGGAATGTTGATAACGAGAAGTAACGTACCACTGTGGGCTACAGAGGAAAGTTTTCAATTGGTGCGCATTAGTGCCGGCTATCACATATGGTTCAGAAACACCATGAAAAATATAGTACAACATTTTTTAAGTGTGCAATAAATCAACAAGAGATGCACACTTCGAATTACATTGAGAAACAGAAAGAGGAATACGCGGATTAGAGAGCATATGCAGGTTAATTATATAATCCAACTTATAAAGAAAAGTGAGCGTGCTTTGACAGGACACGTCACTTAGAAGGGATGACGGGAGATGGTCAAGAATAATATCGGAGTGGCAGCCAAGGAATGCAAAACATCCCTAGATCATATCCACTGAGGCGATGGGGGGATAATATCAGTTCATGCCCAGGTGCTGGATGGCTGCTACAGCACAGAGCCGCAAGAGGCGGCTGCGGCAGATTGGGGAGGCCTTCATCCAGCAGTGGATTAATCATGTCTGAAGGTGACAATGATGACTGCCATTGGCAGTGCAACTATTGATCATTTATCACAGGTTCAATGTAACATTTACATCATCGCTATTGCAATGGAGCAAGTATACATTGCTATGGTCATATGGTTATTTGGTAATAAATATCATTGAGTACCATAGTTATTTGGTGATGTGTACCATTAAGCAGGATTCTTTTTTAAATGAATACACTGGTCTCTACCATAGCGACTGGCTTTGGGCTTGCCAAAGATAAACGTGTCAAATTCTTGTTTGAGCATTTAAACATTAATACGTTTCTATATGACGAATTTATATTTATTTTCCCTTGTAATTTCTTAAGGTGGCAGATTTTAATGATTTTTCAGTCATTATCTACATATATTTAAAGTGTATTTCACACACAGGCTTACTCAATGTATCTTACAGGCCTACTGAGATTACTGTTGTTCACTGCAATTGTTTAAAAAGGTTGCGCTGAGTAAACGCAAAGGGAAAAATATGTGATGTGAGTCTATGCAGTAGAATGTTTTTCTTTTGACTCATGTTTTGCTGATGAATTATCTGAGCAGCCTGCACTCCACTTTATCAGCAGACACACCTTCCCTTTCCCAGTCATGTGGAGAAATATTGCTCAGGTCAAGCCAGAAATATCAACAGCTTTGTCCCTTCCTTATTTTATTTTCTTCATTCTTTTCACTCACTCTTTCCTGTTGAGTTCGCAAAATACACAACGACGGTAGACTTGACTTCGCACTGCACTGACCTTTTTCCTGTATTCCGACGTTAGCCAGACTAAACAGTTCCACTCGGTTGTAAAAACAGCTCTCTTTTCTGTACATATCACACTCAAAAACACGGAACCCTCAGGGCAATCTATCTCGGTGGACACGTGGATGGATAGCCCTGGGCGGTTTTGCTTTTAAAAGGCCCGTGGCAATGTCCATCGTACAGGGAAGGAAAGGATCACTTCTCCGAAACAACCGGTGCTACCTCACCCCAGATTCAGACAATATCTTGCCTGCCGTTGTTGGATTCCGTGTACGATCACCGATCCAGTTGCGCGTGACGTAACGTCAATGTGAGCGATGCTACGGCCGCGTAATTTTCCGCGAGTTCAGTTCAGAAGAACCCAAAAACAAATACACACCGGAGAAGCTATAACGTGTGTGGCCGCTGGCTTCCTGGAATGTCACGGGACTTGATGTCAACAGGAATACTTGTATGGTCAGAGGATCCCCCAGTATCTCAATGTGGAAATGAGCATTGGGAGGCACCCACGTCCATTCGTAGCCCTGCACCAGTGATCAAAATTCTGCAATGTAATGGTCGGGGGCTGCAGTCTTTTAATACGATGACCAAAAGCAAGCGGGCACATATTTTTTTTATTAAATACATCAAAGGGTTGATGATGGACAGAGCTGATCCTTAATCAGCGAAATATTAACTTGCAAGCCTTCCAGTTGTGAGCGGCATCGCTCTGCCACAGGGGATCTCTGAGAGCTCCCTCTGGTGGAAGCCCTTCTGCCAAGTGGCGTGAGCAAGCAATTGTAGGGGCTGCACTTTTGTCTTTGCCACAGTGCTGTCCAGCTTGGATTTTTGCTTACAGGGAGAGTGTGAATTACAACACGAAAGAACAATTTCAACCCAGAAGGTAGCGCCGAGGTAGGGAAAAATGCAATTGCATCAACTGCATAAACTGAGCAATAACATTTAGCACACACTTGCACATTTCAGTGCGTGCATGTGCGGGCCTGGTTCATTTTTTTACTTAACGTCGATATCATCCATGGCATAGGAGAATATGCAGAGATGCATGGCGGCGGAGGGTGCCAGAGATCACTGTGCAAACAGAATAAGAGCGATCATTAGACTAAATGTCTCCCCTTCTGGCTCCAAAACACCAGGCAGCCAAGTGCCTCTCGAGGAAAGGCAAAACAATTTTTGGCACAAATGCTCAGTGATTGGGAGGGGGACAAGAAAAGAAAGTGTCGCATTGTTTTGGCTCAGGCTTTTCCCAACATTTTTAGCATGGAATACGCCCTCTCTTTGAATATTTAAAAAATATTGCAGATGCCTGCTGATGTAAAATTCAGCCAAGGGAGTGGCACGATGTATTAAACACATCGATAATTAACCATTAAACACTCGTTTTGTTTTCACCACTCACGCTTCAAATAATGTCTATAAAAGACAGCACAGGTGCCGAACATTAATGGTGCAGAAGGCTCTAAAAATGTTCTAGATGCCTTACGGAGACGTAGGATGCTCCAAAAGCTCTTCAAAAGCAAGACTGCAGTCTACACGAAGTCAGCTACCAAGGGTTGACTTCGATCCTTCATTCCGCACCCCCCGCTCCCCCACCTGAAGTCGATCGGTCAGTTGAATACTACTCAACGTTAAGTCAACATTGATTGCCCTGTGGAGCAACTCGTTGCCGAGGAGCAAATGCGAAATCTTCACCACTAGCTCAAAACTGCCAAGAGAGATTGGTACTGGCCAGTGCTCAATTTTGAGTACTGGGACACTGTGACCATCATACATATGTCTGTAGCAGACATGAAGAATTAAAAAAGCTATGGGTTTGCTTCTCACCGCTAAAGGTCTGTGCATATGCACGCTCTCTTGTTGGTACAAGACAAGGCACAATTTGCATTTTCGTTCATCGTTAACGTAGTTTTTTTATCTTTCCTTTTTTTATAATTTGGGGGCGAATTGTGTCCCGCTTGTTGCATTAAGTGTCTCGACTTTCGGTTGCGTTTAGACGCTGCAAAACATCCAAATCGTATCACGGAGAGCGATGAGCAGCACGTTAAGAGAACGTGCGACGTGGCTCGATGTTGAGCGATCGGCCGAACGTATGGGGGGGGGGGGGACAAGAATGGGGAAACGAATCTTCCAAACAGCATTGTGACAACCTGGACAGCAACGGACGTCATCACCCAGCGGCGCAGCGCGTGTGTGCCCGCACGATGGTCACGCGCAACTGCCGACAAAAGGGTGCCGCCAGTTGGTCGCATTAGTTCTGCGCTTGCGAGTGTCTCCCTCTCTACCCTCCTTGGAGCTGGTGATGATGTCAACGCCAACGTGACTCACCCTGGGTACAGTTGGCGCCCTCCCATCCGCTCTGACAGATGCACTTGTAGGAGTCTCCGCTGATGACGCAGGTGGCTCCGTTCTGGCACGGATTCGGCATGCACGCGATGCTCTGGGCTGAACGAGTGTAGAGGAGACCGGGAGGGGGCGGGGGGAGTGTGGTTTCCCATCACAAGTTTGCCACTGTGGCCATCGGCACCACCAACGCGTGCTGTCCTCGTGATCGCCTTGGGATCGTCAACAGTTTAATTGACGACCGTTTGAGTCATGACCGTCGTTAAACAGTCGCTGTTAACCGGTGGCGATAGCGATGGTGCGAACACCATCGTCAGTGTGAAACCAATATCATCATCATCATGTTTGTTTAACGAGCAGTTATCTATCAGCAACATGACAGATATTGTCCAACAAATGTTATTACTATTCTTCTTCTCCTCATCATCGAACCACCACTGCTATCTTCAATTAAATTTACAACCCTTTGTCAATCCACTGCTGGATGAAGGCCTTCCCACAACGTTTCGGTCGTGGAGGATATTTAACCATAATTCACCACACTTGTGAGTGCAGGTTGATGACGTGGAGGGAAAGTGGTGGTGACGACCGGCTCATAGACCACTCGCCAATGATGTTAAGTTGTGGCAGGGAATCAAACTCAGGTATGCTGGGTTCATGGCACCATGGGCTATCCACAACACCACCACTTCCACACATCTTAAAAAAAGTATCATCATTATCAATTGCTATAATTAGCGACATTAAACAATACATGTCATTAATGAGACAAATATAATATATGTCAGAAGCACTGCTTTCATTCGATAAAGTGCATATTTAATGCACAGTGATACACTTCGTCCAGGATGTCCACTTCATACTCATCCCCATCACAGAAATATGGAATTTGCACCACCTGTTAAAGGGCTCTATGCTCACCTGGACAGGAAGCAATTTTTTTTTACACTCCACATCTTTTATACGCGTTATGTAAAGACGAACGCACCACAAGTCACCGATTTAGCATCGTATGGGAAAATAAAATAAAACGAGCAGCACAAATGAGGCAATGTTTTTCGCATGAATCACATCTCGATACCCCACGATGCTAAAATGCGTCAGAAAAGCGGCGCGAGGCGTGATGCAGTTTCGTGGGGGGTACCAAAAATAACTTGCGTGGTGCGGTGGGGTGCGGTGGGTGACGCGACAGAGCGGTGGTGGCTATTACCGATGTTGCACGTGGGGCCCTCCCAGCCTGTAGGGCAGGAACATCTGAACGTGTCTCCCACATCAAAGCACTCCCCGCCATTGTTGCACGTCGCTTCGTCACAGTGGCTGATTTCTGTTCACAAGGTGCCACATTTAAATAACACCACACACACACAAGCAAACGCATGCAAACGCATTACCAGCTGCCCGTCTTACATTGCGCTAACGTGTAACACAGGGCAGGCCACACGGTTAAGGCCCGAGGGCTGGACACGTCGCGCTATTGACTATATTCTTAATCTATGAGCTTATTCAGCAGATGCTGGTTACAAGCGCACCTTGTATAAGCAAAGTTCTCATACAAGCAACAAGTTCTTACATTCCACCGGGGGGGCAGGCGAGGGGCAACTTCTGATACAAGCACACTTTACTGTGGATATAAACACGCCTGTCCTCGCTCTCAATGGGTGTGCTTATATCCAGGCTCAACTGTGTGCATTCTCCCCCTTGTATTATTTCTCTTCTTGACGTTTTATTTTAATTTTCCTTTAATTCGTTTTTGTTGATAAAAAAAGAAAAAACAGTATGGTACAGTTTGGATATATTAGCAGCTGCACCTCAGGCACACTGTCATTGCACCTCAGGCGCACTGGCATTGCACAGAAAAGACGCTCAACATTTGTTTGTTCATTTACATATTCCAGAAAGTGCAAAAGTCTGTCATAGGCAGGGGGGGTGGGGGTGGGAAAAGGAAAGTCTCGTGCCTTAATATGTTTATTTGAATATAAAATTGCATACACGGTATTATATTTTAAATTCTTCTTTTGCTTTCCTATGGCCTATGAAGACCAACTGTCCGATGATTCGGTTGTGATTTAGCCATTACATTGCTTTGTCCAGGAGTTGGTGAATCACAGATACATCCCCTGCACCCAGCCACCTGCCTTCATGCGTCTTGTTTGTGGCAGTGCTAATTTATACGGTCCGCGGTTTAGAGGTCATAGTCGTGGTCGCACACAAGAGGTTCAATTAACCATCACCAATACGTTGTACATACGTAAAGGGTGCAACGGTGCATCATTAATTATTAACATCAAATCCTCAGTTTGAGATACACTATCGCATTGTGTGTGCAAGTAACTGGAGGTTTTTTTTCCCAGTTTGTATACATTGCAGGAAGTGGGATTACATCGCAAATAATAATACTCAATTGTTGTATAACATTGGGGTGGTGGGATTTTAGGATTGAATCATTCCACCCCTTATAAATACACCAAAACTATATACCTAGGGGTTTATAAATATATATCTCACAGATTTCAGAGCAGGTTTGTGACTTGTATGAGATTTCGCTGGAGATTACAACCTGCATCATGTCGGTTTTCTGAAAAGCAAAATTAAATCACACAATTGCCCACGTGACAAGGTTATTTCTCTGGCTTTGTCGCATGCTGGAGGGTGTATAGCTCGAATTGACATCATACCCACAATTGACGGTGCAAATATTGGAGCGTTGAGACTCTCCAAACAATTTGTGGCACTCACTTGAGTGGCAGGTCTTGCCTTTCCAGCCGTTCTTGCACTCGCAGGAGAAGTCATTGACCAGGTCGTGACAGGTTCCTCCGTTCAGGCAAGGGTTGTGATTGCTGCAGTCATCAACATCTGCATGGAGACACGAGCGCAACATTCAAGCGTTGCTGTGTGTGTAATTTTTACGACACAAGGATGAATCGATTAAAATTGATTCTTATGCTCACTACACATGCATTGAATTGGTTGCTCAAATGAACAAGAAATAAGCCTGCACATGCATTTTTGGTAAAGTGGTAAAGGTACAGTCCTGCAATCACTTGCTTATGCCACTGCTGGCAGAAGAGTCTCCACGAGAGGTAGCTTTAGAGTGCCACGCTAGAGGCTATTTGGCCTACTCTTCCACTCTGGCCACATTTCTTGGAAGAGGGGGGTAGCACCCCCACCTTTACTGCACCACACGCAGCCTGCCGATGCACTTTAACCACATCACATTTTGATTCGTTGATTAAGATAGATTCTTACTGCTGTACTTTTGCAAGTTTTACGTATGAGCATTCCAGCGGATAAAACATAAAAACTTAGACAGACAAACAACCAAGATAAAAAATAGGAATCATAGCTTAACACCGAAGCGTGACACCCAAATTGTGACAGTTCATCGGATCGCTGGGTGACAGAATTGTTACCCACCTAATTCATACGGTTAAAAGGGCAGTATAACATGAACGCGGCTGACATTTGGTACAGATGCCAGTGGCCAATACCAATAGTCTGCTGAGACATGCGCACAGCCCCCACCCCATCCCCACTCCCCCTCCAGTGACTTGTGTTAACTAAACCCCGTGACCTATTACCGCGTTGTGTATGAGACTCATCTCGCACAGTAGAGCTCAGTACTCTATGGCAACCTTATGTAATAATTTACCAGCCAACTCGGCATTTGGTAGCATTGCGTTAAAACTGACAGCTGAAGTTAAAGAGGACAGCGAATGGAACAACTGGAAATGTTACATCACAGCGCACGCTCACCTCAATTGCACGATAACAGTGGTTGGCGCAATTAAACCAGCAATGAGTTTGATTTCCTGCCATGGCTGCCGTCAGTAGTGAATGATATCTGAACTGGTCCTGAGCCTCCATTCTTCAGAAACACCCGCACTGACCAGCATGGTGAAGTATGGTTAAACAACTCCCACGAACGATGCGGCATGGTGAGGCCATCATGCAGCCGGTCAACTGACAATGGGCTATGCATTATACGTGCACTCACAAATCCTCCTAAAAAAATTACAACGTGCAAAAATCCCTTCACAACTCCTGCCTGAAATACTCCAAATTGCATACCCCACATTTCTGCAATTGGTTATCTAATGTGTAGTGTACCACCACATGCTGGGTGGCGCCAGGCATGGATTAGGGTCATCCTGGGCCATAAGCCAGGATCATATTTTGAGCCTCCTCCATCCAATGCCTCCGAGCCTGCTACTACCCTCCTCCCTTCTACAGATCACAGATGCCCCCCCCGCTTCCATCAATGATGGGTACCTTTTACACTGGCACACATCCGAGTCGAGCCAGCATGCAGCCTTAATGTTATGGGTTGTTTTCCACTGGCAATTTGCCGAGCCAAGCCAGAACCAAACTTTGATATTCTTGCCACACAAGGTACCTGAATCTGGCTCGGGGCTAAGCAGAGCAAAGGGCAGGGCTAATTACGTATTCATTGCATGTGACGTCAGCGGCACAGCACGGATTTTGCAGTGGAAAAACCAACTGCCGCATCCTGACCAATGCTGGGCTGCCTTTGCGCGGCCCCAGCGTAGCTCACTTGTAGAGTTAAAAGGAGGCATTAATAGTCTGTCCCACTCTGAGCAACCAGCTGTGCTGCTGTGGGCCCCCATGCACAGCCAAATCTTTAAAACCATAGCAAGTAGGTACTCTAGGCATGTCTGACTCATGCCGCATTCCCATGATCACTGAAAAGTGGGCTAGCCCAGAATGCGAACTGGGTAAGTGGGCCTGACCCGCAGATTCCCATGGCAGGTTTTATCGGTCCAAGCCAGCACACCAATGGGGCCCACGTAGTCCCCCTACACTGGGCCGCGTGGCTCATACTGCTAGGTGAACTACGTACTTCCAGACAAGCCACCCTGATAAGCAGTCGTGATGATGTCATGGGGTCACCACAGAAAAGAGCTCAGTGGGCTATGCTTTTAACGGCAGAAAATTGTACAAATAATAGACTTCAGTTTAGGATGGCAACAGCTAACGGTGGGGTGGGGGGGAGAGGTTGTGGAGTAGGAGGTGGCATGCCCATCGAGAAATGAACCACGAAGGGAAGCGTTTCTGGAACGGCCGAACAAGACCGAGGTCTGATTTCTAAGGACCGTGAGAACAACAGAGCATCGAAGCTAAACACCCCAACCCCCCGATGGATGAATGGCATCGCGGTGCACGGAGTGGATGATGGGAAACTCACCGTTCTCACAGAACTCGCCATCCCAGCCATCGGGGCACATGCACTGGAAGGAGTTGATGCCATCCAAACACGTTCCTCCATTGTGACACGCGCCCTCCGCGCAATCGTTCACATCTAGGGCACAGCGAGACACACGCATGCATACACACGCGCAACGACAGTTTGACGTGGAGCATGGTAAGCTTAAAAAAACTGAGAAATGCATGCCGTCAGGATATTTCTTTGAGATGCATTTGCATTAAAATGTTGAACATATTGAATTTGGCAGATTATAAAAACAAAATAGCATGGAGATTTAACATACTCTGGTTCTTTTGGTAAAGTCACATAGTTAGCAATAAAATAAAATAAATCACGATGTTTCGGTCGCAACACAAGCGGTTGTCATTTCTTTTTTTTTCCTAATGACGACCACTTGTGTTGCGATCGAAACGTCGTGATTTGTTTGATTTTATTTCTACCTAAGTGACTTTACCGAAACAACCAAAGAGTATGGATTCCTGCAGTCACGAAAGCTTCAAATCAGGGGAGATTTTACAGTTTATTAATGTAATGTGTGCATGCGTATTAAAGTCTTTATGTTTTGTTTATTTGTTTATACGGTGTATGCAAAATAAGCAAATATAATACACCCATGCCATGCAGTGAGAATCATGCTGGTATACTAAAAATAAATATAAGAAATATTATTATTCCTATAGTAAACATTGTTTATAACTGCACATCAGAGCCAAAAAATATTAAGTTGTCCTTTTGTTTGCTCTTGAAAACCCCTAAAGCAATCTGAACACTGTACACCTCGCTCAAAATAGTTTACAGTTATGGCATTCGCAATAGGTGCAACGGGAAAACCCAGGAACGCAAAGCTACAAGGTCACATGACATCACCCACCGACCGTCCAAACCATCATTTACAACTGAAACAATTGAGCAACGGAGTCTGGGGACCTGTAAGCTCGCGTCGGCGGCGACCATCAGATGGTAGCGCTTGCGGCGGCATTCCTGCAACAGCTGACTCGGCGAGAAGCCTCTGTCTACCCACTACAGCAGTGTCGCCATAGATGCGGGCATGTCCAACACCGATGGTGGAAAATTAATAATAGCCCACAATGTGACTGCCGTAACCGATCCAAAACCGTGGACTGCATTGTAACACCGCTGCCCTCTTCGATAATTCGCTGGCAGCATTTCAAATATTCAACCATGCGGCTACTCCTGAAGCTGCCCACTGGTTCACTTGCCAACCCCATGGACGTGTAGATGTTGCCGATCAACTCAATGTCACATGAAACAAGAACGAGAAGTTTTATTGTTAGCTTCACACATTGATAACCAGAAGACAAGCAAAGCCAACTGGCTGAGCAAATGCATCCCCTTTGACATCATTGAAAATTATCAGACCATTGTGCGCTACGATGACCCACCTAATCGCCGGTGGCTGTGACCCGACTTGCAAATGTGATAATTAATCACAAATGACTAAATCATAAACAAAATATTATATATTATTGTTCTTTATTTATTTGATGACCCAAGTCTACATTGCAAAGGACGTAATGTTTCAAAACAGGATTTGTATGGATTTCACATAAAGGAAAATGCAATTACTTTACTCGAAAAGGAAAATAATTTGCAACGCACAGAATTACTGCTACATATATACACGGTATTGTAAATAGACTAATCTGTGCGCGGTTAGGAAGCCTTTCTAGTGCGGACAACAAAGGTGTCAAAAGAGAAGGATTTTGAAAGTTAACCACAGGAGCTGTGATTAGCACACAGCTTAAAAAAATAAATGATCAGGCCTTTAAAACCACATCATGCGACCCTTGCCCAATTTAAGTCATGTCGTAAGGAAGCCGCTTAGGCCACTCGAATTATTGAGCCGGGTAACGTAACTTGATGATAGTCTTAGCCAGGTGTTGCACAATGCCTAATCTTTCTATATTCTTTGTTTGCCTGGGCCAGCCAGGGTGGCGGCATGCATTCGAAATGTGTGCCACTTCTCCTGGATGAGATGTTCACCCCCAGAAATAATGACGGGGAGGCTAAAGAGGTCACCGCTCACTCTCGCAGGCGTTGTGTAATTATTTGCCACCGACTCATTGGGTTTGCAGTTGTAGGCTTTGCTTGGGAAGATTTGTAATATATATTGATCTATTTATGATCAGATATCAGAAACATTGAGAATTGGCAGGGTCAGTCTTGATAAAAACATCCAACAGTGCATTGTCAGCTGCAATTAAATCACACGTATGGATGAATGTGTGTTGAACCTCAATTAAATCACACGGATGCATGAATGTTGAACTTATTTCGCACCGTGCGCAGCCAACCGTGGTAATCAGAGGTACGGAGGGAGGGCAACAAACTAAACACAAAAAAATGCCGAGTTGATATTTCGTTGAAAGACAACTTCACGGTTTCCCATAAACACATCAACACTAAAAGGTCTCTTTCACCACGGTGATAGGTAAAGAGATTCAACAATGAAGCATTATATGCAAGCACACAGACTCAAATGGGTGTAGAAGAAGACGGATGCTCACCACGGAACTACCGCATTGCCAACCAACAGCGTTTGCCTTAAGTATCACTGGTAGCATTACAGAGTAATGGGTAGATATTGCTGCATGTTTTAATGTTGAAATCCTTTTAAAATGCATATTTGGTGTTGTTTACAAATACAATTGAAATTAATGGCTCTGAAGAGTACATATCCTTCTTCTATAGACTCACTAATTATTCCCCACCTTGCTAATTATATGAATTGCTGAGTTTGAGTGTCATAAAGGTGAAGCCTTCAAAGTTCAACGTACCAGCCTACGTGTTAAACTAGGCTTATTCAATGCTTGTTTTTAATTTACTGTTTCCGCACACAAATTATCCTTATGGCAGTACCCCGGGGTACCAAAGAATACAAAATGGCCGAGGCAATTAAATACTGTATTTCTGGGACACTATTTTTGTCCAGGGGTGTACTTCACTCCACGACTGGGGTACCAATCAATCCGCCATCGGTGCTAGTCCGTGATGTTGAAACGCAGCGAGGACGATTGAGCTGAAACCCTGAACGCTCGTACGCACTGTAGTGGTGCATCGTGAGTACAGCTCGTCGAGATGAGTCGATTGCCGCGTCGCCGACCATCAACAGACTAAAAATTACTGCATCACGGACATTATGCGCGAGCCGGGGTACCGCTATAAGGTTCAAATGTATACATATAAGAGCCATGATGGATGTACAGAACTGCTACTTGCAAAGTATATCGGTGGGTCTTTCATATCAACTTCACAATGTCCAATTTGCTCTGTTCAAGGTCACGAAGTAACCAATGACCGATGGCATTATTGCCAATGCAAAGTGCCGGTTACTTCCATTCCACGAGATTTTATAACTGCTGCAGTCATCACCTGACCACCAAGGACCATCCTTGTAGACTCCTCATGGCTGGCTTTTTACATCTTTGCCTTGGTTGCTGATGTTTGTTGACCTTTGGTTTAACATATGAAGGTGAAGGCTCTAGAACATTGTCTTGATGCTCTTGGAATTTCCTGGAATGCGTGATTTAATACCAAACATAATATAGCGCATTTGGTATTCACGCCATTGCTATAATGCGAGGTAACCACGAAGGCACTATGTTTTAAAGAACAGTGTAGTCTGCCAAGGAGGGGACATTTTTTTCCATGTGCTTTTACCCATATAAGTAAACTGCAAGTTGTTTTTTAAAATGTTTGCCAATTTTGAAAGCGTGGCGCTGGCACAAATAGGCAAGCGACATCGTGGGATCTTTAAGGTCGACTCTATAGCACATTCTACGATTAATAAACCCCGCAGCATTGACCGGTGCAGCAACTAGGCTCGCCGCAAACCTCTGCAATAAACTACCACTCGGCAACATCACCATGGCGGGTTTTTAAAGCGTGTGTGTATATGTGTGTAGTGTAAAATGAACACACTTACTTTCATGGCAGAAGGATCCACGGAAACCGGAGTTGCACATGCAGGTAAAGTTGCCACCGGCCTGGCTGAGGCAGCGTCCGTTAGGGCCACACACGGTGGAGGTGACGTGCGCCACTCCGCTCTCCGACGTGTTGGAGGGCACGGCCACCGTGCAGCTGTCGATAACTGTGCCGGGGGACGACAACGAACGGCTCCATCACTCCCTATCACTCTACCACCATTGTTACTGCTCCGGTGAACTTCACTCATTGATTCCTCCACCTATCATGTTGAGGAATCGGCCACTCACTGTTTCATCTTGTCCATACCGCGTGAAACCACAGGTCACAGGAACGTATAAACTCACCCACTCACATACCCAACTACTCACTCACTCACACTCTCACCCACGACACCACAGGTCACAACAATACGCGCACTCACCCACTCATCTGGCCACTCAAAAAAAAGACAAAGATCCCCCCGTATAGCCTTAACAGACTGTTGGAGCATGTGCTGTCAGCGGGCACCTTATGAATGTTGGCACGGCACACTAGGAGGTGGGTGGCCAGCATAATGCCTGACCGCCTTTGTCTCCCTAGTGGCGATGTTTACACATTGCACCAGGTACTCATTTGAGGCTGAGTCGACCTTGGGAAAGCCCAGGACTGGATTTGCTTCTTCACATCAAAATCAGTCCAGTCGTCAAAGAGAAAGGATTTTAGACAAAAAAAGGTTAAACTTCTGCATAACATATCAGTAGGCTTCAATGCTTTCAAGGCATGAGCAGGACATCATAAGAATACTTTAAATGCAATAATATGCTACAGAGCTGCTTATTACCCATATACTTTAATTCCACGTTAATAACCTCTAATTTTCCAGACCGTATGCATATGAAAACTGTTACATTTAATAGCGATAGAGTTGAATTGTGTTTCGTATTTGTGCTGAGAAACATGCAATAGAATGGGTCGGTTAAAGCCCAGATTAGCTGGGTGCCTTTCCCATCTGCTTGTTCTGTGCCCTTCCAGACTGGCTTGCGCCCTTGAAGGCTATCAAAACAAGCTCCTGTAATTGAATTAAAATGAATAAAATAAGCTAGATACAATTACTGTCTGGATTGTATTTCTAAATGTGAGCATTGATTTGCAATGCCTGTGATGTTATTTCACCGATTATAGCTGTGCACAATTTTACCGCCGCAGGTTATATTTATAAGCAAATGCAATTTTAATGCTGCCACTTACGGATTTGAAGCGATTCATAAGCGCATGCGACTAATGCGCACATGGACACGTGAACATGCACAAGTGTAAATTAATAGCCATATATTGTCAAGCCCTTTGTCAGTCTATTGCCTGCCGCGTGAGGTGTTGGCTACGGGGGCTGTTCTCATCATACTTCACCACACTGATCCGCGAGCGTTGGTCACTACGTAGAAAACTACGTGGTGAAAATCCTTGCCAGATATAGGTTAACAGAAAAAAAAATTAGTTTAGCCTGTATCAGTTGGAACAGCCAAATCCTAGAGGGCAGAACTTTGGCAGATACCTCCAGCGTATAATCGTATCACATCTAATCTAGGTTCATCTAATCTTGTCTATTGTGGCAACTTATTAGCGATGGGCCGCACACAAGGATATAATCACCAGCTGCCACTGACATATGGGGGACACTGGCTTTCACTTGAGGCCACACATCCGACTGCACAGCAGGCCATCGAATCCGATTTGATCAACGTGGCCATAATAAACCAAGCAGCTAATGCTGCAGTGTATGCTTTACAGATAAATTGGGTGTTGCCTTCCATGTTATTGACTCGTGCATCTGAACCGGCCCTGGGCATCCTTCTCCCTTTCACCTACTCGCAACTGTGTTTAGTTTTCTTCTTTGGTTCTTTCGGTAAAGTCACGTAGAATGAGAATAAAATAATAAAATAACACAATAAAATTCTCACGACGTTTCGGCCACAACGCAAGCGGACGTCTTCAGGTGAAAGGTACAGAACTGTCGGGACAATGAAGCTCTGTCGTCCCGACAGTTCTGTACCTTTCACCTGAAGACGGCCGCTTGCGTTGTGGCCAAAACGTCGTGAGAATTTTATTGTGTTATTTTATTATTTTATTCTCATTCTACGTGACTTTACCTAAAGAACCAAAGAAGATGAATCCTTGTAGCCACGAAAGCTTCAAATGTGTTTAGTTTGTTGTTTGTCCTTCCACTGCACCTCCGATTGGCACAGTTGGCTACGTACGGTGCGAAAGAAATTCAACGTACACACATATGACTGGCACGAGGGAAGGCCGCCATTGAGCAGTGGACTGACAAAGGGCTGTACATAATCATATAATTATGACTCTAATATGGAGCTGATTTTTTGTTAATGGATTATTTATGTACAAGTAATTGCTGTAGAAGATTGTAAGATAATAGAAAATAGACTTGACAATTTACATTAGTGTTAATTAAAATGGCATGAAAAGGTACTTTGCACTGCTACTCTCATAGGTTGTTTTGCTGAACAATTAAAACATATGTATTTAAAAAGTTATTTTAGATTAAAAGCACCAGATGATATTCAAGGAAAGTTGTCAGCAGTTGGTCAATTCTTGTATCGCCAGACACGATTTTTTTCTCACTTTTTCTCACACGTAGTTACAACGCTAAGTGTTATTTAAAGTAAGATAAACGGCAGGCTGCACGGCAGGCTTTCGTGTCTAATCCTGCTGTGCGCATGCTGTCATGCTCTTCTTGAGCAATGTTTAATTCAACGTTTAGTAATGGCACATGACATAGTTCAGTTCTGCAACCGAGAATGTGAACAGAATTCATAAACTATGACAGCTTGCACTCTTTTTTTAAGGCATTTCCTTTGGGCTGTTCTTTTAAGAACAAATATGCAGCAAAAAACACTTCTGCAACTGAGACATTTTAAATAAAATATCAATGGCCCCTTGAGGATGGTGGCGATGTGTAACGACCCAATGCTAAAAGCAAGCAGGATAAGCAAGCCAGAGGCCGGCATGTTCTGTTTCTGTAACACCCAAACACACACGTTATGATATATAAATAAATCACAGATTGACTATTTCTAGAGCAATGCCTGCGATATTCTCAACGCAAAATACCGCAAACGGCAATTCTACGATTTTACGCTGCAGAAGCAATACTAATCTATATTTTGAAGACGAACTAAGAAAGCACAGCCAAACACAAATGTCCGTGGCAACATGAGCCTCCCCAAAGGCCTTCACGTTCACTTTGTCTCGAGAACAAAGACATTTATTGCAACAACAAAAAATATTGCATCTGTAACCTGCATTTCATTGGTTGTGAAACTCGGCGTGCTCACCAACACAGCTGCGCCATTGGTTGAATACACCTTGAAGGTCTCCTTCTCAACCTCCGCTTCAATAATGTCCTTTGGTGCAGCACAAAGTCACTGGTGCCATGCTGGTGCTAACCCTTGAAACCACGATTCCCTTAGATTTAATGCAATTGTCACCTTGCGGCACGACAGATCAGGCGATACTGAAAAGGGGAGGACTACAGTTGAATTGTTTGGTGTGCACTTGCGTGCAATGCGATTTTTGCTCGTGTGTACCCGCGCGTGAGAGAGCATTTGCGGGCGTAAGCAATGAAGGCTCGCTGATTGGACTGGTCTGTTCCACTTGTCTTGTTTATGCAGCAATTGTACAACTTGTAGAAGTAGAAAGAAGGTGACCTATGTGAACAATGCATCTCTTTAGGGAAAACAAATCTTGGCAAAAGTTTTAGCTTCCCTCATTTTCCAGTGAAATATATCCCACAGCCAACTGCTGACTATGAATACAAACCAGTTGCACAAGCCTGAAAAAAAAGACATCTATCACTCTAACATTTATATAAGAGACAGTTACTTTTAAACTTGCATTTTTAAGCAAAAGAGTTGTACACAAATTTAGAGAAAAAAATGCAAATTAACAGTTCAAATATAATTTTAATAAGATTTCAAAAAATGAAATCATTATACACGGACCCATGTAAATCCAGTGCAGAATGAAGGGCTCTCCCCACAGTCTGTTGGTCATGGGTGGTTGTTTGACCGTACTTCACCACGACACTGGTCAGCATCGTCAGTTGGTGAAGGAGACCCAAGGCCAGTTGAGTTACCGCTCGTCGTTGATGGCAGCCACCACCGGGATTAGAACTCCGGTCACGGGGCTCCGAGCACCGTGCACTAAACACTGAGCAACCAAACTCTCACTGCCCACCCGATGCACGTGAGGAATTTGTGCAAATTGTTCAGTCGGCAAATGCAGGACAGGTTGGAGTCCTGAGGTCAACGCCATTTCCACAAGATCTCCAAATATGAGCATGCCGCTTGTTTTATGGACAACAGGGCTTGCAGGAATGCCGACCGGGCTTCCCAATTACAAGGTCCATATGGTGTTGCGTGATTCATTGCGTGGATGTGGTTAATGTCTTGTTGCTTCGAGTGCTAAGTGGGATGGGGAGAGGTAACATCACATTTGGACAAAAGTTACCAACTGCTCATGCATCTGCTTGTGGTTGGCCTTCTTTCACACTCGCATAGTTTTTGAAATAAAGGGCAACGCTTCATAGCCGAGCTCAGTGGTCTGTAAACATTCTGGGGCACAGCTGTAGCGTCGTACAAAGTGGCGCCTGCATTACTCACAGCCATTCGGAGAGAAAGAAGTCCACACTCCCAGAAAGTAGGAAGATTGTGGCAGCTGAACAGAAATGTAAGCCAATGGATGCATGGAACCAATGGGTTTCACAAAACTCATGATAGGTTGCCTGTAAGTCCTCACACAATTAAAAAAGGAGTGTAATGTTTGAAAACAGCTTCGACTTATTGAGCTACAAGTAAGCTACTCTAACTCCATACTATTATAATTAAAGAGGTAAAACTTTCAATAAATATTCTTGGTTCTTTCGGTAAAGTCACGTAGAAGGGAAACAATAAAATAATAAAAATATAAAACAATAAAATTCTCACGACGTTTTTATTGTTTTATATTTTTATTATTTTATTGTTTCCCTTCTACGTGACTTTACCTAAAGAACCAAGAATATGAATCCCTGCAGTCACGAAAGCTTTAAATCAAAATGTAAATAAATTAATTAGTGGTGCACGATGGACTCATTTAACGTGAAAGCCAAGTAATGGTAGAGTGAATAAGCAAGTGTGCGTTTGTGTGTGTGTTAAAATTAATCATGGTATTATAACCTCCTAGCGACGCTTTGTAAAAACAATAACGCAGTGAACTTCCCTTGTCACAGTTGCAGCATAAAATTTTAAGATTTGAAGTGAACCCTTTTTTTGGGCTTTTATGGTTCTTACAACTCAAATTGTGTAAATTCAGGTCTTCTAAGTAGAAATAAAAATATACACTTCTGAAAAGAACACGTCTGAAATGATTATGGGACTCTTTCTCGATGAAACCCACCCCCCTCACACCCCACGCAATTAAAACGTGAATTTAGAGGCCCAAAAAATGCTGTAAATATTTGTACAAAATACAGTGCCCCTTACATAAAACCTGACGATCCTTATGCCTTACATGTGCATAAGCTGCCTGTTCGTTAAAAACCTTCGGACTGTAACTCATGTTGATGTTGAGCAAGCTGAACAAACAAGCTGACCAACATGTACAGTGTTTGAGGAGCAGATTTCCAAATTCTTCTTGAACACCAGAGGCGTATTTTTATACAAAGTGTTATTTATGGCCTTTTCCTTTTCCTCCGCTGTGAAAAATTAAAACATCTCAGCGAGCCTCCTGCCAAAAAGGTTCACGTTGATTTAAACGGTCCAATAAAAAATAACAATAACACCTAAAAATTTAGTAATGCTGATAAAATAAAGATTTCAATATCAGAGTGAAAACCCCGCACAACTATGATGCATTGCACATTGGGGGAAGAAAAAAAACCCACCCACCAGTTGTTTATGTATTAAATGATTTCACATTGCGATATCGCTTAGAATAACTACAGTTTATCCTCAAATTCAAGATTGCAGCAAAAAATACTCTATGCTGTTTGAG
Source organism: Petromyzon marinus (assembly GCF_048934315.1). Classification (NCBI taxonomy): domain Eukaryota; kingdom Metazoa; phylum Chordata; class Hyperoartia; order Petromyzontiformes; family Petromyzontidae; genus Petromyzon; species Petromyzon marinus. The sequence continues at coordinate 23,316,146 of NC_133683.1, read as the reverse complement.
GCCACCAGAAACAACAAACAGGGTTGCTTCTGTGGGTGGCAACCTGAACCATAATTAATTAGAACTGTTATCCTCCTTAGTCTAAAAACGATACATACAATGTGGTCTATACCCATGCATAATAGCCTCGGGTAAAGATCCCCCATTAAGCTTCATAGACTGTTGGGCAAAGTGCTGTGAGTGAGCATCTATTAAGGCCTGTGGTGTGCGACAGCACCATGATCTGGCTACATTTGTCTCCAGAGGGTCGATCTTTACACAATGTACTCAGCGCTCCTTTAAGGGGGGGGGGGGGGGGCGGTGGTGGGTGGTGGGGGGAAGAAAACCAAGAGAGGTTTAGACTCGACTTGCAGGTTATAGTAACCACGGCTGGAAATGTAACCCAGGTCACTGGTATTGCAGTGCAGGGAAGCTAACCAATGCACAACTGTTCCACACCCATGCACACTACTAGGCCACACACGTTTAGTCACTTAGTCATACAGAATCATGAACTTTTTTTAGTAGCAACTTTGACAACAGATGCACAGCGGTCAATATACACCACTGCTCATTCCAGCATTTGCAGCCTTCAGTTGCTGCTATTAATCAAACGTTCTCTGTCCTAGGTTTAAGGGTGTCTCAATCTAATGCAAGTGTCCAAGGCTTGATTGATTGCTGTGGAAATACCATTAATGATACCTCAACACAAGAGCTGGCTAGTATCACCTGCCCACACGCTCCTTTGAGGCTGCGAGGAAGCCTTCACTTTTTTTACCTTTCCGTGCCAGCAGACATGGGTAAAGGTGCAGCCGTGCAATGGCCTCCTTACGTCACTGTTGGCGGAAAGACGGCCACTACAGCAAACGCGTTCGTCTTCACTTCAGCACGTACCACGGCGCACCAAACTATTCGCGCTTGTGTTAACACGCAAGGCTCACGAGCATTGATTCGAAAAATGAAATAAATGACATCAATGGGCTCTTAGCCCTTCAGAAAATTAAGCAAAAACTCGGGTATCGAGGCGACGATTGCGGCTGGGGAAACGACTTACCCTGGCAGGGCGAGGTGAGGCAATGGTCCTTCAGCAGGGTGCAATTTGTTCCTTCAAAGTTCTCCGAGCAGTGGCAGAAGTAGTCGCCGTTGGGGAGGTTCACACACCGGGCCCCGTTCTGGCATGGGTTCGGGACGCAGAGGTCCACGTCCAGCTGAGGACAAAACAAAGACAAAGATCCCCCGTATATTCTTAACAGACTGTTGGACCAAGTGCTGTTAGCGATCACCTATGAAGGCCACAACGGCACACGAAGTGGTGGGTGGCCACCACCACGCCCAGCCGCCTTTGTCTCCCTAATGGTGATGTTTTTACACACTGCACAGGTACTCATTTGAGGCTGAGTCAACCTAAGGGAGGCCCAGGACCGAGTTCAGATAATTATTACTGATGTTGGCCATTAGCGGGAATCGAACTCGGGTTGATAGGTTCGTAGCGCAGCGCGCTAACCGCTACACTACCGCTCCCCAGCTGCGGAAGACACACACGCGTAAGCAAGCAGCCACGGTGTTGACGTGCACGAGACGTCAACTGTTTAAACAGAACAGGGGGCGGCCTAGGGGAAGTTCAGCTGCCATGCAACGCTTCCTTGTGTTACTTCCTTCCAGCTGCCAGAGCGCCCCTCTTGTTCGTTGCTCTTCTTAGAATGACGAACTTAGTACCGCCTCCTGTCCTGCATGATGTCCGACGTTGTCGCTCCACATCCTGGGAGCTTCTTCGGGAACTAAACCCACAGTGGGACGTAACACAACGGCTGCCCAACGTCTTAGAAATGTAAAATTTTCACTAATGGCTTGGTGCCAACTGTGGTGGTGAGTGTTGTACTACTGCGTAGGGTTTTCGCGGTTGTGCCATCTAGCTCTCTGACATGTGTTCGGGATGCGCCATGTAATGTCTGGCATGATGTCCGACGTTTCGTGCTAAGTCCTGGCAGCTTCTTCAGCAATTAAATTAAGTTCCTAAAGAGGCTCCTAGCGTGTTTGTTGCTCAAATAAATAACAAGTCACTGAAACTTTTGTTCATTATGTGATGGTCATGCTGCCATTTCTATGAGGCTCTTACAGAGTTCAATTGGTCACCTATGTCGTCTGTCTGGTAATCTTAAAACGCTGACAAGTCTAATAAAATATTGCCAGGGGTAGCATTACACAGTCGAGGTTCATAGGAAATTACTTCAGCTGCTTACCGCAAATGCCAAGAGTGGGTGAATGCAGCCAAAACAAGCAGGTTAAGCAAACCAAATGTTATATTTTTATCTTCGAGATGACAAATTCATCTGTGTGGTTCTTGGCTGCCTGATTATAAAATGGGAGCAGCTTTTCTGGCCAGGACATTACTTTTTAAGCAGTAAATGTACACAATCCCTTCAGGAGATGGCATCTTAATGGACCTGTTGTCTTTTATACACTGTCTTCCTCAATTAATCAACTCTTGATATGAGGGACAATGACATTCCAGCAAGCGCGCTGTCAATTTTACAGAAGGTTCTTGAGGAATGACAAAATGCGGCATTTTAGGGTAACACACTGGATACTTATACAAGCAGCTAACTTCCTTCAGCTATTCGCACATTACTTCAAATATTTATTGAAATGTATAAAAATGTGTTATATTGCTAAATCCTCTGCAAAAGTTGAGTAAAACTAAGTTCTTGCTCAATCGAGGCAGTGCGCAAATATACAGCTCTGAGCAAGTGGTGAAAATTTCGCATTCCTCTGCCCAGGGTGGGGGCAGGTGAGTTTTTATATATATAAAAAAAACCACTGTTGACGTCCCTGCAAAGTGGTGCACTGATTTTATCGACCCAAGAGGGGATGACGGGCTGAGTCAAACTCCCATCCGGGATTTGAACTCGCAACCTTTCCAATCTGCGAGCCGCTCGCTCCTACCGCTGAGTCACCCAGCCGGTAACCCAGCTTTGTGCCTGATCCATCGCATTTTCGCAGACAGCGTGAAAAAAAAAGCGGAAACAACATTACGGGTAAACAATTAATATGGACGGGATAAATTATTTAACAGGATAATTATTCGTGCATACTTGCAACGGTGTTCAGAAGATGACATAACCTAGAGAGTTGGGGATAGGGCACTTTATATATATAAAACAGAGCAGCACATTTTCCATATAAATTGAATGGCAGCAGCTGATTTCAATGAAAGTAGACAACCACTGGATGAGCATTAAAGCATTTTTGAAAGCCTCTTTTGAAAAAGGCACACAATGTGGCTGTGAATTGTTGATATGTATGTACACACGTGAGTGCTGACATGGGTACACACAGCTAGCACAGCGTATGTGGCAGCCCACTGGGGTCCAAGAATTTGGCCAAAAGTTACAAATTTAAAAAATCTACATAACTTGAAACACGAATTAAACCTCAAGGAGATCAACCGTGCTCTCAAGGTTGGAGGTCAAGAGGTCATCAAGGATACCAACCGTCACACCTCAACATCACTACTTTCCCCCTGCTAGATGCGGAATTAAGACCTGTCATTAACGACTATAAATACATTTAAAAAGTATGAACTACTTGAGGAAATAGAAGTTATCTGTCTTAAATTACACTTCTTATATTCTTGAAAATGTACTACCCTACTCTTAATAATTCATGTTTCTAATTCTTTAGGTTCATTGTTAATGCCCACAGAGTGCTTGATTGGCATTCCATGAGATTCATAGGGTTCTACTACTGTATGTTGAACTTTTTTTGCACCGTAAGGGGCCATCCATTTAGTCCGTACGCATAGAGGGGGGAGGGGGGGATAAACCCAAATGCGTTCGCTTGCGTATGGGGAGTCTACTGACAATGTACGTACGCATAGCAAATGGGGGGGGGGGGGGTGAAGCCTCGATAATAATTTGTCTACATTGGCCTTCAAATGAGTTAGATAGTCCGGCGGTGGACTATCTGTTTGCTTAAACACGTTAATATTATTAATCCTTGATCGTTTCTGCGTGGATTAAATATCGGCCGTTCTATTGGATTCGGGGGGAGGGGGGGTGCATCAAGCGTACGTACGCAGGTGGGGGGAGGGGTGTAAAAGTACGTGTGCGTACAGGGAGGGGGGGGGAGGGGTCAAGTTTTTGATAGATTTTTTCATACGTCTTAAATGGATGGCCCCTAAGTAGTCAACCGCGCTAATCAGAGGTGCGGAGCATAGTTCGAGTGGCTTTCTAATCTCTGAAGGAAGAGCGTTCCAGATGGCCGCAGAAGCGCATCTAAAAGCACGTAATGCAGTGAACGTCTTTATTCGATGGTTATCCAAAAGCCACTGTGAAGATAACTGGAGTTCGCATGATGGTTTATGCTCCTTTACAAGATCAGCAAGGTATTGTGGTTCATTTGTGGCAAGCACTTTGCGTGTAAAGACTGCACAGTTTGCGCTGCTGTGGATCTCTATAGCGTAATTTTTTGTTGTGAGTTGTGTTGTTGGGCACAATATTCCGCGTTTCGCTACACGTGCAGTTCAAGAAAAAGTTTCCAGAATGTGCAGCGAAACGTCAGACATCACGCCGAACAAACACATGGTACAGCCTGAACACACGTTGGACAGCTGTTCTCAGGGTTCGTCATCAATGACAGAGCCTGGCGGATGAAAATCCACGGCATCGTTGGGATTCCATATACGTGCCCACCGGTCTCAATCAAAAGCGACGCAGCCTCAGAAGCGCGGACGGGGATCACGCACCTCGCTTCGAAAACAAAAGAAACACTTACCTCACAGCTGTCGCCGGCAAAGCCGTCCATGCAAACGCAGTAGTAGGAATCGATGGCGTCTCTGCACTGGCCGCCGTTGAGGCACGGGTGCGAAGCACACTCGTTCACCTCCGTCTCACAACGTCTGCCCGTGTAGCCCGGCTTGCACTCGCAGCTGTAATCGTTCACCAGGTCCTGCGAGAGTGGAACGGCGTCGTATGTCGATGCGTGAAATATCACCGTTTGCGGTGTTGTCTACTTTGCATTTACTTCGTTGCAGCAGTGTTTTGTGATTGTTCCCCATCACAAATGGAAACATTTCATGGCAAAGTGTTACAGTATTTAAAAAGAAAAATGAATTCTGCGTATCTCCGTGAATGCACTTTCTCAACAAGAGAAATCAATACAACACATTTTTGTTCTTAAACTGTGGCACAAGCCAACGCAACTCTAGACAACATCATGGGACCTCCTTTGCCAGTACCAAAATATAAGAATAGGTTTTTCCACTTTTTTCTGGCAACAAAACAGGTGTTAAGTTTTTAAAACAACAAATTGAAACCTCTTTACAAAGAATCATGTCTGCATTAACCACAAACTTGTGGTCACAATGCAATAAAAAAACATACTCTGATAATATATGATGCTTTGTCCTTGAAACTGATTGGTCCATACCAGAGACAGCTTTCTTTTGAGCCTCGTCTCAAACGGTGTTAGACCAGAGGCATCCTCTGGTCTAAGACCAATCAGTTTCAAGGACAATGCATCATACTATCAGAGTATGTTTTTTGTTCGCATTCTGACCACAAGTATTATGGTTAATGCAGACATGATTCCTTGTAAAAAGGTTTCAGTTTGGTGTTTTAACAACTTAACACCTGTTTTGTTGCCAGAAAAAAGGGTAAAAACCTATTCTTATAACTCTAGACAACTTAAATATTAAAATGTTTTCATGTTATTTTTTTTATATATATACAATGAGTGTCTGGGGTGGCACGTACTCATTAATAAGGAAACTAAGTTCACGGGGAATTTACATGCTGTGAGCATTAAGCTGCAATAGAAGTCTTTACTCTTAACCATTACCAGCGCCCGTAATAACAAGCGCATGTACAATTACTTGGGTCAAGCTGCAGAGGCAATAATCCACAGCAGTAAGGAGGCAGTATGAGGCTTTTGGTATTATATGCTCCCCCAACATGTATATGACTTACACATAAAGTCTCATATCCTAAGCCATTGGCGCCCAGAAGACGATTAATTGTAAGTGAATGCACATGACGATGAGACAATGCAATGAAATGTCTTCAGAGGAAGTGTGTTTGTGGGTCGGCATTTACCTTGCATGTTCCTCCATTTAAGCACTTCCCCTCACAGTCATTGACATCTGGTGAAATTAAAGAGAACAGATAGAAGATCGTTACTACGATTCCTAAAAATCTGTCTCTAGACAGGCAATAGAGGGCACACGTGCATTAGGTGTGTTGCACATTTGCAATGCACTAAAGATTGGAGACCTCTACATATCGATGTATCTGTGATTTGTTGAATGTGCATGTGCATTGCTTAACCAATCAATTACCAGTCATGAATTACTTGAGAACACATCATTCTTAAATTATGAATATTCTCCAAACGTTCATTATGGATGTGGGGTGACCACAGTACAATAAAACATCTATTGGGCAGCATGAAAAAATAAATCAATCGACTACATCAAGTCTCAAACCGGGTTCACCATCGTTCAATATCCCCCCCCCCTCTTTGTCAAGGCATGTGTTTGTGGCTTGGAGACGTTGCGATGAGGTTATGGCCACAGGAAAGAGAGGTAGAGTCAAATTTGTTGGTGGGAGGGGCTGTTAAATAACAAACACTTTCAAGGTCATCGCGTCATTTGGGACAGAATCCAGAGGCGAGTGTTTGTAGAGTGCAGGCCTCTAATGAGGCCTGGCTCGAACGGCCCGGTGTCGCCATGGCGTTGTTTACGGAGCACTCCAAAGGAAAGCCACCTCTCGCTGGCGGAGCAACCGCATTAACAACACAACATGCCGGTGCGCGCCGGAGCGTGGGCATTCATTGGTGGGACACTTGGTGTGCAGTGTTCCGACACAGGGAACACACCCAGGCTAATTCTGCAATCCAGCCAGGTGGCTTCTTGACACAGTGACCAAATGATGAATTGGAAAGTTGCATGCTTTAAATCCCCCAAAGGATCAAGTTTCTCTGTCATAATTCCGGGGCTGATAAAAATGAGTACACTACTGCTTTGTGTGGGAGGGTGACAGTGCAGGCTGATTCTGCCATGGAACTTTTGATTGTTTTCCTGGGAATTGGTCGATTTCTTTCAGAGTATTTTGTATGTGGGAGGAAATTGGAGTATCCGAAGCGTGTAAAGGAAAATAATCCCCACAGTTAGGTCAAGGACCTACTTTCTGTTCTGCCTTGCACAGTCAACCTTGTAGGCATGCTGCGAGGCATATATCAAAAATGTTGAATTACATGCGTGTGCCACCGCACCTGACAGACAAGAAACCCAGGAATACAATCAGTTTGGCCCGGACATATCGAGACTGGAGCGAACTTTTGATGGGCTTATAGCATCTAAAATAAGATAACGGCTCTGTTTAAAAAGCAAATTTAAAAAACCCAACTGGGCAGATATATCTAACAGGAGGATGAACGAGCATTCCTACAACGTATTTTTGCAGGTGGGCCACCACAGTGAGGGCTTAGTGGGTCACGAGCTGGGTTTAAGCGTTCGAGAACCATTTTGCGACGAAAAAAAGAGGCGAGTGGTGCGCAAACGAGAGGGCTGTTGAGCCCTGCGCGTGCGCGCCTCAAGTGCGCGCGGAAAAAGTGCAAACTCATGAAGAAGACGTGGTGATGATGGGTTTTTTTCCTCCCCCCTTGCGGTCAACCGCAGCACCACTGCACTCGAGAGCCACCACCAAAATTAGTCACGTCGTCAGGTGACACAAAGGAATTTTTACATCTTAATTAGGGAAATATAAGCTAAATATCACTGCTGTCCAGTTATCTTTGAAACATAAATGTGGTAAAGAATTCAAGCCCCACCCCACCGCCTCGTGGGCCGTGTCGGTTAACTGCACTTGCCCCAACAGTCTGTTAAGGCTATACGGAGGATATTTGTCTCTGTGTAGGCGTGGGAGGGCAGCACCAATTCTGATAGATCACTCGCCACTGATGTTAGCCGTGCGTCGGGAATCAAACTTGGGTCACCGGGTCCATAGCGCGCGCTAGCCACTGTACCACCCCTTTGATATATAACAATAATGGTGATGAAAATTCCCACTCATACATTTCAAGGTATTTCATATTTGGAAATGGTTGGTGGTTATTTTACAACGCGTTTGAAGTTACACGACATGAAATTTATTTTGCCCTTTTAACTCCCGCGACAGAAACAAGCGGCCAGTCAGCAAAGTGCCGTTGTCCAAACCTGTTCATGATTAACCCCCATCCCCCTATTGTGGTGCATTGCAATGACTGCTCGAAAGAATGGGCTTTGCTGCATCTTAGAATCCTGCTGCTCACTCCTATACATGGTACCCTTTGCACCATGAATTGCAGCTGTAGATTTCGAGCAGCCATAGAATACCTCACGTGGCCATAGGATAATCAATGCATGAAATCATACACAAATAAAACATAAAATATGCATTTTTATCGAGTGATTGTTACATGCCTTGTTTATAGATGGATTGTTACATGCCTTGTTTATAGGTAAATAGGCAATAAATGTGGAAAATTTTGTCAATGTTGATTCAATTGCTCAAACCACGTGCCAAACGTTGGCCTGAGGTTGCACATTATACTGGGTAATTGGGCGAAAGAATAGCATTGATTTCAGCGTCTATCGAAATACACGTCTGTGTTTTTGTTTGACACCGATGATGCACGTGGGCGTGTAGGACAGAGGTGAACTTACCAATGTCACAATTCTGTCCAGTCCACCCGGGCAGGCAACCGCAGTAGTAGCCTCCGAAAAGGTTCTTGCAGGAGCGCGCGTGAACGCAAGGGTTGTCATCGCACTCGTCCGTATCTGTAAAAAGGCCGACGCGCAGCCACCGCCAACGTCACCTTCAAGCATGTAAGGCACTGACTGGAAAGGAAGAATTCCTTCACACCTCCCTGAGATACGTAGGCGGGACGAGCTTCGGTCGGCAGGATTATGAACTAATTTATAAACTTATTTTTTTTTTACCAGGTAAGGCCCACTGAGCTACGTAGCTCTTTTTCAGAAGCGGCCTGGCCACAAATGATAGCTCAACAAAGTGGCTATCGTGTGAACATTTATAGCAGCCAGATACTCTAAACGCACATTGATTTTAAATGTGGAGGGGTTCACGCGACCATGGGGTGAACATCCAAACTCCAAATATAGAGACGTCAGGGTCGGGATCGAACCCACAACCTCCTGTATACCAGGCGAGGTAGTTAACATCTTGCCACTGTGGAATTAACTTTGCTGCAGCAAACATGTTGCGGGCTCCCCCCCCCCCCTCATCCGGGCACATGACGCAATTGTAACTTTTGCATTGTTCAAGCTTCAAGCTGGCTGGCAGAGGGTCGTACTCGCAGCCGCAAAGTTGCGAGTCGAAAATATCTGCAAAGGGGTCGGGTCAGCCCATAATCACCCACAGTGGGTCGACAAAACAGGTAACTTCTTTGGTTAATCAGCAGCGGCTGTTTTATGGAGTGACTGGTCTCCACCATATGAATGTGGAATTTATCCCGCAGGCTCGGAACCAGTGGTGATAAGCACCACCCCAATTTGTCTAGTTTCTTGTCCTTCCCCTGCACCTCCGATTAGCAAGGTTGACTACATATGGTGCGAAAGAAGGTCAACATACATACAATGACATTGTTACCAATGAGACACTTGGAGCTTTGAGTATTATATTCTAGATGGCTCCATGAGCCTTGGGCATTGGCACCGAACCTGAAGAATACAAACAGCGCCTTGGTCAGCCTCCTTGAACCAAATTTATTGACGCTGAGCCTTCAGAATCCTAAAAGTGCCGACGATGTGAGTTCGGGCAGGTGTAGAACTCGTGCACTGGATGTCACCTGCCCACTAGACAGGTGTGCCCTGTCCACTGTGGAGGACGATGTGAGTTCAGACTGGTGTAGAACTCGTGCACTGGATGTCACCTACCCACTAGACAGGTGTGTCCTGTCCACTGTGGAGGGCAAGTGCAGCGGAACCCGTTCACCAGGTTGAGACAGGTCCCTCCGTTACCACAAGGGCTCGACGCGCACTCGTCAATGTCTGTGGGTGAGAGAGAAAGGACAGCTGTTCACGGCCATTCAAAGCACTGCATCCTCGATTGCGATGATGAAATCGGTAGTATGACAAGGTTAAGGTGCGGTTCTAGGTGCCACGGTGGCGAGATGTTAATTGCTTCACCTGGTATGCAGGGGGTTCATGGGTTGGATCCCAACCCTGATGCCTGCTGTGTATTTAGAGTCTACATTTTGTTCTCCCTGTGGTCATGTGGATGTTGCTCCGGGTCCTCCAGTTTTTCCTTCTCTGTTCATTAACATGCATTTAGAGTATTTGGCGACTATCAACTTCCATTTGATAAGCCACTTCGTTGAGCTATAGTTTGTGGCCCAGGTCACTTCTGAAACAGAGCTATCTAGCTCAGTGGGTCTTAGCTGATAAAATAAAAAAAAAATGTTTATAGTTTTAGTTTACATGCCCCCCTCTCTATGTAGCCAGACTCTCACCATTGCGCCCCCCTTGCCTGTGCCGCTGGCCACTGAACCCCCCCACAGTCGCCCCCCTTGCCTCTGGCCCCATCACAAACACCCCACGGCATTATCGCCCTGGCACGGTGCACAACCAACCGGCATTTTAGAAAAATGTGGCACGATCGCTAAGGTAATGGCCCGGGGAATTGGAAACAAATTGACGCTAATGCTTGCATAACCTTGAGGATTAGATCGGTGTAATGACTTTAATAAGATTTCTCCCCTCATTATATTTTTCATTTAATTCATTTTTTTTCGTCTTTAATATTACGTGGGTTTCATGGCTGGATTAATGGAAATAACAGACGTGTTTTTTTTTTGCAGTAGGTTTTCAAAGTTAATAATGATTTAATCTCAATGCCCAAGCCAAATTATTTTTATTAACAGTTTGAATGTTGTCTTATCACCTGTGTATGTACTCTAATGGATGCTTTCATCTCTCTTTCACAAATAATATAATTCGAGCACACATCTGTTATCAGCAACCTTTTCAGCGATTTTCCATCCATATTTGCCATCAATGACCATCTTCTTTGGTTCTTTCGGTAAAGTCACGTAGAATGAGAATAAAATAATAAATTGATAAAATAAAATAACACAATAATATTCTCACGACGTTTCGGCCACAACACAAGCAGCCTTCATCAGGTGAAGGGACGAGACTGTCTGGTAGGACAGCGCTGGAGTGAAAGAGCCACGTTCAGATCACGGCCTTTAAGCCTCAATTTTAGCACCACGTGATAGATAGTTGAGGCTTAAAGGCCGTGATCTGAACGTGGCTCTTTCACTCCAGCGCTGTCCTACCAGACAGTCTCGTCCCTTCACCTGATGAAGGCCGCTTGTGTTGTGGCCGAAACGTCGTGAGAATATTATTGTGTTATTTTATTTTATCAATTTATTATTTTATTCTCATTCTACGTGACTTTACCGAAAGAACCAAAGAAGATGAATCATTGCAGTCACGAAAGCTTTAAATCGAAAAATCAATGACCATGTTTATGAACCATATGTTTGAGGAGGTAGTATGCACCGTTTAAATAAGGTTAATAAACCGTATAACACAAGACTGGTCAATGTGTCTTGAGCATCTGTAAACTGATCTGCGTAATGTAATAGGTATCTAAAATAAAAATTTGAAAACGATACACTATTTCATTCCCTTGCCTTCAAAGGAACACGTTTAAAATGCACGTTTCATGACAATAATGTAAGTGCGAGCATATTGACAGCTAGGTTAAGACAAAATACGTGTTCGTCACAATTCAAATCAGGCCTGTGTTGAATACAATTTGTTTTCTCGATTTTTTTCTTAGAATCCGCGCGTGACACACACCGGGCCATATTGAAAACAGCGAGCGCCCTCGCTGCGAGGCGTTGTGGGAATTCAACAAACTCCATTATCTGCCAAAAGGTTTGGGTTTAAAAAAAAAATTCTCACCCATGTGAGAAACCCACAGTATTGTTACGATGACATTAAGAAACAAAAGGAAGTTTTCACAAAAGCACTTCAAAATAATTGAAACGTAAAAAAAATATTTAAAGAGATGTCTTTCAGCAACTTTTTCTTCTCAAGGTGTGTCAATGCAGGACATGTCATTTGGGACTTGAAAGGAAAAGAACATAATAATCTGCTTGTCGTATCACTCAAAGTCATTAACAGAACATATTTCAATTTGCATGAGGAATTTGGTAACAACATCCTAAAAAAAAATTATAGACATAAATTATCGTACAAGACGCCGGAAGACGTGCCACATGTCATTTACATCCGGTTTGGCGAAGTTCGCAGAGCAAAGGTTCTCATGTGGCCTGTATTGCCCAGCTTGTTTCTTGGTAAAACATTTTAATAAATAACTAAACAAACAAATAAAATAATTCACGAGTTACATTTTGTTCTACTTCTTCCTTTCAAGCAATCTTTACCGTAGGAAAACTACAAAGCTGATGATGGACTTTAACCTCCATTACTGAGCATTGGTTTAAATGTTTTTATCGCTTTACTGCCACGCTGTAGCAAAGGCATGCCTGGGGCAACTTAGTGCAAGTATTTGCTGTAAGTGTGCCCGTAACCCAATAAACCTTTTTTGTCAACATTGGTTCAGCACCTGATCCCCTCATGCCCTTGTGGCACAGATAAACACACTTGCACACGTGTAAATTGCGGGAGGGCCTCCAAAGTGAGTGGAATACACCTGTGAGCTACCCCTCTATAGTGTATGCGTCGTTGTTGGGAATTATGGGTAAGGGCAATATAAGCAGAACTCCATTCTCCATCTCCAAACGGGAATACAAATATGTTTTAGTCAATCTGCCGACTGACTTTCCACCCCAATATTGTCCAGATTAATGTGTTTAAGCGAACAAGCTTTGGACTGGTTTCAAACTTCTGGGTCCTCATCGCTGCTGCCAATGAGATCTAGGTTATCAAATGTGTGTAGCACGATGAGCGAACATTTACAAAAAAAATATTTTACCATATAAGGTCCACTGACCTATATAGCTCTTTTCCAGAAGCAACTTGGCCACAAATAATAGCACAACGAAGTGGCTTATCGTGTGGAAATGTATGGCAGCCAAATACTCTAAACGCATTTTGATTCTAAATCAACATGCAAAAACTGGAGGACCTGGAGAAAAATCCACACGGCCACGGGGAGAGAGACATGCATATTCCAAATATGCAATATGCGTCAGGGTCGGGATCGAACTCACCACCTCCTGAATACCAGGCGAAGGAGTTAACATCTCACCACCGCGGTGCCCCTTCTGCCATCGCGCCACCTCAGCATGTTTTGCCAGGCATGCGCTTCTCTAAGGTTAGGTAGAAGTGCAGCTCTGCAATGTCTTACTCACGCAACTGCAGGCAGAAGGGCCTCCTATTGAGCCAGACATCTTGAAAGAGGTGGAAGTACCCACACTTCACCGCACCACACGCGACCTGCATACCCATTTACACTGCTCCCTCAGGTTGACTGGGCCTCAAAATGAATATCTGCGAGCAGGAAAGGGAATGGTTTGGGCCATCATGAACATTGATGGTAAGAAACTATACAATTTCTGGCTTTCAATGCATTGAATACGGGGGATCCTTTCTGAAACAAAAAGATACTGTTCTGTAAAACGCAAATCATTCTTCTGCAACCCCCCCCCCCCTCGCAGCCACCAAACAAAATTCTACCATGCATTGAAGGTTACCACTAAAAGGGCTACACTGCCATGTTAAAAGAACTGAACTCTTCTAACACTACAGTGGGCGAAAGATACGTTTGGAGATTAACACTGCCCACGCCACGTATTGTTGTGCTTTCTTTCGTGCTTAAGGGACTGAGAAGCGAAGAACAGCCCTTCGTGCGCACGCGCTTTTGTCCATGAGGGTGATTTGTATCGCCATGCTAAACACTCGACTGACATAAACTCATCGAATTATACTACTGGACAGGAACACAACAGGTACGTGAATTTGCGCGCATACTTATAGAACAACGAAGCTCGCACGCATGGTGTATTGGTGAGCACACCAGACTTGCGATCCAGAGGTCGCTCGTTCGGTGTTCTGCCGCGGCAGTTGAAGCGACGCATTAGTTTGGCACATGCTGTGGTTAACCACTCGGCAGGTCGTGTGCTGTGGAGCGGAGTTGTAGGTACGCCCCATCTATTGCAAGACGTCTGGCTATTGTTGAAGAAAGCAGCCAATGGCCCTCTACAGGGACTCAACGGAGCTCCCCTGAGTGGGAGGACCTTCCACAAAGCAGTGGTGTGAATAGGCAATTGCAGGGCTGCACCATAACCCATTTTTACTTTTTACGAAAAGAACCTGATATCATGTCAATTGTAACCAATCAGAGTTGTAATTATTCGCCCCATCACCACTGAATTATTTGTCGCTCTTCAGAGTTGTGATTTGTTTGAATCAAAATACATTATGGTGAATGTAGCGGCTGTCTAGTGGTTGGATGGGTCACATGAACACATCATGTAGAATAACACACATGCCCATATCATGAAATGTATCGGTATGTCTCGGGGTGGTATGTAAACATTAAGCCCTATCCCTCCCCCACGTACTGAACCCCACAAAGATTTGATTAATTGTCACGATTCTGAATATCAATTCAATGTTTTTTTTACACAAGATGAGTCATTGTTTTTAAATGTCTCATCTTGTTCGTCCTATTAGCCTCCACATACCATTAGCTTCATTGACTTGTCAGTTGCATCAACAATAAATATGAGATAAATACACACGTCACTTAAGGCACACACAGAGAGCTTAAGAATCACATTAATCTATCAATCGACGAAATCTTGCACCATCTGGACATGCGGCAGTGGGCTCAAGTGCTTTTGACAACTGGTTGAAAGTTTGGTTTAGGTTCCTCATTCACCATTAGCTCTGTCTGAACAGGCAGTAAAATGAATGAAACCAATTAAAATTGGCCCCAGTGATGAAATAAACATTGCGTGTGTGGCCTGACCACATCATCCAGCGTCGCTCCACCGTGGGAGAGTGTCCAAACAGCCTGCAGTTGCAAAGCTTATCCTACCGCTTGCCGACAAACTCTCGGCGTGCTCTAGCCCGTTCACGTATCGCAATGTTCGTTGTGTTTTTTTAATTTTCTTCCCAAACTCAAAATTGGTCACGTTGCGAGATTGGCTCAAACGCACGCTTGTTCGTATGTGCGTGCGCGGTTTCACAATTGTCATTAAACGTGAGCCAAACAGATAATCGGGTGCCGTGTCTGGTCAAAACACGTGCCTAGAATTTTCATCGCGTGGGATTAGTCCATTAGAGGCAATCAGGGCACTGCGTGTGCGTGCGCCAGTGCAATCCTCGGGCCATTCCTGTTAGCCACGTTGGTCAGTGGAGTTTGGGAATAAAAATTTGGGAAAAGGGGAAGGCAGGACAGGTTCAGATGTGGCTCGCCACTGATGTTAGCCCTGGCCAGGAATCAAACTCCGCTGTGTGTGTTCAGAATGCAGTCCACTAACCGCTGTACCAGTGCTCCCCTTGGCAATGCAGAATCAAAGACTAAACAAAGCTAGAGTCGAGGGATGTGGGTGGCCAAGCGAAATCGGAGGATATTCAGTGAGCTTGCAACAATTCGCCACACATGTGACTCAAGAAACAACTTTCTTTTTTAACATTCTGTTAAATGTAGTGCCTCTAATGGCTGCAGGGTTTCACGTAGCCCATTGCATACAACTTATACAAATGGAAGATGATGGATTCCTAAACAGGCAATTCGATGCATGTATCTTGAGCGTGATAATCCACACCAATCCACAGCGAAGGGATGGAAAAGGAGATGGAGCGATGTAATCAGCTCGAGTGCCAGTGCTGGGTAGATTATTACATCGCAGGAACAATGGTGGCAGCTTAGGTAGTCCTTCATCTAGCAATGGATTGACCATGGTTGATGATGATAATGACCTACACATCCTTGTTTTGAGTTACTGACATATATTATTTACACCTGTGCATACCTGCTTGTCCCGTCGTGCCAACGCACGTACACGCGTGCCCAATGGCTATCAAGTGTGGCTTCCCAGAATTCCAGTATCAGAGGTGTCTTCGCCTGTCTCCGTAAACAGATGACATTCCTCCCCCACCCCACCAAGCCCCAGAGCCGGGCACTCCTGTGCGGGGATGTTCGGCACCCCTTCCTTTCTTTCAACGGACCTAACCCCGAGTTCTTCAACACGCCCAACACTGTCGCTAAATCACCTGGCGTCCAATCACGATTTTTCAGCCTCCCCTTCCAAGACTACATCTACCCCCACCTTGTCCTGCTCCTCCGCATATGCACAAGATTTTCATTCCACACGCTAAAGAAGAAGAAAAGCCAGCATCTGTAGCTCCTCGCTGTATAAATACGTGGGGGTTTACACGACAAGGCGACACAAGGCGGAGGGCATCACAGCTTGTTTGACAGCATTGTTAGTGTTACGTGGCAGTTTGTGAGAGCCGTAAACCATGGCTCCAAGTAGCATTACCTGCACATCTGAGCCTTATGATCAATGCAGATAACAAACAGGAATGGCTCTGTGTTGCGTTACCCCTAATTCACAGCAGACACACGACACCACTTTTGAGTCCATAAAATTTAAAACCAAATCCATCAGTGAAGCAGGATTTCATACGGCGGAGCATGGACGTGTTTTTTTTAGCTCCCCACGTAGAAAAATGGTTTGGATTATAAAGTTACGCAAATGGCACCGACGAGTGCGTCTGTGTTCTCTTCTCGTATCTCATGTCACAAACATTTTCAAGCAGTCGGGAAAAACAGCTCGTGTGGCATGCAAATGACTCAGTGGGGACACTACATCCGCAGAGAATTAGTGAGTAACATTGTGTCACCAAATCTGCTCTTAACGTTTGCACAATATCATAATTCTGACCTAGATTTCAGAAATGCACAATTAAAGCATTAGAGCAATGCAGCGACACAAAGCCTAAGCTACGAAAGCGTATGTCGCTTAAAATAAACTGTGCGGCTCTATTGGAGGAAGTGTGAAACCAATCGGATGAGAGCATCTAATCAGTCACTCCAGAGATGAAAGCAAAAAGGGATCTGTTCGAGTGCATTTGATTGATGGAAAAAAAATCCCATGAAAAATGTGCTCACAAAACGGTGATGACATCATTTAATAGGGCATTATGACTTACAATTAAGACGTTGTATAACTTTTACAGTGGCGCGGCCCATCGCGCACTGTTATCCGAATTCGATCCTTGCCCATGGCGAGTGAGTGGTGACTGAATGGGTTCGGCCCCCCACCGCCGTCCCACATGCCAACCCATTAGCCTCGCGAAATACGGTCAAATAATCCCGACACCCAACTGGGATGTGGGGAGGTGTTCATCTTGCAGTATATTGACAAAGGGCTGTTAAAATAACCTTTTTAATGTGCTGCTATGTTTGTGCATATACTGTCATTGGTTATTTCCTGCTTGTTTTACAAGTATACCTATAACAATGAGCAGTTGTGTTGTGATGCAGTATTTCAATCATGCTGACAAATACTTTTTTTCAAAGTATATCTATACTGCTGTATGAAGGCTGCCCCACCCTGCTCCCCCAACATCATGTCGGTCATGGGGGAGTTTTGACCATACTTCACTACACTTCTCAGTGTGCATTGGTAAAGGGTGGTGGCCAGAACCGATTCAGATATCACTCGCCATTTACGTTGGGGAATCAAACTTAGCACAGCACGTTAACCACTGCACCTCCACTCCACCTTTGACAGAAGCAACAAAAATAAAAAAAATAATATATTAACATAGTATAACTTTACATGCTATGCTGTGAAGCCGCTGACGCGAGTTCGCCTATCAATAACACAGTTAACATCAGTGGCAAGTAATAGCAGAATCAGTCCTGGGCCCCCATCCCTCTCACCAACCCACATAGACTGGCACGGCAAAATATGGTAAAAAAAACCTCGTGATTGATATGGTGGAGTGATAATAATGGAAGGAAATTGTTTTGAGTCATTTTTTTGCTTTAAAACTGTGCTCCGAGAATGTAGCTCAACAGTAATGCGCGGTGGCATCTCAACTATCACACGTTTATTACAAAAATTGGTACATTTGGTATTTATACCATTCAGTGGGGGAGGAGGGGCAATGTTGCTTTGTCGTAATCCCAATTCATCAATTTCCAGGTAATTTAGAAAATGTGGACTATGACGGTGGCACAAAATGTGGCATGCCCTGTCCGACTGACGTCACGGAATCTTTAACGTCAACTGTGAAGCAGACGGCGCGTGGTATTTTACGGTTGTTAAATCCCGCAGCGTTAAACCAGAGCTGCCCACCAGGGTCAACCCACGTACCACTGCAAAGAGCGGCAACCTCGCTAAGGGCTGGGCGGTCATTGCGGCCCCGGATCGAGGCCGAGTGATGCTTTTACGCAAAGTCTGATCATCCTCGCAGCAGTAGCTATTGGCTAACCATCGAACAAAGACGATCACTGCATCACGTCCTTTCAGATGCGCTTCTGCGATTGTCTGGAACGGTCTTCCTTCCGATATTAGGAAGCTACTGGAGCTATGAACTTTTATTAAACTCATTTCTTTAGAACTGTTTTTAGTGTTCAGTTTGTTGTCCTTGCCCCGCACCTCCGATTAGCACAGTTGTCTACATACGGTGCGAAAAAAGTTAAACATACATAGATTCACACAGAGACCTATAGACTCACACAGAGACCCATAGACTGACTCAGAGACCATAGACTCATACTGAGACCCATAGTTTGTCGTCCTTCCCCCACACCTGCGATTACCACGGTTGGCTACGTACGGTGCGCGAAAGAGGTTCAACATACATACAATATACATACGTGCATGCACTCTGTGCCTACCTTCAGTGCAGTTGGCTCCGGTCCATCCTGGGGCACAGAGGCACTTGTAGCCCGACGGTGACCCCACACTGGAGCCGCCGTTGGCGCACGTGTTGTTAACTGGAAAGAACAGACGAGGAGGATGTCACGGCTCGGCGAACAAACACAACGCCGGTGGGCATCCCGCTCGAAGCAAATTTTAATTCACGCATAAATTCCCGGATACGATTTCAAGGCACCTGGAAATTAATGAGGCCTCTCCAGCGCAAGCAGCAGTGCTCAAAACATATTTATTATCCATAGACGGGGCACAACTGTACGTGTGATGTGCTGCACATAGTGTGTAAGCAACAGGTCTGACGATACTCCAAAGGAGCAGGAACTGTATCGCATCCCTGTTGCAAGATTATCACGCCATTTCACAACCCCTCTGTCAATTCACTGCTGGATGAAGTTCGTCACCATTACATGTTGGTGTAAGTGAGCATACTTTCACGAGGTTGGTGACGGTAGGTATTCCAGGACTGGTTCAGACATTATATATCACAGGTATCAATCCCACCATTACTTTGCCTTATAGTAAATTTCAGAAATGAATGATGATAACTGGTCGGTTGGTGACAATGTAGGGCCTTTATCTGTATGTATGTACGTTGAACTTCTTTTGCACCGTACGTAGCCAACCGTGCTAATCGGAGGTGGGAGAGTGGTCACAGAAAGGTGGAGGTGATGGCCGGTGTTCCGCAATGACAAATTTCACATTGACAGTTGCTGGTCACGTGGCCAACAATAAAACAAAAAAACAGCCGCCACCGTGCACCAGTCACACGACCACTGACTGGCTGACCGGATTGGCCCGAGATTGCACAGTGGGGGGTTGGGTGTGGGGGGATCCGAACTGAAGCACAATTCGCCAGCGTGCCAACAGGTGCGCATTGATAAAAACCCACCACGCGCACGCGGCTATCAAAACGGTCAGCCGCGGTCCGCTCCGGGTGCCAGGGTTGTTTTTTGAGGGGCGACACGGGGGGAGCGCTGCCAGGCTGGCGTGAGCACACGCCGCACGCCGCGAGAGCGCGCAGAGTTCCGCCCGACGGTTTCCACCAAAACTCACCGATCTCGCAGTTCACGCCGTGGTAGCCCTTCTGGCAGTCGCACTTGTAGCTGTCCGGCTGCGCGTTGGAGCAGCTGCCGCCATTGCGGCACGGCTGGTGGTTGCCACAGTAGTTGAGGTCTGGGAGGCAGGGAGATTTGCGCACGATGAGACCAGTTGTCCACGCTTAATTACCCGCGGGTGTGCAATGAAATGAAAATGCACTGCCAGTGATTGCAAAGAGCAGCGATGCTAACGGATTTGGGAGACCGGTTTGTAATGAATTCTAAGTCACGGTTTGTTGAGCAAGTATCATTATCAGCAATCCTAGCCACTGCTTTTTGTGTGTAGGTCACTGTTCATCAAATGAGTACCTGGTGCGGTGTATAAATATTGCCACTAGGGAGACAAAGGTGGCCGGGTGTGGTGCTGGCATTAATAGGTGCTCACTAACAGCACTTTCCCCAAAAGTCTGTTAAGGCTATTGAAGGGATCTGTGTGTGTGTATATATAGACACACACACAGACTGTGTTAGACACAGAAATTAAGTGAACAGCGAGAAAGACGAGGAAGCTGTATTTGTGGAAAGTTTAGCCAGCTTTTGAAATATGCAGCAGACATTAAGGTTATTCATTTATTCACAATGGCACGAGCAGAAGCAAGAAATTCAATCCCAAACATCTACATTCGTCGCACACAAGTAATCCCGCACTTTGGGAGCCATGGTTGGTGAATCATGCAGAATTCATGGAGTGCATGAAAGTCCCAACTACGGCAGCTATTAGAAGGCAACAAAGCAAGTAGGTCAGTTGCTTACATATCTGTACAGAGTGCTGAGTGTTTTATCCAACCGTGAGTGTACGTATTTTCTGCAGGTTCTTCCATTTCCTCTCCCTAATACAACAGCCACAAGGAATAGTAGAGACCTTCCTGGATAATTATCGAATGGCTCCTGATCGGCGTTGCAGCGGTTGGCACCCTGTGCACTGAATCATAACCACCTTAACAAAGGATATGTTCTATCTCGAGAGATGTTACAAAAGAGATGTTCTATCTCGAGAGATGTTACAAAAGAGATGTTCTATCTCGAGAGATGTTACAAAAGAGATGTTCTATCTCGAGAGATGTTACAAAAGAGATGTTCTATCTCGAGCCATGTTACAAAAGAGATGTTCTATCTCGAGAGATGTTACAAAAGAGATGTTCTATCTCGAGCCATGTTACAAAAGAGATGTTCTCGAGTGTTTTTTCTGGATGCAATATTCGAATAAAACAAGATAGGAAACCAGCAACCCTGCTTCGATTCCCAGCCATGGTTAACATCTCTGGTGACTGATATACAGAACTGGTCCTTCCCTCCTCGCCAATCCACAGTGACCGGGCGTGGTGAAGTATGGTGACACAACTCCCCGTGACAAAAGGGCTGTAAATTATTATTATTTTGCATGTTCCAACAGCTGTGCTCACTTCCGATAACGTGACGGCAATGCTCATGACATCGATTGATATACAATTTTGACGGTCATTAATATACGAAGCGGATCCCCTCCTCTCACCAACAATCAGCACTGACCAGTGTTGTGAAGTATGGTAAAAAAAAGAGCCCCCATAACTGGCACGGTGGGGGCCTTCACCCTTTGGTGGCTTGAGAATGGCTGTATTTTTTTTTTTTACAAGAGCCTGGTAAAAGATACCAACCGTAATAAGGGAGGGGGGGGGGTTACGGAAATTCTGCAGATCGAAGTCCGAACTCAGTGCTCCTAGGTTCTGGGAGACGGCTGGAATAAAATTTCAACCCGTAAAATTTCAACGCACCTTTGTGAATTGTTCGTTCAGCAAAATTGATGAACACGAAGGGGAGGGGGGGGGGGCGTGCTACTAACCTTTGTCGCAGAGCAGGCCACCCCAGTTGGTGTCGCATCGACACTCCCAGGGCTTGCTGCAGCCGCCGTGTACACAGCCAGGATATGGGATGCACTGGTCACAGAAATGGCCCTGCCAGCCATACTGGCACCTACAGGCACACACACACACAAAAAGACAAAGACCGCCCGTTTAGCCTTAAAAGATTGTTGGGGCAAGCACTTTAAGCGAGTACCACCAATGAAGGCCGGCACAGCACACGAGGGGGGTGGGTGGCCAATACCATGCCCGGCCACATTTTTCTCCCGTCTGGCGCTGTTTACACATTGCACCAGGCACTAATTTGAGGCTGAGTCGATCTAGGGGAGGTCCAGGACCGGATCAAATAATCATCACTGGTGTTGGCCATGAGTGGGAATTGAACGCACTAACCGCTACACTACCGCTCTCCACATACACGCACACACAAACACTCACAAAAGCACAGATCACACCGCATCTAGTGTCAAACAACCACAGGGAAAATTGAAATTTAAGGACGCTATTTTATGAAAGAATTCATGATTTATGTTTTTGAATTAACAATATAAATGTTAATTACTAATGTATGTTATACAGCATCACCATTCAACTTCAAACCACCGTAGAACTCGTAACGCCGCACAGCTGTTGCACCGAGGAGCGGGAAACCACAAACGGGAATGACGGCAGACAGAACCGGCGTCAGAAATTTCCCAAGCTCTGTGGTCCTATCTTTGGATGATTTGCCAACAAATGATGGTCAATATAGTGACCTCAAGTATCTGCAGATAACACATGAACCAATTATAAACAACATGTTTAAATTGCCAAAACATTGAATCTTACACGGATGATTTGATGCAGCTACCATGAGCCTAATTACCAATTTTAATACTGTTAAGGCTGGCATGGGACACACCCACTTTGGTTTTGCCCTTCCAGTACTTTCGTAACCAACACTGTAGCAGTGATAATTTAAAGCTCTGTTGACCTTGGTGAGTTTCAGGTCAAGTTCAGATCCCAATTCTCAGTGGTATTGAGTAAGGCCTGGCATCACATTCATTTTGTTATCGGAAAGGCACATGTACATACACACGTACAACTACAAACACACACCAAACAAACAGCGTTCCCCACTCCCCTACCCTTTCTCCCCGGTGGCTGTACAATATCATTTTTGCTGTAAAATCGCAATTTTTTGTTTATTTTACTCAATATGTTTTTATTTTATTGCTTTGGCAACTTTATTGATGAACAAAAACAATTGCTGCGAACGCCGCAAGGAGACGCACGTGTAGAGCGTTCTAAGCTTGCCGAATGTTGTTCATTTGTTATAATCGAGACGGGCGATTCTTGTGGACAACAGAGAGGGAAAGCGAATCTCTCGCACGTGTTGGTCCGATGCGTGGTCGCCCACGAACGCGTGCTTGCGCGGACACCAATGCACGCTTACGGATGCGCGCGTGAGCACAGAGAGACTCCGCCGGGTGGAGCGGGGAGGAGAAACGCAAAGCAGTCATTTAGACCATTTCACTCCAGGGGGGCCTTCTGCCACCTTGTGTGCAGTGAACAATAATACTGACAACAGGGACCAAAAAAAGCACAACTTGATTACAAGTTGTGCTTGTTGTGCTTGTAATCAAGGTCCCGCACCTCCGATTAGCAGGGTTGGCTACGTACGGAGCGAAGGAAGTTCAACGTACATACATTGGGGGGTTAATTCAATGACAATGGAGGGGAGTATTTTACACAGCCTTTTAATATTTTAAGGGGCGTACATTCTTTTGTAAATTATATAATCATAAAGAAATCTACAAACGCTTCAACGGCTAATTTGTAAAAAATATTTTCTCTGCTCGACTCTCGATGAACAAAAAACATGGCTTCTCAGCGATGGATCCAGAAGAGAAACTACAACAAAATAGGGGAATTATTTGAAGCAATAATGTTTTAGTTAAGTCTGTTCTCACACCATAAACTTTGTTTCATTACGCTTTCCTTGCAGACACATTGAGAATGTCTTGCGCCCTCGCATATTGCCTTCTTATACATACGGTCATCATATTCAGGCCATCCTTACAAAATAGACTAATGGGCTCTCACACATTTATAAACAAAGTAACAATGGATTGCACCCTTTGGGTTGCACTCTCATGCCTTTGGATTGTACCACTCTTCGATTTCACATTAACATGCTAATCTCTCACAGTAACATAGCCACTTCCGTGCCCTCGTCTAGGAGGCCACTCTCCTTCTATCTTACATTTGCATGCTAATTTCTCACATTAACATCACTAGCCCCGCCCACGTCTTGATGACCCTTGGGCTACACCCATTTCAAACCTTTTAAAACAGTCTGCCTCAGCAGCAGGCCATGCTTTCCCACCTAATGACGGACGCTTGTGCTGCGCCCGAAACGTCGTGATTTATTTTATTTTATACCTATGTGACTTTACCGAAAGAACCAAAGAGAATGGATTCCTGCAGTCACGAAAGCTTCAAATCAAGAATGATTATCTCTTAAACAATATTTGTTAAAACATAAATCAATTACCACTTTACTCGAGCATTTAAATATCAAAACTGTTGGAAATCACGATGGGTGTAGCAATGTAATACTCTTCGCAACATACAAGATTTGGGGTCACAATTTTATTTAATATCTGATCAAATGTGGCAGCCTCGAGTGGATTGAGGAGGGTCACATTGAGCGATTACATAGAACGTACATTAATCTAAAACAGTTGATTCTTACACATGGAATTCGATGCATGCAATGCGAGCTTAACAATCGATATTAATCGGCGCGTTGTTACATCCCCTATGAATTGACCACTTCAACGATAGCTTTCACGGCGCACAATCTAATCGGCCTTCTGCCGCCAATTCAACCTAACCCCCGCATCTCGAAGGGAAAGCACGGCAGGTAATTGCCAATCACGTCGTTACGTAAGGTAAACTTTTAGGTCGTGTGGGATTTCTTTACTCTCGCTAAAACAAAGGCATGCGACAGACAGCAGCCAGAGCAGGTGCTGCCTTGGCACCAGGGTCCCCTAATCGTGTGAGCGCAAGCAACCACAATGCCCAGCCAAAATAATCTGTTTAACCTTAGCCCTCGAATTCCCAGCGCTAAGCCCGACGCTGCGTGGCTGTGGGGTAGAATTCAGCGTGCCCTCCGCGAGCACCGCGATGACGAGAGGAGGCAGCGAGAGGCGGCTGTCAAAGGTCAGCAAATCGCAAGAGCTCAACTAAAAATAATAAAATGGCCCCAACGTCAAGAAATCTGTCTTCACCCCATCAGCTGCGTGCTCTCGTGATAGGTGGTCCGTGCACCAGGGAAGGCGCCCGGGTACGATGGCAGACCAGCGGTGTAAAAAGAGATTTTGCCATTTCAACAGGATCAATTTCCTTCGCACCCTGGCATAGATTAATTTTAAAAAAAAATATTCTGGCATTTCTTTCCCCTCTCACAGGCAACCGGAGTTGTTTTTTCTTCAACGTCTTTAAAATGAAATTTTATTTGAAAAGATATGTAAACCAATAAGTTATATATGTATATAAAATATGTATCTATTTTCTTTAAAACAGTTTGAGTTGGTGCTCATTTCCATTGACAGCATTGAGCTAGTGGTGGAAATTCCAAATTTCTACAGCAGGCACAACTGCTCTTGGACTCTACACAAAGTGGTACTCCTCTATTACACCTCTTATAAATGATTGGCTGAGTCAATAGGCAAAAAATATTTGAACTCGCAATGTTATAACCATGAGCTGAGCTCTCTGCCACAGTGCCTCACAGTTAGGTGTTGTAAAATTAAGCTTAATTATTAATATTTACAATTATAAAGTGTACACCTTCATCGTCGTATAGTTTTACAGCTTCGTTATAGCCGCCTGTACACTTCTAAAACTGCTGTAACGCGTGCCCAACGGAATATAGCCCCGCGCCTTGGAAAACAATGACCTGGGACGTCTTCCAAAGTTAGAAATAGCAGCATAATGGCTAGGCAAAGGTAGGTATGTGGGCAGCGAGCGTGCTCGCGTGAGTGAAGGCAGCAGGTGGGAGACAGCTCTGTCTGGTGACTGCTGCACAGTGTGCGTGCTTTCTGCACCATCCACATCATCGCGGCGGTAATGGCCACACGGTCACACAAGGGATTTCATTATTTGTTGACCGCACTCCCGACTCGTTTTTAGAACACGCCAGTTACGTGGGCCTCGCACGCACGTGACAATTTTATATGAGGGCATCCACGTGACGCGAAATATGCTGGAGGTGGAGACGGAATGAAATGAAGCTCGTTTGCTAATTAAGCCGATGTCAGTGACGAGCGGAGGGAAAGCCTTGGCGCAAGCAGGCAGGCGGCCGGCAGACGGCGGGGACAAAAGTGACATCAGGCTACAAGTGGCGGTGGCAGGGCCCCCATTATTCGCAGCAGCTGCGCATCTGCTGATGAAAGAGGGCACGTGAGCTGCGTCACTACCCCCCCCCCCCAAACACCACCGCTGCCACGCGTTCAGGAGGGCCCATAAAGCCACCGAAAAGCAGCTGTTTTATTTTCGGTGCAGAGACGCATCAGGAAATAGAGTTGCTCTCGACAGACAGCCCTCAGCTCTGACCACCAACTGCAACTCCGTCCAAGCCCGCCCACCGCACATGTGTTTTTTTGTTATTGCGGCCCCAACCGATAGCTTTCTCGACGTGCCTGTTGGCATTTCACCCCGATCGCTGCCGTTATCGTAAATTAATCCGCTGTTGGCCGCGCGGCACAACGAGCGGCATTGCGCGGTGTCAGGTTATGATGGGTGGGGGGGGGCGAATTCCGTTACATGTTTGTCCAACAACTCGGCTTGCAATACAATACACCCAACTTGGTATTGATTCGGTATAAAAATATATATATCAAGCATGGATTAATTAAAATTGCTCAAATACTGTGTCGTAAATAACAGCCAACTGACATGTAAGCTTATACAAGGAATATGCCATTGAGTGTTACTTTGAGGAATATCAAATTTTAAAGGAACACATTATAAGAGGCTCCACTATTAAAACCATCGAGGAATGATAAGCTCAAAGTTTTATCCTCAACCATCTTTTCTGGTGTGACAACGATGGCTATCACACCTAAAAATGCAAGATAAAATGTATAACGTGATTTTATGTACGACGCTTTAGCAGCATTGCAGAGATGATGACAAGGGCAGGAATCGCGCCTAATGGGGAAGTAACTAATCTATAAATTCCCGAATGCCAACGAAAATGGGGTATTAAAAACTTAGTCTGTAGGGTAGAGTGGAAAGGATAAACTGGAGGGGTATAATGAAGAGGTTGACTGGAGCAGTTGGCATCCAACTGTGAGGACAATGTGTGTGTGTGACAAATTAACACAGTTGCATAGCCATTGATGAATACAATGTAATGTTCTCACACTTGCCATGAGAAAAGTGTATTGGCTAAAACAATCGTAAGAAATGCAAATATCCCCTCTTTAGCCTTATACACTGAAAGGGGCAAATCCTGTTAATGAATGGTAATTAAAGCCAACAAGGCACACGAGGGGGGAGCATGGCGAGCACCACCCAGTCTGACCACCTTTGTGTCTCTTCACGTCTAATGCCGACACACTGGGCCCAGCACTCGTCTTATTTTAAGTTGACCTAGGCACTGCCTGGTCCAGGTTCAGATACCAATTGCAAACTGATGCTGTGAGTGAAGGGGTATCAAACCACAGTCATTCCATGGTATTCAAAACAACATTCCACATGTTCATAACTAATATGTACCACAAATGTGCGGACACATGTTGTGTAGCTGTATATATGTACAAAAGTAGGTGGCACAAAAGTCAGGACACGTTAGGTTATTTAATTTATTTCAACGCTGCCTTTAAACTATTTTAATTGTTTATTATTTAAGTTAATATTTTATCCATTATAATCATGAATATCTATTCTTATTCTTCCTGTGGGAGGTCACCTCGAATTCATCAGTTACAAAACTCAACAAAGAGTTTTGAGGGAACTGAGATGAAACACAATCGATGGATGTCGCAAGATTACACTGGCCATCTTACAAAAAAGTCCTAAATTAATTAAAAAATGAATTCATGCATGCATTCGGTTTGAACATTTGTAAAAAAATATTAAATAACCCTATGTGATAAATCAATAAATATAATAATCTTTTGTGTCCTGAGATGGGATAATATTGAGTCAACTCTGAACAGATGCTGAGCACCCTCTCTTCGACCAACCCGCAATGACTGGTACGGTGAAGTATGGTCAAACACCCTGCATAGCTGACATGACATGGGAACGCCTTTATCCAACACTGTATTGGTAAAGGGCTGGTTATAATTAGGTTTCCATCATGTATATATGTATATCATATCTTATAATTAACCTCGTCACCTATTATATACCATGATGGTTCTCTCATAACATACTTATCAGGGTAAAGAGTCAAATGCCCCCCACCCTCCCCACAAAGTAGGCAGGCCAGGCAAGGTTCCCCATTTGTTCAAAAATTGCTTCAGGGCAAGAATTAGCATATGATCAAGCAAAACGATTGTGTATACATAGGGGTTGTAGGAAAATCCTAAATTTTACACTGTGACAATAGAATGGCAAAGGAGACTTTAACATGTATGTTGGACTTCTTTCGCAAGGTAGGTAGCCGACCTTGCTAATAGTCGCAGGGACAACCAAACTAAACACAAAAAGCAGTTCTAAAGAAATGAGTTTTCAATCGAGATTTAAAAGTGCATGGCTGCAGTGGCTTGCTAATATCGGAAGGAAGAGCGATCCAGACGGCCGCAGAAGCGTGTCTGAAAGCATGCGATTATGGTGACCTGTCTTTGTTCGACGGTCAGCCAAAAGCCGCTGCTGCGAGGATGACCGGAATTCGTGTGAAAGTTTCGTTCGGCCTCAACCAGGGGGGGGGGGGGGCAATTAAGCGGACGCCATCGAACCCGCGCAGGGGATTTGAATGAATGGGGGCCTCTCACGGAGTCGGCGGGCGGCGCCGCAGAAAGCTCTGCCGGGGCCGACAGGTGCCCCCCCCCCCCCTCGGGCCCCTCCCACCCCAAGTGCAACAGCTGCTACGCTCCGTAATGATGGAGCTATGCATAATAACTGTGGGAAAAGCCGCATCTTGAGTAAATAGGGCCACTCGCAGAGCATCGTGCCCAGGCTTGCGGTCAACTCTTCAACCAGGGCGGGCGCTAACAACGCGGCGACTAACTCAACCTAAAAACCTGTAAAACGAGCAGGCGCTTTTAAAATTCATCGATTTCATTAAAATTGCATGCCGTGGCAATTTTTGGGGGCGTTGTTAAAATAATGCTTTTCAGCTTTGATGGGCTGCCAAACTATTTGTTTTATTTTATTTTACCAGGTAAGGCCCACAGCTAAACAGCTCTTTTTCAGAAGCGACCTGGCCACAAATTATTGCTCAACTAAGTGGCTTATCACGTAGAAATTTATCGCAGCCAATTACTTTCAATGCATGTTGATTTTAAATGTGGAGGGAAAAACCGGAGGACTTGCAGAAAAATCCACGCGGCCACGGGGAGAACACGCAAACTCCAAATATACAACAGGCATCAGGGTCGGGAATGAGCCCACAATCTACTCTATTCCAGGCGAGGTAGTTAACATCTCGCCACTGTGTCGTGACGCCTGTGAGAGATGGCGATGACTGATTTGTGGAAGGCCTTTATCCAGCAGCGGATAAGTCATAGCTCAAAGTGAACGTATATATTTTTTATGCTGAGCTCGTTCATCTAGGGTTCTAAACGATGCGATAAGTTATCAATTTAAATTGATTCTTACAATCGCAATGCGTGCATCGAATTGTGCGTTAAAGAACTGGTAACTTGTCATACAGCACATACAAGTTGTGTATTCAAGTTACATTTAAGTTAATGGAAGTACCAAAAATGTGAAAACAAGAACAAAAGAGGAACTATACAAAGGTCAAACTGGACAAAGAATTATTCATTTTCGAAGTTAAAATCATGACCCCAAATTGTGACAATTCATTAAATTTCTGGGGAATTATTCACTAGACAACTATTGTTGTGTATGCTAGCAACCACCTTGCAAGCATGACCCGTACATATTTTCACGATATTACGTAAAAATGCAATGCACTCATATAATTTAAAATGTTCTACTGAGTCTCACGACTCTCGATTTAAAGCTTTCGTGACTGCAAGGATTCATCTTCTTTGGTCCTTTCGGTAAAGTCACGTAACTTTACCGAAAGAACCAAAGAAGAAGTCTCACGACTCCTTTCAGTTGGGTCCTGCCAAAGGATGTTTGGGCCAATTTTCCCCAAGATAATTTTACATGTAGGAGGTTATAGAATTGTACAGTGACCCCCCCGACCCCCACACACAGGAGAGAATAACACTGAAACTGCTACACAGGTGGGCCGGAAACCTATTTTCTGAACTGCTCCCCTCGTCTCCACCCTCACCACAGGTGATCCTTCCTGTGCATATGATCTCCGTGTAATCCATTAAACCCCAGGCCTCCTAAACGCTCACACTTGGCATTGTTATAAAAATACCAATGTCAAAGGGCGTGCTCAATAAAAGTTCAAACGCAACGTCACGTTTAGGATTGGCCAGGTTGCCAAATTGACAGGCCGAACAATCGCACGTGCGAAATCGCTGGAGTGTCCAAATTTGTGTGAACTATAAACAGTCGCCTGTTTGCAGTCACAGAGAAATGAGAATATTTGTGCTGATACTATCTATTCAACACGGGATTTCCCATGAGATTGGTCGAATCAGTTGAAGGTAGCCTGAGGTCACTGAACGTTTAACAGACTGGTGATATTTAATCAGGCGATATATGAACCTTATGGCGGGACCCCGGGGTCCCATAAGCCCCCGGCTCTCGCATAAACTGCGTTGCGACGTCATTTTTTGCCTGTTAAAGGTGAACGACAAGGCGATCTATTCCTCTCGACGAGCTTTACACGATGCGCTAATCAAAGTTTCAAAGTTTTGTTTCTTCTGCGCATTCGTCCTCGCTGCGCTTGGACGACACGACAACAGAATGATCCGCGCCAGGTGGGTCGTGGCGTTTGTGTGCACTGTGGGACGGAGTCGCCAAAAATACATTAATTAATTACGATTTTGACTTCCGTTTATTCGGAACCCCGGGGTGCCGCCATAAGGTTCATATGTGCGTGTGTGTGTATATATATATTATTTGACGAAACAGATAATGCTTTCTCCATTATATAAGTTTGTCCATGCTTCTCCAAACCAATTTGTGGAAAATATCAAATCAAGTCGCAAAGAATAACTTTGGAGAAAGCATGTCACCTTGGCTGACTTTGCTTTTCAATGTATGTTGGTTCAGTCTTTTCTTCATTTAGTCTTCAGTGTGGCTGTGTCCTTTTGTGAAATGTTTTTTAATTAGTTAATGCACAGCTGCGAAGTGAACTATTATATCGCAGGATCACGAGAGATGGCGGCGGCGGACTTTGAAGGCCCTCATCCAGCAGTGAATTGACAATGGTTGATAATGATGATGCTGATGAAAGCACGCGATATTTACGCCGACATTTTTTTGTTGCCGAATTTAAAACCCCCCCTAAATGTTGAAACTCATTGGATAATTATGTCCGAACACAAGGTGTTGGATGCATTTGTATTACCATTAAATGTACCTCCTCACCAATAATCCACAGTAGCAAAATCTGAGTCTCGTTGAAAACCCTCCCCCCACCAACCGTATGTTGTCAACGGGTGCCCGGTTACAAACACGCTGTGCGAGTAGCACGCAACAGAGCACACGAAGCGGGGGGGAAGGCGGGGGGGGCGGGGGGAAGGCGGGGGGGGCGGGGGGAAGGCGGGGGGGGCGGGGGGAAGGCGGGGGGGAGCGGGGGGGGGAAGGTGGGGGGGAGAAGGCGGGGGGGAGCGGGGGGAAGGCGGGGGGGGGGCGGGGGGGGGCGGGGGGGGGGGCGGGGGGGGCGGGGGGGGGCGGGGGGGGCGGGGGGGAAGGCGGGGGGGAAGGCGGGGGGGGCGGGGGGGGCGGGGGGGAGTGGGGGGGGCGGCGGGGGAGGGAGCGGGGCGGGGAGCCGGTGGGGGGAGAGTCGGCAAAGTGAAAGAAGCGAGTCGGGCTAAGAAACAATACCATCTCATTTGACCGAACCCTCCTCTCACAAGGCCATTAGCGTCTTGGCCACAGTCGATCGGATTACTGGGGTTCTGTACCTACCTACTCGCAAGTCGGTTTCACTTAGCTTCATTGGCTCTTAAATATTTATGCCTGTTACTGCACCGAGCGAAGCATACATTACGGTGCATTAATTTTCATACTTTTACACGGGGCGTGTATAATTATTTCAAGGCAGCACGGGTGTAATAGTTTACGATATTTGTTCTGTCCGTGCGTGCGTTACAATATTGTCATTATTTGTGCAAAACAGACACAGAGTTGTGAAATAAATGTTGCATTTGTACATATTCATTCTATAATTTTTTTATGTTGATTTAGCTCTCTTAAATTGTTATGTTGACACCATTTTAAACTAAAGACATAGTATGCTGGTGAATGCCGTGGAGCCCTCATGAAGGTAAAATATTGCTTCTCATCTTGAAGCTTTGGCTGACTTTTTGCACTTTGTGCATATTCCGATGGGCTGTGTGATGACACAGTGCTGAGCGCAGTGCGCTATGATCCAGGCGACCTGAGTTCAATTCCCAGACAGCTGACATCAGTGGCAAGTGATATCTGAACCCACACTGACCAAAGTGGTGAAGCATGGTCAAACAATCCCCATGGCAAAAGAGCTGTAAATTATTATTGTTTTGCATGCTCCAATAGCTGTGCTCACTTACAATAAATTACGGCGATGGTCATCGTATTAATTCATTATATTGGTTATTATGATCGCAGTGAAACTGATGGAAAGAATGACTCTTTGGTTCTTTCGGTAAAGTCACATAAAAAGAAAATAAATTAAATAATAGAATTTGACGTTTCGATTTCAACACAAGCAGTCGCCATCAGGTAGAGCTAAATTTGAGAGACAAAACACAGAGACACGGAGACACACAAACAGACACACAAGCAGAGAGAGACAACACAGAGACACAGAGAGAGACACACCACATAGACACACAGAGACCCCATGCCTCTGTGTCGAGGCCTTAAATAGAGAGAGAGGGAGGGGGACAGAGAGAGAGGTGGGTCTGCTGCAGCAGAGAAATTAGCATGTCACTGAAAGACCCAACAAGAGTGGTACATTTTAGAGAGAGTTGTGTGGAAATCCAACCCGAGGCGACCAAGGGAGAGAAAGAGCGAATGGACCTATGAGAGCCTGGTAAATTTTAGAGAGAGAAATCGGCAGTTTGAGAAAACAAAATTCAGCATTTTTTTTGGAAATGTAATGCAATGCAACACAGAGAGTGTGCTAACACACAGTTAATGCATAGCCTGGTTGATTACGATCTCCAAAAATTGCTAAAATTAGAAGTTAAGTGTGAAATTTGACAGAGACGGAGAGATGTGTGGAAATCCACCCCGAAGCGGTCGGGGGAGAGAAAGAGCGAATGGACCTCTCTATTTAAGGCCTCGACACAGAGGCATTGGGTCTCTGTGTGTCTGTTGTGTCTCTCTGTGTCTCTGTGTTGTCTCTCTCTGCTTGTGTGTCTGTTTGTGTGTCTCTGTGTCTGTGTTTTGTCTCTCTCTCAAATTTAGTTCCACCTGATGACGACTGCTTGTGTTGCAATCGAAACGGCGAATTCTATTATTTAATTTATTTTATTTCTATGTGACTTTACCGAAAGAACCAAAGAGTAATCCCTGCAATCATGAAAGCTTCAAATCAAGTTTGATGGAAAGAACACACCAAGCTTGATAGCCCTTGGAGTGGGAAGCCAAGTCGCTAATACTCTTCCCACTTGGGCATAAGGGTAATGGCATGGATTCTCAGTATACACGGTGATCTTTGCATCTCACTTGCAAATAATATTCCAGTATCTGCTTTGAAACTGGCATCAGGGTTTTCTGTTGGTAAGCGCAGGACGCCCTCTGACGCGTTTCCGAGTGGCGCCGCGCGCTGTTCTGCATGACGCCCAGCGTGTCGCATCCACACATGACGGAGTTTTTTTCTGGGCAAGCAACGTGGCGCGAAACGTTAGACGCCGTGCCGAACGCAGCACCTCTAATTAGCACAGTTAGCTACGTACAGTTGGCTTCGTATGGTTGGCTATGTACGGGGCGAAAGAAATTCAACATACATACGTACGTACATATGAACAACATGCGGGACAACCCGGAAATGCATCGGAGGGCGCCACGGTGGCTCAACCGCGAAAAAAGGTGCAGGAAGTCGCTCACTTTTGTCTAAAGCAATGGCATTTACTCGAGAACGTACTTCATAATTTAATAATTTAATTTATTTATCCATCTCGGAAAAGTTACAAGACGCTCGACTCACTTGCATTCCCCTGGATTGTCACACTGCCCGTGCTCGGTGCTGCATCCTTGTCTGCAAATGGCTGAAAAAAGAAAACGGACACAAAGGCAGAGGTTCGACTGTGTTCACACACACAAGACTAAACTAAGCAGACATTAACAATGTCACTGGACAGGGCAAACAGTGCACTGAGTTGGGAGGCTTTTACTCTCATATGCTAGTCAGAGCGGGAGATGAATGTGTAAACTAAACACCGTGCGCACGTGCGTGTGTGCACATGCGCGAACGTGTGTAGATTGTTTTGATACAAAGTTTTTTTTATGGGTTTCTTTGTATCAATGGCAGGCTCATTTCTTAATTTACACGTTCATAAGCATGGCTATTGTGAACAACACATATTGTGGGCGTTTTAATTGGGTAGAGAACAGTCTACTGTTGGAGATCAGTTGCAGCAGGGATGAGCGCATTGCCACTATGATCCCAGCAAACTTGAGTTTAATTATGGGCCGATTTATTTTTTATCTATTAAAACGCTAATGCAACAGCAGGCACATCTAACCCTTTCGTTCATTATTCGTATACAGTAAATGTGAAACTATATCGAGTGAAGCACTAAGATGTCTTCACAATACCATCGGCTTTCATTATCAAGAGCCCCACCAGAGGCTGTACAAGTCAGAGCGAATCCAGGTGTTTCCAAGCACATTATAAGCAGACGTGCCTTGTGAACGCTCCCTTGCAGATGTAAAAAAAAATCCCAGTGTGGCATTCAAACTGCATGCCCTCAAATTAACCTTCCACAATAGACTGTGGGCATGATAGGCGAATACCTCATACTGACTATAATCACCCAGGAATGTCTGTCCTTAACGCTTGTGACGTCACTCCACATCGACTAGCCCCCCTCATATATATTCATGAGCAGGTGCCATCCTCCAAATGGACCCCCCCCCCATTATTACCTACTATAATGAGCCAAGAATGTCTGTGTGCAACGCTCGTGACGTCACCCCACGTTAACCAGCCCCCCTCATTAATAATCATAAGGTGACGTCCTCCAAATGGACACCCCCCCATTCATAATAATTAGCGGCTGACGTCACTCCACATGGGGGGCGAGGCGCCTCCTTCCCCCTCCTCGGCGTCAACTTACAACCCTCACTACAAAGGTAGAACCCTCACATCATGCCATCTCCGTGATGCTGTT
The DNA here is from genome assembly GCF_048934315.1 of Petromyzon marinus. Taxonomy (NCBI): domain Eukaryota; kingdom Metazoa; phylum Chordata; class Hyperoartia; order Petromyzontiformes; family Petromyzontidae; genus Petromyzon; species Petromyzon marinus. The sequence continues at coordinate 23,280,659 of NC_133683.1, read as the reverse complement.
GAGACATCAAAGTAAAAAGGACATCATGATGAACAAGGGATTAAAATCTTAAAATGAAATAGGTCTGTGTCACCGCGCCCTTACAAATTGCACACGCATTAATGCAATGAATATCACGTCGCGATGTGCTTTTCACTTGCAAGTTTCAGGTTGCCCGTCCAAAGACGGGCAAAGGGCTAGTTGGTCAATATTGGCATTAGCTACTATAGGCAGATACACCTGTGTGTGATTAAGCGGACGTGTATTTGTCATGCCTCGGCACTTAGTCACCAATGACAGACAACAAGAAAAATCGAAACCCATCACGTAAATAAATATTTCAATAAACCTGGCCTAGCCCGACTCGCATGATAAACGTCTATAAATATGCCGAATGAGTGACACGCGGGCACACCCTCATTGGAGACCGTGAAGGAGGTTTGTCTCACATTGGGAGGAGGCTCGGGTCTCTTCCAGGACACTGCTCACTTGATGCGTTACTCTAAAACCAAGAACGCCGCTGAAGAGGCAACAAGAAGGGCGACGGAGATGCCACTGGAGCAGGGATTAGGGGTAGACGGAATAACGAGGGTGAGATGGGAGGGGTGTGGTGGAACCAGATTCAAGGATAGTGGGTGTAACTGGAGAAGATGCGCGGAATAGAAGCATGTGGAGAAATAAAATGTGAGCAACCAACTCCATGCAAGTCTATGGGTCTCTCTGTAAGTCTGTAGGTCTCTACATAAGTCTGTGGGTCCCTATGCAAGGACAGCGGGCGTGACTACAGAAGAGGCACGGAATAGAAGCACACATACATAGTAGAAACAACATTGAGTAGCCGACCGACCGCATGCAATAATCGGGCTTCTGTTCTTTAACAAAGGAGGAGAGACGATAACCGACGACGATAATAGCACGGCAACGACGAACAGGACCAACCTTTCTTGCAGTCGCCGCCGGTCCAGCCGTCGAGGCAGACCTTGTTGCCGTTGGAGTCACACGCGTAGTGGCCGAAGTAGTCGTCGCGCGGCTTGCACAGCTTGGTGCAGTTGGTGCTGAAGTAGTGCTCGTCGCACATCACCCGCAGACGGTAGTCCACTGTGACGGCGCGCGCGCCCACCGCTGAGTGGTTGTGCCACTGGTCGCCTGGGTTGATCATGCCCGAGTAGGTGACCCGCGTGATCAGCTGCGTGCCGGACCCCGTGTTGCCGCCGCTGCTGCCGCTGGCGCCACCAGCTTCCGGAGGAAAACGGACAGAACAGCGACGACGACAACGGGTTTAATTCGGCGGTCGGGGAAGGCGAGCGGTGCGCTGGGCCACACCGAACTGAAGTGGCTTGGTCAAGTACGGTCAATAAGGCCCCATGATGCGAAATGGCATGTGGGGAGGCCCTAAGCGAGCAGTGGATTATGAACGGGCTGGAAAATTATGATCACCGAGTCCTGGGTCACAAAAAGTCTCAATGGCCTTTTATCATCAACAGCCATAGTCAATCCACTGCTGCATCATAGCCTCCCAAAATTGCTGCCACTTTTCATGAACCTGTGATGTAAATAATCCGCTTAACACCTGCACAAGAGCTGATTTCATCAGTCCGTCTGTACAGTCGATGTCCTTTTGGATGGGTTCCATCGCTTAAGGGCCACTCCGTCATTATTCTATACCATCGGCGATCAACCCCTTCAAGCAATGGCTTTTGCCCAAGCTAACCTGGTTCTCACCTGGTTATAAATAAAGATTACCTACCTGGCTAGAAGAGTCTCAGGGCTCAAAAGAGCGTGTGAGTTAAATGGCTATGTGTACCCACGCATGCAATTTAATTCTGTGGTCGGATTTGCACATGAGTTCTGATAATGTGGCCTCAGATCACTTATTTCATTACGGAGTGACTTTTTTCTCATGAAATATTCTGCTGAGAGATGACAAAAACCCACACCATGCATGTGCCTGGCGCTGCACTGCTCCACCTATAAAACAGACTTTAGGTGATGACCAAGGGGACCTGAAACCCACTCAAATTCATATTTAGATCATGTGGGCCCATGAGTCTTGATACATCTACAAAACCCTTGATAGATATGGATGTTTCAAAGGTAGCTGCCTGGATAATTATTAAATTACTCCAATCGATTAATATGTGAATAAAACCTGCACTAAAGTCCACAAACACCAAAAATATGCCACGTTTCAAGTGCTAGTCAATAAAATATTGACACCAAATTCAATAATGCGTGATATGAGAAACATTAAAACAACATACCTGATAAAGTTTTATTTGTATTTTCATGCGTATACAGTTTTTTTTCAGAAAACAACCTGACTTTATTGTTCTAGTGCGCACAATAATTTGTGCAGTGGAATTTTGGAACAAAGTAAAATAATAAGGTATTTGCCTACCCGCACCTGCTTCAAGAAAAAAATGTGCGCTTGCCAAAAGCACATAAACGAAATGTTTTACAGGGTGTAAATCAGTGACTCGAGAGGCGTGAAGTCTGCCCATCACATGACTTCCAGGGTAGTAGTAAATTACCTGCACTGTCGCAAAAAGGACCCGTTCCATTTTCTCATTAACAGACCCACAATTGCACTCCCAACAAAGTGCATTCCAGCGTCTGTAACATGCGCAAGCAAGAGGCACCTCCACACATAAACCGGTTTCAAACTGCTGGCGACAGGACAGCTGCACGATTTTGGACGTACATTTATCCTACACCTTAAATGCGTGGGTAATCGTTCGTATGATCATGAAGGTTTTCTGTCTGTTACTTGGGCATAATATTTCAACCAATTAGGACTGTAATTGGGATGAACAAAAAAATGGTTGGCCACTTTTTTTTTCATGAGGGAGAAATACCGTGGTGTCGGACATACTCAGACGAACTGACTTAAAAAAAAAATCCAAACTGAGATGGTGATGGCGCATTCCATTTCGTGTGTGTGTATCAAACCATTAATTTCAAACCTGCACATCACATTAACATGCCGTACGCAGATTCCATAAATAAGCTATCTATTCTGAAACTATAATCACCTTAAATGTGTGCCATTAGAACATTTTTCGACATTTTCGCCGTGAAATTGCCTAGTTTGTGGAACTGCCCAAGAGCGAGTAGATTTTCGAGAAGGCTGATGGGGGCAGGCACAAAACGCGGGCACAGTCCCGAGCTTGGCAAGCAAGTCTAACCAGTGTCCGTTAAACTCACACCCGTTGCGCATGACACCGGGAGACGTGAGCAAGGAATCCCTGCGAGAGGAGGAATTAGCTGGAGCCACTGGCAGGAGATAACAGGGTGGAGACAGGATGGATGGGAGATGCAGAGCGCAGAGGCAAGCAGCCTTGAAGAGGCCTGTGCAGCTGTTACGGAAAATCTTGAGCGAAATGTTTGAGAGCCAGGGATCGGCCCCGATTAATTAAAGAACACTGCAGTGCTGTGTGCTCTGACAGCGCCGTTAACATACTACAGAACACTGCTGCCACTTACATCTAGCAGTGCATGGGACTGCTGGATGATGTAAAAGGAACCCCCCCCCCCATCAGATTCCCTGAGGGTCACTAAAAATTGCAGCATACTCGTGGCGATCTTCTTATTGAGGACATTGCTGCTAACACCCACGAGTCCACTCATAAACTGTTAGGTCAATGAACAATAGGTTAGTGTACTTTTTGCCAAAGTAAGGGACAAATTAAATGTTATACTTTCGTTTTTTTCCATCAACTCACTAATATTGAGAAGTTGGTTTAATCATCGGTGGCTGAGCCCTGAATTCTGAATTTCAACATTGCCAGCTTCGTGCTTTGATCCCTGATCCACCAGCCCTCCTTGGTTTCGCAGTACTTATAAACAATTTAATTCACTTGGCATGCTTTTGCAGTTTTGAAGCTAATTTATAAACTATGTACAAAACTATGCAACAAAAAGGCAGTAAACGTGTTCATTAATAAAAAAAACAATAATCTAAAATGCACTTTAGCTGATGTTCATCGGTTATTCTGCCCATTTAAAACTGTATTTCATTATTTTTGCTTTCAGTTTTAGACTTGTGAAAGCAAGTGTTTGAACATCACTTGAAAATCACATTGACGATATCGTAAACTGTGGACTAAAGAGGAAGTCGTAAAAACGTGCATTATTGCTCAAACCCTAGAGTATTTAGCAACCTTCAGCTATACTTCCTAACAGGGTATTGCAAATATAGCCTGTAATGGCCTTTAACAAATCAAGTCCTTATTTATTTTAAGGAACACTTCTCGAAAGACACAAGGGACGGTCAACTGTGCATTAAAAAAAGATATAACTTATATTCACGTGGAAACCAAAAAACTCCATAATGTATCACTATTTCACAAGTAAATATATATTTAGTGCTACTTTATTCTAAAAATGCACCAGTGTAGAACTATTGCTTGAGCTACACGTCATTTACACAAGGCATCGTGTTCTTCCGTTACTGAAGTTTCAATGTCCGTTGCTGGTCGTTAATCGCAGTGAGTAATTAGCAATGCACGTGACAACTTCCAGTGCCCAAAAATAACTAGAAAAACTCACTAAACTAAGGGATTCAGCGCTCTTCTGCTGCTGCACGGCTGGTGCGGAGAGGTGAATGAGACTTCTGGGTAACCACTGCCACTTTACACTGGCACATTCCAGCCAAGTCCACGGGAGACCTGTCCCCTTTGGTGGACTCTTCTCAGTCGTTACCATGGGAAATACACGCAGAGGATACTTGATAGGACTGACGTGGGCACTCACACTTACATAGAAAATTAATACTTTCGAAGAAATGCTTTCAGATGCTACCTGACCTATGTATATAGAAGCATTTTTTTAAAATAGTGTTGGATGATATTTAATGAATATTCATAATTTATTGCACAAACGCTAACGTTAGTATAATTGCTTTCATTTATGTTAATATTTGGTATATTCACCTAGTCTTCAAAAAGTTATTCCGCAAAATGCCACAAGGCACTTTAGCCAACGTTGTTACGACAACGTGCGTTAGAACGTGACCTTTACCGAGGAAATGCTACCCAAAATCCCTTCTAGCACTGCGTTCAAACGACAAGCCGAAACAAAATTTATTTTATTTCATCTTATAAAGTATGCGCACCAGCGGAACTAAACATTCCATTCGTGACAAGAAACAAAAAATAATATATATTACCTACGCGGTGAAGTTCTTTGAATCACACGTACACACCACACACACACATTTATGATTAAGAATGTTAGCACTCACTTATCGTATGAGTAGAGAACATAGAAAGATAAATGCCAACAATGACATCATCTCATATTTGGGCAATTTGATTATAAATGAAGAACAATGAATACATAATAATAACTCTCCCGCAAGTGCTTGATGAGTTTTTTTTTTATTTTATTTTATTTGCCACCACAATACAGGGACGCTGCCATGGTGTGATGGGTGCAAAGCAGACGACTTGCGAGCCAGAGGTCGCCGGTTCGATTCAACCTCTCGGCACGGCAGTTGAAACAGTGGTTAACTACCTCGCCGGGTATGCAAGAGGTTTGTAGGTTCGATCCTGATCCTGCATGTTCTCTGTCCCAATGGTCACGTGGATTTTATTCCGGGTCCACCGGTTTTTCCCTCCAAGTTTAAGAACGTGCGTTTAGAGTATTGGACTGCTATACATTTACACGTGATAAGCCACTTCGTTGAGCTATCATTTGTGGTCAGGTTGCAATCTGAAAAAGAGATACATAGCTCAGTGGGGCTTACCTGGTAAAAAAAAAAAACCACCTCGCTGCCCCCAGGCTATGTCCACCAAGTGGTAAAAAAGACAGCTGGTCAATTGGCAGGCCGTGCCTGGTGGGGTAAATGTTCCCGCTCCCCCCTCTTTCAAGACATTTGGCCAACCTGGAAGAATGGCGAAAAACCCTCAACAGAGGACCTCTCTAGGGCTCCATCGAGTGGAGGCCTTTCTGCCAACAGTGGAGTGAGCAAGAAATTACAGGACTGCACCTTTACATATTTTTTTTATTTAAAACTTTCGTGACTGCAGGAATTCATATTCTTGGTTCTTTCGGCAATGTCACGTAGATAGAAAATAAAATAAAGAAAAAATAAATGAAAAAATAAAGCAAAAAACACGAATTTTTCATCACAACACAAGCGGTCTTCATCAGGTGGAGAGAAGACCGCGTGTGTTGCGATCAAAACGTCGTAGGTTTTTTGCTTTTATTTTTAATTTATTTTTAATTTAAATTACCGAAAAAACCAATATATTTTTTTAATATATAAAGCATCTTGAATTGAGGGAATTCATTGGAAATGACAGTCTTAAACCGAATAAATACCAAAGCTCAGCCAGGTGAACTCACCAACAGTGGCTATATGTTCTACTCTGGCTATTGGCCTTTTTTTAATTACCAATATTTTGATTCAAAACAGGTGGCTATGTCAATGCCCATGCATGTCTAGGAAGCAACCCGAGAGCCAGCACGAAATAATGCTCACGTCAATTATTTACACAGGGAAAGCCTCAATGAGTCGCATGACTCTTATTGAGGAGGGTAAAGTATGGGTACTCACACCTCTTGCGAGACATCTGGCCAGCCAGCATGGAAGAGTAGACCGAATACCCTCGAGAGGAGCCTCTCGAGAGCTCCCTCAAGCAATTGCGGGCCTGCAGCTGCACCTTTTGACAATGCACCCTAAGGTTAAAATGTATGCATCGCGTGGCAGACTGACAAGGAGAACGTCAGGATACTGCCAGTTAAGCACTTGTGTCCTATGTCAGGTCGCTGGCAGGTGAATCCCACCTTAATCTCTACACAGAGACACGCCTCCGAAAAGTTCACAAACACGGAGTGACACGATCAGCACTTTGGGGAGAAAACTCCAATGAGCTAAGTGCGGAGATTTAATAGCAAGCAGCACCAGGGCGGTTATAATGAGAGTGCCACTGGTAGAGAGGTGGCTGATCAGCTTAGCAGGCTCATGCCAAAGTCACTGTTCTGGGTGCTAGGGCATGCCCTGCCCTTGCAGATTGCTCACCTTGTTTTGGCGACAACAAAGCAAAAGCCAGGACCAATGCTTGTTGCCTTTACTCAATTTGCCGATGACCAAAGCCACCCTGAGTGCACAGGAATCTCGTGAGATCTAAGCAGGCGTCGAGCCTGGTTGGCAGTCGCATTGGGTGACCACCGAAGGCTTGGCATGTGTTTTAGCCGCGGGGCTGCGAGGTGGCCAAAAGATGGCAGCGCTGAATGCTGTCCCCTTAAGTGTGCAGGTATTCTCTGGGTACTCCAGTTTCTTACCCATTCGTCAAACACTCTTTAATGAATATGGTCAAATATCACGTCGCACTCTCCGGAAAAAAGATTCACGAAACTCAGCGAGGCATTCCCTGTGTAAAATAACTGACGTGATTATTCATTCATGCTGGCACTGACTGGTTCCTAGACATGTATGGGCATTCACATTGTCACCTGTTTTAAATAAAAACTTTGAAAAAAATTCTAATAAATGATGCCCATAGCCTAGGTAGAAAATATAGCCACTGTTATGTCAGTGAGTTTAATTTGGCTGAGCTTTGGTATTCACTCAGTTTAAGACTGTCAATTCCAATGAATTCCCTCAATTCGAAACGCTCTTTGTAAAAAAAGGTAAAGGTGGAGCCCTGCAATTCTTTGCTCACACCACTTCTGGCGAAAAGGCCTCCACTCGCGGGAGCTCTAGAGGGCCCTTTGTCAATGGTGTTTTGACCTACTCTTCCATTATGTCTTGGAAGGGGTGGGAGTTGGCACACTTTAGCCCACCAGACGCGACTTTCCAATTGACTACTTTGTGGAGTACCCCATTCATACCGCTGGGTGGGCAAGCGGCGGGGGGTGCGATTTAAGAAACGTGCACCGTTGTTTCAAATGCCACTACCCGGAGATCATATCGAACAATTCCCGCATCATAACCATTCAGCCAGGGCAGAATGCCAATTCAAGATACACTAATAATAGAGGTTTTCTTTGGGTTAGATTGCGTAAATATATAAATGTGTCTTTAAAACCCGGCACCACCCGACACAGCCAACTAGTAACGGTTGTCACGTAAACAGAACGTGCCAATTCGTCACTGGTACAGCAGACCGGTGTGTTGTAAAGCCAAGCCGCAACATTTACAATCTGAGTTCGACGTTTCGCCAGTAATTACAACTAGCTTCATTAAGCGACAGCCAGAAAAAAAAACCTCTTATGAATTATATTGGTCGTGAAAGCCTACGTGTCAAGATAATCTATTAAACATATAAATGAATGACTGAAACATGAACCAGATGAAAGTGATCCAGTGAAAATGCGTCGATATTTCCGTTCCTGTAGCGGATAATACTATGTAACACAATTTTTGTTCCTGGGTAGTAAGTGTTATTTCGTAATTGCTGATGCCTAAAAAGTATAGAAAATGGCTATTATTCCCCACAAACTTTCCTATTGTGACCAAGATAGTGATATTTTGAAATGTACCTATTATCAATGATAAAAGGGACGACTTTCTGTCTTTTGGTTCACATAAAGTCAGAAAAAAAATACATGAATCAAAATGAACATGTATTTATATCAAAGTAATACAAAAAATACTACAAAAGATTTCGAAGTGAGTAGTTTTTAGAGATTTACGATTATACGGTAAATCACTTTCACGAATCAGCCCCCAAATGTAGTCTCCCATCATGTTCTCGTTATACTGTTCTTGGTAGCGGCGTTCAAAGTCCAGTATATCCTGGTGGAAGTGCTCACCTTGCTCCTCCGAGTACACTCCCATTTTCTCCTTGAATTTATAAAGATGAGCATCAAGGATATGGACTTTGAGGGACATCCTACAGCCCATTGTGTTGTAGTTCTTCACCAGTCTCAACCAGCTCCACATCGTTTTCGGCCTTGTGATTGCCCAGGAAGCCACGAACCACTGCGACAAAGCTGTTCCAAGCCGCTTTCTCCTTACTAGTGAGCTTCTTGGGGAATTCATTGCACTCCAGGATCTTGATAATTGTTTTTTTACCCTTTTATCTGGCAACAAAACTGACACCTTTTTTTACAAGGAGTCATGTTTACATTGACCACAATACCTGCAGTCGGAACGCAAACAAAAAACAACAACTCTGATAATGTATGCACTGTTCTTGAAATTGATTGGTCCACACCCGAGACAGCTTTCTTTAGAGCCTCGTCTCACATGGTGTTGGACCAAAAGATGCCAAAAGGCGCACAACTCAAAGACAATGCAGCATCAGAGTATGAGAGCTCGGGGTAAGCATTTACACCATTGGAAACCTCATTTGCCAGTAACAAAATATGATAATTGTTTTTTTTACCCTTTTAGGATCTTCTTTATTTGTGGTCCAACGAAGACACCGGCTTTGACCTTTGACTCAGACAGCTTAGGGAAGAAGCCTTGAAGGTACTTGAAGGCTGCCGATACCTTATCTACAGCTCTGACAAATTGTTTCATGAGGCCCAATTTGATGTGCAATGGTGGCATTAGCACCTTGCGGGGGTCCACCAGTGGCTCCCACTTGACGTTGTTCCTCCCCACAGAGAACTCGGTCCGCTGTGGCCAGTCCCGCCTGTGGTAGTGCGCCTTGGTGTCTCAATCTTTTGTAGTAATTTTTGTATTACTTTAGTATAAATACTTGTTAATTTTGATTTATATGTTGTTTTCTGACTTTACGTGAATGAAAAGACACAAATTCGCCTGTTTTCTCATTGAAAATAGGTAAATTTCTAAATATCAATATCCTGGTGACAAAAGCAAAGTTTGTGGGGAATAATAGCCATTTTCTGTACTTTGAGGCATAAGCAATTAGGAAATAACACTTACGACCCAGGAACATAAATAAATAAATACTCCAGTGTAATAGTTCCCGATTCCCTTCGGCTCAGCAGTGTAAGGACATCGCGTCTTAACATGCGCTTGTAACGAGGCAATTGAGTAACTGCGGTTTAATAATTCAAACGTCACCATGGCAGTGGCACATCGTGACTGGTCTGCTGTTGTAAACCAGACTACGGACAGCATTGTTTTATTTACGATTTGCTGTGACGCATACGAAGGATAGGTGCAGAATATTATACCTTGATTAGTTCGAAGTCATCGTACAGGATCTGAGTATTCACAATGCTGCTTATGTCGCCAACTCGATATGGCATTGATGATTTGAGCAAAGTTAGAAAAATATAATAAAACAATATATCATAAAAAATACGTACATAAATTCTTCTACTGTTCCTAAATGTCATTAGGATTCCCAAGGTATTATAGCTACATGATTGGTATGTTCAAATTTAGTAAAAATGATCAATTCTGAAGGACAAATGCATGCTTCATTTGTTGGAACCCATATGTATATAATTTGCCAGCTTAAAAACATACTTATTTACCGTATACACACACGTGTATAAATGTTACTATATGTTGTATTGTAATTATATTTATACAAACAAAATGCAATCATTGTTTTGATCATATTTCACCACACTGGCCAGTGCGGATTAGTGAAAGCGGCAGTACCGTTTCAGATATAACTCGCCACGGATGTTAACCGTGTCCCGTAATCAAGCTCAGGTCAGCGGGATTGTCGCCCAGTGTGCTAACCACTGTGCCACCACTCCCCTCCGCCCCCCCCCCCACATGTACTTACTGTTGTGTTTTCACATTTGTGATACAAGCACAAACACGAGGGAAATAACATGAACCTGGGAAATAAAATATATTCATACATTTTACCAAAGTGGTTTGGACATTGTAACGCAAATATTTTGACCAGTTTTTTTTAGCACATTGATACAAAAATATATAAAGATTATAAACACGTCGATTTGTTGAACGAATAACAACTTTTCCTGAGTTATATAACGCACGAATATATAAATAAGCAAAATATAGAACAAAAGTGGTATGTAAGACATCCTCTCTAGAGGCTCAAGGTGGACATCACATTTATAAACCAAAGCGCCTTCACTGCCTGCTGCTTCTGTCCCAGATACAGTCCCCCCCTCCCCTCCCTGGAGGGAGGCAGGTGTTCGTTATAAAGAAAGCTGCACTTCACGCATTATATCAATAGTGATATAATTCATATTAATTAGCAACTACATGGCAGCACCGATTTGGAAAAGAGCACGTAAACTCGGTGGTGGTGGTGTGGTGGTGGCGGTGGGAGAGGCTGGCGGTGGTGGTGGCAGGTGACGGGTGTTCACCCCCAAAAGAACATTAGCGTCGGAGCAATGCAGTCCGCCCGATGGAAGAATGTCGGAACCGCTTTGAGTCTCGGCGATGTTGGCACAAACGCATCACAATGACATGACCACCGGAGATTTTCGCCGCGGGCCAAATCAACTGAGCACCGGGCTGAGTCTGCATTCAGTGCTCCGCGCAGACGCTTCTCTTCCGCCTCCTCTCCACGTAGCTATCGTCCATACACCCTCACCTACCTCCCTCTGCTCGCTCACTTATCCCACATAACCACCACGGCCGCATCGCTTTATCATTAATATTTTGATTCACGCCAATTTACCAATCATAATATTGGCCTGCGAAAAAACTAGATGTTAAGCACCTTCACTGCCTTCTGCTTCTGTCCCAGATACAGAGTCGTCCCCCCTCCCCTGCTCCCTCTACTACCCTAGAGGCAGGTGCTCGTGGCGTCACGCCGGCATGCGGTGATGTAAGCGAAACATCAATCGCGCTGCTTGTGCATGCGCGAGGTCGCTCAGGTGCGCCACCCTTTACTGTGGCATCTCGCCGGGGCTTATGACTTCATTTGAGGTTGGATAAATATGTGCTCCAGCCAGTCAGTTGACTCAGCCCAGAGACCTTTAAACCTTAGATGCAAGCAACCAGTTCTATTTTTTTACTTATTCTTCATTTCCCCCCCCCCCTCTGCTTTATCTGTGCTGGGGAGAGATTTTACATTGTCGATGTTTATTTCCCAGGCTAAAACAGCTGGGTTTTTTTTAAAGAAGCGGGCGAACAAAAATGCGATCAAACAGCCACGGCAACGGTTAAAACCGGGCGGGTGATTTATTTCGATTTCCAACATCTGCATTGCTCGCCCGACGTGCAGATATTGGCAAGCATTATAATTGTTTGAAAAATCCAGAGGTAAAAGGTTAAGGGTGCAGCTCTACAATTGGGTGTTTGAGAAAGCCTCTCTCGGGAGTATTTGACCGACTCTTCCACGCTGTCAGACACCACCGGACGGCGACCTGCTGCTGATCAACTAACTGCCCTCAACCCATTAACAATGGCTGGGTGGACAGAGGCGGTGGGGGGGAGGGGGACTGAAAAAAACGTCACCATTATTTCAAATGCCGTGCCGGGAGATGAAATGAAACCTGCGACCTCTGGATGGTAACTCCCATGTGCTAACCAAGAGACCAATAGTTAGCACCTCAGTTGGCTTTACCTGGTAAGATACATGCGCGAGGTCGCTCAGTTTATTTGTATATTTTTCAGGGATTTGTTTACCTTTCCTATACTTTGCACTCCTACCGTGTTTTTGTATGGTTTGTTGTAAATTTCTGACCTGGCTCCCCTACTCGACATATGTGAAAAAAGAGCTTTATAGCTCATCGGATTCGTCCAGTATAAATAAATATTTTGATTCTGAGACACGAGGGAAGAAGACCTACTTTGCACTCAACTGACAACACATCCTCGTGCAGGCTGAACACCTTTTACGTTCAAACTTAAGCCGTGATGTAACGAGCAAAACGCTACAGTGCAGTACAAGCCGACATTTTCAGTAAGTCATTTCGGAAACGTTTTAAAATATTGCACATTGTGGCCACACCTGCCATTGGTGATTCTAATTCAGTGCGCGCAGGTTCACTTCTGTGTCGCTACACGGGGCTCGGGACTTGCCCTGCTAAACCAGGGAGAATGCAAGATGGCTGCGATCGAGGTTAAGGTGGCACATTCTATTCATCCGTGGCACAATCTATTCATCTATGAATAAACTTGTCCCAACCATAGAAATGTGGAATTTCCACCATCGGTGCAGCACTATTGGGAGATTGATGGAGGGGGGGGTGGAGATATGAACCTCATGGCGGGACCCCAGGGTCCTGAATAAACGGAAGTCAAAATAGTAATTAATTATTTTGGCGACTCCGTGCCACCGCATACACAAACGCCGCGACACACCTTGCATGGAACATTCACCAAATTTTGAAACTTTGATTAGCGCATCGTGTAGAGCTCGCCGAGAGGAATAGATTGTCGTGTCGTTTGCCTTCAACAGACATAAAATGACGTCGCAACGCAGTTTATGCGAGAGCCGGGGGCTTATGGGACCCCAGGATCCTGCCATAAGGTAAATTTATGTTGACTAACATTTTGAGATCATATACTATATTATTATATATTCAGGTATTTTGAAATGTTATTCTATCATTATGAAGTACAATATTTTTTTTTCCAAAGAGCAATAGGCCCACAGGGATCTAAAATGCCAAATGGCCAGCAACAAACAGCACTTTTGAAGGTGCAATCGTTGAAAATGTAATATAAGTTTCTTGAATTGAGCAAGGTTGTGAGAACTTTGATAAAAGAGACCATGGGAGGGAATTCCAATGTCGAGCAGTGCGACAAAAGAAACAAAAAGAGAAGTGCTGTGACCTGCAGTGTGGCGGGTGAGAGTGCGAGTGAGTGGCTGGGTAGGCGAGTGGGTTGAGTGTTGTTGCTGTATGCTACAGGGAGCAGTAGTGGAGTGGCTCGCCTGCTGCGCTATGTCCCCGGCGACCCGAGTTCGATTCTCGATCACGGTCACCAACACCAGTGACGATTATCTGAACTGGTCCTGGGTCTCCCCTAGGTCATCTCAGCCTCAAATGAAAGAGCCGGGCGTGGTGTCTGGTAGACCGAGTTCTCAACACGGTTGGAGGATGAATCAATGAGTGAAGAGTGAAGTTCATGAGAACAGTAACCATGGTGGTAGCAACAGAAGAGTGTTTACACCTACAGGTGTTGTGTACGTTAGTGGTTACACATTTGTAGACAGGGCAAAAGGTACAAAACGTAAGACGGCAAGTGGAGACAAAATATCAGTTTCACCGTTGATCAGGGGGGAACAAATGGCTCAGATGTATCAATGCGCAGACAACACATTTTGTCCCAACTAAAGTGGCCACTTCTAGCGCCTAACTCTGCTGCCTTGCCTCTAAACGGGGCATAGCGAAAACCAGCGGTGTGCCCCCAGACCCCCAGCGAGGCCCCAGCGGCAGGTGTTGCCCTGGCTTTGAGAGCGAACACATCCCTGGCCTCGAACGTCAACGATTACTGCTGCCTGCGCAGAATCGGGGTTGGGGGGGGCCGCACGAGCCTCGTATAAATAGCTAAAGCTTCCGACCGTGGGGAAAACTCAAGAGGAGTGTGTGCCCGGTGCCCCTGCCCCCTCTGCCTCTCCGAAGATTCCTGGGCCTTGTTTCCAGCGCTGCACGCAACGCACCCCCCCCAACCCCGGTGCACGTTGTTCGGCGACGGGGCCCCGGCGAGTGGGATCAAGACGCTTTCTTCCTTAGCGACAACTGCCAAGCGGGCATGCGCGTGTGCACGTGTGCGTGTGTGTGTGCGCGCGTGTGTGCGCGCGTGTGCGCGTGCGTGTGCGCGTGTGTGTGTTTTGTGAGTCTGGCGTCGAGCTCACCTCTTTGTAAGCGCGCCGGTTTGTCGCCATCGATTAAGCGGTTGACTCGGTTCGGTACATTTTAGTTTGTATATATTCGCATGTCAAAACAAACCGTCCTATAATGAGACGTTTGCAAATTTAATCCTTTTTTTCATTAAGTTAAGTGTGCGAGGTCTGTTATTTATATGCATATTTTACACGTATATACTCAATATACAGCAGAGGCTATGTACAGTTATTTTTTCCCATGGATAAACGGGGGGCTCTGCCATAGGAATGTGGAATTTCCACCAGACAATATAGATAAGCACCAGTACCCCTTGCTCTTCCGAGCGTGCAGCCACTTGGAATTGCTGCTGATTGTATACAGTTCACATTGTGTGCGTTCACTTCTTCCAATACACTTGTGAGCTAATTATGTCTATGTGCAGATCGACGGTTTGGCAAAGCAGCACTGCACGCAG
This sequence comes from Petromyzon marinus, assembly GCF_048934315.1. Taxonomy (NCBI): domain Eukaryota; kingdom Metazoa; phylum Chordata; class Hyperoartia; order Petromyzontiformes; family Petromyzontidae; genus Petromyzon; species Petromyzon marinus. Next base: position 23,265,571 of record NC_133683.1, on the reverse strand, counting down.
TACTTGGATTAAGGCAGGGGGCTTTAGGGGCTGCAGTCCGGGATCTTGGATTTTCAGGGGTCCCCCCAAAAATATACGTACAGATTTATAATGGTTGAAACGCAATCCTGTTGCACTGGGATAAATCCTATAGGTAATTTGGTAATTACAGCACCTGGCATTAATGCGTGTATTACTGTTAGTTATGTGTCCTGAAATTAAAACAGCTGTCTATGTTTTATATTTTCATTGGCTTTACGATTCATGTATCGCACCATAAATACGAGAACTCAAATGGCCAAGGTAAAAAACAATGGAGTGTTCGGCATCGCGCGTTGATTCGTAGTGAAACAGTTAAGATAATTAAATGCATTTACAAAAATTATAAAATCTAATCGGGGTCGACCTGCCATGCACAGCAGGGTTGTATGCGCTGCTGGGCTACATGATGGGATGCAGAAGCCAGTGCACCAAAATCCATTGTTGTACAGCTCTGCTCTCGTAACTATGCTCCTGGTGGTGCATTTAATCCGGCCCTTACTGCATGCACACACATGCACGTGGAGGTAGGTAGATAGGTAGCCACACACGAGCTCACCACGAGGCCTCCACTGTTTCAAGTGTGCTGCCAAACTGCAGGCGTATCTAAGACCCCCCCCCCCTTTTTGGGGGCCACAGAGTGACTTGGCCACATGTTGTTTGCTCAGGGCCTGATGACTGATGGCAAAGTGGCACCTTGAGAGATCAGCTTTGGCAAGGCTGGGCTGCAGTCAGGGGTGGGAGAAGGGGCAGCACGAGTGAGTTTTAGAGCTCACTCGTGGCAGGGGAATTGAGCAAAGAGGTTGGGACGGAGAGTGAAGGCGCCGTGGTGGCGAGATGTTATCTCGCTTGCCTGGTATGGAGGAGGTCGTGGGTTCGATCCCGACCCTGACACCTGTATATTTGGAGTTTGCATGTTCTCTAGATCCTCCGGTTTTTCCATCCACATTTAGAATCAGGCATTTAGAGTATTTGGTCGCTGTAAATGTCCACATGATGATGATGATGATAAGCCACATGGCTGAGCAACCATTTTTCAGAAGCCAGGTCGCTTCTGAAAAAGAGCTACGTAGCTCAGTGGGCCGTACCTGGGAAATAACAAAACATTGTTGAGTTGTTGAGTGGACAGGCTGGCGAGGTTGCAGCGGGTTAAGGGGCAGCGGGGCATGAGCTGGAGAGCTTGCGGGCAAAGGGGGACCATCAGGCGTCGGTTACCCCAATGGTGCAGTGGAGTCGTGAGCTGCCGAGGGCAGTTTCGTAACCGACAGTGGAGTCCCCCCCCCCCCCACTTGACCCTCCCCCCCGCTCGCCCGCCCCCACAGCTCAAGGAAACTCTCGAAAGTAAACAGTGAACACCCCTCGCCTGGTGCAGCGCCCACGCCAGACCCGTGTGTGGCAATGCATCGTCGCGACAAGGGGTGGGGAACAACTTGGTGAATGTAGGTTTTTGCCACAATTGTATACTCGGATGTGTTTACACCTCAAACCTCGGTTAACTCTGCGAACGTCAGACAACTTCAAATTATTGTTTTTGTTTTTCTCGAAATATAGCCGAATAAAAGTTGTTTGTCGAATTGTAAACGATGCTATGTTGTTTGAGCAGCAGCAGTATAGTGGTTTACAATACTGTGCTACGCTTGCTACCCTTCCCTGTCATGCAGAACACCCATGGCAACCGAACTTAATGTGGCTTGGATCACCTCTAAGTCGACTCGGCCTTAAATTGAGTATCTGGTCGAGTGTGTGTGAACATTGGCACTCGGGAGACAAAGGGAACATTTCGATTTAAAGCTTTCGTGACTGCAATGATTCATCTTCTTTGGTTCTTTCGGTAAAGTCACGTAGAATGATAATAAAATAATAAATTGGTAGGACAGACAGTCTCGCCCCCTTCACCTGATGAAGGCCGCTTGTGTTGTGGCCGAAACGTCGTGAGAATATTATTGTGTTATTTTATTTTATCATTTTATTATTTTATTATCATTCTACGTGACTTTACCGAAAGAACCAAAGAAGACAAAGGGAACAGTTTGTAGTGCTGACCACACTATCGTTTCTCGCTCATGTGCAGGGCCCGCCTCAATAGGTGCTCGCTAACAGCACTTGCCCTAACAGCCAATTTACTGCTAAACGGAGGGGGATCTTTGACTACACGCGGTTGTCCACGCTTGATTATTTACATATTTAATGACGCACTACCCAGCGTTTCGGTCACACGACATCATGCCATTGGCGGGTGAATCGAGCGCTCAAAGAGTGCGGTGACACTCTGCCACGCTTTCTCAAGGCTCCATTGGCCCCCCGAGTGCCATTTAGCCCAAGGTGCCAGTTTTAGCAACAAGTTAATGTAAAATTACTCTAATAGATGTCGCGTCCATTCAAAAACGCAATTTGAATGCTAATGTCCACGTGGCGGGCATGTTGACCCGAACGCGTGCACGCTCCTTCGCGGCGATTTCAAGGTAATGCAGAGCGAGCGACACCGCGCGCGCCGGTGGATGTTGGCGCCATGCATTCACCTGCCGCCGCGGCAGCTTGGGTGTCCTTGTCGAACGCCTCCAGGATCAGCGTGTACGCCCTCTGCGAGACGAGAGCAAAGAAAAAAACTTACACGCGCTCGAGCGAGGACCCCCCGACCCGGCATTGCGACGTCAAGGCACGGTTTAAAACGGAGCTGGCGGGGAGGGCCTCTGTGGTGCCGACGGACCGCTTTGGACGGAGCCGGGGTCTTACTCTTCCATGCGGGATGGACGTCCTGGGTAGAGATGGTATTAGAGGCACGCTTTGTCCAACTGCCATGCGGCTTGCCCATTGATTCACTGCAGAGTGGCCATTTATACTGCTGGGTGAGCAGAAGCAAGCAGGGGAAATTCACAAATTGTCCCATTCTGATTTAAAGCTTTGACTGCAGGGATTCCTATTCTTGGTTCTTTTGGTAAAGTCACATAGAAGGGAAACAATAAAATAAAAAATAAAAATAAAATATAAAACAATAAAATTCTCACGACCTTTCGACTGCAACACAAGCAATCATCATCAGGTGTGAAAACCACAGCAAGAAAATGTTCTTGCTGTGGCAAGAAAATGTTCTTGCTGTGGTCGAAACGTCGTGAGAATTTTTATTTGGTTTAACACTTAGGCTTCCGCGACCAATATTCTTCATAATAAAGATTTTTGGGTTAGATCGCGTTATTTATAAATGTGTCGTAACCCTCCACCACCCGACACGGCCAATCAGCAAAAAATTGTCACGTTGACAAAAGACAAATAATTCACTACTTTAGCCCACCGGTGTGTTGAAGAGTGAATCCACAACATTTACAGTTTGAGTACGACGTTTCGCTGGTAAATACATCCAGCATCATCGGGCAATTCGCTGGATGTAATTACCAGCGAAACGTCGTACTCAAACTGTAAATGTTGTGGATTCACTCTTCAACACACCGGTGGGCTAAAGTAGTGACTTATTTGTCTTTTGTCAACGTGACACTTTTTTGCTGATTGGCCGTGTCGGGTGGTGGAGGGTTACGACACATTTATAAATGACGCGATCTAACCCAAAAACCTTTATTATGAAGAATTTTTATTGTTTCATATTTTATTTTTTATTTTATTGTTTCCCTTCTACGTGACTTTACCGAAATAACCAAGAATATAAATTGTCCCATTGTTTCAAGTGCCATACAGAGAGATGGAATTGAACCAAAAATGATGCAAATGCAAAGGGGACCATGAATGACAACTTAACCCGTGATGACCATAACTTTGCCTTACCCAGAAAAAAAACGCAGAGTGGAACGTTTTTTTCTTTCCCCACATCTGCACATTCGAAGTGGATTTTTTGGATTTGGGGACATCATGGTTTGGTGGATGCAAATACAAGTTCGTCGTGTTTAGATCCATTATATATGACAGTGTTTACGAGAGACATTGAGATGCAAAAGATACACCTCTAAAAGCTACTTTCATATATTTCATCTTTCAGCGTGTAAGGGGCACATGTAAAAAAATAATATTCGCGCAAACATTCGCTTCGACATATAAATGCCTTTGTTAAAAACAATACAACATTTTGCGGGAAAAATATTTTGGTTTACTTTATGAAAAGTAAAAAAAGCACAAGCAAGCAGCGATGCTATCGGAGCATCAGACCGAGTCCGCGTGTGCATGCAATGTAAGCACGGAATCCTGCAGTGCGAGCTTCATCACGTGGAGTGATATGGCCAAACCGGTCCTTCCCAATACGCCATAACGCCAGCGTTGCGTAAAATACAAACAACACTCACAGCCTCTCTCCTGTGTGCTCGCAGAGGACAGTGTGTGCCGAGCGCTCTTGAAAAATAATCCTCCCATCCAAAAGCCTGCTCTCCACTTTGTGAGAATTAATATTTACAGTCCTTTTCTCAATCCACCGCTGGATAGAGGCCTAGCCCGGCGGTGTCGTGACAGTCATGGGGGATGTGTGGCCACACTTTACCAACGTGATCACTGTGGATTGCTGATAAGAGGGGAGTGGGTTGGACCAAGACTGTTTCGGATATGGTCAACTCAGCCTCAAATGAGTACTTGGTGTGATTTGTAAACACCCTATTAGGGAGACAAAGGCAGCCGGGAACGGTGTTGGTGGACAGCCACCATCATGTGCTGTGCCGGTCTTCATAGATGTTTGCAAATAACACTTGCCCCAACAGTCTAAAACGGCTCTATTGGGGATCTCTGTCTTTGTATTAACGGTGGGGGTAGCAGTCAGGCCCAGGACTGGTTCAGATATCACACGCCATTGATGTTAGCCATGGCTGGGAATCGAATGCAGCTGCTGCGTTCATCGTCCAGAGAAAGCTAACCGCCGCGCAAAAACTCCATCAAATATGCCAGTTTAAATTATGAATATTCATGTGCATCAGCCAAATTGCAGTATTTTCACGGGTCACTGACAAAACGTGAATGGATTTATGAAATACCTTCGACCAGACGTGATGCTCATTTTGAGTGTCCAAGTATAAATATTTCCTCTCAAACACTGGACCAGATACACATTACATTGCTGCTTATATACTACTGTCTTCACAGCCCACAATTGTATCCCGTCACCTTCACATTAATAAAATATTGTAATTACAAGCGCCTCCAATTGGTCCCACATTGGAGGGTATCTCACTCCGGGTTTGTGACGCGCTCGTGACACTGGATTTCCCTCTTTGATGTCTGTGTTTTGGGTTCTTGAATAAAAAAATAAAGTAAATAAATTACTGTATGGTATGCGTAAGTGAAAATGATGGTTGTCTAACTGTGCGTATCGTCTGTTACTGCGAGCTGTGTGAAATTTCAACATCCTCTGCCTCAGAATATTCTTGGTTGCAGGTCGAAGGGTCGATTTTCTTTTCCTCGTTATTTTTGTTCGTGGTGTCAAATTCAATTTTTTTTTACAAAATTCTGCTGCAACACTCCAATTCGCCCCATATTTTGTGCTGCATGCCTCTTAGACCTTAATGAATGTCGAGCATTCTTAATGTATGATTAAAACATTACTTATTCTGTACGGGGAGCAGCAATAATTACATCAAATTAATGCAAACACGCAAACAGAAAATGAGTAACTCATTTCAAAACCACTCTAATGTTCGCATGACTCAAGGGCAGATAGGTTACACAAAAGCTGCTTTCGGGAAAGAAAAAGTTTCATGGAGACGCCAAGCTGTAGTCAGGTCGAGCTTGCTTGGCCTGTGGGTTATACTTTGCCGGTGTTTATCTTACGACAGCTACGGTATGGAGGGATTTTTACTTGGTCTTCAGCATCTCATGCGTGCAGTACATTCTTGTCGGGTGGGTTTTTCTTTAATCTGTTTCCTCCTCAGCCAGTGACACACCTCATTATTCACAGCCATAGCTTGCTGGTACAATTATTTATAACCATTGTGGTCATTTGCAGAAAACAAACGTCATTAGTGTCTGCTCGTACACATACGACATGCGCTTGCCAACAATCGCATCACAAGGACAAAAATCTCCCATAGAGCCTTCATAGACTTTTGGGGTATGAGCTCTTCGCGAGTGCCTATGAGGGCCAACACAGCACACGAGGGGGTGGGTGGCCAGCACCACGCCCGGCCCGCCTTTGTCTCCCTAAGTGGTGATGTTTACACACCGCACCAAGGACTAACTGGAGGCTGAAACGACCTAAGGGAGGCTCCGTGCGGACAAATGAGTTGTGTCGCCGGGTTCGTCGAGCAGTGCGCTCACTGCTGCAAGAACCGCTCCCCACACACACGCACATGCTGCACCTTGGGGCTCACCCCACACAATAATAATAATGCTGGTGGCAGTGTGAGCGTGGAAATAAGACATGAGATGACGATGGTCAAAAGCGATGACGATGATGATGATGGTGATTTGGTTATGATGGCATTAAGAGGCAATTATTAAATAGGACAACACTGACGGCATCGGCTTATTCATAGGACAGCACTGTCTGTCAAGAATAATGATAAACTGCTGTAAACATAATTTTTGCATATATAGCGACGGAAATGATATAAAACATCAGGAGGCGTCAGAAGCACGGTAAAATAAACGTGCGTACAAATATGAGTTCGATAAAAGCCAAGCAGTTATGCAATTAGTCGTTGTATAAATGCCTTTCAACATTTTTTATTCCAGTTGCCAACAGAAACAAGTTAAATGAGTGTTGGCGTTTGGTAAAACTATCAGAGGTATGGGGAGGGGGGCACAGCTCACGTTAATCATTATCAAGCTTTATTTCTACACAGCCAAAGGGCCAATTCTCGTACGAGCTCTCTCCCATAACATACAGGAAACATTCCTCTGGTATGGCAACAAAACCAGGCATGTTCTAACCTGCCCCGAAGGGATTCCAGTCAAGAGAATTGTATCATTATATATAGTTCATTAGATCAAACATAAGCAGAAGTATTAGATGCGTCATTAATAGGCATAGTTACACCACACTCTGGGACTGGGTGGGTGACACTTAATTGGAAACTGCTCGGAGTAATACGCTGCTCCTCTGACATCTTCCAAGAACGATGTCTTTATGTGAAGAAGACTAAAGACTGCAGCTGACGAGCGTAGCTTGAACCCGGCGACCCGAGTTGGATTCCCGACCACGGTTAACGTCCACGGCGAGTAATTAATCTGAACCCTGCAGTCCTGGAACCTACCCCCTCACAAACAAGCACCGACCAACGTGGTGAAGTATGGTCAAACAACCTCTGTGACTGACACGGCGTGGGGGGACAGCACTTCATCCAGCAGTGGATTTGACCACGGGCTGTAAATAACAATAATCACAACATAATTACAAACGGGAATTCTGCATAGCAACAAGTGAAAGAAAGCCAATGCTGAAGTATAGATGTGAAGTTCACCGACTGAAAAGCATGAAAATATATTTTAAAACGAACGTCAATGAGAATGCGCTCGTACAGTGCAAGTGCTGCGCCAGGTATAAACATTTAGACCGTGCCCCTTTTTTATTCGGGGCAATGAAACTCAACTTGACATCTGGAAACTCGAAGAGGCATTCGCGTTGCTAAGTAGTTCCGCGAAACCGTCGGGGACGTAGGGTCACCCAAAGTATGAATTGCAATGCCACCCTGGCATGGCGCACAGCGGCCGCGGTAACCTTCAAAAGCTGCGGGGTGGATTTCGTGCCCCAGGTTTTCAGCCGACGCGGTCACCTGGTGCCACTGGTTCGTGTAATAAATTTACTAATTCACCGCGCGTGGCAAAAGCCCATCATCTCCTGTCCAGTGGGAGTAGAAAGTGCAGTAATATTATTATAACGAGCTCGCTCCACAGCGGCAGAGGGTCAACCACTCAGCGCTAATGCCACAAGGCCAAGTGTTAATATTACATTAGTTGGCAACTAGGGCAGGACCTCCAATATTTTTTTCTGACTCAATTTCCTCCCCGTGCCCAAAAATACTCAATACGGAATTGGCCAATTACCCCCCGAGTAAGCCCCTTATGAAAGAAAGAGTCCTTGAGACTTTATTTGTCAAGACTTTCCTGGATAAATAAAGAACTCATCACCTCGCAATTGAAAACTAATTTATTTAAATATGCTTTTTGTATTACTTTTGTTGTCCTTCCCCGCACTTCCGATTAGCATGGTTGGCTACATACGATACGAAAGAAGTTTAACACACATACATACCTGTATTGTTAATGTAATTCTCTGAACGATAAGACGTATTTTAACGAAAAAATGGGGGGTGCATCTTATAATCCAGTAGCTTTGTGTATATCTGTCTTTGTGAGACCACATCTTTAATAACTTTATTGACACCGAGCACAAGTTTGGGGTATGTCTTATATTCCAGAGGGTCTTATAAGCCAGAGAACATGGTGATATTTTAACAACCTGCTTTGCATGATTTATATTTCTCTTTGCACTGTTCTGTGAGGCTTTTAGTAATACCGTGGCAATACTTCCACATGGTTCATTTCCGCGAATCATTACTTTCACAAACATTGGTTAGCAACACTTTTCATCTTCATAAAATACATTTCTGAATATACGATAAGTACAGTAACCATATATCACTTAGCAATGTTATTGAGCATTTCCAAAACTTTCCAAATCATCCTAGTAATACACATGAGGTGCCGTTTTGAGGGTAATTATGTCATGCCATGCTAATACTAATGACTACAACTTTCGTAATGTGCGTGCGAAATCATGGAAATGCAGTATCACCAATAAGCGACTCAACTGCTGTTAAGAAAATGTATTTGCGTAACATTTTCGGAAGATGCGTCACTGTGACTATTTAAACTGCTAATTTTATCTTCTGGTTTGTTAAATCAGACCGGATGTAAACTGTGGTTAGCGATCATAATACAACCGGTTTCTTCACTTCTAAAGGTTACTTGAGATGACAACCAAAAGCGAGTTGCAGAAATTCCTGCGCGTAAATCCAGTTGCATTAAAAACAACACACAAACTGCACACCCTTTTAATGTGGTGGTGCCCCTTAAAACCACAGCGCATTCTGACGCATTTTTTAAAGACGCAAACTTCGGTTTACTCGGAGCACAAGGTGACAGGAAATTTAAGGAGGTGGCACAACGTATGTACTTCGACGGCACTTTTATGGGTTAAATTTCGTGGGCCAAACGCTCTATTCAGTGCCACGTAAAGCATTCATTCGCAGAATGTCTGAAATGTTTCCGATATGAAATGCTTGCTTAAGAGACCGAGACGAGGGGGAAAGAAAGTCTCTGTAACCATGTTATGAAGCCAAACGCTGCCCATCTCCCTGACACCCGACGTTTGAATCACCAGCCAGCAAAGATGTTAACCATTCGTAGGCAAGATGGAAAGGCGCAGTCCTGCAACTGCTTACTCGTGCCACTGCTGGCGAAAAGGCCTCCGGTAATGCACATATGGAGGCTATTTCTGGCCTGCTCTTCCATGCTAGCCAAACATCTTGGTAGAGGGGAGATTACCCGCACTTCACCCCACCATACATCACCTGCTGATCGACTAACGATATATACATAACAAATATATATACACTGCTGTATGAACAGCAGGCAGGCAGATTTAAGACACCGATTGCTTTGAGTTTTAATTACCACGCAGGGAGATTGCAGGTGCAGCGTGCCAACCATGACACACCGAGGCAGCGTCCCTTTAAAACTTTCGGTAATGGGCTTATTTAATTATTTTATACGATGGCAATGAAGCGAGCTGACACGCACAAGAGAATCCGATGAATACGTGACAAGGATGAATCTTACATGGGGCGTGAGCAGCTGAAGCTTTCAGAAGCGGGATGTCACTGAGGAATGCTGTGGGTAGATAAGCTCGGGCTGATGATGCGCAGATGTCTTATTTATGTTTTGCTCCCCCGTCTGAAAGTTATCAATTCCGCGAATGTCAGGAGGCTCCGTTTTTACTTTTCCCCCCCTCCCCCTTAATATTCTCCATCACGACGAGACGAAACAATCCGCTGTGGGAGAAGGCTGCTGGTAGCTCAACGGCATGGCTGGGTTGGCCCAAGCCAAGGGTGACTGGTCCAACCAGAGCCGTCCGGTTATGCAAGCTGGTTGGGACCAACCACAGTCCCTCTTTGTTTGCATGTGGGTGTCCGTGCATGTATATGTTGTACATGTGCACGCACATGGGGGTGTGTGCGTGTATGTGTGCTCGGGTATGGAGAGCGGTGGTGTAGCGGTTAGCACGCTACGCAACGAACCCCGGCGGTCTCAGTTCGATTCCTGCTCATGGCCAACAGTGACGATTATCGGAATCGGTCCTGGGCCTCTCCTAATACTTGGTCCGGTGTGTAAAAGTCATCGCCGCTGGGAAGACAAAGGCAGTCAAGTGTGGTGCTGGCCACCCACCTCTTTGTGTGTCATGCGAGCCTTCACAGGTGCTCGCTTACAGCACTTGCCCCAACAGTATGTTAAGGATATACGGGGGTTCTTTGTCTTGTGTTAGGGTGTGTGTATGCGTCTGACCGGTTAGCTATAGACATGTTAGCTATATGCATGAACTATATTCTTCGGGTTGTGATGCCCTCCCCGTGTATTTTAAAGCAGTTGGGGGATGCTTATTTAATCCGATGAGTGTGTGCATGTGTGTGTGGCGACCAGATTGTCATAAAGTTATTGACATTGGGTACGGTGTCAATAATTTTCGCATGGTTGGCTGTGTACGGTGCGAAAGAAGTTCAACATACATACACAAATACACGATTGTGGTGTGTTTTACTTTCCGGAGCGTCTTAAAATGCAAAGAATACGGTATGTTTCATTATTATTGTTTTTTTTAATATTTCTAACAATGCCAGAGCAGAGGAGGACATCGCTGCTCCATTATTGATGAGTGCTATTGCTCTGAGCAACGCAGCACAATCGCGCTATATTAAGGGCGGGCTCGTAACAAAGAGCAAGCATTATGAACAAACCGTTTGTTTATCATAATTTTCTAAATAAAGTGAAAATCATCAACTGGCCCTCACCCAACCTTTGGGACCAGTCGAGTTTAAAATGTTGGATGTGCTCAGAAAGTGTGCGGCCATGCAGAGTGTGCTGCGTACAATCGAGGACCGGGCCTCTCCTGAGGTTTACTTGAAGAGTACTCGGAGTGCTTCGGATTTCTCCAAGAGACAAAGCGATCAACACGGCGGAAATAAAAACTCTCTCTTCTGTCTGCGCCAGTAGTGCCGTACCTGTGCCAACATACAGCGGGAGACTTCACAAGCCCCAATATTTTAAACAGCTCATGCGTGCCCTGGGTTATTGAGTGGGTCCCCTTCACATGAACACAGCGCTCAATGACGCAGAGAGACAAGGAGTTATCCGCAGTTCAGAGCCACGGAGTCAGGTCTGAGCAAGTGAAATAAATTGATCGGCAACCTCTGCTTAGATTGATATCAGACGTACAACCTTTATTTATTTACAATCAGAAAAGAGTCCTTTGAGATCTCGGGAGTGTTTTTTTTTTTTAAAGGGAGACCTGGGATTAAGCATAGCCAGCTTTCCCGGATTCAGGTTTAAGCACAAACAACTGAACCTTATGGCGGGGCCCTGGGGCCCCATAAGCCCCCGGCTCTCGCATAAACTGCGTTGTGACGTCATTTTTTGTCTGTTGAAGGCGAACGATACGGCAATCTATTCCTCTCCACGAGCTCTACACGATGTGCTAATCAAAGTTTTGTTTCTTCTGTGCATTCGTCCTCGCTGCGCTTGGACGACACGACAACAGAATGATCCGCGCCAGGTGGGTCGTGGCGTTTGTGTGCGCGGTGGGACGGAGTCGCCAAAAAGAAATAAATTAATTACGATTTTGACTTCGTAATTCATTTTGGTGGGACCCCGGGGTCCCACCATAAGGTTCAAATATTGTCTGACATTTTACAATTCTTAGAATAAATGACAATGGTAAAACAACAATACTAAAACAACAATCACTCAAGAAATAAAGCAGGGATACATTTTGCTGTCGAAATTTCAATGGGTTTAAAGTTGGGTATCTTTTGTTTATATATTTATCTATCATCATTGTCATTATCAGCGAAATATAAATCCACTGCTGGATGAAGGCTCCTCTATGCCTGTGGCCATCCCTCATGGTTCTGGGGCATAACAATTCACCTGGGCTCCTGCATGCATACCCGTACTGTTTCTAAATTATTTATCTTTGCATTTCACTTTCAAAAATATATATTTTAAAGGAACTTTCATCAGGTTGGGTTTTGATTGCCTAGCGTTCGTTCTGCTCCGAGGAGGCTGCACGTAAGCACAAATCGAAGCCAAGCGAAGGCACTATCAGCTCTCCAGCCACGCAAGAATGAGCTCACGCCAGCCAGAACCTGCCTCGTGCTGATCCCAGGCAGCCAGACTCATGCGGCAACAAAGTGCCTAAGACTGACCGAGAGAGCGGCGATTGTCCACAGATAAACCGGCAACGAAATCTCCCCACAGCGCACTCCCTTGTATGTTAGCATGGCAGTAATCTCAACAAAAATAACAGCAAATATATACGCAGAGGTTAAAGGATCGCCTGACTTGATCTCTGATCACATTCTCTAGCAACCCTAAACTATAATAATAGAGCCCTGTGTAAATACATTGCTGGATGAAGCCCCCCCCCCCATGCCGTGTTTGTTCACAGGGATTGTTGGACCACACGTTATCAAGCTGGTCAGTTCATGGATTGGTGAATGGCAGGGGGTTGGGGGTTCAGATACCACTTGCAATAGATGTTAGCCGTGGTCACTGGAAATCACTCAGATCACTGGGATCTTAGCACAGTGCACACACCACTGGGTAATTGATCCCCTGCAAATGCTGGGGCTTAAAATTCAGAATTCATATCGTGGGGACCAGTCCATCTATAAGCACAGCCACTGGTGACTTCCAACAAAGCGGTACTCCTTTTATTTACTCTGGAGGGATGATGGGCTAAGATGACCTAAACCGGGAGTCGAACGATGAAGTTGAATGCTCCGCAGGAGCTAGATCACGCATCAAATGACAGCTCAACTATCGTGGGAACAATTATTAACAATTTTAATAATTGTTATTATCTCGCATTATAATACTGCCCATCAAAAATAATTAATTTTCATCGCATTCCTTTTCATTTGTAACTGCACCGTGTGTGATTGACGAGCCAAATCTAACTGTTTCAGTCGTCTGCCATCAACAGCATCTGTCGACGTGTGCAGCCTCTGATCTGTACACACGCGAACGCGTGTCGCAGTTTGTGATGATTCTCGTATGAGCGCTGGGGAATGTGGCAAGGCCCGCGAGAGCGCTCGTTCCTATTGATACGCATATGTATGTGCCCTGAGGGACCTCCCTCCTCTCTCGCTCTCTTGCCATCTCCGCTACCTCCAAAGAGCAACTGTTCACGTGCAAACACATAAATCCATGTAAAACTGTGATTGTGACTGCATAGTCATTAAATCATTCATTATCCTTCAGCTCTAAATGGCCTTTTTGTTTAGTATGGCAATACAATACTGTAATGGCAGGCTGCCCCTCAGTCTGCCGCCACTCCAATTTTACCGCTTATAAATTTTAACCCAGTGATTGGTCCATAACAATATATTGCAAAGTTAAACGTCCACCTATATTAAAATAGATTCCAACCATTCTCAATCCACCAACGGGATGAAGGCCTCCCCACGCCGTGTCGGTCACTGGGGGTTGTTTGACCATACTTCACCACACTGGTCAGTGCTGGTCAGACCAGTTCGGATATTATTCACCACTGATATCAGCCATGGCTGGGAATCCAACTCTGGGTTTATAGTGCAACACGTTAATTACTGTGACATTGCTCTACCATCAGCCTCTATTAGTTACTGCAACATCACTTATGGTACATATATAACCATGAGCGATGCATGCCTTTAAACTTCAGGATAAAAATCGTGGATCAGTTCAATCTAATTCAGCCTCAACTCCTAAGCCTTGCCTTGTAGCAGGTCACATATTTATGAATATAGTATGTTTGTAAAAAAATATACGATTTCGTAATACGAATGGAGACTAATGATATCTTGGTAATGGATGCAAAGAATGGAATGCTTCATTTGTCATTATGCCTCCAAGGACACACAGCTGTGGTTTCATGTCATCGTGGCAATGAATAATGGCTCAAAATTTTTATTAGGATGGGCAAAGTGCCCAGCAGGTATAGCAGCCAAACTTGAAATTACAAGAGAGTTTGATAATTATTAGTGGTTTATTACAGTTCCCATGAGAATAAAATGGGGAAATGATTGTGCAGTGGCGAGCTCACGACCCTATGAACCCCAGCAACCTGAGTTTGATTCCCGGCAAGTGCTAAATCAGTGGCGAGTGATATCAGAACTAGTTCTGGCCACCATCCTTCACCAACCCGCACTGACAAGCATGGTGAAGTATGTATGACATGGCCTACGTCCAGCAGTGAATATCAGTGAATTTAACAAGGGATTGTCAAGAATTTTTATTTTAATTCGCATGAATATTTTGGGATGAAACTTGAAAAGCGAGATTTAAAGAGGTGATTAGGTGCTGCTCACAAGCAGACTGCACATCACACAACACCAGCTGGTCGAAGAGGTCTGCTTTCTGTTGCCAAAGGGCAAAGATGTACCAACGTTTTAAATTTATAAAAACAGAAGCTCAACGCAAGAAGGAAAAACAAATGAATATCAGGGATAGAATCTCCAACGTCTGCATCAAAAAGAACACGGTGTAAGATTGCACAGATTTTATTTCTTTAAATATAAATATATATTTTGACAGGCGCAGCACAGGGGTATGAGGGCGTAGTTGGTGAGAGATCAACAGAGAAATGAATTTATAATTTTTTTGCTGGAGCATGGCCGAGCTCAGGATCTCACGAAAAGCTTCCTGGCAAATGAGAGCAAGCCGACTGTGAGTGTTGTGAGAAACTCATTTGAGTGCCCCAGAGGGAACAAGCCTGGGCTTGGGGCGCCGGCAACATGGGCTCCCACTGCCACACCACTGCAACAGACGAATGCCAGTCCCCGTGCCAACCGCGGCTGCCTGACAGCCTGACTCGTGTGGGTTGTGGGAAAGGGCAGGGTGGCGCTGTGGCACGAGCGCCTGACTCGCATATTTTTATTTCATTTTTATTTGCTGCGATTATCACAGTTGCTGAGCGCAGGCCCAAAACGACAAGCGCCCAGTGACAAGTAGCACCGTTGAAGGCTTAATAATTGGTTGGCTGGTGGATACATATATTAGTGGGGCTATGCACGTTCAAATCTAGATTTCAAACTCATTTCTTCAGAACTGCCTTGTTGTGTTTAGCTTGTTGTCCTTCCCCCACGCTAATGATTAGCGCAGTTAGCTACGTACGGTGTGAAAGAAGTTCAACATACATACAAGCCTGTTTGGGTGTAGGAAATCGGGGGAGGGGGGGGCAGTGGAAGGAGGGGGAGAGGGGAGGGGTTGTATGCAATTTATGATCTTTATAATAAGTTGGTAAGTATTGCTAAGGATGTTTTCCTTTTTCTATTTTCAGCCCTACAGGTCCGGAATGATAAGCCTCCACAATAGATAAGAGTCCATATGTTTCTTAAATTGAACAAGGTTATAAGAACTTAGGAAAATAGAGAATAGGTAGACCGAATGTGTATATGTGTGGTGACCCAACTCTGCCACGACTGGCTTAAAAGGCCAATTTCCAGCTGCCCAATTCGTGTCATCCAACCCTGGGAGGAATTGGCCCATCATCCCTCCAGGATTAATCAAATTATTATTACATTGTGGGGAAACCTTTCAACAGTTGTCATGCTATAGACAGCCTTCCAACCATGGGAATTATCTACATTATCTACAGCTTTAGCACCCAGACAAGTCATAATTAATGGATAAGAGACATGATCTAGAAATTTTCAGAAATTGCATTCTAAAATTCCCATTCATCCATGGATATGTCATTCAGAAGTGGTCTATTTGCATTGTTTTACGGATAATTTGAGTAACCCAAGAAAGAAGGCAAATGCATTCTATTATATGCATTTATCCGTGGCTAAGTCACCTAGTAGCAGTCTACCAGAGCTGCAACATCCATGCAATTACTCGCCCATGATGGCACATATTAAAAATGAATATTTCCAGCCATCCTCAATCCACAAATGCATTAAGGCACCCCACATTGTGTCAGTCATGGAGGTTTTATTCTACTATAATTCACCACACTGGTCAGTGCGGTTCGGTGAAGGGGATTAGGAAGGCAGAATCAGTTCTGATATCATGTTCCACTGATGTTAAAAACCGTGGCTGGGGAAGTTATTTTGACCAACAGGTGCAGATAATAGGATGCATATGCCCACCTCAAAAGTATCTTTCTGCACCACGATCCGTGCCCCGAAGGGAATTTGCGAGTGAGGAATAACTTCTGCCAGTGGACGGCGACGTGGGCGTGGGTAAGAGTAGGGATTTCCAGTGCCTGGGATTTCCACCAGTGGTTTAGGGCCCCAATGCAACGTCCAACCATGTACGTCCAGTGCTCGCCGAGCTGCATTAGCTTTCAGTTGCCGAATTGATACATTATAAGGTCGCACTCATTGCACACAAAGTGCTTGCCACAAATGAACCGCAATACCTTGCTGATCTCGTCAAGGAGCTTAAACCATCACACGAACTCTGGTCATCCTAGCAGTAGCTTTTGGCTGAATCACACGCTTTTAGATGCGCTTCTGCGGCTGTCCGGAATACTTATCCTTCTGATATTAGGAAGCCACTGAAGCTATGCACTTTTAAATCGAGATTTAAAACATTTTTTTTTTTAGAATTGCTTTTGTATTTAGTTTGTTGTCCTTCACCACACCTCCAATTAGCATGGTTGGCTACGTACGGTGAAAAAGAAGTTCAACATACATACATACGATCGAGTTGAAGACCACCTGATGATGCGCGTTTGAATATGGAGACAGTTTGACTTGTGTCATCTGTACCACTGCCAATGAAGCATCACCAAGTAATGTATTAATTTTGACACTTTGATTTAAGCATGTTTATTCGATTCTTTTCTTCTCTAATTAAATATAATAATAATAAAACGGTTAGCTGTTAGGGCTACCATTCGCATCTGCCTGATCTGGTATTGTTATAAAAAATAAAATAAAACATTCTGAGGTGGAAACCGTATATGGCGCCGGGGATATCTCATTGAGATCTTGGTAAAAAAAGAAGACGTGCATTGTGAAGGCTGAGACACAAAGGCAGTATTTACATTTTATTTTGGTGGCACAGGTACTCAATGTTTTGTAAACAGAGAAATGACTGCATAGCATTGCATGTTGATGAAGGAGTATTTTTTTCCAGAATATACAAACATCGGCAAACGAAAGCAATGCCACCTTGAAGTGTAAATAAGAATTAAATATGAAAGTGCAGTCAAAGTGAATTCTTGCTCAAATAAGCATTGAGTGTGGTACCCCGCGGCACCGTGGGGTACCACACTCATTTCTAGTCTGTTGATGGTCGTTGATGCAGCAATCGACTCATCTCGACGAGCTGTACACGATGCACTATTCAAAGTTGAAATTTTCGATAGCGGATTTTTTTATGCTGTTTGGCGTTCCGACATCGCGGAGTAGCACCGATTTCGGATTGATTGGTACCCCAGTCACGGAGTGAAGTACACCCCTGCAAAAAATAGTGTCGCAGAAATAAAATATTTAATTGCCTCGATCATTTTGTATTATTTATTACCTTGGGGTACCGCCATAAGGATCATTTAATGCTGTTTATATTTCACATTCAACATCAAGAAACGCATAGCAATAACTATATAAGATATATGATTTCAAAAATATAAATAAATGTATCATTTTAAATAATAGGCGTACAAACATTAACATAATTAATGTCAATAAATCAGATTTCAAAGAACACCTGCAAACATGAGGACTGTTCCATAGTTAAGTCAAGCATCTGACTTTATGGGACCACCCATGCAGACAATTAGCCGTGGGATGTACCACTTCTTATAGGGGTGTCCCCCCCCCCACTTTCCCCCATTCCACACGGCATACCCTGCACGTTCCTCCCCACACCCCAATTCAATGCGCCCTGCCTGCGTTGACTGCTTAGATAAGGTGTTTTGCTTACACAATATTCTTTCATTTGCACACTGTATATCACAAAGATATGCCAGTTTCTGCCCACAGAGAGATATCGCTATGGCCCATCCTGTTTTACATATACATATGGAAAGCGCGCGATAGAGAATGAGACAAGGACAATCCATCTCTCCCAAAGCAGCACATGCTACTGCAATGTTTTTTAGCAATGCAAATAAGCTCCGAATTTTCTTCCCAGAAATAGTTTTCCTGCCAGTGTTTTATATTTTTTTACAAACGCATTATTTATGTGTTCATAAAATACATATGCAAACACCTCAAGTGAAAATGTCCCTTAATTGAGATCGATATAAATAGGCGCTAAGGAAATGAAGTTGTATGCAAATGACTCCAGGTATGTGACAATGCATTGATTTAAAACTGATTCTTATGTCTATGATACAAAATGTCCCGATCGTGTGTGTAAGGATTAATCATGATTTTATGTGAATCCTACAGCCAACTAGAGGCAGTAGAATCAAACTGCAAATGAGAATCAAAAATCAATTCCTGGAACGAATCGTGACCCCGGGCCATGACTCTTAATCGAATTGCGAGCGGAGTGAATCAATGTACTTGTTGATGTATGCTACCATACATCAACAAGTACATTGACAGTATACTCTTTGTTTTTTTCGGTAAAGTCACGTAGGTAAAAAAATAAATGAAAACAACTAACATTTTTTACCTACGTGACTTTACCGAAAAAAACAGAGTATAAATCCTTGCAGTCACGAAAGCTTCAAATCTAGAATACATTGAGAGTGTGTTTACAAAATGTAAACAAAATGTTTACATTTTGTAAACACACCACTGATGGTCACAAGCTGAGCGTCACGTGATGTTTGGCAGCAGGCGTATGCTCAAACGGAGCCATTTATTAACCCCTGGGCGACTGCCAAGAGCGCACCTCCGCGTATTCTGTGAGCGTCAATGTCACAACTATTCCTCTGTATCCACACTCATCCCTTCATATCCTGCGGTTTCTCTTGCACCATACATTTTGTGTTGATAGTCTCTCTCATCGATTGAAGAGGCTATATATACTCATCATCATGATCATCACTGGCCATGATCAATACACAACTAAATGAAGGTCTCCCCAAGCCGTCGCTACGTCCCACGATCCTGTGGTGGCAAGATGTTAACTACCTCGCCTGGTGTGCAGGAGGTCGTGGGTTTAATCCCGACCCTGACGCCTGTATATTTGGAGTTTGCGTGTTCTCCCCATGGTCGTGTCTGGCTGCTATAAAGGTCCACGTGATAAGCAACTTCGTCGAGCTATCATTTGTCGCCAGGTCGCTTCTCAAAAAGAGCTATATAGCTCAGTGGGCCTTACCTGGTAAGATAAAAAATGATAGTTTCGTTTTTAGTAATAGTCCACCTAGTGTCTGCACACGAGCTGATTCATCATTCTCTTCAGTGGACGACTTCTCAGATGCATGCATTCATTCCTTGATTGCCACTCTGTTATTTGTCTTGACCATCGGCCATCATCCCTATGAGTGACGTTCCCTGTCCAATCCTACTTACTAATTTGAATTTCAATGTCTTTTTTCAAATTAAAAGCATTACGGGGATATCAATTAAAAGCATATAACTGCAGTCAACATTGAACTTTTTGTATAGATAAGAAGGTTTTAATGTCCACAAAAATGCGTATAAATACTACATAAGTGAAACAATGTCAGTTGTGATACACTGTTGTTTCACCGTACGAATAGGTATATGTATGTTAAAAAAGCCAGTAATGCAACGCCGAACAACCGATGCAAGCGTTACACATTTAAATACAATCCTCACATCAACCACTCCTCTCCGCCCCCACCCCAAAGACAACAACAAAAAAACAAGAAGAAAAACTGGTCATCGGTGCTCACACATGAGCGGAGATGCAGTGGGTGGTAAATAATACAATTAAATGCCTCGCTGAACAAAGCAACACCTGCCACAAAGCTGAAATTCGCACTCTGGGGGTAATCTATTGGCAGCCATTACGCTGCCGTGTCCTTGAATAGAAAGGCCCTCCTCTCTCTCTGTGTTTTGGTGGTGGATCAAGCATTTTGTTCTCTCCGATTAAGGGCCAATCGCGGTAGCAGCCGGCTTTCCAGCTCGTACACGTGCAGAACACAGCTACAAATTGCCCGCAGGAAATGTTTTTTTCTTCCTCCCCTTTTTTTTGCCCTGCTTGGAATTATCCCTCCGACAATTAAGAGCACTGCAAGTAATTGGCCATTTTTGGTTCCCGCAGAATTGTTCTGTGTGAGCGTAATTCTTGTTTTCGGTTGGATATCATTGCTATTCATCTCCAATGTTGCACATACAGAGACCCTGCAGCACGCAGGGGGAGCTATAGTTTGTACGGCGAAAAATTGTGATATGGCGGTTGCTTTACGTAAAGTCGTTATAGCACTTGGTTTTTGAAAGTCCAATTACTGACAAGCGCAGTGATAATTAAGAGCACGATGTGATTCCAATGCCCATTGCCATCATTTTGACGTTACTCAGTAATTCTATTTTTCAGAACTCTGGCAATCCACTGCTGGATGAAGGCCTCCCATCATTCAGCTCGGTGGTGAGTTGGGGTAGAGGGGGAGGTGTGAAGCTGGTTAAGCTGTCACTCACCACTCATGTTAACTGTGGCCAATAATACAACTCAACTTGCTGGATGAGGAGCACAGATATTTATTGAATAATCGATGCATCTTTCATAAGAGGAGGGGGGAGACGAAAATAATGAATGCGGTCTGAAAGCCACCGTAAGCGTGAACAATCAATTAAGACCCAAAATGGTTTATCAAATCCTTCCATTGATTGCTAAGTCAGAATCCATCTTCTCGGCTGAAATTGTCTCTGTGTTTGTATATGTGGATGGCCTCATGAACGAATCTCTCATGGTAGCCAGATGGCTTGCAAAGAACCTCTGTCTTCGAGAAGTCAATGTCATGTGAGCCTACTGAATTATAACAGTGATGTGCCACGGCCGAGGTGTTGGTCCTACCGTGTTTTAGGTCTGCTTTGTGTTTACGAATGCGGTCCGAGACATGTCGTTTGATTTCTCCAATGTAACTACTACCACAGAGGCAACTTATTTTGTAGACGCCAGGGTACTGTATGTCCGGAATCACATCTTTTACAGACGGAACCAGATCACGGATTTTATGTAATGTGTTGAATCGGACCTGGATCTTGTGTTTATTCAAGATTTTGGAGATCTTTTTTGTGATCCCCGCAATGTAGGGTAAAGTGATGGTTTTGAAAGTCTCCTCAAGAGGGTCTTTTTTCATGGTTGGAGTGATAGCTTTGCGGATTGTGTAGTCGGAGTAACCATTAGCCTTAAGAGCCACTTTTTTCAAATTTTATTGCCGTGGTTTTCACACCTGATGATGATTGCTTGTGTTGCAGTCGAAACGTCGTGAGAATTTTATTGTTTTGTATTTTTATTATGTTATTGTTTCCCTTCTACGTGACTTTACCGAAAGAACCAAGAATATGAATCCCTGCAGTCACGAAAGCTTTAAATAAAAAAATATTTATAATTGTTATGCAAGCACAACAAAATAATCGACTGAATATGTCACGAAGAATGTATTTCTTAGAAAACAAATATGATGTGTATGCATTGTGTGAAATGGTATTTGCCCTTTCATAACATTTTAAAAGAGAGAAAAGGAAAACGTCGAATTTCAACTTACCAAAATACGTATCGGTTTACATTCGAGTCCGTGACAGGTGTGATGTAGATGCAGAAATGAAGTATGAATGTGGGTGGTGACAGTAGAGGGTGAGTTCCTTGTCTGATGTGACCGTCAGGTATAGACTATCTTGGTCCATCATCAATAACTGTGTGCATGTGGAAATTAAATACGTTATTATACGACGTTGTTTTAAAGTAAGCCCGCTGAGATTCAACGGTTATGATTAAAAAAATAGGGAATTCCAACCATGATCTCGGTGTTTTAAATATATGAATTAAAAGTTTATCTCGGAACCTCACCCTCCACGTACCCGAACCCTGTAAGAACCCCCTGACCCCAATACACATTTCTTATTCGTTGTACAGTTTTTAAACGGGGCTTCAATCGTATGCCGGTTTATTATAAATCATAGAATGGATAAGCACTGTCAGGGGCGATAAGCAAAATATGTAACCTTCATCTCATGAGCTTTCAAATGACTTCTCATTCATTAAAATCGGTTTGAGATCCCTGAACAAACATACAGCATAGACAATAAGATTAGCTGCTTGTTATGCAGATAAGCATGCATCAGCAGGGAACAAACGATTAATGATCTGGAATTTGATGCTCTATTATGCAGAATTGTACAACTCCAGACCTCAAAGCATAGACCCACCAGCCCTGTGATCTGTGCCAATACACGTTTCACAACGTGTATTGGTACTGATTGGTACTCAATTAAATGTTAGCTGTTGTTTTATCTTTAAAGAATGATGATGCACAGCCTTGAAGGTTTCATAACAAATGCCCTATACTAAACAATAAACTAACCCTCAATGAGCTGTATAGCTCTTTTTCAGTAGTGACCTGGCCACAAATGATAGCTCAACGAAGTGGCTTACCACGTGCAAAATTTATAGCAGCCAAATACTCTAAGCACACGTTTCTAAATGTAGAGGGAAAAACCGGAGGACACGGATAAAAATCCATGCAACCACGGGGAGAGCATGCAAACTCGAAATATACAACAGACGTCAGGGTCGGGATCGAACCCACGACTGGGGTAGTTAACATCGAGCCACGTGCTATGTTTGGACTGTGAGCGGCACCCAATGCCGGGTGTAACTTTTTAAAAGGGTAAAACCTATTCCTATATCTTGTTACTGGCAAAGGAGGTCTCATAATGTAAATGCTCACCCCGAGCCCTCAATACTCTGATAGTGCGCTGTTTTTGAGTTGTACGCCTTTTGGCATCTTCTGGTCCAACACCAATGGAGACTAGGCTCTAAGAAAAGCCGTCTCGGGTGTGGACCAATCAAATTCAAGGACAGTGCATATTATTATCAGAGTTGTCTTTTTTGTTTGCATTTTGACTGCTTGTGTTGTGGTTATTGCAAACATGATACCTTGAATAAAGGTGTCAGTTTTCGTGCCAGTTAAAAGGGTAAAACCTATTCCCTGAAGCTTGGGATCTCCCGTTGTGGCATTTGAAACGATGGTGCAAGTTAAAATTTTTATCCCTCCACGCTTCCACCTCTGTCCATTCTGCAGTAGCAATGATGACACCACAGTTGTCAGGGTAAAGTGTGGGTACCCCCACCTCTTCCAGGATATCCCGCCAGCGTGCAAGAGTAGACCAAAACACCCTCAGAGTGACTCTCTTGAGCTGCCTTCAGTGGAAACACTTCTGCCAGCAGTGGCACAAGGTAGCAATTGCATGGCTACACCTTTACCACCTTTTATGAAAGCTTGGGAGTGATTTGGCCAGGATTTTGACTGTATGCAGGCAACAACCCATCGATTGTTACACTCGTGACAGATGCGTCAAATCATGCGGGTGATATTTCAGTGTAAATGTTTTGAAAATGATATGTAAATTACATGTACAAATGCTAATGTGTGTAAACTCAAATTAACTATTTACTTGCAACTTAAACATTCAAGGAAAGTGGGTATTAGACTTAAACGTCCGTGACTAGAGGATTATTACGGCAACAGCTCTGATAAGTTCATCTCAGACTTCCTGTGGACATGCAGCAGAAAGCTTTATATAATTTGGTGTGATTTAAATTGCGGGAATCACGTATGAATAACAATGATGATTGAGCCATTGTTAAATGACTGATGAAGGCCTCACACCACTGTCAGTCACTGCGGGTTGTTTGACCATACTTCCCCACACTAGTCAGTGTAGGTTTGCGAAAGGGAGTGCCCAGGATATTACTCGCTACTCATGTTAGCCGTGGCCGGGAATCGAACCCGTTGGGTTCATAACGCAGTATGCTAATCATTTTGCCACTGCTCCTCCGATCGCACATCAAGTCCGTCGAAATAACAAAAGTTACGAGAGAAAAAAAAGAGACAAAGATTCCCTATATAGCATACAGAGGTTATTGGGCAAGTGATGTTAGCGAGCACCTATTAAGGCCAGCACAACGCACAAGGGGGTGGTGTGGCCAGTACTACGCTTGGCCGCCTTTGTCTCCCCAGTGATGTTTACACACCGCACCAGGTACTCATTTGAGCCTGAGTTTACCTAGGGCAGGCCCAGGACGGGTTCAGATTATTGTCACTGGTGTTGGCCGCGAGCAGGAATCAAACTGAGGTCGCCGGGTCCGTAGCGCAGAGCGTTAACCACGACACTACCGCTCCCCACACACACAAATACAAAACAAAGACACTACATACACACCACACCACACAGACACAAATGCAGTGCTGCGTTTCCTTATTCGTATTCGCCAGAGACCAATACTGGCGAAAAAGTAGCAGTTTGTGAGTAGAGCATGCTGCAAACACGTGTGTGCCTTGAGATGTGCCACCCACAAAGCCAACAGTGCCCACCGCGCGGTCGGTCACCTAATTACCGCCAGCTGTCCCATCTCCGCAAAAAAAAACTCAAATCGGCACTTGCACCTGCATAATGCACAATCAGTAGACGGCAATTATGTCCCCATGGTCCGTTCCTGACTCCCGCGGTTGCTGCTGAAAAAGGAGAGAGTGTTTATGAGGTGTAACTCTAGAATCTGAGAATTGCCAGGAGACTCACGCCGAAACCTGAAAGCATTAACTGCAATTTGCTGGCGGGAAATTTTTAGATGTTTTTTTTCTCTCCCGACATTATTACCTTTTGTGCTGCACGTGCAGTGGATCCAGTAGGGGCTGGCTACACGTCGCTGTTTTTGAAGCGCAGTTTGTACAATAGCCTGCAGACTTGTCACCAAATGCATTAGAATTTGGACAATGTGAAAATCCTGGCCTATGGTTTTCAAAGAAGAATAACCCCCGTAAAGTTATACATAGTTGATATCCAAGCAGGGGTTCGATAATGAGCGAGTCCCAATGCGTCCGACGCCAAAAAAGACAGGTGTGATTGATGTTAATCTCAAAATTCGTCGTATCGCAGTATGACTAACTTTTTCTTCATCTCTGCGTGCTGAGAACATCCCCGCGTCTCTCTGAGTGAATACAATCCACAGCGGTTCGGGTGGGTGGTTATTTCCGCGGCAGAAAAAAATCAAGCCTGCGCAGGACACCCATGCAATTATGAGCAGCATGCGGGACCGACCACCACCCGTCGTATTTCAGGGCCGGACGTAAGACTCGCGCTCGCGAGGGCCCTGAGTGCGGCGGAGGAGTGGCGGCCGTTGTAGTTCTGGAGCACTGCTCTTTGCGAGAAAGCAGAAGCGTTGCGTAAATTTGAATTGGATGTCCTGGGATGTGTTCACTGTATACACCTGGGCTTGGCATGCATGCATGCTTTGGGGGGGATGGAGGGGGGAAGTGCCTGTTTCATCTCCTGCATTAAACACCAGATTCCTGTCATCCTGGAGGTGGCAGAAAGTTGTCTTAGTGTGCTGCCTACCTGGTTACTTATTGTCTATCGGCGTTTGATTCCTAGCGACGGCTAGCATAATCGGTCTCATAAAAGGATAGCACACTTTACTTGCAGTACAGTGGAAATGTCATTTTGAAAAACACTTCTTTGATGAGATTTTTTTTGACGGATGTCCGGAAGACTTAAGACAGGACTTTATCTTCCACACCCAAACTAAAGAATACAAGAAAATAGTTACCCTATTTACAGCATAAAGACAAAACAATAGCACAATGGCACCGAAGAAGCAACGTTTTTTTGTATGTCAATCAAAACTCTAGCCCATAGTCCCTTCGTGAAAAAAAGAAATGCCTCTTTTTTTTCCTTGAAAGCATCCGCATTTGTCAAACCCTTTATTCTTTGAATCCAGCCACCCACACCTTCATTCCTACCTCCTCCCTCTCTCCCATTTAAAGTCCTCCCTCATCACCCATCATGCCAACCCAAAGGAAATGGACGTTTTGGCACACCATCTTAGTGTCATGAGCCAACATTTCTAAACATTTACAATGGTAACCTGAAAGATTATTTACACAATTGAATAAATAAGTTAACAAATTAGGCAATTTGTACAGGGACTTTATGCTCGCAACCGAGGCCTAACATAAAGTATTAACATTATCATCATCATCGGCGGCAGCAGCAGCAACAGCCCTTAGTCAATCAACTGCTGCATGAAGGCCTCCCCAGGTCTTTTCTGTGGTAGGGGTTGTTTATACTTCACCACGCTGGTCAGTCCAGGTTAGTGAAGAAAGATGGCAGGACTGGTTCAGATATACTCACCAATGATCATACTATATTATCACATTGTCACTTACAACAAAACATTAACTTGTATTGGTCCAGAAAGAGCCTTGTTGAGAAGTATTTTAGGAGGGTCTTGCCTGGAATGTTTGACCAATTCCATATTCAGTATCGTTATGTCTTGCCAGGCAAACAGAACATCTCAGTGGTTACAACGTAATAGAAAAAAACATACGTTCATAATTTGAACGTGTGTTTTGTTAAAATTCAGCAGGGAGCTGTCTGTCATTGATGGGTCTATCTCAGGCACGTGGGAGCGGTAATGCAGCGATTAGCGTGCTGCGCTACGAACCCGGCGATCCGGCTTCGATTACCGCTCACTGTCAACACGAGTGACGATTATCTCAAATGGTCCTGGGCCTGCCCTAGGTTGACTCAGTCTCAAATGGTGCGGTGTGTAAACATCACTACTAGGGAGACAAAGGCGGTCAGGCATGGTGCTAGCCAACCCACCCCGTTGTATGCCGTGCCGGCCTTCATAATTGCTCACCAACAGCACTTACTCCTACAGTCTGTTAAGATTTCGATTTAAAGCTTTCGTGACTGCAATGATTCATCTTCTTTGGTTCTTTCGGTAAAGTCACGTAGAATGAGAATAAAATAATAAATTGATAAAATAAAATAACATAACACAATAATATATTATTGATAAAATAAAATAACATAACACAATAATATATTATTGTGTTATTTTATTTTATCAATTTATTATTTTATTCTCATTCTACGTGACTTTACCGAAAGAACCAAAGAAGATGAGTCTGTTAAGACTATACATATAATCTTTGTCTTGTTCTTTCTCAGGAATAAAGAGCACCCCTACCATCATTCGTTGCAATTGCATTTTTGTTTTGTCAATTAATACGGTTTGTTCTTGCATCTGCTCCAAATTATCATTGTTTATTACTCTGCATTCAGTCGTGAGGCTCACTTTAGTTGGGCCTTACAATCGGAGGACAATACAAGAGACGGATTGGAAGCAGTGGTTTTTCTTGTTCAATTTGCATCTTTCATGAACCAGGGCACTATTCTGAGAAAAAAAACATTTTTCTGTTGTGGTGCTAAATATCATAGTTTGACAAACTACATTTAAACGTGATAAGTTACATATATATGTACACACAATGGTGTGTAGGTGGGGTCCTGATGTTGAGTGGTTCTGGTTAACCATTACAACTGTGAAAAAGAGTTTTATAGCTCATCGGACTCCCTCCATGTGAATAAATATTCTGATTCTGAAAAGAAATGTGATTTGCAACTTGCATTTCCCCCACCACTCTGTCAAAATTTTAAGATAAGTTTTCAGCATGCTTGCGTTGTTTAATGTATGACTAAATGATGGCAGTGACTGTTATTATCATCATCGTCGTCATTAACTAATTTGTAAACGAGCATCTTTGAGATAAATTGTGACCTTCCAATCATAATTGTTTAAGCAGCACCACTGAGCTAAATTAATCATCTTTCATTCATGGCAAATATAACCCTTCTCTTTAAACAGTGCCTAGATGAATTAATAATCACCGTCACATCACCTGTGCGTCACAATCACCGTCAATCATCTTCGCGAACAAAATAAACGAACGACAAACGTGTGCCTTCGACAACCCAAACCGCCTGATAATGCCTGCAGCAGCACAACCACCGCCTGATAATGCCTGCAGCAGCAGCAGCACGACCACCGCCTGATAATGCCTGCAGCAGCAGCAGCACGACCACCGCCTGATAATGCCTGCAGCAGCAGCAGCAGCAGCACGACCACCGCCTGATAATGCCTGCAGCAGCAGCAGCACGACCACCGCCTGATAATGCCTGCAGCAGTAGCAGCACGACCACCGCCTGATAATGCCTGCAGCAGTAGCAGCACAACCACCGCCTGAAAATGCCTGCAGCAGTAGCAGCACGACCACCGCCTGATAATGCCTGCAGCAGCACAACCACCGCCTGATAATGCCTGCAGCAGCAGCAGCACGACCACCGCCGTCTCCACTGCTACGACTGCGCCACGCGCCCTTGCGAACGCTCAAGGAGCCACGCGCCCTTGCCGCTAATTGCAGAGCCACGAGCTCTCTGAGCTGCTGCTGTCGCCACGGAGACGAGCGCGGACCCCTCGTCTCCAGGGCGCCGCGCTCAAGGGACCGCACGGGAGCAAGATCCACGGGGGAGGCGATGGTGATAAGGCGTGGAGTGAGGCTGGCTAGGCATTGCACCTTCTCTGCACTCTGTATTTACAGGCCAAACTCCACTTAATTATTACTGTATTAAGTATTACTGTGTCACCATCGTTTTGTCTAAATATCGACACCCCACTCCTCCCATTTTTTATGTTCATTTCATTGATTGCTCACATACGGATTTGCCACCTATAATATATAATATTTTTGCCAACTATAATATATAATCTCTTCCTCATCCACCTATGATATATGATATCTTCCTCGTCTACCTATGGAACTATAGAACTGAGCCTGTACTCTCTCTGGGGGGGGCATGCAAAGCATTGGCAATGTGCAAACAAGGGGTTAAAATACAGTGTAGCACAGCTGTAGAATACTGTACACTATAACGTGTGGCGAGATATGGATAATTGTCATTTGTGCTTAAGTATGATGACGTAATTGAACTGAACATATCACCAATCATGTCCAAATCACCATTATAGTCATTTATCAAGCTCTGTGGTCAGCACATTCCAATTTCCACATATATTGAGTGTGTTTTGCATAGAGTATTGCCCATAATATAGCACTGATTGATAGACAATGACATTTGAACTGTTTGACCTTTAAAGAATGGGGCTGCACTGCCTTGGGTCTCATAACACATGCCCTATACTAAACCATAAACGAAACAATTATTTTATTATTTATTTTACCAGGTAAAGCCCATTCAGCTATTACCATCTTTTTCAGAAGCGACCTGGCCACAAATTATAGCTCAACAAAGTGTCTTTTCATGTGGACATTTATAGCGCTATAGAAAAACGAATTTACTATCATTAGTAAGAGTATATTTTTGCTTTCAGGAAACACATTGAACTGTGAACCTACTACAGGCGTGACATAGCATAGGTATATGACATAATAATTAATGAAAACAGTTAAAATACTACACTGCATAGTACGTGTGACATACACGCAACATATTGTAAGAGCCACAATAATGTAAATTACTGCACTGCATAGTACGTGCAGTACATAGTGTAGAAGTGTTTAGTGCACGTGCAAACTCCCTTATAAATACATAGTGTGGAATACGCCGCATTAAGCATACACACTTATACAGCACATGTGCTGTATGTCAGACGACATGTGAGAGACGTGTTGTCTTTGATCAAGATTCTTGGATTAACCGTCGATGAGGTTAAATGTACAAGGTGGTCCAGATGTCTTGTGACCCCCATTGAAGTCTCAAAAACTTATGTTTGGATACCAGTGGGTGTAAAAACATAAATGAATACGCAAATGAAATAGTTTTGGGGGTCACACGACATTTGGACCGCCCTGTACATCTTCATACCGATCCTGGAATTACCATTTGGATTTGAAATAAAGCGCCCATCCCCCAATATCCCCACCCCGCCCATAACGTGCCCTTCTGAATGATCTCACCTGATCTTTATTGGCGCACACTTTACAACCCGCTTCGGCACGCTTCGGCAATTCCTTGTAAAAATTATAGTTACGAACGGCGCCAGACAAAATAACAGGTGATTCAGTGGCGAGTTTTGTAAGGGTGCTGACCAGTTCTCAAATCCAATATAGTTGCGTATGCAGTTATAAGTTATACATTACATAGATTATCTTCATACTGTGTCACTGTCAATGGATGCTTTAAGACCAAAACGAAGTTCAAGGAGAGGACAAGTCATGCCAAACTGCACTTTTCAACGCTTTAACAATAAGACAACACCTGGGATATAAAACAATTATCATCCAGATTTGGCCCTGATACAGCACAAAATTGCTTACTCTCGGCATGGCACTGAATTTAACTTTTTAACCATACAAAAACATCCGTGCTTAGGCACACCACTCTTTGACTATCCTTTAAAACGCCACTTTTCTCTGATGCTTATAGTAATTAACAGGACCAATAATTCCGGCCACATTCAAACATGTGGTATGTATTATTTTAAAGCAAGTCCAATTACAATCCCCTCCTCCCCCACTCCCCCCGTTCCGAACGGCTTCCACATTCGCGTTAGAAATGCTGGGCAAATAATGAGTGGTAACTAAATAAATAAACGCCGGCTCATCACGCGCTCACGAACACGTGCTCACGTGTGCATGGTTTGAGCGATTTCTTCCACACCCCCGGTTGCTATGACTGTACGCTATTTCATTTATATAACGACAGGAGTATTGGTGCCTCCTGTTTCGCGACCACTCCTGGCCTCTTTATTCAAAGACTATCTCAGGAGGAAGTTGGAAATTCATCACACCGCCCTATTACACCATGGATTCACAGTCACACACCCACGCCAAAACTTTCGAGAAACAGCTTCGATTGCGACAACCGTGGATCACGCAGACATCAACTCAACAGAATCATGCTGACAAAGGTTCAACACAAAGATAAAGGCGCTGTCCTGATATTACTTGCTCACACAACAGTTACTGCTGGTGGAAGGGCCTTACAATTACCCTCTTAGAGTCTACAGGGCCACTCAATAGGGTATTTGCCAATATGTTCACAGGGGGACAGATATCTTGGAAGAGAGCACCCACACATTACCCCACCACACGCGGCCTGCCGATCGTCTGCGGTGTGCACATTCACACTTCTGCGTAAACAGAGGTGGTGGCATTTCAGGCATCTTCCCGTTATTTCAACTGCGGCGCCAGGAGGAGAATTTTACCGGCGACCTTGGCAATGTATAACCATTTACAACCACAGCAGCAACCCTCAACAGTGAATTGCCACTCAATGCCTCTTCTTTCATACCTCGCCGTGGCTGGCAAAATACAATTAAGCGAGTTTATCTGAAAGCTTGCAATGGTGATCCATCCTCAAGGTAGAACTGCGTGAATGGAAGTTATGTACCGATATATGTCAGAGGCTGTGAAGGCAAACAAGGGCGATTGGTGTCTGGGAAGTTAATTACGCCAAAGAAAGGCTGATGTTTTATTCTCCAATATTATTTGTCTGCTGGTGCGTTCCATGCAAAGGGTTATTCAATTCCAGGTTCGATTTTGCGAGGTATAAAGCCTCTTCTTCGGACTGTTTCTGTACACTAATTACTGCTATGCATAGTGCACATGGCATACATACATACAAACAAGCTTCCCACTCATTTCTTATTCAAAAGTATGTACTGTATTGGCATAGCAGTATAGCGGGCGTAACAAGGTGGAACGTTGACTGTTTCTGGTGGGGGGAGGGGGGTGGAGGCGTTGTGAGCACGATAGAACTCGATGTTGTGGCACGTGTAGTACATGATGTGCAGACCTTTTGTCAAAATCTACTGCTGGATGAGGGCCTCCTCACGTCATGCGGGTCGTAGCGGGGGGTGGGGTGGCTATGTGAGTCCACTTCACCGCGCTGCTGGTTGATGAATGCAAGTCACGGAAGCGTCGTTGGTACATTACAACACCAGGTTTGTTTGTTTTTGCGCCACTCACACCGCAGCGTAGCCCTGCGACCTATAAGAAGACCTGTCACGCATCATGGTTATGGGGCGCGACCACCACTGGGCGAGTCGCAGAAACGTTTCGGAGGGATGGCCCCTGGTCTTTGTCGAGAGACCCCCACCTTGGATAATATTTCAATGGCAAACCGTAGGCCTGCCTTCCCACCCACACACATGCGCTTGAAGGAAAGTCTCAGAGCTACCTCAACAACACTACACAGGCATGTGGCTGATGCCAGGGCAAAATCCCTTCCCTCCCAGAGAAACAAAGGCAAAGATCACCCACACGGAGTGAACAGACTGTTGGGGCAAGTGCTGTTTGTGAGCACCCATGAAGGCCGGCACGGCACACGAAGAGGGTTGGGTGGCCAGCCCCACGCCCGACCGCCTTTGGCTCCCCAGTGGCGATGTTTACACACCGCACAAGGTACTCCGTTGAGGCTGAGTAGACCTAGCGGAGGCCCAGTTCAGACAATCGTCACTGGTTGGTGTTGGCCGTGAGCAGGAATCGAACTGGGGTCGCCAGGTTCGTAGCGTTTGAGCAGGCACGAGCATCATCCACAGTAGCCAGTCGTTAATTAATACGTCCACCAGATGACAATCTCCGATGGATGAGGCGAGGAGCTGGGGGGGGAGGGGGATACCCTTAGAACGTGCGACAGCGGTTGTCCTATCGATAGGACAACCGCTGTCGCACGTATTACTTTTATCGACCACGGATTTGATGATGGTCCGATACCTCGTTCCGCATATGGACAGAAAATAATAACAACAGTAACAATTCGCATCCGTATCGGTCATATCTGGTGCCCTATTAAGCACCAGCAGCGCGAGAGAAGCGACCACTTACGTACTCTTTAGAACTCCTTTCGCACCGTACGTATCGCCAACCGTGATATTCGGAGGTGCCTACAACGTTGGCAGCTGCCAAGTCCGCTACCCCCCCCCCCCCCCCCCCACGATTTGCAAAGCATTCGCAGACAATTCCTCTGCGAGCAAAAAGCGAGCGCAGCTGATGCGCGGAGACCCCCCCCCCCCCCCCCGGATCCATTCCCTGACTTTCTGTTTATTGAGCGCGAAGCCACCCACCTGTTGTTACCGCCACTGCTACCACTGCTACCACTGCTTTCACATGATCGAGTGTTGGTTGCACTTTGCTTCGCTTGCTCCGCACACCGGTCGAGATACGCAATTGGCACCGACGCAGCGACACGCGCACTGACACATTGACACGCACGCAGATAGATACAATAACACACACACTGAGACACAGTGATGCAGTGACACGCACACTGACACATTGACACGCACGCAGATAGATACAATAACACGCACACTGAGACACAGTGATGCAGTGACACGCACACTGACACACCGACACGCACGCTGAAAGATACAATGACAGGCACATTGAGACAGTGACATGGACACGACTGATAATAGTGACACGAACACTGACACGGTGACGTGCACACTGTCACACAATGATGTACACAATTACATTAAGTACCGCACTAAATAAAGAACACAGCGACACGCTGGCAGACACACTGCAACATAATAACACGCACATTGACACACACAATGACACACATCCATGCACGTGAGTTTATCGTGAGCAGACTACTTCATACACGTTTGCCGCATCTGGGACAAACACAACACCAAACAATTGTTTATAGGCTCCCTCAATGAAACACAGACTCAAGACGCATTTGCCCTGGCCAATACGCGGCACTGCTTTGGGCGAAAATGTCGAAAATTCTGGCACATTTTCGAAAAATATTCGCATTGGTTGACCCAAATTACGAGAATTAGACTGTCCCTGAGCCAATGCAGTAAAAAAAACAGGAAGAAGCCACGGTAACAACCAGCCACCAACAACCCAACAACACACTCGAAAATTCCTAAAAGTCCTAACAGGATCGGGAGTGGGATCCTCCCAGATCATGCAATAGCCGTGTCCCCTTTAATTTCGCGAGGCTGATTATTGGTGGGTGGACGCATTGAGCGCGCACGGGGCAGACACACTTCCTCGCATCCCACTCATGATGCCCTCCCCGCTCTTGCCTGTCCTCAAAGCGCTCAGTGTAGCATAAAGAATGGGCAGAAAGATGGGCGGGTATGTGGGAAGCTACTGCAATACACACAGACAACGATCCCTCCCCGTATAGCCTCAAGAGACTGTTGGGGTAAGTGCAGTTAGCGAGCACCTATTAAGGCCGGCACGGCACACGCGGGGGTGGGTGACCAGCACCACGCCCGGCCGCCTTTGTCTCCCTCGTAGCGATGTTAGCACACCGCACCAGGTACTCTTTTGAGGCTGAGTCGACCTGGGGGAGGCCCAGAACCAGCTCAAATATTCGCCACTGTTAATGATCGTGAGCAGGAGTCGAACTCGGTTCGCCGGATTCATAGCGCAACGCACTAACCGTTGCGCCACCGCCCCTCTGCAATACACACAGAAACAAGCCCTGACCGCCTTTGTCTCCCCAGTCAATGACTACCATGATTTACATACACCGCACCAGGTTCTGTGCTCGTTTAAGGCCGAGTCAACCGGGGGTAAAACAAAAACAAAACCGTAGTACCGGTTCAGATATCACCCGCGCCCACTACTGATGGGTCAGTTGGAAATCGAACTTAGGCAGTCGGCTATTGTTCGTAAGCGCAGCGGGCCGACCACTGCGCCACCGCCCCGCAGCGTAGACACACACAGACACACACAGGCACACACAGCTGCAGTGGATATCGTGGTAGATTCGGCATCAGTGCCCTGGCAACAAGGAGTGGTGATACCGTGGAAACTCTTGTTGCGCAGAGGCGCAACGCACCGGTGCCGATTTCCAAAAGGTAGAAGGGAATGAATGGATGAGCGACCCCCTTCCTTTCTCAGGTGGGTTATTACATCACGGAATCGCGAAAGACGGGAATGGCTCGGCGAGGCTTTTCATCCAGCTGGGGATCGTGCACGGCTGCCGATGATCACGATGATCGCGATGATGATGATACGGTGCACTGTCTTGTGAGGCCGTGGAGCACGCAAACACCCCGTGACGCACGCTCGAGAGAGACGTCCGCTGCGGTACACTTCGCTTCTCTCGGTGAGCAAACACAAATATCCCCACCAGCCACCCGTATAGCCTTCAACAGACTTTTGGGGCAGGCGCTGTTCACGAGTCACACCTTTGAAGGCCGGAATGGCACACGCGGGTGCTGGGTGGCCAGCACCACGCCCGGCCGCCTTTGTCTCCCCGGTGACAATGTTTGCACACCGCGCCAGGTGCGCATTTGAGGCTGAGTCGACCTAGGGGAGGCCCCGGGACCGGTTCACACAACCGTCACCGGTGTTCACCGCGGGCGGGAATCGAACTCGGCACGCCGGCTTCGTAGCGCAGCGTCGCGCTAACAACGTGAAGACAGAACGCACACCACGGCACGCAGACTCGTGGTGTATCACGCTCGGCAAAGCATCATCACGAGCGTCGCCGCACAGCCG
The DNA here is from genome assembly GCF_048934315.1 of Petromyzon marinus. NCBI lineage: Eukaryota > Metazoa > Chordata > Hyperoartia > Petromyzontiformes > Petromyzontidae > Petromyzon > Petromyzon marinus. Next base: position 23,229,933 of record NC_133683.1, on the reverse strand, counting down.
CGTGTCGCGATCGGCCTCGCTCTGCAGAAGGCGTACGGAGAGACTGCACAGGACAACACTGTCCTGCCAAGAGGTTGATTCTCGTTTTTTCGGTCGCAAAAGGAACCGCGGCTAAAAAAAGAATGGGGGCTCTATAGGCTGGCAACACTCGCCACCGCTGCCATAATTAGGCTCTCAAATGCAATAGCCCAAAGCGGTTCCATCGGGGTAGTGTTACTGTGCGGACAGGTGCGCGCCTGTGAGTCGAGTGTGCTCGCAAAGAGGATGGATGGGAGTCGTGGGTTTATTATTTATTCTGATGGAGAGGGGGGTGCTGGTGGTGGTGGCGGTGGGGTGGTGGAAGGAGGTGGACAAAACCTGTTCGCTCGTTCGTGCGACTCATCCGCGAGTCCCGATCCTTATTTCGACTGGGGGGGGGGGGGAACGTATGAGCTGCGAAGCTCTTTTTTATCTCGCAGATGTTCCAGTATGGGGTGGTGGAGTGGGGAGATGGGGAGGAGGCCAACAAGTTACAACAGAGTCGAAGCAATGCATTACACCGTCCTTCCTATCGCGGTGGCGGAGGGGGGGGTCATGATATAGTGCCCAAAGACTCACAGATCTCGTAACTCTTAGAAACAAAAAAATACCCCTGAAGCGTGGCGTGCATCATACAGCTTGGGCATGGTGTAAGCCAGCGGGAACCACCCCCGGACGCCTTTGTCTCCCCACTGCCGATGACGATTTTTACACACCGCGCCACGCACTCATGTATGGCCGAGTAGACCCAGGCGAGGTCCTGGACCGACTCTGATTGGCCGTGACTGAGAATTGTCGTCAGGTGTCAGGGGTTCGCAGCTCAGTGTGCTCACCACTGCGCCACCACTCCTCCCAAGCCCCACACACACGAACACACGGGCTGTGGATTGTAAAACAGTGAGTGCGTTGCTGCCCTAACGCGAGTGCAACGCACACGATATGTCGGTGATATTCTAATTTAAGGCTGAGTCGACCTAAGGGTGGTCCGAACCGATTCAGAGATACGCCACTGTTGTTAACATACCAGCCTCATCCGTGTAGCCGACACAGACTGCCGGGGTAAATGTTTGTTCTTGATCACCGATGAAGGTTGGAACAATGCCCGAGCGCCTTTGTCTCCCCGGTGATGATGTTTACACGTCAGACCAGGTACAGTGCTTACGTATGGCTCAGTTAACACACACGGACATCTTATCCCCGTGCAGCTTACATAGGCTGTTTGGGGCCAGTGCTGTTAGCGAGTACCTATTAAGGCCATTAACTACGCTGGACCACCGTGTACTCGTTTAAGGCTGAGTCAATCTCGGGGGGAAGTCTACACAGACTGTCGGGGTAAATAAATACTGTTCGCGTGCACCTATGAAGGCCGAAACTATGACCAACCTCCTTCGAAGATGTATATACATCACACAAATAACTCACTTGTGGCTCAGTCTAAACGCGTGCCTAACACACGCACACAATCACACGCACGAACTCACCGGCCACGCAAACTTGAAGGGGATGGAGATTCGCCCTGCGCTCTCGCCCCTGACGTTGCTGCGCAGGGTGAAGTTATTCCCTCCGATAACGGGGGTCGAGCCATTGCCCAGCACGCAGGGGCTGCTCTTGCTGAGCAGGCTGGACGCCTGCTGGTACTGGCGCAGGCACAGCGCCACGAACGTGCGGCACTGCTGCGGGCAAGCCGCGCCGGCTCGGGGCCTCTCGCCGTCGCAACATTCCCCGCTTTGGAGTTCCCCGTGCGCGTTGACGAGCGACACGAGTTGGAACTCGACGTATCCCGTGCACAGCGCCACCTGAAGCGGGCACAATGAGAGGATGGAGAGAGAGAGGGGAGAGACAAAGGCGGACGCGTGAACGAATGGATTGTCTTGTAAAGACATCCCCCAGGTTGTTCACACACGCTGTTGATATCGAATCGAGAATGCCACAGCACTGTTATATATATAAATACATCATTTATAACTAGCAGCGTAGGTAACGCTGACCACGTCATGTTTATACGACCAGGTGCTTACTTGAAATCGGAACAATCGGGAATGCCGGAATCGTGGTCATTTATCTCGCCTGTCGTCATTTAACAGGTTACCAGGATTCTATGACGAAAGGGTGCAATAACGCACGATCGCTATTGTACTCTAGTGGTAGTGCCTTACGCCAATCGATCTCCCCTACTCCATGCCAACCCTCTTAAGAGCATTCCGGTGGAGGGGAGATGGTGGGGTGGGTAAATATCGCGCGTTTAAATGAAGCTCCGATTATACTTTTGCCATCAGCGATCGTGGGGAGCGTGCACGCTTGACTCATCCATCTCATTTGACGGTGTGATGCGCAATAAGCCCGTCCGGGCATTTTTCGTCGTGTGCCTCTCGTTCCGCGAACTGACACAGCCGTGTGATGTGCAAGCGAGCTCGGTGATTACTCATTTGCTACCCCCCCCCCCCTCCACTAGAATTGACACAGAGAAGGAAAACATGTATCTTCAAAGCCTCTCCAACATCTTCCCACCAACATCAATTTAACACGCGTGTTATGCATATCGGTAGACGCCGTAAGATATTGGGAAACCTTTATGCGCTCAATAATAACTGCAGTGCAATTAACTGTTGAGAAGTCAAGGAGCGCCAATTATAAATCAGCGAGGTAGCTATGAATGCTTCAGCCCTGTGTAGCGTTAAACGCAAACCCACCGTCAAGCGAGCAACAAGAGCAGACAAGCAGTGATACACAAAAACATTCAACAATATCTGGCAATCAACACCCATTGCCTTACCTTTGCTAAAGACATAACGAGGAAGGCGGTGAGGATCACAGTGGAAGAGCGGCGGTGGCGGTGTTGTCCGTAATCCATTGTCGCGGCACGCTGCGGGGATGTTGGTATCGCTTCTCGATTTCTTCCGTTCTTGTTGGTACGCAGGGGTTTGTCTCCTTTTAATATAATCTATCTTTATTTTTTTAATGTTCTCGTCCAAAACACACACACGCAGAGAAGCGGACGGAAATTAACGCAGTCGGGGATGGAGGCGGCTCCCTCGCAGCTGCTAGACGTCGTCAGCGCAGCCTGGCTGGACCGAGTGAATAGAAGAAGGGAACCACCATCATCATCATCGGGCGGTATTCCGAAGCGACCTCATTGAATGGTGGCGACTCGCGCAGTGTGAGCGAGCTGTCAGGGCTCGCTGTCACCACACGCGCACACCTCCCCTGCCGCCCGCCAATCTCCCTCCCACCACCACCGACCCCCCTCGCTCTCTCTCCTCTCTACCTCCCTCTTCTCCCCTCCCCCTCGCTTCACGATCCTCCAACCCACTCATCGCCTCCCTCCCTTCCTCCTCCCCTCCTTGCCATCACAAACACACACACACACACTTCCTGCTGCACGACCTCTACGTTGTAATGTAATTGTAACGTTGCTGTGTAAAGTGCCCACCACGTTCGTTTCAATCGGCGCCACGCCACTCACTAACCAGCGCGGTGAAGTATGGTCAAATAACATCACCATTCCCCCACAGCTGGCGCGTTGTGGGAAGGGCTTCCTTCGTCCAGCAGTGGAGTGACAAAGGGCTGTGATTTATTACTGTAATTGTTGTACGCGTGCGTATTTAAGACATAAAAAGACCCCCCCCCCCCTGTGTAGCCTGAACAGACTGTTGGGGCACAAGCGCCGTTAGCGAGCACCTATCAAAGGCCGGCTGGGTGACACACGAGAGGGGGTGGGGTGGCCAGAACACCGCCCGGCCGCCTTTGTCTCCTCAAATGGCGATGTTTACACCCACCACCACCACCAAGTGGCCTGCTCATTCAAGGCTCTGTAGAATCGCACAGGACCCACCGGTGCGCTAACCACTGTGCCACCGCTCCTCACACGCAGTTTGTGGATTGTATGGGTTTGGGTGTTTTATTTATTTATTTTAAATCACTGAAGTGACGGTGACCCGCAATGATGTAGTTGGTGCCAGATGTCAGAATACTTAATCGCTTGGCCAATTGTCGTTATTTTGACGGGTGCTCGGTACAGTATTGCATGACATTAACTAAGTATTGCAACATCCCACTTTACAACATTTGTCCACGTGGAGTTTAAATGCTGTATCGATGCAAGTCACCTGCTTTTTTTTTCCAAGAGCGCGCTGCTATTTTGTATACAGATAGAATATCGCCGTTCGTGGTCGATTTCTGGGGTTTAAAGGTGGAATCACATTTTTTGCCGAATCAGGTTGCCTTTCGCACGAATAATAGAGGCATCATTTTTTTTGCAATCAACGAATATCCACGTCTAATACGGAGAGAGTGCCAGGGTGCAGTGATGAGCGCGACGGCGTCGTGAACCCGTTGAACCGAGTTCAATTCCCGGCCACGGATGAATACAACCAGTGTCGAGTTGCTATCTGCAACCGAGTCTTGATCCCTCCCTTTCGCTAAATCCGCACTGACAATCGCGAAAAAAGTATGGTCAAACAGGCCTCGTGACTGACGCGGCGGCGTGAGTGGGCTCTCATCCAGCAGTGAATTAACAAAACGGTGGTGTGGGAATAAATGACGTACCCCAACGTACCAAACAAGCGGCAGGCGGGCGGGTGGTGTAACTAGAGCAGGGATTGTGTCCAGCGTGGACAAAGAAGAGGGGGTAATGTTTGTCCCTGGCTGGTGATTGCAGGGAACGCGGCTCAGGGTTGTGGTGCACGTCTTCCCCCTACTGGTGATATGAGCCGCAGTGCATCGTCACACAAACTCAACTATGAACTTTAACAAAAATATATTTTACCAGGTAAGGCCCACTGAGCTATGTACCTCTTTTTTCAAGAAGCGATCTGGTCACAAATGATAGGTCAACTAAGCGGCTTATCGTGTGGACATTTAGAGCAGTCAAATACTCTAAACGCGTGATGTTGATTCTAAATTCGGAGGGAAACACCGGAGGGCTCGGAGAATAATTTACACGACCACGGACAGAACACGCAAACTCCAAATATACAGCAGGCGTCAGGGTCGGGATTGAACCCACGACCTCCTTCATACCAGGCGAGGTAGTTAACATCTCGCCACCATAGGGAGACAAAGGCGGCCGGGCGTGATGCTGGCCATCCACCCCATCGTGTGTCGTGTCGGCCTTCATGGGTGTTCGCTAACAACACTTACTCCAACAGTGAAAATGTGAATTTCGAAAGAAAAGATTACCTCCATTAAGTGTTTACTCTTTCAGCTCCACGGGGATACATTCATCAAATCGTGCACCGGGGCCTGTATGAGATACTTTTTGGTTGCAATTTGTGTATGCGAAACAGGTATGGGGACCGACACTTAGATGGTGTTTTGCATGTGTTGAGAAGAGCCGGAGAATATGCAAATGACAAGACTCAGTACATCCCTTCGCCTATCATCTTCGACTCTTATTATCTGCGTGAGCTGTTGGGTAGGAAAAAAGCTCCCGTTATCAGCAGTCCTATTCTTCCAATTATTCACGATTTATTTTCTCCCATAGTCATTGCGGTGCCGCTTTAAAAATAATGGTTAAGAGGAGTTGGGTGCTAAAATGCATTTCATCATTTCAATGGGTACATGTGACTGCCCCCCTCTCACCCCCCCCCCACCTGCTCCCCTTGCAGCCACTAGTGGCAACTGCATTCACCACAATATTCACTAGAAAAAATATCGGTTCTTGAATTGGATTGCGACAACTTGTCTAATCACAATCATAACAAGGCAGTTATCAACACAGTAAAGTACGTGGAATGCCAGTGCTTTTGACATGTTATGATTGATATACACGTATTCATTCATTCGGTAGTGGTTAGCGCAATGCAATGAGAACCCAGTGTCCTGAGCTTGCTTCCTGGTCATGGCTAACGTGAGTGGAAAGTGATATTTGAGCCGATGCTGGTCTGCCTCATTCACCGACCCCCACCAACGAATGTGGTTAAACAATCCCCGTACACTGGCACGGCATGGGGGAGACCATCCAGCAGTGGACTTACAAAAAGCTATACGTATTATCACTTCTAATCGAACGTCAAACTTATGTAAGTGCACACTGATTACATTACATCAACACGCACTGGTGTATTTTGTGCACAGCATTGATGAGTGTTTTACACAGCAACCAAACGAAAATAAAACAAGAATGCATGCTTTACAAAAACACAACAGAAGATTCTTAAAAGATTTAACAAATACGTTCGGCAACAATAATTCTGTTGGGGAACAAGTCTGTGTACACGAAAAACCCGTTTGTGAAATGCGTGTTGATGTCAAGCACAGCTTTCAGGACACGTAATACTTTTATCTTTTATCGTCATCATCATCACACACGTTATGCTTTCACGTGAAGCGTCGACATGTGTGTGTCAGACGAGATAAAGGCTTTGAATACGGGAATGCAAATTTCTCAAAGAGTTTAGGCGTGTCGAGGTGCAGGTTGTGTGCAAAAAGTCGCAGTCGACCATGGGTCCCTTTGAGCAAACTCCCCATGCATTGATCTACTTAGAGAGACACCCCCGAATTCCAAACAAGTGAAAGGAGACGCTGCCACAATGCCCCAGTAAATAATTCACGACGAGTCTCCTGACCTGCACCGTAGCCTCTTACATCACCCCTCTCGCCCTCTCACCCAAGTCTACCCCCTCCTCATCCTTCTGCTCCTCCTCCCCCTTTGGTTCTGTCTCTTTGGACCAGTGCCGCAAATCCTCACGCTTTTACCGGCACGTGCGGCGAGAGACCTTTGCACCCTTCCGACAGGAGGGAGTGCACAGATGTGTCACCGCAAGTCAAAATTGGCGACAAGTGTCTTCCCTGTCCAGACGAGCGACGGGCAGTGGCGTCGCCTCGAATGTGCAGGCAGCACCGCTGTGCTGTGCATAGGGACCCTGGCACTGGGCTACGAAGAGTGGGAGAAATGTGAGATTTCATTCCTTGCACCAGGAGCCCATACTAAGCACGCTACCCCACAAGTGATGGGTAAAGCTCACCTGCTTTAGTGGCTCTGAGCTGGGGTGGAAATTTCACATTCTTTTGTCAGTAGCCAGTTTATCCACTTTCTTCATAGGACGACCATTGATTGACTCCCTACCCGCGATTCAATTAATTTTCACAATTAAGGATCACGATTCAATTCAAGTGTATATTAGTTTTGTATGCCTAAATGCATAGCCTCTAGTGGCTACTGGAGTCACGTGACTAATATGTTTAAATTCCATTCCATTAAAGCATGCATCGTTTGATGAAAGTATCGTGAGCGTCAGGATCAATTTTAATTGATGAATCGACACGTCATTACAAGCCGACTTCCTAAAAACTGGTGCTCATTTTATTGACCTGGTGGAGATGATGAGTTGAACCCCACAAGGATTACAACTCTAAATCTTAAAACTCAGGGGTGGGTGTTCTTCCACACGGCACCTCCCAGCCAGTAACTTCACCAAACCCCGAAAAGTGAAATATACTTCAGCTTTGGACAATGTGCGCGAGTCTTTGTGCAATGGTAGGCGTCTCATAAGTGTCTCCGTGAGCACTAAACATTAATTTGATTGAGTTAGTATTGCATTATAACTTTTGCTTTCTTTTGAAACGTGGTTATTGTCCGCAACATGAACGTGTGCTGCTGCAGACAACAGCTGATATTTACAGCAAAGAAAGTGGGCAGTGTTTGCACAAAGCATCATGTGATGGTGCATCATGTGCGGAGGTGTGCTTTTTTCAATGAAATAAAATCGACTAACCCAAGTTGGAGAAATTTCCAGCATTTTGTTTATTATCAATCATCATTCCATTTTTACAGGTAACAAGTGATTGACTCTGCACACTCATTATTTGGGCACAGCATCAATTAAATTTACATCACACTTTACATGGGTCGTTATCCAATCAGGTCACTGAAATGAGTACTACTTTATACAACGTTGACGGTGATTGTCCCCTATTGAGATTTGGCCTGTCATAGGAATGGGGAATGTACACATCTCCAAAGATTAACGCCAACAGTGAGGAGCACAGCATCATCATACTCATCAGTAGAGAAACGGTTTGACTTGGCTATTTTATGAATAACCATATATTTTTTAAGTTAACAGCTGCTTGATTTAACAGACTCGGAATTTGGGCAGATCAGTATCAACTAAAGCTCTTTGAATTATAACTGGGGACAGATGGCCAACCTAAAGTCAGCTGACTCATGTCTACTTTGCCTAGCATCGGCTCAGCTTTCATATGTGATAGGGAATAGTACAACAACAAAAAGTCAAAGTGATTTCCTGCTCCAATGAGCATTGAGGTGATGCTAATCTGCCCTTTACAGCCCTAGACCAGTGGTAGAAAGTCCACATTCCTATGCTGGGGGCGAGTCTATCCATAGGAGAACCACTGTTGACTTCCCCCACAAAGTGGAACTCATTGTATCCACCACGAAGGAATGATGGGCCGAGTCAACCCCCAACCAGGAGTTGAACTCTCAAACTTTTCGATTGCCCTGCCGCTGAGCCACCTGGCCGCCAAATAGAATAACGAAACCGAAGGGCGCTGTTATGTTTGAAAAACACCCGGTGTCTCGGACTGCTGTCCTGCCTGCTTCGGTAACAGTCGAGCGATATTGTGTACACTCCATGTCAGGGTCACGGCCGGTAACCACTCACCATAAACAAGCAATATTTGCTGAAACAATGCATGGGCACTTTGAGAGCGATCTCTATGCATTATCACTGAGTTACCCTTTGTACTGAAATATTATCATCATCATAACTCTTTACCTCACAAATGTCATTGACACTGACATCGTCAGTCTAGTGATGTTTTTTTACTGTCTGCGTAATTCTGAGTTCAGCACATGACAGCTCTAGCCATTTACAATACACTCAGTTTCACGCCGGAGTAAAACTGATCCCTCTTTTTTGTTTGCCAACTGTCGGCCACTCCTTCCAGGTTATTTTTCTTGTGTTTTTTTCTTTTACTGCCGTGCAAACATCGCGTGTGGCAGGCGTGTGCAGGACAGCACATGCACTGTGCTTGTTGCCTTTCATGATTTACAATAGATACTTTACAGCCTCAGACTTCAAAAGCCACATGGTGAGGCGACCTGCTATGATAAATCAATGAGCATTGTCCGTTTTATTCTTTAATTTTCAATGCTAAAAGTTCCAAACACAGATTTCAATGGCGACCTAAATGGCTTCATACGAAGATGAGAGTCATATTTGAGAGAATTACATCATTTATTTAGAAGTAATTGGAATATGCATTCAAACAAAATATTGGAATGAGATATTACAGTCATCCTTAGAATGGTTGTGCAGTGGATAGTGCACAACACTGTACCTGGTGGCCTCAGTTTGATTCCTAGCCACGGCTAACATCAGTGACAAATCACAACTGGACCTGGTTGCCCCCTTTACCAGATCACACTGTTCAGCGTGGTGAAGTTTGGTCAAATAACCTCCATGACCAACATGGTATTGGGAGGTCTTCATCCAGCAGTGGAATTACGTAAATCTGTAAATTGTTAATTATTTTAAACTCAACAATCCTTTAACCAGGAAAGTGTCACTCAACCTTAAGATATTTTGTAAGAAGGATCCTGCCTCGTTATGTTTGGCTTCCTCCTTGATAAGTAGTTTTTTTTTTCTTGTGGGATAGAATCAAAATGTGTGAACAAAACCCAAGCCTATGAGGGAATGATAATACAAAATAATATTTGCAGTCCTCTGTTAATCTACTTCTGGATGAAGGCTCTCTTCACGTCAAGTGGGTCATGGGGGTTGTTTGAATATTCTTCTCCACACTCGTCAGCACGGGTCGATGGAGGCTGGGATCTAGAACCGGTTCGGATACCACTCATCACTTTTGTTAGCCATGGCCGGAAATCTAACTCATGTCGCCACGCTCAAAGCACCGTGTGCAATCCAATGCCCCACCACTCCCAGTACAAGGAAATAACACTCAAAAATCCACACGCACAACTCTGCAACCTATTTGCTCGACTGCTCTCAACTGAGCAACTTATATGGTTGGCCATATGATAATATCTCCATGATCCACCAATTATGCCTTCGAAGCATTCAATTATTGGGGTGCTTCACCTAATTAAAAAAAAATCTCAACCTCCCTCTCGTGCTGTGAAGAGGGATCATTGCCAAAATGTCGCCTATTACACACTTTGATTTTGAAGGAAGCGTTATTGACTAATACGTTGCGATTGTTTTTTCCATATATAAATGTATTTGTGCGTGTGCCCCACTACCAACATCACCTATTTTTTTATTTTAAAAAATCTGAGCAAATAGGTAATGCAGGCAGATTTCACGGCCGTGGCCTAGAGATTGGCAAGCTGGCCTCACAAACTATATTGTACCAGAGCTCATAGATGCCTTTTCGGGTTGTACTGTGTGTGTTGTTCGGCATGATGTCCACCGTTTTGCTCCGCGTGCTGGGAGCTATTTCAGGAGGCTTATTTAGCAACTTAAGAAGCTCCCAGCACGCTGCGCGCCACTTCCGACACCGTGCCAAACAACACACACAGTCCAAACCCAAAAACACGCCGCTGAGCTGTCCAGCACAGACGCGCAACTCCCGTACGAGACGAGCGGAGCCTTCAGGAGGTTTCTCCATTTGATGTTGTCTCTGCCTACCCAAGCAGTAAATTAAAGATCACTCGTAAGTGGGTGGTGAAGTGTGGGAATGCCACCGCTGCAAAAAATCACAGTAAATTGGTAGAGAAAATGTCCCTCGATAGCAGAGGATCCCCCATGACGCTGTGGTGTGAGCACCAAGCGCAGTGTTGACCATTTTGAGATGGGCTACTGTTGTCCAAGGCTCTTAAGTTACAATGGCGAAGCCCAGGGCGAAAGAGCAAAGCCATTACGGGACCCTAACAAGGCGGGATGACAGGACGGCGGTGCCATTTAACAAGCCACAAAACCGGAATAATGAGCAACGTAGGAAGAATTTACAATGTTTCCATTGCCGTATAAGTATCGACATATTGCAGTAAACCGTGGCCAACACGTTGCATTGTGCAGGTGTGTGTAGAGAGGCCCTTTTGCAGTCGCCTATTATATAGCAGATGTATAATTTTCACATGTGCACAATTGTACACATTGTGACATTTTCCGACTTAGAACGATGAAGTATTTATGCAGAAGATAATTAGCTTGCAGTTTTAAGACCGATTAGAATGAATCGTTTCATGATATAAATGTAAAAGTTCACCCTCATTAACATAATCTTTCAAATATCAGAGGTCCACTGGAATGAGAACTGTACCTCTCTCACCACTCACTCTCCTGCGTGCACTCTAAAAGGCATGGAGCAATTCACCTGTTAGAAACCCTTATTGCACTCACGGGACATGCAGTCCATGTAAGGATTGAACATTTACTATTTAGGTAAATCATATGGAAATGAAAAAGATCATTTGGGGTGGACCAGTGACATAGTCTTTTACACATTGTTATGAATTCCATTTCCTGAGTTCGATTCCTGGCAAGAGATATCAGTTGCGAGTGATATCGGAAACAGTACTGAGTAATAATGTTCACTAATTCTTACTGACCAGCGTGGTGAAAGAAGGTAAAAAACGACTGTCACAGCATGGGAAGACCCTTTTTCATCATTGGATTTACAAAGCGCTGAAAATAAGTGTGATGCTCACGCTGCAATCAAGCTGTTGGAGTGAGCAGAACTGAGATGTAAGAACATTTGACAAAAATCCAAACGACACGATCAATTTAGACAAAAAATAATCAACTGTTACATTTCAACCACAGAATGGTGAAAATTGATGGAATTTTGGAAGATGTGAATCATTACATCATCATCAGCCATGGTTAATCCACTGCTGGTTGAAGGCCTACCCAGGTGATGCTGCGATGTAGCAATCCGCCCATCACTTGCACATTCGCTTATTTCACGGCTCCATCTCCCCACTACCCTACCACGTAAGGCGCTCCATTAGCAAGGCAACATACAGCTGCCATTCGCCATCCACAAAAGCCTAATTTACATACAGTTGGAGGAGGCTGTCCCACCACCCCACGCCCGCTCTCTCACTCTGCTGCCCCGAGTTCCCTCGTTCCTTGTGCATATAAAGACACCGAGCGAGCAAAGGCATGGACATACGGTTAATGGGTGGGAGTGCACACCGACAGCTGGAATTAGACCCCGCCTATTACATTTCGAAACACAGGACCCCTCTTGTGTGTCTGCTGGGTTGATCCCCGCGGCTACTCTGTTCTCTGTGTGAACGTCGGGTATTACCATTGAACCCTTACAATCCAAGACGAGCCTTTGCCTGGCTCTCTGAGTCGTGGGAATTAATGCCAATAATGAGCCACTGCTCCACCCCATTCAATATTTGCAACGTAAATATTATAAGAACAATTCCTGTACGCATTACCAAGTATATATTTCTGCCTAGATCCCACTGCAAATATGATAATGGATCTCTGTGGGTTTTCATCTAGTGATTCTATAGTCCATTAAAAGACAACTGATTTAGACTATGTGTGTGTATATACGGTATATACACATACATGTAAAATGACAGAAGCAATCGCTTCCCGAATTTGATTCCCAGCCATGGCTAACATCAGCAGTGAGCGATATTTGAATCAGTCCTGGGATCTCCCGCCCTTTGACCAATGCACACTGGCCAGTGATTAAGTATGGTTAGACAAGCCGTATGACTGACATTGTTTGGCGAGGCCTTCCATACAGCAGTGAATTGACAAAGGCTGACAATTGTTATCTTGTTGTTAATATTATTGTTATGATTATTATATATGACCGAACAAAAAACAAAACAAAGTACATGTCAGTGCACGTGAACAAAAGTGTACGTTTGGCTGATGGCTTGCTGTTGTGGATATAAGGAACGGCCGTTAGCTAAAGTATTGATGCTGCTGAGCTATGAGTGATGGTAGACAAAAATGTAAAACAGTGAAAAACGACAATTACCCGATGTTGGGCTTATTTTTGAGGTACATCAGTATGTACTAAACATTATGTAACTCCATTGGTGTTACAAGTAAAGTGCTGTAAGATGTATCTAGAGTTATGAATGCATGAACTAATGCAAGTAAAATAATAAGTAATAATGTGCAGTCCTTTGATAACTATTAATGCCTTATTGTTACCAAACCCTTTTGCCAGACACTCAATTGGTTTAAGCGATAAACCCCATGGTATTGAAAAAAACATGTCAAGTATAAAAATGTCTGTGTGCTGAAATGTCTTTTCGGTGGCCCTGATCGCCTTTGGCAACGTTTGAGTAAAGCGGTGACAATTCCACATTCATATGGTAGGGACAGCCTCTCCATAAGAACAACCACTGCTGACTTTCCACAAAGTGCAATTCATTTCCATTTATCCCAGATTACCTAATGGGACACATTAAACGGGATATCAATTTGCAACTTTGGTTTCAAAAACTGGGGTCATTTTCTCACACAGGGTGATGCACTACCTGCTGCAGATTTATGAATTTTTATTGTTGTGCTAAGTTGGAAACATCGTACAAAATTGCATTGCGTTTGTAGCAACTATTTACACATGCACGCACACCTGGGTAAGTATAAACAAGGGCACAATTTAAACAAATATTGTTCCCTTAAAAAACAACACATTTGTCACCAAATACTGTAATTTTTCCTCTTAAAATATGAATTAAAAGTGGATATTTATTTCCCATATTTATGCGGACTCTTCGAGTGAGGGTTAAGGTGTAGGGCACAGTCAGAATCGAACAAATGGTATTAAAAAGTTAAACTATATTCTTTGGGTCTTTCGGTAAAGTCACGTAGATAGGTTAAAAGAAAATGTTAAAAACACAAGCAGTCATTATCAGGAAAAGGGGGTTAGCTTCTAAAGGCAAACTGTTAAAAAGGTTTAAAATGGGCTTAGCCCAATTGTCAGCAGCATGGGCGGGGCAGCTAATGTTAATGTGAGTGGTGGACGGCGACCGCGACGGTGGTGGATTTTCCACCAATTAAAGGGCAGCCAGGTAAAAAATAGCATGTTAATGTAAAATCGGTGAGCGGCCTCCACGGCGAGCGCGCTGAGGTGGCTATGTTAATGTGAGAGATTAGCATGTTAATGTGAGAGATTAGCATGTTAATGTGAGAGATTAGCATGTTAATGTGAGAGATTAGCATGTTAATGTGAGAGATTAGCATGTTAATGTAAGATCGCAGAGCCGTAACCTCTAGGTCGGCGCACGAAGGTGGCTGTGTTAGTGTGAGAAATTTAACCTGTTAATGTAAAATCGGAGAGCCGAAAATAACAACTAACATCGGAAGGTGGTAGGATGGGAAGATCACAGCCAATTTTGACTTAAACTGGTTGATAACGTACTTCCACTGATTGCTCAGTTTTTACCCATCTTCTCGGTTGAAATTGTGTCTGTATATATGGATGGCTTCATGAACGAATTCGTCTTGATAGCCAGTGGGTTTGCAAAGTACCTTCGTCTTAGAGAAATACATTTTGCGTGAACCCACCGCATTAAAACAATGATCAGCCAGGGCCGAGGTATTGGTCCTACCATGTTTCAGATCTGCATTATGTTCACGAACACGATCCGAGACATGTCACTTAGTTTCCCCAATGTAACTACTGCCGCAGACACAACTTACATTGTAGACGCCGGGTTACTGTATGCCAGGGATCACATCCTTCACAGATGGGATCAGATCACAAATTTTACATACTGTGTTAAATCGAACCTGGATCTTGTGTTTGCTCATGATTTTGGAATTATTTTTGGTGACCCCTGCTACAGTGAGGGAAAAAAAGTATTTGATCCCCTGTTGATTTTGTACGTTTGCCCACTGACAATGAAATGATCAGTCTATAATTTTAATGGTAGATTTATTTGAACAGTGAGAGACAGAATAACAACAACAAAATCCAGTAAAACGCATGTCAAAAATTTAATAAATTGATTTGCATTTTAATGAGGGAAATAAGTATTTGACCCCTCTGCAAAACACGACTCAGTACTTGGTGGAAAAACCCTTGTTGGGAATCACAGAGGTCAGACGTTTCTTGTAGTTGGCCACCAGGTTTACACACATCTCAGGAGGGATTTTGTCCCACTCCTCTTTGCAGATCTTCTCCAAGTCATTTAGGTTTCGAGGCTGACGTTTGGCAACTCGAACCTTCAGCTCCCTCCACAGATTTTTTATGGGATTAAGGTCTGGAGACTGGCTAGGCCACTCCAGGACCTTCATGTGCTTCTTCTTGAGCCACTCCTTTATTGCCTTGGCTGTGTGTTTTGGGTCATTGTCATGCTGGAATACCCATCCACGACCCATTTTTAATGCCCTGGCTGAGGGAAGGAGGTTCTCACCAAAGATTTGACGGTACATGGCCCCGTCCATCGTCCCTTTGATGCGGTCAAGTTGTCCTGTCCCCTTAGCAGAAAAACACCCCAAAAGCATAATGTTTCCACCTCCATGTTTGACGGTGGGGATGGTGTTCCTGGGGTCATAGGCAGCATTCCTCCTCCTCCAAACACGGCGAGTTGAGTTGATGCCAAAGAGCTCCATTTTGGTCTCATCTGACCACAACACTTTCACCCAGTTGTCCTCTGAATCATTCAGATTTTCATTGGCAAACTTCAGACAGACATGTATATGTGCTTTATTGAGCAGGGGGATCTTGCGGGCGCTGCAGGATTTTAGTCCTTCACGGCATAGTGTGTTACCATTTGTTTTCTTGGTGACTATGGTCCCAGCTGCCTTGAGATCATTGACAATATCCTCCCGTGTAGTTCTGGGCTGATTCCTCACCATTCTCATGATCATTGCAACTCCACGAGGTGAGATCTTGCATGGAGCCCCAGGCCGAGGGATATTGACAGTTCTTTTGTGTTTCTTCCATTTGCGAATAATCGCACCAACTGTTGTCACCTTCTCACCAAGCTGCTTGGCAATGGTCTTGTAGCCCATTTCAGCCTTGTGTAGGTCTACAATCTTGTCCCTGACATCCTTGGAGAGCTCTTTGGTCTTAGCCATGGTGGAGAGTTTGGAATCTGATTGATTGATTGATTGATTCTGTGGACAGGTGTCTTTTATACAGGTAACGTGCTGAGATTAGGAGCACACTCTTAAAGGGAGTGCACTCTTAAAGGGAGTACTCCTAATCTCAGCTTGTTACCTGTATAAAAGACACTTGGGAGCCAGAAATCTTTCTGATTGAGAGGGGGTCAAATACTTATTTCCATCATTAAAATGCAAATTAATTTATAACATTTTTGACATGCGTTTTTTCTGGATTTATTTGTTGTTATTCTGTCTCTCACTGTTCAAATAAACCTACCATTAAAATTATAGACTGATCATTTCTTTGTCAGTGGGCAAACGTACAAAATCAGCAGGGGATCAAATACTTTTTTCCTCACTGTATGTATGGCATGGTGATGGTTTTGATTGGTTCCTCAGATGGTTCTTTCCGAACGGTTGGGGTGATAGCTTTACAGATTGTGTAGTCTGAATATCCATTCATCTTGAGAGTTTGGTGTACGTGTTCCAGTTCACTGCCGAGGTGATGATGGTCGGAAATACATCGAGCTCTATGGATTAGAGTTTTTATGAGGGAATTCTTCTTTGATGGATGGTGATGGGAAGTTAAACTATACTCTATTGAAAACTAGCTTACCACAAATACATTTGGAAAGCCATCGATTCGAAATCATGGTTTGGGTTCAAAATGCATAGCTATAGCCTTTCAAATAAACAACGCTTAGTTTGTTACAGAAAATAAAGGGGGGGGGGCACACATTCGGAAGGTCGGAAGGAGAACTTGTTCTCTGACACTGGCATACAGCATGAGCAGTTATGCTTTTTTCCTGCTGCCAACAGCCTCCAAATCATCAATTTAATAAGTTTGGCAGATGGTGGATGACGTGATCATCTCCTGGACCTTTCTACCTTCTTTAATAAACATCTGAGCAGTTCACCATTATTGTTTCAAGCAGAGCCTGGCTCTGCTGCTGATGAGACAGTGAATGTCCAAATCTCAATGTCGAAACCAGTCCTTCTACATAGCTGAAGAAGACAGACACATCCAGCAGACGAGAGTGTTTGGGAGCAAACTTCCCCCTTAGAGGTTTGCAGCAGTGGCACCTCATCAAGCCTGTCCCTCTAGACGTCCTGTGAGTGCAACCAAAGTTCGAGAACTCACACGAATGGTGAGTGGGCTACACCGGCAGATGAAAGCCTCCACATCACTCCACCCGAGTCCTCCCAGCCACCAGCCGCTACCCCCCCCCCCCACACAGCAGCCACAGAGCACGGCTGCCTCTCCCTTCCCACACACCTGCCACCTGTCAAGCCGCCGCGGCACCCTATCCCGATCGCCGTGCGAGCACAAAGGCGACAGGTGAAAGAACCGCTCAGCCAAATTCCAGCGGAGTGTGGGGTGTGCCCCTCGCTTTGCATTACGAACGCTCGATGCACCAGCTGGTCAGACCTGCAGGTCCCGAACTGGGCCAGATGTTGCCGTAAGCGTATATGGCCATTATTGTTCGGCAATTGTGACTTCAACAAGCTCAGCGGACCTTTTCATTAAATATTAATAATTTTCTGTCCTACTTACGAGTAACGTGAACCTAAACGCTTCTGTGCTGTCGATGCCCTTTGTTGCGCGAGGGATGCGGAGTAATGAAAATCTGTTTATCAAATAAGGGCACCGATGTAAGGTGATCTCTCTAGTGTGTACATAGGCCAGGAAGAGTACCGAACATTGACAGCATATTACATGACAGTTCACATGTCCATTGAATACAGTCCCTGTAATAGCGTAATCACTATCATATTGATATATGCTTGTGAGCAAAGGCATATCTAAGCCAAATTAAAATCAGCCCTTATTCTCAGGCTCCTCCTCCGACATGAATGAGCCTCCTCCAATACTTTCTGCGTCACGAAGTAATATAGATTCAATCCGTACAACTCAAAAGTAATTGTAATGTTCTACACATAGTGTAAGCCACACTCTTGGAGATACTCCAAAGGAGGGCACAGCCTATAAGTTAATCAATTTGACAAATCCACTGCTGGATGAAAGCCTCCCATAGCAATATCATGGGGAGTGTTTGACAACACTTTATCATATTGGTCAGTGTGGGTGGTGAAGGGATTGAGTGGGCGGGACCAGTTCAGATATCACCCACCGCTGCTGTTATCCATTGCTGGGAATCAAACTCAGATCACTACATTCATAGCGCAATGTGCTCACCACAGCACCGCAACTTGCAATGGCAAAACCTCTTTTAAAAACAGAACTTAAAAAGAAGTTACACAGTGAGGCAATAATACTTTCAGCACCCCTTTGAACCCTTAATCTCGACCAATAGTCTGCCCGTTATACCTCTGGGATTGATGAAAACGAGTCGCACTTTTTGAGAAGTCAGTAATGTTTATGTGAAGAAAATTATCCCTGCCATAGCAATATAGCATTTTCCACCTCTTGATCAGTGTTGCAAATAGGGGAACGAACCATCCCCACACTCTTTGGAGGAGAAATACACTTTTACTCTTTTAACTTTCATCAGAGTATCGCTCAGCCACTCACCTCAATTATGATTTTTTCTTAAATTTAAACAAAATAATGCTGCTGTGCTGGAATGGCTCGCACACTGGACTTGCAATCCAGTGGTTGCAAATTAGATTCGATCTTCCGGCGCAGCAGTTGAAACAATCAATCAATCAATAGGCCTGTGTGTCTCGAGAGACAATTCTTTTGCACCTTACGAGGTCAGCTGTAGGTTTTGCAGCGCCTAGAATGACTTAGTAGGCCAAATGCTTGAGTGGCAATCCTTGCCACAGCAATTGCAAGTGAATGCGGTGGCAGCTCCAGAGGTATGTGTTGCTGTTTCTTTACGTCGCTCCCTCTTGGTCTGCCAAGCAGTGTGTATTATCTCCTCGCCTCTCCTGAGGCCTGTTTTCACAGCCTGCTGCCAGCTGAGTCGGTCGCCGGCAGTTTTCTCCCAGTCACCTGGGTTGATGTCGCAGTTCTATACTCTTTGGTCTTTTCGGTAAAGTCACGTAGGTAGAAATACAATTATATAAAACAATATTCTTGGTTCTTTCGGTAAAGTCACGTAGAAGGGAAACAATAAAATAATATTGTTTATATTTTTATTATTTTATTGTTTCCCTTCTACGTGACTTTACCGAAAGAACCAATAATATGAATCCCTGCAGTCACGAAAGCTTTAAATCAAAATTTAAATAAAACAAATCACGACGTTTCGATCGCAACACAAGCGATCTTCATCAGGTGGGACAACCACAGCAAGAAAATGCTGAAGTCAGCGGGAGAGCATGTGTGTGAGCATAAGTGAGAAAAAGATGCCAAAAAATATGGGAAATTCACGTACTGTTTACAGACATCTTTGAAGCGCAGGTCTGGGCGACCAGTGGCCCATGTGCCTGATGCCAGCTCGCCGTACGAGACATCCTTGGGTATTGTGCCATCCTGCATGCAGCACACGTGTCCAAGCCATCTCAGACGCCTATGACTGAGTGGAGAGTACATGCTGGGAATGTTGGCCATGTTGAGGACTGAGGTGTTAGGAATGTGATCTTGCCATCTGATGCCGAGGATGCGCCTGAGACATCGGAGGTGGAATGTGTTTAGTCGATGTTCGTAATGGGCGTATGTTGCCCAGGACTCAGACCCATAGAGGAGGGTGCTAAGGACACAGGCCCGGTACACCTGTACTTTGGTGTTGAGCGTTAGGGATTTGTTCTCCCACACTCTTTTGGTCAACCTGAACATAGCTGTATACGCCTTCCCAATGTGCTTGTCAATCTGTGGGACAAGGGACAAATTGCAGGTGATAGTGGAACCCAAGTAGGTAAAGTCTTGAACAGCTTCCACGGTGTCTCTGACATCCTGGCCCATGACATTGGTCGTTTTAGACTGATTGTCAGGCCAAAGTTGTTGCAGGCATTGGCAAGGTGGTCGATGAGTGTCTGCAGACCATGTCCTGTGTGAGCTGTCAGCACGGCATCATCAGCGAATAGGAGTTCTCTGATGAGGACTTTGCGGACTTTGGTTTTGGATCTGAGACGGCCAAGGTTGAAGAGTTTGCCATCAGATCTTGTATGGAGAAAGACTCCCTCTTCTGCTGTCCCAAAGACATGTGTGAGCATAAGTGAAAAAAAGATGCCAAACAGTGTTGGGGCAAGCACGCACCCCTGCTTTACACCGCTGAGTATGGGAAATTCCTCTGAGGTGGTGCCGCTGTGCTTTATTGTTCCTTTCATGTTGTCATGGAAGGAGGAGATGACTGTCAGAAGCTTCGGTGGGCAGCCGATCACTTTGAGCAGTTTGAAGAGGCCTCCCCTATTGATGAGGTCAAAGGCCTTTGTAAGATCAATGAATGCCAAGTACAGGGGCATTATACTCTTTGGTTCTATTCGGTAAAGTCACGTAGGTAAAAAATAAAACAACAAAATTCACGACGTTTCGGCCACAACACAAGCGGCCTTCATCAGGTGAAGGGACCAGGCTGTCTCGAGGACAGCGCTGGAGTGAAACACAGCCACGCTCAGACCGCGACCTTTAAGCTGTATGCGAGGAAACAAGGTGCCTCGACAAAGGAATTAGCATAAAAAATAGCATTTGATTGGCCGACTTAGCATGATGAACGGTGTAGAGGTGGTGTACATGCGGGTGAACATGCCGGTTGGCGCGGGGGGGGGTTTACCTATTGATGGTGTGAAAAGGGAATTTTTAAGAGCTGCGAAAGTTTGGGGTACCACTACTTGAAAAATATGCTGTACCATTGAAAATTAGTTTAATGTTTGGTTCGATTTAGAAAATCTTTTCTAAGTGAGCCACTAGTGAGCCACTTCCGAGACACGTAGAGTAGAAGGCTTCTTATTCATTAAGAGCACGCTGGGCAATACACTTTGTAATGCAGCTACACATAGGCGATCCTAACACACAGCCCATCTCTGTCATACACTACGCTAGCTGTTCGACTAGCATAGCGGCCGCGATGGAGACGGTCTTGCAGACGAACAGCCACGTGGTCGAAGACGAAGAGATGACGATGAGCAGCGACGCAGCCAGGACCCAGGACCCGCAGAACAGCCCCGAACCTCTGGTCCGTCCCCCTTATATCTGCCCGGCACGGCCAAGCTCCACCCCTGGTCACGCCCCCTTTCCAGAGCTTCTCGACTGACTCCGCCCTTCACCTTTACCCCAGATACGCCCCCCTTATAATACGGCATTATGTAATGCAGCCATAACCGTAATTACCCCTACGGGCCGGCAAGTGTCACCCTGTCATTACATATGTACGTTGAACTTTTTTCGGACCCTACACAGCCATCCGTGCTAATCAGATATGTCTGGCCAGAATTGGAAGAGTATGCCAAATACCCTCTGGAGGGGCTGAATAGTGTTCCCTCTGTACCATGGGGAACACGAGGACTGGAGTTGAGAAACACCGCACTGCTCAGTACTACATACAAGTTTCTGTACAATATAAGAAAGTTCAAAATTCACCGTGTGCAAGATGTAGGGCCTGAATCATATACGTGTTGGTGAATGTTTTTTTTCCATTCGATGTTTGGTGAAAGCTTGCTGATGTCTCCGTCACCCTCTAGAAGAGGCTGCAATGAAGGCACCTTCCACCAGCAGTGCCTTTGGGAAAGCAATTACAGGACTGTGAGGGTGCTCCTGAACATTTTTTTTAAATGGGGCCCTAGATTAATAATAAATATTATTCAACGTAT
Source organism: Petromyzon marinus (assembly GCF_048934315.1). NCBI lineage: Eukaryota > Metazoa > Chordata > Hyperoartia > Petromyzontiformes > Petromyzontidae > Petromyzon > Petromyzon marinus. The sequence goes on along the minus strand of NC_133683.1, from coordinate 23,208,178 downwards.
TATTTCTGGTAAATATTATGTCAGGGGCAATCAACCCCATCGCCCCTCCCTTGGATCTGCCACTGGCTGTACCTCTGCTTAAAATAAAGTGAAATACAAAATAACTCAGCACATTTGTCGAGAGCACTGTGGCCTTTGAAAGACAGGCCGATATATAATAGGCGACGTTTCGGGCAGTGACCCTTCTTCGTTTGCATACAAACGTGTCGCCGGGCCGACTCGAAGCACGCATTAAAGGCGCGGGGTTAACAAACGGCACTGACTGAGCGCAATGCGAGCTTTGCGGAGTGGGCGCGTCAGACATTTGGCGACGGGATGGCGGGGCTCACTGCCGAGCCCAGATTGTCAGACGTGTGACCTTGAGGCACACCAAATCGGGGGAGCGTGTAATTACGTGCTGGCGATTTCGACAGGGTCGCGACACGATCGCGGCACACCACCAGAAAGAAGAAGAAAAAAATCCGGCAAGCGGCCAAGATTAGCGTGGCGTGACCAAGATGCCACGCTGCCTTTTTTGAAGCACGTGTCTGTGCGTCAAACGCCATGTAGCCCCGAAAAAGCATCTGGGGCGCGTGGCATGTGCGGGCTTTGCGCTTGTTAAACACTGGGGGCCCACACAGAGAGGGAGTCCCGGATTTCCACAGGAGTGTGCATCCACTTTGCGACGATAAGTCTATTATTACTGGCCGCCGGACAGCTCGTTTGGCGGAGTGGCAGCCGCAGATCTCAAGCTCGTGAGTTCACATCCCAGTCAGGGTCGACTCAGTCCATCATCCTATAGAAGCTCATTGAATGGCTGCTGCCTGGAGAACACAAATTAGTGATTCGTTAATCGTTGTCCTTTGGATGGATTTGACTCTGTAATATAAAAAGGCAATTTCTAGCTTGGGGCAACCCAGCACGAAAAAAAGTTTAGAGAAACTGAATAAATGTACACAACACAGAGTAAGTAAACAGGGTGTGACACCAACCGCTAATGCTGTTTGTGCGATGTTTACCAGCAACAGACTTGGTATAGGCCCCTCTACCCTATATCTCTGCAGTTGACAATTCCTATTTGATCATGTTTCATCACCACGCATATTCACAGCACCGTCATTGTTGTACCGCCCTTCGTTTACATTGAGATAACTGAACATCTCGTTCCAAATTTCATACATATGCGGTTTGTCAAGGACAACCGTAATCATCTTGAGGCCGCACTCTGCATGTTCAAATATCAGCCAAGGTACACAAACCCTGACCATTTGTTCCTGAAGTTGCCTACTTGTTGGGTAAAGCTGATTATTTTGCTGGCATTTTCTTTATTGCAGTCATTCCGCTCGTGTTTACTGCCCTTACTTTCGTATATTCATTTCCCGTCCTCATTTAATCCACAGCTGCTGCAGCACTCGGCGTCCTATACGGTTCAATGGAGCTCAAGATCAATTGCCTTCTCATCTCTGTCCTATGGGAACACATCATGGTCAATCCCATGCTCCAGTGTGCTTCGCTGTCAGTCTACATTTGCTTGGATGGTTCCTGATGGGCAGGGGGGAAGACGGAGAGATTGTGTGGACACAAGAACCACCGACTGGCAACGCTGGCTCAGAAGTCAGTCCACCATGCACAGGCAGAGGTCGGGGCACAGTCGGTAGCAGCTTGCGGCAGTGTTTGTGGATTGCGCCGCGTGTTGGTCAGCTTGACGAGCAGCACTTCACTGCACGTGCTGGGAGCTTCTCGAGGACAGACCCAGCGCATGGAGTGAAATGCCGGAGGTCGTGCCGACCATCGCACGATACGTCTTGAAATGACATGGGAGAGCTTTGTGGCAAAACCGCGGAAACCGATGCAGTGGTAGAGGTAGTAAGTGTTAGAGAAAGACACTACCATACGAACAAATATTCCTGCTGCAGAAAATGTACAGAGCTGGTTTCATGAATATGTCCATGCAATGCACTGAAGCGCAATATGAAGCCACGCATTATGTGAGGCTGAATAAACAAACAAAAAAACACTTCCCATAGGCGCTCTACCAGTGTTGCACAGGCCTAAAGCTCGCAACCCCCTATGGTCCACCTCATTATGATTGCCAATATTTTGAATATTAAAATGAAAATCACGCCACTGCACACGGCACGCACCTTATGGTTGGTTATAATCAGGGAAAACTTCACCCTGGGGCATTCTGTGGACTGTATTTGAGAGGCACTGCACTGTCTGGTGCAATGCACTGACTTCTTCACTTTGTAAGAAGTGAGGGATGCACTGCATGTGCAGTGGTTTTATATTGTTTGGCTGCTATACATTTCCACTTGAAAAGCCACTTCGTTGAGCTATCATTTGTGGCCAGATCGCTTCTGAAAAAGAGCTCAGGGCCTTACCTGGTAAAATAAATATATTTTGGTTTAAATAGTGTAAAGTTTAGAAATTAAACTTTTACTACAAAGTGAGGGCCAGGTTTATATTTTAGCGAATGTTGTTTTTCATCACGGACAAATGGGGTACATTTCCCAGGCTGTGTTTCAGCTAATTCGCCAAAATGTCCATCTGGTTATCAATGCAGGCAGCTTTGCATGGCATGCGTTTGTGTCAAAAGAAAAGGTTCTGTGGCATTGATGCCACACACACAAAAATATAATGGCATGCATTTGTCCACAGTATTTACAATGATTTTAAATAGTTTAGTATGTTTGTGTTTCAATGCATTTAATGCCATTTAAGTCATGGTAGGTAAATGGAACTAACAAAATAGCATGCACTTAAGCATACCATGCAGTTAAGCGGTATGCACTTAGCGGGAGTTGATTGTATTGGTTAATCCAGTCCTACGAAGTATTCAAAGTTAACTTGCGCATTTTTCTATGGATAATCGTAAAATAATAACATATAGTTGGAAGCTTGTGGAGTGGTCGTGTGTCCAACATCTGGCAACTACTGTGTAAAACATGTCAGAGCTGCGCAAAGCACTGTGGGTATTTCCAACACGGTGGCAAACAGTCACGTGATGTGGGGCACTATTATGTAATATAATTTCTTACATATTAAAATATCTGAGCAGCTTATGATTTCTGAGAGGTTATCTGTAGAATTTGGCGGTGCTTAACATTTGGAAATGGATGCGATCCGGTTAAAGGTGACGAGGACATCGAAGCAGAGCTCACAAATTGATTCGATGTTCCTGGTGTTATGGAATCACAGAACCAATGGGAGAAATAGGTTCACTCTAGCAAGGGACTACCTTGACAAATAGGCTGAGTTAGATTCACTTTCCTTTTTCAAGATTGAAAATTATTGCTTTAGAACTGCCTTTTGTGTTTCGTTTGCTGTCCTTACCCCAGAGCTCCGATTAGCACGGTTGGCGACGTACGGTGCTATGTAAGTTCAACACACACATGCAGGTAATGGAAGTGAAAGCACAAGTTAGAATTGAAAATCCCTCGTACATTTTTTTTTTACTTCGGAACCTCCAACCGCTATTACGAGCATAGTTTTTTTGCTGATGAGTGAGATGGTACACGGGTGTGGGTGGTCATGACCATCATCGCGTGCGCTCCACAGTGTGCAAGATCATCTGCTCAGTTCTAATTTTGGGCCGAGGCCCATAGCAGACACAGAAGCCAACTGACATTGCTGGAAACACGGGTCTATAGGTGGTCTGAAACACAAACCCAGATGAGCTCTAGATAGGTGACTGCCCAGTGCAGTCGCCACTAAACCACCCCTCAACAATGCGGTCGATGAAAAACCGGTGGCGTAATTGCGCTGTTTCAGAAAAGCCATGAATGCGTGCTTCATATTTAAGCGGCCTATAAAAACACGGACACAAAAGAGCCAATTTGGTATGTTTGCTGATGACAGACGATAATGGCAGTTTTATGACTACGCAATTTATTAAAGGCTGACAACTTAATCTCTTTTGTCTGCTCGGGGACAGAAAAAAAGCAAATCAAATAAAATACCTGAGGGTGGCCTTCGCTCGCTACTTTTTGTGGTTATGGGGTGGGGGGGCAACATGCGGACGTAAACACGTCCACACATCCACAAGTCCACACATCCGCCGTTGATAATAATTAATTAATGACTTCGGGCACCAATCGCTCCTCGCCCAGAGGCACGCGCTCAAAACAAAGCCTCTGCGCTAAACGCAGCGAGAGCGCAGCGCTCCCTCCTCCTCCGTCGTGACAACGGCGGAGTGGCAGTGGGGGAGGGGGGCGCAGGACCCCAGCAGAAATCTTCAGCTTCACACACAAGTCAGTGGGCCACGAAGTCCTGTCCCCCCCCCCCTCCGTAATCAAAGCCGATCGATCTATAGCTTGTCCTCCTCCAGAATGAAGAAAGCCCGATTGGATTGCGTTTCCACCGCTTCCCAGCCCCACTTTACTCGCCAATGACGCAAATCCGCCTCGTTCGCACCACGTTGTCAGCCACTGCGCGCGGACACCCGCACAGCCCTTTGTCGATTCGCTGCAGGGTTAGATAAAGGGCTCATTGCATTTCGGACCAACACCACCTGACAACATATATAGCAGGCGTTACTAAAAAGATTTCCAAAATTCTAAACAAACACAAGATCCAGGTACGGTTCAATACAGTACACAAAATTCGTGATCTGATCCCATCCGTGAAGGATGCCATTCCTGACTTACAGTACCCCGGGGTTTACAAATTGAGTTGTACCTGCGGTGATTGCTATATCGGGGAGACAAAGCGACATGTCTCTGACCGAATTCGCGAGCACAAATCAGATTTGAAACACGACAAAACAAATTCTTCTGCCGTGGCTGATCACTGTTACAACGCTGTGGGTGATCACGATATAATTTTCTCCGATACCAAGGTTCTTTGCAAACCCACGGGTTTTTATCAGAGATTTGTTCACGAGGCAATTCAGATCTACAAACAGACACAATTTCAACCGAGAAGATGATTTCAAATTAAGCAACCATTGGAAAGATGTTCTAAATCGAACTAAACATTAAACTAATTTCAATGGTACAGTATATTTTTCAAGTAGTGGTACCCCAAACTTTCGCAGCTCTTATAAATTCCCTTTTCACACCATCAATAGGTAAACTCTCCCCCCGCCCGCGCCAAATGGCAAGTCCACCGGCACGTACACCACCTCTTTTCTAAAATCGTCCAATCAAATGCTAATTTTTATGCTAATTTCTTTGTCAGGACACCTTGTTTGCTCACACAGTTTAAAGGTCTGCGGTCTGAACGTGGTTGTGTTTCGCTAAATTCTCCTGTTTGATTTGTACTAGGTGCCTCGGTGAATGTATATGCTCTGACTTTAACATAGCTATTTCTGTGACCAGTTACAAGCTAATCACTCAGCTATTTCAATGCTAAATTCTATGCTAATTCCTTTGTCAAGGGGTGCCTCTGCGGATGTGTATACTTTAACTTAGCTATTTCAATGAGCCATTTCAATGCTAAATTATATGCTAATTCCTTTGTCAAGGCGCTTTGTTTCTTCTCACACAGCTTAAAGGTCGTGATCTGAGCGTGGCTTTTTTCACTCCAGCGCTGTCCTCCAGACAGTCTCGTCCCTTCACCTGATGAAAGCCGCTTGTGTTGTGGCCGAAACGTCGTGATTTTTGTTATTTTATTTTTTACCTACGTGACTTTACCCAATAGAACCAAAGAGTATGTTTAGATGAAGGTGTTTTGCCACGCCATACGTGGCCCTTCTGGAATAATTGATCATACTTCACCACGCTGGCCAGTGCGGGTTGGAGAAGGTGGAGGGGAGTGCAGAACAAAGATGGATTTTGCTGCACTGCTCTCTGCTGCCTGGCTACTACGCCTGCTTTTGCACAAGGTGGTCACCCATCCGGGAACTTTGCAGGCTAAACCTTGCTCAGCTTCCAAATATATGATGAGATCGGAAACATTCCGGGTCATTTTGTCAAAGGTCATTTGGCCATATTACGTCACTGTTAAACAATTTATATGGAAGTCACTAATATTCCTAAAAGTTGTAAAAATATTGGGTCCCCATTGAATTTGCCTATGCATGTTTTTCACGTGTGTGCATTGCACTGAAAGAGTGTGAAAGGGCGAGGAAAACATTACGACTCTTACGCTTCCTAATCTCAAATGAAAGGACGGCCAGACTTTCACATCTCGGTACTGTTTGCTTCCTTGACATTCTCAGGTTTGCTACACCCTCCTTGCACTGTTACCTGTTTAAGCTGCAGGACATTCCCTGTCCGCTTCTTGAAACCTTTATACGCAAAGGTGATTTCAATTTTCATTTGAGGGCTCTCGTTTGTTTAAAAAAAATAATCTGACAGCAAGTGAAGCATTATAATTGTGCTCGCACAAAGGAAACATCCATACGGTGTGGATGGACATGTGGTATTTGTGTGAATATTTGTTGATAACTTTTAATATAGATTCATAGTAATAGATATCTGCAGCAGACAGTTGACCTCATGTATTTTTTGTATGTATGCTGAACTTCTTTCACACCGTACATAGCCAACCGTGCTAGTTGGAGGTACAACATGAGAATGTGTACGTTCACATTCACTATCTGCCTATGTAAGGTTCTACCCATGGCGGAAATTAAATCAATGCCTTCATTTCCCAACTATCATTGGCATGGCATTACTATTTGCTCACGCGCACGTGCTAGGTGCAGTGTTGCTTTGCGGAATTGTGAAGCGATGACAACAGTCACAATCAATCCAGCAGCGGAATGAGCACATGGGAACGCATGATCCTCATCGTTAGCAGTTTGTAATTTACCTCCCAGGAGAGTGCGATGGTGACACTGATAGAAAGTGTGCGAAATCCACTCAGGGTTTAACACCAGCACAGTATATGAGTAGCGAGATGTGAATTACCTCGCCTGATATACAGGAGGTTGTGGGTTATATCCCAACTACGACTCCTGTATATTTGGTATATTTGTTTGTATATCCTGTTTATTTGTTATTTCCGTGGTTGCATGTATTTTTCTCGGGGTCCTGCGGTTTTCCCTCCACATTTAGAATCAACATGCGTTTCGAGATGATTGGCTGCTATACATTTCTACGTTAGAAGCCACTTCGTTGAGGTATCATCTGTGGCCAGGTCGCTTCTGAAAAAGCACTATATACCTCAGTGGGCCTTACCTGGTAAAAAAAAATATTCTTTGGGTCTTTCGGTAAAGTCGCGTAGATATGTTAAAAGAAAATAACAAAAACTACGATGTTTCGATCGCAACACAAGCAGTCGTCATCAGGAAAAGGGGGTTAGCTTCTAAAGGCAAACTGTTTATAAAGTTTTGAAATAGGCGTAGCCCAAATGTCATCTGGAAGATGGCTGTGTTGGTGTGAAAAAATTCATCTGTTAATGTAAAATCGGGGAGCCGAAAATAACAACTAGCATCGGAAGGTGGAAGGATGGGAACATCACAGCCAGTTATGACTTAAACTGGTTGATAACGTCCTTCCAATTATTGCTCAGTTTGTTCCCATCCTCTCGGTTGAAATTGTGTCTGTGTCTGTATATGTGGATGGCTTCATGAACAAATCTTTGTTGATAGCCAGTGGGTTCGCAAAGTACCTTCGTCTTAGAGAAATTAATATCATGTGAGCCCACCGCATTAAAACAATGATCAGCCACGGCCGAGGTATTAGTCCTACCGTGTTTCAGATCTGCTTAACACGGTCCGAGACACGTCACTTAATTTCCCCAATAGTTTAGTGGATGCATCCAGAATGCACGGTGTGACTGGATGCAGCCGCAAACCCGTGGCCACCACTAAGATGACCGCAACCATTCATCATATCAACGACGATGACAGACAGCGTCGTACGTAGGCAATGACTGCAGCAGGTGCATAGGCGATTTTGATCAAGAAGGTCGGCCTAGGTACGGGAGCCTGCACGGGCAAACACTTGCACTCAGTTGCTACAAACAAGGAGCGCGTGGTGGTGGTGGTGGCGTTGGTGGTAAGTCAACAATAAATCGATTTCAAACACTGGGAGGGAAGAGGCTCATTCACGCCAAGCACGTGAGACGGCTCTGGTGCATGGTCAGCGAGGCTGGGACGCCAACTCAAACCCATGACATAGCAATCGTTTATCTTGTGGAGCGCGGCGCTGATAATATTTATGCTGTGATGAGGTTTGCATGCAAGTAAGTAAATAAAGTAAAAAAAAACGATGATAAGACACGACCACCATCTGCTTCTCAACAACGTTTTTTCCCACCTGGCTAACTACTGGGCTTGAGTAGTTTAGTTCAAGCAATGTTTGCCGCTAGCCCTGATAACTGTACTAAATCTATATAGTAAATGAGTCAATCGATACATAATGTAACTCGTAAATGTCCGCATTACAGCTTCACTGTGTTGCAATCGCTCCTGCACACTGTCGTCCCAAAATATTATTTAATATTCGCACACAAAGTGGAATTGGTTTATCACCGAAGTCTTTTGCAATATTTTCTAGTCAGCTATTTCATGTGAATGCTATCTGGTAGGTGTGTGTGTGTTTGCGTTTCCCTAGTGATGTTCGGCAGACTGCTGTGTGTGTGTGTTAATGCAGGCTTTGCACCTTTCTCTTCGCACATTTGAATTCGGTTTTTTTGTAGAACGTTTATCTGCTCTTCCGGGATATTCTGTCATCAGTGCTCTGACTTACCAGCCACTTTGTGCAACAGGTGCGGTGACTTTGATATGAAACTAAATCCTTTTTTGTTTTTCTCAAGAAAGCTCTAATTTTGTGCATATTATTGTTTGTGAATGATAAATCCAGTCACGCCAGTCCTAACTCATATAGACCACTGTTAACTGGCTTGTTTTTGAATAAATACCATGAGTTAGTCATTGTGAATATCTGCTCTCTTTCGTAACCTTACCTGTAAAAAGTTAAACACTTATATAAATTAAACGACCTCGGTCAATGGATTAGGTGCAACACATTACATTTATAATGGCAACTCAAAATACTTGAATGCAAAGAGAGATACCCCTGATATGGCTGGGTATTGCTTGAAGGTAAGAAAAGAGAGTTGAAGGTGCAGCCCTGAAATTTCGTGCTCATACCGCTACCAGTGGAAGGGCCTCTACTGAAGGCAACTCAAGAGAGCACCTCTATAGGGTATTTGGCCTACTCTTACATTCTGGTCAGATATCTTTGAAGAGGTGGGAGTGCCCACACTTTACCCTATCACAGCGAAACGTGCTGATCAATGAGGTGGTGGTGGGGGGGGTAGGAAACTTGCACCATTGTTATAATTGCCGTGCTCGGCGATTGAACCGGCGAATCCTCTGTTACAAGTCCAGTGTAGGAAACCATGACACCACGTCAGCATCCTAGCATGAGTGTGGATTCGTCGAAGCGGGTCCACATCAGCCGTTCGTTTCATGAAAAAAAATTAAGGCTATTTTTGGACCAACATTTTTTTCCTCCCATTCCATTTAGAAACTTTGGCAACCACCTGGTTAGAGTCTTTTGTTTTCTGAGCGTAGGTCCACCAGAAGTACCATTTGTGAAGTGTGCGGCCTGAGGCTGCACGATTACACGCCTACTCGTGTTCGGAAGCCACCGTTGACTGATGCTGTCACCGATTTGACAAACAGTGCCGTCAATAGCTACGTACCACACGACAGAGTGTTTCCCGGAGAATTTGCGAAACAGAAAGAAATGACAAATTTGTCACCATTCAAAAGGCGCTATTATTTTGTGCGATTCTTAATGTCGGACGGCGGAACCGCCTGCTAAGCAAAGGGCTCTATGACTGACCCGGGTGCGATTATTCAAAGGGAGCCACTTCCTTGAGTGGGTCATGTTTCCAGCGAGTATGCTGCGATTTCTCCTTAAAGTCAAAACATGACGGGCTGTTTAAAAGCACCGAGAATGTCACACTAACAAAATACGAGGACAAAGATCCCCCCCGTAACCTTTAACAGACTGTTGGGGCCAAATGCTGTTAGTGAGCACCGATGAAGGCCGGAATTTCACACGAGGGTATGGTGTGGCTAGAACCACGCCCGGCCGCCTTTGCCTCCTCAATGCTAACGTTAACACATCACCCTTACTCATTTAAGGCTGGGCCGACCCCGGGGAAGAGCAGGACTAGTTCAGATATTTATCACCGATGTGGGCCATGAGTGGGAATCGAACTCGGGTCACCAAGTTTGTAGCGCAGTGTGCCAACCACTTAGCCACCGCTCCCCACACCGTGACCAAAATACACACACACACACATCTTAGGTTAGACTCATGAAATACAATGGGTGCACTATCGCCTATGCATACACAATACTCTTTCATAAGTATGCACTAAGACTATATGATCGCGTACACCTGTAAACTGACACTGTGGAGATGAGGGTTCGTGGATCACACAAGGTGTCGAGGTGCCATTCCCTGGTACGGAAATTGTGAATTCCACCGGTTCCATCTGTGGGGGATACAGTGTTTCTCCCTCGCACGTGTTAGTTATCTACGGATTCTCCAATTTCCTTCCACATGTATATTAATTGGTCGATAACATATTTATATGCAGAGGACCACAGAGCTTGGGGGTGGGGGAGGATTTGGCGCTGGCTTAATCCATTGCTTGTCTGTGTTTTCTCGCGCCTTTGAGTCGTTTTCTCTCTCTCGTCAAGGTCAAGAGTCAGCGAATCCTGTGCGGTGTGTTGCGAGTTTAAATTATTATTTTACTATACTCTTTGGTTCTTTCTTTTGTAATCGGGATTAGATTCATGTTCAAACTGTTCAGATTTTTAAGAACAATTTAGGATTGCTTTTCCTATTATTGGATCATTTACCTCGCGTAATAATATAACAAGTCCTTGTGCTAACAAAATTACATCACCCGATGCCACATGACTCCACTTGAAGTGGGTGGGAAAAACATGAACGTAATGCAATACAATTGACGTTATTCCCGTGATGTCATACTTTTGAATAATCCAAAGGAATTTTTTTTCAGGATCATCAGAAATGTTGTATATCTAGGCCTGATTTTCTTTTTTTGTGGTTAATCTGAAAATTGGGGACGAATCCCGTGTAAATATATATAGTGCATGCATATAAATGACCAAATACGATGGAACCGCATCACTCTTAATGGTTGCTACAATGAAAGCTTAAAGAGCAATTCAGTATTTGTACACTTTAAACATTTCATTGTTGCATTAAAATAGTTTAACACATCTTAAACTGGGTCTGCATTTGGCTTTCGCACAGGATGACCTTTGATAAACTGACGTTAAGTTGTATTGATGTGCAGTTTAAATTGCTCTTTGACTTTTTAAATTCTGCCATACGCAAGACGAAGATGTGCAGTGATTGTATTGCCATTTTTTACAGCTGCTTTATTAAATAACTATCATACTTGTAACTTCAAAAGCGGTTAATCCACGCATTTTGTCAATGAAGTATTTTTTTGTTCCTGAGGCCAATATCAGAAATAGCAAAGTGTTGCTAGAATGTGGGTGAGCGTTTCCGTCGGGGTAAAAATATCAGCCACTGTTCAATGAAGGCATGTCTACAGTGATAATAGCGAGTGAAATAAAGACAGCTCGGTACAATTCCCCTGAACGCACTAAAGTTATGATCGTAAGAATATCTATTACTGCTGTGTCCTCCAGATTAAGAGGTGATCTGCGAAGAAGAGGGACCGTCATGCACAGGAAAGCACACCCACACCTGTTGAATAATGATTTATAATCAGATGCAGCACCCAACTTTTGCTTTAAAAAACAGTGGAAAAAGTGTATCTTTTAATCTGGAGAATACCTTATAAATGGGCTGCGAGGTGGCTAGATGATGACAGTAGGACAAGTGGCTTCTTGAGCAAACTGCCCAGGTTTTGAGACATTCCCTCATATGCGCGGACTCATCCCACATGCAAAACACATCCCTATTTTGGACACTACTGAACCAAGGAAGGTTGCCACTCAGCAAGGCTTTTCTTCATACATCAATTAACTATTATCAACAACAAATATTATATGATTGCTGGGTATATCGATGTTCATTCTGCAAATATATGTTTTTTATTTGTTCCAAAGGTTGCATTCCATAATCGCCTTAGATACATAGACGACAGTTTTTTCCAGTTGTATCCTTCCAACAACTTGTTTTCAGCAAACTTGTACATGTTCTTTGGGTCTTTTGGTTAAGTCACCTAGATAGATTCAAAGAAAATAACATAAAATAACAAAAAAAACTATGGCGTTTCGATCGCAACACAAGCGTTCGTCATCAGGAGACAGCTGCTGAGGCAGACTGCCTCAGCAGCTGTCTCCCTCTTTTTTCTTCCTGATGACGATCGCCTGTGTTGCGATCGAAACGTCGTAGTTTTTTGTTATTTTTTGTTATTTTCTTTGAACCTATGTGACTTTACCGAAAGACCCAAATAATATGAATTTCTGCAGTCACAAAAGCTTTAAGTCAAGATTTGTTGTACATGATTTGTTTTGCTCATATTAAACAATCATTAAATATTTGAAAACATCTTCATATATAGAGGACTGCAGAGCGTGGGTAATTGTTGGCACCTGTTCACTGATTGACTGCCTTCCAGCGTGTCTATGGTTGCTCCGTGATTGTGTGAAACATTATAATATTGTATTCATCGTTTGCCAAACATTGTAGCATTCTTTTTAAAGTTGGCTGGTATAATGACTGCCAGCAAATCAGACGTGGTTAATACTTTGCTTTCCATTTATCTTCATGCTTTATTTGTACAATCCAATTTTCTTATCTTTAAATGTTATAATGTATTGCATTATGCAATCTCAGTGTAGATACTCTTTGTTGAGATATGGGCTTGAACATATCTACATATGATCCTAATGGCAGTACCCCGGGGTACCAGATAACACAAAATGGCCGAGGCAATTAAATACTTTATTTCTGGGACACAATTTTTGTCCACGGGTGTACTTCACTCCGCGACTGGGGTACCAATCAATCCGACATTAGTGCTAGTCCGTGATGTCGAAACGCAGCGAGGACGATTGCGCCGAAACCCTGAACGCTCGCACGCACCGAAGCGGTGCATCGTGTACAGCTCGTCGAGATGAGTCGATTGCCGCATCGCCGACCATCAACAGACTAAAAATGACTGCATCACGGGGTACCGCCATAAGGTTCGTATATTTGTTTTATTGAGACATTGGTTTGTGAGAACCCCATAAGTTTCCACTGAATCAATTTCATTTTCATAGTCTTCAAATGGCAAGGCTAAAATACTATTTGATGTTTGTTACTCTTTTACACTATTTGTATATGGTTAATGGTGGAAATACCTTTGTCTCACACTATCTTTCTCAAGGAGGCTCTCATCCAGTAGATCGTGGCTTAAGATGGTGATGAATGTGGGTTCGAGTGGTTGTACACCGAGTGACGTGAAGTTGATTTCCGACCACCGCTAACATCAGTAGTGACCAGCATGGTGAAGTATGGACAAGCCAACCCTCATGGAACAACGCGGGGAGGCGTTTATCCAGCTCTGGATTTATAAAGGGCTGTACATTATTTTTACCAGTATTCGAGCATACACATCCTTCCAAAGCTACAGTGAAAAACCATTTATCAATGACCCATTCCAGCAGCTTTAGTATGGTTATCATTCAGGATAAATAATCCTGCACAATGACGTGCTGTCTGCTGCAATCGCTATACAAAGCTGCCCACTGATGACATGTGGTAGTTAAACTTAATCCAATGCTATTTAACCTCCTGCAGTGAAAGTATTATATTCCAATGGAACGTTGATTTCTCCCTCACTGGTCAGATTGAAAAAAAAAAACTCTATTATGGAGAAATTTATGTACTTACGCAATTTCTACTTTAAAAATGTGTATTTTTTTCGTGACTGCTTAACTTTGATCTATTTTGCACTGCTATCGTTTTTTGTATGTTTGTTGTTGTTGCAGCATGGTGACCCACCCTTACTGGACATTTGTGAGAAACATCTTCATAGCTCATCGGATTCCTCTAGTCTAAGTAAAGATAATAATTATGATTTTACATGTTAAATCATCGCCTTGCTACCGAGAATCACTCTTACTAAAGTATGATAAAGGTGCAGCCCTACAATATCACGCTCACGTCGCTGCTGGTGGAAGGACCTTCACGAGAGGAAGATGTAGAGATCTTCCTTGAGTGGATATATGGCCTACTCTTTTACACTTGCCAGACGTATTGTAAGTGTGAGGACTACCCACACTTTACCCACAACATGCGAACTGCCGATCGACTAACTGTGGTGGACAGAGGCGGAGGGATTTTAAGAAACTTGCACCATTATTTCAACTGCTGCCCCGGTAGATCGAACCGAACCGGTGACCTAAGTACAATAATAATTATTTACGGTGCAATCCACCGCTGGATGAAGGCCTCCCCGCATCGTTCTTGTTCACGGAAAACATAAATTAAATGTCTCGCCCACAACTCCAAGACCACCCAGCGCTCGGGGATTAACAGGCAGGCAGGCAGTGACAGTCATCTGCAGCCGCCTCGCCTTTATCTTTGACTACTTAAAAGGACAGTTCTGCCCCAGCCCTAGCATTAACAACAACAAACACACACACACACCCCACCTCCATTCCACCAGAACCCAGCCAACCCTGCATTATCACGCTTCTCACGACACAAACACCCTGAGCGAGGCTTATTGGACGAGTGCAGAAGCAGCTGCTTATTTCAACAACGTTTAATGTATTTGCAGAGTAATCGGCAACGTTTATGCAACGCGAATCAAGTAAGCGTTTTTGTTTATGCACGCCCGAATGAAAACGCGTCGTAGAATGATTTCTCGTAAAACAAACTATTAAAGATGTATTAAAGTTTGTTAAAAGGAAGCCAGTTTCTGCAGCAGATGTTTGACCTAGTTGTAATCCACTCGACAACTGACAATGAGATTAGTCACTTCCTTCGCATTTGACAACCATGGGCAATATAAATCTACAGATTTAAACTCCTTTTTCTGAATTGTGCTCGTAATGTTTAGTGACAAAGCGTGCCGACAGTTTTCAATTCATTCATTTTTACGAATGAACTTTTTTTTCAGTGAGTGTGCACGCATTCTCAGTTAATATAATAGAGGGTTAAAGTTAGGAACAGGCTGGCCAGCGAAGGCTGAAATAACAAACACAGTGTCAAAGTAACACACAATTCAAAGCATTGTGTGTAAGATGCTGTAGCCTCCCTTTAGCTTATTTAAAAAAAAAAACTCTACGGCTGTGGAAAGAAAATAAGATGGAGCATTACTCGAACGATGTCCGAACCAGTCCTGGGTCTCCGGCAACTCAATGCCTCACTGAGCAGTGTGGTGAAGTATGACTGACACGGAATGAGGAGGCCTTCATGCAGCAGTGGATAGACCAAGGACTGTTAATTATTATTGTTATCAACTTGAACATACCTCTCCGACCACACTCTCAATTATTTGTCTCTTGACACGTTCCACTGAAGCAGCACAATAAAGAAATGCACTCTTAATCAGCCAAAATGCTTTGGCAAACCTTAGGCCACATACCCAAGTAGGGGGCAAAATTATTATGCATTACAAAGCTCAACACTATGGCCGTTTAATTTCTCATTATTTAACTCATTTTTTAATGGGGAATTGAAATGCAGGGTCATCAAGTGACAGTCCATCATTATTAAACTATAAGTTGTGCAGACAACAAAGACCTCACTTGCTTAAAGTTAGAATACGAAAAATGTTTACATGCGATATTTCAATTATTCTGATTTCCAACCTTCTTAAAATGTACAGAGGGCCATTTCAAATCCCATCCCTCAATGGAGTGACATCAAGACGGGCGAGTGAGTGACAGACACGAGGCGTCTATCACGGTGGCTCCGCAAGGCCCTTGGAAGTGGTCCACGGAAACCGTTGCAGACACCACGATTTAGAGCAATTTTAACTTTGAAAAAATGCGTTGTGTTTGATTTACGGGCAATGGCAAACATCAGTGGCAAGTGATATCAGAACTGGTCCTACCCTCCCAGACCTCACCAATCCGCACTAACGAGCATGGTGAAGTATGTTTTTTTTAAACCCCATGACGTGGGGAGCGCTTCTACCATTGGTGGATTGAGAATGGCTGGAATGTGTTTCTTCTATTGTTATAGTTTCTCCTGACATTTGTTTTATTTCAGAGTTTTAAATTATTTATCTGCTTGGAACCTGTTTTGCAGTTTGCTGTACTTATTTTTATCCCCGGTCTCCCTTTCTCCTTTGAAAGAGAGACTTGCGGTCTCAATAGGCTCTTACCTGGTTTAAATAGAGGTGATCAAGGTCATTAAAGGTAATCGATAATACAACTCCTATTATCTATGGTACCTATAGGGTCCACCAAAACTGATATTATCCTGTTATCTACGATTATTTGCAATTTTGCCATCATGAATTACAGAGCAGTTAATATATATATTCTAACAGTTTAGTTCTTTGTCCAATTCATCCTATCATCCATGTTTATCTGTATTTATTCCACAGCTAAGTGTAATACATTGGGTTAACCTCACAGATAATAGGAACCACGATGTGCATCCTCCCACATAATTTCAGATAACGACGAGCTCTCCTGTATTCATATTCATATACGTACTTGTGGATAACTTGGAATCGCTGGTATGCAGGAGACTGTGGGTTCAATCCTGACCCTGACGCCTGCTGTATATTTGGAGTTTGCGTGTTCTGCCCGTGGTTGCGTGGATTTTTCAACAGGTCCTCCGGTTTTTCCCTCCACATTTAGAGTCAACACTTGTTTTTAGAGTATTTGGCTGCTATAAATTTCCACGTGATAAGCCACTTCGTTGAGCTATTATTCGTGGCCAGGTCGCTTCTAAAAAAGAGATATAGCTCAGTCGGCCTTACCTGGTAAAATACAACAAATAGTTAAATAGTTTTTAAAAGAATCCCCCCTGCCTCTAACCACCCAACAGTATCAATGGGGCACATCACAGTAAGTCGATCAGCAGGATACGTGTGGTGGGGTAAAGTGTGAGTACTCCCACCTCTTCTGAAATATCTGGCTGGGCGTGAAAGAGTAAGTTACATATGCCCACTCGAGAGGCTCTCTGTCGCTCCCTCTATTTGAGGCTCTTCTGCCAGCAGTTGCGTGAAGCAAGCAATTTCAGGGCTGGGCCTTAATATTTGAACTTCTTTCGCACTGTCCGTATGCCAACCGTGCTAATCGGAGATGCGGGGGTAAAATAAACTTGGTAAAATGAAAAGTTTAGTATAATGGATGCTTTATATAAAGCACGCCACGAAACTAATGGTTCGGAAAGAAGAAGACAACATCCACGCGGTTCTTGCTGTTATGCGTGAAAATGAACAAACCTCACCTGCATGGCCAAAGTTCTATCATCGAACTTCTAGCCAATACGGCATTGGCAATGGCAGCGCATCAAGCACTGCTTTTGAATTGCCATATTCTAGAAGAAGAAGAATCAGAGGCTCATATTTGTCTTGGAAAGGTTTTAACAAACTTAGGAAGCTGGTGTGGGGGGAACCGGACAACATTTTGGTACGTAGGTATACAAACTTTACTGGCATTCTGTTCCTATTCTGTCGATGTTCACAAAATTAATATAAAATCTGGTGTAGGGATCAAGCCAGTTTAGTGGCGCTCTGCATCACCGCACAGCCCTCCTCGGTCATGCAAAATATGCGGCGTTTCAGTTTTTTTAGTTTTTATTCCAACTGGATAACCACAAAAATGATTGTGAGTGTGCCTCATGCCGTGCCTGTTTGTTCAGATATGCAAGCCTAGTGATTATCTGTCACCCAATGGTAATTCGATGTCTGCCAAACCGCTGAAAACGACCTGCTTATTCTTACACTCTGCAATTTGGAAGGGAAAAAATTGCTGGCCAAATTTTTTACAAATTGCACATATATTTGCTGCAATTGTATTTTCTCTTTCATTAATTTATATACACCCACAAGCTAGCGGTGTAAAATGTTAGGCATGTGCACTCCAGATATGTTGCATATACTGTATTGGCTGTGTTTTAGCAATCCGAATACATCCACAATTATAATAACTTTCAGCCTTTGTAAAGCTATTGCAGGATGAAGGGCCTTTGCATGCCATGTTGGTCATGGAGGTTAATTGACCAAACACTTCACCACGCTGGCCAACGTGGGTT
This sequence comes from Petromyzon marinus, assembly GCF_048934315.1. NCBI lineage: Eukaryota > Metazoa > Chordata > Hyperoartia > Petromyzontiformes > Petromyzontidae > Petromyzon > Petromyzon marinus. The sequence goes on along the minus strand of NC_133683.1, from coordinate 23,190,068 downwards.
GGTGGGGTGGGACCAGTTCAGGCATCACTTGCCACTTATTTTTGTCTTTGCATTTAAACATCTAAATCCAAGTCATGCAACCACTAAACAATCGGAACTTCATACAGTTTCATCATCTTTCTCATCCCATCTTCGGTACATAGTAAGGGACGATCCTCAACAATGTGGGGGGAATGGCTGTCTGTTTGGCAGCTCCACAGTGACATGTGGTAGCGGTGGCATGCAAACCGTGGCGATGCATCAGGGTGCCAACACGCCCATTGCCACACACCTGGTCCAAGACAATCTGGATAGCTGGAGCCCATGCACACGTGTGATTGATGGATGTTGGCCACTGATGGTAGCCGTGGTTGAGAATCAAATGCCGGTAGCCATGTTCATAGCGCAGCATGCTAATTGCTGTAAGGCCACACCAATCTGTCTGCCTCTATATTGCTCCATGTGGTCCAACTTTCGGTTCAGCATCTTTGGCAACAGCTGCACTTAGATGTTATATAAAACCCAAATTGTATTTCGTCTACACATTTCAATATATATGAAGGTTGGTGGCTAAGACGAATGTTGCAAAACTCCCTTCCCATGTGCGTCGAGGTGCCATACGCTGGCTTGCCAGAGAATGCGGTGCAGCAAGTGAGGAAAATGTTCCATCTGTTCCTCCTGGAGCACAGTGTTTCCCCCTTGCACGAGTTGGTTTTCTCTATGTGCTCCGGTTTCCTGTCACGTGCATAAACAACTCATCAACTGGATGTCATTTCCAGCGAAACGTCGCACTACTCAAATTGTAAATGTTGTGGATCCACTCTTCAACACACCGATGGGCTAAAATAGTGAACTATTTGTCTTTTGTCAAAGTGACACATTTTTTACTGATTAGCCACGTCGGGTGGTGGAGGGTTGCGACACATTTATAAATAACGCGATCTAACCCAAAAATCTTTATTTTAAATAATACTGGTCACGAAAGCCTACGTGTTAAACTCATCAACTGGCCAGTGACATCTTTATATATAGAGGACTGCAAAGCTTGGGCAATTATTGTTGCCAGCTCACCACCTTCCAAATTGTCTGTGGTTCCTTAGCGATTGTGAGATACAATTCGCATGAACAATGCTATATAAAGCTAAATATGACATTGTTATATATTAAATATGTGCCAGGCTTGAAAGTACCGTACTTACACTGCACTTATATAAGGTTATCTATTCACAGATACCCAACTAAAACGATACGGAGAAATTATAGAGAAAAAACAAATTTTACGTCAAACAGCACTCTTGTGAAATATCGTCACGCTGATCACTTTTTTTACCTGCTATGGTCATTCATTCAAATAAGGAACAAAAATAGCAAAATTCAAACAAACGGACGAGGGCACATACGCATGTTCGTGACAAAACCCCGAACTTTAAGAAAAGTCAGCGGACTTGGACGGAACACGTCACGGGAAGGGATGGTGGACGGTGGTGGTCAAGAGCAATCACGGAGTGGCAGCCGAGGAAATGAAACTCGTCCGAGAGGTCTTTAAATCGGGGGAGATGGAGCGACGAATTCAGTTAACGCGCAGCTGCTGGATAGATCGCTGCATCACAGAGCCATGAGACATTGGCGGCGGCTTGGGGAGGCCTTTACCCGACAGTGGATTGACCGTGGTTGCTGATGATGAATACGACAACATATGACAAGGCACGATCAGCGTGCACATTGAGAGGAGAGCTGCTCACAGTCTGACTGCTACAAGCGGAACGGTTGATGAGAACGAGGTGCCACGCAGCGGTGCTCGCACTCGGGAGAGGCGCAAAGCTCCGCTTGCACAAACCCCTGCGCCTTGCCTCGCTCCCCTGCGAGGCAAGTGACAGCGCCTCTGTTTTCATACAAAGTATCTCTCAAGGGCAATGAAAATAGATCAAAAGGCACCAATCGACAAAGCACAATCGCAGACATTCAACCCCGCTCGAGATAGCCGCGTGCCCCGGTCTGTCGCATGGGAAACCAGTGCGGTTTATGGTGGCTGATAAGCGCGGCTGTGACACCCCCCCCACAACCAACACTAATGCCCCCCCACCATCACCACTGCTCACCCACACCCAACAGGCACAACCACAGGAAACCCGAATTTACAACTATTTACATGTTTCTGCCCAGCTGCTGCTACCGAAACACAAAAGGTCCCGTGTGCCATTAACATTCTCACCCCCCGCACCCCCTCGGGGCATGAGGTGGCCTTCCACATCAGCCACGGTCCATGCATGATGATCATCAGTATTGTTTCAGCCCATAAGGAGTTTATTGGCTTTTCAAACAATGCACCCAAACAATTAAAAAGATCGGATGCTGCCACGATGGTGTAACGGTTCACACACTTGGCTTGCTATGTAGGGGTCGCCTGTTCGGTCTCGCGTGGGCACGGCATGCCGGGCCGTGGGTTCGATCCCGACCCTGACGCCTCTATATTTTAAGTTTGCATGTCTCTCTTCCCATGGTCGCATGCATTTATCACCGGGTTCTCCGGGTTTTCCCTCTTCATTTAGATACATGCGTTTAGAGTATTTGGCTGCTTTACATTTCTACATGATAAGTCGTCATCGTCGAGCTATCATTGGTGGCCAGGTCGCTTCTGCCCACCCAGCAGTATCAATGGGGTACATGACAGTAAGTCGATTGGCAGGTCACGTGTGGTGGGATAAAGTGTGAGTACTCCCACCTCTTCCGAAATATCTCTCTGGGTGTGGAAGAGTAGGTTACATATGCCCGCTAGAGAGGATCTCTGGATCTCCCCCTGTCTGCCAGCAGGGGCATGAAGCAAAACATTTCAGGGCTGGACCTTAACATTTATCAAAACTTATAAAGTCAGCTAAATTATCAAATATAAATTCGCTGAATGTACGCCTAGCAGTCACTCATCTGAGATGGCCTGGCTTTTAGCACCTTCGATTAGCACGGTTGGCTACATATGGTGGGAAAGAAGTTCAACATACATACAAACGGCGTTGAATGAATGAGCAGATTTCTTTTAGTCGGATAAAGTGGGGTACCGATCCCCTTATAACCAATCCCCTTTGGACAGCAAAGAAGAGTAAGGGGGGGGAGAACCCTTTTCCCAAATCGCCTTCAGTGAACAAATCAATGAGTGGAGTATTTTGGTCGACAGTTACAGGCCTGATCATACAAAGAGGTGTGTTTGATCAGAATGTATCTTCTCGCACGTCGCCGTAACACGATGAGACACAAGCCGTGACACGATGAGACACAAGCCGTAACACGATGAGACACAAGCCGTGACACGATGAGACACAAGCCCCTTTTGTCCTTTTTTGCATTTCGACGATTACGTAACAGGCCATGTAAATAAATAAATACCATCAAATAAATACCATCAAATAAATAGCATCAAATAAATACCATCAAATAAATAGCATCAAAGCAATCCCTTTCAAGTCGCGGCTTTAGAAAACCTAAACAAAACTTCTCCCCCCCCCACCACTCCTCCACCTCGCCCTCAGCAGAACCTTCTCCTATTCCTGCTCATCTTTCCGTTGTGGTGGGGGGGAGGCGACACGCACATCAACTAAAGGGATATCCTTTCCGCCAAAGAGCTCCAGCGCCCGAGCCGCTCTGGTTTCACTTCTCATCTGCGCACGCGGCGTGTGAAGCCCGCCCGCCCACCTCCGTGTGGCAAGACAAACAAACAGTTTGGGGTTAATTGCATCGGGCCAGACGAGAGGACGTGACTGAACGCAAGAGGGTGGCAACAGCATGGCACGAGAAACACATTAGACTGAGTGTCCAAGATTCACGGTTGAGTTTTTAACACGTGAGCTTTTGCCACCAATATTATCCATAAGAAAGGGTTTTTGTGTCTACGATGTCCACTACATAGTTCCACAGCAGCCTATAACACCTGTTATGCATGGTGGTCACCCATCCAAGCGTTAGCCATGCTCCATCTCTTTAGATGCTGACGAGATCGGGTGCATTCTGGATAATTTGGTCTTACTCGTTGCATTAGTTAGCATTGCAAAGCATGATCAAGCAATGTACAGGGTGGACGAACAGTAAGGACAAATAGGGTCATGGTTTTTTTTGCAAATCACAGGGTTATTTAATTGAAGTTACTTTAACAATGTTCAAACTGACTCCCATTAAAGAAGGATGTCTCTGGTATAGACCAATCCGTTTCAAAGACAATGCATATCTTATAAGAGTATATTTTGTTTGCATGTTCACCACAAGTACTGTGTGTGGTTAATGCAGTGACTTGATTCCTTGCGTAAGGTTTCTATTTAGTGTTTGAACATCTTAACACCACTTTCTGTTTTATTGCCAGACAGGGTAAAGGCTATTATTTTGTTCATACTCTGACTTCCATTAACATTAAGGCAAGCATGTTTTCTCTTTTGAAATAAATTTAGGGCCTTTAAAAAAGTATTACAGGTTGTAATCTTTGAACATTCATCATTTTTGTTTGGTCTCAATTCATTCATGGTTCTTGGTCGAGTTATGTAAATGTCATCTGAAAAGGAAGAAGAAAAATAGATCATAATGATAATACTGGAGATAAAATACCAACTTGAAGAATAAACAATCAACATGTTTCAATGCCAATGTTAAAAATAAATGCAATAACCGCATTATGTCCTGAATTTTGGGCTGCCCTGTAATATTCATGGAGTTGTCTTGTTTTGCCTGTGAATAGCCTGGCAACCTCTCTTGGACAATCGTGCATCGTGAACTGCATCGCTGCAGTCTGACAGCCTGCTATCACTGCCTGTGTTATAGTTGACACTCAAAAAATAGACTTGTTACATCAAAGTCTCGTTGTGATGGTAGTGCGAGTTAGACTGGCTTACAGTTTATTGATTTGAATTTCGAGATTAACAAACAGAATGTCAGCACCAGCGTAAGTAATGAAATAACTGCTGTCATAATGGAGCGTGAGCTGTAGGTTGGGATAAAGTAAAAAAAAGCAAACAGAGAACAACGCTATCTGAAAGCAAAACCATGTTTTAAAGAAAAGGGGAAAATGATAAAAGGTTGAAATAGCAAAACAAGATAAAGTGCAAAGAACTATAACAAGAATAGAAATCAGAGAACACAGCAGAAATGTGAATGAACAAGTCATAATAAACACGAGTTGCACAAAAAACACAAGCATGGAAACTCGGTGAAATCACACAGGGTAGCTCTCACCCAGCAACGCAGAATCTTCATGCATTATGGAAACAATCTTAATCATCCTCAAATAACTCCAACGGTTGCAAAACAATCTCGCCCACGCATCATCCTTGGGCACCTGCCACCCTGGGCCAGGTTCCCTGGCCTCCGTCCGCTTCCTCCGCTGGCTTCACATCGCCAGCAGGGTCAGCTACCGGGTCGCCTGCTGCCTGTACCACCGCGCCTCTACTTTTAGTTGTGGGGAACGGTGGTGCAGCGGTTAGCGCGCTGCACTACGAACCCGACGACCTGAGTTTTATTCCCGTTCATGGCCAACACCAGTGACGATTATCTGAACTGGTACTGGGCCTTCCATAGGTCAACTCAGCCTCAAATGAGTATCTGGTTTGGTGTGTTAACATCGCCACTAGGGAAACAAAGGCGGTCGGGTTTGGTGCTGGCCACCCACACCCTTGTGCACCGTGCCGGCCTTCATAGGTGCTAACAGCACTTGTCCCAAAAGTATGTTGAGGCTGTGCGGGAGATATTTATCTTCGTCTACTTTCGGTGGCCCATCGTACGGATCGGTCACTGAATGTCTTGGACGTTGCTGTGGCACGCCGGTTGTGAATCGTTGGCCTCTCCGTGACCAACAACTGATCTTAATTGGCCTTCCTCTTTCATCCATCCTCGTACGTTGTTGTTGTTGTTGTTACTCTTTGGTTCTTTCGGTAAAGTCACGTAGGTAGAAATAAAATCAAATAAAACATATTTTGTTTTATTAAAAATAAAAATATTTTGTTTTATTTTATTTTACTTCTACCTACGTGACTTTACCGAAAGAACCAAGAATCAAGGTGTTTTTTTTTTTTTCAGGGAACATGACTTTCCCCCGCGGAGCATCCGAATCTGCGACGGTAATGATCCGTTTGACATCGAGAGTATCTCTACAGCTAGACGCGTATTGTTTTGAGAAACAGAAAGTGGGACACGAATATGTTAAAGAAGATATGAATTTTGATTTAAAGCTTTCGTGACTGCAGTAATTCATATTCTTAGCTCTTTCGGTAAAGTTACGTTGAAGGGAAACAATAAAATAATAAAATATATATGAATGTTAATGACATACTTTAAATCGTGAAGAAAGATACGTTTGCTTGAGCAGGACATGCTACAAGAAAGCGTGATGGCGGACGGTCAAGAATAATGATGCAGTGGCAGCCAAAGAATGGAATGAATCCCAAGGGACGTTGAAAATTTAATGGAACAGAGAAAACAGTTTGTGTTCACATTCTTCTCGCAGTGGATTGATCATGGTTGATATTGGTGATGATGTACTGACGGGAGAAAAATCAGTTTGTGGACGAGCATGAAGTTCCATGGCAAACATGACGAAATGTGGTCAAGTCAAGTCAATTGTATTTGTTTCGAGAAACGTGGCACCTTTACGTGTGTCTAGATACAAGGCACCTTTCCGGTACAAATCTGCCACATCACCACCCTTTGCAGCATTAATAAAATGCAATATCCGATAGCAGATGCAATAATTGTTTAGATAATTATGATTCTAATCAAAGAACACAAATGAGCTGACATATTTACTAAATGCTTACCCACAAATCACATATACATCAACTGTGGAATGATTCCTCAATTGTTTTGTTTAAAAAGACATTTAGAGAATAAGAGATCAAGTGGTCCCATGTGACATACAGTGAGGGAAAAAAGTATTTGATCCCCTGCTGATTTTGTACGTTTGCCCACTGACAAAGAAATGATCAGTGTATAATTTTAATGGTAGATGTATTTGAACAGTGAGAGACAGAATCACAACAAAAATATCCCGAAGAACGCATGTCAAAAATGTTACAAATTGATTTGACACCAGAAGCTGTTGTAGTGATACACCAGAAGCTGTTGTAGAGAGACACCAAAAGCTGTTGTAGAAAGACGCCAGAAGATATTGTAGTAAGACACCAGAAGCTGTTGTAGTGAGACACCAGAAGCTGTTGTAGTAAGACACCAGAAGCTGTTGTAGAGAGACACCAGAAGTTGTTGTAGTAAGACACCAGAAGCTGTTGTAGAGAGACACCAGAAGCTGTTGTAGTAAGACACCAGAAGCTGTTGTAGTGAGACACCAGAAGCTGTTGTATTGAATTGCCTTATACATCTCCGAGATAATATGCAGCCAAATAATGGAAATATTAGAGGCAAATTAACCAGATGAGCAGTTCGATATCACAGATTTATTTTGTTTTACCATTCACTGCAAACGGTAAAGGTGCAGCCCTGAATTGCTCGCTCATGTCACAGCTGGTGGAAGGGCCTCAAATTAGAGGGTGCTATAGAGGGCTCCCCTAGAAGGCATTTCTGGTCTATTGTATAACTATATCAGCCATCTCTTAAGAAAAGCCAAATGAGCTTCAATTACCATTAGACGTGGCTTGAATTGATGACAATGAAAGAATATCAGAGGAAAATGATTAAGTCGTTCAAACTTTAACATGCCTGGCCTTGAAGAGTATATAGAAAATAACTGAAACCATTTACACAGCAGGAACCACTGCTTTGAGATGGCATACAAAGCTTCGAATCTCGTTTTATTTACAGCAACATTAGTGGAAAGTTTCGTCGAAATGTGGGCAAACAAAGGGATGAACATACATGTATTAAGCACTCACATTCCTGATGACGTTGTTTTTACAACAACCAATAAACATAATTTACTAGGCGATGAATTTATAACTGGTGCAAAAACGTTGAAAGGTCACACTCAGAATAAATCTAAGAAAAACGAAAGTCATAGCCAACAGGTTTTCTACGTCAAATAAGCTGGTGCATAAAAGGGTTGAAACAAGAGCAGGATGGGGTATAATGAAAAGGGACATAGATCAGTGTGCCTGACGAAGAACATTTTCAATCAGTGGGCATTATCTGCGAAAAACATCCATTGGAAACAGAGACACTGACAAAAACATGGAACAACATCTTAAAAGTACAAACAATCATGGAAAGATGCATATTTGGAACTATTATATTGACATAGAAATAGAAGCACATTGGTTTGAGACTAAACACACATCAGAGGCATCATATTTTAACTTGATAAAATTAAGTAGACATGGGCAGGACACGTCACCAATAGACAAGACTGGTAACGCAGTTATATCTGCAGGAGTGAGCATCCCTGACAGGATGATCGATCCAGAGATGATTTGTGTCATGACAGGACTAAAGGCATTGAGGATGACATGGAGAGGCCTTCATCTAGCAGTGAAAGGACAATGCCTAATGACAATAATGATGACGGGTCATATAGATGTAAGGACCGGTATACATTGATAGCTCACCACACTGTGATTGCAGTGACAGCCATTGTAAAAACACTTATCTCTATTGTTGTAAGACAGTTTGTTCAGACAACAACCGCTGTTTACTTCCCACAAATTGGTAGTCAGTGTATCGATCTATAAAGGATTACAGAATGATTGAGCACTCTGCCACATCGTCATTTGGCAGGTGACTTTGTTCTAGAAGTTGCGAAAAACACTGCCCTACAGAGGAATATATATATATATACAATAGGTGACGTTTGGCGCAATGGCCCAGCTTCAAATCAGAGGGATGAAGAGGGTCATTGTCTGAAAACATTGCCTCTTAATGTATACAAATATACACACATATCTATATATTACTCTTTAAGGCAGTGGCTATTGTAGAATGCGTGGATGTTTTGTAATGTTGTCCTCATGCATCACTGTGAAGTGCCAACGGCAGTCTCACACGCAAAGCCTGAGGAAGGAAGTAAAACAGGACAACTTGGAGCAACTCTTGTAGACTGCACGTGTCTCAAACGTCGAGAGGTTTTGATTCAATTGTGGGCATTTTATCCAAGCCTTGTGAAGGTCCTGTAACAGCTGCCATCACTTTCTCTGCTTGGAATAAAAACAAACTCATGGGTTTCATTGCGAGTTGCAACTCTGCATCTGCATGTGATGTATTTGTCTGATTCTGCATAATAGACATTTCATTCCAGCACAAGATGGACTGCTCTAACAAGTGAAGGAACATCTCACAGCGGGGATAGCTCCTGTGATGAACGATTGGAAACAAATGTGCTGATGAGCTTTTTGAGTACGAGTGTGACCTAATGCTTTGGTAAGACTTTAGCCAAAAAGGGAAATTCAAGTCGCATATCATGGTATTGTAAATGTGAAAATAGTCTACGAAAACCTAAAACTCGAATATTATTTAAATGTTTGTTTGGAATTAGTGATTGTATATGACAGTTATGAGTACGCAATGCACACGAGTGCCCTGTAAGTATGTATGTTGAACTGGTTATGGTGACAGTTAGGAAGACAGGTGGGAGTGGTTAAGGAGGGGTTGTATGTGTGTTGAACTTCTTTCACACCGTACGTAGCCCAGCGTGCTAATCGGAGGTGCAGGGGAAGGATAACAAAGTAAACACAAAAGCAGCTCTAAATAAATTATTTTCAATCTAGATTTAAAAGTGTATAGCTCCAGTAGCCTCTTAATATCGGAGAAAGAGCGTTCCAGACAGCCGCATGAGCACATCTTAAAGCGAGCAATGCGGTGGCCATCTTTGTTCGATGACTATACAAAAGCCGCTGCTGCGAGGATGACCGGAGTTCGCGGGATGGTTTATGCTCCTTGATAATATCGGCAAGGTATTGTGATTCATTTGTGGCAAGCACTTTGTGTGTTATGAGTGCGACCTTATAATGTATTAGTTCGGCAATCAGAAGCCAATGCAGCTTGGCTAGCACTGGGTGGACGTGGTTGGATCTACATGTATATATCATACCTGATCGAATAATTGTCATGGCGATTCCATTTCTGTATTTTATATCAGATATGGTATTCCCATGGCTCACATTAGCTGTGAGTGATATGTGACCCAGTCCTGCAACCTCACCTTCACGAATCCACACTGACGATGTGGTGAAATATGGTCAAATCATCCAAATCATCCACATGCCACCAGTTAATTTACAAAAGGTTAAAAATACTAAAATTGTTATAACAGCATAAAGTATTCATGCACTTCGTCCATTCTTATACTATTGAATATATTTCACTGTTAATGTGCATTTTTTTTCAGAGAACCAATTATATTTGCCTAGCCTATTGAATTTACAACTGCACGAAATATATCTAAATTGTCCTGACCATTTTCTCGAAATCTGAACAGATTCAATACATCTGAATCTAATGTCACCTCTTCCACCCCATTCACTCGAATGACTCCTTTTAATGCAATTACAGTAATAACGCACTGTATTATTGACATTGCGTACACAGCGTGAACATGTGAGTATTGTAAACATGTCCAGGTTTTTATTGCATGCTGGAACATTTTATTTCAGCGTTGCTAAACTCATGCAAGGAACCCTGCTAGGCAGGCGAAGTTCCATAATGATCAAGTGGAAACAAATGTCTTGAACTGGCTTTTCAAGCAAAATAATGGTTATTGTTCATGGCATATCAAAATATGAAACGTCTGTGTGGAGGGAGAGGACAGGCTTCACAGATTGGCCTTGAATTCAGGTTTTTTACAAATATGCTTTAGTGTCCAGTGACGTCTACCTGCTAAAGTAATTAAAGAAAATGGTCAAACCTGTGACTGGTCAACGCCAGTTAGCTAGGCAGTGGCTAGCTAACCTGGCAACCCTGAAGAAGTGTCAACGGCCGCAGTTGGATGAGCGCTCAGAGGTGGTTCATGGGAATCTTAATGAAGGAAATGCCATCAAAAAGCAGAGAAACCTGACAAGATTTGGTCAAAGGCAACCGCTTCACTTGGCTCGGAGAGGAGATGGGCACCACAGAAATATGTCCTTGCCCACTGAAATGATAAAGCAAACCAAAATCGCGTCAGATTGGTCGAGGCCCAGAGTAAGAACGACCGCGTTTACCTTGAGCTCTCCAACAGGTTCAAGTGACAGGTCAAACGCAGGAGAGATGACAACCATCAAACTACCATCACGTAAAACCATGGGCCAGCAGTATGAGATGAATTCAAGCTATAATCGGCAGCAACATTGCAGCACTCGGCATGCTTGAGGCTAATGTTGATAACCTCACTGACAGCTGTGCAACAGCTCTACAGAGAAGTGGCTGAGGACGTGCTTGGACAGGAGCAAAAGAAGAGACGGCCATGGACACCTAATGACGTGCTAGAGTCTGTGCAAGGAAATACGCGAATTGAAGAAGACACTCAAAGTATTGAAGAGTGCTGTACTACGATTTCAACGAAATATTCGGAAGGAAAATGAGAAAGCCAAAGTAGGAATTAATCAATGGAAATAACAAAAAAAGTTGGGCAGAGAATGGCAGATAACAACAATGAAGTCGTCTTTGTAACGTTGAAAGCTCTAACAAAGACCCAACAGCATAGAACACAGGTAATACACGATATGGACAGATAACTTTTGACAGATTTCACAGCAGCATTTGGTCGATGTAAAAATAATCCAAACACCAGGATCAAGAAGGGCAAAGCAGTCAGGACGAAAGATGACACAGACCCATCATGTAGTCACATCTTATAATTTTGCTTCTGAGAGGACAGTCACACAATTGATGTATTATCTCCAATCTAACAATGCACTCGTTTTATAGCATGCATACTTAGACGTCGTCATACAGAGTGGGTGGAACGGTTGCACAGTGGTTTGTGCACTGCACTACGAAGTGCCGGCTCACATCAGTGGCGAGAGATATCTGAACAGGTCCTGGGTTTTACCACTTTCACCAACCCACACCGACCAGCTTGGTGAAATATGGTGAAACCACGAACCCTCGCTATGAAACACAGCGTGGTGAGGCCATCATCTGGCAGTGGATCGATACATGGTTGGTCAGTGTTGCTTTTGTTGTTGTTGTAGAGAGTGGATGAATCATAACCGTTATGTGGTCTCTATTAAAACTAACTCGGGCCATCACAGTGAAACAACACAGGCAACAGAGTGAAAAATGCTAAGCAGAAAATTTGACATTCACGCAAGATCTGTCACATTTTGCTGGTTTCTCTCACCTCTCTTTGCCAACAGAGAGTCGCGTGGATGATAGGCGCATGAATAATACTCTTTGGTTCTATTCGGTAAAGTCACGTAGGTAAAAATAAAACAACAAAAATAATGACGTTTCAGCCACAACACAAGTGGCCTTCATCAGGTGAAGGGACCGGACTGTCCAGAGGACAGCGTTGGAGTGAAGACAACCAAGCCTTTAAAGGACGCGACCTGGGCTTGGTTGTCTTAATTCCAATGCTGTCTTCGTGACAACACGGTCCCTTCACCTGATGAAGGCCACTTGTGTTGTGGCCGAAACGTCGTGATTTTTGTTTTATTTTTTTACCTATGTGACTTTACCGAATAGAACCAAAGAGTATGGATCATTGCAGTCACGAAAGCTTCAAATCTAGAACGCATGAATAATGTTGCATACATGACCCCTTTATGCTGTTTTTAAATGTATATATAGCTTCATTCATGAAAATTGCATTTCACAATCGCCAAAGACCCACAGACAAGCTGGAAGTCGGCAGTCAGGGGGTGCCAACCATTGGCTCAAACTCTGCAGTTCTCTACATATTAAGATGTTTTCAGCCAGTTAATGAGTGTTGATACATGTCGGAGGACCCCAGAGCACCAGGAGAAGACCCACGCGTGTGAGGGAGAAACACTAAATCCCATGTAGAGGTGACAGATGATATTAGTCTGCACTTTGGTGTACTGTCTTCTGGCGAGCTATGGTATGGAACCACCTTGACACTCACGGGAAGGGAGTTTTGCAACATTAGTGCGATCCACCAAACCCTTGCCTCCACAGTGCTAGATTACAGGCGTGCACCACCACCGTCCGGACTAGGTGGGCACATTGCAAATGGCATTTTAATAACCACAAGTTAAATAAAGTGACGGTCAGCTACTGCCAGAATGCAGGGTTTAATCCTGTGCAGATGTTGCAGGTGGAACAGATGACAGGTGCCTGAAGGGCCAGCTTACCCATCACAGCCAATATTACAAAATTTTCCACAATGCACAATGTACTACCAAATCTAACACCTGTGCTTGAACATACCTGCACAAGAGACTGGCTTCTGCAGTTGTATTTGGCTTTATCGATGAGTGTAATCATCTTTTTTGCAACCGTATCGAATTTGGACAATTCCTAAATACAATTAAACGTCGCATATCCGACTGTGACATAACGGCCCTGACCAATTAACTGCCCAGACGCAGTACAGGACTTGTGGAGGGTGTAACTGGCAATTGTAATCGATGCTCACGTATTTTACCTTTTCGTATATAGCTGTCCATGCTTGAGTGCCCAGCGAGTTCGATCATTTGGCCTGGTAGCTCAGCGGTGGAGTGAGCGGCTTGCAATCGGAAGGTTGCGAGTGCAAATCCTGGTTGGGGATTGACTCACCCCATCATTTCTCTGGTTGTTTTTGAAACGGATTGGTCCACACCAGAGACAGCTTTCTTTTGAGCCTCGTCTCAAACGGTGGTAGACCAGAGGACGCCAAAAGGCGTACAGCTGTACGATCAGTACAGGCGTATGGCTGGACCAATCAGTTTCAAGGACAATGCATATTTTTTGATTTAAAGCTTTCGTGTCTGCAGGGATTCATATTCTTGGTTCTTTCGGTAAAGTCACGTAGAAGGGAAACAATAAAATAATAAAAATATAAAGCAATAAAATTCTCACGACGTTTCGACTACAACACAAGCAATCATCGTCAGGTGTGAAAACCACAGCAAGAAATTTGCAATTGTCATGAAAATATCCTGCTTTTCATCAAGCAATCGTAAAACACACGGTGCATTTCTTCCCAAAATAAAAGTTACATGATTTTCAAAAAATTTGATTCTATTGGATTACTAGATGACGGTGGAGGTGACTTGGGAAGGCCTTCATCCAGACGTGATTTTACAAAGGCTTCTGACGACGATGATGATGATGAAGAAGAATATGATTAAAATATTTCGGGTGATAATTTATTTCAGTTTGGTGAGGCTGAAGTAAGATGTAATTGGCCTAGCTCAGTAATCTTACAGAATCTGTCCACATTCTCCGCGAGAGGTGTGGCACGGGTGTTTCTAAGGTGTGGCAGTAAGAGCTGCGTCTATCTCAACGTCCATTGTGCACACCTGCTGCGAAGAATTTGTAAAGCGCTATCTCGGATCCGACCCGAATGTTCATCTGGATTTTGCTCAAAATTTGAGTCGTTTCATATTAAATATGCAGTCTGCGAGACAAAGAAAATAGTTAAACAAACTGCAACATCCTCTTGCCTTAATTTCAAAGCCGGTCTTAAAAAAAAACGTTTTTCTTGTTTTGTTTCTGTTTCAAGATTTAATCACCAATAATATGCACAAGGGTGACATGAACTCATTGCAATACAACTCACGTGAATAAAAAAAACGTATTTCCTTATGTGATTACAAATAATAAATTAATCACAATGATACTCTCAATGCCACGATTGAACAATTCCCAAATGTATGGAGCAAACAGAAAAACTAATATTTTTGTCAGTGAGCTGAGAAACTCTTTTTCAATTGCAGCCCAATAATATCTGGCAGCAATAGGTCAGTCCTAAGATTTACATGAAATCCTTAATGGTGTTGGAAACTCATGAATTCAGTGTAACTCTTACTGTAATGGTTTGGTCTTGGTGGCAGCAGTGCTGCCACCACTGCGTACCGATTAGAAAAAAGCGAATCATTCAACGCTGTAATATTTTTTTTGGAAAGATACAAATGTGGACGCAATCTCCCGTTTGAAAATTGGTACATGCCGTATAGTTGGTATGTGCAGCAAAAGGGTTTGTAAAAATAGGCGGCCTGATGCTTACTTACGTTGTTAGGGGTGGGAAGCAAGAACCCGGTAGAAAGAGTGAGCGCTGGGGACAGGGGGTACAGATATTCTGCGGACGACAAGCCCGAGGCCAGGTGACCGAAGGGCAGGGGGAAGGGAAGGTGGTTGCAAGGAAAGCCGTTCTTAATGCAGCCGGAACAGTTCCAAGCGTTCTTCACGTATATTTTGGTATGTCACGGCCATAATTTTTGTCCATAGCCATCTCATTTTGTACTTTGTCTTCATAATGCTTTTGAACCTGTTCACAGGATTATAAGAATAGAGCGTGCAACATAGCAGGATATATATATTTTTATAGGTAGACGTACCTTGTACTCTTGTAACTTCCAATTATAATCCTAACTCCAAGCCAGTACAATAAACTTTCAGGAAATAAGCCCCGATTTTAAACGTACCTCTACTGACACCGCCGAACCAACCCGACCCAGCTGTTGGGTATTTTGCTTCTTCGGCATCCTCAGCTTTTTATTTTCCACAACAGCACACGATACTCCACAGAGGAGCCTCTGCTGTGCAAGACACGGAGAGCACTTGAGCTAAAATCTTGCGAGCGAAAGCCACCCCCCCCCCCCCTTGTTCACGGTCTTCCACCGAACCCTCTGTCCACCGGCCAATGAGGTCAGTCCCACGTGGCCTTTAACGGTTGCCCGACTTAGATTGATTAACTTGCAAAAGCAAGAGAACAACATCAAGATGTACCATTCAACACAAATTATGGCGTGCCCTCTGTCATTTTGTAGAACGCGATGTCCTCAAAACACTGGGCTTGTACAGCGGTGGAAGATTCCTCCACTTTGTCTGTTTTCTAAACAAAACCGTGTTTCCAATGAAGACCAAAGGTTAGTCCATGTATCATTTCGAACATTGTGGTATATCACTATTTACATTCCAAATGTATGTTTTTACAATATATAAAAAACTATTTTGAGAAATGGAAACAAAAAAACCACGCGTCCGTTCTGGAAGACACAATCGAGAGTGACGGCAGTCACCGGACATCACAGTAACGCAGCTGGGACTGCCTGCCACGTCGGGCACTTGCTCAGCTAACGACAAACTCGCATTGCTTTGCACGCCAATTACATTTTGACCTTCGGATGCACGATTTAAAATTATTTCCCAACTTATTACATTTTTAGACATCTCCCACAAAATCTCGTCACGTGCGGGACGCGATTAGATCCCCCACCCCCCGCCACTGCTACCAAGAGAATGAAGAGAGAACGCCTGTGGTCTTCAGGATAGCCCAGACCACTTGTCTGGGCTGTCTCTGCAGCACCCATAACCACCCCCTGTGCTTCGTATAGGCCACCTGCGTTTCGTTACCAAGGCCTCGTGTGCTCTGTTACAGCACCTTCTCGTGTCTCACTACAACAGCTCCTGGTGTCTTAACACAACAACTTCTGGTGTCTCACTACAACAACTTCTGGTGTCTCTACAACAACTTCTGGTGTCTCTACAACAACTTCTGGTGTCTTACTACAACAACTTCTGGTGTCTCTCTACAACAGCTTCTGGTGTCTCTCTACAACAACTTCTGGTGTCTCTCTACAACAGCTTCTGGTGTCTCTCTACAACAGCTTCTGGTGTCTCTCTACAACAACTTCTGATGTATCACTACAACAGCTCCTGGTGTCTCTCTACAACAACTTCTAGTGTCTCTACAACAACTTATGGTGTCTCTACAACAACTTCTGGTGTCTCACCACAACAGCTTCTGGTGTCTTACTACAACAGCTTCTAGTGTCTCTCTACAGCAACTTCTGGTGTCTCTACAACAACTACTGGTGTCTCTACAACAGCTTCTGGTGTCTCTCTACAACAGCTTCTGGTGTCTCTACAACAACTTCTGGTGTCTCACTACAACAACTTCTGGTGTCTCTACAACAACTTCTGGTGTCTCACTACAGCAGCTTCTGGTGTCTCTCTACAGCAACTTCTGGTGTCTCTCTACACCAACTTCTGGTGTCTCACTACAACAGCTTCTGGTGTCTCTCTACAACAACTTCTGGTGTCTCTACAACAACTACTGGTGTCTCTACAACAGCTTCTGGTGTCTCTCTACAACAGCTTCTGGTGTCTTACTACAACAACTTCTGGTGTCTCACTACAACAACTTCTGGTGTCTCTCTACAACAGCTTCTGGTGTCTCTCTACAACAACTTCTGGTGTCTCTCTACAACAGCTTCTGATGTCTTACTACAACAACTTCTGGTGTCTCTCTACAACAGCTTCTGGTGTCTTACTACAACAACTTCTGGTGTCTCACTACAACAACTTCTGGTGTCTCTCTACAACAGCTTCTGGTGTCTTACGACAACAACTTCTGGTGTCTCACTACAACAGCTTCTGGTGTCTCTCTACAGCAAATTCTGGTGTCTCTACAACAACTTCTGGTGTCTCTACAACAGCTTCTGGTGTCTCACTACAACAGCTTTTAGTGTCTTACTACAACAACTTCTGGTGTCTCTCTACAGCAGCTTCTGGTGTCTCTCTACAGCAACTTCTGGTGTCTCTGCAACAACTACTGGTGTCTCTCTACAACAACTTTTGGTGTCTCTCTACAACAACTTCTGGTGTCTCTCTACAGCAGCTTCTGGTGTCTCTCTACAGCAACTTTTGGTGTCTCTGCAACAACTACTGGTGTCTCTCTACAACAGCTTCTGGTGTCTCTCTACAACAACTTCTGGTGTCTCTCTACAACAGCTTCTGGTGTCTCACTACAGCAGCTTCTGGTGTCTCTCTACAGCAGCTTCTGGTGTCTCACTACAACAACTTCTGGTGTCTCACTACAGCAGCTTCTGGTGTCTCTCTACAACAACTTCTGGTGTCTCTCTACAACAACTTCTGGTCTACAACAGCTTCTGGTGTCTCTCTAAAATAACTTCTGGCGTCTCTCTACAACAGCTTCTGGTGTCTCTCTACAACAACTTCTGGTGTCTCTCTACAACAACTTCTGGTGTCTCTCTACAACAACTTCTGGTGTCTCACAACAACAACTTCTGGTGTCTCTACAACAACTTCTGGCGTCTCTCTACAACAGCTTCTGGTGTCTCTCTACAACAACTTCTGGTGTCTCACTACAACAACTTCTGGTGTCTCACTACAACAGCTTCTGGTGTCTCACTACAGCAGCTTCTGGTGTCTCTCTACAACAACTTCTGGTGTCTCTCTACAACAACTTCTGGTCTACAACAGCTTCTGGTGTCTCTCTAAAATAACTTCTGGTGTCTCTCTACAACAACTTCTGGTGTCTCTCTACAACAACTTCTGGTGTCTCTCTGCAACAACTTCTTGCGTCTCACTACAGCAGCTTCTGGTGTCTCTCTACAACAACTTCTGGTCTACAACAGCTTCTGGTGTCTCTCTAAAATAACTTCTGGCGTCTCTCTACAACAGCTTTTGGTGTCTCTCTACAACAACTTCTGGTGTCTCTACAACAACTTCTGGTGTCTCACTACAACAACTTCTGCTGTCTCTCTACAACAACTTCTGGTGTCTCTCTACAACAACTTCTGGTGTCTCACTACAACAACTTCTGGTGTCTCTCTACAGTAGCTTCTGATGTCTCACTACAACAACTTCTGGTGTCTCACTACAACAACTTCTGGTGTCTCACTACAACAGCTTCTGGTGTCTCACTACAGCAGCTTCTGGTGTCTCTCTACAACAACTTCTGGTCTACAACAGCTTCTGGTGTCTCTCTAAAATAACTTCTGGCGTCTCTCTACAACAGCTTCTGGTGTCTCTCTAAAATAACTTCTGGCGTCTATCTACAACAACTTCTGGTGTCTCTCTACAACAACTTCTGGTGTCTCTACAACAACTTCTGGTGTCTCTCTACAACAACTTCTGGTGTCTCACTACAGCAGCTTCTGGTGTCTCTCTACAACAACTTCTGGTGTCTCACTACAACAACTTCTGGTGTCTCACTACAACAGCTTCTGGTGTCTCACTACAGCAGCTTCTGGTGTCTCTCTACAACAACTTCTGGTGTCTCTCTACAACAACTTCTGGTCTACAACAGCTTCTGGTGTCTCTCTAAAATAACTTCTGGTGTCTCTCTACAACAACTTCTGGTGTCTCTCTACAACAACTTCTGGTGTCTCTCTGCAACAACTTCTTGTGTCTCACTACAGCAGCTTCTGGTGTCTCTCTACAACAACTTCTGGTCTACAACAGCTTCTGGTGTCTCTCTAAAATAACTTCTGGCGTCTCTCTACAACAGCTTTTGGTGTCTCTCTACAACAACTTCTGGTGTCTCTACAACAACTTCTGGTGTCTCACTACAACAACTTCTGGTGTCTCTCTACAACAACTTCTGGTGTCTCTCTACAACAACTTCTGGTGTCTCACTACAACAACTTCTGGTGTCTCTCTACAGTAGCTTCTGATGTCTCACTACAACAACTTCTGGTGTCTCACTACAACAACTTCTGGTGTCTCACTACAACAGCTTCTGGTGTCTCACTACAGCAGCTTCTGGTGTCTCTCTACAACAACTTCTGGTCTACAACAGCTTCTGGTGTCTCTCTAAAATAACTTCTGGCGTCTCTCTACAACAGCTTCTGGTGTCTCTCTAAAATAACTTCTGGCGTCTCTCTACAACAACTTCTGGTGTCTCTCTACAACAACTTCTGGTGTCTCTACAACAACTTCTGGTGTCTCTCTACAACAACTTCTGGTGTCTCACTACAGCAGCTTCTGGTGTCTCTCTACAACAACTTCTGGTGTCTCTCTGCAACAACTTCTGGTGTCTCACTACAGCAGCTTCTGGTGTCTCTCTACAACAACTTCTGGTCTACAACATCTTCTGGTGTCTCTCTAAAATAACTTCTGGCGTCTCTCTACAACAGCTTCTGGTGTCTCTCTACAACAACTTCTGGTGTCTCTACAACAACTTCTGGTGTCTCACTACAACAACTTCTGGTGTCTCACTACAACAGCTTCTGGTATCTCTCTACAACAACTTCTGGTGTCTCTTTAACAGCTTCTGGTGTCTCTCTAAAATAACTTCTGGCGTCTCTCTACAACAGCTTTTGGTGTCTCTCTACAACAACTTCTGGTGTCTCTACAACAACTTCTGGTGTCTCACTACAACAACTTCTGGTGTCTCTCTACAACAACTTCTGGTGTCTCTCTACAACAACTTCTGGTGTCTCACTACAACAACTTCTGGTGTCTCTCTACAGTAGCTTCTGATGTCTCACTACAACAACTTCTGGTGTCTCACTACAACAACTTCTGGTGTCTCACTACAACAGCTTCTGGTGTCTCACTACAGCAGCTTCTGGTGTCTCTCTACAACAACTTCTGGTCTACAACAGCTTCTGGTGTCTCTCTAAAATAACTTCTGGCGTCTCTCTACAACAGCTTCTGGTGTCTCTCTAAAATAACTTCTGGCGTCTCTCTACAACAACTTCTGGTGTCTCTCTACAACAACTTCTGGTGTCTCTACAACAACTTCTGGTGTCTCTCTACAACAACTTCTGGTGTCTCACTACAGCAGCTTCTGGTGTCTCTCTACAACAACTTCTGGTGTCTCTCTGCAACAACTTCTGGTGTCTCACTACAGCAGCTTCTGGTGTCTCTCTACAACAACTTCTGGTCTACAACATCTTCTGGTGTCTCTCTAAAATAACTTCTGGCGTCTTTCTACAACAGCTTCTGGTGTCTCTCTACAACAACTTCTGGTGTCTCTACAACAACTTCTGGTGTCTCACTACAACAACTTCTGGTGTCTCACTACAACAGCTTCTGGTATCTCTCTACAACAACTTCTGGTGTCTCTTTAACAGCTTCTGGTGTATCTCTACAACAACTTCTGGTGTCTCTCTACAACAACTTCTGGTGTCTCTCTACAACAACTTCTGGTCTACAACAGCTTCTGGTGTCTCTCTAAAATAAATACTGGTGTCTCTCTACAACAACTTCTGGTGTCTCTCTACAACAACTTCTGGTGTCTCTCTGCAACAACTTCTGGTGTCTCACTACAGCAGCTTCTGGTGTCTCTCTACAACAACTTCTGGTCTACAACAGCTTCTGGTGTCTCTCTAAAATAACTTCTGGCGTCTCTCTACAACAGCTTCTGGTGTCTCTCTACAACAACTTCTGGTGTCTCTACAACAACTTCTGGTGTCTCACTACAACAACTTCTGGTGTCTCTCTACAACAACTTCTGGTGTCTCTCTACAACAACTTCTGGTGTCTCACTACAACAACTTCTGGTGTCTCTCTACAGTAGCTTCTGATGTCTCACTACAACAACTTCTGGTGTCTCACTACAACAACTTCTGGTGTCTCACTACAACAGCTTCTGGTGTCTCACTACAGCAGCTTCTGGTGTCTCTCTACAACAACTTCTGGTCTACAACAGCTTCTGGTGTCTCTCTAAAATAACTTCTGGCGTCTCTCTACAACAGCTTCTGGTGTCTCTCTAAAATAACTTCTGGCGTCTCTCTACAACAACTTCTGGTGTCTCTCTACAACAACTTCTGGTGTCTCTACAACAACTTCTGGTGTCTCTACAACAACTTCTGGTGTCTCTACAACAGCTTCTGGTGTCTCTCTAAAATAACTTCTGGCGTCTCTCTACAACAGCTTCTGGTGTCTCTCTAAAATAACTTCTGGCGTCTCTCTACAACAGCTTCTGGTGTCTCTCTAAAATAACTTCTGGCGTCTCTCTACAACAACTTCTGGTGTCTCTCTACAACAACTTCTGGTGTCTCTCTACAACAACTTCTGGTGTCTCTACAACAACTTCTGGTGTCTCTACAACAGCTTCTGGTGTCTCTCTAAAATAACTTCTGGCGTCTCTCTACAACAGCTTCTGGTGTCTCTCTAAAATAACTTCTGGCGTCTCTCTACAACAACTTCTGGTGTCTCTCTACAACAACTTCTGGTGTCTCTACAACAACTTCTGGTGTCTCTCTACAACAACTTCTGGTGTCTCACTACAGCAGCTTCTGGTGTCTCTCTACAACAACTTCTGGTGTCTCTCTGCAACAACTTCTGGTGTCTCACTACAGCAGCTTCTGGTGTCTCTCTACAACAACTTCTGGTCTACAACATCTTCTGGTGTCTCTCTAAAATAACTTCTGGCGTCTTTCTACAACAGCTTCTGGTGTCTCTCTACAACAACTTCTGGTGTCTCTACAACAACTTCTGGTGTCTCACTACAACAACTTCTGGTGTCTCACTACAACAGCTTCTGGTATCTCTCTACAACAACTTCTGGTGTCTCTTTAACAGCTTCTGGTGTATCTCTACAACAACTTCTGGTGTCTCTCTACAACAACTTCTGGTGTCTCTCTACAACAACTTCTGGTCTACAACAGCTTCTGGTGTCTCTCTAAAATAAATACTGGTGTCTCTCTACAACAACTTCTGGTGTCTCTCTACAACAACTTCTGGTGTCTCTCTGCAACAACTTCTGGTGTCTCACTACAGCAGCTTCTGGTGTCTCTCTACAACAACTTCTGGTCTACAACAGCTTCTGGTGTCTCTCTAAAATAACTTCTGGCGTCTCTCTACAACAGCTTCTGGTGTCTCTCTACAACAACTTCTGGTGTCTCTACAACAACTTCTGGTGTCTCACTACAACAACTTCTGGTGTCTCTCTACAACAACTTCTGGTGTCTCTCTACAACAACTTCTGGTGTCTCACTACAACAACTTCTGGTGTCTCTCTACAGTAGCTTCTGATGTCTCACTACAACAACTTCTGGTGTCTCACTACAACAACTTCTGGTGTCTCACTACAACAGCTTCTGGTGTCTCACTACAGCAGCTTCTGGTGTCTCTCTACAACAACTTCTGGTCTACAACAGCTTCTGGTGTCTCTCTAAAATAACTTCTGGCGTCTCTCTACAACAGCTTCTGGTGTCTCTCTAAAATAACTTCTGGCGTCTCTCTACAACAACTTCTGGTGTCTCTCTACAACAACTTCTGGTGTCTCTACAACAACTTCTGGTGTCTCTCTACAACAACTTCTGGTGTCTCACTACAGCAGCTTCTGGTGTCTCTCTACAACAACTTCTGGTCTACAACATCTTCTGGTGTCTCTCTAAAATAACTTCTGGCGTCTCTCTACAACAGCTTCTGGTGTCTCTCTACAACAACTTCTGGTGTCTCTACAACAACTTCTGGTGTCTCACTACAACAACTTCTGGTGTCTCACTACAACAGCTTCTGGTATCTCTCTACAACAACTTCTGGTGTCTCTTTAACAACTTCTGGTGTATCTCTACAACAACTTCTGGTGTCTCTCTACAACAACTTCTGGCGTCTCACTACAACAACTTCTGGTGTCTCACTACAGCAGCTTCTGGTGTCTCTCTACAACTTCTGGTGTCTCTCTACAACAACTTCTGGTCTACAACAGCTTCTGGTGTCTCTCTAAAATAACTTCTGGCGTCTCTCTACAACAGCTTCTGGTGTCTCTCTACAACAGCTTCTGGTGTCTCTCTACAACAACTTCTGGTGTCTCTCTACAACAACTTCTGGTGTCTCTCTGCAACAACTTCTGGTGTCTCTCTACAACAGCTTCTGGTGTCTCTCTACAGCAGCTTCTGGTGTCTCTCTACAGCAGCTTCTGGTGTCTCCCGGCAATGTCCGTGTGCTCCCTGAAAGCCAGGGCTACACGAGGTCACGTTAGCGAGTTTCCCTGTCGCTGCGGCTGCTACTGCCACACCGTGCAATTCGGCTCTCATGCCGCGAGATTCAACGCGTCATCGACGCACGCCAAGCTCGCACAGAAGACGCTCCGGCTGATCTGTGCCTCGTGCGCGTCACATTTTGCTGAACCTGAGATCACGTGCGTTTTGCTCTCTGGCTAGAGTTGCAATCGCCGAGGTACAAGAAAACGTGGGGAGATCATTTATCTCACAATACTTGAGGGGGGGAGAATTACATGTCCAGGCATTGTCTTGAGCGATGTTATCATGGATATGATAAAAACCGGGACCCTGAATATCCCTGGATAATACTTACAATTATTTCTGGACAGCAGCCACCTCAATAAAACGATGATGCTGCGAATACGAGAAGTGGCAACCCAATTTCTTGCTGCCATTCCGTTGCTTTGCTGTTTGTTGTCAATCCTTCTAGCGGCATGCTCTGTCCCAAGTCTGCTTTATTTGCTTTTGAGTGATGATTCTTTTTGCAATACACTAATTCTTCTGTGTTGTCCCTTGTCAATCCGAGAATTTCCAAAGACGCATTTGTTCCCCGCTCATCCAAATTAAAACTTGAATAGGCAGAACCTCAGCACGAAACCAAACAAACAAACAAAAAACATATTTGTTCCAGAGGTGGGTTATTCGTCTACTCTTCATGTTCGACCTGCAATGAAAAGTTTACAAGTTCGCTTAATTCCAAACAACGTGCTTTTCTTTCTTTTTTCGATGAGGCTGCGCGTTTTTTCAAGTGTGCCAGCCGGTGAATTCCATTTCCCCGGCAGTGTGTCGCATATCAACACTATCCCTTTGCATCGTCTTAAGCCTGGAGTCAAAGTTGAGCACAGTAAATCAAACACCCGCACCGAGCCCGGGGTCCAGAGTTTGCGATTGGGTTTCGGAATGGCAGGGTGTGGCTTCGACTTTAGACCTGACAGGTGAGATCGCCAGACTTCAAAGTCGTACACATTGGTGATCTGTTTTTTTTTGTTGCTCTACCAGGTGCAGCCAATATAATTAATGTACAAGCAGTGTTCACTTACCTTTATCAGCTGCACCTGGCGCGTGTGTGTGTGTGTGGCTTTGGAGGAAAAAACGTGCAATGGACCACCGTGGGTGGGATCTGGAGTTCAGTTTCCCCATTCCTTTGCTTGGGACGTGACTCACAGTTGATTTTGGAGATTGTGAACATTTTTTTTTAAAGAGGAACATTTCTGTAGGATGTCAGACCAAGTTTAGCAAGACTAATGGCAAACGTATCTCCTGAACCAGGGGGTGAATACAATTCAATTGCGTTCAAAAATTAGATTTGTCTTTTTGTATTGTAAATGGTCCCAATCATCCCCTCCCAGTCGGTTTTTTAATGAGAAATACAACTTACTGCCTGAGCAAAATGAATATAAGTCGTACTGGAAGTACCTCATCACGAACAAACATCTATGGAGCCTTCTCATCCCACTGCTGGATGAAGATCTCCCCAAGGCATGTCAGCAATGGGCCTGTTTGAGTTTACGTCACCACACTGGCTGGTGTTGGTTGGTTAAGGGCAGGGGGGCAGGAGCAGTTCAAACATAATTTGCCTGATGTTATCAGAATCAGGTCGCCGGGTTCATAGCACTGTGCACTATCCCATGCAACAATGCTCTGCTCCTTTTAAAACATATCCCAATTGAATTTGGAATAAAACGAAATCTGTTTCTAAACTTCATACGACTTGCGTGTTTCTATTGCAGAAGAATTTTGCTCAGTATTGCTTATTATTTTTACCCTGTGCGATGTCTATTTGACCTAATATCAGATGTGTTGCATTGCTTGCATTACCCATGTCGACTTACAAACGAGACTTTGTCTCTCTGAGTTCTCTGCAATTTTGAAATAATGGATTTGATTTACCAGTAGCCAGTAATTTGTCTCAGTTTTAATACCAGAAACAAGATTTGGCAGAGATTTGCAAACGTCAGGCCTCACAAGCAGGGGAGTCAGCCGAACTGCAGAAATCGGGGGCGTCCCATGAGAAAATATTACGCAGTGGTCGCTGGTTAAGAGTAAAGTGACTCATAATTTGCCAACGCTCGTATTAATTAACCACTGTTGCCACAATATATGTAGTCCCAGCCAAGCCCATTTTACATTAAACTAAATTGAACGACCGCCAAAAAGTGCGATGATTATATTAATAATTATAAAGGTATTTGGGTTAAACCCGCGTAAGTATAAATGTGTCGTAACCCTCCACCACCCGACGCAGCCAGTAAGGTTTGTCCTGTAAACAAAACGTGCCAATCAGTTACCACTTACCACTTCAGCCCACCGGTGTGTTGGAGAGTAAATCCACAACATTTACCACACATTTACACTTACGCGATCTCAACCAAAAACCTTGATTAAATTGTCGCAAGTACGCATTGGCTTCCTGACGCAACGCCGAGCGCCTACTGCTCCTGCCCTATTGTGCATCGCGAACTTTCGTCATCAGCCCAATCAGCATTCATGTCGCCATGGAGGGGAAAAAAACAAACTCGAAAATGCCATAGATTTTTTTTGTTCAAAACTGGGTGAGTGT
This sequence comes from Petromyzon marinus, assembly GCF_048934315.1. Classification (NCBI taxonomy): domain Eukaryota; kingdom Metazoa; phylum Chordata; class Hyperoartia; order Petromyzontiformes; family Petromyzontidae; genus Petromyzon; species Petromyzon marinus. The sequence goes on along the minus strand of NC_133683.1, from coordinate 23,163,770 downwards.
CTCTTATGTATCTAAATTAGATTGGGTAAAATAAGGAAATGTGGAGGAGCTGTACCTCAAACAACACGAAGGTAAACTTTTCCACATTTGTCAGTCTTCATTAAAATGCAACCTATTCTGTTACGCCAGGTTTTGTCAAACTCCAGTCGTCAGGAGCCACCATGACGGTGCTGCCTTTCCAAGTTTACCAATGCATCCATGGATGATATTGGTCGCGAAAGCCTACGTGTTAAACTTCACCAATGCACTCCGTTCAATTACAAAATAACGTTGCTACAAGCTTTACAAGCCTGACGATCGCTAAACAAATTAAAAGTGCTATGTACATCACATGGAACAAGAAAAGACAAATATTGCCTTATATAACCTTTAACACTGTTGGGGAAAGTGCTGTCAGTGAACTCCTATTCAGGCCAGCATGGGGGTGAGTGGTGTAGCTGTTCCATGCCCCCCCCCCCCCCGCTTTTGTGCATCAAATGAAGGAAGTGCCGAGTGTGCGTGGCTTCACTCCGGACATTCTCGTGTCCTCCCACAAGCCACACCTTCATTGGTGAAACATCCCAATGTAGGACCATCCTGGAAATAAGACGAGACTCAATACGGTCTGACTGGGTCAATCGTTGGTATCGCACTATTAGCAGAGGCCGTGTAGGCACATTGATAACTGATAAACGTCGGCATTCAGTCTACGCAGAGCACGGTTTTCAATTCACATCTGGAGAGTGTCGTTGTCTGCAAATCACGCACGAGGTTTTAAGTGACACGATCACCGTCTTAGATATTGCGTTTGAATTCTTCATATTTGTAACATATTTACTCTGGCAAATCTGATTCAGCAAGGCAGGAGGATGTGATAAATGCCATTTTATTGCACAGCACAATGTGCATTGCACTACCGCTGATAGTTTAAGGTCCAAAATGATACAAAGGACACACACATTGCCGATTTAAATCACGGTCCATGAACTCTTATTCAGGGGCACGGTTAAGGCCTCCCATGGCCAATATACTTGTTGCCACAACAATCCCTGCAGATCAAACATACACTGGCTTGTACATGCTTGCATGGATACAAGTGTCAGTGCACATGCGCGCGCGCGTGTATTTACTCACGCGCTGTGTGCACGTGCGCACTTGGATGTGTGTATTCAGCACGTGTGTAGATGCCCGTACTTACAAATGCTTAGCTCGTGTATCGGTGTGGGAATGCGGTTTACTTGGGCTGTCCGGGTGGCTCGGCAGTCAGAGAGTGTGGCTCACACTCGGGAGGTTACGAGTTCAAGTCCCAATGAGAGGCAGACAGGTCGTTTTGTGGGAAGGTGAAAGGTCGTTTTTTTATGGACACACTCCTCCCCGCCATAGGAATGTGGCATTTCCACCACTGGCTCTCGGCTGTAAATAGGATGTAAGTACTACCCCAGCCTCATATGAGAAGAAAGCCACTTCTGCTTTGGACTGTGATAGTAGATTGTGCTTACATGTGGATGTCTACATTTGTATTAGTGTGTGTGCAAAGTGTATACACAGCGTATCATCATTATCAGGCATGATCCATCCACTTCTGGATAAAGGTCTATCCAGGCATGATGAAACACTGCATGCAGCTCCTGCATATGAGCTGATCTCATCACAACAACCTCATCAGCGAATCTGTCGTTCACACACGTTTCCTCCTTTGGCTCACCACTGGTCATTGTCCCTCCTAATGATGTCTTGCACAATATTCTTAGCAGTCAATACGATATCTTGAAATGTGCGCATGTTCACTGATCCATGTGGTCCTCCACCTGTTCATAAGTGTAATTCACTTTTTCAGATTTTGTGTTCCATTTCTTTTGGCAATATCCATGTCTCTGATCCATATGTCAAGGCAGGAAATATACACCAATGAACATTTCTCTAATTTAGACACGTCGGTATTTTAATTTTAATGATTAATTTCAGTTTTCCAAAAGCATTCAAATTTGCTGTCATCCTGCTTGAATGAATGGACTTTTTTGCCAATATCAAAGTATCGAAAATAAAAATGGTCAGTTCGCCTTTTGGCGTTGTTCTCTGGTCTGACACTGGACAGAAGGCTGCTGCTGTCTCTAGTGCAGGCCAATCCGTTTCAAAGACAATGCAATTATCAGAGCATGTGTGTTTGCATGTTCACCACAAGTACTGTGTGTGGTTAATGCAGTGACTTGATTCCTTGCATAAGGTTTCTATTTGGTGTTTGAACAACTTAACACCTCCTGTTTTATTGCCGGAAAGGGTAAAACATATTCTTATTTTTCATCCTCCATGAAATTATGCTTATATAATCAGTGTAAAAGAACTGTGGACATGTCGAGGAAGAAGAACACTTAAAAAAGAGATATAGATTCTAAACAAAGACTGAATAGACTAGAGCTCTAAAAATGATTGGGAAAAGACTACGAAGAGAAATCAGAGATCATACAACAAACATGAGTGGAGATGTCAGAGGAAGTAATGAGAGCATGGATCCAGCAAAATGGAGGTTGATGATTGGCAATTCATGAATGGAGAAAGATAAAACCATATCACACGATAGCGATACTAAAAACTTTCATTTTACCAAGTAAGATCCACTGAGCTATATCGTTATTTTTGCAGAAGTGAACTGATCACGAAGTAGCTTATCAAGTGGAAATTTCTAAGCAGCCAAATACTGTAAACGCGCGTTTCAAAAAGGGAGGCTGAAAAATCCACGTCCCCACTGAAAGTGCGAACTCAAAATGTATAGCAGGCGCCAGGGACGGGATGAAACCCATAACCTCCTATATACCAGGCGAGGTGGTTAACATCTCGCGTCCGTGGCACCCTACAATCTGAACATAAGCAGAACGTATTGCAGTGTAAATATACAAATGTGTAAACACACCTGAAGATGCGTACACAGACATGTAAGGGGCAGTTTTCGTAATAGAATCATCATCACTAGCCATGATTAATCCACTGTAAGATAAGAGGCCTTTTGCAAGCCTCTGCCACCTCTCCTGAATCCTCTACTTTAATTTTAAAAAAACCCACACAGACCCACAGGACCTGCCGCCGCCATGATTAATACAGCCACGTAAAAACAGAGCAAAACAAACACGCGTGCGTGTTAAACAGCGGTCCTCAATGTGGACGACGCTGAGCTATTGTGTAATGTTTTATGATTATTGGGTACATGGGGTGGGCGCGGGGGGGGAGGCCTCAACATGGCAAACGTTAAATTGCCGCAACCTTGTTTTGCCTCTTACAAAAAAATCAGCCTCTCACGTCCCTACCTCTGTGCGGTATTCGTCAGAGGTGGACTGTCGTTTCCAGCCCCCTTGCCGCGGCTGACCGCTGTGTGCGGTGCGCACGTGCATTATTTGTGCGTGTGGGGGAGCGCTGGCACAAGTGCGTTTGCGCACTATCTACGAACCCTTTAAACCCGAGTTCGATTCCTGCTTACAAAACAAATAATAACAGTGCCACATTTTGTTGTTGTTGTTGTTAAACGATCCCGGGCCTCCCCTAGGTCGACTCAGCCTTAAACGTGAGTACCTGGCTCGGCATGGTTTTGACCACACCAGTCCACTCGTGTGCCCCCGGCCATAATCGGTGTTCGCCAACAGCACTTGCCACCAACAGTCTGCTGAAGGCTATTTGGGGGACATTTGTCTTTGTATCTCTGGGCAATGGGTTTGTGTAATGCATGTACGGTACACTGCACACGTATGTACGTTCGTGGGGGCTTGAGTCCATGTGTGTGTGTGTGTGTGCTACGTAGCCCACCCTTCAAATCAGGCAACCCTTTTTGTGTGTGTGTCCGCCTCCTACCCCAAGTGCCTTTTAACCCCATCACTTGTCAGGCATCAGTCTCTGCAAACAATAATTGTGTGTACACGGCTTGCCGTGGCATTACAGCAATGTGTGTAATGGGCTTCCAAGGAGATGTGGGGCCAGATATAAATGTAACATGTGATGTGGTGCTGCTCTATGTAAACGGTAGGCTTGCTGTTCGGGGCCCTGGTTACGTGAAACTATTTAACAGAAACACTCCGAATGTTTTGCAAAAGCCAGGTTATTTGTTGAAGGGCGTTTACCCCGGAATGTATAGTCCTTTTGGTTGTTGTTAGGAATACAAGTAAAATACAAAAATACTCAAGCGTTTGCTTCCATTATTTTTCCCGTTAGAGGCGGATCTAGAAATGTCCCAATACGGGGGGGGGGGGGGGAGTTAGGGCAGTGCCTGGAAACTTTATAAAATAGGGCCCTACATTATTCATACAAACATTCGACGTATGTTCTCTGGTATATATCAATGCAATGCCGATGTTTTTTCATGGTTCCGAGGAGGGGCGCTCACCCCCCATTGCCACCTCCCTTGGATCCCTCCTCACTGTCCCAATTCTACCCTTGAATTCAATTATTTGCATCTAAGTGATTGTAGATATATGTATTTGCATTTGTTTCCAGAAAATGTTACGAATATTGAATAACACAAATCACGTTGCCATAAGCTTCGCGACTGGGACGCACGATTTTCTTTGCTGGGGGGCAGAGAAAATACAAAGGTTGTGGTCTGTAACAAATGAAAACCTTTCAAACTCCACAATGGCATCTCTTTACCTTCCCTTTCACACATCATGCCCCTTAAGTAAGGAGATATGCTTGTCTGTGAGCTCACAGTCAGTTCTCCCAAAGTGGCTTTTGCTTCGTCATCCAGAAAAAACAAGCCTCGGCCACCGTCTCCACCACCCCTGGTCCTCGTGCCCCAGTCCATTCCACACACAAAAAATGATGACCTCTCACTCTCCTCTCCGCCCCTCCCTCCCACCACTATCCCACCTTATTCAAGCCCCCAACCTCCCGCGGCTGTTAGTCCTAATCCTGGGCAAGACGCAGCCTGCCCCAGTTAAATAACAACAAAAAACTCCGTCTCCTTCCCGCCTCTCCAGCTCTGTTTGCCGCAAAAGCTATAAGTCATGCACACACACGCGGCCACGCTTAAGGCTGCAGTCGCAGCTTTAAACAGACCTCGCACGCGCTTCCCGTCAGTGCATGTGTGTGTGTGTCCACAGGTGTGTGGGGAGCGATAGTGTAGCGGTTAACGCGCTGCGCTATGAACCTGGCGACCTGGGTGCGATTCCCGCTCACGGCCAACACCAGTGACGATTATCTGAACCGGTCCCGGGCCTCCCCTAGGTCGACTCAGCCTCAAATGAGTACCTGGTGCGGTGTGTAAACATTGCCACTAGGGAGACAAAGGCGGTCGGGCGTGGTGCTGGCCACCCACCCCCTCGTGTACCGTTCCGGCCTTCATAGGTGCTCGCTAACAGCACTTGCCCCTACAGTCTGTTAAGGCTATATGGGGGATATTTGTCTTTATCTTTGTCCACAGGTGTGTGTATGTCCACAGGTGTGTGTGTGTCCACAGGTGTGTGCTACCTGCAACTTCATTGGCCCCATGAAAAATTGCCTTGTCTGACCTGCTGGTGGTCTGGTTGACTGAAAGTCGTATGTGTGTGTACATGCGCGCTTATTCTGTTAACTGACACCGGGATATCTTATCACCTGCATTATCACTAAACGTTATGCCATGACAGTGGATCTCACCCATGTGTTCTGCTATAATAATATTGCTCTAGTGTTTGGGTTGTACCGCGTGTTGCTCGGCAGTGTCCGTCGTTTCGCTCCACGTGCTAGAAGTGAAATGTCAGATGTCACGCCAAACAAAACAACGTATAACCCAAAACAAAAACATTGGAGAGCCACACACCTGTATTGAAATATACTGGGCAATAATCATGCTCAAAACAACTGGCCAAAATCCAAAGCACGCCATCCCACTCCTAACACTGACCTTGATAAGAGGTCACTGAACGTCACATCCACTCACTCGCCTCCCTACTTGTGGCAAAAAAATTATCCCACTAAATAAACAAAGATAACCTTAAAGTAAATTTTCACATTGCTGCTTCTGCCAGCTATGCATTACAAAATATTTGATCTGTTCAAATATACAAATGTGTCACTCTAAAATTGTCAATCAATACTTAAAAAAACGAGATTATTTGGGTTACGTGTGTTTGTTTAAACTATATAATGTTTGGAAAAAAAAAGTTTAAATGAGGTTGTCAAACGTGCAGGTTTTACCCACGGTTAGCGCGTCATGATTCTTATCCCCTGCAATTTAATTGTCGCGATTCGGGATCACGATTCGATTCAAAAATCATTTTTTTGTTCCATTTGTACCCCTCTCAGTTCAGCTTTAAGTATATGTTCTCTGAGCTTCACGACAACATTTGTATATAATTTGCATCAATGATAAATAATCAATTCTTACGTGCATGGTTCCATGGATGAGCATGTGAATCAATGTCACGTGATGAATTGGAATATGCATAATACACACACGTATGTATCAATATACAGTATATACAGTATGTTGTTATTGCATGCGACTTTAGAGCTATTTGTGTCATCACAATGCTTTTACGTTACAATGCTTTTGCGCTACTAATCATACAATCAGTGGGGCTTGTGCGGCCAAATCCTGGATGAGCTTCCTGATTGTCTAAATTATAGAGTGGGGATGCATTGGAGCCTTAACGTCACACATACACACAACAAATATTCCCCCCCCCCCCTCATATAGCCATGCAGGCTGTGGGGGTAAGTGCTGTTATAGCGAGCACCTATCAAGTCTTGCCAGGTAAGCAGGCGTAGTGCTGGCCAACCACCCCTCCGTGCGTCGTGCTGGCCTTAATAGGAGCTCGCTCACGGCAATTGGCCCAACACTCTGCTAAAGGATCACAGTGTATGATGGGGGGGGGGGGGTATGCGCAACACCACATCCAGCTGCCTTTGACTGCTCACTGCTGATATTTACAAACCACACCAAGTATTCATTTATACGTTGAGTCGACCTATAGGATAGGCCCAGGACAGGTTTGGATGCCACTTGTCAATGATGTTAGACATGACTGGGAATCAATATTCTGGTGATGGAGTCCACAAACAACCGCACCACCACTCCCCTTCACACACACACACGCAGTAAACTATACCGGTGTGGGGGAGGGATTCACTATCCGGGTGCCGCACGCCTGTAACATAGCACTGTTGGGTTGGTGGGTCACGGAAGTGTTGTGAAACTCCCTCCCCGTGAGCGTCGATGTGAAATACCCTGGGGCTTTCCAGGAGCAGAAGGCAGTACAGCAATTGTGAACTCCACCTGCACCATCTGACAACTCACATGCGTGGGTTTTTTCCCCAGGTGCTCCATGTTCTTCTCACGTGGAAACACAGTAATTGGGCAATTACACCTTAATAAATAGAGGACCACAGAGCTTAGGGGGATGGGGGTGAATCTGTCATTCGCTCACCTATTTGCTGTCTTGCGGCTTCTTTGGAGTTGCTCCTCATGCCTCGGAGTCATTCTCTCCCTTTGAGAGTAAGTGAGCGCTGTGCGGTGCGTTACAATTTGAAATGACCATTATTATTCCTGAATTATTGGCAGTCCATTCTCCAACAAGTATAGAAGCAAATAACAGTTATCGTGAACAACTGAGTTCTGTATGACGACCATGTACCTGTACGAATTCACTGAATACATGTGTAATGACAGAGTGTCACCTGCCGGCCTGTAAGGGTTATTACGGTTATAGCTGCATTACATAATGCCTTATTATGAAGGAGCGTATCTGGCGTAAAGATCAAGGGCGGAGTCAGTCGAGAAGCTCCGAAGGGTCTAGTAGGTTCTAGAAAGGGGGCGTGGCCAGAGGTGGAGCTTGGCCAGGCCAGGCAAATATAAGGAGCACCGGACCAGAGCTTCGGGGCTGTTAGCGTGGGGTCTGGGTCCTGGCTGCGTCGCTGCCGTCATCTCTTCGTCTTCGACCACGTGGCTGTGCTTCTACCAGACCAGCTCCGTCGCCGCCGCTATGCTTGTCAACCAGCCAGCCTAGCTACGCAGGACAGAGATGGACTGCGTGTTTGGACAGCCTGGGTTTAGCCGCGTTACGAAGTGTATCGCCCTGTGTGCTCTTAATAAATAAGGAGCCTTCTTCTAGAAGTGTGGGGCTCACTACACAAGTAATATAAGCCTTCATCAATCCACTCCTGGATGTAGGACTCTCCCAAAGCATAGGGGTTGTTTGACCAAACTTCACCATGCTTGTCTTACCTATGGAAGGAAATTAAACTCAGGTGGCCGTGTTAGTAGTTTATAGCGCACAACACTGCACTTTGGTCCACATCGATTTCAAAGACTTCCAGGATATGATTCAAATATGTATATACTGATAATTGCACCTTTAACGTTCAGCTTCCGCGACAAATTCGCTCAGTGTGAGATATAGAAAACTGAGGAATGATTAATTCAGGGGGCACCTACTGTGGTTTATTTGAAGGTTTATTTTCTGTCATCCTCTTGCACACACCCAAACACACACAAACACACGCAAACCCAACACATTCGTCAATGACACTGCCTGAAATGGAAAATATGTATTTTTAATCGGTGACTTTTTTGGCAATGCACCTTCTTGATAGCACGTCGAGTGGACCAGCTGGATGGAATCTCAGTGTTATTGACAAACGTCTCGTGTTCTTGTTACACGCGCTTACGCACAACGGCAGCCACGCAAAACAACTACATTTTGAACGTAAAAAAATGCCTCGCTGTCATAATCAAAGTTTAAACATTAACAGTCGATTATATCGGCACTTACGCGTGACTGCATTGCCCCTGGTTTCCCAATTCTGAATCGAAAATGAATAAATACATCGTGGGTTAAAGGGTTAAGCCGATGCATGTGCCTCTCACCCATCGCTGAGCGCACAGAATGCAGCCTCAAAGGAGGCTGCATACTCGCCAAATTATAACCTGGTGTAATGGATAATGCATGGAAGCAAGCAGTGCATCTGTGGAGAAGGGCCGTGGTGTCCTTCTCCCGCCCACCCAATTTAGCTGTAAGGACCCTCGAAAAGGCTGCAACCACTCCCGCCTCTATCCGCCCACCGCACCCTCCGCCGCCGCCATCTGCCTCCACGCAGAAGGTTTCTCGAGGACAGCGAGTCAGGTCCGCACAAAGAGAACCCCGGAGCGGGGCGAGCCGGAGCCGTGCTTCGGCCATCCTCTCGCGCGGGTAGGGGTTGAGGGCAGCCTAGTCAGGGGCATGGCGTGGTGGTGGGCAGCCTAGTCAGGGACATGGCGTGGTGAGAGTGGGCAGCCTAGTCAGGGACATGGCGTGGTGAGAGTGGGCAGCCTAGTCAGGGCATGGTGTGGTGAGAGTGGGCAGCCTAGTCAGGGACATGGCGTGGTGAGAGTGGGCAGCCTAGTCAGGGCATGGTGTGGTGAGAGTGGGCAGCCTAGTCAGGGCATGGTGTGGTGAGAGTGGGCAGCCTAGTCAGGGACATGGCGTGGTGGTGGGGCAGCCTAGTCAGGGCATGGCGTGGTGGTGGGCAGCCTAGTCAGGGCATGGTGTGGTGAGAGTGGGCAGCCTAGTCAGGGGCATGGCGTGGTGGTGGGGCAGCCTAGTCAGGGCATGGTGTGGTGAGAGTGGGCAGCCTAGTCAGGGGCATGGCGTGGTGGTGGGGCAGCCTAGTCAGGGCATGGCGTGGTGGTGGGGCAGCCTAGTCAGGGGCATGGCGTGGTGGTGGGGCAGCCTAGTCAGGGGCATGGCGTGGTGGTGGGGCAGCCTAGTCAGGGCATGGCGTGGTGGTGGGGCAGCCTAGTCAGGGGCATGGCGTGGTGCGAGTGGGCAGCCTAGTCAGGGGCATGGCGTGGTGGTGGGGCAGCCTAGTCAGGGGCATGGCGTGGTGGTGGGGCAGCCTAGTCAGGGCATGGCGTGGTGGTGGGGCAGCCTAGTCAGGGGCATGGCGTGGTGCGAGTGGGCAGCCTAGTCAGGGACATGGCGTGGTGGTGGGGCAGCCTAGTCAGGGCATGGCGTGGTGGTGGTGGGGGGCAGCCCAAGCAACGCGTTTAAGGCCTCGAGAAGGGATGCATCACGCATCAGCTCAAATTTTAATCCTAATTTATGTACGTAAAGACCTAATTAACATGACGAGCAATTTGATCTCTCTCATCTATATATTGGCTCCATCTGCCTTACATCGTCTCAATACGTCTCCAATGTCATCTTTCATTTCTATTATCTCACTGGATCTTCATCTCTTGCCTCCATCTCTTGCAACAGCTCAGAGGGACCCCGACAGCTGTTTTTGCTTCGGGTCGCCAATGGGGCGAGTGCCACCACCACTGCATGCTACAGGCGGCAGTGTAGCTGGGTCGACATGGGTTCAGTACACTTTCCCCACTCTTCATGGCGTGGCGGCACCTGGGCCCCTAGACTTTGTAAGGCCCCACAGTGCAGTTGCACCGCCTGCGCACTCAACAGCTCGACACTGCCAACGTGACGCGGTCCAGGACGTTACGATGCTTTTACTAACGGATCCTGCATAGTTTAACTGGCAGCAGAATGGGTCTCTGTGAGGCTTGGTGGATTCAAATCAAGTGGCGCGCAACCTATTCAGTATCCTACCATCGCCGCCATTCACTGCCCACACAGGCTCAACTGCTCGCTTCATACAGCCCTGGATACGCCATTAATGGCAACACTGAACACCCCTACACAAAATGCTGTTTATTTTTGGTGAGAAAGAAATAATGGAGGGCGTTTGACGGCTTTTAATACAAGCAAGTTTACGCATCTGCTGTTGCTCAATGGGTCCTAAACAAATATTTGCCGAGCAAAGACAGGGAGGTGGGGTGGAGGAGGAAATGGACAGGTTCAGGTTAGCCTTGAAGTAAAGAGCCCTGACCAATTAGCCTCCTGGGGTGAATTGAGTAGGTGTGGCCATTACCTTCCAGGTTGACCCACTCAAGCACTGTAACATTTAAGGTCAGGGTTCTCATGTTATCATGTATTGGTTTAAAGAGGAAATTTGCATCGATGTTCAGAAGCAAAGAGACACATTTCCGCTCGTGTATTATAATATCCCGGGCCCTTTTGAAGACTAAAAGGCAATGGGTAGAGTGGTGGCTTTTGCCAACATTTACCAGATGCTCGTGGAGATCTACATGAAGAAGCCAAACAACTTCGTGAATTTTGCCAATTGTACACACTGACGCGTGGAAAATTGGAGCAATTGACGAGCGTAAAAGTTCTTACTTTTACTTTCAAATTTCATTCCGTTGGAAAACAAAAACTATTTTTTTACAGCCCCGTGTCTAATACTGCCGAACCAAGTAAGAATGGGAAATGGCTTTATGCCATTTAGTTGTATCGTCGTCTTTGTCTCTGCAAATTACACAGCTTATGTTGCGGAAGCTTTATGGATATAAATATTTTATTTCAACACACAGAGAGCCCAGTATACACTAAAACATGTATGCTTGCCAGTTTGGAGAGTTAATCCGAAAATTAAAAAATATACAGTATATTTGGAGGCTTTTTATTATTTTTCTATCTACGTGACTTTATAGAAAGAAACATAGAATATAATTGGAGGCATTAAGATTTGATAGAATAAAGATGAACGATGTTGCAACTCTTACACTTACAATATATATCACTGATATTTTATGCTCTATTTTAATCTTTACACTGTTTAATGCATTTTAATTACCTTGTACTTGGTATGTATTGGTAAATATTTTGACTCTGTGTACTTTTTTTTATTGTATCTCATATCACATGTGTACTGTATTATATTCATGATCTAGGTCACCTTGGAATGTAAACTTTTAGTTTTAACTGGTTCTCTCACCTGGGTTTAAATGAAGGATTTGACTGGATCAAAAAAGTAAGAAAGTGGTTTTCCACGCAATTGAGCATGGGACGGTGCTCATGTAATTATTTACAACACTGATGCAGTGGTGAAAATTCCACATTCCTATGGTGAGGGAAAATCTTCCCATCGACCAGGGGTGGGGATCCTTTTTTCTGCCAAGGGCCATTTGCATATTTATAAGATCATTCGCGGGCCATACAAAATTTTCAACTTAAAAAAATGCCTGTGAGATTTGGGCAAACATTTAATTAACTCACCCCTAATGCGATGGTTCGAACTGCTTCTCTTTGGCGAGGCGTGCGATGTTAGCTGGTATTGATGATGCTGCTACTCGCAACTGCTTTTCCAGGTTAGCTCCTAGATTTGTTGAATTTCAAGTCCCGCCTGCGGTTGCCTTGGCAGGGCCAGACCAAATGATTTCGCGGGCCTTATGCGGCTATGGGGCCGAACGTTACCCACCCCTGCCATAGACCTACCACTGTTGACTTCCCCACAAAGTGGTACCCACTATTTCAACCCCACACACATGATGGGCTGAGTGGACCCTCAACCGAGATTTGAACTTGAAACCTTCCAATCGTGAGCCACGCACTCTACTGCTGTTACCACCCAGCTATATGTCTAACTGGCGAATTTGTTTATTAATATTTCATAATCGAATGGCCCTACTTCATACCAGAGGGCATATGAAGAATGGCCATTGCTTGAAACGTCACCTATTATGTACATTCTCTTCTTCAATTTCCTGTTTATTAATGTGTTGAGCGTTTCATGCTTTCTCCTTTTGCACCACTGCCAACGCAATATAATTATTTATTCATTGTATCTTTGGTCATAGTATAGTAAACCTGCCCAGCCGAGAACATCTAACATCTCACATCTCCCCCCCCCACCCCCCGGAGAAAGTGCTCGGCTTGCGGGAGAGGAGCAATTATCAGGAGCTTATCCTGGGGATGCAGCCCAGCAAGGGTGGTTGTTGGTGCCGGGCTGCAGGGCCAACGCAGATCCAGCATTGAAACAGACGACACAATGATGCTCACACTCCGTGGGCAGATTCCCGTTGCCACGGCAACCCCATTTTTTGTTGGGGTGGGTAGGGGGAGAGGGAGGTGGATGGGTGGGTGGGGGGGTTGCCGAGGGAGAGAGTTTAGCTTGAGTGGATGTCGTGAGGGGAGTGGAGATCATGGGTAGGGGTGATGGGGACGGCGGGGTGGTGGTGGTGGGGCTGCGAGCCACTGGAGACGAGCGTGTTGTCTCGTCAGAGGTTGAATGCTTTTGTGGGCACATTTTTTGTGTGCGGTCTATCCCCTAGAGAGCACAGAGATAGTTCTCAGGATGTTTCCACTGAATCTTCCCTTTCTTTGCCGTACACCCACTGGCCTTCGCCACCCCCTCCTCCTACTCCACCCTCCCACTTTCCCTCACCCTTCTGCTCCATATCTAAAGCTCCCAAGAGTCCTGATCAAACCCTCTTCCACATCTATCTTTTGTCTCCGCTTTCTCTTACTTTTCTCTCTCCATGGAAATGCACTTTGCCATGTTCCGAATGATATTGTCATATCATAAGCCACGATATATCGACTGCTGAATGCCTCTCCATGTCATCACCATTCCTCACAGTCTTGTGGATGCCACAATCAATCTCACTCTCGCTCGGGTCCTGTCTTTAACAGTCAACATGGTGTCCATCATTCGCGTTTGTTCTCTGATTCATTTGTTCTGCCTCTCAGTGAATTTCCCAAACCATTCCTTTGTAGATTCTAAGAGTTTGTCCCATTTTATATTTACAATCTCGACTGTCGCCTATCATTCTTTCTAGAGATATGTCCTGCCAAAACCCACTTAATTTTCGTAACGTTAATAGGATGTCTCTAATTTGGATGTGTTCTCTATTCTACAAGTTCCACTTTATGTCGCTCAGTTTAATTCTTATCATAATTTTGTTCCACTTTATTTGCGAGTGTCGATGTTTCCAGTCCACGCCGTAGCCGGTGACATGTACTGATTGAAAGCCTTATACGTGCATCAAATTACTTTTTAATATCCATAGTTCTTGTACGTGATTGGTTAACGTGACCCCTGCAGCCACTAGATGCACTACAATTTACGACAGTGTTAAATCACAAAAGAGGTTAATTATTACATTTTTTCTACCATCTATTTCACGTAAATCTAAAACAAATCGTTTTATTAATGCTCATTTAATGCCTTATGCAAATATTTGAGGGGTGGGAATGACGGTGCAGTGGTTAGTGCACTGTGCTCTGAACCCAGTGATTGACAAGGTGCTGCACATGTATGCAAACGAGCACATTAAGCAAAACTGCGTTCTTTGGTTACACTTTGACTTTCTCAAATACGAAAGCGTCAAGCCACAACTTGAAGATGCCTTCCGAAACACACAGATGCATTCAGCAGACAAAGCAAACATTTTACAGCTTGGAGGTTCCACCATGAGGATAGGGGAGCCACAGAGGCACCGAATATCCACACATCGCGTGAAACAATTACCGTGATCGTGGGAATCAGCGAGGCAAAGTGGCAAAAGGACGTGCATATGATATGACCATCTGCCACCAACTCTCAACACTCGAATCTCTAATTCACTGAGATCCGTGCCTGTCAATTGGTTGTTACAGAACGTGGCTAAGATTCAAAAAGAGGCAGAAGAGAGATGGAAAAAAGCTTTCAATCTCTTCTCTCATTCCTTCTCTCAATCCCCCTGCTCTGAAGATCCATTAATTATATATTTACAATTTGGGGGTTCATGGGAGCTGGCTTGGTCGACGAAGACCCCCTCCTTTGTGCGAGCGAGAGGCCAACAATGGCTCGGTGCTCCAGGCAGCCTTACGGAGGCTGTGGGAACGTGTCCCTGGAGACAATGCAGAGAGAGAGAGCAGATGTCCAGAGGTAGCAGCATCTCAGCAAAGCATTGCTTCTGTGGGATCTTTCTTTTTTCCCCATCCCCATTGTTAGAAGTATCCCATGGATCAGCACGTGCTTGTTTTGTGCGACGTACTTTACCTTTCATTCTTATTGTACGAGTTTAATGTCACAAATTCTGGAGATTTGTCTCTTAGCATTAGTTTTATACACATATATAGTGCTTAAGAACAACGGGTATATTTACAGGACTGTTATCTACTATCTTGAACTGGTTCTGGCAAATTCCCTTCACAAACCTGCCATGACCAAAGTGGTGAAGTATGGTCAAAAATCTACATAACCGGTGCAGCTTTGGAGAGGCTTTCATCCAGCAGCGGCTTTACAAAGGGCTTTGTATCAATATAGAACATTGCGCTAAGATGTGAAGTATAAAACCAACGGTCATGGAAATACACTGGAAAACAGACGAATGTGTTATGCATTGCAAAAATCAACAACAAGGCTTAATACCCTCATGAACACCAGAGCACTGATTGTTGTTTTTATCAGATTGAGGGGGGAGGATTTTTACTTGAAGTGCCAAATAAACATAGTTGCAGATTTCCCTGTTAAAATGTTTGCACCTAAGTTAATATTATTTTTTTTTAATCAGTGAAATGTGTTTATGGTTACAGCTTGTTTTTTTCATCGAGGATTTTTTTAAAGAAACAAGTAAAATATTTACATCACTGTTAATTATAACTCCAGTCCAAACATGATGTATGTCGTCACTTAATTTCTTTACCTACACATAACTTTAAAATGTACTTTATGAACAAGGTGAATGACCTTAGTATGCTGTGACCCCAGTTAACAGTCGACATGGTCATAACGATAATTTTCATTTTTATTACAAGAAGTTGTTTGTCGATTAATGTTTTGCCCACCGATGTATTCAGATTGTGCTGTTGGCATCACCAGATGAGGAAAGAATCCAGCAGAAGCGTTGCAGCGCGGTGCGCTCCGTGTGCCAGAAAAATCCCGAAGCGGACTTGTCTCAAATCTCTACTCTTAAAGGTGAAACTTTTCTAAATTAAGTGAAAATGTAAATAATATCATGGGTTTTGTGCAGTAAATCTGTGATTGGGCAGAGACCATCAACTCATAACAATGAAGAACCCAGGTTAATGGCAACCCAGATTTGACCTCAGGACTTCTTCAGTGGCACCAGCTCGGCACTGGCCTCTGAATCACGCAGCCACGGCTCGGTCACAACCAGCTGTGCCGCGACACTGTACGGTTCCCATGTTACTCTTCATTTGTGAGTCTTGCTTTAATGCTCAGGTTATTATATCGATTACTTATCATTCATGTTTTACTAAGTGTACACTCCCCTTAACACATTAGTTAATTTTTAGCTATTTAATCTGGCAAAGCAAACATATGACACACTGCATATTTTCCAACTTGTTTGCTTATTTACCTAAATGTAAAAAAGACGTTTATACAAGAATATCCAATGACCATATTATGACACAACCACGCATTTTTTATTTCTTTTACCGTAAATGGTCAAATTTCAATCACTGCCTAATACGCTTTCACTTTTAGAAAATGGCAGAACGCCTTCACATATCCAACAGTTACATGGTGCTGAAAATATGCCATGTTGCTTCGCAGTGGCACACCCTGGAAAAACACGTGGAAATGGAGATGAATATTCAAAGTTACAGTGCTTAAAATACCAATAATCATAAGTCATATTCCGCAAATGAAGGTATCCCCATATTATATCGGTCATGGGACTGTTTGAGCATCCTTCACCACACTTATCAATGCAGGTTGGTGAAGTGGGGAGGCCCAAGACTGTTTTCGTTATCACTGACCGCTGATGTTAACCATGGTCAGAAACTGAAGGTCATTTAATCGCGCATTGAGCCAACCACTGCGCCACCACTCTCCGTCCTTTACAAATGCACTGTACACATTCACAACAACCCATTCCTTCCATATTATAGGTTTAAAGTTTTTCCGGAAATAAATATTATCTGTACATTTCTTCATGAAACAACTGTCGGATATAATTGTGTAACCCTTATCGGCAAGTAAATCGCGATTTAACAACGCCACACATATAATGATTGAATAAGAGATTTTGCATGGATGTTACGATGCGTGCATGGCCCTGTTTGCCGCTGTGTTTTATTAGCTGCTTCTGCTGCTGAGGTGCTCAACTATTGCAGCAGCTCAGTTTTACAAAATGCATAGTGTGCATAGTCTGCAATTATATATTTATTGCTAATGGTATGCAATTGTGAATGCATGTTATTTAATGTTTTATTTTCAACGAACAGTTGTCCATAATAGAAGGTTTTTACTGGTAGGAACGAAGTTGTAAACTGAGTGTACCAGCCTGCAATAGATTAATGTGTCCGTCCGTCCGTCCCCTTTCAATACTTTATACTGGTAGGAACGAAGTGTAAACTGAGTGTACCAGCCTGCAATAGATTAATGTGTCCGTCTGTCCGTCCGTCCGTCCGTCCCCTTTCAATACTTTAGAAGTGAAATCTCGTGCTGTTGGGGTGTAAAAATAAAATTGCGCAAAATTTCAATGTCCCTACCAGCCCACCCTGCAGGGACCTGTTTGTTAGATCGCGTAAATATAAATGTGTTGTTCAACCCGCCACCACCCGACACAGCCAATTAGTAAGGTTTGTCACGTAAACAGAACAATGCCAATTCGTTACTAGTACAGCACACCGGTGTGTTGGAGAGCAAATCCCCGACTTTTATAATCCGAGTCCGACGTTTCACCCGTAATTACAACGAGCATCATTAGGCGAACAGCCAGATTTGCGGAGAAATCCTCCTGCTTCGTTCCTTTGTGTTATCCATAGTTTATTTAAAATTAGTAAACATCCTATTCATTGAAAACACATCTACATACATGTGCATTAGACAATATGAAAAGTAGCAAAGTTGAGGGAAGGCGGGGGGGGGGATATTCTATAACGATCGCAAAGAAAGAGCATTTAATCCATCACCCAGCAGGCGATCCTGACAGATGCCATCCAGCAGACTTTTTGCAGTGAAGAAATTCCCTCAACTGTTTTTGACATCGCTTCGTCTCATGAGTAAAGCAACTCATGATACACTAATGCCGCAGTTGCAGCACAGTGTTTCGGGGGAAGACGATTTGAACAACAATGTGGTGTCCAAACGAAAAAGAGACTTGGAGAAATAATATATTACATAATATATAACAATGTGCATAAGTTGATTATTTGCTGAATTAACAGCTGTAATTAAAAAGCAAACTAAAGATGTGAAAGGGTTTGTTTATTTTTTTAAACATTTCATTTAAGCTTGTCCGGTATAAAGAGCACAGCAGAAAAAAAAGACTTGAAACAAAGTCCATCGCACAGAGGTTAAAGGAGGGCACGGGTCTCATTAGGCAACAGTCAGTCACATACTCACATCCATCACACACGATTTAGCAGGAAGTTCCTCAAACTCCTCCTCACTGAAATGCATAAGGGGATTCTTCTTCAAAGTGTGAATGCTGATGTGAACCGAGGGGGCTTCTCGGGCATAACAAGAGGTCAGCCTGGGTCATGGCCTCTCAGACACGATCGGTGTAAGGGGACAATGTTAATTGACTATGAAAGAGTGGGGATAAAAGATTGGCGAGTGGCCTGGAAAACACGCACAGGGCAAAGGCGTAACGTGCACAGCCCACGAAAGTTTTTTTTGGGTTAGATCGCGTAAATATATAAATGTGTCGTTAAAACCCGCCACCACCCGACACAGCGATACATTTATATATTTACGCGATTTAACCCAAAGAACCCTTTATTATGGATGATATTGGTTGCAAAAGCTCGAAACGTGCACAGTTCCCAACTGATCCACAAGCGCTGGGCACGCAGCTCCAGCGATGAGGCTGCTTGGTATCCTTGCGCTGTGCTCACACCGAGCGCAATGACTGGCAGAGCAGCGCTACGCTATTGCTGTTTTTTTTATCAATGTCAGAAGATGCTGGACCGAGTCGAATGGAAATTGAACTCGCATATCAGGATCAGAATTTTTAACCATAATACAGGTTTTTGGGTTTATTGGTCGCAAAAGGTTACATGTTAAACATAATTTTAAACCTTGCAATTGTTTACTCAAGTGCTCTTGCCACAGTCGCACCCGCACCGATTATTGCGTGTGCACCGCATGCTTATATCTAAAATGTCGTTGGTTTATTTATTTAGCCATAACTCACTGCCTTCCTTTTTCCTTGGCATTACGTTATTGTGATGCTATAGTGTGCACGGAATTTACTGCGGATGTTGGAAGGTTTCCAAAGGCTCCACCGGTAATGTGTTCAGGTCAATTCCCGACATGGTTTAATGGAACATTTACTTAATGCTCTTAATGTACAGCTATTTATCATGACACTGCTGGATGAACGCCCCTCCATGCCATTCGTTCATGTGGGTTTGTTTTGGCCATATTTTATCAAACCGATCACTGCGGGCTGATGAAAGGGTTGCCCACGACCGGTTCTGATATCACTCTAAACTATTTAAAATCGATTATTTTTTTAATAAGGCCCACTGAGCTATATAGCTCTATTTCAGAAGCAATCTACGACAAATGATCACTCAGACGAAGTGGCTTGCCATGTGGAAATGTATAGCAGCGAAAAACGTCTTTGCTAAATGTTTATGATTCAGTGACGTTAGCAGTAGCTGGGAAGTAAAGTCGGATACGCTGGGTTCATATCGCAGTGTGGTAACACTCTTTGGGTCTTTCGGTAAAGTCACGTAGATAGAAAAATAATAAAATTAAATAAAATCACGACGTTTCGATCACAACACAAGCAATCGTCTTCAGGTGAAAAAATAGAGCAGGCGGACTACTGAGGCAGGAAGAAATGTAGCAAGAGAGCTACTGCAGTCAAAGGTCATATAGGTTTGAGGTGGGTACAACCCAAGGGTAAGTGGGCGGGGCTAGAGATGGAATTTGCAAGTAAATGTAAGATCGCAGAGCTACAGTAGGTATACCTCGGCTAATTATGTCTGCACTCACCACAATACTTGTGGTCAGAATGCAAACAAAAATAAAGGCGATTGGTATTACTTTGGTGTCGCGGCATCTCTTCAAAGAAGTGAGCAACTCGATCAGATGAGCCTACTTGTCTGGGAGTCTGTTAAAAGATCTAATGGTTGTGTAGAAACCCTCCCCATAGAGGCGGTTAAATCTTGACTTAAAGCTTTCGTGGCTGCAAGAATTCATACTCTTTGGGTATTTCGGTGAAGTCACGTAGATAGAAAAAATAATAATATAATAACCTGGAAAACCTTTACCTTGCGTTTGTTTAAATCATAGATTTATGCATATTAAATATCGTAGGTTCTTTGTAATGTTCTATTGCATAAAAAATAGGAAAATCGCTAAAAAGTCACCTTATCATTACATGTACATCATATGCATTTGTACTCATTTAAGCTCTATTATTATTCACCGCACCTCCGATTAGCATGGTTGGCACGGTTGGCTACGTATAGTGCGAACCAAGTTCAACATACACACATTCAACAAGAACAACTAACTGTGTCCAGTCGAAACGTTTTTAGAGCATTTACACAGCAGTAAGGCAGTTGAAAGAATTGCCAAGTTTCTTAAAACTCATCCACCTCTGTCAACCTCTGTCCACCGAGCGGTATAAGTTAGTCGAGCGGCAGGTCATGTGTGATGGAGTACAGTGTAGGACACTCCCTCCTCTTTCAAGACGTCTGACCAAGGTCGACGAAGAGTAGGGCAAATACCCCTTTGAGAGGCTTTCTTGAGTTCTTTCTCGTGTTGGCCCTTCTGCCAGCAGTGGCATGAGACATAAATTGCAGGGCTTCACCCACCACCTCCTTTATATAGATGTGCGGTTCATCGAGTTGGACTGTGCAACTAACTGTCTACCCATTTCCACTCTCAAACATTTTAGGTAGAGGAGCGACCCTTTAGACTGCACATTGTAATGAGCAGGGTATTATGGAATACCACCACAATATCTAAAGCAATTTTCCTTTGAATGCTTGTCAGTGGCCAAGTCCATAACTGTTCAGTCTTGTAAGTGGCTTTATTGAGCTCTCTCTAGCGAAGGCCCTTCTGCCAGCAGTGGCATGAAATTGCAGCGCTGAACCTTTACCTCGTACAATAAGATACATTTTGTATATGTACACCGCTTCCCAAGACTACATCGCTCATGGCATCATACCCAGGCAAGGAAACTGGTCCGTTTAAATTATTCATTGTGCTCTCAAAGACAAACCCATGAGCAAAATAAGTTTACACAACTCGGCCACTCTCTTCTCAAAGGTTAACATGCATTGACGTGTCCAAATAACAGTGTGTGTATTGCAGAAATCACTCATTATTATTATTTTAGTTCCTATTTTTTACGACCGTTATTTGAACACCTGCGATGGTGTCATTCCGTAGGCCTTTTGTGCACCTGCAGGTGCCCCAATGCACAGTTATGCAATGCAAACCTATGCGTGGCTGCACAAATACACACTTGTACGTGTTCACCTCCGTGTCGTAACATTTGGAATAACCCGTTGGCGGACCGCTTGACGCGGTTTAAACTTTAGACGCCGCGTATTGATTGTTTAGGAAATAATCAGCAGCATGTTCGATCGTCAACTTTTTAACGGTTCAGTGTGCAGGAATGATTAAACTAGGAGGGCACCGGTTCATTTTTTTGCGATCAGACCGGTGGGGGTTGAGGGTGGGATCAGGGAGGAATTTCAGAAAATATGTGGGCGCAACTGAAGCTCGTATGAGAAAGGGGCAGCAGTGTGGGCTCCATGAGTGTGTTTATTTTCTCAAGTTGGCACTCTACCCATCAAACAAATCTGTCAAAAATAATCTAAAACAACCTAAACCCTGCATGCGAGAGAGTTCAAGGTTGAATGCAGGCAGATTCCAGCAGCGGGAATATTCCTTCATTCTACACGAGGACACGTTTGCAGATTTCTTCTTTTTATCTTAGTTGCTAAGCAGAAGTGCCAAGGCACAAAATGCAGTGGCACCAGCAAATAGAGGACAACTAAATATAGTACGTGAGATTTGACAAGATGCTTCAATTGAGTTGGTTTAGATGAGGTTGGGGGGGGGGAGCAGTGATATGTAATGCATGAAGAAAGTTGAGTTTGATTTCCAGCCACAGCCAATATCTGTGGTGAGTGATAACCAAACCGGTCTATACCCTGGACTTTACAAGCTTCATGTATATGATGAGATCGGGTGCATTTCGGGTGATCTGGTCATCGGCCCCCTTTCTGTCTCTCGGTGTTATTCGAAGAATGCCCCTCTCCATGCTTCTTGGCGCACTTTTCAGCTTTGTTACAGCCCCATGATGATCGCAGTATCGCAATGTCGGCAGCTCCTGCTGATTATGACCCTGACAACCGCAAGTAAATAGGAACCCAGTGACCTTGTGAAATTGGACCCAGCGAATGCAGCCCTGACCTTGACAGAGCTCTTTAAACACAAGTCTCCCTCGACAAATGTGCGTGTGTGTATGTTGTAGTCAGGAACGGTGGCGCAGCGGTTAGCACACTACGCTTTGAACCAAATCATCTGAGTTCGTTTCCCGGTCACAGCCAACACCTATCCTGGGCCTCCCCTAGGTCTACTTATCCTCAGATTAGTACCTGGCACGATGTTTTACACAGGCAGCTGGGGGTGGTACTAGCCAACCACCCCCTCACAGCCATGGCAGCCTTCATAGGTGCTTCCTAACAGGACTTGCTCCAACAGTCTGTTAAGGCTATACGGGGGATCTTTGTATCTGTCTTTG
Organism: Petromyzon marinus; assembly: GCF_048934315.1. Classification (NCBI taxonomy): domain Eukaryota; kingdom Metazoa; phylum Chordata; class Hyperoartia; order Petromyzontiformes; family Petromyzontidae; genus Petromyzon; species Petromyzon marinus. Next base: position 23,141,281 of record NC_133683.1, on the reverse strand, counting down.
TTGCAGTGTTGCTTAAAATATATTAAGTGCAAAATATGTGTAAATATGTTGTGATAAAGATGCAGCCCTGCAGTTGCTTGCTCACACCACTGCTGACGGAAGGGCTTCCAACTAGAAGGAGCTCTCGAAAAGCCCATCTTCGAGGGTGTTTTGGCCTACTCTTTCCTGCTGGCCAGATGTCTTGGAAGAGGTGCGAGTACCCAAACTTAACGCCACCACGTGTAGCCTGCCGATCGACTAACTGTAGTGCATCCATTTATACGGCTGGGTGAATAATGGCGGCAGGCGGGAATTTAAGAGATTGAATTGTTTCAACTCCCACGCTGGATAGATGGAACCGGCGACCTCTGAATTGCAGGCCCAGTGTGCTCACCATTATACTGCGGCAGCCTCCAGTGTTGGGGACATTGGTGACAGCGGCCCAATGTCTCTTGTCTTTGGTCTGATGTGGACCGTTGTAACCTGATGAAAAACCCAATGCGTCACACACGACTCACAAAACTTAAATCATTGTCCACCCTACATCGCATCCTCACAAACCATGGCAGATACGAATAACTCTCCAGGGTACGACTGTGGTCATCCAGAACAGACGGTACAACATATAAATACACAGCGATTCCACTCCGCTAGTCCTGATGCGGTAATCTAACTTGACCACTTTAATGCGAAATTGTAGTTGTTCTGCATCTCCATCAGCCATATGAAAGAATAATAATTAATAAATTACCCGTTTCTATCATAAATATATGCATACTTGTATGCAATTACTTAATATGTAGGTTTTTGTGGCCAAAATTGTGATTCTTCTTTGGTTCTTTCGGTAAAGTCACGTAGAATGAGAATAAAATAATAAAATAAATAAGTCAATAAAATTATCACGAAGTTTCGGCCACAACACAAGTATCCTTCATCAGGTGAAAGAACAGAACTGTCGGGACGACAGAGGAGCACTGTCGACAGAGGAGCACTGTCGTCCCGACAGTTCTGTTCTTTCACCTGATGAAGGCTACTTGTGTTGTGGCCGAAACGTCGTGAGAATTTAATTGTCTTATTTATTTTAATATTTTATTCTCATTCTACGTGACTTTACCAAAAGAACCAAAGAAGATGAATCCTTGCAGTCACGAAAGCTTTAAATCGAAAAATTATGATTGCTAATGGATTTTTGGGTTAGGCCACTAGGTATTGATATGGTCAAATGTGTGTCGTTAAAAGCCCTCCACCACCTGACACAGCGCCAGAAAAGGTTTAGATTGTCACCTGTACAAGCATTTGACGACACACCAATTGTTATTATTGTTGTTTCAGCAATGCTTGCAACCATATTCAGCAATGAGATATCGTCTCTAAGATTCCACAACCGAATGAAACTATTATGTACCATGTATTAATAAGGACATTCCACAGATAACGACAGATGCTTAACATTTCCATAATAATGGCAAAATACCTGAATTAGTTTACACGAAGTTGAAACTATGATAACTAAATTAGAAAGGCGAATGGTCTAACCACTGTTGGATGCAGACCTCCTCATGCCGTCACCATCCTCATGGGTCTGTGGTGCCACAATCCACGAGCTGATCTCATCACACCATGTCAATTGTGGTTGTCTCCTCGGGCACTGTCTCTCTCTCTCTCTCTTGTGGCTGGCGTTTCATGCCTAATCTCATGCACTGGTCACTCTCCTTCCCCACCAGATTTCTCAATGGAGGAATATTAATAATGGGCATCTTACTTGAGAGTCATCAGATTTTCGAGCTTCAATATAAACCTTAGGCAGGGCGGTTAATTAGGAGGAACACGTTATATTTACAGGAATTGCCGAACAAAAACTGTCTGAACTGCCTCATTGTCTGTGTGTTAGTTTGGCTAGAACTGACAACGTCCTTATAATAATGTAGTGTTGATCATTATCATCATCGGCCATGGTCAATCCACAGCTGGATGAAGGCCTCACCACGCAATTCCGTTAAGCAAGGATCCACCCAGCTCTTGCACTCGTGTTCATTTCCATCGCTCCATCTCCTCGATGAACGCCCTCTTAGATGCATTTAATTCCTTGGCTGCAGCAATTCTTGATCATCTACCACCATTTCTTGTAGCAGAATATCCTGCCCAAGTCAACTTACTTTTCTGAACAGTTTTAACTGTATATTTAACCTGCCTATGTGCTCCAATCCAAATGTGCCTCTTTCAGTCTCTCGGCCTAATTTCAAGCAAAAAACTCTCCATAAATGCATGCACAATTTTACATTTTGTGCTACATTTTTGTTGTTAATGACCATGTTTCTGAACCACGTGTTTGAAAACGTTTCTAAATTCGTCCAAAACCAAACAAACATAACCTCAGCACAGGTGTCTTAAAGTTGTCTTTGGATCTGATCCTTCTAATATGTCTGTGAGCGCTGTAGAGTTGAAACATACCTACCAGGAATATTGTTTTTATTATCTGAATGTTGTTAATTGATGCCTAAAATGTTTGCCTTAAAATATTTAATGTCAAGTCGCCTTTTATTTTTTATTTAGACATGAAAATATGACAGATAAGTATCATGGTCTATCACAGTCTACTGAGAACATTTGAAAAATTATGCATTGAACTGCAATTTCCTTTCATTTTTTCAACAGCGCCATTGTCAATCGTTCAGTGTGACAGGGATCGTTTCTCCCCTTAGAGCAAAACAGGGAGATTCAATTAGCCCACTGCCACTATCACAGACATTGCAATGGGCAACGATATGTGTGATAAATTATTTTAAAAAACAAGGAAGAAAAATGCACGCACACCTATATATTAGGTAACGCTCTGATACATTGGTCCAGTTGTCTGTAGGGTAAATCCCCATTGGCAACACAACTTCCTTTTAAAATGTTGTTAATATTGGACAGTTTTTGCTGCAATGACTGCCCTTTATAGATGGACAGGAATGTACTGGCCACGAGTGACTGCAGGGGTCATGTGTATCCATAAAGTGCATATTGCACGAAACATTAATTTTAAAGCATCAATGAGAACACACATAATCTGATGTAATTTCCGTGCGCTTAAGAATCAATCAATGAATCTACGCGTTGCTACATCGAGAAAATATTCACATCCCTTTCTACTGATTGAAATTCATTATTTTGTCAGTACGGACCTAGTTCATTTCACTAACAGAGTGGTTGACCTATTCGGCCGGAGCAGATGGCCTTTAGTAATGACATCGTGACACATGAAAGATATCTTTCCTCCATCCCAGTAACCATTATCATTCCCAAGTCATCATTTATCCCTTCTGTCGTCTATTCGGCAGACCTGAATCAATTACCGTCCCAGTTTGTTTAAGTTAAAGCCTGTTTAAATAATGTCTTTATTAACTATATTTAATTGCTGCTGAAATTGAGGGAAAAGTCCAATTTGGAATGCTGTGTGTGGGATCTATATTCCTTTTATTGCATGCTATTTCAGGTGGCTATCTTGGCCATTCAATGACATTGCATTTAATATCAATTAAAAAAAACGTAATATGTGCTTCATCATCATGAGACGTTATCAATCCACTGAATAATAAAGGCAACTCAAAGGTTCCACCATCTCTCGCGGTCTGGTGAAGCATCAATCCATCAATCTCCTGCATACGAACTGATTTTATTGCTCCATCTCCTTAATATATGATGATAGCAAGCGGTGATTGGGTGAATTGAAGAAATTTGGTGAAGCTTATGTTTAATTTATTTTTGTTTATCCCAGGTTTTCCCGTGAAGTTTTTTCTCAAAGTTGCTCTCACAAGTTTAAATCATTGAAGTGAATAAACACGTAACAAAAGCCTCAACGCATTCACCAATAACACTGAAAAGGAAAAAAAATGGGTGACAGTTTAGGCAACAGCCCTTCTAAAAAGCAAAATATTTCCGAATAAGTGAATGCTTAGAAAATATTTCCATAAAGTAATACGTTTCCTACTAATCTTTGCAAGGTGTTAAAATAGCTAAGAGTAGTTATACTCATGCATATTATTAACACACACATGTATAGACAAAGTGAGCGGAGTAGTGGTGCAGTGTTTAGCATACTGCCCTATGAACCCCGTGACTCTAGTTTGATTCCTGATCACGGCTAACATCAGTGGCAAGTGCTATCAGAAACGACCCTGCCCTCCCCAACACTAACCAGTCATCATAAAAGATAGCCGTCCCTTGGTGTGGACCAATCAGTTTCAAGGACAATGCATATATTATCATAGTATGTTTTTTATTTGCATTTTGACTGCAGGTATTGTGGTTAATGCAGACATGAATCCTTGTAAAAAGGTTTCAATTTTGTTGCCAGAAAAAAGGGGAAAAACCCTATTATTATAACACTAACCGGTGTTGGTTGGTGTTTCCCTTCTACGTGACTTTACCGAAAGAACCAAGAATACTAACCAGTTTGTTGAAGTATGTGTTTTTTTTTAAAACGGTACTAACATGGTGTGTGGTATAGGCCTCATCTTTTGGTGGATTAAGGATGGCTGAAATGTATTTATTTCATACCTGTGTAGTGTACTAGTTCAGAGACACTAGTAGGAGGCGTATCCCTCTTGTCTATTCCGGCTCTCACAGCCATAGGGGATAACTCCACGCTGGGTCTGGGCAGCCAACATACTTCCAGACCCACAGCTTGAAGAGGCGAATACCACGACGACGGCAGCACGACGAGTTCCACTTCCCGATGGCAGCAGCCCCGACTGTTGGAGCTCGCCTTTTATTCTCCCCAGCGTGGCCAGGCTCCGCCTTCGGCCACGCCCCCTTCTGGATCCTCCAGAAGGCTCCGGGTCCAATTGGTAGAATGCACTGCTACCCCTAATTCCATTGTCTACCAATCTCCCAGCGCCATGCGCTACAGTGACTCATTCAATGTCACGACACTTATATTGGATTTACCAAAAGATGTTTGTGTTTGACAAGTGATTGGTGCTACAATGTGATGCTGTGGTACATACCTGCAATACATAAATGTTGAGGTTAGTGGATCAAGCAGCGGTGGGCACCATGACGTGCTTGGGACGGCGACCTGCAGCGCAACACGATACCTGTTAAAAGGCAGTACATCAAGTAGGTTCCTGACACTCTTGTCTTGCGGCGAGTGCAAACCCCTCAAAGGTGTGTTTCTCTCCGGGCACTCTGATTTATTCTCACCCACAGTGCAATAACAACATCGCAGGAGCAAACATTGAGAAAGTCACGAGCCTCAGCGAAGCTTTGCTGGGTCAATGTTAATTATTTCATATAGACACATATATCAAAGGGGAAAAAAAGTGGAATGAGAGAAAGAGGAAATGAGAGTGTCAAGCCTGTCTGCTGGGAACTTCATCATCGCCGGGGCAAGGTAGGCTGAGGCAGGGACGATGATCACAGGGATGGGTCGTGGGCACAATGTCTCAGCAGCGCCCAGCCAGGCGTAGTAACCCCATTACCGAGGCGGCCGGGCCCCATGACAAATGAGTTTGCTGCACGCCACAAAGCAACGCTGCTCAGACACTGAGACGCACGGGCACAAACCCACGTTAATCTTTCTCCACGTCAACTCGCTGACACAATAATAACAAAAGAATGTGTGTATGCTTGTGTGTGTGTTCAAAATTGTTATCCAGCCAGTTGACATTGTGGCGAAGAGTATTTTAGACAATAGGATGACTGAGAGTTCAAATCCCGGGCAAGGTTTCACTCAGCTTATCATCATCCTGGCGTTGATAAATTGAGTACTAAATTGTGGGATGTCAATGGTGGTTTTTCTACGCATAATCTCGTCGCTGTCATAGAAATACAGAATTCTCACGACCGGCTTAGTGGTTAATGGAGAATGGAGAAACATTTAGACTTGTTGATGTTGAGTAAACTGCTATGATACTGCTATTATATTAAGTAAAAATCTAATAGTACAACATTGTTTTGCATATGTCATCGGACAAAACGATAACTCTTTGATTGCGCTGTTTGGAATGTTTAAAAAAACTTATAAATATTCCGCTAAATGTGAATTTCAATGTTTTTGTCCTAAATTTGTAATAAATCACGACATTACAATAACCTGCGTGGATCTTGTCAGGGTCATTATCGTGACTATAAAATCGTCAAGGGGTGGCTGCATATCATATGGGCACAGCCTGTTTGGGATTGGAGAATACAACTGATTTATAGAGGGTGGTTCAGTAAACAAAGACTGCAACACAAAACAACAATGTTCTCTTTTCATGATCAGGAAAAAAAATTCATTGCAATAATTGTCCAGTCCAATCTCATGAGAACGATTACTAGTCAGATGTGATGGTATACAAGCTGTGATCAAGTGACTATGAGGAGTTGGTGGCTCACACTGAGTTGGAGTCTGAATAAGACATCTATCTCTCCACAGGACAAGCAAGTGTTTACACTGTACGGTGGTTTTACCGACGATATTGAAGGGACAAAGGTAAAGGTGCAGGGCTCTAGGGAACCCTCTCTAACCGGATATTTGGCCTACTTTTCCAAATTGATCAGACATTTAGAGAGAGGTGGAAGTACCAAAGCTTTACCCCACCACGTGCGACTGGATGGACAGAGGTTTCAACTGCTATGTCGGGAAATAAAATCAAACTGGCGACCTCTATATTGCAAGTCCAGTGTGCTTACTATTACATCAAGACAGAGTAAATCTGAGCACGATCCCCTCATGTTCACGGGATGTCTCCAAGCATCCTTATTTACTTTCTCACACAAAAATGCCGAAAAAGGGAAATGGGCTATAACAACAACATCCCAAAGAGGACCCCTCCAAAAATAGAGATTTCAGACCCAGTGAGGTTTCTCAGAGTAAACAAAAAGTAATATGGGGCAAAATTCCCACATTGTGACTTTGGGTACCAATGGAATGACTGTGTCTAACCATAGGCTACTGCAAGAAACGAAGAAGAGGCTCACTGTCTGCATGATACGGGAACACTGTGGCACTGTGGGCAATTGGCCCTTGGTTGAGGACTGCTCACTGAGTTGTCTGAGCTGGAGAATCTAATTTTGTGGAGGAGGAGGAGTTCACAGGCATAATGGCTGATTAAGATCAACTGCTACTGTCAGGACTTGGGGATACAGAGGGCTCTCGCTTGGGGTCCTTTGCCAGAAGGGATACAAGATGCTGTTGTCAGAGGGTGGATTCTGCTGCTGCTGCTGCACGCTGTCTCAGTGTACACTTCAACAATTTACTTACCTGACACGGTGGCCTAACAATATGTTGGATTGTAATATATATCCCTCATATTCACGGGCGGTCTAATTGAGTTGTGGTGGCAATGGGGAGGCACGCATGCGTTAGAAAAAATAAATCCCTATAATTGGAGGGCCTTGCCAGGTCATTCCCTACAACTTGGCCCTGAGCCACACGACCACCAAACCACACAATGCTTCCTGGGCATGTCACGCGGCGTCCCCACATTCCCGGCCTGACACGCGGCGATGAAAGTGCACTGCGGCGGCGTGGTTTCCAAAGTTGCGACAGTCGCACAGAAACCCATGGCCTCACACAGAGATCCATAAACTCAAGCAGAGACTCATAGAACACAGACTCACAGAATCATAGCCTCGTGCAGAGACCCATAGGCATGTACAAAGTCCCACAGCCTTACACTGGGCTTCAGTCTCCGACAGAGACCCAGAGACTTACACAGAGACTTACACAGAGTCGCTTGGAGACCCGTCACACAGAGACACAAAGGATTTACTGCAGTTCACCTGCTAGTGAGCAAGGCTCATGAAGCGAGGCTGCTGCACAATGATTCACCATATTTTCTGCTTCCTCAAGTAAATATTAGCCACTTCCGTGTCCTCTAATTTCTCACATTAACATGCTAATCCCTCACATTAACATAGCCACTTCTGTGCCCTCGTCGAGGAGGCCGCTCTCCTATCTTACAGTTACATGCTAATTTCTCACATTAACATCACTAGCCCCAACCACTTCTTTATAACCTTTGAGCTACACCCATTTCAAACCTTTTAAAAGTCTGCCTCAGCAGCAGGCCATGCTTTCCCACCTGATGATGGACGCTTGTGTAGCGCCCGAAACGTCGTGATTTATTTTATTTTATACCTACGTGACTTTACCGAAAGAACCAAAGAGTATGAATTCTTGCAGTCAAGAAAGCTTAAAATCAAGATTAAAATCAAGATTAAATATTACTCTCAGTTGCAGGCGTTTTCCAGTTTGTTGAATCTGCTCAAAGACACAGACACGCCAAATGTGTCTGGGTCTCTAACCAGAGTTAATAATTACATTGAAAGGTTAGCACTTTTAATGAAACAGTTACTACATTTCATGTATAACAGAGCTGATTCCAGGATACGTGAGCAACGTTGCTGCCGTCAGAGTAGAGGCGCCGCCAGGCTCCTGAGTCTCGCGCTGTGTGCCTCTCCGTTGTGCTTTCTGGTTTCACCGCGTTGGTGCTCGGCACGATGTCCGACGTTTCACTCCATGTGCTGCTGGGAGCTTCTTCAAGAACAAATTCGAGTGCATCAACGGACCGAATACAGTTAGTCGATTGACAGGCCACGTGAGGTTGAGTCGACGAGATCCACTGCAATCTCGATGACGACATTAACTCCCTCTCTGGTCTTGCCACGTGATCGGCTAACATTGATGGTATCACCTTCACTTTACATTACAATTCTGGCAAATTGCCTGATGAGACTGGTGGTAATCACCAGGGAAACGTCGTACTCGAATTATAAATGTTGTGGTTTAACCCTCCAACACACCGATGTATTGAGGTCGTAACTGATTGGCACGTTTTGTTTACGTGACAAACCTTACTAATTGGCTGTGTCCAGTGGTGGCAGGTGTAACGGCACTTTTATATTCACGCAATATAACCCCAAAACCTTTACTATAGAGTCAACTATTGATACTTCCACCTCTTCCAGGATGTCTGGCCAGTTTTGAAGAGTAGGCCAAAATTCCCTCTGCAGGTCTTTTCTAAAGTTTCCACTATGAGTGGCTTGAAAAAGTATTTGCAGGGTTGCACCATTATCTCTTATTATGTTAAAGTAAATACTTTTAAACATATTTTCCTGCAAATCAGTGCAATGCTGCTTTTTCAGAGATGATAATCAACATTTAGTTGTATACTTATTTGACTCTAATATATACACGTAAAAAACTCAACACATCAAATATAGAACTGTCCTACAGGAAAAGCCATATCCTGAAACGTAATCTATAAAATATGTATTCTTATTGTTATGCTATAAGAAACATTTATAGCAGTGTTACTGACGAATGTGTTGAGTTTCTGTTTTTATTTCAATCACACTCGCTTAAAAAAAGTGTTCAGAATATTTTTTTCAGGAGGGTCCTGCCGAGTCTTCACGATCGGGGGCGATTTTGCGATGTCATCATCCCAAATGAGTAATTTGCAATTAATTTCAGCATTGGGATGTTTGGCGAATGCCAATTACACTGTAGTTAGATTGTATTGGTTTTTTGTTTGTTGTTGTGGGAGGAAGCCGGGTAACCCACAGGAAACCCATGTAGCTACAGGTAAAAAGGACATGCAAATGGCACTCAGAAAGGTGCACGAGTCGGGGATCAAACCCAGGAACGTTTTGCTGTGAGGCACACGTATTACCACTGTGCCACCCAGCTGCCCCATGATTGTGCACCACTGCCAATGCGGTGTCACGAATCTTTTGTGTGTAGTTGAGTATACCTCGGCCGCGTCAGGAGGAGACAAACAACTGCCCCTTAACGCCACACGTGCATGAAGTTCAGGAATGGCAAACAGTTTGTTCAAGCATCACGAGCAGGTGCAAGGCTGCTGCAGGTGAGCACATTGAACCGGCAACGGTAGCGAGCATTCACCATCCCCGTCATCGCTGGCTGCTGCATTCCAAAGCTAAAGTTCGAAATTGCCCAGCGCTGGAGATTCCGGCTCCTGCAGGGCCTGCAAGACACCTGTTTGAGAACTTGATGGCACCAATAAAACAAGAACAAAAAAACCCCACTCACTCAAGCGACGTCTCTGTTTCATGAATGCGGTAATATTGATATTGCTGCCGGCAATTAGAACGTAGATGGCATTTACACAACGCGTATTTGATAACGTGACCAGGGTTTGACAAAAAATATATATATTATCTGTATGAATGTCCTCTGGAAGTTTATGCAAATATACGGATTGTATGTCAACGTTTTCAACTCAACTCGATCTGAACGGCTGGTGCAGGGATGAAGCGCGCGTCCAATAAACAAAGTAACGCGACTGGACCGACAGTGGCGTGTGGATGGAACTGTTGAACCAATATTGACCCAACGTTTCATCTTATCTTATCTAGATGTATATATAGCGCCTTAATCCAAGGTGGTGTGGTTATAGTGACAGGAAGACAGGTGGGAGTGGTGAAGGAGGGCTTGTATGTATGTATGTTGGACTTCTTTCGCACCGTACGTAGCCAACCATGCTAATCAGAGGTGCGGGGGAAGGACAATAAACTGAACACACAAAACCTGTTCTAAAGAAATGAGTTTTAAATCGAGATCATTCAAAAGTGCATAGCTCCAGCGGCTTCCTAATATGGGAAGGAAGAGCGTTCCAGACGGTCGCAGAAGTGCATCTGAAAGCGCGCGACGAAGTGACCGTCTTTGTTTGATGGCCAGCCCAAAGTCGCTGCTGCGAGGATGACCACCGGAGTTCATGTGATGATGATTTATGCTCCTTGACGAGATCAGCGAGGTATTGTGGTTCATTTGTGGCAGGCACTGTGCGCCGTGATGAGTGCGACCTTAGGACTGGTCGGAGCTGGGGGGCGGGGACAGGGAGTAGAAGTAGGACGGACAAAGGAGAAGAGATGGGTTTCACTCGCTGGTTTACAATTGGAATAATGCGAGTTGAAATCCTGACCAGGGGGGTCAACTCAACCGTTCATTCATCCAGTATCGATTAAATCAGTACCACTCTGTGGAGATGATTGTCCTGTGGGGCGACTCGCCCTCACCGTTGGAAAGTGGAATTTCCACCACTGGCTCAGGGCTGTAAACAAGAGATAAGCACTATCCATAACTGAATTGAGCAGGAAACTTCTTGTATTTTCTGGTTGTACCCAGCGTGCTGTTGTACAAACCGAAAACACGTCGGAGAGCTGTAGAGGACAACCAACCATGAAAACTACGTAGCAGGAAACCACTTTTACTTTTTAAAACCTTCGAACTAGGCATGAATGATATTGCAGATTCCAATCTTTTACACTCACGCTCGTTGCCCACGAGAATAAATATTAATTTATCTCTCTGTATTGGTGATTTTTATTCTTCCTCCTCTTTTCATGCGTAATCCGGCAAGCCACTCGCGGCTGAGGACATCTGCCTTAGTATGCGGCAATAGAATAAAGCGAATGGCATGTTTTGTCACCGTGAACCGGCTCGACAAGGACAACCAATGAATATTGCTTTAAATCAGGATTGTTTTTGTTTTGCGCGGTGTACAGTGGTATTTCATTACATATTCACATCAACGACGGGCGCGTGCCCAGTTTACCTGCAGATGGACAGATTGGGTAAAAAAAAAACATCCCCGCATTTGTGTGCACAGGGGTAGCGTGCAATGCACCTGGCAGTGAGCACACACGTCTGCTTGGCTCAGCTGCTCGCTGCATAACACAGTGGGCAGGGGTCCAAAACCGTGTACCAATGCACCAATCGTTCCTGAATGACTAAATTAATGATAATGGGCAAATGCAGTAAGAGCCCTTACAAGCAGCATGCAGCAGCACATACAATTAGGATGCACTGTAGTGGGGGCATAATAATGGATTTTAATGACTAATCAATTTTTTTTTCTAATAATTGCAAATGAAGGAGATTTACAAAAGCGCAGTTTGGCACTCCAATTTGCCTTTTTTGTGTTTGTTTAAAGCAGGGGGAAAAATACGATGCAGATTTGTGTTTTTAATTAAATGCCTTTATTCCGGTATACATCAGCCCAATGTGTTTCTTTTGAAATAATGTGTGAAATTACAGAATGTGTAGTGTCTCAGTGTTTTGGGTGCTGGATGGATTATTACATCGTAAGATGGCAATGATTTCGGGAGGCCTTGATCCAGCAATGGATTAGATCAAGGCTGATCATGATGATTTAAGTAAAAAAAATCTGAATATTGTAATTTTAAAAAAATATTGTTTAAAAAAATATATATTCTTTTTAAAAAATAACATTACAGCTTATGTAAACAAAACAAAATCACTCAACAGTCGGGTGTAAACATTCCGTGAAACACAAGCGATACCATGACAGAGGGGCAACACATAGCCACACTCCTTGCTGCTGCTGCTGCATAAGTTCTTTACTGTGTTTGCGCTCACTGCACGCGCTGTACGCCCACAATGACAATATTTGGTACAGGCATTTTAAGATTAGTGGCACTAAAATTACTGCGAACACACAAACTGCGTTCATGTCACTTAAAAGAAGGCGCTATAAATGAAGTAGTTTCAGCTGCTCATAAGCTGTAACTTCAACTTATCTTTGATCAATTCCAGGTGAAGAAGCAAACTCCCACATACACTCTGAATGCCTGCAATCTTTATTGAACCAGTAATCCTTTGCATTGCTGGCTTTAAAAGTCCCATTTCTTGAACAACACAGCATTGTGCAATACGCTATGCTCTGGGATAATGTAAATATTACCTATTCTTGGTTCTTTCGGTAAAGTCACGTAGAAGGGAAACAATAAAATAATAAAAATATAAAACAATACAATTCTCACGACGTTTCGACTGCAACACAAGCAATCATCATCAGGTGTGAAAACCACAGCAAGAAAATTGGAAAAAAGTGGCGGTTTTCTTAACGTTAGCACCACGGAGAGCGATTTGGCAGTTATTCAGATGGACGAGTCCATCTATGTTCGGAAAAGAGGAGGGGGGAGACGAAAATAATGGATGCGGTCTGAAAGCCACCGTAAGCGTGAATAATAAATTAAGACCCGAAATGGTTTATCAAATCCTTCCAATGATTGCTAAGCCATCATTATTTTCGTCTCCCCCCTCCTCTTTTCCGAACATAGATGGACTCATTCTTTGTTTTTTTCGGTAAAGTCACGTAGAAATAATAATATAACATAATAGTGTACGACGTTTCGATTGCAACACAAGCAATCATTATCAGGTACAGAAGAGCTAAATTTACGAGAGAGAGGAGACATAACCGCAGATATATATACAGACACAGATACCACAGGGGATACAGAGAGAGAGAAACGTGGGAGCACACTAAATCAATCAGGTTTTAGCAAGATTTGGAAACCATATAACGCAACACAGACGGTCGGTCAAAACACAATTAACGCAAGGTCCGGTTGATTACGTATTTAGCAATCTTTGAAATAACATAATCCACCTGACCTTGCCTTAATTGTGTTTTGACCGACCGTCTGTGTTGCGTTATATGGTTTCCAAATCTTGCTAAACCCTGTTTGATTTAGTGTGCTCCCACGTTTCTCTCTCTCTCTCTCTGTATACCCTGTTATATCTGTGTCTGTATATATATCTGCGGTTATGTGTCTCCTCTCTCTCGTAAATTTAGCTCTTCTGTACCTGATGATGATTGCTTGTGTTGCAATCGAAACGTCGTACACTATTATGTAATTTTATTATTTCTACGTGACTTTACCGAAAAAAACAAAGAATAATTCCTGCAGTCACGAAAGCTTCAAATTCATAGATGGACTCGTCCATCTGAATAACTGCCAAATCGCTCTCCGTGGTGCTAACGTTAAAAAACACCGCCACTTTTTTCCAATTTACTTGCTGTGGTTTTCACACCTGATGATGATTGCTTGTGTTGCAGTCGAAACGTCGTGATAATTTTATTGTTTTATATTTTTATTATTTTATTGTTTCCCTTCTACGTGACTTTACCGAAATAACCATTAATATGAATCCCTGCAGTCACGAAAGCTTTAAATCAAAATTTAAATATTACCTGCTCACCAATTGACGTTTCCGTTTGAATAAGTGACAATTCGAATAACAGTTGTGTTTGGAACAATCTCCGGGATGGATGTAAAAATGTAACGTCATTCCAAACCTATCTTGAAAATTTACAGGATAATATATATTTACTATGGATTTTATTTCTTATAAATATTTTTGGGATGCAGTGAATGAGTTTTAATCTGATACGAACTACAATATATGCGATGGTTTGCATCCAATAGCGGACAAGTATAATTACAGCATACAAAACCAGAAGTGTCTAAGAGAAACGATTATGCTTTTTTTTAAACTTCCTGGATTCTTATGAATATATATTTGAATCAAGATTTTAATAGGCTATTCATAGGGAATCCAGTGCATCATATCATTGCAGAAATTTTTTTCATAGCCCCGTATCAATCCACTGCTGGATGAAGGCCCCCCCATGCTGTTATCGTTGAGGGGGTAGTTGCTTTTGTTGTCAGCATACTTCACCACATTGGTGAGTGCGGGTTTGTCAAGGTGGTGGGTGGGGGGGACTGGCTCATATATCACTTGCCAATGATGTTAGCCGTAGGCAGGAATCAAACCCACGTGGCTGGGTGCATATCAGCGCGTGCATGATCCGACTGCTCACTACGAATGCGTGCGCGCGCACTACGAGTGCGTGCGCGTGCTTTTACACCTCTTGGTGGACTTGCAGCACAGCCACGCGCTGTGTCAGCGACGTTCGAAACAAAAAGACATTCAACGTGAAATCTTTGAGAGTCTAATTAATGGCCTCCTTTTATAATCCCCAATAATAATAAAAAATTGCGTTTAATTTGCATGATGACAATCTGGCCAAACCCTTTATTATAAACAAGAGGGAAGGCTTTTGCCAGCAATTATTTGGCTCATTGAATATCATAAATTACCTCAGCCTGGCACGCAAAATCCAATATGAAAACCAATTATATTAAAATGTAAATAATAAGCCAGGCAGTATGAGGTTAATATACATAGTGTATTGTATATTTTACGGTGCTACTGCTGTAAATAAGAAAATATATTAATAATTACCCCCACCCCGTGTTATTTTGGAAACCGATAATCCTTTTTTTTATTCCATAACCCCATCATGGCTGCTTAGGGACCCATTTTTCAGTGCCCAACGCAGGCAAACAGAACAGATCCCACTTTAATCATCTACCGAGGGAAATGTGATTAAGCAACAACAAAAATAAGTGCGAGAACCAGTGTACAAATAACCGTCCCCGACTAATTAACGCAGCACCTGCTGTTTTTTCCGCAGAAAAGCGCGGAAATCCAATTACTCGCCGAGGGAGTCGCTTTGCTTCATGGCGCATGCATGTCTGCTGCCCGCTCGGTGTGGGATTCGGTAGCGAAGCGCAGGGATATCATCTGCGCTTCCTCCCCCTCCTCTTATCTCCCGGCCTCCGCCTCCTCTTCAATGCCAGAAAGAGAAACGCCTATTTCTTATTTTTGTTTTCATCGTTTCGATACTGGCAAAGATGTCCCAGAAATACTCCCTCCTCCACCGCCACCCTGGATTATACCCGGCCTCATACCCATCCTCATCTCTCACGAGCCCCCAGAGCCACATGCTCCATCCATCCTTCCCTCCCACGACCCACCCCGATTGCTAAATCCCGCGCCGTAATGCATCTAAATCTCAATGTAAATGGGAACGGCAGCCACAACAGCGCCCGAGCACAGCTGGCAGATGGGTCGTGACGCAGCAGCGTCGAGGCGCGCCGCACACCTTTCTTTACCCCGCTGAATATTCGCACGGCGTCCTCGGCTCCGCGAGTAACCCGATCTGCTGCGTCGTCCGCGCTGTGTGCGCGCGTGCCGAGTGAGCGACGCGGGGCGTGGGGGCAGCTCGCGGAGATGTTTTTTGTCAGTGCCGGGGATCTTGGCCGAGGGTCGGGTTCCATTGTGATGCGCGCCTTTAATTATGCACCGTTTATGAAGTCTTGATAATGATTGCCGACAAGATCCCCCTCCATCACATCCGACCATATGCTGCCTCTACCCTGGCCATGTGCGCACGCTACATGTGGTCCACCTCGTTCTGTTCAATAGCTCCATATGCTTGGAGAACATGCGGAGAAGAAACATATATTTACAACTGCGCCGTCCCCGCACAGCACTGATGCTGTTTCGTCTGTTCTAAAGGCAGGAGAGGAAAACAGCAATATATTCGCCATCATCAAGAGCCATCATCGATCCACGACTGGATGAAGGCCTCAATATGGTTGGCGAACCCACGCAACCTTCTGATACAACAATCCATCCGACTCCTACACAATTGGTAAAAGTACAAGTGAAAAAAATGTATTTTTATTTCAAGGACACTATCTCAAAGACAAAAAAAATGTATATACGAAAGATCCATCAATTGAGCTGTACGGTTGCAGACGATTGCTTTGTATTAATTGTGCTATTATGCACTTCTTGATTTCGCCACTGCTGGCACAAGGGCCTCCACGAAAGGGAGCTCTGGAGAGCCCTACCGGAGGGTAGCAATATGTTACCCAACCACACGATCGACACCAATTGACTAACGGTGGTCAGAGGCTGGGGGGTTATTTCATCCTGCCATGCCGGAGATTAAACCAATGATCTCTAGATCGCAGGTCTAGTATATTAACCACTACACCACAGCAGCATCCCAACTGATATACGTCTTGGTACATTTTCTGGAAGTGTTAAGGATTTTACTACAAAACACAAAATAGTACATTTTAATATAATCTCCCAAGGAATCTATACACACACACCCTTACGAATGCCAATAATTACATCTGGGTACAATGTTTTTAGCAGGCAGATTGTCAAAGTCTCTAAGGGTTTTCATCTCATGAATTCCAGACTGCATGCCACCAAACTGAAGACAGATGTTCAATATGCTTAAGAGCCAGACACAATCCTGTAGTTGGGATTCATGTGAAAAATAAGAAGCAAATGCAAAGCCCTCAACATTTCCCGATACTCCCAGTTGAGTGTAAGTGTCTCTAGATTTGAAGCTTTCGTGACTGCAAGGATCCATACTCTTTGGTTCTATTCGGTAAAGTCACGTAGGTAAAAATAAAATAACAAAAAAATCACGACGTTTCGGCCACAACACAAGTGGTCTTCATCAGGTGAAGGTACTGAAACTGTCCAGAGAACAGCGTTGTAGTGAAGACAGCAAGCCCAGGTCGAGTCCTTTAGGCTGTGTGGGAGGAAAAAAAAACGCCTTGACAAAGGAATTAGCATAAAATGATGTACTGGACCGGCACGGTGGGGGTGGGGGGGAGTTTACTTAATGTTGGTGTGAAGGCAAATAAGCTGCTGTGAAAGTTTGGAATACCACTACTTGAATAAATATACTGTACCATTGAAAATTAGCTTAATGTTTGGTTTGATTTAGAACATCTTTCCAATGATTGCTTAATTTGAAACCATCCTCTCGGTTGAAATTGTGTCTGTGTTTGTAAATCTGAATTGCCTCGTGGACAAATCTCTGATAAAAACCCGTGGGTTTGCAGATAACCTTGGTATCGAAGAAAACTATATCGTGATCACCCACAGCGTTGTAACAGTGATCAGCTACGGCAGAAGAATTAGTTCTGCCGTGTTTCAAATCTGATTTGTGCTCGCGAATTCGGTCAGAGACATGTCGTTTCGTCTCCCCGATATAGCAGTCACCACAGGTACAGCTCAGTTTGTAAACCCCAGGGTACTGTAAGTCAGGAACGACATCCTTCACGGATGGGATCAGGTCACAGATTTTGTGTACTGTATTGAACCGGACTAGGATCTTGTGTTTGTTTAGAATTTTGGAGATATTTTTAGTAACGCCTGCTATATATGGTAGTGTGATGGTTTTGACCAGAGTATCAAGTGGTTGTTTCTGTATGGAGGGAGAAACAGCTTGGCGGATGGTACGGTCAGCATATCCGTTTCTCTTGAGGGCCAGGTGTACATGTTTTAATTCACTGGTCAGGTGTTGTTGGTCCGAAATGCAATGTGCCCTGTGGTATACCGTTTTGATGAGATAATTATTTTGGGCTGGGTGGTGGTGGGATTCAGGTTTCAAGTAGGAATCTGTGTTGGTGGGTTTCCTGTAGACAGAATGCCCCAGTGAGCCATCAGGTCTCCTCTCAAACAGAACATCCAAGAATGGTAGCTTGCCATCTTTCTCCACTTCAATGGTGAATTTGATGGCGGGATGTCTAGAATTGATGTGGTGTAGGAAAAGGTTTAAAGCTGGGAGGCCATGTGGCCAAATTACGAACGTGTCATCCACATATCTCTTCCACAGGGAAGGTCTGAATCAGACGCCATCCAGACTTCCACCCTCAGACCTTCCCTGTGGCCACATGGCCTCCTAGCTTTGAACCTTTTCCTACACCACATCAATTCTAGACATCCCGCCATCAAATTCACTATGGAAGTGGAGAAAGTTGGCAAGCTACCATTCTTGGATGTTCTGTTTGAGATGAGACCTGATGGCTCACTGGGGCATTCTGTCTACAGGAAACCCACCAACACAGATTCCTACTTGAAACCTAAATCCCACCACCACCCAGCTCAAAATAATTCTCTCATCAAAACGTTATACCACAGGGCACATTGCATTTCGGACCAACACCACCTGACCAGTGAATTAAAACATGTACACCTGGCCCTCAAGAGAAACGGATACTCTGACCGTACCATCCGCCAAGCTGTTTCTCCCTCCATACAGAAACAACCACTTGATACTCCGGTCAAAACCATCACACTACCATATATAGCAGGCGTTACTAAAAATATCTCCAAAATTCTAAACAAACACAAGATCCTGGTCCGGTTCAATACAGTACACAAAATCCGTGACCTGATCCCATCCGTGAAGGATGTCGTTCCTGACTTACAGTACCCCGGGGTTTACAAACTGAGCTGTACCTGTGGTGACTGCTATATCGGGGAGACGAAATGACATGTCTCTGACCAAATTCGCGAGCACAAATCAGATTTGAAACACGGCAGAACGAATTCTTCTGCCGTAGCTGATCACTGTTACAATGCTGTGGGTGTACACGATATAGTTTTCTCCGATACCAAGGTTCTCTGCAAACCCACGGGTTTTTATCAGAGATTTGTCCACGAGGCAATTCAGATTTACAAACACAGACACAATTTCAACCGAGAGGATGGTTTCAAATTAAGCAATCATTGGAAAGATGTTCTAAATCAAACCAAACATTAAACTAATTTTCAATGGTACAGTATATTTATTCTAGTGATATTCCAAACTTTCACAGCAGCTTATTTGCCTTCACACCAACATTATGTAAACTTCCCCCCCCCCCCCCCCCCCCCACCGTGCCGGTCCAGTACATCATTTTATGCCAATTCCTTTGTCAAAGCGTTTTTTTTTTCCACACAGCTTAAATGACGCGACCTCGGCTTGCTGTCTTCATTCCAACGCTGTCCTCTGGACAGTCCAGTACCTTCACCTGATGAAGGCCACTTGTGTTGTGGCCGAAACGTCGTGATTTTTTTGTTATTTTATTTTTACCTACGTGACTTTACCGAATAGAACCAAAGAGTATGTAAGTCTCCCCACGAGAACTCGTCTCACTGTGATGGTCCTGTGTGTAGATGGGAGTCCTCTCCGCCTGCAGGTGCCTGCGGCTGAACTTGGCTAAAAGTGTAACATGGAAGCACAGATTTTCGAGTCTTGTCAGAATTAATTTCCCGCACCTTTGATTAGTGTAGTTGGCTACGTACGTTGCGAAAATAAGTTCAACATACATACGTGCATTCTGACTAGGTCCTTTGTCAGGCTGTAGAATTTTGAAAGCAGAATTTTGTGGTTAACATTGTCATAGGCTGCTGATAGGTTGACCAAAGCCACGCCAGTGATTTGGCTGTTCTCAAAACCATCGTCTCTAGACCGAGTGAGGATCAGCACCTGGCCAGAGCAGGACTTGCCCCAATGGAAAACAGCTTGTTCTGGAGTAAGTTTTTTTTCCTCCAGGATAGGTGACAGCCAGTTCAGGATGAGTCTCTCATAAAGGTGGCAAAGCAGGAAAACTGGTCAGGCACTCTCGGGGTCAGAGATGGATCTTTTCTTGGCTTCGGAAGCACAACAACACATTTTCCTCCAGGTCTTAGGTACGCGGTTCAACGTTGCACAGGAATTGCACATTTCCATGAGCCAATCCCTTGTTGTTGCTCCAAAATTATTACTCTTTTCGGTGTAGGTGTTGTCGTCCCTCCCTGCTGCCTTGCCAGTCTTCATACCCTTGATGGCCTTTTCAATGTTGGCCATTGTGAACTGGTCACCCAAGTTATTGTTCTTTTTTCGTTAATTTTGTGTTTCCTTTTGTGCTTTTTTGTGCTGCTTGCCTGATCGTTTGCCATTTTGAAACTGTTGATGTGTTATCTGGTTCGCCGTCACGTTGTGGCAGCGTTCTGCTCTCTGTGGGGTCGCTGCTCAGTATTTTGTATTGTGGGTCGTGGTTCCTTGCTGGCGTAGGTCATGTTATTGTTTGCGATCAGCTCCTGCGATGAATCGCGTTGTTCTTACGTCAATCCAGCAGCGAGCTCTTCCCCAGCTGCCATGGTGTCCTCCGAGAAGGAATTGGTTTCATTCATTTAGATGAATTGTTCATATTTGCTGGCCAGGTCGTGGATGAGTCCTGGTGCTTTTTTGTTCTGCACCCTTGGGGGATGTGTCTTCTGGCATTATTTTTCACTGGATTGAAGACATGTTTCCATGTTCTCGGTTGGGTTTGATGTCTGATTCTCCTCTATCGAGGTCTGCTGTGAGTTTCTGCCAGTTAGATTTCTTAAAGTTGAAGTCAAGGTGGAATGGTACTGTCGTTTTCTTTACATCTGGGCAGATTTGGATTGTGATGCTGCAGTGTTATGAATGCGGGATGGGATCCGTGATCATCTTGCAGCTTAGAACTGTAGCATTATGCCTGACAAAAATGAGGTCAGGGTTGTCACCCTGGTTCCACCGTCCAATGTTGAATGAGTTATGGAGTTTGAGGTTCTGAATCAGACTCAACTTGTTTGCCTCTGCCCAGTTCTCCACCAGATTTCCATCTTCATTGGTGATTTTGTATCCCCATTTGTAAATATGACTGTTCAAGTTACGAATGACACTGCCTTTTATTTGGGTAAGTCCCTGGTTTGTTCGACTGAGGTCATTGAGATTTCTCCGATGTTAATCTTCAGGATCTCAATGTCGTTATTGTCATTGAGGTCGTCTCGATTGGCAGCTTTATCGCCAAGTATTCGTGGTCTGTTGCTGGTTGGCCCTTTGTGTGTCTCTTGCAGAGACTAGGCCCTGAGACACTTATTTACAGTGCACATTTTGGCGAGTAGGTTTTTTTTTTACACAGAGGCCTCCAACGTTGCCGGATATAACTGTTAATACCAGCACTCAAAGAGATCGATTTTCAGTCAATCCTAGCTGTTTTATTTTTCTTGGTGAATGGTGTTCAAAAGATGAGCAGTAGAAATTTACTCCCAGGGCCAAAGACGGGAAATGCTCCTCCTGTGGCCCAGATATGATGATTATCGTCATATAAGTTCCCGTAACTCTGGTTTTATTTTCCAGTTTTATTGTATCATTTCGGTGCTTTACTGTATCCTTCCTGTACAAATAGACATTACTTAAAAGATAGGCAATTGCACTCAACAAAAGCCTGTCACAAGGCTATTAATCGATGCGACATCACAATCTAAAATGTCTATAATACCACGTGCTGTCAGTAATGGACTAAATCATTAAATAAAACCCAATGAAAACCACGGCTCACGGAGAAGCCAGCGGGGTAGGAGAAGAAGGGGCATTGCCCAGAACGTCACTCGTTTTCTATTTTTGTTCTTTTTAAGGCCACAGTGAAATTGGCAAATGTGTTCCCTTATTCAGTGGGTTATATCTGTTTATTTGGATTGATAATCGTTCTTTTGTCATTTCAGAAACATTTGGTTAGAAAACAAAACAAATACAATGCCAAGATAATCATGATATAAAGATAGTTTGGCAAACACGCGATTATCACGGACTTTACATCTTGCCCTATGTTGTCGAAACGCGATACTGTGAACACACTTGTCATGAGTAGACGTTGGGACAATCTCTTCACAGAAGCACCGTTGACTTATCACAAAATGGCACGAATGTTTATGAACCTGCAAAGAAGTAATAGGATAAAGGTGACCTCTGACTGGGATTTAAACTCATTACCTGCGAACTCTAATAGAGGCACCATAATAATAGATTTTTTAGAGATACACGTTTATGTCACTGCTGAAGTGAGAAGTCATCTCCCTCGCTTGATATGCAGGAGGTCGTGGGTTCTATCCCAGACCCTGACAATGCCTCTATATTTGAAGTTTGCATGTTTCCCCCGTGGTCATGTGGACTTTTCTCCAGGTCCTCTGATTTTGTCCTTTACATTTAGAAGCATGTGTTTAGATTATTCGGCTGCGACTATAGCTTCCCACATGGATGAGCTATCATGTGTGGCCAAGTTGCCTCTGAAAAAGAGCTCATAGCTGAGCATGCTTTACCTAGTAAATACAAGTTAGTAGCAGTTTAGTAATTCACATTATTGTCGAATCTAAATCTGTTGCAAAAAAACCCCATCAGTGCATTGCTAAAGGGTTCTAAAATATTACTTGTAAATCATTACACCTGTACGTTTTCTGCATGACAATTATTCCCAACAGACTTTATTCTGCTTTTGGTCAGTGGTGACTATTTACCAATAAAAGTGTCATGAAGACCTGGCACACAAACTCAATGCAGTGTGTGTTCATCCTTTACAAAGCAACTGATATTACTGTGGATGTCATCAATTCACTTTCATCATTAACCGTAATCAATCCACTCTTGGATGAAGGCTTCCCCCCAGCCTGCTGTCATCTCTCATGGTCCCATGATGTAATACTCCACCAAGCACCTGGACGTGAGGTGGTGATTCTATTGCTCCATCTCCACAGGAGACGTCCTCTGCCACTCCGTTTTTCTTTTTTCTTGTCCATTGGCGTCATTCCTTCCAGCGAAACGTCACGCCCAGGTCCGTTTATTGTTCTTTGATTATTTTACGCAATCAAACAATTATCACACTGTTAATTCACTTCATAGGTGTGTCCTTCATATACTGTATGGTTTTTCTTTTTGTAAATTGATGAATCAGGCACGAAATACATAATTTGTAGAACTTACCTTTGCAGTTCCAATGCGAGATGTATTATAATGGAGAACTACAGTACAGTATTTACTGGCAGTTTTTATTCCTTCGTATTTCTTGTTAATGCTATGACATGCAAATATTTTTTTGCAACAGATATATAACACGAAAGTGCATCGTGAAATCGTGTAAATCACTGTGCAGGTTTTCGCGGTTTTGCTGTAAAGCTCTCCGATGTGTTTAAGACATGCCCCAGGACAAAATGCTGTACAACCTTTAAACACATCAGACGGCTGTGTTAGTGTACGTTTTAATTTAGCAAAATGTAAGAGATTGTAACGTAAGTTTGTTTATTGTAGAAGTCACCTTAAAATTTTAAATCAACGATTTATTTACGATGAATTGATCTTAAAAAATACAAATTGCTATCTTCAACTTCAAACATGCTATGCATGTTGGGAAATGCCAATTAATCAATAAAAGCGGTATACCTTTAAAAGCGCTTTTCTTAAAAGCAATGTACATAAATGAATCTCCATTCAAACTTTCAAACCATGCAATTAAACTAATAATTAGGTTAATCTACACAATATTTTATAACTCTCATTTCATTTTCATCTGTAAATGTCCGGCTAAACAAGTATGTTTGACGTTCATTCATTTCAAACAATATTTTCAAAAACAAAAAGGTCACAATAATAAACAACGTTATCAAACTTGTTTGGCATCCACCGTTTCCACGTTTGTGTTGAGCATTCCAGTTGCTGCGCGAATATTTGAGAGGTTTCTTTTCATGATGCTTAAAGGCATATTATGTTCTCTAGCCTTGGCCAAATTTACCGAGCAATTTGCCCAATCCCAAAACAAATGACGATGCCTTGCACATGACCACAAGTACCCACGAGCTATTTTTTCACAGATCATCTCTTATTTAGGTGAAAGGTGCAGCCCTGCAACTGCATTGCTCACGCCACTGCGGGCAGAAGGGTCTGCACTAGGGTGAGCTCTAGAGAGCCCTTCCTAGAGGGTATTTTGTACGTCTCTTCCACGTTGGCCAGACGTCTTGAAAGAGGAGGGAGTATCCACACTTTGCCCCACCATACACATCCTGCCGACTCACTAATTGTGGTGCGCCCATTCACATTTTTGGGTGAACAGAGATGGGGGTAGGGGGGAGCAGGGAGGGATTTAAGAAACTTGTCCACTGTTTCAACTGCCATTCCGGGAATCGAACCGGCAACCTCTGGATTGCCGGAACAAACTGGTGACCACAGCATCTCAATGTATCTCATTAAACTACTCAATAAATACACAATTATGCGTGAGGTTCACAGAACGATCATTTTATTTTCATTACGAATTTATAAAATAATCTTCATTGAAGAACTCGCACTTAATGCCCGAGATGGGTGTGTGTTTGGCGACCAGGGGTGATGTTTGCACGCGCGGAAGGTCACATTACGAGCGGCTCGTGTCGCTCGCAGCAGAGGAGCGTTGATTCCAGAGATGGGGCACCCGCCCACCGCTCCCAGCCCAGGGACGTACGTGCTTGGCCGACTGCCCACTGCTCTGACAGATTTGGGCTGAATTCTCTCAGGCCTACGGCAGCCCATCTGCCATGAGACATAAGGCCCGCTGCACGGCACGTGGCCTGCTACTCTCCATAATCCCATATCTCTCGGCTAAAGGGTGGACTTCAGTAGATCGCAACCCTCCTCCCCCCTCCATTCATTTTAAAGCCCTGGTTTGCTGGCAGCATCTGTTGAATGTGCCGTGCACACATACACATAATGTATTGCATACAGACAGAAAGATTTAGTTCAGGCTGGTGTGACTGTGCGAGAGCCATCACCCACTCAGGGGTCCAATCAGTGCACCAACCCTTTGGGGTCAATAAAATTACTGCCACTTTTTGGTGGGTTAGCAATGGTTGCCCTCAATGCACACTTGCTGCTGCCATAGGAATGTGGAGTTTTCTTAACTGGCTCCGGTCACAATAATGGAAATGAGCACAGCCCAGTGCTCGGTTTAATCAATAGAAGCGGATTGCTATCATTTATGTAATTGTAGCGTTTGAAATAATAGTAACACAAATGTATTATATTATTTTTTTATGTTTTTGCATGAAAATAGCCTTGTTTATGGAAAGTGAAGACAAAAAAATCTCGACATTTTTTAATGACAGGGAGAGATGGTGGAAACTTGCCAAAAACAAAGCTCTTTAAAAGCGTCTGTTCAAAATAGCCCATAAGCTCTGTCGTGTATTTATAACCAGGAAACAGGGGCTTGGACATTCCAGGCTACTTCTTTCAACAACTGACAACTTTCTCAATATACCCCCATCAGAGTGGGGGCGTAAAACACAACGCTCCATCTACTCCACCGACTGCTAAAAAACTCAAAACAATTTTCTGTTCCATTGCCAATGGTTTCACTTTCCATCAACTTTTAATGCCACTCTCACTCTCACCCTGAATCACCTTGTCGGCATCCCTGAAAAAAAAAAACAACGACCTTATTTAAGAACCATGTTAAACTCTGGAATTATTTCACCTCTATAAATGTGTCCTCCAACATGCAGTCACCAACATGCTGCGTCCATCCATTTGGTTCTTAGCTCATGTTGAGATGGCTATGTAGCCAGGGCGTTCTAAATCAATCAAGGTGCATCCAAGTTGTTTAATACGTTGTGATAATTTACATTGCACAACTCTTGTTCTGTTCTGCTATCACTGCCTTGTAGATATCTCTTACCAGATACATATCAAACCCGTAGGGTTAAATGTAAGTGCCCTTTACTGCCACGTGGGGTGTTTGCAGTCGTGCTGTATAGCACTGAGTTTTCACGTAGTACCGACCACATGACGTTGTTTGGCACGATGTTCAAGAATGTACATATTTACACAACTCTATGCATGTAGAGCCAATAATCACAACAAAAATATTCAGACCACAGGCTTCGAATATGAAATTATTTAAGTATAAACGTTGTCAATCTCGTGTCAATCTATTTCTTACATGGCACTGCTAACCAAATTAATGTTAAATTTTTCGATTGACTGATGTTTGTATCAAGTCAACGATAATCTATCTTTTCAAGTAAACAAAAAACAGTTATCCACATCATGGTAAAAACATGTTTTATATACAATCTATAACACTGGAGCAGAGTGGGAGCACTGTGATTATAGCGTACTGCACTGCGAACCCACCGACCTGAGTTTAATTCCTGGCACCAGCTGACATCAGCGGTGAGTGATATCTGAACCAGCCCTGGACACAACTCTCCACCAACCCGCACTGTCTTGCTTAATGAAGTATGGTCAAACAACCAACATGATCGACACGGCATGAGGAGGCCTTCATTAAACAGTAGTTTGACAAAGAGCTGAATATTGTTATTATCAATGTATATACACACTATAAAAATGGTTAAAAATAGATTACTCTCCATAATGCCATCACAGAGCTCTGAATGTCTACCTTGCACATGACTGCATGCTTTGGTAATGCCCAGCAAAATTACTATGTGGCAGTAGGTATTTAACTGTCAAAGTCTTGTAAAACTGGATCAGTGGCAGACACGTTAACCACTGGTCTATCCAACTGCCTGGATTAAGCAGTTGCCAACATTGCGCGTGGCAAATTAAAATATTGTAAAGATTCAATACTGTCAGCATAATTGACAGCAGGATGGTGCTAATCCAATGCTTCCATAATTGGAACATTGGAAAAATGCCAAGCGCCACCAGAGTTTAATGATACCACAGAAGTTATCAATGTTCTTGAGCTTTTACCCCCGAGGGGCAGATGAAGTTGTAAATAAAAACTTTCGCAATTTTTTTTAGCTGATTTCCACAAATTAATAATTCTGCAAAAGCATCGGTTTAGCGAAATAAAAAAAAAATACCCTTGACTAAGTAATGCCAAAACAGTACTCTGGTATATCTTCCAAATAAATAAAATTTGAATGTCTTTCATAATAAATGCTATGCACAGCACTTGTCAAAATTGCACAGCACACATCACCGTTATAGCTAAAAGGTCGCCGGTTCCATCTCCTGGCGTGGCAGTTGAGACGCCGGGCCAAGCTCCCCGCCTTTGTCCACCCAGCGGTATAAATGGGTACACCACAGTTAGTCGATTTGTAGGTCACATGTTGGGGTAATGTGTAGGTACTCCCAACCCTTCCAAGACATCTGGGCCAGTGTGAAAGAGGACAAAATACTATCTACAAGAGCTCTCTCGAGCTCTGTTTTAGTAGGAGGACCTTCTTGCCAGCAGTGCCATAAGCAAGAGAGTGCAAGCCTGTACCTTTGTAGTGGGTTCTACGGAGGCACACACTTGAATTTGGAGGCAACACGTTTATTATAACACCCCAACAGGGTTTCTACATACACGTACACTGTTACTAGGCCCCAACAGGGTAACTACATACACGGGTCAGGTCAGCAAAACACTGCCTGACCCACGAAGCCGAGACTTGACGACCGAAGACCGAGGAGACATAGCACCGAGAGTTCCATTCCAGCAGACAGCCGCAATCGCTCTCGGGACCTCTCCTTTATGCTCCCGAGCGTGGCCTCGCTCCGCCCTCGGCCACGCCCCCTTCCTAATCTCACCAGAAGGTTCTCGACCAAGCATCACGTGTCCCTCAAGCCACCCTTTAGGCCTCCTCGCTACCTTGTCCCGGTCACGTGCCCTCTCGGGTTCACCCAGACTGTCACGTCCTTACTTGCCCTCTCTCTGACCATCACCAGAA
This sequence comes from Petromyzon marinus, assembly GCF_048934315.1. Taxonomy (NCBI): domain Eukaryota; kingdom Metazoa; phylum Chordata; class Hyperoartia; order Petromyzontiformes; family Petromyzontidae; genus Petromyzon; species Petromyzon marinus. The sequence goes on along the minus strand of NC_133683.1, from coordinate 23,113,362 downwards.
CCATGCCCCCGAGGGCCCGCTTCCATGCCATACCTACTCTGGTGCCAGAGGCTCAAGACGCACAGTTCCACTCCTGTGACAGTAGCTGGCGCTAAACGCAATAGTGACTCCATTAACATCACTCCACCTTGACGATAGTGTTAAAGTGTGTTTGGTATGTAACATGACACATCCTAAAATAATGTACATAGAGATATATGCTCCTTTTTCCATTTCCACTTTCCCCAGTGACCTTAAACATGCCTATTGATACAACAAAGAATAATAACATCGGTTAATAATCCTAAATAAGATTTTAAATCCCGGGTTTTTTATGGTCAAACTGCAATTTTTTTAGAAAACCCTTTCTTCTAAAAAAAAGGATAGAATGATGTTAAATGTAAAAAAATTAGTCAATCATTGGGTATGCAATGTAATACGCACATGTCTGTCACTGTATATACCCCATGCATTTGCATGAACAGTAATGCACATTCCTACCCCACTGGCTGACAAAATTGCATGCTCTGTGGTCTGTAAAGAATAAAGACCAGAATTTAATTAACAGTCAGTTTTGTCAGTGTGTTTTCCCAAAAGTACTTGAGCATGCTTTTTTCCACCACCAAGGCCTTTGCAGTCTCCATTGATTTGTGTTTATTACAATAACAACAACAAAACAAATAGAGGTAGGAGCATATTCCATCTACAAACAATCAAAACAATCTAGGGCCACATTATGAGGCACGTTCCTACAACTGGTGGCCACCGCAGCCATTTATGGCAATTGATGGGTAGAGAAAGGAGACCAATAGGATGCAATTGTATAGAGGCAGATGGACACCAGATACATCACATTCCAAGTGAAGGCCACGCTTTCTCTGCCAGTTTCCCTCTCTCTATATAATGCGTAGTGCTATTTACTGTCGAGGGCTAGGCAGTGTGGCTACATAACCATCTGCGGACACTTTGTTTTTGTGCCTTGTTGAATTCCCGTTTTCAAAGCTTCCCCCTCCCCCACCAAGAAACGGAGGGGCCATCGACGCTTCCCCCACAAGCAACAAAGCAAAGCACTCGCTTAATATTTGAGCTTTGGCTACGAACATCTGTGGCCAACATTTTGTCTCTCCAGGCCCTGCACCAGAGGATTCGGCAATCTGCCTCCGTTGGCCCTGACAATTACATCCATCTGTTCCAGTAAAATTAGTATTAATGGGACAATTAGTCTAGGTGTGAAGCCATTTTTTTGTCCGTGACTTTTTTTTTCTTTGGGTTGCCTCGAGAGCACGTGGCCACATGCATGTCTCCCTATCAGAACTGTCGCTCACTCAACTCCCACTTGTCTCTTTCTATCAAGCAAAAACATTATCATTAAAGAATCCAGAATGCAACGTGGATTTGAAAAAGAACGTGGGGGGGGGGGGGGAATTAGATAACGTGTAACAAACTCAACACAATACACCCTCCAATTTGTGGATCGAGCGAGAGCGTCCGACCCACTTGTCGATTAACGCTGTTTTTCATTCACCGACCTTGATTCTTTCCTGCGCTGTGGTTAAATGTATTCGCAGCTACTTTTACCACTGTCCATTTCGGCATCGTCCAAGTGATTCAATGAATGCCACGCTTGGTTTCAACAATCACGTGTTTTTTTCACTTTGGTTTTATTTTTCCTGCAATGTTGTACATAGTGAAGTGACCATGCGAAGTCACGTGAATTACATGCAGCTTTACGAATCAATTATCACGTGCATCATTTGTGTACTGCCTCATTGCTTTGCGCCTACTGATTAGCCACTCAAAAGTTGACGAGTCTGGGATGGGGGTTTGTTGATTTCCCATTCAGCTCAGTAAAACACTCAGGATGGTTCTTCCCTCGTACGTGTCCTAATCTAGATAATAACAATATGACACCTTACAGCCTTTGCCAAGCTACGGTGGAAGGCCTCCTCATGCTCATGGGTGTGTTTTGCTGCACTTCACTATGTAGCAATAATTATAACTGATAAACTATAACGGTGGGCTGATGAAGTAACTAATTGGCGCGTTTTGTTTACGTGACAAATCCCTTACTAATTTGCTGTGTCGGGTGGTGGAGGGTTACGACGCAATCTAACCAAAACACCTGTATTATGATCAACTATGACTTTACGCAAAATGTATGTATACATAAAATCGAGGAGAATATTAGCAAAAATTTTACTCTCGCATAATGTATGTGCCCAGGCTCATTAAAGTGAACATTTTTTGTAACAATTAAAACATAATAAAATGTACCTCTGTATACGACTGTACCTCAAAGTAATACACAACTCTTCTTATCTATGGCCCTATTACCCAAGATTCCTATTTTCCTCGGGACCCATAGGGCCCTTGAAAACTATTATCCATGCCCATATTATTTCTGTTAATCACAACTATCTTCACAGATGAGTACATTTGCGCAAAACAGCGTGGATAGTAGGATCCATGATGCTCATCCCCTACATCACCGCGGATAAGAAAGAGGCAGTTCAACTCGATTGCACCTATTCCTTGTGAAGCATGGGAATCAAATAATGCATATATTTGAGGTTCAAATTAATTTAAACATTAAGGTTAATGTTATACAAGGACGGGGGCAAATCTGTGAACCTTACATCGACGGGGCAAAAGGATTGCTAAATGTTTAATGATTGCAGAAAGCTCAGCACTGGTTAACATTGGCCTCTTACAGTCCAGGCTTGTTCAGGGATGAAAAGCTCCCAGAGCAAAGAAAGAAAAAAAGTTATCAGGCCTGGGAGAGTGGAGAAATGAAACTTCCTAATTGCACTTTGCTCAGTCGGCTGCATCGGCTGATGAAGACAAATTTCCCAACCTGATGTTGTGCGCAAGTTGGTGCCAGCCGTGATGCCCTCCCAAAATCTCGTGACGGAAGTTGGCTCATTTGTCATTCACGCATGCCACCATGCCAGGAGGCGCGCCACAAATGTGGCCCCATACAACCGCAGCGCCGGCGTGTGTATCCAGGCGATACAAGCTGAAGAATTCAACGATAAAAAGAAAGTGAAGTTATTGACTTGCCAACTTTAAAAAAATGGGATTCTTTTCGCCAACCTTTCCCATGCAAGCTGACAGTGCCAAAGAGTTTTATGAAAATTAATAAGCCTAAACACAATAATTAGACATTAGAAGGTGGTAACGGTTTCTGATTTAAATGTAAAGAGTATTGAAACATCAATTATAATGGCATGCAAATTAATTTCAATGAATTACAAGCACTGACTAAGAACATGCATGGTTCACTTTTCACAAAACACTAAACTGTACAAACATTACATCGAGGTTTTTGAGTACAAAACTATTTTTTAAAGCATTTTCAAACTATACACATTATCCGAGTACTTTGTTAGCATTTGATAATCACCGTATTATGTTGATAAGCAGACGCTTTGATACACCTGGGAGGGATGGTGCAGTTATTAGTATGTTGCAAAATGAAAGGCTTATTAACTATAATGCATATTTAAGCCACTGAAAATGTCGTTGTTTTTTTTATTGCATATCCAAAATTTTACGACGTATAGGCAGAACTATGGCAATGCAAGATTAGCTTGTTTCCTAGACTTTACAAATTTTCAATAATTTTTTTTAATCCTTAAAAAATGCCAAGATTACACCAAAAGGGGATTTAAGATATTTTCAATATGTTTGCTCGTTGGCAAATATAAGTTGACAGACCGATGTATAAAATTTTAAAACAGCCATTCTAAAACTCCAAATTTATCCGCAGTATTTAATACTGTAATAGCTTATTTTGTTCTTGTTCTGATATAAAGTATCCTTTTTGATTTGTAATTTCTGTCACCCAGGTTACTCTTGCAAATTAGGCAATCCTGGTCTCTTGTTGTAATCTGGTTCAACAACATAAACTAAAATACTGTACAGTAACAGTATTATGTAACCGACTACATCTATGCTTGTGATAAGATTGCTAAAATGTGCAAAGCCAGGCACACGCCTGTTATGAAACCGGGTTCTCCAGTGTGGTGAGTTTATGGTCCCAGGTTGGTCAATGATTTCACAACAAACTCACCCATTCCCTTTAATCTTAGTTCGTACTTTAATTGGCTAAATTCTAGCATTGAGAATTACAACATGTTGGTTTGGCTGTCACACGACGAACATTGATTTCAAATGCAGGATGGGTGGGTGAGTGCCACCTTTTCTTAGTTGTGGAAAAGAGGTCGACTTCCCTAACAACGTGAAGGGATCTCACAGATATGTCTGTTGTGATATTCGCTTGGACACGAGGGCTTGGCACTACCCCACCAATAGATCTGAATCGATTTATCGTATGATGCAAAAAGTACATTTGGGATAACGTGACAGAAAAAAACCTTTTGCAAAAAAAATACGTGTATGCATGCAACAAACCGGAATGTATCGTCATCACCAATAATTAATTAAAACCGAAGCAAATTAGAGAAATATAAATTGGTAATTAATTATATTTCAAAAAAACGGAAGATACATGCAATATGTGCATTATTGAACACAACGCAATGCTACACAACAGCAGTCATTATCTATCCACTGGTCTAGTAAACAAATGCATACGCGCTTATTGTCATGCTGTAACAATTTAGTCTGGTCCAATGCAGCTGTAATCAATCTCACTCCTACACGTATCCTAATTTACAGTACTGTACAGTAATTGCTTCCTCTCCTTACAGCCTTGCAAATTGCAAAAGTGTTACCTCCTTTATCCTCCAAGTAGTTGCCCCAACAGATACATTCGAGTATTCGACATTATGCCTTGCTGTATTTCTTACAGGTTTTTACTGCCATCTACCGGTGTATCTTCAAATCACATGCTTATAACAAAAGTATGTTGACAGACGATGGCAATATATTATAGCTTGACTTTAAGATTTCGTGACTGCAGGAATTCACACATTCTTTGGGTCTTTCGGTAAAGTCACGTAGATAGGTTCAAAGAAAATAACAAAAAAAACTACGACGTTTCGATCGCAATGCAAGCGGTCTTCATCAGACTGAGAAACGTCGTAGTTTTTTTTATTTTCTTTGAACCTATCTACGTGACTTTACCGAAAAACCCAAAGAATAATATATAACTTAGTTTAACACGTAGTAGGCTTTCGTGACCAATATCATCCATAATAGAGGTTTTTTTTGGGTTAGATCGCGTAAATATATGAATGTGTCGTTAAAACCTGCCACCACCCGACACAGCCAACTAGTAAGGTTTGTCACGTCAACAGAACATGCCAACTCGTTACTAGTACAGCACACCGGTGTGTTGGAGAGCCAAGCCACAACATTTACAAACTGAGTACGACGCTTCGCCAGCAGTTACAACTAGCTTCATCAGGCGACAGCCAGATTTGTGGAGAAGTCCTCCTGTTTCTCACTAGTTGGCTGTGTCGGGTGGTGGTGGGTTTAACGACACATGTGTATATTTACGCGATCTAAGGGGACATCCATTTAGTACGTACGCATGGAGGGGGGGGGGGGGTTAACCCAATGCGTACGCTTGCGTATGGGGGGTCTACTGACAATGTACGCATAGGAAACGGGGGGGGGGGGGTGAAGCCTCGATAATAATTTGTCTACATTGGCCTTCAAATGAGCCACAGTTGAGTGTCTTCAGCTGTCAGAGAACAAGTACTAGCGGGTGAAGTGGGGCTGTGGGAGAGGTGTCACTCTCTGTGTGCCACCGTGCCCCTGACTGCAGCTATCACGCAGCTCAGCAAAATAAAGTGGCCAAGGTCCGCAGCTTCATTCTTCAATGCAGCCGGCGGTGGACTATCTGTTTGCTTAAAGACGTTAATATTATTCATCCTTGATCGTTTCTGCGTGGATTAAATATCGGCCGTTCTATAGGATTCGGGGGGGGGGTGTGTTAGGCGTACCTACTCAGGTGAGGGGGGGGTGTAAAAAGTCCGCGTGCGTACAGGGAGGTGGGGGGTCAAGTTATGACAGATTTTTGCCTACCTACTAAATGGATGGCCCCAAACCAAATAAATGTGTATTATGGCCAATATATTTATTTGTCTTGGTGTTGAGAGTGGCTTGCGGACGACACCGTGAAGCTGGCAACCTGAGTTAAGTTCCCGTCCACTGCTCACACCGATGGTGACATCTGAACTGGTACAACAACAACAATAATAATACTTTAGGCTTAGTTTAACTGAAGCACGGTCCAACAGCCACCAAGAGGCCTTCGTCCAGCGGTCTATTTGGAGCGTCATCCCAGATCGTCACGAGTCAATCTTGTGGCGTCCCCACCGTTCTCCTCACCAACTCCCAGAGTCGCACTTGTACGATGTATTACGCGTTCCACAGAACCATAATACTAACAGCGAGATGTTAACTACCTCGCCTGGTATGCAGGAGGTCGTGGGTTCGATCCCGACCATGACACCTGCTGCTGTATATTTCGAGTTTGCATGTCTCTCTCTCCTCGTGCTTGTGTGGATTTTTCTCCGAGTTCTCCGGTTTTTCCCCCACATCGAGAAACATCCGTTTAGAGTGTTCGGCCGCTATAAATGTCCACGTGAAAATCCACTTCAGGTAGCTTCTGAAAAAAAACGAATAGCTCAATTGGCCTTAACTGGTATGATATTTGTTTAATTTAGTTTTATACATCTTTTGCATTGAATATATACTTCAGTATGCTGGCTCTGACTAGAACACAACCAGCGCCCACACTATGTCAAGCACACACAGTGATTTCCCTTCACACTACAAATTACACGGTTTTAACTTTGGTCATGCAAGCCAGATTCTTCTCCAACTCAGTTGCTCACAGCAATGTAAGTCTCACTAGCAATGCAGATCTGCTCATGAGGGTTATTCTGAGGTTGCACAACTCGTCCGCAACGGCTCATCGCATGCGATCATATCATCTTGTGAAAGACCCAACGCAGACGATCCCTGGGTTTGATCTTTCCACGAAGCTCATGATCCACCACAGCAGCTGGGGATACCTGAAGCACAAACACAAACTTAAAACTCTCCAGTGTGCGACTGTTGTCATCCACAAATACAAAGGAGACGTTACGGCAATACAGAATCTGAAGATGTATTTGTACTGGGGAATCCGTGGAGCTATAAAGCTCCTTTTCACAGATGTCAAATCAGGACGTTACAACAACGCGTTTACCTGGCTTGACCACCTGAGTGTGAACTTATAGATGTTGCTCAAGATCTGCGTCAGCCATACGAAAGAAATATCATCTTGTGGGCTGTCCTTTTTTTCCATATCGAGTACTACCAGTCAGAACTGGCTGGAGCGGGCCTTGATCAAAACACGTGCAGTTTGGGCCTATAAATCAAGAGGAACATAGTTCCTTTTAAAAATTCGTCCCGGGTGCCGTCTTCCGCCCAATTCGGAGCCCAGCAGCATGACTCAGACAAAACAAAGTACTTGTATGCTGCGAAGCTCTGATTGGCGGGCTCTAAACGGCTTTCACTTGGATGCCAGATTCTCCACTGCTGGAGGGAATACCTCTGGCAAGTGGCGCTGAGGTACCCCTTAGCGACATCCCGGCAGCACGCCGTGCCGACATTACGTGGGGCGCGACACAGGGCCGCTCAGACGAGTGAAGAGGTTGACGTTTCGGGATTCGAGGTGAAGGGTTGCTCAGACAAGCGACGAGGTTGAGCTCGCAAGGTAGCTGAAGATATTGCTCTCTCCCCATGTCCATTCTTTTCTTATCCTTTATCTAATTTATTTACTAGGTGAAACTCACTGAGCTATCAAGCTTTTTTCAGAGGCGACCTGGCCATACAGCTGAACTCATTGCAGTGGCTTTTATACCATCATGTGTCAGAATTAAAGGAGCCAAATAATCTAAACGCACGTTTCTAAATGTGGAGGGCAAAACTGTAGGACCTGGAGAAATATCCACGCGACCACGGGGAGAACATGCAAACTCCACTTCGAATATATAGGCGTCAGGGTCAAGAACGAATCTATGTCCCCCTGCATAACAGACAAGGGAGAGATAACATCTAGCCACTTTGGCACCTCTCAGACAGATATCTGATGAGTTTTCACCCCAGGCAGATCCTGGCAAGGGTGAGGTCTCAACACTGTAAGTAGGACCAATTTCTCTCCTGAGTCGAACACTTGTGCTCCCAAGAAATGTTTTCTTGGTGGAACCTGCATTGTTTGTCGACTGCAGATAAGCTAGCACGCTTTAACGCAACTTTTATCGAGTCTCCCAATGTTTTTCGTTTGTTTAGGATGATGATACCACTCTCCAGCTTTGTTTAAATACACACCCACCTCACTCCTCCACGAGATACCGTGTCTATCGTTGTATTTGCTTTCCTTAGCAAGATGGTGATTGAATTACACCGGGAAAGTTGGCCATTATATTCATCATGCAAGCGCACTGAAGCGAGATGTCGCAAATGCGTGATTTCATGAAAGTGCCACACGATGTGTCGGTAATATTAAACACATACAGTAGGCAGAGAGTGGTTGCTGTCATCCTCAATGAAGAGTGGCTCTCAACCCGTCTCAATCACGGCACCGTTCGGTTGGCCGTCCAAGGGACTCGTGGGTTCGTTAGATCTGACGGGACACCTGCGTAGCCTCGCAGGAGGTGTATATGGACACTGGTTAGTGCAACCGACCTTCACCAATGCGATTGTGATGAAGATATAGAACTTTTAGTCAGATGGTCGCCCTTTTGATGTCACGCATTTACTACAGTATGGGTCACACAGGAGAAGAGAGGTAAGTAACAGAAGATCAGTGGCTACCGGCTGTAACCACAATTTTTTGTTGTATTAATTTTCATTCCACTCATCGTCGCTGTCCATCTTATTCGATGATGATTGCTCCATCTCCGTTGACCAGTGTGCCAGGGGGTACTCATGTTGATGGCTGAGCAGCCCAATCCCCGACCAACAGTAGATCCTTCCCAAAACTCTGACACTCATGCGTCTCCATGGAGGACTGCTCAGATGATAATGGCTCCTTTCTATTTGTGACTGGAGCAGGCTTCTCATCCCCCACGAACTCCACTTGTTTATGCACTATCTTGTCTGCACGATGGACAGATGGCCCAGGGCAAGCTGCTCCGAATCCGCTGTGGGAATGCCAAACGTCTTAAGTTTGACATGCAGCCTGCCCTAGTATCTAAGGTTCATGCCACTAATACCGTATAGGATAAAGGGTGTAACCCACTTTGTGTTAAATGTTCCAGGTTATTACAGTGATGAGCAACATGATCAGACATAAGTCAGACTGTTCATCTTCCCATATCGATAAATGGATTTACAATTGAAGTGGATATATGACTCCGTTTGCTTAGTGACTGTAATAGGACACATTCATGCCATTTAACAAAGCAGCTGCATTTGAAACTCCTCTTGCCCGTATTGATGAGATATTATATTTCATGCTTATCGAGGATCTACGGATAACGGATCAATTTGCAACCACTTGTGGGTCACTTGTATCTGCCAAAAAAATCATTTGAAATAGGATGCTTCCAAGAGACCACTTCTGGATGACACTTATTTGCAGATAAACGTGGGTAAGGCACATGGACATGATGTCACCCAAATAGACGCATTATCCTTATCGCAGTTGTTATCAATCACCCCCTATTTTCAGTGGGTGGTATGGGGAGAGGTACAGGCTGCAGCATGGATACCGCGCAGGAGAAATGATTGAATGTGCATGGTGAACGTCAGCACCACGTTGTGATGACTAAACACACGACGTGGGTAATGTGATACAGGACATGAGACAAGTGCCTTATAACGCCACACAGACCACAGGCGTGGCCAAGCGAGATTATTTGGTAACCTGGGAGACTCAGCGGCTAAGAGGGCGCAAGGGTGGTGAGGGGGGCGCGTGGATCATCATAAGTCTTGATAGGGGGTGTGGGCAGTGCCGGATCAAGCTAGTGCGGGGCCTGTAGCATATGATGTTATAAAGGGGCCTAAATGAAAGAAAAAACACGTAAATATTAAAACACAACTTTTTTTACTTGCATAGTAAAGTAATTTTATTTTTTCATTTGCTATACAGCAAGATAATACGACAAAACGCTAACCTTAAACACCCAGTCGACCATAAAAGTTGAAGGCAGTGTAGTATTATAGTAATGAAGCAAGTGCAGAATCACTGAACCGGAATTGATAGCTTGAAATAATTTAGCGCAGGGCCCTTGAGAGTGCGGGGCCCGTAGCTACATATGTAGCTACTTTTGCTCCGAGGATAATCCGGCTACTTGACCGTTCCTTTAGCCTGTAGCTCTGTATTATGTCCACCAGGGGTCACTACTAGCAGAGCTTCTTAGGAAAATCGTATAACGCCGGTGAAAATGTTAGTCATCAAAACATTTTATTTTTATTAGAAATCGACCACTTTGCAAATGCTTCAAATCATCTCCAATGTCTGAAAATTCACCAAACAGTGAAAGGACGAACAAATTAAATTTGATCATCAGAACAATTCTGCAAAACAAATAATTACTCAACTTGGACTATTACAATGAATGCGTGCAAAGCGTATACAGTCTTGTAATTGCATTGTCGAGGTGACTTATTTCGGTTAAGACTAATTAAATGTACAATTTTAATGCCAAAGAAATCCCAGAGTTACATTCTCCCAGGATTTCATCGGAAAAAAACGCTATTTTGACAGAAAAAAACAGTAGTGTGAACAGGTAAAATTAAATTAAGCCTGACCTGTGCAACCTCTAACAGCATCCAGTTAAACTGGACACAAACACAACTACAACATCCATTTCATAGTCTGTTTGAAGCCTTCTGGGGCTGTTAGCGAGCACCTATGAAGGGCTGCACGGAACACGAGGGGGTGGTATGGCAACACCACGCCGACCGCCTTTGTCTCCCTCGTACTCATCTTTACGCATCATACCAAGTACTTATTTAAGGCTGAGTAGACCAAAAGGAGGTCCAGCACCAAATCAGATAATAATTGCCACTGATGTTTGCCGTGAGCGGGAATCAAACTCGGGTCATCAAGTTTATAAGGAAGCGTGCTAACCATTTTGCACATGCTCCCCGCAGAAAGACAAATATCCCCCGTATAGTCTTAACAGACTGTTGGGGCAAGTGCTGTTAGCGAGCACCTATGAAGGCCGAAACGGTACACGAGAGGGTGGGTGGGCAGCACCACGCCCGGCCGCCTTTGTCTCCCTAGTGGCGATGTTTACACAGCACACAAGGTACTGATTTAAGACTGAGTCGACCTAGGGGAGGTCCAGGACTGGTACAAATAATGATCACTGGTGTTGACCGTGAGCGGGAATCAAACTCTGGCCGCCGGGTTCATAGCGCAGCGTAGCGCTAACGGCAACACCACCGCTCTCCCCCCCACACACACACGCACACGTGCATGCAGGACGAGAGTATTCGTGAAACGTTCATTTTTGGGGCACTTGCCCATTCTTGACGTTGTTTTTTTGGCACGTTCCGTGCTCAGCAGACTCTAAAGTGATTGCTTGATTGGGTCTGGATACCACGCCAGTGTTAATAATTTAGTTAGACCAAAAAAACCTGGCTTCTATTTCATGCGTCGAGCATGAGAACGAGTTTCTTGTGGAACATAAATTACAAACCCTACAAGGGCTGCTCAGACAGGCGTGCCTCCCAGTGCTCCTTTGACCCCACCCCAAAGAGTCCTGCCCGTGACACCCATGCCCTCTCATACCCCGTGAACAATGCTCTGTATTGAACCGCATCAGCACATCGAACGGCAGATGCGGCAAATCCCCGACACAAATGTGCAATTAAGGACAGCTCGCAGTGTGACTGCGATCACCAATCTCAATCCACGGACCACTCGGTAACACCACAAAGCACGTTGATCATTTGTTGGCGTATTTTCAGATATTCGGCGGCCTATTCCTGAAGCTGTCCACTGGTTTACTCACCTATCTAGATATGAAGATGAAATTGTTTATTCTGATCAACTCGTCGCCGCACGAAAGAAGGTAAACGCTCATGACTATGATGGCTTCTCGAGCTGGAGGGGAGTTGGCGAGGCAGATCATTTGAAATAAAGTCAAAACATTAATTCCCTAAACGAACTTCACTGCAGTTTGGCTACGTAGCCTGTTATATATAAAAACAAAACTGTGAAGAAAATACAAAAAAAGAAAACTGCTTCGCATTTTTTACCACTCATTTGAGAGCCTGCCTTCCAATATATTTCTACATTTATTCCTGTCCTGAGCCATCTCCGCACATAATTTCCACAGTCCTTCATATCCTGGCTCAGCCTGCCTCTCGGCCTCGACGCTCAAATTTCCATGTTCGTCAGCTGGTTTTCCTTTCCTTTTACATGTGCGAGCCTTCTGAGTCCACTGAGATGAGTAGCACTCGACTGACTGACCTGGGTACCAATCATGCCTTCGTCTTTGTCTCAAAGGAACGAACTGCTGTTAAAATAAATACATTGAACACGAACAAGTGCAGATGAAAAACATTCACGAACATTCCATCCAAATGCTACTTCATTTGTTAGAACTAATGACAGTACATTAATAAATAAAAAAACACTGCATGTGTATACATGAGCTACAGCCTAAAGGCTGATAAGGAAACACTAAAAGGTTGGACCATTGCAATGGAATTCATATTTGGAATTCCACTATTAAACATTGTTATATACATAAGGATATCATATGGATACTGGCGAAGGCATAACAAAAAAAGTTAAATGTTAACGTATTATAAAGTAACGTGAGCAGAATCATATCTCATTTTCAAATTATTAGACTGCTATCACGGGCTGATGCTTGGTTAATCTTACCTTTTTGTAACCACTTTAGTGTGACAAACCATGGTACACGATAGAGACAAATTGTAACGTCACGGAATGACCAACAATACCCAAACAACCATTTGCTAAAGTCTTGCATGAGTTAACCTCTCTGATTATAACTCAGAAAAATGTACATCACTACCAATTGCGTTATTTTGCACAGATTATTCCTGACATTACTCTAAAATATTCCGATACACTTTGTCAACTCACTCTAGGGTACTATTGTGCGTATTATTATTACGAATACGCCATTTGCGATGCGTGTTAAGAGAATGAGGCAGAACATCGGGTATCTGGTCCACATCTGAGACTTGTACATTTTCGCGTGTGTCATAGACTGCACGCATTTCCTGCATGTTTGCCCGCTTGTAAATAACTCACATCATCCCCACGAAGAATGGCGTGCATGTTTCCTTTCATTTTTTTGGGCTTTCATCCCATTCCACAAAAATGACTCCGTGTCCTATATTTACACTTCTTATGTCAGTCGTGCTGGCCAGGAACGCCGCACACACAAACTGTCTTGATGTTCAGGGACTGGATTGTGTTCTGGTCAGTCTCTATTTAAATACGAGAAAAAATTATGTCTTAGTTAAAGTGGTACATTCAGTTAATGCGGGCGTCGCTAGTATTAGGGCTACACTGATGCATGATTGGTGCAATGTGCTTTGTGTGTGAAGTACTCGTGTGAGTTGTCTGAGAGCTCGCGTGTAAACAAAGGCAGTCAATGTACACATTACCCAGAACGTGTAATTAATAACTCGCTGGAGGTTGATATTTAATGAAGCAGGAACATTCTAATTCATGCTAACAACATTACTGGTGAACTTTTGCACACTCCTAAGCCGTTTCACATGATTACCAAATAAAATCCATCTTCTCTCAAGAAACTCGAGACTTTCACCAAGAGTCCTCACTTGACCTCCTCGTTAAGGCAGGAAAGACCTCAACTCTCGCCACAAATCCGAGCTAATCTCATCAAATCCTAGAGACAGCTTCACACCCATCTGTCTAGAGGCTCGTGAAATAAAGACGTACATTGGCCACAATAAATAACCAATTCATACCTATCATCTTTATCTTGTCTGAATCTGCCTGCGTATCTCACTACATATCGAACGTTGTCTACATTTCTCTTACCTCACTTCACCTCTTGTCTACATCTCTTGTCATCTCACTAGGACATTATACATATTTTTAATTCAAAAGGGAGATTCCCAAAAAAGATTTCTACTTAGGGCCCTCAGTGGGGAAAACACCGCCACTGACTGCCTTGATTTGTGAGTGTTCTGTGTTCATTTGCAAGGAAACCCCTGCGATCTGATCAGCCTCGGAAATGTATTGATCAATCAACTTGGTGTTAATAACAGTGTAACAAAAACAAATATTGTTCCTGGGTAGTAAGTGTTATTTCCTCATTGCTCATGCCTCAAAAGTACAGAAAATGGCTATTATTCCCCACAAAGAAGTGATTTTCTTTGGTTCTTTCGGTAAAGTCACATAGAATGAGAATAAAATAATAAAATAACACAATAAAATTCTCACGGCGTTTCAGCCACAACACAAGCGGCCGTCTTCAGGTGAAAGGTACAGACCTGTCGGGACGACAGAGCTCTGTCGCGACTTTACCGAAATAACCAAAGAAGATGAATCCTTGCAGTCACAAAAGCTTTAAATCGAAACGGGACAGTGAGATTTTGAAATGTACCTATTGTCAATGAGAAAACGTGGTGTGAATTTGTGTCATTCCTTCAAATAAAGTCCTGGTCACAAAAGCAAAGTTTGCGGGGAATAATAGCCATTTTCTATACTTTGTAGGCATAAGCAATTAAAAAATAACACTTACTACCCAGGGACAAACATCTAGTGTAATATAGCCCTCACTATCTATTGAGCAAACATGCTGGCGGTTTATACAAGAGCTAAAAAGTTTCTGCTGCTGAACTTCTGGTGCTGAACTTACACAATCGGTAAGTGGATTATTAGGGCTTCATGAGTGCTATTGAGAGGAAAGACGTGTCGAATATATGTTTTTGTTGTTCAACGTCTTTCCTTAGAGCAACAAAAATAAGTATTGCGATATATGACTCTCTTCTTGTGCATACTACAGCATCTAGTGGGGAAGGATCTGCAAGGAAAGAGCTGCTGTACCTTACATCTGCACCTTGTACAGTGCAATGTCACATATACAACTCCCAGGGGATTCAGTTGTAGGCGGATGTGTGCAAAGGTCAGATATGTGAACATCTACAGAAAATGACGATTTCACCACGCACAAATACTTTGTGGACGGTCAAGTGACCAGGGAAGGCTGTACTCCTTTCCATTGAGCTGTTGCAGAATTAAAAGCTGCTCATTTAGGGTGATGAGACTGATAAAAAAGAAGGCCCTTTCTGGCATTCATTTCAGGACAACTCCGTCCTGAGGGAATCCCTTCCCAACGGTACTGAAGCTTAAATCAATTGTATCCACGATCGCCCTGTTGTTTCAAATGTATAAGTTAGAAATGCCGCTTTTAAAGCCACGCAGTGCTTCTCACAATTAGGGCATTTTTGTGCACAAGCTGGTGACAAACTTTAAATTATAGCCAAGGTGAAGAACAGTCATAAAACTTGGTGATAACTGTTTGGCCTGCCAATGGCAGATGTTTAAAAATAACACAAAGACACTAAGCAGGCAGATATCATCCAAGTTGTTTTTGGATAACAAGACAAGGCAGCAGGAGGAAGTGACTGAATGGTAGGAAAAATCCTTCATTCCCATGTCTAACCGGTCCGGGCACATGTAGCCAACAGCTAATGTCAGAATCTGGCCAATATAACACAAATGAATTGGTCAACAACTACAAAAGAATCTATATATGAGCTATTCCACGTATTGATTTTGTATGGAAGATAATTTCACCAAGTTGATCCATTATAATGCTGTGTATATTACGGGTCTTAAAGGAGATGGTTATTTTGAGAATCTGCAGAACAGAGAAAGTAAAGCTCAGCCAGCACCGGGATATTGATTTAGGATGACATTATACACAAGGAAGCCGAGTAATTGGCGCCACGGTGGCTAGGAGATGTTAACTCCCTCGCCTGGTATGCAGGAGGTCATGGGTTCGATCCCGACCCTGACACCTGCTGTATGCTTGGAGTTTGAATGTTCTCCTTGTGGTCGCATGGATATTTCTCCGGGTCCTCAGGTTTTTCCTTCCACATTTAGAAACATGGGCTTAGATTATTCGGTTGCTACACATTTTCACACGATAAGCCACGTTGTTGAGCTATCATTTATGGCCAGGTCGCTTCTGAAAACGAGCTATATAGCTTAGTGGGCCTTACCTGGAAAAATAAAAAATGGTTTAGTTTAGAATTAACGTCTAAGATGGTGTCTACTGATGAAATCAACTCGAGTGCAGGTGCTTGGTGAATTATTACATTGCAGCATCGTGATATGGTGACGGCTTTGGGAGGCCTGCATCGAGCAGTGGCTTGAACATGGCTCGTTATTCACGAACTTGCTATCCGTGATTTTGGCTATCCATGAATCGAATCTAGAACTCTACACGACTGCATCGAGAGAAAGAGAGAAAGTGATTAGAGAAAACGTGCTGGGAGAAAGTGATTACCTGAAGCAAGGAGAGATAAAGTGATGAGATAAAGGTAAGTAAATGTAGAAACAATTATTTAATATTTTATTTTTATTTTCAGTTGCTTTATGTTTATTTATTTTTAAAATTTGTGTGATTATAATTTGATTGTATTCAATAGCTTGTGTGTTATCTGTGAAATGTGCTCTTCATGAGCAACTCGGGGACGTGAACAACGAGAGAGTACTCTTTGGTTCTATTGGGTAAAGTCACGTAGGTGAAAATAAAATAACAAAAAATCACGACGTTTCGGCCACAACACAAGCGGCCTTCATCAGGTGAAGGGACGAGACTGTCTGGAGGACAGCGCTTGAGTGAGAGAGAATACTTATTTTGCAGGAAGGAAGCAGCAGTGGAGTGGTTAGCACACTCTACGATGGCCCTGGAAACCCGAGTACGATTTCTGTCCAAGCCTAATATCAGTTGTGAGCATTATCTGACTCTGTTGTACCCGTTTAAAATACTGGGTAAATATTTTCGGGCTGGGGAATTAAAGAAATGTCCCATTATTTCATTAGCTGCCGCACCCGGAGATGAAATTGAACCTGCGAACCCTGGATTTCAAGTCCGGTGTGTGAGTGAACTATTACACCACAGCGGCATTCCTTCCTCTCATCGTAAATTTCCAAAAGGCAACTCGTGAAAGTATAGAAATAACGTTTAGACAATGTATCGCATTGAATTCAACAACTTTATAGTTTAAAACACGTTCATGTGCTCAAGAAGTACAAGGAGTGTAAAAACATGAATAGATTTCTGTTGAGGGAAACATACACACTATGTAGTTCTTTTTTGTACATCTGCTGTTAATGTAAGAGAACAGTTAGACGCGTAAATGCTGCAGTTTACGTGAAATGATTCAGAGGCTGTAACACCAAGGCTTCAAGGGGTACCAGGAAACGGTGGCTCACATCCAACATGTGTTCTCATGATCCTGCCCCAACCCAGGGGTCAAGTGCCGTCCGGTCTGTGTGTTTTAAAGGGACAGCTCGACGCAGGGCGTAGCCCCGGGGCAGCCGCCGCGCCAGGCGTCTCTCGAGAGGCCATCTCAACCGCTGGGTAGAGTCCAGCAAACCGCTGTTCAAGTCAAGGTTCATGTGCGGATTCCACCACCCACTGCTGCATGGGAAAATGTTAAACGCATGCAGGAGGTGGTTTTTGGCACTTTCGTATTACTAATGTGTCTGGAAGTTGGGATGTAGCTCGGCTGGGGAAGTGCACAAAGGCTCCCAATCATCATTATCATCAGCAGTCATGATCTATCGACTGTTGGATGAAGATTTCCCAGTGCTTCGACCCAGGGTGGTTCCAACCGAAAGTAAGCTCTGAGTCTAGTGGAGTGGTGGCACAGTGGTTAGCGCAAAGCACTATGAACCCTATGACCCAAATTAGAATCCAAGCCTTGGCTAACATCAATGGTGAGTCATATATTAACCAGTCCTAGACTCCCCCTTCACCAATCTGCAGTGGGTAGGATGGTGATTTATTGTCACACACCCGCAGCAAAATACATAGCATGCAGAGGGCCTTTATTCACCAGAGGAGTGAAAAGGACTGTACGTTTGTATAAAACTCAACACATTTGTCGACAGCGTGGAAGGATTTTCTTGATGAATGCGTTGAGTGTGTTGGGGAATTGTGTGTGGGCACCACTTCCGACGCAGCATCACCTCATAATTTGCATTAAGCTGCATTGTGTGTTACGCTTTAAACCTTTCGCAGCACGAAAGGAGAGTGGACACATCAGGAGTGTCAGTTAATCATAATTTGACGCATGGGGTTGAACACACATGCGCACTGGTAATGCAGAAAATGCATATTGGCGCAAGTTTTCTACGTGTGGATAAAATATTTGTAATAATACATTTTATTTGTGAGCACTTTTCTGAATACTCAAAGACACTTTACAAAAAATCATAAAAGCAGCAAAAACAACATCAAATGGTAAAAACACTAAAAACACATCAAACTTAGCTAAACATTAAAAACAATTTTTAAAAAGTGAGTTTTAGTCAATGATTTGAACGCTGGAAGGTCGGTGCTGTCACGGATTTGTTTTGAGAGAGAGTTCCAAAGTGAGGGGGCAGCTATAGAGAAGGCTCTGTCGCCCCAGGT
Organism: Petromyzon marinus; assembly: GCF_048934315.1. Taxonomy (NCBI): domain Eukaryota; kingdom Metazoa; phylum Chordata; class Hyperoartia; order Petromyzontiformes; family Petromyzontidae; genus Petromyzon; species Petromyzon marinus. The sequence continues at coordinate 23,094,805 of NC_133683.1, read as the reverse complement.
TCGATGCTTGGTCCTGAGAGGTGGAGTCAGGAGGTTGGCGTCAGATGAGCGAAGGCTACGGGGATTCGTTGTGTCGGTGGAGCAGGTCAGTGAGGTAGTAAGGGGCCTGGTTATGAAGGGCTTTATGTGTGGGGAGGAGGATTTTGAATTGAATTCGTTGTGGGACCGGGAGCCATTGGAGGTTCAGGAGGACAGGGGTAATGTGGTCACCGGTGCGGGTGTGAGTGAGCAGACGAGCAGCAGGGTTCTGGATGTACTGGAGTTTATTTAATGTTTTGGTTGAGGTGCCGTATATGATGCTGTTGCAGTAATCGATTCTGGAGGTGAAGGCGTGGATGAGGGTTTCTGCAGCGGAGAAAGAGAGTGATGGGCGAAGTCTAGAGATGTTTTTGAGGTGAAAAAAGGCAGTTCTGGTGATTTGTTTTACGTGGTATTCAAAGGAGAGGTTATTGTCAAAAATGACTCCAAGGTTGCGACTTTGAAGGGATGGAGACAGGGTGAAGGTGTCGACAGTGACGGAGAAACTGTGAATGGATTTAGTGATAGATTTGTGACCGATGATGATCTTATCTGTTTTGTCGCAGTTAAGTTTAAGGAAATTGGTGTGCATCCACGATTTAATGTCAGCGAGGCAGTTAGAGTGGAGTGGGTGGCGGAGGTGATGGATTTGGTGGAGATGTAGAGCTGGACATCATCGGCATAGCAGTGAAAGTTAAGACCATGGTAGCGAATGACGTTGCCAAGGGGAAGCAGGTATAGTATGAAGAGCAAAGGACCAAGCACCGAGCCCTGGGGGACACCTTGGGACAACGGAGCGGTGGAGGAGGTGCAGTTGTTGATGTGGATGAACTGTTGTCTGTCGGTGAGATAAGATTGGAACCAGGAGAGGGTGGTGCCAGTGATGTTGAGGGTAGATTTGAGGCGAGAGAGAAGAATGGTGTGGTTGATAGTGTCAAAAGCTGAAGTGAGGTCCAGGAGGATGAGGATGCTGAGGTGACCAGAGTCTGCGGAGAGGAGGATGTCGTTGGTAACTCTGAGGAGGGCTGTTTCAGTGCTGTGTTGTGAACGGAAGCCACATTGAAATGGTTCGAACAGGTCATTTGAGGAGAGGTGGGTTTTGAGTTGTTTGGCGACAGTGCGTTCCAGTATCTTAGACAGAAAGGGGAGATTGGAAATGGGCCGAAAATTTGACATAATGTTGGGGTCAAGTTTAGGTTTTTTGAGAATGGGGGTGACAGCAGCCAGTTTGAGTGAACGTGGAATTGAGCCAGAGCTGAGAGAGGAGTTAATGATTTTTGTGATGAGTGTGGAGATAGCTGGTAAACAGTCTTTGATGAGGTGGGATGGGATGGGGTCCAGGACACATGTTGATGTTTTCATCCCTGTCAAGATTTTAGACAGCTCCCCCGGCGACACTGGGGAGAACTGAGACAGTGGCTGAGAGGTGTGTGGGGGGAACAAATGATGGAATGACAGAGCAGACAGTGGTAGCAGAAGAAGAGGACAGGTTGGTGTAAATGGTGTCAATTTTGGTCTGAAAGAATGATAGAAAGGTGTTGCATTTATCAGTTGTGAATGAGTTGACGATATTGTCACTGGGTTTGAGAAGTATATTTACTGTGTAGAAAAGAGCCTTTGGGTTGGTAGAACCAGAATGTATGAGGTGTGAGTCGTAGGTGGACCGGGTAGTGTTAAGAGCTTCTTTATACTGCTGAAGGTAATCTGTGTAAGCTTGTAGATGAACAGTTAAACCAGTTTTCTCATGGAGCCTTTCAAGCTGACGCTTACGGGATTTCATTTTGTGCAGAATAGGAGTGTACCAGGAGCAGAGTGAGTGAATGAGACAGTTTTAGTTTTTATGGGAGCCAGATGATCGAGACTGGTGGAAAGTGTTTCATTGTAGTAGTTGGTGAGGTCGGAAGGGTTGTCAGTCACGGGTGGGGGGGAGGAGGATATTTTGCTGGCAAGAGAGGCTGAGAGGGCAGGACTAGAGATGGATTCAAGATTTCTGAAAGAAATTGTCCTTTTGTCCTTGGTTGTAGAAATGGGGAGATCAATGTTCATGGTGATTGCCAGGTGGTCCGAGATGTTGAGGTTGTGGGGCTCGAGGAGCGGTATGGTGAGACCAGTAGAGCAAACCAGATCCAAAATGTGACCACGGCTGTGGGTTGGAAAGTTGACATGTTGGGTTAAATTGAAGCAGTGTAGCAGTTCCAGGAATTATGTAGCAAATTTACAGTCAGTGTCAATGTGGATGTTGAAATCTCCCAGGAGCAGAACAGAAGGTGAGATGACAGATAACTGAGTTAAAAAGTCAGAAAAGTCAGAGAGAAAGGAAGGATTTGGTTTGGGGGGTCGGTAGATTATGGCAGTGACCAAAGGAGTGAGACCAGAGAGTTTGAAAGTGATGTGTTTAAAGGACTGAACAGCAGGGATGGAGATGGTGGATGTTTTAATGTCCTTTCTGTACACTGCAGCGACACCACCTCCCCACCCCTCAGATCGGGGTTTGTCCATGTATGTATATCCTGTAGGTGTAGTCTGGTTGAGTGCGAAATAGTCCATAGGTTTATGCCAAGTTTCAGTGATACAGAGAAAATCCAGGTTATTTTCAGTAATTAATTAATTTAAATGAGGCTTTTATTGTTTAGTGAGCGGGTGTTGAGCAAAGCCAGTTTCAGGTGACTTTGCTTCGTGGTGAATTGAGAGGACTGAGGGATGGGGCGGAGATTGGTTAGGTGCACGTGTCATATGTTGTGATGACGTATTAAGGAAGTTGTGGGGCGCAAACAGGACCAGATGGATGGAATGGAGTTTGGGGTTGAGTAGTTGTAATTGAACATACGACCAGAGCCTCTGTGAAGCGGACGGCGAATTAGTCCAGTTTATCGGTGAATGTCAATGCAGTCCAAATGAAGGTGGTTGTTGATTGAGTGGAAGTCGGTGGTAGAGTGGAGTGGTGGCATTATCCAGGTGTGGAGCTAGCACTAGCTTGTACCCAGATGTCCGGTGTCTTGTAAATGGGAGGGTGTCCACGGCTCCCAGGCGCCGCTCCGGCTTCTCGACGGTGGCGCTGCGATCGCTGCGTGACGGGAGCCGTGGGAGCAGCTCAGGCAGGCCCGGGGAGCAGCAGCTCAGGCAGGCCCAGGGAGCAATAGCTCAGGCAGGCCCAAGGAGCAACAGCTCAGGTAGACCCAGGGAGCAGCAGCTCAGGCAGGCCCAGGGAGCAGCAGCTCAGGCAGGCCCAGGGAGCAGCAGCTCAGGCAGGCCCAGGGAGCAGCAGCTCAGGCAGGCTCAATAGCGAGAATATGGAGAAACGTGGAGCGAACCTGAATGCTGCTGCTGCCTCCCAGAGGTGCTGAACGATCCCAGTCAGAGCCTGGGTCGGAAAGGAGTGTCTGGAGGAAGCCACTGCCAAGCTGTGGTTTGGAGGCATGCATTGTGTGATGGTTGTGGCCGCAGTGGATTTTTGTCAGGAATTAAAAACAACTACCGCTGGTGTCCACTCTGTGAACGGCGACACCAAAGAAAATCGCATCGGCAGGTCACGTGCTGTGGGGTACACGATGAGTGTTCCCATCTCTTTCGAGGTGTCCGGCCAGTTTGGAAGAGTAGGCCAACATTTCCTCGAGGAGGCGCTCTCCTTGAGCTCCTCATCGTGGAGGCCCTTCTGCCAGGCATGGTGCGAGCAAGCAATCGCAGGGCTGCACTCACCACCTCCTTTCTATAGATGTTGCGCTTCATTGGGATGGACTGCGCCACTGACTGTCTACCCATTCCCACTTGCACTTGTGAAATTCTGCTCTCAATCATCTTTAGGCAGAGCAGCAACCCCTTCGATTGCATTTTGTAATGAGCAACTAATGCACTTCGTTTTGTTGTCTGGGTATTATGGGGTACCACCACAATATCTTTAAAACATTTTATTTGAAGGGTTGTCTGTAGTCAAGCCCATACTAATGTAGTTTGTTGATGATGTATTGCTATGCAGTATTGTAAGTATATATTTGTTTACTTCACACATGGGAGTTATGGGTACAGTAACTCAGAGAGAGAGAGAGGAGGGTGGGGGTTATCAATGAAAGCAGTGGCCAGAGTGCAGTGAGTGACCTGTTGCATAAAATTCCTTTCGTGAAAATGTATCTTTGCCCACATTTGCTACCAATTGTGAACTAAAGTAAAATATCACTTAAGATGTGTTATGCAACTGACTTCAAGACTGAGCAACTGCACTGTGGACTATATAAAATAAGCATGGCGGGAAATGACTGCTGAAGCAATGCCCACAATGACTTCGTACCTACATAGGCTCAGCAAGTGACTTAGCAATATTGAGAAACGATCACTAGCTTACCCAGGTGACTCAGAGGTGAGAGTGCTGAGCTGGCACCACCGAGAGCTAGGTTCGAATCCAGACAGCTTCCTGTGATTAAACCAGGTTCGCAAATGTAGCAAATCTGCTGGTCTCAGCCCAGTGACCATTGACTGCGCTACAAAAACTATCACAATAAATTCCAGCTCTGGGAATTACAAAAATATTGCTTTGATTACCAATGTAGTTGCAGGGTGGGTGGTAAAATCCCCCCCCCCCTATTGTATGGACCAATGGTCACTTGGAGGCATCTCAGATGTAGCTCTGTGGTATCCTCTTCCACTGAGTTTCCTCTCTTCTCTGACAAAGATTTTCACTCCTCTGCGAGAAATCCTAATGGATATTTCGTCTCGTGAGAAGGCACCAATAGCACAATCAAGATCATATTTGGGGGAAATCTAATATAAGGATTATGAATGTAATCAGCCTAACAAAACGTACAGCGTCATTGACAATACACACCGTGTTTATATGCGACACTCCATGCACAATGCAGCGGAAATTAAACATTACCGGTGTATTGTTGCATGCCATTAAGGCGGGAACAAGCACCTCCAAACTCTGTGGGCAAAACACAGCTCATTTATCAATGTCAAACTTGACCAAATGCTGGTTTCTACACCCTTTTAACGCACGACAGATTTTCAAAACCAAAAATATGCGACAACTTTTTTATCCAACAATTTTAAAGGGGCGTTATGATTAGCATTGGAAAAATCAGTGCAACTTTTTTTTATCGGCTACCTCACGCTTTATTTGTTTGGGTTGGAAAATATTACGACTCCATCCCACGTTTTTCACCCATTTTATCCGTTCACGGAGAACACCATATCCGAGGTGAAAATGAATACACGTGACCCCATGAGGCCTGGTTTTGAAAGCCTTTCAACAAGGTCTCAGTGTGTTGTTTATATACACCGTGAGTCTAATGAACAAACGTCTCAAGTGGACGGGAATTTTGTACACGCCAAGATGGTGAAGTCTGAGCGGTGCCAATGTGGCGAGGTGTTAACACTCTTGCCCGGTACGAAGCAGTCGTGGGTTCGATCCCGATCCCGACCCTGATGCCGACCCTGATGCCTGAATATTTGGAGTTTTCTCTCCCCGTGGTCACGTGGATTTTGTCCTCGGCATCAGAGAAACGTGTTTAGATTATTTTGGTGCTGCTATAAATTCCCACTTAAGATATAGGCCACTTTTATGAGCTATTATGTGTGGCCACATCACCTCTGAAACGAGCTAATCGCTCAGTGGCCTTTACTCGGTAAGATAAAATAGTTTAGTTTAATGTGCAAGGCATTTACAGTAATAATATCGGTTGATAGATTTTCAGATACAGAGTTGACTTATGACTCCTCTTGCTTATTAACAGCTGATTTGAATATTAAGTAAGCTGTTGGCTCCATCGCCTGCAGAGAAGGAAGGTGGTGACGTGATTGGAGATTTACAGATCTGTGAAACACACACAATATCCATTCCAGGGAGATATGTGGGCAGGTGCCACCAAAAAGGAATTATTTACAAAATTGCATCGCAAATTCTGTAACACAAGTTGTATTCAAAATGTGAAGAAAGCCAGAGGGGAAAAGATGTAGCCACTGAAGGGAAAGTGTTACTTGTACATAACACCATTTTTTAACAGCCCTCAACCACAATTTATAATAATATAATTTATATTTTTTTACTGCAGTATTTGTAAATGCACCACCCTTTACAATACATGCAATAACATTTTAACACATATGCTGAGATGTGGTATCAAACAAACACTACGGCAGCTGATCAACGTACCTTTAATCATCACAACTCGGGAAATAAATGCTTCGATTCAAAAGGTTTCACTTGACTACCAAATACTTAACAGCACAAAAAGCCATCATAATACTCATCAGTGAAGTTTGCAGTTCTTCACACACAAAACATTCAAAACCTTTTGGGACCAATGTCTTTCAAGTTCAAAACTCTCCACTGGAATATTTAATACAAAAATAACACACACATACACACACTTAAAGCTACACACATGCCAAAGGAATGTGAACGTTTTCAGCATGTTCGTTCAATAATATTTCGTGGCCACCACCCAAAATAAGTGCCTCATTTGCCCAGTTTTACAAACCTCCCTGTCTGGTTTCTGTAAGGCTCCACCCTTTGTAAGTGGCTACATGTGAGAGGGTGGTGCTGGTCTGTGGGTATTTTAATAAGGACCTCCTGTCGTGTATCCATGATTGAACTGGCTTGTTTCTGTTCCTCAATAAAGTTGTTTTTTTAATTAAATTCTGTAATGTCGAAATATTTACATTGGACATGTTCATGCGTTTTGTCTTTAAAAAATTTTAACAGGGTTACTGTTTTAAAAATAAAAACGATGATACATGTAAATTCATACTCTCAAATGCCTGATCCAGAGTCTTAACTGTGGGGAACCCCTCACAGTGTTAGTTTGCATTCAATGTAGTGGCGTTATGTGTTAATAAGTAGCCGAGCTATTTCAATATACTCCAAAGCAAAAAACAACCGACTTTTATCTCTAAGGTGTTCATTGGTCAATCTACTACTGGATGAGGGTCACCCGTCTTGAGGGTTGTTTAACCATACTTCACCGCATTGGCCAGTGAGGGTTTGTGACGACGGGGGGACTACGGGACAGCAGTCGATATTGCTGCACTGTCCTCTATGACCCACAACGTCTGCTGCACCTGTTGTTGTTGTTGTTGTTCTAGGTGATCGCTCTTTAGGGTTTATAATTGTATGTCACAATGTTGGTTGACGTTCACACAACCACAATGCTTTACTGTGCATTTTTGTATGCACCGTCTCGTATTTCAAAAGTCAATGCTTAGAGAAATGGTTATCATATCGTTATTTAGGTGCTAAATTGTTATCATTACGGTATTTGTCTTGCCAATTTAATGTTACACTGTATGCCTGCATTAGTTACGCATTAACCAAACGTCTGAAAGTGTTACATAAAATAAAGTATTACAACATTTCCTGCCGAGCCCTTCCTCTGGCTAATTTAGCCAAATGTTGCTGAAACCTGCCCTGCATGAATCAGTAACGCCAAGTGTAACACATTAGATAAACTGTGCAGTGGTTCTCACTGCAGTCGTTTGCATTGTTAGGTTCGTTTTTCGTTCAACTGACACTTCTCATAATCAAGCATATGTGGCATACAAACAGAACACTATCTGCATCATAAGCCACGATCACCCACTTGTGGATGAAGGCCTCCCTGAGTTGTCACTATCCGTCACGGTCCTGCGATGTCAACATGAATCTCCTGCACGTGAGCAGACCCTCATCGCTCAATTTCCACGGTGGTCACCTTCTTGAATGTGCTCCCTCCCATGACTGCCAGAGTATTGACTTGCCATGTGGCATAGACATACCGATACCTCATCTTTGTCCGCACACCGTTATAAAGGCTGACCACTTGCCACTAACTCTGTGGCCTGAAAAGGAAAGAATACATAATAGGCAACGGTCTGTGTAATGGCTCTTCTTCGTTGCACATAAATAAAGGCCAGAGAGACAGAGTCTAGTGGAGTTGGGGAACGATAAGAATGTAACTTTAAGAATGTTTCCCGATTAAGAGGTTTTGAATTGGCATACGATTAGTTACCTATTAGTGGCTATTGAGGAATGGACAAGCCCTTCAATAGTCGAAATGTATAACTGAATAAACTCATTTTGATTAAAGTAAAACATAAGATGTCACTGGCACGTTGCATGATGGGTAGGACTGAAATAGGGTGGTCAATGTGTGTATTTTGAACTTTTTTCGCACCCTACGTAGCCAACCATGCTAAACCGAGGTGCGAAACCCTTCTTATTAAACCATAATGAGCAAATCCACTTAATCATAGATTCCAGCGCACAATCCTCATTTCAATCGGGTTAGGGAAGCTCTCAAAAATGTAAGGATCAAAGGTATCAAAGGTACTTAAATTCCTGAAGATTGCAGGCAGGGTGGAGGAAGCAAGTTTAATTTTTTTGTCCTATTTTACTGATAAATCAAATGTGTTACGTGATAAATGTGTTCCAAGAGAAGGTACACTATATATGAATCGAATAAGGTACGAGGTTTTATCTAGTGCTCAATAATAAAACTACACTTTAAGTGAAGGTGAGGCGTTCATTCAGTCGTTCCGGCTCAACCGTTTTCAGTGTGAATTTGAGTCAGCCTTCTGTACCTTTTCTGTTCTCATTCCCACCAAAAATCAAGACAAGGTCACATCCCGACATATCACTATGACTCCGATCCCCACTGTTAAAGTGACGAGCTACCTGTTTGGACGTGTCTATCCAGCAAGCTGACGGAAGTTGTCGGGCAAATCTATCGCCGAGGCATTTCCCAGTTTCTAGTGGAGACCACAGCGAATAAGGTACAGGTTGATGCAATAAACTAGAGTGGTGGAGGGGCTCGCAAACCTATGGTGTGTCGAGGAGAATGTTTAGTGGAGAATGTTTAGTGGAGAATGTTTAGTGGAGAATGTTTAGTGGAGAATGTTTAGTGGAGAATGTTTAGTGGAGAATGTTTAGTGGAGAATGTTTAGTGGAGAATGTTTAGTGGAGAATGTTTAGTGGAGAATGTTTAGTGGAGAATGTTTAGTGGAGAATGTTTAGTGGAGAATGTTTAGTGGAGAATGTTTAGTGGAGAATGTTTAGTGGAGAATGTTTAGTGGAGAATGTTTAGTGGAGAATGTTTAGTGGAGAATGTTTAGTGGAGATTATTTAGTGGAGAATGTTTAGTGGAGAATGTTTAGTGGAAAATGTTTAGTGGAGAATGTTTAGTGGAGAATGTTTAGTGGAGAATGTTTAGTGGAGAATGTTTAGTGGAGAATGTTTAGTGGAGAATGTTTAGTGGAGAATGTTTAGTGGAGAATGTTTAGTGGAGAATGTTTAGTGGAGAATGTTTAGTGGAGAATGTTTAGTGGAGAATGTTTAGTGGAGAATGTTTAGTGGAGAATGTTTAGTGGAGAATGTTTAGTGGAGAATGTTTAGTGGAGATTGTTTAGTGGAGAATGTTTAGTGGAGAATGTTTAGTGGAGAATGTTTAGTGGAGAATGTTTAGTGGAGAATGTTTAGTGGAGAATGTTTAGTGGAGAATGTTTAGTGGAGAATGTTTAGTGGAGAATGTTTAGTGGAGAATGTTTAGTGGAGAATGTTTAGTGGAGAATGTTTAGTGGAGAATGTTTAGTGGAGAATGTTTAGTGGAGAATGTTTAGTGGAGAATGTTTAGTGGAGAATGTTTAGTGGAGAATGTTTAGTGGAGAATGTTTAGTGGAGAATGTTTAGTGGAGAATGTTTAGTGGAGAATGTTTAGTGGAGAATGTTTAGTGGAGAATGTTTAGTGGAGACTGTTTAGTGGAGAATGTTTAGTGGAGAATGTTTAGTGGAGAATGTTTAGTGGAGAATGTTTACTGGAGAATGTTTAGTGGAGAATGTTTAGTGAAGAATGTTTAGTGGAGAATGTTTAGTGGAGAATATTTAGTGGAGAATGTTTAGTGGAGAATGTTTAGTGGAGAATGTTTAGTGGAGAATGTTTAGTGGAGAATGTTTAGTGGAGAATGTTTAGTGGAGAATGTTTAGTGGAGAATGTTTAGTGGAGAATGTTTAGTGGAGAATATTTAGTGGAGAATGTTTAGTGGAGAATGTTCTCCACTTGGAACGTTTCTCTGGGTCTTGACAGCCCTGCTTGGGAAAATGTTCCTCACTTTCCATTACCGAATTGCTCAACATAGCAATCGTAGAACATTTTATTGTAGCAACCCACTAATACATGGGGCGAGTTCATACAAAAAAATATTTGAGTGCTGCCGTAATATTTCCAAATAACATTTTAAAATTGCGCTGTGTGGGGAGAGAAAACAAAGGAGTCAGTTCCACATGTTGCTGCAAAAAGGCCTGGTGTGAAGTCTTCAATAAAAAATGAGGGTGTCTTGAACTTTCAGGATGAAGTTGGTAGGTTCATACGTGATGCAACCATTTAATTGAGCTCAACTCACGATTGTGGGATATTGAAGAATCGTGGCTGGTGGTATGAACCCACATTAATCACGGCTATGTCCTGCAGTTTTGTTTCACGTGGCTCATTCCAAAGTTTGCATTACAGTCGGAGCGCAAGGCCGCAAGGCCAATTTTTTCTGCCTGATAATGTACTCGGTTCAATATCCGTTGTGACGCATTGCAGCAGGGTAATTAGTCTGAAGGTCTCACGCAATATTGCTTACAGTTAATTAAACGTTCGTGTTGGAACTAAAAAAAAACATTTGGTGATGTCAGTGCAAGAACACACGTCTATACCGTGCGCAATGTATTCAAATTTCATTGTAAGGTACAATAAGGGCATTATTAGCAAATAATTTGCTAATTCTAAATGTACATATGTGACTTATGTGGAAGAAAGGTAAAAAAATGTTTGATAAATTGCTGTGAAAACGGTAATATGGGATGACGGTAATGATATGAATAGTAAATGATGGGGCAGATGTAGAAATCATTAAATGGATGAGTTAACCAAATATTTAACATTCCTGGACTATAAGTGCATTCTGCCACCACGTAATGCATGGTTGAGCTTCTTTTTATAAGCGGGGGAGTCGTGGCGCTTTTGTTAGCACACTGCTCGATGAACCCGCTGACCTCATTTTGATTCGCAGCCATGGCTAGCATCAGTGGTGACTGATATCAGAACCAGTCCTCACCCCCCTTCACCAAACGGCACTGACAAATTTGGGTAAGTATGGTAAACAAAAAAAAGACCCCATGACCAACATAGCATGTGGAGGTCTTCATCCAGCAGTGGACTGCTGGAGTTATTATGTATCATTATGATTATAATTATTTTATTTGCACGTGCAATCCAGGATGCATTCCTTTGTGTCAACACCTTAGCCACCCATAACTCACTCAGCTGCTGACACACGGGTACTAACTGCATTTTCACCCATATGGTGGCAATCATTTCATGATAAACTGTTCACAGTAAAAAAAAAACAATTCAAACAAATACTCTTTTAGTGAATCACCAAAGTGATGACTTACAAACGCGTGCCCCCCCTTACCCACTGGTCAAGCATGTATAACTTTTATACTAACGTTAACCGGTCTTATTGACTCGGTGAAGGTAAAGGTACCGCCCTGCAATTGCTTGCTAATGCCGCTGCTGGCAGAAGGGCTTTCCCTCGGGGGCGCTCCTCCGATTAGCACGGTTGGCTACGTAGGGTGCGAAAGACGTTCAATATACATACAGAGAGAAACTCTATCTAGAGCAGGGGTAGGCAACCAATATAACAAGAAGAGCCATTTGTTTTGAAGTCGGTAAACCGCCGTGCCAGTAACCTCTGGATTGCAAATGTAGTGTGCCAACCACTCCAGTCTCATTGACTATTGGCTGCTTTTAGAACATGTCCAATTGGTGTGAGACAAGCGAGGCTTTGATGTTATCAAAGCACAGTCTGAAAGCTTTTGCTAGAAGGATTCCTGAACAGCTGTGACATTGACATTTGCACCCCAATCCTCCCCTTCCCCCCGCGAACTGAAAAAAGCAATCCGAGGTGAGATGTCCTTCAACCGCAATGTTTACATTGTATAAATTAGGACTCTTCTTTCAGTTTGAGAGGAAATGTAGATAAAAGGTGTGAACGCACGGTCGGTGCATAAAGAAAGGCAGTTGTATATTTCTCTTGGTGTGAAAAAAATAAGTACTGGAGTCAAAATGCATGGGTGTCTAAGTCATCAAGTTAGCCTTGGCAATGCTCATGTTTATTCGTAGTCCAGAGCCAAGATTAACATACACGGTGCCCTGGGTGAACAACGTTTGCATACCGAGGGATTGTCAGCAAAAGCAAGGAGTGTTCAGCCTCTGTCGTGGTCCTGATGGAGTAGTGGAAAGTTGGAAATGTGAACTTTTCACGTTTCTATGGCAGGGACCAGTTGTTACATAAATGCTGAGTTTGGTATCCAGGTAAACCTCAACCGAGTTTGGTATCCAGATAACCCTCAACTGAGTTTGGTATCCAAATAAACCTCAACTGAGTTTGGTATCCAAATAAACCTCAACTGAGTTTGGTATCCAGATAACCCTCAACTGAGTTTGGTATCCAAATAAACCTCAACTGAGTTTGGTCTCCAAATAAACCTCAACTGAGTTTGGTATCCAGATAACCCTCAACTGAGTTTGGTATCCAAATAAACCTCAACTGAGTTTGGTATCCAAATAAACCTCAACTGAGTTTGGTATCCAGATAACCCTCAACTGAGTTTGGTATCCAAATAAACCTCAACTGAGTTTGGTATCCAGATAAACCTCAACTGAGTTTGGTATCCAGATAAACTTCAACTGAGTTTGGTATCCAGATAAATCTCAACTGAGTTTGGTATCCAGATAAACCTCAACTGAGTTTGGTATCCAGATAAATCTCAACTGAGTTTGGTATCCAGATAAACCTCAACTGAGTTCGGTATCCAGATAAACCGCAACTGAGTTTGGTATTCAGATAAATCTCAACTGAGTTTGGTATCCAGATAAACCTCAACTGAGTTTGGTATCCAGGTAAACCTCAACCGAGTTTGGTATCCAGATAACCCTCAACTGAGTTTGGTATCCAAATAAACCTCAACTGAGTTTGGTATCCAAATAAACCTCAACTGAGTTTGGTATCCAGATAACCCTCAACTGAGTTTGGTATCCAAATAAACCTCAACTGAGTTTGGTATCCAAATAAACCTCAACTGAGTTTGGTATCCAGATAACCCTCAACTGAGTTTGGTATCCAAATAAACCTCAACTGAGTTTGGTATCCAAATAAACCTCAACTGAGTTTGGTATCCAGATAACCCTCAACTGAGTTTGGTATCCAAATAAACCTCAACTGAGTTTGGTATCCAGATAAACCTCAACTGAGTTTGGTATCCAGATAAACTTCAACTGAGTTTGGTATCCAGATAAATCTCAACTGAGTTTGGTATCCAGATAAACCTCAACTGAGTTTGGTATCCAGATAAATCTCAACTGAGTTTGGTATCCAGATAAACCTCAACTGAGTTCGGTATCCAGATAAACCTCAACTGAGTTTGGTATTCAGATAAATCTCAACTGAGTTTGGTATCCAGATAAACCTCAACTGAGTTTGGTATCCAGATAAACCTCAACTGAGTTTCAACTCTTTTTTTTGGGAGGGTCCTGCAATGGGATGTTTCACTAATCCCATTAATGAGAGGTTGGTAACGTCAAAACATCTTTACCTACAATGGAATACTCCTCAAAGCTCCCTACAGGTCAAGCTAACAACATCTGATAGTCTCAGGCAAGTGACCCATTCAAGAACAAACCCGGGCTTGAGAATACTTAGCTTCTGAGATTAGACACGATGAAACGTATTCAGGGTGAGCGAGAGGAGGCAACCTCCGTTCTAAGCAGCGGACACATACTGTGTATAGAAAATAAAACAGGTAATGATTCCAAGAGCGTGTTTGTGTATTTGGAAGGGCTGAGATCAGACCTGCCCTGGGTTTCCTCAATGGAAAGCGGACCGTGATGTCACCATCACAGACAAACACTGCGCTTCCTTCGTCTGCAGGTGGAGCAAAACGATAGAGGATTCGATGCTTCACCTTTGCTGGCTGGAGCGAACATTGCAGTCGGTCACTACAGCATGAGTGCACAGCTGTAGAAATTCCACAGCTTAATTTAATTACCATTTTTTTCACTTCGTGCTTTTCTGTTCGCCAGTGAGATTAACAAAAAGCAAATGTAAACATTATTGAATAGATCGTGTATATTCTCAAAAATGTGTTTTAATGTTCCAGTACATATCACAAAGATAAACATGTCGTATGCTCCAGCGATGCATTTGACTCTGGTTTGTATTACTTAAAAAGTAAAATATAACTGACCACCCACAAATAATCCCTGTAATATACTCACTGATAAAATTAATGGATTATTTATAGCTGAACAAGAATTAAGCGTTATATTTAGCACAATAACTGTATTGTCATAATCGTAAACAATGTGGAGAGCGGTGGCGCAGTGGTTAGTGCACTGATCTGAATTTAGATTTTGGCCACAGCTAACAACAGTGGCGAAGGGATATCTGAACCGGTGCAGGGCGCCCTTCTTCAGAAACCCACACTAACCAGTAAGATGAAGTAGGGTCAAACAACCCTCTATAACTGCCACAGCATTTGGAGCCCTTAATCCAGCAGTGGATTGATAAAGGTATGTAGCGATTATTACCGTGTCGATAAATGGGAAATATTTAAACATGAATACCAGGCAAACGTTTCAAATAGATAATCTCCGTGTAAGCAGAAGTGCGGAGCCCAATATAATGAGGTGGGACGTGTGCCCATTCCTTCAACATCAAACGCCAGATGTACTCTCTGGAAGGAGTTTGGGAACAAAGCCACTGTGGACAGCTGCTACGCTGGTGTCTAGACCCACGGGGGACTCGTCCTGAAGTGACTTCGAAGCAATGCAACCTAACAGCACAATTTCGCCAGAGCCACCACTGGGAGTGAAACCCATGCAAAGTGAACACTCAGCTGCAGCATAACTTGTAAATTGCAATATATCGTGCGCCTTTCAACATGAAAATAATGTGATGTGAAACGTACCATTGTTTGCTATACTTAACAATCCTTCACTTCATCGAGGGAGGAATATAATCTGTCTCATAATTGATTTCTTAAGACTGCTTTGTAATGTCAAATACAGAACTCGTCTTGTCCATGGTGATGTGGGGGTGGGACCGATATCACAGATCCTCATATCTACAAGGTTATCTGTGATTTTACTCCATATATCTACGGGGGGGCAGGGGAGGGCTGAAATCGTTCATAATAGGAAGAACGGGGCTGCAGATATTGGGTGTCTTCGCAGACCCAACGGTTGCAAAGGATAAGGAATTGGCAGGGAATAAGTTCAAGGATAACAGTTTTCCTATATGTTAGAAAGCACATTATTGAAATTATCACTCTTTGGTTCTTTTGGTAAAGTAACGTAGAAAATAAAATAATATAATCCGACGTTTCGGTTCCAACACAAGCGACCATCATCAGGTAAGAATGAATGATAAAACAGACACGTCTTGGTGTATGTCTTTGTGTGTCTCTCTCTGCATGTATGTCTGCCTGTGTTGCTTCCGTGTCTGTGTTTTATCATTAATTCTTACTTGATGATGGTCGCTTGTGTTGCAATCGAAACGTCGTATTCCATTATTATTTAATTTCTTTCTACGTGACTTTACAGAAAGAGCCAAAGAGTAATTCCTGTAGTCACGAAAGCTTCGAATCTAGTTTGAAATGATCACATTTTTTATTTGTAAAAGAAGTTAGATCAAAGCTTGACCATAATTAATGATCACTAAAAATCAGCAGCGATAGTGGCAGCAACATCATGGCGTCACAGCTTCGCAAAGCAGTCTGGGCATTTCCAAGATGACGCGGGAGTTGTCCCTTGGATCTGCAATGTCCGTGTAGACCCCCGTCCCATTCATTATCTCCGTGTCTCATTTTCTGAAGTCGACACTCAGTGCCATTTTCAAGCTGCTCATTGTTGCAGTTGATGTATTTTTTGTTGATTGAATTTTCTCATTCTTCATTTGGAGCCGAGCCATACATGAAATCGGCACGCGACAAAAACATTTCACTTTGATTTTTGTTGGTAAGCATAATTTGTCCTAAATCCATGAGACCAACGTGTTGTAATGCAATTACTGGCAAATAAAAATGTGACACGGGCTGTCACGTCGAAGTGTGAATGGTGCAAATAGCTTGACATCGATGCGTGTCAGTAAACAGTGACGAGGAATTTTAAAGCAGATGTCCAAAAACGTCTGCGTTCATTCTGGCATGAAGGTATTATTATACCGATGGGACAAATCTGTGTGTGTAGTGGGGGAATACCGGGAAAGATAAGATGAGGTTTACTCAGTTTCACATTTTTAAAAAGTGCAAGTTAACCTTGAACAACCCTGCTACGTGTAGTATGTACATTGCTGGCATATAAACAATTATGGCAGAGCAACTGAAAATAATGTGCACTCTTGCAATTGCATTTTAATAGTTTGGCTTTATTTAGGCAAATTAATACATACTTTGAGATGCAAATACACACCTAATTTACAGACCAGCACTCAACACACAACATTTCAATAACATCGTTTCATTGTCAAATTAAAAAGGGGGATCATTTAACCAGCTGTTTCTCTAAATGTATCTATAGCATTTTTTTCATATTCGAAGCAGAGGTTATTAAGGCACCATTCATATGCAATAGATATCCAGAGTACAATCCACTTTCTATTAAGACTCAGTGTTGTTAAGACCATGACAAATAAAACTGATTAATTTACAAAATAGCACAGCTGATGTCGATTCAAGCCATATTCTCTGACATAAAACACCACAACAGATTATGTTGATGTAGTTTAAGCAACAATATAAAATATGCAGTCCTAAATGTCACTTTGTATTATGTAAGAATGAACATTTTTGTTTTCAGATAACTAAAGGATGCCATGTGCCATGCTACATTTCCTTTCAATGTGTTTATTGTAATTTTACTTGCATTGTACATTCTATTGCCATAGCTGTATTTCAAATGTCGTCTTACAAAACCAATACACTGGAAAGTAGCTTTCCTCGACTTATTTTGTCTTGTTTTACAACACATTCTCTATATTAAAATAAAACAATTGCAGACACCATAGCACACACCACCTTACTTGTGAACAGAACATTGTTTTCACTCCAGAGAAATTGCCATCAGAATGCACCACCCACTTACGACTGTCAGGCTTACAAGAAGAACACAGCGCCGTGAATTAACAGAAAATGCATACACTGCAAGCGGGCTTCTATTGCAAAGTACAGCATCCCCTTCGTTAATCACGAATTTGCTATCCACGATTTTGGCTATCGGCCAATCGCATCTGGAACTCTACACGACTGCATCGAGAGGCAAAGAAAGAACGTGATTAAATACAGTGATGAGTGCGAAGAGTGTGATGAGTGTGAAGAGTGTGATGAGATACAGTGATGAGTGTGAAGAGTGTGATGAGATAGTGTGAAGAGTGTGATGAGATAGTGTGATGAGTGTGATGAGATACAGTGATGAGTGTGAAGAGTGTGATGAGATACAGTGCAGAGTGTGATGAGATACAGTGCAGAGTGTGAAGAGTGTGATGAGATAGAGTGATGAGTGTGATGAGATAGTGTGATGAGTGTGATGAGATAGAGTGATGAGTGTGATGAGATAGTGTGATGAGTGTGATGAGATAGAGTGATGAGTGTGATGAGTGTGATGAGATAGTGTGAAGAGTGTGATGAGATAGTGTGATGAGTGTGATGAGATAGAGTGATGAGTGTGATGAGATAGTGTGATGAGATAGAGTGAAGAGTGTGATGAGATAGTGTGATGAGATAGTGTGATGAGTGTGATGAGATAGTGTGATGAGATAGAGTGAAGAGTGTGATGAGATAGTGTGATGAGTGTGATGAGATAGTGTGATGAGTGTGATGAGATAGTGTGATGAGTGTGATGAGATACAGTGAAGAGTGTGATGAGATAGAGTGATGAGTGTGATGAGTGTGATGAGATAGAGTGATGAGTGTGATGAGATAGTGTGATGAGATAGAGTGATGAGTGTGATGAGTGTGAAGAGTGTGATGAGATAGAGTGATGAGTGTGATGAGATAGTGTGATGAGTGTGATGAGATAGTGTGAAGAGTGTGATGAGATAGAGTGATGAGTGTGATGAGATAATTTACGGTAAGTTAATTTATGAACTATCATTTAATACGTTAATATTTATTTTATTTACTTTGTTTATCATAACCAATTACTATTTTTCGTTGTATTATAATTGTTATGTATGTAATAGCTTATTTATGTTTTAAATGCAATTCATTAAAAAGATAGGTTTTCATAGGCCAATATCATTATCCGCGAAACTTACAATTCACGAGCATCTCCAGAATGTATCCCCTCGCAGATGTCGAGGGGATCCTGTCGTGAATTTGGCAGGCAAGGCTACCATGGCAGTGGCAATGGTTCACGAAGTGGACTTGCAATCCAGAAGTCGCCGATTCGATTAATTCTCCCGGGGTGGCAGCTGAAACAATGATGCTAGTTTATTAAAATCCCCGTCGCTTCTGCCCCACCAGGCAGTATAACTGGGTTAGACCACGGCCGGTCTACTGGTAGGTCACGTGCGGTGAGGCAAAGCGCGGATGACTCCCAAAACTTCCAAGACGTCTGGCAAGCGCAGAAGAAGAAGAAGAGGAGGAGGAGGAAGAAGAAGAAGACCATCCAGAGAGGGGCACTCTCGGTCTCCGTCTAGGGGAGGCCCTTCCACCAGCAGTGGTGTGAGCAGCAATTGCAGGGCTGCGCCTTTTTTACGTGTTTGGTGGCATCACCTGCAAATCTACGGATTTTGTAGCATCGTGCAGCAGTAATACATTTCAGAAACACTGCAAACAATGTTGTTTAAGTCATAACTTAATACAACAAAGAAATTAACATTGTTTGAAAAGGTATGTTGATATCCTCACAAGACTGCGATAAATGTTGCTCTCGTGTGTAAATGTTCAATTGTAATTTCAACTTAGGAAACAATCTCATTTTGCAATCATATTCTCATCCTCTATACTGCTGTAAAACTAGCGTTTAAGTTTAATTGAAGATCATCGTATGCATGTTCATCCCTTTATTAACAAATATTCAATATGTCAATACCAAGAAAATAACTGGTTTAGTACAAATTATGCTTACAAGCAAAAATCTAAGTGTGTGAAACCATAGTTGCATGCCGACATTCACGTACGTCTCTAAACGCTAGAGAACCAGAACATCTGATGAACACAAAACAACTGTGGGAATACGCTGCGAACGGAGAAGGACGTTGAGAGTGTCTAGACGACAGATAATGAGACAGAGCAATACGAGAAGGAATGGGACAGGACAGGGGTTTGCACGGATAGAGAAGATCCAAGGGAGAACGACTCGGGTGATTTGGCCACATGGTCTACAATAGATGCGTATAGAATGCCATACATGGAATTAGATGCACAAGTATACGTATGTATCAATCTAGATTTGAAGTTTTCGTTACTGCAGGGATCCATACTCTTTGGTTCTTTCGGTAAAGTAACTTATTTTGAACCATACGTAACCAACCGTGCTAATCGGAGATGATTGGGAAGGACAACAAACTAAACACAAAAAGCTGTTCTCAAGAATTTAGTTTTAAAAACAGATTTAAAAATGTCTTCCTCATGATGAAAGGAAGAGCGTTCCAGACGGCCGCAGAAGCGCATCTGAAAGCGCGCGATGCAGTGACTGTATTTGTTCGATGGTTAGCCAAAAGCCGCTGCTGCGAGGATGTATGTATGTTGAACTTTTTTTGCACCGAATGTAACCAAGCATGCTTATCGGAGGTGCAGGATGACCGACGTTTTCGTGATGGTCTATACTCCAAGACGAGATCATCAAGGTAATACAAAATAATGAATGGCAGAAAATAAAATGCACTGAATTGACTCGGTGGGAAATTATCTCTGACAAAGCGGGTGACAAGGAAGCCGTGAAGCCGGTGGGAGACAGGAGCAGGTGGTGGTATCTTATTCGGCCCCATCATCTCGAAACGACGATGGGAGGGAACTAAAGAGGAAGATCATGCACGGAAATCAAAGATAGGTTCGTAATCCTTTCCCATTCGGATGATGTACACGTCATGTCATCATTTTTTCTTCCAATTACATTCCGATGACGTCATTGTACGTGTACGGAATTGGAAGTAAAAGGCCATGAGGGAGGTCGTGTGGCACAGTTTGGCGCCAGCTTTCATAGAGTGTGGTTGTGTCGCTACAGTTCTCTGTAGTGAGTACAATGTTTTTTTTTTTAAAACAGCTATGCCTTTCTCAGTAAAATTAATGCTAATGGGACCCACCCTGCAACTTGTAGACGTATCGAAATGGGAAAGGGTTAATTTGCGAGTATTTAAAAAAAAATGCTTTATCCATTGTTTTGAGAAAATAATTTGACGTGTTGAATTTTGAGATGAAATTCAATATTCAATGGCCCTAAGCTACTTAAACTCAAAATACATCAAGTCTATTTGAATGATATATCCTTTTTTTTATATAACAATAACATTATCATTGTTATTTAAGATGGGGCAAAATAATATACTCCAATGGAACCAAATTATTTGCTGACCAAACATTAAATCAGTATTCATGAAAATATTTAAATTTCCATCATTATGCAATAAACCCTGATGATGTCCCTGTGATATTTAGAATATATTTACAGTGTCTCATTATAAAGCTTCTATACAAACAAAATAGCTCTGATATTTATTTAGTAAAAACTTAATTTTTTGGCATTATATAGTCAATGTGTTTTGATCTTGTTTTGACATGTCACGAACAGATCACAATAAAGATTCATCGACCTATGCCTTTAACATGTTCTTAACGTGTAAAGCGGCTGTATGTGATATAATCCCCAAGTTACTTAATCACTGTTCGTAATTGCTTGTTTCTGTGCTTCATGTCAATAATATTAAAAGTCCTCACCAACTCCTGCTGACAAAAAACATTTAATGGTATGTTCACAGGAACA
Source organism: Petromyzon marinus (assembly GCF_048934315.1). Lineage (NCBI taxonomy): Eukaryota > Metazoa > Chordata > Hyperoartia > Petromyzontiformes > Petromyzontidae > Petromyzon > Petromyzon marinus. The sequence goes on along the minus strand of NC_133683.1, from coordinate 23,073,794 downwards.
TTCAGGTATCTTGCTGTTGTTGTTTTACTGTTTGTAATACCAGTTGTACGAAGACAGATGACTTTGGGTCTTCATTGCTGACTATATCATAACTTTACCAGTGCCTGCCTGTGGGTCTGCAGCGAGTTTACACCATAATCGGTAGCGTAGTCCATAACGCGTTTTCTGCATTATCGGCGAGCGCTGTTAATTCGCAACTTAACGTTACTCGCATTTCAATTATGCCATGAAGCACAACTTCCTGATGAACTGTAAAACGCGAAATGAACTAAATTAAATCCCAAAAGAGACTCGCTTGCTATTAGCATCTCGGCCATTAGTACGCATCAACAGCATTTCGGCCAAGTACATTTTAAGCACTGCCCCTTTTCCCGAGCTCAAATATAAACTGTTGGAATTTGTAACTATAGAGATGCACATTTTAATAATTATATACAATAAATGTAGAACACTGACTGCGTTGATACTGCCACAAGTTCCCTTGCCCAATAAACCCCACGACCAGCATCCTCAAACCAAGCCCTCCCCCTGCCTCCCCCCCTACCCTCCCCAATGAATCTGAACATAAAACACTGCTTTGCGTGTGGCCGGTTGGCAGGTTGGCTCGCAGCCTGGCTTACCTGCAGGTCTCCTGACGAGACCGCCGAATTACTTACAGACAGGACGTCTGGCTATCAGTCTGCCTAGCGTGGGGTGCCAACTGCGTAGCTGGCTAGCTCACGGGCTCACTGGCTGGCCAGCTTGCAACATTGATCTAAGCTGTCTGGCAAGCAGGCGAGCTCGCGTCGGGGCTAGGTGGCCAGAAGAGGAGACGACGAGCGGCCTACTGGAACGGGAGCGGGTGCCGCAGTACGGGCACGCACGCGTGGGGTTGCTGGGGCAGGGCGGCGTATCCCGGACGGCACACGCAGCGGTACGAGCCGTCGGTGTTCACGCAGTGACCGTTGCTGCAGAGCTGCGCTCGAGGATCCTGCTCCTCGCATTCGTCGACGTCTGAAGGTCACAGGAGGAGCAAGTTGATCGCGAGAGAGCGGGAAGTGAATGGCACATCAAAGTCAAAAGATATCGCTCAGCTAAAATGACGCTCAATCCCTGCTGGCGTGCCATCTAGATCCGTTGTCGCTGTCCTAAAAAATGTTGCTGTCCAAAAAATGTTGCAATCCTTGTGAAGAGTGATTTGAAAAGCACTCGTAATTGGTCAAATATATTTTAAAAGATCTGCTGTGCTAGTTTCAGGTCTTTTTTAACACACATGCAAGGACACCGATGATGATGGTGATCACGTTAGTCTTGTGATGATGATGATGGTGATCACGTTAGTCTTGTGATAATGGTGATGATGGTGATCACGTTAGTCTTGTGATAATGGTGATAATGATGATAATGATGATGATGGTGATCACGTTAGTCTTGTGATAATGGTGATGATGATGATGATGGTGATCACGTTAGTCTTGTGATGATGGTGATGATGATGATGGTGATCACGTTAGTCTTGTGATAATGGTGATGATGGTGATGATGATAATAATGATGGTGATCACGTTAGTCTTGTGATGATGATAATGGTGATCACGTTAGTCTTGTGATGATGATGGTGATCACGTTAGTCTTGTGATGATGAGGATGGTGATCACATTAGTCTTGTGATGATGGTGATGATGATGATGGTGATCACGTTAGTCTTGTGATGATGGTGATGATGATGATGGTGATCACGTTAGTCTTGTGATAATGGTGATGATGGTGATGATGATGATAATGATGATGGTGATCACGTTAGTCTTGTGATGATGATGGTGATCACGTTAGTCTTGTGATAATGGTGATGATGGTGATTATGATAATGATGATGATGGTGATCAAGTTAGTCTTGTGATAATGATGATGGTGATCACGTTAGTCTTGTGATAATGGTGATGATGGTGATGATGATGATGGTGATCACATTAGTCTTGTGATAATGGTGATGACGGTGATGATGATGATGGTGATCACGTTAGTCTTGTGAAAATGGTGATGATGATGATGGTGATCACGTTAGTCTTGTGATAATGGTGATAATGATAATGATGGTGATGATGATGATGGTGATCACGTTAGTCTTGTGATAATGATGATGATGGTGATCACGTTAGTCTTGTGATGATGGAGATGATGGTGATGATGATGATGGTGATGATGATCGTGATCACGTTAGTCTTGTGATGATGATGGTGATCACGTTAGTCTTGTGATGATGATGATGATGGTGATCACGTTAGTCTTGTGATGATGATGATGATGATGGTGATCACGTTAGTCTTGTGATAATGGTGATGATGGTGATCACATTAGTCTTGTGATAATGGTGATGATGGTGATGATGATGATAATGATGATGGTGATCACGTTAGTCTTGTGATGATGATGATGGTGATCACGTTAGTCTTGTGATAATGATGATGATGGTGATCACGTTAGTATTGTGATAATGGTGATGATGGTGATGATGGTGATCACGTTAGTCTTGTGATAATGGTGATGAAGGTGATGATGATGATGGTGATCACGTTAGTCTTGTGATGATGGAGATGATGGTGATGATGATGATGGTGATGATGATGGTGATCACGTTAGTCTTGTGATAATGATGATGATGGTGATCACGTTAGTCTTGTGATGATGGTGATGATGATAATGGACAACGAGGATGCTGTTTGATGAAGCTGATGATGGCAACATTTAGTTTAACGATGACAAAGACAATGACAATGATGTTGGTTTAACGATAATGAATGTGACAATGACAACAAGGATGATGTTTAACAATAACAATGACAACAATAAGAACTACGGTAACATTTTCGACAGTTTGATCTCGATGATAACAATGGCGGCTTTTGTTTGATGATAATAATGATGGCAATGTAAAATCAATGACAATGATGATGAAAGTGAGAATGGTGCATGATGTTGAAACATCCAAGGGGGGGGGGGGGGGGGGCAGTGGTTGTTGTGAAACCTCACGCTTATTAAATAAGGTCCTACATTCATTAAAAAAACACTCAATAAATGTTCACTGTTAAATATCAATAAAATATCAATACAATCTAAATGTTCATGGTTCCGTCAATTCCTCCCCTCCCCCACCCATGGTGATGAACGCATTGATGTGCTCACCGACACAAACGACGCTCAAGGTGTCGAGGCGGTAACCCTCATAGCAGTCGCACGTGAATCCCTCAGGCACACGCACGCAGCGCCCGTTCTCACAGCCGTGGGCGATGCCACACTCCTCCGCCTGCAGACCCTCGTATCGGTTGTAATTGTCTGTGGGTTCACCGGCCAAACAAGAGGATGTGTCAAGACAAAGAGGAAGCCAGTGCTCTTCATAAAACAACTCCTTTTGAGAGATTAAAACGGAAGTACACGTAGGTGTTCACGGTTGTGTTGTGCGGCTCTCCGATGTGTTTTCGGGTTGCACTGCGGTGTTGTTAACTTGCTGACCCGCCCTACCGGACATCAGTGGAAAAAGAGCACCAGAGCTCATCGCATCTCTCCAGTCGGAATAAAGATTCTGATTCTGTTCGGCACAATGCTCGACGTTTTGCTCCTGGGAGCTTCTTCAGGAACTCAATTCACCAAAACAAGGTACAACCCAAATACCCATTGGAGCGCGACTCAGGTAAGGATTTATAAGAATCACGACCGTAGGAACGATGTTACTCATGGCCATGGCACTCTGGTTGACCCGAGAGGACACGTGACCGATGTAGTCTACAAAGGGCCACAAGCGGGGGCTAGGGATGGTCACGTGGTCCGGGTCCAGATCCTGCTCGAGGATTCTGGAAGGTGGTCGTGGCCAACCGGCGGAGCCAGCCACGCCGCAGAGGATCTAAGTTGGGTCTCCAGAGGGACTGGCATTGTTGTTCATCCTGAAGAAACCTTCGTCTATGCTCTACGTTCTCCATTCTCCGCTCAACGAGTCTCCAACACGTGGACCTGGACCTGAGCTGTGGTCCCGGTCCGTAGTCGCTAGTTCCATTGTCATTGGTGCAATTAGCCTGGTGGTGACCACCAGGCTAACTACACTAGATACGTTGTCATTAGTGCAGTTAGCCTGGTGGTCAACCACCATAGGTTGTTATTCTGTTAAGGGGCAGTTACCCCGTGTGTTGGTGTTAAATAAATGTATACTCTTTGGGTCTTTCGGTAAAGTCACGTAGATAGAAGGAAAATAATAAAATAATGTATTATTAATTATATTATTAATAATACATTATTTTAGTATGAATTCCTGCAGTCACGAAAGCTTTAAGTCAAAATTTAAATAAATGTGTTGCCTCCAAGAGTACGTCTGCGACTCAGTTGAACTCACGACCTGTATGTATGTCATAATCATAATCTTTATTGATACTGAGGAATACGATGAGCTATACAGCTCTTTTTCACAGATGTCCAGTATTTCTGAATACAGTATTCCCTCGTTATTCAAGAACTTGCTATCCACGAATCGCATCTTGAACTCTACACAACTGCATTGAGAGAGGAGCGAGAAGGTCAGTGATGAGAGAGAATGTGATGTGAGAAAGTGATGATGTACAGTGATGACATGAAGTGATGAAAGATAAAGTGATGAGATAAAGCGATGAGATATAATGAGATCATGTTCATGTATTTAATACCTTAATTTCGTTTTTAATTAAGGTAATTAATTTAAAAGATAGGTTTTCCATAGGCCAATATAATTATGGGCGAAATTTGCTATTCATGAGCATCTCCGGAATGTATCCCTCGCAAGTAACGAGGGAATACTGTGTATATATGTATATACATGTTATATGTGTGTATATTTGGTGGTATATATATATGTACAGCGGCACTCACAATCGTCAGTGGAGTAGAGCGGCAGGATGCCGGGCATCAGGTCATGGCCGGCGTTCTCCTGCTGCCCGGGGTAAGGCTGCATCTCTGTGAGCCCGCGGAAGGGCAGGTGCCCCTGCGCCCCAGTCTGGGGCGGGAAGTCTCCACGCTCGGCCGGCAGGAGGTGAGGCTCAAACGGGTACTGCTCGCCGAAATGAGGTTCCTCGAAGGTCTGCGCCTCGGCGCGCATGCGGATGTTGCACAGCGTGAGGTAGTCGTCTGCAGCAAAGGGCGAGAGAGGGGAGCGGCGGGCGGAGGTCACGGGAGGGAGCGAGAGAGAGAGACACAGAGGGAGCAAAAAAACGTTAATGCGAATCCAACGCCGCGCTTGCTTGGAGCGATGGCCGAATTATTCATGAGAATGAAAGTCGTTTTTCGTTATTGTGACCAAGGTGACGGAACTCCAGGATATATTGCTATAGGTTTTCGCGGTTGAAAAGCTCTCCAACGTGTTTGCAGGTTGTACCGCGTGTTATTTGGCATGAGAGGAGTGACGGCACACAACAACGAGCGGAGCGCCGGGCAGCGAAAATGCAGCGAATTTGCGCAGTAGGGGGCACAGCTGGTGCATATGTCAGCCATCTCGGTTAGTCAACACATGGCACCTTGGATCTGTCCCGTGACCTGTCACAGCAAGCCTTCAATACTTTGCATAGCCTCAGAGTGCACCTGGCCTGGCACCGTACATAGCCAACCGTGCTAATCCGCACGATGTCTGACGTTTCGCTAATCCTGGTGGTAGCTTTTTTAGGCACCACCTGGTAAATAATAATTCCTCTGAGAAATCCCCCGGGTGCTAACCCAGCCAAGTTTTCAAGTGTATGAGTTGAAGGGCTTAGCCTGGTTTCCAATAACTATAAAAAAAAATCCCATCATATAACATTTGCTTTTTCACTTAGTTTGGCTAAATTCCAGCTCTGAGAAAAACAAACGTATCAGTTTGACTGCTATTTGAAGGAATGCAGTGGTACTTTTGTGATATCTCTTTCTTGCAGAGGTTATTCTCGAACACCAGGTGAGGCGACACATTGCTCTATTAGAGTTCCTCAAGGATGCTGCCTCTCATGACGTGAATATGAAAGCAAAACAATGTAATAAAATTGAGGAAAAGTCTAAATTAAATATGAAGCATATATATTGTCTTGCCAGGTATGGTTGCGCACACCTGTAATTGAACACTTTGGAGACAGGGTCGGTGACCTGTGCATAATTCAGAATTTGCTGTAAAATTGCCAAGTCGCAAGGTTTGCCAAGCGAGGTCGTAGGGAAAATAGGTTTCTGACCTGTCCGAGCAGATCTTCGAGCGATAATATTCCCTTCACGTTCATTTGGAAAAGTGCCGAGGCAAAGCGTAGTTTGCATGTGTGTGAAATACAGGCCACTGCAGCGAGCCAGCTTAAAATGTTACACATGAGGTTCTACATGTCCACTCCAAGTAAAATCTGTTCTCTGTATTTGCGTTGATTTTTCAGACCCCTCTGAATACATCCTGTCGTATTGCCTTTCTCAGACGGTCCCTCTTGGTTTTCCCTGCATCCAAAATTTCCTCGTAAGGATTTATTTCTCTTGGCATATATTACTGTCAGAATTTGAGAAAAGACATTCGAAGATGGGCTGACCATCTCTTTTTAAAACAATAATAAAATAAAACTACAACAATAACAAATATTCGACAATGTAAGTAAAGTGTATAAACAAGGGCAATTAAATTGACAGATGCATCATCAGAGCAGTGTATGGTCATGAGTCACTGAACATGAATACATCTGCAGACCTCTCGCTGTCAGTGCTAAAGCCGGCACTAAATAAACATGAGCAATCGGTACGCAACGCTCCTCCAATTGTTTGACTGTTAAGAAAGGTGAGATTGAGCAGGGCACATCGCTGGATGAAGGCCGGTGCTTGAGACTAACAATGGAGCTGGCACCCTAAAGAATGGAGCACACACACCGATTCGATTGCTCCATCTCCAGAGTAGTCGTATTGTTGGGCATGTTGCACATTCCCTCCTTCAGCTGCAATTCCATCACCAGTCCCTCATCCATCCAACATCGTCCGTTCTAGCGCTGCGTCATGCTCAAGCACTACTATGAGTCAGTATGAGTTCCTCTTTATGTGTAATTTCCAGCATGCATCTGTCAATGCCAGAATCGTACTTTTCAACGTTTATTCCATCTTCTTGAAAACTTTGGGCAGAATGCCACTCGCTCTCAAAAGGGTATACCATACAATCTGACGATAAGGAATTTAACCATAACCTGTGCACAATGGTTGAAAAAGTATAAATTTTTATGTTTAAGGGGAAGCAGCTGGTGAGGTAGAAGAGGGTGCGGGGATAAGATGACGTCTCCACTGAACCACACAATTTGGGATGATGGAAATAGACATAGGCAGAAAAAAGGAAGTTCTTGAGTCTACTGAAGATCAATTATTTTTATCATGATAATTATTGAATTTGTTGTAACCCAGCAAGGCCTCATTGAGTTTCTGACACTTCAGGAGGGTGCTGCCATATTCTGTAATTGTTAAGTGTAATCTAAATTCAATAATTTGCTGGTAATTTCTAGGCATTGGGATGTTTGGCCAATGCTAGTTACATTGGTTGTTTTTTCAGCTACGAGAGAAAACCAGATAACCTAGATGAAACCCATGCTGAACAGGGAGGGAATATACAAACTCCACACGGAAAGGCACCCAAGACAGGAATCGAACCCAGGGCCTTCTTGCTGTGAAGCACAATTGTCACCACTGCATGACCCTGTTTGCCCTAAAATACTCGAACTAAGCACTGGAAAAAATACGTTACAATGCTGCCTAACAATTATAAAACACGCAAACACTCTACCTGATAGTCTCCATCAGGTTGTGGGTTCATTTCCCAGGGGTTAAGGTAAATACAATTATTACAACTTTGTGATAAGTTAACAGTGGGTTTTAAATGGATAGACTGGTCCCTGTCACATGAATATGGAATTTCCACAACAGCACTGGCTCATGAACGCTTGAGTATGGAACACTTGTATTGTCAGTGCAAATACATTGCATTCTTTATAACATCTTGAAAAGTAGCTTTTGAACGTTTTGCATTATCATCTGCAATAGATTGTACACTTCCCTACCAGCAGATTGACTTGGAATCTAATCAGAACACATGTATTTGTGTTTCCAAATTTATGATGTCTATTTGTGGGTAATTGTCAAGGGTTGGGCAAACAGGAGGGGAGGCATGGCAATACGCCAATAATCCTTGCAGTGCTGCTGATCGGAATACAAAACGTCTAAGACATCCTACTAAAATACACATTTGTACAAACACGCACTGTGTGTGTATACATACATCTTTAGGTCAGTGGACATGACCCACAGATTTAGTTCTGCAGGAGGCGCTTTGCTCAGTGCTTACATAATGCGGCAGCTCACTGGAGATGATGCATTTTTTTCAGCACTCCATTTACTCAGTGCCGGAGCAACAACTCTGGTGGCCCCGTGGAGCATTTGTCTTCATATGAATGGCTCTGTTTTTTAAACGATCCGTCAGTTCACTGGAAGTCAACTGTCCACACCTTTTACCAGCCCCTCCAAACGCCCCCCTCACCCCCTTGCAAAACGGATAACGCGCAGCGCAAAAGAATTCCGGTAAATACTCGTCAAGTGCCGCGTCCGGTTTGACATGCGCCATCCCAACGCGGCAAGGAATGGCAAACATGTGTGAACGCTTTACTGCACAGATGTGTAGAGCTGCAATTGAGCAGGCTCTGCGCAATCCAACACTTTGCCGAGTTCGATGGTCGGCGTGGAGATACCAGTCAAAACATGTGTGAGAGTCGCTATACCAAAACAAACAATTGGCCGATGCTTGTCTCTGTCTATGGCTCTTAGCCAATGCTGGAAATTACACATTATTATGGTGGGGCCAGTATGTCAATAAGTCAATGACTGTCGACTTTCCACGAAGTGGCACTTGCTTTATTAACCCCATAGAAACAACCTGTTGAGTCGTGGCGCTAAAATATTTTATTGAGCCATGCTACATAAAAAATATTCCATGCATACCCACCCACCTAAAAGGATTTATGAAAATCAACAAACCGTATTATCTTGTGACAAGCTGTTTAAAGATACCACAAACCCCATATGTCGGACACATGTAACATCCGAGACTGTACCTCGCATGATGTAAGACCGGACTTCGCAAATCAAATATCAGTCTATTCTTATGACTGTGATTTTAAGGTCTAGGTCTTAATCTCTTAAAAAATGTTCCCTTGTCATTGATTTTTTGCAATCATGTGCCAATGGCTGTTTCAGCAAACACGTGAGCCTGACCCCAACTATAGTGCCTAAAAGGTAAAGGCACAGCCCCGCAATTGCTTACGCCACTCTTGATGTGATGCGTGGAAGAGAGTGTTTTGGCCGACTCTTCCACGCTCACCAAACATCTTGGAAGTCGGAAGGTTGGGGAGTGGCTCGCCACACTTTACCCCACCACATACGACCCGTTGATTTACGAAATGTGATGTACTCCTTTATACTTTTGGGTAGACAGAGGAGGGTGGACTTAAAAAATGCACCCATTGTTTCAACTGCCATGCCAGGAGCTTGAATTGAACCATTTACCTCTGAATTTCAAGTCACGTGAGCTAAACATTACACGGTGACAGTATTCACATTAGAGCATCGTATGTATGTTAAACTTAAATTTTGATTTAAAGCTTTCGTGACTGCAGTAATTCATATTCTTAGTTTTTTCGGTAAAGTCACGTTGAAGGGAAACAACAAAATAATAAAATATATATAAAACAATAAAAAAAATTCTCACGACGTTTCGACCATAACTCAAACGGTCGTCTTCAGGTGTTTGAGTTATGGTCGAAACGTCGTGAGAATTTTTTATTGTTTTATATATATTTTATTATTTTGTTGTTTCCCTTCAACGTGACTTTACCGAAAAAACTAAGAATATGTTAAACTTCTTTCGCATCGTACGTAGCCAACCATACTAATCAGGGGTGCGGTGAAGGACAACAAACAAAACACAAAAAGCAGTTAGAATGAAAGGAGTTTTCAATCTAGATTTAAAAGTGCACAGCTGCAGTGGCTTTCTAATATCGAAAGGAAGAACATTCCAGACGGCCGCAGAAGTGCATCTGAAAGCGTGTGATGTAGTATAGTATACATGGCCTAGAGTATAGTATATATGGTAGAGAATACATGGCAAAATGGTGAATTTCTTCGAAGTCTTAGTTGTTTCAGGGCTCCATCGCTTTGGAGGATATTTAAACTAATTCTACACGGATAGTCAAAACAATCCACCACACCGCCCGCTCGGCATAGGCACGTGGGAGGGACTCGCAAACAACCGCCGTGTTCAATTTTCTGAAGTCACGTCAGAGCCCACGGTGGCCCACCTCTCTCCCATAGTCAAGTGCTAATCTTAGTTTTTTCACAGGGTGCAAAATATCCTACAATTAAAAAACACTGTGATGGCAGACAACCTACAAGAAAGCTAGAACAAATGAAACCGGCTAAAAGATGAAAAAAAAATAACCGTTTCCAGCTTTTCGCACAAAGCTCTCTCTTTTTGCGTGCGCGCGTAATTACGTGCAGTTACAAGAGGCAGGACCATGGAGCTTTGTTGGGAGTGAAGACTTGGCTTGCCTTTTTTTTTGCACATGGTGCACACACAAAGGTCACACAGTCTCACTTTCATATCTACACCCCTCCAAGTTTTGATAGGACAGGTCCTGACTGGCCACTCAGCAACGCAAACACCCAAATCACCGTGTTTTCTTTTCCATTTTATTATTTACTTAACATTCCCGAAGCCACGTCTTTTTCTTAGACATCGCCCGAACTCAACACAATTGCTTATTGTGCTCGGTGTGTGGGAATCCTGTGATGGGTCGATTTTATTTTTGTAAGTCGATATATGGTAATCAATTATTGTGGAAATATACGGCTTTGGGCACCACTTTATTTCAACATTCGATGACTACAAGTTCAACCAATGATAAAATCAATTATGTAATTGTTAGAGATGTTGGAATACAATACATCATGAATTATTATACATTTTCTTCATTATAACACGATTGTTTCCAATATTAAATCATAACTAAGCATGCAAATCAAGAAATTAAATATGTTATACCTTTTTTGTCAATTCACTGCTGGATGAAGGCCTCCCCAATACCGATTCGGCCATGGGAGCTGTTTCACTATACCTCACCACACTGGTCAGCGCGGGGGTCAGTTTTTTGTTCAAACAACACTTTCCACTGATTTGGCCATAGGCAAGAATAAAACCTAGGTCACCATATTAATTATAAAGTGCACTGTTCTGTCGCTCCACCCACACAATATAGAACTCCTACTAAACATTTTAAAACACAATGCATCCAACGAGTATCCTGATGTCGAACAATAGTTGTTACAAAATCAAGTGACAAGCTTGAATGCTGATTTTTTTTTTCCCCCATTGATAAAATTCAAGAACATCTTTACAAATGCTCATACAGTTCCCGTGCATCTGCCGTGCACGGACACATCTCCTAGGAGTCGGATTGAGCTTTCTTGAATCACTTAAAAAACACTTTCGCAAAGTACACGCCATAAATCACCATGACTTACTATTGAGCAGGCCAGATGCAGAGAGGGGCTTGCAAATGTTTAGACTCAAATTTTAAACATCACACAATTGAAGCAGGCTTTATTATTTGCTTTGACGGGGCACTTCACGTTTGTGCGCAGCTCTTAAAAAATGGAAAATCGATTGAGATTTTTTTTCATTCTCCAGTGGTTCAGTTTTCCCAAATTTGTCTCTGACAAGAAGAGGATGAAGACATTCCCCTTCTTCTCGGTCTGTGACTGACCATGCTCTCAATCTTGAACCTTACCCTATGTTTATTGAGCGTTGTTTCTGTCATTCCCTTCCCACCACTGGGTCATTCATCCAAGTGCAAAATTCTCATCCCAAGTTTTGCCCTTTCTCCGTTGTTCAGTATGTCATCTTAAATTAGAAATGTAGAATCCTTAAAAATCCGTACAGCATTCCATTTTAATGTACAGTATATATTTATACAATGATTATACACATATAGAGACACATTTAATGCAAGATTTCAATATTGTTTTCTACAAATGTGTACGCATTAGGCATGCCTTATTTCTCACAGTTCTTTTAACAAATTTTGGGAGTTGAGAAAGGTTGCTCAATAGATTGACTCACCGCCACCAAATTAATGTGGGAACTATACCACTGGCGCACACAACTGGGAGGACAACCAACACCCCATGTTCAATTGAGATGAAAACTACTTTTTTTATCTGACATTTAACCGTTCAAGTAGTGGCCGCGGCACAGCTGTTGTCCGTAGCGAGTGATCACTGAACTGATCCAAGGCCACCTACCCACCGCCTGCATCCTACACACTGGACAGTGGTAGCGTTTGAGAAATTTAAAAAATCCCATAACTGACACAGTGTGCGCAAATCTGCAGCTAGCAGTGGATTATATTAAAAAGGTTGTAAATTAGTATTGTTATGATATATACGCGAACAATATGGATGTTTTTTTGTGATATCTAAACGATAAGCAAATGTTGAAAGCCACCGGCATAGTAACAATGTTTATTAAAGGGACACCTCGATGTTTAGTGGCTTTCAGGCCAGGCCAATAGAATGTCTTTATTTTCTTACTCACATAGAGAACACTTATATATTCTGTCTGTAATGAAGTGCAGACATTTGTTAAACCCGTCTGCTGTGATTGTCTACTCAGCAAGATCGATTGAAGGTCAAACGCTTCGTTGCGCAGTGTTGATTCACCATTCAGAATTAATGAGACTGAAACCTAATGCTGCCTATAACCACACACACAAAGGAGGGTGAGCATAGTCAAACATCATGGGTTAAAGCCCAACCTGCTTTCATTTGTTCTTCCAAAGTGAACTTAGGGCCAGCTATTCTTGCAAAGTAGACTGCTATGCAGGCTTCTTGCTATCAAGAGGAAACTCCCATGCTCAGCTAAACCACTTGTGAATGTAAATAAATAAATAAAATTGCCGTTATGCATTTCCACCTCAAAATGGTTTGCGTGATGGTTTATGCTCCTAGACGAGATCAGAGAGATAATTTGTTTCATTTGTTGCAAGTACTTTGTGTGTAATGATTACAAAAATTAATGGAAGCTATCTACTCTGACCGAACAGAAGCAATGTACCATCACGCGAACTCCGGTCATCCTCGCAGCAGCAGCGGCGGCGGCGGCGGCTTTTGGCTGCTGCCATCGGACAAAGACGGTCACTGCATCGTGCGGATTCAGATGAGCTTCTGCGGACGTCTGTAACGCTCTTCCTTCCGATATTAGAAAGCCACTGGAGCTATGTATTTTTAAATCTCGATTGAAAACTAATATCTTTAGAACGGCTTTTAGTGTTTAGTTTGTTGTCCTCCCTCCTCACCTCTGATTAGCATGGTCGGCTACGTACGGTGCGAAAGAAGTTCAACATACATATTCTTTGTGTCTTTCGGTAAAGTCATGTAGATAGAAAAAATAATAACAATAGAATAAAAATACAAATAAAATGAATAAAAAATAATATATTTTTAATATTATTTTTTATTCACTTTCTTTTTATTATTTTATTGTTATTATTGTTTCTTCTATCTATGTGACTTTACCGAAAGACCCAAAGAATATGAATTCCTGCAGTCACGAAAGCTTTAAGTCAAGATTCAACATATATACAGAGCGCTCGATGACCAGAGGTTTTCGTGATGGTTTATGCTGCTCGATGAGATCAGCAAGGAATTGGTGGTTCGTTTGTTGTAAGAACTCTGTGTGTAATGAGTGCGAACAGCAAGGAATTGGTGGTTCGTTTGTTGTAAGAATTCTGTGTGTAATGAGTGCGAACAGCAAGGGATTGGTGGTTCGTTTGTTGTAAGAACTCTGTGTGTAATGAGTGCGAACAGCAAGGGATTGGTGGTTCGTTTGTTGTAAGAACTCTGTGTGTAATGAGTGCGAAAAATTACGGAAGCAACACACTCCGAGCTGGTGTGGAACGAGTGAAGAGTTGTGAGGCTCACCGGATGTTTTGGGTGGGCAGAAGGCGCATTCGGGCCCCCAGGCCTCGCCGTACAGGCAGCAGCACTCAGTGTAGGTGGTCTGTCGGCCCGCGACGGGCTTGCTGCACATCACTCCCTGGGACACCTCCTTCCAGCAGATGTCCAAAAAGACATCTGCACGGAGAGATATCATCGGAGCAGCAACGAGTTGACGGGCGAATGGGACATCGACATGAGAGCGGATATAAAACACACCAAAAAGCGGTGAATCTCATTTGCTTGCTTGCATTTAGCAAGTTTGAATGTAATCCGGAGAAGGGCAATGATCATTTAAGAAATATGCAAATGTTGCTGCTGTTGATGCTGATGTTGTTGATGACAATGGTCATGATAATGATGAGACAATTATGATAATGACAACATTGATGTTGGTGAAGACTATTATATCAATGCAGATGCTGTTACTACTACTGTTGTTGCTGCTGCTGCTGATGATAATGACGATGCTATTGATGATGATGCTACTGGAAGAGCTGCTAATTATGATGCTACTCCTGCTAATGATGACGCTGCTAATGCCGATGATGGTGACGACGACGACTGCGATGGCAACATTGAACTTGACGAAGAAGAAAGGAGACTCCTCTGCGGGAGCAGGATCGTCACCCGAGGAGGAAGCCGTGCGGTTGACGCAGCGCCGGCCAGTGTGGTCGAGCGTGAGCGGTGCGGTGCAGTAGCAGCTGTAGCTGCCCTCGCTGTTGTAGCACTGCCCGTCCACACAGCTCTGGCTGTTCTCACACTCGTCCACGTCTGAAGCACAGATGGCGATGGGCTCTCGTTAAAAACCGCCAGTGTGTTCACAACATTTGTGCCCCCCTCGTGCATCATCTCCACTGCGGTAGACTGGTGTTATCTCGTTTAACACGTAGGCTTTCGCGACCAATATCATTCATAGATGTTTTTCTTTCTATTATTTTTTGCGACACATTTATGGTATTATTTATATGGCTGCTTTTGGGGAGGAGGGGGAGTTGCTGCTTTTGACTGATACACTCAAATTAATATTGTTTTTTTCATATATATGATCATTTTTGGATCACAAGGTTAATATAGCTACAAATCACAGCTCTTCTAAGCATAAAGATTGGTACAGGCTGAGTATTCAGTGACAGATTTCTAATGCATAATAAATATTCATCTACATGAATCCAGACTGAATTTGTTTGCAGCGGTACAAATGAGAAATAATTTATGAGAATATACGTAAGAACTGCTTTTTGTGATTTGTTTGTTGTCCTTCCACCGCACCTCCGTTAGGAAGGTTGTCTACGTACAGTATGAAAGAAGTTCAACATATATGGATACAAGAAAAAAAATATAAATGAGAAAGCCAAAACGAGACGAAAATCCATGAAAACTTGATTCAAGTCTGGAAAGAGGATGAATCACTCCTGGCGGGGGTGGTAAATTTTGAAGTGCCTATTCTTATGTTTCTTAAATTGAATAATAATTAATTAATAGTCCTTTGTCAAGCCACTACTGGAACACGGCCTCCCAACATTAAACATTTAGGTAAACAGTGCCACTAAATACTCACTCTCTATCAACATCTGGTAGAGACTATACCTAGCACCTATCGGACCTTATACAAATTACTAAAATTAGTTAAATTAGTTTTCAGCAACAGTCAATTCACTCATTGGATTAAGGCCTCCTCACTTTGTGGGGGTCATGGGAGCATTTGGCTGCCACGGTGGCGAGATTTTAACTACCTCGCTTGGTATGCAGGAGGTCGTGCATTCCATTCTGACCCTGACGCCTGCTGTATGTTTGGAGTCTGCATGTTCTCCCCGTAGTCGTGTGGATTTTTCTCGGGGTCCTCCGGTTTCTCCCTTCCACGTGACGAGCCACTTCGTCGAGCTATCATGTGCGGCCAGGTCGCTTTTGATTTTTTTTTATAAAGTTCAGTTGGCCTAACCTGGTCAAATAATAAATAGTTAGTTTATTTGACATATTTCACCGTGCAGATCATTACCAATTGGGGTAGGGCAAGGACCATGAATTGAACTCAGGTCACCGGTTTCACAGTGGAATGTACTCACCACTGCACCACCGCTCCCCGCTGTGTAATGGGAACGCATGACCTCAATTGAGCCTCAGGGAGAATGTGATGCTGTTGGTCTTAAACTGCGATAGACTTTGCCAACGCAATGCTGCATGTTTCTCCAATCTGTTACACGATCACGATCTCCTCCTGGATCTTATAAAGCGGCATTCTAAGCCAGCCTTTGATGGTAACTTCTGCTAAAATAATTAAGTGCTTACAGGAGATCAAGGACAGGGTGGCCCATTATAACATCTTCATGAGATAAGCAAATGTATGATGCTTAGATGAAAGCCTGAATGTTATTGTTAAGCTCTCTAGAATGCATTATTATCACGAATATTTATATTGTATAATGTGAAATGCGATTAAAAAAAACACATACCTCACGCCAGTAAAGAAAGATTGCATTGAATTTGATAGTTTAAACACAGAGCACCTTCATCGAAATAAACGAGACGATGCGCGTGTGTGAGTATAAATAAGCCTCAGAGCCACGTCACTTTCTTTCCAACAAGGTAGAGGGGCTTCTTCATGAGAGGACGTTTATTGAGCTGTGTATGCCAACTGACCAGTGAAATAAAACAGGCGTGCAGGCACACTTCCTTGGGACCAATTACCGCAAGTGAGCACTCCCCTGTTCAACGTCTGACAAACAAGATGCGTATGGCTATCGACTTCATAATGGAGCACCTCTCGCCAAGGCGGGTGGTGAATAACAATCAGTGGCAAATCAAATGCGGTGCCCTCCCAAAGTAATCTTTAAATCCTGCAGCCGACGATCCAGAAATAGATTGGTCAGATGGTTAATCCTTGTCGGCCTGTGTTGAACACATCCACAATGACTTTTTTTGACACATGAAGTGGGGAACTCAGAGAAGTAAAGCTGTCAACCAACAACAACAACAGCTGCTGCTGTGCGTCACTAAGTGGCGGTGACGTCAATGCAGCGCTTGTTCATTTATAATTAATTATTGTAATAATTTGAGGCCACGTCAAGGTTCGAAGGCATTCTGGCAGGTCACGGGACAGACCCAGATGCACTCCTTAGGTGTCAACCAAAGACAAAGATCCCCCGTACAGCCTCAACAGACTGTTGGGGCAAGTGCTGTTAGCGAGCACCTATGAAGGCCGGCACAGCACACGAGGGTGTGGGGGGCCAGCACCACGCCCGACCGCCTTTGTCTCCCCAGTGGCGATGTTTACACACTGCACTAGGTATTAATTTCAGGCTGCGCAAACCTAGGGCAGGCTCTTGACCGGTTCAGATAATCGTCACTGGTGCTGGCCATGAACGGGAATCAAACTCTGGTCACCGGGTTCACAGTGTACACCCACACATATCCACAAGATTATAAACGTGAATCTACTGTTAACACTGGGATTCTACCTCGAGGTTGCCACACGTGTCCCTTCGATTGCAGTTTGGGTGTTGACAGCTGTTCTGTGAAAATTGCCGATGACGAATGCAAGTGGCATATGACGTGGATCACCACGCAAATGTCCTCATATCTCATATATAAACACTTTGTCCAAGAGACCTTGCATTAAATCATTCTCTCATGGGTGCCGGTCAATAATTAACAAATTATAACGTACAGCCCTTTGTCAATCCACATGGGGTTGTTTGACCAAACTTCACCAAACTGGTCAGTTCACATTGGTGAAGTGGTGGGAGGGGGGGACTTCCAGTTCAGATATCACTCGCCACTCATGTTAGTCGTGGCCAGAAATTGAACTCTTGTCACCGGGTTCACATCGCAGTGTGCTAACCACTGTGCCACCGCTCCACCCTGAAGGATAATATTGAAGATTACCAATATGTTTCGTGTTTTTGTGTCTACAATATGACTGATAGTGAATTTTTATCTGCATTTTTGTCCACGTTATCTATTTTTTTTACATAATCTACACACAAAGGAAAGCGTACCACTGGGCCTGTGATAATTCACTGCTCTTGATACTCTCCAGCGGGGCTCCTCAGAGCTCCCCATATTGGAGGCCTTTCTGGCAGCAATCGTGTAAGCAGGCAATTACAGGGCTGCACCTTGTAATTGGTCCATAGCGATTTCACATTCCCTTAGTCATTTCAATGATTTTCATAAATCCGATAAAAAAGTCAATTCCTTTTCTTGTTTACATAATGGTGCAATGCAGCATCTCGAGTGACTGCATTGGTTGTGTAAACTAATTACAAAACACTCGCATGCACACTCCTACTTACCATGCTTGAATGATTGTATCGTGTAAGGGGAAAACTAAAATTAATCTCGAATTACTGAAAAGCCAAATCAACACAAAAATTAAAGCAACCACATTTTAATGTTTTCCTGACCACTGGCAGACACTTCGCTGCATGGGATCGTGGCCGATGGTCAAGTACAATAATGGAGCGGCAGCCAGGGTATTCGAACGTGCCAGAGAGGACGTCAACCAAGGAGAAGGAGTAATGAAATCCGATACGAGGTGGATTATTATAACGCAGGATCGTGAAATGTGGCAGAGGCTTGGAAAAGCCATCCTGCAGTGGATTGAGCATAGATGTTGAACTTCTTTCGCATGGCTGATAATGATTTAAAATGTTGAACATTTTCATGCAAAAAACCCACAGGATGTTTTATGACTATACAGCAATATTCACAGATATGAGAAAGCTTTCATCCACATGGCCTTAATTTGTCTTTAATTGGCCCTTAACTGTGCTTACAATTCCTTGCATTCTACAATCGAATTTTTTTGTTAGGCACGCATATTCACAAATACAATAGTCAGTATCGCATATCATGGCCAATGGCAGCCACAGATGAACACAGCCGTCATTGAATAAATCACAGTGGCTGGGCCACTTTTGGGTTAAATTCCACACGCCCTAACATTTAGGTGAATATCTTTTTCCAAATTAACAGCGCACTCAACAGCCAGGGAAAAGTCTGGGGGGGGTAAGTACACACCAGATGGGCCAGAACCGAGTTGGAAATATGGACACACACCAAGGGGGTACTGAAGTAGAACATTTCCATGACCACCAACGTGATCTTGTTAACCCTTCTATAATTGCAACGCTTCTTAAATAACCTTTGGGCATTTTTCTAATTTTCTTAAGCTTCCTTTTTTAGTGTATGACTTTTCCAGAGGGCCAAGGGCGCATGTCTCTGTTTACAATGTAGAGTATACTGTATAGAGTACGCATATTGATCATAATAACAATTACAGCTCTTCATCAATATTAAGTAATTAATTCACGGGCCTTTGTCAATCTTAACTGGGCTCATAGGTTATTTGCAGGCCTTTGTCAATCCACGGTTGGATCAAGGCCTTCCCATGTTGTGCCCGTCATATTTCACCATGCTGGTCGATGCAGGTTGTTGAAGGAGCAGGGGCAGATATCCCTCGCCACTGATTTTAGATGGGAGAGGGATCAAACTAAGGTCAGTGGATTCATAGCGCAATGCACTACTCACTGTGCTACATATCTGTGTGTACATTAAATACTAAAATGCCATTTACCCATAAAAGCACACGTTGAATTACGTTTGGCAATTGTCTCCGGCATTCAACACCGCTCTGATCGGGGTTCTATTTAGGATAGGTATGTGTGCAATCATGACTGCTCAGACCACAAACCATCTTTCAATTCCCAGTGTATAAAACATGAAAGCCGACAATTTCATTGTGAGGAGACCTTGAAAACACGGAGGGGGGGGCAGTGTATAATGAGAAATAAAAGCATAGTTGCACGACATCGGCTGGTGATGTTACTCACCCGTGCAGTGCAGCCTGCTCCTATCGTACAAGTACCCGGTGCGGCAGTAGCACTTGTATCCAGCCTGAGTGTTCACACAGAGGCTGTCTCTGCACAACTCTTGGCTAAAGAGTGTGCACTCATCGGCATCTGTTGGCAAAAATAAACCCACACATACGGTGTTATCAGACCAATTGCTATGTCTATTCCTTCACATAATTATGTTTAATTTAGCTATTTAAAACAGTTCACAAAATGATTGTTGCCTTTAAGTTTCAAGTTTTAAACAATAAGAAATTGTGATTCAAATGAGAACAACAAAAGTTTTACTATGGGTTATTTCCCCAAATAATCATCCATAATCTTTCGCCAAACAATCCATAACCCCCTTTGTTTAATCATAATTTAGTTTTGTTCGTTTTCTGGGGGACTTTAAACGTGAGTGCAAGTTATGGAGATTTAGCAAATTCTGGAGATTGCATCAGTTTCCTGCTGACCTTACTTCTTTCTGATTGGCTCAGGTTACGTTATAAATTGAGGCCTCTCGAACCGGAAGTGGCTGTGCAAGAGTTTAAGATCATCGGATCAAGCTTTCTCACGAAGAAAGTTGAGTTGTATTTAAAAGTTCTCCATCGTATTCGAGGCAACCAACAAGCTCCTGACCACTGTTGTGAGCCACTTGCATCATGCATAGTGCAGTATATATCAGACAAGCCAAGTTCAAAGCATTTTCTTTCTCTCACGACAGTGGACCAGCGTTCACCTCTCTTGACAAACAATATACCACATTGTTTCAGATAATGATTGTGACCAGTGATGCGTCTGTGCGTATGGCACATTGTGCATAGTGCTATACTCATGCATCAGATCATTTACTGTATATCGTACGTGCTACAATGCTTTAATGCGCTGGGCATTTGCAGAAACTAAAATAACTTTAAGCGGCATAATTTGGCTTCGATCTGGCCAACCTTCGGTTTGTAAAGGACTTTTGCATGGTTGTTTATTGCTGTCTTACAGATTCACCGCAGAAAGCCAACATTTAACTTGATGCAGGTAAGCCCTTTCAACAGCTCCCAGACCATATCATCTGAATACATCTTATTCTCGTTTGATGGATATTTTGGTGCTGCTGGTTTTTGACCACACCTAAGCAGTCAAAGAACATACATCAAACAAGCAAAGCAACTTGTAAAATTACTCCAATATTGCACTTTCTTACAGAGTGCATTCCGTGCATCTGTGTGTGCGCGCACGCACGCCTGCACACACGAGACATGTGCGTGCATTACCGTGGTCAGTAACCTCAACCCAAAATATTTTTCTTTTCCATTTCTCGGCAATTAGCCTGCGGTTTGCGGGGCCAAAGGGAACGGAGAGTACAGTATCTATTTTAGTTGCACCAAAGCTAGAGGAAACGTGCATGCATAACCCGAACCTTTGGTTGCCCCAAGTACAACCACTGCTAAATATTGAGTTCTGAAATTGCAAATAAAACAACCTGTGCTCGGAAGGCCAAATGAGCCATCGCTCGGAGTGGAACTGACAAGAAGTTGGGTCCAGGACACCACCGTTATGTGTACTTTGCACAGGCACACCTGTGCCGTTCGTAGCATTTCACGAAAAAGGGAAATTAAGTTGTCACAGAAGCACAACAGTGAAAAATGCACCACAAACGTGTGAAGTGTCACTAATGTTATACAACTCTTGTCACACACACACACATACAGACGTATTAGATCATCAGAGGAAACCCCCCAACGTTTGATTTATAATACTGGGGGGGGGGGCTCTCTCTTATAATGTTGACAATACGATAATATAATTAATGAAGAGAATGTAGAATTTGGAACAATTAAAATGACAGCGAATTCGTGTGAATGTTTCTCGAATTCGTGTGTTTCTCGCATTGTCTTTGATTAACAGCAAAACATACATTATAATACTGCTTTTATCTGCTCTGTCAATAAAGCACTGTACTTATGAGGAACATTTTTCATCACAAAAAGACAAACAGTGAGGATGATCTTTTGAAATGAATTGTAACTCAATTCCAAATGGTTCATCTTCAAAGGGATGTTTTTTTCAGGCCTGTCAAAGTTGATTATTTTCGATACACTTTGCGCATTCATCTTTTTGATACTTCCCACAAACTCATAACTGCGTGTGCCATATCAGCTCAATACGGCAGGCAGTGCTGCCAATTTGAGCACATTCCTCTCTTTAGAAGTTAGAAGTACAAAGGGATATTTCCAAGCCAAAATGTAAACACAGCATTCCACCGTTGACAGTGAGACAGGTGTATGACAATGATGACAGATCTTCGATTGATGGGTTTCAATTGATGCCTGGTGGTAGGTGTCTGTTCATGAAGTTATGCTAAATGACAATGATGCCGATGATGACAGCAGGCCAGAGGCATTCAATACGGATTTTTGCCAAACTGCCAATGTGGGAGCCCCCTAACAAGACTATTGAGACTCCTGTACGTTTCTCTTCAGTAAATAGAGCGGCAATACGATCATAAAGATGTAGGCAAGCAACGATCCATCGATTGATATGTTACAACCACAATAAATGCATGAAATTGTGCGTGAAAGAATGGATCACTCTGGGATTCAATTGTTGCAAGTAATGGGTTACGTAAAAAAAATCTGTTCCTGAATTGTGATGCCTAATTATGAAAAGTTACCGAATCATAGATTCCGGAGTGGGAGGAGGGGGAGGCGATACTTTATAGGCCTCGCGATGAGGAACAGGCGATGCGAAGTGAGTTGCTGACTGAAATGACAAAGGTGCAATAACCACCACTAAATATCGGCTGCTGATGAGGTTTAAGATGATAAACGGTGGTGGTGGTAGTGATTATGATGATGCCAATCCACATTGCACAACATTTCGAAATCAAACTCAATACCAACCTCGATATCCTCTCCCGTTGGGGCTTGGGACGAGTCCTTTGCCTTCTGGACAAAGTTCGTTAAATTCCCCTGCAAGATTCAACAACAAACAACGCAAAGCCATCTGGGCTTGCAACGATGTGGAACACACACTGTCATTACGAGGGTAACTGACCATTAACAATGGGAGCCTTGATGTTATGTATTTGAAGCAAGGGCAGCTGGTAGTTGTAACAGCTGGCAGTTGGCTGTAGCGAGAGTAAAATAAGAAATATATATTTTTTAAAAACTGTTTCTTTCCAGTTCAAAACCACAGACAACGTAATGCCAGAAAATCCCGGCAGCGTCCGGGAAAGTTACTTGTTCGGAAGAGATGCGGGCAATTTTATTTTCAACGTCGAGGGGTTTACATGTACGACGGCGGCAAGTCAGATCAGCTTGGAAATAAACTCTCTAGAAAGTACAGTTCTCACAGATCGCTTGGCTGGCCGACTGTCAACAGAAGTGATGTGAACGCGAGATTCCACTGTGCAGTGCTGTAATTTCTGGGTGTATATTCTTCCACCAAACAGACTTAATTTATCCTGTACATTCGAGCTGGTGTTTATTGAAGAGGCCATACATTCTTCAAACATTTAACCTCTATTTGTTTTACCAGCACAGGTTTGTATGTTCCTCAGTACAGCATGCGCTTTATTACAAATAAGCTCAAAAGCCACTCTACCGGTGAGATAGTCCAGTGACTAAAGTAATGCATTCAATATTAGAAGTCAAATGCTCCAAACAGTCACATTCAATATGCTCAATACCGATGAGGGGGGGGGGGGGCATGGTAGCACAGTGGCTAACACACTGCGCCATGATATCAGCTACCCGAGTTGTGACATCCAACCACAGTTGGGACCACCCCTTCACCAACCCGCACTGGACCAGCGTGGCTAGGTTATGGTCGAACAACTCCCACAGCCAAACGCAACGTGAGATGGTCTTCATCCAGCAGTGGATTTGCAATGCCTCTGTACATTATAGTGCAAATATTTCAACCGAGGTGGCGTAATTGCATTCCAGAGCAAGTATCTCTCTGGGTCATTTATATCAAACATTTGACATTCACGTTGCTGTGCCAACCCACGCACGTACGTGGCTATCGCATAGGAATCCATATCACTGTGCTTTCTTTACCGAGCCACAGAATTTCTAAGCGCCAAGATTGCTCGTGGCTGTAATTCTGAGGTCCTGCTCAATGTTGTGAGCCACCCATGTGCTCTTAATCTGGGTTCTCCCTGTAAACTGAGAAAGGGGCCGCGTAAACTATTATAGCAACAAAAAAAACAATCCTTTTGTAAAAAGTGCGAGTGTTTTTTTTTATTCTTCCTCAGAATTTCCTGAGAAAGCGAAAACAGAATTGCGTAGGAATCTGGAGGCGATGCTATGTCAGCATTGCAAATTGCGGACGAAGGGATCTTATAGAAATAAAGACTTCAACATCCTACATGGTCGCTCCCTGCTGCTACCCATCTTGAGAACAGTCTTAATCCAGCCGTGTGCATAGGTATGTCAAAAGCAACAGGATAGGCAGCTTTGTTGTAAATAGACCAAGACGTTTCAAATGGGTTAATGCTTCTCAACAGTGGCTAATTCTTTTTGTATTGTTACACTTGATATGCAGAGGCCCTAGACCTATAAACACAAAGCAGCCGTTTATTACGATAAGCAGTGCAATGAGTGTATGTGACAGCTGACGTGATACTTCAATCATCAGGGTATACGAGTATAGGGAGACACGTCGCTTTCGTGAGTTTCAAAGTGTATCTCTGACAGGAAAGAGGAAAGATGTATTCTTGTCCCATATTGAGACAAACGCACACGGTGCAGAAGTTTACAGTAGACGTAGACAGTATGCTAAGAGTTCTTCAGAGAAGTGACAAGTATACTAGCAATAGAAGAGAAAGAAAGGGGCAACAGACTGAAGAGGAAGCGACGAGTGTATCTGAAAACGGAATAATCAATCGGGGCCCCAGCTTTACACCAGATGCTGTTAAGCAGGACCGGGACCGCAGTCAGATATTTCCTGGGAGCTCCATCCGATATATGACAGCGGTATTGAATGGGATCAATTCGTTATGAAGCAGGATTTTAAGGGAACATGATTGTGGCTTAAAGAAAAACTCAACACCACACGTAAATTAGTTCTTACTTTGTATATACGTACCTAAGCTGTGTCCGAGGAAGTCCCAATTCTGTTGAATACTTCATTAATAAGGAACAGTACACTTTCCTATCACGGTCAGGTGCTGAATTATCGCTCTCTAGTGACGCCACTGCACTAATGGATTGAAAGGCATGAGTGCCATAGAAGTGATATAACTAAACACAATAATGAGGTACCTGGCTGTAAATTTAAAGTCATTTTTTTCTCATGAACAAATCTTCAAATTCGGGTCAGATAGCCCGTGGCACGTAGCCCAGGTGTGTATCAACAACATTAGTGCGCTTTGCCATTGGGATTGCCTTCTGTGCTTTTTACGGCCCTTTAATCAATCCACTGCAAATTCAAAATATACAGGTGCCAGGAACGGGATCGAACACACGACCTCCTGTATACCAGGCGAGATAGTTAACATCATCTTGCCACCGTGTCTAACTATATGGATCCTGGTAAAAACCAGGGCAGGTAGCACCCCTCAGTTGCAGGCCCGTGCCTGTGCCCTAATCCTTACTGGTCCCTTCCAGCGGGCAGGGCGAGGGCTCGCAGTCGGTGCCCCAGCCGGCGCCGACGGTGCAGCAGCACTCGTCACGCGTCACGTTGCGCCCCAGGACGTTCCGGCAGACGTTCTCGTCATTGACGTTGAAGTAGCACTCGCGTCTCTCGGCTGGTACGTGGGCTGCAGGCACGCCCACCGGCTCTGCCAGGGCAATGGGGACGCACGCGACGACGATGACGATCATGATGATGATTCACCTCCACTTCAACCCAAAATAATCGTGAAGCAAGCATCACACACCGAATTTTAAAACTACATGAAAACTTGCATTTTTATTTTAAATCAAGTAAGGCCCACTGAGCTGTCTAGGTCTTTTTCTGAAGTGACACGGACACAAAGGATAGCTGAACGAAGTGCGGAAATGTAATTTTAATTCATGGTCCACAGTTCTGCTTCTACTGAACCATTTTTGCTGATAGGATGCAGTCCCCTGAAGGCCGTGTGGCCGATGGGTTGTGGAACAAAAACTAAAATTTGAACGTGGAGAAACAAATATGGGAACGAGCCACATTGCCCAAATAAATTAAATGGATCAACCAAAATAAGCATTCTATTCAATGGCAATAGAACGCCCTAAAGTAATGCTTGCTATTTATTTTGCATAATGTGTTTTTACATGGAACTAATACATAATTGTATTAATTTGGCATGAAAAGATGTAGAAATTAATTGATGTACATGTATTCCTATGCTTTGCATGCATTGAGTTGTGCAAGAGAGAATTAATCATTTTTGATACATGAAAAGTCTATGCAGACGAAAATCCCATTCATTTAAGCTGTAAGAGAAAATAAAACTGCAAATGCGGCAGAAATAAATATAAAGAAATTAAAAAAGGTCGTAAAAACAACACAAAAATTTTATATTCTTGAATTAAATAGCAACCTCGAATTATGACAAATCATTACATTTCCAGATAGGTCAAATCCATCACCTCATTTAAAATATCGCTCAATGGCGAGTACTATATCTTAAACTGTTGTGCAAATTTTAACTTCAGTCTGTGGTATCTATGTGTCATCTGTGTAGTACAGGTGATGTCTATTACAATTTACATTTGGGCTTAGGTATCGTCAGATTACAGGTGTTCTGCAGATTAAGGTATAGGGTTTGAGTATTTACCACGAAGTCTGGTCTCTTGTCGATATGGGTGCTGCGGATAGTGCTCTGATGAATCCACAAATTCTGGGAGTGAGACAAGACGAAAGGTTTACATTGAGCAATCCAAATTGAAAATATGCCCTTATAATGTTGACAGTTACTATCATTTGTCATGTAAGTGTGAACGAATGCAGCGAGATAATTTTAACACAGCCAGGCAGGTTGGCTGTGCACGCCCGTGATCCAGCACTTTGCAAGCAAGGGTTAGCAGATCACACACAATTTGGGGAAACTCTCGAACCTGCTGGGCTTGTGAGGTAGCCACGAAAAATTGTACAGATATTTCGATTCTTTCATCCATCTGTGTGGAGATCTGCGTGTTTATTCCCTTGTACGGGCAAGTTTTCGCCAAGTCCTCCAGTTTCCTCTAACTTGCAAAACACTGGAATTAATTAATGGAATTGGCAAAACGTGCAAGTGCAGGGCACTCCTGAAAGAGTCTTAGGACTCAGTGAGGCTCTGCTTTTAATATTCCTTTTCCTCATGTAACAGCAAATCACCGCATTCGCACAAACCATGACAGATGCGAATACTTGATGCACACATGGAAAATGAAAAACTCTCCAATGTGCGGCTGTGGTAATCCAGAACAGAGCATACAACATATAACGATGCACTGCCCGATTCACAAATGCGAAGGCGACGTTACGGCAATACCGACGCGGTTGTCTGGCTTGACCACCTCAATGTGAAATTGTAGTTGTTGCTCTACATCTACAACAGCCATACGAAAGAAGATCTACCTGGGTATCTTGAGTATCCTGGGATGTTGTGGATTCCAGCCTGCAGTGGTTCTGGTTGAGGAGTGGAGGGGTTCCCGTAGACAGCTGAGAATAAACATACAATGCACACGTGACAGAATTGGCAGTTGCCACGTAATCATTTCTCAACATTTAGCACCACAAGAACTCCCAGGTGTTGTAGGCGTGGGACTCTGATGTGGAGATGACTTTGTTGAGTGTTAACCCTCGTAAGCAACAGTTTGACTTCGCCTATTCTGGTTTCCTCCCACATGAAACTGTTGAATAAATAGTGCTGAACAAACACTTCAATGTGGCACTCTCTGTTAACAAAAGTCTCGAGACACAGTGGGGCTGTCCGGTGAAAATTAAGGACGTAATAAGAACAATAATTTACATTGTGAGCCGAATTTTTCATCCGTGGATCCCAATGCGCCACCATGTATGGAAAGCAGGAATTAAACAGAGCCTGCAGGGTAAACAGCCAGAACTAGTGGGGGGTAAAGGCCAGTTTAAAGAGGTGAGTTTTCAAGACAGACTTCAATAGCTCCAACGACTCCGATTGTCTCATTAGCAAAGGCAAAGCATTGCTACAAAGCTTGGGGGGAGCTGCTCTGGTAAGAGCCCGGTCACCACAGGAAATGAGCCTTGACCTTGGAGTGCTGACAAGAAGGCGATCTGAAGTTCTCAGGGACCTTGCTGGAGTGTAAAAATGGATCTCACTTCCTGCGAATATTGTGGTGCTATCTCATTGAGTTGGGTTAAGCCAATGAGCGCCGTGTAGATGGATCACGATCTTACGACTGTGGCAAGAGCCCGTATCCCATTGAGAAGCCGTGCCATGGGCTGTGCGGCTTGTGCCGGACGCTGTTCGTGGGAAAGAAGGTTGCCTCTCACCAGTGGGCTCTGGCACACACTTGCCGAGCTGCGAGTCGAACTCCTGATAGTCATTCGGGCAGATGCACAGGAAGGTGCCCTCCTCGTTGTCGCACAATTCCGAGCCGCACACTTCGGTGATCGTTTCACACTCGTTGATATCTGCCACGAGAGGACGGGGGAAGCGTCATTGTCGGGATGAGTTTATCTCGTTGAAAGATTCGTTTGTAATTCGGTGATAACAATAAAAAAATGTACCGGAGAAACCTGCTCAGGTGTGCTTTCTGTTTCATCATCTGCGTTCATCAAATAAATTAAATTCCTTTCCAACTTTTTCCCCCCATATATTAAACAATTACGGGGTAGGATAGGGTTCGCTGGGAAGGGGGCAGGGGTAAGAGGGGAGTATGTGACTTGGTTGGGTGGAGAGGTGTGAGTCCACATTAAGTTCCTGTTCTATGGACATCATTGATCTACGAATGCAAAGTAATAATTCGCATCATTGCGAGCCGATGGGTTGTGCAAAATTTACTTTCATTTTTTACATGGAGAAACTGATTCATGAAAGAGACATATTGTTTGCTCATCAATTAGTATTTTAGATGAGAGGACAAATTTGAGGTGCGTTTGAGATGAAACAGAGCCTAGTCAGGGTAAGCTGTCATTTGTTCAATGCCTCTGTGGATGAGATGTGATGAAGGTTTACACAGTGGAATATCATGGTGATACAACCACGTTTTGGTGGAGCTGCAGCACAGTAGTTTTCTCACTATCCTGTGACCTAGCTACCTAAATTAAACGTCTGGCCATGGCTACCATCAGCGGTGAGCCATATCTGAACCAGACCTGGGCCTCTGCCATCGCCAACCCGCACTGACCAGCATAGTGGAGAAAGGGTAAAGCATACACCGTGACTCCAAGACGGTATGGGAAGGCCTCCATCTAGCTACCAGTGGAGTGGCTTGACAAAGGACTGCACATATCCTTTATTGTTTTACAAGTTAGACGCATAAACATTAAGAGAATGAAATAAGGTACGACTGAAGACGTTTTATTTGGAAAAGACCATTAGCGCTGAGCAAAATAAATAAGGAAGGTCTTGAGCCTAGACTTAAACAGGGTAAGGTGGTTGGCAATGTGAATAATTTTTAGAATTCGTATTTCTAAAACTATACAATATAGCATACCAGACTGAGTGGGCACTGAGCTACAGGTGGATATGTGAAAAGGTTCGGATATGACAGTTACTTCATGCACACACACCACACTGGGTGTGGGTAGTCCATTAAGTCAGGGTGGATACGTGACGGTAGGATAACCGACATTTCACTCGACTTTATTCACGAATAACTGCGCACAAAAGCACCATGGAGGACCGAGCAGCAAAGCGCATTTGTGACACACAGCTGTGGGTGACGCGTGCCTTCTTGGCGTCTCGTGTGGCCTACGTACCCACACAGCCAAGTCCCTCCTTCGCGGTCTGGTATCCTTGGTCGCAGTGGCACTGGAACGACCCCATGGAGTTAATGCAGTACTGGTGCTCGCTGCACGCGGTCGCATTGTCACATTCGTCCACATCTGCCGAGCAACAACCAGAATCAGAATCATTATTTATCCTGGAGAAAATCGACGAGCTGCGAAGCTTCTTTTTTTTTCTCGGATCTCCAGTAAGGGAGGGCGTGTAAGAAAGTTACAACAACAATGCAAAAATATGCTAGAGAAGTGCAAAGTATAGAGGACAGGTAAGAAAATAACAAAATAAATATACGTAAAGTTTATATGGGCAGTCCACGGGTTACGAACCTAATTTGTTCCGGATATCCGTTCGTAAGTCGAATTGTTAGTAAGTCGGAACACAATAATGCACTGTGTTTAAATGCCCATACGATCAGTGTTATGAAATGTGTTACGGTTCAACAAAAACGGAATCATTGTTACACCACATTGTTACACTAATAATTAAGAAATATTGTACATTTGCATGTAACACTGTCAAGAAATACCGTACTATAAGTTCAAATTTCATAATTGAAACAACATTAAGGGACAAAATTAACATATGGGAGGTCAGCGCAGGGAAGAATGGAAATGTGTATGAGTTATTGTGGGTAAAAGAGAGGTGGGTGCAATATTGCTCCACTTCGGGACTATAACTCGCAAATGAGGCTATGAACACATTTCACAATTGGCTATTGATGCGCTCCCTCAGCTTAAGAATATAATTAATGCTCATATACCCAGAGCATAGGGCTTAATTTATCCAACTTTCTCAATATACCAGATACGGCAAATGTGAACGATACATTTTGAATATGGAGCGTTAAATGTACATCATATGCAATTAATTAATATGAATCACTGACATTTATTTTTAAGGCGCCTTCCACTCATGTCTCAAGGCGATTGACCCCTGACATAAATAATAATCGTAATGTATAGCCCGTCATAGCCCTGAGCTGGATGAGGGCTTCCCCATTCCGTATGGGTCATAAGGGTCAGGTGATGATACTTCAACACACGGGGCACGTCAGGTTAGTTAAGTGGGGTTCAGAGCAGTGGCCTAATCATTGCACCACCGCTTCCCCCAAACATCAATGCGCTTGTTGTGTATGATTAGTACATATAGGAGCAGCTAAAAAACAAAAAAAAAGTAATAAAGAAAGCAATAAACACGACTTTACATGCGAGCATGTAAACAATGTGGCAGATGAAATCTTGAAGACTAAATACGTATTGCAAATTCACGTGGAAGCGAGCAGTGGACGCTGGCGCGTATCTTCACCCCGCGCAGCACAGCTGTTTTGCTTGGAATTGCGTCACGGCTGCCACTAATTTTTTGTTCCCACTTGTTTGGTGTTCCAGTCTTCGGAGCAACGTCTGTGTTTTTGAACCCGTTTTGGGAAATGGCAAGTCTCCGCCGCTTTGATGTGTTAACAAACGGAATAAAAATATAAGAAGGCCCTTTCCCTCCTCTTCCCTCCACTGAGAGGGGGCGGACTCCCAGTCAGTGTGCAGGAATGCGCCCTGGATCACGCAGCCGGAGAGTGAAACGTTGTGACTAACATCCTGCATGAGGCCGGGAGGCTGCCTCAAGAGGAGCAATGATCACCGGGCGATAGCGATCTGACTTTGGAAAGATTCGAAGTGCAGTCACAACCTGTATGTTCTCTCAACAGGTAACAAAAGACGCAGGTTGCTGACCCGTTTGTGCAAAAGCTCGAGTATTTTCCATTCTGCGTGCGTGCGTGTGTGTTTTCTCCAGGCATTCCAATTCCCGCATGTAATAGCAATCAAAGTGAATGGCCTAACACCCTAAGAAGTCTTCGTTCATACTCTGCCCAAAGGTAGCATCAAATGTAGCTGTAAACACCCTTATGGCCAAGCTAATTCAGACATTGAAACCTGGGAAACGGTTCTTTAGTAAGAGAATGCAGTTTAAATTCAAACAACATGCACTTACGCTCCTGAAATTTAGGCTTTAAGCTTTAGTGATATTTTCGCGAGCGATTCATACGAATACTACATCATCAGAATAGTTTTTCAACAATACAACAAAGTGAGACTCCACTAACACTATGTACAACAAATGGAGTACAATGCAGTGACTGCACATTTAAATTATGAAACGGGCACCGACACTCCCAAACCGATTGTACAAACCATATAAAACAAATAACTAATGGGACACAGGAACAAGCATTTAGCAATTTGTTTAAAATATAATCCTAGCACGTTTATGACAGTCGAACAAAATTATTAATCTCAAAAAGCCACATCCTGCAATTATATGTGAATCAGTATCAAGAAAACAGAGCAGTTGAATGCACTTTACGTGTAAGCACCCTGAAAAATTAAGCCCCAAATAGGGAACATTAGCCACAATTAGGACCAGATGCCCCAGCCAAAGAGAGAGAAGTTTGCTTTGTTCTGATATTTAGAAGAAAAAAATACTAAAAAGGAAACATGGAATGTTTTTTTTGTCAAACAACATGAAAGCAATGCCATTTAAAATTGTAAACAGGGCCCCAAATATAGCTGTCAACACCCTCAAGGCCAAGCTAATTCAGACCCTGAAACTTGGGAAATGGCTCTTAGTGAGGTTATGCAGCTTCAATTCAAACAACATGCACTTTGAAGTGCAAGTGAAAATGCCAGTGCCCAAAAGCCATAAAGCAATGAACCAGCTCATTTTGGAAAAAAAAACATGATCAAGACATGCTATAATAAAAAACAGACACACACAATGCTAATTGGACTGTAAAGCATGCAAAAAAGCTGGAGTGTTGACACATAGCTTATTCAACCAGTGTAAGTCCTAAAGCATCACACTCATGTAACAATCTTTCGTTTCGGATATTAACATGCCAACATCTTGTTGTAAAGGGGCTTACCACCCACGTGGCGATGAATAGGAAATAAAAAAGATGTAGCATTAAATGCAGAATTTTTTAAAATTCTTCCAGATATGATGACACAAAAAAATTCCGGGAGACACGTGATAATGTGATTCATTCTCAAGCACATTTCTGGTTAAGATAATGTGCCAGAGGCACTGCAGTGGTACCTGCACACAAGTCTGTGCCGGGGAGGGCTGCAAAGCCCGGCTGACATCCACACTGGAACGATCCCACCGTGTTGATGCAGGTGCCGCCTTCACACTCGTTGCCCGTCGAGCACTCATCGATATCTAAACAAGGCGAGCGAGTGACGGAAAATCACTACCACTTGTCACCCCTGTATTTTGCTCATTGCCTGGGTAAGATGTAAAGGTGCAGCTCTCTAAATGCTTGCTCGTGCCACTGCTGGTGCCTTTTTAAATGCAACTGTAATGTATATATTAATAAAAAATATGTCCCCGTAAAATAATCAAACATGAATCTGGTGGGTGGTGCTGGGTGAAAGTGTGCGTGCTCTCACCTATTCCAAGATGTCTAGCTCAGCGTGGAAAAGTAGGCCAAAATATCCTCGCGAGAGGCTCACTCGTGCGTATCTTGAATGGAGGCCCTTCTGCCGGCAGTGGTTGTGTGAGCAAGCAATTTCAGGGATACACTTTTTTTCCTTTTACCCCCCCCTTGCGACATGAAACACGTGAGCGTGCCGTAGACGGTTTCACCTCGACAGTTGGTGCCGTCACTGAGCTGGAAGCCGGGTGGGCAGGAGCACTTGAACGAGCCGGGCGTGTTCACGCACTCGCCGTTCTGGCACGGGCGCTCGGCACACTCGTCCACGTCTGCGTAGACACACAAATGTGCACGTGAATCCCATGTTGCGTGCACGAAAAGACATCGTCGTCATCTGTCCCTTGCATCAGCTCATTAGCGGCAATAGGACCAAAACAACCCTCTGCCAGGGTGATCTGTTTTTATCCAGTATCACTGCATTGTTTATTCTCTACCGGGATTCCTGTCTTCCAATACTCTCTTTCCTCGTACTTGTGTGTGCAATATCCAAGTACGGCTGTTAATTACAATGGTGGGGGATAGTCTATATATATACACAAATTACAAAGATTTATAGGGGTCACCATGTGACATTTAAAAAATCCCATTCACTTAAGATTTTTATTGCTGTTTTTTTATTTTCAATTCGAGACCTGGAGATATTTCTGGAGCATTGATGTAAGGAAAAATTACCCACCAGTTGTGTGTACGTACGCACATATGTGTGTGCGTGTCAGGATCAGATTTTATTTTTTATCCTGGAGGAGTCTGATGAGCTCATCCTAAGCTCTTTTTCACAGATGTCCGGCGTGCGTGCGGTGTACGCGTGGATGAATTGCGTACCATCGCAGCGCTTTCCATTTCCAGACGGAGCAAAGCCCGGGTTGCAGGAACACCTGTAAGACCCTTGCAGGTCGATGCAGCGACCGTCCCTGCAGACCGCCGTGCTGTTCAGACACTCGTTCACATCTGCCGCAGCGAGTGAGCAGGAAGATGTTTTTGTTAATCTGGGCAATACGCCTTTCATACACAAGCGCGAGCATCAACGGTGTGTGTCCACGTGCTCGAATTTTCGATGTCGATGCTGCGGCCGTAACAGAACTCCCAATTCCACCAAAGTAAGTTAACCTAGAGGAGAATCTTACTGGACACAAAAGCTAGACTTCAGTGTGAGCACTGTGCCCCAGCCATTGCAACGCGATGCTCCCCTGCCGAGCATGCAACCCGCTAACTGGGTTAACCAAACGAATCAACAAACACTGACAGTCGACAAACACAGTTTAGTTGGAACAATGATACATTTATATAAAACAAAACCCGCCACTATTTATCATTGTGCGTAAATGTATTTTTGCCAATTGTGTGTGTTTGTTTAAAACAAATGTTAAAGGCCAACTAAAGTAAGCAACTATAATAAAATAATCCCCACTGAAAACATATATATGTGTGTAAACAAATAAAATAATAAATCGTTTCTGTTTGCACAAAAATTGGCGTACCTTCGCATTTTGTTCCAGCCGCCTTGAAGCCAGTAGGGCACAGGACGCATTCGAACGCCCCAGGAATGTTCACGCACCTCTTATTAATGCAAGCTTGGGGATTCTGACATTCGTCAATATCTGCAGCAATAAGGTTGAGATGGGGGGGAGAGAGGGGGGGTGTAGTTGAGGTATTTGTTATTTCCCTTTGAGCTAATTTCCTGCACCGTTCCCTGAGATGAGCTCATCTGTTCTTTTATATATATACTGTACATATATACTTTTGTTATGTGTTTTTGTTTTCCCCCTATTTTCAAATTGCTTTGGCATTGGCAAATTGTTGCAAAAGTCTTTGGCATGCCGTTTGCATGTTGCACATGCTGCTGCACACTATTCAAATACATTCGTCAACTAGTTGTGCACGGCTAATGCATGATATCACATTCTCGAGTCATTTAATTTTCGATCCGTGATTTATTCACTTAGATTTAGTTTTTGGCCTTCTAAATGACAAACCAAATTCCTGCAATAACTCCCGATTCCCAACAGTGTTTCTTATGCTTTTCTGGACAGAGCAAAATCAATATATTTTGTTATGGGCATCTTCCCTGGGTCAGGCCACATTACGATTAACCAACTACAATGATCCTTTTCCACAATATACCTTGTACACATATGCACATATAATGGGCACAATTTACAACTCAATGGTATATTGATTTATGGTCATTTTGGGTGGGAGCTAATGGCTAATGGTAACTTTTGCTGAGAATTCCTACAAATGCAAAAGCCGTCTCATTTTATGTCCGGCTGATATTTCCCATCCAAATGAAGCAATCATTGGAAGGACGTAATCAACCAGGTAAAGTTTTAACTGCTTTGATGTTCTCTTGCTACCTGCTCATATTGATGAGCCGACTCTCAAATTTCCAAGCCTCGCCGAGCTTAAATTTACAAGCAAATGTCTCTCTCCTACTCGCTCCTACATTTAACATGAGCTGCCCCGCCCATCTCTAAACCTTTATTAGCAGCCTGCCTCAGCATATTTCCCCCTCTTTTTCACCTGAAGACGATTGCTTGTGTTGCAATCAAAACGTCGTGATCTATTATTTTTTCTACCTATGTGACTTTACCAAAAGAACCAAAGAGTATGCAGTCTCCTTCTCTCATCCACTCCACCTGTCTGTCCTCTCCATGTGCTGTGAAGCTGTGAAATTACCCAAAACATCACCCATTCTATATACGTTTTCCTTTTAAGGTCGCAGTGTTATTGACATAAGTCCTACGGGTTTTTTTGTTAGTAACTTATGCTTTGCGAACCACTGCCAACGCAATATCACCACATAATGTGTTTTACATGCATTGGCAAATCAGGTTACCAAGGTACTCTGATGATTGGTAATTAAGGAAAGCTGTACCGGGAGGGGGGGGGGGGCGGCATCACGAGGAGCAGAGTAGATAAATCCTGCCCTAGACAGATTCACATGCTTGCTAGCTCTCCTTCCAGGAATGTGAAAAGTCTTACCAGCTGCACCGTCCAAGTTTTGCCCACTGGACATATTCCCTAGCTTGCTGGCACTCCCACTGGACATGTGCAGTTCTGAGCTGGATGTGCTGATGGGTTTTCACCCACGGGACGGATTCGTTTGATTGCAACATCTGGCTCTGAAAATATTACGTGTCATCCTCATCCATGCATTATGTATTAGTCTAGATGTGTGAGACGTGTCAAAATAATAACCTCGTGTGTTTTCCAAGAACATGTCAAAAATACATTTAGTTTGTTGTTCTTCTCCCACAACCCCAATAAGCACAGTTGGCTACGTATGGTGCGAAAGAAGTTCAACATAGTATATGTCCAACTGAAAACCAACCTTCACACTCTTTCTTCCGACTCATCTGATAGCCAGGATCGCAGAATTCACACCTGTGTGAACCTGGCAGATTGACGCAGCGTCCCCCGGGGCACAGGATGGTGTTCTCACATTCATTTACATCTACAAAACGGGAAGACGAGAACAGAAAATAAAGATTGTAGAGTGCAGGAAACAAATGCCCATAAACATGTGCACAAATAAATATCACTTCAGTTTTCGAGGTTATCAGTTATCTATCAAAAATAAAATATCTGTATATCCCAAAGTGGCTATATATGGCTACTAGGGAGTGAATGAGTAACTGTTGTAATGTCTTATGATGAGTGAAGGTCTGAAATTAAGCACAAATAAAGTGCGTATGGCTTTATAGGCCCATGAAAGGTTGTATGTGTGGAGGTGTTTACGGGTGTCCAAGTCAAATATGACATCAG
The DNA here is from genome assembly GCF_048934315.1 of Petromyzon marinus. Lineage (NCBI taxonomy): Eukaryota > Metazoa > Chordata > Hyperoartia > Petromyzontiformes > Petromyzontidae > Petromyzon > Petromyzon marinus. The sequence goes on along the minus strand of NC_133683.1, from coordinate 23,036,809 downwards.
ATTTTAAACTTCGAAAACCTAAGATTTTCCCATAAGATTTGAGGGTTTCCGGCTATTCTTCCACACTAGTTTCAAGGAAGCATAACCAATAAATAACACCGTATTATCATTAAACATTTTTTTTAGCTTAAGTCAATGTAAAGCATACAAAGCCCAATGTCAGTTACTATTATTAAATGAAGACCATATAGGGTTGCATTTAATATTTTGGGACCACAATTGTATTCAATTTTCAGGCAGCTTCTCAACCACAAAATCCTCTCTTGGGAAGTGATAAGCACTACACTGTACAGGTGCAACACTCAGGCCACCTGAGTAGATATTTGACATTGGAATTTAAAACAAGGAATGGATATTAGAGTCTTCCGATCTGATAACTACCTAGGTTAAGACATGCTTAAGATAAACATAAATAACTCCTCTAAGTCATCGGTACTCTCCACTCGTTAATCGACACCTTATGCTCGATGTTTATGTTGTTTTGATGGTTTGTATTTATCTTTAAACGTTTTCCAACTAAGGTTTAAAACATTAATGCATTAGCTCTGTCTATCTGTCTGTGTCTGTCTGGCAGGGCAGGGATCACGATAACTCTTATAATAATAATCCAATAGAAATAACATTTTACAATAAAGTTGTGTCTATTTGGAACGTAGCCATGAGAAAACCGGATACATTCATGCACAGGGCTATCCAAAACTTTATGAAAAGAACCCCCATCGCTAAACGCTAAGCAATCCGTGAGTAACTCCAAGGAAGCACCTCGCCATGCTTTATTAAACACCTTATAGTCGCTCTTCTATTTTCTTCATAAATGTCCACGTGTATGATTCATGTCACAGCAAGTTGTACACATTCATATAAAACATAATTCTGAGGACAAACGCATGTTGAAAACGGATTCAGAAATTTCCTTCCTTGTTTAGAATTTAGATTGTACATTTTTTGGGCCATTGGTAAGAAATTCCACATTCCTCTGGCATAAGTAAAATTTCTCAAAAAACTGAACATTGCACCAAACATTTTTTGTGCAACGGTGCACAAAAGACGCTGAAAACATTTTCACATACAACAGAAATGTAGGAAATAACAAGCACATGTGTGAGCTAAAGTATCATGTTTTTTGCCTTGAGATGGCCCAGTACCCCCGAGAGTCATCAGGCACGTCAAAAAACGGTGAAAGAAAATCGCATTTCAATTCATCTGAAACGTTTGGTCATCGTTCCAAACACATGCACGGCCGCACGGCCTCGCGGCCTTTCTCGAAGCACACCTCGGCTATGCCAAAGGGTTAGCGTGCCACTAAATTTAAATTATTTCCCCCCACCGCTTTCCACTAAGCTCTTGCTCCGCGGCGCCAGAGGCCCAAGTTTGTGGCGCCAGTGAGGTGGATTTGTTTGTCAGCTCCCCTGACTAACGCTGCACACATGAATGGAGCTCATCTACAGCCATCGCTCTTGTCAGAACGAAAAATGCATCGCGAGCCCGTTTAAAAAAACAAGAATTTCATTTTTAGGAAACCCACGACGATTTTTTTTTATTTTACGAGTTACGCGAAAATGAATCACAATTACGGAAGGAATCCAGGTGCATGCCATGGTGGTGCACGGTCCAACACGGATTGACAATCGTCGAACCGTGACTTGAGATGAATTGTGGATGTTTTGCAGACGTGTGGATGTAGAATTGGTTCGTTGCTGCATGCAAATGTGAATTAAGTGTGCAATGTCATGACGTGGACTACGCAACTAAGAAGTCACGAGCACCAAGTCACAAATGAGACAGACAAACAAGATGGCACAGTGGATTGTGCACTGCACTGTGAACCTGGCTGCCAGTCTTATGCCCGGCGACAGCTGACATCACTGGTGGGTGATGTCTGAACTGCCTCCCAACAACCCACACTGAATTTTGACTTAAAACTTTCGTGACTGCAGGAATTGATATTCTTGGTTCTTTCGGAAAAGTCACGTAGATAGAAAAAAATAATAATAAAACTATAAAACATGCTTTTATTATTTTCAATTTTTATGTATTTTTTTATTTTACTATTGTTTTATTGTGGTTTTTTGCTTTTATTATTTTCAATGTATTATAATTTTTTTGTATCTACTTGACTTTACCGAAAGAACCAAGAATATGAACCCACACTGACTAGAGTGGTGAAGTATGGGCCAACAACCCACATGACCGAAATGGCATGGGGATGCATTCAACCAGTAGTGGATTGACAAAGGATGGTGATATAGTAGTCACGAGTGTTAGTCTTGTACTTATTTTGATCAATTCTTCCTTGCAAACAAACACAACGTTTCTTTGAGTCTCACCTAGCCATTAAATTATTATATAAAAATAAACAAAACGGTGCCCATCTCTGTTTGAAGCGCTTAAGGCCAATGGTACAAATTCCACATCCAATTCGGAGCGGCGAGTCTCTCCCTGAAGGTGACTTCTGTGGACTTCCCAAAACGCGAAAAATGTTTGATGAACTACGGAAAGATGCTGTATCAGAAATAGCACGTGTTGTAAGTGTAAATACGGTACCCGGTGTTTTGGAGGAGCGTCCATAGACAAGAGAAATGTGAATTGCACGGAAAAAAAGAACAAAGTGACGGCTTTGGAGTTTTTTCTAAGGCAGTTGCGTGCGGTGGTGGCCACGCGCTGTGCACGCGGGCGTGCGGTGGGGGCGAACCGTGACACGTCTTCCTGCCCTTGTCGGTGGACAGCGAGTACCCTCGGTCGCAGTTGCACGTGTAGCCCCCTGCTGTGTTGACACAACGCCCGTTGCCACCACACGCGTCCGCCCTCTCGCACTCGTCCACGTCTGGAGGGGGAGAGGGATGGTGCCATGAATGGACAGAAGACGCAGTATCGCTTTACAGATACACGTGTGTGTGTGTCTGTGTCTGGAGTTTTAGTCATTGCACCCTGCCCCCCACCGTTTCCCATCCCCCAAAAAATGTGGTTTGAGATCTAACAAGCAGATAAATTAACGCAAAGCGCGTCAAATATATTTACTTTGGGAGGAGTTGGGGGAGACTTGTGCAAAACTGTGCCGGATAGAATATAAAAAATAAAATTGACATTCCACATATTTAAAGAATTACATTTAATCAAAAAAATACCGATGATCTCTTCCAAATAACGTTGAAGCATCGTGTCCATAGGGAGAGTGGGCAGCCACTCTGAGCCACGTGATTAGATCACATTCAGGCTTTATGGGGCTCCCATGTGCTATGTTTACTTTGTTCAGCCCTCCTCCCTCAAGCGGCAGCACACTTGCAGATAATAAGAATGACAGTTGTGTACAGTAGATATTCATGTCATTCTTGTAGTAGCACAAGGCTATCGTGAAGGCGCTATGTTTCACAGGTGAGCATAGTCTCCCAGTACGGGACAGCGTGTGTACTGTGGTTTTAGCCAATTAAGTGATCAACGAGTGATTGTAAAAAAAAAAATTGGACTGTGACGCTGAAATACGTGGCCTAATATTTTGCAGACAATGCAACGGGATCGTTAAGCACCTGACTACGAAACAAGCAGAGTGTTTCATTGATTTTTTCATCATTGCAAACCCCGCTGGCTGCACTAACCAGGGCTGCCACTGGGCTCCAACCACAAACCCCTTTAACGGGCGACAAAAAGTGCTACCGCCCGATTATGTCACGGACTAAACATCTACGTCCACTGGCAAAAAAAACCTGTGTGTCTTGCAGGACTTGTGTTTTCAATAAAGTGAGCATGTTTGGGCATCGTTGGGGAGTATATAAGCACCATTCCTTTGCGCGTGTGTGTCGTGTAACTCAGTGGAGTACATCAGCACACACAGTCCATTTGCTTTCTCAGTGAAATCTATTGGTGAATGCTAAACTACATGAAATGTGTGAACATTTTCACATTTTCTAAATTCCTCAGTCCTTTTCGCATACACTGAGGGTTTAGGTAACTGCTGAGGCAGACTTGTTCACACATACTCGAAGAATTTAAATTGATATGGCTTCACATGGGAAAGTTATTTTAAACCTTGATTTGAAGCTTTCGTGACTGCAGGAATCCATACTCTTTGGTTATTTCGGTAAAAGTCACGTAGGTATTTTATTTTATACTTACTTGACTTTACCGAAAGAACCAAAGAGTTTTTTATAGCTTGCCACGATATTACTTTTGATGATACAATATTAATTTCACCAAATGATGATTATCGTGATATCAGTTTCCCGTAACTTTGTGGTTGTACGTCTTAGTTTCATTGCATCGTTTACGTGCTTTGCTGTACTTCCAGTACAAATAAAGGTTTACTTAAAAGTTCTGCAACAGCAGTTCACTTGGTCTAAGCCTGCCACAAGGCTTATAATCATTGCAACATTACAATCTATAACACTTATAATGCTCATGTTGACAGTTATTATTTTTCGTTGTATTTTTCTACCTTCGTGACTTTACCGAAAGAACCATAGAGTACGATAACCCTTTGAACAATTACACAAACTACAAAATGATGCAGTCACATCACCACCAAGAAGTCAATGGGCAAACTTTACAAAGCACTAATTTTAATTGTTCATAGCTATCCAGTTAGAACTTTAGTTAATGTGCTCTTATCATTTTACGTAGATTTTGTCAGGACATAAACTATGACAAACATTTATATGACGAAACAGAAAGGACTTATTGTGGACCTTTTTATCGTGCGAAATATCAAAGTATCACAGAATCGTGGCAATCATACTCAGCATAATAAGTCTGCATCAGTGCAACAATCGCCATGATCCAGCGGTGCAGTAATATTTTATAATTTTACTTTGATATAACTGATTTTATTTATGCATACAACAAAGCATATTTAAGCTTTTGTTGCTGTTACAGAGATATGTTATAATGTTGCTTTCAATATGAGTGACTTTGTTTATTTTTACTTTTGAAGATCGTCCTTGAATACACGATGTCTCCAAATGCTAATATGCGAATTTATAAAAATCTAATCATTTGTAAATCCATTTGTAAATCCGCCTAAAATGTTCCAGATTTCTCATGTCCCCACATTGTAAAATCCAATCTCCCAACCACAAAGCCAATCTCTCATCACCAATGCCCTCTTTGCTCTGAATACGGGTCGTCATTTCTATAAATGTCAGCCTATTTATAATATATTCTGATGTTGTTATGCGGTGTTATTGATGAATGCAGTGAATTTCGTTTTTTTATGTTTGGACATGGTTATTGTATTAGCAAGCAGTAAAATCAGATTACTACTGAGGCATGTTATACTCAACCAAAGTAATAATAAACAAGACAGCAGAACATCACTTATCCACGACTCTATTACCTATAACTCATATTATCCATAGGACTGAAATGGTTCACAGAAAATCATTCCACCCACACCCATATTTTTTCCCATTATGCTTGATTTTACTCTGCTTATCTGCAGAAAAATTTATTTCAGATAATAAGATGGCTTTCCGAATCGACTCCTCATTTCCGTGAATATTTAAAAGACAAAAGGAACAGCATTTCAGTGGCTTAAACATCGCCGGAGAGACGCCGTGCGATCACGCGGCTCTCTGCACACGCCACAGGGTAGGAGACGGTCACACTCTCGACCCTTTTGAGTTGGTGGTCTAGACAAGGCTGCGAGTACTGTGCACAGTGTGGCGGTCACGTGCTTGTGTCGCGAGAGGGGATGCGCAGACGACCCTCTGCTATGTGGGCAGCGAGCATGCTCTGGCAGGAGACAATAACCAGAACAATAATAACAGATGCGCTTCTGCAACCGTCTGGAACGTTCTTCCTTCCGATATTAGGAAGCCACTGGAGATATGCACTTTTAAATCTAGATTGAAAACTCATTCCTTTGGAACTGATTTTTTGTGTTTAGTTTTTGTTGTCCTTCCCCCGCACCTTCGATCAGTGCGGCTGGCTACGTACGCCGCGGTGGAAGTTCAGCGTGCGTACAACACGCGTGCGGAAACACCTCCCACAGGACACGCGAATACGGCAGCAAAGCGTCGCCAACTGACCGATGCACTCTGTTCCTCCGCGACTGGCCGCGTAGCCCTGCGAACAGACGCAGCGGAAGCCGCCCCTTGTGTTCTCGCAGCGGCCTCCGGGGCAGGGCGCCGGGCTCCGCGCGCACTCGTCAACGTCTGCACGCGCAGCGACATGCAGAGATCAGCCCGCAGCCTCGCACGCACAGCGACATGCAGCCCCACAGCGTCGGCGGGAGGGGGTCAGGGGGCAGCGCACAGCCCCCCCACCATCCCATGTTTAATTCTTGAAGTACAATTACGATAATCTCCAGACTATGACACCCCCGGAAAGTAAGATGTAAATAAAGTTATAAAAATGTGGGCGCTACACGCAGTCCTACTAGATTACAAGACGCACCAGCCGTGGCTTTTTCCTTTAAAACACAGGAGGGGGGAAATTGCGTAAAAATAATCCGATACAATGGAGGGAACGTGAACTAAGAAACTACCCTGAGGTAGATAACTCAAGAAGCAGGGGGAGAACAAAGTTATAGCAGAAACCAAAAGGCATTGTCTCGTGTTTATTTCTTCAAGACGAAACAGGAAAGTTGTTTGCGAATGCTGAGCATAACTTGAAATGCATTAAAATTTTGCTGGAGTACATCGTAGGCGTTATAAATAACAACGTGCAATTTTGAAACAATAATGGTGCAATTTCATAATATACGAATGCAGATTAGCCTGGATGCAAGAACCCCGTATTATTAGACGGGATTGCAAAGAGCGATATTTGTCGTAAATAATGTTGCTTGTGAGAATGGTTTGTTCGAGAACGGCTACACGTGGGAATATTGCTCCTGCGCTTCATGTGGCTCGAATTTAGGCAGCATTTTTCAAAGGATCGCTTTTCCTGCAATGGGGGAGGCAGTGGCCAAGGAAAACATGTGCAACAAAAAAAATGGATCACTGAACTAATCGCCACTTGAGTCTATCATCCAGCCATGCTGGATTCTCCGACCCGCCCCTTTAACTCTTTCTCTATCCCTCGCTTCGATGTGAAAAAATGTAGGAACTTTGCGTGAATAGTGGTTTCATTCATGTAGCCAGCCGGTAATAATGCAGGGTGTAAGGTACCCCCCGCCCCATTTGCTGTGAAGTAGAAATTAAAAGTTGATGTTGCCCCTTAACAAAATCGCTCTACTTAAAGCTCGATCTCGTCAGATCTGGAAAGCTATGCAGGCCTGAGTCTGGTTAGGACCGACTGATCCACCAGGAAACTTTAGTTTATAGCCACGTCAATTGCTCAGTCATGGAATTAGACAAAGATCCCAATGCAGGGACATTCTGAAAACGAGTCTTGAGACTCAATGAGGGTTTATGGATAAATAGTAAGCATGACTATTACATATTCTTGGTTCTTTCGGTAAAGTCACATAGAAGGGAAACAATAAAATAATAAAAATATAAAACAATAAATTAATTATTTCATTGTCTCTCTTCTACGTAACTTTACCGAAAGAACCAAGAATATGAATCCCTGCAGTCACGAAAGCTTTAAATCAAAATTTATGACTATTACAATTACATCGCTGACAAGAGATGGTGCGAGTGTGCTATTATCACATGAAATTCAAGTCCAACAATTTCTGGTTTTCATATTATATGGTTCTTTCGGTAAAGTCACGTAGTTTAAAAAATAATAACAATAAAATAATACAAATAAAAATGAAAATAAAGTGAATAACAAAATAAGAAAGAATATCGTGACGTTTGGTATCTACGTGACTTTACGAAAGAACCATAGAATATTAATTCCTGCAGTCACTAAAGTTTTAAGTCGAAATTTTATATCTGGTTTGCCAATAATTTATAGGAATAGGATTCCCATTTAACACGGTCTGTCTGTGTCTTCTTCTATCCTCAGATGGTTGAATAAAAGTGAATACTTAAAAGTGGTTGTCATTGACCATGCTGGTCAGAGGAGAGTCAGAGAAAGGTAGAGCCCAGGACCGGTAAGAATACCAGTCACTACTGATGTTAGCCATGGCTGTGGATCGAATCCAGGTCACCAGGTTCATTGTGCACAGGGCTAACCATTGAGCCCATTGCTCAACCCCACAATAGGGAATTACAATCCAAATGATACTGTCTAATGCAGTGGTTCATAACTTTGAATGTAGCCTTGCTCCCCTTTGATAATACATACATAGGCGTCAATTAAACAAAGCAGTTGTAAATTTTGATTTAAAGCTTTCGTGACTGCAGTAATTCATATTCTTAGTTTTTTCGGTAAAGTCACGTTGAAGAGAAACAACAAAATAACAAAATATATATAAAACAACGTGACTTTACCGAAAAAACTAAGAATATAAAGCAGTTGTACTTACGTGCCCGTGCTCAATTTATGTTTCGATGATTTACCTTCAAAAGAAAATGAATTGGCATGCCTCACACCCCCATAAAGGGCAACTCGCACCCCCATGGGGTGCGTGCACCCCAGGTTAAGAACCACTGGTCTAATGGAATGATCAGAAATGGAATGCGTCTGAAAGGACATCCACCAAGAAGATAGAGCGATGAGACCAGTGATGGATGTATCATTGCATCGCAGCATCATGATAGGCGGCAGCAGCTTGCCGAGGCCTGCATCCAGCAGTGGATTGGTCGTGGCTAATGATGATGATGATATGTTGTATATAATGAAAGTCACATAAGCCCTGCAGTGGTGAGAAGTAATATATTCACCATACTGGCAAAAACATTAATAATGGATTTCCTGAATCGAATCACAAGTCCGAATCGTAACAAGTCATCAAACTGAAGCAGGCTCAATCACTAAATGCTAATTGCACCTCTGGTGGATTAAACGCTTAAGACACTTGGATAAAAAAACAGGGGTTTTCTGAATCACAGCATAACTCGACCGTGTCATTAAATAAAATCCATAAACACAGCAGTAAAATCAGAGCCGTTTCTTTAAAGTCACTGTATCGCTTGAGTACATATCAATTACATATCATTGCAATTAAAAATCACTTTTAATAAATTACCTGCGGTCAAGAGAAATAATTGGGGCGTTCATGCTTAAGTTTGTTTTCGAAGTGGCCGATTTTAAGCGTGCACGCTTACTTTGCTCTTCAAATAGACTGTGAATTTCAAAACAAACGCAATCAGCCTTCAATTAAATCTATTGGCCACAGATGGTTCGGGAGACTTTTCAGATCTGAGCCATTTGTTTTACCCTCCCCGTCTCCTTCCAATCCTAGAAATGAAACGGCTGTTTGTGAGAAACGGCCACTGGCCTGATGTCGAAGTCGACTGAACGCACCGATGCAGTGAGTTAGTGATGGGTTGAGCTTGTAGCCGCCATTGCACACACACGTGTGCCCACGGTCCAGGTGAACACATTCGCCATGTCCACAGATGTCCGGGGTCTGCAGGCAGGTGTTCACCACTGGACCAAAGACACACATTGTAACACAAACATTGCCAAAAACTTGTAAGAGGAAAAAGTTAAAACTAAACTTTTTTTATTTTACCAGATAAGACAGACTGAGCTATATAGCTGTTTTTCAGAGGTGACATGGCCACAAATGATAGCCCAATGAAGTGCTTTATTATGTGGTAATTTAAAACAACTAAAATTAAAGGTGCAGCTATGCGATTGATTGATCACCCCGAGACTGACAGAAGGGCCTTCCACTAGAAGAATCTCTCGACAGCCCCATATAGAGGAGCCTACATCTGGGACGAGATGGGAGTACCCACGCTTTACCCCGCCACACGTGGCCCGCCAATCGACTGTGGTGAGCCCATGGACACTGCTGGGTGGACAGAAGTGTGGGGATTCAAGAAACTTGTCCCAGTGTTTCAACTGACATGCTTGGAAAATGTAGGCAGTGTTTAACAAATAAATGATTTACTGCATGAATACGATGTGCTTATCATGTGTAATATTATGAAACAAAAACACAGCATATATTTAGCTATATGCAGTGTGCTGATTTCAGTAACATTCGTACGTAACTTTAATTGTAAATTACAACCCCTGGGGACTTACGACTGGATCAGATATCACTCATCACTGATGTTTTCCATTGTTGGGAATCGAAATCAAGGGCACTTAATGCCTCACAGTGCAATTAATAATCCAACATACCACCACCACGCCCCTCGATATTCATGCATGTGAAATGCAAATTAGGTTGCATCAATTGTTGTATCACATCCTAAGAATCCTTTCAAAACATTTTTATATTTTGTATCAGTCTGCGGTGTTTATTTTTGTAAATGGCATAATGCGCAATTTGGAGCAACAAAGCAATTTCTTTGTTGATTTTAACATTATTTTTTTGCGCAAAAGCACTCTGACGAAATTCGCGAACGTTTTGGCTCGTCTGAGACTTCCACACCAACTAAACTATGCAGCCGTGTCCATGCTAGCGAGACTTAATAACTCCATATTATGAATCTCCTTCCACCCCCGTCCAGATTGACTGTTGTGGGCCACTTGCTCATATGGAGCTCATGACGACAATTAAGTGCTCAGAGGGAAAAATAATCGACGGACGGGCCTGGCTCGGGGAAGGGCCGGAGAGACATACATCAACCCGGCGTAACCAAACAATCGAGGTGGCAGGGCATCTGCGAAGCCCCACATCCGTGCCGGTCCCAGGGGGAAAATCCTCCCGACATAATGAATTACCGGAGCTGGCAAATCAGGCCGGCCAACCTGACGCCGCTGCCAAAAGAACTCGGCCCGGCGCAATTGTGTAAACACCGCACCACGCCAGCGCACATGCGTGCGAGTCAATGGCTAACGGAGTGAACGTTCCTGCAGTGAGCTGATCGCTGTGCCCTGGTGTAATCCACTGTTAATTCACATTCCTCACCGGTGGGACTCGAAAAGCAGACTTTCCCATAATGTGTCAAATGAACGACGAGCGTGCTAACCATGGCTACAAGCCTCTATTGAACAAAAACAATAAACAGCGTTAATGCCAGCGCCTAAAAGGGCTTCTGGTTACAGCCTCTAGACAGAGTTTGAACAAACAGCTTTGTGTGAGCCACACCGGGAGGGCTGTGTACATGTTCAACCGAAGCATACCATTTTGCAAGTCTCAGAGATTTTATTGCAAAATGAGACGCTTGTCAGTTCTGGCATCTGATGTTTTGTTCTCTACTTTAATGTCCAACTCCCCGACACCGAATTTCTCTCAGCTGGCTCACAGGAAAATTAAATCAGAATGAAAGGTTAAACATATATGGGTAAACTTGAATTAAATTAACACATTGGAGATGTTGATTCTAGCTGACTCAAAAGATCCTTAAATTTTTGCATATTAAAGTGTCAAATGATTGTTTTATCTCCTTCAAGAAATAATAACCAGAGGATGAAGGGCTTGGCTCAGCCATATAGCTAAGCCAAATAATAACAATTATAATCTTGGCTAACTACCTCTTGGCCAATATTAAGTTCTGTCTTCTTATTCCCATTACGGTTGTTCTAAGGAAGGAACACTTGCCGCAATAGCGTTGCATCGTACAAAGGCCCTCCAATAAATTAGTGATTTAACATTATCACCAGTGTACTACATGAGTCAGTCTCCAGCAGAATTTACAGCTAATTCAGGACACATACCCACTAATGATTAATAGCATTCATTACAGCGTGTGGGGCTTTGGCGGGTTATATTGTTTCATTTGTTTTTATTAGTTTTGTCTTGGCACACGTGGAGGACGTGCTCTTGCTAGGCACGTGACAGGCCAAGAAACAGAGTTCAGGCACAATGGGAAATGCACCTAATACCAATGTGGCAAGCAGCGAGTGCAGAGTGGTCACTGAGCCCTGTGCAGAGTGGCCGCTCTGCAAAGCACTAACAGAGGAGATAGAAGCAGCACTGGAGAAGCACAGAGGTCAGGGAGAGGAAGTCACATGGTTACATTTCAATTTCAGTCAACTAAGAACACAAACCATTCTGTAATGGGAAGATAGGCTATGTGGCCCATCTGGCTCATCTCTATGATCGAAGCCATTTCCCAACACTGCTTTACATTCCCAGAAGACATGAATTTCCCATTCCCCTACCCTATATATTTTACTCGTTTCCTCCAAACACCTTATTTACCGAGAACAAGTCCAACTGCGTGTTACATGAGTTAACGGATTCTGTCTCTGGAGCACTTGCAGCCAAACAATCCTAATGATCTACAATTCCTCTGGAATAGATTTCCTGCTAGACCCCCAGATGCCATTTCTTTGTTTGTTTGTTTGTTCCCATAACCATGACCTTTAGTTCCAAAATCATCATCGGTTCTTCATGGAATATGGCTCGCGCGAAGCTCACGCGAGGCCAACACCAAGTTTTCATTGATTTCCTGCGGTCGCTTTTATAGAGTCGTTGAAGGAGGCATTTTGATGGTCGCTCCATTTGGAGCCGCATGGAAAAGCCCTTGTTTGAACGATACGAGTTACATATCGATGTCCTCCAAAATACAATCCAACCCCACTCCTCCCTGAAAGGGGCCCTGCTACCAGCCAATCAAGAGACATGAGCCACCCAGCAATGTTTTTTTTGCCTAAATACAGCCCCACACACGCATATATATATCAATGCCCTTTCTGCACAGTACACGCTAGCGGTTTCATGACGTGTATATTGATTAATTAACAAAGACAATTTCGGTTTTACATAGTGTCTACATCCAATTGCATGTCAAGGCATTTGGTGGAGAATAAAAATGTGAGTTTCGATCCCGATGTAGGCATCGAATCGTGCACGTGAGCGTTGCTTCGGTCTGATTTGCACGTTACAGATGCTGGGTTCACTCGGACCCTACAGGCACAAGTGGCCTCTACATTCACCATTGTTGAGAGGTGCATTGGCACGGCGCAGTTAAACACGAAACAACTTGTACTTTGCACGTACGGTTAAATTAAGCGTGTGAGTGCATGAATTCTGCAAATTGTAAAATGTAACATGTCCATGGTTAAGATGATTATATCAACTTGTTCTTGAAAGTGCACCCTTCACGTCAGGGCATCTCAGTACGCTTTACACGCAATAAAACGTAACTAATTTAAAACACCATTTTAAAAATGGATTAAAATAGCTTTTAGAGATGGTGGGTTAATTAAATAAATATCAACCGGCCACAATAAAGGGAGTGAGGAGGAAAGGTGAATAAACGGGCAGGGAAGGAGGTGAGAGGGAAGTCTCGGGAATTGAGAGGAGGATCCTTCTAATAACGAGGAGGGAGAGGGATATCACATGGGGGGAGAGTGGAGGGGGGAGAGTGGAGGGGAGAGAGTGGAGGGGGGAGAGGGATATTACAAGGGGGGAGAGTGGAGGGGGGAGAGTGGAGGGGGGAGAGTGGAGGGGGGAGAGCGGAGGGGGGAGAGCGGAGGGGGGAGAGCGGAGGGGGGAGAGCGGAGGGGGGAGAGTGGAGGTATATTACCGTGGTGGCGAGATGTTAACTCCCTTGCCTGGTATACAGGAGGTCATGGGTTATATCCCGACCTTGACGCCTGTATATGTGGAGTTTGCATGTTCTCCTCGTGGTCGCGTGGATTTTTCTCCGGGTCCTCCGGTTTTTCCCTCCACGTTTGGAACCAACGTGCGTTTAAGAGTATTTGGCTGCTATACATTTTCACATGATAAGCCACTTCGTTGGGCTATCATTTGCAGCCAGCTCACTTCTGAAAAAGATCTATACAGCTCAGTGGGACTGACCTGGTAAAATAAAAAAAATAGTTTATAGTTTAATTTTCGATTTAAAGCTTTCGTGACTGCAAGGATTCATCTTCTTTGGTTCTTTCGGTAAAGAACTTTACCGAAAGAACCAAAGAAGAAGGTTATAGTTTAGTTTTAGTTTAAATTGTATAGCTTAGTTTTAGTTTAAATTACAACGACAAAAAGGTAGGGGGGGAGATAAGTTCAAAGGAAGGTGAAGAGAGTTGGGGTGGTGGGGAAGACAAAGGTGGGGATAAGCAATGAGACTGCGAGGTTCCCGGGGACCTGGGCAGGGGGGAGCCGACTCCAGCACAGTGAGCGGCAATGCTTTAAAAACCAGTGAGAAGCGCGTGATGGTCTCAAGATGAGATTTGAACAATGGGAGGGCATCAATTCGATGGGTACAGAGAGGAAGGGAATTCCAAACCGAGGGGACAGAATGGGAAACAGAGTGACGAGGGACTTTAGGTAAAATTGAGGTTCTTGCTAGCAGGCATTGGTCAGAGGATGGGACATGCCGAGAGGGAGTATCGGGACAGATGAGGGAGGATAGATAGGAGGAGGGCAAAATTGTGGAGGATTTTCAAGACAAAGGTTGCTATTTTATAATAAATGCAGGAATGGACAGGGAGCAAGTGAAGGTAACATTGGATGGGATTGATGTGGTCATGTTTACGTGAATGGGTGAGAATACAGGCAGCAGCAATTTCAAGGCCTTCGAGGAGGGAGTTACAAAAGCCAAGTCGAGATTGTGATGGCGGCATGGACAAGAATCCCGGCAGCAGGAGGAGGAAAGTTCACGATGCAGGAGATGTTGCGTAGGCAAAAGTAAGGAGTGAGACAGAGTTCGGGGTGAATTGTGAAGCCAAGGTTGGAGACTGTGGAGGCAAGGAAAATGTCCGAGTTGAGAAGGCAGATTAAACTAAACGACTAAATTGTTTTTATTTTACTAGGTAAGGCCCACTGAGCTATATAGCATTTATCCAGAAGCGACCTAGCCACAAATTATATCTCAACGAAGCAGCTTATCACGTGGAAATGTTTGGCAGCAGCCAAGCACTCAAAACGCATGTTTCTTAATGTGGAAGGACAAACTGGAGAAACCAGAGCAAAATTCACACAAGCATGGGGAGAACATACAAACTCCAAATATACAGGCATCATGGTTGGGATCAAACCCACGACCTCCTGCATACCAGGCAAGACAGTTAATATCTCGCCACCGCGGTGCTCAGATGCATATGAGTGGGAGTGAGAGAAGATACGAACCCAGTTTTTCTGATACTGAGTTTGAGAAGGTTGTCAGAGATTCAGTAGGAGACAGCAGAGAGAAGGGCAAATTTATTTCGGCCTATGCCAAGATGATATTCATACGCGCCGGCTGTGTTTGCTTGGTCATGCTGTTCCACGCCGTGCGGTATCTTACCGGTGGCCTGCGCGACGGAGAGGGCCTCAGTTTGGCTCACGACGATGGTGGAGGCCGGGAGAGAAGTGCGCCGTGGAGTCTGAATCGCCGAGGTCTGGTGAACGTCCGTGCCTGCGGGAAGGGTGCAGCCGTCAGGAACCACACTTCTCAATCGATACATCTTTATTTTACATGCTCATATCACTCTCCTCAATAAAGTAAGCATAAGTTAACATTACAACAGAACGGGAATGGTACAGGGGCATAGGGCTCGTACGCTTAATGTCATCGCGCCGTTTCCGCACGGCCTCATACATAAAAGAAACACCGCACATACGAATTCCAATGAAAAACCTGGACCACACAAGGATGCCACAGGTAGAGCGTGTAGTAGACCGACACACGCACGAGGGCACAGGCTCACCTTACGCATCAGTCTACCCTGCCCTCTGCAAGAGGTAACCTTGTGCTTTCTTGTTTTTTGGACATTAACCATCAAGATCAAAAATAATAAAAATACAATAATTTAAAATACAACTATTTTGATCTTTCATCTATGAAAGCTTTTGCTGATCACTGACAAAATGGCTGATCAAATTATGGGTCACTCCAAAGTCATAAATTGTATACATTTAGACTACTTTAGTAAAATAATGAAATCATAGTCAACTTCTGTTCGTGGGCAAGGATTCGTCGTTACGTTCATTAACTATGTTTATAATGTTCATTACATTATAGGTAATAGATTCGATCATGTTCCTTGAAACAAGGTTTTAAAAATAATTCAATTTATATTTAATGGGGTATTTTATTTAGCATGGACAGTATTATCTGGAGAGCTCAGTCCAACACCAGTGGAGACGGGGCTCTAAGAAAAGCTGTCTCGGGTGTGGACCAATCAAATTCAAGGACAGTGCATATTATTATCAGAGTTGTCTCTTTTGTTTGCATTTTGACTGCTTGTGTTGTGGTTATTGCAAACATGATGCCTTGAATAAAGGTGTCAGTTTTTGTGCCAGTTAAAAGGGTAAAACCTATTACTATATCTTGTTACTGGCAAAGGAGGTCTCATAATGTAAATGCTCACCCCGAGCCCACAATACTCTGATAGTGCGCTGTTTGTGAGTTGTACGCCTTTTGGCGTCTTCTGGTCCAACACCAGTGGAGACTAGGCTCTAAGAAAAGCTGTCTCCGGTGTGGACCAATCAAATTCAAGGATAGTGCATATTATTATCAGAGTTGTCTCTTTTGTTTGCATTTTGACTGCTTGTGTTGTGGTTATTGCAAACATGATGCCTTGAATAAAGGTGCCAGTTTTTGTGCCAGTTAAAAGGGTAAAACCTATTACTATATAATGTGTTTATTCTTTGTTGAGTAATTTTGCACATTGGATGCAACTGTGTACTCGGAAATCGCTGTAAAAATTTGTACAGTAAACTCTCACTATGTGCGAGTTCTAGATTCGCCAGTTCCGTATGTTCGCGAGTTACTAAATGCATTCTAATTCCCTATTCGCGACCCGCCGGACTCTGGCACTCGCGAGCGTCCGTAGCGCCAGACCACCGACGACGGGGAGGTTCGTGCAGGAATTTCCATTGGGAAATGTCCGTGAAGATTCGGCACGCCCCCTCGGCTGCCTGCTTCGTCCTCACTCTAACCACTGTGCCTTGTTATCAAACACCTGCATTTCCCCGAGGAGTCATCCTCCTGAATTCCTCACCATCGCCACCACTTTCACCTCCATCGCCGTCAAATCATCATCGTCAAAGTTAATAAAAAAAGCACATCGTTCTTTAAACTTTATTATATATTTATTGTAGTCATTGTTATTAAATATTGAAAATTCTCCTCCCCCCCCCCCCGTTCACTCGTAACAAGAACATAACCCGTTTTTTCCCCCCGTTTAAGAAGGCTTTTGCATTCGCTAATTCTGCATTCACGAGCATTTTCAAGAACGTAACCCTCGCAGATAGAGAGGCTTTACTATACTCGTAGGTTATAAACCCTTGTTGGTATACTACCACTGACCACACCATAGCACTCCAGGCCGGGTAACTGAACATCAAGCATCATATCTCCTGTCCGAACAGCTGGATTATCGGCGCACGGCACCACGAGTTTTTAATCGCGGGTCTTGCTCACTACCGTACAGAGCATAAGTGCCCTTGCCAGGGGTAGAGACATTTTTCATGCTCGGCTTTGCGAGAGTGCGTCTCATGTTCCCACGAGGTCTTTCCAGGACTCACCTGGAAATGATTTTGAGCGTGGCAACTGTATCAAATTATCGGTGGAAAGAAGAATCTGCTGTGCGATTGTTTAAAGTCGTGCGTTATGTTAAACGTGCTTCACAAACCGGCAGAGTCATTCGTGTGCGTGTGTGTGTACGTTTATATATATGCAACTGTTTAAGTGAAGAATATTGAATTTACACTGTGATTACAAATATACATCACCATTAAGGGTGGAACAATTCACATTCTCTCCCAACCATTTGCTTTAATAAACAACACTTTTATTCCAACACTGTGGTGAATGGCAGGCACCTCCAGTGGCTGTGGCTGTCACAAGCACTAATAACAAAAACGTAGATTTATATATATGCAATTGTATGCATTTAACGCAAGCTTAAAACTCTAAATTCATTGATGATTGGATGCTTTGTTTCAAAATTCGTGACCATAGTTATGAATAGAGCATAATTCTCAAAGCGTGCCGTCTAATTCAGTTTGTTTCCTTTTTTTTACTAAGCACCAGAACATGACAGAATCGTCTGGTCACTACTTTGATCCAGAGTATGTGCACCTAGGGCGCAGTGCATTCATCTTGAAGGTGGGTCGAGATCAAAATGATGAAATGAAGAGGTGATCGGTAGCAGGTGGTAATACTTAAAAATAAAACACACATTTCATTAAAAAATGCAAGGCAAAAAAATGCCGATAGAGGTAAGCTTTCAATCAGTGCTGAATAGCTGCTTTGTCAAATGGATCGGAAAAATGCACAATTACAAAGAAAATAAGTCTAAATGTGAAGAGTACACTAAGAAGCGTGAAGGGAAACGTGTTTGGAATTACGCCGAGACAGAGAGAGGAACACATGACTCCGAGAACAAAGTCAAACGAGGAAGTGCGTTGAGAGATGAGATGGAGCGATGAGGTGAGGTCGCCTACAGGAGCAAGATGGATCAAGGCAACGTAGAATCGTTGAGAAAAAGAAACAACTTGAGGAAGCCTTCATTCAGCAAATTACAGATCACATCTGGTGATGATGACATAAGCATCCGTAGATACGTTAAAATAGAATATTTAAGGGTTAAACATGGTGTATAAATATACAGCATGTTAGCTAGAACACACCTGCACAAAACTCACCTTCCCATGTCAAACAATTTCTAACCGCGTGCAATTACCCGCAAATTCACGAGCAAATTCCTTTACGAAAATAAAAAAAAACACATCGCCTCATCGGCGGCCTTCAAAAGATGGACCCCGTGAGCTATTCCGTTGCCCGGCCTCGTAACCGGAGGCACGTGAAACAACGCCGATTTTTGTGAATGCACCTCCACACGCTGGCCTACAGTACGAGCACGACGGAAACACCTGGGATGGAGGAGGCCCGTGCACTGTGGGAAGACGACGCATTTCCGCGCCGATGAAACACCGGTGAACTTACGGCACCACGTGTTACTTTTATATTATATGTGTATTTACGTGATGTAATCCAAACACCTATATTATGGATATTGGTCGCGAAAGCCTACGTGTTAAACTGAGTTTTTGTTGTCATTGCTTGTACACAACTACCAAAGAGACGTAAACAAAGTCATTTTATCTTAGGAGATAGTGCTCATTTTATTAACCTCTGATGGAAGATGCATTGGGTTGATGTTGGCCAAGAGCTCTCCATGCCCTATCTACGACTCTCTATGAAGTGGCAACCAAATGAGTGAACAGTGCATCCGCCTACACAGTCGAGCTATAAAGAGGTCGGTGTTGGGTACAGGCATGTGTTTAACAATACATGGACAACATGTCTTCAATGCACATCGGTGCACAGTTGGTAAATTACCATCAGTGAAATGGCCAAGGGAAGTCTTTACTATTGGACAAACCTGTGAGCATAGGGACTTTACTGATGCATGAAAATGTACAAATGTGGCATGCAATGCTATTGCATATGAAGGATCAATGAGTATCACTCATCATCATCAGCCAAGTGCAATCCACCACTGTGAATGGAAACCTCCGCAAGCCGTTGCCATCTCTCATTGCCTGGCGATGCGACACATCATCTTTGCTGCTGCGCACGAGCTGACGACGTCGCTGCATCCAAGCAGGGAGACTCAGTCCCGGACGCAATTCTCCCTCCATTGGTTGCCATCCCATCAATAGTCTCGACCACCAACCATTCATTCCTTTGAGCGACACGTCCCGATAAAGCCCATTCATATTTCATCACAATCTATGCGATGTCCCTCTGCCATGCATATTTTCTCTAATCCAAGCGTTCCTCTGTGCAAAAGCATCCGTCTCTCATTGAGTCTGTGCAGGCTTTGTTAGCTTTGTCCCGTACAAAATAAAAGCATACATACGCACCTGTGATGGTTTTTTGGGCGTTATCGGTGCTTAGAGCTGTTATCACCTGTCACAACAGAACACGTAGGAATGTAATTGTACAGTCGTTAAGATTTCACTTCCATGAGGATATATCGCATATAAAAATAGACATGCTTAAACAAATACGAGCAGTTATTCGTTTTAAGAATATGAATGTCAGCTTTACGAAATATTTCATGTTTATTAATGTGTTAATATACTGATTGGTGGAATTGAAAAGAGAAACCAAGTAGAATCATGATAAAGGGGATCCTGCTTTCCCTACATGTCTTGTCACCTTTGCTATTTTTCTCTCCATATTTTCCCAATTATTATCACAATTGTCCTCTTGGTGTAATATCACGAGACAATTAACTTTCCATTCAGAGAATGTCCCCAGAAAAAAGTTATAGAACTACATTGGCAGTTACTTCAATAGACCTATTTATCAACTCCCGGAATGCATATTGTATGCATGTTATATGTGAGTCACCAAGAATTTGCAGAGCTAGAATATGTTCAAGCAAAGGAATAATCAAAAGTAAAAACATTTGTAGTCTGCTGATGGGGCTCAGAACATTAACACGATGCACTTGATAATTCAGTTAAATCAATTAGTTATGATGCTTCTTTACCCAGAAAAGTATCACTGAGTCTCCAGACTCCTTTTCAGGAGGGTCCTGCCATGTATTTGCAGCAGGGGCGTGATTTTACAATGCATAATCCAAATTTAGTAATTTGCAGGTAATATTTCAGAATTGGGATGTTTGGCCATGCAATCAATTACATTGCATAGGGTTCTTTGGTTTGCCATGGGAGTAATCCAGAGAACCCGGAGCAAACTTATCAAACCCAGGCCCTTCTTGCTGTGAGGCACGAGTGTTTCCGCTGTGCCAGTCACGGATGTCTGCTCAGATTTAAACCCAAGGATCTCAGCGGTCTGTCTTCAGTTTCGTGACACGATATTCAGCCTCGAAGATACTAAGCCACCAGGCCATCTACTCTCTCACGAGTTTCTGAATATATAACGCGAGCGATATTTTCTTACCGGTTCGCCATCAAGACTTGAATCTGAAATACAACACAAAAGGAAAAAAATGATGCTGAAGTTAAACGCGTGACATTGTTAAATAGCTCGACGCAAAGTCAAGCGCACGTGGTACAAAGGGAAAATCTGAGTATTTAGTGGCCAATTAAAAAAATATATGTATCTTCAAGAATCCTATTGGATTGCGTTTCACGCATACAATTTGCATTGGTGCCATGAGAATACCTCGGAAAACAATACCAGTGAGAAAGAAACGAGAAAAACAAATAATTCATTGTTTACTCAAATCTGGAAAGGGGATGAACCACTCCTGAGGGAGCAAGAGGATTGGCTGCTGGGAGGGTTGTGGAGGGGGGAAGAGGGGTAATATATCGTTCTTTGCCTATTCTAATTTAGCTTATTGTGTTGAAATGGCAAATTGTTAATGCACTGCAAGATATGAAGGCCTCCCCACGCTGTGTTGACCATAGGGGTTGTTTGACCATACTTCACCACGCTGGTCAGTAGGAGGTCCTACTGGCCGGTTAAGATGGCACTCCACAGTAACGTTTATAATGGCCACGAATTGAACCAACTTTTAATTTTGACTTAAAACTTTCTCTACCCCCCCCCCCCTCTCTCTCCCCCTATCTCTACCCCTCCCTCCCCCCATTGTCCTACACACTTGGACCACGCCCCTCGCCTTCAGCTTCACCTCTGTCTCGCGCTTTACTCCACCTCTCTCCCTCTATCACTATCCCCCCTCTCTCTCCCCCTATCTCTACCCCTCCCTCCCCCCATTGTCCTACACACTTGGATCACGCCCCTCGCCTTCAGCTCCACCTCTGTCTCGCGCTTTACTCCGACATTGCCACTGGCTGCCCCGCCCGTGCTGTGTACGCCGCACAGCTATCCTTGCTGCTGCCTCGCAGCTCTTGTCCCCGCCCACTCACTCTGAAAGCCCCTAGAAGCAGTTGCATTTGGAGGCTTGTCCCCTCTTTTCTCTCCGCCTGATGAAGACCGCTTGTGTTGCGATCAAAACGTCGTGGGTTTTATGCTTTTATTTTAAAATTAAATGTTTATTTAAATTTTATTGTAATTTTATTTTTATTTTCTATCGAAGAGACTTCACTGAAAGAAGAATATGAACCAACTTTGCCGGATTCGTAGCACCGTGCGTTCACCCCTGCGCTACTGCTCTCCTGTCAATCTTAATAACTTTTACAAATTTTAACTATTTACTATTTTTATTTTTCCAGCTAAGGCCCACTGAGCTATAGAAGCGACCTGGCCACTAACGATAGCTCAACGAAGCGGCTTATCGTGTGGAAATATATAGACGCCAAATACTCTAAATGAGTGTTTCTAAATGTGGAGGGAAAACCCGGAGGACCGGGAGAAAAATCCACGTGACCACAGGGAGAACATGCAAACTCCAAATATACAACAGGCATCAGGGTCGGGATGAAACCCACGACCTCTTGTATACCAGGCGAGGTAGTTAACATTTCACCACCGTGGTTCACCATTTATGTGGTGGATCAACGAAATAGCTATTTAGAAAACGCCACCATTGCACCTCGTCCACACGATCTGCCTTCAACATCGAGGAGCGACCGGTACGGTGAAGAGCCACTTAGTATGGGGAAGCCTCTCCTCCAGTGGAAGATTTACAAAAGGGCTATAGATATGCATGCATCTTAAAGTGTGTGTTGGGGGGTGTAGCGGTTAGCGCACATCCGATGAGTACGCTTGGCTACATACAATGCGAAAGAAGTTCAACACATCTTCTTTGGTTCTTTCGGTAAAGTCACGTAGAATGAGAATATAGAGTTTATTGATAACATTAAGGTAATTTATATTTTAGTTTTTTTATTGGTTCACTATATAGTACTGTGAATAGCTCAGATGTGTAGGCCTTGACTTCAACATAGTCATTTCTGTGACCAGTCACTAGCTAATCACTCAGTTATTTCAATGCTAAATTCGCCTAGTTATTTCAATGCTAAAGTCTCCTGTTTGATTTGTACTAAGTGCCTCGGTGAATGTGTATGCTCTGACTTTAACGTAGCTATTTCTGTGAGCAGTTACAAGCTAATCACTCAGCTATTTCAATGCTAAATTCTATGCTAATTCCATTGTCAAGGGGTGCCTCTGCGGATGTGTATGCTTTAACTTAGCTATTTCAATGCTAAATTCTATGCTAATTCCTTTATCAAGGGGTGCCTCTGCGGATGTGTATGATTTAACTTTTAACATAGCTATTTCTGTGACCAGTCACAAGCTAATCATTCAGCCATTTCAATGCTAAATTATATGCTAATTCCTTTGTCAAGGCGCTTTGTTCCTCTCACACAGCTTAAAGGCCGTGATCTGAACGTGGCTCTTTCACTCCAGCGCTGTCCTACCAGACAGTCTCGTCCCTTCACCTGATGAAGGCCGCTTGTGTTGTGGCCGAAACGTCGTGAAAATATTATTGTGTTATTTTATTTTATCAATTTATTATTTATTCTCATTCTACGTGACTTTACCGAAAGAACCAAAGAAGATGAATCATTGCAGTCACGAAAGCTTTAAATCGAAGTTCAACACACACAACACACTGGGCTGAGTCCAGTGACCCGAGTTTTATTCCAGCTCACGGCCAACACCAGTGACGATTATCTGAACCGGTTCTGGGCCTCCACCTGGTTCGACTCAGCCCTAAATTAGTACCTAGTGTGGTGTGTAAACATTGTCGCTGCTCGCTAACAGCACTTGCCCATGGTCTGTTAAGGTTATACGGAGGATCTTTGTCTTTGTTTGGGGGGGGGCATGCATTCGTGTGACCTTACAGACGTCGATCTTGGGAGGCGGGTGGTGCTGGGGTAGGCGCGGGGGCCCAGGGAACGCGTCCCCTCTCCCTGGGTCGACGGCAGCCGGTGCCTTGGCCAGTCGCTCAGGCGTTATCTGCATTTGCTCCACGTCCGTCAGCTTCCGCACGTTGAGCTTCATCTCAGACGAAGGGAAGTGGTAACCCATCCCAGCTGGGCATGTTTCTTTGAAGGAGGCTTTTTTTTACATTTGAAAACAAGAAGGCATGTCAGTCCATCGTGTTGCCTTGCATCAGTCACATGCAAATGGTTTAAAATGATTCATCATTAGAATTCATGATTAGTTTATTTTAGGTTGGAACGTGGAGGTGTAGTTTTATTTTTTTTACGATAACCTTCCACCTTCCGACAGAGGCAATCAACTCAAGCTGTCACGTTGGCCAATATTCCAATTGATTTGCTTTTTTCAGCAAACCAGACTGTTCAGAAGCAAGCATAATGTTGGCAATTGTTCATGATGGTTTCGCTGGAGATTGCATCCAGCATCTTCCGGCGTTAACAAATCTCAGCTCTCCTGTGAAAGAGCTTGCTGATTTGGCTCGTTAAGTAGGTACCGTAACATCATCAGGTCAGCCCTGCAGATGAGCCGGTGTAATAATTAGTGCTGATTGCTGGTTGATTGGTTCTTTCAGTAAAGTCACGTAGAAGGGAAACAATAAAATAATAAAAATATAAAACAATAAAATTCTCACGACGTTTCGACTGCAACACAAGCAATCATCATCAGGTTTGAAAACCACAAAAAGAAAATTTGAAAAAAGTGGCGGGTTTTTTTAATTTATTTTCGTCTCCCCCCTCCTTTTTTCCGAACACAGATGGACTCGTCCATCTGAATAAACTGTCAAATCGCTATCCGTGGCGCTAACGTTAAAAAAACGCCACTTTTTTCAAATTTTCTTGTTGTGGTTTTCACACCTGATGATGATTTCTTGTGTTGCAGTCGAAACGTCGTGAGAATCTTATTGTTTAATATTTTTATTATTTTATTGTTTCCCTTCTACGTGACTTTACCAAAAGAACCAAGAATATGAATCCCTGCAGTCACGAAAGCTTTAAATCAAAGGTGACTGTATTTAGTGGCTGGTCTTAAGTTGGAGCTGGTAATTAGCTGCAGTGATGAGGGACGCATACAAATTCTATTATCCACGCCTCCGACTCGCACAGTTGTCGACGTACGGTGCGAAAGAAGTTCAACAAACTGTAACATACATACATTCATTGCTTGTGACAACAAAAGAAAAATGAGGTCGATGGCAGTCAGCTTTTGTTTGCTAAGCTAACGGGTTGAGGCTGCATTAATACTTGGATGGGAGACTGTCCTGGGATACCAGGTATTGTCGGCCTGAGCTGCAAGGTTTTCAGGACATGGAAACGCAGAAACTGAATCTCAACATCATCTATGAGGAAGTTTCAGCATTACCCCTTGCATATTTGAACTTTTTCTCTGGGTACTCCAGTTTCCTCCGGTGTGCCAAAAAATATCAGTAATGAGGAAACGAAGCAAGTGGTTGCTCACAACACTTGCACCAACAGTCTCAGAGGCTGTACAGGGGGGAAAGGGGGTCGTGGCAGTATCTATGCATGTGTGTATGTGTGTATGGGTGTATGTGTGTATGTGTGTATGAGTGTATGTGTGTATGAGTGTATGTGTGCATGTGTGTATGTGTGTATGAGTGTATGTGTGTATGAGTGTATGTGTGTATGAGTGTATGTGTGTATGTTTGGCAAAAACAACCCTCTACCTCCTCGCGGTGCCGGACGGGCAACTCTGTCGTGGACAGTGCTGTAGGGGGAGGTTCAATTTCTATTGGCTCCTCCCCTCATGGCGTCTGTGACCACCACAGGGGCTAAACGGGGGCTCTGGATGGGTGCGAGGGGCTGGTAACCCCTCCACCTTCAATTAATTACCACTAAACCGCGAATTAAGTATATAACTTATAAGCTTGTGCCGGAGGCCCCGGGGGGCCAGGCGTCTATGACGTCTCCTGGCCAAACCCCAATTGGCGAAGCCAGGAGATTGAATATCTACCCTCGGGGCTCCTCCAGAAACAACGAAAAACCACTACGGGTGGCCACGTGGAATGTTCGAACGCTCACTGCGGAGGAGAGGCTGCCACTCCTCTGTCGCGAGCTGGACCGGTATCGCCTGGATCTCTGTGGCATTCAGGAGGTCTGGTGGACCGGTTCTGGCTCCTGCCACCATGAGGGGTGGACAGTCCTCTACTCGGGGCAAACAACAGGGTGTGGCTCTTCTGTTGAACAAAAGAATCAAGGGGGCGTGGGAGCGTGGCGGTGAGGTGTGGGAAGCTGTAAGCCCCAGGCTACTTTGGGCTCGCCTTCCCATCAACCGGAGGCGAGGAATGGTGGTCGTGGTTACTTATGCCCCCACCGAAGATGAACATCCGTGGAGGGATGCAGGCAAAGCCGATGAGTCAGATGCCTTCTATGACCTCCTGTCACAGGTGCTGGCTAAAGTGGCCCCTCGGGATAGAGTCATCATGTTGGGTGACTTCAATGCCCGAGTTGGTCATGATGCTGGCACCTGGTCTGGAGTGATTGGAGGGCATGGGCCAGATCAGCTCAATAACAACGGTAGGAGGCTGCTAGATTTTTGTGCAGCCCATGGGCTTGTAATTACCAACACGCTGTTCCGGCATCGGCGCATCCACACAACATCATGGATGCATGCCGGGTCCAAGCAAGAACATCTGATGGAGTACATAGTGACGGACCAGCGGATGCGAGCCCATGTCCTTGACACCAGGACCTACCGTGGAGCTGATCTGCCCTCTGACCATCGACTAGTCATCTGTAAGATGCGCCTGCCATTCTTCCACTCCGGTGGTGGGTGTACACCCAGGACCCCATTCCAGCCTAAAGTGGCCTGGTCTCAGTTATCTGATGAAAGTTGCAAGCGAGAATTTCATCATCATTTGCGGCTGAGATTGGCATCGTCCCCGACTCCTCCTGATGTTGAGGCTAAATGGGCGAGGTTTAGGACTGTGACTCATGCAGCTGCAATGGCTGCTTTGGGTACGCGGTCCAGACGTCCACAGAGACCCTGGCTGACAGAGGAGGTGTTCAGGATGGTTGAGAAAAAGCGACAGGCTCACTGTCATCGGCTACAGAATCCCACGTCAGAGAATGAGGAGGCTTACCGCAGCCTTCGCTCGGAGGTTCGGAGAGCCGTGAGGCGCTGCAAGGATGGGTGGTGGTCGCGGGTTGCTGAGGAGATGGAGTCTGCCTCAGTGGCCCATGATCACAAACCTCTATTTAACTCCATCAAAAAAGTAACCTGCAGCGTCACACCTATTACCATCATTAGGGGAAAAAATGGTGATCAAATCTCCGACCCCCAGGAACAGGTTTGCAGATTTGCTGAGCATTTCTGTGAGGTCCTGGGGGAGGGAAAATCCCTCTGCCAGGAAAACATCGTGGCACAAAGTGAGGATGACCCTGCTGAGGCTGCGGTGCCTCAAATATTGGAAGAAGTCACCCCCTGTGAGTGGCTGGCTGAGGTGCCATCTGTTGAGGAAGTACTGAAGGCGATCTGGAGTCTGAGACCAGGAAAGGCAGCGGGCAGAGATGATCTCCCATGGGAAATGCTGGGGGAGGGTGGCGTTTGTGCACAGACTGCCCTATATGACATCATAACAACAGTCTGGACCACTGGACGGGTTCCGCAGGATTGGAAGGGGGACCGCACAAACTGTAACAACTACAGGGGCATCTCACTCTTCAGTGTGCCGGGAAAGGTCCTGGCAAGGATTATTCAACATCGCCTTGCCAGGCACGCTGAGGAGAGGCTTGCGGAGCCCCAATGCGGTTTCAGGAAAAGGCGGTCCTGCACAGATGCCATATTTTCTGTCCGTCTGCTACAGCAGAGGTGTAGGGAATTCCAACAAGACCTACATCTCTGCTTTATTGACCTGGTCAAGGCCTATGATACCATCAGTAGGCCTGGGCTCTGGGTTGTTCTTCGTGCTTTTGGAGTACCTGACCCTCTGCTCACGATCATTAAGGACCTTCATGATGGTGAGCGGGCTCGGGTAAAACTACATGGCCGGGAGTCAGACCCATTCCCTGTACACCTTGGGGTGCGACAGGGATGTCCTCTGGCTCCCACATTATTTAACATCTGTTTTGACCACGTAGTTCATGAAGCCTTCAATAGCTCTACCGGGGGAATCTCCATATGGTACAGATATAATGAGAGGCTGATCGATGCCCGGGTGCGGTCAAGGGATGGCTCCCTATTGCTCAACCACGTTATGTATGCTGATGATTTGGTAATAGCTGCTGATTCAGAGGAGGAGTTGGAGACGCTGCTGCTGAGACTGGAGCGTGCCATCAAGAGGTGGGGCCTTACCATCAGCCCCACTAAAACTAAGCACCTGTCTGGGTATTTTGTACCATCGGACACTCCACCCCCACAACTCCCAATCGGTGATGGGGCAGTTGTGGAGAGAGTGGAGAGCTTCCCATACCTGGGCAGTGTGCTTATGACTGGCTACAGTTTAACAGCAGAGGTCTTACTCCGAATCAGTCGAGCGGCAATATCTTTTCATCAGTTGCGTAACGCTGTGTGGAAGCTACCTGGTCTGTCGCTCCGCACTAAGCTTCAGGTCTTCTCAGCCACGGTCATTCCCTCCCTTCTCTACGCTTGTGAAACGTGGACCCCCCTAATGGAACATCTTCACCGGTTAGAAACATTTAGGCTGGCCTGCCTACGATCCATCCTGGGTTTAACCAGACTGGATTGTGTGAGGAGCTCACAAATCCTTGAAAGATCTGGGCAAGGTCCCATCGGTGAGCTCCTCCGGCAGGGAAGGCTGCGATGGCTGGGTCATGTAGCCCGCATGCCCAGCCACCGCATGCCGAAACAGCTTTTGTTCGGCCGGATCGAGGGGGCTAAGCGGGCGCGGCACAGGCTAGAGAAGAGATGGAGTGATGTGGTACAGGAGGGCGTGGAACTGAGTGGACTTGCCGATGACCGGTACCAGCGGTGTCAAGATCGGCCTCTGTGGAGGAGGCTCGTGAAGGACGCTACTGGGCAGTTGGAGGCAGTCGCCCTCCAACAACAACGGAGGGTGGAAGAGCGACGCTCACAACAACGAGCGGAGCGCCGGGTGGCTAAAGCACAGCAGGTTGCCACAGTAGGGGGCACAGGTGGTGCATCAGCCAGTCATCTCAGTCAGTCGACCCGTGGCACCTGGGTCTGCCCCGTGACCTCCTGCCAGCGGGCGTTCGACACTTCATGTGGCCTCAGGGTGCACATAGCCTGGCACAAGCGTCGTGGTGACGTCACCACCACTTAATGGCGAATGACGGTTGTTGTGTATGTGTATGAGTGTATGTGTGAATGTGTGTATGTGTGCATGTGTGTGTGTATGTGTGTATGAGTGTATGTGTGTGTGTGTATGAGTGTATGTGTGTGTGTGTATGAGTGTATGTGTGTATGAGTGTATGCGTGTATGTGTGTGTATGAGTGTGTATATGAGTGTATGTGTGTAAGTGTGTATGAGTGTATGTGTGAATGTGTGTATGTGTGCATGTGTGTGTGTGTATGTGTGTATGAGTGTATGTGTGTGTGTGTATGAGTGTATGTGTGTGTGTATGTGTGTATGAGTGCACATGCACTCACATAGGCCCTGCGGTGGGCACTTCTCACAGTTCTTGCCCCAGGCCTTGCCGACGCTGCAGCAGCAGATATGCTTCGTCAGTGGAAGTGGTATCGGCAGAACACACTCTTGCCCGTCCATGGCTCGGTAGCACTTGTCTGTCTTGGACGATAACACCATGTCCGCTGACGAGAGAGACACAGCGAGAGGCCATTATGAGGGTGTCATTTAGATACAATCAAACAAATACATAGAATAATGTACTTCCCTTTGATGAAGCTCTCCCCACACTGCGTTGGCCATGGGGGTTGTTTGACCATACTTCACCACGCTGGTCAGTGTGGCTTGGGGAAGGGTTGGGGCACCGGACCGGTTCAGATATTATTCGCCAGTGATGTTTACCTTGTGGCCGGGGAACTCCCACCCCACTATTCTGGCAAATCGCCCGAAGATTCTGGATGTAATTACCAGCGAAACGTCTTACTACTCTAATTGTAATTGTTGTGGATCCACTCTTCAACACACCGGTGGGCTAAAGTAGTGAACTATTTGTCTTTTGTCAACGTGACACATTTCTTACTGATTGGCCGTGTCGGGTAGTGGAGGGTTGCGACACATTTATACTTACGCGATCTAACCCAAAAACCTTTATTATGAATAATACTGGTCGCGAAAGCCTACGTGTTCAACCCCCATCCCCTCGACGTTGGCAATTCTTGCGCGCATTTTCGAATCAGTGTTTTCCTCTTTCTGTCTCGCGATGTAAATCGACGCATTCATTTTTCTCCCCACTTGTTTGTGCGCATTCATAACGTGTTCCATATCTTTCTTTGTCAATGACAATTTTTCTTTAGGTCACATGACGCAGCAAGTGGTGCACACAGCACATCCTGCATCTCTATTACCGCGTCCTAATAAACCCACGTGGAAAAGCGCGTGAGGCCATTACTTCCCATCGGGCCGGCCGATCCCGCACCCAGGTAAAACAATATTTAATTCACCTTGACCATAAGGTGACCGATATCCCAGCTGCAGGCAGTTAGCTGCACGCTCGTGCAATCATTGCTCCCCCGGGGCCCCTGGCACCACCCCACGGCTGCTAAACCGCGCCCAATTCTAATTTCTCCGGGCCGCGGGGTCAAGCGGCGGCGTCCCCTGGAGCCGTCGCGCCACACGTGCCTGCGGTGCACGGGCGGGCAAGTCAGTGGGACACAGAGCCAACTGTTTCTCCGTTGTGTTCACTGTTTACTACTCGGCTGGGTTTTGTGGCACGCTCTGCCGCGCCAGCCCGCCCGTCCCGTGTCTCACTCCTGCGTGCTTTTAAGTTGATTAAATAGGGTACGGTAATAATGGGATCAATTGTTATTAGAATTTGAGCAATGGAGCCGCGTTGAGATTGTATTTTGTTCTTCTTGTGGTTGGGATTGGGTGAGGTGACAAGCACGGGTTATAAAGCCCTCACCTTACAAAGCTGATTTGTGTTCAATTCTGGGGCAATAAACAAATATTGGTGACCAGGTTTAACAGATAAATGCAAACCTATGGCTGAGTGAATCTGGAACAAGCACCCTGACTCATGCACGTTGTATGAACGTTGAACTTCTTCTGCACCGTACGTAGCCAACCGTGCGAATCGAAGGGGAAAGACAACAAAGCACATACTTCCCATGGTGCAGTCTTCCAATTAAATTAGATAATTTAAATTTGTATGCGAAATAATTTGTGCACATCCATATTGTTGTTACTGTCTTGGGGTGTGATTGATAGTATATGTCTACTAACGGAAAAGTGACCTTACGTTAATAAAAAAAAGTTTGTTTTTAAATTTGGGCGGTTTTTTTATACTTTTAAAATGTTACCAGATTTCTCTGCGTCGAACAGTGTGTAATGTGGCGATCTCCAACTCTTAAGTCAGGCAAA
Source organism: Petromyzon marinus (assembly GCF_048934315.1). Taxonomy (NCBI): domain Eukaryota; kingdom Metazoa; phylum Chordata; class Hyperoartia; order Petromyzontiformes; family Petromyzontidae; genus Petromyzon; species Petromyzon marinus. The sequence goes on along the minus strand of NC_133683.1, from coordinate 23,005,669 downwards.
TGTTGTGCTCTCCCTTTCTATACCTTCAGGAAGGGCCTCTTCCTCGCCCATCAGGGTTCAACACCCTTCGAATTGTCACTGGAATAGGTAATACTTTCTGGGGAGTCGCTCACAGGCCGATATATGAAGGCACTGGCCTCTCCACCAGGATGGGATGTGCAATATCCAACGACGGTTAAAGACTGCCAATGTGGATACACAGCCTCGGCTTCATGAAGAATGGGTCGCTGTGACATTGCACCGACATTTGATATCCAAGCATTGCTCACAGTGTGAGGAATATCTACACCAGTCCTGACCCCCCCCCCCTTCACCAGCCCACAATGTCCAGTGTGGTGAAGTATGGTTAAACAACCCCGATGACCGACATGGCAATGGGTAGGCCTTCATCCGGGAGTGGACTAGACAGAGCTGGAACTAACTAAAGCTGGGAGATTCCTGAATTGATGAATTCTGTGGTTTCAACAATTCCACCAATCCAAACGATCCCATTGTGAATCGTGAATAATGCAATCGTGAGAATCACCCAACTCTACTGCCCTACCTGAGCCAGATTCACTGCATGCAACTGACACTGTGGCACCACCCTACTACGGCGGTGACGACTCGGTGACTTGACCCTGAACTGGGACGCCTCACCAGAGCTCCCTCCGCTGGACACTAAACACAGCAAAGTGTGAGGGGGGTGGGGGGCCGTTTGCACAAACCGTTAAGTGGACGCACCTGCGGTGCCGTTGGGCGGTGGTCAGCTGGGAGCAATTAGAGGTGAATCATCTCGTCTCCACAGGGAAGCTAAGTTATAGGCTCCACCGTCTTGCCGGTGACGCCCCTAATTTGAACTCTGCACATAGGTACAGTAATTGTATGGGGGGGGGGGATTTTTTGTTTGGTTGACGGCTGCTTAAGTAGTAGCATGTGCACCTATCGTGTGTCGTTTCAGGACCTATAGTTTCATGGTTTGCTGTAGGCGAGGGGGTCTCCAACACTCCAGTGCCCGTAGCCACCGCCGTCCGCCTTTCCACGTTTGGCAATCGTCTCCATTCAAAAACAGCATGTGGATGTATTGGCGGTACACCGGTGCAGCATAACATACCAGTCCTCAAAAAACAGTCTAAAATCTAAATTCGAATCAGCAAATCTGTCTGTACGTCTTTATTTGACTCTGCCGCCAAGTATGACGCGATTCGAAGGTTTATTCAGCCTCCCGAGAATTCCTAAAAAAAAGTTCAATAGTGACTGTCGATTTGAGTCCGTTGAATCGAGGACACTTCCGACCAAGTCGAGGGCACGAGTCAAGTCTGCCTTTGGAATACTGAGCCAATCGTCATCAGGCTGGGTGCCATACGCCAACAGACTGTGAAGCTTTGTTTTCAGCAGCTCATAACATTCGTTTTCGGACTGCTTCGAACATTACGAGAACTGATTTTGACGAACCCCGCAATATTTTCTGACTGGGGTTGCAAATAAATAATTATCGCAAAAATTTTGCTTTGTTTATACCGCGCACCGGTGTACCGCCAAAACGTTCATATGCTTTTTGTTAAGTGCTGCATGCACCTGATGATTGATACACGTCCCCCCAGTATGTTTCTTGAAATGAAGATAGATGATTTTTACTTCTGTCAGTGCTGTATATCGTACGAGATACGGGTGTACACAACACAGGATCTACATCTTAAATTGCATCACCGCTCTCTCTATGTCATAGAGGACATGTTGGACAATCATCAGGTACGTGCAGTGTGTAACATTTTGTATTGAACATAGAAGTTTGTGAAAGATTGCGGAATGTGATGAGTTTCAAAACTGGTCAGAGTACTCTGATGTACCTAAGTCTACATTGTTCTTTATATTGTAAGTGTGCATATGAAGTTAATCTGTTTAAGCCACTTTAACTGACAATTGTTATTTGCCCTTAAGATTTACATGTCTCCCTCTTTGCCACCTGGGCTGAAAACGCCACAAACTTTGTTTAAATAACCCTAAATTAAATTTGCCTTGGGAAATATACACCTTAATAACTACTTAAACACTGCAATCTAAAACCAACATTTCCTGTGACCCACCTGTAAATTCACCCAACTCAAATTATATAATAAATAAATAAATGAAATGGTCCTCTCTGAAGTTGCCGAACATTTCCATGAATTTTTGAGCTGCACTGCTCATTTTATTTGTTTGGTAAAATGTCAATAGTTCCTATTCTATTCTTGCATGTCAAAATATGTTCAGGGGCTAAATGCAATGTCGATGTCTGCTCATGACGAGAGGGCTTCTTCTAGAGAGAGTTCATGTCGTTTCGCAATTACTCCTCGGTCGAACGAGCGCAGATTTTGGTGGCTTACTTTATGGTCCAGAGTGTCGCGTGGCCACAATCGCACTGTGGTTGATGTTCGGATGTTGTTGATAGTACACCGGTGTTTTACAATGAAGGAGCACAGACCACAGTGCTTTAATGTGGCCCATAGTTTTGGTTCACATGGCCACAATCACACTGTGGCTTGTTTATGCAGCAGATGTGCCTATCAGCCTGTTGATGTTCCGATGCAGTTGAAGGTATGCACCTGTGTGTTTGAGGAATGTCAATTCCAGCAGTTCTATCGGAAGTGAACAATTTTGCTCGCATCTAGAAACAAGCCCCGTTAGAAATTTAAACCTCAGAGAATAAGCGAGCATGCCCCAGATAAAGTGGCAATTGTGATGTGGTGTGGCTTACACATGCATTCCTGGCCAAAGGAGTCCCACAAGTACCCCTCCATGCAGCTGCATCTGAAGCTGCCTTGCTGGTTGATGCACGTGCCATTGGGACAGATGCCGCGGAACTGACACTCGTTGATGTCTGCGGAACACAAACGCACGTGTCGCGTGAGCAAGCAACACGAAACAGATCCGTACTAATCAATGTAAATGTATGTAAGAATAATAATAATAAGTTCAACACGTAACATGGCACAGTATTCGCTCGCTCTCGAAGAAGGAGAATGACACAGAGGTGCGGGGAGGAACCACAGAGAAGCAGGAAGGCAGCCAATCGGTGAGCTGGCGCCAAAAAATTACCCAAGCTCTTCGGTCCTCTATATATGATGGTGTTTGTGGCCAATTAACGAGTGTTTAACGTGTGGGAGGAAACCAGAGGACCTGGAGAAACTCTAGGTGTCCAAGGGGGAAAAAACTCAATCCCATACAGTCAGAACAGGTGGAGTCCACATGTTTTATGTGCTGCATTTTCCTGGAAAGCCAGGGGTATTGCACTTCGACACCCACGGGAAGGGAGTTTAAAAACTTGTGTGCGATCCACAAACCCTCACTGGCTCCACAGTACTGGAATGAAGGCGTGCACCACCACCCGGCTGAGAATGGAATGTGCACGTTTATTAAAAAATACTTTTTTTACATATATAAAACATTTTAAAGTATTATACGGTCATTGGTGGAATTTCTACTTTCCCATGGCAGGGGGCTAGTCCTTCCATTTGACAACCACTGTTGAAATCCCACAAAATGGTACTTAGTTTTATCGATGCTGGAGGGAATTCATCTGCAATCTTCCTGGCGTCGTTCATAAGAGAAGGACAAAGTACGGCCTGCATATCTCGACAGAAAAACAATCTTTCGGCAAACATTACATACAAAATCTAGTTACATATTACACGAAAATTAATCAAACATGAATGTGTGCTCGATTGAACGTGTCCAAAGATGACGGTGCTTGCCGTAATTTGTAGACTAAGCGGATGTCACGGTCGTGGTTTGTTTATACTTTGCACACAACAACACCACTACATGTTTCATATATTAGTTTGCGAATGTAAGTGTATTTATTCCTTCCAGCGTGAGCTTGTGGCAATCACGTACCCGAGAACTTTCAAACCATGAACAGACTTAACGAATGCAGACATGTATTCATTAGGGCGGCAAAAGAGTCTTCCCGCAGCGATGAATCTGCTTTTGCGAGCACATAACGATCTATTTTAAGATTCGTACAACACAGGAGGGCTTAGGAAAGGGCATGCAGTAACTTTCAAACGGGACGCTCCCCCACGTGCCTCTTCTTTCATCTCGGGGGCTTTAGCGCAGCCTTGCGGGCTCGCGAAATGGTTATTTAGTGACAGTTATGGTCCAGATTCTGAATTATAGACCCAGCGTTTAGCCGAAAACATTTGCGAGGAAGCCAACGGTGCCGTGCGCTTGAAAATCACGACGGCCGCAATGGAAACTTCAAAGGTAAAGGCAAGCCGATGCCGAACCGCAAGGATCAAATTGATTTACGCTGGCAGGGAATGGCACTTGTGGAGGGTGGATCCGACGCAGGGGCATAACGTTTGTCAACGTAAGCGAGGCAAGCGACTTGCGTTTAAAAGTTGCAGGATTAAAAGAACACGACTCGTAAACGTAAATTGAACGCATTTTTTTGTATGGAACAAAACAAATCGTGGGCTTGAGACTTTAAAAGTGAGCAGGAATTGTTAACGCGTGTACAAAAGTGTTGCTCTGGTAGGGACTTTTTAACAGCACCATTATAATAAACAGAGACATTACCTCTCCGCTATGAAGAAGGGCTATTGCTCAAAACGTCACCTATTACGAATTTTGTATCTGCTTCTGGCCGTGTTATTGATCAATGTGAAGACTTGTTGTTATTGGTGCTTGTGCACCCCTGCCAACGCGGTATCATATTAAAAAAAATAATTTCGGACCTTATAAAATAACCATCGTTGCTATAACATAATGAATTATGGATCTCGCCCGGAATGTGGCTGATGAGCCCATGGTAGCACGGATTCTTTGCTTCTGTTCCACGCTGATTGAGCGTTGTAAGGGCCCTTGCTCACGTTATTAATGGCTTCAGGCCAGACACGATCGGCTTGTGTACAAAGCCTTCGCCAGAAAATACCAAAATCCCAGTGGCCTGTGTCCGGGCTTCAGGCGGGTCCTTTTCAGACAAGCTACGGCTGTGTTCTGTAAAAGACGACGTCGTTTTTGTTGCCAAGATTCATTTAAGACTGGTTGCACGACCATAGCATTCTGGGTGTGGAACCCAACGAAGAAAAATTCCATTTGAACAAATGCAAATTATGTAACTGAACTGGCTTAACAAGTGAGCATTTTCATGGTATGTATGAGCGCACATTTATTTCCATCACTAAGCCACACAAAGATGAGCACAGCTAATAGCTGGAATTGTGACAAAAATGTGAAGACCTCCATAAAAAGAAGCAATGCCTCACGAAGTAATGACCCTTGTACAAGGGGCTGTACAAGTGACCCACTTCCATAATCAATAACGCTTTCTCTGTTCATTTCGAGAACTTATTTTTCAATTACCTGTGGCTTAGCACACGTATTTTGCCAAGTTTTACTACGATCATGTTTTGTCCATCACTCGTCTTTTGTTACTTCCATGTCGGTAGTCTTAGTCTTGTGTGACGCCCAGAGACATAGTCCAACATACAGTAGTCGTTAGAATCAAGCTCATGGCGAGCCCTTTGTGATCATAAATATTCTATCAATGATCACGTAGCTTTAATCATAACCCATATCCCTACTTGAAAAGATTCACTGAATGCTAAATTCGTGACTGGTCAGAGGTATTAAATTAAAGCAAACTGAATTGATCTCCAAACATCTCATAATGCTATTACCACACGACTCTGTGGAAATATCCGTGTGACTTTTCCAGACGCCCCTCTGTGTGGGGTGAAAGGTTAAGAAAGCTGTTCGGTCTGAGGTAAAATAAAACGACCCCCTCTTCCAATTCCTGCGATCCCAATCCACCGACCTTGTATGCATGTATCTTAAACTTATTTATCGCCGGACGTAGCCAACCGTGATAATTGGAGGTGCGGTAGAAGGACAACAAAACTGAACACAAAAAGCAGCTCTAAAGAAATGAGTTTTCAATCGAAGAAAGTTCCAAGCGGCCGCATCTGAAAGCGAATGATCCGGTAGCCGTCTTTGTTCAATGGCCAGCCAAACGCCGCTGCTGTGATCATGATCGGAGTTGACGTGATGGTTTTTGCTCCTTGACGAGATCAGCAAGGTATTGTGGCTGATTTGTGGCAAGCAGTTTGTGTGTCATAAGTGCGACCTCATAACATATCCGTTCGGCATCCGGAAGCCAAATAAGCTCAGCGAGCCTATCACCTCTTGCCTCTACAACGCCTCCCCTGGCTTCCCCAGCACAACACCTCTGTCGAATGGAATCCTCACGCACTGCTTCATGCCCAATAACAACAATGTGAAGTCTGATTGGAATAATTCAGGGATGAGTAGAACATCCAGATTGGACACATTGTCAGAGGAGAAAGCCTGCTGAAAGAAGCTCTAGAATGGAGTAGGGAAAATGATTGGAACAATTCAGATGAGGGAAAATATATGGATTGGGCATAATGTCAGCGGGGAAGGGTTCCTGAAGGACGCTCTAAGAGGACTCTTGGAAAAAAAGAGGAATGGTGGGGGGGGGGCTACGTATGGTGCGAAAGAAGTTCAGCATAAATACAATTGAAAAGTACAAAATAGGAGAGAGCATGGAGAAAAGTTGAACGAAGGCCCTGACGCCTTAGGCAGATAACTCAAGAGAGATGCTGAGACTTTGACTCTGGCTTTACCCAAGAGTGAGGGAATACAAATTAATGTCAGTGAGGGATTTTAGAGGTACTGTACTGCATCAAGCGAACGCATGTGCAACATTGAGAAGAGGGTGGGGAGGAATTGGGGCAGCGTAAGAAGCTGGGGGCAGCAGGAAATGGGGGGGGGGGGGTTAGTGGGAGTGAGCAGGCAAGAGGGGGTTGGCGGTGGGGGGGAGCATGGTGGAATCTGTTGTGAACAGCAGCTCCAAGGATCCAGCCGCGCCGTGCCCCGGCTCGTGTCGCGTCGTCACCACCACCGTCGGATTGACAAGGTGGGGCACGAGTTCGCGGCCTCGAGCAGTGGCCGAAAACAATCAGCATACCTCGTTCCGCGCCCACGGTGTCCGCTTACGCCTAAATTGCTCCAACTGATCCGAGCGAGGGACCTTTATCTCCCTCCATGTAAGCTGAATCGAGCGCACGCTCAGTTTTATCCGTGAAGAACCTTTATGTGTAAAGTAAGTCATAGGAGCTTAAGAAAGACCTCATGGAGTTTTTTTTTTTTATCATATTGCCTTTCAGCTCCCTTGGCGATTGAAACAGAAACACTCAAGCTATGCCATTAACCTTTCTCTCTCTAATACAAACGGGCTTCTGTGTGTAGAGTGACGAAGATGGATTCTTGCTGTTACCAAGAAGCTCACCCCCATCCACGAAGGCAGATCCCAGATACTGAAACTTGACCCACGTTGCATAATGTCAACACGCCATTCCATTTCTTCTCCCACTGAAACTCTCGCAATATTTTGTTTTACATGTCCGTAGCTTGAGTTGAAATCAGATTTTTGCACTTAATCAAGGTTGACCCCGTTACACCACAGTGTGTATACATCCCCTGACTCAACTCCGCAACATTGTTGATCTTATCATTGTATACATTCAAGAGTCAATGAGAGGTGACAGGTTGCTCAGGGGGTAATGTACCCGTATCAGGTTCTTGAGTCGGCTGCCCTGGACTCTAAATATGTTAGCCTCCACGTGGAGATGTAAATGAAAATGCTCTGTACCTTTGAAGGCAATCTCATACCCCGAGAGTCTGTTTGTTTCCTCTCATCGCTGTTGACCCTACAATTGCCGATTACGCTGAATTTATTGGGCATCTTAGTCGGGGCCCCACAAAAAAATAACAACAACATTTCCGTAATGGCACAGCTGCGTGAGCGGTGTTCACCCTAAATAGCCCAGAGTCAAAGTGATTTCCTACTCAATTAAACACTGAGGCAGTGCTCATCTTCTGTTTACAGCCCTGAGCCAGTGGTGTAAACTTCTCATCACTATGGGTGCGGCAGGCAAGTCTATCCATGCGACCAGGTTTTTACATCTCCATATAGTGGGACTCGTTTTGTTCACCTCAGAGGGGTGGTGGGCTGAGTCAACCCCCCAAACACAACTAGATCCCGTAGCCTTCATGTTGTTAACTGCTCGCTCTGCTGCTGAAGTCACCTGGCCAAACAACGACAACTTCTACTATCTTTATTCTACCAGGGAGGGCCCACTGAGCTACATAGCTCTTTTCAGAAGCGACCTGGCCACAGATGATAGCTCGACGAAGTGGCTTATCACGTGGAAACCTATGGCAGTCAAATACTCGAAACGCATTTTTCTAATTGTGGAGGGATAAACCAGAGGAGAAGATATTAACTCTAAATATACAGGCGTTAGGGTCAGGATCGGACCCACGACAACTCCTGGGGGTGTGACGATTCACCACGGCCCCCTTTGCCACCATCCCAATTACTCCAAATTACCACGATTCAGGGAGATGATTCCATTCAAGAATCGATGTCTAGTTTAACGTTGCAGTGAATGCATTGGCTACTAGCAGCTGGAGTTGTCACGTGACAAAGTTGCATATCATGTATATGAATCTAAAATATTGATTGTTATGCACGCGGTGCATGGCATGTATTGTCAATTTAGAAAAAGGGTATTCATGAACCAATAGACTAATTTTTTGCACCCATAGAAACTACAACAAATGATCACAACTTAGCTACTTACAGTACAATAATGAAATATTCAACGACACACACATGTAACAGAGCCCATGTAAATGATTTACATAAATCTAAAGAGCCATTTTCTCCATGTACTTAGCATGCCCTTAAAGTGGTGTGCGTGTGTTACAAATGTCAGGCAGAGAGAAAGTGCAGATTGTGATGAAATGAGTGAAAATAAAAACGAATTTCCGTGTGTACCATAAAATTGATCGGCTTGTGAGTGTTTACCTCTGCAGTGAGTGGAGTTCTCCTTTCTGAAGCCTTGGGGACACTCCAAGACTTCCCCATCCATCATGACAGGATGCTCTGTTACAAGAAAGTTGAATTATGCATTAATGTATGAACTCGAGCAAGCAACTATTCACATATCACTCCTGTAAATTAGACGAAACACTCTTATAAATTCCAAGGTCAAAAGGTCAGTGTCAAACAAATGCTACGTGCAGGCGTGAGTTGTGGTTGGAATTCAATATTCCTTTATTAGAAGACTGGGCATGTGGTGACATTTTTTAGAAATTGTCACAATACGGCTCAATAATACTTTTCATCGGCACATTTTTAGCACTAAATTTGCATTGTCTTTATCGTACTGTCCTGTCTGTACAGTCCCGTGTGCTCCATTATCTTTAACGTAAGATCAGCAGGTGGCGGATTGTTACCGTGTCAGGATCATGAGAGCTGACGGCGCCTTGGGGAGGCCCTTCATCCAGCAGTGGATTGACCACGGCTTATGATGACGATAATGGTGCAGAGCAGCATGTCAAATGCATCAGCAGGGGACACATCTCGTGTGTGACGTCTCACGGACACGCATCGTAAGCGGAGGCAATGGTTTTGATGGATGAATTGCTCTGCTCGTTGAACGCTCACTCGGAACCCAGTTACTCCACGGGGGAACCATTTGTTGACGCGGACCAAGAGGTCCACCCTCCAGATGGTGGACTCATTTTACCAACCCCAGAGAAACGATGGGCTCAGTTAACCCTGCACGAGCTTGGAGCTCACAACCGCGGGCCATGCCGTGGCTTTACTCACCGCACCGCATCCAGGCCACTTTCTAGGATTAACGTGGAGACATTTCTATTGTGCAAGGGGCTGGTGGGGGGGGAATGTGTGGTGACGCACAATTTTCTGCTCAAAGCAGCAAACACTCTCTGAACCTGCTAACCTCTCGTGAAAAGGAAAATTACATTAGCTGTGAGGACAAGCAGGTCAGTGACAGCGTGTTTACACACACAACTGTCGGGTAAAGTCAGGCCACTACACACAGTGTGAGTGGCGATGTCACTGTTTAGCCCAGGCGTGCGATTGCTGTCAAGGTGACCTCATCTGACCTGAACTAACAAATAGGGATATAAGAAATGTGCTAAAACAAATAAGCGTATTTAGTTTCATGTATGTGACATAAGCTTTGTTGCCTGTCTGTTTACATAACGTATTTAGTTGACATACTAACTGGACAGGAAGGGAGAAGTAGTTAGCGTTCTGCACTATGAACCCTACGAGTGTATATCCCTGTATTGGCTAAAATCAGTGTCGAGTTTCGATTTAAAGCTTTCGTGACTGCAAGGATGAATCTTCTTTGGTTCTTTCGGTATGATAGTTGAGGTGTTGCAGCCCCTTTGGCGTCCATGTACTAGGTGCCTCTGTGGATGTGTAGGCTTTGACTTTAACATAGCTATTTCTATAACCAGTCACTAATCCCTCAGTTATTTCAATGCTAAATTATCCTGTTTGATTTGTACTAGGTGCCTCTGTGGATGTGTAGGCTTTGACTTTAACATAACCATTTCTGTGACCAGTCATAAGCGAATCACTCAGCTATTTCAATGCTAAATTCTCCTGTTTGATTTGTACTAGGTGCCTCTGTGGATGTGTAGGCTTTGACTTTAACATAGCTATTTCTATGACCAGTCACAAGCTAATCCCTCAGTTATTTCAATGCTAAATTCTCCTGTTTGATTTGTACTAGGTGCCTCTGTGGATGTGTAGGCTTTGACTTTAACATAGCCATTTCTGTGACCAGTCACAAGCTAATCCCTCAGCTATTTCAATGCTAAATTCTCCTGTTTGATATGTAAACCCCTTTGTCAAGGTGCCTCACTTCTCTAAACCAGCTTAAAAGACGCTACGAATCTTCACAACGTTCATTGAAGCTCTGTCGTCCCGACAGGTCTGTTCCTTTCACCTGAAGAAGGCCACTTGTGTTGTGGCCGATACGTCGTGAGAATTTTATTGTGTTATTTTATTTTATTATTTTATTCTCATTCTCAGTGTCGAGTGTTTTACTGAACTGGTCCGTAGATGAAAATCAATGATCGCAATAAAGGAAAGCACAGGGAGGAAACACGTGCCCAAGAGGACATCCACCTTGGAAATGGAGCGATTCGAATGACTCGTGTGCAGGAGCTAGATGGAGTGTTGTGTGTCTCTAGACCCTGAGGGATGCTCAGAGGTCGAGGAGGACTTCATCCAGCAGCGGGCAGATCACTGTTGAGGATTATGATGTGTTGGCATGCATTGATTGCAATCTCAAATCAGACTTCTGCATGACCTTTCGACATTGACTACCTTTCTTTTAATCATAAGCAGTTAAGACAAATCATCCTTTTCTTAAAATCAATGTATAACTAACCCCCCACTAATAGTTGGTATCAGTGTGTATTTGGTCATCGCTAGAGCAGTGGTTCGCAAACTGCACTTGAATGCTGTATGAACTGGGTTTGCCTCCTGGCAAGGGTACATAACATCAGTGGTAAGGTGGTATTGGAAGCTGTCATAGGCCTCCTTCAGATTAGGTCCATCTTAAATGAGTGCGTGTTGCAGTATGTAAACGTCATAACCAGGCATACAAAAGCAGCCGGGCGGTGTGGGCCACACCGCCCTATTCTATGCAGTTATACCCATAATAGGTGTTTACTAACAGCATTCGCCCCACTTGCATTGAGTATATATGTGTGTGTGATGTTGAAGTGTAAATAAATTTGACGGAGGAGCATTCGTAAAGACCCATGCAGTGTTTGCATATGTATGCATACATGGCGGGGCTGATGCTCTGTTTCCTTAGCAAGGTGGGAATTGCTCAAGTGTGTTGCAAGAGTCAGTGTGGCGAGCGAAAGTCACGTTTCAAGCTAAGCCCCTCGGCGCTGCGGAATGTCAAACCACGTTCCAGATCTAAGCATTGTCTTGCGAATAACTAATGGTGAGCGTGTCACAGACCCGCTGTCTCTAGTGCAGCTAAATCTGCAGGTTGTTAAAATTTTAAAACATATGAGAATGCAGTATAATAACGTATTCTAAGTATGCAGCGGCTGCTGATTCGATTCGAACTCTTGGCGTGGCAGACGAAGCAATGGTGCAAGTTTATCAAATCCCCCACCAGCAGTATAATTTTATATATGCCACAGTTAGTAGATTGGCAGGCCGAAGTTTAAATTGTTTAAAGATGGCAAACTACAATTTAATCAAATGTGCTGGAACACTAAATCAATGAAACAACGTAACATTCTCGTGCAATGAAATGTGATTCATTCCTGAAAAGCGAACGTGAAAGAATGAGCCTTTAGATGTCTTAAAGACAGCAACACTCGTGGTCCTGTTGACGTGCACAGGCAGTGTGTCCCAACGTCTCAGTGCAATGCAGGCGAAAGCACCGGTGGCATGGTCCGGGCAGCCTCCAACTTCAGGTATTGTTAGTTGGTGACAGTTCGAGATGGTTTGTATGGTTTCAAAAGATGACAACTTCATGGAGGAACGAAATCATTCAGCGCTTGGTATATATGTGTACATACATATATGTAAGTACACAAAGAGACAAAGATCCACCCTATAGCCTTAACAGACTGTAGGGGCAAGTGCTGTTAGCGAGCACCTATGAAGGCCGGCACGGTACACGAGGTGGTGGATGGCCAGCACCACGCCCGGCCGCCTTTGTTTCCAAGTGGCGGGAATCAAACTCAGGCGCTGGGTTCATAGCGCAGGATGCTCACCACTACACCACCACTCCCCAGCAGTACACATACATTAATATATATGTGTACGTACACGCATGTGTGTAGGTACATGCAAAGTGGTCGTTTGTCAATCCACCGTTGGATGAGAGAGCGTCCCCATGCCACGCTGGGCGTAAGGGTTATCTGATCATATTTCACCACGCAGGTCCATGCAGGTTCATGAAGAAGGAGTAGCCCAGGACCAGTTCAGAAATAATTTCCACTGATGTTAGCCCTGGCAGGGAATTGAACAGCATGTGCTAACCGCTGCACCACCACTGCACCCCGCTTTGTATGCAACCAATGGAATGTTATAACCTATTACAAACTGTACTTAGCCAGCATGTTGTTTTTAAGTAAAGGTGTGAAAAATATTAGTGTTGTTAATCATCCTAGAAACCACATTTTATATGAGTTGTTACCATTTGATTTGACAAGTTTATGAACCATACAAGCCAAAAACTGTTGAGTTTTGTTAATGGTTATGGAGTTAAACTACGACGCTCAATACTGTATGCTGTCACCAAACATTGATATTTATCGCACGGTGATATATTTATTATGGACCATGGTCCACGCATTTTTCTTACATTTCTTTGATCACAGCTTTTCCTTTTATGATTTAAGCTCTTCCTCTTAAGAGCCTTAAACGAGTAAATAAATAAATAGTGCACGTGGACCTGAGTGCAAGCACGAGAAGCAAAAAAACTAAATCCCCGTTAAGTCCTACAACTGAGATGGGTGTTGCTTTTAGTCCTTAAGCGCATTTGGAAAGAAAACACTTAGTTTGCAGATCCACTGGAATTTGTTTCGCCTATTGTACCTAACCGTCCCTTCCTTCCTTCTGCAGGACAACTCAATTTGTTGTACAATTGATGGATAACCACAAAGTTCTGCTACGACTGCATCGCACATCGAGCTTGGTTGTCGCCCTGTCGGTGCCTACAGATGAAATGTTTCTTCATGTTGTTTTGACAAAAAAGAAGTTAGAAATAAAAAAATACAATAAGCTAACCATTCAGCAAATTAACTACTTTATGCATTAGGACAGTGGCTGATGCTCAAGGTTAACAACAGAGTGGTAGCCAAAGACGGAATATGCCCAAGAGGATACCCTCCACAGAGATGGAGCGATGAGAACGGTTCTTGTGCAATACTGAAATGAATTATGGCATCATGAGATTGTAAAGGATAGCAAGTTTGGGGAGCCCATCATCCCATAAACACGATTCAACTCTTTTTATTAAAAATATAAACTATTTTTATTTAAACTATTTTTATTTTACCAGGTAAAGCCCACTGAGGTATTAACTTATTGTTCAGAAGCCACCTGGCCACAAATTATAAATAAAAAAACGTAGCTTATCGTGTGGAAATTTATAGCAGCCAAATACTCTAAACGCATGTTTCTAAATGTGGGGGGGGGGGGAATCAGATGGCCCGAAGACAAATGCACGCACTGGTTAGATCATGCCGGATAATAATGTTCATGAATAAAGGAAGTGAAAAAAACAAAGGTATAAATATGTATTTATTTAAAGACCATCTGTTCTTTAATCATATAGCTACCAGATGTGTTTGAGTGACATTTAGTGAGAATGCACAACATCTGAAGGTTGGGAGTTCAAATTCATGATGCAGATCCATCCAGCCCATCATTTCTCAAAGGGCAATACAATTAGAACAACTTCGTGTAAAGTCATAGAAATCTGAAATGTTCAACACTGATCCAGGACCACCCAATGAACATGGACCTTGCCTATTTTAGTTTGAGCAAAGGGAAACTAACTTTTGAATCGTTTAACGAAATATAAGCTACTGTCGATGAGTCATTTAACCATTTTAATTTGCCTGTTAAATCCACAGAAAATGTACCATGACATCTACGCAGCCCCTAATGATGACGTAGTTCCACAGCTCATTACCCGGTTCCAAGCACTGGAAATATTCAGTCTCCTCCAAGTGCCTTTCTTTCTCTACATTTTACGTGCAGAGTCTGGTTAATCTATTCGCAGAAAGAATTCGAAAGTGTTTCCAGTAATATTAAAAAGTTGTGTTTTGCACGTGTGTGGAAGAGAAGCAGAGCAAAACAGAAATGAGTAAATATCGACGCACATTCCAAAGAGTGGGCCAATGCAAGCTGATCTTGGGAGTGAGCAAAGAGATTAAAGGGGGCTTTGTGGCATGATAATGACATTGACAATAAGCGAGAGAATATTGTTGTTATTTGAAGACACCACTGTCATGGGACCTCTTAAGAAGCACTTCTTTTAAAAAAACAGAATGCTCGTTTGGAGAGGTTCATGTGGCGAAGTACACGCATATGAATTTACATCTGGCGAAAAGGACACATATCATCTCTGGCCAAATCACCCAGATCTCAAAAGCTAAGTAAGATTGAGCCTGGACACTGCTTGGATGGGTGACCAACGTACACAAACAAATAAAGTGATGTCTCCAACTCTTCGTCACTACCCCTTTGGCTTCTCGAAGCACTGAAGGGCCGTCACCTATAATATAAATTATTTTCCTAAGGCGAGTGTGTCGAGTTTTTGTTGTAAAGTGCACAAACAGGTTGTTATAGGATTAACGGTGCTATGCAGTGGGCAGCAGAGGGCAGAGCAGCAACATTCATCTTTGCACAGTTGATCCTTATGGTGGTACCCCGGGGTACCAAAGAATACAAAATGGCCGAGGCAATTAAATACTTTATTTCTGGGACACTATTTTTGTCCAGGGGTGTACTTCACTCCGCGACTGGGGTACCAATCAATCCGAAATCGCTGCTAGTCCGTGATGTCGAAACGCAGCGAGGACGATTGAGCTAAAACCCTGAACGCTCGTACGCACCGTAGTGGTGCATCGTGAGTACAGCTCGTCGAGATGAGTCGATTGCCGCGTCGCCGACCATCAACAGACTAAAAATTACTGCGTCACGAACATTATGCTATCCCGGGGTACCGCCATAAGGTTCAGTTATGTACGGATATTCTTCACGTGTGTTTCACATATACCCTCCCCACTTTCATCAACCCGCACGAACGAGCATGGTGAAGAATGGTCAAATAACCCCCACAACTCGCACGGCATGGGGACGCCGTAATCCAGCAGTGGATTGACGAAACAATATCAACACGCTCGTCAACAGCACTGCCTTGAATGAAAGATGCAATATGTAATCGGTGACGTTATGGACAATGGCCCTTTTTCATAGCTGTACATGTGAACACATGCCGAGTCGACAATAGAGAAAGTGTCCCCCGCTAAGCTTGTGAAGAGGTGATGAACTACCCCTGCTATCTCCCTGCAGTTCTTTCTTTTGGGGCATTTGGATCCTGGCCTGAGGCAAATCAGTAGCTTGTACAAGGGGGTGAAACGTGCATACCTGCACTTTAATTACTCGCACCTCTGGGTTTGGACCTCCACTCAGGAGAACTTTAGAGAGACCCTCCCGTGGGTATGTTGGCCTAATTTTCCACGTTGGCCAGATATCTTGGTAGGACGTTCTCCACACGTCACCACACCACATGTCACCTGCCGATGGATTCACTGTGATATTCTCATTTATACTGATGGGTGGACTGTGAATCCTGGAGATGGAATAGAACCAGCGAATTCTTGGTTTACAAGTCTAGCGGGCTAACCATTACGGCTCAACGGCATACCTGCAGCTTGCAGGAGTACAATATCCTTCGCCGTTTGTCACGTGTGTTTCACTGAACCTTGGAAATCCGCATCGCTGCCGGAAGAAACCCATGCCGCCGGCTTCACATCCTCGGGGACAATGAACGGTGCAAATCCATCTTTCCAGAGTCACACCGGCATCCATGAAGAGGTGCCCAGGTGCGCTGTATATCACGGCAATAGCGAGAAAAACAGAGCCCTGTGAACGCATCTGCCCGTGGCTTGTTTACGTGGCCATGCCGAGCGGTGGCTGCACAGGACCTTGCAGTGACCCCCTCCCCGAAGCATTTCACTGGGGGAAGCTGCTGTAAACTAAATCTTTCTGACAAATATCCCACCACCCTGCACACAATGAGGCACGCGTGATTCATCCCCCAGGAAAGGAACGGCACGCGCGGATGTTTTTAGCAGGTACATTGCCACGAGCTTCGACCCGGGAAAAACAGAGCAGTTTGCATCGCGAAATAATATTGGTGCAAAAAACATAACGAGTTGCCGCTCTGTCATTGCTCGCTCACGCAACTGTTCGTAGAGTAGCTTACACTTAGAGGGAGCTCTGGCGACCTCCCCGAAAGGCCATTTTATTATTTATTTTACAGCTAAGTCCCCACTGAGCTACATAGCTCTTTTTCAGAAGCGACCTGGTCACAAATGGTAGCTCAACAACGCGGCTTATCGTGCGGAAATTTATAGCAG
The DNA here is from genome assembly GCF_048934315.1 of Petromyzon marinus. Classification (NCBI taxonomy): domain Eukaryota; kingdom Metazoa; phylum Chordata; class Hyperoartia; order Petromyzontiformes; family Petromyzontidae; genus Petromyzon; species Petromyzon marinus. Next base: position 22,988,668 of record NC_133683.1, on the reverse strand, counting down.
CCAAATACTCTTAGACACGTGTTTCTAAATGTGGAGGGGAAAACCGGAAGACCCGGAGAAAAATCCACATGACCACGGGGAGAACACGCAAACTCCAAATATACAGGCGTCAAGGTCAGGATCGAACCGACGACCTCCTGTATACCAGGCGAGGTAGATAACATCTCGCCACCATAGCGCCCATGTATTTAGGGATACTCTATGTTGGCCAGATGTCTTGGAAGAGGGTGGGAGCACCCATACTTTATCTCACTACACACAGCAAGACAATCAAATAAGTGTGATATAACCATTTGTATTGCTGGGTATAGAGAGGAGGTGAGGGGGGGTAAGAAACTCACCCGATTGTTCTAACTGCTGTGCTTGGTAGGTCAAATATAACCGGTGACCTCATCAAGTCTCGCGAGCTAAACCATGCCAGCACCCACAAACGGAGGTACTCATCAAAATCTGCGTTATTGTAGCTTTCTCTCTAACGATTGAAGCAAACTGAGTGAAGTACATAACTCTTTATTGAACGATGGGTGAAAATTAGTCTGTGATGGACGCACATTCTTATTTCATAGGAGGAGATTCACACAGATGGATAGACTGGTAGTCTAACAATCGATGTGATCCACCGACCCTTGATCACAGGAGAGCGCCACCGTGCCTATAATCAAATAACGAAGAACATAACAGTTCAAACGCGCCATTTGTAATCTTTGAAATTCTCCATTTTAACTGCTGATTCTAATCATGAGTTGCGAAAGCACCCAAAGAGCCACAACTAATGCAACTTGGAGTTTAATAATATAAGTTTTGTGCTTGGCTTCAAAACCAAAGTAGAATATATTACTGAAATCCAAGCAGCATGACAAAACCACTGGGCCACTATACAAACACCAGTCCCCATGTCATTTATTCCAAATGCTTTCGTACATATCTATGCAATGCACTTAAAACTGCATGCTAAGCCGACCATTACTCTTTGTATCAGATTTTCATCTTAATTTTGGCCGAACCATCAAAACTGAGCACGGGGATGAAACATAACTAGCAGATGATGACAGTGAACCCTGAAGCAAGAATCTTCTGTCAAAGTAGTCGACAGGTCAGGCTGAGAAAAAGCCAAAAAGGGGAAAGAGAATTTCCATTGAAAGCCCTTATCATTTTACAGGCTCCCTTCCCAAAGTGCAGATTGAATAAAACAAGTATTGTGTGCAGATTAACACGCGATGCGTCACATGTATGTCGATCGAAAATGAATGGACGTCTCACAAATAATGCACTGAAAATGTTTGCTCTGTGGATTTGTTTTGCATATGGATAGGGGTTGGTATAGAACACACTAAGAACACGATGAGACTGTTTCCTGTGAGTGTGCAATTACGCAGACTTGTAGGTCTTGCCTAGTTTAAAATGAAGACAATGTTGTCTACTGACGGTTATGTTTCTTAAATTGATTTAAAAAAATTTAACTTGCAAACAAAAGGCCAATTATTAGCAGTTAACTTTGGTCTGTATTTGCATCGGTGTATATGTGTGTGTTGACATGTCGGAAACAATGGCACGGTGGTTAGCACACTGCACTGAGTTTGATTGCCAGCCATTGCTAAAATCAGTGGCAAGCGATATATGAACCAATTCTGAGCCTAAGTTAAAAGTCAACTTTAAATTAGTATCTGGTGCAGTGTGTTCACATTCTGTGTGTAAAAATTAGCACCAAGGCGACAAAGGCATGGTGCTGGCCACATTACCTCCTTATTCACTGTGGCTGACTTGAATGGGTGCTCAATAACATCCCTTGTCCCAACAGTCTATGAGGCTATTGGGAGATGTTTGTCTTTGTTCGTATTGCTTTACGTGTATGTGTCAATGTATGCATGTGCATTCAAATTGCCGTGCGAGAATGTGTGCACGTGCATGTAAATTGTAGATGGTAGTCGATAGTAATAAGCTACGGTCCTAAAAACCCGGGTCCAATTTCTGGCCACACAATCCATCAGTGTCAAATAGTATTTTACTCCTGTTCCAAGCCCTTACCTAGACTTAAATGAGGACATCGTGTGATGTATTCACATCACCACCACGGGGGGTAGAAAAGTGTGGCCAGGCACAGTGGCCTCAATAGGTGCTCGCTAACAGCTCTTGTGGGATTTCCGTGGCAGCGGGAGGAATGGCATTACGTAAGGCAGAGTTAACCATAGCCCTCAATGTAACGTTGGCCAGATAGGCGGTCCCCACAGATGGAAAGGGTTTCACGTCTCCAGACCCTCCCGCTGTGCGGAATTTAGGCGCCTGTACTTTTGGCTTCAGGTACGAAGGCAATTACCATATGCCAGCATTGAGGGCCCTGCTCTTTAGCCAATGATGGGGGGGGGGGGGGGGGTCGTCAGTAGTGACCACAAGAATGGAATCAATGCAGAGCGCTTGTTGTATGAAAGAAATAGAGGGGTATTTTTTTGCTGTTACCGAATGCCATCTGAATAAAAAAAAAACATCCAATTCTGAGTGTCCTAATGTGATTCGTTGGCTGCAGTAAACGTAACAAGCAATTTTAAGGAAAAACTAATAAAAGTGAGAATTGAACACGTAAATTTCGATTTAAAGCTTTCGTGACTGCAAGGATTAATCTTCTTTGGTTCTTTCGGTAAAGTCACGTAGAATGAGAATAAAATAATAAAATAAAATAAGACAATAAAATTCTCACGACAGTTCTGTTGTCCCGACAGTTATGTTCTTTCACCTGATGAAGGCTACTTGTGTTGTGGCCGAAACGTCGGGAGAATTTTATTGTCTTATTTTATTATTTTATTCTCATTCTACATGACTTTACCAAAAGAACCAAAGAAAATTGAACACGTGTTTAATTTTTATCGAATTGAAATGAAGTCATAGGAATAAGTGCAGCTGAATTGTTAATGTTGATGTTATACTAAGCTGATGTGTGTGTATGCGTTTACGTCTGTAATGTGAGGAGCGGTGATACAGCGGTTAGTGCGCTACGCTATGAACCCGGCGACACGAGTTCGATTCCCGCTCATGGCCAACACCAGTAACAATTATCTGAACCGGTGCAACACCTTCCTTAGGTGACTCAGCCTCAAATTTGTACCTAGTGTGGTGTGCCACTTAGGATACAAAGGCGGCCGGGCGTGGTGTTGGCCACTGATCCCCTCGTGTGCCACAGTGCTGGCCTTCATAGGTGCTCGCAAACAGCACCTGCCCCAACAGTCTATTCAAGGCTATACAGGGGATCTTTGTATTTTGTCTATATTGTGGGGAGCGGTGATACAGTGGTTAGTGCATGTGCTATTAACTTAACTGGTCCTGGGCTTCCCCTAGGTCGACTCAGCATTAAATGCCTACTTGCAGCAGTGTGGAAACATCAGCACTCAGGAGACAACGGCGGATGGGGTTTTATTGGCCAACCACCATCTCCCGTAGTGTGCGGCCTTCATCGGTGCTCCCGAATAGGGCTGACCCCGACAGTCTGTTGAAGGCTTGGTGGAGAAACGTTGCCTGGACTTTGCATGTATATATGCTGATATATACAGTATATATATACATACTGTGCAGTGTACACAGTCTACACTGCACAGTATATATACATTTTACTAAGTTAGTTTGATTTAGTGTTGCCTCCGTCTCTGTCTCCCCTCGGTTGTTGCTCTCTCCTCCAGCGTTGGCGGTGGATCTCTCATTGCGGGATCTCCCATTGACATGCTAATTCTTCTAACCCCCCCTCTCTCTCTCTGTACCCCCTCTCTAACTATTTAAGGCCTCGACACAGAGACGTTGTTTCTCTGTGTGCCCATGCATGTGTCTCTCTCTCTCTGTGTCTCTGTGTTAACTCTTTCCGCTTGTGTGTCTGTGTATGTGTCTCCGGTTCTGTGTCTCTTGGACGTAATCAACCAGGTAGGGTGTTGACTGCTGTGTCAACCGACTTTCTGCGCTGTGTTGCATTATATTTCTAAGTTTACTAGGTTTGTTTCTCTTTCATTTGTACCTGATGATGATTGCTTGCTTTGCAATCGAAACGTCGTATGATATTATGTAATTTATTATTTTCTATTTCTACGTGACTTTACCGAAAGAACCAAAGAATAATTCCTGCAGTCATGAAAGCACCAAATCAAGACAGCGATATTGTTAGAATAATATTTTTGCGAATACAGGTCTGACATAATTGCTGTGCAGACTTATGCATTTAAATACATCCACGATGAATGCAGGAAACCAATTGGCGATGTTCACGACAGATTATACATTGCACTGAGTCTATCCAAGAAACAGGCAGACACTTAGAGACACTTGAATTAGAATGAGTTTCTTACACGTTGCCAATGTCCAGAGATGCCAGCAATGAAAGAAGCTCTCAGCAAAGACAGGAGATGCCAACAGCCAAATGTGCAGTCACATGCTGGCTCTTTGTCAGTGCGAGAAGCGTGCGTGGCTTGCGATGTGCTTTTGACCAAAAACGCAAAGTTTTTGTTCCCAACGCTTGCCTGGAAATGGGCTGTCGAGGTTGCCTCGACGGTTGAAGCATTTGCCATCAATCCTTTAACCACCTCAGCGTGCGTGTATATTCCTAGTGTGTGGCACTTTCTTTCTCATGGCAACAGGCGGCCGTGCAGACCATGCTGTTTGGGAGTTGCCAGCATCTCGTTTTTCAGGCTTGGCAGAGTTTGTCAGGTCCACAGAATATCTGGGCCATAACAATAGTTGGTGGGAGCCACAAAACTGCTAAAGGGTAGTGTTGCCCCTGGGGATAAAAGTTGGACGAAATCCAAACAAAAACATGGATTTCTATAACTGAATGTTGGCATGATTTAATGGTGAAATTTTATCAAAATGATCTACACAATACAAATATATTGCAATTTCCATATAGTAGCAGAATCAAGAGAGATGATGGTGGGTCGGGGAGACTTTCATCCAGCAGTGGACTGATCATGGCTGATGATGACGATGATGATAATGTTAATAGTGGTACACACTGGTGTGTCCTTAAATCAATATTTTACCGCGACGAAATTCACTCATGCACTCGTGCATTCGAACATCACAAACCACTCACCAGCCTTGGGAGGGCACCGTGTGCAGGCATTGGTCCCCCACGCAGCTCCAATGCTTCCGCAGCAGTCGTCCTGCCTCGTCAACCCGAGCAGCGGCTTCAGACACTGCAGCCGCACGCGCGCATCGCCACACATGTGCACGCTCCGTGAGGCTCAAGTGTTCACAACAGTGGCAATTCTCTTGAAGTTAGCTATGCAAATATTCAACAACAACGACGACGCGTGGACAAAGCAATCGATCGCCACCACCCAGCCCCACATCAGCCGCCACTTGGCCTAGCCAGCCTGAGAGAATAACTAAACAGGATCCACATATTCTTAGTTTTTTCGGTAAAGTCACGTTGAAGAGAAACAACAAAATAACAAAATATATATAAAACAATAAAAAATTCTCACGACGTTTCGACCATAACTCAAACGGTCATCATCAGGTGTGTCGGTTTGCATAAATTTATTTTGAAAACGGCATATTTATTTATTTATATAAAAATAACGTTTGCGTCACGCGCAACGATTGGCTGTTTGCCAGGACTAGTCCATCTATTTTTTGAAAAGAGGAGGGGGGAGACGAAATTTGTTTTTATGTATGCTGTCTGAAAGCCACTGTAAGCGTGAACAATCAATCAAGAACTGAAATGATTTATCAAATCTTTCCAATGATTGCTAAGATAGAATCCATCTTCTCGGTTGAAATTGTCTCTGTGTTTGTATATGTGGATAGCCTCATGAACGAATCTCTCATGGAAGCCAGATGGCTTACAAAGAACCTCCGTCTTGGAAAAGTCAATGGCATGTGAGCCTACTGAATTAGAACAATGATCTGCTACGGCCGAGGTGTTGGTCCTACCGTGTTTAAGGTCTGCTTTATGTTCACGAATGCGGTCCGAGATATGGCGTTTGGTTTCTCCAATGTAACTACTACCACAGAGGCAACTTAGTTTGTAGACACCAGGGTATTGTATGTCCGGAATCACATCTTTTACAGACGGAACCAGATCACGGATTTTATGTAATGTGTTGAAACGGACCTGGATCTTGTGTTTATTGGTAGTAGTTACATTGGAGAAACCAAACGCCATATCTCGGACCGCATTCGTGAACATAAAGCAGACCTTAAACACGGTAGGACCAACACCTCGGCCGTAGCAGATCATTGTTCTAATTCAGTAGGCTCACATGCCATTGACTTTTCCAAGACGGAGGTTCTTTGTAAGCCATCTGGCTTCCATGAGAGATTCGTTCATGAGGCTATCCACATATACAAACACAGAGACAATTTCAACCGAGAAGATGGATTCTATCTTAGCAATCATTGGAAAGATTTGATAAATCATTTCAGTTCTTGATTGATTGTTCACGCTTACAGTGGCTTTCAGACAGCATACATAAAAACAAATTTCGTCTCCCCCCTCCTCTTTTCAAAAAATAGATGGACTAGTCCTGGCAAACAGCCAATCGTTGCGCGTGACGCAAACGTTATTTTTATATATATAAATAAATAAATATGCCGTTTTCTAAATAAATTTATGCAAACCGACACACCTGATGATGACCGTTTGAGTTATGGTCGAAACGTCGTGAGAATTTTTATTGTTTTATATATATTTTGTTATTTTGTTGTTTCTCTTCAACGTGACTTTACCGAAAAAACTAAGAATATGAATTACTGCAGTCACGAAAGCTTTAAATCAAAAGGATCCACACACTGAGACTTCAGCAGCACCGTCGACTGACTAAGAGCCATATTTATAGTTACAGCTCAGCTCAGGCTTGAGCCGCTCAGTTGCTTGCAAAGACACAAAGAGTGACTGAGCCCAGGTTTGGTTCAGGCTGAGCTCATGGAAATCCTGCGCATGGCTGGAACTATGCTAGAGACGACTTGAGTTGAGTCGGCTCATTTGAGACACAGCCACGCCTGAGCCAAGCCATTACCAAGAATAGGGGCATAGGAATGTTCCTGAAACACATACACAATGCTGACTGCATGGACGCTGGCTCGCAATGAGTGGTGCCTGCCCATGGTGATCAAAACAAGGAACGGGTATACAACAAACGACACGTTGATTCATTGATTAATATTCCGAAGGACACAACACATGCACCGGATGGCACGTGTACACGTCAATGTCTTTCTAATTGCTGTAAGTAGTGGGTTGACGTAACACCTGCAGCCACTAGAGGTGCTACCATTCAATGGAATGTTAATAGGAAAAAAAATAGATTCTTAAAATCACCCCCACTGCCACTAATATCCAGCACATTATAGTGCGTTCATATGATAGATGAATCACTAAGCACCTATTAAGAGATTGGCTAAATATCCCAATGCAGAGCCCTCCTGAAAGTCTTAGGAATCAACAAAGCTCATGTGGAAAAATAAACATCGTTATTGTTTTTACACTCCTATGTCATTTACTTTGGCTAGAGTGGAGAAATCTACCGCTCAAGAGTCTAGGAATGCAAATATGTGCGAGTTGGATGGAACCTTTAAAGCTGTTTAAATCACAATTAATTGTACAAAGAGAAAACAAATCCTGATAGCGACTTTAGTTTGAGGTTTGACTTTGCTCAAGAAAACCCAGCAAAATGTTTAAGCTTTTGAAACAGCCAAAAGTACCGGTAGATATTGATGCAAATTAACAAGCGATACTTTACAGCTGTTTGTGAAATCCATTGCTGGATATAGAGTTTTCAGCATACAATTGCCACTCGTGTTGTTTACTTAACTACACTTCAGCATGCTGGTCATTGCTGGTTAGTGAGGGAGAACCCAGGACCAGTTCACATATAAGTTACCACCAATGTTAGCCATGGCTGGGATTCATACTCAGGTCACTGGGTTCATAGCCGCAGTGTGATAGCCACTGCGTCTCCAAAACACCACGTATGCATATGTTCCGCACACAAAAAACATTATTAACATCACATTTGCACGATCCAAGTACCAGAACAAGGAAACGGTTTGCCTGGCAGGTTTCCAAATAGCATCATGGTTTGTTATGATCATCACCGTTGACTTAAACGCATTATGAATGAGTATCCACTGACAACAGTAATGTATACTGGTGATGCAGAGCACATTATGGGACCGATATTTCAAATGCAGCGCAAATCCCCGGACAGTGTCACATATGCCCAATTTATTAAAGTATCCCAAACTCTCCTGGGTGTTCGCTCATCTCTTCAAAGGTTCAATCTCCTTCTACGGATTACTGATAGAAAGGGCTCCTCTGGGTACTGCTTCCGTTAATGCCAGACGACCACGTGAAGGTCATGTTCAAACTCAAAGTAGCATCTTATGAGACAGTCGGCCACTCCAGTGGACACAGAGGAACAAATTAAAACGAAAAGTCTCCTACACCCACCTAAGCGAATGTTAAAGTTTCCTTAAGAAGTAAACACATGCCTGATTCTAATCCAAAATGTGTTGCTTTGGGATCCACCTGGCAATGATCTCGTGTAAATGCGAATGGTCCCGAGTTATGTTTTCCACAGACACAACAATATTTCCTTCGGTTGTAGCTGGCGACGTCCTGGTTATAAAAGGTCGACTCAAGGAAGTGGCCAGATACCTGAGGGGTCAGAACTCTGACCCCTCAACTCTGACCTCTCAGCTGGCACTGCTGAGATCTTGGGTTTGAATATAAGTAGCTGCCCATGAATTACCCAGGTTCTCAATTGTAGTGGTCACCAGTGGCTGCACACAATAAAATAATTACCACGTAAATTTTTGTTTTACTTTATTTGAACACACCCAAGCTCAAATACTATGGCGTTGTCATGTTATGTAAATCTATAGCCGGGTAGGTGGGAATTACACCCGCAAGTGTGTGGATAAATTATGCCACTTATATGAGTCTCAGAAGGAATATTGTAATATTTTCTTCCTTTAGTTTTTCTCTAGCATGGTTTGATGCACCACTCTGAGATGGTTACCAATGGATATGTCACCTCGCAGCAGTATGCTGATAGCATAATAAAAATAACATTTGGAAAAAGAACAAGTTTAAAAATCTAGGAAACTCACAGAGAAGCACACGATCATATCACGACGAATGCATTTGATCCCATTAGAACTCGAATATTAAGCAGGATTAAATCTGATGAGTATGTGCTTGGATGGGTGACCACCAGGGCTTTTCAGGTGTTGTAGTCATGAGGCTGTAAAGTTGGCCAGGATATCGCAATTTTGAGTGTTCACGTCTGTAGGTTTTCTCTGATTACTTTGGCTTCCTCCCGCATGGAGCCAAGCACTCATCAATAGTATCATTCACACATCGAATTCAGAACCCACCTGCTGAGCAAGAAACGTGCGACTCACTGAAGCCCTCCTGGGTCAACAACCGACATTATCAACAAGAAGCAACGTGTATCTTGAATGTTGATGCGGCAAAACAACTGCTACAACTTGCATTCGGAAAGTGCGAACCCACGACAATAACGAACGTCTCTTCCACAATAACAAAGTCCGGCCGTTCACCCCACACCCCGTCACCTGGTGGCCGCTGAACTCGCGGAAGCACCTTCCCAGCGGCGCCATAGCCGCGGGGATCCTGGGCTGCTCGTAGCCCGGCAGGTGGAACGCCTGGTTGTCCAGCTCGCCAACGCTCTTGTCCTGCACGTACTGGATGTGTGGTTGCTGCGGCGGCTCCTGGCGCAGGATGGGCTGGTGGTGCGCCACGCGGGGGAACTGCGGCGGCTGTTGCCGAGGCTGCGGCTGGGGCACGTGCTGCTCGGGGCGAGGCGCCTTGTCGGCCAGCAGCTGCTGTAGCGTGACGTCCTCGGAGAAGCGGGCCACCTGGTGAATCTGCACCGACGCCTCCGAAGGGTGCTTCACGTGCACCTTCACCAGGTCCGGATGATTGGCCAGGGAGGCTTGGACGTGAACACAGGGTGGGCCCAAACGTCAGGTTTCAAATATGAATGCATACGTAAAACATTCCCCCGTGTGAATCTACTCCTGGACGAATGCCTCCCCACACCGTTTTCAGTCATAGCAGTTCGTTTGACTATACTTCACTACTCTGATGAGTGCAGGTTGGTGAATATGGAGGAACAAAACGGGTTTACATATCACTCGCCTGATCCATAATAGAGGTTTTTGGCGTTAGATCGCGTAAATATATAAATGTGTCGATATAACCCGCCACCACCCGACACAGCCAGCTAGTAAGGGTTGTTACGTAAACAGAACGTGTGGAAATTTATAGCAGCCAAATAATCTAAACGCATGTTGATTCTAAATGTGGAGGGAAAAACTGGAGGACCCAGAGAAAAATCTGCGTGACCATGGGGAGAACATGCAAACTCCAAATATACAGGCATCAGGGTCGGGATCGGATCCACGACCTCCTGCATACCAGGCGAGGAAGTTAGCGTCTCGCCACCGCGGTGCCCCCAGCCGAATAAGTGTGTTGAACGATATCAGTTTGGGCGATGTCAATGATAATATTTACGTGCCCAAGAAAGCTTCACTGAGTCTAAAGACTCTTTTTTTCAGGAGGATCTTGTATCACAATGTTTGGCCAACTACAAGAACGAGTATTTGTCCTGTGTGACATATAGATGGCTTCAAGAATCCACTGCTGGGCAACTGACAGGCACTGAGCCACACTTTGGCATATATTTTAACTTGGATGTTCTAATGCCAAAAACAAAAGTGGAAACACCTATTCGCTTGCACGTGGATCAGGCTTGAGAACAAAATACATGGCGACTGATTAATTATACTATGTAATATGATTACCAGTTTATTTTACATAATTCAAGTACAAATTTACATTGGTATACTCTCCTTAAATAAAATTATTGAATGTCACGTGTTATTTTGTTTTTATGTTTAAAAAAGCACGTTTGCTATGCAGAATTTGATAATACACAGAACACTTTGTACTAATTTATAAATTTTGATGGTTTCTTGAGCCACCACATTTCAACATTTCAACATCTTGTCCCCAGCTGTAAGTCAGTTAACATATTTGATCGTTGTTCGAGACACCCTGAAGATGGAACCAGAAATGTGAGATTATATATGTGGGGAGACGGTGGCAAGATGTTAACTACCTCGCTTGGCATACAAGAGATTGTTGGTTCGATCCCGACCCTGACGCCTGCTGTATATTTGGAGTTTGCTTGTTCGCTCCGTGGTCACGTGGATTTTTCCTCAGGTGCTCCGGTTTTTCCCTCCACATTTAGAAACATGCATTTAGAGTATTTGGCTGCCATAAATGTCCACACGATAAGCTACTGTGTTGAGCTATCATTTGTGGCCAGGTCGCTTTTGAAAAAGAGCTACATAGCTCAGTGGTCCTTACCTGGTAAAATAAACATAGTTTTATAGTTTCTGTTATAAGGTGATAAAACATGGTCAATCAACCCTCATGACCAGTTTGGCAGTGGATTCTTAAAGGGCTATACACTATTAATTGTCTTATTTATGACAATGACAGTGGAGGTATTTAATCATTTGCGTAGACAATTCTGCGGACCTTGTAAATTGACGTATGATGGTCATTTTCAAACGGCGCTATATGAAACAAAATGTAATTTCATTAAATTTGATCATACACTGAGTTTCGATTTAAAGATTTCGTGACTGCAAGGATTCATCTTCTTTGGTTCTTTCGGTAAAGTCACGTAGAATGAGAATAAAATAATAAATTGATAAAATAAAATAACACAATAATATTCTCACGACGTTTCGGCCACAACACAAGCGGCCTTCATCAGGTGAAGGGGACGAGACTGTCTGGAGGACAGCGCTGGAGTGAGAAAGCCACGCTGAGATCACGACCTTTAAGCTGTGTGAGAAGAAACAAAGCGCCTTGACAAAGGAATTAGCATATAATTTAGCATTGAAATGGCTGAGTGATTAGCTTGTGACTGGTCACAGAAAAGGCTATGTTAAAGTTAAAGTATACACATCCGCAAAGGCACCCCTTGACAAAGGAATTAGCATAGAATTTAGCATTGAAATAGCTGAGTGATTAGCTTGTAACTGGTCACAGAAATAGCTATGTTAAAGTGAGAGCATATACATTCACCGAGGCAACTAGTACAAATCAAACAGGAGAATTTAGCATTAAAATAACTAGGCGAATTTAGCATTGAAATAACTGAGTGATTAGCTTGTGACTGGTCACAGAAATGGCTATGTTGAAGTTAAGGCCTACACATCTGAGCCAATCACAGTAACTGGGTATACAATACAATATACAATGAATACTATATAGTGAACCAATAAAAAATGAGAAATTATAAATTACCTCAATGTTATCAATAAACTCTATATTCTCCAATCAGCTAAGCTACCAACAATAAGTCGTTATATATCACAATGCTACATGGCGAAAAATGGGTGGATTCTTACCCTCAACTTTAGCAACACGGATAGCTACGGGTCCCGTTCAGACGGACGAGTTCATCCATGGTCGGAACAGAGGAGGGGGAGAGAGACAGCTGCGAGGCGCTGTTATACTCCATGTTGTAAACCATACCATTTACCGTGGTGTGAGAGGTATTAAGAGTCAATGCCAGCGAAAGAGCTGCGGTCTGAAGGTCATCGTAAAATACAATTAATTAAGAACGGAAATGGTTTAAAACATCTTTCCAATGGTTACTAAGCCAGAATCCATCTTCTCCATTGAAATTGTCTCTGTGCTTGTATATGTGAATGGCCTCATGAACGAATCTCTCAGGGTAGCCGGTTGGTTTGCAAAGAACCTCCGTCTTGGAGAAGTCAATGTCATGTGAGCCCACTGAATTATAACAGTGATCTGCCACGGCAGAGGAGTTCGTTCTACCGTGTTTCAAGTCTGCTTTATGTTCGCGGATGCGGTCCGAGATATGTCGTTTGGTTTCTCCAATGTAGCTACTACCACAGAGGCACTTTAGTTTGTAAACGCCCGGGTACTGTATGTCTGGAACAGCATCTTTACAGATGGAACTAGATCACGGATTTTATGTACTGTGTTGAATCGGACCTGGATCTTGTGTTTATTCAGGATTTTGGAGATCTTTTTAGTGACCCCTGCAATGTAGGGTAAGGTGATGGTTTTGAGTGGCTCCACAAGAGGATCCTTCTTCATGACTGGAGTGATGGCTTTGCGGATTGTGTAGTCGGAGTAACCATTAGCCCTGAGAGCCTGGTGTACGTGCTTGAGTTCACTGGTAATGTGTTCCTGGTCGGAAATGCATCGGGCTCTATGGTATAGAGTCTTGATGAGGGAGTTCTTCTGGGATGGATGGTGGTGGGAATCCGGTTTCAAGTAAGCATCTGTATGGGTAGCTTTCCTGTAGACAGTGTGGCTCATTGAACCATCATGTCTCCTTTTAATTAAGACATCCAAAAAGTTTAGTTTGCCATCTTTTTCGACCTCCATGGTAAATCTGATGGCTGGGTGTATGGAATTTATGTGGTCGCGGAATTGGTCTAGAGCAGGCTGGCCATGTGGCCAGATGACAAAGGTGTCATCCACGTACCTCTTCCATAAGGTCGGGCGTAGAGTGGCAGTCTGGATGGCGTCAGTTTCAAATTTTTCCATTAATACGTTGGCTACAACCGGAGATAGGGGGGGAGCCCATTGGGGTGCCCTCAGTTTGTTTGTAGAAAGTTCCATTCCAGGTGAAGTATGTGTTGGTTAAGCAATGTCTCACCAGGGGGGGGGGTACATCAGTGTGCAGTCCTTGATGAACCAGGTCTTCAATGATAGTGATGGTGTCAGTTACCAGGACCTTGGTGAACAAGGACACCACATCAAAACTGACAAGCAGGTCGTCTGGGGACAGGGAAATGCCTTTGATTGTCGATACCAGGTGAGTAGAATTTAGTACCGCAGAGGTGGTTTTTCCAGTGAAAGTTCGCAGTATATCAGCAAGAAAACGTGCCAGTTTATAGGTGGGGGAGTTGATAGTAGAGACGATGGGACGTAGGGGTGTATCTTCTTTGTGTATCTTTGGAAGGCCATATAATCTTGGTGGTTTGTCAGCAGAGGGTTTCAACGAGAACTGTTTGGTATCATCAATTAATGCTGTTGAATCAGAGATGATTTTGTTCGTTTTGGTAACCAGGCTGTTGGTGTCCTTGTTCACCAAAGTCCCGGTACCTGACACCATCACTATCATTGAAGACCTGGTTCATCAAGGACTGCACACTGATGTACCCCCCCTGGTGAGACATTGCTTAACCAACACATACTTCACCTTGAATGGAACTTTCTACAAACAAACTGAGGGCACCCCAATGGGCTCCCCCCTATCTCCGGTTGTAGCCAACGTATTCATGGAAAAATTTGAAACTGACACCATCCAGACTGCCACTCTACGCCCGACCTTATGGAAGAGGTACGTGGATGACACCTTTGTCATCTGGCCACATGGCCAGCCTGCTCTAGACCAATTCCGCGACCACATCAATTGCATACACCCAGCCATCAGATTTACCATGGAGGTCGAAAAAGATGGCAAACTACCCTTTTTGGATGTCTTAATTAAAAGGAGACATGATGGTTCAATGAGTCACTCTGTCTACAGGAAAGCTACCCATACAGATGGTTACTTGAAACCGGATTCCCACCACCATCCATCCCAGAAGAACTCCCTCATCAAGACTCTATACCATAGAGCCCAATGCATTTCCGACCAGGAACACATTACCAGTGAACTCAAGCACGTACACCAGGCTCTCAGGGCTAATGGTTACTCCGACTACACAATCCGCAAAGCCATTACTCCAGTCATGAAGAAGGATCCTCTTGTGGAGCCACTCAAAACCATCACCTCACCCTACATTGCAGGGGTCACGAAAAAGATCTCCAAAATCCTGAATAAACACAAGATCCAGGTCCGATTCAACACAGTACATAAAATCCGTGATCTAGTTCCATCTGTAAAAGATGCTGTTCCAGACATACAGTACCCGGGCGTTTTAAAACTAAAGTGCCTCTGTGGTAGTAGCTACATTGGAGAAACCAAACGACATATCTCGGACCGCATCCGCGAACATGAAGCAGACTTGAAACACGGTAGAACGAACTCCTCTGCCGTGGCAGATCACTGTTATAATTCAATGGGCTCACATGACATTGACTTCTCCAAGACGGAGGTTCTTTGCAAACCAACCGGCTACCCTGAGAGATTCGTTCATGAGGCCATTCACATATACAAGCGCAGAGACAATTTCAATGGAGAAGATGGATTCTGGCTTAGTAACCATTGGAAAGATGTTTTAAACCATTTCCGTTCTTAATTAATTGTATTTTACGATGACCTTCAGACCGCAGCTCTTTCGCTGGCATTGACTCTTAATACCTCTCACACCATGGTAAATGGTATGGTTTACAACATGGAGTATAACAGCGCCTCGCAGCTGTCTCTCTCCCCCTCCTCTGTTCCGACCATGGATGAACTCGTCCGTCTGAATGGGACCCGTAGCTATCCGTGTTGCTAAAGTTGAGGGTAAGAATCCACCCATTTTTCGCCATGTAGCATTGTGATATATAACGACTTATTGTTGGTAGCTTAGCTGATTGGAGAATATAGAGTTTATTGATAACATTGAGGTAATTTATAATTTATTATTTTTATTGGCTCACTATACAGTATTCATTGTATATTGTATTGTATACCCAGTTACTGTGAATAGCTCAGATGTGTAGGCCTTAACTTCAACATAGCCATTTCTGTGACCAGTCACAAGCTAATCACTCAGTTATTCCAATGCTAAATTCGCCTAGTTATTTCAATACTAAATTCTCCTGTTTGATTTGTACTAGTTGCCTCGGTGAATGTATATGCTCTCACTTTAACATAGCTATTTCTGTGACCAGTTACAAGCTAATCACTCAGCTATTTCAATGCTCAATTCTATGCTAATTCCTTTGTCAAGGAGTGCCTCTGCGGATGTGTATACTTTAACTTAGCTATTTCAATGCTAAATTCTATGCTAATTCCTTGTCAAGGGGTGCCTTTGCGGATGTGTATGCTTTAACTTTCACATAGCCTTTTCTGTGACCAGTCACAAGCTAATCACTCAGCCATTTCAATGCTAAATTATATGATAATTCCTTTGTCAAGGCGCTTTGTTTCTTCTCACACAGCTTAAAGGTCGTGATCTCAGCGTGGCTTTCTCACTCCAGCGCTGTCCTCCAGATAGTCTCGTCCCCTTCACCTGATGAAGGCCGCTTGTGTTGTGGCCGAAACGTCGTGAGAATATTATTGTGTTATTTTATTTTATCAATTTATTATTTTATTCTCATTCTACGTGACTTTACCGAAAGAACCAAAGAACATACACTGAGTGTTTATTTGGTGTCAAAATAATGTTTCTACAATCACCAATTGAATAACTTAAAGCGTTTCCATACGCGTTCACGTCTGTGTATTGCGCTAAAACACAGATTTTGGAATGTGCTAAGGCACCATACCATAATGTGAAGTGGGTCAACGCGGACATTATTTAAAAAGATCAGCTTAATGCCGAATCGGTGGGGTAGGCCATAAGTCTCCCACAAGCACTGGCATCACACTCAGAGTGTGATTAAAAGTTCCCCAGTCGTACTGCAAGGCTGCTCGATAATGTGGGAATACATGTATGGTAAAAATAAAACTACCATCCTACACTTCGTTATAACTGTGTCAAGCTATGCAAAACACAGGGGATGTTGCCACGCTGTAATTGTTAGCACGCCAGACTCGCAATCCAAAGGCCGCCGGTTCGATCTCTTGGCGCGGCAGTTGAAACGATGGTGGCAACCTTCTTAAATGCACGCCCCCTGACACCACCTCTGTACATCCATCAGAATAAATGGACATGCCACAGTTCGTCGATCGTCAGGTCGTATGTGTTGGGGTAAAGTGTGGGTCGCTCATACCTATTACAAGACGTTTTGTCAGTGTGGGACAAATACTCTCTGGCGGGACTCTCTAGAGCTCCTTCTCATGTAGGCCCCCATCCACCAGCAGTGCAGTGGCATGAGCAAGCAATTCCATTGCAGGCCACACCACTTACAATTCACTCTATCAGAGTGACTTCCTGGAAATGGATTTAAATTCTCGTGGTCAATAAAAAAAACCAGCATGTCAAATTGTCTTCCATATTTATACCGAATCTCTCAAATGTTGATTTAAAAAAATAAAAATATAATATAACTGATAGGTGCAATGGAAGGCAGAGAGATTTCCCAGAAATCTCTCCGAGCGCACGCCTGCTCTCATTTGGATCCCCGGCAATTAATTTCCAGGAACCTTTAACTGTGTTTATGAATTCAGACATTTAAGTAGTTGCTTCCAAGAAAAAAAAAAACACATCCAGCAAAGGTACCATAAAGCCAGCGTTTTGGAAAGGGCAAGGTTAATGCGGTAACTATTATCAAGCATGACAAAGTGCCGATTCCAGTTCCAAGAATAAGCAAGAACGAAACTGCTGAAATAAAACACAGCCTTGAGAGTGGTCACCGCAGCTATCAATTAAAAGAACTGCGTGATAGGTCCCATCCACCAAGGCAGCTGTCACCAAATATGATCCCTCCTAAACCAAAAAAATATATAACTGAAATGGTTTCCATATGGATCGCCGAAATAGAATCACTGGAAAATTTAGAGGTTGATTCTGGAAAAAAAAGAGAGAAACAAAATATGCTTCGGTGTAAGGATTATTTTTTTTTACGGTCAAATGTGTGACCTCTTAAGCTTCATGGCAAATTTGCACCGAGAGGGGTTTAAAAGCATAAGCTGCATCAAAGAAAAGAAAAACATAAAGCTGGCACACCAGTATACGTAGTGACCCCCACCGCCATTCCATTAGGCATCTGTGCCTAATGGAATGAGGTGCAGTTCAAAAACTGCTTCTGGGGGCTTAATCGAAGCGAGTTGTCCAGGGCTGAGCTCCGGAAAAGATTTCCCTGCTCTGACCCCACCTCCTCCCACTGTCTGGTGGGGGTGGGGGGAAAAGTCTTAGGTGGGGGGAAGAGAATATAAGTTGAGGCCCCCCAGAAAATATTCCATGAGGAATTAAGCCCTGATTATTGCAATACCAAGAGGAGTGATGCCGACTCCACAATCCACATAACTGACGTGGGTGACATTTGCTATGTTTAGACAGCACACAGAATTGGCAAACTGTAGAAATTCTTGCGGTTTTTGTCTCCTGCCATATGAGCTGTTATATGTCAAAATTGTAGATCCTATCATTACTGTTCCACTCAACACTTCAACATGCAAAAGACACCGCTTTTCAGATATAAGCACACTTCATGGATGCGTGTGTGTGTAAATGTTGCCAAAGTCCAGCTTGCAAAATAAATGTTCATCTCAGTGGATTCCTACATGAAAGTTTGAGGAATACGTTAACCTGCTACAATTTGTATTATTTGGGTCTTTCGGTAAAGTCACATAGAACATTGTTTTTACAAAAACTATTACATTTCGATCGCGACACAAGCAATCGTCAAAGCTCTAATTCAAGATTTCTGCTACAATTTGATCAGGTGTCAGTTTTTTTTTTTTATCGCGGGTATGATGTTAAATTTCATCCGGCGATGATGTCACCTAAAAAGAACCACTGTTGAAGAAGGCAAGGGGAAACCATCAGTGTCTCCATCCGCCTCCAGTTATCGCTCAGAAAGTATTGGACGGAGTTGAGGAGTGGGGAGCTGAATGGGATAGTGTAGAGGCAGCTTGAACCATAGACCTGCCGTTGGGCCAGAGAACTTAAGAAGAATACGAATAAGAGAATATGCTGGTTTTTAATTATCAGCCTATCGAGGGGGCTGGATGACCTCATAGTGTGCACACAGAGTCAGTATTATCTGCTCGCGCATGGCAACATGTTCAGGAGCTAAATGCCAATGTCGAGGTCTGCTAGCCACGAGAGAGCTTCAGGAGAGAGTTCATGTATATTCTTGGTTCTTTGGTTAATAGTGTTGAATGGCCACATTCGCACTGTCATTGATGTTCTGATGCGGTTGATGGTACACCGGTGTCCTATAGGAAAATCAAAGCCAGGAGGTGCGATGTCTGGATCTTGATGAAGATTACCAGTGAGTAGGGAAAGCGTTCCTGAGTGTCGCTGATGTCATTTGCGAGATCAGGCTGCTGTGTACCAGCCGCGGGGCCAGATTAAAGCAGGAGCCTGGGGCCCTCACAGTCTGAGGAGTGACTGAAAATACGTGGACTGCTTTATAACGGTGAAAATGCAATTCAGTAGCACCGTGATGAATGCTGATGGTGATTCGGCCATTAAAGTAATCGCATTGCGACTCGGTATAGACCCCAATTGAAATACTTTTATTGCTTTTATTTGCAATCAGCGTATGGCCCTGTTTTCTAGTGGCATAGTCCAAATGCCAAACTGGAATGTTACCCATCATTACATTGCCCTAGTGTCAATAATACAATGATCAGCTAGATTCCCCTTGCAAATAGATCAAGCATCTCCACTCACTGTTACCTGCTTAAAACGTGGATAATTACTTTTATTTTATTCAATGCACGTGCAATTCGATAAGTTACTCCAGTTTTGGAGCCCAAAAATATGATTTCTTGGTCTGCCCAAGTATTTCTGTCCAAGTATTTTTAAAAGATGTATCTATGTTTTACCATATGTAGTGAAAAATCATCTTTTGCTTGACAGGAATTTGACATGCATAAACATCAACTTGAAAAAAATATTCAAGCCACTTTTGGGATTTTGTCCAGTGATACAGCCATATTAATCACAGAATCTATAAGCGCATTTGCACACTCATAGGGAGCTCACGAGCCCATGGGGTTGAGATTCCTATACAACTCATGTTGTAGTGTGTGGTTGTTTCTTTAATTCTCTGCTGAATACTGTGTGACATTAGAGTCTGCAATTGCCATCACTCTTAGTCATGTCATCTTCAAATACCAGAGCCATCAGACAATGGTGATGGGGTGTCTGTTTCCAATGCGCAGTAAGCTGTGTGGCAGCTGCAAGTTGTATCAATTGCTTCTGGCATACAGCGGGAGAAACATGATATGCCGCACACGGCAGTGGACAGTTGGCCAGCAAGGCTAAGAGGACCACACAGACATCAAATGCAACGCGATGGCATCACAGATGGCCCAAGTATGTGCCACTTCCTTCGAGGAGAGAAAATTAGGAAAATTATAGTTTTAGAGTTTGGTTTCTCTCCTCTGGGGCTAAACACGTGGAGTGATTAAAAAAAATCTTTAAATTAAAAGCGATTAATGTAAGTTAAACAGACAGTTAGACAGCCTTTCTGTCCACATCTCAGCGCAGCAACTGAGGGCTTTCCAAACAGAAGTGTTTAAGTTTTGACAGCGGCAGCAATAGCCTTTCCCCTACACACAACATGCGTTGTGTGATTTGGACGCACACATTTACTGTTGTTGCTTCATTCCACATATTCCGTCAGGATCCTCCTGAGAGAATCGTTCAGACTCTCTGCCACATGCTCTTCACTGCAGCAACCAAGGCCACCTGTCAAAGCCTCCAGTCAACTTCCATTCAGTGGGTGATCCCACCTTCTGCGCTGATGCCCCATACTGTTTGGAACTGATCCCTGGCGCCATCCCATCTGCACTGCTGACTGTATCCCCCTGTCCGAGTGCGGCTTTAGACCTTCCTCTTCTACAGCTTGTACCGTGTCTCCACGGTGTTGTTGGGCTGTCCCGCGTATTTTTCGGCATGATGTCCGACGTTCTGCTGCAAACTCCTCTTAAAGGCCTTCGTGTTTTCCTATTCCTAGGACTGACTGTATGTAGTTTGTTTAAAAGGATTTAACCATGGGTTGATAACTTTATTTGCTTCGTAATCGTTGCACTTGCGGTACCTGCTTTTATAATTTGCTTTTGGAGCCCATATCTCCCTTGATATCATTGTAATCTCAATAGTTGTAATCTTAATAGATTCTCAAAAAATGTAAGCAAAGAGTTTGTTTCAAAGACACATTTTGGCCATATACATCTCTACAAATGTCTCCATCAGCTTCGACATTATATTCCCAAGCCCCCGGCTTTCCCATTTCACCTGTGCAGCCACCAAACCTGAAACCAATAGACCACAAAATAACAAAGACTTCTTGAAACAATCGCCAGCAGCATTTTAGACATTTACCAGAGGGCTACTCCTGAATCTATCCACTGACTCTATCACGAGCCTCGATAATAGCGCCCTGAGAACGATTATTTAAGGGCGCCTTATCAATTTAAATTATTATCATTACAGAAACACTGCTGATTAATTACCCATATTCAATAGTGTGGCAGGCCACGCAGTAGTTATATGCCAAATTCTTGTCATTAAACCCTACACGACATCATGAAATGTCTTCCCCTATGTGTATACCATCTCGAGATATAATCACCTTTAGACATTTTTTGGGATTGGATTTGTCTTGTAAAACTATTATTATTAATCATAACAATTATAATTTAGATGTATATATAGCGTCTTCATCCTTCAGACAGCATCTCAAGGTGCTGTACAAGAACAACTATTTTAAAGAAAATAATACGGAGGAAACTTTAAAGATTATAGAGACCATCCACAATGGGCTAGCACGCAATAATTATGCGTAAAATGAAATAGGGATAAAATTGGATAATATATTAAAACCTAAACACACCATCTGGGCAGATGTATCCAATCCAATCTCATAAGGGGGAACCAGCATAATTAATTGTATTATTATTTATCTTGATGGTAAAGTTGACCTTGAGGAAATAATTACAAATACAGAGGTCAGATGATGGCATTGGTACCTAGACAGAATTCAAACCCAGATAATTCGGATTGTAATCTGGTGATTCAACCATTGTGCCACCACTCCTTACACTCACAATGTTCCACAGCAACAAAGGCTGATAAAATGTGCCACTAGGCTGCTGTGACATCACCATTTCGTGCTCTTTGAGGCCATATAGAGTGGTGAATGCTTATTGGCATGGCAGGCTCACAGGACAGACCCAGATGTTGTGGGTCAACCCTAAACAAACACAAACATTCCCCCATATAGCCTTCGTAGAGTGTTGCTGCAACTGCTGTCAGTGGACACATACATAGGTCAGGACGGCACACAAGGGAGTGGTGTAGCCAGCACCACACCTGGCCATCTTTGTCTCCCCTGTGCCAATGTTTGCACGCGCCACTTGAATAGATACTCATTTAAGGCTGAGTCCACCTAGGGGAGACTCAGGGTTGAATCTGAAACCAATCGGGACTGATCTTAGCCATGAACGTGAATCAAACTCGGATTGCCTGATTCGTGGTGCAGTGCACTAACCACTGCGCCACAAGCTCCATCCCACATGACGCACGTACACATGCACACATATTTACCTTGGGAGAAATTTCCAAGAGTGGACAGCGGAAAGGTGAATGTGGAGGAGCCCTTCCACCCATTATTGCCCGCGTCAGCCACTTCAGTTGAGTTGGGGTCAGCGGGAAGGTGGCAGAACTTGCCCGTGTATCCGGGCTGGCAAAAACACTTTTCCTTGGTTATGCAGTGCCCCCCATTATGACACGGGATTGAGCATACCACTGTGTGGTAAACAAAAACAACAACAACAAAGAGAACAAAAACACACATTAGAGTGAAGCCAAATATGACAATAACGGTACACCACGGCACACACAATTGTCTCAATGTCTCAAGCGTGTACGCACACAATTTGTTTAAAGCTGCGCAATTTGTCAGAAAACGACACATTCAGACAACGTGATTTGTATTCGCTGGTGATACCTGAAACTGGCCCTTGCCTCCCTTTTGCCAAGCCGCATTGACCAGAACGGTGAAGTATGGTCAAAAACGCCCAAAACCTACGTGGCACGAGGAGGTATTCATCCATCAATGGACTGATGAAGGTTTGTACTTTATCATGATTCTTGTTATGAAATAATTAAGTGGCTTGGTGCAATAATATTGTTCAGCATTTGAAGAATATGAATTAGAATGTGTAAGTTAAACTAAAACAGGAAACCCATCATGGTGAAGGGGTTTAAAGGTTATTTTGGCAAAGAAAGTATGTGTGCATCAATCAATCAATGTCTTGTGTTGAGACTTAACAAGGGCCAAGTTAAAAATAATACTGGGCTTACAAGGCACTTCACGTAAGTCTGGATTATATGAGATAATTTCCTACAATTGCATGTTTTTTTAAGATTGTTTGTCTAAATTCCTAATGCAAACTGCTTGCAAGTCAAAGTCCATGCATTTTTGGAAGGTTTTGCTGTCAGTTGTTGGTTTACAAAGAAACAACTGAGGCCGACCCAGAGGCCAAAGATAGCACAGAGGCACATTAGTCGAGGAATGTCTTAAACAGAGGCAAATCAATGTAAACCTATCTCTTCTAAGAATGTCCTTTCATGCTGCAGACAACGTTTTGTTGTATCCCTTAAAGCACTGAGGAATCCAAATTAATAATCTCCAGGTGATGGTTTTGAATGTTCAGCTATTAACTTCATCAACATTACCATCAATATAGCTCTCAATATTTTTTTTTGCACCATCTCTTTCGATTCACGTGTTCATTTCCTTGTTAGACTAAAATATAAAATTTACTTTCACAGGCACGTAACTTTTACTGGTGTCTCTTGCTCTCAAATTATATTTTAACCTTTTTTTTTTATTCGCGTGTGTTCCGTTTTTACAACCGCGACATACCTCATTTGTTACCGGTGCAATATTCCTCGTGGACCCTGTACTCACTCTCCGCAATGTCGATGTGTCTGCCTTCATTTGGATGTTGCTGTGCTCACGGCAGCACCACGCATCTCAATTGTAAAATAGCTGGGCAACTGGCTAAACGGGACCTATTTCGTTATAACAAAAAAAATAAACTCAAACTTTCAAGTTGTACCATGTGCTGTTTGGCATGATGTCCGACGTTGCACTCCACGTGCCGGGAGGGCTCCTTAAAAAATTTAACTGAAATTCTACTTGTTCAGAAACTGAAGTCGGTTTAAAGCCGTCAGTACGTTGGGGCGAAAAGTCCACCATCATGCTGCTAAACAACACGTAGTAAGACCAGGGACTCACACTGGAGGGATATATACAGCACAACTGTGAACACCGACGCACTAATATTACCCGCAATAGTTAAATTAGCTCAAGATTTATTTTAAAACTTTAAAAACTAAAACTTTATTATTTAAGGAATGTTTATTTCATGGTTTCAATATTGGACACTTTTTTGACAGTGATATACTTGCGCAAACAAGTTAATTAACAAGGCCTTACAAAAAACACACGATCGTTATCAACCGTGATCAATCCACTGCCGGATGAAGGCCTCCCCAAGACATCGCAATCTCTCACTCTCCTGTGACGTAATAATGCACCGAGCACCTACTCAGGAATTGATTTCATCACTCGATCGCTCCCTTGGATGCTTTCCATTCATTGGCTGCAAAAATTACTTTAGACCATCAATCATAATGCCTTTGAGCTACGTGTCACGCCCAAGCCGACTTACTTTTACTCACGGTTTGAATTATGGCAAAGGCACGACATAAAACAAGTTAGATACGTATTGGGCTATGACCCATCTATCCCTCGACAGCGCTGAAGACCAACGACAGGCCCGGCTGCCTCTTTGGCAGCAATATTGCCTCCCTCCTCTCCGCCGCCGCCTCACATGGGTTCACCTTCCCGTGAAAGTGCCGCTCTAAATCATCGCTACAAGACAGCTACAAGCCCTCGCTGCGGAGGGGCTGTAGCGACGTCAGGAAACCACAGCCTTCCCCGTGTCAACAGGCGATTCATCAAGCGCGCCGTGCCTGCTCTTAGCGGCTTGCTTTGGCACAGCCGGATTGTGGGCCACTGCGGGGGCACCTCGTGGCCTGCTGGCTCCCAAGTCGCGAGTGTTTACAAGGTGCAGTGCCTGTGACCAGCGTTGTGGGGAAACGCTGCAAGCCCATCTGCGGCGAATTTAAATTTGTAAGAGGTGCAAAATGTATTCATAGGTCTCTGCAATATGCCCTTCAGAGTGAACAGTTTAAGTGTTGCACCGCAAGTTGTTCGGTTTGATGTCCGACATGTCGCTCCATATGTTGGCAGCACCTTCAGGAACTGAGTGTTCTCATGCTTAAACGATCATTGGGTGGTGTTTGTCAGCTTTGGTGGGCCTAGTTTAAGTCAGTGATGGTAATTGTGAATTGCTATGGTGGGGACCATTCTCTCCAAAAAGACCAATGATGACTTCTCAACAGGTTTATAAAATACAAATGAATGTTGAAAACATTACGATGTGAATCGGGACACTGCATTAATAATGTTTTAAGATGAAACGTGAAAAGAAAAGAGTCACTATAACCTAAAGAATCCCCATTTTTGTACAAATAACGTAACGTAATACTATATCATATACTACTGCATTCAATTGTAAAGCTAATCCCGTAAGCTGCACGTGCTATTAACATCTTGATCTCCATACATTTTTTTGACTGCCCCTCTTTGGATATGAACATTAGTCACCTCTGTCGAACGAGAGCTCTCATTTCATATTTCTGGCCACTAAGTATTGGTGGCACATCAACTCGCAGCTTGGGCGCTGAGAGAACGAAAGACTCCCAGAGAGGCGCAAAAGGTTTAAGCTTTTGTCACGGTGCCTGTCAAAATGCTCATTGCCGGTGTGTGCTCAGGCAATTAATAATAAACAAAGAACGCAGGGGCCAAAGGTTTAGTTCGTTTGAATTTAATGCTCGCCGGTTTGTTGGCATAGTAAAGTTAGCAGGCATATGCCTCAGAAAATTAGCTCCATAATTCTCAGAGGGCACCGAGTTATAGGAATGCGCTTAACTTTCACCCATTCACAATTTGGCCACGTTCGTGGACAAAAAATACATCTTTGTGTGTGCGCACAAACACGTAGAGAAACAAGTTATGAGACCTTGACTTTTCGGTCAATAAATGTTCTAAATTAGGGTAATAGGCATGCGTATGCATACCACACTTACAAGACCTTGAGACCACTGTAACGGCCTCATTTTTCTACGCTGACAAAGGATCTCGGGGGCTTTCAAAAGCCTCTTAAGGTGAACGCTTTTCCATTCCTCACTAAGTGAGGCCTAACCATCGTGACAAATGGGGGTTGCCACTTTTGACGAACATTCCTAAAAAAAATCTAAATAATAGCACAGAGTAAATGCGCCAGGGCCGACTGCAGCAATAACCAATTCGGCTCCTGTGGACACAGGGCCCCCTTTGTGCGAGCACGGTTTGCATTTCCCTAAATGTAATGGTGGC
Source organism: Petromyzon marinus (assembly GCF_048934315.1). NCBI lineage: Eukaryota > Metazoa > Chordata > Hyperoartia > Petromyzontiformes > Petromyzontidae > Petromyzon > Petromyzon marinus. The sequence goes on along the minus strand of NC_133683.1, from coordinate 22,962,378 downwards.
GACGAGCGCGAGTTTGAAGGCGAGCTGTACGTTTTCAATCGGCCGGCGCTGAATGACGCAAGTTGTGTTCCCGCGTGACACATACGTGACACGTGCAACAGCGCCCAGGACGGCAAACCGTGTTCATGTTTGTTTGCCAAAACGGTCCTCCTGCCACTCCAGGGGCCTAGCAATGCTGCGCATGACAATCGCACGAAACGCACCCTACGATGAGACGCCCCAAATTAAGGGGGGAGCCTCAAGGTTATTGGAGCCTCCAGCGTAAGTCACTGATGGGCTACACTTGCAGAGAGATAGAGGCACCGACGGATGGACGGATGCCCAGATAAAATGGGATGGGTGGACGGACACGTGCGGGCAGGCACAGACAAACAAGGAGAAGACCCTCAATGGTCCACCAATGCAAACATATGGACAGATGGACAAACAGATAGATAGACGGGTAGGTAGACATACTGACAAACAGACAGATGGTGGATGGATAGATGAACAGACAGACAAACAGAAGGCAAATACAGACCGAAAGACAAACAAAAATAGACATGAATGGACAGACATATGTGTATAACCAACACATGTATGGACAGACAGATTAGTGGGCATACGGACAACAGATACTCAAGTCAGACACATAAGAAAATATACATGCCGACAGCCCGTCCGTCGCTGGCTCACCAATGCGGAACCTGGAGCTGTGTGGAGGGTAGATCATGCGGCCGTGCTCGCTGATGAGGGTGGTCACATTGCCCTTGGAGCAGCTGTGGCGGCAGTCTCCTCGCGAGCAGTCCAGCGTGCAGATGGTGGGCGTGAACACCACCTTGATGCGCTGCGGGACTGGCGCGGCACCCATCGTGAGGTCTCCTGCACCGCACAGAGCCGCACGCCGTTACAATCGGAGTGAGCCTCGAGCAGACACTGGCTGCGAGTGGTTCTGCCAAACAGGATTTTTGTTTTTCCCGGAGATCGTCTGAGGTTTTCCTCTGTTCCTCGTGATGTAATGTAAGGGCGCAGCCCCGTAATTTCTTGCTCGTGCCATTGCTGGCAGAAGAGCCTCCACTAAAAGGAGCTCTCGACAAGCCCTCGGGTATCTCTCTAGAAGGTAAAGTTTTGTCCGCTTTTCCACACTGGCCAGATGGCTTGCAGGAGGTGGGTGTACCCACAATTGACCCAACCAAATGCAACCGACTGACCGACTAACTGTGGTTAACCCATTTATGCTCATGACGGGACAGAGGCGAGAGGATTACACGTGCCCATTGTCTAGACTGCTGCGTCAGGGGATTGAATTAAACCGGAAGCCTCTGGATTGCGAGTCCAGCGTAACCTATCATTACACTACTGTGGCAACATCCCTTTACTATGAAGTGTTTGTTTCCGAATTCTACAAATGCTCAAGATGACTTGGCTTGGCTCTGATGATTGGGTGTTTCCGCAGAATTCTACAAACGCCAAATATGATTTACCATGGTTCATCGAGTCTTAGGCATTTCCACTGAATGCTACAGTTTCAGAATAAGACTTAGTTTGGTTCTATGTCTTCCGTGTTTCCACAGGATACTAAGAATTATTAACACTTCAGTTTTAATTAGGCAACTTTGCAGTGATCCATAGCATTTCATGTTTCATTTTACATGCTTAATTATTTAGAACTCTGCTGTGTATTGCATTCTAAAAAGTTTATGTAAAAAGTAATGACTATGTCTTCATACGTATTCACGCTACCAGTTCGGCTGGACTCGCAATCCAGAAGTGATCAGACGTTAATTTACATGCATGGGAAAACAAAACATATCAATTAATTATTTCAATAGCAGTGCTTTACCCTTATCTTTCCTTCATTCAGCTGTGTCCACTCTCCTTTGTTAATGGCCATGTTTCTGATCCATATGTCACAGCAGGTAAATCACATTGGCTAAAATCTTTCATCTTTAGGCAAATTGGTATGTACTTGACTTAAAGCTTTCGTGACTGCAGGAATTGGTGATATTTTTGTTTTATCTACATAGCTTTACCGAAAGACCCAAATAATATAGTATGTACTTTTCATGATTATAATGCTTAAGGTCAACTTCAACTCGGTAATCTTACAATGTTTTGTTTCAAACAGTAATTTCCGTATGTAAACGCATCACCTGCACTCGCTTCAGCATAGATCCGCTGACACACAAAACAGATTACGGATCTACCACATTGTTAGGCCTGGATGCTTCATAAGTAACCAATTGCTTTTTCGATTTAAAGCTTTCGTGACTGCAAGGATTCATCTTCTTTGGTTCTTTCGGTAAAGTCACCTGATGAAGGCCGCTTGTGTTGTGGCCGAAACGTCGTGAGAATATTATTGTGTTATTTTATTTTATCAATTTATTATTTTATTCTCATTCTACGTGACTTTACCGAAAGAACCAAAGATAACCAATTGCTACTTATGAAGCATCCAGGCCTACGCCCAATTGCTGATCCTGTCATCTCAATAAGGTGCCAGGCCTGCTGTACACACATGGCCAGAGCTCGCGACTCCCGGTTCCGTTGCTATCGGCAGCCTCACCTCGAAGAATTTCAAGTCGCTTTGAAAGGGCGTTAGATTTACGGTGCCATTGGACACACTTTAATGGGCAACATCCTCGCCAAGTCACGTGACTTTCGCCTCCTCCCGCGTGGAAATTTTTAACGCTTAAGCTGCCCGTGGAAATGTAATCTTCCTAAATCCCGCCGTAATGTGCAACAATGTACGGATTTATTGTGTGTGGACAGGCCAATTGTGAGCTCATCCCAAGATGAAAGAACACGGTGATCAAAACTGCTGGAGTCGATTAAGAACTACATGGGATTAATTATGACACAAAGCGGAAATCAATGCTTCAGTGGGAGAAAACTATTATACCTTATTATTTTTAGGACAGCAATTATTATGTATTGCAACAAGATGTACATCATGCACTTCTTTTTCACAGAAAAGGTTCAAGCTAGCAACTGTAATTATAAATCCCGTGCAGGCTCTGTTAGCGACCTGAACAATGTTAACAAATGATATATTGCTCAACAAAATACACTGAACTGGAAATAGTAAATGTTTCCAAATGCTTTGGTGTTTTGAACAAAATAACGTCTTTCTCTGTAGCAGCGGTGGAAGCTGGATGGGACTCAATTTGGCGGGCGTGAATGGCAATGGCGCTTACATAACTTGCCCTGTGGCAGAGAAGCCGGGGGACTGGGTTACAATTACGCCAGTCCCCAGAGTTCTTTGTTGCTCTTTTTTTCCTGGTGCACCAGCCAGAAGTATTTGGGCGACAGAGGTAACACTCAAATTTTTATTTAAAGCTTTCGTGACCGCAGTAATTCATATTCTTAGCTCTTTCGGTAAAGTCACGTTGAAGGGAAACAATAAAATAATAACATATATATATAAAACAATACAAATTCTCACGACGTTTCGACCGTAACACAAACGGTCGTCATCATATATTTTATTATTTTATTGTTTCCCTTCAACGTGACTTTACCGAAAGAGCTAAGAATAAGAGGCAACACTCGTCGTGCCTCGCAGCAACAACACGGAGCTGGGCTCGATGCGTGACGCGGGCACCTTCCAATGCGGCGTTTGTGTTTTATCCCTGTCACGTGTAGGCTTCATTTGGGTTCTCTAGACTCCTGCCATAGCTACAAAATAAAAACCATGCAATGCACCTGGGATTTGCCAAACATCCCAATGCTGAAAAAAATCTGAAAATTACTAAATTTGGACTACACATAGCAACATCCATCCCTCTACAGCCAAGACTTCACAAGACCCTCCTGAAAAAAGTGTCTTAATACTTACTGAGGCTTTCCTGTTTAAACAAGCATAGCGATAATAATTGCATCGGGTGAGGAAGATCTGTGACACAAGAAGGCATAGGTTCTAGTCCAAACTAAGTTTATTTGTTCAACCAGGGCAGAACTCAAGAGACCAAGATACTCTCATTTTAAAGGTTGACCTGGGGCATTAGTTTAACAGCAGGGGGTGACAAATGCGATGTATAATCCCAACTACGTCATTTAGGTTCAGATTCCTGACTAGGTTACGCCTTTAAGAAGTGGATTACATTGTTTGTGTTATGGATCTACATTCAGATTGTCCAATGCATTAGCTTGCCAATGTAATAGATCTAATGACGAGCAACAGGCCTCAGAACATTGGTCCTGTGTCAAATGTTTCCATAAACTTATTCAAAAGCGAGGTTGCAAATGGTCCAAGCTGAGCATGTTCAAGAAATGTCACGTACCAGAACATCAGCAACATGTGAGATCTCTCAGGATACACACTTATCAAGTAAAAACTTGCAGAGATCTTGGTGACATGTGAATGATGATCTCGGGAGTACTTGAAAAGGTACAACTCAGGGCAATGCACATTTTCTGCGGTACATCTCAGTGTTCTTGAGATACGATCATGAATCCCCTGACTTACCTGGCAACCTCAGCATTGTATCTGTACCAAATACAGTCTGGTTATTGTGTGTAGAAACCGATTTAACACTCATCAACACTAAAGACCACCCATTCGGGAGAAAAGAGGCAACCTTGCACTTTTTTGCCAAAGATTGGCAAAAACACAGTACTTTTCTACCAATGCATGAATCACAGTGAAAATAGTTTTTTTTTATCCTCATGTGCTTTCGTACAGGGACACTGCTGTGGTGTCATGGTTAGCGCACTGGACTCATAATGCAGACGTTGAAGGTTCGATTCAATCTCCCAGTGCTGCAGTCGAAACGACGGCCACACTTGTTAAAACTTCTGCTTCCATCCACCCAGCAGTATCATAAACGGGAACGCCGCAGTCAGTCAATTGGCAAATGGCGTGTGGTGGGGGGTCAAGTGTGAGCGCTCCCAACTCCTCCCACGATGGATTATTGGCCATCGCGTGGAAGACTCGGCCAAATACGCGCTTGAGCTCCCTGTAGACGAGGCCCTTCTTCCAGTGGTGAAAGCGAGCAAGTATATTTCAGGCCTGCACCTTCACGCTCGACTTTGCTACTCTCACCGTTGCTTGCGGTGGCGTCCATTGGCTGATCGTTTTGCGGCGCCTGCCCAGCCGAGGGTTTCCCGGGGGCCACCGCCAACACTCGAGGCCCGGATTGGAGCAGGGCCTGGTGGCCTTGGGCCCCAGGGCGGGCCTGGATGTGGGGCTGCGCCTGGAGGTGGACTTGCTGAGCGGGGGCATCGCGCCCTGTGATGCGTGGCCTCAGCTGCTGGCTCCACGCTTGTGCCGATGTCTGCGCGGAGCCGCCCGGCGCCAAAGACACATGCGCCACGTTGCTGTGAGGAGGGGGGAGAGACGGAAGAAAGTGACAATGTGAGTAGAATTGTTACGTAGGTTTAATGGTCAAGCCCTCTCTGATTGCAAACATATTCCCTCCTTTGGTGTTTGTGCCAGACCCTTCAGCCTATCTTAATTCTCTCACACAACATGGATTTTACTGAGGTGGCTAGTACATGGCAGCATAGTAATGGATTATTTTTGTACATATATGTTTTTATTGCAACATAATGTGAGCCCCGGTACATCACGCCGTCCAATACAATTCGGCACAACATGACCACACAACGGGGGGGGGGGGGGGAGGAAGAAGAATTTAGGGCCTGCTGCTCCAGCCAAGTGGGGACCCCGTGCAGGGGGGAGATGAAGATTTAAGTGGGGAGGGAGAAGTCATGGATTCTTAAATATATCTGTTCAGAGCTTAGCATGTTACGCTCTTGCATATACGAGAATTTATCTGGGTAATCCAGCGCCCTGCAACATCCTAAACACTCAAATGGAACTGGACAAACTTTGCATCGCAGAACCATCCGGAAAAAAAACGGCTCCACTCTCAGTGTTTTTCAGGGTAAAATGTGCCATTGTATATATATACAATACAATAAATAGTTTAGTTCACCTAATATGCCGTTTTGGATTGGTAACCACCAGGGCACGCGCCAGGTGTCGCGCGGGGCTTACGAGGTGGCCCTGCGAACAGCAGGGCCCAGCGTCAACCTCCTCGTTTTCACCATGAACTCTGTTTTTCTTTCACGCGAAGCCGCGAACACTCACTGATGGAATTAGAAAACATCCAATGCGGAACGCTCCTGAGAGAGTCTCGAAACTCACTCGAGGCCCTCGTGTGCACCCAATAAAAATGAGGGTACAGGTTTCCCTCGCTCTATGCAGGAGATGAGTTCCAAAAAATGAGGGCGCACAAAGCGAGATCGCACCGCACAAGACAGCTGTTTGCCGAGTCGCGCATTCAGCGCAGTGCACACAATCTTGTCCCACGTCCGAACGCATAGCCGCATAGCAGTGAGTTAAAACCGCACGTAGCGAATTTTTGGTAGAAATATCTTAGCCGCGAAATTGCACAATCCACATAAAGCGAGAGCAGCATGTATTGTACAACATACTTACATTCAATGCTAGAGTACAGAGTATAATAATCTCAGACTGCCAACAGCTCTCTTCTTTGTTTTCACTTCTCAATGAAGTGTTTTTCACAAGGTTCAGATATATATACCTTTGTTTTAGGCCACGCAAACAAAACGCAGCAACCATATGATGTCAAGGACGACGATGTCAAATAGAATAAGGAGGTATGTGTGTATGAGTACACTATACATTTTCTCACACACATGTCAAATGTCGTCTTCCATCTGTTTGGCACCCTGAGATTTTCCCAAGATCGGGGGGGAGGACACAGCCTAAGCTCTACAAGCTATGAAACACATTTACACCACGAAAATAAATTCCACGCAACGTTTTCAACTCTTTTAAGGCTGCTACCAGAGAAATATTGACGTTTCACCGTCAGTTCAGGTCTGCCAATGGCGGTATAATAAAATACGCTTTGATTTACAGTGTTTAAATGCAACCAAAATTGCATGTCAAGATGCTGTGCAAAGCAGTTGGACTTGTGGCTTATGGAGATGGGGGATGAGGGGGTATCTGTACAAATATAAATGTTTTTTACAGAAGGGACAGCAAGCCACAAGCAGAGAAGAATATATTGCGCCTGGACTTAACAGGCACAGGGAGTCGCCAGCACAGATGGCACAGGGAGAGTGACTTACACGAGAGACGGGCAGCAGAGGGAAAGGAGTGACTTCCCACTTTGCAAAGGTTTACTGGGGACTTCGACATAAACCCTTGATGAGTACTGGCCAGAACTAATAAAAAACATGTCTAGACACTTAACCTTTATATTGGTTTTTTTTTACTATTGCAGCTTCATTTTAATAAACCACAATGACAGCAAATACGAAAACCCAATAGCAAAAGACACAAATTGTAACTGAATGAACATACATTAATCAGATAAATATCTAACATCCAAAAAGGCTCCAATGAGTAGCAGCCAATATGTAGCCAATTTCTTTAAAAAAAATAAACGTTAACACGATTGTAGTTTAAGTATTTTTTTTGAAACCGTAATGATACCAGATATGAACGCGCAACAGAAGCAGAAAGAAAGACACGTCGCTAGATTAAACAAATTATGAAAATAGAATTCTGGCTGCCAAGCGGCAGCAAGGGGAAAACGATGTTTTATTAAGAAACTGCAGCTGGGCACTCATCAGGACCAACGCCACCATCACGTTTCGGTTGGTCCCCGGCCACCAGCCGTGGCTGTTCCCTTGAGTAACGGAGCGGCATGGAGGCATGGGGGGGGGTGCAGGGAGAAGTTCCGGCTTGGAGATCGCATTCACACAGCCAGACACTCGCGCCAATAACTTGGCGCGTCTAATTGTGCTGAAAACAGGAAGCATGCTAATGATGACGCCATGTGAAATCGACGTTATTTATTTATATGTCCGCTTATTTATTTATTCGCACGTTTGTCAGCCGGATCTTTTGGTTTTGATGCTCGCGCCGCATGCGCACATTTGGAATGTCCGATGGGAGCGTGCGTGGGTGCGTGCGTGGGTGTGTGGGTGGGGACGTGGGTCCGTGGGTGTGTGGGTGCGTGCGTGGGTGTGTGGGTGCGTGTGTGGGTGCGTGGGTGCGTGGGTGTGTGGGTGGGTACGTGGGTGCGTGTGGGTGCGTGTGTGGGTTCGTGTGTGGGTGCGTGGGTGCGTGTGTGGGTGGGTACGTGGGTGCGTCTGTGGGTGCGTGTAGGTGCGTGCGTGGGTGTGTGGGTGCGTGGGTGCGTGTGTGGATGTGTGGGTGGTTGTGTGGGTGCGTGTGTGGGTGCGTGTAGGTGCGTGCGTGTGTGGGTGCGTGTGTGGGTGCGTGCGTGGGTGGGTACGTGGGTGCGTGCGTGTGTGGGTGCGTGGGTGCGTGCGTGGGTGGGTGCGTGCGTGCGTGGGTGGGTGTGTGGGTGCGTGCGTGGGTGGGTGTGTGCATGCGTGGGTGCGTGGGTGGGTGGGTGCGTGCGTGGGTGGGTGCGGGCGTGGGTGCGTGCGTGGGTACGTGCGTGGGTGGGTGCATGCGTGGGTGGGTTCGTGGGTGCTTGGGTGCGTGCGTGGGTGCTTGGGTGGTTGCATGCGTGGGTGCGTGCGTGGGTGGGTGGGTGCGTGGGTGGGTGCGTGCGTGGGTTGTGCAAAGTCAGGAATATAATGCGATGCTATTAAACGTGTGGCCTATTTTCCATTTATAAATACTCATCGTATGAGTACAAAGTGTTTTCAGAATTAACATTGCAAAGTTGAATCATGCTGAGTGAAGGGTTCTCTACATCACAGTCAGCCTTCATGGCCCTACGATGCTACGATCCATCTTGCTCCTGCACATCGAGCTGATCTCATTACTTCATCTCCAGTGGGATAATCTCCGCAGAATCACCAATCTCTTCTGTTGGCAATCAACCACGAGCAATGTAAGCTTTCCAAACACACTTACTTTTCCGAACGGTCCCACAATGTCTCTCTGACTTGTGTATGCTCTCTGTGATCCATCACCTCCTCTTTCTTCTATCACTGTACTGGGATTCCTAACATGCACCCCTCCATGCCAGTGATGGCACTTTTCACCTTTGTGCAAACAGAATATTTATTTATACTGGAGAAATCCAATGAGCTGTAAAGCCCTTTTGCAGAGATGTCCAGTAGGGGCGGGTCAGAACGTTATAACAAAAGTACAAAAACATTATTAGGACTGTGAGCGGTGGAGATGACTTAGGGTGGCCTTTATTCAAGAATATAATGGCTGATGATGAAAGTGCAAACAGAATAGTCTGATAAGCAAATTTTACAATGACACAGGTTTACCACTTTTGCTAAAACACATGTTTTTTCAAAGTGCCGTGTCCCACTCGTATCCACTCTATTTCTCTGGCCTACGTGCTGTGAAGAAGGTCCATTGCCTGACACGGCACCTTCGATATACTTTTTCCTTCTAAGGCCAGAGTGCTATTGACAAATGTGTTTGTTTATTGTGCTTGTGCACCGCTACCAATGTCGTATGACCAAAACACGGATGATATTTGATTACTTTAGAATATTACTTATTTGTAATGTTGAGTGATTCTGCACAAAAAATAAAAAGCTTGGATGAATATGAATATTCTCACGTATAAACATGCAAAATAATAAAATGCAACCGTGATTTATATAATTAGATTCTATGCATGGGTGAAGTGTGCATAAGTGAGCGCATATGTTGTGCATGTACACGTGTGCATGTACATGCACAAACATAGACCTGCCACCGAAAATTAATTTTTCCAATACAATCAGCCGTGATGGCAGCTCCTGTGAGCTAGTCAATTGACGTTAATTATTTTTCCTGAAATAAAACCCAAGTCTGCACAGGAAAGGCCAGCGAATGGATGCCACGTCGATTTCTGCGCAAGACTCAGCACCGTGCATCCACACACCAGAGGCAGATTATATCACGCGCGCACGCTATTCTAGCATCTGCGAAACAATTTATTGATGCTATCTTTAACAATCTCCCACAGAAACAGTCGCATATTTTGTGTGGGAGACAAAGAAAAAAACCGTTGTAAAAGCACAACTTGTATGCATTATAATAAAAAAGGCAACGCTGCTCCGGTCGTTTGGAACCGCATCCCGCCACACGCACGCAGCGGCATCGAATCCACCGCCACTGTGAAGGGACCGCTGTAGGCTGGGCCACTGTTTCCATCGGGCGTGTGGGGGACCTTAAGGTCGACCCCGCGCCTCCGAGTCGCGACTGGAAATGTCCTTACAGTTTTCGTCAAGATGTGCGCGCTATAAACTGTCATATTTATTTACGAAGCTAATCACTTGCAAAGCTGTGCATGAATTATCACTAAAGCTGCTTTTGCATATTTTTTTTTGTCCAAGAGGTGATCATTTTTACGTCTGCATGCCTTCACCAACCGCACACTGGACAGCCTGGAAGATGCCTCATCCAGAAGTGGATTTACAAAGAGGATTGTTAATGTAAACTCTATAACCGCTGATACTAGGGTCTTGCAATTAATAACACGTTGGTAGAAAGAAAAAAAGTGCCAACATTTAGACTGTGAAAGTGCAAAGAACCAGTGTGCTGTATGGACAGAGTCCTATAAATTGTTTAATTATTTTTTACTAAGCAAGCATTACGTTTCACTCGCGTGAAAAAAGTGAATGAAGACATTTGCTCAATCCCGTTGCTCGATCCCGTGGCAATGCTCTTGTGAATGCTACGAGGCTTAAACGACATGTCTGAGCATCGTACAAACAACGCTTGCTTCACTCCCCAAGCAGTCTGCCGTTAGTTCCAATTCGTCGTCCAGCACAACTGGGTGAAGGGACAGCTATTAACCCTCGTGTGTCCCACCACGTGTTTGTATTATGCTCCCGACGCAGTGCGTGATGCAATTTTGCAATTCGGATGTCGCAATCGCCAGCAAAAACATAACACACACACACAAGTAAGAGTGTTACAACAAAGACCAGAGCCTATTGCGTTTGCGATGACATTTCTAGAAGATATTGTGTTCACGTTCCGCATATCAACTTTGCGACTGTGTGCAACAGCAGGATGTAGTTACTAGCATTGCGGCAGAGGATTTGACTATAAAAACGTCAAATTTTGATTTAAAACTTTCGTGACTGCAGTAATTCATATTCTTAGCTCTTTCGGTAAAGTCACGTTGAAGGGAAACAATAAAATAATAAAATATATCAATCAAAATTCTCACGACGTTTCGACCATAACGCAAACGGTCATCAGGTGTGATGATGAAACGGTCATCGTCAGGTGTGATGATGACCGTTTGCGTTATGGTCGAAACGACGTGAGAAGTTTTATTGTTTTATATATTTTATTATTTTATTATTTCCCTTCAACGTGACTTTACCGAAAGAGCTAAGAATATAAAAACGTCACTTGTAGTGAACAAACACAGGGGCATGCAACCATCACACCAGCGGCCACCAGCTCACCACCACCTGCTTTTACATCGCACGATTGGGACACCGAAAGAATGAAAGATAACCCACCCACTAACAGGCCAGAAGAATGGGAATGTTCCAGGTTCTTGCAGACATGTGACTACATATATGAATGCATTTTGCAGAATGTGTTGACAGCCCCAGCAGGGTAATGAAGTAATTATTAGAACCACCGCCCGCACCGCTGCAGAATTAAAATGCAGATCACTGCTTTCCACAGCAGCTAATGCAGAGAGAAAGGCAGCGATTCTCATCAACAAACACGGGCGGAGAAGAGGTGACACTCGGAAGTCATTCATCAAAACAACTCCCATGACCCAACCTGGCGTGGGGAGGCCTTCATTCAGTGGTGTGTTGACAAAGAGCTGTGATATATGTGTGTATACCATGTCAAATATTTAATTTGTCATAAATTGATCATGTAAAAAGTACCATTTTATGTCTTATATATCACTGAAGTAGCTTTCATTTACTTTATCAATATAATTCGATATGCGAATATTCCACAAACGAAGTTTCAGTAGAACGAACCTTTAACCTATTGACATTATATTAATGGTAATACAAATAAAGGAAAATAATAATTACAACACTTCAATGAATACATAAATACTAAAATTATCCATCAACAGCATATATAAATAATAATCTAATTATAATGAGAATGTGTGTTTATATTCGCCTCGGCTACTATGCTACGGAACTACGGGGTTTGGTGATCAATGGAACCTTGTGGCTGCACCGAAGACATCACTGGTGAGTGTGAATATATTTTACAGTACAATACGTTACGTTGCTATTATCTATGTCAGTGTTTCTTAATACTGTGTAGTATAACATGCAATATCATTTTCACGATAAATTGTCTTTGTTTACAATGTGAATGGTAAGTTATGACGTGATTATAGTATGAAATGGTAAGTTACCAAGGCTGGGAATGCATCCTCACAGTACTAATGTTCTAAGTTATTCCATATATGAAGTGAAATGGACTTCTCGGAGGTCAGAGACTATGCCAATGCTACCGAGGTTTGGAATCTGAGTTTCAAGCACCTGCGATTAAACCGGGTGCAGCTGATTGGCCCAGCTCTGTGCACCAACAAACCCATCGATGTTGTATTTGGCGTTTATCATAACTTATCAAAAGAACATTTCTCAGGCTTAAAAAGATCACGTTGATATATACACATATATATCTGTATATATACACATATATATCTGTATATATAAATATACATATATATCTGTATATACAGATATATATCTGTATATATCTGTAGCAAGGCCTGTGGGGAAAGTGGAAGCACCCCCCGAGTGTGGACAGAACGGGTCACGTGATGGGGTTTTGAGAGTCCAACTTCCCATGGGGCTCTTCTCCAACAGGGCACGATGCTCGCGCTCTTCTGACGTGCCCAATGAATAACGTCGTCCCGTGATTTCATGTCAATAGAAACGTTGGAAAGAAATTTTGAGGGGAAATTAAACCTTTCTTGAAGGCCCCGTCAGCCAAGCGATTAGGCGGTATTTGTCAGTGAGTCAAACGTACCATTTTAAAGGCGTGTAACAATGAACTCCTCCGTCATTTGATGAATCATCACAAGTTGGCATTGTGATTCGATTAAAGAATTGATGCTGTTTTTTGTCCTGTGTCTTTATCTCATTTGTATATGTGTTTCTATATGTCCTGTCTTGGTTACAGCATTAGGTTAGTTGCCTATAGCTATATTGACATTTGATTTGCATACACTTGTAAGCTATATGTTCTCAATTACGCGAACGGTTAAGTGCAAGAATGTGGTGTAGTCGTTGATTCAATGCTTCGTTGCATGCGTGGAAATTGAATGTTCGATTATTTGTTTACATTTTTTTACTATAGAGAAGTAACGTATTATTTTGCATGGTGATTGCTTGTTGCGGGAGTTCTTTACCAAACTTATTTCGAACACGTATTCACGAACCAAACAGGAACTCGCCAGAGCACACAGCAGACACTAAAACCGACAGACTCGAGTTTCATCGCAAAAGAGACCAGTGGCAATTCAAGCCAACAGATGCAAAGGCCACGACAAACCACATTGTTTTGTCTGGTCGCTTAATTGCCACGGAAAAGCTGTGCAGATAAACTGCAAAGTGCTAACAACTTAATCCTGATCTGTCACTTTCACAGCACATGCCAACACTCTGCTACAGCTTCAAAGGAACGAAGAGCGGAAGTGATTATAATTTAAATTTTCTCAACGTGTTTTCCTTCCCCTGAACCTCGAACTGTTCTTATCAGTTTAACAGCTATATCGTTACATGGAAGATATACGGATCTCGGTTTTTTTTTGGTCTGGATTAATAGAATGAGCACGATGTAATTATCCTAATCTTACGGGGTCCCATAGCGTAAGGGGATGGTTCTTGCCTGTACGATCGGCAGTTCACCAGCAATTATTCAAGTAAACCCGATTCCTGATGAGGCATTGCATGTCGAAACCGGACCAGAGTTGTGCTTGCCTTGAAACAATGCTGGTGAAATTATGCACTTCCAGAAAGGTGTATGGGCTGATGGGTTGTGTGAGACATACTTTTATTTTCATGTGGAGAGAAGGATATGTGAAGTAGACATTGTCTGCTTATTTATTTTATTATACCCAGATGTTGTGAGCCGATTTTAAACTGTTATAGAGAAGGCATAGATTGTGTTTGCATTAAACCCAGTGTGTATCATGTGGGCTTCCACACAATACTCTCTCTCTCAGTCTTGCCAAATCCCAGGCAAATTGGTGATTGCTAACGGCGCCTGAAGTTTCATAAGGCTAGCCGATACTTAGAGGCACAAACACGCTGTCTAGACTGGTTAGGAACGCGCTGTTAGGAAGCACCTATTAAGGAAGGCAGGACTAAAATACACACATACACACGGCTTGCCTGAGTCTTTATCACACTGATACTTTTACTAATTTTCTGCCGAGTTAAAACAGAGATTCAGGCCGGGTTCAGAAAACCAATGGTCACTGCTGTGCATGGCCGGAAATCAGGCCTAGGTCACTAAATAATGGCACGTAATTATATGCATGCAAAGACAAAAGAGCATGTGAGCTTTTAAATAATCTAACAATTAGAAAAATCTCTTTGTCGTCGTTAAAAAACGACACTATTGGTAACATAGCAAAATTATTAAATACCTTTAGTATCGCATAAGTTTCGTAAACACAATTAAACTGTGCACTAGAAAAATGCCAAACATTGTTTCGCCTGTTAATCTACGTTACGCAAAAGGATTGTTTTCTCTTTTCCGACAGGTAAAACTTACAGATGTAAAACAATGTAATCTTAAGCGGCTGACTGCTTAGTAGGCCAAGTTCTTAGCCATTCTTTACCAAAGAAAACGGGCTTTTCCAGTAACACATTCAGGCTCAAAACAGTCAGGCATTCAAATCCTGGCAAAAATCAAAAGATGCTCGTTGGCAACTGAATTCTTCTCATTGGGATTGTGAACTTCAACACGAGCCGGGGAAGGTGAGGGAAAGATCAACAGGCATTTTATACACCTAATAAAGCTTTACTCGATTAATGTACATACACTAAACTGTAAGTGTATTGTTTGTTAAACCGTCGTGACAGTATGTATTGTCATTTTGAAAACATACATGTAACATGGTCAAACATCTAACTACTGCAACTGTAATAAGGTTAATAAACGAAGAAAATCTCCAAGCCAATGGGAATGCCCTTTTATTGACTCAAACTGCTTTTTGTCAAGCACTACAGCGTTTATTATTATTATTTACATATTTCTCTTGGAAAATTTTCCAGTAAAATACAGGACTTGCAAATTACAGGGGAGGACCACATTCTAACCGGATTGTTGAAATGGTTTTACAGAATACAGTGCATAAACATTTCTTGAGGGGCCCCAGTATGATCCGGCGGGGCCTCCATGGCCATAGTATTCATGTGATCATCTGTATCACGTGGGTCACATCACCCCTCAACGGAAACAAATTCCATCGAGCTCGCGTAATTACAGCCTGTGGACACGAGATGCAACGTGCTCTCCCTTTTCTCTCTCAGTCAATCCGCTCTCTCTCTCTCACCGCCTCACTCTCTCTCCCTGCTCCCACTCTCTTAACTGCTCCTTACTGTCATTCTTGGCTGTCCCTTCCTCAATCTCTTTCAATCTCTCTCTCTACAGCAGTCTTTCTCCACCTCCCTCTCACGCTCTCTCGCTCGCTCTCTCTGTTCCTCTCCCCCTTGCTCAATCTCTGCTCTGGACAAGAGGAATGGACCCCCCCGCCCACTGCCACATAGCACCCTGCAATTGGTGAAACAAAGCTTCGATTGTGAGCATCATCGGCATCCGTGAGGCCCAGCGCGAGTCGGCAGGGGCCACTGAAGAGAGCGGCAGCACAAGGGCCGCTCGGGCTCATGGGCCGTGTGGTTGAAACAGTCTGGCAGAATGAGCACCCCAAGCCTCGTGCACTGTTGCACAGGAACACGTCACCTGCGTGCGATGGGCACGTTCAAGAAGTCAGGGAATGCGAGGGAGAAGGGGAAGGTGGGGATGGAAGCCATGATGTGAAAATAAATGACAAAGTGTAATTTAATATGCACACGCACAAATTTAGTCACTCGTAAAGCGCAGGACGAATCACAGTGGACGTGTATTATTTTATATGGAAATACATTCATTCGTATTTTCAACCTGAACCTGCGCGAAACGTGTGCGTGTTTTATTTCATCTACGCTGAATTGCCAGCTCTCGGGAATTGCACTTTTCGCAAGTGTGCATCGGGTAAACGCTCGTGCAGAATCTGTACCAATTCTGACATTGAACAGCTCACTATTTTGTTTGACTGAAATTGAACAATTAAGCTAAACTGCGTACCTCGCAGAACGTCCAAGTATGCTAAACAAAATTCCACTGCAGATTTTAAAGCACAAAAAAGGCAATAGGACATTTCCCATCCACGGGTTGTCTTAATGCATGAGGTGTCACGGTGGAGGAGTGGTTAGCGTACTGGGCTCGGAGCCCGGTAGCTTGAGTCTGATTGCCGGCCACAGTTAACATCAATGGCAATTTATATCTCACCCAGTCCTGGGGCACCCAGCCAGACCCTACATCAGCTCACATTGACCAGTGTGGTGAAGTAAAGTAAAATAACTCCCGTGACCAACACACACAACGTGGAGAGGCCTTCATCCAGCAGTGGCTCGAGGGAGGACAGTAAACTCATGAGATTGAATCCAAATCATTTATCTTCATTGTAAAGGTATCGATCCACTGGGAAGGTCGGGTATAACTCTCTCTGTTAACCATGCACGAAACGTTAATAAATAAATAGATAATGTATATTAGTTTGGGTTGTGGCGAGAACTATCTCAACCAATCCTTGCCCGCCCCTTCACAAACCCGCACTGACCAGCATGATGAAGCCTGGTTTTAAAAAAAACCTCCATCACCGATACGGGGTGGGGAGGCCTTCAGCTATTGTTACGGCCAAATCGTACACCCTGAAGAGATATGTCTATAAATTGTGGCTTTTAATGTGGATTCATGTTCATGACATTCGCCCAGTTGTTTGAAAATGAGTAGAATAATATAAAGATGTCAACACGATCGAAAATAAAAGAGGTTGGTAATGTTATAGTTTATACTGTCATCATTTTTTCAACAGATTTCAATCACTGTTCTGCAATGACATATGCTTGCATTGTATCATCACAACTTAGACAAAAGTACACAGCAGAAAAACACAACCATTTAAACATCCGAAGAAAACGAAGTAAATATGAGTGGCAAATATTTACCGGATCGTCACACGTTCAAAGGAAATATCTGCAAATAGAAATGTTAAATATTTTGGAAAACCTCAGCAAAATGACCTTTTTGTTACGAGATACGTCGAGACATTTTTTTCAACGAGTGAATAAGGAATATAAATAAATGTAATGGCTGACAAAATAATTATGTCTTCGTTGGAGAGCGCCAAGTCGCTCACATCGAGACAGGCTTTAGATTTGAAATATGACGGTTGGCTCTTTCCCAGGGCACTTGGAACTGAAAGTGGAAAATATAAATTAGGCAAGAAATTGTGCCCGGGACCTTATTAGCCAAAGGAACAAGGTTTTGAAGCAAAGTGTGTATGTACGTGTGTTCCATAACCGCCGAGTTATAAATATTTCAGTCTGCAATATGGTTACGTAGAGTTGTCAGCAAAGCGTTTGGCTCAGTCTATTGTCACTCTGGGGTGGAGAAATCAAGTACTCTGCAATGAATATTCTCTCTTCTGCGGAAATGTGGTCATGTTCTGGGAAATATTAGCAGATCCTTACTCTCTGAATTTACCCTTAGAAATTGCTCCTATTTATCCGTGCAGTTGTGTGCAGATAAATGCAGATAATAGGATGATTTTTGTTGTCACTTCTGGGTCACTACACTTACCTACCAAAATATATGGATTCTTCGAATTAATGTGGTGCTTCCGGAAGACAATTTCCAGTAACGCCTTATCTACATAATAGTGCGGATGATAGGACACATATGCCACTGCATTCAAGTTACTCCACTTATTTGTCGATATGCGTGGATAACATGAATAATTGTAGCGCGGATAATAAAATAGCATTTTCTGTGGATTGATTCAGGAGCACAGCTAATAGACGTAATCTTCATTTGAAGCTTTCCTGACTGCAGGTATAAAATAAAAGAAATCACAAATTATTTTATACCTACGTGACTTTACCGAAAGAACCAAAGAGTATAAATAGACGTTATAGCAAACAGGCGTTGCGTCATACCACTTTTCTGGAAGTCACAAGCAGCTGTCCTGTTGTCCTATGAGGACACTGCTTCCGAACATAGGAATGTGGAATTTCCACAACTGTCACTGGGCCACCGACATGGAATTGAGCATCACCTTATGCTCGTCTGAGCACCGTGCAAAAATGACCCCGTTTTTTTCGTATCCTTCACTCTTCAGGAATTACAAATAAGTTATGGTCAAAAGCGTGAACAATTGAAAAGCAAGTATGAGGGAGGCAACTGTACACCTGCTGCCCAGCTGTTTGTATTTGCCTCTCTCTTACCGCAATATCTCTCGAAAATATCTGTCAACTTTGCAATGTGAATGACAGCACGTCAGCCACCCCCCCCCCCACCCCCCAAGTGCCTTTTGCGATGACGGACGCGAAAATCCGCGTGTACCGATGCACACCGCACTCCAAACAGCGCACTGGCATGCCTCGTTCATTGCCGAACTTGCAGCGTACACACACATGTCGGATGGCCGCTCAAACAATTCCGTACCCACTGACATCATTGTATATATCATTCTGTCACTTGCAGCGTACTCATATGTTGAGGTATTTTTTTTCTCTCCCTTCCTATAAAACAGCTCTCACCTGGTGAATTTAAAAGTTAAGACAGGTTTACGCTTCTTTGCGGGAAAATAAAAAAAAAAACTATGACCGCATGCCTTTGTACCCGTACTGTGCAGACCCACAACCATCACGGTGAGCTACTCGCGTATAAACTATGAAGGCATGTTTACATGGCCAGAGAAAATATAATAAGTGCAAGGTCTTTTGCAGTCAAAAGGAATACAAGTGAAATAAACAATGCGGACATATTTAAACACCATACAGATACAATAGAAATAATAAGGGAGTGTTTTTGAACTTTATCAAATGTCCTTAATAAAATTCGTAAAGAGGCAGAGAATGGGAATAGCGTTTTTAATATCTTGCAATCGACTAAATTATAAGCTGGTGGTTCATTCAAAGCTTCCCCCTACCGCATTGAATATTATGGACAGTATCGAGTGGATTACAAGATCCTTCTACTGACCGACAAGGCTCTCAATGGGTTAGCTCCACAATATTTGCAGGAACTGATCCATTTGTATACGCCAGCAATGTCCCTGAGATTTTCGGACCACCGTCTTTTCAGGTCAAAGCTCTGTTCTCTCAGTGCAGCTCCCAGACTACGGACGGCTTTGCCTTTGGTTATAAGACAATCAGAATCGTTAGATATATTTAAGTCCGTCTTGAAAACTCACCTCTTTAAACTGACCTTCACTCCCGAGTTCAGTCTGTTTACCCTGCAGGGTCTGTTTATTTCCTGCGCTCCATACACAGTGGCATACTAGGGTCTTCGGATGAAATGCACCTTACAAATATAAATGATTATTAGGATATTAGTATTCATTATTATTGCACCTGTTTGTGTTGGAGGAAGCTGCTAAAAATATATATTTTTTGCAAATCATTCAGCTTGGCTGTTAACTCAAATGCTGGTCATTGTAAGAAGCAATGACAGGTGCTAATGTACGGGTAAAGCTCACCTTTCGCTCTTCCGAGGACAGGTATGACAAAGACGACACCAGGTATCACTTCTGCGCACTGCGATGTCAAGAGGTCTCCTCCGGAGGAGGCGATGTTTAACCAAAACAACCGAAGCACCGCATCGCTCGCAAGTTCCTGACGACTTGCAAGAGAGACCATGTCAAGTGTCTCTGCGTCTTGTCTTTCATGCTCTTATGATATTCCATTCAGGATGTGAGCGCGATACCAGCACCTATGACCATATCTCACGGAAATGCTCCTGATATAAGATATCATAAGCTAAGCAGAGTTGAGCCCAGATAGTGTTTGGAAAGGTGACCACCATCCATAAAACCGGTGACAGAGGCGATGTTGTATACTGCAGAGGGCATTTCAGTAAAATCAATTATTGTACTGTGCTCTGCTCGCACATATATATGTGCTCTATGCCTTAGTGTGCATAGCTATGCACCTCTCGATCTAAGTTAAATCCCTGTCCATGGTTAACATCAGCAGCGAGCGATATATGAACCGGGCACTCCTCCCCGTCACCAATCAAGAGTCCCCTGCCCCCTTTAGCAATCCGCATTGACCAGGTTGGTGAAGTATGGTAAAAAAACAACAAGCTCCATGACCGTCGGAGAGGCGTTGACTTTATTTTTTCCAGATCTTTAGGCGTATTAAAGTAGAAGGAATGCTTCCTCCTGAGTTTTACGACATGAGTGCCTTCTGTCTGAAAAGTTGTAGTGGGTGGGCGGGGTGGGTATACGTGATGCTGAATACATGCCCATCCATCATTGACTCTGCCGGCTTGGAGCACATGGACCCATCGCAGTGATGTGGGGGGGCCCCATCGCAAGGCAGGCTCACAAGCTCCACTTTCATTCTCCGAGCGGGACTAAGCAGCAGAGGCAAGCGTGTGACTCGCACATTCGCCACGCTTAACGCTCTTCAGCCGTTTGACAGCTCGCCAGGAGCGAAGCGCCGCCGGTATTTAAGGCTAGAGGATGTGGACGCAAAAAGGCATGGATCGTATTAAAAAAAAATAAACAAAAAAATACGATTTTTATTTTTTACCAATTAAGACCCACTGAGCTATATAGCTCTTTTTCAGAAGCCATCTGGCCACACAAATGATAGGTTAACGAAGTGGCTTATCATAATGTGGAAATTTACAGCAGTCCAATACTCTAAAACGCGCGTTGATTCTTAACGTGGAGGGAAAACCCGGAGGACCTGGAGAAAAAAAATCCACGCAACTATGGGGAGAGCGTGCAAACTCCGAATATACAGGCGTCAGGGTCGGGATCGAACCCACGACCTCCTGTATACCAGGCGAGGTAGTTAACATCTCGCTACCATATTTATACAGTATAAGAATACAGTGTACGCGCAGAGAGTTAAAATACGCGATTATGTTATTATTAGAAATGTGTATCCCGTTGATATAAATGTGTCGCTACAGTAGTGAAATACCGTTCTGTACTCCCCCGACGTTCACCGCACTGCACTGGCAAGCGTGGTGAGCTTTGGTCAAAGAACCCTCAGGACCCACAAGGCGTCGGGACGACCACATCCAGCAACGGATTGACAACCTGGCTCTACACGTGCGTCATTGTATACTCTAGGTTGATACCGCTGGGGATGAAGCGGTGCGGTGCAGTGGTTCACCTACTGCGCTATGAACCCGTCGACCCGACTTTGATTCAGTGGCGAGTGGTATTTGAACAGGTACCGGCTCCCTCACCCACTCACCCCTGGTTCACCACGAATCCCCATGGGTCCACAACAGCGTGGGGAGAGAACTTCATCCAGCAATGGATTTACAAAGGGGCCGTATGTACATATATTATTGTAGGTAACGCAGGTTCACCGGGCTGTTAGAGCATTGAGCTAGCACAGACAAGGAGATGGGTTTATATCTCTGGAAGTTCTCAAGTTAAGTGGGCTTGATAGCCCCCGTGTAAGAATTTCCAATGAATACGGTTAATTTTAGAATTTAATGTGGAGCATGCTTACTCGAATGATGAAATGTGCATTGATTGGATGTGGAATGTGGGTGAAAGCAGGCCTAACCATAATTCCTCTTTCGACTCATAAAGCTGGAACATTGCCCAAAAATTCCAGCCTACCCAATGGTTTTCTCAAATGTTCCGTCACAAGGCAGATTAACGCTGGGAGTCACTTCATTAACACTCTGCACACCACCGCGAACACACACTGACCCAATTTTTTGTTAGTCTTTTTCAGACCTCATGAAGATGTGCCAGAGACAACGCTCTGATGTCTCTTGCGGGGCAGGGGGGGGGGTCACACCACTGCCTGCAGTCTCTCTGCTGTTATCGGGGAATTAAACGAACGGAAAAACAATGCCTCCGAGAGCACGTGTATGTATGGTACGTTGAACTGCTTTCGTACGTTGCCATCCATGTGTGGTATCGAGTCAAGAGTATTCAACCAGTATTGGGCAAGGCTCATCTCTCATGGTGAGTCCAGAGCCAGTGATACAAGTTCCATACTCCTGTGGTAATGGCCAGTTTATCCATACAACAACCACGTTTTTCATATTCTTATTTTATTCAACGACGTTTTACTCTGCATGAAGCTGTGCTGATATTGCTGCTGGGTTATTTTCTGACCGCTAGTCGAGTCGTGTCAATCCAAATGCTGGGTAATGGCCTCCCCACTCGGTGTCGGTCATAGGGGGGATGTTTGACCATACTTCATGGGGGGATGTTTGACCATACTTCATGGGGGGATGTTTGACCATACTTCATGGGGGGATGTTTGACCATACTTCATGGGGGGATGTTTGACCATACTTCATGGTGGGATGTTTGACCATACTTCATGGGGGGATGTTTGACCATACTTCATGGGGGGATGTTTGTCCATACTTCATGGGGGGATGTTTGTCCATACTTCATGGGCGGATGTTTGACCATACTTCCCCATGCTGGTAACTTCATGTTAGTGAAAAGTGGTGGTGGGGGGGAGGGCAGCAAGAAATCAGAATTTTACTCGCCGCCTATGCGAGGCGTGGCCATGACAGGGATGTGAACTGTCGTCCTTCTTCTTAGTTGTAAGTCGAGTGCTCTCTCTCTCTCTCTCACAGCGCCACCCGTCCGGATACAGGAGAAATATATTTTGTAATATCATCTGTAAAAAAATATATTTAACAAAGAAATGTACAGCCAGCAAATAAATATACATCAAAGGGGTTTGGAAGTTTTGGTATTCATTGAGAAGGCCCCTTTTTGTCTGTCATGGTCCGGAGCACGAACAATTCCACTGCCGTCATGAGGCGTTCCGGGGTAAGAGAAGAGTTATGAGAAGTTCAGGAGTGATGATACTTCACTCCCCCCGCCGGCATTTCAACAGCCCTTAGAAGCAGGACACCTTTGTAAATCAGCACTGCAGTGCCGAGGCTCGGTGCAGGTTGTAGTGCTTGTACAGCTATTTGATTTGTTTTACTTTTCACAGGCGTCACATTGCAATTGAATTCGTGCAAACGCCGCGTGGCTTTCTTCTCCCTCCGCATACATTTTCCTCTTTTTTTGCGAGGAGTTGGAACGATTGAGTAAAAAACACTTGAGCGGTTAAAAGGAAAGATGCTTTTCCACGTGTAAATACTGCTCAAAGAGAACGTCACATTCCAACGATGGTCCGACTCGAGTTAATAACCCAAAGGAGAAACAGTATGATAAATTTAGGGATTAAACGCATGCCTCTGATGACAATCAAATGGGTGGATTTTTTATTTTATATCGGGAATATCTGAGCCATGGGGGAGAACGATGCGTCAGTCGTTATCGCACTGCACTATCAACCCAGCCAACTGAATTTGATTCCCGGCTATGGAGGCTAACATGAGTGGTGAGTGATTTTGAAGTCCTCCTTACAAACCTTTATTGGTAACCAGTGTGGTGAAGCAAGGACAAACTACCTCCTTGGCCAACACGGCATGCAGAGGCCTTCACCCAGCAATTGGATTGACAATCGGCTGTAAATCTTGACTTATAGCTTTCGTGACTGCAGGAATTCATATTCTTTGGGTCTTTCGGTAAAGTTACGTCGATAAAACAATAAAATAATAACAATGAAAATAAAGTGAATAAAAAAATAGTAAAAAATAATACAAATGTCACGACGTTTCTATTGCAATACAAGCAATCGTCATCAGGTGAAACGATTACTTGTGTTGCGATCGAAACGTCGTTATATTTTATTATCATTTTTATTCATTTTATTTTCATTTGTATTTGTATTATTTTATTGTTCTATCTACGTGACTTTACCGAAAGATCCAAATAATAATCGGCTGTACATTCTCTTTTTAAATCATTATTCATGATATCACTGTAGCGAACTTTCAAATGAAACAGATCAATGTTCTCATATTTCCAAATTGCTGTACTTGATGTTTCACACACAATGTCAGTGTCACATTATACGGCCAACGCAAAGCAAGGCTTTTGTCTGCTTCCTACTACATTCCCACTGTTAATGTGCAGCCCACAAAGGTGAAAAAACCAAGCCTATGCCTCGGTTACAAGTGTGTGTTATTTTCATATTTGAAACAAGTAAGCATTGGACACGGCTGAAGTTCCTTGGACTTGGGCAGGTGTGAGTGAGACTCATTCACCCTCTACACTTACTGGGTCTTGGGCAGGTGTGAGTGAGACTCATTTACCCTCCACACTTACTGCGTCTTGGGCAGGTGTGAGTGAGACTCATTCACCCTCTACACTTACTGCGTCTTGGGCAGGTGTGAGTGGGACTCATTCACCCTCCACACTTACTGCGTCTTGGGCAGGTGTGAGTGAGACTCATTCACCCTCTACAATTACTGCGACTTGAGCAGGTGTGAGTGGGACTCATTTACCCTCCACACTTACTGGGTCTTGGGCAGGTGTGAGTGAGACTCATTTACCCTCCACACTTACTGCGACTTGGGCAGGTGTGAGTGGGACTCATTCACCCTCCACACTTACTGCGACTTGGGCAGGTGTGAGTGGGACTCATTCACCCTCCACACTTACTGCGTCTTGGGCAGGTGTGAGTGAGACTCATTTACCCTCCACACTTACTGCGACATGAGCAGGTGTGAGTGAGACTCATTCACCCTCCACACTTACTGCGTCTTGGGCAGGTGTGAGTAGAACTCATTCACCCTCTACACTTACTGCATCTTGGGCAGGTGTGAGTGAGACTCATTCACCCTCCACACTTACTGCGTCTTGGGCAGGTGTGAGTGGGACTCATTCACCCTCTACACTTACTGCGTCTTGGGCAGGTGTGAGTGAGACTCATTCACCCTCCACACTTACTGCGTCTTGGGCAGGTGTGAGTGGGACTCATTCACCCTCCACACTTACTGCGTCTTGGGCAGGTGTGCGCCGTGAGGAGCTGCGCGGGGGTCCTGTTTTCCAGGCAGCAGGACGGATGCGGCGGGGGCGGCGGGCACCGAGTTGTCGGGGGCACGTGGGTGGTGGCCACCCCGGGACAGGTTGGCCACCTCGCAGCTCTGGCCATGGAAGCCCGGCCTGCAGAGGCACAGCTGTGGCCGGAGGCACATCCCCTTGTTCTGGCACGGAGGCGTGCACACCGCTGTGCAGGCAGAGCACAAGGACATGGTTACGTATCTTCAAATGGTTGTAAGGCATCTTGAATATCTGTGCATCTTAGAATAATTATCTCTCCCCTTTATCAACAAACTTGTGGATGGAGGTTCCCCCATGCCGAATCAGTCATTGGGGTTGCTGGACAATATTTCACCACACTGGTTATGCAAGTTCGTGAATGGGGAGAGGTTGGGGGAGCAGGATCGACTGCGATATAATTCGCCACTCATGAATTGAACTCAGGTTGCAAGATTCGTAGTGCCGTGAACAATTCACTTTACTGCTGTTCCGCCTTCCTGTACTTACAGGGGGGACAGTAAAACTATTCTATGTAGTCTCAAGTTCTTACCTGGTTAAATAAACTCTCCGACCATGTCGCTCTCTGACTGCATGTGACAACAGTTAAATCTGCTGGCAGACCCCGAATATCTAAATGTTGACGAAAACGGCAGCACAAGATACCTTTAAAAGTGGCAGCGTACTCAACAGAGCAGTGCCTACCGCTGCGTCAATACAAGGACTAGCACCCTGCAGACTCGAGACTCAATGCCAACGCAGATTCCGTAGATCCATTCTGCTCCAATCATTTTCCAATAATTAGACCTCATTCGGAAATTCCAAAAGTCGCAAGTGTAGATGGTCTGCGCACCTAGCCAAAACCTAATTTCTCATCAAGCAATGTACTCCTGGCACTTCGGAGACAGTGACTTCAGCTTGTGAATTACACTGTATAACTTTCAGGTTTTTATATGAAAATTTTTTCCTGGGCGACGAAAAAGGTTAAAAACTGTGGGCCTGCTTTTTTTTGCCCTGCGTACGAAGCAATTTCCTTTCATCCCATTTTCAAACAGGAAAACACTGCAGAGGGCAAGCAATTATACAAGAGCCCCAAGTGTACAGTATTACTTTCAAAGGTACACCACGTGGGGCTTCTTGCTTATTTAACTCCCATTGGAAATTACAGGGCCAGCTGTCCTCTCCAATAGAAGCATTCGCGATATAAATGAACCTCCGCATCACGTCAAGCGCTTGCATTATTACGGAACCGGGCTGTACATGTTTATAATAACAATTTAGAGCGCGTTGTCAATCCACTGCTGGATGAAGACCTCTCCGTGCCATGCCAGTCATGGGGGTTGTTTTATTATACGCCACTACACAGGGAGCTGCGGGTTGGTGAGGAAAGGTCCCAAGACTAGATCAGATATCACTCGCCACTGATATTTGCCTTGGCCGGGAATTGAACTCGGAACACCTGGTTCAAAACGCAGTGGTTAGCGTGGCACATTATCCACTGCACCACCACTCTCCTCGGCCATACATTTCGCAATCCTTTGTAAATCCACTGCTGGATGAAAGTCTTCATTTGTCTGAGTTGGTCACGGGGGTTATTCTGCCATTCCTCACCAGGCTGGTGAGTATGTATTGGTGAAACAAAGTCCCAGGACCAGATCGGATATCACTCGCCAATGACGTTATCCATGGCCGGGAATCTGACTCAGGTCGCCTGGTTCATAGCGCAGTGTGCAAACCACTCAGCCACCATTCTACCCATTGATAGATTCCAACAATATTTAAGCTGTTTTGGCTTTCCTACATTTATTGTGAAGCCAAAACTATTGCTGCTATGCTTTTGTGCATTAGACTGAATATCAATAACTGTGAATTACTGTATTTTAAATAACGTACCTTAAAGATTGAGTCTTTTAAAACATTGTACTGTACTGTGTCTGCCTAAGTATTGCTTTTCAGATGAAGTTTTACAACAATTACCTATTGTTAATATGACAAAAGGAACGTTTTATTTACTGTATGGCTCAGATAACAAAAAACGAATTAAGATATATAAATAACTGGGGAGTGGTGGCACAAGGGTTAGCACACTACACTATGAACCCAGTGACCCTAGTTCGATTCCCAGCGAGCGATACATCGACGAGTCTTGCTCTCCCCTCCCTTCCCCAACCTGGCACTGACCAGTGTGAAGCGAGTTCAAACAACTTGCACGATCAATACGACATAAGAAAGCCTTTATCCAACAGTGGCTTTACAAAGGGTTGATATTTTATATTATTATTCAAAGAGCAAGGTTGTAATACGTATCCTTTCTCTCTCTCTCTCTTTCCACAATCTACTAGTAACTCACACGGCCTTTAGATTAGCAACCTGAGGCATGGTTGTCCCAACAGCAGCCCTTCTTTCAACAAAAGCTGCATTTCAACGGTATGCACCGAGCCACATTCTCTCAGAGAAGATGGTGGAGAATTTGGTAAACCCACGGTATGCAGTTAAATTGGGCACACACATTTGCAACGGACATACCCAACGTGTCACTCTGTGTGTGTGGTTTGTTTAAGGCTATACGGGAGTTATTTGTGTTAGGGAGCAGTGGTTTAGCGGTCAGCGCACCGCGCTACGAACCCGGCGACCCGAGTTCCATTCTCGCTCACGGCCAACACCGGTGACGATTATCTGAGCCGGTCATGGGCCTCCCCAAGGTCGACTCAGCGTCATATGTGTCCCTGGTGTGATGTGTAAACATCGCCACTGGGGAGACAAGGGCAGCCGGGTGTGGTGCTGGCCACCCACACCCTCGTGTGCCGTGCCGACCTTCATAGGTGCTCGCAAACAGCACTTGCCCCAACAGTCTGTTCATAGGCAATACGGGGGTCTTGGCCTTTTTTGTAGTGCACTGGCCTATGGACCCAGTGGCTTGAGCTTGACTTCCAGGCACAATTACATTAATCCTATCGTGGGTGTCCCCAAGGTCGACTCAGCCTTAAATACTACCTAATATGGTGTGCAGACATCAGCACTCAGGAAATAATAGTAGTCAGGCTTTGGGACTGACCATGCGACCCCATATTGTGCAATACCAGACAAAATAGGTGCTCACTCACAGAACTTGCCCCTGGGGTATATATGATTAAACTGGAGATCTCTGTCTTTGTTTTTATATGTCAGTGTGTGTTTGCCAAGAGCACTTGTCCTCGTGGTCTATAAGGCTAAGCAGAGGATTATCTTTAGTGTCTACATAGGCAAACATATGTATATTTATACATGCACGGTACAGCATTAAGGAATGTTAGACATGTACACAGCAAAGGCCAAAAACATATTACGTGTTATTTGTAAGACTGAAGATTTTTAATTGCTTCATTACTTAAGTGCATGTATGCCAGTTGTAACCACAATAATATATATGTAAAAAAAAGCGGAGGGCATGCATGATTGGATTTAAAACTGTTTTGAAGGACATTTTGGAGTAACAATTCCCCTCCAACCAAATCGCGACAAAATGCTTCCAACATTCTAAAACCTCACAAGCTAAGCAAGTATGACCCTGGTTAGACATTCCTTAACGGGTGACCATCAGATCTTGGCATTGGCTACGAGGTGACCGGGAGATGGCTGTGTTGAGTGTTACACCCTCAGCATGCGTCAGTTTTAACCTGGGGCTCTGGTTCACCTCCCACGCGCTAAACACTAATTATAATTATTTGGCGAATACCAATAATTATTGCTATTCGCCAAACAGCCCAATGCAGGACCCTCCCGCAAACGTGTGTCTTGAGGCCCAATGAAGCTCATCTTGGGAAACAATAATTACCGCTATTAAATATACCAGCGATTGGTTTGGTTAAGCATTTTATCAGGTCACCCAGAAGAAATGGGCTTTTAAGCATAATATGGTCTCTCATGGTTATAAATAAATAATCTGTCTGATAAAAAAAGACGCGGTTATGTGTTAACATTAGCTATCCCAGCTGCATATACACAGTATCGTGTTTTAATTGTGTTAAGCACATGTGTTCGTGTAAGGGTTATTTATCCCTACACTCATAAAGGCAACCACAATGCACAGAGGGTATTGTATATATCTCTCAGGGCGCCACCAGCTGGACTCGAGGTAGCACAGTACACACTGAACAGGAGAGACCGCCGCGTCTGAATTGTGCCTTTTCTCGTGGCAGGGCAAACTACTCATCAGATTCGTCATTAACACTGCCTTCAAAGAGTATATAATAGGCGGCGTCTGGGGCAATAACGCTTCCTCTCTGGCTACATGCTACGAAGACGGGCCATTGCCTGAAACGTCGCCTCAGGCAGTGTTACCGACGAACGTGTTTGCGTGCATCTTATTTGTGCGCCGCTCGCCAACTTTAGCGGCGTCACCAAATCACGTGCGTGACTCACGGTCATAATAGTAGCAGGGGTAATAATCATAACAAAAACAACAACAACAAAGAAATGAATAACCGCGACA
Organism: Petromyzon marinus; assembly: GCF_048934315.1. Classification (NCBI taxonomy): domain Eukaryota; kingdom Metazoa; phylum Chordata; class Hyperoartia; order Petromyzontiformes; family Petromyzontidae; genus Petromyzon; species Petromyzon marinus. The sequence continues at coordinate 22,932,801 of NC_133683.1, read as the reverse complement.
GACCCCGGGGGAGCAGAGCCACGGGAACAAGTGTTCATTGCGACCAAATACCCCGACACGCGAGTCGCTAAGCGCAGCGTCAACAGCGGAACTCCTCGGAGGTTCAACGCGCGCCCCAAATCAGGCGCTCGATGCGTGTCAACTCTCAACGAGAGTCAAGCCTCGAATATGCAACCGGTGAAACCCCTGTGAATAATGATACGTACCGTAACACTTTCATGTTGTTTTTTTCTTTCTACAAAACAATATTATATATGCGCGGTACCGTCAAGGGCCCTTTTGCAAAATCAACTGCCGCTATGAGAGCTTCCCCACGCAGTGCGCCTCCGTGGAAGTTGTTTGACCATACTTCACCACGCTGGTCACTGCCGCACGGGTATGTGAGGGCGGGGGAGCAGAGATGCGTGAGCATGGAAGCACGGTCTCGTACGGGAACTGTTTTTGTTGCAGTGCCATCTGCTGCCCACCACGTGGCTCTGCCGCCGCCTGTGACAACTCAGTTGTGCAAGGTGGCCACCGCACCCATACAAGCGCTCTCCAGGTCCAGACCTGCTTAGCTTCCGAGGTGTGAGGGCCATAATGATGCACTCATTAATACGTGTGTCTGAATATGCGTCGGCCGAACGTAACACCGAGAGACACGCAATGAGCAGAGATTGAAACCGTGCTCATATCTCGTTTAGGGCACTGAGCCAATTCTAAGTAATTCCACGTCCCTATGGCGGGGCTGAGTCTTACCATAGGACAACCACTTTTGACATTCCCACAAAGTGCTACTCATTTAATTGACCCCGGAGGGATGATGGGCTGAGTCATGGCTGAGTCAACCACCCAAACCAGGATTGGAATTCGCAACATTCCGATTGTGATCGGATCGTTCAATGTGTCGCTCAGCCGCCCCGGCGGGTCCAGCACACTGTGCTCTGGACTTGGCAGACCGAGTTCAACTCCTGGCGATGGCGAGTGATATCTGAATCGGTCGTGGGCTCCTTCACCAACCCGCATTGCCCAGCATGGTAAAGTATGGTGTAAACAAAAAAACCTCGCGACCGGCATGGCCTTCATGCAAATTATAATCATCATCATTATTTAATTATAAGTCACGCAAATGTACACGAGTAACATATATAAGCGACGTTTTAAAAAACGAGGCATGTACTATGCCTGCATTTCAAATAAGGAAATATGTTTGTCTCGCACGGAGATGGATGGTATGTACTGGGTAATGTCAACGCAATGTGTGAGAGTATTCGTGTTCGGCTTAATGCTTATACCATGGAACCACGCTGTGTACTCCACGTGAATGAAAATACACACGCACCATAGCGATGAGATCACAGGTCAGATACACATTTGTCACGTGTACAACTCGCCTTATATATCACTGCATATGCAATAAACCTCTCTCCATTGTTGCACGTTGGGGTGGAGCGGTAGTACAATGGTCAGCCCTCTGCGCTGCCAACTTGAATCCTGTGTTCGATTCCCGGCCATGCCTAACTACTGACATCAAATTACGAGTGATGCTTTGTCTGAACTTGTCTTGACACCAGCCCCCCCTCTTTCACCAATTTCGCATGGACCAGCGTGGTGAAGTATGGTAAAAAAATACCTCTATGAACGAAGATTGTGGGGGAGAGGCATCCATCCAACAGTAGATTGACAAAGGTCTCAAAATTACTAAGTCGTTATTGTTGCTATAGATACAATGATCGTTGTCACGTTCAAACGAAGCCGTGGATCTGCAAGCGAGCATGGCTCATTCAACACGTGTTCAAACCTCGCACAATCCTCCAGGACATATTTTAAATTCTGTTGGATTTGGTGGGCTGCGCTCACTGCGCGCTCTGTAAACTGATGCAATTTAACGTTCAAAGATGACATCAGCGTGTGCGGTCAAGCGACCTTTCCTTACATAAACCACGCTTACATGAAGAGTGAAGGGAGGTTGTGTATCTTAACATTGCTTTTACCCGCCAGTGGAGGAGACCCTTCTATCAGCAATGCCGTGAGAAAGCGATTTCAGGGCTGCGCCTATACATTTTTTTACGTTTAATTACATAACAATATCATGCATTTAATCATGAAAGGTTCAATTCAACTCTATTATAGTGTATTGACTCGTGAATGGTTCAATGAGACTCAATATTCATTTATTTTTCTGGAGGAAACCTGCATTCGGATGTTTGGTCTTTCATGTTGGCTTGTCAGAGGAAACAATCGTGACCGGGAGAAAGCGCACCTAATATCCGCACATATAAAGTCACCAATCCATTGGCGTGCTGACATCATCTGGCCACTTCACATCGCAAACCCTACAGCAACATCTGCTATTGTATTCCCAGGCAAGTCTCGCATACAAGTACTGGCCAGGCTCAATTTCTGAAAAACTTCCGAGGTCCGAAGAATTATGGTCACGAAACGAGCGTTCCACTCACGTTTGTTGCACTTGTGCAGAGCGGCGTTGAGCGCCCATCCCGGACAGCACTGCCCACCGCACACGTTCGCTCTGTCGCACATCCAAACCAAAAGCAAAGATTTCGCCGTCGAGACAGTTTTTTTTGCAGAGCATCACGCAGACTCCCGGTCCATCCTCGCAGCGGCTTTTGGCCCACCATGGAACAGAGACGATCACTGCCCCCGCGCGCTTTCAGACGCGCTTCTGCGGCTGTCTGGAGCGCTCTTCCTTGCGACATTGGGAAGCCACTGAAGCCACGCACTTTTCAATCATCTCGATTGAAAACTAATTTCTTTAGAACTGCTTTTTGTGTTTAGTTTTTTTGTCCTTCCCCCGCACCTCCGATTAGCCCAGTTGGCTACGTAAGGTGCGAACAAACATGCACATAGTCCGTACCAGACTCGGGGCAAGTCTTGTTAGCGAGCACCTATATGGAGGCCGACACGGCAAACTAGGGGGATCTGTGGACAGCAACCACGCCCGGCCGCCTTTGTCTCCCCAGTGCTGGTACGCATTTTAGGCTGAGTCAACCTAGGTAAGGCCTAAGACCTGTTCAGATTATCGTCACCAATGTTGGTTTGTGAATGGGAATCGAACTCGGGCCGCCGGGTTCGTAGCGCAGTGCACTAACCACTGCGCTACCGCTCACCGTCTTTCTCGCAACACACGCGTGTTATCATATCATCATCACACACTGCATCCACACCCACACACGGTATCATCACATCAGCACTCACACACACACACACCACGTTAACAAACATAATCACGCGCGTCTCATCAAATCAGCACGTACCGTATCCTAAATGCACTTAAATACAGTCCACATCAATACGCTGTACGAACTCCGCAGTTTGAACATTGGGAAACTTCCTTAAATCTCTCCCCGCCTCTCTCGGCCTCGGGGTTGTAAATGGACGACTTCCTCCGTTCACCGATCGGAGAGGTCGCGTGCAGTGGGGTAAAGTGCGGGGTTGCCCCCCGTGTCTTCCAACAACGTCTGGACAACGCGGAACAGTGAGTGGGCCATACACCCTCGAGTGGAGGCCCTTCCGCCAGCAGTGACGCGAGAGAGCAAATTGCAGGGGCTGCGCGCGCGTTTAGCGCACCCGTGTATTTATCACGTCGACACGGACCGCTGCTGCTGTGAGCACATGGGCTGTGTCGCACACGTGGTCGACACGTTCCCCGCCAGCCTCGTGCAATGCTTGCAGGCTCGAGGCTGTTTGTAAACCAAAGTTTGCATTGCGCGCACAACGATTCGGCGAAACATCCCCTGCATATACTGTGCACTTGCATTTTGTGCAAATTTTATACTGTATATATGTGTTTTACATGTGTGCACAGATTAAGCGCCTCGGGCTAAACGCACGCGAGTATGTTGTATTCAATGCATCGCTCATTGTCTCTGCTGTTTGAGGGTTAAACATCGCGCGCGCATTTCCGCTCAGCACGCACGTGTCCGCAGCGGTCTTTCTCGGACGAAACTTTTCACGCCGCAACTTTCTCTCGCTCTTCTCGAATCATCACCCCCCACCCCCCAGAGTCGTCCTATCTGCAGCCCAAAGCGAGCCCCCCCTCGCGAGTTAAATGTTCGCGTACATCACCACCAGCGATTGTAAATTTAAAGAAAGGGAGGGTGGGGGGTGCGGCTCGTGCGTAATGTGGCATAGACAGAAATGCGCGGCGCGGTCTAAACAAATCGTGCCACCACACACGACACCGCCAACAACAACATCCCCTTAACGCGCACGTACAGACACCATGCTGCACAAATACAAAGACCCCCCCCCCCCGCTGCCACCCCTATAGCTTGAGCAGACTGTTGGGGCAAGCGCTGTTAGCGAGCACCCATGAAGGTCGGCACGGCACACAAGAGGGTGGGTGGCCAGCACCACGCCCGGCCGCTTTTGTCTCTCGGGTTCGTAGCGCGGCGCGCTGACCGCTACACCACCGCTCCCCCTTGCTACACACGCGCACACAGAGACACCGCTCACGCGCCCTACCCAGTGAGTGGAGGGGCCACGTGCGGCGGAGCAGCGTTCCGCTTTGCGTTCCCGTGCGCTCCTTGCGGTGCCGTCTTGCGCGCCGTCGCCACCCCTCGCCCGGCCGTTCCCAGCGCCCTTCCTCCGGCCGGGTTCGCCTGACTCTGGGGTCCTCCCCTCGAGCCGGTCGCAGTCCCGGCCCCGGTCCCCGCAGCTCTCTGGCTCGCGGCCACCCGTCCTGCAGATGCGGCTCTGTGCGCCGCCGCCAGCCTCCGGTAGGGTCGGTGAGATGCGGCGGACGGCAACGTGGACAGCACGAGGGCCACTACCACCACCACGCTGCTCAGCAGCAGCGCGCGGGCCATCTCTGCAAGCCAGCGGCGAGCCCGGCTTAATGCAATGCAGGCGTGTACGTGCTCGGTGCGCGATGAGCGGGGCTATAAGCTAGGAACGATTGCCGTGCATGCAATTTGAGAGTTCACAACGCGAATAGCAAATGAGAGGTTTTGCAAACGCCGGCGGGGAAGATCGACGCGTGTTCTCACGCTACAGTTTTCAAGTTGAAATGTCCAAATCTGGTTCAATTCACTGTCATCGCCTCCCTATATGATTGCAAGTATATCGTCGTTCACTCTGCTAAACGTCAATTACCTAGAGTGTCTCTATAAGTTCGCTGGGGCGTAGTTGGACGAGCGAGAGGTTTTTTTTGGTGTAAATTCTCAGGCGGAGCGGTTCGCCCGTGGTGCGCAAGGCGTGCGTCAATGAAGTTGCTCTGCGCTCCTCCACTCTTGAACTCCCGTGGACTTGGCTCCCAGCTGAATGAATGATGACGCACAGGCAACTGCTGGCACAAAAGAGAGAGGCAGGCAGAGAGGGGAGAGGCACGGTAGAGGGAAAACGGGGAGAGCGAGTGGCGGGGGTGAAGGGTGGGGGTACACGAGGCTTCGGTTTGGAGTTGGCGTGCAGGGGTGGTGAGTTGAACTTGGCGAGTGGTGCTGAACCCGCCCCAGAGTCGTCGCCAAACCTGAGCCCCTTGCTAGACGTGGGGTGAGGACGACATGCTTCGTGAGCATTAAATACTTCCAAACGCATGGCTCGTTGTCTACGGTTTTTTTGACGCTGAGTTTTATTTGCGTAATAACTCTTCAGAGTATTGTACACTGGTGTGCATTGCGGATCGTGATGTGTGTTCGTCAGCGTACTCGCCAAGTCATCAGCAAGTGTACTTGGTCTGACACACTAAGTACGATTCGGTAGCATAGTCCTAAAATGCAACAACTTGTGGATGTATGGGTGAGACAGATGAATTATCATCGGGAGGTGGCTCGATCTCTGCTTCTGCCACTGAAGTCTGGAACTTGTCTCCCACCAGCCATCCGTGCTGCCGACTTCCCTGCCTTCCTGCTCAGTCTACATTCGAGGTCTTCCTCCTGCCAATACCTAACCTCACGAATATAAACATGGATATATGTGCGCTTGTGTGCATTCTCCGTGTTTTTAGTGGTTCCCTGTGATGATCGTCCCACAGTTTGAACGGAATCTTGAGATACAGCTGCATTTAAAGAGAATATATAATACAAACGCCATTGCATAATGCGCGAAAACCCTTAAGCTGCTGAGCTGAAAAGTTACCAGGAAATAGCAGTACAGCAAATGGTTGTGACCTGTCTGTACAGATGTTCAGTGTTTTCACCTCATATGCATGAGTTTTCTCTTGAGTACTCCAGTTTCCTCCCACATGTAAGATACTCATCAATATCGGCAGCCATGATCGATGCTGGATGATCATTACACTACCATTACCATCTCTCACGATCATGCAATGTAATTATGTAGCGAGCATCTTCTAACAATCCATAGAGGTTTGTGGGTTAGATCGCGTAAATATAAATGTGTCGTTAAATCCGCCACCACACGACACAGCCAATTAGTAAGGTTTGTCACGTAAACAAAACATGCCAATGTGTTACTAGTTCAGCACACCGGTGTGTTGCAGGGTAAACCCACAACATTCACAATTTACTCTCCAACACACCGGTGTGCTGAACTAGTAACGAATTGGCATGCTTTGTTACGTGACAAACCTTACTAGTGTGCTGTGTCGGGTGGTGGCCGGTTTAACGACACATTTATATTTATACGTTCTCACCCAAAAAAACTCTATTATGGATAATATTGGTCGCGAAAGCCTACGTGTTAAACTGACCTTCTAACAAGATTATTTTAATCACTCTCTCCTTGGTGAACTTTGATGCGTTTCGTTTACTATTTCTTAACAATTTGAATTATATCATAAACATGCCAGTGTTCTCAAATCCATGCCCCTCTTTCTATCTATCAGCGTAATGGCAAGCATGCATTGATACGATGGAAACGGTGAAACATCTCATTGTAGGATCCTGACAAGAAAGTGTCTTGGAACTCGGTGTGGGATTTCCTAAACAAAGCGCGTATCCACAATGATGTGTAGCCTTGCAGGTGTGGGCCATGTAGGCATACATTCACAAGCTGTAGCAGCAGATTCAACAGAGCCGACTTGACCATGACCCAGGCACGTTATGCAGGGGTTCTCATGGCCGTTTTGGGGTTTCAGGGGATTTAAGTTATCGTGTGAAATTTGATCCTAGCCTGGGACAGCTGATTTTGAATCCAATCCTTTGTGAAGGTCAACGATGATTATTTTACGATTGCCTGAATTTTCATCGCACACCACCGGGCTGAGATTGGGGTATGAACCATACATTTGTCCACTTTGCGAGGCCTGGATGTAGCTGAAGATAAACACCACTTCACTGTGGAATTCCTCTCCTCTCACTTCAAAGGAAACATTTCATTTCGTACAATTAGGTAACCCTAACGAGCGTTTATACGGACAAAGAATTAGCTTGACAACAGCCAAAAACACAGCCTTTTTCATCATCTTGAATAGCCTTGTTAGCACAGGATGTATATAAAACTGCAGCTGTGCATTTCAAATATTATTTACATTAAATGATTTATACACATATACTACGTGTATGAGTCCACGTATGACCAAATCAGCCGGAATGCGCCTAATCCCGCCATATCTCAGAAGCTAATCAGGAATATGAGCATGAATAGTGCTTCGATGGGTGACCACCATGCGTAGAATAAGTTGCCTTAGGTGGCTGAAGACGCGGTCAGCCTTTGAACCGCAGGTGCTGCCAACTATTCCACCGGTGGAAAATGAAAAGTAGCCATCTGCATTGGGACTGTGGCTGTAAAAGCCAAACTGTGGATCGCATCGTCCAAAAATGCCCACTTCACTCAATCTTGGGCAGGGCCTCAAACATTCCTACCATCACACCCGCAGCCCTCAACTGACTCACCAACCTCAGTATCAACATACACAGTTGCTCATTACTCTCCCGTATGAAAGAAGATAGGTGGCTGTTGGGACGTGGTAACATCTATGCTCCTAAGTCAACAATACCCAACTTTACAGACCCGCACTGAGCAGCGTGGCAAAGCATAAGCCCAAGAATCACCCCAACGTGCACGGAGTGGGGAGGCCATCGTCCTGCAGGGGATTGACTCAAGACCTGTACGTATTTGTGTCCACATCAATATATGCCCATGTGCCAAAGGTTGTGTTCTTTTTAGTGCAGCAATGTTTTCAAAGCACATTCATATCGCCCGCACACAAATTAGAAAAGGCAATATTCAAGCTATGGGGGGTAGTAGTGGCACGATGGTTCACACACTTCGCATCGAAACCCGGGTGGCTTGAATTAGAATTCTCAGCCTTGGCTAACATCCGTCGGGTGAGTGATATCAGAACTGGTCCTGGACAACCTCCTCCACCAATCTTGCACTGGCCGCAGAATGTTCAAACACCCCCCAACCCAACCCACCGCAAGGGCCGACAACGACGTGAGGAGCCCCTCCACCCACAGCAAGCGCAACTGACAGACGGCTGCAAGTTATTATTTGTGCCGTGTTCACGCAACGCAAACGACTTCATATAAATGTGAACACGTCACGTGCTGTCCTTGACTTTAGCGAGCGACCCAATATCGCATCGGACGTCCTTGTCCGAGCAGCCTGATGGATACAATAAGTAATTTGCAAAAGCGCCTCTGACGCAGATCAGGAGCGTTACCCGGTCTTGGGTTTCATTGCTAATGCGGCACATGACGAGGCCACGAGCTTACAGGTTCACTCGAACGAGCAGAGACAGTTGCAGGCCACATGGCTACGGGGTGGCCCGGGTGAGCTGGGGGATAGCATTCCATTGCAACCTCATCGCCCCCCCCCCAACTCCGCGGTGGTCCGGGAGATTTCAGTGCAGCAATGGACTCAAGGCATCTGTGTGGGGCTTCTGAGTGTTACGGGTTTCAAGGTACGTACTCCAGTTTAGTTCTCCCTTTCAAAGCAAAGCACTCACGATTGGCCACACCGGGGGCTGTAAGGTAGCCAGGAGGTGGCAGGACAGTAAGTAGGCTCATGAAGCCTCTTGCGGATGGGCATGTGAGTATTGATGCCCCTTGTGTGATGGGTGTTCAGCTTGCCTCCAGCCTGCCACACACACAATGACTGCGGTTGACCCAGACATCGCAAAAAAGCAGCACCCCTCCTGAAAACACGAGTCTGGACACATGCATTTTTATTACCGCACTATAATTGTATTTCGACTGCAAAGGCAGGGTTTGACTTCGATATTTTGGTGGGGGTGGACAGGGATTCGCAGTCCTTCGCATATATATAAGGGGCCGTCCATAAATGACGTCACGCACCTGGGGGGGGTGGGGGGGTCAGACATTTGTGACGATGTGACGGGGGAGGGTTGAGAAATGTGACGTCACATCAAAATGCGCAACTTTAAATAAATATAGACAACACGTTCTACTTAAAGACTTTTTAATAAATGATTTATCTTACATCAGAGTGCAGCGCCACATTAAATACGCACTACAATGACAATAGTTTAAAACGATTTGAAGCATGACGTCATTTATGGACGGCCCCTAATGTAGTCGTCAACTGCTAAAAGATAAATATGGTGTCTAGTTTTGGGGGGGTTGCCCACCCTGCCCCCCCCCCCCCCGCAAACTCCACCCGTGAGATTTACAAATCATCAAACTGATCACAATACGACTGCGCTGAAGTTCTGTGTGTACAGGAATTTGGGGAGCGGTAGTGTAGCTGTCAGCGCGTTGCGTTGCTCGAGTTGAATTCCCGCTCACGGCCACCGACACCAGTGACGATTTAACCTAATGGGCCCTGGCCCTCCTCCAAGTCGACTCAGCCTCAAATGAGTATCCGGCGTGGTGCGTACACGTCGCTACCAGGGAGACAAAGGCGGGCCGGGAACGGTGCAGGTCACTCACCCCCCCTCGTGTGCTGTTACGGCCTTCAAAAAGTGCTGCTCGTTAACAGCACTTGCCCCTATAGTATGGTCACAGCTATCGGGGGTAGCTTTGTCTGTGTATGTAAATGCGTGCTGATGAATGTCCTCAATACCCCCCCCCCAATCCTCGTTTCTCTCCAACTGGCCTCTTTCTCAAATGAAAATGAGGTCCACTTGTGGGGTGGGATGGAGGTACTTGCTGCCTCGGGCTGTCTGCCACAGGGGGAGAGCAGCAGAAGAAGAAGAACAGCACCCCCCTCGCCAGACAAGGCAGCAAGCGGCCAGCAGACAACACACGCACACAGCTACACACAGCTTACACACAGCTTACACACAGCTACACACAGCTTACACACAGCTACACACAGTTTACACACAGCTACACACAGCTTACACACAGTTTACACACAGCTTACACACAGCTACACACAGTTTACACACAGCTTACACACAGCTACACACAGTTTACACACAGCTTACACACAGCTACACACAGTTTACACACAGCTACACACAGCTTACACACAGTTTACACACAGCTTACACACAGCTACACACAGTTTACACACAGCTACACACAGCTTACACGCAGCTTACACACAGCTACACACAGTTTACACACAGTTACACAGCTTACACACAGCCACACACATCCTACACACAGCTACACACAGTTTACACACAGTTACACACAGCTACACACAGCTTACACACAGTTTACACACAGCTTACACACAGTTTACACACAGCTTACACACAGCTACACACAGTTTACACACAGCTTACACACAGTTTACACACAGCTACACACAGCTTACACACAGCTTACACACAGCTACACACAGCTTACACACAGTTTACACACAGTTACACACAGCTACACAGCTTACACACAGCTTACACACAGCTACACACAGCTTACACACAGTTTACACACAGTTACACACAGTTACACACAGCTACACACAGCTTACACACAGTTTACACACAGTTACACAGCTTACACACAGCCACACACATCTTACACACAGCTACACACAGTTTACACACAGTTACACACAGCTACACAGCTTACACACAGCCACACACATCTTACACACAGCTACACAGCTTACACACAGCTACACACAGCTTACACACAGCTACACACAGCTTACACACAGCTACACATCTTACACACAGCTACACACATCTTACACACAGCTTACACACAGCTACACACAGTTTACACACAGCTACACACAGCTTACACACAGTTTACACACAGCTTACACACAGCTACACACAGTTTACACACAGCTTACACACAGCTACACACAGTTTACACACAGCTTACACACAGCTACACACAGTTTACACACAGCTACACACAGCTTACACACAGTTTACACACAGCTTACAAACAGCTACACACAGTTTACACACAGCTTACACACAGCTACACACAGCTTACACACAGCTTACACACAGCTACACACAGCTTACACACAGCTTACACACAGCTACACACAGTTTACACACAGTTACACAGCTTACACACATCCTACACACAGCTACACACAGTTTACACACAGTTACACACAGCTACACACAGCTTACACACAGCTTACACACAGTTTACACACAGCTTACACACAGTTTACACACAGCTTACACACAGCTACACACAGTTTACACACAGCTTACACACAGTTTACACACAGCTACACACAGCTTACACACAGCTTACACACAGCTACACACAGCTTACACACAGTTTACACACAGTTACACACAGCTACACAGCTTACACACAGCTTACACACAGCTACACACAGCTTACACACAGTTACACACAGTTACACACAGCTACACACAGCTTACACACAGTTTACACACAGTTACACAGCTTACACACAGCCACACACATCTTACACACAGCTACACACAGTTTACACACAGTTACACACAGCTACACAGCTTACACACAGCTTACACACAGCCACACACATCTTACACACAGCTACACAGCTTACACACAGCTACACACAGCTTACACACAGCTACACACAGCTTACACACAGCTACACATCTTACACACAGCTACACACATCTTACACACAGCTACACACAGCTTACACACATCTTACACACAGCTACACAGTTTACACACAGCTTACACACAGCTACACACAGCTACACAGCTTACACACATCTTACACACAGCTACCACACAGCTTACACACAGCTTACACACAGCCACACACATCTTACACACAGCTACACAGCTTACACACAGCTACACACAGCTACACACAGCTTACACACAGCTACACAGCTTACACACAGCTACACACAGCTTACACACATCTTACACACAGCTACCACACAGCTTACACACAGCTACACACAGCTTACACACATCTTACACACAGCTACCACACAGCTTACACATAGCTACACACAGCTTACACACAGCTTACACACAGCCACACACAGCTTACACACAGCCACACACAGCTTACACACAGCTACACACAGCTTACACACAGCTACACATCTTACACACAGCTACACACATCTTACACACAGCTACACAGCTTACACACAGCTTACACACAGCTACACACAGCTTACACAGCTACACAGCTTACACACAGCTTACACACAGCTACACAGCTTACACACATCTCACACACAGCTACACAGCTTACACGACAGCTACCACACAGCTACACAGCTTACACACAGCTACACATCTTACACACAGCTACACACAGCCACACACAGCTTACACAACTACACACAGCTTACACACAGCTACACACAGCTACACACAGCTTACACACATCTTACACAGATACACAGCTTACACACAGCTACACAGCTACACACAGCCACACACAGCTTACACAGCTACACACAGCTTACACACAGCTACACACAGCTTACACACATCTTACACAGATACACAGCTTACACACAGCTTACACACATCTTACACAGATACACAGCTTACACACAGCTACACATCGTCAAAGGTCCACGGCCCTTCGACGCGGCCAGAGTCGTTTACCAGCTGGTCGCAGTCCAACGCTTATAAATCCGACTGCGTGTTGAATTGATTGAAGTGAAATGTATTTTGTTTTAAACATAAGGGGTCGTGGGTAACAAGTGTTCTTGGCCTGCGTGATCGACACCCCACCGCGTCCTCCTACGCACATCGCGGATTTGTACCTCGAACAATCCCAAGTGCACGAGTTCACGGCGCTCGAAGGCCAACAACGAATGTGCAACCGACGACGCGTGGTATCGCCGTCGTGTGTGTGTCTGTGTGTTTGTGTGTCTGTTTGTGTGTGTGTCTGTGTTTGTGTATGTTTGTGTTTGTTTGTGTATGTGTTTGTGTGTCTGTGTGTGTTTGTGTGTCTGTGTGTGTGTCTGTTTGTGTGTTTGTGTGTCTGTTTGTGTGTCTGTTTGTGTATGTTTGTGTGTCTGTTTGTGTGTGTGTCTGTGTTTGTGTATCTGTTTGTGTGTTTGTGTGTGTGTGTTTGTGTATGTGTTTGTGTGTGTGTTTGTGTGTCTGTGTGTGTTTGTGTCTGTGTTTGTGTATGTTTGTGTGTGTGTTTGTGTCTGTTTGTGTATGTTTCTGTCTGTGTGTGTTTGTCTGTTTGTGTTTGTGTGTTTGTGTCTGTGTGTGTTTGTGTCTGTGTGTTTGTGTCTGTGTGTGTTTGTGTCTGTGTGTGTTTGTGTGTGTTTGGGGAGCGATAGTGTAGCGGTTAGCGCTACGCTGCGCTATGAAACTGGCCACCCGGGTTCGATTCCCGCTCACGGCCAACACCAGTGACGATTATCTGAACCAGTCCCGGGCCTCCCCTAGGTCGACTTAGCCTTAAATGAGTACCTGGTGCGGTGTGTAAACATCGTCACTGGGGAGACAAAGGCGGTCGGGCGTGGTGCTGGCCACCCACCCCCTCATGTACCGTTCCGGCCTTCATAGGTGCTCGCTAACAGCACTTGCCCCTACAGTCCGTTAAGGCTATATGGGGGATCTTTGTCTTTGTGTGTTTGTGTCTGTTTGTGTGTGTGTTTGTAAAGCCATCTGGTCGCAGTACAGACGTTGGTTCCAATGTAGCAATAATTCGTAATCTTTATATATGTAGTGGGTTCCACAAAGACGCCCACTGGAACTTGGAGGCAACACGTTGATTCTTCATACAACGGGGTCACCATATAACCAATCGACGGGATAATGACTTCGGGTGGTGACCTCCACGGTTAGCTACGTAACCACTCGACGGGATGACTACGTACTGGTTACCAGGTCAGCTAACTCCCTGCCTGGTCCACGCTGCCGTGCGTGAGGCCCGACGACTTAGCCAACAAATTCCATTCCAAGAGACGAACAGCTCAGCTCGCTCTCGGGACTCGGCCTGTATAGCTACGGCAATACGGCCACGCCCCCTTCCAGATCCTTCTCGGAGACTCTGGACCCACATCACGTGTCCCTCTCACCTCCGTGGCCCTCGTTACTACTTCATCTGGTCACGTGCCCGCTCGGATTCACCCAGACTCCCATGTCCTCACCCGACCTCCCTCTCGCTGCCACCCGAGCGATGCCCCCTTGGGGCCCTCCGTTCCGTGCTCATCCCGGTGCTCGAGAGAGAGACTCCACACCTACAGTACCGCCCTTCTCTCGGGACTGGCGCTACGCCACAGAGACACGATACACGCCACTACATATACAAAATAAGTTAAACTTAACAACATGCAGGGGGTCAATGTAGTAAGTACTTAGAATGGGCAAATGTTAGCAATGCTAAAGCACATTTTACGATATAAATGTGCATCGCACGAGCATGGTTTTTATGAGAAAACTAACTTTTACTTCTTTTAAAGATCAACTTATTATTTTCGTTAAAACACAGTTATGTTTGCTTTAATTTAATATAGCTTTAGATCTATTTTTCCACAAGAGGAAACAAATGAATTGCGAGGAACTGACGAAACCGTACGCCTCACCGTTAACTGCACGGCAATGGAGAAAGGGACAAAAGAGGGCTTTAATGTCCTAACAATGTTACTCATTAGAATCCGCAGCATTTTCTTTGGCAAAGAAGTGACATTGGCAGCCTGTTGCTATAATCGAATTAGCAGTGAGCGGGGCTGATTCTTGCTTTAGCCACAGTTATATGATCTCCTGGGGAATTCATGCAGAATTCAAAAGAAAACTCCCCCCCCCCCCCCACGCTGTCTCGTGTTTACACATTTTCTGTGTGTCACATTACTGTGGGCACCAACATGTTGGCAGGATTGTTAGTATCGTAATTATTACAGGCAGCTCTCTCGAGCCATTAGCAGCCTGGGTATCCGTGCTAAGCAATTACGACGAATAGAATATCTGCTTTGCCTAGATTGTGTGTCAACTGATACATGGTATTCGTGTAATAGCATTAGTTTAGCTTAATTGGAAAGTTCCACTCCACTGTGGCTCACTGATTCTTAGTTTCTATGGTTGCAAAAAAAGTATCAAAATCTAACACCTCTCTTGTGGACCCAGCCAACATTGCCAACTCCCTTCCCATGGTCAAGTGCAGGCTAAAGAGTTTCCTCATCATTGCTCTCAACCTTTGATTTTTCTCAAATTTTCCCAATGATTGATATACCACTACGTAGCTTTTTTACATTGGATTGCCAGCCTCCCTGATGTGTTTTCAGTTGTCACGCATCCTGTAAGGCATGCTGTCTTGACAGTTTGTTCTGCATACTAGGAAATACGTTGCTGAAAAGCTTCCAGCATGTGGAACAAAACGTTGGACGTTATGCCGAGCAACGCGCAACACGACCGAAGGTGCATTGTTTATTTTTAAAGTTACAGAAATCATTGCCATAAATGTTTGTTTGAGCAAATAAACCACACACATACACACACATGCGCACACGTGCTTCGAATTGTATTACATTATCCCGAAGGTGCATATTTACCCTTGTCAAAAAGGTATGACCCTGATTATAGTGTGGGCAAAAAAAGCACATTTTATTATTTTTCCCAAATTCTCTGCCCAAGTCCAGGTACATCACTCAAGGCTCCCTCCATCTCTTCACCCCACAACATTAAAATGCACAGGAGAGCGAGTGTAGGTGTATCTATGGAAGGACAGCATCGAGGTGGTTCCCTGTTTCCTTCCTGACTGGATGAGGCTTCACATCAGCACCAGGACAAAGCAGCAGTTTTACCACCAATCGGAAAAACATTGGTGACTCGAGAAAGTTTAAAAGCTCACCCTATTAATCAAAAACATTAAAGTTATGCGGTCGGCCATAATCCATTAATGGCAGTGACCCCCGCATTTTGGAAACACCTAAAACAACAACCCGTGTGGCTTCATGGTGACGCGTTCACCTGGGTCCAAAGGTCGCCGATCCAGCGCCGTGCCACGGCTGCCACGGCTGCTACGTGTGGGGCCCTGATCGCCGTGCCACGGCTGCCACGGCTGCTACGTGGGGCCCTGATCGCCGTGCCACAGCTGCCACGGCTGCTACGTGGGGCCCTGATCGCCGTGCCACAGCTGCCACGGCTGCTACGTGGGGCCCTGATCGCCGTGCCACAGCTGCCACGGCTGCTACGTGGGGCCCTGATCGCCGTGCCACAGCTGCCACGGCTGCTACGTGGGGCCCTGATCGCCGTGCCACAGCTGCCACGGCTGCTACGTGTGGGGCCCTGATCGCGCGGAGCTTCAGTGGGGAGGTCCACGTCGCGCTTGCCGTCTTCTCGACACGAAACCGTGTAGAGAGACAGAGAGACACGGTGGCGTGGACTGGCGTCATGGCCAGGTTGCCGCGGTGTTTTTGCGCTGGGTTCTTGTTTTGTTTACGTCCAAGCCGAATGTTTACTGGAAGAAGACAACAACAAAAGGATGGGCAGACATAAACAACGAAGATGAAAATATTTAGAAAAAAATTGGTCTTCATAAAGTAAGTGTATATTAAAGAGAACTGCGAGCAACATGTATACAGCATCCAAACGTGTGAATGACAGGACAACTTGAGCAATCTTAAGGCTGAAATACTGTCATTTATAGGCTAGTCATCCTTCATCTGAAAACCAAATAACGTCACCTCGTCACCGAAACCTTTATTCAAGGAAAATTTTACAT
Source organism: Petromyzon marinus (assembly GCF_048934315.1). Classification (NCBI taxonomy): domain Eukaryota; kingdom Metazoa; phylum Chordata; class Hyperoartia; order Petromyzontiformes; family Petromyzontidae; genus Petromyzon; species Petromyzon marinus. The sequence goes on along the minus strand of NC_133683.1, from coordinate 22,915,854 downwards.
CACTCTAGGCAATCATAAAAGTAGCTCACTGCTCATTTTACAGGCGTTATTTATTTATTTATACTTAAGCACCACCCAGAATGTGGATGTAGAACAACCGTTTAGCTTTCCCCTCCATACCAGCCATAAAACCTGGGGACACCTGAGTCTCAACACGTGTCCCAAGCTTTAATAGCGATTTATTACAAATGTTTCCCAGGAGAGCTGTAATATTGCTTCCATAAATTTCCTTCTGCTCAGGATTCTCCCTAATGCCTAACACATGGACTGTTGAAGTTGAGATAGTGCAGCTCATACTTTGTCCTATCCAACAAATGATCAAACAAAAGAAAATGCATCTATTTTTTGGCTCCAGAAATACTGTTCCAATTTTTCTTGTGATTTTCATTAAACACAATAAAAAACATTGCCAAGGTAACTTTAGAAACTGTTTTAGCAAACAATTTCTCAAACAAGTCTGCACAAAAATTAATCACACAAAGAGTCTAATTATCAAGATCATACAATACAATGTAATTTTAATTTATATAGAATCTAAATGTGTCTGCATATCAAGACTGTATATAAGCAGTGGGCAAATACATTTTGTAGACAAAGGCAGCCAGTCAAAGGCAGATGAAAATGTGAATATCTTGAGTTTGGACTTAAACGGGGACAGGGAGTCAACAGCATCAATGGGTCGGCTCAAGGTGTTCCAGCAGACGAGAATGAGCGACCCCCCTGAGCGATGTTTCATTGGTGGCTTGGACGGAAAGCTTGATATTACCGTTTGATTTTTCAATATATGTAGCTGCACGATACCCCAAATACATGCCATTTTGTGCATCACTTAAAGGTGTGTTATTTTTTGGCATCCTCTCTCCTTGAAACATATATTTGCAAATTACTTCATCAACATCACAACCTACTGACAAACTAATGCCCACTTGGCAGACCGACGCTGCATCACCTGGTGTCGCGCAGGGACAGCCATCATCAGGGGTTCCCTGAGACTAAAAAAGAAAAACTACAGTTGGGCATTGGAATGACTGAGATGAGATGTCAAGCGCTTTGAGTTACTGGGACATTTAAGTCTCCAAAACGTATCCAGTGTGTTATATTGTGCCGAATGCCTCTCAAAAGCAAGGGGCTCTCAGAATTTGGTTATTCTTTACTCTACCAGGCTCAAGATAACATAAATATGCCCACTGATTTGCACAACGTCTTGATAAATTATCGTATTCATACCCTGCATAAATCTAAATTGTATGGTAATGTGAAAACATTTAATCTTGTGTGGACAGGGGCATGGTATATTTTTACATACACTCGCCAAAAGTTTCCACTGCCATGACTCGGAACCAGTTATTTACATAGTAACTCTTGCGGTTAGCTTATTTACGATATAGACTAAAATCCTGCATACAAAGGTGTATCTCTAAGTAAACATTGATTTATACTTCTCTAACTCACAACTGTGCTATTTAAGTAAAACGAGAGCCTCCGTATGAGTCATGACCCTGGTATTCGTGATTTTCTCTCTCTCAAGATGTTGCCACTAGATGGCAGACGTGTGGCATGATCAAATACACATTGTGCCCTTGCACAAATGTACAGCAGAAGAGCAGTGATCTGGTTCTTCGTGGTTTGTGTTTCGAGTGTATGAAGACAAGTGAACCCTGTATTAAAATGTGCAAATATTTAGATGGGCAGAACAGCTGCAGTCAAGATGTGAACATGTTTGTGATGACAACAGAAGTGGTAGGCAATTTATTAATCTTTGAAATTCACTCGTGTATATATATATTTAGTTGTGTGTGTGCTTTATCGAGTCAATGTCTCTTTGGTCAAACCAAATGTTAGGCAGTAGACGTTACGATTCATAAGTTAAAATCGATCATTGACTATATTACAATTGTTATGCACATATTACCACCTTGGTTGATAAAACATAATAATAATAATAATAATACGTAATTAACACTGCCTTATAACAGAAAAAACTACGTATATATAACATGTTTAAGTTTCGAACAATGAGCCACCTCCTAAGCCGAGAAAAGCCTGAGAGCCTCGATCATAGCTGGAGGTCGCGTTGATTATTAGGTTTTTTACCCTATTTCTGCTGTGAAAGAGTTCCATCTGATGAAATGAAGCCTGCTATATGAATACACTTAAGTTTTAACTCAGTGTTACCCATGAAGGTGTAGCGTTGTTTGCTAATGGACATCAAAAAGCTGACATGATGAATTTAGGAATTATATTGTACTTGATTATAATGGTCAGAAACATATCTGTACTCAACAAATTACACGCAGAAACATTTGTGAATTGAGAGTATATCGGTAATGATGGTGCATTGTACCACAACATCCTGAGCTTGACTCCTCGCAATACACAACAGTGGTAGAACCGGCACCTGGCCTGGCCCTCATGCTTGTAAACATTGCCACGAGTAAGTACCTGGTGCAGGTGTGTCAACACCAGCATTTGGAAGACAAATGCTGCTGGACATGGTACAGCTGGCCTCTTGTGTGCCTTGTCAATCAAAACAGGAGTTTGTAGCGAACAAAGGTCTTGACTACGTAGTCGGTGTTTATGTAGTGGTTATAAATTATTTTGCTCTTTCACACGCATCGGCTTTCCTTCGAGAGAAGCGTCTAAAGAACCCTTTCAACGTGATAAAATAATTGACGAACTCTCACCACAACCAATGGTTCAATAAGGTCAATGTGCAGCCCTGCAATTGCTTGCTCACGCCACTGCCGACAGGAGGGGCCTCTACCAGATGCCAAAAAGGGCATTTAGGCCGACCCTTCCAGGTTTTCCAGATATTCTGGAATAATTGAGAGTCCCTGCACTTTACTCCACCACACAGGATCAGCCGATCGACTAACTCCGGCGCACTACTTTATATATACTGCAGGGTGGACAGAGATTGCGGGTAAATTTAATAAACTTTCGCCAATTGTTTCAACTGCCATGGTGAGAGAAGAATCGGCGACCTCTGGGACAGCCAGTTAAAGTGCACACTAACCAATGCACCACGGCAGCATCCCCACACCTCCCCAAATAAGCATGAGCATCGGCGAGCACATAAATTACGTGCATCGGCAATGAACGAGTGATGAAATGTGCCATGAGGATGACATTAAATAACACAATTAGTTTATCTATGGCCAGTGCGGGTCAGCAACACTGGGAGATAGGTCCGAGCGGCGGGGGCTTGTTTGAGCATGATGGATGTCCGTGCCGCCCCCGCACACGGACGTGTTATGTGCAGTGTGGCGGAGCGCGCTCAGAGTCAATGCTTTGCATCTCACCTCGCTCACGCGAGCGGCCTCAGCCCAGCTGGACCCAATTTCCCAATCGGGGCCACGGAGAACAGGCATGGTCTTGTAACAGAGGCACAGTGCGTCATGGTCTCGTGTGATTCTGGGCAGCAAAAGTATGAAAACGATTCCAATTTGTCTGCCCGCGCATGTCATCTAAAGAAGAGCATGGGGCAGTGGTGGGCATTGGGTATGTGACGGGGGGTGGGGGAGGGAGAGGAAAGTGATTGAAACCAAATTGAAGAAGAAGAAGACTTGGAAATAATTAAACAGGGGGTCAGAGCGCAAGGTTAAACTTCAGGAGCAGCCAACTTAAGTGACCCTCAAGTGGTAGACATGAGAGAGGAGCCGTATAGAGTGCCTTCTGTGAGACGCTTTGTCAATCATTCTTTCATCGGAGAGGGCAGCAGTTATGTTGTCTGGGATCATGGGGGCAGGCTTGCAAAGAGGGCTCCTTGCTGAATGGTTGAACGGTGACCCTATTTGCACACTACCCTCTTTGCATTAAATCCACAATGCAGTTCTACAAATGCCTTGCTACACTTAATTAAGTCTCCATCGTACGCAACCGTCAGCACAGTCGTTATGGGTCACTGATATGCAAAGCTGCAATTGCATAAAGAGCTTCCATGACAATTATTATTCCTAACTATACATACCGTTATGTCTGGAAAAGAGCTGTAATAAATGAATACCTAAACGAAAATAACTAATCGTGCTCATATATAATACACGACTATGTAACATCTGTAAACCCAAGTTGCAATTAATATCAAGCAAATGTCAACCTTATACCAAAAACGAAATGCCAGTTATTTGCCCATGAAAACTTCAATTAATCTCAAGACTGCTTTATTGGAAGGGTCTTGCATTGGAATGTTTGACCGATTCCACGAAGTAAGATGTAACGTGTTGGGGGGGGGGGGGTGGTGCAAGAGTACCCCCCCAGAGAAAAACGTACGCAACGCTGTCATCTCCGTACCACTTCACAGCCCCATGCCTACAATGCTACAATGCCTGGCAAGCCCTGGCGGTCACCTAACCAAGCACTAACCAGATTCCACGATCTGACATCAGGCACGTTCAGGTTGATTTGGTCATGGGGAAAAATAATAACCGTTGAATCTTGAGCCATCGCACATGCATGTAAACGTCAAGTGTAGAAATCAATTGCTGAGCAGTTCAACGAACTCATCCCTCCACCCCGGAAGACCCCTTTTGCTACCATTCCTCATTCTCAAGACACATCCATAAACCCAGCCTTTGAGTCACCTCTGATCTGCCCACCTGCTCTGTGTCACTTGCCATCATTCCCTCCAAACAAGATGCGTCTTTCCTTCTCAACAAGAGCCTTCGTCTACAGAGAAGCGGCTAGCACACTGTACATCAAACGGCATCGACACAAAGGGGCTTGGGGGGAAAGGCCTTCCGACACAAAACGTCGCAACAAAGACCCACTGTGGTTTCAAAGACAGAACATCAAGTAAGACATTCTGAAGTCCAGTTGTTTTTTTTTGTTTCAGCATTATAAATTCACATGAGACCTTTTTGCACCTATTTGAATATTTTAAGCGTGTATACATATCCAAACTGATGCAAGCTTGTACAGTAGTAATTACATGATTCTAGATGAGTTTATAATTCAGACAAATATATACAGTGCAAATTAGCATTTAAGCTGCATCAAAGCATTTTTAGTCAATTACTTCCAACATTTTTTTGCCCTAACATTAGAATCTTGGCTAAAGCATTGCATTCCTTAATATTTTACCATTAGCTAAACATTCCTTAATTTGTCACAGAGATTAAAATGGCTTACGACAAAAACATGTTTCTGAAGTTTAAGACATTCTTTAAACAGGGAAGAGGAAAATGTAATTTCGATTTTTTTTTTATTGCTATGCCGTGATATTTTTTATTTGGTATCAAAATGTCAGAAAATTTCCACTAGAAAGTTTATTGATTGTAAATGAGATCCCAAGGTAGCATATGCTGCCTGCAACTTGCCAAACTAAACAAACCCTTTAGACATGATCACGATGTCGCCAAACATGACCAGGTCTCACTCGTACTTTCCAGTGCGAGCCTCAGAGTGAAAACACTGAAGGCAGCTTGAAATTTTCCATACGTATATAGCGCCGTTAAACCCACGAAATGCCTTTACAGTCACATTTAAAGTGTTTGCTGACATTCGCTTGTGCCGCGCATTGCTGCCAGCAGTCAGTACGTAAAGCATAGTGTGGAAAATTTAATTTTACGTGCGGAATGGTAAAGTTGACAACTAAATTTGTATGAAGAACTGAAACGAGATGCTGCGAGTCAGACCGTTTCCCAGTTTAATCAAGTTGCCCAAAGAAACATTTGCTTTTCGCACAGTCCAACACGATTCGGGCAGCTGTATACAGGCTGTATGCACTGGATCAGCAAAAAATTGTGCGTATAGTCAGTAGCCAAAAAGCCAAAACACACATTCTTGTAGCATGATTTCATACTACGTGCGCTAATCAAGGGACTGGAACTGGGCAGTATCAAGGGGAGAGGATCAATGTCCTGATGAGGGCCACACTTTCTTTCTAAATCTCCTCGCCCGCACGCATGCACAGACGCGCCCTACACGTGCTTGGCTCAAAATAGCAATCGCAGGCCTGGACCATCGGTCCACATAAGTACGAGGACGGACGTGCTGCGGTCAAAAGTCACGGGATAACATTTCACGAGTTGGTAACACACGAAGCACTTGAAGAGTATTTTTGTTGCCAAGGTATTTATAGTTACACAAACAATGCAATCCTCATACTGTAATAAACATTAATAAATATAAATTATAACTTTGTAAATCTCCATGCCGTGTCTGCAATGGGTGCTGCTTGAGTCGATGTCGCTATGCTGGTCAGTGTGGGGTGGAGAAGGAAGGGAGGGCATGAATTGGTTCAGATAGCACACTGCATTTTTTTAAGTAAGTTTTTTATGCCCCCTTGCACTATTCACTCAAAAAATGTACTGAAAGGAAATCCAGGCCAATTTTTGTTAAAATATGTATATGCATTTTGAAATTGAGGGAAATTAAAGCCAGTTTCATGACGAATCTCGAATCCAACACGCAATGCCAAGAACTGAGCGAGGACAACAACACACTGTCGGCAGAAATGCCATGCCACCTGGCAAAAATAAATTATTGAAACTAGTGATATATCTTCTTTGTTTCTTTCGGTAAAGTCACGTAGAATGAGAATAAAATAATAAATTGATAAAATAAAATAACACAATAATATTCTCACGACGTTTTGGCCACAACACAAGCAGCCTTCATCAGGTGAAGGAATGAGACTGTCTGGAGGACAGCGCTGGAGTGAAAAAGCCACGCTCAGATCGCGACCTTTAAGCTGTGTGAGAAGAAACAAAGCGCCTTGACAAAGGAATTAGCATAGAATTTAGCATTGAAATGGCTGAGTGATTAGCTTGTGACTGGTCACAGAAATGGCTATGTTAAAGTTAAAGCATACACATCCGCAGAGGCACCCCTTGACAAAGAATTAGCATAGAATTTAGCATTGAAATACCTGAGTGATTAGCTTGTAACTGGTCACAGAAATAGCTATGTTAAAGTCAGAGCATACACATTCACAGAGGCACCTAGTACAAATCAAACAGGAGAATTTAGCATTGAAATAACTAGGCGAATTTAGCATTGAAATAACTGAGTGATTAGCTTGTGACTGGTCACAGAAATGGCTATGTTGAAGTCAAGGCTTATACATCTGAGCTATTCACAGTAACTGGGTATACACTACAATATATAATGAATACTATATAGTGAACCAATACAAAACTAAAATATAAAATTACCTCAATGTTATCAATAAACTCTATATATTCTCCAATAAGCTAAGCTACCAACAATAAGTCGTTATATATCACAATGCTATATGGCGAAAAAATGGGTGGATTCTTACCCTCAACTTTAGCAACATGGATAGCTACGGGCCCCGTTCAGACGGACGAGTTCATCCATGGTCGGAACAGAGGAGGGGGAGAGAGACAGCTGCGAGGCGCTGTTATACTCCATGTTGTAAACCATACCATTAACCGTGGTGTGAGAGGTATTAAGAGTCAATGCCAGCGAAAGAGCTGCGGTCTGAAGGTCATTGTAATATACGATTAATTAAGAACGGAAATGGTTTAAAACATAAAAAGAGATCCCACCAACAGCCTGGTTACCAAAATGAACAAAATCATCTCTGATTCAACAGCATTAATTGATGAGACCAAACAGTTCTCGTTGAAACCCTCTGCTGCCAGACCACCAAGATTATATGGCCATCGAAAGATACACAAAGAAGATACACCCCTTCATCCCATCGTCTCTACTATCAACTCCCCCACCTATACTGCCACGTTTTCTTGCTGATATACTGCGACCTTTCACTGGAAAAACCACCTCTGCAGTACTAAATTCTACTCACCTGGTATCGACAATCAAAGGCATTTCCCTGTCCCCAGACGACCTTCTTGTCAGTTTTGATGTGGTGTCCTTGTTCACCCAAGTCCCGGTACCTGACACCATCGCTATCATTGAAGACCTGGTTCATCAAGGACTGCATACTGATGTACCCCCCCCCCCTGGTGAGACATTTCTTAACCAACACATACTTCACCTGGAATGGAACTTTCTACATACAAACTGAGGGCACCCCAATGGGCTCCCCCCTATCTCCGGTTGTAGCCAACGTATTCATGGAAAAATTTGAAACTGACGCCATCAAGACTGCCACTCTACGCCCAACCTTATGGAAGAGGTACGTGGATGACACCTTTGTCATCTGGCCACATGGCCAGCCTGCTCTAGACCAATTCCGCGACCACATCAATTCCATACACCCAGCCATCAGATTTACCATGGAGGTCGAAAAAGATGGAAAACTACCCTTTTTGGATGTCTTAATTAAAAGGAGACATGATGGTTCAATGATCCACTCTGTCTATAGGAAAGCTACCCATACATATGCTTACTTGAAACCGGATTCCCACCACCATCCATCCCAGAAGAACTCCCTCATCAAGACTCTATACCATAGAGCCCAATGCATATCCGACCAGGAACACATTACCAGTGAACTCAAGAACGTACACCAGGCTCTCAGGGCTAATGGTTACTCCGACTACACAATCCGCAAAGCCATCACTCCAGTCATGAAGAAGGATCCTCTTGTGGAGCCACTCAAAACCATCACCTTACCCTACATTGCAGGGGTCACTAAAAAGATCTCCAAAATCCTGAATAAACACAAGATACAGGTCCAATTCAACACAGTACATAAAATCCGTGATCTAGTTCCATCTGTAAAATATGCTGTTCCAGACATACAGTACCTGGGCGTTTACAAACTAAAGTGCTTCTGTGGTAGTAGCTACATTGGAGAAACCAAACGACATATCTCGGACCGCATCCGCGAACATAAAGCAGACTTGAAACACGGAAGAACGAACTCCTCTGCCGTGGCAGATCACTGTTATAATTCAGTGGGCTCACATGACATTGACTTCTCCAAGACGGAGGTTCTTTGCAAACCAACCGACTACCATGAGAGATTCGTTCATGAGGCCATTTACATATACAAGCACAGAGACAATTTCAACCGAGAAGATGGATTCTGGCTTAGTAACCATTGGAAAGATGTTTTAAACCATTTCCGTTCTTAATCAATTGTATGTTACGATGACCATCAGACTGCAGCTCTTTCGCTGGCATTGACTCTTAATACCTCTCACACCACGGTTAATGGTATGGTTTACAACATGGAGTATAACAGCGCCTCGCAGCTGTCTCTCTCCCCCTCCTCTGTTCCGACCATGGATGAACTCGTCCGTCTGAACGGGACCCGTAGCTATCCGTGTTACTAAAGTTGAGGGTAAGAATCCACCCATTTTTTCGCCATATAGCATTGTGATATATAACGACTTATTGTTGGTAGCTTATCTGATTGGAGAATATATAGAGTTTATTGATAACATTGAGGTAATTTTATATTTTAGGTTTTTTTTGGTTCACTATATAGTAGTCATTATATATTGTAGTGTATACCCAGATACTGTGAATAGCTCAGATGTGTAGGCCTTGACTTCAACATAGCCATTTCTGTGACCAGTCACAAGCTAATCACTTAGTTATTTCAATGCTAAATTCGCCTAGTTATTTCAATGCTAAATTCTCCTGTTTGATTTGTACTAGGTGCCTCTGTGAATGTGTATGCTCTGACTTTAACATAGCTATTTCTGTGACCAGTTACAAGCTAATCACTCAGCTATTTCAATGCTAAATTCTTTGCTAATTCCTTTGTCAAGGGGTGCCTCTGCAGATGTGTATGCTTTAACTTAGCTCTTTCAATGCTAAATTCTATGCTAATTCCTTTGTCAAGGGGTGCCTCTGCAGATGTGTATGCTTTAACTTTAACATAGCCATTTCTGTGACCAGTCACAAGCTAATCACTCAGCCATTTCAATGCTAAATTCTATGCTAATTCCTTTGTCAAGGCGCTTTGCTTCTTCTCACACAGCTTAAAGGTCGCGATCTGAGCGTGGCTTTTTCACTCCAGCGCTGTCCTCCAGACAGTGTCGTCCCTTCACCTGATGAAGGCCGCTTGTGTTGTGGCTGAAACGTCCTGAGAATATTATCGTGTTATTTTAATTTATCAATTTATTATTTTATTCTCATTCTACGTGACTTTACTGAAAGAACCAAAGAAGATGAATCCTTGCAGTCACGAAAGCTTTAAATCGAAAACTAGTGATATATTTTTAAATTTTAGGGTTAGTGCAATGCGGACATCCAACCATAAAGCAGCCACTGGTAGCATGCAACGGCCGCATGTAATACGCGAATGGCGTGCACATATATCACACACACACCTAGGATAATTATATCACGTGGAGAGCAGTGCATACTTTACTTCTAGATTTGAAGTTTTCGTGACTGCAAGGATCCATACTCTTTGGTTCTTTCGGTAAAGTCGGGCACAACACAAGCGTCCGTCATCAGGTGGGAAAGCATGGTCTGCTGCTGATGCAGACTGTTTTAAAAGGTGCATCAGTTTGCATCAGCAGCAGACCATGCTTTCCCACCTGATGACGGACGCTTGTGTTGCGCCCAAAACATCGTTATTTAATTTAGTTATTTTCATTTTATTATTTTCATTATTATTTTTATTTTTCATCTACGTGACTTCACCGAAAGAACCAAAGAGTATAGTGCATACTTTCTTTCATTTAAGAGCAATTACAAGATGATTAGGCCAATGCTGATGGTTTTCCCACTCGTTAAATAAAACAGCTGAAATAAGGACATTTTCAAAAATGGCCAGAAATGTTGGGCGTTTAAAGTTAATTTTGATGTTGTTGGAACGGCAAGCGAAATGTCTCAACCAGAAATAGTAAAATTATTTCATGTCAGGAAATCTGTCGGTGTTTAATTTGTTCATAATGTGCTTTTCTTCATACGTAATGGTGTGCAAAGATAATATATGTGATTATTTAATTATTATTATTTTGCAGTTCTGAGGCAAAGAAAAAGATGTGAAAAAGCAAACTAATGTTACATAAAGAACGCATAAAATATATATTTTAAAATTTCCATCCAGAGTTGAAAATTATTTCAACTCTGGATGTTCAGCATTCTGCACCATTTAAACTTCATTTATTCCACACGTTTTGGCTGAAAGTGAATGTTATTAACTGTGTGTAGGTGTGCATGTGAGGACTCTACAATGTTAACCTGCACCGTTTGGTCTCAAAAATGATAGAAGGATTGTGGTGCCGCCGCAGCGGAGCAGCTCCGTCGGGGGCCGTACACACCGCCGTGACACCACCAGCGGGGGGTGACAACCCCCCCCCCCCCCGCACGAACGCACACACACCCCACGTAGAGCCGGGAGGGGAGGTCACCTGGCCGACAGGTTTTTATCCAGAAGCCCCAAATGGGATCAAGCTTCATGGTTTCCCGCAGCCGGGAAATTGGGCGATCTCCCCCCATAGCTGATATTAAAATTATGTGGTCACGGCGGAGGCTGTAGAGCAGTGGTTCTTAACCTGGGTTCGATCGAACCCCAGGGGTTCGGTGAGTCGATCTCAGGGGTTCGGCAGAGCCCCCGCCACGGAGGTCCGGACACACTTGAATTATTGTGTAAATTTGTGATGACACACACGGCCCGCTTGGCCATCACTGGCTGCAGATGATCATGCTACACTGCTTGGCCAATCAGCGCTGCGGGGAATTTAGTGCGTACTCAGTAGTCAACGTGTGACTGTTGTTGTCGTACGTCGTGTGATTTCTTTAATATTTTATCCATACTAACTATGTCGGGCAAAAGAAGAAAGTGGTCGGACGAATATGTACAACATGGATTCTCATGTATCACGGAACGTGATGGGAGTGAGCGTCCTATCTGCATGATTTGCAACGCCAAGTTGAGCAACTCTAGTCTTGCACCGGCAAAACTAAAGGAACACTTCTTGAAGCTGAATGGAGACGGGGAATACAAGAACACAACACTTGCTGAATTCAGGGTGAAGAGAGCCAGATTCGATGAAAGGGCCACTCTGCCTGCTCTTGGATTTGTACCTGTTAACAAACCGATCCTGACAGCATCGTACGAAGTTGCTTACCTGATCGCAAAGCAGGGCAAGCCACACACCATTGGTGAAACACTTGTGAAACCAGCTGCATTAAAGATGGCGAATCTGATACTCGGAACAGCGGCCGAAGGTAAATTATCCCAAATTCCCCTTTCAAATGACACCGTCAGTGACAGAATAGAAGACATGAGTAAAGACATCTTGGCTCAAGTAGTCGCGGATCTGATTTCAAGCCCGGCAAAATTCAGCCCTCAACTCGACGAAACCACAGACGTTTCTGATCTAAGCCAGCTTGCTGTTTTTGTACGCTATGTGAAAGACGACATGATAAAAGAAGAGTTTTTATTTTGTAAGCCTCTTACAACAACAACGAAGGCAGCCGATGTGAAGAAGCTTGTGGATGACTTCTTCAGAGACAACAATCTTTCATGGGATATGGTTTCTGCAGTTTGTACGGACGGAGCTCCAGTCATGCTGGGAAGAAAGTCTGGTTTTGGTGCGCTAGTAAAGGCCGATGCACCACACATCATTGTGACGCATTGTATTCTGCACAGGCATGCGTTGGCAACAAAAACCTTACCTCCAAAAATGGCAGAAGTATTAAAAACTGTGGTGGAATGTGTGAACTATGTGCGAAAAAGTGCTCTGAGGCACCGCATCTTCAGTGAGCTGTGTAAAGAAATGGGCTCTGAATTTGAGGTACTTCTGCTCCATTCTAATATTCGGTGGTTATCCCGGGGACAGGTGCTGAATCGTGTTTTTGCCATGCGTGTGGAATTAGCCCTGTTTTTGCAAGAGCACCTACACTGCCATGCAGATTGCTTCAAAAATCCTGAGTTCATTCTCATTTTAGCGTACATGGCTGATATATTCGCAGCTCTCAATCATCTCAATCAGCAGATGCAGGGTGGTGGAGTCAATATCATGGAAGCGGAAGAACACCTGAAGGCTTTTCAAAAAAGCTACCGTTATGGAAACGACGAACAGAGAACAATAACTTCGCAAACTTCCCGCTTCTGGACGACTGTGCAAGTAAGATCGAAGATGTGTCTGAATCGGAGATATTTCTGTATCCACGGAACTGAAGCAAACAATTGCCACGCACTTAGATGAGCTTGCAAAGTCTCTCGACGGATATTTCCCTACAAGAGAGTCATATCCAGCATGGGTGAGACAGCCGTTCACGTTTGCTGTTGAAACAGCAGATGTCAATGATGAATTCCTCGACGAAATCATTGAAATTCAGCAGAGCCAGGTTCAACAGCAACTCTTCAGAACAACAACGCTCTCAACGTTTTGGTGTCGACAAATGAACAAGTATCCAGTTATTGCTAAGAAAGCCCTGGATTTTTTTTATACCATTTGTTACAACATATCTTTGTGAGCAATCCTTTTCGAGGATGCTGGACATAAAAACGAAGAAAAGGAACAGACTTTGCTGTGAAAATGACATGAGAGTGGCACTTGCCAAGGTCAAGCCACGCATATCTGAACTGATCTCTCAAAGGCAACAGCAGAAGTCACATTGATTTCCAGGTATGTAATTTGTTGTGAGTTTATGCATTGTGTTGGTTTTATTCTTTGAACAAGGTAATGTTCATGCACGGCTCATTTTGTGTACCAGTAAAAAACATATCTATGTCTTGAATTTGAAAAAAATAACATTTTATTTTTCACTAAAGAGGGGTTCGGTGAATGCGCATATGAAACTGGTGGGGTTCGGTACCTCCAACAAGGTTAAGAACCACTGCTGTAGAGCCTCCGCGGATGAAATCACACACACACGGCACGGGGCGTGGGAACAGTGGTACGCCTTTGTCATAGGTAGAATTAGGGACCCCAATAACAACGAGACAGGAGCATTCCGACATCTGAATGGACTGGGCAGCCCGGGGTGTGGGAACAGCGGAACGCTTTTGTTATAAGTAATATTACAGATCCGAATGTGAAAGGGACGAGAATAACTCGGCCTCCGATTGGGCAGGGCGGCACGGGTATGGAAGCATCTGAATGCCTTTTGTCATAGGTGGGATTATAGACCCGAATATGAAAAGGCACGGGCGAGCAAGTGCAGGGTCCGTGCAATACCTTTTGTGATAGGTAGGATAAAAAGCAGGTGAGGGTGACAGTAGACCAGTGTTCTTCAAATCATCGCGGTCCACAGAACAGGAGAGTCAGCCGTTCGAGACGTCCTTGTGACGAGCTTCAGCAGAGCCAGGCTCAACCCTCTACGGAGACGACCCACAGCCTCGCCCGTGTGAACGATTTAATCGAGGGTAGAGAGCGGAGCGATGGGCAGAATAAATTGAGCCTAGGACTCTCGAAGGATAGGCTAGGAGGGCCTGCTGACTCACACAATCACGCATAGTTTAACGGGTTACTCGCGGTAAATAAAATAACAAGTAGGGGGATAAACTGTGTCGTGTGATCTTTGGGAGTGTGAAGAGGAGGGTAGAGCGTGCTGGGTGTTCGCGTGCATGCGCGGTTGTTTACCCCGAGGCGGAGTGTTCAGCGTGCGCGTGCCTACGCGACTGTTTTCGGTGGTATTTAGCACTCGCGTACCTGTCCGATTGCTTACAGTAGTGCTTAGCACTCGCGTGCCTACGCGACTGGTTACGGTAGTGTTTAGCGCTCGCGTACCTGTGCAAATGTTTACAGTAGTGCTTAGCGCTCGCGTGCCTGTGTGACTGTGTTGCGGTCGCGTGTCTGCGCGATTGTCTATAGCGAGGTAGCGAGCTAAGCGCCTGGCGTGCGCGTATTCGCGCGGCTGTTTAAACGGCCCTTTAAATCGGAGCGGGGCGACTCCCTCCAATCAGCAGCGCGCGCACGGCCCACACCCCTGCCCCCTCACCCCCGATCCCAACTCCCTCGCATGTGATTGGTGTACGGGGCTGGCAGGTAGCGGCGTCGGGTGTGTTATTGCCTGGACGCGTGGAGCGTGTGTGTGAGGGAATCACACATCGGCACGCCGTGCCCGTTTTGTCCGTGCGGGACGGAGTCTTGCTTCACGAGCACGCTCACCGCAGCACGCCGCCGATCTAGCGTGGCACGCCGTGGGCAGCCACAAAGTTGGGGGCGCAAGGGGGCGAAGAATTGGGGGTTGGTAGCCCGGACCCCACAGAACAGTCGGGGGGTAGTGGGACGAATTTAACGGGGGAGTCGGGGGACAACGGCCCCGACAATTCGGTGATGGCGGGGAACAGTAGCCCCCACAGGATGACAGGTCATTGCTGAAACTTTGTGGAGAAGTAGTGGCAACATCTGGCAACTCCTACGGGAAGGGACATCACGGATGTGCAAAGCAATCTGGGTATTTCTAAGATAGATGTAAACAATGCCATGTGCTGTGGAATAGCGTTGGAGAATGAATGTAAAACCAGCAAGAGGCAAGCTGTACAGTTGGACAATAAGTGTCTCTCGTTAAGATGATTGTTTTGAGAGGTGTAAAAGATTTAAAAAATCGACATCAAATTTTGATTTAAAGCTTTCGTGACCGCAGTGATTCATATTATTGGTTCTTCCGGTAAAGTCACGTTGAAGGGAAACAATTAAATAATACAATATATATTAAACAATAAAAATTCTCACGATGTTTCGACTACAACACAAGCAGTCATCATCAGGTGTGAAAACCAGCGGAAAGAACATTTGTAAAAAACGCCACTTGTTTCAAATGTTTTTGCCGTTGGTTTTCACACCTGATGACTGCTTGTGTTGCAGTCGAAACGTCGTGAGAATTTTATTGTTTTATATATATTTTATTATTTTATTGTTTCCCTTCAATGTGACTTTACCGAAAGAACCAAGAATATAAATCGACATCAGTTGGTAAAAATAAAGATATGAGGATATTTAAGCAGATGTCCATAAATATATTATTGCGTACGTATCGAAAATAAGTATATGATTTGGAAATAAGCTGTTACGACAAAAATGGGAACTAATGTGGAGTGGAGCAATGGAATACCGTGAAAAATAGGGAAGGTTTCATTCGACGTTCACTAATTCAGATTTTTTTTCAGACAAAGAAGTACTTGCTAACGTATGCTTGTAATTCTACTTTAAACGGTCATCCCATCATGAGCATGCCCTTCAGAACAGCACATAGTTGTGCTGCCCAGAATTCATGCTTATACCGTGCACAAAAAAATATATATTCATGCTCATTCCAACAAGTTCAGGAAGATTCATGGTTCTCATGAGAGAATACAAACATTAGTTGTCACCCAAGGATATGTTTTTCTTACTGTAGACAGTAAAAATAATACTGCAAGGCTGCTCACAAATGGACTGCGACCCTTGAAAGTGGGGCTTACTGCATTGCTAAAAACAAAATTTTATCCAATCCCCAAAGCAGACATGGTGTGGTGAATGTGCTTTCATTGATTTTTCAGCAAATAAACGTACGTTTTGTAGCGGACACAGATTAATGCACATTTGGTTCATCTTGAAATGTTGGCAACCTAGATCCAGCTCTTAACATTCTACTGTAAATCAAATAAGAATCTTTAGGAAATTACAAACCATATTGGTATCGATTTCCATGGTTATGCTGTATGGCTCTCTTGCGTGATGTTGGGTTTGACCACGTGTTGTTGTTCGGCGTCTGTGATGTTTGACGTATCGCTCCACTTGCTGGGCACTTCTTCAGTCCCCGAAGAAGCTTTCAGATTTCTAGTAAACAGGAAAAACCAGCGAGGAGGCAACTTTGTACGTAGATTAAATATCTAATGGAGAGAAAAATAAAACAAACTAAAAATAATACTGTACATCACGACGTTTCGATCGCAACACAAGCGGTCGTCCTCAGGCGGAAAAAATATCCAGCAGTGGAACTGTTGAACCAGCGAGAGAGCAGCTACAAAAAGGCAGTATATATGTGGCGATGGGCAAGCAAGCAGGGTCTGAGCTGGAAAGGAATTCCATCCATGGACGCAAGCTCCTCAGTTGTGTTAGGGAGAGAGGGATTAGGGAGGGAGATTAGCATGAATGAGCTTCCGTCACCGCATAAGAGTAGCATGCCCGCATATGCGCACAACAGCAGTGTTAATGAGAGATTAGCACCATGAGAGTGCAATCCAAAGGACATGTGAGCATGAGAGGTGCAATCCAAAAGACAGGGAACTTGATTCGGAGTGTGTGGAGAGAGGCCGTAGAGTGCCTTGGCAACTGGAAAGTCTCACTGGGTTGCAAGACTTTTTTAGGTGTCCTTTCAGTGGAGGGGGTGGGTATTGTTCTCTATAATCCCAATTGAGTAATGTGCAGCTAATTTTTCAGCATTGGGATGTTTAGCTATGTGAGGAAACCAGACTACCTGGAGGAAACCTATGGAGGACAGTGGGGAGAACGTACAAACGGTGAGCAAGTCAGGAATCGAACCCTGCACTTACTGTTGTGAGGCCCTCGTGTATCCAATGCGCCACCCTGGACACACCGGAGTGCAGGCTGTTTTCGGAGTTATGGCAATGGCTGCTGGGTTTTTTTTCACCATCAAAAAGTTGTAAAAGACTGCCATTCTTAAAACACAGTAAAAGTTTCTCCAGTATCTATTGTGGAGATTGCTGAGGCTTGAACCGCTACAACAAGAAGGATAGGTGAGTTTCAGCTTCGCCCTTCTCTGCCAAGTGGTGCTGTGCTGAGCTTTCAATATGGCAGCAGTGGGGGCAAGCTTAATGCTACACAGGGCGGTATTTAAATGCTGCAATCAGCCGAACGTCAGTCCATAACATTTACAGTGAAGGAAACAATGAGAAGATTTGGCTCCAACTATTTTTCCTTCCCCCCCCCCCCCCAGGGGTCCAACTGCTAGCCCTTGCTCTGCCACGCACGGTGCCACCGCAGCACAACCTCCTGCTCTCACGCCGCACGCAAGTGGCGCCCTGCCGAGTCCGTTGCATCAGCACCGTCACCGACAGCGGCGAGGCAAGTTGGGAGCACGTGTGCGATTTGCAGGCCGGTTCTGCATTCATGCAGGGTGGCACAACAAGAAGGAGCTAGGTTCGATTCTCGACTCGGGAAACTTTCCGTGTGGCGTTTGCATGTTCACCCCCTTGATCTGCATGGATTTTCTCTGGGTTGTCCTGTTTCCTCCCATGGATGAAAACAACATAGATATACCATGTAGATGATATTGGCCAAATATCCCTATAAAAAATACTTTAAAATTACCCACTTGGGATCACACATAGCAATATCACCACCTACTGCGAATATTGGCAGGACCCTCCTGAAAAATAGTCTTTAGACGCAGTGAGGCTTTCGTGGCTACATAAGCTTAAGCATAATAATAAATTATTGTTGTACCTCACAAGGAGAGCTGGAACTGGGGGTACCCTTGGATAAACTGCAGCAGGACACTGCGACGATTGAGAGTTGATGTAAGGCACGTTGAGATTCTGAGACATTCAACTGCCCTATAAATGTCTTGTCCTTATTAAGACACAGGCTATAGCCCTTAAACATTTATTGTTCACATTTTCGGTCGTTATTTTCCATGCTAAGGCCTGTGTGGTGCCACAACAGCGAAGCCGCTCCGTGGAAACCGGGGCCGTCGCTGTGCTGCTGCGACCGAGAAGCCACCCGGCCACCGTCACAGCACTTCCCCCGCCACATAAACACACACACTCAAGTAGGGCCTCGTGGGGAGGGGGGGGCACCTGCCCTGAGTTTTTACCCGAGAGGCCCCCTCGTGGGGGTGCTCCACGGTTTCTCAGGGTCAGGGAATTGGCCAGGGTCAGGGAATTGCCCCCCAGGCCAAATGGCACTGCGGCGCCGTGGCCTAACTTAAAAGTGAATGACCACGGCCGCAACCTCCATCGCTGCGAGGTCGGACCGTAAGTACGAGGGAGAGAGGTAAGACAAAGGGGCGAAATTCTGAGAGAAAATAGAGAGCGGGCAGGTCGATTAGGTATCAGGCAGTAGCGAGATAGGTTAGACCTGTCCTGCTGGTCCGTACTGACACGCACAGTCTAGTTCGTTTATTCGTGGGGAATAAATCGTCCGTAGGGTATAAACCGTGTCGTGTTGCCTCTGTGAGTACGAAGGGGGGGTGCGTGGTGTGGCGAGCCTGCACGCTGTGATTCCACGGGACGGGGTTTCACTCCGCGGGCGCGCTCATCGCTGCACGTCCGCCCCTGAGCCCGCGCCGCGCGTGTAGCGCGTAGAGATAAATTGGCGAGCGGGTATTCCGCAGCCTAATTAGTTGATTCCGAATGGCTGCGACGGTAAATAAAACAAGATTACGCAATTCAAGCGCGTGATGCTGCTGGCGGTGGTTACCGCGTGTGTAGAGCTGCGCCGTGAGGTACCCGGGTACCCACGTGCATAATCATACAGAGGTTGTTGTGGTAGCGGTAGATGTGGTTATTGTGGTGGTGGGCATTGTGGTTGGTGGCACGGCTAGTGGTGCTCGTGCTGCGCCGCTGTCGCGCATCTTTACACGGCTATTCATAGCGCGAGTCGTAGCGGACGAGGGGAGCGACTTGCGGGCAGCTGCCGCGCTACCTTTAGCGCGTGCACGTGGTGGCCAAGAGGCGCGGGTCGCCGCGCGTGGCCGAGTGTGGGCAGCGGCGTGGCCGGGCACGCGTGTGCCAGGAGTCTTCTCCGAACATTTGGGGGGAATGCACGCGGGGAGTGTGTGTGAATGACTAGAGGTGGCCGAGAGCCAGCCAAGAGACGTGTCTCAGAGGAGGTGCGCGGAGGCAGCGAGCTCGGAGCTGCGAACGGCAGCAACGAGGAGGGAAGAGGAAGAAGGGGGAGAGGAGATGAGGGGCAGCAGCACCCACACCTGGTTTCCATTTTTATCTTTGTCAGTTAGATTAATTGTCTGCTGCAGAACCTTATACGTAAACATAATACCTGGGTAAGTTGTTTTATTAAAACATTAAGGATATTAAAGTAAATTCATGTTTAAAAAACAAGCAATATAGAGAGACAAATATAAATATAGCAATTATTCACGTCAAGCAGCAAATATGGTCAAGCACGTAGAGTTCTAGAGATAGCCCACCTAGAGCTCTAGAGAGAGCCCACCTAGAGCCCTAGAGAACCCATCTAGAGCTCCAGAGAGAGCCCACCTATAGCTCCAGAGAGAGCCCACCTAGAGCTCTAGAGAGCCCACCTAGATCTCTATAGAGAGCCTACCTAGAGCTCTAGAGAGAGCCCACCTAGAGCTCTCGAGAGCCCACCTAGAACTCTCGAGAGCCCACCTAGAGCTCTAGAGAATCCAACTAGAGCTCTAGAGATAGCCCACCTAGAGCTATAGAGAGAGCCCACCTAGAGCCCCAGAGAACCCATCTAGAGCTCTAGAGAGCCCACCTAGAGCTCTAGAGAGAGCCCACCTAGAGCTCTAGAGAGAGCCCATCTAGAGCTCTAGAGAAAGCCCATCTAGAGCTCTAGAGAGAGCCTACCTAGAGCTTTAGAGAGAGCCCACCTAGAGCTCTCGAGAGCCCACCTAGAGCTCTCGAGAGCCCACCTAGAGCTCTAGAGAGAGCCCACCTAGAGCTCTAGAGAGAGCCCACCTAGAGCTCTAGAGAGAGCCCATCTAGAGCTCTAGAGATAGCCCACCTAGACCTCTAGAGAGAACCCACCTAGAGCCCTAGAAAACCCATCTAGAGCTCTAGAGAGCCCACCTAGAGCTCTAGAGAGAACCCACCTAGAGCTCTAGAGAGAGCCCATCTAGAGCTCTAGAGGGAGCCCATCTAGAGCTCTAGAGAGAGCCCACCTAGAGCTCTAGAAAGAGCCCATCTAGACCTCTAGAGATAGCCCACCTAGACCTCTAGAGAGAACCCACCTAGAGCCCTAGAGAACCCATCTAGAGCTCTAGAGAGCCCACCTAGAGCTCTAGAGAGAGCCCACCTAGAGCTCGAGAGAGAGCCCATCTAGAGGTCTAGAGAGAGCCCATCTAGAGCTCTAGAGAGAGCCTACCTAGAGCTCTAGAGAGAGCCCACGTAGAGCTCTCGAGAGCCCACCTAGAGCTCTAGAGGGAGCCCATCTAGAGCTCTAGAGAGAGCCCACCTAGAGCTCTAGAGGGAGCCCATCTAGAGCTCTAGAGAGAGCCCATCTAGACCTCTAGAGATAGCCCACCTAGAGCTCTAGAGAGAGCCCACCTAGAGCCCTAGAGAACCCATCTAGAGCTCCAGAGAGAGCCCACCTATAGCTCCAGAGAGAGCCCACCTATAGCTCTAGAGAGAGCCCACCTAGAGCTCTAGAGATAGCCTGCCTAGAGCTCTAGAGAGCCCACCTAGAGCTCTAGAGAGCCCACCTAGAGCTCTAGAGAGCCCACCTAGAGCTCTAGAGAGAGCCTACCTAGAGCTCTAGAGAGAGCCCACCTAGAGCTCTAGAGAGTCCATCTAGAGCTCTAGAGAGCCCATCTAGAGCTCTAGAGAACCCATCTAGAGCTCTCGAGAGCCCACCTAGAGCTCTAGAGAGAGCCCACCTAGAGCCCTAGAGAACCCATCTAGAGCTCTAGAGAGCCCACCTAGAGCTCTAGAGAGAGCCCACCTAGAGCTCTAGAGAGAGCCCATCTAGAGCTCTAGAGAGAGCCTACCTAGAGCTCTAGAGAGAGCCCACCTAGAGCTCTCGAGAGCCCACCTAGAGCTCTCGAGAGCCCACCTAGAGCTCTAGAGAGAGCCCACCTAGAGCTCTAGAGAGAGCCCATCTAGAGCACTAGAGAGAGCCCACCTAGAGCTCTAGAGAGAGCCCACCTAGAGCTCTAGAGAGAGCCCATATAGAGCTCTAGAGAGAGCCCATCTAGAGCTCTAGAGAGAGCCTACCTAGAGCTCTAGAGAGAGCCCACCTAGAGCTCTAGAGAACCCAACTAGAGCTCTAGAGATAGCCCACCTAGACCTCTAGAGAGAGCCCACCTAGAGCCCTAGAGAACCCATCTAGATCCCTAGAGAACCCATCTAGAGCTCTAGAGAGCCCACCTAGAGCTCTAGAGAGAGCCCACCTAGAGCTCTAGAGAGAGCCCATCTAGAGCTCTAGAGAGAGCCCATCTAGAGCTCTAGAGAGAGCCCATCTACAGCTCTAGAGAGAGCCCATCTAGAGCTCTAGAGAGAGCCCACCTAGATCTCCAGAGAGAGCCCACCTAGAGCTCCAGAGAGAGCCCACCTAGAGATCTAGAGATAGCCCACCTAGAGCTCTAGAGAGAGCCCACCTAGAGCTCTAGAGAGAGCCCAACTAGAGCTCTAGAGAGAGCCCATCTAGAGCTCTAGAGAGAGTCCACCTAGAGCTCTAGAGAACCCACCTAGAGCTCTAGAGAACCCACCTAGAGCTCTAGAGAGCCCACCTAGAGCTCTAGAGAACCGACCTAGAGCTGTAGAGAGCCCACCTAGAGCTCTAGAGAACCCACCTAGAGCTCTAGAGAACCCACCTAGAGCTCCAGAGAGAGCCCATCTAGAGCTCTAGAGAAAGCCCATCTAGAGGTCTAGAGAGAGGCCATCTAGAGGTCTAGAGAGAGCCCATCTAGAGCTCTAGAGAGAGCCCATCTAGAGGTCTAGAGAGAGGCCATCTAGAGGTCTAGAGAGGGCCCATTTAGAACTCTAGAGAGAGCCCATCTAGACCTCTAGAGAGAGCCCATCGAGAGCTCTAGAGAGAGCCCATCTAGAGCTCTAGAGAGAACCCATCTAGAGGTCTAGAGAGCCCATCTAGAGCTCTAGAGAGAGACCACCTAGACCGCTATAGAGCGCGCATCGAGAGCTCTAGAGAGAGCCTATCGAGAGCTCTGGAGATAGCCCATCTAGAGCTCGGGAGAGAGCCCATTTAGAGCTCTGGAGAGAGCCCATCTAGAGCTCTGGAGAGAGCCCATCTAGACCTCTGGAGAGAGCCTATCTAGAGCTCTGGAGAGAGCCCACCTAGAGCTCTAGAGATAGCCCACCTAGAGCTCTAGAGAGAACCCACCTAGAGCTCTAGAGATAGCCCACCTAGAGCTCTAGAGAGAGCCCACCTATAGCCCTACAGAGCCCATCTAGAGCTCTGGAGAGAGCCCACCGAGAGCTCTGGAGAGAGCCCATCTAGAGCTCTGGAGAGAGCCCATCGATAGCTCTAGAGAGAGCCCACCGAGAGCTCTAGAGAGAGCCCATCGAGAGCTCTAGATAGAGCCCATCTAGAGCTCTAGAGAGATCCCATCTAGAGCTCTAGAGGGAGCCCATCTAGAGCTCTAGAGAGAGCCCATCTAGAGGTCTAGAGCGAGCCCATCTAGAGCTCTAGAGAGAGCCCATCTAGAGCTCTAGAGAGAGTCCATCTAAACCTCTAGAGAGAGCCCATCTAGAGCTCTAAAGAGAGCCCATCTAGAGCTCTAGAGAGAGCCCATCTAGAGCTCTAGAGAGAGCCCATCGAGAGCTCTAGAGAGAGCCCATCTAGAGCTCTAGAGAGAGCCCGTAGAGAGCTCTATAGAGAGCCCATCGAGAGCTCTAGAGAGAGCCAATCGAGAGCTCTAGAGAGAGCCCATCGAGAGCTCTAGAGAGAGCCCATCTACAGCTCTAGAGAGAGCCCATCTACAGCTCTAGAGAGAGCCCATCTAGAGCTCTAGGGAGAGCCCATCTAGAGCTCTAGAGAGAGCCCATCGAGAGCTCTAGAGAGAGCCCATCTAGAGCTCTAGAGAGAGCCCGTAGAGAGCTCTATAGAGAGCCCATCGAGAGCTCTAGAGAGAGCCAATCGAGAGCTCTAGAGAGAGCCCATCGAGAGCTCTAGAGAGAGCCCATCGAGAGCTCTAGAGAGAGCCCATCTACAGCTCTAGAGAGAGCCCATTTAGAGCTCTAGGGAGAGCCCATCTAGAGCTCTAGGGAGAGCCCATCTAGAGCTCTGGAGAGCCCATCTAGAGCTCTAGAGAGAGCCCATTTAGAGCTCTTGAGAGCCCATCTAGAGCTCTAGATAACCCATCTAGAGCTCTAGAGAACCCATCTAGAGCTCTAGACAACCCATCTAGA
The DNA here is from genome assembly GCF_048934315.1 of Petromyzon marinus. Taxonomy (NCBI): domain Eukaryota; kingdom Metazoa; phylum Chordata; class Hyperoartia; order Petromyzontiformes; family Petromyzontidae; genus Petromyzon; species Petromyzon marinus. Next base: position 22,891,988 of record NC_133683.1, on the reverse strand, counting down.
GCTCTAGACAACCCACCTAGAGCTCTAGAGAGCCCATCTAGAGCTCTAGAGAGCCCATCTAGAGCTCTAGAGAGCCCATCTAGAGCTCTAGACAACCCATCTAGAGCTCTAGAGAGCATCCCCAGCAAGTGCTGTACACGAGCATTATCTGTTATTATGCGCTAACAAAGCCTCTGATTCTACAGCTTTGGTAAAAAACGAAGCCAAGTTTACTTTCACGAATATGAGAATTTGGAGCCAGCTATAGCAGAACCAAGGTGGCTCGAACTTCGTTTCGAGTCATCCCGTACGGATAGTACAAAAACATTTTTTTTCCACTAGCAGCGGGAACCAAATGTTAGCAATCATGCCACACAAGAATCTTAGCAGGGCTCATTAATTTCTGGAGAGTTGAAGAAAATAACTCAGCTGTGAAAATGAAAAACATTCGGAGAGTGGCTGCAGAGAGAGAGAGAGGGCTTTTCCCATGCAGGGGCAGGCATCCCCATTACACAGCGGCTAAGTGACCCGTCATTCCTCAATCAACCACAGCACTCAACCCACCATGCCTTTGCGAATCTGAATGTGAATAAATCAGACATGTCAAAAGGTGGTCCCCCAAGAAAGTCACATTAATCCTAAATGTTTTCTTACTGCTGGCTATATATTACATGGCCATGTCATGCTACACATGTGAGTGTGCATGCACGGATGGATTATGTCGGCATGCATTATATAATGTTGATCGTTTTATATATTTATATACTTATAAAAACAGCAATCTGTAATTTACTCACCCAGGAAACCCTCTCGGGACCCTCAAGACACCCTTTTTGAAAGAGTGGCCTCTTTTAAATATATATCATCGATAAGTTTGGCCAATACCATCGATGAGTGTTTGGCTTGATGCAAGAGGGTACTGGAGAGTCCAGAGAAAACTGCACATACATGGTGGGGGGCGCGGCCATTTCCAGGCCACATTGCAGCCCCATGCCTACAGCACCTGGCATGCCCAAGCGGTTACTGATCCAAGTACTGTACTAGCAAGGCTAAAGCCTGCTTAGCTTCAGAGAGCTGATGAGATCTGGCACATTTAGGGTTTCTATGGCCAAAGGATAACAACTGGCAGGGAAAGATAATGTTTCAGCTTGCGGGTACTGTCGTACGATGCCTTTGGAAAGGTTTGTCATTGAATATGCTCATTGCTCTCTGCCCAATCAGCATAGATTTATTTTCTCACCTAAATATTGTAGCTGTTACAGTATTGAATGTTAATCAGTGCGTGTATATATATGATACGCTTCGTGTCAGGAAGCTGAAAGTGCCAATACGCACAACAATACATGGAAACGTAAATGATAAGTCATTTTCCAAGAATATCTTTGCTCGACTCTAAAACAAACAAGGTGACATAAACTCTGATACTGTTCACTGATAACAGAAACTTGCCTTATTTTAAAATAGCAAATATGATAAGAGTAGTGAAAAACGGTTTACTTTTCAAATTAAACATGGATCAAATAGCACGCAAAATAAGTCTACCGAGTCTGTATTGGATGATACAATGTTGCATTTGAGATCTGTACACGCGTTTAACCGTATTACCTCAAACTCCCTCTGTAATCAGTGGATGTGAGCCATAAATCTGATCAAATAAGTATCAAACAGACTGTTCGCATCCTGTGACAATTAACTACACACAGAGTTACACTCAATCTCGGAATGTTTGGTGAAAATTGTCCCTTCTTCGTAATGCACAAATGTATTAATCTGTTTTTATATTTTAAATAAAAAGTTACTTCACTTTATAATTGATTCCCTTCAAACACTAGCAATGGCTTAAACTACCTTTCCAGATAAAATACGAATTCAGTATCACTCTTCTTATTTGTGGCAATATCTGCAATTTATATTAACTGCCAGATATATAGGGTGTGGGGAAAAACTCCTATTACCTACGCCTCCAATCATTCCTATTATCTGCAACTAACATCGGATTCTCCATAACCGCATTGCGGAATAGCATCGTCTTATTATCCACAAAGGTTGTGTGTGTGTGCAAGTGGAATCGCATGGGAAGTTCATTTCCATTCTACGCGGGTTAATCACGGGTCTTCAGGGGCCATTTTCATTGGTAATTACTTATGGTAAATACGTCAAAACTACCATCATGCGCTAAAACAAATTGCATATATGTGGAGTTCGTCAAAAAATTAATATCTATTTGTTTATCAGCACGTGTTTTTTTTCAAGAAAAAATTGAGCAAATTCACATCAATTCAAAATGGTGCGAATGTTCTTCACGTGCCATCGTGGAACACAGGATCTGCGCTATTCGTTCCCCACATTACTGAGGGTGAGAGGAATTCTACTGTCTTGCAATAAAACATTTTTTTAATAGTACGTTTTGTCTTGTTGACTGTTCTCTGTGCTGACTTGTAGTAGTGCGCATTGAAGAGATTAGAAATTTGAGGCAAGAGCAGCAACTTACACACGGTGTTGGCAGAGGTTTAAAGTGGTTTCTGGTCGTCAATGTCAAGCTGTTTGCTTTCAGAGAAAGGAATTCAATGCAAATCTTCTTTCAAAGAAAGCAGCACATTACTGTGAGGTTGGCAAGGTGAAGAGCTTACGCAACATGATTCATCGATTGGTATTTATTCCCATTCGTCTTCGGTGTAACTTGGTGTATGTTAAGTCAAGTCACTATAACCCAGTCCTCATAACCCACCACGATGTGTCTTTCCGCATTTACCAAATGACTCCCAGTTCAAATACAAGTGAACGCTGCACGTGTCCCTTGATTATTAAACTCGCCGCACGTGACGCGCTGAGCAATTAACGCTTTTGCATCACGTGGAACACGCGTACATGCACACACAGATATTTATTTCACCAACTACTTGTTTCCTCCCTTAACATCTTAAATCTTCCTTCAAGAAACATCCTGAAGCAGAATATTACTGCGAAACACAACTGCCTTTGCAAATGTGACTTATAACTTTGATCCACATATATCTATGGTTCAATTTTAATGTGGAAAATTTATTGAGGGACTGTGTGATGTTTTGGTGTGGTCTGGGACTGTTTTTGCTGCTTTTCTGCCTTACCCAAACATGGGAATTGGTGTACTTGTTCATTTTGAACGTATATACTTTTATCGATTTTTTTATTTTATTTTCGTAAATTTCTTATCTTTCCTATACTTTGCACTCCTATCGTGTTTTTATATTGTTTGTTGTAACGTACTGACCTGCCCCTACTGGACATATGTGAAAAGAGCTTCATAGCTCATGGGATTTCTCCAGGATAAAGATTGTGAATATGAATCGGCTTGTGGCACATGTTTAACAATCACCGTGCACGTGCAGCGTGGAACGAGTGAATTTTCATTTGAATGCGGAGTGAATTGGCAAGTACGGAAAGACATAGCATGGTGTGCCACGAGGACTGAAGTTTGGGAAACCCTGCCATAACCTACGTGTAATATGATTCTTTTAATTGTTCATAAGCCAGAGCATTAATTCAAAAATAATCCCATTGCCCGTGCCTCTTCAGTGTATGAAAACAAGATGGCACATATAGCATGGGAACAAGATGGCACATATAGCATGGGAACAAGATGGCACACATAGCATGGGAACAAGATGGCACATATAGCATGGGAACAAGATGGCACATATAGCATGGGAACAAGATGGCACATATAGCATGGGAACAAGATGGCACATATAGCATGGGAACAAGATGGCACATATAGCATGGGAACAAGATGGCACATATAGCATGGGAACAAGATGGCACATATAGCATGGGAACAAGATGGCACACATAGCATGGGAACAAGATGGCACATATAGCATGGGAACAAGATAGCACATATAGCATGGGAACAAGATGGCACATATAGCATGGGAACAAGATGGCACATATAGCATGGGAACAAGATGGCACATATAGCATGGGAACAAGATGGCACACATAGCATGGGAACAAGATGGCACATATAGCATGGGAACAAGATAGCACATATAGCATGGGAACTAGATGGCACACATAGCATGGGAACAAGATGGCACATATAGCATGGGAACAAGATAGCACATATAGCATGGGAACAAGATGGCACATATAGCATGGGAACAAGATGGCACATATAGCATGGGAACAAGATGGCACACATAGCATGGGAACAAGATGGCACACACAGCATGGGAACAGATGGCACATATAACATGGGAACAAGATAGCACACATATAGCATGGGAACAAGATGGCACACATAGCATGGGAACAGATGGCACACATAGCATGGGAACAGATGGCACATATAGCATGGGAACAAGATGGCACATATAGCATGGGAACAGATGGCACATAGAGCATGGGAACAAGATGGCACATATAGCATGGGAACAAGATGGCACATATAGCATGGGAACAAGATGGCACATATAGCATGGGAACAGATGGCACATATAGCATGGGAACAAGATGGCACATATAGCATGGGAACAGATGGCACATATAGCATGGGAACAAGATGGCACACATAGCATGGGAACAAGATGGCACACATATAGCATGGGAACAAGATGGCACACCATTGCATGCTGAACATTTTAAGGCCATCGACAGACACGTAACATTTTAAGAATGCCGGCAGATCCATAACACGCAAGAACTCGTGTGCGATTTTTTTTAAATACCATTCTTAATTGCATGGGTTTAACAAGCTTACAAAACGACATTGCAAAAAATTTAACACTGGTGAAAGTGAAATGTGATGCAGATGTCTCAAGTGTTTCACCACTACCACCGCCACGACCACTTTATTTTTATGTTTTTATTATTATTAACAGGGACATTATGGTTGTTGAGAATAACAAGAAAACAATAGAATGTTCATGATACCACCTCTGAGGCACAAAAACATTGGGGCATATCATGGCAAGAAGAGGAATATCTCACAATAGCAGATTATCAGAGAACTACATCAAATTACATTGTTTTGAGTGGTGTATTACGATGGATCTGACAAGGAAGAGGCTTTTAATGTCACTGTATTTCCCAGGACAGCCACCTCAACAAGAGGATGAACCCAGGAAAGCCAGGACAGATGGCAACCATAATCAAACCTCATATATAAACTAAAGAGGTCGTTGCCCATTTGATTCCATGTAATGGATAGTGTTATCACAGATGTGCATTCATGTCATTGAGACTTTAAGACACATTGTTCTATGCTAATTTTTGAAATCAACATTATGCACCCTTCCACTGTGAACAGAACCTTTGTTTTCCAAAGGTAACCAAAGTCTACATTTTATGACTCCAAGCAGTGTATCCATGAAAATATATCCACTGCTGGATGAGAGCCTGCTCACACTTTTGGCCACTGCACTGTTGAAATATGAGCTATATATGTATTAATTATTTAATAGCAAATGTGTATAATTTCACTTCAAGAGAAGCCAACAAAATAATAAATAAATAAATTGCATTGAAACATTATCCCGCTTCTAACTTTAAAGTTCCTCAAAGTATAGCCAAAAGAGATGCAATGCTTAGCCAGGGGGGTCATGTGAAAGCACGAGAACATGCTGTCACATCGCACAGATTGACTGCGACCTGCCAAGTCACGGCGAGGAGCAAGAAATCAAGAGGAGCAGGTGACGGTTGCCATCGATATGGGTCGTGGCATGGTCCCAGGGACAGCCCTGCTTTGCAAAAAGAAAAACAGTATTGTCTCAGTGTGTTCTCACCTGGTTATAAATAAATGGAATTGACTTATTACCGTTGGCTTTCTTAAGTCCCCGTGGTGTACAAAACTCAACGGCTCAAGGTCAATAATCCATTGTCGTCGATGCCACCACACCCACCCCATTACCATTGATGCCATCTTCACTCCCTTCCTTCTGCGATACATCACAGATGTACACCCAGCATCTGTGGTGTGCCCGTGCCTCCACCCACCATCTGCCTTCAGGTCTTTCCCGTGGTCACCGATCTCTGGGCGCTACTCCAATTCCTGTCTCGGTAAACTGCCCTCCTCGATCACACGCACAGAACACGTCTCCACCTGTCGCAACCTCCATTCAACAGCTACAAACAAGACAAAAAAAACACACGCATTTCGGGCTCTCTCTCTCTCCAGCGTACGGCAAGTCTGCGCAAACCACACGTCCAAGTTTAAGTCTGTGAGCCATGCGATAGCTTCGGAAGTTGCGCGACTAATACTGCTCAGTCCGCCGGAGAGCGGGCATAGGATGCAAGTCATTCGCAATATGGTCCATTGTCTAGTTCAAGTGTCCGCAGTCACACTGTGGATTGTCTTTAAATCTCCACTTGTGGAGGAGGTGTGCGCAGCGACCAGATGCTGTTCTGAAACGGTTAGTTGAGCACTGTAGTTTTCTTTGCAGATCGCTCTGTTTGGGCACTGTTTTCGTGCAAGTCACTACATTAAATATGAGCGATCATCGTGGTAACTTGAATGGTCACGTCAGTTATGATGCTATCAAGCCCGAAGATCTACTTTGTAAGTTGCGTGGGGTTTTGACGGCTGTGCTCTACAGTTTTCCGTCGTGTTGTTTTAGAAGCTCCCATCACAGGAGACGTCGCACATCGCGCCGAACAATTATCGCGGTACAACCCTAAGCGACGTCGGAGAGTCCGACAGCACCCTGAATCCAGTGGCGTCACGTGCTTCTGCATGGGCCTCGGAGCGAGAAATCAATTCGCCCCCCACCCCCTGTTATAATTCCACTCCCCACCACCTAGCCCACCTCTTTACAGCCCGGCACATGGGCCCCCATCAGCCCGCGGTGCCCTGGTGCAGTTGCACTGCCTGCAAACTTGATAGCTTTAGCCAATGCGCTCAGTCCATTCACTGTCAGTTCTGTTGCTGCACGCTCCGAGCGCACGGGGGAAGAACGCACGACTTGGAGGACACCTACTGGAAGAAGCGTCTCTGGCACGACACGCGCATCAGTGCCAAGACCACACGATGCTCTCATTACCCCGCTGCCTGATTAGAAAGCCGGAGAAAACCAACAGACTACTTGGGTGGTTCGGTGTCCTCTATTTTGGTCTAAACAAACACACGCGCCCACACGCGACGTCACGTAAGGTGACCTCAAAATAAACATTCTGCTTGGGGGACTGCGTTGGACATATATACACTTCGCTGCAAGTGACCAAAGTAAATGACGATGCACTGCAATTGACAACTGCTTTTTTTCTAACCCTTCATTAGCCTGCGACCAATTCACCCGAAACGTGCTCCATTTCGAACGGATCTAGTAAAGCTAAGCAGGTTGGAGCCTGGTTGGTACTTAGCGGCTGGCCACCAGGGACATACCCCCTATTCCCCCCCCCCCCACTCCTCCACATGCCAAACACTCAGTCATGGAAATGATTGAATATTATAATGCAGGGCCGTCTAAACAAAAATATTGACACTCATTGAGATTTCCCAGGTTAAATAATGGGAGTTTTTATTTTATTTCGTCTATCTCAACTATGTTTATGAAATGAAAGTTAACCAAAATCAAAGTAGCGATCCATAAGAGTTGACCATACAATTAAAAGAGGCATTTTCTTTTGCTTAATTGAACTCAAATATCTTGACAAATTCTAGATTTGAAGCTTTCGTGACTGCAAGGATCCATACTCTTTGGTTCTATTCGGTAAAGTCACGTAGGTAAAAAATAAAACAACAAAAATCACGACATCGGCCACAACACAAGTAGCCTTCTTCAGGTGAAGGAACAGAACTGTCGGGACGACAGTATTATTGATGGTGAATGATGATGATGATGATATCTAGTGAGCAACTGTCCACTCTTACTCATTCCCTGGAAACATCTTTGAAACTGAGACAGGAGATCAGCTTTGTGAGGCCCTGTGAGCTCAGCAGCTCTGTTGCAAGGGCTACCACAGCAGTCCAAGACTGTCGGGTGAGAATCTTCAAACTAAAAAGAGCAAAAAACTAAAAAATAATGTACGTGTAGGCTTTCGCGACCAATTTGATCAATAAGAGGTTTTATTTGGGTTAGATTGCGTAAATATATAAATGTGTCGTTCAACCAGACACAGCCAATTAGTAAGGTTTGTCACCTAAACAAAACTTTCCAATTCGTTACGAGTACAGCACACCGGTGTGTTGGAGAGTAAACCCACAACATTTAGAATTCAATTAAAGTACGACGTTTCGCCAGTAACTACAACTAGCATCATCAGGCGACAGCCAGAATTGTGGAGAAATCCTCCTGTTTCGTTCTTAAATAGAGGGATAAATGTGATGTCGTCACTTGTGAGCCAATCAGGTGCAAAGGCCAGAGGGAAGGTTAATGAATGCATATAAATTACAATGGAATCCCATTACCGGTTGGGTTACTCATATGCTAATCAACATACATTATGTATGCACATTATGCATGCACAATATCCGATACATGCGGAATCATAGTGCAAAAAGGACAAATAATGAACAGTGCAAGAAAACAAATTAAAAACAGTATAAAAAATCATGTCACAGATATATCTGAATAAACCATACATACAGCCCCTAGAGATGATGGAGCTCAGCTTATAGTATTTGCAATTGTAGCAGAGGACATCTTGCACATGGCCTTAAAGCACATGGCTCGAGACGGTAAGTTATTTATAAACTAAATCTCCCGAAGCTCTTTACCGGGTATCAAAAGTTTACATGATCTCTAAAAGTTTACTATTCATCCATAGGAAATCATTATTAAGATGATATTTCATAATTATTGATGATGATGGTGATTATTAATACTGTATTATGAGTATTTGATTATACGAGATCGGGACGACAGGATTGCAAAGGCAGCTGCTATTAATTTCCGACAGATAACGTTTTATTTTTATCCCTACGTTGTTAACGATGGACCAAAAGACATGAAATATTATCCACAGGACTTACGACAAAGCCACGGGCGATGGCAGTGACGTCCATGATGTAATAGTTCACAGAAATAGATTTTTAATTAGCTCACAAAGGAGTTGATTTTATATATTTTTTTCTTTTTCTCTAATGACCCGATTAGGTAGAGTTTGGCGATTGTGTATTTGATTTATTTAATGCTCGATCATTATAAGCTGTAAAATATTACTACAATTACGTGTGATTTGGTTCGGAGTGGAAGAATAACCTTGAAAGGGCTTTTGTGTTGTGGGTAGGCAGCAGCTTGAAAGGGCCCTTGCTCTGCGTATGTTTTGCCGAATGTACTCACACGGTAAGGTCAAGGTGAAAATGCTGGGGTGTCTGCACTTCTAATGGATGTTGTGGATTTCACGACGCCACGCTCACGAGCGAACAAAGTGCCCAGTATATGTATTGCACAGGTTACCGCCAGGGAGAAGGGTAACCCATGGGAATAATACCTGCAGCTAAACGTGCAAACATCAGTGCAGTGCAAGATTCAAAGTCTGCGGTTGTAACGCATTCTGGAACATACAATGCGTAAATGATTGTTTTACCCTCATTGGCCGCCGCAAATTCAGCTCTGTTAATGTGGAAGAGTAAAAATGTTCGTCTCATAATGAAACGCGATGCACGCGCGTGGACTGGCGTTGTCACCTGTCGTGACTTTTCTATTGTGGGACCTCCTCTCCTTGAGGGATATATTCGATAACACTGCGTTCTCACTGGTGCACAATCAAAAACGAAGACAAAAACTCAACACATTCGTCCATTGCACTGCCTTAAAAGGGAAGAAAATGTATATGAGATGTTTCAGGCAACGGCACTGCATCATCGCACATCAACTGTGCTACCTCTTTTTGAGGTAGCTGTCTTTGGGACGTTAGAAGTCCCAGTTTTTGCCTCTTACTGTACATGTACACCACTACACGTGGTTCTCCATTCTTCCAGTATTGTGACGATCTTCTTCCCATTAAAACTTCCCAGGTGTTTTTTATACGTCGGACGTGACAACCGTAAGTCACATGATGCAGGAATAACGTAGGAATGCTCAAGAGTTTAACGGTGCACACTGCATATTATGTCGCCTGCCTGTAGCTATGTACACTGCATACCGGTATCAGTTCGGTTGCCGGTCCAGAAGTGCCCCAATAACTCAGACTATCAGACGAAGGAATGAAAGGCGTTCCCTGAAAAGCGAACTTTTCGTGTCCGCGGCACATATAGCTGTGTCAGCAGAGATTCATCAATCACAGAGATCTTTAAGTTAAGGAGCAAACCAAATGAGGTTACGTTCCACGTGGCAATACGTAAGGTCTAGACTTGCTCCTGCTTTACGATTGGCAAGCACCAAAATAACATCTAACCTTTTCCTCTCCCTTAACCTGGATCAGACTAAGCTTGTAATACATTTAATGTGGTGGCATTTAAACAGCGCAGTATTTTTTTGCCAAGGTGGTATGTGTTACATCGGAGTACTATAACGGAAAACTATTTGATGTCGTAGTTCTGTTGATGCTCCAATAGTATGTATGGGTATTAAGACAGTATGTACAGTGAGGGAAAAAAAGTGTTTGATCCTCTGCTGATTTTGTACGTTTGCCCACTGACAAAGAAATGATCAGTCTATAATTTTAATGGTAGGTTTATTTGAACAGTGAGAGACAGAATAACAACAAAAAAATCCAGAAAACCGCATGTCAAAAATGCTATAAATTGATTTGCATTTTAATGAGGGAAATTAGAATTTGACTCCCTCCCAATCATAAAGATTTCTGGTTCCCAGGTGTCTTTTATACAGGTAACGAGCTGAGATTAGAAGCACACTCTTAAATGGAGTGCTCCTAATCTCAGCTTGTTACCTGTATAAAAGACACCTGTCCACAGAAGCAATCAATCAGATTCCAAACTCTCCACCATGGCCAAGACCAAAGAGCTCTTCAAGGATGTCAGGGACAAGATTGTAGACCTACACAAGGCTGGAATGGGCTACAAGACCATTGCCAAGCAGCTTGGTGAGAAGGTGACAACAGTTGGTGCGATTATTTGCAAATGGAAGAAACACAAAAGAACTGTCAAACTGTCAATCTCCCTCGGCCTGGGGGTCACCAAGAAAACAATTGGTAACACACTACGCCGTGAAGGACTGAAATCCTGCAGTGCCCGCAAGGTCCCCCTACTCGAGAAAGCACATATACATGCCCGCCTATGACCCTTAGAACACCATCCCCACCGTCAAACATGGAGGTGGAAACATTATACTTTGGGGGTGTTTTTCTGCTAAGGGGACAGGACAACTTCACCGCATCAAAGGGACGATGGACGGGGCCATGCACCGTCAAATCTTGGGTGAGAACCCCCTTCCCTTCATGTTTGACGGTGGGGATGGTGGATGGGTATTCCAGCATGACAATGACCCAAAACACACGGCCAAGGCAACAAAGGAGTGGCTCAAGAAGAAGCACATTAAGGTCCTGGAGTGGCCTAGCCAGTCTCCAGACCTTAATCCCATAGAAAATCTGTGGAGGGAGCTGAAGGTTCGAGTTGCCAAACGTCAGCCTCGAAACCTTAATGACATGGAGAAGATCTGCAAAGAGGAGTGGGACAAAATCCCCCCTGAGATGTGTGCAAACCTGGTGGTCAACTACAAGAAACGTCTGACCTCTGTGATTGCCAACAAGGGTTTTGCCACCAAGTACTAGGTCATGTTTTGCAGAGGGGTCAAATACTTATTTCCCTCATTAAAATGCAAATCAATTCATAACATTTTTGACATGCGTTTTTCTGGATTTTTGTTGTTGGTATTCTGTCTCTCACTGTTCAAATAAACCTACCATTAATATTATAGATTGATAATTTCTTTGTCAGTGGGCAAACGTACAAAATCAGCAGGGGATCAAATACTTTTTTCCCTCACTGTATGTGTAGATCTGATAATACTTTATATATGTTATGAATGTAATACTAATAAGAAGAATGCCATTTATTTTCACAGGAGAGCCTCAATTAGCTGCAACACATTTTAGGAGCATCCTGCATTGAAATACTAGGACCTCCTCCAGGAACTGGAATCGCAGTAGTATCTACTCAGAGCTCCTCACAGGTAGCTTAAATCCACAGACCAAATTTATAAAAAAATATTGAGTGTGTGGACTGACTCATTGTTGTAATGCCATCTCCTGGCAAAGTCGCAGCCCCACACCTCGTAAAAATTCTTACAATGTTATAACATTTTCACAATAACTCTTTATGCAATCCTCCAGAATGAAAATGTTGATGGATGTGGCGAAAATTTCCACGCAATATGCAGTTTAGCGGGAAAGTGAACCCAAGCACCTCAGGGGCCAACTGAGGACTCATGGAGCTGTATACAATAAGTCAAACTTTAAAAAAAGAATGTCAGCAGGCACATGCAGGAGCATTTATTTCATCATCATCATCATTCTCATCGCCCTACAATTTCACTGTCTACCGATGCGCAGGTGTTTTTTTAGTTTTCACGACTGTGAAATTCTAACCCGTCAAAGATCGTTTAAAGCTAAAGTACTGTACCATCGCAGCCTACATCCAGCAGAAAAAATCAAAAGGCAGCTAAGCACACAGCGCTCTATTACAGATGTGACATGCCCAATTCTAATTGTAAAGACAATTCCGCCGTATAAATAAGTGGGGATAGCGCTGACGCAGGTTTCTGCATATTAGTCTTCAATCTCCAACGCAGTGACACAAATCGCCGACAACCCATAGCATCGGCGACGCGCAGTTGCTCAGCCCAGCGTGACCGATGAAATAAGCAATGAGCTTCTGTCGTTTGCCTCAAAGGGTTCCTTTAGCGGCAATTATTTGCCATTAATATTTGTTTTAAAAAATCCTCTTGCTCATTTCTGTTTGCTGGTTAAACCGCCAAAGAAAAATAAATCATTATCGTCGAGTTCAGGTTCTAACCGTGCACATCAGTACGGTTCAAGGGGAATGTCTGATGATCAAAGAACCATAATGTATGCACCTTCATTCGAGAAAGTGTCGCGAATTATAAAACGAAGATAGATTACGCAAACGATTGCTTGTATGAGAAGGAGAGGGGGAAAGTACAATTGCTTAAAGGAAAGTTGTGCAGCGAACATGTGGTTGTCTTGTTCACAGATTATTAAACTTGACAGAGCAGCTGTCAGTTTGTGACCCAGTTTTCCAAGTTGTAAGCTTCTGTAAGCAATCACAATGTTTCACTTGGTAGCAAGTTGCTGACATGACTGCAGTTATTGTGCCGTCTTTAAAAAGGACACCACGTGTTCTTGTGGAGGGTAGCGCTGGAGCCAGTTTCACGTCAGTATTTGCGGTGATGCAACAATCCATATTGCCCCTGCAAGTGAGCATATTTCATCCTCTATCCCCACTTCGCCAGGCGATGTAGGAGTGTCATTATTGTGTAGTGGATTGAACTTAATAACAACGTAACTAGTGTAGTTAGCCTGTTGGTCACCACCAGGCTAACTGCACTAATAACAACGTAACTAGTGTAGTTAATCTGGTGGTCACCACCAGGCTAACTGCACTAATAACAACGTAACTAGTGTAGTTAGCCTGTTGGTCACCACCAGGCTAACTGCACTAATAACAACGTAACTAGTGTAGTTAATCTGGTGGTCACCACCAGGCTAACTGCACTATAATGACAACGTAACTAGTGTAGTTAGCCTGTTGGTCACCACCAGGCTAACTACACTAATGACAACGTAACTAGTGTAGTTAGCCTGGTGGTCACCACCAGGCTAACTGCACTAATGACAACGTATCTAGTGTAGTTAGTCTGGTGGTCACCACCAGGCTAACTACACTAATGACAACGTAACTAGTGTAGTTAGTCTGGTGGTTACCACCAGGCTAACTGCACTAATGACAACGTAACTAGTGTAGTTAGCCTGGTGGTCACCATCAGGCTAACTGCACTAATGACAACGTAACTAGTGTAGTTAGTCTGGTGGTTACCATCAGGCTAACTACACTAATGACAACGTAACTAGTGTAGTTAACATGGTGGTCACCATCAGGCTAATTGCACTAATGACAACGTAACTAGTGTAGTTAGCCTGGTGGTCACCATCAGGCTAATTGCACTAATGACAACGTATCTAGTGTAGTTAGTCTGGTGGTCACCACCAGGCTAACTACACTAATGACAACGTAACTAGTGTAGTTAGCCTGGTGGTCACCACCAGGCTAACTACACTAATGACAACGTAACTAGTGTAGTTAGCCTGGTGGTCACCACCAGGCTAACTACACTAATGACAACGTAACTAGTGTAGTTAACCTGGTGGTCACCATCAGGCTAATTGCACTAATGACAACGTATCTAGTGTAGTTAGCCTGGTGGTCACCACCAGGCTAACTGCACTAATAACAACGTAACTAGTGTAGTTAGCCTGGTGGTCACCACCAGGCTAATTGCACTAATAACAACGTAACTAGTATAGTTAGCCTGGTGGTCACCACCAGGCTAACTGCACTATAATGACAACGTAACTAGTGTAGTTAGTCTGGTGGTTACCACCAGGCTAACTGCACTAATGACAACGTAACTAGTGTAGTTAACATGGTGGTCACCATCAGGCTAATTGCACTAATAACAACGTAACTAGTGTAGTTAGCCTGGTGGTCACCATCAGGCTAACTGTACTATAATAACAACGTAACTAGTGTAGTTAGTCTGGTGGTCACCACCAGGCTAACTGCACTATAATAACAACGTAACTAGTGTAGTTAGCCTGGTGGTCACCATCAGGCTAACTGCACTAATGACAACGTAACTAGTGTAGTTAGTCTGGTGGTCACCACCAGACTAACTACACTAATGACAACGTAACTAGTGTAGTTAGTCTGGTGGTCACCACCAGACTAACTACACTAATGACAACGTAACTAGTGTAGTTAGTCTGGTGGTCACCACCAGGCTAACTGCACTAATGACAACGTAACTAGTGTAGTTAACCTGGTGGTCACCATCAGGCTAATTGCACTAATGACAATGTAACTAGTATAGTTAGCCTGGTGGTCACCATCAGGCTAACTACACTAATGACAACGTATCTAGTGTAGTTAACCTGGTGGTCACCACCAGACTAACTACACTAATGACAACGTAACTAGTGTAGTTAGTCTGGTGGTCACCACCAGGCTAACTGCACTAATGACAACGTAACTAGTGTAGTTAACCTGGTGGTCACCGTCAGGCTAATTGCACTAATGACAACGTAACTAGTGTAGTTAGCCTGGTGGTCACCACCAGGCTAACTGCACTATAATAACAACGTAACTAGTGTAGTTAACCTGGTGGTCACCATCAGGCTAATTGCACTAATGACAACGTATCTAGTGTAGTTAGCCTGGTGGTCAGCACCAGGCTAACTACACTAATGACAATGGAACTAGCGACCACGGACCGGGACCACAGCTCAGGTCCAGGTCCACGTGTTGGGAGACTCGTTGAGCGGAGAACGGAGAACGTAGAGCGTAGACGAAGGTTTCTTCAGGATGAACAACAATGCCAGTCCCTCTGGAGACCCGACTTAGATCCTCTGCGGCGTGGCTGGCTCCGCCCTTGGCCACGACCACCTTCCAGAATCCTCGAGCAGGATCTGGACCCTGATCACGTGACCATCCCTAGCCCCCGCTTGGGGCCCTTTGTAGACTAAATCGGTCACGTGTCCTCTCGGGTCAACCAGAGTGCCATGGCCTTGAGTAACATCGTTCCTACGGCCGGCACTCCCACACCCTGTCCTGTAGGGCTGGCACTGCACGCCGAGCGTGGTGCCATCCATCAGCGCTATGAATCAGAGCTTACCGGGCCCCTCTAGGGCCGGTAGTGCACAGTGACATCCCGCGATGTCACGACAATTGTAATACAGCACCATGGAGGTTATAGTTGGTGGACCACACAAATGTTAAGATGCTGAACCCTGGCTTACAAGGAGAAGATAGGCCAGCAAGTGGACTCATCGCCATCTGTTTCTACCGTACGGGTAGAACCAGATGGCGATGTTGTACCGTTCACACACATGTGGTGTTTGGGTGCTCTGGCTGGGTTTTTTTTGGTGCTCTGGGTGCTCTGGTTTCCTCCCACATGTATCATCTATGTATGTATGTTATATGTATGTTGAACTTCTTTCGCACAGTACGTAGCCAACCATTATAATCGGTATAAGCACCCAAAGATTGGCTGAAATAAATATTAAAATACAACCCCAATTCAGGACCTTTGTTAAAAAAGTCCTTAGACTCAGTGTGGCTTTCCTGGATAAATAAGTAATCATCATGATTATTTTAAATTGCATCATGGGATCATGAGAGATGCAATACCTGAGATGACAATTAGGATGATTTGTGATGATGCAATGCTATAGAACGGAAAACAATCGTACATATGATAAACTTTAGAAAATGTTGTTCTGTTTTTGTTTACTTCAAAATAAAAACATATCGTTTTACTGAAAAAGGAGTATATTATTACTTTAACATTTAATCCCATATATTCACATATGCGTAAAGAGGAAAGCATAGATTGACATATTACTATGCACAAGCTGAGATGGACATGATGCAAATCCTGAATATACCAAACACAGTGCAATGCTGTGGTATATTTGTGAATGACACGCATTTTCTCTCCCTGCTTTATACATTTATTTTATTCGCAGCAGCAGTGACACAAAAAAACAACAAAACATAAACCCATCACGGGACAAAATGTCACGAGGCTCGCCTCACTGCTTGTTATTTAGATGCCGGTGGTTGTGGACTTGATGCCAGACTTATTAACATAATTGCAATGCCACTCAGCAAGCTGGGGCAACTCATTTGCAACATTTAATTAACACCAACACATTTCCAGGCTCGTTCCGAAGGACAAGCTTTTTAATGTTTATTATTTACAAAATTTCAAGGCACCAAACACATTAACTGGCTCGCCATGTAGCTGGGAACTGTCGCTTTCCTGCACAGGGTTCCAAGACTTATAACTTGTAAGACGAGGCCCCGCTGCGATAACTCGTCATCGTCACTCGATTTTCCCAGTTTTTACTTTTAAAATATACATCCATTGCCAGTGCGATATTTTTCGTTTATGGTTTACAGGAGATATACATTAGTATGTAGCCTTTAACATATTGTCAGAGCAAATGCTGTTTGCAAGCACTCATTAACTCCGGCGCATTAAATATAAGGGATGGTGAGGTTAGCGCTGCACCCAACTGCATCTGTCTCCACGAGTGCCATATTTCCTCATCGCACCAGGGACTAATTTAAAGCCATGTCAACCCTAGGGGAAGCCTAGGAATATGAACCAGCTACTCATGTCAACCTGGGCTGAGAATTGAACTCAGGTTACTGGGCTTGAAGAGCAGTTCAATAACCACGACACTGACACTCCCCATACAAACGTATAAATTCCTCCAGTGCCAATGAAGATTCTGAAAAGCAGACACACATGTGAACATGCGTTACATTTGTTAATACTGCTGGCAAGTTAAAAGTTCATCGGGAAGCTTACTTAGCAAATAAAAAAATACCAACAAAATGTTTACCTCTTAGAAAATAACCACTGCTAACGTTTCATGAAGTTTAATTTATTTAATCTATTCCAAAGGGATGATGGACCGAGTCTATACTTGACGGGGATTTTAACTCACAGTTTTCAAAGTGTGAGTCAAGTGTTCTACCACAGTGCCACCTGGCCAGATTAAATACTGTATACTCGGGTGTCTCCTGACATCCTGATTTGCAGCTGTTCCACCAATGTGTAAACATTCCCACGATTCATACAGTTTTCATAATATTTGAAGATTATTTTTTTCCCCAAAAAATCTCGCTTACTACCGTAGTAAGCGACTTCCGAGACACATCGAGTAGAAGGCTTCTTATTTATTAAGAGCACATTGGGTGATTCATTGTGTAACGCAGCTACACATAGGCGATCCTAACACTCACAGCCCCATCGCCGGCATACAACTACGCAGCTGTCCGACTAGCGTAGCGACAGCGGCGGAGAGGGCCTTGCAGCAGATCAGCCGCGTGGTCGGGAAACGAAGAGATGACGACGGGCAGCGACGCAGCCAGGACCCAGGACTCCAAACAGCACCGAACCTCGGTGCTGTTCGGCCCCCCTTATATACACCCCGGCGCGGCCAAGCTCCACCTCTGGCCACGCCCCCTTCCAGAACCAACGTGCCGGTTCCCGGAGCTTCTCGACTGACTCCGCCTTTCACCTTTACCCCAGACACGCCCCCCTTATAATAAGGCGTTACGCAATGCAGCCATCACCGCAATTACCACTCCAGGCCGACAGGTGTCACCCTGTCATTACACTACTTTAGACCCTCAGAGAACGAAAGTAAAGAACTTCTTTACGCTTTGCCAAATTCCCGGTTTAAGAGTGCTGCCGTGTTGTCATCATGTGACAACAATTGGAAACAAATAATTGTACATTTAGTACCTGGGATCATCGCCCACTTACCTTGGAGTAAGCCGCTGTAGTCTGCGCTCCTTCAACAGACAAATGGCAAAACTACACTCTCTCTTGAGGTCTGTCGTGGCAATCAGAACTCGCCATTGACATTTAGTTCCTCAACATATTGCCATACACAAGAATACAATAGAATGTCGCATTTACAGGGCATTTTTTTAATAAAATGGCATTGACATATAATACAGAATTGAACTACTCTTACGATTAAACGTACAGGAATATAAATAACCTATTACAGAGTAGATTATGTATGTTTATCACTTTATATTGATCATCCAATTAATTGAGCCCTTATCAACCAATACAACTTTTCCATTCTTCAGCAGCGCTAGCACTGTCACCAAAATCTACCGCGAGCTCTCCTCTGCTTGAGATTTTCACTTACAGAATTTGCAGATCTGTTGCAAAATATAAATCAAATTGAAAAACTCTGGACTAAAAACACCTACATCAGTGAAAAGCAGTAAAGTAATTACGTCTGAAGACCTCCCAAAAAAAGGGGCCGAAATGGCAAATTACAATCTAAACATATTAACAATTCAAGTAACACATGCATTGGTTCTTAATTAAATGATTATGGTCACAGTGAAATTATTTATCATGCATCAGCATGCAATATTTAACACTGGCCATATGACGAGGAGAGCCCTATCGCACACAAAAGATAAAGGTTAATCCGAACTCTCCACAGCAAGGTACTAGAGAGAAGACGTGCACAATTATGTTACTCTATTCATAATGTATCAACCTGCATGCGGGCGTCAACATATCAGTGCTCGAAGCACCAGGAGTATTTAAAACACCATACATACGACTGTGGACGACGTGTATGATATTCAACTTCACATCGACTTTCTTTAGCAAAGCATATATTTAAAATTTCGTCGCTGGACAGTGGGGTGGGGGGTGCAATTTGGCGGATGTTTCTGAGCAGAGATTGTGCCAGTGTATGACAGCGGGGGTAAACTAGGGTCCGCTATCACAAGTATACACTGGCTAGGTCCACACTAATCCACCATCCACGTGATGATTACCAGGCTGCCCAAGCACTCTCGCTGCCATTAGGCAAATCTAAAGCCAACACTGGCCCAGCGTACAGTAATTACAGCAGATGGCTTTCTAATTCCTAAGCAAACAATGTCCTGGGACCAAGGGTATGACTGCGAGCTGCAAGATAGAGCAGTGGGTCACAGATGGCCTTTTTTTCTACAACGCTGAAGTCGACAGCCATGTACCTCGACCCTGGCTCATCAGCTTGCTCGACTGTGAGTCTTGATGAGCCGATAGCCTTTGTGTACAAATACATCCCTGTTTTCAATCCACTGCTGGATGAGGGACCCTCCCCACACCATGCGGATTGTGGGGGTTATTTGACCATACTTCACCGCGTTTTGGTTCAGTGCGGGATTTATTAAAGCGGTGGGATTTTGCAGTACAGTACAACAATGGATTTGGCTTCACTGCTCCTCTGCTGCCCAGCACGGTCCCTTTTCTTGTCCTGTGGGTCTTACCTCCTGCCAGTTTCATTCATATAAACCTGTGCCACATCTGCAGATACAGGTACATGGTAAAGGTACAAAGGTACAGCCCTTACAATTGCTTGCTCACGTGATTGTCGGTGGACGGGCCTCTACTCGGGGGAACTCTCGAGAGCCCCTCCAGAGAGGCCCTATCCTACTCTTACACACTGGTCAGACGTCTTGGAAGAGGCCGGAGTACACACATGTCACCCCACCACAAGTCACCTACCACTGATCGACTTACCGTGGAGCCAGGCAACCCTGTCCAAAAGATATCTGGCAAGTAAAATACTGCACCTGGCAAAGGACAGTGAAGGGACAGGGCAAAAGCGGAGGGGTGACAGCCAAGGCATAAGCGGTAGCGTCACTACCACTGTGGTTAAAGGATGGATACGTACGGTGTGAAAAAGTTCAACATACGTACACAGTTGATAAGGATTGGTGAACTACTCTAGGTCGGTATATCTTACTTAACTTATGGAACTATGAACCAAATGTTATTTTGATTGGGTTGCAATTGACTGATGAGGATATTATATCATAGAACACAGAAAGATTGACGATTGGTATCTCACAAATAGCATCCCTTACAATACAAAATTGAAGCGTCTGAAAACTTGAATTTTATGCAGACCTCTAGAAAAAAATGCCAGTAGCCCAGGTATAAGACTATTTATTCTATGCAGATGAAGTTCCAAATGTCACATTTAAATCAATAAAACACTACTCTTTACAGTATGAACAAAGGGAGAACTCCTGAGCCAGATGGCATAAATGTGGACATCGCCACATGAAGCTGGACTAGAATTGTAAGCTAATGAGACTTTTACAGCCAAACACCCAATAGCCTCTTGTTGCGCGTGTAGACATTGTTCACGAAGATCATCAGGAACAGAACCAACCGCGGGAGCTTGCAGGATTGAGGAAAACCTTTCTCTCACATGGACCACGCACATGCTATTAATGTATTCTGGGTAAACACCAAATGCATTTAAATAACCAAAGTCCCTCGCCTTTGGTAGATTATACAAAAGCATTTGACTCATCCAAGGAATGCAATGCCTAAATAAGCAGAACAGCCGTGCTAACATTACACAAAGAGAATACTAAATGCACGTTCATTGCGAACCAGACAAGGTTGTTTGCCAAAGTTATTCACAGCAACATAAGATATTTTACAAAACTTAGATTGGAAAAAGGACTAAATGTTTGAGGCACAAAGCATAAACCATCTCAGATTGTCTGACAAAATGGCCATAATGACGTGCAATGGGAATTAACTGCAAGTAATGCTCAAATAACTGAATACAGAAGACTGCAAAGTTGGGCTCAAGATAAATACCAGTAGAATACAAACAATTGGAGATATCTGTTGAAGGATCACAACTAGAAAATACATGAGAGAATGTGTACCGAGGGCAACCATTGAAGGCAGACTGAAATTTAAATGATCGTGAATAGTAACACACTGATGAGTCTAAAGTAGAACGCTTATTTCTCAGATTCAATAACTACTACTAGTTCAGAAACAGTCACTCGTGCAACAAATTGAACAAAAACTGAAAAGTGCACAAAAAGTGTGGTGAGTTGCACGTCTGGAAATACATTGAGAGACAAAGAGCAACACATGGATTCAAGAACAAATCCAGGTGAATGTCATCATTTAAACTGTGAATTTGAGTAGGTGGGTTGGGGCAGGACACGATTGCTAGAAAGGATGGTGGCCAACGGTCAAGAATAATGATGGAGTGGCAGCCACTCTATGGAACGCTTCTAACAGTACATCATCCAAGGAGATGGAGTGATGAAATCAGCTCGTGTGCAGGAGCTAGTCGGATTATTACACCGCAGGATCACGACAGATGGCGGCAGCATGGGGTGGCCTTAATCCAGCAGTGGATTGACAGTTGCTGATGATAGTGATTGCATAGGTTAGTGCCATAGTGTTAAGTACATAACATTTGGCGAATGCGTGGTTGCTTTTGCAAGCACACGATAGCACATGTTGTACAGACTCACGCTGGAGGCCGGACTATGCGGTACAACTCCCACTGCCCCTCCAGGGACTCCTTGATCCAACCCTGACCCCCAACAATCAGGGTCCACACGATGACGCTGTTTTTCCACCAAAGTGCACACTTATTGCATCTGATGCACAGCCTACCAGGCCAAACTGTACTGCCGAGAAAAAGTGACATGGCCCATATCTCATTTCAAAGCAATACAAAACATTATTTGGCCAAGTCAAATTTCCCCATCCAGATTAATTGCTAATAAACAAGTTTTTCCTATAGGGAGGAAAACATTCCTTTAAGACAGACGTTGTGCATCTCAGTGAGTGAGAGAATAAATATGCATTATGAATTGCATTCTTATTATTTATTACTTAGCGCAGGGGTGGAGTGATGGCGCCACAATACTGACAACCTGAGTTTGATTCCTGCCCCATGGCTGACATCATTGTGGAGTGATGTGTGAATCGGCCCCAGGTCTCCCCACTCCCGCCTCCCCCAGCGTGGTGAAGCATGGTCAAACAATACCAATGACCAACAATGAAAGGGGAAGTCTTAATCCGCACCTCCGATTAGCACGGTTGGCTACGTACGGTATGGAAAAGTTCAACTAAAGTAATTCAGCAGTGGATTTAATAAAGAGCTGGAAGCTGTTATTATTATTATGTTATTATTATATTTATAGCAATATGTATATCAAAGTTATAAATCCCAGTGCTATGCAGAGCCCTTATTTCTGATGTAGCTTTGCTATTATAACGGTTCAGAACAACTTCCATTGCTCAGTAAAAGTGTCTCACCATACCTTCATGGTGTTTCATTCCCTGAAATGTATTGTTCACTTTGTGAGCATTGAAGTTCTGAACACGTTAACCTAAGTCCGTTTAAATAAGTATCTGCTTAAAAATCTTGCTCACATTTATGGACAAATTATAAGGTCCTCATGAGCACAAAGATCACTCAAACTTGTGTGCGCATGTGCTTTTCACCCGCCAACGTGAAATAAAGAAAACGGTCCAAGTTGTTGAGCATCAGCAGACATTGATAGTTTCCAAAGATTGCTGAAATCTCGGGCTTCAAATCTCAGGCTTTTAGGCTCAACGTCAT
This sequence comes from Petromyzon marinus, assembly GCF_048934315.1. Lineage (NCBI taxonomy): Eukaryota > Metazoa > Chordata > Hyperoartia > Petromyzontiformes > Petromyzontidae > Petromyzon > Petromyzon marinus. The sequence goes on along the minus strand of NC_133683.1, from coordinate 22,868,903 downwards.
TTCCAAGAGAGTGTGTGAATCGTCTTAAATGCAGTAGCCAAACATTTTTTTTATCTGCAAAGATCACATCAATTAAAGCCCTTAGCCTTAATGATCTTAATGGTGTAAAATTGGAGCTAAGAGCAAATAAATATTTATCCATGTGCAACAGCATGAGTGCCAAAAGTTGCCTGCGAAAATGACAGCTGTTCCCAAGTCTGATTATAACCCATGGATCACTAACCTACCAAAACAAGCAAATGAAAACTTTATTAAAATTTTTGTAAACATGCGTCAACATTACAGACTCTTGCAATGGCCAGTTTCAAAAGCTAACATTCCAAATTGACAGTTTAGCCACATTGTCGAGAGGTCGCCAGCCGCACGTTGAACGTACAATGAATGGATCATCCACACAAAAAAATCACCATAACCAGGATGCAACAGCAACAGTGTGTGAGCGCCGTCAAGCGATTCACAAAGTTAACAGCTTAAGTTGATACCCAAATGCGGACAGCACACAGGCCAGATGTCAGCCGATCAGCTGTTATTAATTGTGAAGAACAGCCTACATCTGGTATTTGTTCTGTGTACTTGTTTGGGTTGAATCAAAAGCCAATACCCCTGGCTAATACCTATTAAAGCGTCTACATGTGGCACTCGCATTAGCAGAGTGTGCAAGAGTGAGTGGAGGTGGCAGACACCATTTAATCTATTGGAGGATTGCAGGGGTCTCTTGGAAAATCAGATTCCGCGGAGGCCAAAGTTGCAGTAAAGGCCAAAATAATGTCGTGGGACTGTGAGAAGTAATCCTCTGGCTGACTCTGCAGGATGGATATGTGCGAGTGCGCCATGAAGTGCTGTCAGTGATAGCAATGCCATCATCTTTCTGAGCTCTTCTCTCATTCACTTAATCAGTTACTGCTATGAAACAACTAACACAAATGATTACCTATCATATGTAGAGCAAGTTTGTCCATGAAGCCAGTTATCATCATCATCACCATTCACTGCTGAATGAAGGTCTCCCGACGTTGTGAACACGTCCATGGTCTACAATGACAACAGCCCGTCAAACCCCAGTGGTCGCACCATCGTCAGGGTGACCATCATCTCTGACATGCTCTCTCCTCTGGCTGCGATTCCATCAACAGCTGAGTGCCTTGTCCATCTTCGTGGTCCCTTTAAGTGGTCACCCTTGGACTCTGGCAATTAAATAAACAGTGCAACTTAATTTGACTTGAGCTCACTATTTGGCGATGCTGTATTGGCAGTGGTGCACAAGTACAAACAAGAACACATCTCAACACATTCGTCAATAACACTCTGGCCTTAAAAGGAAAAGGAAGGGGCTCTCTTTGTGCAATGAAGATGGGCCAGTGCCTGAAATGCCACCGATGATGTGTTTTTTGTCTCATTGACGAATTTATTAATTTATTTTGTTGTTGTTAAATTGACAGCCTTTGCTGGGCAAGCCCACTTACTCTTCTTGGCCATCAATATGATTTGCATTTGTCCCCTGGCCCACGTGATCGTCTTCGTGCCTCGTGGTGTCATTTCTCGTGTGCTTCTTTTCCCTTCTCAGATTTGTTTCACTCCTCTGTCATTGATGATGATCCATGACACAGTTGACAGTGCTCACTGACCGAAAACTTTTGGCCTCACACACGTTGATATCCTGCTTTAAAAATGATCACTTTCAGCTTCACAAAAGCACTCCCTTCTCTTGCTAGATTGTGTCTTCAATTAATGGTTTCTATCCCCAATCTGCCATCAACAAATGCCCCTGGTGTGAGTATTATATACTGCGTTTTAGCAGTTGTGTCCTTGCACAAATAATGATTGTATTTTCATGAGCAAACGTGCTATTTATTTACATTTGTTTTGCTCATTGTGAGGTTGAGGTCAATTTGCAGCACGAGCTTGTGAAGTTGTCCAATCGTTTCACTACTCTAGTTCGTTAACATTGGTTGTTATAATGAGGCCAATTATATGGGTGAAAACAAATATTTTTGGGGGAAAAGTATTTGAATCGTTGTTAGATTTTTTTCAATTAATATTATTGATACAATTCAACATCACGCCACTTTGAAGTTCAGATGTTGGAGAACGCCTGGTACGTTCATCAGCTTGCCTGTAAATGTGAGCGTGTTTTTGCGTGAAAGTGCGTCATGTGAATACTTTTTAGGAAAAAAATGTAAATCCGAATGACATTAGAAGTGTGTTTGAATAATAGGGCCATGCAGGGACACCTACTCAAAGTAGCGTTTACTGACCTAGGCTAAAGGTCAAATTTAGCTGGGAAATTTTAAATAAAAAAACTACTCTGGAATAAATATCCTAAGACCACATTCCGTGAGCTCTGGAATGACAGCGAGAGATTGCATGTCCAGGAGCGTGATAATGGTGACGTCTGAGAATTATCTTTGAACACAGTTGTGCACACACATGCTCAAGCACACAAACATTCTCTGAAATCACTTCATAGGCAGTTGGAGAAAGTGCCCTTATAGCGAGTTCAGGGCAGCGCAGCGCCTGAGAGGGTCGCCACGCCCAGTCGCCTTTGCATTGTTTTTGATACAGTGCCCCATACGCCAGGGCGCCTCAGAGCACTTTACATCACGACTCAGCACCTAGCCTCCTCAAAGGGAATTAGTCTGCCAGTCAGGACCGCTGCATGCTATGTGTAAATCCAATTGAGTAATTTGCAGTGTAATTTTCGAATTTGGCAAATTTGGACCCTGACGCCGGCACATAATGAATGGCCTTACTCTTGAGAATGACGTCAGGGGATCTTTAACGTCCACTGCGAGGCAGACGGCTCGTCGTAGTATTGCTACGGCTATTACACCCGCAGTTATAATCAGGGCGGCCGGTGGATTCGAACCGTGAACTTCTGCAGCAAGCGGTGAGCGTGGCCACGTCGCCGGCCATTCAAGGTTGAGTCCATCTAGGAGAGACCCAAGATACGTTCTGACACCGCTTGCCACTGTTGTTAGCTGCGATTGGGAATTGAACTAAAGTCATCAAGTTTGTATCACAGTTTTGCTAAGCGCTGTTAAACCCTTTAGTTTCCAAATCAGAGTCCATTTAGCAATCAAAATAATGGTACAACAGTAGTGACTTTTCAAATGTTTTTGTTTTAACAAGCCACAACTAGCATGCCACAGCTAATGATGCCGGTGATGTCACCAAGCCTCTTCGTCTCTCACCTCCCGTCCAGCAGCACACGCGGGAAGAAAGCTCAGACGTTTTTCTCCCCCAACTATTGCATGTCATTCAATTAGCCGAGTAATGCAACCAATAATTGGAAGCGTAAGCGATTAATTATATAAGTGAGATATCCCAGCTCGACCCAAATGTATGAGAGTAGAGTAAAGATGTACAGATGCTTTAGCTAAAACAGGGCAAAACGTTCTGCATGCCGACAAAGTGTCCCCAAGAATGGAATTCCAGAGCACTCAGTACCAGTCAAGAGTAACATGATAATCATAGACTCCGGACATGTAACTGCTTCAGTGAACCATGCTGAAACTATTATAATTTCTACCATTCAATTGAAAAGCATGGCGATGGATGGCAGTGGAGTATATCTGAAGATGCCTCCCCAGATTAGAAAGTTAAAGGTATTTGCTTAAAGTGATTACATGGATACATTTTGAAGCACAGCTCAATTAAGCTGAAAATTAAAATCAAACTTGGGGCCAATGCCAAGTCCAGCTCTAATTGGCTTTCATTCCCACAGAGGGGCCATCAAGTTGGGAAAAAAATCGTTTTCACAATCATTGCCAGGCTGGCTTCATGATATAAGAAAATTTCTGTGCATGCCACATATACACTCCAATGCACATTGTACACATACGCATCAGTGTACATTCAATGAAGTTCAGTGCCGCTACTACATTTGACCAATGCTTGTTACGTCGGAATATAAGCCATGGCTTGGTTTTTTATGCTTTTAAACTAAGGTTGAAATCGTTTATGCATTATCTGTCTGTCTGTAACAGGGAAAGGGGGCAATGATAACCCTCGTAAAAGTGCTCCAGTAATATGAAAACTTTAGTATAACATTGTGTTGCTTTCACAGACAAACCCATATGGAAACTGGTGAAATCAGTCTAAGGTTTGCCCTTACCTTAGAGGAACAGGTCAGCGATAAAAGTATCTGCCTCAGGATCGCGGACCTGCAGGTGAAGGCAAGTGACCCCAGTCGGAGTCACTACCAGAGCCCCGTAGGCTCAGAACGACCTGCAGATACACTGAATTCCTGTGCTTGGCATGGGTGCTGCCGTTATTGCTTCCGAGGACAAACGCGTGTTGGAAAGCGTTACAGGATCCATGCATGTGCACAATTTGTCTTCATTGCTTACAACATACGTGAGTGTGTGAGTATAGACTGTCTATGTGTGTGGGCAACCCGAGTTCGATTCCCGTTCACAGCCAACACCAGTGGCGATTGTCTGAACCGGTCCTAGGCCTCTCCTAGGTCAACTCAGCCTCAGCTGAGTACCTGGTGCGGTGTGTTAACACTGCCACAAGGGAAACAAAGGCGTGGTGCTGGCCACTCATCCCTCGGGTGCCGGGCTGGCATTCATAGGTGCTCGCCAACAGCACTCGCCCGTACAGTCTGTGCAGGCTATAGGTGGGATTTTTTTGTTTGTATACATATATAACTATACACACAGATACATGTAGAGTGTCAGCGACATATTGTTCCCGAGTCGCATTCAATGTCTTCAGCACTGTTCTACTTGAAAGGTAATGAATATATCTATTAATTCAAACAACTTTTCTCCAAATTATATATTCGTACTTGCTCAGGGTTCTGCCGTCTAGCATAGGAAACCGCAGAGCAAACCGAGAGCAGAGATCACACGGTGCTGGGCAGAGTCATCACTCATCAGCAAAGTGGTAATGGGATAATATTGTTTCAGAGTTTCTCCAGCACGTCGCATGGCAACGAGCGAACACACCGAGCTCCATGCTATGCAGAGTTGCCCCAACACGTGGTGTATCCCGACTCTGTTACACGTGACTGACGATGGCAGTGACAAATGTGTGCCCATATGCTCACAGAACTCCCCTACCTGAGCATAGCGGCTCATTGTGCACCGATTTGCGGCATTGTTATGGCATAAATCACCGCACTGTCGTTGTGTCCCGTTCTGTATCGCCACAGCAGAATAGAGTGATTATTAGTCTCTTGGCCTTCAAGACTCGTGTTAACCTCGGCATGTGTTCAAGCAAGTAAATTCTAGAATCATTCCAGGCATGATATTGCTGGTGAGAGCCCAAAATTCAAACCCCGTCAAGAGATTCCTTGCTTGGGAAAATGCTGCTGTCATTGTCTGTTATTGTTGCTCTAGATTCTAAAAAGAAATAACATTCAAAATGTGATGATTGCTTGTGTTGCAGTCGAAACGTCGTGAGAATTTTATTGTTTTATATTTTTATTATTTTATTGTTTCCCTTCTACGCGACTTTACCGAAAGAACCAAGCATATTCAAAATGTAGTTATGAGTTAATGCACGGCTGGCTCTGTGTGTCTCTGTGGACGTTTGCTTTGCCAATAAGTCCCTCTCTAACTTCACGTTTGATAAGTCCTTCCCTGAGCCTGGTTCTTCTTTTTTAATTTAAAAATCTTACTTTTATACGGAGGACCACTACCAATATTCATAATTGTGTTGTGGGGTTAGGTCGTCGTGTAAATAACTGTGTCGTTCACCCTTGTCCACCCGACAAACCCAATTACTAACGAAACAGAACTTCGTATTTTAGCAGGTAAGGCCTACTGAGCTACATATCTCTTTTTCAGAAGCAACCTGGCCACAAATGATAGGTCAACAAAGTGGCTTATCGTGTGGAAATGTGTAGCAGCCAAATACTCGAATCGCAAGTTTCCAAATGTGGAGGGAAAACCGTAGGACCTGGAGAAAAATCCACACGACTGTGAGGAGAACATGCAAACTCCAAAGACACAGCAGGCATCAGGGTCGGGATCAAACCCACGACCTCCTGCATACCAGGCGAGGGAGATAACATATCGCCAACAGTAATTGACGACTCAAATGCATCATTACACCCCTACCAACAATCACTTGAGTAAGCAGACACTATGACATTTTAGACTTTACCTTACAAGTTGGTCGTAATCACTGCCCAATTAAAAAATAATAACCTTGTTCTTACACATCTCTCGGTGGGGGGGTGGGGGGGAGGTGTCCGTGGGTAGTCAGACGCTCTCGCCAGAGCCGGCGAGGAGGCACCGGACACGGAAAAGTCAAAGGACGCAAGACAAGTCACACAAAGCAGCAAGGTGTTACTTGTCAAGGGTGATGGCAGCCACCGCATTCACGTGTCGCCCAGCAGGAAAGGTTTCCAACGTCTCTTTGTCAACCGTTATACGATTGCGAATTTCTGAATATCACTGCCCGTATTGAAAACAAGTTTAAGTATTGTTTAATATCCCCCCCCCCCCCCTTTTGATGTGCGTGTTCTATGACGCACACCTTACGGCCTTCGGCTGCATCACGGCGGACGGGGTTTTCTTTGCAGGAAAAAAAGAATGCCTTGTGCGATAAACAGGCCCTCGCTGAGACGCGGAAAATAGTTCACGTGTAACTCATTAGCGGTGGTTCAGCGCAATACCTGCCACTCTAAAGTAGCACTGAATGCTTTGTGTTGTTGGCCATTTATTTATTTATTTCCCCCTCATAAACTGCTGCTACTACTATAGCATGACAGGCAAGCCTACTTAGCACTCTGGTCCATATGAACTTATTAAAAACAAAAGCGGCCTATTTAAAAAAACACCCTGCATTTTCTGCCGAGTACGTTGCGTAGCGTTAACGTTGGACACGAGTTAGCCGGGGCTCGCATGCTCAGCAAAGCGGTGAAGTGCTTAAACATGAGCAAATCAAAAATTCCAGTGAGCACTTTGCTGCACAAACACTGTTAGGTAATTGAAGAAAATCAATAAACAATAATAACTTTCAAACACCAAATAATAATGGCAGTGGGAAATCAATTAGATTTATGAAGTGCTGACTGGTAAGACTGAGACGAAAAGCAAACTAACTATGGACTGTTTGGCAACTAAAAGAACTTTGTGAACAATAAATTAAATTACGATCATGGTTTATACTGTATTGTACAGCGGTGCAAACAAAGTCAAAATCATTTTTTTCCTTTGCTAATAAATGTCACGGACTATAAGGCATGCGGAAATGCGAATGTGTGTAAACACCATATTCGTGGTTCTTTCGATAAAGTCACGTAGATAGAAAATAAAATTAAAATAAAATAATAAAACAATAAAATTTTATTGAAAATAATAAAAGCAAAAAACTCAGGACGTTTCGATCGCAACACAAGCGGTCTTCAGCCAGCCTTTCAATCAGTCCACCCTCTCCTCCGCCTTGCACACTGTGTAATTTATTAAGTAAAATAGCTAATTCTATCTTTTTTACCACCTGATGACAAATGTCACCATCGAGAATTATTCTGCCCATCGCCGCAAGCAATGACCGTGCTAATTTGTTCGTTTATTTATTCATTCATTCATCATATTTCTGGGACCATGAAGCCATACAAAATGTATGAGGGTCACGACAACCTTCGACACATCATATCAAGGGTCGCCTCACCGAATATGAGGGTTGCGCACTCATAAATTAGCATGGAAACCCCGGCACGGATGGTGTTAATGGTTAAAATCTACGAGGCGGGTTTGTTTAGCGAGCCTAATTAAAGTACGGCATACCATCTCATTTATAATGCGGTCCTGGTGACAGTTCAGGGTCACTACAAAGATGCATGCTCGGCACCAAACACATTTATCTTCATGTTGATTTTCTGGAGCTGATATTAAGTGATATTAACATATATTTACATGCAACTTTTAGTTTACTTATGAGCACAGTGCTATTTTTTGCTGATTATGAATGGACCCCCAGGGGCCTGAATAATAGCTCTTTGCTCTCAATAAGGCCCATTGCCTGGAACGTCTATTCATTTAAAATGTGATGAGATATTAAGTGTTGTTGTTTCGTCCGCATTTGGCACAAGAAGTTGTGAATGTGTTTTATCGTCATCGTCGACATCATCATTATTACAAGAACTTTTTTTTTTCCTGACCAATGGTGCTATCATGTGTACTCTTAATACCAATGATTTACCAAAGAGTTCACCGATTGTCAAGACTCATTTCAGGAGGGTCCTACACTCGGATGCTGGTCCATCTTTATGCATAAGTGTTTGGAATGATTGCTTTAAAATCAAGCAGGAGTAACAGTCACATATGGTTCCTGTAATATAGGTACATCATTTGTCATGCCAACCAAGACATTGTTCCAGTGAGGTAGTCACTCGAAACTAAAAAAAAACATTTCATAGAATGGAAATATTCTAAGAAAAAAGGGACGTAAGTTCAACAGCACCCAGCATAGAACACCACCTGGAAACGCAAAGTAAAGCCAATTCCACTCTTACTCCTGCTGGATTAGATATACTTTAGTGAGACTTACATCTAATGCGGTGCTCTGTAAGACACCCAACGGTAGTGTCTGCCAAATACACACACTGACAAATGCATCTGGTCTTGAACGATGGATGTCCATGTCAAATAATTATCAAATGGACAAATGAGCCGGTCATAGGTTGAGGTTTTTTTTGTTACAGCTTATTAAGACAAAAGCATGCTCACAACGTTGAATTGCCAGGCTTTCTAAGTGAATAGTGTTAATGTTGAATTGTTAGCAGAGGAGGTAAGCAAAGTGTATTTACTCTGTTGTGAAGTGCTCTGAAAGGGGGGTTAAGGGGGGCTATGAGTACCTGAATACATTTTTTTTTAGATCAATTGCAGATGTACTCGCTGACCGTTTGCACTCGTTCAGATTAACGTGGCACCTGTCTCAGACTTCCAGATACAGCGAATGAATTCCGGTCATCCTCGCAGTGGCTTTTAGCTAGCCATCGAACAAAGATGGTCACTGCATCGCGCACCTTCAGATGTGCTTCTGCGGCCTTCTAGAATGCTCTTCCTCCCGATGCCACTGGAGCTATGCACTATTCAATCTCGATTGAAAACTCATTTCTTTAGAACTGCGTTTTGTGTTTAGTTTGCTGTCCTTGCCCCCAACCGGCTTAATAGCACGGCTGGCTACGTACGATGCGAAATAAGTTCAACATACACACAGACAGATGGCAGAGGGAACACTTTCTGATGCATTACGACGCAATATAAGTTGATAAACAACGACTAAATAAGGGCCATTAACTAATTACTTCATAAATGCACAATATTTCAAGTTGTAAGTGTGTTACCCTCACATGGTGGAATTAAAGAAAAAGGTTTAATTGCATAATTGAAGCAATTTAGCCATGCTCCACCATATCCTGTGTGTGGCGTTTTCTCCCTTCCCCAAAGTGCAGGATTACTGGGCCCCTCCATCCAGCATCATACAGCCATTTAGAACTCTTCTGGCACAGACTGTTACCCCCAGACAGCCACTTGGAGGAGCTACGGATTTTACTCGACGCTCTTGTGCATCGCACCAGAGAGTCTAACTATGACGCGTAACATTTCTAATCAGGATAATGTTTATCTATTTGAGCAGTCAAGGAGACGTTGCTGCTGTGTAGCTGTCAGGGCACTGAACTCGCACTCCAGAGGTAGCCGCTTCGACTTTATTTCCTGAAGCAAAGGTTTCAACAATGAGGGCAAGATGTTTTTGTTTATATATATGTGTGTCATTTTGTATCGTCATAAAGAATAATCCAGAATACAAAGCAGATTTCAAAAAGAGGGGGAATAAACAACAGATCCCGTGTAACAACCTCGATGTAATACACACTCAAAGTTAGGGCTCGATCGAGGGCGTAGGGGCAGGCAGGTTTCTTCAATCCCCTGGGCCACTTGCCAGCCAGCGGTCTCAATGGGTGCACCGCAGCAGTAATGCGATCGGCAGGGCGGCGTTCGGTGGAGTAGAAAAACGGGAACTCCGCCTCCTCAAAGACGTTTGGCCAACGCAGAAGAGTGGCCCACAGTACCCTCTGGAGGGGGCCACTACAGATTGCAATGTTCACTTGTCTTTAATGCGGCGTGCACTGTAAATGGCAATATTCGGTGATGCAGATATAGATTACCAGATGGATGCAGGAATTTAACTTCTGCCTGTATACATTGGCTTACTGGAAAATGTCCTCAATAAAGAGGCTACGTGCGGTGCGAAAGAAGTTCCACATACACATGTACCACGTCAAGAACAATCACAACGATACATAAGCAACAGAGTGGTACACTGCTGTGTGGGCAGCAGAGGGCAGGACATGACAATCCATTGCTGGACTGTACTTGCGCTCACGCATCTATGCTACCCACCACCAACCCACACAGACCAGCATATTAAAATATTGTCAAATAAACTCACACAATGCACACAGCACGGGTGAGGCTTTAATTTTGCACTGGACTGATAAAAAGAGCCATCCAGGTCTCTTGTAACTAGAGATATTTGCAAGATTATAGCTTTTTTCGCCATTTGTGAATCCACATCTGCCCCTTTTTCCTTTGAATTAAAAGCACCTACCTTCACTCATCGGCTGTTACTTCTGCACTGGTTGCTTCATCCGGCTAGATTGTTCGATTAGTTGGTTGTCCCATTAAGGCAAACGATGGTTGGTATGGTGAACCTAACGGATGGAAATAGAGAAAAAAAAGCAATACCGTATTGTGATTTCTAAACAAGAACAATAGAGTTATTTTATTTTCACCTACGTGACTTTACCCAATAGAACCAAAGAGTAAGAACAATAGAGGCTTAAAATGCATTGTCCACGTAAGTATGCGCATTTCAATATTTCATGGATTAAAAAAAATACAACTAAACATAACGTAGGCACATTGTGTGCATGTGTGGGTGTAAAATTTCTCAACGAGCATCGTGTGCCATGCCACGTGACTACAATCACACGGGGTGGTGTGTTTCGACAATCTCACAGTATGGGAGACGTTGACACAAAAAAAACTTTGATTTTCCAGAGCAGATGTTTCTTTGTTGTCGTTGCAATCATTAACTTTCAGCATGTACGGAATCTCACATACAGTAATTGTACAACTCGGTTCGCAAACCAGTAACGCACTCAACAGATGTGCGGAAAGCTTGTTTTACACTTTACAATTGCATGAATCTTGATTTGAAGCTTTCGTGACTGCAGGAATCCATACTCTTTGGTTCTTTCGGTAAATATCGATGGTAATTGTGAGAGGATGTCCGATTGCTGGCTCTCACGGCTTTACCATTCCCCGTTGATGTTTCACTGCAACTCTTCCACTACCAGCGTGGACCGTAACAGCTCGGGGTGGAACAATTCACCTCCCCAGCAACGTGATGAAGTGTCGCGATTCAGCAATCCTTTTTTTCCCAAAAGTGCAATGACAATAGCGGCCTCTTGTGGCTGAAATAATAATTTCAGACATGCGATTCGATGCATGCATAGTGAGATATTAATCGATTAATCAATAAATTGTTCGCGACAACCCCACCTGAATTTAAATGACGCAAGGGTTTAGTCGAAACATTTTCCTTCCAATAGCTATACGATGCATTTTCATGTTGTGTCACAATTTTGTTGGACATTATGTGTAACGTTCTGCTCCACGTGCTGGGACATTCGTCAGGAACCGAACGGAGCAGTTGCCATTCTCCACTGATGTAAAAACTATTCAGCACAACCGCCACATCCTATGCAGTCAGTAATCCCTTTCTGCACAACAGCTTTGGTGTTGTTGAGTGTTTGGTTGTTATTGTGCACTCAAGGACAATCAATATTTAAATAAACCATGATTACAAAGGATCTGCATTTATTTTAAATGGAAACATTTCGTTTCTGTTTCCCCCCTTCTAATGTCTGCGTCTCATTTTCCAGACATATTAGCGAGAGTGGCAATAGCTATACAGTATTCATTTTGGTAATCAAATGGACTATACAGATCAGAGCTAAATATAGTAAGGGGGGAAATCATTGATTTAAAAAAATGTGCGGTAAAAGCAAAGTATATATATAAAGTATATATATACTTTGCTAATAATTACCGCCTGTTTAATCTGACAAAGCCTATCATATCTCTCATTGGTCATTTATTGAACATCACTTCGTGGAAGTCGGGGGTGCTTTTCTTAGAGACAGATCAGGGACTGCCGCAGGGGCAACTGTGGCACGTTACGACTTCGCAGGTTTTCAGCGGTGATGTTGTTTGGCTCTCCAATGTGTTTTCGGTTGTACATTTTGGGTTATGATGTCCGGAGTTTCAACTCCACATGCTGGGAGCTTCTTACGGCAACAGCAACGTACGTTGAAATGGACATTTGTACCGAATTACAGGCGGTACAATAAAAAAGCATCGAGAAGTTTCATTACTTGAGAATGTTTCATACCAATCCATGCCCAATATATGCTCCTCTACAAACCCGAAAATTTTCATTAAACTTTGAAAGACATCGCTCATATATTTTGCTCACACATTCGTATCCTAGTCCAACAGTTTACCATGCAAAAACACACACTGGCTATAAGTGAGACGTCCTTGCAGTTAGAATGGAGCAGACTGGGAACATCGCCACACATGTCCTTTCTACAAGAACTGAGAGCTTTCTTGAATAGTTAACAGGCACGCGATTCGTCAGCCGAGTCAAGCATGGGCCACGTCGAATGCAAGTAAATATACCCGACGAGGAAAAAAAATCCTGCAGCAGCCAAAATTATAGAAAACACAATGACTTCATTGATTGCAGTATACTCTTAACGAAATAAACTAATTATATCGGGGACTCTTCATGAGTATTTTTTTCTTTCAACATAATTCGCAGTGCTAATGACTGCATGCAAAAAAATGCGAGTTTGGAAAATTTGGTGACTTTCAAAGGCAAGTGTCGGTCAATAAAAACAAAATAACCTCAGGAAACACAAAATAAACCTTTCAACCCTATCCTCCAGGTCTGTGCATAATATCTTCCAATGGGGCTGTTATTATAATCCATTTCAAAACAACAAAAAGTAATTTGCAAGATGCTTTTTTGCGCAATCCCCAACACCAGACATCGCCAATGCATTCATTGTGAATACATTGCATAAATTGTGCATTTCGATTTCCTGAATCAGCCACACCTCTGCTGTGAAGAAATTTTGAAAAAAATGTTTGCAGACACCCACCCAATTTTGAAAGTATACATTTTTGTCACTGCAATTTACTGAGTGTATTGGTGATAACTTAATAACAAGAATTTGTAATTATGTACATGAGTGATGAATTCATTGTACAAAGACCCTTTAATAAATATTCATCATCCAGAGTAATTTTGCTCAACTCTAATACATGTTCCAAAGTTATAAATGAGAATATAATGGTCAAAGTGCAGCACTGCAATTACTTGCTCACGCCACAAAAGGGCATGCACTCGAGGGAGCTAAAGAGAGCCCCATTTGAAGGCACTTGGGCCTACTCATCCACGTTGACCAGACACCTTGGAAGCAGTGGGAGTACGAAGAATTGACCCCTTCGTACATGCGACCTGCCGATTAACTGTGGCGGTTCTCTGCCGGGTGGACAGAGGCGGCGTGGGGGATTTAAAAAAAAACCTGAAGCGTTGTTTCAACCGCCGCTGTGGGAAGTCGAATCGTACCGGTGACTTCCTGGATTGCAAGTCCACTGCACTCACCGTTACACCATGGCACCACCCCGATATGGGGATATGTGAAAGCAAATCTCATCGGTAACATTTAAAATACATAGCCATTGTTCACTGATATATTAATTTCAATTTATTTCTGTTTAACATTTTATGTTACATTTGAACCATGTACTGCTTCATTAATTTATTGGGCTAATTTTATTCCAGAATTTATTTCCATATGGATTAAAATGTTTCAGTTTATTTAAATTAAATCGCCAGATGCACAGCTGGCATGCAAAATCTAATTTACAGTCTGTTACAAGTGGCAGAATAGGGTCATTCGTGATTACAGAGTGGAGAGATATTCAAGATGTGTCACCAAAAACATTTTTCCACACTATGGTAAATAATGTTATGTTAGAATGAATTGCATTAGAGATGCAAGGCATTTCAGGTCATTATAGCAATGTCACTACATGTCAGGACAGAAATGTGTTTTTTTACGTGAAGGAATTTTGATGAAAGCTATAAAATGATTGTTGGACAAGACTTCCCAGAGTGATGAAGCATACCATCAACGGTGCATTTACCCAGAGTTACCACCCATGATATCCTGGATGTGCAACGCTTAATCTCTGCTAATGGCAGTTATTAAAGTAATAATACACGTATTGGATTTTTTTGTATGCGTATATGTTTGGCAACGGCAGTGGTGGCAATAGTATAACACTGATTTAAGAACTTGGCGACTTGAGTTTTATTCGCGGTCAAGGCGAGTGATTTATGAACTTCTCCTGGGCCCCCCTTCAACAACCAACAGTAACCAGCAGGAAGTTTGGCCAAATAACCCCTATGACCAACACAGCGTGGGAGGGCACTTCATTCAGCAGTGCACTGACACGAGGCCTGATATGTTTTATATGATAATTTGAAAATCAATGACAGAATTCTTTCAAGTATTTTTTCACATTCAATGTGCTTCTATCTTTTCTAAATAAAAGATATAGTATATACTGGATAAAGTACCTTTCAATTGCATCCTGTGAAGAGATTCGCATTATTACGAGATAGGATGGCAAAAGTTAGACAATAAAGTATATAAGAAACCCATTTGTACGAACAGTCTCATAAAACTGTAATGCCATTTGTCATTCATGATGACAACCAACCATTCACAAAACAACCAATGTATCCACATTTGTACACTTTACAGGTACATGAGAATATCACCCCAATGATAAAAAGGGTGTTGTTTATCTATGATGTTAACTAGAAGGGGGATCGGCAACCTGCGCCTGCATGCAGCTCTTTAAGCACTGCTTCATGACTTTGTGTATTAAGGACCACCGTCTCATATTCACATGCATTGCGGTTCTTGAAATATTGATTCTTTTCTATCGAATTCAAAAAATGCCTCTTCTTGTTACTTTGGTTGCTGAGCCCTGAACTAAAATTGATGTTCTAATGCAAGGGCAATGTTTCAGCACAGTCTATACAGTTTCTGTGCTGGTGTTCTAATGCAAGGGCAATGTCTCAGCACAGTCTATACAGTTTATGTGCTGGTGTTCTAATGCAAGGGTAATGTCTCAGCACAGTCTATACAGTTTCTGTGCTGATGTTCTAATGCAAGGGCAATGTCTCAGCAGAGTCTATATAGTATCTGTGCTGGTGTTCTAATGCAAGGGCAATGTCTCAGCACAGTCTATACAGTTTCTGTGCTGGTGTTTTCAATAGCACACACATAGAAAAAGAGTCCCCACAGAGCCTACACAGACTGTTGGGGCAAGTGTTGTTAGCGATCACCTCTGTAGGTCGGAACGATACACACAGTCGCCTTTGTCACCCCGATGCTGACAAGTGCACACCGTTCCAGGCACTCATTTAAGGCTGCGTCGACCTAGGGGAGGCCCAGGACTGGTTCAAATATTCACCACTGATGTTGGCTGTGAGTGGGAATCGAACTTAGTTTGGATCGCCGCGCAGTGCAGTGCTAACCTTTCCTTCCTGTTTGTCAATGCAATCTCATAATGTCATAGAAGCAAAATTTAGCCCATGCGAAGGCTGGAAACCCCCCTAAACAAGCCAATCCCAGCGTGACCCGGCTGATGATGCTCATGGCGCTGTCGATGTCACCAAGCGCTGCCCATCACCTCCCGTCCAGCGGCACACATGGGAACCGAAGCGAGACTTTTTTTCCCTCATCTCTGTCCGTCTTGTTTGAATAGTTGAGAAATCTAACCGAAAATATGGCAGAGTAATAAACTGCGTCGCACATCACGACAAAAAGTTACATTGCCGAACATTTTTTTTGTTAAACCACCCATAATGGATCATATCCAATAACGGTGCCCAGCAATATGCCCCCATCCTGATTGGCAATGAGCGAGACAGCACGTGTGATAATTAAGCGTGCTCACCAAGCATGCCAGGTGATTTCTAATTTTCTGGGATTAATCCCAACGGCTCAAGTTGGCTTCCTCTCGTGCCAGGAGCTCAAGCCAACTTGGCAGACAGTAGCTGGCTCATGCACCACACTGCTGGATTCTTGGGTTGGTTAGCGTTGTGCGTTGCTGGGTTGATGTGGGGGCGGCGAGCGTGGGGGGAGCACGGGGTATACGCCTGTTATACAAAAGGAAGAGCGGCATCTGCATACACAGCTGTTTCAACAAAGCATCTACTCTACTGAGTTCATTGCAAGATCTTGCGATAATACACGCCTGTCAAACAATGGCAGACTGATAATATATTGTTAGCGCCATGGTGTTTGGTCAGGTTGTACAGAGAGGGTTAGCTGTGATTGAGCTCCCAGCTGTCATTTCCCTGCCACCAGAGTATGGTCACTAAAGCCCCCATTACCGTTAACGGACTATCCAAGCTGGCTTTGTCTCCCCATCCTGTGACAGTTTAGTGTCCAATATGCAAGCGATGAAACGAATTATTTCAATTTTACACCACTAGTCTTCATTGATGATTAGACCTGTTGGTGATTGGTGCTTCGGCAGAACCATCAACTCACAATAGAGAAAGTTGCGAGTTCAATTCATGCTTGTATTCAACTCAGCCCACCCCTCCTCTGGGGTAAGTGAAATGGGTGCGACTGTGACGGAAGTCAACTCTGATCGTTTTTGACGTGTGAGCTGGCCCCGATCCATAAGAATGTGAAATTTACACCATTAGATGTGGTTCACCAATGGAGCACCACCAAATAATGATTTAAGAATGGATACACCATGACTTTCAACTTCAATTACAAACTAAAACTAAACTTTTTGTTTTAGCAGTTAAGGCCCACTGAGCTATGTAGCTCTTGATCAGAGGAGACCTGGCCACAAATTATAACTCAACGAAGTGGCTGACCATGTGGAAATTTATAGCACCCAAACTACTCTAATCGCATATTTCTAAATATGCAGGGAAAAACCTGAGGACACTGAGAAGAATCCACGCAACTACGGGGAGAACATGTAAACTCCAAATATACAGGCGTCAGGGTCGGGAACGAACACATGAACCTCTTGCATATCAGACAATGTAGTTAACACTTTGACCATGTTAATACCTGAAAGAATTTTCATGTCGCCTGCCCTTCTAGTAGGGAGCTGTGGCACAGTTGTTAGCACACTGCAATATGAGCCTGGTGACCTAAGTTCGATCCCCACTATTAGAATCAGTGATTATCTGAACCGAGTTTAACACGTAGGCTTTCGCGACCAATATTATTCATAATAAAGGTTTTTGGGTTAGATCGCGTTTATTTATAAATGTGTCGTAACCCTCCACCACCCGACACGGCCAATCAGCAAAAAAAAAGTGTCACGTTGACAAAAGACAAATAATTCACTACTTCAGCCCACCGGTGTGTTGAAGAGTTAATCCACATTTACAGTTTGAGTACGACGTTTCGCTGGTAAATACTTCCAGCATCATCGGGCAATTCGCCGTAAATACTTCCAGCATCATCGGGCAATTCTGGCGAATTGCCCGATGATGCTGGAAGTATTTACCAGCGAAACGTCGTACTCAAACTGTAAATGTGGATTAACTCTTCAACACACCGGTGGGCTGAAGTAGTGAATTATTTGTCTTTTGTCAACGTGACACTTTTTTTTTTGCTGATTGGCCGTGTCGGGTGGTGGAGGGTTATGACACATTTATAAATAAACGCGATCTAACCCAAAAACCTTTATTATGAATATCTGAACCGATTTAAACAGAGAGACTGAGTGGATGTTACGTGAACAAAGGGAATCTACTGACAATCTGCTGTCTGTTTTACAGGCTTCCTTTGAATAATCATCAACGTCAATTCACAATAGTCTACTCCAGAGCCTTCTCCGTGGTGTTTATTCACGATGTACTTACTAAAAAATCCGCAGACTACCTGCTGGATCTCCTCTCTGTTTCAAAGAACAAATTTGACCCAGGTCTTCGCTCATTTACCAGCTTCACATTCATCTTCTTTGGTTCTTTCGGTAAAGTCACGTAGAATGAGAATAAAATAATAAAATAATAAAATAATATTACACAATAAAATTCTCACGACGTTTCGGCCACAACACAAGTGGCCTTCTTCAGGTGAAAGGAACAAAGGAACGTCGTGAGAATTTTATTGTGTTTTTTATTATTTTATTATTTTATTATTTTATTCTCATTCTACGTGACTTTACCGAAAGAACCAAAGAAGATGAATCCTTGCAGTCAAGAAAGCTTTAAATCGAAGCTTCGCATTCCCTATTGCCATACAATAACTGGAGGAAGGGCCTTTGCTATTGATGCCCCCAGGGTCTGGAATGCCATTGCCAATAAACTGCAACTTGAATCACTACCTATGCGATCTTCACTCAAAACTGCTCTAGAGGAGTTGTACACCCCTAGCTGCCACTGCTATTCAGTGGCCTAAAATAAAATAAAATGTTTCGCTCCGGATGACCGCTGCAAAGTATGATCTATATTTAGATTAAGTGTGCTGATCTTAAAAGTGCATTAAAAAATTTGATATTCCGACTGATGCTCCTGTTGTTGTGGAGTGACTCATGCAGCCAGCTGTGGCTGCAGGGTTTGGCGTTACATGTTGTTTGTCGTTTATTCTGAAAATTCGGTCACAGTTCCTATGGTCACTGTTACATTGCATTTATGGATTTATTTTGGTGATGTCGAAAAGTTTTTTGGTTTGGCCATGTTTGTTTGTTGTAGTACGGAGTTAGACTGATGGCCTTAATCTAAGTTGTCTTGTGGTTGTTGTTTGACTTGCATCCCACTGGTTTTTTTGCACACAGCGTTGGTGTATAATGCTATTTCAGGAATATTTTGCTGTTTTTTCCTGGATTTTCTGTTTGCACAGTCACATAGTTACTTTAAGATGTTTTCTTGTTCATGTTTTTGTGTTTGTTGCGGTTGCACCCGATTCAAGAGCCGAATGGCTCACAGGGCTATACCAAATAAATGTAAATTGAAAAACTGAAAGAAAACTGTTGTGACATCTCAAAAGAGGGCGTTTGAGGAGTGAGGGAAAGGAAGCGCAGCACACTGCAAAGGTGACCATCATGTTGTCTCCGGTTCGGACAAACAACAGTAGGAGCTGTTGTAGCACTTGCCCAATCGTCTGGTTGAAGCTATGCGGGCGATCTTTGTATTAGTATTTTTAGAATATAAGCTCCACTCAACATTGGCATGGCCCAATTGTTATTTGATTAATGCCGAACTAGAATCAGAATTATGTTTAAATGGTGACAGATGAAGTCATCCGCATGAACTTTCACCTCATATTGCAATTGCTGTCGAAAGAAGTGAGATGTGGAAAATATTGCTCTCTGGTCTCTGCCAAGCTTGCAGTCAATGACATCAAAAACTAATTATTACTATTTTAATTACAATGACATTTCTAATTACTGGAAGGGCATCACTAATGCCACATTGTTCATCCTGAAAGGCAGCACCCAATGCCATGGATGAAATGTTAATATTTATTTTATGTAATGTTCTATAATAAGTCGTCATGGAATTTTACGTAATACCACACTGTATAGCTGATATTTAAACCACTTTAAACAATGTTATCGTCAAAGTGTGTCTAAGTGCATTAAAGGTAGAATTTTTTTATCATTTCCCTTTCCTTGTTTAGTTTTTTATATCATCATCATTATCCACACATCAACCGTGGCCCAGATATAAAAGCATTTTAGTACACATTCTCTGTCCTGTTCACGACGTGAATTTAATGAGAATACATAAAAGACTGACTATAATACTGCAAATTCACTTCGACCCTTTGTCTCTATTACAAAACTCAGGATAGATTAACTATGGGGGTCCTGCATCTGCATACGTTTTGTTATAATATGGTAAATCATTTTCAAAATGTCACCGTCTTTAAAAACAGTCGCACATACATATCTAAAAATGCAGCACATACATAAATTAATATATGCATCCACACGTACTTACGTGCAATACATACGCAGACTGTAACTAAATCCAATCCCCTCGCTAACCGTAACATTTCCCAAATATGAGGTTGCGATTCAACTGAAGAGTCCACTATTGTTTTCCATTGTGGTACAGATAGCATCTTTTTGGGGCAGTGATATGGACCAGCTGTAGTGCGTTCCCCGCTTGTTGCAGAGGTGCACGGTTCAAATCCAGTAGGCTGCACTGGTTAACACTATGCTCGTATTAACTCCAACTTCCACGTCGTATAAGAGATGGTATAGATCCCATGTCGTCATCGGAAGAAGAGTTTGTGTGCCGCTGTCATGGTCCACATTTTCAGAAATTGAATAAATGGCTCGCAAATTACTTCATTGGGAAACACATAGCAAGTCCCACCACCACCGTCCCCTCTCTCCGGACTACGAAAACTTAGCAGTACCCTCCTTTTTAAATTGCAACTCAACACGAGCCCAGTACTAAGCACGGGTGACAGAACAAGAGGTGGCGGTGGGGGGGAGAACAGACACTCGGCGAGTAATAGCCCAATATCGGCGTGCCGGGGACTTAGCGAGGGAGGGGAGGGAATTTGGGCTCTCTGCCCCCACCCAAGTGGGGACCACAAGCGAGAACATGAAAGCTTGATTGGGGAGGGGAGGATGGGGGGACAGAAAACGAACATCGTGGGCGGAGAGAGGGGGCTGGGAAATGGTCGGGACGCGGGGGGGGGAATTAGCAGTACCCTCAACGAGAGTTTTGAGACTCGGTGAGACATTCCCTGGTAAAGAAGTGTAATACTATTTCGTAGCTTGCAGGTGATACGTGAAGTAATTCATTTCCATAGTGTATACAAACCGAACCGTATTGATTCTTACACGCACTATTCGATGCATCAATCAAGCATGTAATAATCCACCTTAATCGTTTAACTGAAGCATCGGACACACACAATCGAGGGGGGACTGTAATGCAACATAGCAGAGTGTGAGAAAGTGTGACCCCCCCGCCCCCCTCCTCCATTGGGTAAGGACAAAAAGTCCATCTTCACGGATTTTTTTCAGAAAGCCCAAAATCTCTTCAGCAGCGATGATCAGACACTAGGGGTGCACTACTCTATGCCAGAATTAAATTAAAAAAAAAACATAAAATTGAGGAACATATTCACAATTATTTTATTGTTGGAGTGAGTGTTGTTCGCAAGCACCTGTTTGCCTGCACAACTAAACTGAATTCGTTTTTATTTCACCAGGTATGGCCCACTGAGCTATATAGCTATTTTTCAGAAGTAACCTGGCCACAAATCATAGCCCAATTAAGTGGTTTATCACGTGAAAAATTATAGCAGCCACATACTCTAAACGCGTGATGTTTCTAAGTGTGGAGGGAAAAACCAGAGGACCCGGAGAAAAATCCACGCGACCATGAGGAGAGAGACGCAAACTCCAAATATACAACAGGCGTCAGGGTCGGGATCGAACCGACAACCTCCTGTACACCGAGAGAGGTAATTAACATCTCCTAGCCACCGTGGCACTCATATATAGATCATATAAGCCACAGCAAAACAGCACACATGGCCAGATGCCTCTGCACTCCAGAGCACTGTGCTAAGTGTTCCAGTTAAAATAAGTTGAACTCAATATAAAACACAATCTAAATATATATGTTTTATTATTAAAGCTAATATTAAATGTTCTATACTAATGTTATAAAAGCCTACTCAGCAGATCAATTTCTATGCCAAAGCATAGACTATACATAATACACAACGAAGTTCCCCTTAATAGAGACCTTGTTATTTGATGCTCCTATTATCCATGACCCAATCGATGCCCAGGAAAGACGACTGCCATGTGTATTTAGTAATGGAGTGGAACGGTGGTGCAGCGGTTAGTGAACCCAAGTGGCTTGACTGCAATTCCAGGCCACAGCTGAACGTGAGCGGCGAGTGACATTTGAGGCGGACCTTCCCCCCTCACAACCACTTCACCCACCCGCACCAAGCGGCGTGAAGTATGGTCAAACAACCCCACAGCCAACAAAGGCCTTCATCCAGCAGTGCTTTCACAAAAGTGTATAACGTATTACTTTTTAATTACCCATTGTGGATAATAAAATATATTTCATAAAACGTGGGTCAATTCTCTTGCACACAGTGGTCTACTCACGAGAAATTACATCACAGAAGTTGTTTTTAATTCTGCAGCAGTCAGCACACTTTGATAACGTTCAACACCATTACTGGCCAGAGGTGGGACTCAAACCTCCCAGTAGAATACAGCATCGAGTCGTGTTCCCCGGCGGATACTTACAAGTACTTTGCGTGCCATCATCTCATGTGCCAACCACCAAACTGTCCAGCTGGTCCACGATTTTGCCTGTGTTACACCTTATCAAGTCACCCATCCATTCTATGAGTGGGCTGCACGTGGGGAATGTTTAAAATGAGCTCGCTTGCATTGATGTAGGGAAGGGCAACGAATACCCACGCCACAGGCTTGTCAGTCTGCCTCATTAAGTTGCCTTAGCTTCTAAGTTGGGGGGGGGGGGTATTTATATTAAATTTTAGAAATGCTACGAGGTGGAGAAACATGGATTCTGCACTGTGCTTTCTGTAACCCTCCACGTTAAGTAATCTTAATTGGAAACAAACAGCCTCATGCACCCTGCTAATCATCGCGTGACAGGGTTTTATATATGTATATGTAATTCAGGGTTTTCATACAAAACCACCTTAAACCGATTTGGCCAATATTACAACATACGCAGTGGCGAACGTGTTGGCGTGCTTTAGTTGCTTGATGGTTGCGCGCACAAATGATTGGGAAAGGTTTTCTCAGGGTTAGAAAATAGCAGCCTTTCTCACCTACATCGTCAGACTGGTTTCGTGGTTAAAAGAAGAATTCCCCCCAAAGCGGGAATAAACGTTGGCGTTGCTAATTAAGTTCTGAATTTATGCCGGTCGGCCCTGCATGGACACGAACTCTTGACAATTCTCGACGGAGTTTCACATATCGGCGGTGACATCATGTTGACGTCAAATGCTCAGAATTTATGAAGCCCTAAGCCAGCTGTTTACAAGTTCGTTGTAAATTATTCACGTCACTTCAACATGCCACCCACATGCACTGCAGAAATTCACAAAGGTCCCACCATAGCAGAGCTGTTGGTTCTTGGTGTACGTTTGTTTTCTGACCTTGTGTGTGGTGGAGTAGCTGGTGGTTGCTGGTGGAGTAGCTGGTGGTTGCCTTGCCAGCGTTGTCTCTTCTCCTAAACACTTGTGGAGTTGAGTGCAAGATTTTAATCAGCTGTGGAAAAGACTTAGGAGACAAAGGGGCCAAGGTATAAGAATGGAAGCAAAGCGCGTCAGATACATCATAAACTTACTTTCAATTAGTTACATTTAATTTTCTAATATTGATGCAATTTGTAATGCATTCTGAAGTAATGAAATCGCAGCTCAAGAAAAACTTTGTTACTGATGACATCAATGTGTTTTATTGCTTATATTTCTGTTTATATATCAATTTTTTGTTTGTCATTTTCCCCCAACACAATAACACACCTTGCTATCAGCATCAATCCATTTGGATCTCTCGCATAGCAGTGCAACCTTTCGTGTTAGTAAAGAATGGCCCACAAAAAGTAGATATCACAGAGCTCCCTCTGAGACCCGTTTAACGAGCCACCATTGGTCAACACGGTAGAGGGCAGAACTTTGCCATCTGCTCTGCATATTCGAGGAACGTGTGTTGCATGACAGTTACAATTATATTTAAATTCTGAGCAGTGGAATTTAGCCAAAATTAATTTCGGAAACAAATTGATGGTGATGTTGTTATTGTTGTGTAGCCACTGGTCATGGGGCTGAGGCTTAACATAGTGTATGAAAACAACATAGTGTTTACAATTTAAAGTGTATCTATCATTGCTATCTTCTTTGGTTATTTCGGTAAAGTCACATAGAATGAGAATAAAATAATAAAATAGAACAATACAATTCTCACGACGTTTCGGCCACAACACAAGTGGCCTTCTTCAGGTGAAAGGAACAAACACCTGAAGGCCACTTGTGTTGTGGCCGAAACGTCGTGAGAATTTTATTGTTTTATTTTATTATTTTATTCTCATTCTACGTGACTTTACCGAAAGAACCAAAGAAGATTAATCCTTGCAGTCACGAAAGCTTTAAATCGATATCATTGCTATGTTAATCAAGATATCAAAAAAATAATTACCTTGTATAACCGAACAGCGTGAATTATAACTCTGTGCAGCAGAAATCACATAAAGTGGCCAACAGTAACAAGGTATCAACAGAAATATAAAACAATAAATGATGAATATGTCAACGCCGTGTGTTTGTTAACAGTAGCGTGTCAACATAAGTCTCCAACTGTTTACAAAACAACAAGTGTGCTCATGCATTATAGCAGTCATGGATGTCATTGTGAAATTATTTGGAATATGGTCTATGAAGAATGCATACAAACTTGATTAGTATTGCTAAATCCAATTCATAAAACGTGGCTTATATAATTAATGACGAAACAGCTTGTTTACAAAAGGATTGGTGGCAGGGAATGTGATGACATTGATGTTGCTTGGCATTGGACAGACACACACAGCACTGGGGTAAGCTGTTGCGTTTCAAACTGACCATACCTGTGATCGAGAGAAGCGCTCACACCCCCGAGTCTTTGTGAGCGTCAACGATGAGAATCCAGAGCAGAGTGGAGTAGCTCATTGAAATGGTACTGGAATAGGGGTTGAGACCGGGGATGATTGGTGAAATCATATTTGGTGATTAACATGGAAACTTCCAATATCATCAGGCAGCAGCAATAATCTATCCCCTGCTGGATGAAGACCTCTCCAAGTCACTGTCATCTTCCACGATCCTGCGATGATTAGACGTCCTCTCAAAAGCTTGAACATTTCTCAACTCGTCATATTTCATACCGGAAACTTCCCTTCTCTTACGCTCATCTGCTTCTTGCACCGTACAAACGTGATGTAATCTATCATGTACACGTATTGGCTTTCATCACTGCTATATAGGCATTATTATTATATACATTGATCGTTTTGCCTTTGGGTCGCATGAAGTGA
This sequence comes from Petromyzon marinus, assembly GCF_048934315.1. Lineage (NCBI taxonomy): Eukaryota > Metazoa > Chordata > Hyperoartia > Petromyzontiformes > Petromyzontidae > Petromyzon > Petromyzon marinus. The sequence continues at coordinate 22,843,712 of NC_133683.1, read as the reverse complement.
CCTGTTCAGCTAATAATGCTTGCTCATCATCATCATTAGCCCAGGTCCATCCACTGCTGGACGAAAGCCGATCCGAGCTGCTGCCAATTATTTAACTGCCCTGTTGTTGAACTCAAGTTTCGGCTTGGGTTTCTTCGTGCCAATCATCTGGCGGCATGTTGTGAACACTTTCAGGCTTACAAAATCAGCTAAATGTGCGTCACAATAGCTAATGATTTCGAAAAGCTAACGATCTTCAAAGAGGATGAAAGGCTTCGTGTGACGACTGATTCCCAAAGCCAGCTGGAAAAGCCACCAAAACAACAGCTTCTTGCGGAACATCCATCTCAGATGACCTAATGTCGTCTGCCTGATATTTCGTCGCCATTACAAATTAATGCAAGAACAAGGATCACAATCAATCCTGAATAGCGTCGGCTTCAGTCTAATAAATTGGGGGGGGGGGGGGGGGGTGGAATGTATTCTGCAGCAAATGTGAATGACATCCCCAGAGACAGAGAGAGACAGGCAGGCAGATTGTCAACATAACTTACATGGCGTCGGTTAATTGTAAAGAGGAGACACAGATATTCCTTTGGTCAATTTGCATTTCAAACTTGGGTGTGTTATTTTTTTTTAACACGTGATAAATAATACAGCGTCGTGCCACAACATTCACGTCAAATAATCGAGCCCACACTGTACGCTGTGGCTGGATTCTAGGAAAGTGCAGAGGTGCCTCTGGAGAAATTTTTATTTTAAAACAAATAAATAAATAAACACATTGCCTTTGGTCGTTTGTACCCACCAACGGTGTACCATTGGCTTTAAAGATAAATATTACAAAATGAATATTACAATGCTGCCCAATAAATAAATATTACAAAGTAAATATTACAAAATAAATATTACAAAATAAATATTACAATGCTCCCCAATCCCGTCGAGTGCTCCCACAGTAAAATGTGGGAGCCACGTTGTGTTTTCAAAAAACAACAACCTAACTCCGCTGTCATCGACTGTCATCCAGGAAAAAAAACTCGTCATCTCACCCGGCAAACGAGGGAGGGGATTTATCAACGGGGAGTGATGGAGGGTGTCCGTTTCATCACGTCGCTGCGGCGCGGCTAAGTTGAGCAATCTTTGAACCGAATTGTAAAATCGCCTTGAAGGGAACTCCCCCCCGACTCTCCCCCACTGCCCCCCCCCCACCTCCACTTCCTTCGATCACGCCGAGCGCCATGCACCGCCAACAGCGACACGATGGGAACGTTGCGAATCCCCCAAGACAATTACCCTGACCCACGTACAGATGACGTGGGAATAATAATACTGGCTGCAAATCTGGTGGATGATTGGATTAGTGCACTTAAACGTACCATTGTTAGGAGAGGGAGTATTTCACTGTTGATTTTAAATCAGTGTGCATGCAAACTATGCTTGGTCACGTTCTTTTAACTAACAGTTCAAATGAATGTCTTTCCACTCACCACCTAATAGACAGGGGTGTATCGTGGATGTCATCTCTGTTGGTGATCTCGAGCCAGACCCAGACCACTTGTATACATGCTGTGCACGTAATGAGTAATTGTAAAAAAAAAACACTCGACACATTACATAACACAGTATAAATCATCTTATATGATTTTATGTGGGGTGGGTGGGGGTGCATTGATCCTGTTTTCTGTGTTTTTATCCACACATTTTACTCAAATTATCCAGTGGAGAGGCAAGGATCAATGCGGACAATAGGATGAATATTCCGCTATTGCTGGATTGCTCCTCTTCACCCCTTCATATTGCTGTGCCATCGATGGCAATAACTTCATTGAGACTCCAATCCGTGGAGCAATCCCACCAGCACCACCATCATCATGATTATCATCACCAACACCACCATCGTCATCACCATCATCATCACAAACACAATCGTAGTCACCATCATCGTCACCAGCATCGTCATCACCACTATTGTCATCACCAGCAGTATCGTCATAATCATCATCGCCACCACTACCACACCGGGGCATCAGGCATTGGCGATAATGTATTTAGGACTCCCCGAAGTTCCATGCATGAACAATGCCTTTGGGCATTCCCTGGCCATGGATACGTGTGGGTTTTAGAAAGGGTTTTCCAACAGGTCTAAGTCACCTTTTGTTAACCGCACGATTGTTCCAGATAACCGGGAGGATTTTCTGATATGCGTGAGTCACATCTGCCCAAAGTCTCACGTAACCAGAAGAATGGAGCGCAGATAAATAGGGAAGGTGCCGTGCATCATGTAGGGTGGACGTGAATCGTGTAGGGTGGACGTGAATCGTGTAGGGTGGACGTGAATCGTGTAGGGTGGACGTGAATCGTGTAGGGTGGACGTGAATCGTGTAGGGTGGACGTGCATAGTGTAGGGTGGACGTGAATCGTGTAGGGTGGACGTGAATCGTGTAGGGTGGACGTGCATCGTGTAGGGTGGACGTGAATTGTGTAGGGTGGACGTGAATCGTGTAGGGTGAACGTTAATCGTGTAGGGTGGACGTGAATCGTGTAGGGTGGACGTTAATCGTGTAGGGTGGACGTGAATCGTGTAGGGTGGACGTGAATCGTGTAGGGTGGACGTGAATCGTGTAGGGTGGACGTGCATCGTGTAGGGTGGACGTGAATCGTGTAGGGTGGACGTTAATCGTATAGGGTGGACGTGAATCGTGTAGGGTGGACGTCAATCGTGTAGGGTGGACGTGTAATAAAGACGTTTGTAAGTCGAGTTTCACCCGACTTACAAACGTGCCTACTGAATAGCATTAGGTCGGTATAATTCCTTTAGGATTCCATTCTCAATTTTCTTGACTGCCCAACTCATAAATCGTATTCATTCTCCTTTAGGATGGATAACATAATTAACATCCTGAAGGTGACATAATCACAGTGATCTTGTATAACAACAGCATGGCTCTCTCGTAAAAAAATTATAAAGTAAAGAATATAATGATGCAATTTATCATGTCAGAGCGTTGCTTTTCCCCCCCAAACAATTCCAATCACTTCCACGCCGCCCACACTTTGTGTATTCGCGACCCAAAAAGGTAAGTGCTCACGACCGAATTGTAAGCACACATTTTTCAAACTCAAGAAATCAGCCTGTGGTGCAGAGGAGATGTAAGACACCTGCCACAGCCATTTCTCAAGCCGCATTGTTTCGCAATCCACCGTCCAGGGACACTGCCCCACCTTGCCCACCCCTCCTCGTCAAGGCTTTTGTTTTTTTATGCTGGATCAATATCTTGAGCAAAAAAAAAAGATGCCTTCAACCAGCGTGGCGCTACCAACTAATTTACGAGCATTGGTTTTGGAATCGAATCTTATGAAAAATAAGTGTTTGAGCACCGTAGCTTATTTGTTTCCTTTGCAATGTATAAGCATCCACATCTGAAATGGGAAAATGTGTTTCGTTGTTCACCCGTTCAATCGTTTACCCCATTCATCATCCGCTTGTCAATTAGTTTGGTGAAAGGTAAAGGGGCAGAACCGCAAGTCTTGCTCATGCCACTGCTGGCAGAAGGGCTGCAACTGAAGTGAGCTCCACAGCAGCTCTCTGGAGTGTATTTGGACCCCTTTTCTACACTCGCCAGACGTCTTGGAAGAGGTGGGAGTCGCCACATGTTACCCCACCACTCGCGACCTGCGAATCGACTGACCGTGGCGTGCCGATTACACACCGCTTGGTAGAGAGTGGAAATTTAAGAAACGCCCACCGTTGTATCAACCGCCACGCCAGGAGATGGAAGCAGCGACTTCTTGATTGCAGAATAATCCATAGAGTATTATATAATAACCTTCTTTGGTTCTTTCGGTAAAGTCACGTAGAATGAGAATAAAATAATAAATTGATAAAATAAAATAACACAATAATATTCTCACGACGTTTCGGCCACAACACAAGCGGCCTTCATCAGGTGAAGGGGGCGAGACTGTCTGGTAGGACAGCGCTGGAGTGAGAGAGCCACGTTCAGATCACGGCTTTTAAGCTGTGTGAGAGGAACAAAGAGCCTTGACACAGGAATTAGCATAAAATTTAGCATTGAAATGGCTGAATGATTAGCTTGTGACTGGTCACAGAAATAGCTATGTTAAAAGTTAAAGCATACACATCCGCAGAGGCACCCATTGTTAAAAGGAATTAGCATAGAATTTAGCATTGAAATAGCTAAGTTAAGGCGTACACATCCGCAGAGGCACCCCTTGACAATGGGATTAGCATAGAATTTAGCATTGAAATGGCTGAGTGATTCGCTTGTAACTGCTACAGAAATAGCTACGTTGAAGTCAGAGCATACACATTCACCGAGGCACTTAGTACAAATCAAACAGGAGAATTTAGCATTGAAATAACTAGGCGAATTTAGCATTGAAATAACTGGGTGATTTGCTAGTGACTGGTCACAGAAATGACTACACATCTGAGCTATTCACAGTACTATATAGTGAACCAATAAAAACTAAAATATAAATTACCTTCATGTTATCAATAAACTCTATATTCTCCAATCAGCTAAGCTACCAACCATAAGTCGTTATATATCACAATGCTATATGGCGAAAAAATGGGTGGATTCTTACCCTCAAATTTCCGTACCACGGATAGCTATGGGCCCCGTTCAGACGGACGAGTTCGTCCATAGTCGGAACAGAGGAGGGGGAGAGAGACAGCTGCGAGGCCCTAGTATGCTCCATGTTGTAAACCATACCATTAACCGTGGTGTGAGAGGTATTAAGAGGCAATGCTGGCGAAAGAGCTGCGGTCTGAAGGACATCGTAAAATTACAATTAATTAAGAACAGAAATGATTTAACACATCTTTCCAGTGGTTACTAAGCCTGAATCCATCTTCTCGGTTGAAATTGTCTCTGTGCTTGTATATGTGAATGGCCTCATGAACGAATCTCTCATGGTAGCCGGTTGGTTTGCAAAGAACCTCCGTCTTGGAGAAGTCAATGTCATGTGAGCCCACTGAATTGTAACAGTGGTCTGCCACGGCAGAGGAGTTCGTCTTACCGTGTTTCAAGTCTGCTTTATGTTCGCGGATGCGGTCCGAGATATGTCTTTTGGTTTCTCCAATGTAGCTACTACCACAGAGGCACTTTAGTTTGTAAACGCCTGGGTACTGTATGTCTGGAAGAGCATCTTTTACAGATGGAACTAAATCACGGATTTTGTGTACTGTGTTGAATCGGACCTGGATCTTGTGTTTATTCAGGATTTTGGAGATCTTTTTAGTGACCCCTGCAATGTAGGGTAAGGTGATGGTTTTGAGTGGCTCCACAAGAGGATCCTTCTTCATGACTGGAGTGATGGCTTTGCGGATTGTGTAGTCGGAGTAGCCATTAGCCCTGAGAGCCTGGTGTACGTGCTTGAGTTCACTGGTAATGTGTTCCTGGTCGGAAATGCATTGGGCTCTATGGTATAGAGTCTTGATGAGGCAGTTCTACTGGGATGGATGGTGGTGGGAATCCGGTTTCAAGTAAGCATCTGTATGGGTAGCTTTCCTGTAGACAGAGTGGCTCATTGAACCATCATGTCTCCTTTTAATTAAGACATCCAGAAAGGGTAGTTTGCCATCTTTTTCGACCTCCATGGTAAATCTGATGGCTGGGTGTATGGAATTGATGTGGTCGCGGAATTGGTCTAGAGCAGGCTGGCCATGTGGCCAGATGACAAAGGTGTCATCAACGTACCTCTTCCATAAGGTCGGGCGTAGAGTGGCAGTCTGGATGGCGTCAGTTTCAAATTTTTCCATGAATACGTTGGCTACAACCGGAGATAGGGGGGAGCCCATTGGGGTGCCCTCAGTTTGTTTGTAGAAAGTTCCATTCCAGGTGAAGTATGTGTTGGTTAAGCAATGTCTCACCAGGGGGGGTACATCAGTATGCAGTCCTTGATGAACCAGGTCTTCAATGATAGCGATGGTGTCAGGTACCGGGACTTTGGTGAACAAGGACACCACATCAAAACTGACAAGCAGGTCGTTTGGGGACAGAGAAATGTCTTTGATTGTCGAAACCAGGTGAGTAGAATTTAGTACCGCAGAGGTGGTTTTTCCAGTGAAAGGTCGCAGTATATCATTCAACAGACTTCGGGATAAGAAGGCTCAACTAATCGAGTCTCTCACCTTTCTGAAGAGATGCCGCGACTCTAAGGTAATACCAACCGCATTTACACTAACCTCTGCTGTTGCAACTTCTCTCAATGCAAAACGAATTCTAGCTAGAACTAGCTTCGCTCTTATCTCGGAAAAAATCAGACTTACACGCACCGAACTCGATCAGTTAGACAAGACACTCTACAAATCACACTTAAAATTGACAGCAACAATGTCTACATCGGATTGGGAACATGTAGACAATATGACTACCTCTTCGGCTGCCACTATGTCGAACAAATGTAGGGACAATTTGATTTCCAAATTCAATCACCTCTCCAGCAAAAAATCGGATCCACACACCGAAAAGATAGACGTCAACAAAGTCGTAATTAATCGCAGTAACAGTTCCATTTCTGATGGTCTGAAATCCGTTTTAGCTAAAGGTCTAAACTTTGCTGTCACACCGAGACACTTACCGGTTAATGATATCATTGCCCATGTTGACGTTGCACTCAAGGGCTTGAGTCACATCTCTGCAGACGTAGCAAGATCTGAAATCGCTGCAACCCTCAAAAACGCTAAGTTGCCACCCAGCAACATCAGCAAAGACGAACGTTTTGAATTATCTCAATTAAAAAAGAGGGATGATATTGTCGTTCTCTCAGCCGACAAAGGCAATGCCACTGTCATCATGGACAAAACAGAATATAACAACAAAATTCAAGAACTACTCAACGATGGCAGCTATACAAAAATAAAAAGAGATCCCACCAACAGCCTGGTCACCAAAACGAACAAAATTATCTCTGATTCAACAGCATTAATTGATGAGATCAAACAGTTCTCGTTGAAACCCTCTGCTGCCAGACCACCAAGATTATATGGCCTTCCAAAGATACACAAAGAAGATACACCCCTTCGTCCCATTGTCTCTACTATCAGCTCCCCCACCTACAAACTGGCACGTTTTCTGGCTGATATACTGCGACCTTTCACTGGAAAAACCACCTCTGCGGTACTAAATTCTACTCACCTGGTTTCGACAATCAAAGACATTTCCCTGTCCCCAAACGACCTGCTTGTCAGTTTTGATGTGGTGTCCTTGTTCACCAAAGTCCCGGTACCTGACACCATCGCTATCATTGAAGACCTGGTTCATCAAGGACTGCATACTGATGTACCCCCCCTGGTGAGACATTGCTTAACCAACACATACTTCACCTGGAATGGAACTTTCTACAAACAAACTGAGGGCACCCCAATGGGCTCCCCCCTATCTCCGGTTGTAGCCAACGTATTCATGGAAAAATTTGAAACTGACGCCATCCAGACTGCCACTCTACGCCCGACCTTATGGAAGAGGTACGTTGATGACACCTTTGTCATCTGGCCACATGGCCAGCCTGCTCTAGACCAATTCCGCGACCACATCAATTCCATACACCCAGCCATCAGATTTACCATGGAGGTCGAAAAAGATGGCAAACTACCCTTTCTGGATGTCTTAATTAAAAGGAGACATGATGGTTCAATGAGCCACTCTGTCTACAGGAAAGCTACCCATACAGATGCTTACTTGAAACCGGATTCCCACCACCATCCATCCCAGAAGAACTGCCTCATCAAGACTCTATACCATAGAGCCCAATGCATTTCCGACCAGGAACACATTACCAGTGAACTCAAGCACGTACACCAGGCTCTCAGGGCTAATGGCTACTCCGACTACACAATCCGCAAAGCCATCACTCCAGTCATGAAGAAGGATCCTCTTGTGGAGCCACTCAAAACCATCACCTTACCCTACATTGCAGGGGTCACTAAAAAGATCTCCAAAATCCTGAATAAACACAAGATCCAGGTCCGATTCAACACAGTACACAAAATCCGTGATTTAGTTCCATCTGTAAAAGATGCTCTTCCAGACATACAGTACCCAGGCGTTTACAAACTAAAGTGCCTCTGTGGTAGTAGCTACATTGGAGAAACCAAAAGACATATCTCGGACCGCATCCGCGAACATAAAGCAGACTTGAAACACGGTAAGACGAACTCCTCTGCCGTGGCAGACCACTGTTACAATTCAGTGGGCTCACATGACATTGACTTCTCCAAGACGGAGGTTCTTTGCAAACCAACCGGCTACCATGAGAGATTCGTTCATGAGGCCATTCACATATACAAGCACAGAGACAATTTCAACCGAGAAGATGGATTCAGGCTTAGTAACCACTGGAAAGATGTGTTAAATCATTTCTGTTCTTAATTAATTGTAATTTTACGATGTCCTTCAGACCGCAGCTCTTTCGCCAGCATTGCCTCTTAATACCTCTCACACCACGGTTAATGGTATGGTTTACAACATGGAGCATACTAGGGCCTCGCAGCTGTCTCTCTCCCCCTCCTCTGTTCCGACCATGGACGAACTCGTCCGTCTGAACGGGGCCCATAGCTATCCGTGGTACGGAAATTTGAGGGTAAGAATCCACCCATTTTTTCGCCATATAGCATTGTGATATATAACGACTTATGGTTGGTAGCTTAGCTGATTGGAGAATATAGAGTTTATTGATAACATGAAGGTAATTTATATTTTAGTTTTTATTGGTTCACTATATAGTACTGTGAATAGCTCAGATGTGTAGTCATTTCTGTGACCAGTCACTAGCAAATCACCCAGTTATTTCAATGCTAAATTCGCCTAGTTATTTCAATGCTAAATTCTCCTGTTTGATTTGTACTAAGTGCCTCGGTGAATGTGTATGCTCTGACTTCAACGTAGCTATTTCTGTAGCAGTTACAAGCGAATCACTCAGCCATTTCAATGCTAAATTCTATGCTAATCCCATTGTCAAGGGGTGCCTCTGCGGATGTGTATGCCTTAACTTAGCTATTTCAATGCTAAATTCTATGCTAATTCCTTTTAACAATGGGTGCCTCTGCGGATGTGTATGCTTTAACTTTTAACATAGCTATTTCTGTGACCAGTCACAAGCTAATCATTCAGCCATTTCAATGCTAAATTTTATGCTAATTCCTGTGTCAAGGCTCTTTGTTCCTCTCACACAGCTTAAAAGCCGTGATCTGAACGTGGCTCTCTCACTCCAGCGCTGTCCTACCAGACAGTCTCGCCCCCTTCACCTGATGAAGGCCGCTTGTGTTGTGGCCGAAACGTCGTGAGAATATTATTGTGTTATTTTATTTTATCAATTTATTATTTTATTCTCATTCTACGTGACTTTACCGAAAGAACCAAAGAAGATGAATCATTGCAGTCACGAAAGCTTTAAATCGAAATTTATTATATAATAAGCCAAGAATGTCTGCGCGTCCCGCGCATGACGTCGCCCCACGTCGAACAGCCCCCCTCATTAATAATCATTATAAGGTGACGTCCTCCAAATGGACACCCCCTCCCCCCCCCCATTAATAAAAAAAATAGTGGGTGACGTCACTCCACATGGGGGGGGCGAGGCGCCTCCTCCCCCCTCCTCAGCATCAACTTACAACCCTCACTACAAAGGCAGAACCCTCACGTCACGTGATCTCCGAACGCTACTGAGACATAGAAGTAAAAAGGACGTCGTGATGAACAAGGGATTATAACCTTAAAATGAAATAGGTCTGTGTCACCGCGCCCTTACAAACTGCACACGAATGGATGCAATAAATGTCACGTCGCGGTCTGCTTTTCGCTTTCAAGTTTCAGATTTACTGCAATACACCCGTCCTTGGACGGGCAAAAGGCGAGTACATATATAAGAGTTAAACGATCAACCGATCAACCAGTAAAACACTTTTGATTGGTTGCAGGCCACGCGCTGGCCAGCCAATCAGAACAAGGAGGGGTCACGGGTGGTCGCCGTGTGCAGGTAGGGGCGCACGGTTGGGGGACGGGGTGTTCGGGGGTAGAGGGGGGGGCGTGGTGGGGGGCGCAGGGGAAGGGTGTGCGAAGGGGGGCACGGGCAGGGGCAGGGGTTATGGAAGCTCTTTGCAGCACGTGCTTGCATTGGGCTTGTTTGACCGATTCATTAATGAGCAAATTACCCAGAGAAAATACACATGTCGTGAGTGAAAAACTACATTCTCTAATGTAATCTCCTGGCCATCTCGAAGCCCAGCAGATGTATAGTATCTCACACACACACACCGAGCGGAGAAAGCTGAAGAGACGGGTTGAGACGTGAAGAGATGGGGAGACGAACGGGGGTCATCGACGCTTTTGTTCAAGCGAAATTAATCAAGCGGAAATGAGCGGGACACGTCGTGAGAACAACTGAAACAACTGACGAGGAATAACAGATTAAACTAACTACGGAGTGGAGACCGGGAGAAGGCGAGAGAAGCAGAGGGAGCCAGCGCAAGAGAAGTCAGGAGCGAGACGACATCACAGAGTTCGGAGGCCACCACTGAATACGAAAAATTAAGGAATGGAACAAAATTGGAGCGGGTAAGTTATATGCTGACAACAATAACACATATTCTTAGTTTTTTTTCGGTAAAGTCACGTTGAAGGGAAACAACAAAATAATAAAATATATAGAAAACAATAAAAAAATAAATTGTTTTATATATGTTTTATATATATTTTAATTTAAAAATAAATTGTTTTATATATGTTTTATATATATTTTATTATTTTGTTGTTTCCCTTCAACGTGACTTTACCGAAAAAAACTAAGAACATGAATTACTGCAGTCACGAAAGCTTTAAATCAAAACAATAACACAATTAAATTCCACATTCCCGTGACAGGAGTCATTTGCTCCAAAGAACAACGACTGTTGACCGCCACAATGGTTAGAATGGTCATCTACATAAGTATTCGACGCAATTCCACCGCACAACGGAGGCAGAGTGACATTCCTCGGAAGCGCAACACTGCCACTCGGTGCCTTTGCCCTCGAGTGGAATAACCTTGAAGATGGCGAGAGCCGAAGGAAGTGGCCACGTGCCATCTCTATTTAGCACTCAGCCACCACCGCCACGGCAATGAGTGAAGTGTCGATGGGTTCACACCGTTGCTTTCCCCAGAATGAAATAAAGTGGTGCACAGCCCCCACTACCCCCCCCGTTGGTAAAAGAAAATATGCCCAAACATGTCTGTACCCACGGATACAAGGGTTCGGGTTAGAGCAAGAGGCCAACACGCTGCACCCAAGTGGGTTTCACGAACAACGCGGACAAAAAGAGACGAGCCGGGGAGGGGTGAATGGACGCAGCAGGACGCCTTCAACGCGGCCGCTCCACGTCAAGGAATAGTAAAAAGCTAAGAAGACCAAAATGAATGTCGCACTGCGCGGAATTGCATTCAAATTAGTAGCGTGTGCGGTTTTTAATTACCGATGTAAAACACGCATTCTTAAAGTGACAATGAAAACCGACCGCCGGTGTTTGTTCTCGAGCGCGTCGGTGTGTGTGCATGTGAGCGGCGCATTTTATATTTAATAGTGGAACTGATATTGAATTCAAATGAGTGCCGCGCATGTCTATGAGAATTACTCAGGAGTTAATTAGCACTATTGGTCCATTGCAATGAATAGAATGCGGTGAATCTCATTCTAACTCTTTGAAAATATATTCTAATGTATACATTCTTGATGCAGCAATGAAATCAGTTTATTTCGCAAGTGTTGGGGAGATCAATTGTTACACCACAGGATCACGAGAGATAGCGGCGGCGTGAGGGTGCCCTTCATCCAGCAGTGGATTGTCCAAGGCCGATGACATATACTTTGACGTGATGGCCTATTATGGCTTCAGGTATTTTATCACCGATGAATCGAGCACATTATGTTGTTTGTAATACATTTGGTGAAAGCGTAAATATATTTTATTTTAAAGTACTAAACCACAAATGCGAACTTTTAATAGGCACATCCAATTGCAGAAAATTGACACAAGGTAGCTGTAGTATTTTTACTAATAAACTCTTTTCGGGTTAAAATGTATTCAATTTGAAACCATTAACCCATCTCAGATGTCAGAGCTTTCTTTGTCGAAATTCATTTACCAAAATATGCACATTTTTTCGTCGCACTAGAACCTCTGAATTATATTATCACCACATCAAGCTTGTAACCGATACAACCCCTGGAAGAAGAGGTCCTATTATTTGGGAAAATTTACTTCGGAAATCATGTTGGATATTGCCGACTTCTTGAAAGTCCCAAGACCACTTTTGTCCCTTCCATTATGAGGAAATGGGCAGACGCATCCTGTTGGATGCTGTAATTACCTCATGAACGTGCACAATGTTTAAATGTGTGTTCTCTTACCAGCTCCCATCCCAGTGAATAAATACAGCTGAGGTGACCTCTCAGCACTAAACCAGGAGGACCATGCCCCAAGGCATTGGATGTCAAGCCCGGCGCTACATCAGAGCACAGAACTGTCACACCCCCTGCCCTTGTCTGTATCACTTGAAGACAGCACCGGGTTTAATGATGCTGGACTGGTGGCCAACCTAACTAACTCCATCATAGCATTGCAGGGCAATATTCTGCACTCTCTGTCTGCTAAGAGATAATGAGCGTGTGGCGAATGTTAACGCTGTCGACCAAAGAACAAAGTCAAATTAAACATTATACACGCACCGTAGTGTAGAGCGGGGCTTTCTGATTATTCAAGTAATGGACTGCTCCCACAACTGTCAGTTCGATTGCGTGTAATCTCCTGTTTCTCACATGTGCCACTGGACGGGAGGTTAGTTGCGGGGCTTGGTGATGTCGTCAGCCGCATCGTGCTCGACATGGCTTGTAAGGGCCTTGATAGCCGAACACAACCAAAATAGTTGATGGTACTTTTGTCGTAGATTCGTCGTTTTAATCGACAACTTTGCCCAGCTCTACCGCACGCATTTATTTATTTCGCGTATTTATTTATATTAAATTTACGTGAGCTGTGCGTCCTCAGATCAGTGGAGACAACACCGATCCAAAACAAAAGTCTCCTCTGTCTGGAGTTGGTAACACGAGACTTAAACATCTGGAAGGACTTGCATTTAAATGTCGTGCTCTTAGCTGTTTTTTTTTTACAAAACCTCAATTTAGAAGACGTTACAAAGTAAGTTTATTTGACAACATATGACCGCAGACATTAATGATTATCCAATGAAGTAATTTTCTGTTGAAGGTAACAATGACATGGAAAAAGTTTGTGAAGTTGTTACAATGCATTCTGCACCTTGGCATTTCACTGGAAATGTGAGGCTGCATTATAAAAAAACGCTATTAAGCAAACATAATGTTTTATTTCAAACAGCAATGTCATACAACTGTCTCCCAACGATTATGAACGTAGTAATTGTTCTCATGAATGTCTTATTACACATTAACTGGATATAAAGACTATATACTAATTTAAAGCTACATTTCACCACATGATATACAAAAATCTTAATAGTGTTTCCATTTCGTTAATTGGGGTCTTGAAGAACAAAGCCACTTTCACAGTAAATGGCTCCATACTCCTAATCGTGTATGCTGGCAGTATGTCCACACAAGCTCCACACAGGTACATCTGAAATGACTTCGGACTGATCATGTGATGGACACACATCTCCATGGAAACAAAAAAGGCAGCTCTGTAAACTTTGTGTTCAAAATAATCACATTTTAAATGCAAAAAAAAAACCGTTTACTCTGGGCCCTGCCCGAAGCACAGTTCCACTGGCAGCAGAACGATTAACACTCTGCGTCTTCATTTCTGTACTGATAAAATAGCACGGATTTAAATTTTGCAACACAACTTGTTGCCAAACATTTGCTGAACATTTGTTTTAAAGCGCGCAATCTCCTTGTGGTGTAGCAAGCGCGTAATGTGTGAGCACACCGTCTTTGTGTAGGGACTACAAGCCGACGATCGAGATCCTGTAACTGTTTTCACGACAATAGGCAATTTACGTGGCGCGTGGTGGGGCAAATGGCTCGTTGTATACATTTCAGAAACTTGAAAAAAATTGGAACATTTCTCATTTTGTGCTTGTAAATTGTTGATGATTTTACCGTACGAGGACTTGCTACCGTGTCGAGTGCAATCGGGAGGTTGATGCACCTGGCCTCAAAACAGGGCCTGACATTTCAAATGAAAGACAACAAAAAAAAGCAAAAGAAAGATCGTAAAACTAAAATTTGGACAAAAACACGAGGTGAGTTTTCTCGCAGGGAAAGCCGAAGAAGACATACACATTATAAGTACTGCCAACTTGCTTCTGAAACGGAGTTTCAAATCCACGCGCTGAAGGAGCCGAACCGTAAAGTCGCCAAAGAAGTCGCAGCTGAGCAGGCGAGGCCACCGCTCACAGTACCGTACGTCCACAGCGCGGGGGCTGAAGGCGCGGAGAACCTCACGTGGCAGTGTAGATGTAGACAAAGACAATGACCAGGAGGTTGAGCACGGTGCCCACAATCCCGAGAGCGGCCAGTATCGACTCCTCTTTGCTCTCCTCCGCTCTCCTGCCATCTCCCTCCTCCACGCGGGCCCCGGCGCCCGCGTTGGGAGCCGGCAGGGGAGCGTGGAGGCCGGCGGCGGCAGCGGTGGCGGTGGCACTCGGCAGGGCCGTGCTCGCGTTCCCGGTCGCGTCCGCCTCTCTGGTGCCCATGCGGTCTGGGGGCATCCTGCCGGTGACCTGCTGCACATTGACAAGACGGGCAACGTGACGATTTTTTCGATCGGTATTATGAGATGAAGTGTCAATTCGTATCTCTCAAAGAGCATTGCGAAATCTTTTGAGTTAGAGAATGGGCATGTCTAGAGAAGGGACATGTCTATGCAGTTGAGGAAAACACTTTCTGCTCTGCTGTGCATATTCGAGGAATGTTCATCGCAAAACAGCCAAACATATATTTAATTCTCAGAGCTGGACATTAATTAAGTGCACAACCAAATTGAATGTGATGGCTTTTTTGTGCATTAATTAGTGACTGGGCTTAAGACCATCAACTCCCTACACTTGAAAACCCCGGACTAATCACCGGCAAATACGTGAATTCAAAACCAGGATCTCATCAGTGCCGACTCACCGCTCTGAACTCAACCACTCAGCCACCGCCTGTTACGACACGATTCCTCACGATAATCATGCCCTGTGGTCTTTACACAAATCAAAATCAATGTGTCGTCATGTGCAAACGAGTGTGGAGTGGTTCTAATCCCCATTTCTTTCCGAGAGCCAGTGGTGCAAAGTCCACTTTCCCGTGCCGTATGCCAGTTTACCCACAGCAGACAACCTCTGTTGACTTAACACAAAACTGTGCTAATTTTATTGACCCCGAGAGGATCGTGAGCTGAGCCAAATAGCCCAATCGGGAGTTGAACTCGTAACCTCATAAATTTGAATCGGGCCCTCTTCCGCAGTGACACCCAGCCAGACAAAAAGTACATATTCAATATACCGGAAGTTGTTATTGCTAGTGAGCACAAAGAACCATTCATCGTTTATTTGTTGACCCACATTGATGTTGCTTACAGCCAGCCAGCCAAACCACACCCATATGCTCAGCTGTGCATTTGAAAAAGAAGTTAATCTCAAATTTGCTCGGGTTTATACCCAGAAAGAAATATCAAATATATATCAATTTATGAGCAGCACAGTCATTAAACACATATAAGGTACAGCCGTGTATTAATCCACTGCTGGATGGAGGTTGTTTGACCATACTTCACCATGCTGATTAGTGCGATCAGTTGACAGGGTGCCCAGCACTGATTCTGATATCACTCCACACGGATGATGTAATCCATGGCCGGGAATCGAACTCAGATGACCAAGTTCATAGCGTAATTCCCTTATGACTACACCTCTACCACACCAGCCCAGTCGCACTGTGTAATATTCGGTTTGAGCTTGTGTGCCAGTAATTCCAATGATCGTAAGAATGATGCATGACGATGATTAATAGCTCAATGGGCAAGATGATGACCATCATGAACATCTCCATCATCATTAGTCGCTGCAACATCTCATTACATTCTCAAACGCCAACAATAATATGTATTAATCCTTGGCATTATGCTGATCAAAATTATTATAATAAGCGCCATGCTGACTCGGTATAGCTTTATTATTGGATCTGTGCTTTTGTGAGCATTGTGCTCATCATCAACCTAATAACGACCTGTAGACCACATGGGGCACAATTGTCCAACGAAATCTATGCATTATCAATCCCTCTCCGCTGGAAATGATATCTCTTCGACAAGCCGTCCACATCTTGTATCCAAGCTGACACAATAACAAGGACCGCCCTGTGCTCACACAGTGGTCTTCCCCTAGGTCAAATTCCAGCTCATTTGGGGGAACACCACGACCTTCTCATGTTTGACAGCCTGAAGAAAACGACCAGCCGATCCAAGTGTTCTTCTCACCACAATACGTTTGATTGCACCCATTATTAAGTGCATGCGTATCGACACGAGTATGAATTGCCATTGATATCATGCGCTGCTCAAGGATGACTTCAAAGCTATTGGGCTATGTTTGTTTATCAAATTAGAACGGCATTGGATTATGTTTTCTCTAATTGCAGCGTGTCCGTGTCGTTTGTGTACTAAGCTCCTGGCATTGCCGATGATTTAAACACGTCTAATTTTAAGAAACTAACGTTAACATTTTGCTGGATTTCATTCAACTTTATTTAGGTACATGTGATTTCACTGCCAATGCTCGGAAAATGACAACACAAATTCAATTGCATTTTCTTTGGCTGCTTATTCACAGTTTACGTTTATATCTTCTACAGTGAATGGAAATGAATATTGATGCTAACCAATCATGTGAATAGTATCAAAGTTTAAACCAATGAACAAAATACATGTAATGTTTAAAATGATCAAATTTAAGATTAACAATGGATTAATGGCACACTGAACTAAAATGAAAATGACACTGAAATACTTTATTACAATCATTTGGCATGGATACATTGCAGTCTATTAATTTATATGTACAAAATGTAAATATATATGCAGGCCGCCCTGGTTATCTTTCTGTGCACCTGGTTTATAAAGTCCTTATGCGGTTACTCTGACAAATCAGTTCCTTTATAGTCAAAGTTCTTATTTGCGAGCCACAGCCATGCGTAACAAACAAGCTGAACATATACGACATTAATTAGATTCGCTGGTCTGGTAAAACTACAACAATGGGAGCTGCCGTGCTGAATTGTTAGCTCCAAGAAGCTGAGCTCCAGAGGGTCACTGGTTCAATTTCCGGGTGCGGCAGTTTAAACAATGAACAAGTTTCTTAAAGCCACACCCCGAAACTGTTCACTCAGCAGCATACATGAGTACAGCACAGTGAGTCAATTAGTAGTAGGTCATCGCGTGTGGTGGGGTAAAGTGAGCGTCCTGCCACCTCTTTCCAAGGCATATAGCCAGTGTGGAAGAGTAGGCCAAATAACCTCTAGCGTCTAGAGGGTCTCTCTAGAGCGTCCGCCAGCGTAGGCAAGCAATTACAGGGCTGCACCTTAAACCTTTAGACAATACAACAATTTCGGACGGGTGAGTGCAACGCACATGGAGCAAATACGTGCAGCAGCAGCCTTTTTGTTGAACTGGAGCTAAAATCGCACTCGTGTGCTTGGCATTTACTTTCAATGCAGATGCATTGCTCGCAGAAGTAAACACATTTAATGTAAAGTTACGATCATACGAATGGATGATGATTGACGACTGGGTCGTGAATTAAACAGCGTCGTACTTATGCAGCAGCAGCGCTGCAAAAAAAAAACGTCGAATGCTCAGGTTTATTGCGATCACATTTCTGTTGCAAATCAAATTTACAATGCGCACATTCAGAATAAAAGGTGCAACATTAAAAAAACAAAACGCCAGTAAGATATTTCACAGATAGCAAAAAACACTTACCGCATTCCACATAACTGTGGGTGGAAAGCTATTCATCACTTGGCTTGCAATCACTGTGTGGCAGATTCCATCGGAATGAAGAAGTTTTCGGCAAGAAGGCTCTGCAGCCTGAGCGCCGGCAGGTCCACGGAAGCATCACAACAACATCCCAGAAGTGGCCGCTTGCTCGCTCCTCGTGTGCTCCTTCTCCCTCCACCAGTCAATGCCTTAAAATCCTTGGCCACGTTTTGTTCCTTCCGTGTAGCAGGACAAAGCAAGACAGCGTCGGGATATAAATATGATACATCCGAGGCTGTGATGAATCTAAAAAAAAGTTTTAGGAAAGAATCGAAAAATATTTTTTTGGGAATTGTAACTAGAATGAATTAAGAATTCATATTATTTGAGAATATTGCTTGACGATGACGATAGCATGGGGGGGGGGGGGTGAAAATAAATCGCAAAATTTAATTGTTCAACAAATCCTTTTGGCTCAGGTTGATGTATTCCTGGCTGTTGTGCATCAATGCCAACAAAAGATGGTACAACAACAAAAAATCGGGAAAAAGTCAACCACACTTCACATCACGCCTTCTGGAGTGACAGCCAAAACTATTCCCGCGAGGCAGCTAGGAAGACGAGAAAAAAAATCAAAGGATTTCCATTCGTGTCAGATCAAAGACAAGCGAAATGGTATGGAAAGTTCTGACATCAAGATTCGGATGGTTGATCTTTTTTTAAGGACTATTGTTAATTATTATTGTTATTTATTTTAGGAGGGGAGTGGTGCGGTCAGGGGGAGAGAGTTAGTCACAAATGTAATCTCCTCCCCACACTTCCCGCACCAACAACAAATACCATGGTGGTACCGATTTCAAGGAGAGACCGTTTCGGGGGGCTGTGGTCAACGCTGACAAAAAGACGTGGAAAAAAAATCCGTCGCTCGGGGTTTTTTTTATTTTTAGGTGAAGAGGGATGCCTGCCACAGCTTGCGCACGTGTGCCTCTCCGCTCATTCTGGGGTGCGTGCCTGCGCGTGTGTAGCTTGCGCGTGAAGGGCAGAAGAGGCGGGCGCACCACGTGTCGCGAGCCCCGGAGGAGGAAGGAGGCGGCGGCGGCGGCGGGTACTCCCTCGGCTGATTTTGCATTGCTCGCTCCAGTTACAATAAATCACCAGCGAGTGACAGCAAAGGAACCTCCGGTTGCTCAGCCCAAGCACTCCACTTCTTTTCATTAAGTCTGCCTATCTCCCCTCGATTCCCATCCTCCTTCCTTCCCTCGCTCGCTCGCTCACTACCGCCCACCCCCTTCCCTCTTGCCCCCCACCGCCACCCAGCCAACCCGGTCAAACTCTCCGAGATTTCTCCTCCCACTCATGACTGTCCAGAACCTACGCATCCTCTTCGACTCCAACCTCCCTACACCTCCATTCCCCCTCCCCGTTCCACAATTTAATTCAATTTGCCCGAATTTGAAGCCAATGAGAAACGTTGAAGACGGACAAACAAGAAGTGGCTCATATTCAGCCAAGGGTTTAGGCTCTCACCAGCAGAATGAACACATGTTTTAATGAATTGTGACCTAAATTATCATTCGCAAATAATCCCATGAGAACATTCGCAGTGCCGTGCACACAGTAACATGCAAGACATTTTCTTAATGTGAATGGATATCGATTATTTCATTCCTCCACTTTGGCCATCATTTAATTTTTAAAAATAAGATTTGTATTTGCTTAACGTACATGACACTATTGATATTGTTGTAAACCAAACCCTTTATCTTCCTGTACACTGACTTCCCACCTTAAGCATGCATCATATTTGAAGATCAGAGCTTTACAACAATGGCCCTGAAATCCCCACTGGCCGACATGTGTGTGCGTATAATTTTGTTTTTATATAGACGTTCATATATAACGTAAAAAAATGAAGCATTTCTTTACATTTATTTTATTACAGTGGCCTGTAAGAAAAGCCCTTCTGGCTAAATGATTTAATCATTTTTTATAAAGCCAGACTGGATTGGGGATTCCCAGTTAAACAAACCGACGCATCGCTGCATCGCTGGCCAACGCAAATTCTCGGCTTCTACTTCATTCTGCGATATGGCGTCTCGGTTCATTCCGCTCCAATTAAAAGTTGTCCGCGCTCGGTACACAGGAGCGGTGTTTTAATCATTGCAGCACAATAGCAATAACCTAGTATGCATTTCGCACGATATTTTGCATTGTACCTTGACATCTCTATGTAGCAGATGCCTCTCAAATGTTTTGTTTATAAGGAAATCAATAAATCACGACTTCGAACAGTAATATTTCTTTCACAAGAGATTATAAGAATGCTTATATCTTCTTGGTTCTTTCGGTAAAGTCACGTAGAAGGGAAATAATAAAATTATAAAAATAAAACAGAATAAAATAAAATTCTCACGTTTCGGCCACAACACAAGCATGCTTATAGTTCCTTTACACTCGATGTCAACATGTGAAAAAGCAAAGGCGCAGTCCTGCAACTGCTTGCTCATGCCACTGCTGGTCGTAGAGCTCTAGAGACCCTCTCTAGAGTATCATAAAATTGTTTCATTTTTCAAGATGTTTATAATAGAGATGGAATGATGCATCAAATCATCAGCTAATGATGATTACTCAGCACAAGATGCATGCACAGATTGGCACGTGGGAGAATGTATTCGTTTCAATTCGTGGACGTTATATTTAATTGGTTCCCATCACTCAGGTAGTGAAAGTAATTGGAGTTAAATAACAAGCAGAATGAAATCTAGGATCGAATGGTGACATCCATCGCAATTCATTGAATCTCCAGAGGGCTCAATTGTTCCACATCTAGTTTGAAGGCTGACAACCTATAACATATATGCAAAGAGGCGTCTTCTACAGCAAAACATTACAATAATCCCAGCATGCTTTGCATGTCAAGTTGACATCACCTTTTTCGAGTGTTATTCTGCATATTCACGCACAATTTACCTTCGCGAATGAGGGTGCTTTCTTTTGCACGTCGATGTGAAAGTCAAATAATACATTTAAAAGTGTAAATGTATTCACTTGTCAGCACAGCTGCATATGCTTGTTTGTTGGGTGGAGGCCATGGTGTTACAATGTTTTTGACAGAATCGTAATGCTTGGGTTTTTCCACAGAGCAATGAGCGCTACGCGACATTTCGCGATAGCCACTGGGGGACAGTTGGGAGACAAACAAGACCGAGATAAGATTGACAGAGGTCACGGACGACGTATGGCAGCGTGCCAACGTCAGGTGACAATGAGCTGAATAAAGAAGATGTATAAATAAAACGAGACACTGTACATCCTCTCGACATTGTTGTGCAATTGGCTGACAGCGCGAATGGAAACATTTGCATTAAAATACGATTCTACAAAAAAATGAAAACATTTCTAAATATGTATTTAAATAAAACCTGCAACCACCAACCAAAATCTAGAATTTGAAAAAATGCAGCTGTCCACGTATTACATTTGCAGCATTATACTTTTAATGAGATAATTCTAGGTGGCATTATAAAACAAACACATATCTCATCTGCTTTGAAGTCAAGAGCTATTATAGCACTCACACCAAAAAAACTTCACCCCAACCAATCAATCCGACCAATGTAGATAACAGAACCCATTTCTCATTTAGCTTCAGTCGTTTCATATATTTACGGCGTATTTTTTGACATCACTGTGTATTTTGTTTCAGCCACAATGTTGCACTCTTTTTGTTCACATTAATGCCTGGTTTGTGTTCTTACTCGTTATACTCAAATTCACTTTACAACGCCCGTTTTTACTTTGATCAACTCTGAATTTGAATGTATTGCACTGTGAAACCTATTTTTTTATAATTATATTTCTTCTTTAAGATGTTTCATTTTGAATTTCCATATGCAGCTCGAAAGAACACTCTACTGTTGCAAAAGGTTTGCTGTTTAAACTCTGTGTTTTGTTTCACTCTGGAACCTTTTGCTGTAATGACATTTGTTGTCTTTATGTTTAACATTCTAATTTGTTACATTAAAACCTGTTTGCTGTTATAATGGAGTTGTTTTTTTTTATTATTCAGTTGCTGAGCAGAGAATCAAACGTCAAAAACCAATGGCTGTTGAAATGTATTTATAATTCACCAATGCCTCTTTTTAACAATAAACTTCTGGTTTCAATAAACTCGTATCTGATCTTAAATCACGAAATTAAAATGAACTGACATGTCTTTAGTGTTTGAATTTCGTGGCTTCTGCTACCCAACAGTAGAGAAGGCACTCTTCTACAATAATAATAAGAATAATATCAATTTGTAACGCACCATCGGGCAGAGGCCACGAGGAGGAACCACAGACGAGCGGGAATGGCAGCAGCCACGTGATGGGCCGGCACCAAATTCCTCCTAAAGCTCTGCAGTCCCCGACATGTGAAGGTGTTATCGGCCAACGAATGAGTGTTTACTCGCGAGAGGAAACAGCGGTCCCCGAAGAAAATCCATGCGTGCGACAGGGCAACACTCTATCCCAGACAGATGGAACCGCTGAAGTCCACATTTGCTGTACTGCATTGTCTTGGCAAGCCAGGGCATGGCACCTCGATGCCCACAAGAAGGGCGTTTCACAACATTTGTGTGATCCACCAACCCCCGCCGCCGCAGTGCTAGACTACAGGCGTGTGCCAGGTCAGGTCGCAAATATTTAATCATTAACAGCGCTCTATACACTGCTTGTTAAAGGCCTGCCCGATGTACGCATGTATGTTGAACTTCTTCCGCACCGTACGTAGCCCACCGTGCTAATCAGAGGTGCGGTGGAAGGACAACGAAACACAAAATCAGTATCGGTCACGGGGGTTGATTGACGATACTTCGCCATACTGGCGAGCGTGGTTTGGTAACAGCGGTTAGATATTACCTGTCACTGATGTTAGCCGTGGCCTGGAATTCAACTCAGATCGCTGGGTTCATATAAAAGTGCGCCACCGCTCCACCTCCCTTATGGCTTGACAAGCTGTCTACAAGCTGTGTGCCGCTACATTGACAATCGGGCGGGGCTCACCTCCACACGTCGCTCCTGATCCAGCGGCACAAATCCGGCAGAAAGCGCCGGCCAGAGAACGGTCCCCGTGTCCAGATGCCAGCGAGAGCGTGGCGCTGCCGCGGTGCCATCGGCTCGTGAGGCAGACGGATCGTGGCATGGAACGCCGTGACCTGCCACGGGTCGCGTTGTCTACGCGGGCCTTGAAAGGCGCGGGCCCGCGTGACAACTCCTCTGCCTTCACTGGCACTGCCCACGAGTGCCAAATCCTGCAAAGCGAGGTCCCTAATGCCAAGGACAGCGCCGTGGCTTCAATTAGCGTGCTGATTATTTCAGCGTCCGTACGCTTTGCGTTTGGCGACAAAAAAAATGATATCCGATGTGTAATTAAGCCTCACCGAGTGCAAGCATTCCCACCTCCCTCCATCCCTACCCCCGAAGAGATGCAACACATTGGCTGTGTGCCTTTGCGCAAGGATTGCTAAGTAAGCATCGTTTCTGGGAAAAAAAAAGTTCGCTTTTAGCCCTAGTTTTAAACTCCCTGCACCGCGGTTGAAATAATGGTGCAGGCTCCTTTAAATCCCCCACGTCTCGCCATTTGTGGCCAGATCGCTTATAAAAGCAGCTCAGTTAGTTAACTATTTTTTAAAAAATGTAGTTGCATTTTTAGTTTCAGGTACAGGAGCGAGATGGATTGTTGCATATTGCGCCCATGAGGGATGGTAATGACTCTGAGGAGCATATTTCACAGTTGTACATGTATATAGTAACTACAGCGGTAATATGCAGCAGTCAATAAATCATGGCAGGTCATGATGCTGATGATTATTTGGCAAGAGATGCATTGCCATGTATGTCCGTGTGTGCAATCAAAATATCGGTACCAACAAAACAAAACAGATCTCGCATGTTCATGGGCCGTGGGGATGCACCCCACGTCACCTCTCACCTGCAGAGTTGCGCGCTGCACTGCGGCCGAGCGGATGCATTCGCCGTCTTCACGAAGCGTCGAGGGCAGCGCTCTTCACTGCAAAGCCCGCGGGCTCCTGGCGGCCCTTGGTGTCCTTTAGTGCGGCCCCGGACAACACACAACACGTGAAAACAGCCCCCATTATGCTTAACAATTAGGCTTTCGCGATCAATGTTATCCAGAAGAGGTTTTTTGGGTTGGATCGTATAAATATAAATGTGTCTAGTTTTGAAGCTTTCGTGACTGCAAGGATTCATACTCTTTAGTTTTTTCGATAAAGTCACGTAGATAAAAAAAACACATGCCATCGCCTGCACACGGCAATCTCTCCGTCCCCCTAACCCCCTGCAGCATAACAAAAGGCGGCTTAACTTAGCCCCCCCCCCCACGGCCCATCCTGGCTCCTTCCCCCCTCCTTAACCTGTATATAATCTCGAGTCTCTTAGAGCGCTCTTCACTTGATACAGCAATTTTGCTGTGACGGTTTCCACCTGAAGACGGAAGCTTGTGTTGCCTCCGAAACGTCGTGATTTAATTTAGTTGTTTTCATTTATTTTATTTAATTGTTTTTTTTTTTACCTACGTGACTTTACCGAAACAACCAAAGAGTATAAATGTGAGATCCTTCAACAAACTCCGGGATTAGAAGGCTCAGCTAATCGAGTCTCTCAGCTTTATAAAGAGATGCCGTGACACTAAGGTAATACCAACCGCATTTACACTAACCTCTGCTGCTTTAACTTTTTCTAATGCAAAACGAATTCTATCTAAAACTAGCTTAGCTCTTATCTAAAAAAAAATCAGACTTACGCGCACCGAACTAGATCAGTTAGACAAGACACTCTACAAATCACACTTATCATTGACGGCAACAATGTCCACATCGGATTGGGAACATGTAGATAATATGACTGCCTCTTCAGCTGCCACTGTCGACCAAATGTAGGGACAATTTGATTTCCAAAATTAAACCGCCTCTCCAACAAGAAATCGGACTCACACACCGAAAAGCTAGACGTTAACAAAGTCGTAATTAATCGCAGTAACAGTTCTATTTCTGATGGTCTGAAAGCCGTTTTAGCTAAAGGGCTAAACTGTGCAGTCACACCTAAACACATACCAGTTAATGATATCATTGCCCATGTCGACGTGGCACTCAAGGGCCTGGGTCACATCGCTGCAGACGTAGCAAGATCTGAAATCGCTGCAACCCTCAAAAACGCTAAGATGCCAGCTAGCAACATCAGCAAAGATGAGCGCATTGAATTATCTCAATTAAAAAAGAGGGATGACATTGTCATCCTCTCAGCCAACAAGGGCAATGCCACTGTCATCATGGACAAAATAGAATATAACAACAAAATTCAGGAACTATTCAACGATGGCAGCTATATAAAAATAAGAAGAAACCCCACCAACAGCCTCATTACTAAAACCAACAAAATCATATCTAATTAAACAGCATTAATTGATCAAACCAAACAGTTCTTGTGTAAAACCTTCTGCAGCCAGGCCACCAAGATTATATGGCCTCCCAAAGATACACAAAGAAGATATACCCCTTCGTCCCATCGTCTCTACTATCAACTCCCCCACCTACAAACTGGCTCGTTTTCTGTCTGAAATCCTGCGGCCTTTTACTGGAAAAACCACCTTTGTGGTACTAAACTCTACTCACCTGGTATCGACAATCAAGGGTATTTCCCTGTCCTCAGACGACCTACTTGTCAGTTTTGATGTGGTTTCCTCAATCACCAACGTTCCTGTACCTGACACCATCGCAATCATTGAAGACTTGGTTCATCAAGGACTGCATACTGATGTACCCCCCCTGGTGAGACACTACTTAACTAACACATACTTCACCTGGAATGGAACTTTCTACAAACAAACTGAGGGGACCCCAATGGGCTCCCCCCTATCTCCGATTGTAGGCAACGTTTTCATGGAGAAATTGGAGACTGACGCCATCCAGACTGCCATTCTACTCCCGACCTTATGGAAGAGGTACGTGGATGACACTTTTGTCATCTGGCCACATGGCCGGCCTGCTCTAGACCAATTCCTCGACCACATCAATTCCATACACCCAGCCATCAGATTTACCATGGAAGTCGAAAAAGGTGGCAAGCTACCCTTTTTGGATGTCCTAATTAAAAGGAGACCTGATGGTTCAATGAGCCACTCTGTCTACAGGAAAGCTACCAATACGGATGCTTACTTAAAACCGGATTCCCACCACCATCCATCCCAGAAAATTCCCTCATCAAGACTCTATACCATAGAGCTCAATGCATTTCCGACCAGGAACACATTTCCAGTGAACTCAAGCACGTACACCAAGCTCTCAAAGCTAATGGTTACTCCGACTACACAATCCGCAAAGCCATCACTCCAGCCATGAAGAAGGATCCTCTTGAGGAGCCATTCAAAACCATCACCTTGCCCTACATTGCGGGGGTCACAAAAACGTTCTCCAAAATCCTGAATAAACACAAGATCCAGATCCGATTCAACATAGTACATAAAATCCGTGATCTGGTTCATTCTGTAAAAGATGTGGTTCCAGACATACAGTACCCGGGCGTCTACAAACTAAGTTGCCTCTGTGGTAGCAGCTACATTGAAGAAACCAAACGACATATCTCGGACCGCATCCGTGAACATAAAGCAGACTTGAAACACGGTAGGACGAACACCTCAGCCATGGCAGATCACTGTTTAAATTCAGTGGGCTCACATGTCATTGACTTCTCCAAGATGGAGGTTCTCTGCAAGCCATCCGGCTACCATGAGAGATTCGTTCATGAGGCCATCCACATATACAAACAGAGACAATTTCAAGCGAGAAGATGGATTCTGGCTTAGTAACCATTGGAAAGACGTTATAAACCATTTCGGTTCTTGATTGATTGTATTTTACGGTGACTTTCAGTCCATTCGCTGGCACTGCCTCTTAGTACCTTTCACACGACGGTTAATGGTATGGTTTATAGCATGTTGTATAATAACAAATAGCATAACAGTATAATGTTTAACATAATTCATAAGGCAATATATAGTATCGTAATTGTATAGTGAATATACAGCAGTGTGGTATACAGTAGGGTTGGTAGAATAATACATAGTGTAATATTACAAGTCAAATATTTTATAGTCTAAAGATAGGGTAGTGTAAAGTAACGCATTGTATAATTCAAGGGTGGGGTTTGTCTATGGCAGTGTATATTACGGTGTATAGTCGTGTAATGTAGAAACAAGTTTAGTTGGAGACATATCAATATAATGCATAATGTTAGAGCTTACATTGGGCTGTGTATACGATATTATACAATGTAGTTTAGATTGGAAGGTATAATATTGTAATGTATAGTCGTCTAGTTTATAACATAGTTGTAACGCAACACAGGACAGAGCAGCGCATCGTGGTTGTGTCCCCCCCCCCCCCCCCTCCTCCGTTCCGAGCATAGATGGACTCGTCCGTCTGAACAAAGCTCGTCGCTTTCCGTGGTGCTAACGTTGAAGAGAAAAAACCGCCACCATTTTTTCGACATAGAATTGTAATGTATAACATCTTATTGTTAGTAGCTCAGCTGATTGGAGAGTATATTGAGTTTATTGAAAACATTGATGTAGTTTATATTTTAGTTTTTTTATCAGTTTACTATATGGTATTCATTATATAGTGTAGTGTATACCCAGTTACTTTATGTTAATAGCTCAACTTATTGAAGAATATATTGAGTACATTTATGATATTGATGTAGTTTATACTTAATTCTTTCACATCGGCTTATTGTATGATAGTTGGGTAGTTGCAGTTCTTTAGCGTCAATATACTAAATGCCTCTGTTGATATGTAAACTTTAACATATCTCCTTCCGTGACCAGTTACATGCTAATCCTTCACATTAACAGCATGCTAATCTCCCAGTTAATTTCTGACTTTAACACACTGCTAATCCAACACTTTAACACAGCTATTTAAATGCTAAATTCTTCTGTTGATATGTAAACTCCTTTGTCAAGGCGCTGTGCTCCTCCCACCCAGCTTAAAAGACGCTGCCAAGTTTAGCAGTGTTCATTGAAGCGTTGTCGTCCCGACAGTTCTGTTCCTTCACCTGAAGAAGGCTACTTGTGTTGTGGCCGAAACGTCGTGAGAATTTTATTTTATTAAGTTTTATTTTTATTATTTTATTTCCATTCTACGTGACTTTACCGAAAGAACCAAGAAGATATAAATGTGTCGTTAAACCTGCCACCACCCGATCCAGCTAATTAGCAAGGTTTCTCACTAAACCAAACATGCCAATGGGTTACTAGTTCAGCACACCGGTGTGTTGGAGAATAAACCCACGACATTTACAATTCGAGTACGACGTTTCGACAGTAATTATAACTACCATCATCCAACACACCGGTGTGCTGAACTAGTAACGAATTAGCATGTTTTGTTTACGTGGCAAAACCTTACTAATTAGCTGGATCAGGTGGTGGCGGGTTTACCGACACATTTATATCTACACGCTCTAACCCAGACACTTCTATTATGGACTCCATCATGCTGTCAAACCCAATGGTTTGAAATGTGTGGTGGCACTCACTCACACTGATATCGACAAAAGTGACTCCCCCTCTGAAAATTAGTGAAGAGCACTGGTCTGGAGAATGGGCAGCAACAGCTGCACACAGCAGCCGCCGATAGCGTAAGCCGGGCGAAAATTAGAGGCAGATGAGACACACGCGTGGGGAGCGGTGGTGTCATGATGAGCATGCTGCGCTATGATTCCAACGACCCGATCTTTATTGTCGCTCACTGCCACCAACAACGTGTGATAATTATCTGAATCGGTGCTGATGTTGACTCAGCATCAAATGGATACCTGGTACAATGTGTAAACATCACCACTGGGGAGACAAAGGCAGCCGGGTGTGATGATGGCCACCCACCGCCTCGTGTATCGTACTGGCTTTCAAAGGTGCTCGCTAACAACACTTGCCCCAAAAAGGCAAGACAGGAATAATTGCTTCTTTGTGGACTCGTGCTGTCTGCTGGTAACACTGCGCTCCCAGCACTGTCTTATGATGATATATTAACTGCCTCGCCTGGTATACAGGAGGTCGTGGGTTTGATCCCAACCCTGACATCTGTATATTTAGAGTTTGCATGATCTCTCCGTGGTCGCTTGGATTTTTCTTCAGGTCCTGCGGTTATTCGCTCTACATTTGGAAACACGCGTTTACAGTATTTAGTTGCTATACATTTTCACGTGACAAGCCACTTTGTTGAGCTATCATTTGTGGCCAGGTCGCTTCTGAAAAAGAGCTATATAGCTCAGTGGGCCTTAACTGGTAAAATTAAAATAATTTCGTTTTTTAATAGTTTTTACTTCCTTTGCTTGATGTGACGGCAGGTGTACTTTATGATGCGTTGCCTCCTCCATTTTTCCCATCACTTCCTTCTCAATTCGCCACGTTGTGTTGCTGTATAGACCTGCAGTTACCCAGCATTCCTCCACCCATTCTCGCCATATTTTCAGATTCATAAAAAAAATGAAATCCAGATGATCCCAAATCAAAAAATCAGGACTACATCTGCTACTCGCAATCCTTTGTCAGGAGGGCCCTACGCTGAGATGTGAGACCAATGCCATTCATTCACGGAGTATGTTTGGGAGGAATCCGGCACACCCTGAGAAATCCTCCCACACATTCAAGGGAGTAAACACTCGGCACTGCCATCACCCGATCACCTTGCAACCCTGCACCTGCAACACCTTGGCAAGCCATTGTGGCTACCCATCAAAGCTACTGCATTAACAAGGACGGCTCAAACCTACACTGGCTTCTGAGGACACTTTCTTCGCCCTATGTGAACGCAGGCGCAAGTCCATGCGTTTTCATGATGCACCTTTCCTTCGGTGGAGGTCAAGTTGTCGGTTGTAGATTAAAAGACGAGAGTGATGATCACGATCGTGACATATTCCCTTATTTGACCGAGAAACTAAAGTCCTGAATTTTTCCACGGAGGTTAGAGGTCACTGTAATGTTTTTTTACAAAACTGCCGTGAGAAATATTTACGTAATAAAGAGGAACGTTTAAAAAGTAATAAACCATAAGTTAATACGTAGGGTTGTAAAGCACACACGTAAAATTGTGATTATTTGGTAATTACTTAAAAGTTGTTGCTGTACACATATGTCTATAATTATATCTTCCAAAGAAAAGCTACTGAAATCGAAATAATCCACACTTATAAATGAATACGCTCGCTAAAATCCATTAAAACTAAATAAATAATATACATAAACCATAACCACTGTCATTAATATTAATGGCACGTATGCATATTTATGGATATCATACATTAGCAATGCATTAGAACCTTACAAAATATGATTGACTAATCTTTGCCTAATGCGTCAATTTTAATTCTGCTGTAACGCGTGGGTTGAGGTGTTCATGAAAAAAAAGTCCCCGTCAACTTGAAGTAAAGAGCTTCATTATTTTGCATCCCTCAGAGAATAATAACACTTGCTCTTGTCAGCTGTTTGATTTGCTTCCTTTGTTCAGAATGCAGTATATTATTAAGAAAATAATCATACAAAACCTCAACGTAAGGAATAGAAAATATCTCTTACAAATGTCCTCCTAAAATTCAATCATGAGAAATCGGCATTCAAATTGTCAACTAAGCCAGCAATCTAAGCCACATTACAACCCAAGCTGTTGCACTAATGGGAAAGCGGAACGCAGAGGAGACACGCACACAGCAAGATGTGGTCACATTTGGAGATGCACACATGGTACGAAATTATGCAACAGTGTAGCTCAATTCTCCAAACACACAAAACACAACCGCAATTAACTCGTAATTATATACAAATGTCAAATACACTTTAGTGTCGAATCAGATCTCAAGTGGATTTTTTGGAACGAAACGGTGAATGAGTATTAAGTAGTTTCCTTTGTTATTTTTAGCCATTCGTAATACAGTACTTGAAAGCAAAAGCTGTTCCAGAATCCATTTGAGAAGCCAAATATTCTGTTTACACATTTCCATGGGACTTGCATTACAATATAACAGGGCACGGACTAACAAACATTATTTTAGCTGTCAAACCGCTCTTGAGTTCGCTGCGTGTTCTGAAGGTCTCATGCCCTCTCTTTGAACTTCAAAGTCAAGAAGCCATGCTCTGTGTGCTCACCATAGTACAATTTACATGTAGGCATCGTAACAATAGGAATAAAAAAAATTCCATTATGAAACCCGAGAAAGCCTCAATGAGGCTCAAAACTATTTTCCAGGAGGACCTCGCATGGGGATGTTGACATGAATGAGAGAACCGGAGTACCCGAAGAAAATGCACTAATTATGTGAGGCGGTAATACTCAGCACTGCCATCTCCCCGCCGCCTCGTGGCCCCACACATACTTGGCAAAAAAAAGTCATAGATCTGCGATTCAATCAATAAAAGTTTTTTTTGATTCGCCAACTCGAGTAGCCGGATCTGTTGTGCAGCACCCTGACGGCTCCGCACGCACACACACAGACACACGCACACACACGCACGCACACACGCACACACACACACGCACACGCACGCACGCACACACACGCACACGCACGCACGCACACGCGCACGCACGCACGCACACACGCACACACACAACAACAACCGCCATTCGCCACTAAGTGGCGGTGACGTCACCACGACGCTTGTGCCAGGCTATGTGCACCGTGAGGCCACGTGAAGTGTGGAACGCCCGCTGGCAGGAGGTCACTGGGCAGAGCCAGGTGCCACGGGTCGACTGACTGAGATGACTGGCTGATGCACCACCTGTGCCCCCTACTGTGCCAACCTGCTGTGCTTTAGCCACCCGGCGCTCCGCTCGTTGTTCTGAGCGTCGCTCCTCCGCCCTCCGTTGTTGTTGGAGGGCGACTACCTCCAACTGCCCAGTAGCGTCCTTCACGAGCCTCCTCTACAGAGGCCGATCTTGACACCGCTGGTACCAGTCATCGGCAAGTCCACTCAGCTCCACGTCCTCCTGTACCACATCACTCCATCTCTTCTCTAGCCCGTGCCGCGCCCGTTTAGCCCCCTCGATCCGGCCGAACAAAAGCTATTTCGGCATGCGGTGGCTGGGCATGCGAGCTACATGACCCAGCCAACCCGCTGGAGGAGCTCACCGATGGGACCTTGCCCAGATCTTTCAAGGATTTGTGAGCTCCTCACACAATCCAGTCTGGTTAATCCCAGGATGGATCGTAGGCAGGCCAGCCTACATGTTTCTAACCGGCGAAGATGTTCCATTAGGGGGGTCCACGTTTCGCAAGCGTAGAGAAGGGAGGGAATGACCCTGGCCGAGAAAACCTTAAGCTTAGTGCGGAGCGACAGACCAGGTAGCTTCCACACAGCGTTACGCAACCGATGGAAAGATATTGCCGCTCGACTGATTCGGAGTGAGACCTCTGCTGTTAAACTGGAGCCGGTCATAAGCACACTGCCGAGGTATGGGAAACTCTCCACTCTCTCCACAACTGCCCCATCACCGATTGGGAGTTGTGGGGGTGGAGTGTCCGATGGTACAAAATACCCAGGCAGGTGCTTAGTTTTGGTGGGGCTGATGGTAAGGCCCCATCTCCTAGTGGCACGCTCCAGTCTCAACAGAAGCGTCTCCAACTCCTCCTCTGAATGAGCAGCTATTACCAAATCAATGGCATACATAACGTGGTTGAGCAATAGGGAGCCATCCCTTGACCGCACCCGGGCATCGATCAGCCTCCCATTATATCTGTACCATATGGAGATTCTCCCGGTACATCTATTGAAGGCTTCACGAACTACGTGGTCAAAATAGATGTTAAATAATGTGGGAGCCAGAGGACATCCCTGTCGCACCCCAAGGTGTACAGGGAATGGCTCGGACTCCCGGCCACGTAGTTTTACCCGGGCCCGCTCACCATCATGAAGGTCCTTAATGATCGTGAGCAGAGGGTCAGATACTCCAAAAGCACGAAGAACAACCCAGAGCCCAGGCCTACTGATGGTATCATAGGCCTTGACCAGGTCAATAAAGCAAAGATGTAGGTCTTGCTGGAATTCCCTACACCTCTGCTGTAGCAGACGGACAGAAAATATGGCATCTGTGCAGGACCGCCCTTTCCTGAAACCGCATTGGGGCTCCGCAAGCCTCTTTTCAGCGTGCCTGGCAAGGCGATGTTTAATAATCCTTGCCAGGACCTTTCCCGGCACACTGAGGAGTGAGATGCCCCTGTAGTTGTTACAGTCTGTGCGGTCCCCCTTCTTAAAGAGGGGAACCACCAGGGCATCCTTCCAATCCTGCGGAACCCATCCAGTGGTCCAGACTGTTGTTATGATGTCATATAGGGCAGTCTGTGCACAAACGCCACCCTCCCTCAGCATTTCGCTTGGAAGATCATCTCTGCCCGCTGCCTTTCCTGGTCTCAGACTCCGGATCGCCTTCAGTACTTCCTCAACAGATGACACTTCAGCCAGCCACTCACAGGGGGTGACATCTTCCAATATTTGAGGCATAGCAGCCTCAGCTGGGTCATCCTCACTTTGTGCCACGATGTTTTCCTGGCTGAGGGATTTTCCCTCCCACAGGACCTCACAGAAATGCTCAGCAAATCTGCAAACCTGTTCCTGGTGGTCGGAGATTGGATCACCGTTTTTCCCTTAACGATGGTAATAGGTGTGGCGCTGCAGGTTACTTTTTTGATGGCGTTAAATGGAGATTTGTGATCGTGGGCCACTGAGGCAGACTCCATCTCCTCAGCAACCCGCGACCACCACTCATCCTTGCAGCGCCTCACGGCTCTCCGAACCTCCAAGCGAAGGCTGCGGTAAGCCTTCTCATTCTCTGACGTGGGATTCTGTAGCCGATGACAGTGGGCCTGTCGCTTTTTCTCAACCATCCTGAACACCTCCTCTGTCAGCCAGGGTCTCCGGGGAGGTCTGTACCACGTACCCAAAGCAGCAATTGCGACTGCATGAGTCACAGTTCTAAACCTCGCCCATTTACCCTCGACATCAGGAGGAGTGGGGGACGATGCCAACCCCAGCCGCAGGCGATGATGAAATTCTCACTTGCAACTTTCATCAGATAACTGAGACCAGGCCACTTTTGGTTGGAATGGGGTCCTGGGTGTACACCCACCAACGGAGCGGAAAAATGGCAGGCGCATCTTACAGATGAAAAGTCGATGGTCAGAGGGCAGATCAGCTCCACGGTAGGTCCTGGTGTCAAAGACTTGGGCTCGCATCCACTGGTCCATCACTATGATGTCCAGCAGATGTTCTTGTTTGGACCCGGCATGCATCCATGATGTTGTGTGGATGCGCTGATGCCGGAACAGCGTTTTGGTAATTACAAGCCCATGGGCTGCACAAAAATCTAGCAGCCTCCTACCGTTGTTATTGAGCTGATCCGGCCCATGCCCTCCAATCACTCCAGACCAGGTGCCAGCATCATGACCAACTCGGGCATTGAAGTCACCCAACAAGATGACTCTATCCCGAGGGGCCACTTTAGCCAGCACCTGTGACAGGAGGTCACAGAAGGCATCTGACTCATTGGCTTTGCCTGCATCCCTCCATGGATGTTCGTCTACGGTGGGGGCATAAGTAACCACGACCACCAATCCTCGCCTCCGATTGATGGGAAGGCGAGCCCAAAGTAGCCTGGGGCTTACAGCTTCCCACACCTCACCGCACACACACACACACACGCACACACACAAAGATAAAAGACAAAGATCCCCCATATAGCCTTAATAGACTGTAGGGGCAAGTGCTGTTAGCGAGCACCTATGAAGGTCGGAACGGTACACGAGGGGGTGGGTGGCCAGCACCACGCCCGACCGCCTTTGTCTCCCTAGTGGCAATGTTTACACACCGCACCATGTACTCATTTGAGGCTGAGTCGACCTAGGGGAGGCCCGGGACCGGTTCAGATAATCGTCACTGGTGTTGACCGTGAGCGAGAATCGAACCCGGGTCGCCAGGTTCATAGCGCAGCGCACTAACCGCTACACTAACGCTCCCCGCACACACGCACACACACACCACACGCACACACGCACGCACACACACATACGCAGACACGCACGCACACACACACGCACGCACACAGCACGCACACACGCACGCACACACACACAACCACGATATCAATCAATTACCCACAAAGAAAAACACCCCGGAGTTGAAAGAGTTTACCTAGAGGCAAAACATACCATGGCGTGAAGATCCTCTCATATACAGATAGGATGTGAGCTAAGGTAATCAATGAAACATCAGAGTAACAGCGTTGCTCAGCAAGTTGATAAAAAAATCATTGAAAAATAGGACAAAACATTCTGGGCAACTACTTAAGGAACCATCACTCCGTGTTAAATCGTGCACACCGCATTAGAAATTTAGACATTTTAAGAATGTCATGGTTTATAATTAAAAATGTAACTGCTTTGTCCATGGGTGAGTTGATAAGATTGCCATGGCGGCGCCAGAGGGAGGAGGCAGGGAACTCGTTGTGTCTCCCTGCAGCTCCATGTCGCTGGCAGAAGCGGCACATGGAGTTGACAGCTACGAGACATGATCACATTTTGGGTGGCTTGCCAATCCACCTGAACAACTTTCCGTCAGTGTCGCAGAGTGTGGAGCTGGTGATATCAAGGGTGCTTTTCATTGCTTTGTTCTCTCTCACACACTATCTCTCTCTCTCCTCCGCGGAAGCGCAAACGTAGAGCAAGCGCAACGCTGTTGTTCCTGAGCATACATTTCACTCTCTTCTGGATGGCAGATGTAGTGACATAGAATGGATCACTACGGCGCGTAGCGCTAGGTACAGTTTGTTGCACACTCGAAATGAAGGACGTGGGCAGGTACTCCAAATCGAGGGCAAACACAATTATTGTGGTTAATCTGTAAGATGCAACAGCACGTGCGTCACGCAGCAATCCTCAACCGAGGCGCCATTAACCATGTGACTGGTGTAAAAGTGCGGTTATGCAATAACCTTGTCAGCCCCCTACAGGCCCAACTCCGTTATCGCATGCTGGTGTACACACATGCATTGATGTACTGCAGAGCACATCAGGACTTTCACAGAACCACACTTTACTCCCTTGCTGCACAAGGAAATAATTAAAAGAGTGGTCTATTCCTAATGTGCCACACTCTCCCCCACAGAATGAGTGTCGTCTCGACACTCCATTTTTCCCCTTGCAAACATTTTGCAGTCTTTTTCCTTAAACTGGTCATGAAAGGAGTTTATGAAATCGTGAAAACAATTCCTCTAGGGATCATATTCCTTCCAAGATAGCGCCACTCCACGAGCTCTCTATTTTGGGTGGGCTCCAACTCTTTGTGCACGAAGAGGCAGAAGCCCAAGCATTGTATGATGCTTTTGGAGTTATTAGACACTCTGGTATTATTAAACCATGCTTCACATTTTACTGACCAGAAATGGTTAGGATTCTTTTCCCAATACCTGTCAAGATAAAATCCTTTACAGCTTGTCAATGCCCTGTGGAATGTAGCTCTTAGGTACTTACTTATCGGCCTACCAACATACTTTAAACCTTTTCCTCACCATTTTTTTCATCTTAGGCATTAACCCCTTCTTAACATATTAAACACAACACTAACAAAAAAACATCTTAAACAACTAACAACCATATGACCACAGCTTATATCTTGTCTTGATCACCCATGTTGAAGGCCTTCTTCTTCACCGCCAGCGCCGTCGTCAGCGGTAACTTGACGATGGCGTAGTGGTCCATCTTGTTGCGCGTAGGCGCGCTCCTGCCCGGGTACTTGGGTCACAGCTCCAGCCACAGCATGAGGCCTGCGGAAGGTGGGGGCCGTGTGCACCTTGCGGTGGCGCACCGCGTGGCAACGCGCTCTGCTTGGCCTTCAGGGCCTTGGCCATCGCCTCGCCCTTGGGCTGCGCCTCGGCCCCGCGGGCCTCGCTGCCTCCCTCGGGATGCCCCTTGCCTTTGGCCCCCTCGGGCTTGGCCGGAGCCGCGGCCGCTGCTTCCTGAAGGAGCTTGGGCACCATGATGTGAAGACCGTTCAGAACCTTGCACGACGGAGCTGGCGGTGAAGAGACGGACCAATTGCTTGGTCCGTCTCGTTGGAAGAGTTGACCTTCGTAAGTGGTCTCTGGGAAACTCTCCTGCCAGGCTCGCCAAAATATGTTGCTCACTCGAAATGAAGGACGTGGGCAGGTTCTCCAAATCGAGGGCAAACACATGTATTGTGAAGGGAAAGAACCAAGAATATGAATCCCTGCAGTCACGAAAGCTTTAAATCAAAACATTTATTGTGATTAATCTGTAAGATGCAACAGCACGTGCGTCACACAATCCTCAACCGAGTCGCCATTAACCATGTGACTGGTGTGCAAGTGCAGTTATTCAATGACCCTGCCAGCCACCTACAGGCCCAACTCCGTTATCGCATGCTGGTGTACACACATGCATTGATGTACTGCACAGCACATCAGGACTTTCACAGAACCACACTTCGTAGACTCCCTTGCTGCACAAGGAAATAATTAAAAGAGTGGTCCATTCGTAATGTGCCACACTTAGCAGCAAAGAGTGTCCTCTATATAAGCACTGGTACACATTACACGCAGGTTTACATAGCCAATACTAATTCATAACTTTAATAAGCAACTTTAAGGCACAGCCTTAATTAAAAGTCAGCATCTTCATCTCAGCTTAAAAAAGAACCAATTTACTCTTCTTCTTTGGTTCTTTCGGTAAAGTCACGTAGAATGAGAATAAAATAATAAATTGATAAAATAAAATAACACAATAATATTCTCACGACGTTTCGGCCACAACACAAGCGGCCTTCATCAGGTGAAGGGAGCGAGACTGTCTGGTAGGACAGCGCTGGAGTGAGAGAGCCACGTTCAGATCACGGCTTTTAAGCTCTCTCACTCCAGCGTTGTCCTACCAGACAGTCTCGCTCCCTTCACCTGATGAAGGCCGCTTGTGTTGTGGCCGAAACGTCGTGAGAATATTATTGTGTTATTTTATTTTATCAATTTATTATTTTATTCTCATTCTACGTGACTTTACCGAAAGAACCAAAGAAGATGAATCATTGCAGTCACGAAAGCTTTAAATCAAAATTCAATTTACTCTTCTTGGTTCTTTCGGTAAAGTCACGTAGAATGGGAATAAAATAATAAAAATGATAAAAATAATAACAGAATAAAATTAGTGACTTTAATAACAGAATTTTATTCTGTTATTATTATTTTTATTATTGTATTCCCATTCTACGTGACTTTACCAAAAGAACCCAGAAGATGAATCCCTGCAGTCACAAAAGCTTTAAATCGAAATTTAACCAATTTACTCTCAAGTAATTTAAATTTTGTTTCAGATTTGTTTTTATTTTTTCAGGAAGTTCCTTCATTGGGATGTTTGGCTAAGTCTATGAACTCATATTTTGCATGTGGGAGGAAAGCGGTGTACCCAGAGAAACCCCACTCATATGAGGGAATAACACCCAAAGCTACGCAAAGATGGATTCAATCCCCCTTGACGTTCTGCCATCTCTAAGCCAACTGGAAACTCAGTGGGCTTGTAGGTTTTTTTATCGAGTTTGAAAACCAATTTCTCTAAAAATGCTTTTTATGTTGAGTTTGCTGTCCTTCCCCCACACCTCCGATTCGCATGGTTGGCTACGTACGGTGCGAAATAAGTTCAACACACAGACGTACATAGTTTCACAAATCTGTGTGATCCAGAAACCCTCAGCCGCAATGTTCCAGATAACAGGCGAGTACCACAATGTCCATCTTAAATGGATAACACAACTGACAGGAATTGAAATGAAATTTCAAATGGAAGAGGTTTGTGTGGAATGTATAACATATGGTATGTTGTTTGTTCCACTAACTTGCTCCATGATGTCCAGCGCTCCAATGAAAGATACAACACCAGTTCCAGATTTAAGGAGAAAAATTCCAGTTGGATTTGGATAGTAAAAATATGAATGGTGCCTATATGTTCTCTCCTACATGCTGGAGAATTTAGGCACATTCACAACCAGCTCTTACCTTTACCAAGAAACTCAGCACATTCATCAACAACACTAACTTAAAAGGAAAAAAATATGTAATAGACAACGTTTCAGGCAATGGAAATTCCTCATTGGACAACATTTACTGAAATGTATGTGCTATGAGCAAGGGCCATTTCTTGAAACGTCACTTCTTATATATGTTTCCTTTTAAGGCTCACAATGTTATCGATGAATACATTGTGTGTTGTTTTGTATTTGTGCCTATGTATGACGATCAACACAGTATCAACAAATAAATAGCATACCTTCATCAGGTCACAATTAGTGGACTCATATCTGGTT
This sequence comes from Petromyzon marinus, assembly GCF_048934315.1. Classification (NCBI taxonomy): domain Eukaryota; kingdom Metazoa; phylum Chordata; class Hyperoartia; order Petromyzontiformes; family Petromyzontidae; genus Petromyzon; species Petromyzon marinus. Next base: position 22,804,317 of record NC_133683.1, on the reverse strand, counting down.
GTCAGTGCATGTCATTTATCTTGAAGTGGCCAGGTAACTCCGGGACTTGGAGCGCCATTAAAATCCTGAGTTCGAATCCAGACACCACGTGACTAAACCAGGTTCTCCAGTGCCTCAGTCCAGTCGCCCAATGTCTGCACTGCACCATAAACAACATTGTAAGTTGGTATTTGTAATTGCTATGCAAGATAGATCTCTGAACGTTTCAAACAACTCGTGTTTTTTCGGCCACTATTGTTATTTCTAGTTGATGGGTTGTTTTGTGAGAGTTCAGAATGGACGTTGGAATGTATTGGCAGTACACCGATGGTTGGCGGTATAAATAAAATAGTTTTTTTTCGCAATAATTCTTTATTTTCCCGCGATTCGCAACCCCGGCCATAAAATTTTGCGGGTTGGTGCATCAAAATCAGTTCTCGTGATGTCGAATCAGTCGGAAGACGAACATTGTGGGCAGCTGAACACGAAGCTTCAGAGTCTGTTGCCATACAGCACCCGGCCTGATGACGATTGGCTGCCTCCGTGCTCCAAAAGTAGAATTCGACTCGTGCCCTAGACTTGGTCGGACGGTTCCTCGATTCATTTCCAGAATAATTTCTTGGTGGAGGTGGCATTAAAATATGATGACTCGTGGTGTCCCCACACGTTCGAATGGGACAGCAGCAGCTGCTGAATCTCAGGCAACTTCTGATGGAGAGTCGGCAACTCACTCAAGGGCAACAGCTAAATCGCCAGACTGTTTGATGAGGACCGGTGTGTTATGCTGCACCGGTATGCGGACAATACGTCCTTTGCCTCAGGACATTACAGCTATGGTACAACATGAACCAAATTGTGGGGGCCAACTTACATGAAAACAATGAGTCATCCTATCTCCTCAAGTGCTCAGAATTCACTTGTAAACCCTGTCTGTTCCAAATGCATTCATATACTAAATTGTTATTTTTTTATTCAGCCCATCAGCCCTCTGAGGTAAATAAAATAGGTATCACTTACAGGCTAGGCATCAACAGTTATCTTATGAAATTAGGACTCCTGCTATTAAACTGTGGAATATCTACCACTGGCTGAGGACCATCAATGGGTAATGATCAGTGGCCAATAATTTGAGAAAAGATGATAAAACATTTTTTACTTTGCTTCCCCTCCCCTCATTTTAAAAATATATAATTTGACAAAATTAATAGGAAACAATGCGACCTGTGTTTACCTGATAATTTCTTTACTGTACGGGACAGATAAATGCACACGAGGCACATCAGACAAATATTTGGCTGAAGACATTTTAATGTTTTTGTAAGTCTATGTATCAGGAGAAATGTTTACTCACTCTGGCATTAATTGCATTCAAGCCTACTCTTTCCCCACCACGTTGAGCGTCAACAAGAACGACAGAAAAAAGACGAACTAAAGAGCTAACATCACCAATTTTCCCAAGCCAAAATGTCAAGCTAACGAGCAGCTGATGCGCTCATTAGTAATGGAAGAAGCTGCCAAATAAGGCTGCCACAACACAGCAGTGAGATATAGAACATCTTATTATTTATAGTGCCGGGAACAGCCTGTCCGCAGATTATGAAAGTCTAAAATCTTGAGGAGTGGAGCGGTGGCACAGTGGTTAGTACATTGCACGATGAACCCGAAGACATGAGCCCCATTCCCAGCGATGGCTAACACAGAATGGCAAGTGGCATGTGGATCAGTCCTGAGCGTTCACTCACCTGCACTTGGCTAGCGTGGTGAAGTATGGTCAATCAGTTTTCATTACCAACACAGCATGGGAAGGCCTTCATCCAGCAGTATATTGACAGAGGGATGTAAATAATTTCAGTTTTTAAAATGTTTGAGGCTAGCTTTTTTAAAAAGCCAATTACAAATATTTTTTTCTCTGGGACTTAAATAATATGTATTCATAGAGAAAATGGTTTTCATCATTGCCTTCCACCTCATCTCGTCTCTGTCTTGTTAACATTCACTGATTTGCGCTCATAATGTGTACTGTTATTTTGTTTATCAGGCAGCACATCTATATGTTTACACTGGTGTTAGTTCACTGATATCTTTACACTGGTGTTAGTTTACCGATATGTTTACACTGGTGTTAGTTTACTGATATCTTTACACTGGTGTTAGTTTACTGATATCTTTACACTGGTGTTAGTTTACCGATATGTTTACACTGGTGTTAGTTTACTGATATCTTTACACTGGTGTTAGTTTACTGATATTTTTACACTTGTGTTAGTTTACTGATATCTTTACACTGGTGTTAGTTGACTGACATCTTTACACTGGTGGGTGTTAGTTTACTGATATCTATACACTGGTGTTAGTTTGCTGATATCTTTACACTGGTCTTAGTTTACCGATATGTTTACACTGGTGTTAGTTTGCTGATCTGGGCCAACAATACAGGTCTCATATACTAAGCTAAAACAAAACAAACATTGAGACATTTCAAACTTCACTGGGCGCTTTCGTGACTGCAGGAATTACTCTTTGGTTCTTTCGGTAAAGTCAAGTAGAAATAGAAAATAATAGAATAAATAATAGTATACACCGTTTCGATTGCAACACAATCAATCATCATCAGGTACAAATGAAAGAGAAAAAACCTAGTAAACGTAGAAGTATAATGCAATACAGCACAGATTGAGACAGTTATATAATAATCAGATTTAGACATACTTAGGGCTCAATTTCAGCCGGAACCATCAAGAATGCTGTTATGGGAAAAATGTTGGCACGTCACATTCATCTCACCTAATGTTGTCCTCGTGATAATGCAGCGGCATGCATATACAGGGTGTAATAACGTATGGATATCATGACGTCCCTTGTACTCGAGTGGTAGTGCCTTACACCTATAAGCCCTACTTCAAGCCAGCCCAGCAGCGTTCTGGAAAATATCAAGTGAGAAGTTAAACCCTAAACTTAAGCGTTATGATTACATATAGGCCCTGATATTTCTCTTACCTGTTTTGGTCACCTAGGAATCATGCAAAAATATATATCTTTGGTAAAGTGCATCGTAGGCATATTACGTAGGACACGGACGGTATCTCAATGTTGTCCTCTTTAACATTTCAATATTGCTGCAGGCTCAGCAAATTGGTAATAAAGTGTGTGTCCCGATTTCCGGCAAACCCACATCATGCGTCATCCTGCCCCTCCAAATGTAACCTTTAAAAACCCGCACATGTCAGTGCTGCACTCTATACTAATGGGGTAGAGACCAAACAAATGTAAACAAATGTAAACAAATGTACATATAAGCAAGAAAGGCACACAAACAACGTCAATTATCAATAATAGAGGGGTTTTTGGGTGAGATCCCGTAAATATATAAATGTGTCGTTAAAACCCGCCACCACCCGACACATTTATATATTTACGCGATCTAGCCCAAAAAAACTACTATTATGGATGATATTGGTCGCGAAAGCCTACATGTTAAAAAGGTCAATTATATAATTATATAAGTATTTGCTCTTTCTTTCATTGCGATCAAGCAAACACTTTGAGGACCACGGCTCTATGGAATTGCACGAGTTTAATATTTTATGCACAGATTAATATGTGAAGCATTGGAACGGATTCCGGGATATATTAACTGGTGCAGAGATGAATGGGTGATAACCAAAGATTATGAGTGATGGTGATACATGATACAAATCACAGATATTGTGTTTTGCAACTAAGATAACCAATAAGTGAACCCGTATGTAATAATCTACATGTAAATACTGTACACGTTGATCTACAAACATTTCCTTGGATCAACAACCAAATCAATCTCAGTGGTTTCATGCTTGAATGTGCATGGGATGGTATTCATCTCCTGTTAAGAGCACCACTCCCACCTGTTCCCCTGTCACCAGAACTCCACCACCACTTTTAATAACCCCTTGATCTCACCCACTGTCATATGTACAATTTTATAAAACAGTAGTTGTAAAGCTCCTTGGAATAAAGGGCTATACAAATCTAAATAAGAAGAGATAAGATGGCCCAGTGATGGAAATTCCACATTCCTAATGTGGGGCCAAGTCCTTTGAAAGGACAGCCACTGTTTATGTCTGCCAGAATGTGGTACCCATTTCCATCAACCCGATGGAATTAAAGAGCTGAGTCCACCCCCAACCAGAGTCCAGCAACCTTTCACTTGCTGAGTGTGCTACCTGGCCAGCTTATCGAAGAACCCTAACACGGAATGCAGCGTTTAAGGACGCATCGTTACAATAATTATGACGGATAGATGAAGATGAATGTCACGTTTTTCCATTGTACTCCTATAAATAATGTGGCCTCCTTTCACCCAAACTCCTTTATAGATGCGTCTTTTAGCAACACCGGCAGCATCATGGATTTGTGAACTCCATGCATAAGAAACGAATTTGCCCATTCATTCTTCAAGTGCTGAAATAAAATAAAATGCTATCATGACAAGCCATTTTCCACATGGAATAGTGTATGTGTATTGCATTAAATAATTTACCAACCTCGAGCTAAAGTAGTATTAAAGAGTGGTCCTATCCTCCCAAAGGCACGGTATGAACGTCGCAAATATAATGTGTTCTAAGATTATGTTTCGCATTGGGCTATTTTTTTCTAATTGTATCACAGATTATTAATAACTTTGAGCTCGTTTTTTTACGAAAAAAACTTAGGATAACTTATACAAAGGCAGAATCCTCATTCGTGCTTTGTGACAATGGTGGGAATTAAAGTTAGAGTGATACATTTTTCAATATATATGTCGTCGAAGTATGAGTGCATTTCAATCCACTTTATAAATCTGAGAAACGTGCACCAAAAGAGACTGAGGGTGTTTTTTTTTTATTTGAGAGCAGGAAAAGAGGACAGAATGTTTTGGGAAGGTGAGGACATTGAGATGAAATCATAGTCGATGTATGAATGAAGACCGTTTATACAGAAACACCCTCAGTCATATGCAGAATTAAGCTCTCAGGATTTCAGAAACCGGAGGAAGATATGTTTAAACTGTAGGAGCAGCAGCAGAGAAAGAGCAACCTATCCACTGTGCAACGGTTAACTGATATTGAGGAAAAGCCTTGCTTTCTAAAGCATAGCGCAGGTGACCGGGAGCACTGATCATATGGTAGAAGTAGGCAGAGGTGAGTCCGTGGAGGATCTTGAAGACAGTGGGTGCGATTTTGAATGTATCCAGAAAGGAACTGAGAGCCCTTGGAGGGATGTGAGTGTTGGGGTGGTGTGGTCTCATGAATCAGTTTGGCTGAAAAGTCTGGTGGCGATTTCTTTACAAAGCAAATTACAATTCTGTCACCACCAGTAATAATGTATACTAATTAGACATTTAAATAACATGCAATCATGTCGAAACCTCTCTCAGGAATACTGCCACCACCATTAAAATACAATAAAATATGGACGTGTATTGCATCTCAATGTGACCATATCTCTAGACGTAGAGACAGCTGGCACATTTATTTTCTAAGAGACAGGCGGTTATAGGCAGATGAAACAAGGCCACAAACCCTGATTTGCACAGCAACAGAGAGTTGACAGCACGGATGTCTGGGTAAAGGAAGTTCTACATTATGGGGGCAGCAGAGAAGAATGAGCAATCTCTCACTGAGTGGACACCTCACGCTGAATGATGCAACATCAGCAGAAGCAGCAGTTGTATTCATTATTAATTAAAGTTCTCACTATCCATCACAAGCAAACACTTTAATAATGCAAGGTATTTATCACCACATTGTTACATTGTCCTTCCAGATGCTGGAATCCTGCTGTGTCGTGACAACCTTCGTTTCCCCACAGACATCTGTACTCAACTAAACTGACAAAAAACATTTTTTAACCAGGTAAGACCCACTGAGCTATATAGCTCTTGTTCAGAAGTGACCTGGCCACAAATGATAGCACACCGAAGTGGCTTATCGTGCGGAAATGTATAGCAGCCAAATACTTTAAACGCACGTTTCTAAATGTGGAGGGAAAAACCGGAGGACCCGGAGAAAAAAATCCACGTGACCACGGGGAGAAAAATCCACATTACCACGCATGGCATGCGATGGCACTTGTGCATCTACAGAGCAATTATGTGGGACCCCGGCATGGATAGTAAATATCTAGACACCAGAGGCGCTTAATGCCAGGGATATATATACGAAGTATAATTTGTGCCCCCGGTGAGTCCATAGAGGATTCTAGCATTAAGGCAGAATGCTGATTGCCATTTGATAAATCCATTAACAGATCCTTCACAGTGGAGTATACAGAGATCATTACACACATTGAAATAAACACTCGGGATGAAGTCTTCCTTATGAAAGGATGAATGTGAAACTCTCTAATGTTTTGCTCACGTCACTGCTGGCAGAAGGGGCTCTCGGTAAAGTCACGTGGACCTACTGAGTCGCAGACGTACTTCTTGGGGGCAACACATTTATGTATTTACACCAACACATTTATTTATTTACACCAACACATTTATTTATTTACACCAACACATTCACACAAAGGGGTTACTGCCCCTGTACCAGATAATAACCTATGGTGGTGGACCACCAGGCTAAACTACTCTAACCACACTGGGAGGAGCTTCAACTGACCGGACCCCAGCCTGGGTCCAGGTCCACATTTTGGTGAATCTTCTCGGACGTAGAACGTAGATCTTCAGATGACGACAGCAACGCTGAGCCACGGTCCCTGCGGGGACCCGGTTTATCTGTTCCCCGGTCGTGGCAGGACCCGCCCTTGGCCACGACCACCTTCGAGAAACTTCTTTGTCGTTTCTCGATCCTTCCGTAGGATCTCACCCCGACACGTGACCACCCCTAGCCCCCACCTGGGGGCCCTCTGTAGACTATACCGGTCAAGTGTCCTTCAGGGTCAACCAGGGTGCCATGGCCCACAGAAACCTCGTTCCTGCGGCCCGCACTCTCACACACTGCCGTGTAGGGGTCAGCACTGCACGCAGAGCGTGGTGCCACTCAGCGCTGTCACTCAGCGCACGCCGTGCCTCGCTAGGGCCGGCACCACACAGTGACATCCACGATGTCGCTACACTTGGATACGACTACAATGCCGGGGGCCTGGGAAATTCCTACTTTAGGATTAATCCCGATAGACCTAATTGTGCGCGGACAATTTCTATGGCTCCCCGATCGTGAACAATAGGCAAATAAGCGGGCAAGTGCACTCACGGCTCGTCCGCCACAATGCCCTCTCCGATGCAGCCTCTCATGCATCACATATGTCAAGCCCCACCACTTATCAATGACCGCACCACACCCCACAGGTTTACCTGTGGCTAGTGTCCCCGGCGAAGCATCAATGCTGATACAATCAGATCCGCATTAAGTCTGAGTTTATATTCCTCGATGCTTCCATGCTTTATGAAAGCCGTGCTCCGTGCTCGGGGACGCGAGGGCAGCTCGTAAGACCATTAGCCACCTGGTGGTTAATAACTTGGAAAACGTGATGCGTGTCGCCCAAAGGAGTTCTGCACTTAAAATAAAGCATTTTATTTAATTTGTTTCCAGTTATGTCAAAGGAAGAAATATTTATAGCCATAGAAATGTGTTAAATATTATAAAATAGGATCTGGAAACTCTATTTTTTTTGCATATATATTTATTGTAATGCTTGAAGCTAATATTGTACGGTCCGTTTGTGAATTCACTGCTAGATGAGGGCCTTCCCACTTCCGTGTGGACCTTTAGGTTCATTTTGACCATACTTCACCATGCTAGTCAGTGCGAGCGAAGGTGGAGGGAGTGGAGAAGAGAACCATGGATCTTGTTGTATTGCCATCGAATGTGCATAGTGGTTGCCGATCCAACCATGAAGCAGGCTCACGCCTGCCGAGCTTCCAATGTTTGAGGGGATTGTGCGTTGTTCCGGGTGCTTTGCGTAAAGGTTTAAACAACATGATTGGAAAAATATATATAAACATTGTTACATAAAGTAATATGTTTAACTTTTAATATCATCCTCTATAAAATATACTCGGAGATAGTCTAATACACGACTTGCAAAATAGTTAACCACATGTCAACACATATCCTTTGAATGAAGTGCGCAGTGTTGAGTGCACTCCAATCTGCGTTTCGTGTTGAGTTTGTTGTCCTTCCCCCGTACCTCCGATTGGCACAGTTGGCTATGTACTGTGCGAAAGAAGGTTCAACATTCATACACACAATCCAAAGTCTATGAGGGGTAATTTGCTGTCTGCATGTTTTTGATCGTCTTAGTTATTTCTCAAACAAACCGACAAAACAAGCAACAACAAAAAGTAATTCACAAATACGAACGAGGCATCATCATCACCATCAGACACTTTGCGCCACTTCTCACACACAATCATCTGGCTCAATGACCTCAAAGTAAATTTTTACTTGTTGCGGAAAATCAACATCAGCCATATGAAGATGTATCATTTATAGCATATACAAGTCAATTGACGTTGTACCATGCTGTAGGGCGTGGTGGTTCAGCTGTTAGCGCCCTGCAAGGTCTAACTAAACCCCTGTGAACACCATGGGAAAATGTTAATATGTATATACTTACCCCAAAATCTTAATTCAGATTAAGAAGCTTGTAGAGGCGCAGCAAATTTTGCAGAACGAGAATGTTTTGCGGGCACAATTGGTCGTCGCGGTCTAAAATTGCATTTCTTACAACTCTGAACTTCACAAAGAACCCAAAGTCCATGATTCTTCATCACAATGCATTGAGGCACATCGTATTGTAACCTTCATACAAAGACAAATATCCCCCGTCTAGCCTGTAACAGACTGTTGGGTCAAGTGCTGTTAGCGAGCAGCACCTATGAAGGCCGGCACTGTGGCACACGAGGGGGTGGGTGGCCAGCACCACGCCCGGCCGCCTTTGTCTCCCCAATGGCGATGTCTCTTACGCACCGCACCAGGTACTCATTTGAGGCTGAGTCGACCTAGGTGAGGCCCAGGACCGGTTATTTTCACTATAATGGAAGTATTGTATACCCATTCACTGAATGAAATTAATTAAAATCTTGAAACAATCAGTATACATCACGGGACCTCTTTGCCAGTATCAAAGTATGAAAAAATGAGAGTGAGCTTTGTCATTTCTGGCAATAACACAGGAGGTGTTAAGATGTTCAAACACCAAATATAAACCTTTTGCAAGGAATCAAGTCTGCATTAACCACATATACTTGTGGTGAACATGCAAACACACATGCTCTGATATAATATATGCATTGTCTTTAAAACTGATTGGCCTACACCAGAGACAGCCTTCTTTAGGGCCTCGTCTCACCAGTGTCAGACCAGAGAACGACAAAAAGCAAACAGGACAAAGACATTGCACATATCAGAACACGTATTGCTCGAGGTGAGCCATATATAAGATTGAAGAACAGAAAATATATATTCGATGTGTATTGTTGTTAAATCTATTAAATTGTATGGTTTTTTTTTCTTTTTTTCTCTCCGCCTGATGAAGACCGCTTGTGTTGCGATCGAAACGTCGGGGGTTTTTGCTTTAATTATTTTCAATTTATTATTTATATTTTCTTTTATTATTTGCATTTTATTTTTTAATGTGATTTTTTTTTATTTACGTGACTTTACCGAAAGAACCAAGAATATGTATGGTGCTTATCTCTGTTGGCAACCAAAAGCCAGTCGTGGAAATGTTACATTACCATGGTGAGGCGAGTCTCTCCACGGAAGAACCGATGTTTAATCGCACAAAGTATTCCTCTTGCGAGTATTAGAAATTGTCATAAGTAATCTGCGAACTCCCAAAATCCCATGTGCGCCTCACCCACATCTTCACCCTCCAACCCCCATATACCCAGTGTCCTCAGACACCTACAGCCTCCGTACGCAATGAGTACAATGGTATAGTGATAATAGGGTATAGTGATTTACAAAAGGGCATGCAAAAATGTGCAGGAGGGAGTTAAAATTATTTGTCTCCTCTTGGGCTTTTCAGAGCAATTATTCAAGCGCTGACCTCGCCTCAAGTGCTCGCGCTACTCTTGTTTTCCTTAAATTTGCCCCAATTCACGGTGATTTTATTTAAGCAAAATTACCACCGGTGTTGCCATAATTAAAATAATTAGAAAATGTATAATTACATTTGAAGCATAAAAAAACCCTTTGACTTATACGTTTGGCAATGGCGGGTTTATTACAGAATGTAACAAAGTTGATAATGAGGCACTCATTCTGGCTACCATAGCATTTTAAACAGAATTATTTCTCAAATGTCAAAGCTTTCACCTTGCATGACCTGAACACAAGCATACAAATAAATTATACCAACCCTACAGCAACTAAAATGCCTATGGGACGTGATTCCTAAAATATCCTACAGGAGTGTAGAAGTCTATTAAATTGCATTGCAAATCCATAAATAATCTTATACAATTACAGTTTAAATTAATGCACAATTTAAATATTCTTCTTATATACTCCATGCTTCTTATATATTGCATTTATGTAGCATGAACAAAAAAAGTTCATCTTTAAAAATCTTAATCATCCCATCATTAAATGTATTGGTACATTTTTCAGAAAAATAGCTGCATTATTCCAAATCACCACAGCTAACATTACATGAGCATTAAAAAACAACGTTTTGAGTGCAGCTTTTGTAACACTCATTAAACATCACAGCGGCACTAGCTTTAAATCAATATAACTACTTTCCCCATCGTTTTGTCATGTGGCCACCGATTTGTGGTTAAACCCGAAAAAATTGCGCAATGAAATTCCTTGTCGAGTTGCCAGCATGTGGCTTTGCTAGAATGAGTATTGTTGTTGTTGTTGTTTTTTTTGTAACACATCTGTATTTTTGTTCCAGGTGGATAGTTGAGGACCTTGTCATTAAACAGGAGGATGTGTCCGTGCTGCAGGGAAGTGCTCGCCCTGGTTAAGGGACTGCGTGTGTGTGCTTCCCCAAGTCATGCACACCCACAAAGGGTGCAATCCTGTTCCATGTGGCAACACATGAGCCAAACCCCACTTCATTTCATGTATACAGTCCTTTGTTAATCCACTGCTGGAATAACGCCCTCTCCATGTCATGTCAACCAATGAGTTAAACTAAAATTATTATTTTTAACGATGCCACATCAAAATATGTATACGGACTGTACCCGGTTTTCCATTCTGCCCAAAGAACTATTGTTAATGATAACTATTCCAGTGTGATCTTTATAATAAGACTGTGTACCTCCCACTGTCAATAATGATGAACACGCATGGGACTAAGTTTGTCTTGAAGGCGTTAATAAATTAATTATAATAAAATCCTATCTAATTGACTCAGTAAAAAGATAATTTTTCAAATTAAAATTGTTTGCCTGAACTATTTTTGGTAATTTTCCTTTATTCCACGATGCTCCGTAACCTTGCAATAGTATTTCAGATTTTCCCCGCGTGATAAAACCTTCTTTCTGTTGTATAATTGCCTGCTATATTCACAACTCGGACAACATGAGTGCTCGCATTTTTGAGATAGCCTTCATTTAAAAATGCAACCAAATGTTAAATTGCTGCTCATTTAAATTTTAATTGTATTTTACTTTTGTCGCTGCATTTCACTTCCAATTTTCATCTCATGTTGCTTTATTTATATTTTAAAGCTATAAATATCATTTAGAAACCCCTTTGTCAATCCACTGCTGCAGGAAGGCCTCACCCACTTCGTGTCAGTCACGAGGGTTGTTTGACCATACTTCACCAAGCAAGTTAGTTGCGGTTTGGTGAAGCGGAAGTGCGCCAAGGGCCAATTCGGATAACAATCACCACTGATGATAGCCACGGCTGGGAGTTGAACTCAGGTGACTGGGTTCATAGAACACTTATGCGACAACTCCCCCATATTTTGTAATGTCATCTTTTTGTTTACACCTGGAGTCGGTTATTGATTGCATATGTTGATCCCGATGTGTTTTGTTAAATTTTCACATGGTAGTGTTTTCTTTTTCGAGACTGTGTTTGAATTTTAACCCGGATCTCCGTTTGAAAAAAGACCTCAGGTCTCAAAATGCTCTTACATGAATATATATACCCAGAGTCCTCGATAAGGGTTTTAGTTCTTTAAGTAATTTACCCTCCAATTTTAGAGACTATGCGAGTCATGTTTACGAACACGCGGGGTATGCATTTCAACTGCAATGTTCTTCAGAAGTTTAAGTTTTGAAAAAGTATTATTTTAAAATTGATTTAAAGCTTTCGTGACTGCAGAAATTACTCTTTGGTCATTTCGGTAAAGTCACGTAGAAATTAAATAAATGTTATAATAGAATACGACGTTTCGATTGCAACACAAGCAGTCGTCCTTAGGCTTGTATCGGTCCATTTGCTCTTTCTCTCCCCCGGCCGCTACGGGGTGGATTTCCACACAACTCTCTCATTGACATGCTAATTTCTCCACTTCTCCCCCTCTCTCTGTGCCCCACCCACCCCTCTCTCTCTATTTAAGGCCTCAACACAGAGGCGTTGTTTCTCTGTGTGTTTATGTGTGTGTGTCTCTCTCTGTGTGCCTCTGTGTTGTCTCTCTGCTTGTGTGTCTGTCCGTGTGTCTCCGTGTCTGTGTTTTGTCTCTCTCTCAATGTTAGAAATCTGTGGAAGAACGTAATCAACCAGGTAGGGTGTTGACTGTTGTGTTAGCCGACTCTCTGTGTTGTATTGCACTATATTTCTAAGTTTACTAGGTTTGTTTTCTACCTGATGACGATTGCTTGTGTTGCAATCGAAACGTTGTATTCTATTATTTTAACTCTAAAATAAACGGAAACCAGACACTATAGTTTCGGAGAACATCTCCTCAGGGACAACAGGGATCATGTGACCACTCCTTCACCGCACATGCATCAGTCTTAGTCTGTTAAGCGAACTCCTCAAGCTGTGCAGAAAATCTGCAAATTGCATTATTACCGATTTAACTTAAATGCAGCTTATATAGAGCGCCGCATATATATCCATATTGACGTGAACATCTGTGCGATAATAGCCGCCTCCTGTACCATACGCAAAGGCCCAAGACAACGGCACCGTGAGAGGTGATGCCACGATCTAAGCAGGATGAAGGCCTCCCAAAGCCGCTCACCATCCCCTAACGGTCTCGCGATACAACAATCCATGCGGCTCCCGCACAAGGAACTCGGTCTCGTTGCTCCATCACCACGATGGTCATCCTCGCGGGAGTGTCGCCGTGTGGTCCGGTGTCCCCAAACGGATGACGACCTACGACGCCGAGCCTCTGCCCCTTGTATTTCTTTTTGAGAAGTGGCGTGTCGCACGGGGAAACGGTGCCCCAGAGAAAGCTAACGGAGGAGGTTGTTTTCTGTTTTTTTTCCGTTTGATGTCTACGCCAATTACAGGAGCGATAAAAAGCACTCGCGATGCACTCCACCAAAGGCCTGCCGGCCCGCGTTGGTAGACGTTGTCAAATTAACCTGCCGGCGACATTCGGGGAGCGGTCCGCTGAGGACACACATCGATTCGGTGGCAGCAGCTGATATTGAGAATGAATGCTGCTGTCGTCTGCAACAGTCTTACACTGCATACTTCCAGGTGGATAAAGTATCCAATTAACGTAAATAGCGTAGGGTCATGCACGCACGCAAAGCCAATCTGGAGCATGCACCATAAGGTTGGTATATTTTGTCATTCCCATTTGACTTATTCAAAATTTGTCTGTGTGTGTCGTGTCGGGCTGCCCTGACTCCCTGGAAATAATTGTTAAAGACGGCACCAACTCATAAGTCCAATTACTTCGCCGCCACAGAGAGAGAGGGTTAATGTACAAAACCTCCTGTGTGCCAATTATGGATTGGTGCGCAGCTTTAAATTATGTATCAAAGGCACGATATTTTTAAAATAAATAAAGACATTTAATAAACCAACTAATGACATTGGGTATAGAATTTTGATGGCCATTTTTTATCCCTTACTTATTTCACAAAATGATTATATATATGAGTTTTGAATATTGATTTATGCATAACAATCACGTGCAGTTTCATTTGCAGTTTAGCAATCCGGGCACAGAATGCATTATACTCAAATTATTTATTAGCCAACAAGAAAGCTGCCTCATTCAAAATCAGTTGTCATTTAATATATACACACAAATACAAAGATCCCCCATGTAGCCTTGAACAGACCGTTGGGGCAAGTGCTGTTAGCGAGCACCTACGAAGGGTGGCACAGCACACGAGGGGGTGGGTGGCACCATGCCCAGCCGCATGTGCCTCCCCAGTTCTGATGATTGCACACCGCACCAGGTACTCATTGAAGGTTGAGTCGCTCAAAGGAATGCCCAGGACCAATTCAAATAAGCACCGCTGTTTTGGGTTATGAACAGGAATCTAACTCAGGTTACCGAGTTCGTACAGCAGTGGAAAAATCACTGCTATACCACTCTCCACAAACATAGGTACGCACAAGCACACTTCTGCAACGTAAACAGGCCTCGAGTCCTTATAATGCCACTGCGATAACCGGGGGGGGGGGGGGGGGTGGGGGGCTAATGTTATCTGTCAACACCCTGTAATCACGTGAACCTCATTATACGCCTCTGAATATAGAACGGGAGTGTGGGGGTGTAATACAGTGATGGGCGACATGGCGAGGGCTGCTCGTATAAGGTGTCACCTGCTAACTAGAGCCTCGTCTGCAAAAGTGTTTCTCGGTTTGCTATGCATTTTGTAACGGTATCAAATTTGAGTGTATGTCACGAGCACACGCGGTGACCTTTCTGCTGACGATTCGTAAGCCCTTTGTTTGCCCAGGAACACCTCACCGAGTGTTGAGCCTCATTTTTATCCAAACAAAACCAACGCATTGGGGGGAAGTTTGGCCAATGCATTGCAATGTTCGGCTAATTCCTTTGGACAAACATCCCCATGCAGGAAGGACCCTCGCGTGCGACAGGAAACCCAGGGATTATCGGATAAAACCCAGACATGCGACGATATAACACACAAAGCCCCGCAGGCGATATATTCAATCCACAGACGGATTCAAAGCATTGAATCAAAGCATTGAATCCGTATGTAGACTTTGAGGCCCTTCCTGGGCTCGCATCCACTGGACACCTCGCAGCCCCAAGCCCTACAACACCTGGCAGACACGTGCTGGTGGTCGCCCAACCAATCACGGACCAGGCTCACGCCTCCCGTTAGCTTCTGAGATTTGACGCGCTAAGAACGATCCGGTGCGGCTATCGTGCGATGCTTTGCCGTTGCGTGATTTTCCCGTTCGAAGGGAACGGCTGCGACAACTATTGTCTCACGCGTTGTTACTTTCAGGACTCGCCCAACGCAAACCTCGGAGATAAGCGAGAGCAGGTTCGTTTGCAATGCATTGCGTTGAAAGTTGTTGCACGTTATTTGTGTGAATCATTTGCCTTTGAAAATAGTCATGCAAATAAAAAACACACTAATTATCAAGGGTAAAGGTTCGTTAGTTTATTGCCTTGCATTTCATCTATTTTTTACATATATTTATGTCATTTTTTAACAGTATGCTCATAAATAAATCCTGTATTGAATAAATACATGACTACAATGTGTCGTCGTATTAAAAGAAATACCACACGACTGAAATGTTCAGTCCAAAGCGACTGACGGACTTCAAATAAAATATAAGGCAGAATGCTAAACAATTGATACACTGATGACGAACACTCCATCATGCCAACTTGCACCGATTTGCAAGCACAGATTGCACACAGCCCTGTGGTTAACCGTCAAGTGAGCACACTGTTAATGGTCACTCGGAACAACTTTACAAGTAATAGTGTTTGATTGTGGCAAATAAAAGGCAGGTGCACAACAATTAAGAAGGACACGTGAATCAGAGCCAAAGAGGTCTACGTGTGTACATACACACTGCGCGATGAGAGCCTCCCCACAGCGTATGGGCCATGTGGGTTATTTGGCCATACTTCCCCAGCCTCGGCCGGTGGCAGGTTAGTGATGACGGGGCCGTATAGAAGTAAGGTACAACAACGTAGGTTTCTGCGCTGCCCTCTTCCAAACAACACGTGGCCCCACCGTTTTGTGACAACCCTGTGTCTACGGTGGTTACCCATGCAAGCACTGTCCAGGCTTCCCCCGACTTCGCCTCCAAGATCTGACAAGATCAGGTGGGTTCTGCTTAATTTGGTCATGGGCCCCGATAGTTTGCATGAGATATGTTTGTCCTCCAGCTACAAGGCGGTGTCAATAGCAAATGTGTTAAGTTTTTCTTCAATTATGCTTATATAATGTGTGAAACGTGGTGAAAGACGACCAATGTTTAAACACAATTTCTGATGGCGATTAATGAAGGTTGTGTTGTGTTTACATAACCAATTACCAGCACATGCACAGACATACACGAGGGCCGTGCGCAATACACCTGAAGGAATGAGGGCAGGCACGGAGGAGCCTGGGGAGGTGTCAGATCTCTCCCCTCGCGTTTCCAACGCAGCAGTCCAAACACGGCCAGAAACACACCCATTTCTCATTCTGAATGGTGTACAACCTCATTTCAGTACACAGCAAACCGAATCAAGATCGAGGCGTCATCATGGCCAAGCCATTGATGCCACCACGACACCTCGTTGCCAAAGCCGTCTACCTTCCCAATCCCCGCAGCTGCTGCACAGTTGACACGCGACCTCCAAAGATCTACCCTGACAGTCTTCCACCATCTGGTCTCAGGTCTTTCCCTTTGTCGCCAAACTCATGCGGACCATCCCAATGCCTGTCTCAGTAACCGGTCCTCCCCCATCCTAATGGAGATACATATGGAGCACATCGGCTGACAATGAGAGCTGTCTTACAGTGGTCCCCAAAGAGCGGGGGGTTAAGAGTCACCGAAAAATTGGGAGCTACATTTCCCCATTATGCCTTCCATTTCTCGAGCATCTACAATAAAAGCCACGAATGCACAGATGTGCAGAGCCAAAAAACCCAGACATTTACAAAGGAGGAAAAAAGTCAAACGTAATTTTTTTATTGGGCAGACATCCAATTTTAGAGGTATCTGCGGGGATGGCTTGTCTACTTGACGCTTCAAATATAGCCATGGAATCTTTTGACTCTTGACATCTTCCAATCGTACGTGCTAATTGACTGCATTTCATTCAGTAAAATCTGCAGAGTTGAGCAATTTTAATAAAGCCCCATGCATCTTCTGAAACGTCCTTTGGGCTGGAAGAAAGATACATGCCTGCATATTACGTGAGCACGTTTTTAGTTTCTCCCACAGGGAGATATTTATACTGTACTCTATATTTTACTGTTCTCATTTGTCCGGACATCTACAAATTGCATGGTTTCTATAAAACGAAAGGTCTTTACTTCCGGTTGCAAAATTTGAGAACTTCAAATAAAAAAAGATCATGATTTTAAAATTACCATTTTGACACGAGAGTAAGAGAGGGGAGGGTTTGTCTCGCGACAGCGCCATACAGTGGCGTGCTGAGTGCGAAGAGTTAAGTCACCAATGTTCAACACTGCCGAGTCTACCACTGGGGGAACCTTACATGTGAAGTCCCAACGTGACTCTACCATGCTGACGAGTCCTAATTATGACAAATCCAGGCCACAGTCGTCTATCGCTGCTGCTGCTGCTGTCTGTCTGTCAGCCACATTTGCTCAAATTTATACTGATGGTGACCTTAGGACAAGTGGACCACAATGCAATTCTTCAGGAAATGCTGATGGGTTATCTTTGTTTGCGTATTGCACATACGCTGTGTTCATGTTGCACATGTTGGCGTCCTGTTTTAAACTCAGTTTTTCAGTCCGTGCTATCATTTCTGTTACGATTTTATTTTCTCGTCAATTACATATTTGATCTAAGGAGTAGCGGAAGAAACATCCCAAGCCGTTCCGCGCAACTCGCTTGCTGTACACCGTGTATATAGAAACCTATTAGAAATAGTTAATCAAGTTTTAATATTATCCTCATTATCTGCAGAGATCAACACCCATGGACCGTGTGTGGAAGTAATTGCGTGCTCTATGCGTTACCGTGCATGCAAATTTGCCAAAAGGCAAGGCACACATTTAGGCTAAAGGTTAAAATCATTACAAACGCATCAAAATGAATTGAATTTAGATGCAAATAGCATAATAAAGGTAATGTTACATTAATAAAGACACTAACCCTCATCATCGTTAACATTGTTTTATCGCAGGAAAATATGTTGGCCTACAATAGGTTAGCATTGCAGGTGATGCCCATTCCTTAGAGCAGAGACGAACAACTCGAATGTGTGTTCAATGACCTATACCGTAGTTTGTTGGGGGACAGTGGCAGAGTTCCGCACAGTTTGAAGAATGCGGCGATCTGAGTTTGATTCTCATCCACGGCTGACATCAGTGGCGAGTGAACGATACCTTGACAGATCTAGAGCTCTCCCCCATTCCAAACCTTCACCACCCCTCACCAACCCAGCTTGGAGCAGGATGGTGAGTGAATAAATAAATAAAACCTCATGACTGACACAAGGAAATTGGCAACCCTTCATCCTTGCACTGAATTGACAAAGGGCTGCAAGTTATAACTGTTATTAAACTGTCCTTGGTGAGATTATTTCACAATGTTGTGTTTTAAAAAAAATAGTAATAGAATGTATTCTTCAGACACATCGTAAAATAAGTTTTATTGGAATATAAATATATGAAAGGGGAGCAGCAGTGGTCCAGTGATTAGCATGCTCTGCTTTAATTCCGGAAATCAGAGTTTGAATTCTGGCTACGGCTAACATAATTGGTCAGTGATATCTGGAATGGTCCAGCCTCCCCCACCACCACTTCACCAATCTGCACTGACCAGCTTGGTGAAGTATGGTAAAAAAAAACCATGACAGACATGGCCTGGGAAGGATTCGTCCATTGATGGATTGCGAAAGGCTGAATTTTGGTTTTGACACGCATGATATATGTTTAGAATGTCTTCTGTACCCATCAGCCTTCAGAATATGGCCACATTGTGCTTTAGTGCCACATGTTGTGGTAGTTTTGCTGGCTAATTGAAGGCGTAGTATACTGTTATATTCCACCGCAGAGCCATCTTACGATGGGGATGTGGCTCTATTCGAAGTCAGCGCTTTTGACTTTGAGGCTTTCACAAAATTCAGACCGCACGGCATTACGCAAGTCAGTGTGCCCCTCTGATCACAAATGCACTCGGCACCTATCTAGGTTAGAGAAGGAATATGAAAGAGATGTAAAGCTTTCCCGTTGCACACACAACCCCAAGTCCCTGCATTGGATTTACACACACACACATTGAGGACGAAGCAGGAATCCGAATGGGTTTGAGACAGACACAAGCAAATGCCACTCAAGCGTGCACGGCGGGTCAAGTCTGGTTACCGGCACTTTGCTATTTCTACTTGTGTAACGTAGTGAATTGCGAGAAAGGCTCGCATAATGCACATGCATAATGTGACTCATTAATCCCCCAAGAGCGCAGAAGTGTGGTCACCACATCTACGCCTCGATATAAGGACCGAAACAGTTAAACTTCTCCACAAATCTGGCTGTCGCCTGATGAAGCTAGTTGTAATTACTGGCGAAGCGTCGTACTCGGATTGTAAATGTTGTGGCTTGGCTCTCCAACACACCGGTGTGCTGTACTAGTGACGAATTGGCACGTTCTGTTTACGTGACAACCCTTACTAGTTGGCTGTGTCGGGTGGTGGTGGGTTTTAACGACACAACATTTCTACATATTTTTGGTTATTTCTCCAAGACAGAGGTTCTTTGCAAGCCATCTGGCTACCATGAAAGATTCGTTCATGAGGCTATCCACATAAACAAACACAGAGACAATTTCCACTGAGAAGATGGATTATGGCTTAGCAATCATTGGAAGGATTTGATAAACCATTTCGGGTCTTAATTGATTGATCACGCTTAAGGTGGCTTTCAGACCGAATCCATTATTTTTCGTCTCCCCCCTCCTCTTTTCCGAACATAGATGGACTCGTTCATCTGAACAAACTGTCAAATCTCTCTCCGTGGTGCTAACGTTAAAAATAACCGCCACTTTTTCAAATTTTCTTGTTGTGGTTTTCACACCTGATGATGATTGCTTGAGTTGCAGTCGAAACGTCGTCAGGATTTTATTGTTTTATATTTTTATTATTTTATTGTTTCCCGTCGACGTGACTTTTCCAAAAGAACCAAGAATATGAATCCCTGCAGTCACGAAAGCTTTAAATCAAAACATTCATATATTTACGCGATCTAACCCAAAACACCTATATTATGGATGATAATTCCATTGGCACGTAAAAATATAGCATTGTGTGCGACTCCAGAGGAGCAGAGCCCCCGTAACAGCTGGGACAGGGATCCCCGCAGCAATATAGAATCACGGCACATCCGGCCGAAAGCGGATTCCTCGTATATTTACGGGAGGGCCGACTCATTATGAGACGTGCCTGACTTCAGCACTATTCTCCTGTGCGGTTCCTTTAATGAAATGGTGCTCGCACAATAAGCCGCCTCACGGTAAAGCTGCTCTCTAAGCAAATTGCTCACGCATTCGTTTTAAATCATCACCCACAATCTCTTGTTGCAACGGTTGGAGTGTCTACATTCCAGCTCCTCGACATTTGTAACCAATCCGTTTGTTTCTCTCCCTTTTGTTTTCCATTTATAAAGGGGTGATTGAGCAGGGTCGTAATAATATATCGCCAACACCTGAATAATTACTGTGCAATATTTGCCCTGCGACAGAGGCAATCCATTCCCATTAATGGCATTTACTGCGAATCGTAAATTATTAAGGCACCCATTAGGATTCCCACAGTAGGGCACTGGCGTGGGGGTGTTTGCAGTGAGTGGTCATGCAGTCACAAGAAATCTCCCCTTCTGGGCAGGGATACCTTCCCATTTATGCAGGATTTGCTTAGGAGACGAGCGAGGCTGTGGGGGAAAGAGCTTATTTGAACTTATTTTTTACACCAGGGGACCTTGTTAATAATGGCCAGGGTCCAGGAAAAGCACGCATTACAGCTGATGTGCCCTGACCAACCTTGCCACCCCAACTCCCAATGGATGCCGAAGGGACCTTTTGGTTTCAAAATATGATGGATGTGCTTTGTGCCAAGAGCGGTGGCTTGTTTGAGGAAGCCTACAGGAGTTCTGAGCCTGGGCTATTTAAAACATTTTAAAAACTTAAAAGGCCAGATAATTCTAAGGAACCATTTATCTTTGCCACAGATGAATTTAGCGTTTCAAAAATGTGCACTGCTTTACAAACAAAGTTAAGAAAATTCGTTTTATTACAACACTATTAAAAAACATTTTTTTATGAAAGAGTGGCTTTAATTTTAGACAGTATTTAATAACAAACAATTAATGGAAATTCGATTTCCATAAGCATGGTAAAATGATCGTTAAAAGGTTAAAAGGAAATATTACAACCGATTTTTTTTCATAATTATTTTAGTTACCCAAGAATTCCTGAAATTGACTGAAACCTTTTTCAGATGAGTTCTGCTGGCAACGGATGGCCCTTTCCAAAGTCATTCCTTTTTTGCTTAGCGTGCTGTTTTTCCTTCACTGCGCTCAACTGCATCTCCCAAGACCCTCACGTTATTGCCCATCGTGTAGCCCATGGCAGGTTTCTCTTTTGCTTTCAACCCTCACATCAGCTCTCTCAACTATGAGCTGCTGCCCGTATTTTTGGTGTTTTTTATGAAATCACTCAAGACGGCCTGATTTGGTGACCTCTGAGGGCATAAGAGATCGTGAGTGAGCAGGAAACAAGAGGGATGTCAACAGAATTGGTTTCTCTCCCGGGTGTTCCGAAGCATCCTCTCCACAGAAACCGCTGGGGGATTGCGTGGAAGACTGTAACCTTACACGTTTCCTTGGCAAATGTATTATATTATGAGTGGGGTATAATACAATTGCGTGAAGCTGAAAGATGTATTATCATATTACGAATGCTAATACTTATAATAGTAGTAATAGCACTTTACAGCTTTTACAGCCTTTGTCAATCAACTACTGGATGAAGGCCTCCCTTGCTGGTGAAGAGTTGAGGGGTGGGGGTTGAAGTGGGGGAGATGTTCAGGATCACTTCAGATATCGTTTGCCACTGATGTTAGCCACAGTCACGAATCAAAGTCAGATCACTTGGCTGGCAGCACAGTGCGTGAAACAACGCGGCAGGTTACGCCTCATCCTGGAACAAAACAAAATTGAGAACCTCTTCTTTGGTTATTTCGGTAAAGTCACGTAGAATGAGAATAAAATAATAAATTGACAAAATAAAATAACACAATAATATTCTCACGACGTTTCGGCCACAACACAAAATTGAGAACGCCAAGTGCTCAAATGATTATCCTTGACTGTGTTTTTGAACTTACCAATATTTAACTGTTTGGGCAAGGTATTGATTTCACACGTGCTACATGAATGAAAAGTGCGTTTGAATGTTTGATTAGACTCAGTAGTACAAATATCTTCTTAAAATGTCTCCTCTTGTATAATTTTCCACAGTGATTATGCCTAAAAATAGATAACAAATACAATACATTTACGAAATGTTGCCAACAGCCATGATCAACTGGATGAAGGTCTCCACAAACTGTCGCCATAAAATAATCCACCGATCATTTGCACATGAGCTGATTTCATCACATCACCTCCTGGGTCAATGTCCTCTCAGACGCGTTCAGTTCCTTGGCTGCCACTCCATCACGACTCGACTATTTGCCATCATCCCTTCTCGTGGCATTTCCTCTAAACATATACGTCTATACAAAAAAATAAGTACACAGTTCACAAACCATCTTGATTTGAAGCTTTCGTGACTGCAGGAATCCACACTCTATGGTTCTTTCGGTAAAGTTACGTAGGTAGAAAAATAAAAGAAAAAATTATCTATCACAACGTTTCGATCGCAGCACAAGCGGTCGTCCTCAGGCAGAAGAGATAAATAAACAGTGGAACTGCTGGACCGCCTGAGGACGACCGCTTGTGTTGCGATCGAAACGTCGTGATAGATTATTTTTTGTTTTATTTTTCTACCTACGTGACTTTACCGAAAGAACCAAAGAGTTCACAAACAGCTTACATTGCTATGAACAGACGTATAAGTCTAGGTATTTCATTGCCATGGTAGGGTTGTCAACAAGCCTGAGTGAGTGCAAACTAATCAGACAGAGACTTGACTACTTTGGAAATAAAAGTGTCTGATTAAATGAGTTTTGAACAGATTTTGATGTCAAGTTGGCTTCAAATCAATCGTGAACCAAACCCACGCTTGTCCATAGGACCAAAGCGTTCGTATCTTTCCACATGGCAGACCACAATAATTATGCCTTCGAATTTCCTTTTTGAAATGTTCTAAATGTAACCTGTGCAGACAGAGGTTGCAAGAAGCAGCGACGCATTTTATTCACAGCAGCGCAGTGCAAAGGGTGAAGCCAATAAATCAATTAAATGAATCTAGGCACAGCCCCTGTGCATCACGGGTGCAGCACTTGTGCAGCACAGGGGCTGTGCCTATTTTCATTTAATTGGTTTGTTTGCGAGTGCTGCACGGCCCCAAGTGCGACGACAAATCCGAGCAGCAGGAGAAGGAATGTACACAGCACTAACCAGGACTAAGATTGCGATGCTTGTGATACTTTAAAACACCAATACTGAATTGCGAGTGCTGCACCCATAGGGACCGCAGTTGCTGTCATGGAAAGTTCTACACCTCGACGGTTATAGACGACTTCAGTCCTCAATCGGGAGTCCAGAACTTGATCGCGTGCACACGCTTTGCGATATACCCATGTTGGCTCAGCTCCTTTCTGCTTTATTCAGATCTTCAAGTAGGTTCCACCAAGTGGCACATCTGGCACGCATGTTTAAATTAATCGGCCCGTTCAAACTGGCTCCCACGTCCCCTTTTCTGCCCAGTAACGAGCGAAGCCATCGCCACGACCCCGCTGGGTGGCACCGCGCGACACAGCGAGTGACGAGGCAGTCACAGCTCAGAGCTGCGCCCCGGGGGGCCGTTTCACGCACGCAAAATAAACGTTTCAAGGTTTCAAATGCATTCTTGTTCAAATGCTGTATAAAAGGGGGCTTTGGGTGGAGTGGTTAGTCTACAGTGCAATGAACCCTGCAAACCCGAGTGAAATTCCTGGCCACAGCGAACAAGAGAGGAATATTTGAACCAGTCGTGCATTCAACCTCTCCCAACCTTCCTGTATGGCCAGCGGAGTGAAGTATGGTCAAACCAATATCCACAACCGACAGGAATTATTTCATCCAGCAGTGGATTGACAAAGGGGAGAACATTGTTTTTATAAAATCTAAAATTATGGGGAGGGGGGGGTGGAAATATAAACTCTTATTGTTGTCAACGCAGTGATTAATAACTACTGGTTCATAAAGTATTTGTTCAATAAAAGTGTAACAGTTTCCCTTACTAACTGTGAATAAAGAGTTCAAAGTTACAGGGAGTTGTTAAATATTATAGACAATTCCTTACGTAATCTCTTGCGCATTTAAAGTTAGCAGGTCAGCAACTGAGCATGTTACGCCGCCCGTTGCAGGAATGTTTAAACCAAGTACAAACCGACCTTGGCTTCACTATTCCACCCTTGAATTCACAAATGCTAAGCAGGCAGGACAAATGTTCCAGTAGATGACTTGCAATTCAGCACTTTTTAAAAAACAACCACAAGCCCTAAATTGGCTAGCATTCCTCTCTTATGTTACTTTGGGCACATTTTAAACACACAATATGAATACCCGGTATCAAGTAACAGTACAATAACATAAGTGTAGTATATTCTTGGTTCTTTCGGTAAAGTTACGTAGAAGAGAAACAATAAAATAATAAAAATATAAAACAATACAATTATTTTATTGTTTCCCTTCTACGTGACTTATCGAAAGAACCAAGAATATGAATCCCTGCAGTCACGAAAGCTTTAAATCAAAATATAAGTGTAGTAATTGCATTCAGCTTCATTTAAGTTCCTCGCCGCAACCCACATCCCTAAGGCACAATTGTAAATATTGCAGTGATTTGCTAATGAGTGCAGGGTTCAATTTAAACTTCTGGTGTGGCCAAAACAGTTTATGGAATGATTGATAGTTGTTGTACGAGCCTCGCATTAAATCTATTGGCATCACCGGGAGGTGGGCGATCCCCGACAATTGTGGCACACTCAATATCGGTCCACATTCTGGAGCTCAAGAAAAACCCTGATGGGAGTGGAGCAGCTTAATGTGCATATGAAACCCATATTTTTTTACAGAAGCACGAAACAATGAACAATGGGGGCACGAGAACAATGGGGGCACAATAACAATGAGTCACATTGCTGCGGTGAAAACGCAAGCTTTATTAAAAGCAGCTTGTGCCCACTTAAGAGAAAATAATTGTAAACCGCTGCCATTCGATTCCACCCCTCACCCCTCGGACTCATTTCCCTCATAGACCGTTGTCAGTTTTAATCTTATAAGGGGTTTTGTACCGTGGTGTGATGCTTCGCACACCAGACTTGCAATCCAGAAGTCGCCGGTTATATTCTCGAGGGGTGCGGCAGGTGAAAACGATGGTGCGAGTTTGTAAAATCCCATAGCCTCTGTCCGCCCAAAAACTATGAATTAGTAGGCACCAGTGAATCAGCGGGTCGAATGTAGTGGGGGTCAGTGCCGGATTAGCCTCGTAGCAAAAGTAGCTACACATGGAGCTACGGGCCCCGCATTTTCAAGGGCCCCGCGCTAAACGCTTTCAGCTATCAATTCCGGTTCAGTGATTCTGCACTTGCTCTATTACTATAGTACTATACTGCCTTCAACTTTAATGAACGACTGGGTGTTTAAGGTTAGCGATTTGTCGTATTATCTGGCTGTATAGTAAATGAAAAAAAATACTTTACTATGCAAGTAAAAAAGTGTTTTAATATTAATGTGTTTTTTTTATTATTATTTACGGCCCCTTTATAACGTCATGCTACAGGCCCTGCACTCGCTTGATAAGGCACTGGTGGGGGTGAAATGTGGGTATTCTCACCTTCTCCATGATATCTGACCAGCATGGAACAAGTAGGCTAAATACCCCCTGAAGGGACTCTTTTGGTCTACTTCAAGCAAATAGCTCGTCCACACAAGCAGTGACGTGAGCAAGGAATTTCAGAGCTGCACCTTTACTTATCGGAGTGATTGTGGGACGCGCTTGTAATGCAGAGCTTTGAAGGCGGGGTTGAGGGATCACATTGAAGGAATCATTCCTAAAACCTACTTGCCACGCTGCGCATGGCACTATGGAAAGAGGCATCTTCACCTAATCTCTGTGGATTGTCTTCAGCATTGAGCGACCGTGCGTGGAGAAGGAGAGTGATGATGAGTGGGCGCGGCGCGCTGCGCTGTGAACCAGGAGACCTGAACTCGTTAGCAAGTGAGATACCGAGACCAGGTCAGCCACCACCCCCCATTTCCCCTGCCCCCTCCCCCTTTATTATTAACCCACATTGACCACCAATGCTCAAGTATGGTTGAACACTCTCCATGACCTAAATAATGTGGTGCAATTTACTGTGTTATTATAACCACGGTATTATCATTGCATTGTAGTTTTTTCCTCTGTCTTGGTGCTCTCGTGTCCCCTCAACTGCAGAATGCGAAATACAAATTGGTCAAACAGCCCAGTAAAACAACAAGTGTTGAGATTCGATGGGTTTGTTGGATAAAGGAATAATGAAATCAAAGTTTATAATATATGAGTGTTCCCACTACAATACCCAAGTGAGTCCACGCACGTGAAGAACATGAGAATGACTGTGCACAACATTGCTCGTGACCTTTCATGTCATTTTTTCTCGTTATTTAATTTTTGTTGATGACTCTATTATTACCCAAGCCATTGCTCACATTCACTACAGCGTTGCCGAACTGCGCTTAATGGCCCCACTGTGTTGCTCATGGCTCGTTTTTACCTACAACACCAGGCAACACAGAAGTCTTACAATCTTGACTTAAAACCGTTCGTGACTGCAGGAATTCATATTCTTTGGTTCTTTCGGTAAAGTCACGTAGGTAGAAGAATAATAATAAATAAAGTGAATATTAAAAAACACTAATGTAGACTGTAGCCTGGTTCTTAATCGGAGTGAGTGTACTGGCAGTATATAATGTAGACTGTAGCCTGGTTCTTAACCTGATCGAGCGTACTGGCAGTCTATAATGTAGACTGTAGCCTGGTTCTTAACCTGATCGAGCGTACTGGCAGTCTACAATGTAGTGGCTAACCCCCCTTGTCCTGATGACGACCGCTTGTGTTGCGATCGAAACGTCGTGGTTTATTATTTTTTATTTATATAATTTTTATTTTCTTTGTATTATTTTTAAATTACTGAATGAACCAGGCTACAGTCTACATTATATACTGCCAGTACGCTCAATCAGGTTAAGAACCAGGCTACAGTCTACATTGTAGACTGCCAGTACACTCACCAAACTTAATAACCATTGCTACAGTCTACATTATAGACTGCCAGTACACTCACTCAGCTTAATAACCAGGCTACAGTCTACATTATAGACTGCCAGTACACTCACTCCGATTAAGAACCAGACTACAGTCTTCATGAGTGTTTTTTGTTGTTTATTTTTTTATTCACTTTTTTATTATTATATTTCTTCTATCTACGTGACGTTACCGAAAGAACCAAAGAAGATAAGTATTTATGAGTTGCCTGGTGGAGGGTACCACGGTGGCGAGATGTTCACTCCCTCGCCTGGTATGCAGGAAGCCGTGGGTTTGATCCCGACCCTGACGCTTGTATACAAGGGTGCTTCAAAAAAAATGTTTAACACTTCTGAGAATTTGCAACAAATCCACGAGAAATGTGCAGCAGCCTCTGGGTTCTGGAGACCACCTGGAGAAGATTCCAGAATTATGTTGACAATGATGGCGAACAAGTGGAGACTCTTTTACTTTTTGAAGCTATTAACATACACTTGTGATCATGTTACAGTGTATTATTATCCGTTCTTTTTCCATTAAAACCGATAGTCCCATATAAGCGTTAAACAAATTTGAAGCACCTTGTATTTGGAGTTTGCATGTTCTCTCCGTGATCACGTGCATTTTTCTCCGGATCCTGGTAAAAAAACAATGCTTTCGTTGATTCATTGAGCAAGGCCACAATTGGCTGTTGAGGTTCAGAATAGTTAGATCTGATTCAGGGTTTGCTTTCCTTCCCTGAACAAAGTCTGCTCGACACTGCTCTACAATGTCTGTTGACTAAGTGGATTGAAGTATATGTTATCTAGATTTTTTTGGTGAGGAAACAGACGCTTTATGTGGTTTAATCATGTGGGTAACGGGCCCAGGCCTGCATTTGTTTACTCACGCCACTGCTAACGGAATGACCTCGACTTGAAGGAGCTTCAGAGAGTCCATCTAGAGGGTATCTTGGGCTACTCTTCAATGCCGGAGGGACATATTGGAAGCGTTTAGACAACTCACTCTTTACCCCACCACACGTGGCTTGCTGATGAACGAACTGCCGTGTATACATTTATACTTCTGAGTGTTGTGCAGGGATGGAGAGATTTAGGAAACGTGCACAATCATTTAAACTGCCGCACTGGGGAATCGAACTGCCAACCTCTGAATTGCTAGCCCAGTGTGCCAACCGCTACACAGCGGCAGCATCCATTTACGATGTCTGTATCCACAATCCACCGAGGGTAAAGCTTGTTGCTTAACCAAGGTGAGAACTCAAGAGACCAAGAGAGTATCGTTTGCAAGGTAACTGGGGTCACCAAAATGACAAAAGCAAAACAAACTGAAATAAAGTGCAGCAATGAAGCATGACAGTGTGTAATTGTGTTTTTTAATATAAAATATATAATGTATTTATCTTCGTTTGCAGCAGTGTCCAGTAGCACATCTGTTCCTCCTCCATGACAAAGCCTTCTTTGTCCCTAAACGTATTTTCAGGCTATAATTTATTTAGCAAAGCCTGTTAATTTATAGCGCCGCACAAAGACCCACACGGGCAAAGCATGCAGTGGGATCTTTAATGTCCACACGTGGAAGACCGCTCATTGAATCCCACACGATAAATTATCCAGTGGTGAGCCGTCTTCAAATACGTTGCCTCTTCAATCACCCCTGATAAGCAGAGCTAATACACCTGAAGCATCCCCTCCTGACGCCTAATACTTGCAGAAGCCTTCATCATCACACACGTTTCATCATAACGCCCACATTGTAAGACTTTTTAAAGGTGTAAAAGTCTGACATCTTTTTGGGGTAACCTGTCCTTCCGTCCACGCAGACATCCTTACACTCGTCGGAACACGATTGCGAAGCCATATGCAGCATCACGCTTGCTAATGCATGTTCTGCAGACTAGCGATGGACCTTTACAGACCCCGCATTGTGGCGAGACGCTAACTACGGTACTTCGTCTGGTAACCACGAGGTCGTGGGTTTGATCCCGACCTTGATGCCTGCTGTATATTTTGAGTTTGCGTGTTCTCCCCGTGGTCACGTGGATTTTTCTCCGGGTTCTCCGGTTTTTCCCTTCCACATATAGAAACATGCGTTTAGATTATTTGGCTGCGATACATTTCCACATGAAGATAAGCCACTTCGTTGAGCTATCATCAGAATCAGAATCAGAAAGGGTTTTATTCGCCATGTAAGTTCACACCGACACGGAATTTACTTTGGCAGGATGGTGCATACATTCAACATATAGGAATCTAAAATCTTAAATAAGTTTTAAACAAGTCTTACTATAATAAGGGTTAAAAGTCTAACACTAAGGGGCTGAAGTATATAAAATTAAATAAATATCGAATATAAAATAGCTTTAAGATATAATTTAAAAATACAAATAGGGAAACATAGTTAATATCAGCAACGTGTCGTTATGTAGATCAAATGTTAAAAACAGTGTTAGCCCTTGGCCTTGTTTAACAGGCCAGCAGCAGATGGGAAGAAACTGTTTTTATGGCGTGAGGTTTTGGTCCTGATGGACCGAAGCCTTCTGCCGGAGGGGAGTAGCTGAAACAGAGAGTGTCCAGGGTGGGAGAAATCGGCCATAATCTTCCTCGCTCGCCTCATAGACCTTGTCGTGTG
The DNA here is from genome assembly GCF_048934315.1 of Petromyzon marinus. NCBI lineage: Eukaryota > Metazoa > Chordata > Hyperoartia > Petromyzontiformes > Petromyzontidae > Petromyzon > Petromyzon marinus. The sequence goes on along the minus strand of NC_133683.1, from coordinate 22,774,186 downwards.
CAGGTCCTCGAGGGTCGGTAGATTGCAGGCAATTACCTTCTCAGCAGTGTGGATGATACGCTGCAGTCTGCTCTTGTCCTTGGCAGTGGCAGCAGCGTACCAGACGGTTATGGAGGAGGTGAGGATGGATTCAATGATCGCTGTATAGAATTGCACCATCATTGTCTTTGGCAGGTTGAATTTCTTCAGCTGCCGTAGAAAGTACATCCTCTGTTGAGCTTTCTTGGTGAGGGAGCTGATGTTCAATTCCCACTTGAGGTCCCGGGAGAGAATAGTGCCCAGGAAGCGGAAGGACTCTACAATTTTTACTGGGGAGTCTAACAGGGTGATGGGGGTGAGTGGTGCTGTATTCTTCCTGAAGTCCACAACCATCTCAACTGTCTTTAGAGCATTTAGCTCTAAGTTGTTCTGGCTACACCAGGTCACCAGATTGTCAGCTTCCCACCTATAGTCAGACTCATCCCCACCAGAGATCAGCCCAATGAGGGTGGTGTCATCCGCAAACTTCAATAGTTTGACGGACAGATGATTGGAGGTGCAGCTGTTGGTATACAGGGAGAAGAGCAGAGGGGAAAGGACGCAGCCCTGAGGAGTTCCGGTGCTGATGGACCTGGAGCCAGAGACTTGTGTTCCCAGCTTAACGCACTGCTTCCTGTCAGACAGGAAGTCTGTGATCCATTTACAGGTGGTGTATGGCACGTTCAGCTGGAAGAGCTTGTCCTGAAGCAGGGCAGGGATGATGGTGTTGAAGGCAGAGCTGAAGTCCACAAACAGGATCCTGGCGTAGGATGCTGGGGCGTCCAGATGCTGTAGGGTGAAGTGGAGGGCCATGTTAACTGCATCATCCACAGACCTGTTGGCTCTGTAGGCAAACTGAAGGGGGTCCAGGAGAGGGTCTGTGATGGCTTTGAGGTGTGCCAGGACCAGGCGCTCAAAAGACTTCATTACCACAGATGTAAGGGCGACCGGTCTGTAATCATTTAGTCCTGTTGGCCTTAGCTTTTTGGGCACAGGGATGATGGTGGAGGACTTGAGACAGGCTGGTACATGGCATGTCTCCAGGGAGGTGTTAAAGATGTTGGTGAACACCGGAGACAGCTGGTCAGCGCAGTGCCTGAGGGTGGCTGGAGAGACAGAGTCCGGCCCGGCTGCTTTGCGTGGATTCTGCCTCTTGAAAAGTCTATTAACTTCTTCCTCCTGAAAGGAGATAGTCGTCTCTGTAGTATTGGTGGGGGATGGGGCCTCTTGGGTTGGAAGGGGTGGTTCAGGACAGTCCAATTGTCTTTCAAATCTACAGTAGAACTCGTTCAGGTCGTTGGCTAGGCGGGAGTCGTTAGTGGTGTGGGGGGCTCTGGGTTTGTAGTTGGTGATCTGCCTGAGCCCTCTCCAGACAGAAGCAGCGTCGTTTGTAGAGAACTGGTGTTTTAGTCTCTCTGAGTACAGTCGTTTAGCCTCTCTCACCGCTTTGCTAAACCTGTTCTTCGACTCCTTGAATCTGTCTCTATCTCCACTCCTAAACGCTTCCTCCTTCTCCAACCTCAACCTTCTGAGCTTTGCTGAGAACCAGGGCTTATTGTTGTTAAAGTTCACCCTGGTACGTGTTGGGATACAGCAGTCCTCACAGAAGCTGATGTAGGACGTCACAGCCTCTGTGAGTTCATCCAGACTATTGGTAGCAGTCGTGAACATATCCCAGTCAGTACAGTCTAAGCACGCCCGCAAATCTTCCACAGCCTCACTGGTCCACTGTTTAGATGTCCTCACAGCAGGTTTACAGAGTTTTAGTTTCTGCCTGTATGCAGGAATCAGGTGGACCATGGCATGGTCAGAGTGTCCTAGTGCTGCTCGGGGGACGGCATGGTAGGCTCTACTGACTGTAGTGTAGCAGTGATCCAGAGTGTTCCCTTCTCTGGTTGGGCATTTAATGAATTGTATGTATTTGGGGAGTTCGTGGCTGAGATTACCTTTGTTAAAGTCGCCAAGTACGATAACCAACGAATCTGGATTTGCTCGCTCCACACTCAGAATCTGATCGGCGAGCATGCGTTGGGCTTCTTTAACCTGAGGACAAGGCGGCAAATAAACTCCGACCAAAATGAGCGACGCGAACTCGCGAGGCGAGTAAAACGGTTTACAGGTTATAAAAATTGATTCAAGGAGTGGAGAACAATGTTGCAGAATCACTGTGACATCTACACACCAGCCACTGTTAATGTAAAAACAAATACCACCGCCTTTCGTCTTGCCGGAGAGTGCTATGTCACGATCCGATCTTACAAGATGGAATCCTGCTAGTTGTAGCGAAGTGTCCGGAATCAAATCACACAGCCATGTTTCCGTGAAGCACAATGCAGAAGCTGAAAGAAAGTCTTTGTTTTTTACCATCAGTAGCTGAAGTTCATCCATTTTGTTGTACAGTGAACGTACGTTGGAGAGGAAAAAGCTCGGAAGCACTGTTCGGATCCCGCGTCTGCGTAGCCGTACTAGAGCCCCCGACCGTTTACCCCTTGGGCGGCGTTTCGTTGCTTGAGCAAAGCCTAGCGCGGCATTGACTAGAATGCCTACTAATTCTGCCGCTGGAAGCAGAAAAGTAGGAATTAAATCCACAGGAGTTGTTTCCCTGATATTTAAAAGTTCGTCTCTTGTTAGAGAACTCCGAAAATCTTGGCAAAACACTGAATTGACAGACAAAACAAGACAAAACAGGGCGCACCGACCGGCTGAGGCTACCATCATCAGCGCCATCTTCGCACCAGCACGGGTGTGCTGAACAGCAGGACTCTCTCACCAGCACTGGTGTGTTGAACAGTAGGCCCCTCTCACCAGCATGGGAGTGGTGAACAGCAGGCCCCTCTCACCAACACGGGTGTGATGAACAGTAGGCCTCTCTCACCAGCATGGGAGTGAACAGCAGGCCCCTCTCACCAACACGGGGGTGATGAACAGCACGCCCCTCACACCAGCACGGGTGTGATGAATAGTAGGCCTCTCTCACCAGCACGGGTGTGATGAACAGCAGGCCCCTCTCACCAGCACGGGTGTGTTGAACAGCAGGCCCCTCTCACCAGCACGGGTGTGTTGAACAGCAGGCCCCTCTCACCAGCACGGGTGTGTTGAACAGCAGGCCCCTCTCACCAGCACGGGTGTGCTGAACAGTAGGCCCCTCTCACCAGCACGGGTCTGTTGAACAGCAGGCCCCTCTCACCAGCACGGGTGTGCTGAACAGTAGGCCCCTCAACACGGGTGTGCTGAACAGCAGGCCTCTCTCACCAACACGGGTGTGCTGAACATTTGTAGCTCAGTGAACCTTACCTGGTCAAATACAAAATATGTATCTCGCTATTGATGTTAAACTTTGTCTCGGCAGTTGATAGAGCCTCATGTGTGTTTACACACATCACGATCCTTCCCACCATTCATTAGAACAACAGCAGTGCCTAGTGGCATTTTTCAGAACAACAGATTTCTGTAAATATTCTGTGATACGATGGCAAACGCTTACGGAAAATTATATTTACCAATTTTTTGTTGCATTGCATTAATTGATACACTTTTATCATGCATTATCATGCAATCGATTAATTCCAACGAGGTAATTCTGCCTAATGTATGAACTATCAAGTCATTCCATTGTTCATATATATGGATTTAATCTCAACCATTTAAATGCTCCGCTGCAGTCGAACCAAGGGCCCCAGATGGAGCTGGGCCCCTAACGCAGCACAAGATGTTCCCAGCACCAGCCTGCAAAGATACACGTAATTATTATTTGATGATAATTATTCATTACAATGAGCATGCACCTGGCTTCAGAGAATGACTCAGAGGGGCGAGGAGGAACCACAAACACGCGGGAAGGCAGCCACGTGGTGAGCCACCACCAAATGCCCCCTAAAGCTCTGCTGTCCTCTATATATTAAGATGCTATCAATCATCCATTTAATTCGTGTTCATATGTGTGCGAGGATACCGGAGCATCCAGAGAAAACCAACGCGTGCGAGTGGGAAACACTTTATCCGATACAGATGGAACAGGTGGAGTCCACATTTTCTCCGAAACTGCTTTCTCCTGGCCAAACCTGGGTATGGCACCGCGATGGGCACGGGAAGGGAGTTTCACAAGATTCGTGCGACACGCCAACCCTCGCTTGCACAGTGCTGGATGGAATACAGGCGTGTGTCACGACAGACCAGATGTATGCACTTGCGTAAATGCATACACCTGTTGCCCATGGGGTAAAATGAAACCCGCATGCTGTGGTGGCAATGTCACCATTGTTCGGAACTCATGTGGAAAAAATGGCCCATAGAGGGAAATGTGCCTTAAGTTGTTACGTTTCAAGTATTAGCGGGTTTAGCATACGGCTGACTACGTACGGTGCGAAAGAAGTTCAGCACGCGGACATACAGTGTTACATTCTCTTTGCCTGCAGCATATCTGAAAGCCGTAATTGTTACACGGTGGGCCAATTACCCGTGATCGTGATGACAATTACAATGAGCATGCGCCTGTCTTCCACAATAGCAATCACGAAGCGGCTAAAGGGGTCGCAACACAGATCACAGATACAAGCGAGATAAAATAAATAAATGCTACGCCAGTGGTGAAGTTGTCAAAGGGAGACAAATATTTTGACTAATAACAGATAACGATGCTGCTCTCCCTCGGTAAGCATTAACGCACCTGTCATAAGTGGATTGCTCACAATCATTTACCGACACACAATCCCGTCCGTGTGTGCTCAGCACAAAATAAAGCGAGCAAGCATACACAACTGCAGCGGTATTCGGCACAACTCGTATATGTAATCACCCACCCACTCCCACCAGCTCAACGTCCAACATACACAAAGCCTAACTCCCCGGAGAGCTCTCTGCTTATTTGCCAAGAGATTAAAGGATATTAAACCTCTGGCTCTCATCTGTCACCTTGGCTGTCAAGTAACGATCGTGGCCAAAAACAACCGTGCCAATCTCAACAGTCTACATCACATCATCTAACGCAATTGCTAACCGTACCGTCATCACAAAGCTGTCCAGCCTTGATGTCCTTTAAATAAATAAGGCCTCCATGTCACATATTTCTTAATTTCTGGAGGAGAATAATACTATTTTGTGGATTACAAATTCCACATTTGGCTCGAGAGGAATATTTTGTATATTAGACTTTACTTCCGTATCTTTCATAATAAAGGTTTTTGGGTGAGATCGCGTAAGTATAAATGTGTCGTAACCCTCCACCACCCGACAGAGCCAGTAAGGTTTGTCACGTAAACAACGCGCCAATTACTTACTACTTCAGCAGTAAATCCGCAACAAATATTTGACTCCACAACAATAAATGTTGTTGATTTACTCTCCAACACACCGGTGGGCTGAAGTAGTAACTAATTGTCTCGTTGGCATTGTGGGTTCGGTTGGGTATGAAGCGGCTAATTTAAAATGGAAAGTGCATTCTGAAAGAGAAATGTTTTTACGCGCAGGGGCTTGAAGATCCCAACCGAACTGGACACCCTGACAGCCTTCGGCAGATAGTTCGACAGCCCAGGCGCCACGGAAGCGAACGGCAAGAGATCCGCCCATGGATTGAACTTCGTTTTGATGATGCAGAGGAGATCTAAGTCGGCCGACCTCAGACTTCTTGTTGGAACGTAGCGGGCCGCAGAAACTCCCCAATGTGCGGAGCTACGAGATCATTCAGGGCCTTGAATGTGAGGAGGAAGAGGACCTTGAATTTCAATACAGAATTTCACCGGCAACCAGTGAAGTGACGCTGGAAGAGTGGTGATATGTTCTGAATTATTATGATTTTGGGTGAGGACCTTCGCAGATTAATTCTAAATGGACTTGCGTCCACAAAGTACCTTACTGGAGGTTCCCGATAGTAAGACATTGCAGTCGTCGAATATAAGAATAAACTAATTTTCTATTAATATACAGTACTGTTTAACACCTAGTAGTACAGTTTTTATAGGTTAGATCGTGTAAATCTATAAATGTGTCGTTAAACCCACCACCACCCGACACAGCCAACTAGTAAGGTTTGTCACGTTGTACTCAGATTCTAAATGTTGTGGCTTTGCTCTCCAACACACCAGTGTGCTGTACTAGTAACGAATTGGCATGTTCTGTTGACGTGACAACCCTTAGTAATTGGCTGTGTCGGGTGGTGGCGGATTTAACGACACATTTATATCTTTACGCGATCTAACCCAAAAAAACCTGTATTATGAATGTATATACTCTATGTTATGAATCTCTACCAAAACGTCTGGGCCGGCGTGAAAGAGTAGACCACACCTCCAGTATCCCTTTAGAGCTACCTCAAATGCAGGCCTTTCTGCCAGCAGTGGTGCAAGGAAGCATTTACAGGCCTGCACCTTTACCTTTCTAATGTCGCATGTGATTGTTTAGTCAAAACCCTGCAGCTACTAGAGGCTCGCTATTTATACCACAGTGATTCGAATCCCGATCAGGCGCGGTTCGTCCATTAGGGACGTTGGGGCACTGCCTCACCAAGCAGCTGGAGACGAGAAATAATGTTTTCTAATGAAAATACTTTTTCAATTGTTACGTCGTGTTTTAAAAAAAATGGCAATACGATTCTTTCAACGTGAATTGCCTAATGAATAAAGCATTTTAAGTTATATTAGAAACCGCTGCAACACCACGGTCTGATTTGTGCCTCAGGGAGGTCTCTAGCGGCTGTCAAGTATGAGAGATTTCCCTTCATTCATTGCGAGTAACTTCGCATTGTAGCCTGATTTAGGGCGGTGAAAATCCGCCCACGGCCCTAATGACGATGTCACAACGCTGGGCTGCACTGTGCAGCATACCAGGTCCAAGGCCCACACGCTCTAAGAGGAAACAGCAGCAGTGGCGGCAGATGTGTTGTGTGAACGTGAGGGTCATGGGGACAGCATTTAAGTGCTTGTTCTTTTGTTTGGTATTGCTTATAAATTCCTACCGTTGGTAGATTAGACAGTTATATGACTTCCAAGGGATAGCCAATAACATGACGAGGTTTTTCTTAATTAGAACAGCATATTTTCAGAGGTCACTCACAACAGCCCCCCCAGTGAAAATGTCACGAGCAGCCACCGATCACGATACCAAATCATTGCAAAATCATTCGACTGTGAGGCAGAATGGGCGAGTGGGCAAATCATTACTGTGCATGCCAACTTTATATCAAAAGGTGAAAACATTAAAAATGTGCTTTAAGGGTAAAAATGTTATTATAAATTATTCATAAAGCTAAGCGTGCCAAACACAGGACAATTCTGTCATCCAACTGGTTGTGCCACCTCATGAGCGGGCCCTAAGCATAAATTATATTTGGGTGCATTCCGTAACTACAACATTTTATGCAGGGCAAGCTATGCAACTTTGATTATGTCATATTTGCATTAAATAATTAAGCGAATGGACAAATTACAAGTTTAATTAATCTCAATTGTATTACTGTATTAAAATGAGGTTGTTTTTTTATATTTTTATAAGGATCTCAGTTTGAGCTAATATTTGGTACACCCCTCTGTTGCCATCAGCATCGCAATCTAGAGTGCACTGTGCTTGCACATCAGCACCAAAGCAAATAAATAAACAAACACACTATGTGCGTTAAATAGAAGAAAAAAACCTCACACAACAACAAAGTGGAGTTTGTTGCCATACGTAGCATGGAGCATCTGTGTTGCCATACCAAATTAGGCTTCAGAGCTGTGAGAAGTTACGCAGGGTTCAAATTCATGCGTATAGAGGGCTATGGCAGTCCTGGATACTAGGGCAAATCTGGCCATTTAAAAATTAAAAGACGCACGGTGCTGAATTTAAAACAAATAAATACAGCAGTAATTAAATGCATCACCAACAACCAAGCTATTCTGGGAATATGCTAAACAGTCATTAAATGCCCTGCACTTCATGTATAAATTAACGTGATCTGAATTTACCGCCAACAGTGTACCTGTGGATGCATTCTTTGCGAATGGAATTCATACATATTTCCTTGGCTTTGTCTAATTTATGTACAGTATTACATTTTTGTAACCAAAGCCCTAAGTCGCCTTTGTAGTTAGAATAGATGCGGGTTAAGCTCATGATAATCAGGTATTATAATAAAAAATGGCACTTCGTAAAAAGGAGCCCTTCTGGTGAGGCTTGCCTTTAAGAAGTCTTAACTGAGAATTAATTCAATAACAATTGGTGGGAGGTGAAATTGTGGGCTCAGGTGGAAATAATTTGACTCTGGCAATGATAACGGCAATTTAGGACAAAGGGATAGCCGTGAGTAACTCTTTCCCATTTCGATGGGAAAAACTAAAATAGAATGACTTCATGGGTATGCGGCAGGGCGTGTGGCCCATCGAGTACGGGTCGCATCTCACCACAGTTCTCTGTGGTGAGTGCAGTGACTTTAAAAACAACAGCGCTATGCCTCTCCAATTAAAATTAACGCTAACCGCTTGCGCGTTCCGAGATTCAGCGGTGAACGGGACACCCGCTCGGCAACTTGCAGACGTCTCGGAACAGGAAAGGGTTAAGTCAATGGTAGAGGAAAGAAAGGTGATTTTAAGTCGAGGGTTGAAACGGGGAGGCAATCAGCAATGTGGATCACTGTGTGGGCAGAAGAAGCTAATGATGAGTTTAAAAAAGATATCTTTGCTGCAAGAGCAACGTGCACAAGATGACAGTAAAGTGAGATGGAAAGGAGAGATCTTGCGCAGAAGTTAGAGCTTGCAGAAATTTAATGTGTGCATTTTTGGGGGATTAATTATTAATTAACTCTTCAGTCTCATGAAAAATGCTCACTTGGGAAATTGTAAAAAATCTAAATGCAGGACGATCCCGAAAAGGTATCAGGACTCAGTGAGGTTTTCATAGATAATCATCGTCAGCCATGGTCAATCCACTGCTGGCTGAAGGCCTCCGTAAGCCACTGCCATCTCTCACAATTCTGCAATATAATGATCCATTGTGAAATTAATGGTCACAGGAATCTGCATGAGAGTTTCAAGTGATTAAGGGTAAGAATTCATCCATTTGTTGCAGGGATTAAATCAGTTGGTGCACAGGTGCTCGGTAGATTGCAACAAGATGGTGAGAGGTGGCGGCGACTTCAGGAGGGCCTTCAATCCACCAGTGGATTGACCATGGCTGACAATGAAGGGTTATACCGCGGCCTCTGGAGTAGTTTAAGAGGCTTCACCATCGTGCCCTCAAGGTAAAATAACAATTTTACCGGGAGCCGCTCGGAGAAACGCTGTCCCCCCAAAAAAATCTCTTGATGGCAATTTGTGTACGCAATGATGCAATTCAGTTTAAGGAAATAGGTTCGCCATTATTTTTTTTCAACTTGCCATAACACAGACATGATTCACTCTCACTGTGGGATAATTTTATGAAGTAAAATCATACTAGGCTGCTTCATCTTTATATTAATACACACTCGCTTACTTCTAACATTGAGATCTAAAGTAATGCTTTAAAATTAGCCGTGAAGGATTTTCACGCTAATTTCCTCCCACGTCTAATCACTGTGCGTATAAAGTCATCCCTAAAGTCGTCTTAAGCACAAGGCCTTTAACATCACATTACCATCATCTCCATTCTGCGGAGTGCGTAGGTTCAAAGTTTCCATTACGTTAAATACCCGTGTGTCACTGACTACAACAAACCGCAAACACGAAACCTTGTGGATGTTTTTCAAACGCATTAGGTGTAATAGGCCTAAGCAAACTAAACAGCTAAAGGGGCCCAAGATTCGTAAACAAAAAAATGGGGAATGTACACCAAAATCAGCTCGAATTCAGCCTCAAATAACCATGAGTCAATTAACATACCACGTGAATTAATCACTCTCATCTCTACCTCGTTCGTAGTAATCTTCTCTGATCTCTATATATCGATGTCTCTTGTCTGTCTGCATGAATATATGGTGACTTTCTTTCGCGCCATACGTAATTAACCGTGCCAATCGGAGGTGCGGGGGACAAACTAAACACAAAAAGCAGTTCTAAAGAAAGTCCTTTTCGATCTCTCACTGCACTCAATTTCCGTCTCATCGTTATCTCTCTACTCTAGTTGAATTCCACCTACAATTGTTGTCCACATTTCCCTGACTCGCCTCGTCATACCGCCATCTATTGTCTAGGAATCTTCTGTTATCACACGGTAAGTGTATCAATTGAAAGTGGGGGGGCTGGTAGCAATGGGATAGCACCACCACTTGGGTCACAACCGCCACAGGAGCCGCGATCTGACGGCGGTGTTCCTCACACGACACGAATGCCGAGGGGTCACCGCGCTCACGCGTCAAGCTGCCGTGCACCTCTGAACGAGGGCCGCAAGCGGCAATGGGCTCGAGTAGCAATGACTGAAAGCGACGGCCTACACACCTGCAATCCAGTACGTACTGTGCAGTCAGCATCAGAAGATCAGAGGGACATCTAAAAACTTCCAAGGGGAGGAAGAGGGTGGGGGGCAGTCCCCAAAATGTCAAGACATCAATTAAATACCTATTTGGGGGAGAGTGGGAGGTCTCAAGGGGTGGGTTGGAGGGTTGGCAATCACCCCCACCCCTCGTCAACCCCCGCCACTGGGTGCGGCGCTGTCGCCACTCCGTAAGGCTGTGAGGTGCAGGGGAAATGTCAGTGCGGCAAAATGGTGTCTCTGCCCTTTCTGCGCGTGGATTGCATTCATTCGATCTTCTCAGACGCGCGCATTTTCTTCGCGCGCCTTCCGTTTGCTCCCCACGTGCGAATTGGCCACACGTCCCAGTTGAAGAACCATTCCTGGAAAAGCCTCGAGACTCGATGAGATTATCACGGATATATAACAGATGAGTACGACTGAATTCTCACTCTATTCACCAGAGCAGTAAAGCAAGATGGATGATTTTCCCACTACTCTTAGAATCTTTGCTAATTTGATTTACTTCGGCTGTTGCAGCCTTCGGTATTTCCATTTAATCTTAATCATCTTAAACTGGGTGTAGTGCTACCAAATTCTTCATTATACTGGTTGAGATGTTTTTTCTAATTTTCTTATTGTTAGTGCTGTACTGTCACATTATTGACTCGCTCTTTTTGTTATTGTGTACACGCACTGGCTTTCTGCTCCACGTGTCGCATGCAACTTGTTTCCCATGTGCCACCAGGAGGTGACGGTGTCTCAACCGAACACTTATTTTTTCTGCTGTAGGGTAAACATGTGAATTTTTAAATTGTGATGAGTAAAAAAAAAGATGTGATGTCAATGTAAATGTCCCCATCTCACCAAGGGGTCAGGAGCTGCCATTTAATAGAAATCGTATTATCACAATTACCGTGCCTCTTAGGCGGTATGTAGATCACGTATGGACTAAAAATATGGGGAAATATAGATAGTAATATAAGAATAATGTTTAGTTTTATATAGCATCGTTCGTGGAAATTACATCTCATGATCACAGAAGAGCAACAGACAGGCTAGAAGGGAGCCAGGTTGACACCAATTCCCAAGCTCTGCAGTCCCTTGTATATATTAAGATGTTTTCAGCTAATTGCAATGTTTATACATGTGGGAGCACCCGGAGAAATCCCACGGTGTGCAAAGAGGCACCATCCCATCCCATATAAAAGAGCCAGATGATATTTAGTCCGTACTTTGCTTTCATCTGGCAAGCCAGGTTATAGCACCTAGACACCCGTGGGAAGGGAGGTTCACAACCTTTGTACGATCCACCAACCCCTGCCTTCATAATGCTGGATTACAGGCGCGCGGCCTTAACCACTGGACTAGATAATCCGCAAACGAATGTCTGGCGTATGAAGGAAGAGCTAAATACTTTCCATTTTGCAGCATATAAGTGCAACCGCATCTCAGGAGGATTCACAACAAAGTAAAAGGTAACACCAGTTAAAATGATCTTAACAACATCTCAATATAAAACATAGGTTGGGGAAAAAATTGATTCATAGTGAAAATGTAAACGGTAAAAATACATAAATCGCTCCCCCCCCCACTCCCTCTACTCCCTCAAGTTATTATTCCATCAACCCCTCCCTTCCCATATAAAAGTTCACGTACCCCAGTCGCGGTCCCCCTTCGGTATGCCAAGCGAGCCCAAATCTCCCGCCTCCTCTAAACTCAGAAGCACAGCATGAAGGACTTATGCCCCCCCACCTCTCACGTTGCGGATAGTGCTCTGTAATAATAATGGCAAGACACAACTCGCAGGCTCAGCCTATGGCCAAGCATGAAGATACCACCACTGCAGACACTGCAGACACCTAGACAATCGTTTCGGGATATTATATGCAGGTGCCAGAAACGTATCCAGAGTAGACCACATTTAAACTCGTGGAATTACATGATGAGGCTGCGGTGAAACAAATTTCCGCCAAAAATAAAAGCCGGAAGCAATTACTTTTAAATGTATTCGTTTTGTTTCTGGAGTCATGAAAGAGTGATGCTCGCTCGCTCGCCTGGGTGTAACTGTGACGGGGCCCTTCAGGTTTGACTCTGCTGAGAGCTGCCGACTCCTTCAACTCTCCCCTTCTGGCCAACCAAGACAATCGTTTACCGCTATGGCAGGGAGACCCGACAAAAAGATGAATCGCTGTTTGCAATCGTTTTACCCATTGCAAATATAAAAGGCAAACCTGCAGACCTGCGACTGCTTGCTCATCCCACTGCTGGCGGAGAAGGCCTCGAGTATGTTTGGCCTTTAAAGCTATCAAGTATAAAATAAACTAATTTATTTAACCATGTTAGGCCCACTGAGCTATGTTGCTTTTTTCAGAAGCGACCTGGCCACAAATGATAGCTCAACAAAATGGCTTGTCAAGTGAAAATGTTTAGCAGCCAAATACTGTAAACGCGTGTTTCCAAATGTGGAGCCAATGACCATAGGGCCCCGAGAAAACTCCACGTGGCCATGGGGAGAACACGCACACTCTAAATATACAGCAGCAGGCGTCAGGGCCGGGATCGAACGCACGACCTTCTGCATACCAGGCGAGGTCGGGAGTAGCCATACTCGACCCGACCACACATGGCCTGCCCATTGATGCTGCTGCTGTGTTTAGTTTGTTTCCCTTTACCCCACACCTCCAATTAGCACGGTTGGGCTATGTACGGTGTGAAAGAAGTTCAACATACATACAGCGGCCGTCTGGAACGCTCTTCCTTCCGATATCAGGAAGCCACTGGAGTGATGCACTTTTAAATCCGGATTGAAAACTCAGTTTGTTCGAACAGCTTTTTGATTTTAGGTGCTTGTCCTTCCTCCGCACCTCCGATTAGAATGGTTGGCTAAGTACAGTGTGAAAGAAGTTCAACATACATACACATACATGAAGTTCAACATACATACACATACATGAAGTTCAACATACATACACATACATGAAGTTCAACATACATACACATGCATGAAGTTCAACATACATACACATGCATGAAGTTCAACATACATACACATGCATGAAGCTCAACATACATACACATGCATGAAGCTCAACATGCATACACATGCATGAAGCTCAACATGCATACACATGCATGAAGTTCAACATACATACACATGCATGAAGTTCAACATACATACACATGCATGAAGTTCAACATACATACATGAAGTTCAACATACATACACATACATGAAGTTCAACATACATACACATGCATGAAGTTCAACATACATACACATGCATGAAGTTCAACATACATACACATACATGAAGTTAAACATACATACACATACATGAAGTTCAACATACATACATGAAGTTCAACATACATACACGTGCATGAAGTTCAACATACATACACATGCATGAAGTTCAACATACATACACATGCATGAAGCTCAACATACATACACATGCATGAAGTTCAACATGCATACACATGCATGAAGCTCAACATGCATACACATGCATGAAGTTCAACATACATACACATGCATGAAGTTCAACATACATACACATGCATGAAGTTCAACATACATACATGAAGTTCAACATACATACACATACATGAAGTTCAACATACATACACATGCATGAAGTTCAACATACATACACATGCATGAAGTTCAACATACATACACATACATGAAGTTAAACATACATACACATACATGAAGTTCAACATACATACATGAAGTTCAACATACATACACGTGCATGAAGTTCAACATACATACACATACATGAAGTTCAACATACATACACATACATGAAGTTCAACATACATGTTTGACGGTGGGAATGGTGTTCTTTGGGTCATAGGCAGCATTCCTCCTCCTCCAAACACGGCGAGTTGAGTTGATGCCAAATAGCTCCATTTTGGTCTCATCTGACCACAACACTTTCACCCAGTTGTCTTCTGAATCATTCCGATGTTCATTGGCAAAGTTCAGACGGGCATGTATATGTGCTTTCTTGAGCAGGGGGACCTTGCGGGCGATGCAGGATTTCAGTCCTTCACGGCGTAGTGTGTTACCAATTGTTTTCCTGGTGACCATGGTCCCAGCTGCCTTGAGATCATTGACAAGATCCTCCCGTGTAGTTCTGGGCTGATTCCTCACCTTTCTCATGATCATTGCAACTCCACGAGGTGAGATCTTGCATGGAGCCCCAGGCCGAGGGAGATTGACAGTTCTTTTGTGTTTCTTCCATTTGCGAATCATCGCACCAACTGTTGTCACCTTCTCACCAAGCTGCTTGGCAATGGTCTTGTAGCCCATTCCAGCCTTGTGTAGGTCTACAATCTTGTCACTGACATCGTTGGAGAGCTCTTTGGTCTTGGCCATGGTGGAGAGTTTGGAATCTGATTGATTGATTGCTTCTATGGACAGGTGTCTTTTATTCAGGTAACAAGGTGAGATTAGGAGCACTCCCTTTAAGAGTGTGCTCCTAATCTCAGCTCGTTACCTGTATAAAAGACACTTGGGAGCCAGAAATCTTTCTGATTGAGAGTGGGTGAAATACTTATTTCCCTCATTAAAATGCAAATCAATTTATAACATTTTTGACATGCATTTTTCTGGATGTTTTTGTTGTTATTCTGTCTCTCACTGTTCAAATAAACCTACCATTATAATTATAGACTGATCATTTCTTTGTCAGTGGGCAAACGTACAAAATTAGCAGGGGATCAATTACTTTTTTCCCTCACTGTACATGAAGTTCAACATACATACATACACATGCATGAAGTTCAACATACATACACATAAATGAAGAGACCAGACCATTGTTTTAACTGCCACGCCGGGAGATAAAATTGAACCGGCCATCTCTGGATTGCAAGTCAAGTGTGTTAAGCATTGACCGATAACTATTGGATATTATCCATACTGGTGAGTGTAGTTGTAATACTATTAATTTATTTCCTTTTAACATACAGCGCTTTCAGATAATTAAATATGAAAGGCGCTTCAAAAAAAGATATATCGTTATTGTTACACCATCGCAGTTCCTCAAAATGCATACATTTGTAAACAACTTCAGTACTGTTGAATTCTCGTCTCTCATCTTTTTGTTGTATTTACCTCCGTGATTTGTTCTTGACACCTGATGAAGATCGCTTGCGTTGTGATCGAAACGTCGTGATTGTTTTTTCTTTTAATATAATTTTATTGTATTTCTACATACGTGACTTTACCGAAAAAACCAATGAGTAATTTCATGCAGTCACGAAAGCTTTAATACTTTATTAACTTCAGTACTGAATACAAGACGCTCTTAAAATACATACTGCGTGCTCATATTAAGTGGTTTCGAATGCGTTACTCTGTGCGCTTAGAATAATCAAAACGCATTAAATTTAGTAAAATGCTTCGGGTCTTTTGAAGGAGAACTCAAAGCTTTATGGGCTTTAGTTTATCAGCATGTTTTTTTCATTCATTTATTCTCTGTCCGGCGAAAGCCTGCACACTGAACAGCCTTGGGAAAAGCGACAGACTTGGTGCTGTAGGCTTCCTTCTGGATACTCGTGGCTTTTATTTCCTAGGTATATTTTAAACGGTTAGTACAGATGATATTCAACTGACTGGTTACGCATTTCACATTGGTACAAGTGGCGTATTTTTGTCTACAGCATACTTTATATGCATATAAGCTCGTGTCTGCTCTGACTTTTCACAAGGTACATATTGACAGCCATAGCCAAATAACCCATAATTCACCCTATACCAAGTTTTATCCTGGATAGTGCTTAAATGAGTGACCACCATGCATAGAACAGTTGCTATATTGTGAGCAGTGGAGAAAAATCC
Organism: Petromyzon marinus; assembly: GCF_048934315.1. NCBI lineage: Eukaryota > Metazoa > Chordata > Hyperoartia > Petromyzontiformes > Petromyzontidae > Petromyzon > Petromyzon marinus. The sequence goes on along the minus strand of NC_133683.1, from coordinate 22,757,916 downwards.
AGCATTGTCCTGTTCAGAGCTCCGATGTCTATCTCCCTGCCATCATCAACCTACACTGACCCGCATACGGTGACGCATCACCAAATAACCCCCCACGACCCACACGGCATGGGGAGGCCCTCGTCCAGCAGTAGACTGACAAAAGGATGCCGATACATTTGCACAGCTATACCTCAGGTCGTGGATTTAAACCCCACGATTTCCCAGAGACCTGACATAGTCTCCACGTTATGGCTTCTCGTCTTGAGTGTTTGGTCCCTTATAGCTGTGCCTGAAGTAGTGGCACACTTCTCACCCAGCGCTCTGAGAAGTTTACCCATTGTTTCAGCTGCCGTGCCAGGAGAACAGCCCAGCACGCTCTGGATGTCAGACCCAACACGTGCTCACCGTGATGCTACGGCAACCCAGAACAGCAATCGTAACATAATAATAATAAAATATTATTATTACTTTGTTGAAATTCAGCAATAGCTCACGGCACTCCAAAGTTACACACAATCACTCGTGGATGCGCATGGGGGACGTATTATCAGTCACGACTTAATGCGCTCCTACCCGACAAGACTATTTGCTAAGCCGGCAGCTTGGAGCGTGGGCGTGCCGCAGACACATCCCAGCGACTCAACAACGACGTTTCAAACATTCGCCCGACGGCCCCGGCGGTTAACTTCCGATGACAGGCCGTTACGCGAATTGTACGTGAAAGGGTTAAAAGGAACCCCGGCAGCTTAAGCCATTTTCACTTCAGAGGCCCGCGTCTGCTGACTTTAACACGATGAGCCGTGGTCCTCAAAGCATGTCAGTGTGTCAGTCCTCCTGCCACTTCAATTCGATCTCACAATATCCTCCACCCCTCCTCCCCCCACACGTCCGCATCCTCTCTTCCTCGCACGCGTCAAAAGAGCCGCACGCTCTGCACGACAGGAGGAGAGCTGTCGGACAACTCTGCGGAATTCCAAGAGCTCTTTCTCCCAGGGCTACAGGCATCAATTCATACTCTGTTTGTCACCTATTCTGTTTGTGCGAACAACACGAATCACTTTGACAAGTATGTTGTGAGCAATTTAGATGTCACTGGTTTTGCTTTGCGTTTTTTGCGATTTCAGCACGAGTCATGTTTTTTATATGCGATCCGCAGCTGAAATTTATAAAACAATGAAAACGTGTGTTAACAATCGTGCATGGCCTCAAAAGTGGGATTTTCGATCGAAAGGATCACATGCGCGCTGCCTTCTTACAGTGAGGGTAAAAAGTATTTGATCCCCTGCTGATTTTGTACATTTGCCCACTGACAAATAAATTATCAGTCTATAATTTTAATGGTAGGTTTATTTGAATAGTGAGAGACAGAATAACAACAAAAATCCAGAAAAACGCATGTCAAAAATGTTATAAATTGATTTGCATTTTAATGAGGGAAATAAGTATTTGACCCCTCTGCAAAACATGACTTAGTACTTGGTGGCAAAACTCTTGTTGGCAATCACAGAGGTCAGACGTTTCTTGTAGTTGGCCACCAGGTTTGCACACATCTCAGGAGGGATTTTGTCCCACTCCTCTTTGCAAATCTTCTCCAAGTCATTAAGATTTCGAGGCTGACGTTTGGCAACTCGAACCTTCAGCTCCCTCCACAGATTTTCAATGGGATTAAGATCTGGAGACTGGCTAGGCCACTCCAGGACCTTAATGTGCTTCTTCTTGAGCCACTCCTTTGTTGCCTTGGCCGTGTGTTTTGGGTCATTGTCATGCTGGAATACCCATCCACGACCCATTTTCAATGCCCTGGCTGAGGGAAGGAGGTTCTCACCCAGGATTTGACGCTTCATGGCCCCGTCCATCGTCCCTTTGATGCGGTGAAGTTGTCCTGTCCCCTTAGTAGTTAAAAACCCCCCAAAGCATAATGTTTCCACCTCCATGTTTGACGGTGGGGATGGCGTTCATGGGGTCATAGGCAGCATTCCTCCTCCTCCAAATACGGCGAGTTGAGTTGATGCCAAAGAGCTCCATTTTGGTCTCATCTGACCACAACACTTTCACCCAGTTGCCCTCTGAATCATTCAGATGTTCATTGGCAAACTTCAGACGGGCATGTATATGCGCTTTCTTGAGCAGGGGGACCTTGCGGGCGATGCAGGATTTCAGTCCTTCATGGCGTAGTGTGTTACCAATTGTTTTCTTGGTGACTATGGTCCCAGCTGCCTTGAGATCATTGACAAGATCCTCCCGTGTAGTTCTGGGCTGATTCCTCACCGTTCTCATGTTCATTGCAACTCCACGAGGTGAGATCTTGAATGGAGCCCCAGGCAGAGGGAGATTGACAGTTCTTTCGTGTTTCTTCCATTTGCGAATAATCGCACCAACTGTTGTCACCTTCTCACCAAGCTGCTTGGCAATGGTCGTGTAGCCCATTCCAGCCTTGTGTAGGTCTACAATCTGGTCCCTGACATCCTTGGAGAGCTCTTTGGTCTTGGACATGGTGGAGAGTTTGGAATCTGATTGATTGATTGATTCTGTGGACGGGTGTCTTTTATACAGATGTAGTGACATAGGACGTCACTACTGTGTAGGCCCGTACGAGGACTGGGGGTGCCTGGGGGGTCACGTGGTGGAGGACCCGGACATTCCCAGAGGTGGGGGAAGGGAGGCGTGGCCTGGACGGAGCCGGCCACGCCAAAGCGGTTATAAGCGGGGTGTGAAGGCAGAGCGGGGCTGTTCCACCCCGGAGTGAAGACGACATCATCAGTCCTCAAGTCTCGGGTCTACGTCAGGGACCAGGCAGCCCGTTGCCTGCCTGGGTCACGCTGTATAGTGTTCCAGAGTGTTAGTGAGTTGAGGAAGGTGGTCACCACCTTATGTACAGTATTATATTATTTACCGTTCTAATAGTGTTGCCTCCAAGCTGGGTGTGTGTGCACCTAATTCGAACCCACTACACAGGTAACAAGCTGAGATTAGGAGCACTCCCTTTAAGAGTGTGCTCCTAATCTCAGCTCGTTACCTGTATAAAAGACACTTGGGAGCCAGAAATCTTTCTGATTGAGAGGGGGTGAAATACTTATTTCCCTCCTTAAAATGCCAATCAATTTATAACATTTTTGACATGCGTTTTTATTGATTTTTTGTTGTTATTCTGTCTCTCACTGTTCAAATAAACCTACCATTAAAATTATAGACTGATAATTTATTTGTCAGTGGGCAAACGTACAAAATCAGCAGGGGATCAAATACTTTTTTCCCTCACTGTATCTGCGTAAAAAAATGAAATAAAATCAAATTAATTTCAACTCTTAGTCAATTGTCTTCTGGAGTATCGCCTTCAAACGCCATGCCGGTCATTGTGGTTGTTTAACCGTACTTCACTATGCTGGTCATTGTGGGGTCGGTCAATGTGGAACCCAGAACTGGTTCACATAACACTTGATAATTATAATAATAATGGATAACAATAACCATTTATAATCTGGACTGCACACAGTGTGAATTCTCGTTGAAAGGAAGATAATTATTCAGAGGCGCAGGAAACCATAGACAAGCGGGAAGGCAGCCAGAACCACCGCCAACAATTGTCCAAGCTCTGTGTTTCTATATTGCAATGTTTGGCTGGTAATTATCTAACTCAAGTTTCTGGCTTCATAACGCGGTGTGCATTTGACTGCACCACCGCTCCATCCTGTAGATAACCATTAAATGTACATATACCACGCTGAACCACAAAATGCAGCAGAAATTTAGTCGTAAGAAGAATATTCAGTTCTTAGTAATAACAAGCACAGGTCACATTATTATTACTACACTGATGAAGAAAGTATAATTTATGTTCAAATAAAAAATTGCAGTTTTTCGGAAAAATATATATGTCACGTCAATCCTAATTTCATAAGCAATAGCTTCCTCCACAAGGGGGATTGAATTGCCAGCATTTCAAACACAATGGATTTGACCTTTTAGAAGCTTTAATGCACACATTCTTCAAAGCTCGAATGTACATATTTAATCCCTTTGGACAACTGAATTTAAAAAAATCCATATTTGAAGCTTAATTCCATTGTTTGCCAAAATCTACTCTGGACATTATCTTTCAACTTGCTTGGGGAAATATAAAAAAGGGAGCACTGCCAAATTCAACATTTTCAGAAAAGTTAATGAAGCAATCCCCCACGCGTGGAGGAGCTCATGAAACATTTAGCGAACGATGATATCACAAAGCCCAGAGACAACAAAGGAGATAAAGAGCACTCGCCTCATCGTACAGCCAAGTTATTGTGCAGCTTATGTTCAGAATCAATGACAACCGCATGATAAACTACACTTACAAGCTTTGATGCTTATTTACAGAGCCCGAAGGCAGCTGTTAGAATTAATTTTAAAAACCGCCATGTAAGAGCAATCATTTTTACAGGATTTTGTGGAAGTGTACTGTGGTGGAGCGGTGTCACAGTAGTTAGTGCACTCCAATGTAGAACGGCGATCTGAATCTATTCCATGACTAATATCAGTGGCGAGTGATATCCCAACCAGCACCACTCGCCCATTCACAACCTCCACTGAGGTGGTATCGCGAGAAGATATCGAACTGTGCATGATAACGGTGTGGGGATTAAATTATGTATAATGGCACTCTATGTGTATCTCACCTACATAATAAAGTATGAACAAACAGCCTCCATGGACTGTAAGTTATCATTCTTCACTGAACGGTACTGGTTATCCTGAACGGTACTGGTTATCCTGACATTGGCATCGATTACATTTTAAGCCAAATATCTTTCACATTGAAAGTGGCATAACACAAATCAAACTCGGTGCCAATTTTTGGAATGAATTACTTCTATATTCATTCAATAACAACAGAGCATGCTTTATCTGTTGGCTGACATGGATTACAGCTGACAGATGCTGCCCATGAAAGCCTGGCCCACTGTGAATGTCACGCCAATCAGCAGTCCTCAGCAGACCACCCCTAATGGAAGGTAAACATGCATCCCGGCCTTACTCCCTGGTGTCCAGCCCTACACCAGCACCGTACCCAGCTGTGCGTGTTCCACGGGAGGCTGTGTGTCTCTCTGTGTAAGCGAGTACATCGTATCGTCGTGGTCGTCAGCAGCAGCCACATCATATCCATTATGACCATCGCCAATTCACTTTGGCTCGTGTTTGCCCGTATCCCATCCACGTTGCAATGTACATTCTTAGGCTGACGATACACACACATCGAATCACGCAATCGAGGTGCTAACATTCTCCGTGATGCCATGACAATGTGTTGAATCGCTGGGAAAGAGGGGGGCGGGGGGATCTTTCCACTATTGTTCATCTTCATGAGCGACTATCCACTGCTGGATGAAGGCCTCCCTCCAAGCCATCACCATCTCTCATTTGTTAAACAAAATGTCTTGTCCATTATTTCAACTGCCCACAAGTGCAGCAGCGTGTTCACCATCACAGCATCGCAGCATCCCATTGTGGCAGCAGAAACGTCATTTGTTTAAAACCCTTTTCAATGAAGGGATCTCTTTATCTCTTCAAATGCAAAATTAAGCCATGAACATGAAACACCATCCCTAGATTAAATATATGGAGAAAATCGAGACGTCCTTGGTCTCATAAGGCTGGGGTTAAACAACCCCACTTTGCCTTTCAAAAAGCGCACGCTCCCCGATGCTGCGCCCGATCACAAGAGCCCCATCGCAATAAAATCTCCCGCCCAGAGTCAAAGGGCGCGCAGGCTTTCACATCTGCCCAGGTGCCTGACAATCGATGCAAGCCGCCTTGCATGCAGCCGTGGTTGCCGTTACCGCACAGGATGATGCACAACTCAGCAGCGCGACTGAGTAGCGAAATAAATAAACGCGTACATATAAATTGTGTTGTTAAACCCGCCACCACCCCACACAGCCAATTAGGTTTGTCACGTTAACAGAACAATGCCAATTCGTTGCTAGTTTAGCATACCGGTGTGTTGAAGAGCAATCCACAACATTTACAATCCGAGTAGTAACGAATTGACATTTCCTGTTTACGTGACAAACCTGACGTATTGGCTTTGTCGGATGGTGGTGGGTTTTACGACACATTTATATATTTACGCGATCTAACAAACAAAAAAAACTCTATTATGTATATTGGTTGCGAAAGCCTACGTGTTAAACTTTCATAAATAAATATCTACACGCAAGACGGTGATAGTACAGGCCAACATTGCTTCTTGGTGTTTGCAGAATAGATGCATTGCTAGGATATGAAATATGAGAGGGAAAGTGGTATTCTTGTATTTATTTAGCACAGAACATGCAGAGTTGGCAACTCGAAACATGCAACTCGAAACTTGTCCCCGGTAACTCGAGTATTGTTGCTGCGCGTCTTTTAACTTGCAGCCAAATGCAAGCAGCAGCCTCTGTTGGACACACGGCGGAGAGGGACGAGAGACACGAGGGCGTGGTGCGAGGGTGCAGTCGGCCAGGACTGCGGGCCGGATTCAACCCCAGATAATCCGGCTCCCTTGAGCTGAAACAATCTTATCAGCTTTGATGAAGAAGGGAGGGGAGGGTGCTCTTTTTAATTTGCAAGGTTGATGCCATTCATGGTCGCGATATAAATTAATCACAATCTCAACAGTATGCACAATATTAATTAGGGTAAGTTAATGAGCCATGACGAAGCAAATATAACCCAAACAGACACTGACAGCTCACGGCAAGCCAACACCTCCGGAAACAACACGAAGCGGCGACGGTGTTTGAACGAGAAAACGAAAGAAACGAATTTACTCCGCAAATGTTTGTGGCTTTCACTGCCATGCCCTGCGTCCGCATTGCTATTCCAGTCGCTTAAAGTTCAGAATGCCCGATGGAGAAATATAGCCTCCTTAGTTGAATGTGTCAAATGCACCAAACCTAAGTGCTCTAATGCAGAAAGTGTCTACGGTCGGGCCAGTCAGTGAAGAAGAGAACAAAATTCAAACGACAAACTTCACTTTTTTCAGACGCGGTGTGCATGCTGCATATTTAAAACTACTTAAAAGGGTCCTTCTGTTTTAATAAGATTGGCCAGCAGCACTCTCTTTGTCGAGCATGGCACAAGTAGGCATTGTCCCATGGGAAGATTAAAACGTAACGTGCCTCCCCCCCCCCCCCCCCCCAATTCACCGCAGTTGCATCAGCAATGTTTTAGTATTTGAATGCAGTGTGAGCATCTCTCTCCTCTCCGTCAGCATGTGACTGCTCGCAGTCCGTGTGGCACGGTCTCGTTGTGGCCCTCTCAGAGACATCGGCAATCACTTCACTCCAATTTTGACTTTTTCGGCCAATTTAAAAAAAACTGCACAAATGAATGGAGGTGCTTTAAATGGCCGTGCTATGTAGGCCCATGTATAGAAACACTCATTATTTTAATGGCAACAATTTCAGTAAAACTTTTTGCATTTATATTCCAAAACAGTTGGTCATATTCACTGCCTATTTTGAAATGTGTACAATAGTTATTTGTCGCGTTACGCAAGAGCTAACGGTAAACATTTATACAAAGCAAAATACACTGCTACGTTCAGTAATGCAATGTAAAAACAAATTTACATGCATGGGGAGAATATATACTGTACTTATGTCATACATGTACGATATTTTTAAAAATCTACTACATTAAGAATAAAATAGTCACCGCCCTTCTTAAATCCACTGCTGGATAAAGGCCTTCACATGCCACATTGATCATCTTGGTTGTGTGAACGCACTACACCGCTCTGGCCAGTGTGGGGTTGATGAAATTCGAGTCCCAGTACTCGTTCAGGTATCACTCCCCATTGATGTTACTCAGGGCTGAGCAACAAACTCGGTTCACTGGGTTCATCGGGGAGTGCACTAACCATTGCATCACTGCCCCCATTCGAAACATAATCGTGCACATATTTTCTGCCTCGTTATTTTAATTAAGGTTTACGATACACGCACACGACATGAATCGTGATCCTTGTGAAAGACCCAACGCAGAAGATCCCTGGGTTTGATCTTCCACGAAGCTCATGGTCCACCCTAAACCGCATCCACTGCACAATCCACGGCAGATGGTGATAGCTGATGGTGATACCTGATGGTGATACCTGATGGCGATATCTGATGGTGATACCTGATGGTGATACCTGATGGTGATACCTGATGGCGATATCTGATGGTGATACCTGATGGTGATACCTGATGGTGATATCTGGTGGTGATACCTGATGGTGATACCTGATGGTGATACCTGATGGTGATATCTGATGCACAAGTGGAAAATTTAAACCTCCCCAGTGTGCGACTGTGGTCATCCAGAACAGACCCCACCAATGTATCACGACGCAATGGCCGATCCACAAATACGAAGGAGACATCACAGCGATACACTCCGTTGCTCCTGATGTGGATATCTGGCTTGATAACCTAAATATCAAATTGTAGCTGTTGCTCTGGATCTACATCAGCCGTACGAAAGAAGAGAATGAATCGTGATTAATGTCCCTCTTGTTCAAGCTCTGCGTCTTCCAATACCAAGCCACGTGAGGGCACTATTGAGCTAAACCACAACAGCTGTTCTTCAGCTGCGTCTCCAGAAAACACCGTGCCCTAAGGTTGATATCCCATCAACCACCATCCGTTGCTGCCACAAAGAGCAACCCGAACGTTTATCCAATATTTTGTTCCGTTCGACCAAATGCATGACGTTGCAGAGGAATCATAGCCGACAACGCCATAGCAAACAAAAAGTGGTCCAGAACCATCATCCATGTTTCAAATAAAAACAGAACTCGGTTTTGTCTGTACACGTGATCCTAATGGCGGTACCCCGGGGTACCAAATAACACAAAATGGCCGAGGCAATTAAATACTTTATTTCTGGGACACTATTTTTGTCCAGGGATGTACGTCACTCCGCGACTGGGGTACCAATCAATCCGACATCGGTGCTACTCCGCAATGTCGAAACGCAGCGAGGACGATTGCGCTAAAACCCTGAACGCTCGTACGCACCGTAGTGGTGCATCGTGAGTACAGCTCGTCGAGATGAGTCGATTGCCGCGTCGCCGACCATCAACAGACTAAAAATGACTGCATCACGGACATCATGCTACCCCGGGGTACTGTTGTCCCACCATAAGGTTCATATACATTAAACATATTTCATCACCCTATTGTCTTTCGAGACCAATGTGAACCTGCAGCATTATGTTTAAGCAAGCCAACTCTGGCCTGGTTTTGCCCTTCTGGGTCTCATTAGCAAGTTCCAGATTGTAAGACATGCTTCTGAGTTGCCAGATGTTATTGGCAAAAAGCTCTCAAGATAACTGACGGGACTAAAATGTACAAACGCAATATTGCATACAATGTTGCGGTAACGTTTCCCTCAACTAATTAACATTTTTAAATAAACCAACTCAATGACACAATCTCCTTCACAATCATAATACTTTTTATGAATTAATCATTTTCATAAACAAAGTAAGGTCAATAGTTGCATGCCTTGGGTCTGCTGGGACCTAATCAGATGTTGTTCAATCACAATTGGAATCCGATTTTGAGCTGATCAGATGAAATGCAAATTTTCTCCAATTCAATATCGGTCTTGATCCATAAACAGCCCATCATGTTGAACTTCTTTCGCACCGTACGCAGCCAACCGCGCTAACCGGAGGTTAGGGGGAAGGACAACACCTTAAAGAGAAAAAGCAGTTCTACAGAAATTAGTTTTTAATCTCGTTATAAAAGCTCGCGTTTTGTTAATAAAAGCAGCAACAGCAACATAGACTGAAGGTATTGGACACTATATTTTGTTGCTTCGAATAGCGGTACACGGGTAAAAAGGTTTTAAATATCAGCGAACATTGGTAGCGTTGGAAATCTAAGACACGGTATTGCCGATTCCCAGTGTTGGAGTCACAGGGAGCCATTGACGGGTGGCTCCCTGTGGTTACACGGGAGATTCGTGCATCGCACCAAGCTGCCGTAGCAGAACACTGAGACACAGTAAACGTCCAAATAATGCCCGGGTAAATGTTGTCATTCCCAATTATGTCTCCCCATAGTGAAATTGACTATGCACGATACCATCAGTATGAAAGTATTCAGCAAATGTAATCGTATAGCACGTGAAAATATCCAAATGACATTTCGTGGGAATATAATTTGAGATGACGTAACAACGGGCATTTAGGATGCAACTATATATATTAAATTGCATTAAACGATAATTTAACGCAACTAAATTATGCTTGTTCACTGATAACGGCTTATTGTGTACTTTGCCTCTGTACATATCAGGTACACGATTAAAGCTGCAGAACCTGCAGGGGTGTATAATAAGCTCATTAGCATGCACTAATTATATTCCGTGTATATGTTTTACAAGTGCAGTTTTCCCAGCAAGGAGTGTTGTGATTATTCATGTGAAACTCGACACTCACACGCTGAAAAAATAAAACTGCATATTTTTTTTCAAATTCTCCCCATTTTAATGCAGATTAGTTAATTAAGCCCACATTATCATAATTAAATAATATTAATAAAATATATATCAACTTTGATCCAAGTTTAAATTTGCATATTAGACACAGACACTGCAAATAAGAACGTGTTTTAAATGGTAATTTGTTTTTAATGTGTAAATAATTAATAGGGGGTTGGCAATTAAGACCTTAGTTGATGACATATTACATATTTTCCCCCTTTCCTCTGCATTGCCATCAGAGTATGTCAACCACATCTGAACATTAATTGCCAAATATCCTATAATTAGTGAGACATCACTGAGCATGGAGCTAAACACGTTGTCACATCGGGAGGGCATCGAGACATTTTTTTTTTACTTTATAGAAGCAGACACTTCTGGTGGTGAACGAACGCCTATCAACCCTTTCTCCCTGGGGGGGATCTTTACAAGACAACAACATATTGCACTATAACTAGGGGAACCATCACAAGTCGTTACTACTGGTACCTGCTTCTATTTTCAAAGGAAACCCAAGTGCTCAGGTGCTATCACCGCTGTGTCTTAAGCTACAACAAAATACCGTACACGTTGTCGGGAGGAGAGCGGAAAAAACAACGAGCACTCGGATCGAGATCTTTCACAGAGCCACAGTGAATGACTCCATCAGCAAGGCCCTCGTCAATAAACCTTCGATTCAGCCAGTGACGTTGCAACATCCCCTCTATCCAAAAAAGTAATCTGTGGGGTCGTATTAGACGACATTTAATCATTTAAACGCTGTTCCTTTCTACATGATCAAACCATATGCGCACATTAACCTAAACATGTGTTTCAAATTTCTGCGCTGATTTTTCTGCCAGTGTAGCTCAGTATAACCTCTCCACTCTGAGTCTTTTCATCATAACCTTTAACAAATGATTACGAATAAAGTAACATTAAAACTAATGTAATACATATTATGATACTCTAACCCCAACAATAACCTAACTCTAAACGTAATCCATAATAGAGGTTTTTTTGGGTTAGATCGCGTAAATATCTGAATGTGTCGTTAAAACCCACCACCCGACACAGCCAACTAGTAAGGGTTGTCACGTAAACAGAATATGCCAATTCGTCACTAGTACAGCCGGTGTGTGTCGCCTGTTGATGCTAGTTATAATTACTGGCGAAACGTCGTACTCAGATTGTAAATGTTGTGGCTTGGCTCTCCAACACACCGGTGTGCTGTACTAGTGACGGATTGTCACGTTCTGTTTGCGTGACAACCCTTACTAGTTGGCTGTGTTGGGTGGTGGCGGGTTTAACGACACATTTATATATTTACGCGATTTAACCCAAAACACCGCTATTGTGGATATTTGTCGCAAAATCCTACTACGTCTTAATCTAAACGTAATGCTATCCATTACCCTTAAATCCTGACAACACATCAATGGAGGAACACCAAAAAGAGACCAACTCTCTCCTGGATCCCTCTCGTGGCTAGCAGACCTCGACATGACATTTAGATCCTGAACATATTGCCATCACACGGACAAGAATAGAACCCCAACCCTGACCCTTAACCCTAAACCCAACATGAACGCTCCTTACCCCGGCGCAAGCGCATGAAAGCCTCGCCCCAACCCGTTACTCGTGCGTGTGAAGAGAGAAAGGGACTTTAAATTCCAGATTCTGGGGGGATCGTGGCATCGAAATTTTGAGTTTAACAAGGATGGAATGAAAACGAGTCATTCATTATCGAGAGATCTAGGGGGAGATGCGAGCGAGGGCCGAGTTACAGACACACACATCGAACATACCACAGGCTTTTCTCTCGCGGTCCTCTTCCAGCCACAAGCTCCCAAGTTACCTGGGGACACGACCTTGCATTGATTCATCGATTACAATCGATTCACACATCGATGGCTTCACAAGTCGACTGGAATGCTCACGGTGAGCGACTCCGATCAGCGTGACGAGTCCAGAACGCTGCTGCATCGCGAACTATTTTGGCCACGCCTCATCCACCGCACGTTCATTTATGTTTTAATTCGTATTAACCTGACCATATAATCATATGAATATGCTACAGTGTTATTATAGTGCCGTACAATAACATAGTATGAATAGTATGGCTGATGTCACACACACACACACCTGCATATAAATTACTATTAGTGTGAGTGCTGTTTGACAACAAATTTACCCTTGCCGTGCCTGCAATACCAGGCATCGAATTACTTATCGAGTAAAGACAAATGTCCCCCATATAGCCTTAACAGACTGTTGGGACAAGTGCTTTTAGGGAGCACCTATTCAGGCCGACACAATGCATTGAGTGGGTGGCCAGCAACCACGCCCAGTCGACTTTGTCTCCCCAGTGGCGATGTCTACTACACACCGCACCAGGTACTCATTTGAGGCTGAGTCGACCTAGGGGAGGCCCAGGACCGATTCAGATAATAGTCACTGGTGTTGGCCGTGAGCGGAAATCCAACCCGGGTGGCCAGGTTGGTAGCGCAGCGAGCTAACCGCTACACTACCGCTCCCCACACACACGCACAGCACACTCAGAGTAATACAGTGAACGCACGCTCTCCACGTGTATAAGATAACCCTTATTATCCTGGGCCCTATTCTTCCTAATATCCGTGAATATTTCCCCGCAGATAAGAGGGACAAATTGCGATGGTTATTTATTTATTTGAACACATTTCGCTTGCAAAAAATCCCTTGAGATGGGGGCATCTCAGCGTGTCAACCGACACATCCAGAGAGCACGCGCGCCGTGGATAATAGGGTCGCGATATCGCTCCCTCGCGTCACCACAGAGGGGAAGGAGCTGTCCTGTTAACAATGACAGCCAAGCCTATTGGCACATCGGCTCCATAGAGTCCATGCGCCAGAGAGCGGAAATTGGTACCACCTGAGGGTTGCGAGACTGAAACAGTACCCATATATTTGCACGTCTAATTGTTTTAGCAATATGTTCAGGAACTAAATGCCAATGTCCGCTCGCCACGGCAGGGCTTCTGGAGAGGGTTTGTGGTTGCAGTTTTGCTTTTCCTCCATTGAAGGAGCGCAGGCTAAAGCGGTCTACTCGCTGAGCGCAGAGCTGCTGCTGTTGTATGGCCACAGTCACACCGTGGCTTCTCTTTAATGTCCCATGTATGGAGATGCGCCCATTGTTGATATTCTCATGCGGCCCATGGCCACACCGCCAGTGTGTTTGGGCAACGTCACACGCCAGGAGGTTCGCGGTGTTTCAGGGTCCCGAGCGAGGTGTGCGTCCTGGATGTCCGCGTTGTCCCCCACTCTGCTCGCCGGCGTTCCCCCAGACCTGGATGGGAGTCGAGGATGGTGACAGCAGCGCGATCCCAGAAGGGGAATCGGGACTCGAAACGGTGGCGAGGAGCATTGTCGAGGTCTCTGTTGATGATGGGTGGGTGGTTGTCGTTGGCAATGGAACGTGAATAGTAACTCTCTTGCAGTGTGCATGCCACTGTGGATATTTGGTGGTAGAATGGTCGTCGGAACGGGGAGCCCAGGGGGTTGGTCTCCGTTTCCGTGTTCCAATTATAACACTGTGTAGCAAAAAAAAAATGTTACTGGGTAGTAAGTGTTATTTCCTAATTGCTTATGCCTCAAAAGTACAGAAAATGGCTATTATTCCCCACAAACTTTGCTTTTGTAACCAGGACAGTGATATTTGGAAATTTTACAGAACATTCCAGATAGATTCAGTGCTGAGTAAACTTGGAATAACTTCTATAACATTCTAGAACTTTCCAGTAATATAAATAGTAGTATAAATACAGGGGCCTTAAGCCCACCAGTTCTATTTAGTTCCAGCTGCCTAAGTGGATTACATATCTGCATTTGTCTAAGATGGCATCAAGAGGCTGCAAGCATCCGGCACACGCTTTTTTGCTATGTCTGCGGCCAATTTATCAAGACAAGAGCGAAAAAATACTCTGTGGAAGCATCTGCTAAGATGTGTGAGGCCTACAACAAGGCATATTTCGGCATGCCTGTCAGGGATCAAGACAAACCCTGGGCACCTCATTTCACCTGCGAGCAATGCGAAAAACTCTGGAAGGTAAGACGGACAATTGTTGCTCGGAATTGTACGTTATTAAATTTGTTAAAATTTGTAAAATTGTAAAAGTTTATCATTTTTAAATGTTTTACAATTATGAATGTTATTTGAAAAATAAATCATATATGAAAAATGTTGCGAGAATCTCTTACACATTAGTCATGGGTGAAATAAATGTATTTTTGTAGGATGGTACAGAGGGGGAAAGAAAACCATGAAGTTCGCTATCCCAATAAATTGGTGGGAACCCACTGACCACTCAAGCAACTGCTATTTCTGCATGGTGGACCCTTACAAACATCGGACTTGTAATAATGCACCTGCTATCACGTATCCGGACCTTCCTTCATCCATCGCCTCGGTGCCACACTGCCATGAGCTCCCCGTACCCACTCCACCAGAGAGAGAGCAGCCGTCTTTTGAAGAGAGCAGCAAGTCAGAGAGCGAGGAAGACATTGTAGATCCAGATGACAATTTCAGAGGTGGAGCTGAGGAGAGAAACTCATACTCCCCCAACCAAAAAGACCTCAACAACTTGATCAGAGAGCTTGGTCTCATCAAGTCCAATGTCGAACTTTTGACGTCTAGGCTCAAGCAGTGGAACTTGTTGGATGAAAGTTTGCAAGTCGCGGATCAGAGGAAGCGTCACCAACCTTTTTGCAGCTTCTTCACCCGTCAAGATGGGCTCTGTTTCTGCCACAATGTGACCAGTCTGTTCGAGGAAATTGGAATCGCCTGTAACCAGAATGAGTGGCGCCTCTTCATTGACAGCTCATCCAGGAGCCTCAAAGCCGTGCTGCTCTATAATTGTAACGAGTACCCGTCTCTTCCCCAGGCTCACTCGGTGCACCTCAAAGAGGATTACAACAGCATCAAGACCTTGCTGGATGCCTTGAAGTATGATGAGTATGGCTGGGAGGTCATTGGTGACTTCAAAATCGTGGCATTCCTGATGGGTCTCCAAGGCGGTTTTACCAAGTTTCCCTGCTATCGTTGCCTTTGGGACAGCAGGGACACCAAGGCACACTACCAAAGGCAGGACTGGCCACAGCGGACCGACTTCTCTGTGGGGAGGAACAACGTCAAGTGGGAGCCACTGGTGGACCCCCGGAAGGTGCTGATGCCACCACTGCACATCAAATTGGGCCTTATGAAACAATTTGTCAGAGCTGTAGATAAGGAGTTGGCAGCCTTCCAGTACCTTCAAGACTTCTTCCCTAAGCTGTCTGAGGCAAAGGTCAAAGCCGGTGTCTTCGTCAGACCACGGATAAAGAAGATCCTGGAGTGCATGAATTCCCCAAGAAGCTCACTAGTAAGGAGAAAGCGGCTTGGAACAGCTTTGTCGCAGTGGTTCGTGGATCCTGGGCAATCACAAGGTCGAAAACTATGTGGAGCTGGTTGAAACTGGTGAAGCACTACGGCACAATGGGCTGTAGGATGTCCCTCAAAGTCCATATCCTTGATGCTCATCTTGATAAATTCAAGGAGAACATGGGAGCGTACCCGGAGGAGCAAGGTGAGCACTTCCACCAGGATATTCTGAACTTTGAACGCCGTTACCAAGGACAGTATAACGAGAACATGATGGGAGACTACATTTGGGGGCTGATTCGTTAAAGTGATTTACAGGGTAATCGTAAATCTCGAAAAACTACTGACTTCTACATTTTTTGTCGTCAGTTTTGCATTACTTTAGTATAAATAGATGTTCATTTTGATTCATGTTGTTTTTTCTGACTTTATGTGAAAGAAAATACAGAAATTCGCCCGTTTTCTCATTGAAAATAGGTAAATTTAAAAATATCACTGTCCTGGTCACAAAAGCAAAGTTTGTGGGGAATAATAGCTATTTTCTATACTTTTGAGGTATAAGAAATTACGAAATAACACTTATTACCCAGGGCCGTATACAACACCAGGGACAAAAAATGCGTTACATAGTGTAATGCACATTGCGTTATTGAATTGTAAAGATAAGTTTTGAGTACGACCAGGCTAATGAGAGTAAATTCCTTGATTCACCTCCCCCCCACCCCTCCATTTCGTGGTTAACACGCAATTAGGAGTGCAATGGTAGAAGTGCACGGACTGATGGGAGTGCGATGCAGATCCCGCGAGTCGAGACGCGTTCACGAGTCGCCCTCTGCTGCTGCTTGCAGCCCCAGCGGCAAGTGCACGTGGCGCGCGTACGTGGCCACGTCGTCTGCGCGCCCCTTCGACGGCCGTGTGGCTGATGGGATTTGTCAAGAACATTTGTACGTGGAGGGACAGATTATAGCGGAGGGGTTTTGTCTGCCTGATTTTCTATTCTGTCACTGCAGCGCTCGTTTACTGCCCACTTTCCATAGAACTGTTACGTCTCGAGTATCTGCGAGCGGATTAACCGGGTGAATGTGTCCAGCGTGCTGGTGCTATGCACGGCGTGGTTTAGTGATGATTGTAACTGCTCCTCACTCGTAGAGGGTCAGCGACTCACTGCCCACGTGACTGCAAACATGTCAGCGAGCACGTCCATGAAGATGCAATCAAAACAGACGACACCGTGGACGTGTTAACTCCCATTCGAGTAAGGTAAGCAATAACCGCGTGTATGTATAGCATCATATAAAATTGTTTAATTGCACTATCGTTATTTTTTATTTTGTCTGGGCCAAACAACTTCACTGCAACTCACCCCAGAGCGTGGAGAGTTGCCACCGCTCTTATTTACAACTTACACTGTTTTCTTTATTACAAGAATAGTATTTTCCCGTCATGCAACACTTTGCGTTACATGGTGAATTTGATATTACATTCATTCTGTAATCCACCGTATGGAAGAAGTTGTACACTGTATGTGTAATTAATGTTCTATGCATGTTGAGAGCAGAGAAAAGTAGTTGTAAAATAAGTCCTCACATATGCATGGTTTATTTTTTTCAAAACAGCTCTTATTAGTCCGTTACATTCAAACGATGAGGTCAGACATAGAGCCATCGGTGCGGCACCACAGTTGTGGAATTGGGGGCAGCAAACCGGCTCCATGGTCGGGGAGAGGAAAGGGTGGAGCGGTTTTTACGAGGCTGGAAACAAGAGCGCACAACTTGAGCATCTTCGATAAAGCCGCTTAAGTTTGGCTCCATAATAGAGGTCATCGGGTTCGATTTCGTAAATATAAATACATCATTAGACCCGCCACCACCCGATACAGCCAATTAGTAAGGGTTGTCGCGTAAATAAAACGTGCGAATTCGTTACTAGTATAGCACACCGGTGTGTCGGAGAGTAAACCCACAATATTTACAATTCGAGTACGACGTTTCGCCAGTAATTACAACTTGCATCATCAGGCGATAGCCGCGATAGCCTGACGATGCTAGTGAAGTCCTCCTGTTTCGGTTTTAAAACACTGTAACCAAAAAACCCAAAAACCTCTATGGATATTGGTCTCGAAAGCCGACGTGTTAAACTTGAGTTTGGCTGTTGGAG
This sequence comes from Petromyzon marinus, assembly GCF_048934315.1. Classification (NCBI taxonomy): domain Eukaryota; kingdom Metazoa; phylum Chordata; class Hyperoartia; order Petromyzontiformes; family Petromyzontidae; genus Petromyzon; species Petromyzon marinus. The sequence continues at coordinate 22,739,906 of NC_133683.1, read as the reverse complement.
CCTTTGGCAATTAAAACCGAGCGTCAACAATCGTACACGTCGTTTGTTGTGGGGGGACTTGCAGTCACCCACAGTTCGTAAACACACGGATCGTGAAGATATTTCTGTCGTCTTCATTCTGCTCAGCGAGTTCACGAGTACGGGAGTTGTATTGTTAATCTATGCTCCTTGTCTCAGTGCGAGTAGCTGCCACCACGACCGTGTGGCGCTGTCGCACGGCAGAATTTCCCCGGTTTTTTGCCGTTGGGTAAAAGAAAGGGGATTTTTTTGGAGAATCAGTTTTGTGTAAAAAATAAACGACATCTGCCAGCAATTAGAATTTGTGCATGTCACAACCATAAGTCAGCAGCTTCCCACGATATAAACCACAATTTGTACAACACCTGTGTACAAAGAGAATACATACAGGTCGTGTTTATATATATACACACACAATAAAAACACAGCACTTGTATGCATGTTGAACTTCTTTCGCACCATACGTAGCCAACCGTGATAATCGGAAGTATGGTGGGGGCGTACACTGCATGTAAACACTGCAACTGTGAAGGTGGAACATCAGGTGATCTCGCGAACCAGATACAATGCATGGGTTCAATTCCCCACATGAGATGACAATGCGATTATTTTAAAAGGTAAAAAACAGCTACTGATCTATGACTTGTAATGATACGCTACTCTCTGCTTGCATATGTTCAGGAGGTAAATGCCAATGTCGAGGTCTGATCGCCACGAGGGGGATTCTCAGGAGAGAGTTGGAGTAGTTGCGCTAATCCTCTGTTGAAGAAGCCCGGACCACAGCGGTTTAATATGGTCCAGAGTGCAATGAGTAATAATGACAAAAATAGAGCAGTTATTTTATTGGGGGGAAAAAGCCTACACTATTACCAAATCATATAGAGATCACCAATATACCTCACATGTCAATATTTGCCTCCCCAAGCAGTGTCCCACCGAGCGACACTGAGTTTGACTGAAGCGACCTTCGAGTGTGGTGTCTTTCAGCTGTGGGTCAGTTTTCTAAAACGCCAGTCCTCGCCACTCTCATCGGGGTGTGTGCAGCGTGCAGCAGCTTGATTTTTTATGCAAACAGCGGAAAGAGCTCTGTCGGCAGGGAAAGCTGAGAACTGGGCTAAATGAAATACTACAATAGCAAAGTGAATGTCTATTTACTGAAGGAATTTATGTGAATATTAAAAAGTACACAATGATAATGCATACTTCTCACTCTTAAAATAGTCTATGATCTGCTCATCCCTTCTCCACCAATGTCAGTGTCAAGCGCAGGAGCTTTAAGTTGGGGGGGGGGGGGGGGTGTCTAAACTTGAATCACTGTACCTCCCAATCTGCCCAGCGGTGGATGGGCGCAACATCCCTCCCTGCCCTGGATGCCGAGACCCAGTCACTTGGAGGAGCCGAAACTTTCTCCACGTCAAGTTGTGGGCTGGAGGTTCATGTTGACATAGCCTGGAGTGGGCATATCTCCCTCGCTCGGGGCAAGACCCGCATTGAGTTGAGGACATTGCAGAGCGCAATCTCCGAGACTGCTGAGACTGCTGGGATTTAAGCAGCCGAGGTTTGAAAGTAGGTGGTGAGGGATGATGACGTAGCCTTCAGGGTCCGACACGAGCCAGACCTGGGGGCGGTGAGTGCACTGCAGGGCATTGTGGGGGACCTGATACTGCCCTGTGTGTGGAGGAACTGACCCGTCATTCTGGGTTAAAGTCACCGGGTTTGGGCATGGAACGGAGGCGTTGGATGTAATTCCACATGGAAAAGAGGTTTGTGTTTTAGAATCCAATCCAGAGAGAACTGGATCACCTGTGTTTGGTTCAGATAAACTAGATTCAGGTAAATATGATTCAATTTCATTGAGTTGCGTTGAATCAAATTGAAGTGACTCTAATGCACCTGAATCAGCTTGATCATAGCTTGGATCAATTTCATTAGCTCTGACTGAATTTGATTCGAAGTTCATTTTATATTCCCAATATGGATTGAGTGTATCAGATTCAACCAGTTCTAATTGAGTTGTTTCTGAATTCATCCCGTTTGACTCTATTAAGCCCGATAGAGATGACTCTGGTTTAGCTAAATTTGGTGGATGCAAATCAAATTCAGCTGCATTCGGATTAAATAAATCTGTCCGAGACAAGTCTGTTTTCGCACAAGCGAGCTCAAACAATTCTGCATGAAGCCAATACGTTTCACATGAACCCGAATAATCGAGCTCTGCCAATCCCGGCTGAGAAAAATCCATTACAACCGAATCTGATTCGCCTAAATTGGCTCGAGCGGCGTCCGACTCCCCAGAGTCAGATGCCGTGTCTCCTTCAGAGAAGCCGCTGTCCACCCTGCGTTTGCGAGCGCCCACTGTGGCGGCCCTTCGGATGGCCGTTTGCTTGGGGGAGGCGAGTGGATCGCGAGTCGACGGCGAGCAATCGTCGCCGTCGTCGCCGTCGTCGCCTCCGCCGGCACCGGCGCCGCCGCCGCTGACGCCCTCGCGGGGGTGGAGGAGCGGCCTCTGGGAGTCGACTTCGGACACAACTTCGATGGGGCAAGCGCCGACCTCCGTGTCTTCCGGAAACCCGGGTGAAACTTCCCTTGCACAGCCCTGCATTTAAGGAATCGGCAAGGCGGGTGGGGTGGGGGAGAAGTTTGCGATTATTGAAAGGAGAACTCATCCACGCGCGCACCTGCTTCTTCAACTGGAAGACTGGCAGCCAGCCACATGAGGTCCACGAGGGCTCTGGGAGTAGCCCACTGCAAACTGTGGCTCAACAGCGACGCAGATGAGTGATACGAAAGAGAGGGAAAGATAAACGAGAGAGACGAGACCTGGAAACAAAGAGATCAGAGACGAGCAAGATGAAAACGAAGAGAAACAAGAGGTAGAGATGATCAGGCGTTTTCGAAGTCACAACACCCATGCGACACCGTAAAGTCTCTACCCGTGACATGCAATGTCACGCGGTGGGCCGCCGGAAAATGTAGTGTCGCCAAAGAGCCCTGGTCTCGACTTGCAATGCCATGTACGGTGAGGGGTGGCAGGCTTCTTGAGTTGAGTTGGGTTATACGAGGTAGGAAAGAGATGATTAAGGAAGAGCTCTGAGGTGGATGGGAGGGAGGAGGAGGTGGGTGAGGAGGCTGCGTAGGACACCACGCGGTGAGGCAGATGCATGCAAGGTGAGACGGATTGGACCACGTCCCCAGAGACGTTCGAGTTAAAATCAAGACGCGCAACTCCCGATGGAGTGATGAAAAAGATGCCATAAGGGCATCGATAATAGCAATAGTAGATGTATAATGAGACAACAGACAATGAGAGGGATATTGTAATAATCACCGTGATAGTGATTTAGAAACGTGGAGCAGACAGATTAGAAGATTAAGAGACAAGAGCGGCTGTAGTAATGATCATTATAGTAGCAATAGCAGAGTTACAAGTAAGATACAGGCATCGAAAAAGCCCGAGGGCTGTGTTTGCTGTGAAACACATCGAGTAAGTAGGTGTGTACTCGCAAACCTGGACCGTGTCACTGAACTCTGACATGAGGCGGTTCAATGGGAAGTCGATGGCGGAGACCGGAGGGAAGAGGCGAGCCTTGAGTCTGCAGCGTGGGGATGGGGGCAGAAAGGTGAGAGAGGTAACTTTGAATGTGTGTGTATGTGTTTTCGGGCGTGGTGCTGGCCACCCACCCCCTCGTGTACCGTTCCGGCCTTCATAGGTGCTCGCTAACAGCACTTGCCCCTACAGTCTGTTAAGGCTACACGGGGGATCTTTGTATGTCTTTATTGTATAAGAGCATGTTGTGTGTGTTCATGGGTATACTTTTTTCTTTGTGTGTGTTACATTACCTCTGAAGCTTTGTCTTTGTCACAAAGAGAATCACGACCACCGCCACAATAAACAAGACTACCGCAAGGTAAGGTGACCAAGACCTCATGTCTGTGGAGGCAGAGACACACAAATCCATTCTCCATGAGTCTCAATCAAGACTCTAATCTGAAACCCATTCGTCTGCAGGCTTGTCTTTATTGTGCATCTCATTGTTGAATTGTTAACAATCTAACATGTGATATCGAATCATTGGTTGGTCTACAATGTATTGGCAAGCAGTCAAAACAATAACTGATTTGACAATTAATAAGTGGGCTTTCCAACACGCATATGAAGTTCGGTTAGTGAAAAAAGTTTGTAGTCAATGACTTTAGAAGTGCCACCACACACTGGTGACATCAACGAACGGTTCTGTTAAAATGAATACACCATCGCGCTCGGAGCATTGTGGGATCCAAGACTACAACTATTGTCACCTAAAACTGCACCTACGCGACTACGCGGGGTGCATTGTGAGAGTCAACGATGTTTAGCCAATGGTGGCAAGGCCGGGGAATTTAAAAACGGATATTGGCCGCGGGAAATATCTTACAGCGTTTCAGGAAGAGACATAAACTGTTGTGAATTGATGTTGTTTTGAAAACTAACGTAATTTAACACTCGTTGTTTTTTTTTTAAGCTGCATCTTCCCATCAGCCCAAGGTCCCGCATGGACAAACCGTGCTGAGGCGAAGCCGTCCCCAGCCGCGCTCTGCTCCAGCCACTCCAGGAGCCGCGGTACAAGAAGCTGCTGGGCTGGGTCCGAGCCCTGACCCAGTAGCCCCGTCCCGGACTCAAACCCGACATCTCCAGTTGCGTGGACGCCTCCACGGGAACGACCTGCTCACTCGCTCACGACCACCGTCAAAATGTTGAGGGACCCGAGTCCGAGGGGCTCATGTTGGGTCTGTTGAAGACACCGAGGGTCCTTGGTTTGAGTCACAGGCATAGGTGTCTGTCTCATAAGGTTTCATAATCATATAGGGGGAGTTTTTTGGGTTAGAAAAAAACTATGTAATGGTTGATATTGGTTGCGAAAGCCTAGGTTTCAAAATGGCCGTGTCAGAATAACGGAGGTGCTGGCCTTGGCTGTGCCTCTGGATTCAAAATGTCCATGAAGCACTGAGATTCTGGAGTTAAGTCCTGCTTGTGGGTATTTCTCATTAGTGCACATGTCGAGTTCATAATGGCTTTCTCGGATTCGCAATGTCCATGTGGGGTTGAAGGTGCATGTTTCAGGTTCCCAATGGCTGTGTCTCACCTTCCAATGGGCCTCTCCCCCTGCATCGGTGTATCCGATCTCATAGCGAAGGTGATTGGTCAGCCTCGGGTCAGGTGATGACCACGTGACGTCCAGTGTGCCACTGCTTGTTCCCGCATGCAAGGTCACGTGACCTGGAGGATGTGTCTGTACTGAGAGGGAAAGAGTTGCAATAGTGGTTGGATGTGTGTTATTGGTTGTATAAGTGATGGTGGCATGATTCATGAGTGTTTGCATGTATAGTAGAGGTTGCATTTATATTTCAAGGGGTAACAGTCGTAGTAGCAGGTATACGAATGATTGCATGTGTAATGTTGGCATGTATGCATTGAAAAAAACTGTACGTGCCCTTAGTCAATTTGCTGCTGGATTAAGGCCTCCCTGCAAGTTTTGGCATGGGAGGTGTATGGCCATACTTTACCCCGCTTGTCTGGCTCTCCACAACCACTTCATATTTCACTAGCCAGGTTCACGGCGCAGTGAACTAACCACTTGTTCCATCACTTCAACCCAGTTGCACATGTACCATTAGTTCATTTATAATACTGGGTGCGTGCGTGGTAGTGGAATACAGTGCAGGTGTATCACAATAGTTGTAGGCTTAGTAGCCGCATGTTTACCCGCGTGTCTGAGCAGTGCCGGACCCCAGGTCGCCACGTTCCAGGTTGAATCCCACGTCTCCGCTCGCAGTTCGGCCCTCACAGGATCGGAAGTGGCGGCAGGAGGAAGGGAACAGGAGGCGAACTGTGACGATGGTAGGTTTGGGGCGCACGGCATGCTGCCAGCACTGCAAAGACAAAGATTCCATGTTACCTCTGTAGAGGTAAGAGCAGGGAGTGAGCCCTAATTATTACCAGCATCATTATCAATAATGTATTATTTACAAAGCCCATCTTGAAGTGTGAAAAATACAATTGTAGTTGGTGATACAACAGAACAACTAATATACTTATTTTTGTCTTTGTCTTCATCGTTGATGCAGCAAGTAATAAATAACCTTTTAACGTTATAAAACATGTTAGCTTATACACAGCATAAAACACATAAGAAGAGAATTGGTCAATGCCATGGCCATTCAATTGTTTGTCATTTAACAATCTATATATGCTGTCTTCTTCAGCCACATGTTTAGGCGGTAGTAGCTATGCACATGGCCTGCAAGCCAGCACTGTGGAGGCGGGGTCGGTGTGATCAGGTGCGTCAAACTTCCTTCCCCTGAGCACCGAGGAGCCATGTCTTGGCCAACTAGGAGAAGGCCGATACACCAAAGTGCAGAATCCACCTCTTCCATATGCATGGGATAGAGCTGTGCCCCCCATCGCACACTGTGGGGTTTCTCTAGATACTCCGGTTCCCTCACACATGCATGAACACTCATTCATTAGCCGACAACATCTTAATATATATAGAGGCCTGCAGAGCTTGGGGGGAGGGGGGTTGGCGCTGCCTGGCTGCATTCGCCATTGTCTGTGGTTCCTCACGCTTCCAATTAGCACGGTTGGCTAGGTACGGTGTGAAAGAAGTTCAACATACAGTACATGCATATACGTATTCGGGTATTAAACTTGTAGTGGAGGGCATTGCAGCCCAATAGATTATTGCGCTGTACTCTAATTGAATGTGTATGCGCCTCGCCAGCAACCCGCACTGACACCCGCGTGGTATGGTGTGGTCAAATATCCCGCACGGCGTTGTTTGTGTGTGGCATTTCCAGGTCCTTGTTCACAGATGTGTGTGCAGTACCTGGAGTGGTAGGTTAGTGTGAACGTGAGGTTCAGGATGGTCTCCACCCTCCACTCGCAGGCTAACGAGGTCAGGTCCCGCGTGAAGCAGAGAAGGGACAGCAGGTCTGAGGTTGCAGACAACACAGACGATTTTAAGCGTTCATTATTTGACCGACATTGCCAATGTAATAATGACTTCCCGTCAACGTGAAATATGTCTGCGCTCCGTTGAACAATGGAGCAGCGCTAATTGTGAATTGGCAGGAATGAGCCCATTTGATATAAATCACACATTCCCACGACAGGGACTAGTTAATACATAGCCCGAACAACAACAACCGCCATTTGCCACTAAGTGGCGGTGAAGTCACCACGGTGCTTGTGCCAAGCTAGGTGCACTTTAAGGCCAAGTGCAGTGTAGAAAGGCTTGCTGACAGGAAGTCACGTGACAGACCCAGGTGCCATGGGTTGACTGACTGAGATGTGCTCCCCACCCTGTCAAATTGCTGCGTTTTAACCACCCGACACTCCACCCATTGTTGTGAGCGTCGCTCCTCTGCCCCACAAAGTGTCGATGGTGATCACCCTTATGGGCCTCACCGAGTCTCATGCCTTTTATTCAGGAGGGCCCTTGCTAGTTTTCACAGTAGGAGGCAATGATTGCTATGTATAATCCAATTTTCTAATTTGGCCAATTTTGGGCATGACGCCAGCACACAATCGCCTACTATGAAGCATACGGCGCGTATTTTTACGGTTAACACAATTGCATTATTGATCAGGGCAGCCTTTGGATTCAAATTGTGGTCGTTTTTAGTGCTTGTGTCACGTCAAGTGTTGAGCAATGAGGGTTATTGTTAGTGGCTGTGCATGTCAGTAACACGACCAGGGATAGTGTTTGAGTGGTGGGGGTTTATTGTGAGTGGCTGTGGCACGTGTGGAGTGCTCGTGTTGAGTGATAGGGGTTATTGTTAGTGGTTGTGGCTAACGTCAGGCATAGTGTTGAGTGCTGTTGTTGAATCATGAGGGTTATTGTTAGTGGTTGAGGCTATTGTCAGAGCAAGTGTTGGGTGATGACGGGTGGTTGAGGCTAGTATCAGGGCTAGTAATGAGTGATGGGGGTTATTGCTGTTAGTGGTTGAGGCTCGTGCTGAGTGATGGGGGTTATCATTGTTTTTAGTTCTGGGCTAGTGGATGCTGACCCGTGATGTGGGCGGGCCAGGAGCATGCGGCGTGGCTCCACGGACCCCAGGGCCCCCCCATGGAGGCACCGTCCGGGCGAGCGCGCACGCGGACGCAGGCGCGCTCGCCCAGGGGGAGGTCATCCACGAGTAGAGAGGGAGCTCGTGACAGGAGCAGCATCTGCCAGAGTGTGCGCGTCAACGCGTCGTCGCCACCGTTAGTCCGGTGCTCCCCCACGTTTGTAATCCTCGCCTTCACCGGATCACGCTGACTAGTGTGTTGAAGTATTGTCAAATGCCCACCACCACCTGAACAACAATTCTCATAAAACAGTAACGTAGCTGGTAAATTACATAGCTTTAAAATAAATATATTACAAAATGCATCAACAGCATGGTTGTTAACATGTATATATGTTGAACTTATTTCGCACTGTGCGTAACCAACCGTGCTAATCGAATGTGCATCAAAACGTCAATATAAAAATATTCTTAATCATCAATGTCATTCACATCACGATAATTTTACAACATCGGTATCATCATAATCAACATCTTCATCATTTTAACATCAATGAATCATCATCTTCAACATGGACACCGTTATGATTAACTGACCTCTGTGGCAGGAGTTCTCGACGTGGCAGGTGTTTGAAGCATCGACTTGGCAGGTTTCTCCACGGCGGATTTAACTGATATATCCAGTTTATCAATCGCTGGTTTCACCACGATGTCACTTTCTTCTGTGTCAGGTTTAACTGTTATGTCAGGTTGAACTATAGCTGGTTTAAATGTATTTGCTCTGTCAGGTTGAGCTATGTCAGGATTATTAACTGTGTCAGGTTTAACTCTGCCAGGTTTAGCTCCGATAGGTCGTGTAAAGTGCCACGTGGCAGTAGCAGCAGTCGTGGCAGCACCACGTGGCATGGTTGTCACGGCAACTTGGTAGACCAGGTGACCCGACAGCCCCCGTGTGTCCGGCGGCAGCCAATCAGCTCTCAGCAAGCCTTGACGAGGCCCCGCCCTTGCGGTCACATGACATGGAGCCTCTACTATGACTGGTTGGGGATACAAAACAAAGTGTTAGAACCAAATAATCAGAAAATGTCCTCAGTTAACCAATCGAATATTTAACCATTAAAGAGTGTTAAATATATTTATCTACACTGAACTTCTTTCACACCAGACATAGCCAACCGTAAAAATCTAAAAGTTAACATCTCAGCTTAAACTTTTTTGGCCTTTGTCCATATAATCGAAAACAACACAAATTACTATTTGCTCATATAGCTTGTTTTAAACACATTTCACCTTTATTTATGAATGTAGCATTCTGTTTTATAATTAATTAATTAATATGGACGTCATATAACGTTTTGACCGTCATTTCTTAACGTCTATATTTTCACTTTGTGGCATTCGTAGCAACACGGTGCGCTGGTCCTAAGGTTTATCTTAAAGGGATAAAACAGTCTACAAATCCACCGGCTACTCATCAGACGTATCCCTGACTTCTATGGGTTGTTCCTGAAGGTCTCATACATATACATCATGTACATGCCACCGCAGCGTGGTCAATCATACAATCTACTTCTGGATGAAGTAGCAGCCGCCACCTCTGCAATGTAATAATCCACGTAGCACCTGCACATTAACCGATTTTATCGCTCCATCTCCTCAATGGATGTACATTTGGACGGGTTCCATTCCTTGCATGCCACTCCCTTTTAATTTTTGTCCATCAGCCATAAACCTTTCTGTCCATGGCGTGTCCTGTCTAAACCCACTACATTTTATTAAGAGTTTGAATAATATATGTATTTAACCTGCGCATGTTCTCTAATGCAATGTGGCGGTGGGAAATATATCAGCGTTCACATAGTTGCCCCTCGTTGGCACCTAGGGGCCCGATCGGGGAAGCTGATGTGCCAACCAACGGAGCGAATTCTACAAGCCCCCAAACTCTCCAACACGGATCCTGGTCTCAATGTCACCCGCAGCTCTGACGACGTGCAGAACTCCAGCTTCGACACCATCGGACCCGAATTCCTGATGTCTACAACCTCAACATCGACGGTCTCTGGTCGGCAGCCAAGCACTGCTCACTTTCAACAGTTGTTCGGCTGTTCAACAGTAACCTGATTTTTTACACCCTTAGTTTCTCACCGAATGTTGTTCAGGTCGCACGCAGACTGGAGAAGGTGGCACGTAACTAGTAGCCACAGACCACAGCGAGAAGTGCAGTGGATGTGGTGCGCCCGGTGCAGAAATATGCTTTGGGGTTGCTGACTCAGATCCGGTTGTCTGAGTTGCCGTGTTTGGCAGTAAGTTTTGTGTTGTGCAACGGCCAGTAAAAGTGTGAAGTGGGCACCTCGGGATTTGTCAAAATGTTGCAGCAGAGATGCGAATTGTGTCCTGTATATGGGGATCTTGATAATACGAATGATAATGATGTAATTTATCCCAGAATGAGGAACCGAATTTCAAGACTCGTTCTCAAAAGTGTCCTGCATTGGGATATTTGGCTAATTATTTGTTAAAGGAGTATTTTGTGTGTCGAGGGAAGAACTGCCACCTCTGAGATACAAATTACCGAGACTTATAATGGGGAGCAGAATATCTCTCAATTCCAGAAGAGGGGAGAACTATACATGTAAATACATTCTCTTGAGTGGTGTATTATTATCACTACGCAACTGGCACAAACCGAGACTTATATCTCAAAATTAGTATGTACCAGAGTACCTGGCAAAACCCACCACCATACATACAAAAGAATAACACTCAAAGTCTACACAGACAGGCCCAAAAAGCCACATGCTCTACTGCCATCTCTAGGCCACCTCGATGCCCAAATAGATCAGTAGTTTAACATAATTCTTCGCGATCCACCAACTCTCGTCTCCGAAGAGCTGGATCACAGGTGTGCTCCCCCATGCCCCTTTTTAATACGTAAATATACTGTACGTACCCCACACAGAATATGGTAGTTGTACTTTTACAGCCCTTCATGCAAATCCACTACTGGACAAGGGGCGCCCCGCGTCATGCGGGTCGTGGAGGTTATCGTACTACGGCGATGGTAAGTGCAGGTTGGTGATATCGGGTTGGGGAGCATAGACATTGCCCTCTGCTGCCCACCACGAAGCCTCGCTGCCATGTGACGCGCTTATTTGTGGTGGTCGCCCATTCAAGAGATATCTCGGCTGAAGCCTGCTTAGCCCGAGACCTGACGAGGCTGGCTGCATTCCGGGTGATTTGGTCACCTTGCATGGTGAAAATATTTAATCACTCACTGTGTTTCTCGAGGTAGAACACCCTTTTAACTTGGATCGCCAGGGTCAGGTTTGAGGCCAAGGCCAGCTTCAAGGTCACGGTCAGTGGCACATAGTAGTGCACATGGTTTGGGGCGAGAGGACATTCAACCTTAACCCGGCCTTGACCTAATTCCTGCAGGTGGAGCCTCGTGCAGGCAAATGCCTGCTGTTGCCTGGAACGAGACAATTCCAAAGATAAAGATATCATCATGTTGCTTGTGGTTCATAATGGCTAAATAGATGGTTGTAGGCAGTGGGAGTGTGTGTGTGGCTATTTTTAAGTGTGGGATTTGCGGAGTTAGTGGTTAAGCACCCAGTATCCTGGATTTGATTCCCAGCCAAGGCTAACCTCAGTAGCAAGTGATATCTGAACCAGTCCTGGGCCTCCTCTATGTCGATTTAGTGTTAAATGAGTCCCTGACAGTGTGTAAACATCAGTATTGGGGAGAAAACGGTGGTCCAGCAAAGTGCTGGCCACACCACCCACTTGTATGCCGTGCCGGCCTTCATAGATGCTCGCTAATGGCACTTGTCCCAATCGTGTGAAATGTTAATTCAGGAAACTTTTTTTGGTTGTCTCCTTAAGATATTTGTAATGGCTTTGTCGAGTTTATAATGGCTACGTTTGAGTCAATGAGCCAGCATTGCAGAGATTCAGGGTCGAGCCTTGGGTCTGGGCATCTCTGTCAGATATTCATAATGGCTATGTTGAGTTCATAGTGACGTGTGGTTCATAATGGCAGACTCGGGTTCATAATGGCTGCATTGGGGTTGTTTCATAATGGTCATGTCGTGTTTACCGATATGCGAAGCTCATGTTGAATTCATAATGGCCAACACCTTCCCAAGAGCACGTGACTTCATAGAGCCGGGACCCTGAACACTGAAGGGCAGCTGTATACACACATACAGTATACATTCATAGACACATTAAATAGCAGGTTCAATATCAATGCGGTCTTGTTTTTTGCGTCACTAGGGGAGAAAAGAAAGACCTCAATGATTAGAAAGCCCAAGTTATTCAGTGACATGAGACGAAATCCAGTGGAAATGTAACTATAGGAACAACGTTCTTTGACGTTGGTCCAACGTTCGTCCAAAGTCAATCAAAGCTGGCCCAATGTTGGCATGTATGCTGGGAAAAGCACACGTGCAAATGTACAAAACACAACCCGTCTCAAATTTGCCGACAACGTAGCTATTATGATGTCGCCATTATCACGTGAAATGGGAAAGAACAGCAGCCCAGTAAACATGGAATGTTGGGCCAACTTTGAGAATCGATTATTGGTTCTGAAAATCAAGAACGGATAACGGTATCCAGTGACATGTGAATAGCAAGAGGTGTGTGCACCTCATGCTTTATCCAACCACAGGGACCTGCCGACCGACATAACTGTGGTGGCCCCGTGGCCACTGCTGTGGGGAGAGCGGCAGGGCAGTTTGAGAAGCTGGCACCGTCGTTTCAGCCGCCACGCCGGCAGATAGAACTGAACCTGCGACCTCTGAACTGCAAGTTCAGCGTGCTAACCAATACACTCGTGTGGCAGCTCCCATAATTTCTCAGCAAAGAAGGTAAACACGTTATGTTTGTTTCTCTAGACATTTGTATATTTGCGGCAAACCAGTGACCGGGTTTTTTGTACTCGTTGTATTCGTGCAGTTACCAGCAATGCAAAAAAAATGTTTAGTAACCCTACGTAAAATATCCACCAGAAACGTGGAAATTTACAAAGAATATGGCACAAAGGCTGGAAAACACACAAAGAGGCAATGGCGATTTGCGTTATTAGGTTTACATCGGGAGATAAAAAGAGGAATACACGGAATTAGAGAAGACATGCAGGTTATAGACATAATATTGACGGGTTAAGAAAAGTACGTGGGCTTGGGCAGGAGATGTCATGGCTAGAAGACAGTGATGGCCAGTGGGCGAGACGAACGACGGATTGCCAGTCAATGGAGAGAACAAATCCCAGAGGGTGACCACCAAGGAGATGGAGCAATGAAATCTGCTCGTGTGTAGGTGCTCTATGGATTGTTACATCGCAAGATCACGAGATATGGAAACTGCCTGAGGGATGTTTTATTCCTTCACCGGACAGATCACGGCTGCCAAATGAAACACTCTCGCTACATTGTAGAGAGACACACGAATGAGAGCTACAGGGATATTGCTCTCATTATATCTTGCAGCAGTGGTAATTATTTAACTTAATATATCACCATCTGAGTAGGATAAATAATCCTACGATCGCCTAATCACATGCCCCTGCGACTAGGGTGTTGGGGTTACATCTATCTTTACATGCCATCTTTTTGTGGAAGTGTAATCTGATTTCCACTGGCTGCCAGATGCTGACAAACATTACCGATGTAGGATTGTAAAGTTAACTCACACCACATTAAAACGTGTCGGTCTTCATTAACTATTCTGGGACAAAATAGACGGACGGCACTCATACATCACACATCTCCCCCTCCACGTGGATAAAAAGGGATAGAGACGTGAAGGTGGTGCATTTGATTCTCCACAAAGATGCTCACGATCATTTTGACTTTTGCAAAGTTACTGTATGTTCGACATGTATCTTGAGACAGACACAAATAATTCTAGATTTAAAGCTTTCGTGACTGCTAGGATCCATACTCTTTGGTTCTATTGGGTAAAGTCACGTAGGTGAAAATAAAATAACAAAAAATCACGACGTTTCGGCCACAACACAAGCGGCCTTCATCAGGTGAAGGAACGAGACTGTCTGGAGGACAGCGCTGGAGTGGGAGAAGCCACGCTTAGATCACGACCTTTGTGTACACGTGTACACATACACACGTGTACACATACACACGTGTACACATACACACGTGTACACATACACACGCGTACACATACGAATGCATATCGGCAGATATATTCAAATGTACCCAGTGCACACTGTGGCTCTGCACGTGCTCGTATCCGTCCACGCAGCAGGTTTCTCACCGGCTTCATCTCTCTCGGCGGCGTCCACAGTCTCCAGCAGCAGCAGCGCCAGCAGCAGCAGCAGCAGCTTGTGACGCTGCATCGAGGCGCAGAGTCTCACGTGCCCCTCTGTGTATCTGTCCCCTCCGTCTTTGTCTCAGTCGATGTGTGTGCGCGTCTCTCTCAATGCGTGTCTGTCTGTGTGTGTCACGCGGATTTATTCCTCCAATTCTGTTTGCCGAAACGGTGCTGGTATTGCCCTCGCAGTGGTTGTTATGCGTGGGTGACTGTGTAAAACGACTACGTTGTATCTGCATTTGTATGTATTATTTCTTTAGGTGTATTTGTCTTTGTTATATCAGTGTCTCGCTTGTATGCAGCATGTCCCTCTCTCCAAGTGCGTGCATATGCTTTGCATCTGTGTGTGCACGTAGTTGTTGTTGATGTTGGGTGTGGATGTGGTTTAGGGGTCTGCGTCCTTTTGATAGCGATGTGGTCAAGCACACCCTATACACAGACATATACATACAGATCTATAGGCAAAGATCCCCCGTATAGACTTTAACAGACTGTTTTGGGCAAGTGCTGTTTGCAAGTTGCACCTGTAAAGGCCGGGACGGAACACGAGGAGGTGGGTGGCCAGCACCACGCCCGGGATGCAATGACATGCACACATACAGACACATACAGACACATACATACAAACATACAAACACATACAGACACATACAGACACATACATACAAACACATACAGACACATATACACACATACAGACACATATAGACACATATAGACACATATAGACACATACAGACACATACAAACACACATACATACAAACATACAAACACATACAGACACATACATACAAACATACAAAACATATAGACACAGACATCTACAATGAGGGAAAAAAAGTATTTGATTCCCTGCTGATTTTGTACGTTTTCCCACTGACAACGAAATGATCAGTCTATAATTTTAATGGTAGGTATATTTGAACAGTGAGAGACAGAATAACAACAACAAAAATCCAGAAAAACGCATGTTAAAAATGTTATAAATTGATTTGCATTTTAATGAGGGAAATAAGTATTTGACCCCTCTGCAAAACATGACCTAGTACTATGTGGCAAAAACCCTTGTTGGCAATCACAGAGGTCAGACGTTTCTTGTAGTTGGCCACCAGGTTTGCACACATCTCAGGAGGGATTTTGTCCCACTCCTCTTTGCAGATCTTCTCCAAGTCATTAAGGTTTCGAGGCTGACGTTTGGCAACTCGAACCTTCAGCTCCCTCCACAGATTTTCTATGGGATTAAGGTCTGGAGACTGGCTAGGCCACTCCAGGACCTTAATGTGCTTCTTCGTGAGCCACTCCTTTGTTGCCTTGGCCGTGTGTTTTGGGTCATTGTCATGCTGGAATACCCATCCACGACCAATTTTCAATGCCCTGGCTGAGGGAAGGAGGTTCTCACCCAAGATTTGACGGTACATGGCCCCGTCCATCGTCCCTTTGATGCGTTGAAGTTGTCCTGTCCCCTTAGCAGAAAAACACCCCCAAAGCATAATGTTTCCACCTCCATCTTTGACGGTGGGGATGGTGTTCTTGGGGTCATAGGCAGCATTCCTCCTCCTCCAAACACGGCGAGTTGAGTTGATGCCAAAGAGGTCCATTTTGGTCTTATCTGACCACAACACTTTCACCCAGTTGTCCTCTGAATCATTCAGATGTTCATTGGCAAACTTCAGACGGGCATGTATATGTGCTTTCTTTAGCAGGGGGACCTTGCGGGTGCTGCAGGATTTCAGTCCTTCACGGCGTAGTGTGTTACCAATTGTTTTCTTGGTGACTATACAGGTAACGAGCTGAGATTAGGAGCACACTCCTAAAGGGAGTGCTCCTAACCTCAGCTTGTTACCTGTATAAAAGACACCTGGGAGCCAGAAATCTTTCTGATTGAGAGTGGGTCAAATACTTATTTCCCTCATTAAAATGCAAATAAATTTATAACATTTTTGACATGCGTTTTTCTAGATTTTTGTTGTTATTCTGTCTCTCACTGTTCAAATAAACCTACCATTAAAATTATAGACTGATCATTTATTTTTCAGTGGGCAAACGTACAAAATCAGCAGGGGATCAAATACTTTTTTCTCTCACTGTATGCACAATTCTACAAGAATTAAGTGGGGGGGGACTCAACGGATTCGTCAATAACACTGTGGTCTTAAAAATAAAAGTATATCGGTGACGTTTCGGGCAATGACCCTTTTTCATAACACGTAAAAAATAAGTGATGCAAGGGAGATGGACCAAATTTATTGGGTCGAAAAAACTTGCCTTAGCAGTGCCATACGTCGTGTGCCTGTCACTGAGCAAGCTGCAAGTGCATTGAAGCATAAGCAGATACGCCTGCTCGCTAAGGGAGCCTCGTCTCTTTTCGCGATTTCGACCTCACAAGGAAATGAGCGAATGGAAACACACAAACGGACGCATGTGTTGGCGCATGTGCCAACAACGAAGACAAAGATCCCCCGTGTAGCCTTTAACAGACTTGGGGGCAAGTGCTGTTCGCGAACACCTTTAATGGCCCTCGTGTTCCCCACGTGCCGATGTCCATACACTGCTTTGGATACTCAATAAAAGCTGAGTCGACCGAGGGAAGGCCCCTGGGATCGCTTCTGATATCACCGCCACTGTTAGCCGTGGTCGGGAATGGACCTCGGGTGGCTGCTGCGTGAATATCGCAGCGAGCCGAACGCAGCACAAAGCAGCCGACCCCACACGTACATATTGAGGTGTGGACACGTTCATCGCCCTGGCCAGCGGCACACAAGTTACACGTTTATGATTACATAGTTTCATAGTTTTCATAGTTTCATTTATTTTGGTATAGCCCTGTGAGCCATT
This sequence comes from Petromyzon marinus, assembly GCF_048934315.1. NCBI lineage: Eukaryota > Metazoa > Chordata > Hyperoartia > Petromyzontiformes > Petromyzontidae > Petromyzon > Petromyzon marinus. The sequence goes on along the minus strand of NC_133683.1, from coordinate 22,722,666 downwards.
CGGCTCTTGAATCGGGTGCAACCACAACAAACAAAAAAACACAAAAACACGAACAAGAAAAACATCTTAAAGTGACTTTGTGCATGTGCAAACAGAAAATCCAGGAAAAAAACATCAAACTATTCCTGAAATAGCACCGTACACCAACGCTTTGTGCAAAAATCCCAGTGGGATGCAAGTCAACAGCAACAAGAAAACTTAGATTAAGACCATCAGTCTAACTCCGTACAACAATCAACAAAAACATGGCCAAACCAAAAAACTTTTAGAAATCACCAAAATAAAGCCATAAATGCAATGTAACAGTGATCATAGGAACTGTGACCGAATTTTTTACAATAAACTACATAAATAACATGTAACAACAAAACCCTAGAGCCACAGCTGGCTGCATGAGTCACTCCACAAACAACAGGAGCATCAGTCAGAGTATCACATTTTTCAATGCACCTTTAAGATCAGCACACTAAATCCTCTTGGAAGGCCGTAATGAACCCCACACAATCTCTTTGTTCATCAAACAGCCTCGTGTCTGAGAGCATGGAGCGGTACTGGAACACCAACACCAGTGATGAGTGTCTGGGCATCCCCTGGGTTGACTCAGCCTCAACTGAGTACCTGGAGCGGTGTGCAAACATCGCCAAATTGAAGACAAAGGTCGGACGGGTGCGGTGCACAAACACGCAAATAGCCAAATCACCCACCAAGTTACTAAGATGATTACAACTCGACAACTCAGAGTTGCTGCAGGATAGTACTATCACGTGGATGGTCGACCCCTGTGCGTAAACAGGTTTGCCATTGGGCCGGCTGAGGCTACACGTGGTTGGTTCTGCAGTATTTGTGAAACAAGCCCGACTACTGCTCACGAGACCCACAAGGTCACTCGTCAGGTTGGTGTCAACCCCGCGCGAGTGAAGAAACGGAGTGAAAGGTTCAAGTCACGGGCGTGCCGAGCCATCTTGCCGCTGTGGCGTGCCACGTTTACTGCTGCGCGGACAGAGGCTGGCGATTTAAAGAAAGTGGCCAATCTCTTTCACCAGAGGTTAGATCGCGTAAATATTAAATAATGTCCCGTTGAACCTCTACTATGGAATTGAGAGTTGTTGCTCTGCCATCGAATGAGCCGTACGAAAGACAGCGGAGTTGCGCTTCCTCGTGACGGCCGGCAGGGGGCACCAACACAGCGGCGAGGGGGGTGCTGCTGTCCCCCAATTGTCGCCGGTCGAGCCCAGAGGCGCCACCAGGGGGCTCCGTCTCTGACCCGGCCACGAACGGCCGAGCTCGAGACTCTGGGCAGTGCGGTTCGGACTCAACCTTGATGAGCGTCAGCGCACTCGCAAATCCACAAGTCGCCAGGTCGAATCGATCTCACTTCATATTCTAACGTCACTATGTCTCTCTGATTTGCACCACAATATATATTTTGAATAGATTTTTTTATGGAATCACAACGCCGAACCATCAAGTCATCGGATGGTGAGGGGGATGCTTCATTAGAGGCCCAAAATGTTTTGTATTATGAGAGTCAAACGAGTTACGTGTCCCCCCGTGAACAAACGCCGCCAGCAACAGTGCCGACAACACAGAGGGGGATAAACACACAAACATTACAACATCGTCATGTTGTCACTGAACATGCATCATGCCGCACAGCTTCATGTTGTCACTGAACATGCATCATGCCCCACAACTTCATGTTGTCACTGAACATGCATCATGTCCCACAACTTCATGTTGTCACTGAACATGCATCATGTTCCACAACTTCATGTTGTCACTGAACATGCATCATGTTCCACAGCTTCATGTTGTCACTGAACATGCATCATGTTCCACAGCTTCATGTTGTCACTGAACATGCATCATGTTCCACAGCTTCATGTTGTTACTGAACATGCATCATGTTCCACAGCTTCATGTTGTCACTGAACATGCATCATGTTCCACAGCTTCATGTTGTCACTGAACACGCATCATGTTCCACAACTTCATGTTGTCACTGAACATGCATCATGTTCCACAACTTCATGTTGTCACTGAACATGCATCATGCCTCACAGTTTCATGTTGTCACTGAACATGCATCATGTTCCACAACTTCATGTTGTCACTGAACATGCATCATGTCCCACAGCTTGATGTTGTCACTGAACATGCATCATGTTCCACAGCTTCATGTTGTCACTGAACATGCATCATGTCCCACAACTTCATGTTGTCACTGAACATGCATCATGTTCCACAGCTTCATGTTGTCACTGAACATGCATCATGTTCCACAGTTTCATGTTGTCACTGAACATGCATCATGTTCCACAGCTTCATGTTGTCACTGAACATGCATCATGTTCCACAGCTTCATGTTGTCACTGAACATGCATCATGTTCCACAGCTTCATGTTGTTACTGAACATGCATCATGTTCCACAGCTTCATGTTGTCACTGAACATGCATCATGTCCCACAACTTCATGTTGTCACTGAACATGCATCATGTTCCACAGCTTCATGTTGTCACTGAACATGCATCATGTTCCACAGCTTCATGTTGTTACTGAACATGCATCATGTTCCACAGTTTCATGTTGTCACTGAACATGCATCATGCCCCACAACTTCATGTTGTCACTGAACATGCATCATGTTCCACAGTTTCATGTTGTCACTGAACATGCATCATGTTCCACAGCTTCATGTTGTCACTGAACATGCATCATGCCTCACAGCTTCATGTTGTCACTGAACATGCATCATGCCCCACAGCTTGATGTTGTCACTGAACATGCATCATGCCCCACAGTTTCATGTTGTCACTGAACATGCATCATGTCCCACAACTTCATGTTGTCACTGAACACGCATCATGTTCCACAGCTTCATGTTGTCACTGAACATGCATCATGTTCCACAGCTTCATGTTGTCACTGAACATGCATCATGTTCCACAGCTTCATGTTGTCACTGAACACGCATCATGTTCCACAGCTTCATGTTGTCACTGAACATGCATCATGTTCCACAGCTTCATGTTGTCACTGAACATGCATCATGTTCCACAGCTTCATGTTGTCACTGAACATGCATCATGTTCCACAGCTTCATGTTGTCACTGAACATGCATCATGTTCCACAGCTTCATGTTGTCACTGAACACGCATCATGTTCCACAGCTTCATGTTGTCACTGAACACGCATCATGTTCCACAGCTTCATGTTGTCACTCAACATGCATCATGTTCCACAACTTCATGTTGTCACTGAACATGCATCATGTCCCACAGCTTCATGTTGTCACTGAACATGCATCATGTTCCACAGCTTCATGTTGTCACTGAACATGCATCATGCCTCACAGCTTCATGTTGTCACTGAACATGCATCATGCCTCACAGCTTCATGTTGTCACTGAACATGCATCATGTCCCACAGCTTCATGTTGTCACTGAACACGCATCATGCCTCACAGTTTCATGTTGTCACTGAACATGCATCATGTTCCACAGCTTCATGTTGTCACTGAACACGCATCATGTTCCACAACTTCATGTTGTTACTGAACACGCATCATGTTCCACAACTTCATGTTGTCACTGAACATGCATCATGTTCCACAGCTTCATGTTGTCACTGAACATGCATCATGTTCCACAGCTTCATGTTGTCACTGAACATGCATCATGTCCCACAACTTCATGTTGTCACTGAACATGCATCATGTCCCACAGCTTCATGTTGTCACTGAACATGCATCATGTCCCACAACTTCATGTTGTCACTGAACATGCATCATGTTCCACAACTTCATGTTGTTACTGAACACGCATCATGTTCCACAACTTCATGTTGTCACTGAACATGCATCATGTTCCACAGCTTCATGTTGTCACTGAACATGCATCATGTCCCACAGCTTCATGTTGTCACTGAACACGCATCATGCCTCACAGCTTCATGTTGTCACTGAACATGCATCATGTTCCACAGCTTGATGTTGTCACTGAACATGCATCATGTTCCACAGCTTCATGTTGTCACTGAACATGCATCATGTCCCACAGCTTCATGTTGTCACTGAACATGCATCATGCCTCACAGCTTCATGTTGTCACTGAACATGCATCATGTTCCACAGCTTGATGTTGTCACTGAACACGCATCATGCCCCACAGCTTGATGTTGTCACTGAACATGCATCATGTCCCACAGCTTCATGTTGTCACTGAACATGCATCATGCCCCACAGTTTCATGTTGTCACTGAACATGCATCATGTTCCACAGCTTCATGTTGTTACTGAACATGCATCATGCCCCACAGTTTCATGTTGTCACTGAACATGCATCATGTTCCACAGTTTCATGTTGTCACTGAACATGCATCATGTTCCACAGCTTCATGTTGTTACTGAACATGCATCATGTCCCACAGTTTCATGTTGTCACTGAACATGCATCATGTTCCACAGCTTCATGTTGTCACTGAACACGCATCATGCCCCACAGCTTCATGTTGTCACTGAACATGCATCATGTTCCACAGCTTCATGTTGTCACTGAACATGCATCATGTTCCACAGCTTCATGTTGTCACTGAACATGCATCATGTTCCACAACTTCATGTTGTCACTGAACATGCATCATGCCCCACAGTTTCATGTTGTCACTGAACACGCATCATGTTCCACAGCTTCATGTTGTCACTGAACATGCATCATGCCTCACAGCTTCATGTTGTCACTGAACACGCATCATGCCTCACAGCTTCATGTTGTCACTGAACACGCATCATGCCTCACAGCTTCATGTTGTCACTGAACACGCATCATGTTCCACAGCTTCATGTTGTCACTGAACATGCATCATGTCCCATAGTTTCATGTTGTCACTGAACATGCATCATGCCCACAGCTTGATGTTGTCACTGAACACGCATCATGTTCCACAGTTTCATGTTGTCACTGAACACGCATCACGTCCCACATTTTCAATCAGCGACTTCCTGCTCTCGCAATAATCGCACAATCATTCTGCACAGCATGGTAAACTGCTTTAGTGTAAATGGCATTTGAATAGCAGATAACTACAGCGACCGCGAGTCACTATCGCGCCGTTATTGACTATTAAGCAAAGAGCAGCCGTATGGCTCATTGGGCTAGCACCCCGTTGTATCAGAATAATGTGTCCTGCTGTTTAGAATACCTAGGTTGAATATTCGCCACAACCACAGCAGTGGAAGAAATAATTTCATGGGCTCTTTCTACCAACAAAGCATCAAGTGGACCGGCAAGAAAATTGTACATCACAAAAAACACTCTGCTTAAAATAAACTCTTCAATTAAATGCTCAGCCCTTCAAGGGAACAACTAAAAAACCAACATAACACAACAAATGAACAAGTAAACTCCCCATGGCGATCACGGCATGGGTGAGGGGGGGGGGGGGCTTCATCCAGCAGTGGATTGACAAAATAATGCAAATCGTAATGTTTTACTTTATGAAACTTACAGTAACATTTTATCAATAGTGCAGGAAACACTTAGAATGCCCAACACGTTCGATTAGCAGGGGGACAATAGCCACAATCCCATATTCTTACAATTAAAATTATGCTGCGGTGTAATTGTTACTACACTGGCAATCTAGAGGTCACCAGTTCGATCTCCTGGCGTGGCAGTTGAAGCAACCCAGCAGTATAATTGGGTAATCCACAGTTGAGTCAATCGGCCGGTTGCATGTGGTGCGGTAAAAGTGTGGCTACTCCCAGAATTTCATAAATGTCTGCACAGCATGGCCAGAGTAGGCCAAAAATACCCTCAAGAGGGGTGCTCGAGAGCTCCCTCTGGTCGAGACCATTCCACCAGCAGTGTCGTGAGCAAGCAATTGCATACCTGCGCCTCTGCCTTTTTTGTTATTCCAAAAATATTTCAGTAATCCCATTTATTATCAACCCTAAAAATCATAAATTTCCATAATTATCTTGAACGTCATCAGATCAGTGTCATGGTTGGAAGTTTCGGTACGGTATTTAATTAAATGATAAGGAAGCACAGTGCGATATTAATATACAATTCAATGCATTTGTCAAAAACAATGTGGCCTTAAAATAACAAAAATATAACAGGCGATATTTGAGTCAATGCCCTACCTTATAGCGCAAATAATTTACACATTTGTATCAAAATAACAAAAAAACGTTCTCTTCCATGCAGAATATGCAAAGCAATTGATCGTGGGCAAACAGAGTAAAATATGTGAATGCAACCTCAAATCCGTAGGAACCACAGATTCCCATTTTGACAAACGTTATTACTTTACACAGAAGTCGTCCCTCCTTACATACAAGCATGACTCAAAAGCACTACAAATTCTAAACTCCAGGTTACATTACTTCGTGTGTACAGAAATGCATACGCAAACATCTCTTGAATTATTTTTGTTTTACTGTGCAACAAATAATGCCCAATGATGAGGCGAGCATGGGGGCAGTGTTCATCCCCAACTGGGGGAGTTGCTCGCCCAGTCAGCTTCCAAGTCGCTTCATGTCCATATGGAAGAAAGAAAATTGGTCATTTTGTCAGCCCAAGAGGAACGGTGGTTTGTAGCAACTGACTCAACGTATTACCATTCCAGGAGTCTCACCGTACTCTTACTGAATTACCCAGCCGTATTACACTCCAAAGTTCACAAGTTAGAGACAATATTAGGAACAAACGACGCACAATGAACCTATCCTAACCCTTGTTTTCGAAATACAGTTTTTTTTATTAAATCCCGAAAAAAAACCTCCTTGCATTCGTCAACTTGATTCCTTGCAGATTAACTGGATAAGTTTAGTTTGCCAAATCAATGACACCGCTTCATCAAACACAAAACAAATAAATAGCTCCTTAGACTGAGCAGGCTTTTGATTCTACATAACAACGCTGTTTATGCACAAACAGAACAAACATCTCTCTTACCAAATGACCCGCAATGCGCCCGATCTCGTCAGATCTCGGAATCCAAGCAGTGTTGAACCCCTGTGTAGCGCTCGCTCGTTCTCACAGGGCCCTGTTCTGTGCGTGGTGGGGCAGCAGAGCAGCCCTGCACCAGAATCCCACCGTTGTAGTTGTGGGTCCATGCCCCCCCCCCCCTCCACCACCTTCACATCAACCCGCACTGACCAGCGGAGCGAAGTGCGATCAAATAATCCACTCGACGTGGTGCAGCTCCTCCTCATCCAGCAGTGGATGGACGATAAATGGCTGCAGCAGAGACCTGAAAAGCTCGTGCTTAAAGCCCCACAGCTCACAGTGCCCTTGTATCATCAGTAACTGTGCGGTCAACGCCACTCAGCTTTCCCCACCTCCACCCCACAACCTGTACGTGTGTGTGTGTGTTCAACCGCAGTGCCTGCACTGCGCCTGCCCCCCAAGGCTTCCTCCACACTCTCCTGGAGGCCGTCGAAGGAGTGGCCTGGGGGAACCCCATCACGGTTTCTACTCCAGTGGGCATTGGGGGTTTCATTTCTCAAACACAGAGCCCAGGACAGAGTGCGAGCGACATAAAGAGGGAAGCGGGACACAGATATTCTGTGGACACAAGCCCGAGGCCTGGGTGCTCGCGAAGCAGTGAGGAGGGAGAAAGGTGGCCTCAGTGCATAGTGGGCATTCATTTTTAAGATCAATCATTCGGGCATTTCGGTCCCCCAGCCCCTCCCCTTCGGTCCCCCAGCCCCTCCCCTTCGGTCCCCCAGCCCCTCCCCTTCGGTCCCCCAGCCCCTCCCCTTCGGCACCCCAGCCCCTCCCCTTCGGTCCCCCAGCCCCTCCCCTTCGGTCCCCCAGCCCCTCCCCTTCGGTCCCCCAGCCCCTCCCCTTCGGTCCCCCAGCCCCTCCCCTTCGGCACCCCAGCCCCTCCCCTTCGGCACCCCAGCCCCTCCTTTTTCTCCCCACCCTCGTCCCTAGAGCAGAGGTCCGGCAACCAAAATAACAAGAAGAGATTTTTTTTTCGAATTCTGTAAAAAAAAACCTCAATATTTCAAAACACACGGCACAGCCGGTTCAAAATATAAAACGTTGGTAATAATAATTTCCCTTCACATTGTGTCTATACGGGTGGCAAATTCCCATATATGTACCCTCTATGTGTACCTGAGAAGTTTATTCAAAAATACTTTTGGGGACAAAAGTTGCCTGAGAGGTAAACTTCAAGTGAGGCCAGAACTGACTTTTGAAAAGGAACCGCAACAGGTGAACCTTGGCACATGGCCGTGGACACAGCTCACGCTCTCCGTCAGTACCACTGAGTGGCTGGACAGGGCCATCTGGCCACTCGATCGGCTAGCACACAGCGTGGTGAACGAAGCGGTGGTGCAGTGAGTAGTGCACTGTGTTGTGAACTTAGCGACCTGAGTTTGACTCCCAGCGACAGTTTATATCCCAAGAGTCAGCCATTGTGTAACCGGCCTCATGGTCCACATTAGAAAAAATACCCACAAATTATTAAATTGGAATATTATGAAGCAATAATCGCACCTTATTGCAGAAACAAACCTGCCGCGACCTTCCTGAAATTGGGTCATGAGACGCAGTGAAGTTTTCCTAGGTAAAGAAGCATCATTAAAAACATGCTCAGCAGCATATAATGTGCTAGAGATGGGACCAAACCAACTACAGTACAAGCAATGTGTTCATGATAAATCTCGTAATGTGTGCCCATAGCCCCATCTTGCAAAACATGTCTCGGGGTGGCAGACACTGCACGGTCTGTGTAGCAGGTAAAGGCTGTTACCCCGAGCACACGAGGAGAGAGCGTGCCTCCTTGCACTATTGCACATACCCCCACAGTTTCAGTCTTACGCAACAGCAGGTGAGGGAGATAACCTTCTCAACTCCCTGGGAATTGCAGAGAGACAAATGCATTCTGACAAGCATGTGAGGACCGCGAGCAACATGTTATACATTCGCATTGGCTGCATTTGCGCATCAATAAATGCCATCCTGGTTCATGGCTATGTGCCCGGACACACCTCTGTTCAAAGCACTGATGTTACATGCTTGGAAAAAGTTCTGAGCACTTTGAGAACACCAAAGGCATGCCACACATGTTTTATATGTGTTGTAGGTACGATACATACAGTATATCCCCAGTCAGAACTGTATGTAAAGCACTCAACTCGAAGGTTTGAAGGGCATGTGTTCAAATCCCATTCCCGTATTCCTCTGGGGTGAACAAAATTAGTAAGACTTTGTAATAGCAAGTCCAGATTGGTTATTATATGGCCAAACTGGTTCCCATCATGCAAAAATGTGAAATGCCCAGTGGTGACTGGTTCAGAATTGGAAATGGAGATGCTCACTGCCCATTTCAAATAATCCCCATGTCTCGCAGAACATGGGAAGCGCCCTCATCCAGCAGTGGATTAACAAATGTGCTACAGATTTACACATTAATTACACATTTGGATAATGATGCTGCCTGTGTCCAGAACTTTTTCTGCCCAACTCTGGCAGACGAACGCTTAACATGTCACGAAGTTTAGTTGGGTTTTTGTTTTCATTTTCGTCACCAATATTTAGAAGAGCAGAGCTGAACAAATTTAGAGCACGCCTGGGCAGGCTTCAGCGCAACACCAGTATATTAGAGCAAGTGGACTGACTTTTTTTAATCTATCAGAGCAGTTAAACTTAAATGTGTGTAGAGGGCAAAACTAAATATATTTGACCTTGATTTGAATCTTGATTTGAAGCTTTCGTGACTGCAGGAATCCATACTCGTTGGTTCTTTCGGTAAAGTCACGTAGGTATAAAATAGAATAAATCACGACGTTTCGATCGCAACACAAGCGGTCATCCTCAGGCGAGAGAGCAGCTACAACAAGGCAGAATATATGTGGCGATGGGCAAGCAAGCGGGGTCTGAGCTGGAAAGGAATTCCACCCCCAGACGCAAGCTCCTCAGTTGTATTAATGGCGGATTAGGGAGAGAGGGATTATGGAGAGAGGGATTAGGGAGGGAGATTAGCATGTATGAGCTTCCGTCGCCGCATAAGAGTATCATGCCCGCATATGCGCACAACAGCAGTGTTAATGAGAGATTAGCACCATGAAAGTGCAATCCAGGGACGTGAATATGAGAGTGCAATCCAAAGAGAGAGACACAAAATATATTTGTGTCTCTCTCTCTACATTAACATCGTGAAAAATATAAACATTTAGCAAAATTATATTTTAATTTTAAAATATGCTACAACGTACATAAATATCAGCCAGTGGCAGCCTAAACCAGCTGTGAAAATGTCGCATTGCTATAATGTCTCATTCTCCCAACTGCGTAGTACTCATTTTCTCAACCCTGGAATGATGATTAACTAAACCAACCTTAGACTAATTCTTAACCACGGGTGCCCATTCGAGTATCATCCTGCATAGACGACACAATAAAATATCGCTTCAGAAATCAAGCGTCTCGGATTCAATTGCCGCGATCTCAATTCATCTCCATCTCCGCAACACAACCACCGCCGCTGCTGCGCACCAAGTGAAATATCTGACCGGATACATTTCAAGCGCCAAAGCTCGCATCATTACAGTTATCATGAACAGGAATACGCAAAAGCAGTACAGAGCCACATCGGCAGCATTCGGGGGACGACATTTCGGCAGCTCGGCAAGCGCTGCGCACGGTTGTCTATCGCTTCCGTGGAGATGGGCAAGGTCTGCGCTGCGCGCACTGGCTCCTGTGCATGGTTTTACACTCGCACGCCTCATTGCCCCGGCGAGCTTCGCAAGGGATTCGTAACGTCGCCGCGTGAGGCCTTTGGGCAAATGGGCTTCACAAGAAAAGAAAGAGAAAAGGGATCGAGCAGGGCAGGGCCTCTTAACACTTTCAGGCATGGCAGCATTGTCTCGGCGTTGCGTTTGTCTGGGCGACGGCGAAAGTCACTCCGCACGCGGACTCCCTTCGGTTTTCACGCAACCTGTCGGGTGCCGTCACTGAGCGCGTTGGTTTTTGACGAGAGGTGAAAAAATATATAACGGGCGCAAATCACGCGACACACGCACTGCACCTGCGAGAATTGCACGATAACATGCAACGCGTTGCAGGAGTAAAGCCACTATCTTGCTTTGAGTGAAAGCGTTAAAAAAGGCACACAAATGTTACTAATGTGAATTATGGTGCATCTTCTCCAACAAGCTTCCGACGCCGCCGACCATCTGCCTCCGATCGGCACAGCGGAATGTAACAATTTTACAGAGAACCGTATTTTTCCGTATCCTTTTTTTTCCATCTCCTTCTTAAAAGAGGACTAGTGCTCACGTTTCTGTAAGCGGCATTTTGAACACTGCCAAGAAGAGAGTGAAGATTGTATTCACATTCGGAGTTCCGTGGCACAAGCGTCAATGAGAAGATGACCGATGTGAGAAATTCCCCAGGAATCAAACTGCACGCAATGGACCGGTCTTTGGCGTCCAGTCAGGTATTTGTACTTAAGTGGTTGCGATCACATTGTCGATTAATAAATTACAAAGTGACGGTGAGCTGTAGCTAAATTTGCCGAACAGTAGACTTTCCATCCAGTCTCTCGACTCCGTGTTCATTTATAATGTAACATTTCACATTGACAATTGGATTTTGTAAATTGACAATTGTTGGGGAGACGAACACGTGATCGTGTTAAAGAAAGCAAAATGTTGTTTATGTCCTCAATGCTCATCTCTTGTAAGTGTAAACCCATCGGCTCAGACGACGCGAAACGCTGACATCTCGACTCGACAATAGTGACATCTGTCAGTTTGGCACGTAGGAGGAGGCTCTCGTGACCAATGTCATCTAAAATAGAGGTCTTTTGGGTTAAATCGCGTAAATATATAAATGTGTCGTTAAAACCCGCCACCACCCGCCTGATGAAGCTAGTTGTAATTACTGGTGAAACGTCGAACTCAGATTGTAAATGTTGTGCCTTGGCTCTCCAACACACCGGTGTGCTGTGCTAGTGACGAATTGGCACGTTCTGTTTACGTGACAACCTTTACTAGCTGGCTGTGTCGGGTGGTGGCGGGTTTTAACGACACATTTATATATTTACGCAATCTAAGCCAAAACATCTCTATTTAAGAGTGATATCTGTGTCACCACAGATGACTCGAGGTCCTAACCAATCATCGTCCATTCAAACATAAGTGAATACAACATTGTCGTCACGAGTTAGCAACAATAAATATCCCTGGGTTTTATTTTAGCGTATAATCTTTTGTTACATTTTGTTTTGTAATCCCAGGTCGTAAATAATTAAGCAGAAAAGATGTGGACAGTAATTATAAAAATATATATCGTAATACTCTAATAAGTATGTAATATTGATTGGTTGAAAAAACAATATATTCACCCCCCCCCCCGCCGGCTTCCTGTAACATCACGGAAATTAGTCCTGGAAAAAAATTTTGGTTCAAATAGAATTAAACTTTAGATTAATTACAATTTCCAAACGTTTCTAAATACCAATGTCTTTAATGACTATCTACCCTAATAATTTTTTATTTTTTTTAATGGATGAATCTTGCAATAACGTATTACTTTCATGTTTGTATTACCTTAGCAATGATACAAAAAAACAATGCCTTTTTATTCATGCAGACATGTATGAATTTTCAGGAGGGTTTTTTGCATTGGGCGGTTTGTCCATTTCCATGATTGATTACTCTGGCGAAGGTTTCCGTGTTTGTTCTAGTCGTGCCACATGTTGCTCGGCATATCCGATATTTTGTTCGCCACGCTGGGAGCTTACTCAATTCAGTTCCCAAAGAAGTAGCCAGCACATGGAGCAAAATGTCAGACATCATGCCGAACAAGACAGAACAACCTGATAATGCATCAGAAATCCATTCATGACAGATCGGCCACACGAGGAGAAAACAGATGTACTCTACCTGGAGAATACCAACGAATTTGTATGTGGAGATCAAAGGTTTCCACATAGATAGATTCAAGGATCCATTGCTATACTGCCATCTCCTGGATTCCACAAAGCCCAAATCTACAATACTTCTTATTACTAGCCAATCTCGCAAGCACCAATCAGCCTCAACACTTGCTTAGCTTCTGAGATCTGACACCACTCGATGCATTTGAGGTTATGAGGTTATGTGGTTATGAGCAGACTTGATCAAACCTTGTGTTCATCTCCGAGTGCAAGTCTCTTTTTCCTCTGTATGTGCCTGTTACAATTTAAACATTCACAATGTAATGTAAAACTCTCTTAACGATCGTCTCGTTTTGTTATTGTGTTACTATCAAATACGCTTATCTTGGAACAAGTTGTCAGCAGTAATTAAAATAACCACCATGGCTAATGAAAATAATAATGCGACTTCTCTAATTTGTATATAAACGCAAAGCAAAAGGAAATAAAGGCCTTTCCTGTAATCGTTGAAATTGGTTAACTCGCTGCACTGCTGTACAAACATTTGTATTGTCTGTAAAGGTAGAAAATTAACTAATCATACAACACTATCCTACAATTAAACGCTCATGCTTATTCGAATATGGCCAAAGTTGCCCATTAATTAGTTAGGGAATTTTATTATTAGAACAGACACACAAAGGCACTTATGTTCTCACAATGCATTATAATTAGAATTATAAAATAACTCGAGAATGATCAAATATACCAATGTGTCCCTGCAGAAACTATACTCAATTTATATTACCAGTTATGACGTATGGATCAAAAACATAAACAAATATCATGGGAACAATTGTACGAATACACATGGAATTATCCTGAGAAACAGATAGGGGAACACGTGGGTTATTGAACAAATGCAGGTTTAAGGATATAATGTTGACGACTCTCTTCAAACAAGCGTGTGGGCTTGGACAGGACGCATCGCTATACAGGACGATGGCCAGTGGTCGAGACTAGCAATGGAGTGGCAGATGAAGGAGAGAACACCCCTAAAAGAGACATCAATTGTGGAGATGGAGCGATGGACATTAGTCCGTGTGCAGGTGCTAGGTGGAGCGTTTCGTCGCAGGGCCATGGGTGATGGTGACGGCTTGTGAAGGCCTTCCTCCACCAGTGGGTCATCATCCACAGCATTCACGTTTGTGGAAAAATGTTGCGTAAAAAAAAGCTCCCTGAGCATTTTGTCACGTAAAAATCAAATGTTTTCGTCTATCAGCCTTAGGGTTCTGCAGACCAACATCATCGAGCAAGAAGATGGACTGGCAAAGGCTTTTAGTTGTATGTTGAGACAAAGGGAGGTCTGTTGTATTATTTGCCAGCTCGTACTGTTCCACAACGTATGGTGTGTTGTTGCAATGCGGTATATTGTGTTTCGTTGACGTTGAATAGGGCCTGCCGTGTTCTCAATGGCAGTGCTTTTGCCAATAACATCTGGCAACGAAACTCGACTCTGCTGATGAGATGCTGAAGTTGAAATCGGCCCAGTGATTTTGCTTGTTTGAACACATGGTGTTGGATCTGGCTGATGGACTAAAAAGCATCTCACTTTTCTGTGGAGATACAAATTGGGGACTTTTTTTGTGATGCAATAACACCTTTATTTAAAACAAATTATACCAGGGTTTGTCCCGTCACATGGAGGAAAAAGCATTCTCTATAAATATTGTCTAAGTCACTCCTCGGCCAGCAGCAGGTTTGTGCCAAGACAGGCAACTTACATTTAACGGGAGTCATACATGTCCACGACAGATTGCGTCTTTATAACTCCTGTCCACTCTCCTGTGTCCTCTCACCTTTGCCTCGTTGGGTTTTCGCCCATCGCTTCCCTCGTTGCTCTGTTGTTCCCCATTGTTGTCCCCCGTGTCGTTCCCCGTGTCGTTCCCCGTGTCGTTCCCTGTGCCGTTACCCGTCTTGTTCCCCGTGTCGTTACCCGTGTCGTTCCCCGTGTCGTTCCCCGTGTTGTTCCCCGTGTCGTTCCCCGTGTCGTTCCCCGTGTTGTCCCCCGTGTCGTTCCCCGTGTCGTTCCCCGTGTCGTTACCCGTCTTGTTCCCCGTGTTGTCCTCCGTGTCGTTCCCCGTGTCGTTCCCCGTGTCGTTCCCCGTGTTGTTCCCCGTGTTGTTCCCCGTGTTGTTCCCCTATCGTTCCCCGTGTCGTTCCCCGTGTCGTTCCCCGTGTCGTTCTCCGTGTTGTTCCCCGTGTCGTTCCCCGTGTTGTTCCCCGTGTTGAAACAGAGCCACGAGACGCGGTCGCGTCCATGTGCGAATGCCATGCAAGTCACGTTAATGCCGCTCATCATCATCCACTGCTGGACGAAAGCCACTCCGGTGTCATCAGTCACATTCCTGTGATTATATATACAGATCATCATTAATAATTATACAAGTTTCATGGATCATTAGGACGCCCAAACGTCCTCTTCGATAACGCACTTCGATCTTATCGAACCTATTTTCCATGCTTTAAGTAGACGATTCAAATAATTGACTGATGTCCAATCTACGCATGATTCGGGATTGCAATTTAATTTTGAGAATCGATTGTTTTTATTTTTTTCTTGTCTCATTTTTGGAAATAATTTAAATCCCGCACACACAATGCTACGCACGTACATTTTTCTCTGGATTATGACCGCATTGACAGATTTGTGTAACTTTGACACTGAGACTAATCTCACATTAATCTGGAGAATACGCTAGCACGACTCGAAGAACCGATTTCAATCGTCGCCGCACTGCACCGTCACAAGCCTGACACCGACCAAACAGCGATCGCTTGGCTAAACAGAAACAAAAAAAACATCCCCCCGTCGTCCCCCAGTTTTCCATCGTAGGTTCTCCCCGGAGTGTGCGCGCTTGCCACAGCGGCGCGCGAAGGAGCCAGGGCGGCGGCTACATGCCGCCCATCCGCGTGCAGCCGCGGACTCCGCCACCGCCGCCACCGCCGCCCACGCTGCACGCGCGCGAGTGGATCGAGTGCCCGGGGAGCGCCGTCCACAGCGAGAAGAGCGCGTGGGGCGACACCGCGTGCCTCTGGCTGGCCATCGTCGCCACCGTGGGGAACATCCTGGTGGTGGCCGTCGTGTACGCCTGCAGCTTCTACGAAGTCTAGAGACGCTCTCAGAGACCACGCGAGCTCAGCCGACGAGGGCAGCTGCTTTGTCCGCTCCCGAGCGAGTAGCTTGCGCGACAACAAGTCAACTAGACAGCGTGTTCAGGATACTTCGAAGCAATCGTGGTTTCTCAAATTTTGCGACGTGATAAAATACGTGGCCACGTATCGCAGAGGGGATTGCGCAATAGTCGAGAGTGTCTATTACAGTTGCGCAACTGCCTGTGGCTGGTTGCCGAGACGTCTGCAAATAAGAAATTCAATTTGCATTCAACCTATCGCTCACGTGTGGTCCCGGTTTTCAACCTGGCACCGGCACTTGTCCCGCGGTGGCCGCATTCAGATTCTTCCAGTCTGAATGAATATTCTGATTCAGCCTCGACACCCTGTGACAACGTGGTTTGATGTAATACGATCTCTAAACTGGATCAGGGACCTCTGCATGCAACGTTAGTCCTCCTATAATATGCAGGAGAACTCCTGCGTAGACTTTCACGATCAATATTAAGATTCATAATTCGTCTTTATTGAGTTATATCGTGTGGGTATTTCAGGTAGAGCTTTGCACCCTACCCCGTCCGAGACGGCTAATCAAATCAAGTTATCACCTGGACAAATTTGACAATTTTGTCCGACGTTTTGCTGTTGACTACAACCAGCATTATCAGGAACTGAATTCAGCTCAGTTTAACACGTAGGCTTTCGCGACCAGTTTTATTAATAATAAAGGTTTTTGGGTTAGATCGCGTTATTTGTAAATGTGTCGTAACCCTCCACTACCCGACACGGCCAATCAGGAAGAAATGTGTCACGTTGACAAAAGACAATTAGTTCACTACAACACCGGTGTGTTGAAGAGTGAATCCACAATATTTACACTTTGAGTAGTACAACGTTTCGCTGGCAATTACATCCAGCATCATCGGGCGATTTTCCAGAATAGTGAAGCAATCCACCTGGTTGCGGTCTTGTGTATTTTACTGATTGGCCGTGTCGGGTGGTGGAGGGTTGCAACACATTTATAAATAACGCGATCTAACCCAAAAACTTTTATTATGAATTCAGCTCCCAGCACATGAAGCGAAATAGACATCACACTGAATCGCATCCAATAAAACTCAAAAAGACATGAGAAAGCTGTACAGAACAACTGCTAAAAAGTACACAGTGGACAACATCGAGAGGATTGCGCAATAGTAATAAGCCTGAGTAAAACGTGAAAGTGTATATAGCAGTATAGGTAGTCAGAGATGGAAACATACAATGCAAATGTCCGCTAAACCAATTGGCCATGTACTTGTTTATGTATTAAATGCCATACCCAATTTCTCACATTTACAATGTCACGCATATGATGGCTTTATCCAACGATGCATGGATTTGTACTACAACGTGCCAATGTACAGGGTGCTTCAAAAAATGTTAACACTTACATGGGACTATCGTTTTTCAATGGAAAAAGAAAGGATAATACACTGCAACGTGATAACAAATGTAATGTTAATAGCTTCAACAAGTCAAAGAATCTCATCCACTTGTTCGCCATCATCGTCAACAGATGCCTGGAATCTCCTCGAGGTGGTCTCCAGAGCCTGGAGGTACATTTCTTGTGGTATTGTTGCAAATTCTCAGAAGTGTTTAAACATTTGTAAAGCACGCTGCATATACGGTGCAATGTCACATACCCGCCTCTTGCCCAATTAACCGCCCACACCCAGTAAACTTCTTGTGCACAGGTTAACCGTTATTTGCTATAGATGTTCACAAATCTGACCTTTTCACGTGCAGCAATGTGTTCTTAATTGCGTGTAAATGTTGCTTACTTCTTAACTACAGTAAAGCATTTTCCAAAGCAGTTTGTGCTCTGTTTCTGTCAATTACTTACTTGTACACGACGCAGCTGTCACTTTCTATAGCTCTCTCACATCAGATATCAGCTGTCACTTTCTAAAGTTCTCTCACATCAGATATCTGTTGTCAGTTTCTATAGTTCTCTCACATCAGATATCAGCTGTCACTTTCTAAAGTTCTCTCACATCAGATATCTGCTGCTGATGTATAGGTTATTCCTCAAAGAGTTACACGACGTGCAACGTTTAACTCAAACTATTCAAACATAACGCGTCCTGATTCACACGTTGGTGAATGTTTCCGTCATCAATTTTTTGGCGAAAGCGTACTGATATCTCCACGACTGACAACAATTATGGCGCTGAGTTCGGGCTACTTTGTGGAGATGCGAAATTGGCTCTTTCAGGTAAATTTTCCCTGGGACGGTTTATTCAAACTGTCCGGTGTGTTTTACAATGTCCCGCATGTTGTTTTGGCACGATGTCCACACGTTTCACCCCACCATGTCCACACGTTTCACCCCACCATGTCCACACGTTTCACTCCACCATGTCCATACGTTTCACTCCACCATGTCCACACGTTTCACCCCACCATGTCCACACGTTTCACCCCACCATGTCCACACGTTTCACCCCACGATGTCCACACGTTTCACTCCACCATGTCCACACGTTTCACCCCACCATGTCCACACGTTTGACCCCACCATGTCCACACATTTCACCCCACCATGTCCACACGTTTCACCCCACCATGTCCACACGTTTCACTCCACCATGTCCACACGTCTCACCCCACCATGTCCACACATTTCACTCCACCATGTCCACACGTTTCACCCCACCATGTCCACACATTTCACTCCACCATGTCCACACGTTTCACTCCACGATGTCCACACGTCTCACGCCACCATGTCCACACGTTTCACCCCACCATGTCCACACGTTTCCTCCCAAGTGCTGGGGGGAGCTTCAGAATCGCGGGGAAGTTTCCGTTTCTACAGAAACTTCCAGACAAGTGGAGCAAAACGGCCGACATCACGCCGGCCACGCCGGCCGACATCACGCCTAAACACCATGCACCTCAACTTGAAAACATATCAAAGAACTATCCAGCACAAGCACGAAAAAAAACGACGCCATTGTTCTGATAAGCGTCTGCCCGTTTTTAGTCATTCGAGTCTACATTGGTAAAAGGCTAAACGCATTCTAACACGGCTGTGCAGGATTTGCACCCTTCCGCTACAGCAGAGTGCCGGGCCAAGGACGCTTCTATCTATACGCACCGTGTGAGACGGCACTCTGCCGAAGGCAAGAACATCTCAGTTCATGGGGCGGCTGAGGGTTCCTCCTCATCCGATGAGGAACGGTTTTTAGAACATTCTCTCCCCGGGGTACCTCTCGCACTTCAGGGTTTATTTTATCGCCACGGCTCCGATCCGAGGAGCGTGTACACATTTGCCGAAGCTGTGAGTATGGGCAAAGACATTACGGGTTTCCCCGTGGCGTTCTAACACCCTGCCTTGGCATGGAACACGAGCACAAGTTGGCCCGTTAAGGCTTCCAGGACAAAGTGGTTTGTTCTTTGAGGGAAACAGCACACTTTGGGGTGCACGCGCAGTGCACGGCGATGCCTTAGCGCAATGGCACGCACTCTTGCTCGAGACACTTTGCCATCCACGCGTCGCCCATTGGTTCTCACGGCGCGGCAGGTCACACAAAGGTGGACGCTTCTTGAAGGCCCCCTGCGTCTGTCCACACAGCGGTGCAGACGGCCACACCGCAGCCGATAGGGTGCGTGTGATGGGCTAAAGCGTCGGGACTCTCACCTCTTCCAAACCGTCTGCCCAGGGGCTCACTAGAGCTCAGTCGAATGGAGACCCCACTGCTAGCAGTGGTGTGAGCAAGCACTTTCAGGGCTGTACCTTTTTTTCTTTACATTTCGGTACATGATGAGCAAAGACACATTTTGAGTTTGAAAATTCAGTCTACTGGCCTTCGGCACTAATGTTATGATGCAACAATTATGCCGTACTGCCAGTCAAGAGGTAATGTGACCAAAAAGTCACCATTTTTGTGCTCTGTAATGTCTTTTTTTGTCAGAAAGGAGGCCCCAGACTGTTCCTGCCAACGCCCAAGCAGGGGCTCTCTCCCATCACGCACAATTTCCCTTGATTGTATTTCCTCTTCTGCATTGCACTTACAAAAGTGTTATCTTGTTGGCTTTGTTAATTTAGCAAACAATTCTGCCATGTATTGTCGTCAGCTGATATATTTCAAGGCTTTTAAAATATTTCTAATGACACGATTACAGATTGTACTGTTCCTCATTCCCAAGAACCACAAACGAAATGTATGTTACCTTCCCAGAAAGCCTACAATATAATTAGTTTACAATGCCCGTTTAATTTTCGTGTAACGTGCTTCCATCATATTCTCACGATCCCCTTGATATGTCTATTGCTCGAAAGTGATTGTGAATCATGACAAGAGGACACAATGCCCTATGATGATGACATAGCTTTGCAACAGAAGGTGCGCTTTGGGAATTTTCTGCACAAATTACCAAGTGCTTGAGGGTATTAACCACTGGATCTCTTTAAATTGGCCAAAAGGCATCGTAGCCTATGACAAAAATCGAACGGAAAGGACCCGTTACTCTTACAGCCTCAGAAACTAAGCAGCTTTGAGCCTACACAGTGCTTGGGTGAGCAACCGCCATGCATAGCAGGTGATATCGGCTGTGAAAATGTGGTGGGCAGCAGGAAACAATGCACCAGATCCATTATTCTGTTAATTCTATGTTGCCATGCGATTGCTCACATCACCTTCACCGTTCCGATCTGAAAGTGTGAAGTACGGAAAAAATACACCACGTAAGCCTCACGGCATGGCAAAGGCCCTCGTCCAGTTGAGTTGTCGCAATATCATTTTTCACCATGCAATAATCGGGTAAATATGCCACTGTTGGCCCAACGTTTCACGTCAACTGGGACAATATGCATTCTCACGATATGGAGATTACCGCGATCTAAGTTTCCAACTTTGTAATCGAGTTTTGCATGTTAAACTATTTTTCTGTGTGCTTCGTTGTAATTCCCATTCAATTAAAGATCACGAAAGGAGTACTCAACCCGCAGTTTACTCAACATAAGCACGCCATGAATAATTTAAACTTTACAACCGATAATGCTTACACTGTAATGTATTGCTGTCAGTTACAGAATAAATAATGAAACGATTAATTTTCCAAGACACATGATGATATATTTATTGAATGTTAATTTTACAATTTTTATGTAATTATAAAATATAACCTGTACTGCACTTAAGTAGCTATTTGTAAAAAATATTTGTGAAAAAAATCAATAAATGTTTTAACTTACCAAAAGATGTCCCATTGCGACTTAGAGCCTGATTGCATTTCTCCAGGTGGTTAGGCACTTTCCTTTAATTGAATATGTACGGCATATATTATTCATGGTGACTGACAAACTCTAAATAAAGCTCTTAATGGAAGTACAGTCATTATTGTTTATGCTGTATGTCTCATGTGTGGATGTGTAAGTGGTGATGGCCAGTTCTAGAAGGCGTCCTGTTTCGTAGCCAGCAATTCTTAGCACGCCCCCTGCTCTGCTCCTCTGCCATCTCAACGGGCCCATGGTTGGAGGATCTGGGGCTGCTTGGGATTGCAGGGCCATGGTTCAGGTGCGTCACGGTGTGTTTGACCATACTTGACCATGCCAGTCGATGTGGTTTGAAAAGAACAGACTACCTTGACTGGTGCGGGTGCCCCTATCCATTACAGCCCCTCAGCTCTACAGCTCTCAAGCCTCGTCATCCTGGAAAGGCTCGTGCTCCACTGAAGAGTTCAATAAATTAACAAAACAAAGGCGAGTTGACAGATCCTGAAATATCACATTACAGGAAGCTACTGTAAAGCTAGAACACCATGTGGATAACCAGAATGTCTAGGATGTGTGTGTAGATCTGAGAAACATATTAAAAGGAGACCTATTTATACATCTGTCACACGAGATGTCGGAGTGCATATTTTATTTATTTTATTAACCTTTCACTGCGAGAAGAGAACGCCAAGGAAATCACTGTCACTTTAATCTCACTGGGGGTTTCGCACCGACTCAAATCAACACTCAGTAGAGCTTCCCTGCACCAACAGATGCAAGGGGATACTAGACACACACAGCAGTCTGCAAAAGGTATGTACGTACGAAGAGCAATTGCATACTCCTGATATCACCATGATACCCAAACTACTAAAGATGACAGCCATGCGGTAATTAACTACAGCATATGGGTAGGGGTGCGGAGAGAGAGAGACGGTGAGTGGGTGGAGATAATGAGGGGATAGGGACAGTGCGTGGCCAGGTGGTCACCACGGATCATTGCAGGAGGAAACCATGGGGGGATGTTCGGGATTGGCTGAGACGGTTTGGGAAAGAAGGCGTGGCCAGGGGCGGGGCGAGGCGAGGGGCGGGGCGAGGCCACGCCGGGGGGATGTAAGGCAGAGGCTGAGAGAGCTCGGGGCTGCCCTGGGATCGGGATGGACTGTCTCTATGCCGCCGCTGTCTTCGGGCCGTCGATGCTTGGGTGCTGTCCTAGCCCAAGTATCTGTTGTTATCCTAGCCCAAGTACTGTATAATAGTCATAGCTAAGTACTGTAGGATACGAGAGTATGTTATCTGCGCGACGCGCCCGAATAAAGAAGGCAGAAGTTGTCCGAGAGTCATGACATATGTATGTGTAGTGATATAAAAGGCATCACTAGAGGGCAGCGACAATACCAAGTGAAGAGTGGCACTGTAGCGGCGGAGCCTCTCTCTAGCACCGGGGTGTGGATGCCATGGAAGGACTCTCTAGGGGGCACAGCCCTGGCAACGGTGAGAGAGAGGGCAGGCGAGGACATGACACTTTTGGTGAGCCCGGGAGGGCACGTGACCGGACGAGGTGGAAGGGGCACCCCCCCAAAGGGTCACGTGATGGAGAACCAGAGCCCTCGAGAAGAATCTGGAATGGAGCGTGGCCAGGGACGGAGCCCGGCCACACTGGGGCGGATAAAAGCCCGGTGCGGGGAAGCAGGAAGGGCTGTCCCTGGGAATGGAATCCGCCAGCCAAGTCTTCTTCGGTCTTCGATGTTCGGGCGTCGAACAAGCCATCGGGAGCCGGGCAGTGTGTTAGCTGGCCCGGCCGATTATATAGTATTCCCGTGTGTGGTTATGTAGTTAACTGTTTCAAGTTTAAAGTTTCATTTATTAGGTATAGCCCTGTGAGCCATGCGGCTCTTAAGTCGGGTGCAACCGCAACAAACTAAATTTGAACACAGAACATCTTAAAGCGACAACGCGTAATAGAAACATCCTGGAATAAACCAGCAAATATTCCACAAAAAAAACTTGTTAAAACGCTGTGTGCAAAAATCAATGTGGTGCAAGCCAACAACAACAACAACCATAAGACAATTTAGATTAAAACTATGTTTTCGAATCACCAAAATAAAGCTGTAAAAACAATGTAACAACAGTAATCATAGGAACTGTGATTTTAAATTTAACAATAAACGATATACATAACGCGTACGACAAAAAACTGCAGCCATAGCTGGCAGCACGACACTCCCAGTGTATGATGTGTGAGTGAGTCAGCAGCAGAGTGAGTGAGTGCATGATGTGCGAGTCAGCGTATGATGTGTGAGCGAGTGTATGATGTGCGAGTCAGCGTATGATGAGTGAGTCAGCGTATGATGTGTTAGTCAGCGCATGATGAGTGAGTCAGTGTATGATGTGTGAGTCAGCATCAGCGTGAGTGAGTGTCTGATGTGTGAGTCAGTGCATGATGTATTAGTGAGCGCATGATGAGTGAGTCAGTGTATGATGTGTGAGCGAGTCAGCGGCAGTGTGAGTGAGTGTATGATGTGTGAGTCAGCGTATGATGTGTGAGTGAGTCAGCGGCAGTGTGAGTGAGTGTATGATGTGCAAATGATACAAGCACACGATGAGTGAACCTGTGTATGATGAGTTAATGGGTCAGTGGTTGCGCGAGTGTATGATGTGTGAGTAAGTGCATGGTGTGAGTGAGTTAGTGCATGATGTGAGTCAGTGCATGGTGTGAGTGAGTCAGTGTATGATGTTGAGTGAGTCAGTGTATGATGTGTGAGTGAGTCAGTGCATGGTGTGTGAGTGAGTCAGTGTATGATGTGTGAGTGAGTCAGTGTATGATGTGTGAGTGAGTCAGTGTATGATGTGTGAGTGAGTCAGTGTATCATGTGTGAGTGAGTCAGTGCATGGTGTGTGAGTGAGTCAGTGTATGATGTGTGAGTGAGTCAGTGTATGATGTGTGAGTGAGTCAGTGTATGATGTGTGAGTGAGTCAGTGTATTATGTGTGAGTGAGTCAGTGCATGGTGTGTGAGTGAGTCAGTGTATGATGTGTGAGTGAGTCAGTGTATGATGTGTGAGTGAGTCAGTGTATGATGTGTGAGTGAGTCAGTGTATGATGTGTGAGTGAGTCAGTGTATGATGTGTGAGTGAGTCAGCGTATGATGTGTGAGTGAGTCAGTGCATGGTGTGTGAGTGAGTCAGTGTATGATGTGTGAGTGAGTCAGTGCATGATGTGTGAGTGAGTCAGTGTATGATGTGTGAGTGAGTTGGTGTATGATGTGTGAGTGAGTCAGTGTATGATGTGTGAGTGAGTCAGTGCATGATGTGTGAGTGAGTCAGTGCATGATGTGTGAGTCAGTGTATGATGTGTGAGTGAGTCAGTGTATGATGTGTGAGTGAGTTAGTGTATGATGTGTGAGTGAGTCAGCGTATGATGTGCGAGTGAGTCAGCGTATGATGTGTGAGTGAGTCAGTGCATGGTGTGTGAGTGAGTCAGTGTATGATGTGTGAGTGAGTCAGCGTATGATGTGTGAGTGAGTCAGTGCATGGTGTGTGAGTGAGTCAGTGTATGATGTGTGAGTAAGTCAGTGCATGATGTGTGAGTGAGTCAGTGTATGATGTGTGAGTGCGTTGGTCTATGATGTGTGAGTGAGTCAGTGTATGATGTGTGAGTGAGTCAGTGTATGATGTGTGAGTGAGTC
Organism: Petromyzon marinus; assembly: GCF_048934315.1. NCBI lineage: Eukaryota > Metazoa > Chordata > Hyperoartia > Petromyzontiformes > Petromyzontidae > Petromyzon > Petromyzon marinus. The sequence goes on along the minus strand of NC_133683.1, from coordinate 22,697,657 downwards.
AGTGCATGATGTGTGAGTGAGTCAGTGTATGATGTGTGAGTGAGTCAGTGTATGATGTGTGAGTGAGTCAGTGTATGATGTGTGAATGAGTCAGTGTATGATGTGTGAGCGAGTCAGTGCATGATGTGTGAGTGAGTCAGTGTATGATGTGTGAGTGAGTCAGTGTATGATGCGTGAATGAGTCAGTGTATGATGTGTGAGTGAGTCAGTGTATGATGTGTGAGTGAGTCAGTGTATGATACGTGAATGAGTCAGTGTATGATGTGTGAGTGAGTCAGTGTATGATGTGTGAATGAGTCAGTGTATGATGTGTGAGTGAGTCAGTGTATGATGCGTGAATGAGTCAGTGTATGATGTGTGAGTGAGTCAGTGTATGATGTGTGAATGAGTCAGTGTATGATGTGTGAGTGAGTCAGTGTATGATGCGTGAATGAGGCAGTGTATGATGTGTGAGTGAGTCAGTGTATGATGCGTGAATGAGTCAGTGTATGATGTGTGAGTGAGTCAGTGTATGATGTGTGAATGAGTCAGTGTATGATGTGTGAGTGAGTCAGTGTATGATGTGTGAATGAGTCAGTGTATTATGAGTGAGTCAGTGTATGATGTGTGAATGAGTCAGTGTATGATGCGTGCATGAGTCAGTGTATGGTGTGTGAGTGAGTCAGTGTATGATGTGTGAGTCAGTGTATGATGTGTGAATGAGTCAGTGTATGATGTGTGAGTGAGTCAGTGTATGATGCGTGAATGAGTCAGTGTATGATGCGTGAATGAGCCAGTGTATGATGTGTGAGTGAGTCAGTGTATGATGTGTGAGTGAGTCAGTGTATGATGTGTGAGTGAGTCAGTGTATGATGAGTGAGTCAGTGTATGATGTGTGAGTGAGTCAGTTTATGATGTGTGAGTGAGTCAGTGTATGATGCGTGAGTGAGTCAGTGTATGATGTGTGAGTGAGTCAGTGTATGATGCGTGAGTGAATCAGTGTATGATGTGTGAGTGAGTCAGTGTATGATGAGTGAGTCAGTGTATGATGTGTGAGTGAGTCAGTTTATGATGTGTGAGTGAGTCAGTGTATGATGTGTGAGTGAGTCAGTGTATGATGAGTGAGTCAGTGTATGATGTGTGAGTGAGTCAGTTTATGATGTGTGAATGAGTCAATGTATGATGTGTGAGTGAGTCAGTGTATGATGTGTGAGTGAGTCAGTGTATGATGTGTGAGTGAGTCAGTGTATGATGTGTGAATGAGTCAATGTCGGCTCCCTCTGCTCGCGCTGTCCCCCCCCCCCCGGCTCCGTCGCCCCCCCCCCCCCGGCTCCATCAGCCCCCCCCCCCGGCTCCGTCGGCCCCCCTTCCCGGCTCTATCGGCCCCCCCTGGCTTCGTCGGCACCCCCGGCCTCCCCGGTTCCGTCGGCCTCCTCACAAACGGCCCCCTCCAGCCGCTGCCGGGAGCACCCCGGGAGCACCCTGGGAGCACCCTGGGAGCACCCCGGGAGCACCCCGGGCGCACCCCGGGAGCACCCCGGGAGCACCCTGGGAGCACCCCGGGAGCACCCCGGGAGCACCCCGGGAGCACCCTGGGAGCGCGCTCGCCTCAGGCGGCCATCTTGCTAAGCCGGCACGGCCTTCATAGGGTGGGTGGCCAGCACCACGCCAGACCGCCTTTGTCTTCCCAGTGGCGATCTTGTTACACATCGCACCAGGTACTCATTCGAGACCGAGTCGACATTGGGGAGGACCAGGACCGGGTTGCCGGGTCCGTAGCGCAGCGCGCTAACCGCTGCGCCACCCCTCCCCACCGCAGCCCCCACTCACCCACGAGTCCCCCCCAGCGCCTATAATGAGTGGTGGTCACCACCCTTTATCAGAATCCCGTGTGTGGTTATGTAGTTACCCCGTTGGGTCCGGAATAAACGTGTTGCCTCCACGTTTGAGCGTGCGCCAATTGAGCCCACTACATATGGATAATTGAGCAATGTTGAATAATGTAAAACTAGGTTGAATAAAATATGTTGGATGCCCTTAAGTCTATCTATGAAGAAGTATGTCGCACAGTACATCAGAGGCGGATCTAAGACCTTTCTTGGAGGGTTGGGGGAGGGACATCCTATATTAATATAGGGCCCTATATTAATACATTGAACATTTGTTGTATTTTATACCGTAAATATCAATAACTACCATTTCAGGGTCTCAATGGTGGAGGGGTGGGGTAGGGGGGCAATGGCGCCCCTGGCAGTGGAACATTCCTATAAATGATCATCTCTTATTAAAATAAATTATCATTTTAAGACAGTCTGTCCAAAATCATCCTTGCAGCCTGTGCAAAGAGACAACAGCACACCCCTACATGCTGTACCATTAAACTTCCATTCAAGCACCATACTGCAATTACCAACAAGTCTACATTTAAACACCAATTACAGTTTTTGAAAGCTGCTAAAAATGAATCCGAGTAACTTGCTTGCGTCGGCACTGGAGCACCGTCAAACTCTGTCTGCTTATAGCCAGAACTAATGAACAAAGGGGTTATTTTTAAATGAGGGACGACAAGAGGCAGATTCCAGACGAAATTAAATCGTTAAATTGGCTGACCGGTTTTAGCGAAATGCACAGCGAGGCTGGGCATCACGTTGAGGACCCTGACACTTCTCGGTCGCGATCGCCACCCTGACAAAACGGAGCACGCGGCGCACTCCGCTGGTTGCTAAAAACTGGGCTAGAGCCCCGTGGACTTGCCGCGAGCCAATCCGTAGCTTCCCCCCCCCCCCCTCTCTTCTATATATATATTTTGACATATTGCAGCAGGAATAATGAGACACAAAAAAATAAACTCCAAATCCAGCGGCGGAGACTCCCGCTGCCCGCACCTGGTTGCACGCTTGGCCTAAATTTCGGGGCGAGCTTTGGGCAACGGAGCAGGCGAATGAAAGGACGCCCGTCTGGACACGCGCGCCCCACCGCTCCATGTTGCGTGGGTGGGGGGCAATGAAGACACCCTGAAAACCCAGCACAGCATTTGTGACCAGCACCATGGATTTTTCGTATTTATCATTACACGTAAGTTGAGTTTTTGCTTCTTCCACCAGCACTGATATATCGTCTTAATATATCACCCGAAGCAGTAGAAATGACTACAAGTGTATAATTACCTGTTGTACTATTGTATAGTTTATTGTGTTTCTGTAGACCCATCTACTGCGTATGCATGTATATGTTAATGCCGATATAGATCATATACAGCCAGAAATACAATGCAATGTATACGTTTATGTACAGATGTGCGTGAAAATATATTTAAACACAGTGGCAGAATGACAACTCACAATTATTAGGCTCCTGTTAAAATCCCGGCTGGGCGGTCTACTCAGCTCATCATCCTCTAGGGTTGATAAAGTGACTATCACTTTGTGAGCGGTTAACAGCGGTCGTCTTATAGAAAAGAGGCTCAAAGGCAAAGGAACGTTAAAAATGTTCAACCGCTGGTTTATGGTCACTTGACAAAAAGTGCCACCCTGTTGCTAATTTGAGCAGTGAGACACTATGATTCGCATTATTCATTATTGACATAGATGGCTACACAGCTTGAAAATACTGCAGGAGATGCAGACTTAGTGCAGTTAATGAAGGTGAAATGGGATCAAACTTATTAAACGAAGGAGAGGACAAGAGTAGGATGGAGGGCCGTTGGACCATTGAACATGATAATGATAAGAAGCCCACGGATGTTTCTGAATAATAAATATTTCACTCCGTGCATTACCAGCATCACGACACGTGGATCAGAATTATAGTCACTACAAGCTGAGCAGTGCACAAAGAGGCATGTCGGGATGCATGCTTGGAATTAGCCTGAGAGACTAGAACAGGAATACATGCAGCGGGGAACAAACCCAACCAGAGACATCATGTTGATACATTTTAAAGTGGGTTCTTGGACAGAACACATCATAGAAAGTGATGATGTTCGATGAGATTAGTGACAGAATTGCAGCCAAAGGAGAGAATGTGGTCGAAAGTGCAACCTTTGCAGAGATGGCGCGATGAGATCAGTTAAGGTGCAGGAGTGAGATGAACGCATCATCACTGAACCATGAGAGATGGTGAGAGTGTGGGGATGCCTTCATCCAGCAGTGAATTGTTGCTGCTACTGGCGATGATAGATGGTTCACCCTGTTAATTGTGCTGATAACAGTCAGTGTTTTGATGGCTTGCACAGATACCTGTGCTGCACACATAGTTTCAAAGTAGGAATTCATCTCGTCACATTGGAAATGTGAGAAATGCAATTCAAGTTAAAGGAAAAACATTTTCTCTGCACAAAATAAAAAATGTGTACTGGGAAATTGCTGAGTATTGTATAGTTAACAATTTCCAATAATTCACAATGCTTGTAAGTTCCCGTGTACCTGAGATTATCCGACAGTGGGTATACAACAGAGATACCTAAACAGTTGCATAAACAGTACTTCAGAGTAAACATACGTGGATTTTATTTACCTTACTTTAGCGACGTGTCCACAATTTTCTGATTTAAATAAAAAAAATTGGGGCCTCGATAAGAAACAGCGGACCGATTCGAAAGCTCCCATGACGTCAATCACCAACGAAGATCAAGTCCGCTCTATTCTCAACGAAAGTGGTGTCACGTGGCGTCGGGGAACGTCACTTTTGTTAGTACGAGGACACGCCAAGTTGTTACATGGTGTGAACGAGACCAAACATTTGCAGAACAGACTTTTTACCGAAATACCTAACAAAAAAATCTCGAAAATCTTACTTTTTTTTTCAACATCCAAAACTTATATCGACGATATGATATGCGGTACATCTTATTTCAAATAACAAAACTGTCAAAGCGTTCACCCAAAGAACCAACAGGCTAATTGTGGTAAATACTCTTAATAACTGGAGTGGATTAAGGTTGAGAGAGCATGGCAGCGTTAATTCACAGTGAAGTAGCACAAGATGTGCACATGAAGTAAGAAATTAAAATAAATAGCAACACAATCTATATTCAGAACGACACTATATGACACTATCTAAAGCGATACATAATCAAACTCTATCTTGGCTATGTATGTTTACATTATTTTGCACCGTACGTATCTAACCATGCGAACGGAGCTATAAATCGCGATGTGTACAAATGAACACTCTAAACACCGCACGCCAAGTCATCCTATGTCGACTCTTCTGTTATTCACGTGGACGCGTATCTCTATTTCCCGCACGGTATGGCAATGTTCCGCGTTTGGCGCCCTCTCTCTCCTCTCTCCTGCAGGTTGTCTTCAACCCTGAACGTGCTGGTCTTTAGATGCTAGCTTACTCTTAACCTCTGCGTGGCCAGGGCCAGGTGCTGCCTGCAGTGCTAATCAGGCCGTGTTGAGCCTGCTCTGTCCATCAATGGACAGTAGTCGACCTTGTGTCGCTCACTGCTGGCCCCACCACGAACACGCCCAAAACCAGGTGTGCATGCACCGTTTGTATCCACCCCCTTCCCCTTTCCTTCGGACCTTCTCAGTCGGTTCAAAACAATTCCGGGCGCTCGCACGTACACTTTGTGAACGGCGTCAGGCTGTTTGCCACTTTCGTCAAATCCCTGTCTTTGCATGCGTAATGACAGGGTGCCATCTGGTGGCCAGGAGGGGTCAACACGAGCATGGGTGCATGATATAATAGCCAACTAGAAGGGGGGCGTAACTGGGTTCAAGGTAAAAGGTGAGGTCATTCAGGAAGCTCCGGGAACCTGCTCGAAGGTTCTAGAAGGGGGCGTGGCCGGAGGCGGAGCCTGGCCACGCCAGGAAGTATATAAGGGGGACGTGACCGAAGGTTCATGGCTGCCGTGGGGTCCGGGCCTTGGCTGCCATCACTGTCTTCACCGTCATCTCTCTCTTCATCGTCCGGCCGCGTGGCCGATCCTCTGCACGGCTCCCATCGTCATCACCGCTATATTAATCAGCCAGCTATAGAGTTAGACGCCGACGATGGGGCTGTGTAGATGGGTCAGCTATGCGTAGCCGTGTATGTATATTTGTCGCCCAGTGATCGTGCCTGAAATGTGAGAATAAATAAGAAGCCCTCTACACGTTGTGTCTCGGAAGTCGCTCACTACACTTGTACCACCTGCCAAATCTCTTTGCAGCCCGGGTAGACATTATGGTGCCACCGATACAATATGTCTATAAACAGTACTGTACATCTAAATTCGCTCACGCTCATAAATTTATCGAACTTCTGTGTGGCCACCTTCTGATTTGCTTCCCTCTCCCCACGCCCTTTCAAACCAGACGCGGTTCTGCTTGCTCCTTCCCTCTGTCTCCCTCACTTCCCTCCCCTCTCATCATCCTCCTCTCATCTCCGATATCTTGGCCCAGTCATTCCTTCTCCCCCCTCTTCCTAGCCGGTGCTCATTTTTTCTTCCTGGTGTTCATCTTGAGCCATGCCCTCCTATTTGTCTGTCACGTAGATTTTTGTTCTTTTTTGTTATTTTCTTTCAACCTATCTACGTGACTTTACCGAAAGACCCAACGAATATGAATTCCTGCAGTCACAAAAGCTTCAATTCAAGTTTTATACTCGGTGGGAATTGTTCGTTGGCAGAGGGCCACTAATTCACGGTAGAGCACTGTTTTGGCCAATCCAAAATTTGTAAGGACATGAATAAAGCTGATTTTCCTTCAGATGAATGCGCGTTAAATTGCCGCATTGGACACATCCATCAGTAGGGGATGATTGGAGAATTTGATTGTAATGTGCCAGACATGGGGGCCTGCCAAAGGCTGTGTCCAAATCACATGATGGGTTCAAGCTGGCAGATCCTTTTATTCTTTTAAGAAACATTCTCACGATAAAAGGGGCATCAGATGGGTAGAGCGGTAAAACCCAGGCATTCTACAATTCATATGGTGGGAATCCACCAGCCCATGCTAGTGGATACATTTTGGCTCTAAAAGTAAGACCTACTTGCCGATTGAGAAGCAGAATGGAGATGTGGATTTCTACTATTTTGAAAAACGAGGATTGAGATAATAGATTATTGGAGATAGATCACTGAAATAGAAAGGGCATAAGGACAAACAGAGAGCAGGAAAGAACTGAGGCAGAGGGTAGACAGATGCAGAGATACACGGTGAGCGAGAGACAGATGTGGCGATGATAATTAATGACAAAGGCAACAGCAATAATAATTTAGATTTAAAGCTTTCGTGACTGCAGGGATTCATATTCTTGGTTCTTTCGGTAAAGTCACGTAGAAGGGAAACAATAAAATAATAAAAATATAAAACAATAAAATTCTCACGATGTTTCGACTGCAACACAAGCAATCATCATCAGCTGTTAAACCCACCGCAAAAAAAATTGAAGTGGCGTTTTTTTTAACGTTAGCACCACGGAGAGCGATTTGGCAGTTATTCAGATGGACGAGTCCATCTATGCTCGGAAAAGAGGAGGGGGGAGACGAAAAATAATGGATGCGGTCTGAAAGCCACCTTAAGCGTGATCAATCAATAAAGACCCGAAATGGTTTATCAAATCCTTCCAATGATTGCTAAGCCAGAATCCATCTTCTCGGTTGAAATTGTCTCTGTGTTTGTATATGTGGATAGCCTTATGAACGATCTGCCATGGCAGATCACTGTTATAATTCAGTAGGCTCACATGACATTGACTTCTCCAAGACAGAGGTTATCTGCAAGCCATCTGGCTACCATGAGAGATTCGTTCATGAGGCTTTCCACATATACAAACACAGAGACAATTTCAACCGAGAAGATGGATTCTGGCTTAGCAATCATTGGAAGGATTTGATAAACCATTTCGGATCTTAATTGATTGTTCACGCTTACGGTGGCTATCAGTCCGCATCCATTATTTTTGTCTCCCCCCTCCTCTTTTCCGAACATAGATGAACTCGTCCATCTGAATAACTGCCCAATCGCTCTCCGTGGTGCTAACGTCAAAAAACACCGCCACTTTTTTCAATTTTTCTTGCTGTGGTTTTCACACCTGATGATGATTGCTTGTGTTGCAGTCGAAACGTCGTGAGAATTTTATTGTTTTGTATTTTTATTATTTCATTGTTTCCCTTCTACGTGACTTCACCGAAAGAACCAAGAATATATAGCAATAATAATGTTTAACCTTCCTTTCCATGTCTCATGGAACCAATGCACTGCTAGAAATGTTAGAGGGCATGAAGTAAACATATAAATCTAATATGAAGCATCGAATTGTTGGGACATTGTAATATTATTTAATACAGATGAATGCAATTTATTATTATTCATAGTATTTTAATTTTATCTCACTGGGATGCAACTTCGCGCATATCAAGACTGCGTGCCCACATCCTGGCTGAGGTTGTCTCAGCCCTTCGTGTGAACCCCTGTGGGGTTGATGACACAAGCAACATGTTACAAGAAGTCAACGGAGTTTATCTCATGGGAGGAGCGGTCCTGCAAGATACATTTTACATTTAGACCACAGAGCAGCAGTGCTCACGATGATGAGCACTACGCTTCTCCAGTGCTCATATGAGTTTAAGATTTTCGATCTTACTTCTGCACGATATCAACGTGGCAGTGAACAGGTTTCTGCGTGCAGAAATACATTTGGTATTCACACCATTCGTATATCCTGAAGGCACAGTGTTTTATTTAGCAGACGTGCATAGTCGGTCAGTAGGAGACGATGCTGTAACGTGGTTTTACTCAATTTTATGATTTGTAGCCAATTTTTTATTTGAAAACAATGTGCACCATTACAGCAGATGGCGCGCAGAGTCACCATGGTTAATACGACCGCAGCATTCATCAGGTCGGCCACCGTGCTGAAACCACAAACCTCTGCAACAAGCGGCACCAAACTGACTGCTTGGCCATGGCACCCAACAGGTTCTGGTGAACAGCGCTCGTCTCGCCGTGGTGGGGAGACGTTAACGAGCTCGCCTGACGTACAGGAGGCTGTGGGTTTCATCACGACCCTGACACCTGTATATTTGGTGTTTGCATGTTCTCCCGTAGGTCCTCCGTTTTTTCCCTCCGTAATTAGAAACACGCGTTTAGAGTATTTGGCTGCTATACATTTCCACGTGATAAGCTACTGTGTTGAGCTATCATTTGTGAGAGCCAGGTCGCTTCTGAAAAGGAGCTACATAGCTCAGTGGGCCTTACCTGCTAACATACAAATAGTTTAGTCTCTACCGCTGATGGGCGTCACTCTTCCACTAGACTCTGCCCATGATGGGAGCCACGTTCACGGAGGACTTCGCGGTCGACTCGAATCGCGATGACGACGCAGCCTCTGCGTGGACCGGCGACACCACCACCACGACCACGACGCCGTCGTCGTGGTGCGAGCTCGACACGGAGCGGCACGCGACGGGCGGCGACGGCCGCGAGGCTCGCGGGGTCGGGAGGAGGTACAGGAATCTCGGCTTGTGGCTCGCCGTCGTTTCCACCGTCGCCAACATCGTTGTCGTCTGCGTCGTGTACGCCTACTCCTTGTGACGTCGTGGGGTTCCTCTCTTTAAAGGACTGTTCGTGTTACGGGAAAACATGGCTTTGCATTTGCTTTGCTCTGCTCTGTCTGTGACATAAATGTGGGTGCATGGCAGCGTTTGTAAATCTATGGGCAAAATCAAACCTTGTATTTTGCAGTCACTTGGTCTGCGGGTACTCATGTTGCATTGCGCATACTTTATTAAGCCGTCATTGTCAACACATGCTAAATCGTGCATACTAGGGCATCGTAACTTGCACTGGATAGCACGGAAACCTGCCTTGCACAGATGATATGTCCCGCTAACTGGACTATGCTGTGAAATCAATAACTGTAGTGTATAGGACATAAAAAAAACACAACTGCCTGTCGTATTAAAAGCTCTCCTGGCAGAAGAAAATGGTTAAGCTTACATGTTGTCTGCAGCTAACAGTGTAAAGTATGGAGCAATTGTGTGGTTCTGTAGTAAAACGGTGACATCAACTCCATAAAGTTACACAATTTCAATAAGTACTGATTGTACAACCAAATTTGCATATTTATTATTTAATATAATTCAAATGCATATCATTCACCAGAATAGAAATTAACTAAATGAATACGTAATTTGTGGCTGTATATAATGCTCTCAACTCGATTTCTAAAACAGAATATGGGATTTTCATTGCATTGTTTCCCGACGAAAATGAAACATGTAAAAACGGATCTAAATATATATCGTCCTAAATGTCCATGCCACGAACTGCAGTACCTCCCCTCTGGCTCGTAAACAAAAGAAAGCATCGACCATCCTCAAGACAACGACTAGACGAGATAACTGCACCATGATAATGAAACACCACTTAGCAGAAGAGGGTTCTCGCAGCAGTGAAAATGCTTTTCTCCATGCGGTTTTGCCTTTGGGCCACATGCTTTGGTGCATTGGCAACTGGAGTGCGACTAACGGAGACCGACAGCGATTCATCATCGCTGGCTCGGGGGAGGGCAAAGCAATGAGAGGACGCGAGTGGCCGTGGTGCCACACATCAGCTTGCACTCTCGGGGCTCCGCACGCATTTCAGAACAGAAGCTTGCGGGCACCACGCGGACAATTCCCAGTGTCCAGCACAGCCAATAAAGGGGCACCCTCGCACGGGGAACACAGGGAAGTAATATTCACTCAATCCCGTGACTTCCATTGGCTGCGGGTCTTCTCGACTTAACACTACACTGGATGCAGCAGAATTAAATTGAGGTCGGATTGGACAATCTTTCGTGGGGTTTTTTTCTGGTTGGTCGATTGAACCTTATGAGAATTCACACCCATACAGAGAGGAATGGAATGCTCTAATATCCCATAGTCTGCAAGTGAGGTGTGTTTCCAGTGGCAACGGTATAGGCAGTTGTTTTGTGAAGAGAGTTTGTATTTAATTACATTGTGTACAGCCCTTTTTGTAAATCCACCGCTGGATGAGGGTCTGAGGCACATGCCGTGCGAGGCCGCGAGGGCTATTTGACCATACTTCACCGCGCTGGTCCGAGAACGTTGGTGAAGGCCGTGAGCCTCGCTGTGGGGACATCGGAGTACAACACAACAATGAGTTTTGATGCTCCACTGCCCAGCTCTGCCGCCCGTCAATTAACACAGCGCCCCCACCCCCCCCTCCCCAGCTACCGGTGATAATTTGCATTCGTGGTGTTCACCCATCCAAGCGCTGGTTTCTGAGATCTGACAAGATCAGGCACATTCCAGATGATTTGGTGATAACGTACAGAGCGATACATTTCCTTATTTGTCAGCATCCACATTCAATTTCCTTTGTGTTTAAAATCTACCCAACCGTAATTCCCCTTCTCTATATATTTAATATTGCACCTAAAAAATGCATAAAAGTCCCTGTCATTACCAACGAAGTCAATACGAAGAACTCGACTTCAGTTTTCTGAATACTAACAATACACAACCAGCAGAACCACATTCACAGACTACGTATTGCACGCAGTTTTACGACTGCGGTAGCAAACGGCAACATTCTTGTCTTATTCTCTTCATCAAATGCCTGATGTTGATATACAGCAAATAAAAATATTTTACCTTGAAGTGTTGGAGCCAGATGATTGCGTCAGGAGTATCACTGTGATGCTGCCTCCCTGGTACTTGTGAATCGGGCACCGAGTCAACGTGATCCATGACCTGTTCTAGGTGACCACAATCGCACACGGGAGAGTTTTACATTTTCAATTTGGGCATCAACTCCCCACATCTGCCACGGTTTGTGCGGTTAATGCGGTTTTTGGTTGTGGCCCATGAGCTTTGCGAAATATCAAAGCCAGGATCTTCTGCGTCGGGTCTAAATAAAATACAAACGTTGATGCGATACATATATAGTTAAAAAGGGAATAGAGAATTCCTGTCCACTCTGTACATAAATAGCAAACATCACAATCCCCGTGTGTAACACCATGAATCACGAAATCATCCTCCACACATTAATTTACTTAGCATGGCTAATCATGAGAGGAGTAACAATTCACTGCATCGGCGACTTGATAAGTTATTGTTGCAATGAAACGCAGTTGACATGAAACGATAATCTTTGATTATTACTGGATTCAGTGGATGTATCATAAGCTTAACAATGTATATTAACTGGTCATTAAATGCATTTTATACCATTATTAGGTAGTCTGAAGTTATTTTCAATTATAATTTTCTTGGCAGAAGATCAGAAAAGTAAATCAGACTAATGTACCTCCTTGGAATAAATTGGAAAGTGGAACATTGACAAAAAGTAATTGTAACTTGGTGTCACGTGAATGGTTTAGTAATAATAGATGCCATTTAACAGATTTATTTTCATTCATGTTTAAAGGGCCATCTTTGCATAGCACTTCAAAGCCTAAGCAGACATCGTATCACAACTTTGAGTGAATTTCCTTAACAATGACAATACTAAAAATATAAAATATTGCAATTCTCACGACGTTTCGACTGCAACACAAGCAATCATCATCAGGTGTGTTGCAGTCGAAACGTCGTGATAATTTTAATGTTTTATATTTTTATTATTTTATTGTTTCCCTTCTACATGACTTTACCGAAAGAACCAAGAATATGAATCCCTGCAGTCACGAAAAGCTTTCAATCAAAAAATGACAATCCTGTACAATGTTGTGATGTTAGAAACCTCTTGCTAGATGACGACACCCGTCAGCAGCTCTATCCAGGATTGTCCAACCCCATCTTCTCAGTGTTCTCTCACATCGCTCTACGGCATGAAACGATAAACATTACATGCCCCCCCACATTCTCTCTCTCCCACGTTGAAATCTCTTTTTTTTACTAGCCATCGGACAAAGACGCTTCTGCAGAAATCTGGAACGCCATTTCTTTCCACTGGAGCTATGCACTTTTAAATCTATATTGAAAACTAATTTCTTCAGAAGTGCTTTTTGTGTTTCATTTGTTGTCCTTCCCCTGGACCTCCGATGAGCACGGTTGGCTACGTAGGGTGTGAAAGAATATCAGCATACATGGTACTCTCAGCACCCTACAGCTCCACCTTCATCACCATCACATGCCACTAGACACTCTCTCACTAGTTCACTCTCACCACTCCACCATATCTCCACACACAGACAGACAAAGATAGAGATCCCCCGTATAGACTTAACAGACTGTAGGGGCAAGTGCTGTTAGCGAGCACCTATGAAGGCCGGAACGGTACAAGAGGGGGTGGGTGGCCAGCACCACGCCCGACCGCCTTTGTCTCCCCAGTGGCAATCTTTTTATCCACCGCACCAGGTACTCATTTGAGGCTGAGTCGACCTAGGGGAGGCCCAGGACCGGTTCAGATAATCGTCACTGGTGTTGGCCGTGAGCGGGAATCGAACCCGGGTCGTCAGGTTCATAGCGCAGCGTAGCGCTAACCACTACACCACCGCTCCCCACACACATAACAACAACAACCACCATTCGCCACTAAGTGGCGGTGACGTCACCACGACGCTTGTGCCAGGCTATGTGCACCCTGAGGCCACGTGAAGTGTCGAACGCCCGCTGGCAGGAGGTCACGGGACAGACCCAGGTGCCACGGGTCAACTGACTGAGATGACTGAGATGACTGGCTGATGCACCACCTGTGCCCCCTACTGTGCCAACCTGCTGTGCCCTAGCCACCCAGCGCTCCGCTCGTTGTTGTGAGTGTCGCTCCTCCGCCCTCCGTTGTTGTTGGAGGGCGACTGCCTCCAACTGCTCAATAGCGTCCTTCACGAGCCTCCTCCACAGAGGCCGATCTTGACACCGCTGGTACCAGTCATCGACAAGTCCACTCAGCTCCACGTCCTCCTGTACCACATCACTCCATCTATTCTCTAGCCCGTGCCGCGCCCGCTTAGCCCCTTCGATCCGGCTGAACAAAAGTTGTTTCGGCATGCGGTGGCTGGGCATGCGGGCTACATCACCCAGCCAATGCAGCCTTGCCTGCCAGAGGAGCTCACCGATGGGACCTTGCCCAGATCTTTCAAGAATTTGTGAGCTCCTCACACATCCCAGCCTGGTTAAACCCAGGATGGATCGTAGGCAGGCCAGTCTAAATGTTTATAACCGGCGATGTTCCATTACGGGGGTCCACGTTTCGCAAGCGTAGAGAAGGGAGGGAATGACAGTGGCCAAGGAGACCTGAAGCTTAGTGCGGAGCGACAGACCAGGTAGCTTCCACACACCGTTATGCAACCGATGAAAAGATATTGCCGCTCGACTAATTCGGAGTGAGACCTCTGCTGTTAAACTGGAGCCGGTCATAAGCACACAGCCCAGGTATGGGAAACTCTCCACTCTCTCCACAACTGCCCCACCACCAATTGGGAGTTGTGGGGGTGGAGTGTCTGATGGAACAAAATACAATTGGCATATCCCTGTTCACCAGACTGCTGGAGTGAAACATGGCAGCCTTCACGCAGCCCTCTCTGTGCAGTGAGAAATCAACCCGGCCATCGAACATCAGCCAACCATCTCTTCGACGTTCACAAGAAGTCACAAACAAACACCTCATGAAAGACCCAACGCATAAGATGCCTGGCTTCGATCTTCCACGAAAACTATACGCACAAACTTAAATCGCATCCTTCACAAACGATGGCAGCAGATGTGGACAGTTGATGCACAAATGGAAAGTAAACAAAAATATCCGGTGTGCGACTGTGGTCACCCAGAACAGCCCATGGAACATACGACTCAAATGACCGATTCACAAATATGAATGAGGCATCTCAGCTATAAACTCCACTACTCCTGGCACAATCATCTGGCTCAACCTCCTCAATGTAAAAGTATAGTTGTATGCTCTACATCAACCATACAAAGAAGAAGGCCAGATTGTTAAGACATAGAAATTCTGCAGCATCTAAACCAATTTTCTGTTTCACTGTTGCAATACTGTACGTGGAATCCATTGATGATCACATACACAGTCAAGTCGCCACAGTTACGGACTACCACCATACTGGGATGCATATCAGCGAGAGTTACCCAGCTGTATTGGCTAAGGAAAAAATATTAATCGCTGTACCCCCAAATCAGTCACTGCCAGTGGAACCTTTGCTTAAATGGGCTGCAAATCAATGTCTGACATTGCCGGAAACTCTAAATCCCTCATCAGCACTGCAAACTCTCTCCTGGGTCCCCAGAACTTCCTTCACTGACTGTTGCCAATTAACTGACCTCATAATTTCATCAAAGGTTAACAAAACCAGGATTGGAATTGGAGTGTGTTTTACTCTGCACCTTCTGTTGCCCGTTCTGCTACGTCCCAACCACCTCTCCCAAAAATCACCCTACCAGCCACACCAACATACATTAACATATTGCCATCATCTAAAACAAAACCCATCTTCTACCTTTTAATGGTTTCTCACCACACCCATCTCTGATTTTTTACCCACCCATAGCCCCCTACATTACCAGCTTTGCCAATGCAATCATCCGAGCCCTCCGGACTGCCATCATCACTTCCATCCTGCAAAGTCTCACACCGGACCAAAAACAGTCCTGCAAATTCACAGCCTATCTTAAAATTTATTTCCTGAGAAAATTCCGAGCAAGTGTAATTTCTTCCACCTCTACAAACGCCTCAACCCCCCCCCCCCCCACACTCCTTGGTTTCAATGACCCACAGGACATAAAAAAAACTACAGCAACCGTAAACCAACCATACATCAATGACTACAAAACTTATTGCACAGATTGTCAATACCAATGCTTCAAATCTGTATAGTTTTTGTTTTAAACAATTGGTGACAAAGTGACGCTTGTTTTATTGTGAAGTGGCTTTTTGCTTGGGCATAGTATGTCAATGGATTAGGACTAATTCAGGTTTACATTATTTGTCCACCTTTCTTGATAATTAAGGAATGATCGCGGAAAACCACGGTTTCGGACGTATTTGGACAAAATTGATCCTTTCATCCATATTGGGTGGTGAAGGTGCCTTCAGTTTTGTGTACGTGTCAAGCCATTGCATTTTTCAATAAATAAGCCATATTTTATTAAAACTAATACACACACACGCTATTACCTTCTAAATGACACCCCAAAATGCATTTTAATCTAATTATGAATTTTGGACTCACGGGGTGTGTAATTTATGGAAATAACTATTGGCCAAACAAAAACCTTACACAGCATTTGAAAATAATTCATGTTAAATTTGCACAATTTTTGACCGACAGATGAGAAAACCCCATTTGTATTTATACATTTTGACAAAGCATGCATCAACGAGGAAAGAAAATGTATGAGAATAACCTTTCAGAAGCACTGTTCTTTCCCTGGGTAAAAGCACTCACAACAGACCCCTCATTCTCCTTGAAGCTACAACCATGGTGATCTAATTGCGTTTTAAAGACAAATTTCCTTTTTAAAAACACCAAGTGTCAGAGAACATCTTAACATTGATACAAATGCACGTAATTTGTTCACACTGTGGTAATATTATAGTGGTAACGGCAGGATTCGAATCCAGACAGCAGCCTGCGATTAAACAGAGTTGTCCAGTGCATCATGAGACAGCTTGAGTGCATGATGTCTAAGCAGTCACGCTTGCTCCCTAGTGCTCGGGTCACTTGAAGGGATCTCTGCAGTACGGTAGTACAGGCAATCCTCAGTTTACGCACTTTCTGGTACGCCATTTTTGAATAACGCGCAGCTTTCTATTGAGACCTTTTATTGACGTACACGAGGCAATTGTCGGAATAACGTCATCCAGAACGCGTCGTGCGCCACTCTCGCCTGGCACCGCGACCCAACGGCGTTGCCAGCAGCCACGATGACTCGTGTGTTAGACTGCACTGCATCTCGCCATCGCGTGTTAGACTGCACAACATCTCGCCACGTGTTAGACTGCACTGCATCTCGCCACGTGTGTTAGACTGCACTGCATCTCGCCACGTGTGTTAGACTGCACAACATCTCGCCACGTGTGTTAGACTGCACAACATCTCGCCACGTGTGTTAGACTGCACTGCATCTCGCCACGTGTTAGACTGCACAACATCTCGCCACGTATGTTAGACTGCACTGCATCTCGCCACGTGTGTTAGACTGCACTGCATCTCGCCACGTGTGTTAGACTGCACAACATCTCGCCACGTGTGTTAGACTGCACTGTATTTTGCCACGTGTGTTAGACTGCACATCTCGCCACGTGTGTTAGACTGCACTGTATTTTGCCACGTGTGTTAGACTGCACTGTATTTTGCCACGTGTGTTAGACTGCACTGTATTTTGCCACGTGTGTTAGACTGCACTGTATTTTGCCACGTGTGCTCGTCTATCGTTGTAAACTTACGCTGTAAAGTTTACTTGTGTTTTGTTCACCGCATTTTTAGTTCAAGTATCATATTGTGTGTACATGCGTAATGACCGAAACATTACCCCAAGCCAATATGCAGCCTAGCGGTTATTTTTAAATAAATAAATATATAGATGGCTCCGATTGGAAGAGGTCTCCACGGTGATTGGTCGGGAGGCAGGGGAGAGTCGGGAGAGCACGAGGCGTGGGGCATGTTCGGTGGAAGAGACAAGCTGGAAGTCATTCACCAAGCCTAGGGTCCCTTATTGTACAAGTATCAAGATAAAAGTGGCTCTTCTTACTACTGCGTCGTCAGTCGTTACACATGTATCGTTTTAATATAGGCTAGGATAATGTAGGCGCTATGTCTTCGAGTGCGAGTGAAATCCCCTAACCCCCTCCTTTACCATTATTTTTTATGGGAAAGTTGCTTTTGATATACGCGATTTTGAGATTCGTGCGCTTTTCCAAGGAGTGCCTATAGATCTGTTGGCATCGGCTGCTGCTGGCCATTCTCTGGCATGGGGAGGAGGTTGCAAGCACTGCCCTCGTGACATTGGCACTGCCCTCGTGACATTAGCACTGCAAGCACAATCAGAATTATTGGGGGGGAAAGACAATAAAAAAGATATTCAAACAAATGATCATGACCACAATGTATGGCTTCAGAGAAGTGTATGATCTAGTATATAGTATGTATTAATTTCTTTATATATGCTTGACTGCGAATTTTCATTTACCAGCGTGAATAAACAACATTAACTCAGTGGGGTTTCCCGTGAGATTCTATGCAAGTATATTCATTCGTCGCTAATGTCTTAGAAAGGGCATTATCTCTTTTTTTCGCTACTCATGTCGAGCCTGCCTTTCTGGCCCAGTTTCTCCAATCATATCTGTCCTGGACCATCTCCACATCAACTCCAATATCCCTCGTCTGCTGGATCACCACTTCGAACCACCTCTGACCCGGCCTGTCTCTCAATCTGCAGCGTGGTGCGTACAAGCTCGCAATGTGGTTTTCCTCTCTCTCTCTCGACATGCGTATACATGGGTTTGTTGTTTATCATTAAGCTACATATGGCATAGAGATGCCACATGTAGCAGGGGTGTCACGACGTATCTATTCATCAATTTAAATAAACTAAACTATGTTCTATTTTACAAGGTAAGGCCCGCTGACTTATACAGCTTTTTTAGAAGTCACCTGGCCACAAATAATAGCTCAACGAAGTGGCTTATCACGTGGAAATGTATAGCAGCCAAATTCTCTAAACGCACGTTTCTAAATCTGGAGGATAAAACGAAGGACCCGGACAAAAAATCCACATGACCATGGGGAGAGAGAGACATGCAAACTCCAAATATACAGGCGTCAGGGTCGGGATCGAACCCAAAACCTCCTATATACCAGGCGAGGCGAGATGTAAGCTCACCATACTTGTGTAATGACAGGGTGACACCTGCCGGCCTGCAGGGGACATTACGGTTATGACTGCATTATATAATGCCTTATTATAAGGGGTAAAGGTGAAGGGCGGAGTCAGTCGAGAAGCTCCGGAAAAGGGGGCGTGGCCAGAGGTGGAGCTTAGCCACGCCGGGCAGATATAAGGGGGACCGAACCAGAGATTCGGGGCTATTACGGGTCCTGGCTGCATCGCTGCTCATCGTCATCTCTTCGTCTCCGACCACGTGGCTGATCTTCTGGAAGACTCTCTCCATTGCCGTCGCTGCGCTGGTCGAACAGCTTACGTAGCGAAGCCGGAGATGGTGCTACGTGTTAGGATCGCCTATGTGTAGCTGCGTTACACAATGTATCGCCCAGTGTGCTCTTAATAAATAAGAAGCCTTCTACTCGACGTGTCTCGGAAGTCGCTCACTACACTTCCCTAAGAGTCAGCTTTTTTTCCCATTTGAAATCGTTTAAACTTGTAACGTGTTGCCGCACAGTATTCGGTCAATCTCAAAGAGTGAGGGCAACGCAAGGGGTGAGGCGGAACCACAGATGAGCAGGAAAGGCAGCCAGGCGGTGAGCCGGTGTAAAAGTCTCATCCAAGCTCTGCAGTCCTCTATATATTAAGGTGTTATCGGCCAATTAGTGCTGACCTGTGGGAGGAAATAGGAGCACCTGGAGAAAACCCACACGTATGAGGGGGCAACAATCTATCCCATGCAGATGGGACAGGTGTAGTCCACATTTTGCTATCCTACTTTTTCTTCAAAACTCAAGGTATGGCACATCGATGCCCAACAGGAAGGGCATTGCGCAACATTTGTGTCATCCACCGACCTTCGCTGCCTCCATAGTGCTGGCTTACGGGCCACGTGCCTAGCCACCGTCGCTCGGAAAGCTTGTACGTGTTGCATGCGACGATTCGTGTGAACTATATATATATAAATCTTGATTCATTCCAAACCCGACCCTGACAAGCGACAACTCGCCAAACCACCAAGGTGTTTAATAGTTAACACCGCGAGTACGTAGACTATGACTTTGGGACCCATACTGCAGCAGCAGCAACATGTACCGCTGCAAACGCAGCCATAACCCTGCTGAGCTCCACATTGTTGCATCATATTTCAACAATTGTACGGGGTGGTCCAGATATATTGTGACCCCCCCCTCCCAATTAATTGACCCCTGAAATGTGTATGTATTTTGTATTGCTTACATTACACGGCAGTGGTGTTGTAACGACATGACGAGCTCAGGGGGTGTGGCTCTCGATCAGGTGGGGCCCCAATATTTGATTTGTCTCGCATTTGCGTCACCTTGGCGGCGTGTCGCTGCTCCTCTCGCCGCACAACACCATCGCAGGGTGGTTGTTCTTGACATGAACCACGACGCGTGTTGACAGCCATCTCGTGCTGGTTGCCAGGGGTGGCCCCAACTCGTAGCTCTGGCCACCGGTGGCACTAGGCCTCGGCAAGGTAAGGTAATTTACCCTTTTTACCGGGTAAAAGGGTAAAGGTAGCGCGGAAGAATTACCCGGTAAGGTAAAGGTAGCGTGAAGTATTACCCGGTAAATACCTCGTTGTTTACCGCTCGGTAAAAGCTCTGTGGCGCAGTCCGTGGCCTCCATTTACAATTGGAATCATCGAAAGTCTTCTATAGATGAATAAAGCGCTCTACCTAGCATTTACCTGTTATAAACCTTCTTCATGTGTAGTAGTACCCCAGTAATTACCCTGCAATTGGGTAATTTGTATGGGGTAAGGGTAAAAGGTAGGGTAAAGGTAGGCTCATTGCTTTTGACCTTTTACCTTACCTAGCTAAAGGGTATACAAAATTATCAAGTTCTAGATAATCAAATGGGGGGTGGGGGTCACAACACATCTGGACCACCCTGTACGGTAATCGTGACGCTCACAGCTCGACGTTTTTTTTTTCTGAAAAAAAAGGATTCATCGCGGTTTTACGGGAAGTATTCCGGTGTCCTCGTGCGTGTGCGGTGGCTAGACAGATTCATATTTGTGGGCAAACTTCCTGTCACACGGCCAATAAGTGCACAGTGTTTGGTGGCAAAGTGGGGCGTACAAACAAGGTAGGGACTATCCACTCCGATCTCTGCGAGAGCAGCCTGCAACATTTCATTCCAGAGCAGCCCACGTAAGAAGCTTCTGGCCCACACAGTAGATGACAGCCTTTTACATGCTCTCTGCATATGACAGTAACCTTCATCACATGACAGTCAAACCGATATATTTAATTCTAAAATTAGTGATTTAGTCAAATTAAGTGCAGAACTACATTTCAATGTGAATGGGTGTGTTAGGGTGTGCGGTAATTGGTGACAGGGATGACACCATTCACTGAGGACACTTGAGAACCCGCTTTCATCACAGGGGTCTCAATTGGCGCCCGGACTTCTGAGTCACCCGGCCACCGAAAATGCTCATTATCTTTAAAACAAAACCCCAAATTGGGGTTTTATTTTAAATTTCCGGATATTTCAGTTTTTTCGAAAACCTCGATAGATAATATCAGCAAAACTACAGTAGGAACAATGTTTTAATTATGCAGTCATAAAGGGGTGTTCATAAAATATAATCCATTATTTCAAAAAATATACGTATATAAAATCGGACATCTCTTTGAGCTCGGTCAAGAACAACAACAGCCGCCTCTCGCCACTAAGTGGCGGTGACATCACCACGAAGCTTGTGCCAGGCTAGGTGCACTTTGAAGCCACGTGAAGTGGCGAAGGCTTGCTGACAGGAGGTAATGGGATAGACCCAGATGCCATGGGTTGACTGACTGAGATGACTGACAGATGCAATAAAATACAATGATCCTGTACTTTTGGGGCAAGAGCTGTTATGGAGCACCTATGAAGGCTGGCACAGCACATGAGGAGGTGGGTGGCTAACACCATGCCCGGCCACCTTTGTATCACTAGTACGACATTTTACACATCGCACCAGGTACACATTTGAAGCTAAGTCGACATCCAGGAGGTACAGGACCAATTCAGACAATCGTCACCAGTGTTTGTGATTAGCGGGAATCAAACTTAAGTTGCCAGGTTGGTAGCGCAGCGCGGTAATCTCTGCACTACCGCTTTCCTAATAAAACCATAAACATACAATTGGCAGCATGGATGTGTTATACAATATTAACTCCTGTAAATCTTCACACGCCCCACTGATTTTGGCATCACACGTCGTATTTGAAAATCCTAGGTGTTTTGCTACATCTCGTGTGCGATTGCTTCGACTGCTTCCGTCATATACATCATAAACCTCGTCTCAAAGTACCTGCATCCATTGCAAATTATACAATGAAATTATTGGAGACCTGTGATACGAGGAATACCGAGTGCTTAAAGAGACACTAAAAAACGAGTGCTAAAGAGACACTTAAAATCGAGTGCTTAAAGAGACACTTAAAATCGACTTGTGGATTACGAAGCGTAATGGATGCGTCTTTACTCGTTGAACAGTTCACCTCCACGTGAAGTGCGTGCCAACATGCGAACTTTCAAATAAGAATACTAACACGAAATGCTCTGTAATATTGCCCCCTCCCACAATAAGGGGGCCATGTTACCCAACTTTTCTGAACGTGCAGACCCATGACAAACCTCCATATATTTTTGGGACCACCACAATCTACAAATATTCAGTGTGTTGTGAATAAGGCCCGCTGCACCCATTATCTTCCATCTGGCCAACGAACTGTTTCTCACGGCTTGCTGCAACCACGAGTGGCCTGTGCACACAGGTTGGGAACCACTGATAATGTATCGGAAATGTTACCAACATATTGACGGCCTTTTAACTCTCCTCTGCCACCTATAATGCACCTAGTATAACTCAAGTTGAATATCGCATAATAATTATAGTATCATGCACAGTTAACATTGGCGTCACGTTTAGAAAGGTTTTAACAATCCGCCTGCATGTTATGTGCATGTTTTTTTTGTCCCCCCCATGAGTAACAAAAGTAAGCACAGTTCCAGTGGCACGGTCATTTGTACCCATGCGCAAATCAACTTCTGCATTCATCTGACGGATGTGCAACGCAATACGCCCACACATGGGGCTACGTGGAAACTGTAAAAAAAACAAAGCATAAAAGTGCATTACAGACTGCGTAGAACCAGAGGTTGGAAAAACCAGAGCCAGCGAGAAAAGCGGTGGTGGGGTGACTGCCAAGTCGACGTTCTCATCAGTTTTGTCACCAGCTTCCAGAAGATACATCCATACGAATCAACACCACCTTGGCTTGCAAGTACAATATTCTTGTTGTTACTTATCATTAACATATATATTCGCAATGTATATTTATGGATATAACATATACCTAATATAAATCGTAATTAAGTCCCGTACTGATAATTTAATGACTTGCGAACTTAATTTATCAACTGCGTATGCACAGGGTGACCCAGATGTATTCTGGCCTCACAATTAATTAACCCCTAAAAAATGTTTCATTGATGTCTGTTTGAAATGAACCTTGCTTTTAAAAATATTAAGTTTTAGAGAATGAAATGGGGGTAACAAGACATCTGAACCGCCCTGTACACTATATTATTTGACCAAATCGCATGGCATGCACCTGATCGCATCAGAGCGTGGAACGTCAGCGGAGGTGAGCTTTGTTAGGGGGCGATCACAGAGCTATCATAAATGGCAGTAGGGGACACGTGCTGAGGAGCAGAGGGTCAACAAAATCAATGTGTTGTACTCTACCTCTACGCTTTTATTAATCACTCCCCACCCGCTCTGACCAGTGTGGTGAGGTCTGGTCAAATAACCTCCGAGACCCACACGGCGTGAGGAGGCCTTCATCCAGCAGTGGATTGACAAAAGGGCTGTACATGCATATATAAACCAACTGCTTCAA
Source organism: Petromyzon marinus (assembly GCF_048934315.1). NCBI lineage: Eukaryota > Metazoa > Chordata > Hyperoartia > Petromyzontiformes > Petromyzontidae > Petromyzon > Petromyzon marinus. The sequence goes on along the minus strand of NC_133683.1, from coordinate 22,673,981 downwards.
ACAGTTGACTTACAATTGGAAGGTTGTGAGTTCAAATCACAGCCCTGAGTTGACCGAGCCCATCAATACTTTGGGGTCAATAAAACGAGTACTGTGTTGTAGTAAGTAAAACAATGGTCATTCCATAGAAAGATTGGCGCTCAGCTGGCATTCGAGATGCTGGTTTCGAAACCTGCAATCTGCCCGTGATAAACCAGGTTCTCAAGTGCAGGGAGTGCACAGACAAAGAACCACCCACTCTAAATTTAATTATGAACTTAATTTGTCTAAATTCCAGCTCTGATAATTTAATATTAGTTTAACTGTTATGTGACGAACAATACTCTCATATGCATAGTGGGTGGGAAAGTGGAACCTAGCATTGTATGGACCACAGGTCACTTGAAGGGATCTCTCTCAGAGGAAGCTGCATGACATTTGCTTCCATGTACCATTTAATAACTAAAAACAATGTCCTGCTGTGAGAGATCCGAATGGATACGTCGTCTCATTACATGACGCCAAGGCCACATTTGGATAAAATTGGGAACATTTTTTATTGACAGTCTAACCCCTCTTAACGACGGCAATTGGTTCCACGAAAACGGTCGTTAAGTGAGTTTAGTAGGTACACCTTAAAGACTTAATTCGTTCTGATAGCATCGAAAGTTACCTTTTTCCATACTCTTTGTTTTTTTCGGTAAAGTCACGTAGGTAGAAGAAAAATAATAATAATAATAATAGATCGAAGCGTCGTGATGTATTTTTATGTTTTCTACTACCTACTACTGCTGCGTGGTGACTTTACCGCGAGAACCAAAGAGTGTGGAGGATTCCTGCAGTCACGAAAACTTCAAATCAAGATTACCCTTTTTCACCCCCAAAACGTACTTTATAATATATAAATGGACATTAATACAGAAAGATACTAACAACATTATAAATACATAACATAAAAATAAACATGGTTAATCAAGGCATGAATTCACATTTACCGTACCTACAATATTCTGTCATTAACAGGGGAATGGTGGCACTACACTACTATACACTACACTATACACTACTGTACACTACACTATACACTACACTATGGAGGCCTGTCGTTAACAGGGGTGGTCGTTAAGAGGGTTTTTACTGTAATCACAACAGTGACAAATGAAATGATCTATAGTGAATAATATCCTAACCTTGAAGTTATTTTGAACGATTTCATTTTTTTCAGTGATGTTGGCAGAACCTACAAAGATGACAGAAGGAAATAATGCATGTAATCAATCACATGTAAAACCTGATGACGATTCATACGAGATGAGTTTATTTCCAGCCATATACTCTCTCGTATTCATCACTGGAAGTTTCGGGAACCTAATCGCCATATTTCTGACCTACATGTACATTAAACAGAAGAACATATTGGGGATTTATTTGATGAACCTTTGCATATCGGACTTCCTGTACCTCATGACCCTTCCCATGTGGATCGTCTACACACGGAATCACGATTCATGGAACTATGGCGAAAACTTGTGCAGGCTGATCGGCTTTGTTTTCTACACGAACAACTACACCACCATCATGTTCCTATGCTGCATTGCACTTGACCGCTGCCTGGCCGTGGCGTTTCCCCTGCAGTCTCTGGGCTTGCGGCGTATGTCTGTGGCAAGTGCGGCGTGCGCATTCGTGTGGGCCCTGCTCATCCTCTCACACATCCCTCTCGTCACGCACCCGCAACTCTTCAACGATTCACACAACCACAAAGTCTGCTACGAAAAGTACAAAGAGCCGTGGGTGATCACCATCAACTACTTCAGAGTGTTTGTGGGGTTCCTCGTTCCACTGTGCCTCATCGTGGCGTCGTACAGCTGCATCATCCACATCGTGCGACGCACCAGTGTCGTGGAGAGGCGCCAGAAAGTCAAGATCATCAGCCTCGTCGTGGCCATCCTGGCCATCTTTGTGGTCAGCTTTCTGCCATACAACTTGCTCCTTCTGGTGCGTTCCATCAAATTTGGGGAATGCGACCTGGATGGGACACTCCGAAGCGCGTATAGGCTCTGCTTCACCCTCACAAGCCTCAGCAGTGCCCTGAACCCCTTCCTCAATGTGTTTGTGTCTGAGAACTTCCCGGAGGACTTCAGGAATGTCGTCATGATGCTTACACGCTGCCTGACACTATCAAAATGCTGCAAGAGGCTTGATGACGAAGTTCAACAAAAATGCGTTAGCAATATGCGACTCGATGGCATTCAATTGTCTACAATGTCAACCAGCCTCTAACGCAGGGGGTGTGCAATGTTTCATCCAGCATGGGCCAACATCAGGGATATCATTTACCTCCTCTCGAGCCAGTTGAGTGAAATGGAAAACTAAGCCAACATGACACCAACGACAGCAAGAGTGATACCCCATTCACAAACAACGGTGGACCTGGTAGCCGGTTCGCTAGCAACAGCAAGCAGCGGTTTTTGCTGACCCTTCATATTTTCATTTTGATCACGCGCGAGTAAAACCCATGCCATAACTGCCTGTGGGCTGTAGCGTGCACACCATTGGTCTAAGAACCGACCCATATGCTTGCATGTAAAGCTGGTATTGATGTGCTAGGTTACTAAACCATTTGCTATCTGAAGATGGTGTGTGCAACACAATGTTAATTATTATATAACTGACAGTAAACACATTATTTGCAGCTGTATGTTGATCAACTCTTAGTTAAAATCCATGTCAGTCGTGGTTGTTGCTTAACCTTACTTCACCAAGCTGGTCAGTGCGAGCTGATAAAGACAGTGGGCAGGCCCGGTTTAGATACCAGTCGCCACAGACTTTATCTGTGACTGGGAATTTACCTAAGAAAAAACACGTAATTGAAACTATATTTCACACTGTAAATATATATTTAGATGTGCGCATACTGTATCACAAAAAATACATTGTACTTTCATGTATAGGTAAGATATGTTGCAATATTCAACTTGTTTCAATAATGAGTATGTACTTGCATCTGAAACAATACTACGGTATGTCTGAGCTTAAGTGCGCAGACACTTGGTGCACAAATGTAAAATTAAAAACCCTCTGGTGCCAGCCTGTGGTCACCCAAAACAGAACCATGGAACATGTGTAGTAGTCATTTCAGAGACACTTATAGTAGGGGGCACACACATTTATGCTCCACTTCCACAGTACAGGAATAACTACACATGGGTCAGGACAGCACAACGCCGAGGAGGTGAAGACAGGGTTGAAGACTTGTGAAGACAACGGGTTCCATTCCCAAACCGAATCAGCCCCGACCCAGCGTCGGGGCCTCCCTTTTATCCTCCCCAGCGTGGCCTGGCTCCGCCCTCGGCCATGCCCCCTTCTGGAACCTACCAGAAGATTATGGGCTTCCCCCCACGTGTCCTCTCTGTCACCTTACCCTACATCCCTTACCCCAGCCTCTCACGCGCCCTGCTGGCAGACCGGCTGCTGTGTCCTCAAATCCCCGCTCTCTACCAGTGACCAGCGCTACGCGCCCCAGTGGCACACTTCACCTGCCCTGCTCGTAGACCGTGCTACTACACCCACAACCCCGCTATCAGTAACCAGCACTACGTGCCCCAGTGGCACGCTTCACCTGCCCTGCTCGTAGACCGTGCTACTACACCCACAATCCCGCTCTCTACCAGTAACCGGTGCTACGCGCCCCAGTGACCCATTCTATGTCACTACACATGTAACGACCCAATGCCCGATTCACAAATATGAAGCAGGCATCGCAGCGATATTCTCTGCTACTCACATCAATATAAATTTAGAGTTGTTAATCTACATCAGTGTTCTTCACACATTTTTCAGAGGTGGGCCACTTTCGCCGATAAGACTGCAGTGCGAAGGCCATCACACATTTTAAACCATTGTTGTGTTTGACAGTACGATGGGGGGTGTTTTCAGATTTGTGTATTATCGGGGGTCACACGTCAGGGGCCTCACTAAAGGCCACCACTGCAGATCTTCATCCACAGCTATCAATGGGAAAGTTGGCACAAATATGGTTACATTCACGTCGATGGAGGGTGCTCGTGAAAAGTGTTGAAAGTAATTTGTGTCGACTTGGCAATGTCGACACGACATTAAGTCAACACAAAGAGCCCATTTGAAAAGGCCGAATGGAAAGCAATATCCAACAGGTTCTCGGCAACCCCACCGTCCTCACCAACTCACACCCAGTAACCACGGAACGTTGGACCAACAGCGGTCCAACGGTTCCAACCATGTGCCAACGTTGTCCAGATGTTGCATGTTTTACTTGGGCATCGACCAATACGGTGAAGTATGGTCAAACAACTCCATATGATTGACACGGTATGGAGACTGCTTCCTTTGGATTTGGCTTGATGAATGGTTGTAAGATATCTTTTAATTTTCAAATAATATTACCAGTCGTTTTTTTACCTAAACAAAAGAAACTACACATTTGTATTGGAGGGAAGTTTCAGATGTCACATTTGAGGAAGCACTGCATTTCACAGTACGAAAAAGGAGGAAGCTTCTGTATAATATGGTGTAACTGTAACTACAGTATCAGAGAAGTAGAGCTTGTTGTTTTAAGAAAAAAATTGGCAAACCGATGTACTAAAAATTTACACAGAAATTAAACATCGCAATCGCGGAATGTCACTAAAATTATTTGGTCAAACTTTACACGCTTTTGGGGACCGAGGAAAACGTATGGCTCAGAAATTATCACCAATTAGGAAGTCTTACTCTACTTGCATTTAGCCAAAGGCTTTATTATACGAGGTCCGGTTACAAATTATTGGAAAACATCTGCAACGTTGCACAAGGTCAAATTTGAACCGACATTGTTTTAATTGCCCAAGATAGCCATCGTCTGTTGTCTTGCAGTTGTGTATAATGGGCCACATGTTTATTAAAATGTCTGTCGTTTAAAATGAGATTTGTTTTAATGTAAATGTTAAATTATATGAATGGGTACTTTGTCAAGTGTACGTTTCGACCGATGAACACTGTACGAAGTGTATGTTTTAAAGAATAAGCAGTTAGATTGTGTATTTATCAAACTTCTAGTCGATGCTTTTAAGTTTAACTCTGCGTTTATTATTGGAATATCATATTTAGCAATCGGTCTTGTGATATACAGCAATCATACAAAATCCACTGAGAATGATTTTGGTAATATGTTAAATGCAACTGTATACGTTAATGTTCATGAAATGTTATCATTGCAACATTAGGAAAGGTGCTGTAAAAATGCAGCAACATCTTTCAAAAATACAATGCAGAAGAGAAGCAAAATCTAGGGAAAAATCCCCCGATACTAAATCAACAAATATCAAAGGTCTTCAGCATGGTTCAAGTGCTGCTGCATATATTGTTTCAAATGACATGTTTGAGACGTTAGTAAAAACAAACGTTCGTAAAATAGAAGAGTACAAACGTTGTGGTTACCGGTTTGGCTTTACCTCAATCTTTAGTAGTTGTAGCTGAGCGGCCATTCCAGAGGAGTTTGCTCGTTTTTTTTCGTAAAATAAAAACCAGTTCAACTGGAATGCGTGCTCACGAACCATGTATCCATTGCCCTAATTAATCATGTCCACGTGTTCTGTTAGGTGTACAGTATTGCCCATCCGTCTGATTGTTTCATGTGTAATACTGAAGTGGGACGGGGTGAGCACACTGGGTTGGCAATCTCCAGGGGGGTCACCGTTTCCACCTCCAGATGCGGCACTTCATGCAATGGGCAAGTTGTATTGCTCTCTAACCCCCACACCCAGCCTCTGTCCACCCATCAATATAAACGTGTGGTGTAAAAATGTGGGCATTCCCATTTCTTCCCAATACGTCTGGCCAGCGTGGAGAATAGGTCAAATACCTTTAAGAGGAGCTCTCTAGATTCTTCTAATGGAGGCCCTTTCAACGGCAGTGACTTAAGCAAGAAAATTGCATGGCTGCACCTTTACTCACTTCAATGACAAACACATGCACTTTATATTAGTCGCTTCCCAAACCACTTATGAAGGCCTGCCCACACCGTGTTGGTTATGGAGATTTTTGACCCATACTTCACCATCCTGGTCAGTGAAGGGGGTGACCAGCACTGATTTAGATATCACGCACCATTAAGCTGTTTACAAATCGAATTCAGGTGCAATGTGCTAAACACTGCACCACCCACCCTCTTTTACTTAATGTAACATGAGATCTGTTTTCTAATTTCTGATAGCATTTCGACTTATCAGTGGTCACATATGAAAGAACTGATTGACCGTGAAATACATTTCAGATCTTGAACCAAAGCTTCTACAACGTATTGATAGTGTCAATACTATGTGCCACCAAAAGTTTGAAGGAACGTCCCTTCACCTTAGTCAAAGTCTACAGTATTCTTCACAAGATTAGCAGATGTGCAAGCATGCGTGAAAGGTCTAACACAAGCTTCTAGCATAAAGGAATAAAAACTCGTGCTTATCCAACGTTACTCAACATGTTTGTGCAAGACTGTATGGTTCAAGGTAATGCAAGTCCGCAATCGTCATTCAGTGCGCTGAAGACCTCCTCCACAGCGTGTCCATCCCCCAGGGTCCCACAATGCTTCCATGAAATTCATGTTTTATAAAATCACTGGCAAGAGGACACCCAGGCTTGATATTGATGGACGCTGTGGTATGCAGAACCCCTCTGATACACGGTAGTAAGAGGAACCACTGTCGTGAATTTACTCCTCATTCGTGGGATCAAAATTGTCAAAACAACCTGCGAATAAGATGTATTTTGCACGTGACTCCTCTTAAAACTGTGCATTAGGAAGGTGCTTTGCTATGTATTATGGGTGAAATCGTAGATTACCACAAGTTTCCGGGGATCACAACTCCTACATATAATAGGAAATGCGGGGCGTAGGTCCACTATTAACAGTTCTTCTGTAAATGCAATGGAGTTGTGTGAACATGTAAAAAAAAACAGAGTTCACAACCGATAAGGCTAAAAATGCAAGTTTATAACTGCACAATATTAGTGACATAACAAAAACTTATCCTTAGACACCAACGATGTGGTTAACATTTCTCAAGTTGCGATTTCACCTTGTAAAATGCAGTGACACGTTGCGATTATTAAATGTGCAATCACCATTGGGCTCTCTCGCGCCGAAATCGGAGTTTCTGTTCCTATTCCGCTCTGTGATCAGCGTTTTCAGCCGGGCTCACGTCGAGCTGGAATAAAACGTGTAATCGGCAACTCGAATCAAGAAATTTAGTAGAGAATGTTGACCACTTCACAACCAATAGACACCGTGAAGCTGTAGGCAAAAACTAAATACCAAACACTTTGGTAATGCTGCGTTGGAGGTAGTGCACACGCACAGATAACAACAAAAACCTCAGCACATTCGTCAATAACACTGTAGCCTTAAGATCTAAAACTATCATAGGCGACGTTCAAGGTGTTGGCCTTTCTTCACACCACATATATGCAAATTACCTTTTTATTTTTAAGGCAGTGTTATTGATAAAGTGCCACAAGCACTATATATTATTTTGATGTTGTGCAATGTGTAATTAGTGATAATCAAAAACAGAATCTTTATTTAGACTGGAGAAATCCGATGAGCTATGAAGCTCTTTTTCACAGATGTGATGTCCAGTAGAGAATGATGCCGAGATAATATTGAGGCATATGGTCTTCTGTAATTGTGAAGTCTTGTGAAATCCTGTAGCCATTTAAAAACACAGCTGCTGTACTTGTCTTGAGCGTCCAGGAAAGCTTCATTCTGTGGGGGGAAAAAAAACACAAAACCCATCACTTTGTATAACTGTGTATAATTAAAACAGAACGTCCGTACAAGTAGGTTATTAGGCAACCAAACACAACGTAGTGTGATTTTGAATATTTATCAGCAATATATAGTGTAAATCCTTTGACCAAATAACCTGTAAATGAGCCCAATCTCATCAGATCTAGGCAGCTTATCATCTGGATAAGTGTGCTGAGATGGGCGACCAATATGCATACTTCTCGGCTTTTGTGGACAGTGGAGGGTAAGTGGATCGACCAAAACGGCATGGGGGGAAGCCGCTATCCAGCAGTGGATTGGCAAAATATGTATGAAACGTGTACATTTCACGTAACAATGCAAAGCACAGCATACAAACGCGACAATCACATTAATTGCACGTACTGTATACAGCCAGGGGGGTGACAGGGTAGACAATTGTCACACCCGAAAAAATAAAAAATCTGGAACATTCTGTGTACAAGTCTGGGGGACTCCGTGCAACTACATTGTCAGAGTGAGTCACCAACCGATGGCCTGGGGAACAGCCGATTTCTCATTCAATCATTCTTGAAATTAACATTTGTTGAATGTCACCCCGGGCTGAAAATCCTGGCTCCGCCCCTGACTGTATAAACAAACTTCTTCACGCGAAATGACCACTTAATTCGGGAGTTTCCGTGTGGGTTTGGTAAGTGTAATACAGGTGAAGCACCATTAGTCGTAATCTTCAGCTTGTAAAGTCCACGTGGCGAGGCATTTCACTGGCAGCCTGAGATTTATCGGGACCAAAATCTAATGCCTGCATTTATCAATAATTACTTGCAAATTATTTATATCGTGATAATTGTTCCATGCCATCTCTACGTCCAAAAACCAAACATATTATATTAATTTATATTCATTATTAGGGCCTTTGACTTCATAGCTGTGGGAAAAGCGTACAATTATGAGGTCACCCAATTAAGTTAAAAAATAATTGCAGCAACATCATGGCTATAACGCCCAAAAAAGTGACTTTAAATACTTGCTTCTCCTAGAAATCACCTGCGAACTGATAGAGAGATTGTGTAGGGTAGGGCTAACACAAAACAGACTCGTGTGGTGTTTGTCTTCTAAGCCATGTGAGCTCGGTGCACCTAGCCTGGCACATGCCTCGTCGTCATAGTGAGAAGAACATGTCTAAACCATTGTAAGTGGTTTTTTTATGTTTTGTATTGTACTATTTCGTATTGTTTGTGGTGATTTCTGGTGATTTCTTTTTGTTTTGGTGATTTCTTTTTGTTGACTTCTTGCCAAGTCCCCCTCTCAAAATAGGTTTTTAACCTCAATGTATTTTTAACCTGGTTAAAGGTTAAATAAAGGTGAAATAAAAGAAATCATTAAACTTCAGCACTCCAGGACTTGTAGGGTGCTACGCCTCTTGTGCTTCCGGGGTGAATTTCTTCAAGTTCGTTTTAAATGTCCGAGGCTGCTCGCCGACCTGACTGACCTTGTCGTGGCTTGGCTCCGATGTGGCCCGAGAGGTCACCAGCAACACCACCACCAGCAACACCACCACCATCACCACCAGCAACACCGCAACCACCAACCACGGCAGAACTACCACCAATCACCCGAGCGCACGCGAGGCGACAACTGCGACCGCAGCGCCGCTGAAGGCCGCCGCAGCTCACGCCAGGTCCAGCTTCTTCTGCGTCTGGGCGAGCTGCGCCTGCAGCCGCCGCCTCCTCCAGTCCAGGAACCTGCGGCGCGTCTTGTTGCCCTGCCAGCCCAGCAGCGCGCCCGCCACGAACGACAGCGCGCACGCCGCCATCAAAGCGCGCTCCGAGTAGACGCCCATGGCGAGCCAGCGGGAGACGGCGGGGGGCCACGGTGGGGGGGGAGTGGGGACGTTGGGTGGGCGTGGCCCACGGTGGGGAACTGAGGACGTTGGGTGGGCGTGGCCCACGGTGGGGGAGTGAGGACGTTGGGTGGGCGTGGCCCACGGTGGGGGAGTGGGGACGTTGGGTGGGCGTGGCCCACGGTGGAGTGGGGACGTTGGGTGGGGAGGGGACCCACGGTGGGGGAGTGGGGACGTTGGGTGGGCGTGGCCCACGGTGGTGGAGTGGGGACGTTGGGTGGGGAGGGGACCCACGGTAGTGGAGTGAGGACGTTGGGTAGGCGTGGCCCATGGTAGTGGAGTTGACGTTGGGTGGGCGTGGCCCACGGTGGGGGAGTGGGGACGTTGAGTGGGCGTGGCCCACGGTGGGGGTGAGGACGTTGGGTGGGCGTGGCCCACGGTGGGGGAGTGGGGACGTTGGGTGGGGAGGGGACCCCACCACCCAACCCACGTTGCTTTCTCCACTGCTGTGAAGGCGCGCTGGCCATGTTACTGGGGGTAGACCGCGTCCATTGCTTCTAATCGCCGTGGTGTCGGAGACTGCGCGCCCCAACAGCACTTCCGTGCTGTTGGGGCGCGCAGTCTCCCCGACCCGGATGGCCGCCGATTGGATTGAGGGTCTGACAGGCGCCGACTGTTTACCATGTGACATTGTCAGACGCGTGCTCAATGTATTAAACTATATTCTTTGGTTCTCTCGATAAAGTCACGTAGATAGAAAATTATAATAAAAATAAAGTGAATAAAAAATAACAATTTTAAAACACTGTCGACTGTAGCCTGATTAACCTTGGTGAGTGCACTGACAGTCTATAATAGACTGTAGCCTGGTTCATATTCATATATTATTATTTCCCTTCTACGTGACGTTACCGAAAGAACCAAGAATATGAATTCCTGCAGTCACGAAAGCTTCAAAGCTTTAAATCAAAATGTAGCCTGGTTCTTAACCTGAAGGAGCGTACTGGCAGTCTATCATTTAGACTTATTTGGTTATTTTAATAAAATAAAAAAAACCACGACGTTTCGATCACAACACAAGCGATCGTCTTCAGGAGGAAAGGGGGGGGTCACCAAAGGAAACCGTTTTTAAAGGTTTCACAAAAGTGGGTGTGACACCAGCGCCCTGGTGGTGAAGCATGCGACATGCAGTGCCAAGAACACGTCCTGGTGTCAGAACAAAGTGGGCGGGCATGCGTGCCCTGGGGTAAGGTAACAAAACACAAATCATGACTTTACCTGTGCTCCCTTGACAAGTCCACGCGCAGAGTGGATGCCTGGATGGCATCCGTCTCAAATTTTTCCATGTAAATTTTGGCTACAAGCGGAGATAACGGAGAACCCATTGGGTTGCCTTCAGTTTGTAGAATGTTACATTCCAGGTGAAGTTTGTATTGGTGAGGCAGTCTCACCAGGGCCAGTACATCAGCATTCAATACTTGTTGGACCAAATCTTCAATGATTGTAATGGTATCGGGCACAGGAACTTTGGTGAACAAAGAAACTACATCGAAACTACCGAGCAAATCACCTGGGGACAGTGAGATGTCTTTAATTGACTGTATCAGGTGAAATTTTGATTTAAAGCTTTCGTGACTGCAGGGATTCATATTCTTGGTTCTTTCGGTAAAGTCACGTAGAAGGGAAACAATAAAATTATACAATGATTATTTCCCTTCTATGTGACTTTACCGAAAGAACCAAGAATATGAAGGCATGGTCGTTGTAGGGGTCCAGAGCCAGGATCAGCTGAAAGAGGTCTCTCCCTCCTCGTCGCCGGGCGGTGTTGGATGAACCCCCGTCCCGTGCAGACAAGGGAGCCCCAAGGGATAGCCGAGGGTAGGACAATATAGAGTTCGGGGGTCCAGGGCATGGACCAAGAATGGAGAACACCTCCCTCTGGTGTGAGTTAGTGTTGTGTGAAAGTGTTAATAAACGGCAACAGCCCTTATAGTAAATCCCGTCTCCATGTGGTCTACTGCACAACACATTTAGCTGACATTGTAGCGGCTGATGAAGCAGTCATGTTATCTACATGTTCCCAATCAGATGTCGATATTTTTTGTCAATGTTGTGATTTCAAGAGTGGCTTGTCTACATGATCTAGTTCAGCACCAAGCAGTCTAATTCTCTCTGAGATCAGGGCCAAGCTAGCCCTGCACAAAATTCGTTTGGCATTGGCAGATGTGATGGCAACAGACGTTAGTGTAAATGAGATCGGTATTACCTTAGAGTCGCGGCATCTCTTCAGAAATGTGACTCGATCAGATGAGCTTTCTTGTCACGGAGTTTGTTCAAAGATCTTATGGTTATGTGGAAACCCTCCCCATAGAGGCGGTTAAATTTTGACTTTAAAAACTTTAGTGATTGCAGGAATTCATATTTGCTTCTTTCGGTAAAATCACGTAGATAGAGAATTATTAAAAAAACTGATTTTTGTGTTTGGTTTGTTGTCCTTCCCCCGTACCTCCGATTAGCATGGTTGGCTAAATTCGGTGCAAAAGAAGTTCAACGTACATATGGCTATGGTTTGGAGAGGCTTCATTAACGTCAATTATGTTCAATATATAGAAACCTTGAATTTCAGACTTAGAGAGCCAAATTGTTTAACATACATACATAAAATAACACCGACACTGCTTCCCAGAAAAGTCCTTACATTTAAAAATATCTTGTTAAATGCAAAGCATTTTGTAAAAAAAACCATCATAATTAACATAACCTTAAATAACAGTGGCACTGGTGGGAGGAACAAATGACAGTGTTGGATTATGCTCCAACTGGTAGTACTCGGCTATCAGTACAAAAGTTTCAAGTGAAAATCTGTACAGCTGTATTGTAATTGTCTGCTTCCTTACAACAGGATAGCGCTGCATTTAGATACAGAAGTAAAAATTGCTTCAACAAAGGCTCCATGATTGACAAAATGGTAGCAATGAAAAGACTTCATATATACACAGCATACAAATAATATACATCATACGTTACAATTTGAAAAGGATTTAATTATCAGTGTTGACTAATTTATGTTTGCCCGAGCCTGCCTAAGCGCACACATGGTTTTCCAAGAAAATCAGGTCTGTGGAGCCAATAATGCGGAAGACCATTAACTTACAAGTTCATTGTATGGCCTCAAAGCTCTAGAAAAACTTATATCTGAAATCTTCCGAGGAGGTGACCAAGCGTATCTATGTTCTTGTGCAGGACACTGTAGAGCTCAGTCAGGTGCTTGCCAACATCACCGTCCCTACTAAAGTCACGGTAAAACTGCCCCGCGTGCGGCTGGAATGTGAATTTCTGTGGCAGTGGCGCATTGTCCTGCACGTATTGCCAGACGGACAGCAGCAGCATGTGCACCTCGTGTGGTGTTATCAGGGCAAACAGCTCGTGCACGTTGGCCAGCACAGGTGGCAACAGCTGGCCCTCTCCCATGCTCGCAATCAGCGCCTGCGAGGCCTCCAGAGCCCAGGCCGAGTCCACGGCTCGTAGCTCGCGCGATGCTTCCCAGTGCGTCAGCAGCGTGGCAAGCAGCCCGCGCAGAAGCACCGAGCAGTAGCACAGCGCAGGCCGGCCAGATGCCACAAGCCATAGCAGCTGGAAGAGGAAGGGGTTGTCCTCAAAACGCCGCTGGATCTTGAGGTCTCGCTCCACCGTGTGTCGGGCGTGCTCCTCAGGAGGCCACGCCAGCTCGCTGTTGGTCACGTCGGGGCAGATGCTTTCAACCAGTAGCACGGCAAGAGAGCGCGCTGCCTCTGGGTTGATCGGCATGGGTGGATGCTCCTGGCGGGTGTGCTGCTGTTGCTGCTGCAGCTGCTGCGCCGCTTCGCAACCCGGCTCTGGGCGACAGGCACCCACTGTGCTGCTACTGCAGCAGCGGATGAGAAGGCTCAGTAGCCACTGTGTGTTATCCTGGCTGGGGGGCTCACGGCGTGGCTCAGTTGGTGCCTTGAGCCCACGACCAATCACGCCGGCATGGAACACAATCCATGGGCCAAGGCCGTAGTTGGCAGCAGAACCGTGCTTTCGGTTCAACGCGAGCAGGCGAGTCTGGAGGTCCTCCGAAATCGGGTCGGTGGTACGGGATGCCTCCGTCTTTCCTCCAAACAGTACGGCGTTGTCTGCATGCATGGCTCCCCTAACCAGCTGCGCGAGCACCTCCTTCTGACCACGAGATGAAACGGAGCTCAATTTGGTAAGGAGCCTGGAGCAGTGGCCTATGGCGCCTGCTTGCTTGCTGTGAAGCAGGATGAAGAAGTAGGCGGTGCCTGCACTGATGGCATTGTACAGCTGGCATACGCCAAGGGTCTTGGGAAGAGGCAGAACGGCCAGCATCGCTACACATGCCTCCGCCACCTGTGAGAGGCGAGGGTTACACACTTTAGCCAAAACATATGTAGCAAATGTGCAAATTAAATTTTAGATAGCTGAGCAAGGAACCGATAGCAGATTACTCAATTATCGCGAAAATGCTAACAGTTTTTTTTATATCACATATGTATAGTAGATGCGTCTACATAACAGCCTGTCCTCAAACTCAAACCAGTGCTTGGATTTGCTATCTTCATTATCAACCTGATTATACATTAAAAAAAGTATATTCCCCTCAAAATGTTTCCAATTGGGAAAAAAAATACCAAAACATTCCCGCAAAGCAGCATTGGTTTTAACAACTCCGGCAGTGTAATGACTCGTTAAGTCAACCCCCAACTGAACCTTAGACTCAAAACTATAACAATTATACAGACAGCCCCATGTTTTAACTGCACAGTGCAATGCAGCCATTTACCTGGCCGTCTTGGTGCAGAAGCAGCCGGCTGATTGCCTGCAGGTGCTCGCACACGGCCTCGGCAAGCGGGCGACCCGCGGGCACGGGGAGGGCCCTCTCGGCCACCCCGTCGGGTGGGTCCCACTGCAAGAGGCAGGCGAAGTTGTTGAGCAGGCAGGCCACGCGGCGAGCACTCATGTAGCCCTCGCCGCTGCACAAGACCTGCGCCACGGAGAGGCGCACGGCAGCCGGCAGAAGCCCTGTCATGGAGCACGAGAGCTCGGCATAGAGCTGCACCACCAGGCTTAGCTCCTCCGGTCCCCTGAAACAAAAATTAAATAAGTTTTTACTTGCCGACAAAGACTGGTTAATAATTTCCCCTGTGGACATCCACAACATCAAATCCACTCCGACTTTCATGAAACATTGAAAGGCCTATTTGGTCAGGCTTTCGAGCAGCTTTAAGCTTGGCTCCGCGCCTCTGGGTTGACTTGTCTATCAGAAACAAATATAATTGTGATGAATAATTGCTTCAGTATCTGTCGAGCAAAATCATGTAAAAAAATGTCTTCCCAAATTCAAACTGTGGCTGTGACGTCATGTAATAATATAAATAAATCTCAATTCAGAACTCACAAAAGCACACAAGTACTTTTGAAATCCCTTCAACTGCATCTCTTCCATACTCAGTGGTGAACCTCTCATAATCCTTGCTATAGAGGTGCTCATTATAAAGGAAGTTTGGAAATTGTGAAATTTTCAGACTGAAAATATGCGAAATTTGTGAAAATCTACGTTAACAAAGGTTATAGTTGCGCCATTGATGACCAGGCTAAGACCATCAACTTTCTACACTTCAAAACCTAGATTACACAATACATATTTTTTTGTTACTCAATAGCTACTAATAGGTAACTATTCATATACCTTTTGATTTAAAACTTTCGTGACTGCAGGGATTCATATTTTTGGTTCTTTTTACCGAAAGAACCAAGAATATTCATATACCAATAAACAAAAATAGTTAATCAATAATTTTTTGTATTAATTTAATTCTGATCAGGCCAATATGGTGTCGAGCGTAGTCTCCAACTCATATCTCGTTGGCCTCTTGATTCACGTGCAATGAAGATGGGCGATTGCCCAAAACAACAACTTTTGTAACCTTTTCCATTTAGGTCCACATTGTTATTGAAGAATATAATGACTTTTCAGTTTAATCAAGGGTGTTTGCCCAGATTCAAATCCAGGATCTAGTAAGTACTAGCTCGCATGGTATAAGCTCCATGAGCCACCCAACACGGTTGGCTACGCACAGTGCGAAAAAAGTTTAACATACATGGAATGTTTCTTTTAGACCTAAATGAACCAGTAGTGACACCATGAATCATATTACATGCACAATAAGTAGTGGCTTAGCCGAGACCATCCAAAATCACTGCACTTAACCATGTTTTATTAAAACGGTGACAAATAGGTCGTGAAAGCGTGGGAGATTAAAATACAGCAGGCAGCTCACCTTGCGAGGGACAGAGCATGGCAGAGAGCTTCCGTGGCCAAGCTCGCCCCTCCATACACACAAAGGAGGCTTAGCAGCTGCTGCAACCAGAGGTGACACTTCCAGTCGAGGCGAAGCATCTCCACGCATATTTCACCGACTCGTGACCTTAACCCGTCCAGAAAAGGCACCGATGTGTCGCTGAGCCTATGCCGGGAACACAATGTAACGTTCAATAACCCGACGCTGCATGATGTGCTTTTAGTAAAAACATTAGCGTCTTCACAAAAGGACACTCCCAGTGCTAAGTGAATGCAGTGAAAAGTCCAGGCCCTTTGGAAAGTTTCATATTTAAGTAGGAGAGACAGGTGAAAACAATGTTTAATGTATTTTGGTGGGTTCTTGCACGTTCTGCAAAGAAAAGTTTAGACCCTATAGTCCTCGTGTTCCTCAATATGTTCAAGCTTGCAGAGGAACACTCGAATAGAACAAAACACAGATCCTGAAGACTGCAGAGCATGTGGTTAGTGCATACATGCGGACAAGTTGGACAACGAGTAGACATATCAATATCACGCTACTGATAAAAATTATTCTTTTTAAACATTTAGATGGTAAATGGAAAGATTACCGTTGGTCTATTTTACAAGGTTATTCAGCCACCACAATGGATTAATTACATTTCATTTATTGGTCAGGCGTATTTTTACTGCTGTCAAAATTGCAATACACGCATTGTTTCATTTCAGCGAAACGTTTACGATTCATACTTTGTCAATCTACAGGTGGATAAAGGTCTCCAGAGGCTGAGCCAGTCACATGAGGTATTTGAATCATATTTCACCAATCTTGTCAGTGTAGGTTGGTGAATGCAGGGGCGGAGAAGATCAGGACCGGTTCAGGTATTATTGTTCATGTTAGCCATGGCCATGAATTGAACTCGGATTACCGGGATCACAGCGCAGTGTGCTCGTCACCCTGACACACAAATATAATACATAAATATTACAGTATTGTTAAACTTTTAATGCCATCTATGATCTAGGTAATGTAAATTCCTACAAAATCAAAGCTAATTAAAGACGTGCACATATCATTTGCAAAGCACAGGGGAGGTGTGAATGACTACGCCATCGTTCAACCCCCTTCATTCTTTTACTGATAATACCACACACAATCAAGTGGAATGATGACAGATCATTCTGCAGAGTGCACTTTTGGTTCCCAAAGTTTCTCTCCACCAATAAAAGGGCAGGTGCACCACACCGGTTGTTTGGCCGGTTGTAGACCATCTTGTGCAGGTTGAGCAGCAGTAGCTGCAGGATTCTCTCGCAGGTGTCGCGCACGCCGCTTGGCACGTCTTGCGGACCGACACGCAACGTTGCCCCTGCCACATCTTGCCCGGCCCCACTGCTCCCACTCCCGGCGACCGAAATCACGGAGGAGGGGGTGGCCATGCGCACCAGGAACTGTAAGACCCTGTCAACATAACACACACACATTCATATCAATGTCATATGTATAAGGTAAAGTGTCACTGCAACATGGGCTCAGGATAAACAAAGGCAAAACAGGTCATGTCGAACCAGTCCGTTAAATAATTTGAAATGTGTGTGGGAGGAAGAATATGTAGATCTAGGACAATTATTCATGGTGGACCAGAATAAAATACATAAAGAAGCCAACAAGAATAGAACCAAGGAGTGTGGATCCTTGCAGTCACGAAAGCTTTAAATCTAGAAGCAAACAAGAGACAAAGTGCTTTTCGAAAGCTGAACTTGATAATGAAAAGTAACATGAAAGAGAAACATGACATTGACAATTACAATGTAAGAGCAAAGAACCATGAGAGATGCATGCTTGGAATAACACCGAGACAAAAAGAACAAGTAGATCAGAGATCAAATGCAATTTATGCATTATACCGGCTGTTACGAGAAGTAAATGGCTTGGGCAGGGGACTAATGACCGAGTGGCGGCCGAAGGAACACGCACAAGAGGACAACCGCCACGGAGCTGCAGTAACGATATACGTTCGTATTATGGATCACTACATCGCAAGACCGTGGATCGTCAGGCAGCGCTCGTACCTGTAGGCGCCGGCCTCGCCCGTCTGCCCCACGAGGTGCACAGCCATGCCCAGCATGTTGTCGAGCTCGTCGCGTGGCAGCGCCGTCAGCTGCTGCTGCAGGCGCTGCAGCACCGCGGCCGGCGCCAGCGCCTCCATCAGCTCCGAGGAGACGGCGCCGAGCAGCGGCGGCGACAGCGACGCCAGCTGCAGCAGGAAGGGCACCGTGGCCGCGCGCAGGCGCCCGTCGCCCGCGGGGTCGCGCCCGTCGCCGTCGGGAGGCGCGAGGCTCTCGTGGAAGAGCTTCAGCAGCTCCTGTTTGATGCTGTCGGCGTGGTGCCCTGCCAGGTGGCCCAGGATGCCCACCACCGAACCGATCTTGGCCACACGCTTGTCCTAAGACGCGTAAGCCGGCGTTAGTTTAGTTCGAATTTTGTTTTGGTCACAGTCTTAGTCTAGTTGATGACAACCTAAGTAATATTAGTCATGTATTAGTCTGTGGATATCATTAAGTATTTTTTTAAGTCTAGGAGACTAATGCAGTAAACATTCTTGTAAATGCAAAGTCGAGCCTCTACAGTCAATTCTCAATTTCCCAGGGTAACGGACATAGGAGACATGGACTGGATAAACAAAAAAAGCTTCCTCAAAACTTTTAAATATTAGGTCATAAACACACCTTAAATTGGGGTTGACGTAAAATGTCATGTTATTTTTTTGTTTCACGATTTACTTGCTGGGAATGTTTTGGTCACATGGGCAATGAGTCACTGATCCCACAATGAGTGAGGAGCAGCTAATAATTGAAACAACCTGCACCAGAAAAGGTTGCGATTATGGATGGTTAACCCGTTGATGATCCGAGAGTTAACTGCACTCAACGAAAACTCCTTCCTTTCACAACAAGGCAAGCCCCAAGAGTAATAACCTGATAGACAGGGTCCACTGCCTGCGTGCCGACTCCAGACAGGCAGAAGTCCTTGAGGCCGCAGGTGAGCACGCGGCTGATGATGGTGCTGGGGAACGACGATCCGATATGCGCCACCACCCAGTCAAAGTGTGGCGAGTGCCTGACGGACGTGTCGAGCAGCGCGCCCACGCACGCGTCCAGCGAGGGTCCATCCAACGATGCCAGGCACTGTACGTACATGTCCATGAGGGTGCGCGTCGCCTTGCAGCCCATCCAGGTCTGCAGCAGCTCGTTAAGCGAGCCCGTGTGCGGCACACCGTGGCGGCCCGCATACTTGCTGCTCAGCCGGCCCATGAGCTCCACTGACCTGCGGCAGTACCAGTGGAAGTATTACGCATTAGAGAATGTTAAGTCTTCATGATAAAGCAGGCTGAGCAATTAATAAATGATATGGATGTTTTGTTTACACTCGCAATACGCTGCAAGGTTAACTTAAGATATATGCACGTCATATGAACGTTATATTTTTTGGTAAAATTTAGGCTCTTGCAGCAAACTGAATGATAAATAACAGATGTAGAGAATAAAAACAAGACAGAAGGAATTCTTCATTAATGTTTCAACCCAGAATTCCGACAATATAATTGCTGGGTGGATAATTATTTGTATGCCCGTCCAAAGCCTAATTTATGCTTCGTGGAAGGAAAAAACAGATCAATTCTTCCTTCTTGATTTGAAGCTTTCGTGACCGCATGAATCCATACTGTTTCTTTCGGTAAAGTCACGTAAGTATAAAATAAATCATGACGTTTCGGACGCTTGTGTTGCACCTGAAACGTCGTGATTTATTTTATACCTACGTGACTTTACCGAAAGATCAATTCTTGGCAGAAAAATTACCAAATCTCCAGGTTGATGCACCATGTTGGCCCAATTTCAGCCAATACAACAACCACGGCTTCAGATGCTTCCCCTTGGACCGTACGCACCAGGCTGAGATAAGCGGGGCCCAGGCTCGCGGGTTCACGCGCACAAACTCGGCGATGGTACGGTGAGCGTCCGTCACGACGTCATCCAGGTTCAGGCTGAGGCCCAAGTTCTGCATGCCTCCACCCATGCTATGCCCAGGTTGCTCGTCCATCTCCAGCACATAGTTGCCCACGTACTCATCAAAGACACCGCACAGATGCTCCAAAACCGCGCCACGGGACGCCGGCAGGTGCCTGCGTGCACATGGAGGCGACCACGACCACAATACAAGTCTCCGACGTGTATTCTGGTTGTACCCCGGTTTTGTTCGCTATGGTGCCCATTAATCCAAACAACACTGCACAATATGAAAACCCATCACAGGTCTCCACTAATGGCAGTCATAAAACACCTTTAAAATAGCAATTCACTGGAATAAATGACAGTTATTTCATAAATTAACAATGTTAACAAGATAATGGTTGTATGAATGGTTAGTGTGTACGCATACAAGACTACCCAAATTCACCAAAAATGCATGCTGTGTTGTTCAGCACAGTGTCTGATCGTACCGAATACACCAACAATGCTAAAACCAATGGAGTGTGAACATTGCAAAAATGCAATGCAGAGGCTAGAGCATGTATGCATCTGTGTTCGAATTTTCGGAAGCTGCAATTTGCACAAGAATACACAACAACAACAAAGGAGGCAGCACCTGAGAAGCAGGAGGGCACACTTGGCGTGGTCACGCAGAGTGAGCTTGTTCCCATGCACCGGGTCCATGCCTGACAAGAAGGCCTTGATTTCATGCTGCACCTCCTGTGGGCTGTACACAACATACTGGCTTTGTTAACTATCTTTGACAGCTTGGCAGTTTTACCACAGCCATTGGTTGCTGTTTGTTTGCCACAATGTTCAGATGATGGTTTTCAAGCTGTTTAAGAGAATAAGGAGGCGATGGTTTCTGAGCTTTTTAAGTTTAATCGTGTACACGCACTTTAAACATAACAGTGTCTGTCGAAGTCACACAAACTGTCTCTGGGGTGGTCATTCATCTCAAAAAGGCAGGTCCTGCACCAGCGGTGGAAATTCCACATTCCCGTGCTTGGACTAAGCGTTGCACAGGCCGAGAATGTCAAACCTTTTCCGTACCGAGGGCCGAACTGAACTTTCAAAATAACTTTGAAAGCACGCATCCCTCAAAAGTCCCTGCTACTCTAACTGCAAGAGGCAGATGCAAGTGGCAGCAGGTGACCGAGATCGCTGTAATGGGAAACCGTGTCCATGTGGGGGGGGGGGGGAATGTCCCCTCTAGTACTCGATTAGTGCAGCCAAGCAGCTCGTCAGTGAGAGATGACCACCACTCTGTGGCCACCTCGTCAGTGAGAGATGACCACCACTTTGAGGCCACCTCGTCAGTGAGAGATGACCACCACTTCGAGGCCACCTCGTCAGTGAGAGATGACCACCACTCTGTGGCCACCTCGTCAGTGAGAGATGACCACCACTCTGTGGCCACCTCGTCAGTGAGAGATGACCACCACTTTGTGGCCACCTCGTTAGTGGGAGATGACCACCACTTTGAGGCCACCTCGTCAGTGAGAAATGAACACCACTTCGAGGCCACCTCGTTAGTGGGAGATGACCACCACTTTGAGGCCACCTCGTCAGTGGGAGATGACCACCACTTTGAGGCCACCTCGTGAGAGATGACCACCACTTTGAGGCCACCTCGTCAGTGAGAGATGACCACCACTTTGTGGCCACCTCGTCAGTGAGAGATGACCACCACTTTGTGGCCACCTCGTCAGTGAGAGATGACCACCACTTTCAGGCCACCTCGTCAGTGGGAGATGACCACCACTTTGAGGCCACCTCGTCAGTGGGAGATGACCACCACTTTGTGGCCACCTCGTGAGAGATGACCACCACTTTGAGGCCACCTCGTCAGTGAGAGATGACCACCACTTTGAGGCCACCTCGTCAGTGAGAGATGACCACCACTTTGTGGCCACCTCGTGAGAGATGATCACCACTTTGAGGCCACCTCGTCAGTGAGAGATGACCACCACTTTGTGGCCACCTCGTCAGTGAGAGATGACCACCACTTTGAGGCCACCTCGTCAGTGAGAGATGATCACCACTTTGAGGCCACCTCGTCAGTGGGAGATGACCACCACTCTGTGGCCACCTCGTCAGTGAGAGATGACCACCACTTTGAGGCCACCTCGTCAGTGAGAGATGACCACCACTTTGTGGCCACCTCGTCAGTGAGAGATGACCACCACTTTGAGGCCACCTCGTCAGTGAGAGATGACCACCACTTTGAGGCCACCTCGTCAGTGAGAGATGACCACCACTTTGAGGCCACCTCGTCAGTGGGAGATGACCACCACTTTGAGGCCACCTCGTCAGTGAGAGATGACCACCACTTTGAGGCCACCTCGTCAGTGAGAGAGGACCACCACTTTGAGGCCACCTCGTCAGTGAGAGATGACCACCACTTTGAGGCCACCTCGTCAGTGAGAGATGACCACCACTTTGTGGCCACCTCGTCAGTGAGAGATGACCACCACTTTGAGGCCACCTCGTCAGTGGGAGATGACCACCACTTTGAGGCCACCTCGTCAGTGAGAGATGACCACCACTTTGAGGCCACCTCGTCAGTGAGAGATGACCACCACTTTGAGGCCACCTCGTCAGTGAGAGATGACCACCACTCTGTGGCCACCTCGTCAGTGAGAGATGACCACCACTCTGTGGCCACCTCGTCAGTGAGAGATGACCACCACTTTGTGGCCACCTCGTTAGTGGGAGATGACCACCACTTTGAGGCCACCTCGTCAGTGAGAAATGAACACCACTTCGAGGCCACCTCGTTAGTGGGAGATGACCACCACTTTGAGGCCACCTCGTCAGTGGGAGATGACCACCACTTTGAGGCCACCTCGTGAGAGATGACCACCACTTTGAGGCCACCTCGTCAGTGAGAGATGACCACCACTTTGTGGCCACCTCGTCAGTGAGAGATGACCACCACTTTGTGGCCACCTCGTCAGTGAGAGATGACCACCACTTTCAGGCCACCTCGTCAGTGGGAGATGACCACCACTTTGAGGCCACCTCGTCAGTGGGAGATGACCACCACTTTGTGGCCACCTCGTGAGAGATGACCACCACTTTGAGGCCACCTCGTCAGTGAGAGATGACCACCACTTTGAGGCCACCTCGTCAGTGAGAGATGACCACCACTTTGTGGCCACCTCGTGAGAGATGATCACCACTTTGAGGCCACCTCGTCAGTGAGAGATGACCACCACTTTGTGGCCACCTCGTCAGTGAGAGATGACCACCACTTTGAGGCCACCTCGTCAGTGAGAGATGATCACCACTTTGAGGCCACCTCGTCAGTGGGAGATGACCACCACTCTGTGGCCACCTCGTCAGTGAGAGATGACCACCACTCTGAGGCCACCTCGTCAGTGAGAGATGACCACCACTTTGTGGCCACCTCGTCAGTGAGAGATGACCACCACTTTGAGGCCACCTCGTCAGTGGGAGATGACCACCACTTTGAGGCCACCTCGTCAGTGAGAGATGACCACCACTTTGAGGCCACCTCGTCAGTGAGAGATGACCACCACTTTGAGGCCACCTCGTCAGTGAGAGATGACCACCACTCTGTGGCCACCTCGTCAGTGAGAGATGACCACCACTCTGTGGCCACCTCGTCAGTGAGAGATGACCACCACTTTGTGGCCACCTCGTTAGTGGGAGATGACCACCACTTTGAGGCCACCTCGTCAGTGAGAAATGAACACCACTTCGAGGCCACCTCGTTAGTGGGAGATGACCACCACTTTGAGGCCACCTCGTCAGTGGGAGATGACCACCACTTTGAGGCCACCTCGTCAGTGAGAGATGACCACCACTTTGTGGCCACCTCGTCAGTGAGAGATGACCACCACTTTGAGGCCACCTCGTCAGTGAGAGATGATCACCACTTTGAGGCCACCTCGTCAGTGGGAGATGACCACCACTCTGTGGCCACCTCGTCAGTGAGAGATGACCACCACTTTGAGGCCACCTCGTCAGTGAGAGATGACCACCACTTTGTGGCCACCTCGTCAGTGAGAGATGACCACCACTTTGTGGCCACCTCGTCAGTGAGAGATGACCACCACTTTCAGGCCACCTCGTCAGTGGGAGATGACCACCACTTTGAGGCCACCTCGTCAGTGGGAGATGACCACCACTTTGTGGCCACCTCGTGAGAGATGACCACCACTTTGAGGCCACCTCGTCAGTGAGAGATGACCACCACTTTGAGGCCACCTCGTCAGTGAGAGATGACCACCACTTTGTGGCCACCTCGTGAGAGATGATCACCACTTTGAGGCCACCTCGTCAGTGAGAGATGACCACCACTTTGTGGCCACCTCGTCAGTGAGAGATGACCACCACTTTGAGGCCACCTCGTCAGTGAGAGATGATCACCACTTTGAGGCCACCTCGTCAGTGGGAGATGACCACCACTCTGTGGCCACCTCGTCAGTGAGAGATGACCACCACTTTGAGGCCACCTCGTCAGTGAGAGATGACCACCACTTTGTGGCCACCTCGTCAGTGAGAGATGACCACCACTTTGAGGCCACCTCGTCAGTGAGAGATGACCACCACTTTGAGGCCACCTCGTCAGTGAGAGATGACCACCACTTTGAGGCCACCTCGTCAGTGGGAGATGACCACCACTTTGAGGCCACCTCGTCAGTGAGAGATGACCACCACTTTGAGGCCACCTCGTCAGTGAGAGATGACCACCACTTTGAGGCCACCTCGTCAGTGAGAGATGACCACCACTTTGAGGCCACCTCGTCAGTGAGAGATGACCACCACTTTGTGGCCACCTCGTCAGTGAGAGATGACCACCACTTTGAGGCCACCTCGTCAGTGGGAGATGACCACCACTTTGAGGCCACCTCGTCAGTGAGAGATGACCACCACTTTGAGGCCACCTCGTCAGTGAGAGATGACCACCACTTTGAGGCCACCTCGTCAGTGAGAGATGACCACCACTTTGAGGGCACCTCGTCAGTGGGAGATGACCACCACTTTGAGGCCACCTCGTCAGTGAGAGATGATCACCACTTTGTGGTCACCTCGTCAGTGAGAGATGACCACCACTTTGAGGCCACCTCGTCAGTGGGAGATGACCACCACTTTCAGGCCACCTCGTCAGTGGGAGATGAACACCACTTTGTAGCCACCTCGTCAGTGGGAGATGACCACCAATTCGAGGCCACAACCCCGGTTCGGTCCCCACTAAAGCGTAGTCCACGTCCTCAGGAGCCAGTGGTTGAATACGTTCGTTAAATCATTGGAGATGTGTGGGAGGAAGAATACTTGTACAGTATACCGAGGGCAATGAATAATTCGTGGTGGGCAGGGAGAAGATGCATTAAGAAGCGAACAAGAGTCAGTGCTTGTAGAAAGCTGAACTGAATCATGAAGAGTAACATGTAAAACAGAAACACGACATTGCCAATAACAGTGCAACAGCGAAGAACCACGAGAGATGAATTCTTGGAATTACTCCGAGACAGGAAGAACAAGCAGAGGTCGGATATCAAACGCCATAACGAGCCAACGCTTCCACGCGGAGTTGTTTGAGTGAGCCCAGTGCCCCGGATTAAACAAAAACAACCACAACCACGGAAGCTTCAGCAGCGAGCGGCATCCACCCGGCCAGCCAGAGGCCGCGTTGGTTGTTCACGCGGCCCTCGGAACCGATTATCGCTGCCCGTTTCCGAATGCGAGCGGGGATCCCTTCGCCAACGCCGGTCCAGACAAGACGATGACGAACCTGGCCATTGTGCTGCTGCTGTTGTTGTTGTTTGTGAACGAGAAGGGGATGGAGCCGCCAACACCGCCGCCTCCCTCCACCGCGCTCGCCATGTTCGCCGCGATGACGTCACCGCCGTGTTTCTCAGGCTTCTGTGAGCACGTGGCTCCTGCTGCTGCGCGTGGCAGTGGAATAATAAACACAGCGTGCTGCGTCTCGTGCCGTGCGGGTTGATACCGCGCTTATGAGATTCAGTGTTGTTGTATAGGTAGTGTGTGTGTCTGGAATGGATGCTGGTTTTCTTCGAGCGTAAAAAAGGAGTTTGGAAAGTTGGTTGCATTCGCTTCTCACTTCGGCCGCCTTCTAACATCCTGTGCCATTCTCGTCTTTGTGTCGGCCGGCCACGACGAGAGGTCTTCAAGTGAGAGTTCGTGTAGTCTTGCTCTTCCAGTTTGGATGGCATGCACACAATCACACTCCTGCGAGTTGTCTTTCATTTTACATTCATGAATGTGAGCATCCTTCATGTTTTCAGAAAATGTGCATTAGTTGAGGATTTAACCTCTAAATTTAAAAGTTATACAATTCTGAATAGTGCACGGCTCAGCTATGAATACGAGTGAATTCAGTTGATTATACATTTATCATTAATTGAAGCAATTACTTAACTTGCTAGTTTTAGCAGCATACTTATTTTTTTACTTAAAACTTTCGTGACTGCAGGAATTCATATTCTTTGGTTCATTCAGTAAAGTCACGTCGATAGAAAATAAGGAAAATAAATTAATAAGAAACAAAAACTCGAGACGCTTCGATAGCAAGACAAGCGGTCGTCACCAGGCGGAGCGATGACTGCTTGTGTCTTGCCATCGAAACGTCTCGAGTTTTTTTTATTGTATTCATTTTTATTTTATTATTTTCTATCTACGTTACTTTACCGAAAGAACCAAAGAATAGTATACTTATTGTTTTGGTATGGAGTAGGTGCTGATTTTTCGATAAAAAAAATATTGGGGAGGGGAATTGATGGGTTGCTTTTCTATGAAACATTCTTAAAAGATGTATCCAACTTAATAACGTGCTCTTTACACATTGTATATTCCTGAATATTCACCTTCAATAACGTGTTTATATTTAATTGCAATTCAAATAATTTATGTTTTTGCGCTTTTCATTTTATTTCAATACCTGTTTCTGATCCGTCAACAGGAAACTTTCTCACCCAGCTGTGCACATTTTTATATTCCGGTCTGAATTCAAGGACTCCTAGGTATATATCCCGCCTGTTTTTAAGTTGTCCCGTAGATTCTGCTGCAACTCCAAAATTGGTACCTTTTATTTTGCTCACTTTAATCCGCTTTGCATCCTTTATTACAATATTCTGACATTTAACCATTGATTGTTAGCACTGTATTTTGTCAAAATTATATTTTAGCTTTTTGCAATCCAATATTTGAAAAAAAACTGTCACTGAATAACTCATGAAACATAGTTCATTTTCCGACTCCCTTTAACCATCTTAGACTGCATCAATTCTCCCCCGAGCCAAATACCATTTAATAGTCTGCAAAAGGCTATGCCATTTGTAATACAATATTCATGTCTTTTCCAGAACATGATTGACGGTATGTACAGAGAACATGGTCAGTAGTGGAGAAACCCATCTTAAACCTCGGTTGCTCATGTCTCATGTAGTTGGTTGGGTACTACATTTTCTGATGTTGCAAATGACCTTTGCGATTAATTTATTTATGTACAAGAGACTCAATCGTGGAATGGTTCACCAATTATATTTCTCATCACAAACCTGACTTCAAGAATTAGACCCACTTACGTGGAAGGCTCTTTTCACTCGTATGTTAAGCGATATTCTTTGGGTCTTTCGGTAAAGTCACGTAGATAGGTCAAAATTAATTAAAATAAAATAAACAAAAAACTGCATTTCGATCACAACACAAGCGGTTGTCTTTTTCCCTCCTGATGACGATCGCTTCTGTTGTGATTGAAACGTCGTAGTTTTTTGTTTTATTAATTTGAACCTATCTACGTGACTTTACCGAAAGACCCAAAGAATATGAATTCCTGCAGCCACGAAAGCTTTAAGTCTATTATGCGATAGTTTATCGTTTGAATTGAGGTATGTAACATACGGAGTTTTTCTGTAGCTATTATTTCATCCCTGTACACTTGTTTTTGAACTATGATCACGTGGTGTTGCTTTCACAGGTTTTTTTTCAATGATTTATTATACAAATTTAGTATAATATGCACACATTGAGTTTAAAATAAATAAAATGTAAAAGTAATTCAAGTTTATTGACACTTTCGAGCTTACCGTTTATGGTCTCACAATCATAACCAGAGATTGTACCACCCTGGCAAAAATGTCACATTGTCCAACATTAAAAGAATAACCCATTACAAAAATATACAATGATCTGCAGTATTCAAACTGCCAATGTACATTCAGCGACACAGCAATTATTTTTTTGCAAGAACTTTAAAAAGCAGAAGTCTTCGTATGAGCTAAGGGTGCAACGATTCAACATAAATTGAACCACGTTCCAAGACTCCGTCCAATAACCCCTTTTCTTTACAAATTGGTGAACGTAGCAGCATTCTTGTGCCTGAAGTCACATTATCTATGATACACAAACACGTGAATCAAAAGGATAATTATTACTGATGCATCAAAACAAAGGTGGTTCTATGCATGGCATGAGAAGCTAATAATCGATATTAATCGATGCATCGTTACACTCCTGGTACTTAATAGCAAATGGGGAAAAACAGGGTTTAAGGATTTTAAACCTGACATTGTAGGCTTACATTACTGAGATAGGTATGACAAGCGTACTTACACATGAGTGCTTTCACACATCGTCAACCTTATCAGTCTTGTACAGTATTCTTTCATCCTATAAACTCTCAAATCTGACACTTTCATAATCACTCGTATGAGGCAAATGTGAACACCTTTATAATGTACATGAATTCAATTTCAGTCCTGTCGAAATGCATACTTGATTTTTCTCTTAATAAGGCCGATGACCAACAGTAACCTATTCCCCTAATCTAACAAGCATTGAAAACACGTTTTTCACTAAAGTAGGAAAACATGAAATTATGTACATTTATGTATACTTGAAAAGCATCAGTACAAAGCACGATTATCTTCATAAAATTTTATTTAAAAACTCATGTTTTTGTTGCATGTATGATCGGCTCACGAGTATCTGTAATGTGACTTTCCGTGCAGCTCAACGGAGTCTTTGCATTAACGCACTTCATATGGAAGACACGGTCGTGCCATGCAATGTGTGTCCTTCCTCTCCTGGCTCTGCCTCTCCCCATCTCTTGGATTTCCCCACCGCTTGCGTTCAAGTAATACTGCTGGAGGCGCAGTCAATGGCAACGGTGGGGAGGCAGACGTGTGCAGCTGTGTTGCTTCAGAAGATGAAACGGTGAACGTCATCCCTGTAGCTGTAAACGATCACTATGGGCACCCTGAAAACGAGACGACAGTCCATGTCAGTTGTGTTTGGCAGCATCTATATCTGCCAACTTGACGAAGATCTGTGGGATAACTTATGTATGGGGACTATATTCGATAATGAATGCATGATGTACTATAACCCTACCTCTGTCTACCTAGTGGTATAAATGGGTCGATTGGCAGGTTGGTTTTGGTGGGGTAAAGTCTCCCACCTCTTCCAGGATTTCTGGCCAGTATGGAAGAGTAGACCAATACTGAATTGAGGGGTTCTCTAGAGCCCCATCTAGTGAAGGACTTTACACAGATACAGTAGTGGATTACAGAATAAATTGCTGGGCTGTACCTTGACCTTTTAGCCAGTCAGAAGGTTGTGAGTAAAACTCCAAGTTGGGTATCATCTCAGCCATCATCTTTAATCGGTCGATAAAATTGGTAGTTGTACCACTTTGTAGGGGGTCAACAGTGGTTACCTTAATAGAGATGCTGACCTTTTAGGAATGTTTAATTCCACCTTAGGCTCGAATCCACCAACACACTGGCCAATGGTCAGATGTGCATGAATGAACTTTTAACATAAAACATTTATTACAGAATTTACATGAATGTTTGGACTGAAATATACTAAGGAATGGAATCCAAAACCAACATCAAATGTCATCAAACTTTAATGTAGTTTAATGAGAAAAGTTCCCAATGAGAGGAGTGTGTTTCAATCTAGTCCGATAAAATAAATTCTCATCCATAAAATGTAGGAACAATAAACAATACTAAAGCAACCATTACGTTCAACAGTGAGACATATTTACCTTCCACAACCTAAACATTTCTAAATATAAGATACCCACAAAGGTGTCCTCCATTAATAAAGAATAGACATTGGTTTGTTTGGTGGTATGAATATTTAATCATATTTAGTGTTATGAATATTTTACCATCACCCTAGATATCCACATGGTGTTGGCGACACACAATCGTATCAACATTTTAAAGAACTCCAGGTGTTTTTCAATACCTCCGCTGTGATTGCTTATTCTGCTCCTGTTATATGTTGCTAAAGATATCTTATTGTTTGGTTTAAGAAATACCTAAGTATATAAGGAATATGTTGCGAATATTTAAACGGTGCAGTTCAAATGGCTAGATAATCTAATTATCACGGATGACACCTCAATGGATACCCTGTAGAACACAATGAATACTGTGAATTTGATATTTAATCTGTCACTGGTGAGCCACCCACCGTTTTTCTATCTTCAGCTCATGGATTTCATCGCAGATATCCTCCAAATACTTTCGCTGCTTTGGCAATTTGCTGATTAATTCCTTTCTGCTCTCTTCAAAGGACTCTTCATCCTCACACTGTAAAAACAACAGCAATTAAATAATGCAAACCCAACACAATCCGAAGTCACCTCTCCTAAAGTTAAGTTGCATTTAAGTATCCCTTCCGGATGTATTGTCTCCTCCTGAACATAGAGAAAGGTGTTGGTGATTGCTGTCACAGATGTTAGTGTGAGCTCGATGGACCACAAAGTGGTTTTAGAAAAGACCCAAAGGCTGACAAATTCTGATGCAAAGGAGCTTTCAAATCAGTTATGCAGTGGCCGATCATGCACCCAATGGATGTTTTACCTGCAAATAATGTTTGTGTGAGCATGTTCAGCTGAAAAGAATGATTTAAAAATAAGTATGATAGATCTCTTCCCTTTGCCACTAATTTTGCATGGTACGTAGCCAACCGTGCTAAGCAGAGGTGCGGGGAAGCACAATAAAGACAAAAAGCAGTTCTAAAGAAATTAGTTTTCAATCTGAATGTTAAAGTGCATAGCTCCAGTGGCTTCCTAATAGCGGAATAACGTTCCAGATGGCTGCAGAAGCGCATTCCTTGGTTAAGAATACACGGGTACAAACTGGACACCTGGATTTCGATTCTGCGACATACAACGCTTAGACTCTGGCGAATCAGTCTTGTTGAAATGGAGACAGATCTGGGAGAAATTGGGATATAGATGGTATCAGCAAGGTGAAGAGAAAGGAAGATAACGCCTTATTTAATAGAGAAAGAGTAAAGAATTAACACCAATAATGGAGGAGTGGAGTGATATGTGTGGTGCATTCCAGGTGATTCGGTAACAAGAGTATTTTATATATCCAGGGAAATAATTTATGAGGGACCAGGATCAACGTAAAGAAACAAAGAGTTGATTAAGAGGTGGATGGAGTGCTTTTGGAAATTGAACTTAATGATTAAGAGCAACATACCAATGTCCATAAATAAGGACATTTTCAAGTGGTACATATTACTTGCTGTGACATATGGATCAGAAACATGGATAGTGACAAAGAAAATGGAACAAAAGCTGAAACGTACACAAATAAGCACGTAGAGGTGTGTGCTGGGAATTATATGGAGAGAGAAAGAGGAAGACATGGATCAGAGAACACATTAGAAGCATATTGGTCGTTTAGAAAAGTGGGCTTGAGCCGGTCACACAGCGAGAATGGATGATGACCCATAGACGGCACCGATGATGGAGCGGCAGCCAAAGGAGAAAACATCCCCGAGGGGACAACCACCATGGAGAACGGAGTGATGAGATGAGCTCATGTGCAGGAGCGAGATGGATTGTGGCATCACACAATACCATGAAGAATGGCAAAGATGTCTCGAGGCATTAATCTAGCAGTGGATAAATCATGGCCGATGGTGACAACCACATATGGCTATAATAATATCCTAGTGCAATGATCTAGGATTACTTTAATCTATATACCTCCAAATGGGCAAAATTCTTCAACATGTTTCCTGGTAAATCCACCTGGTATTGGGAACAAAGACAATGTATGAATTCAGAAGTTAGTAAACACAAGTAAACATTACCACATATTACATCTTGATTTGAAGCATATTAAATGTGTTTTAGCTTTAGTATCCATTGAATACATCGTGATGATTGTAATGTCCAGAACTTACCGCAATCACTTCAACATCCAAGTGTTTATGAAACATGTTGCTTACGACTGGGTGAATCCGAGAAATAATCTGAAGCACAATATAAACAAACTTTGGTAAAGAAGAATACATTAGAAAACAACCCAATTAAACAATGTAATATTTTATCATGAAAATTACATCTTGCGACTTATCGAGTGAGTCAAACTTGCCTGTGTTTCATATCTTTTCTTGGTATTATAGGGTAGCTTTTCAGTTGTGACAAAGTTAATGTTAGGCACCGTTACACTTCCAAAGGTTTCACTGGCACCTGTGAATTAAAAACAAAAAATTAAAGGAATGTATTCAGTCTGACCACGAGCTAACGTTTACCACCATGCTCATAAAAAAGCCACAGAACTAATTCCAAGCTAACCTATCAATAAGCCTGCTTTAGTTTATAATGAATGAGTCGGGGATGCTCACCACGTTACTACATTTCACGAGAATGTGAAATGAATATTTAACGTTTTTGAGGTAATTTATTTAAAGCTCCTGGTAAGGGTATTTCATCTTTTATGCAGTGGTCTATTGAAGCTTTAAATATTAATATTGGCTTTGTAAGTGCTCCCGGGAGAATACCGATATGGACTCATAAAGAGCTGCATTCAACATCCGTCGGGTTCAGTAGATCATAGATTGTGCATTTTAGACCAAATACACATCCTCACCTGTGCTGTTAAAACTTGGTCCCTTTTGCGTTGTAACAATGACTCCTTCTGATGTATCTCTGCAAAAAAATGTCGATGATAAATGCTTGCTCATGTGGCAACTTCAGGAAACTGCCGAGACACCAACGCGTGACACTGTGTGACACACAGTCATTGTTTACCCACGAAACCATTAACTGATGCTGCGTTTTCAAAGCAGGAGGAAGCGATTTTGATTTAAAAAAATGTTTTACATAGGTATACTTGGTAGCTCTCTAATGAATCAATGATGCATTCTTCAGTTCCTGAAGAAGCTCCTTGCATGAGGAGCGAAACGTCAGACATCTTGCTGAACAACACGCGGTACAACCAGAATATACTTCAGAGAGCTAGCTATAAAGCACAACCGCAAAAAACATGCAGCAGTAAATCTCTCTGTGGATTTGGCGAGGCTATTTCAAGCAAAGAACTATGAGTTTTATATTTCCACCATGTTTTTAAACACCAAAACCATTTCACGATAAGGCTACATTGGTAATGCGAGCTTAACCCAGTTACCAGGTTCGTGAATCAGGCTGGCTCACTTCCCAGTGGTCACAGGAATATGTAAATGTTCTTGAGACTATTTTTCAGGCGAGGCCTAGTTATAATGTTTTGTCGACGCCATTCGAGTATTTTTGCACGTCAAAGGAAACTGGAATAGCAAGGAAAAAAATATTTGTATGTGCATGTGGTGGTAACATAAACCGAGGACTTCACACAGAAGGTGCCAACCAACCTGCAATTCCTTTCTTCTGCAGCGCGACTTTTCAAATTCTGCTGAAGAAAGCTGATAACTTCAAAGTCGACAACCTTTTTCTCCGACTGCCATTCCTTATCTACGGCCTTCACCTAACGTAATAAAAAAAGACCCCCACAGTGATCACCACAATTGAGGTGAACATTAAAGCCTTAACCAAATCATCGGCATCCGTCAAAAATATATTAACACCACAATGATTTTTTTATTTAAAGCTTTCGTGACTGCAGTGATTCATATTCTTGGTTCTTTCGGTAAAGTCACGTTGAAGGGAAACAATAAAATAATAAAATACATATAAAACAATGAAATAATAATAAAAATATTTATTTTATTGCTTCCCTTCAACGTGACTTTACCGAAAGAACCAAGAATATGAACCACAATGATTGTGATTAAAAGACAGAGCTCCACGTACTCGCACAGTCCCGGACTCCAACAGCACCAGGAAAGGGATGTCTGCTTGCCTGCAGTAATCGTGTAGGTCCACCTGCGACTGAAGAAGACAACATGCGAGCATTATCAATCATTACCATTTTTGTTCAACAAATTATTTGGTGCCACTGCATTGGCAGTGGTGCACAAGCACAAATAACACGAAAAAAATACATCTATCAATCATACTGCCTGAAAGGAAAATGTAAATAATAGGCTACATTTTGGGAAATGGACCTTCTCCTTTGAAGAAGGGCAGTTCCCCAAAACGTCTGAAATCTATTTCAGAGGCAGATGACGGTCGAGAAAAATATGATCTGATGGCATGGAACAGGCACTAAAACAAACAGGAATGACATTGAAACATCAGCAACAGTTGGGATATCGGCAACACCTGACAATCACCAACAATGGAGGACTCCTACTGCCGGAAGTTCATGGACCTAGCGGCTGCCATAAAGAGGCTGTACAAGATCTGATCATATATTTTGTAAAGCAGCCCATTGAGTTGTGATCCAGGATATCCTGAAATCATCCCATCAGCAACACGGGACAGAAACATGTTCTTCCGTAAGGAGTGTTTTGCAAAAGGGATGGAACTGGGAGTACCCAACGAAAGCGAGACAAAGAGGGTATAATAACACCCAATACGCAACACAGGAGAGGAAACCCATGGCTCTACTGCCATCCGCTGACCACATCATAGCCCAGCAGATTGGGAGTGTCAGAAAAAATGACGATCTCGGGGATTTTCACCAATCCAGTTTTAAAGTGGCAGACGACAGCAGTGCACCACCAACGTTTTTACATTCGCACAAAACCTCAACTGGTCCCGCTGAAGTTGGGACAATAGTATTAGCCAGAACTATATAGCTATGAAAAATAATCGTTTTTTTTACCCTTTATGGCAATAAAACAGGTGTTAAGATGTTCAAACAACAAATAGGAATCAAGTGTGCATTAACCACACGTATTGGTGGTGAACATGCAAACAAACAGACTTGATTCCTTACAAAAGGTTTATATTTGGTGTTTCAACATCTTAACACCTGTTTTATCGCCAGAAAGGGTAAAACCTAATCTTATTTTTAATACTTTGATAATTATATAGATCTTGCAGATGACAAATCATCCGGAATGTACCCAATGTCATCGAATCACAAAAGCTAAGTAAGTTTGAGCCTTGCTAGTGCTTGGATAGGTCGCCAACTTGCATAAAAATAGATGTTATAGGCTGCTGCGGGGCTATGTGGTGGGCAACAGGGGAGTGCAAGATAACCCATCGTATTGTATTTCTTTGGTCTCGCATCTATGCTCTCCTTCACACACTGACTTGCATGGCAAAACATATTTCACCGTTTCCCGTTCTGAGGCGACTGACAGTTGTTGCAGGGTGGGTCCCGTTCCCTGCTGAATCTCGGAACGCGCAAGCGGTTCAACGTTAATTTTATTTAGAGAGGCATAGCGCCGTTGATTTTAAAGACATTGTACTCACCGCAGAGAACCAAAGCGATACACGACCGCACTCTATGATAGCTGGCGCCAACCTGTGTCACATGCTCTCCCGCATGCTCTCGTGCAAGCCTCAGTCCCTATAAAGTTATTTCATTTAATTTTTTCTTCCAATTCCGTTCCGATGATGTACACGTGTGTCATCGGAACGGGAAAGGGGTTAAACAACCTCCACGGACGGTGCAGCGTGGAGGGGCCCTCTCATCCAGAAGTGGATTGACAAAAGGGCTGTGCATGTACATACAGCGTGTGACGATGGTGCACGTTGTTGCACGTGTAGTGCGACCACGAGTCTCTCCCTTACCTGCGCCACGTCGTAGTGCACCCCTGCACGAAGGCCAGCTGCCCACATGTCCTTGACCAAGGAGCACGCCCTGGGACGCATGGCGTCCCCGACAGCGCCAACCAGAACATCGCACAGATTGAAGGACGGCTGTAAAAGTGTGGGAAACCCCGTTGACGACACGGCAGTGTTACTGACAGACACGACAAGAGGATTCACTGCGTTCATTAAGGGCGTGGGGTGGTCGTGCAGTGTAAAGGGCAACATCAGTGGTGAGTGATGTCTCAACCGTTCCTGGGCCCATCGCCTTTCACCAACCCACGCTGACCAGCTTGGTGAAGTATGGTAAGACATCCACCATGAACCACACCTTGTCAGTAATTGTGTAGGCAGGCCTTCATCCAACAGTGGACTCAGGGTCTGCATTCATTAGTTTATAATTAATTACTCATTGAATTAGAAGTGTCTATCAGCATCAATTAAAATGTTGCATTGTAATAGTCAGTCCTGTTTGACTTTGTTGATTGGATTTTTCATACCTACGTGACTTTACCGAAAGAACCAAAGAGTACAATATACTGGTGAGCACTGATTAAGATCTGAATTTATTATCCAAACGTAATCATGAAGATTCCTAAAAAAATATTCCCTTACTTTGCTGGTCATACGAATACAATATAGGTTCATAATAAAATGCAAAGGACAAGATTTCCTTTCACTACTTAATGAATGAACTTTATCCACGCTTGTTAAAATATTGCGAATACCAGTTTAAATATTTCTTGTAATCTTTGGTTCAGTAATCACATTAGAACGAACCATAGTAATCATATTAGAACGAACCATATTTAAGTAATGATATGCAAAAGTCCCCGGAATATGGCGACTGGCAGCCACCCTTGATTAAACTGGATTATCCAGTGCAGCCAGTTTATGTCTCATCCCTGTTGCCAATGACGGTAGAATAAAAATAACACAGTAAAATTAAGATTTTACACTTGAGCGTGTTCCAGCTCTTAGAGTGAAACATTTTGATTTCATTGATATACTACAAACACTCTTTTGACAGGCTTCTAAAAAAAAACGTGGCCCTAATATGGATTAATAAAATGAAGTGAATGAAAAATTGGCCACATCGTGTTCCAGGACTGCTCTCTAATAAGGCGATGCACTTAAAGCTGCACAAGTTCCAAATGGCAATCTTCATCTCATGACATGATGTCGATAGCACGATTGAAATATAATTGTATGAAAAAAATATATGGAAGTTGCCAATAGCCATCAGCGTTAGTGCACAAAATCTGCAAATCAAATTAATGTTAGAGGTTTTCTTTCAGTGCTGGTGTTGAACGTTGCACCAGGGTGTTTAACCCGAGACGCTGCAAGCCCATGCTTGATGGCTGTGTCCATGCACAAGTCACCCCGCCCTCACCGGGTCCTCCTTGCTTAGGATGGCTGAAGTGATCTTGTCGAGCGCCAGGCTAACCCCAACCGCAGAGGGAACAGGCCCCGATGACTGCGGTGCTCGAAACATTGAAATCTGCACACGTAGAGAGGCACGAGACCAGAGACCAGTGCCCACATCATAATGCTGTGGATGCATTCACAACTCTATACAGTGATTGGCAATGTAGGTGGCGTATAATACAGGACGCTCTTGTCACTGTCCTGTACAAAATGCACATCAACCACTGCCTCCAGATCTTCAGGCCATGCTTCTACCCCCATATGAAAGTTGCCGTGCCACCAAATGATGCACAACCCTGCCAAGCCACGTCCTTGCCCCCCCAGTTGCCAGACCAGTGCTCCCTGGACAGAAGCTCCCTTCACTCTGCTGTCCAGATATGGAGCTGCCTCCCTGAACACATTGTCGGCGAAATTACCAATTCTGGTCTTCAGGCCTTCAAATGCCGAGCACATGGACATCTCCTAACTTCACCACGCGTTTTGTAGGACTGAGTCATTGAGCTGCAGTGAACCAATGATTATGCCGATTAGCTGTACTAATGTCTGATATGGCTATTGGTCACAATTTCACCCAATAAAAAGAAAATACAGTGACTTGAATAAACACTGGGGGATACTCACTGCTGGTGACGCGCAGCGAGACTGCATGTTCGGATGGAAAATTGTACCACAGTCCTGGCCTCTAAGAAGTTCAGTTGCAGTAAGATAGTAGGTTAATACGTTTGTGGAACGATTACCATTTTGTATAGTAGTATAACTTTCAGGGGCCCCATGGCTCAGTTATTGTCTCCTTGCATATAACGCTCAGTATAAATGGCAATCCATAACCGACTACCACATGCTGATGAGTCCCTCCACGGGTGAATAATCTTTGTTTCTCATTGAAGCATGCCGAATGCCTTTTTAAAAAGCTGTTCAAACGATATATTGATGAGAATTTGAAATAAAATAAAACCTATAATTTAAATTTTGCAAAGAAAAACATTCTGTCGAGCGTGGTGGCACAGTTTTTGCATGCGGCGGCATGAGTTCAATATTCAGTCACGACTCCAAGCGGCGGCGAGTGATACGCAAGCCAGTCCTTGGTCCCCCACTTCACTAGCCCGTGCTGTATGGTCACAACAACCCTATAATTTACATGGCATGGGGAGGCCTTCGTCCAGCAACGGATCGACGAGGGCTGTGAATTAATATATAATTTTCATAACATAGCAGGAATTCACCGTGGGGTTTTAATTTGGCATCATGCCACCTATACACGCCGTGTTCATGACTTGATAATAAACGAAGCGGAGACCCGAAGCCCCTGGCTGTCCTCACCAGGTTATCGTAGCGCCCCCCAGCGGCCAAGATATCCAGCACTGTTTTGTTTTTGCGCCGGACAAAGCTGGTGAATTGGAAGATGAGTCCGCTGTGAAGCTGCACTTTGTAAACGAGCCCGAGGCTTATCACAACCTGCGCCCCAAACACAAAGAACCAACACCACATGGCCCCAACATTTGACAATGACATGTTTTAGTACATTTTTTTCATTTAAATATTTTCAGGGTTGGGTTGCTTTGAGGGCCAATGCCCATGTAAAAACACTGATACACCACTGTTGAATTGAAATTTGGCAGTCATATGGTTTCAAGAAAAGTTACCAATGACTACACCAATATAATACTAATGAAGTAAAGTCAGTCATGGCTAGTCCCTGACTCAATGTGATGGACTTATTGTAATCCATGGTCTGAAGAGACAAGGCCATATACCACACTTGGGATAGCAGTTTCCATAGAATGGCCTTGTTGGAAACTAGATTGTCCTGGTATATAGAGGAAGAGGTCCTTGGCAAGGTGAGATTAGTCTTTCAAGGCCACTGCAGTGAATATAATTTCCACATGCACCACAAATAAATAAAATCAATCGAATCTTGAGTGAAAAATTACGATGAAGGGTGAAAAATCATAAAAAATTTCTAGGAGGGCAAATCGTTGTCTTTAAGGAACATTAATCGTTTGAATGCACTTTAAACCCAGCTCACCTGATGCCGAATGCACATGTACTCCAGGTGCTTCATGACCTCCTCCAGGTAGCTAAGCCCCTGCTTGACCAGCCCCACCGTCTTGGAGTGTTTGCCCGCGAGCGGCCTTAGTGCCGCCAAGACGTCCATCCTATTCCCGCGCCGCTCCACAAAGTGGAACAGCAGCGTGACCTGTGAGTGAGAGGAGTGGGCGGACGGACCAATCACCCTGACTTCTGTGCTCATTGGCCAGAGCTCTTTTGTTATCGCCAGGAGTTGACAGGCGGAGACAATGAGTTCCCTTTTCGTCACAAAGACCAGTGCGTTTCTCAACTGCAGCCCTCGCAATCCCCCACAACGCAACTACAGCTTTCCGTGATTACCCACCATCCCGCCGTCAGGTGCTTGCAGTGGCTTAATTTGCATATGAATGTAAAGCTTGGGCGGGAGGGGGTTTACAAGTATCTTGAACTTCTTTTTCACCCGGTAAGTAGCCAACCGTTCTAAATTGGAGGTACCATGACTGGAGTTGAGAAACACTGCTATCTTTTTAAAAGGTGACCTGGGAGGAAATACTGTTGCCACAACGGGTATCAGTGGGCACCTATTAAAGTTGCAAGGTATACAAGGGGATAGTTTTAGCCAGCACAATACTGTCTTCCTTTTTTAGTCCCAGTGTTGAGCCTCACATACTGGGCCAAACACGTGTTTCAGGTCAAGTCAACTTAGGAAAGACCCATTCCAAGTGTAATTACCTATTGCCCATGATATGCATTGCTGGAAACCAAATAGGAGTTAGGGAATCTGAATAAATGGCTTTCCAACACGACACTTCTGTTTTCCCAGACATAACACATACAGACAAATATCAATACATCGCAAGTGTCGACACATGACTGCAACGGATTGTAGCCAGATGAACCAAAGATTAAGTGTACCGTATTTTCCCGCATATAACCCGCGGACGCATATACACCGCAAAAATAGCGTTTTGTGTAAAACAAATTTCAGATAGCCCGCACCTCCATATACCCCGCATGCCACTATATCTTTAACGTCGTTACCGCAGCTTAATTCCATCATATTAATACAAAGTTTACATTTGTAATACATTCCACTATCAAGTGTTAACATTACAATCATAACGTGCACAAAGAAAACAAACTAACCGGAAAAGAGTGAACTTAAAACAGTACATAAGTAACAAAAGTAAATATCCAATAAATAAGTAACATAACTGGTAGATAAGTAAGCGTACTGTTAGGCTTACCAGCATTAGACCTCAACATATTTCAACTACTGGACCAGTAGTTACCCCTGTAGAGTTTTAGCACTGGTAGATTGTGCACTGCGCAGACAATAGCGGCACTACGGTAACGCCATTGCCTCCTGGCAACAAAGCCATTGGAAGTTTGAAACAAAGCTCATGGTCGCAACTGTATAGTGCTCAGCCAATCGCAGCGGCCGAAGGGACTCGGCAATTATGATTCCGCGTCTGGTAGACGCTTGTTAAGGCCCTTCCCATTGTGCAATCCATAGCCTCAGCTGAAACTATCGCACCCCTACAGCCACTGAAAGTATTAAGGTAAACAAAGTGCACCCACTTCAAACATTGTCGCTTCATTGTACAAACAATTTGAATTTAAAACGTGATACCATGTGCAATTGTAGTGTGAGTGGTTTATTCAGCAGTGCTTTAGTCAAAGGTACTGTAAGTGTTGCGAAGTGGATAGTCCTACCATGAAAAGATTAAACGAGTTATGACATGTCACACGTGTAAAATATTTTTGGGATAGCCCGCACCTCCATATACCCCGCAGAGTCTTGTTTTGTTTGTAAAAAGTGGTATACCCCGCGGGTTATATGCGGGAAAATATGGTAGATTAAAAGCATTTCAAGCAGCATTGTACTGTGTGTACATGTCCATATCCAGCCCTTTGCCAGAAATGGATGACAGCCTCCCATTACCATATGGGTCGTAGGGTTATGGCCCATACTTTGCCACGCCAGTCAGTGTGGGTTGGTAAAGGTGAGGAGCATTGACGGAGTATAGAAATGTGCTACAATAATTAATCTTGTTGGACTGCCCTCTGCCATCCACCATGTAGGCTACAACACCTGGTACCCAGGAGGTCATCCATCTAAGCACAATCAAAGTCCAACTCTGCTTAACTCCTGAGATCTGATGGGTGCATTCTGGATGATTTGGCTACATAAATTAAACTGTATTTATAACCCCATTTACATAACATTCTTAGTTACCGCTCAATCCTTAGTTTAATTCTGCATAATAGATTGACGATGCAGTGTACAGCTGTGCTGTTGAGTGGGGAAGCGTGGGAGTTGGAGACACGAATAGGGCTACAGATTGATTTAGTCTTCATTAAAAACAACACAAGTACAAATTAAGTACAGTATTGGCATTTCCGCTTAGGTTACTGGAACATAAGCTGTGGTGCCTAGCAGTAACATCACACTAATTATGGGAGAATTAAATGTCATAGTTATCCGAAGGACAGCATCATTAAAATCCACATGCGTGAACTTCTCATCGCCGAGTGTTACTCACTGTGTCGGGATGCAGACCCAGGCTACACAGACTTGCCATTATCTGCTGCTTTGTTCGCTTCTCATTCTGCAAACAAAAATAATCCAATCACGAGTCAAATTAAGAACTTACCTTTAGATCACCACTGCATACGTTTGTGTAAAAACACATGAAAATTAACTCTGAAAAACATATTCTTATTATATATTCCATTTGTGCATATTAGTGTCATGCCACGGGACAAAGAACATGTAAAATTTGAGAACCCTCGCACAAAGCAATGCATAACACCATGTTAGAGAACGTATTATTCTGGTGGATATCAGAGCTCCTGGTGTGAGAGCCTTTTATTGTCCACTCAGGGGTGCTGCATCTTTATCTTCTCATATTGACATGTCCTGCAACTGAGATGTTCCCCACATAAAAAAATATATACATTTTTATTTAGCAAATTTGAAGACCTAAACGTA
Organism: Petromyzon marinus; assembly: GCF_048934315.1. Classification (NCBI taxonomy): domain Eukaryota; kingdom Metazoa; phylum Chordata; class Hyperoartia; order Petromyzontiformes; family Petromyzontidae; genus Petromyzon; species Petromyzon marinus. The sequence goes on along the minus strand of NC_133683.1, from coordinate 22,631,631 downwards.
ACACCAAAACGTATTCAGTTGTTTAGCATTAAAAAAACAAATGGGCTGACATATTTGCACAAAAATACATACGACTCATGAAAGCAGCTTCTTTACTACCCCCCAAAAAAGTTCAAAGGCAGAGTGGAAGCCAGCTGCGATAAATATTTAGGCGTTGACACAAAGGACGCCCAGAGATAACACACATTTGGCTTAAACCATTCTACATTCCTTGCTTTTTCCGTGACTTATGTTTGGCAAGCACAGACCCTCATTAAAAAATGTTGACAGGAGCTGCAGTCTTTTTTTCTAAGATAGATCTTACGTCGTTTCATGAGATACATTTGTTTAAGCCAATATAAAGCAATCACTGTGCAGCCAATACCACATTCATTATCCAATATTTTCAGATTGTACTCCAAAACTATACTCCGACTCACTCCAGCATTGAGCCCTCTCTGTTGTAAAAGTCAAATTTAAGGGATGGTATTTCCATAAAACAACATATGACGGCTCCGTGGTAATTACATTTATTTATTTAACAATTGATACCAGGAGCCATAACAAGGATGCTGCATGTAGTATTTACTTTTCACCTTATAACATCTAACTGAATTTAATAAGCCAATGATAGAACGTTCTTACTATGTACACATCTCCAAACCGTTTCATAAAACATCATTGCAGTGACACGACTAGAGTACTTTGTACTGTGATTGTCGTCTCCTCTCATTTGAAGCCAAGGCACACACACTGCCTGTGCATTCATCTCAAAGATACAATCCATTTTAGGTTTGCTTTGCATTTTTTTGGACCAAACATGACCTCTACTTTGCCACAGTTTTAAACCAGGACTGATGATACATTGTGGGCAACAGAAGGCAGTACAGAAACATTCATTGTTGTATTGTCATATTCTCTCCTTGCCTTCAAGCAGTACTAGCCAGCATGAAGAAACATGGGGATAGAGCCCACAACCCACCCTCATCCAGAAGTGAATTGAAAAAATGGCTGTTACATGTACATTTATTCATCATAGACATGTGGTACAAGGTTATGCATAAAAAACTAAGCCCTTTATTTAGGTATGTATGTATTGCCTTACCATGGTATCACAGAGAATGCCGTAAACCTGGTGGTGCTTGTCTTCTGGAATGCCACAGTGGATAAGGATGGCCTTTATGAGGGCTGTGTGGTTCAGATGCACACAGTAGTTGCGATCCTGTAACCACACACCCAGCACCCACATAGTCATCAGCTGCTAGAGGTAATGCACACCATGCTTGTGTGGTGTATAATACTGTAGACTACATTTATATCGTATTCGCACACTCACTGGCACAGTAGTTCGAAGGCACAGGTTGTAATCAAAAGGTGTAAAGTTCGATTCCTGATTTGGGAACAATCAGGAACTTACCCCTATCATAGGAATGTTGAATTTGCTTAGAGTTTTAAACGGAAATTGAACCCCATTCCATACTCACTTGAGCAGAATGCCACATTCACCCTTTTTATTGATTGTTTAAAAACCATCAACACCGCCATGATGCGGACCTACAATAAATGCAGGGCAATTTGATCAAAAACTGCAAAAAAAACGAATCCATATAAATTAATTTAAAACTGCCTTTAGTATTTTGTATAATGCAGCAAATGTCAGGCATTAATACACGAATGAAATGACTCCCATGCCTACGTGCAGCGATGTCATCTGTTACATTTTAATCCAAATAAATCATTTAAACCTTTGTTTAAAATAAATGCCATTTGCTCGGCTATTCTTTTTAAAAAATACCATTTCGCTTTTTTTTCTGCGGCTTACTTATTAAGAGTGAACACGGATGCAAAACATTTCTGTATAAATGTAACATTTGTTTTTTTTTTAATCATTGCAAAAAAGCTCTCAGTGTGTAACACGAGACACTTGTGTGCACAGTAATGGATTTAGGCAGGGAGGGCTCCCGGGATCAGAGTACATTTAAGAGGTCCTTGTTGAAGGTTCGTGATCAGCAGAGGGATGGAGGGCTGCTATAAATGGTCATTTAGTGGGGGCGCATCTGTGTAGCCCACCAGTAGAGGGCCCCTTTTCAGAAATAAGCTACACGCCACCTGGCACCTTCTGGTAACTGCACAATTTTATATTGTAATACATTTAGTTTTCCAAATCTGGACGAATCTGGTTGCTGCTCCCATTAGTAGTGGGCAACTGGTATGGCTACTTCCAATAAGATCACAGAGGCCACGTGACTACCCGGGGGGTGTGCGCTCTGAAGGCCAATCATTTTTCACGAAAGCCAATTTTACAATGAACTCCGCTTTAACTGGCGAGACAGAACTCATCCGCAGGTCACGCTTGCATCGCCATACTGAGTTAGCACAACTGCCCATGAAAAATGTATTGCCGCCAACAATAGCCCTGAATTTGCCCTGGTGTATCGTGGTTCTCCAGAGGTGACCATGGCCACTTTCAAATTTGTGCGCTTGCCTGCAGAACCGGGAACTCCTGTATGATCTCGGACGTGGTGTAAATGATCTCGGCGTCCGGGAGACAGCCACCGGCCGACGTGACGATGTCGAACGCGCACTCGATGAGCTCGCGTGGGTGCGCGCGGTGCAGCTTCCTGGGCCGGAACACACGCTCCACGCAGTACCTGCCGAGGTGCACAATCAGTGAATTGGAAGAAACATTAGCGCTCCTCATACAAAATTTGGCGCATTTTTTTTTATAAACAAAGTTAATAGTCAGTTTAACACGTAGGCTTTCGCGACCAATATTATTCATAATAAAGGTTTTTTTGGGTTAGATGAAAGTTAATAGTGCAGCCCTTGTTCACTGCCTGCTCACGCTACTGTTGGCAGAAGGGCCACAATGCTGGAGAGACATCTTGGGATAAAAGGGAGTACCCCACATGCTATCTCACCACACGCAACCTGCCGATCGACTGTGATGTATCCATTTATATAGAGGTGGGGGGATTGAATAAACTTGCACCATTGTTTCAACTGCTGCACCATGAGATGGAATCGAAGCAGTGACCTCCGGACTGCAAGTCGAGTGTGCAGACCATTACACCATGGTAGCTCCCAATGCCCAGGTAAGCCCATAGTTGAATGTGCATTTCACTGCTCAATTAAACATTTTGCAGGGCCCATCTCTGTTGGTGACAGTGGTATAAATTTCACGTAACTATAGCAGTGGCCAGTCTCTACAAAGGACAAACAGTGTTAACTTTCCACTCATTGATATTCATTTTATAGACCTGGGGTAGATGGTGGGCTGAGTCAATCACAATCAGGATTTGCGACACGAACAAAAATAATATTAATAATCGTTTACAGTCCTTTGTCAATCCGCGAGCGAAAGAAGGCCTCCCTGAGCCATATCAGCCATTGAGGCTGTTTAACGATACTTCACCAAACTGGTTACTGCAGGCTGGTGAAGGGGAGGCTTCCGTACTAGTTCAGATATCATTCGTTGCTGATGCTAGACAATAAATCACACTCAGGTGACCAGGTTCATATTGCGCTGCTCACTGTGCCACCACTCCATCTTGATGTACTATTTTTATGTCTTCATGTCATGTCTGACTATGATCTCAGGAATGTAAATAACTCCACAATCATCGAAAATAAACACCTTATTGTTAGTTATGAAGCACACAGGAGGAAAATGTATTGAATGGCCTGGAGCTGACCTTTTGAGGTTGGTGACATTGTTTCTTGCCACAAACCGTGCAAAGGGAACCTAAAAAAAATGAATACAAATTAAAAGTTGAAAAATGCTTTTTGACAGAAAATTCCACGAAACCTTTTCAAATGCGCAGAAGTGCATGCCTGTATTGTAAAATTTAACTGCAGATGTAACACGTCCCTTTCTGCTGCAAATTAAGAGGACTCTCTCCCGTTTCTGTGCTCAACTACATTGCCTCTGCACCCTCTCTCCCCTGAAGTGCTTCTCTGTGGAGCACTCACCAGCCCAGCTAGAAATACTAAAACACACTAATGCCAAGTGCCAAGTTAATATTTAAGACCTCGATTAGACCTATTAATCTTTATGCCTATTAATCTTCAAAAATAAACTCTAAATCACATGTAGGATTACAACAAATACATATCATCCTTGGACTGCCTTGTAAAAGAGACTTGTTGTCTTTTGTGGTTTTCACCTGGGAATGTCACCAATTTAATCATGCCAATTCCCTTAAAGGTGTTTTGTATTTGGGAAGCAACTGAAGAACATGGGCAAACCCGTGCGTACACACGGGAAATGAAAAGTTGCATACAGATGTATTCATGAGCCCCTTTTTGTACTGTTTGGGATTTACACAAGCTTGCATTATCAACCAACCCATACATCTAAAACGCGGGATTAAATGTGTGCGCCATCATGGCGGGCATATAAAGGCCGCTGTAATATTAAATTATCGTAATTCACATTGATGAACAAATGCAAACCATCAATTATAAACAGTTATATTCATTCATACTCTTTGTGTCAGTTCCAAAATATATTTAAGTGAATTGAATTCCACCACCACGTGGCACACACCAAAGAGTATACCCAGCAATGACGAGGCATTTTTGTGTGTTTAGTTTGCGGTCCATCCCCCGCACCTCTGATTATCACAGTTAGCTACGTACGATGCGAAACAAGTTCAACATACACACACATCTCCGGATATTACCGGGAGAACATTAAACGTTTCTGTAATGGTTTGTCGCTGTTGTTGTTGCTGGACAATGTCCTAAGCGCCGCACGCGCCCTCACGGGATGGGGCACAGGTACCCGCAGGTCGTGGGGAAGCAGCACAAGGAAGCCGCTGTGGTCCATGAATACCGCTGCCTCGTTGTTCTCGTAAAGGTACCGATTCTTGGGCATGAGTAGTGGCATGTGGAGTTTCACCGCACCTCCAGGCAGAAAGGAAGAAACAATTCAATTTTACGATCAAGTCACCGAGATGCCAGCTGCCTGCAAAAACTTGTTAATCATTCTTTAAGGGAACTGCAGGTCATTTTTCAACCTCAGGCAATATATGGTACATGTACATGCACTCTGCACCATAGATAGTGCACATAAATGCACCATGCATTTGGCAGATATAAGAATGAAGTCCCGATTAATTTTCTGCAGTTAATGAGAATGCCATTGCCTCCAAAATTGTTTCCCAAATCGTCAATGACCATCACATGGGACGTCTTTTTGAATTCACCAAACTTTACCTCCGTTTAAAACTAAATTAAGTCGTTACATAGTGAGTGTGACAATCATCACGCATATATTTGAATAGGAAAGAATTATAAAAAAAATTATATTTGTTTTATCAGCTTCTTTGGTTCTTTCGGTAAAGTCACGTAGAATGATAATAAAATAATAAATTGATAAAATAAAATAACACAATAATATTCTCACGACGTTTCGGCCACAACACAAGCGGCCTTCATCAGGTGAAGGGGGCGAGACTGTCTGGTAGGACAGCGCTGGAGTGAAAGAGCCACGTTCAGATACGGCATTTAAGCTGTGTGAGAGGAACAAAGCGCCTTGACAAAGGAATTAGCATATAATTTAGCATTGAAATGGCTGAATGATTAGCTTGTGACTGGTCACAGAAATAGCTATGTTAAAAGTTAAAGCATACACACCCGCAGAGGCACCCATTGTTAAAGGGATTAGCATAGAATTTAGCATTGAAATAGCTAAGTTAAGGCATACACATCTTGACAATGGAATTAGCATAGAATTTAGCATTGAGATAGCTGACTGATTAGCTTGTACCTGCTGCAGAAATAGAGCTTGTACCTGCTTTAGAAATAGCTACGTTAAAGTCAGAGCATACACATTCACCGAGGCCCTTAGTACAAATCAAACAGGAGAATTTAGCATTGAAATAACTAGGCGAATCCAGCATTGAAACAACTGAGTGATTAGCTAGTGACTGGTCACAGAAATGACTACACATCTGAACTATTCACAGTACTATATAGTGAACCAATAAAAACTAAAATATAAATTACCTTCATGTTATCAATTAACTCTATATTCTCCAATCAGCTAAGCTACCAACAATAAGTCGTTATATATCACAATGCTATATGGCGAAAAAATGGGTGGATTCTTACCCTCAAATTTCAGCACCACGGGCCCCGTTCAGACGGACGAGTTCGTCCATGGTCGGAACAGAGGAGGGGGAGAGAGACAGCTGCGAGGCCCTAGTATGCTCCATATTGTAAAACTATACCATTAACCGTGGTGTGAGAGGTATTAAGAGGCAATGCTGGCGAAAGAGCTGCGGTCTGAAGGTCATCGTAAAAAATACAATTAATTAAGAACAGAAATGATTTAAAACATCTTTCCAGTGGTTACTAAGCCTGAATCCATCTTCTCGGTTGAAATTGTCTCTGTGCTTGTATATGTGAATGGCCTCATGAACGAATCTCTCATGGTAGCCGGTTGGTTTGCAAAGAACCTCCGTCTTGGAGAAGTCAATGTCATGTGAGCCCACTGAATTATAACAGTGATCTGCCACGGCAGAGGAGTTCGTCCTACCGTGTTTCAAGTCTGCTTTGTGTTCGCGGATGCGGTCCGAGATATGTCTTTTGGTTTCTCCAATGTAGCTACTACCACAGAGGCACTTTAGTTTGTAAACGCCCGGGTACTGTATGTCTGGAACAGCATCTTTTACAGATGGAACTAAATCACGGATTTTATGTACTGTGTTGAATCGGACCTGGATCTTGTGTTTGTTCAGGATTTTGGAGATCTTTTTAGTGACCCCTGCAATGTAGGGTAAGGTGATGGTTTTGAGTGGCTTCAGTGGGCTCACATGACATTGACTTCTCCAAGACGGAGGTTCTTTGCAAACCAACCGGCTACCATGAGAGATTCGTTCATGAGGCCATTCACATATACAAGCACAGAGACAATTTCAACCGAGAAGATGGATTCAGGCTTAGTAACCACTGGAAAGATGTTTTAAATCATTTCTGTTCTTAATTAATTGTATTTTTACGATGACCTTCAGACCGCAGCTCTTTCGCCAGCATTGCCTCTTAATACCTCTCACACCACGGTTAATGGTATAGTTTTACAATATGGAGCATACTAGGGCCTCGCAGCTGTCTCTCTCCCCCTCCTCTGTTCCGACCATGGACGAACTCGTCCGTCTGAACGGGGCCCGTGGTGCTGAAATTTGAGGGTAAGAATCCACCCATTTTTTCGCCATATAGCATTGTGATATATAACGACTTATTGTTGGTAGCTTAGCTGATTGGAGAATATAGAGTTAATTGATAACATGAAGGTAATTTATATTTTAGTTTTTATTGGTTCACTATATAGTACTGTGAATAGTTCAGATGTGTAGTCATTTCTGTGACCAGTCACTAGCTAATCACTCAGTTGTTTCAATGCTGGATTCGCCTAGTTATTTCAATGCTAAATTCTCCTGTTTGATTTGTACTAAGGGCCTCGGTGAATGTGTATGCTCTGACTTTAACGTAGCTATTTCTAAAGCAGGTACAAGCTCTATTTCTGCAGCAGGTACAAGCTAATCAGTCAGCTATCTCAATGCTAAATTCTATGCTAATTCCATTGTCAAGATGTGTATGCCTTAACTTAGCTATTTCAATGCTAAATTCTATGCTAATCCCTTTAACAATGGGTGCCTCTGCGGGTGTGTATGCTTTAACTTTTAACATAGCTATTTCTGTGACCAGTCACAAGCTAATCATTCAGCCATTTCAATGCTAAATTATATGCTAATTCCTTTGTCAAGGCGCTTTGTTCCTCTCACACAGCTTAAAGGCCGTATCTGAACGTGGCTCTTTCACTCCAGCGCTGTCCTACCAGACAGTCTCGCCCCCTTCACCTGATGAAGGCCGCTTGTGTTGTGGCCGAAACGTCGTGAGAATATTATTGTGTTATTTTATTTTATCAATTTATTATTTTATTATCATTCTACGTGACTTTACCGAAAGAACCAAAGAAGATGAATCATTGCAGTCACGAAAGCTTTAAATCGAAATTTGTTTTATCAGGTAATGCCCACTGACCTATATAGCTCTTTTTCAGAAGCGACCTGACCACAAATGATAGCTCAAATGAAGTGGCTGATCATCACGTGGGCATTTATAAAAAGATGCACCATGGTGCAATTTGGAAAAAAACTGATGTACAGTGAATTAATATGTATTTGAACCATGCCAAATCGATGCGCTGAAGTTCCAAATACCAGGACCATTAAAACCGGTCTATAAAAGTCTGTGAAACATTTTTTTGCTGAAGGTAAACAATTGGAGGAGCATTTGCTTAATGCCACTATGCTATTGAAATCAAGTGCAGTGGCGGGTGACTTTGTTCATTTCCGAAAGGTGACCAAGTATTTTACATTAACTTTAGTGTTTTGGAGATATACTTTCTGGAAAACAAAGCTCAATAAGCATTGAACAATGCATTCGCATTCAATGCTATGTGAAACCATCCCCAACATATTACGCACACAGTAAACAGTGCCACTTTTAGCAGATTAACTCACTTTGCAAAGTTTACGCCTGCTTTTTTTACATTATATAATGGAAAAATCAAACGTACGGTGAACTTACCGTGCCTCTCAAAGACTTTGCAGACAGTTTCGTAAACGTAGCTTTGCACCATGCTGGAAGTGGCAGAAAAATTCCCCTAACAAAAATACAAGACGAAAATATTGTAATGATATGGTGGACAAACCAATCCATTGTAAGATTTCATTATTATAGAAACACTAAATGATAGTGAAGCAAAAGATTGTTCACTCAAATATGAAGCTATCACCACACCTGCAACTAAAGTACAGTTTCATATTCAATTCCTGTTTTTCAGTATCAGTAGGGGTAGTGATAGGGGTAGTGATATGGATGATAGGGGGTTTGCCTGGTTGTAGCTGTAGGGCAGATGTAGAGAGTAGCAGTAGGATAGGCCAGACCAGGGGTCGGCAACCAATATAACCAGAAACATTTTTTCGAATTCGGTAAAATATTTAAAGAGCCGCAATGCATGTGAAAATGAGACAGGGATTTTTAATAAATAACGTCACAAAGCAGTCCTTAACGAGCGGAATTTGGCTCTGGAGCTGCAGATTGGCTAGGAAGAAGAGAAGGGTTTTAAGGGAGGAACAGAATCAGGTTACGGTTCATCATCGCTAGGAACCAAACACAAGTCCGCCAGGTTCACATACCAATGCGTCAACCGCTGCGCCGCCGATCCACCCAACAACACGTGAGCAGCACACGTACGTATGTACGTTGAACTTCTTTCGCACCGTACGTAGCCAACCAACCGCGCTAGCCGGCACCTTGTGCACGTCGATGTCGTAGGTGAAGTCCGCGGGTAGCGCCACGCGCTGGGAGAAAAGCTCCCCGACGAGCGAGCGGTAGGCCTTGCCGTCAGGGTTCGCGAGCGTGTGCCGGAGCACCTCGTGCAGCTCCGACTCCTCGAGTTGTGGCGGAGGGAGCTGCTCGCTCTTGAGCAGCTCCTGCGCTGTGGGGCGCTGGCCCGCGTCGTGGTTCAGCAGCCAGCGGATGATGAACGCCTGCCGCCCCCCCCCCACCGCGGGAATGTTGTTATCGAACACGCGTCAACGAACAGCCTTGTTTTGTTAATCCGCTGCTGAATGCGGGCCTCCCCATGTGGGGATCGTGGAGGTTATTTAACGTGACAAGATGTTGAGGGCATAGTGAAGTACAACAACGGAATTTGCTGCGTTGAACTCTGCTGACAAGGCAGCCCCGCAGCAATCCATTACACCCGTGTTAAGCACGGTGGTCGCACACCTGAGCACCATCCAGGTGTCTTCCGTGACCGAGCTCAGATGCATTCCGGCTGATTTGGTCAAAGAAAAATCCCTGCAACATTAGTTAAATAAGGATTTCCTTTCATACTCCCCCCCCCCCCAATTATATTCTAATTGTGCTGTCGACATCATGCCATGAGGGTGAAGGAATTTCTATTCAGAACTCTTGCAGCTAGCAGTGTATCAGCCTGTGCCAGACGAACTGACGCGGAAGCTTATGCCGCCGATCTCGTCCCAAGTCATTTCAGGACGGGTACTGCCCACGCGTCCGCGTGGGATCCACGGCCCGGGTGGAGGGTGGGAGACGTGATGGCAGCACGATGCATGAACTTGGCTCAATGCTGTGGGATGCGGGTGACGTCATCACCACTGCGCACTTGCCCACCCACGTGCCAGCCAGCCAGCTAAAACTTAAAAAAATACATATAGTCTGTTCCTATATTTTTGGGATTAATAAAGCATCTATTAGTGACCCCACCAAGATGCGACGTTAAGGGGGGTACATGCACGTCAGGATAATACGGAGAGGGACGTTTGTTTAAGAATCTTATAAGGACACCTTTTTACAGCATTATCTATCATCAATATTATTTATTTCAAATACAGTACTGTACTTTTTGTTATGAGGCCCGAAAGTGCTTGAATAATCATTCAAACCTATGCAATTTTTTTCATTTATGAAGAAAAAAAACCTCGTAAGATGGGATAAAATTGTAATAAAACTGCTAAAATTATCTCAAATGTTATGTGCAAATGTTATACACTCCCTCGAGTAATTTATCTCCATTTACTCCATTTTAGTTTCAGGTGATTTCAAGTGCATTCACAATTAAGAAAATTAAGTGATATTACACAAACTCCCATTGCGCAATTTCCCAATCATCCCAATGCAGGACATTCCTGAAAATCAGAGTGCCCTCGAGGAGAATAAATATTTATATTATCGTTACTGAGGCTGTAAAAGGACGCTTCTGCACTAAATGCTCATGTGCATTTGGCTCCAACACTGCTAAAAAAATAATCAATTTCGTGAAAAGTGCATGGGGGATTTTGGTTTTACCGACTCTTGAGTGTGCTAAAGGACGGCAAAATGAAATCTCACAAAGAGATTCTGCGCTCTCGTTGTCCATTCAATGAGAATGGGACCAAAGTTTGTGTCCAAACCACAGACAACCACACACAGACAGACACAACCACACAACCACACACGATCACACATGCTTAAGCCACTTGTGCCATACGTAACAAGATACATTTCATTTTCCAGGAAGCTGCATCGAGACACGCAACTTATAAACACAACACTTGCAACTGTGAGTGTTTAACTGGAGTCGCTGTGACATTTGCATCACTTCTCATCTGTCCACAAAAGCACATGAACACTCACCTGCTGCTTTAGTGTTTGCGGATGAAAATCTTCAGGGAACTGAATGGTCGGCTACATGAAAACAACAGAAAATGTACGCATTTTCAAATGTAACAAAAGGTAGTATTTGTTCTAGCTTACATCAACCGATATGTTGATTGCATTGCACTGGGTGTCAATAATGTCCTCTCACCCCATAGGTTACCCATGTTTGTTAAAAGACTAACACAGAATGTGGCGTAGGATCATCTGTTGTTATAACAATGATGGCGACACACACCGACGCTATGGACAAGTAACGGCAAAAAATGAATGCTCTTATTAGTGTGACACGTATGCACAACCCATAACAATTTGGTGTAAAGAGATTTTACAATTATAAAAGTTTTATCCATGGCCCATCGGGGGAAGGGGAGTAGAGACAAGGATGTAATGTACGGAAAAATAAAAGGAAAGGATGCTGGGATGGAAATCCTCAAGATGGACAAAGAGGGCATGGCTCAAGATGAGCACGAGGAAGAAAGGAGCATCAATCACGGATGGGAGGAGGGGGGAGAAGGAATGCCTGGGCCAAGATGTCAGCGGCGAGAGGGGAAGAGAGCGAGAGGAGCAGCAAGAAGTGAGCTGCACGGAGCAGCGTCTGTTTTCCAAGGGGGTAGGAAAAGAGGGGTTTCAGTGTTGGGGTGGCCACACATTTTCTGGAGGTTTGAGCTGATTTAGATCGATAGATTTTATGTTCCTTGAGATATATATGTATAGAATAGTCCCAACGGTTAACGTGTTTTAATCCATTCCACGAAAACTATTGTTAACCGAAATAACTGTTAATCTAATATAGGATTACATGAGTCGACACGAGAGCCGTTTACGCTGTGTTAGTCCAAACCAAGGGGGGTACTATGGGAGGTGAAATGTTAACCAAAAAAAAAACCGCTAACCGATGTCACTGTTAACCGAGGGACTAATGTATTCGAATATATCTTACTTATACATATGACGACGCTAATAGGACATTGTGGACAGCTTGAATTGCTTTACCAGGCGTAGCTTCTGCAGAACAGCCACCCTCTCTGATGCCGTCGTCATTGGATGGTAGGTCATCTCAAAGAAGATGATGCCCAGGCTGTACAGATCTACTTTCTGCAAATAAAGTTTCAAGGACTGTGTTAGCACAATGCATAAAGTGCACAGTTCTATGCTCTAAAGAACCACTGCCTAAAGTGTCCGCTTGCTATGCAGGCTTGTGTTAGTTAAGGAGGCATTGTTCGTGATAATTTCAACTTTTAACACACACAGTATTCGCTCACTCTTGAAGCATGAATGACTCCGATGCTGGGGAACCACAGATAAGCAGCAATGGCAGCCAGACGGTGACCTTGTGCCAAATTCTCCCCAAGCTCGACAGTTGTCTATATATGAACATGTTACCAGCCAAGTAATGAATGAATGAGTGCTTTAAGCCTTCATTTTCTGCATTCTTGCACAGCTAAAATTGAGAAAAATACAAGTCAGCTTAACACGTTTTTCATGTCTTCTCCCAATACAGTCACTTAAATTTTTACTTAAAACTTTCGTGACTGCAGGAATTTCAACCGAGAGGATGGTTATAAACTCAGCAATCATTGGAAAGATGTCATCAACCACTTTGGGTCATGACTTGATTTGTGTTTTCTTGTCAACCTCCACCGTCAGCAGTGTGGCTGTGTGGAGCGAGGTGCAATGATTGCCTGGCGGCGCTTCGATTGGTGTCCACCCACTGCCGGTGTCGTTGTCTTCTCCTACATTAACATTCGCTGCCCCGCCCATGCTGCTGACACACTTGGGCTACATTAACATAAGCTGCCCCGCCCATGCTGCTGACACACTTGGGCTACGCCCATCTCCAAACCTTTATAAACAGTTTACCTTTAGAGGCTTACCCCCCCTTTTCCTGATGACGACCGCTTGTGTTGCGATCGAAACGTCGTGGTTTTTGATTTTTTTTACATTACAATTACTGAGGAGAAGCAATAATAAGTCGACATTATAGACTGCCAATACGCTCACCGAGGTTAAGAACCAGGTTAAAGTCTACATTAGTGGTTTATTATTTTTATTCACTTTATTTTTTATTGTAGTTTTTCTATCTACGTGACTTTACCGAAAGAACCAAAGTATATACATTCACATACCTATTAACCCCTTATCAGTGCCTACCTTATTACAGACCAATTCAGACCTTATTGGTCACCCATGCCCTTATAAATCTCAACGTTCATCCTGCAAATTCCCATCACAAAGGAGAAACACAAAGACAAAAGCAAATGTGTTTTTGCCCATATTGAAACAGCTGTACGCCGTATGGACCTGAAAACTCAATTTCCCTGTACAAGAATACGGGTAAACTGTATGGGTTGACAGGTATGCATTCAGCGAGATTATCACACATCTGCATCCCGATCTTCTTAGTCTCCACATAATAAAAAATATATATAGAAGGTTTACATTAAGCCTGTAGTTGTCACATGTAGCAATTCACGCCTGCTGGCACCAGAGGAAAAAAGATGAGAATCTGCCAACTGCACCATGATGGTATCTCACGCTTTGCGAAGGAAACAATTCGTGCAAGACATGTCGAGGAGAAAGTCACTGCACGTCATGGTACTCTATCAAGACAGGGGCACGTGAATAATAATGATACAAAATAACCATAAAAATTAGTTTAAGTAAGCAAAGAAAATAAATAACTTCCCACCGATTTATTACACGTCTGGGGGTTGCAGAAAGAAGCCTTAAAGATCACACCAGACCATGTTTAGGGATCTTACAATAAAGAGTAAATGTCAATTGCTCCAAAAGTCAAACTAAAGCGACACAAACCATGCGTTAATTGTGTTTTAACTGACCGTTTGTGTTGCTTTATATAGTTTCCAAATTTTGCTAAACCCTGTTTGATTTAGTGTGATGTTCCGTCTCTCTGTATCCCCTGGTATATCTGTGTTAATTCCCCCTACTTAAGGTCTGTGTATATATCTGCGGTTATGTGTTTCCTCTACCTGATGATTGCTTGTGTTGCGATCGAAACGTCGTATGCTATTATATAATTTTATTTTTTATTATTTCTACGTGACTTTACCGAAAAAACCAAAGAGTAATTCCTGCAGTCACGGAAGCGCCTTATCAAGTTCGAACCACCTTTACAGGAAGGTATGAATTCTGTTGTCTTTGTGTTTCTCTGCTGGTGTGTCTACCTTTGTGTCTTGAGTTAGATCTGTGTCGCTGTGTTGTCTCTACCTATGGTTGTGTGCCTGGGGACCTCTAAGTGTGCGCTGCTGCGACCGATCTCTAGGTGTGCCTGACAACTGTGTGCCTGACAACTTATATCATGCAAATTTGTGTCCCATTGTCTATGAGCCTTAGCCCTCCTACATCACTGGCCTTCTTAAAGCCTCGGGACAGATTTACTTTATCCCTTAACTGTGCGCGTGTCTCCCCCCCCCAAAGGTCTCTCTACGGTAAGTATTCTATCACTATCTTAAATTTCACACTTAACTTACAATTTAACAATCTTTGAAACAGCGTATTCAATCAAACCATGCGTTAATTGTGTTTTAACCGACCGTTTGTGTTACTTTATATAGTTTCCAAATTTTGCTAAACCCTGTTTGATTTAGTGTGATGTTCCGTCTCTCTGTATCCCCTGGTATATCTGTGTTAATTCCCCCTACTTAAGGTCTGTATATATATCTGCGGTTATGTTTCCTCTACCTGATGATTGCTTGTGTTGCGATCGAAACGTCATATGCTATTATATAATTTTATTTTTATTATTTCTACGTGACTTTACCGAAAAAACCAAAGAGTAAAGCGACACACTGAAGCACCTGTTTGCCTGCACAACTAAACTAGTTTTTTATTTGACCAGGTAAGGCCCACTGAGCTATACAGATCTTTTTCAGAAGCGAATTGCCCACAAATGATAGCTCAACGAAGTATCTTCTCATGTGGAAATTTATATCAGTCAAATACTCGAAACACACGTTTCTAAATGTGGAGGGAAAAACCGGAGGACCCGGAGAAAAATCCACGTGACCACGGGGAGAGCACGCAAACTCAATATATATACAGGTGTTAGGGTTGGGATTGAACCCACAAACTCTTGCATACCAGGCAAGGTAGTTAACATCTCACCACCGTGGCGCCCTAAGATACTGAGGGTAGCAGGAGAGAGATCCCCCAAGCAATCCTGAATGGTTGCCTTGCGGGAAAATGTGGCAGAAGATTTATTTTATTGAAATGACATCCACCACTTAATCACATTTCAACTTGTCTCTTCAAAAGTGTGCTCATACATGCGATTGCTTATTTACATTGTCCGATTCTAGACCCAGTGTGATTATATGTTTAAAGGCTTAGAGCAATGCAGCATTGTACCACAGGATGCATTCAGCACGTAACAATGTAGTAATAGCGCAGTTAATTCTACAAATATCATGACAAACATATAGCTCACGACAGACACCCCAAGACCTTACAATTTGCCATTTTAAACACAAAAAAATGGAAAGTGGTAAAATATTTTAAAAAATTTCATCTCCATTAGTGGTAATCAAACAGTTGTGGAAATTCCATATTCCTATGGATAGAATTGTTTACATTTATACCTTTGTTTGTCTAATATAATTTTCGAAAAAAAAATCTGCTAATGCCGCTGTGAATAACTATAACAAAAGCATGTCTCCCAATCCGGTACTTCAGCCATGCAACCTCAGTGTAGCTGTTCCATTTATTTAATGCTTTTTTTCTTCTAAATATCGTAATTTAGTCAACTGAAAACTCATTTCCTTTCGAACTGCTTTTTGTGTTTAGTTTGTTGTCCTTCCCCCGCACCACCGAATAGCATGGTTGGCTACGTGCAGTCCGAGAGAAGTTCAACATAAATACATCCCTCCATTACGGCTGATGGTAACAATGGTTTGTGAGCCAGTCTCACCACGAAGCAGCTACCCCCGACTACCCACGACTACCCACAAAGTTATTTGCATTGTACAGTGACTCCGCCACACAGTTCTGTCTCAACAGCACAAGCGCAGGACGATGAGATTTTATCGAGATGTATTTTTGACTCATCGGAGTCGATTCTTAGTTCATATGCTCATATGCTGCCAGCCCTTGGCCCCAGTGTCACATGGGAAGATCCCTCCTCACCTGATTGTAGACCGCTTTGATGTTCCCCAAAACCTCCGGACTCACGTAAAGTGCTGTGCCAATCTGCCCAGTGAGCCCACCTGTACGACTCGCACGCAAGTTACGTGCCGATCATCAGAGGTGTACAAAATCAAATAATTACAATTGTACGTATGTATGTTGAACTTGTTTTCTACCGTACGTAGCCAACCGCGGTGCGGAATTGCCTGTGTTATACAAGAAAGCAATCTCAACATTGTGCAAACATTGGTTTTCAATGGATTACCTGTTACATCCATATTCTCCGTGGGAAGTTCTATATTTGCCGTTGAAACATCTATCTTGCTTGATTCCTAAAAAAACACACAAAAACCATCAAGATTGTATTTAGAATTCACTTTTAGCACACAATGCTGTGAAATGAATAACCCCCTAACATGAGAGGTGACTGAATGTGACTCACAGTTGCAACGAGCCGGTGATCTGTAGCCAAACCAAAGTCTCCAATCTTCACGCTGTCTGAAGAATCCAGGAAGATATTTACTGGCTTGAGGTCTCTGTGGATCATGCCCTGCAAAGACAAAAATGCCCCTCCCCCCCATTTAATTTTACAGACTCATGGCAACAAGTGCTGTTCATCAATATAGAAATATTTTTTTTATTTTACATATCCATGGCAGTGGTAATTGCGATTTAAAAGATGGTCATGACGGTGACAACGATGATGCTGGTGAGTGATTATGACAACGTTATGACGATCATGATTTTATTGATGGTAATGGTCACCGTGGAGGCAATAGTGAGAATCATCATCGCGATGACGATGATGACGACGACATTGAGAATGGTCATATCGAAGGCTATCAGTAGTTGCCAGCACCTGCTCATGAATGTAAGCCAGGCCATCCAGGATTTCACGGAAAAGGCGCCACATGCGATCCGTCTCCATGTGCAGGCCCTTGTCTATGGTGTCGCGTAGAGTGCTCCTCTCGCAGTATTCCATCTGCCGACAGGGGCACACAACTTACTCAACGTTACTTCGCGATGACACCTTGCACAGATGCAAGTCAACACTCACGACACGGCATTTCAAAGCAGCGACTAAAACGTCAAATACACTAATCTTCCGGATTGTCATCTTCATTCATGTGGGTGGTCTAAATTAGGCAGTTAAGAAAGTAAATCAATCAACAAGGAAGTTTTGTTCATGCCTTCATGTCAAAAGTGTCATTTCTGCACGTAACAATCTGTGATATGTGCATTGCCCATGAGTGTCATCTTTATTCCGGTTACACTTGCAAATGAGGTTTAAATGAAAAAAATAATAATACTTCACCATCTATAGGAATGGGTTTTACCCTTTTAACTGGCACAATAACCACAACACAAGCAGTCAAAATGCAAACAAAAAAGACAACTCTGATAATAACATGCACTGTCCTTGAATTTGATTGGTCCACACCCGAGACGGCTTTTCTTAGAGCCTAGTCTCCATTGGTGTTGGACCAGAAGACGCAAAAAGGCGTACAACTCAAAAACAGCGCACTATCAGAGTATTGAGGGCTCGGGGTGAGCATTTACATTATGAGACCTCCTTTACCATCTGTGAAATATATCAACGTTCTCTTAAAATCCCAGCATTGTGATGTACACAAGTCGGTCACGAATGAAAGCATTGGGAATTATTTTAACATTAACGCTACAAAGCTAAGCATATATAATGTGGCGAATTGAAGAGGAGCGGAGCGGGGGTGCGTATCAACAGAGATTGAATGAAACAGCCCACAAACCTGTATGAAGAGATGGTGGACCACTGTTGGTGTGGGCTGGCAGACCGGCGCTCGGTTTTTGCTCAACTCTTTATCAGACAGTGAGCTGTCATGAGACTCCTGGGAACAAAATGAATGTAAGTGTAAAGGATCGTCAATCTCACTAAAACGCACGTAATTGCATAGCTCGATGGCTTTATTTCAAGTCACATTTTCCTTGGGTTATTTGACGGCGCCCAAAACCCATCATTGTTAAGAGCGCCCACGTGAGCGTGCGCGCTTTTCAGAATAATTAAAAAGAACACTGCACGTGTGTGCACAAACTGTTATTTTTTTAATCCAACAAAATTCAAACCACACGCTCAGTGCGCTGCATGCACCTCACTCTACAGGATAGTGCAAGCGCTAGCACACAAAACTGTAAATAACTGTGAAGAGCACGGGTGTTATAGAATGAGACGGAACACACTACGGTTAATTGCATAGGATGATGATGAGTGAATAGTCAGCTTGGTCAAGGGTTATTGGAGAGAGGAATTACCCGTTTCAAACACCAAGCGCAGTTTACAACTTGAATTGCACCAGACGCAGCAATAACCGGCTTAGGGCTCTGTCGTAAATGTTATCAGTATTACTCCGTTCGTATGTTATTTAATTGATGTTATGGACAAAAGATCTATGCATAAACACCTGAAAGCAAAGGCCAAAATATGTCTTTGTAGTCATTCCATAAATGCACGCACACGCACAACTTGAGAATACATTATTAAAGTGCTCTTTTCTTTTGTCCACAGCAATCACAACATACCCCACTGCTCTCTGACGAGGAGAGGAAAATGTGTGAAAGAAATTCCTGGGGAGACAAAGGTGGCAGGGCAATGTATCTGTCAAATAAAAAAATAAAGAGTAAGAACATCTGCCAGTCGATTTGTGTTCAATGCCGAGCTTAAGCATCACTCTCACCTGGTTTTTTTCACCCGAGTTCTCAAACACGACGTCGCAGTCAGAATCACTGCCCGAAGGTCTGCAGCAACAACGGACAGCACAACGCCCATCACGCACCCCAAATAAAGATCACATCACTTGGGCAAACAAAACAACTGTGATGTAAGTGGGTGGCCAAAAATACTGCTTCGCCAACAAAAAGGTGTTTTGTTAACGGAAGAGCACTAAGAGTAGTTGTGCCGGCGGGCATAGTTGAACTCGTGAACAGTTATTAAACGAGACCAGGAAGCAAATGAAAGTCTCGCTTTCGCAGAAATTGTGTCAATACGTTAATATTTTAATGAACCCTCAACTGGGGTGTTTATTTTCTTTTAGGTGCCAACTTTAATCTGGTGGAGTTTTCGAATCAAACAACAAATTGTAAAAATTTCAAATAATGCACGTTTATAGAGCCCTGAAGTAATTCAGTGACCAATCGCTTTGGGGGTAATTGTTGGGGAGCACAGAAGAGTTATGAAACTATTAAACCCACGGGTTGCATGTTGGACAGTAAATGAGGGCACAGTCAATGGATTAGTGTACAAAATCGCGTGCATCTTTGAGCATCATCCCTAACACTGCCCAGCATGGAATCGGCCAAACATCCCAGTGCAGGACTTCCATGAAAGCCAGCAGACTCAATGCATCTTTCATGATCGTTTCCTTCAACGGTTCAAGGCCTTCTGCCGCTTTCAGCTATGGAGTGGTTCTGTACTTTAGCTAATACATTCACTGCATGTGGTTATTCCCTCCAACGCTCTGCCACGTTGCGTCTTTTGACAGAAATACAACTGCAGCTGGGTGGCTGTGACGTCACAGGATATGGTCGTTACATCATGAGTAGTCATTGTCACTGCTCGTATCCATAAACACACATCAACTGATGCAATAGTCTATAGCGAATCAGATTAAGCTACCTTCATACACATATATTGTTAATGCCCTAAAGGCTCACAGAGCAAGGCAGAGGCCGGCTTAGGATTGTAAGACTTAATGGTAATGTATGAAACTTAGAAAGCTAATATCAGTGGTGGCATAGTCACAGGAAACCACACAACCATTAAAATATAATTATACATGGATATAAAAAAAATGCTTTTCAAAGGTTCATAGCATTAATGATTTTGCTCTCTCCATCTGCTCTTCTGTGTCCATCTACCCGTAACATGAGGTCATAACTCTCATAAAGAAGTTCCAATAAATATAAAATGTTGGCATACAATTTAGTTGCAAATAGTTAAATTGTGTCAAAGGGTTGCCAATACTTTGCGATAAATCAATTTAGCGCAAAATCAATAAGCTTCTTCGGCCAAGGCGATGGCATATGTTACATGTGCCTCACCTCCCATTCATTCATTCATTGCGCGTGATGTTATCTTGCGGCATCACGTCATGCGCCATGCGGCATCATCTCATTGGGCGCCTAAGAAGGTATCGTTAATATCTCGATAATCCGCGTGTGGTTTATCCGATTTGCGGATTAACCACGCACCTGAGATTTTGACGTATATTAACTCACGGATGTTCCCTTAAAGCCCAAATTAATAATCTAAAAACGGTTATACATTGTTATTCTTGGAAATGTTTACAACAGGTCACGTGCTTAAACCGAACAAATATGTGCTCCTGTGAACCCGAAATCCCCGTGATCGCCTCTACAGTACAGTAGAGTAGTTACATATCTTTACAACAGTGCGCGGAGTTTAATTGATGTTGATTGGCGTGGCTCTGCCATCCACTTAGTGGGCCGAGTCTTCTACGCGGGAGCAGGAAAGTTATTACTATTTGTTATAAATCGAAGAGTAACAATCAAAATCGTTAGTTGTGCTTCATTTTGAGTGATTATATTATCATTTATTTTGTGAGTTTTAATTTATAAAACTGTGCGATGGCAGAGAAACGTAAACATAATTTATACCGATATTCGTGGTTTTTGACATAGACATCTGCAGAAAAAGTGTACTTTGGAATTATCCACAATTTTGAATTATCCACCCGGCCATCCTCCCTGTCATTCGCGTGGATAATCGAGTCCAACGTAAATACTTCCTGGAACAAACGTATATTGGAAAGTGTTACGGTATCCGTGATTATTCTTCCTTGTTTTAATTTCAACTCAACATGAGCCGGGTACAAAACACCAATGGCAGAACAAGAAGGAGAGGGGTTATTTCCCCTTCTTTTGATATACTTCAACCGTGATCAAAGCTCCAACCGGATAATAACAGAACACTCCGCGAAGCCGAAAGCTTCAGCCATAATTCCCTGGCCAATTATAAAACAGCTGCTCAACGGCAATCGGGGAATAAAAACATCCGCTCCGGCCAAGGAATCCCCCCCACCACCTCCAACCGCCTATCAAGCACTCACACAAAGGACCGGCCGAAGACGACGTCGTCCTCGTCGTCCTCGTCGCTCGAGTCGCTGGGGCTGCCTCCGGTCGTGGAGGGGCCGCAGCGCGCGCTCACCGAGTGCTCGTACGACATGCTCCACTCCACCGAGCCCGACGCCACCGTCCGCGTCGACGCCGTCACGGGAGGGGGCGCGTTCGCCTCCACGTCGTCCAGGCCCGCGATGCCCGACAGGCGGCTCAGATGCATCGCCGGCCCTCGGCCCCGCACGTTAGCCACGTCGGGAGTCTCTTTGGCAGCCTCCGCTTTCCCCGCTGCATCGGGGTTATGGTTGTTGTTGTCGCTGCTGCTGCTGCTGCTGGCGGTGGTGACGGTGCCGCTGTTCAGCCCCGCGCACTCTGACGGCGAGAGCTCGTAGCGCTCGATCCAGGCGTTGTAGTAGCGGACGATGTTCTCGTGGTTGAGGCGGGAAAGCAGGGTCACCTCGCCCTTGATGCGGCGGAACTGCCGGCTGGTGGGGTTCACGGCGATGCGCTTGAGGGCATAGTAGCAGCCGTCCAGCTTGTTCTTCACCTGCACAGAGAGTAAACCGCTATGGTAATGATAACTATACAGCACGACCATTAACGTTTGGCTTTACGTGGTAAGGAAAGAAGAAATCCCACTCATGCAAAGGGGTAACACTCAAAGCTTCACACACATAAATACAAGAATACAACACCTGGTATTTCTCAGACACGCTCCCATCCAAGTGCCAACGAAGCTCAGCCCTGCTTGGCATCCGGGATCCGATAAGACCAAACGCATTCAGCGCAATTTGATCACAGGCTAAAGTTTTGTAATAAATTAATTAATTCTTGCATGCCTTGATGACAGCCCCAAAGGCGCCCTTGCCGAGGAGGGCGAGCTCCTCGAACTCGGTGTAGTAACGGGAGAGCTGGCGCTGCGAGTCGAGGTGGGAGCACATGCCCAGGATATCACGAGACGGGATGAGGGCCTCCGCATAGTTCACGTCATCTGCGGCCGCGTGAACACGCACAGAACAAAACATAAGCAACTTTGCTCCATGGGCCAGACGTTTGTTGTACGAGACATAGAAAATCAGTTTTCCCCTCGAGTCTTTTTTCCGGCTGTTCTGTGTTGTTGTTGTTGTTGCTGAATCGATCTGGCTAGAAAGCACGCCCTTCCGACTGCGAGTCTGACATTCTCGCCAAAGTGCAGCCTGGCTGGATTCTGATCAGCATGTTTGTCAAAAGTCACTTCCCCATTGCTGCATGTTACCCAAGTTAAATTCGTTATTAAACGAGGGTGATCTTTGCCACTAATGTAATCAGGCTGCTATGCAATCACGCAGCTGAACACCGCATACAATTCTGTAAGGGCGTGAAAGTTTTCTGACAATTGTGCCTGAAATTAGCAAACAGGACCAACCTCTGACAACACCATAACAATTTGTCCAAAGGCTGTATATTCACTGTGATAGCTAAACAATTCTCATTGACTGAAACGCTGAACACAGTTCTGGGGCATGCGTGAGTGCGTGGATGATGCCATCACCGTCTTTGCTATCCTTCCCCCGCACCTCCGCTTAGCACGGTTGGCTACGTACGGTGCGAAAGAAGTTCAACGTACATACATACATACCATCGGGACTGCGCGGCCTCGTGGATGGCGAGCATGAGACAGGCGTCTTGATGAACGGATGCTCCAGCAGCTGCTGGGTGCTCCACCTTTCCTTGTCGTCCATGCACAAGCACCTGTATGACAATAAACATCAAAATAACTCGCTTCAACGTTCATCGAATGGCAGGGGAATTTTTATTTATTTTTTTACGTAAAAAATTATGTAAAAAATATCAGCGGTGCCCGCCGCACCCCATGCCCAAATCTTTTATTTTTTGAAAGGCGTCTTTCTTAAAACCAAGGCCCCTCTACGTAAATTATCCTCCATTAAACTTGAACTATGCAATTACAAAAGTAGTTAGGTTAATAAACGAACCAATTAGTTAAACAGAGAAAGGTGGCATATTGTGCACATTATGCAAGGCTCACTGAAAGCCCTACCACCAGGCCTCCTCCTCCTTGGGCAAGAATAGCAACAGAAAGAAAGACAAAGCCCGATACGGTGATGGGATGACATCCTGAATGCCTGCACCGAGAGGAAGTGTTGGCACGCAATGTTCGGCGGCCTCGAAACCTGGAGCCAACTTCCGATGGACGAACGCGGGCAACGCACCGGCTAAGGAACTCCCGCAAGTCAATGGGGAGATCAGCAGGCGGTGTGTCATCGTTGCTGCTCTCCCGTCCCACCGCGAGCTGCTCCAGCAGCACGCCGAGCCGCCACACGTCGCCCTTCTTCCCGGTCTTCGGCGGCTGCGAGCGGGCTGCCGCAGCACCGGCCCCAGGACCGCACTCGGGCTCCACGAAGTGGACCCGCGGCACGCCGGGCCGACCGGGCTGCTCGCTTGCCACGCACGCATCAGCGAGCCGGCGCGCCAGGCTGTAGTCGGCGACGCGGAGCAGGCCAGTCGCGCAGTCCAGCAGCACGCTCGACAGACGCAGGTCACGGTGCACCACCGAGCTGGCGTGCAGATAGTCGAGCACGTGCAGCAGCTGGGAAGCGTACTGGCGTACCGTCTCCACCGGCAAGGGGCCAGTGCTGCCGCAGGAGAATTTAAACAAACGTGATTGGTTTCAGCCTAAATCTCATTGGCCTTTAGCTTGTTACCAAATCACCCAGAATACATCCGGCTGCATCAGTTCTTGGAAGGTAAGCAAAGTTGAACCTGGATGCTTTCATGGGCACCCACCATGAATAAAACAGGTGTCGTATGTTTCTGCGGGACTACGTGGCGCGTAGCAGAATAAAGTGCAGCAACACCCATTATTGTATTGTTCTATGTTCCAGTTCTAAACTCCCCGTCTATACCAATCAAGACTGACCAGAATGGTGAAGTATAGTTAAATAATCACCACATCCTGCAGGGTGTGGGGGAGGTCATTACACAGTAGTTGACTGACAAAGAAAAGCACACGTACATGGTTGACTATCGTGCCACCTCGCTATCTCGGCCAAGTAAACCAAATTACTACCGTGTACACGGAGGCTCATCCTTGTCCTACTCTTGGTTCTCAATATGAAAGCACAAAAGAGTGTCGACTCGCTCCACTTAAAAACCCGGTTTAGTCAGAGGAGGTTGCCGAGAATTGAACCAAGGATTATCAGTGATGTAGCATCCCCAGCACCATGGGATGACATCTTCAACAATAACCAAATTGAGTGAATGGATGCCAGTGGTTATAGTTCAGTGTCGGGGGGATACCGCCGTTGTCTAACCGGGCAAGGTGGCCGGCCAGGCTCGTGCCGGAGACGTGCTCGGCCAGCAGGTGCACGGTGAGGGCCGTCTCCGTCTCCTGGCTCTCCATGCCAAGGTAAGGCACCAACGCCTCGTGCCGCAGTTTCAACAGCGACTGTAACTCTGCACTGGCTCCATGCACCTCGTGGACAAGCAGGCATACATACATACATACACACATCAGCACAACGGCCAAGATCCCCTGTGTAGCCTACATATATCGTTGTGGCAAGTAGTGTTTGCGAGCCCCTCTAAATGCAGCTAGGGCATATAAGAAGATCGTGTGGCCAGCACCATGCCCAGGCTGCCTTTGTCTCCCCAGTAACTGATGTTTATACATCGACATCCGGAACTAGTTTAAGGCTGGTATGACCAAGGAGGGGTGGTCTAGGACTGGTTAAGATATCACTAAACACTGATGTTAGCGTTGTCAGGAGATCAAACAGTGAGCTGGCTTTGGAGTGCAGTGTGCCAACCACGACATAGTGGGAGGTTCAGGGGGATGAGGCTTATATGCACAGAGCCTCAAACGTTATTGCAAGGCACATTAATAAAGACCCACGTCATCCACTTGTTTTCACAGATATATATCCGCTAATTCCCCCAGGCTAACGAGCTTCCATCGGTCCCCGAACCTGCTTGCGGCATTTCTCCATGTGCTCCTTGTCTTCGCTGGTGCGGAGGTCGGGGTGTCCTACCGGCCAGCGCAGCACCCACTCGTACACGACCACCAGCTCGCCCGTGCTGTTGTCCAGCGCGTTGAATACTTGGCGGCGCAAGTGAGTGCTCTCACCTGCAGAGCAACAGAACCGTCATATTACCAAGGGCCAGCCTCATTGTTTCACAACGTTCGCTGCATCATCGGCTTATTTAGAGGCGCGTAACGATTTATCTCCTGCCCTTGCGATTCGATGAATGTTCATGCTACAATCACAGTTTAATTGAAGATTATTTGTTTTAACTATTATCCAAAATACGTATTTCCATCGTATATATGTTGAACTTCTTTGCACTGTACATAGCAAGCTGTGCTAATCGGAAGCGCGGAGGACGGACAACAAACAAAACACAAAAAGCAAGAATTTAGTTTTTTACTTAGCTTCAAAAGTGCATAGCTCCAATGGCTTCCTAATAAAGAGCATTAAAGAAGGCCGCAGAAGCGCATCTCAAAGCGTGTTATGCAGTGATTGTCCAATGGAGGGAATATGCCCTCCACTACCAGCGATGGAGCAATGAAATTGGCTTGTGTGCAGAACAGACGGATTTTTGCATTGTGAGGCCAAGAAAGCTGGTGACAGCTTGGGGAGGTCATAATCTACAAGTGGCTAGATCATGCCTGCTGATAATGATAAAGAATATACCATCTCGACTGGCCACAAGGGTTACTTTGACCAATTTTATGCAAACATTTACCATAAATAAACAAGCATGCACAATTTTACGCATTATCTTGAGCATAAAGTGACACTTCAATGAATGAATCGATGCATCATTACAATCAATACTATTTCAGGCGTTGGTCAAACTCAGGTAAAAATGAATGTTTGAGAAACATGACCTATATTTTTCCAAAATGTACTTTTAAAAGTTAAAATTACAACTAACATCGTAACATGGCTTACAATAAAAAATCTTTCTGCGACATGGAGTGGATTTTCTCTGGATTGGCTTCACTGTTTGATTTAGCTTAGCTTAGCTAAATTGCATTGTTTGGCTAATCTAGGCTTTATACCAATAACCTTCAAAAACAGCACATTATGACATATTATTTTAACAATGTCACACAGAATGGGCCCCATAGCTAAAGTGGAGTGTTCTTGCCAATAACAGCTGGTATTTATAGCAACATTTGTTCAACAAAATTGACTGATGATTTGACCAAGATGATTGAAACCAATCCTGAGTTTGTCTGCTTAAAATAATGCTGTTGTTACAGAAGGCTTATGGACTGATAAAAATATATTTTATAATCTATGTGGAGAAACGGACTTTTGTCTGCTAACTTAAATATTAACCCAGTTGATCAAGACTGCCCGACTAAGCCTGATTTATCAGACCAGGTATCTACGTGAAAATATGACTTAACCTGAACTCTGTGAATAATCAGCTGGGTGCAGCCACTGGCAGATAAATGCACGAAGTGCAGAACTCACCTTACACCTCATCCAACGAAAATCGGAAGCAAAGACACATAGAGAACACACCACGTACCGATGCACTTTCCACGGTACACGGAGCGCTCCCCTTGCGTGTGGAACTTGAGCACCTCCGCCCCTGGGCTGCAGTTGTCACTGCTGCACATGGATGTGAGACGCTCCCTCTTGCTGCCGGACAAAGAAAAACACTACAGCATCAATTGGGTCACAGCAGTGAGACATTCAAAAGTGTAAAGCAAACAGTGAAAAAGGGGGTTATGGTTAGTATTCGTGGAATGGCTGCTACCAGGTGCTCATGACTACTTTTGTTAGAACGAGGGAGACTTGTGTTTTAGGGTTAGTGCCAGGAGCTAGATGGAGAGTCTGATTCGGGCTCGGGGATAGGACATGGTTGGCTAGTGCGACTTAAGCGAGGGCAAGGAATCACGTCAGGATAGCAAGCAGTTAGAGCTAGAGTAAGGCCAGTATCTGGTTGGCAAGTGTGAATACAACTAGGGTTTGGGCTAGTCTGGTTAGTGTGGTAAGGGCTAAGTTAAGGCATCGCTGGCTAGTATTTTCCATCCCAAACAGCTTACTCCTATATAGTACATAGGCCTTCTACCCCCATCGCCAAACAAAGTCTTTTCACTTTTTGATAGCTTTTCACAATTTGCCTGAATATGCTACCACTAGATAATAATGAACCTAAAAACCTCAGGCGCACACACACACACACAGCAGAGTAAACTGTGTCTTCTGCGGCTTCCCTCGTCGAAAGTGTAGAGCAGGGGTCAGCAGCGCGGCTCGTGAGCGCATGTGCGCGTATTGCGAGCCTGCACCTGGAGCGGCTCGCAGAGCGGCTCCGCGCGCGACTTGTGCCCTCGCCCTCGTTCCAATCCCCAGACCCATTGGTTGGTTTCCGTGATGGCTGGCTGCTCACGCCACCGTCATTCGTGGGGCTGCCCGCCATTTCCTCGCGCATCTGCTGCTGAGTGATGCACAGCCAGGAACATAATATGAATAATCATACATGCACCTCCATACATTTGACGAGGCATGGTGGCAGGATCGAGAGAAAGCTTGGGGAGGCCTCATTTGGCAGTGGGTTGCTGTGCCATGGTGGCGAGTGTTAACTCCCTCGCCTGTGTCCAGGTGGTCATGGGTTCGGTCCCCGACCCTGACGCCTGCATATTTGGAGTTTGCATGTTCTCCCGATAGTAGCGTGGATTTTTATTCAGGTCCTCCGATTTTTCCACGTGATAAGCCACTTCGTTGAGATATCATTTGTGGCCAGGTCGCATTTGAAAAGGAGCTATATAGTTCAGTGGGCCTTACCTGGTAAAATAAAAAGAGTTTTAGTTTAGGAGTTGGTTACAGCCGATAATGACGATGGTGGCATGTAAATATAAGCTCGTGCCTTGAAGAGGGATGGTGGATCATGCAGGTTGCATCAAGCATGTCAACAACCTCCCATCCTGCTTGGGTCTGGGATGGCAAGTAAAGAGCAGTGCACCTCTTTTATGTCTTTTTCCCACAACTTATTCCACTGTGCTATTAGCATCATATCACAAGATGAATCATTCATCCGTAAATCTCGCAGGGTGCCACGTGTGTCAGAAAAAGGTCTTAGAAATATATTTATCAAAGGACTCCTGAAACATCCTTCAAGTGGTACTTCTATCCTTAATACATTTAGTGGGTGCACTTTTCCATAAGCCTTTGCTATGAGATTGTCACATGACAGTAAAACTAATCTTTATTTTTATATATAAGATTTTCGTGGAAATTTAACAAAATTACATGAAAAACTAAACTTAACATGCAGTAATAGGTGACAAGGCTAAATCAATCGATTTGTTACAATGGACAGCCCAGTCTCAAGTTCATTAAAAAATTATTTTACTTGAAAACTTTTCCCACATTACAAATATCTCCCCTGTGGCTCTACCTACAGTGGACACACACACAGATAATGTGTTTGCAGCAGTAAATCAGTCAATCACTCGCATCACTGCCCTTTCCACCCACAGCTTTGCATCTTGTTTAATTCACACACGTTAACCGCTACATTCTTTACAGACATGCACATGCCTGCCCATCGCTTTTCACAACCCACAATTCCAAATAAACTGTCGCCACGGACCATGAAAAAACCACATACATTGCCAGAAAGTTTGTGAACATTCATGCTATCCACTGTTAGAACAGGTTTTCAGGACCGAATACCAATATTTTAAAATATTACAAAATACATCTTCATTTTGCTCACTGGACAGGCCATTTGCATCGAATCAACAATTAGATTCCTTCCAAATGAAACCCAGTAACTACCGTAGACTGTTAATAAACAGGAAATACATTTTTTTTTTAAATACTGCAATCACCTGCTTAGCCAATTCCTTCCTCTTCCGCTCCTCTCGCTTCTCTTCCTCTCGTCGCATAAGTTCATGATCAATTGCACGTTTCTGGTTAAAAACACAAGATTACAACATACGATCAAACACACACCAACAACAATGGGTATTCAACAGAGGTGTAATGAAGCATTGATTCATCAATTCAAAACTATTCCAAGAATCCATTATTTCAATTCACACACTTCATATGGGGGGATGGGATAGTGGTGCAGTGATTTGTGTACTGTGCTATGAACCCAGCAACCTGAGCTTTATTCCCAGCCACGGCTGACATCAGTGGCGAGTAATCTGAACCAGTGCTGGGCGCACCCTGCCCCTACCTTCAACAAACCGCATTGAAAAGAGTGGTCAAATATAGTCACACAAGAGGCCTTTGTCCGGCACTTCGCTGACAAAGGGCTATGAAGCATTGTTATACCATTTTTATACCTTGTAAATAATGGAGTTAATTGACTTATCAATAGGGGCTGCTACATTCACCAGAGTGGAAGAAAATATGAGACCTTGAACTGTGACGACACATCGAATCGCCAAGGCGCAAACTGTTACACTCATTATATAGCTATGGGAAGATGGCATTGACAACAGGTATCTGGCAATAGAGATACATATCCCAGGATGGGCAGGCATGTCAACAATACAGCCTGGCCACCACAGTGGCGACATGTTAACTACCTGGTATACAAAAGGTCGCAAGTTAGATTCCGATCCTGACACCTGTATATTTGGAGGTTGTATGCTCTCCGCATTGGACGCATAGATTTTTCTCCAGGTCCTCCACGTTTAGAAACATGCGTTTAAGAGTATTTGGCTGCTATACATTTCCACATGATCAGCCACTTCGTTGAACTATCATTTGTGGACAGGTCACTTGTAAAAAAGAGCTATATAGCTCATTGGGTCTGACCTTGTAAAATAAAAATGGTTGAGTTCCATAGTTTTTAGTTGAACAGATAAATAGCAATGTGTTATTTGTGTTAACCACAATGCAAGGTTAAATGACTTAGGAAAACAAACCACTGTTGCCATCCCCACTCCCAACCCACATGTTCAATATCTACACAATGGATTAACATTTTTCAATCAGAATCTTACAGTAATTGTCACTTCAGTTTGTAGCTGGTGACCTAAACCATTCTCAGTTATTTTTATGTAGGTGCGATGATTTAAATAAGCTAAAGATCTATTTATTTATATTCCCACTTTCAATGAGCACCAGGGTTCTCACTTTGCTAATCACTTTAAACAAAAAGCTCCGATCACCCAAAGCTCAAATTAACTCACCAATACATACAACAAACACAATGGCGACTGACATGGATAAAATTAATAGCTGAGGGGTTCCATTACCCTGACCAAAGTTATGAGGTTGTTCATAACATTTCACATCATACTATTATCTACTGTATACAGCTCAGATATAGTACACGTGTGTGCAATGTTGTTACATACCCTCACCATGTACTCCATCTGAGTTGTATACGGTACATAGTGTGCTGTATAGTGTGATCAGTAATGTTGTAACATACCCTCACCATGTACTCTATCTGAGTTGTATACGGTACATAGTGTGCTGTATAGTGTGATCTGTAATGTTGTTACATGCCCTCACCATGTACTCTATCTGAGTTGTATACGGTACATAGTGTGCTGTATAGTGTGATCAGTAATGTTGTTACATACCCTCACCATGTACTCCATCTGAGTTGTATACGGTACATAGTGTGCTGTATAGTGTGATCTGTAATGTTGTTACATACCCATACCCATCAACCCATACGGTTTACCCGTATTCTTACACAGGGCAATTGAGTAAAAACATTGTAATGGCACTATGTACGATGAACGTTGAGAATTGGTCTGTAATGATAATGGGTTGACAGGTATGCATACCCTCACTGTTTGCTATATCTGCGCTGTATACAAAGAAAAGTTGCATAGGTAATAAATCGTACACAGTAAAATAAAAGAGACATTGATAAGGTGTCAACCATTAATGTTGTGCAGCAAAAGCAGCGATGTATCAACATTGTGTAAACTCATCATACACCCTTTGCCACAACACGGTACAGAAACAGGCGCTCTCTGGCAATCCCCGAATGTAAACACTCGCACGGAACTACTAACTTTTATAAATAATGTAGATGTGTTTGGGTGATTTGTTTACGTTCCTTGAACTTGCACGACTCTCATGTCTTTGTACTGTTTGTTGTTGTAACGTTCTGACCCCGTGCCCCTACTGGACATCAGTGAAAAAGAGCTTTATAGCTGATCAGATTCCTCCTGCAGTATAAATATTCTGATTCTGATGTACGTCAGTCCAGTCATGCCAAATTAACGTCTCCAGTAAGATTAAATCGCGTTACCGCCATCAGCTTCGATCCACATTGCTGTTGGGAATGTACCACTCACCGAGGGGGGGGGGATACCAACACTTCTGCATGGTACTTATACTTTATAACATAATAAACAAAGCAAGACACGGCATTATAAAATCACTGCAACTATTATTGTACAATTATTAACAAATTCCAATTCAAATAAACTGAATAGGGTTAAGTTTTATTCGTAAAATTGTGAAATAATGGGATGTGGTTGATAATGGTTTCTCTCCGTACGTTTTCGCTACAGAAATTGCGGATAAATTATTTTGTTAAATTCTAATTAAATTTTCAAATGTTTCAAATCTAAAAATACTTATTTTAGAAAACTTCCCTGATTTTTAATTTGTTTTGGCCAATCAACAGGCCGGAAAGAGCGTTACTGTGACACACGCACAAAACTACTAACGTTTATATATAATTTCAGTATCATGTTGATATAAAAGTCCATCATGGATAAGAAATACTCTAATACAAACATGTCAGAAGTTTATTTCAATGCAACCATAACTCAATAAAAAATATATCCTTTGTACTTGTAGATACATACCTTGGCTGAAGATGCCTTAATAAGTAAACACTGTCGCGTTAGTCAGGTTTTCCATTATGGTGCTCCAGTGAAGCCACTGCATTAACGTTTCATTGAAGTGTACACGAGTGCCATGTTGGTGACAACAGTTAAGCACCATCATAATGCCCCTGACAAAAACTTTGAAGTTTATTATCTCATTAAGATGGCCTAAGCCTCATGGAAGTGCTAAACGGATCCTTACATTACGTAACTGTGAGAGACGTAAACGACTTGGGGAGGCCTCCATCCAGCAGTAAATCACGACTGACGATAATGTCAATGGCACTGCATCGCTATTTGTAGCTGTGGCATGGGCAACACTGACCTCGCTCTCCTCCTGTTGCAGCTTTTCACGGAACGCCGTCTCTTGCTCCTGAGCCAGCCTTTGTTGCTGCAATGCTTGATTACGCAGCATTTCCTCGTAGAAAGAACACGGAGGTGGCACGTTGAGGTCAATCAAGAAGTTCTTTACGTGGTGGGCCAGCTGGAAGATCATCACCTGTGAAGCCATAAGCACACGAACACAGAGGTTGCGACAATATGACCAAAGGGCAACCTTCACTTTGCAACCGCAAGGCAACACCTTTTTACCAATTGACAGCGGGTGAACCAAATATATCTTAATCTGTCTCGTTAAAGCTTTCAAGCACTGTAGTGTGTCACGAAGCCTTGACTAATGGCAGCAAAATATATGATACTAGCATTATTGAGCGGTGCTGACTACATATTGGAACTATTTCTACCAGATCCAGACTTCCAAACATAAATTAAGCAAACTATTTAAATGCATCATATTTATCGTTATCCCGTAATCAAACAAAACAGTCATATTTGGATGCTTTATAAATTAAAATTGCAGTGTTGCATTCTGCTGCCACACAAACATATGTGAGCCGACCCTCCGAACACACATGCACTTGTGAAATGCGCAGGTTTTTACCTCTCCACGCAGTTCAGATACCAGGGTTGTCAGCTGGGCTTGCAGCTCTTTCACACTCTCATTGGACAGGCCTTTGGCATTGTTCAGCTCAATTTCTGGGAGCCTACAAGAAAAGTAAAATGTACAACAGCTCATGTCAGGTTCACGCCAGATCACTTCATGTGCACCACACAAAGTAATTACCACTTAGGTGTGCGCTCACACTTTTTATTATAAACACCCTGCATGCTTTTATCTTTTATATATCAATTATTCACTTTGTGGGCTCTGGGTGAAAGGTGCTTTGAAAGTATAAAATATGATTATTAGGATAAGTAAATGTCAAGTGTCTTTTGTGACATGAAACATGTTCACACCACGGCAACGGAGCTTAACTAAATATAAGCGTCATGTGTTGGATCCAGTTGTGTGTGACCGTTGCTTCGGAGTTCATAGCGAAGCCTTCTTTTGTGGAACCCCAACCCTGAACGGCTGCCAGTTCACTTTTTAAATAAATACCTGAAGGAGGTTGCTCTAGCAACCTTCAATGCGTAATGGTAACCACCCTGAGCTTATCAGTGTGAACATGGTTTTACTGAATAGCTTTAAGCGGGAGTGTTGTGGGCTGCGTCCTAAGTGAAGTGCAGCGTTGGTGCTCACTCGTCCGGATAGCGTGGAGGGCAGCTGACTGTGAGATCCACCGTCACGTAGCACGCACTTCCAGTGCTATCGTGGGGTGCCAGGGAGATGCACACCTGTGGCGGGCGGCGCACCTGCAACAAAAACTCAACGTGTTGATTGCTACGGCCACCACCAACACACGGGGAGACACCGAGATTTGACTTTCACCGGGTTTCCAATAAGTTGAGAAAATAACTCGGCTTTATCATTCTCATCGGCGATGATCAATCCCATGCTGGATGAAGGGCTTCCCGAGCCATTGCTATCTTTCACAGTCCTGCGATAATTCACCCAGCCTGCACGCAAGCCAATTTCATTTCTCTACGTTTGCGGTAGATGTCCTCTTGGGCACATTCCCTCGCTTGACTCGGCTGATTTAAAGTAAAACGCATTTTATTAAGTTGTGAAACCTAGTTTTCCATTACAGAATAGTTTTTTTTATATATAAAGACCAATACTGGTTTCATGTGCTGTGATTTATAGATTATTTTATTTACGTTTTGTGGTAATGATGCGCAACGGTATGCAAATGGTGCATTCAATCTATGAGTGAATACAATGTACAAACGAGATATAAGAATAGAAAAATACAAATAATATTGTAAAATGTGCTCCTGTAATGTAAGCATGACCCCACACCTCCGAGTCGTACGGTTAGCTACGTACGGTGCGAAAGAAGTTAAATCGTGCAAACATGCAACATGGCCATGGTTCATGCCCAAAAACCAGTGATGTAATGTCTCTCTCCATTAGCAAATGATTTCTGGGGGTCGCTCATCTCCACTGATGACCCTGTGTCAGCTGTGGAAATTCCACGTAAATATGGCCTGTGGGGGCAGTTTAATCCACAGGTCACGGGACGTTGAGTTCCCACAAAGTGGGTGACCACAATGCACCGGAGTGGACAATGTTTATTTAAATACACAATCATACAATGAAATGAATTTTAAGTCCACTTAACAGAATGGAGCCTTATGTAAAGCTATAAACGAGTGTCCTAAATGGGTGTTCGCGGTTGTGCTTCGTGTCGCTCTCTGTGTACTCAAGTTGTACCGCGCGTTGCTCGGCGTTGATGTCGGGACCGATAACACCACCAACAGTAGCCGGCAAACGCTATCCTGTACTTTGATTGAAAGTGACGTGTTCAATTCAGAAGGAGCTCCCAACACGTGGGGCGTGGAGCGAAACGTCGGGACATCATGTCGAAAAACAACACACCGCTGCCACACCTCCCCAAAACACACCTCACACAGCTGTCAACCCCTTATCAGTGCCTACCTCATTACAATTCAGACCTTATTGGTCACCCCGTGCCCCTTATAAATCTCAACGTTCACCCTACAAAGTCCCCATCACAAGGGAGAAACACAAATAGACACACAAGAACAAATGCTGCCCGTATTGAAACGGCTGCACGCCTTGTGGACCTGAAAAATCAATTTCCCCGGACAAGAATGGTGAGTGAATCGTGTGGGTTTGACAGGTACACAACCACAGGTGGGCCCAAAGGGCAGCACGACGAGCGGGTGGGTTGTGCTGTCCCGGCACCTTCCATGGGTCTTGCTTCCTCAGGTCGGTTAATTCGCTGCCGTAGATGGCCGTGAGCACCTCCAGCTCGTTCTCCTGACGGTCCTCGTACGAGTCTTGCTCCAAGGCGCCCGCAGAATTCTTCTTACCCCCGCGTCCTCCCCCAAGTCCCTTGCGGTTCGACTCCATCTCTCCCGCCGGCCGCCGCCTCGCCACCCCGAAGGGGGTCTCTGGTGGTTGAGTTCACGGACGGAATGGACGCCTCAACATCACGGCCCTGAAGGGACGGGGGGGTAGGAGCTACCACCACCCCTTCCTCCTGGGGTGAGATTCACTCCGACAGCGATGGGGAACTCAACTCGACCCGAGCTCCACTCTGCATGGAACTCACTCTACCTCGGATCGGTTTACTCCGCTTTAACTCAACTCTACCTGGGAACCTCGTCTACCTGGAACAAACTCTACCTAGGACCCACTACCTATATGCTGGCACCCACTACCCACCTGGAATATGTAGGCTCCGCTTGAGCAAGGATGCCAATATACAACCCAATAGATCTGAAACTGACCCTGTATGGCCCTTTATGTGGTTGTGGGGCTCACTATACCCGAGTCAAGGTCCAGGGATGGGACTGAATCTAATCATGGGTAAATCCTTTGTGGTCAGCAATGTCCATCACCTGCGACACACTCGCCCTACCCTGGGACAACACCGACTCCTCTCGCTGAGCTGAGGCTTCACCTCCCCGCTCCTAGCAGCAGCTCACCCGCCAGAGGGGTGTCGCGTGTCGTGCTGCCTTCCCGTACGGCTCACACGCAGCAAGGCGACAGACGCCCTGCTGCTACTGCTGCTGGCGTACACGAGAGAGAGACAGGCGCCCTGCTGCTACTGCTGTTGCTGCTGCTGGCGTACACGAGAGAGAGACAGGCGCCCTGCTGCTACTGCTGCTGGCGTACACGAGAGAGAGACAGGCGCCCTGCTGCTACTGCTGCTGGCGTACACGAGAGAGAGACAGGCGCCCTGCTGCTACTGCTGCTGGCGTACACGAGAGAGAGACAGGCGCCCTGCTGCTACTGCTGTTGCTGCTGCTGGCGTACACGAGAGAGAGAGACAGGCGCCCTGCTGCTACTGCTGTTGCTGCTGCTGGCGTACACGAGAGAGACAGGCGCCCTGCTGCTACTGTTGCTGGCGTACATGACAGGCGCCCTGCTGCTACTGCTGTTGCTGCTGCTGGCGTACACGAGAGAGAGAGAGAGCCACTGCCCTCACGGGGCGCCCACTGTAAACCCGCATGCGCCGCAAGCTCGTCCCACTGTACACGGGCAGCCACGTCGAATGATAAAACTAAAAACACGGTTCGATATCCCACGGGGCTTGCTCAAACACTTTTCCTCTTTACATGATTAAACTTAAAATAAATACATTACGAAAATAAACGTGTATAAAATCCGCAAAAAAAAGCAACGGGAGGTAGAGACTTAATAAAAAAAAACCCCGCGAGAAGTTACCACGCAAACCCTGGCGCGCGTTATTGCATTTCCCACAGCCCGCCCGGACCGGCTGACAGCGGCAACCCGGAACCAAAGGCGGGCAAGTGCTGCGTGCAGCACGCGGAACACGTTCCGGGGTGGCACCGCCCACGGGGAGGGTGGGGGGAGAGTTGGTGGGGAGGGGGAGATGGTGGGGGGGGGGCAGATGGTGGGGGGGGGGGCATTGTGGGGGGAGATGGTGAGGGGGGGTGACGTCAACCACACGACACGTTGGCCGTTGTCTCCTCGCCATCACAATCTTTATTTAGACTGGAGAAATCCGAAGGGCGATGAAGCTCTTGTTTCCCTCAATGTTTCATTTAGACTGGACAAGTGCAATGAGATATGAAGATTTTTTTTTACAGATGTCCAGTAGGGGCTGGTCAGAAAGTTACCACAAACATTCTAAACATAAAACCCGATCGGAACGCAAAGTGTAGGAAAGGAAATCACTAAAAATAAGTAAACTAAAACTAAACCTTTATTTACTAGGTAAAGCCCATTGAGCTAATAGTGATTTTCCAGAAGCGACCTGGCCACAAATGATAGCTCAACGAAGTGGCTTATCATCAAGTGAAAGTTTCGCATGATGATGTGTAGGGAAAACCCGGAGGACCCGCAGAAAAAAATCCACGCGAACACGGGGAGAGAAAATTCAAACTCCAAATATACAACAGCCATCAAGGGTCGGGGTATCGAACCCACGACCTCTTGCATACCACATCCAAAACAACCCTTCTGAGTCTTCGTTGGTTCTTTGGGTAAAGTCAACTAGAATCAGAATAAAATAATAAATTGATAAAACACAATAAAATTCTCACGACGTTTAGGCCACAACACAAGCGGCCTTCATCAGGTGAAGGGACCAGACTGTCTTGAGGACAGCGCTGGAGCGCTGTCCTCCAGTCTCGTCCCTTTACCTGATGAAGGCCGCTTGTGTTGTGGCCGAAACGTCGTGAGAATTTTATTGTTATTTTATTTTATCAATTTATTATTTTATTCTCATTCTACTTGACTTTACCGAAAGAACCAAAGAAGATGAATCCTTGCAGTCACGAAAGCTTTAAATAGAAATTTAACCCTTGTGAGATTCCACTGCTGTCACCATTAAACGAGAATTTATAACCCAGATCCGGAGAAACGCTACCGCTGTGCGAACAAAGTGGAATAAACGGAGACACATCCACAATAAACGCCTCATTCGGAATTCTTTGACAGATGCAAGGTGCACTTTGAAGGCGGCAGACACACAACTGTGTGCTTTGGCTGTACTGCTCTAATACGCAAAGCATACACCTTCCCTTTGGCTTTAGTGGTCACTCATCCAAGCACTTTGCAGATTCAAACCCTCCTTAACTTAAGGTGAGACGGGATCGAACGCATTGTGGGCGATTGTCACAGTACGTGCACTTCACGATTCGGGGAAAAACTGAACGCATCACAGAATAATACTACTATCGATAAACATCACACCGCTTGTCAAGATGTGTTTTATTGTTTTATTATACATCCAGAGTTATAAGTGAACAGACTTCCAAGGTTCATTCCAGCTCACCATGTTCAACATATTAGACGGCCGAAGCACTTTACTGTACTTGCTTTCAAACAGTATCGGGACGAATTTTACAATGTTGCAACTTCTGTGACGTAAATGCTGTATTTTAACAATATTACACGTAGGGTTAATGGGTACTACCACTGGTACAATATAAGCAAATAACAGAGCACACTATTATATGTCAAAAGAAAAATAATGTGAATTACAGCTCTAAATACAAGACTATGCTCAAATAAAATGGCACCAAATTCTACAATGGTTAATGGATCATTTAAACTAGACATTGAAATTTAGTTAGTTTTTAGTCGCACTGCAACATTTACATAAACTGTTTTAACCTCCGGGTAAACTATTGCTGTGTACTTTTCGGTAATGACACACTATTTTGCAACGTACTTTCATTGAATGTATCACATTCTAATAAATGGCATCTTTTCAGCAGGCACTTTCTGGGAGATGAACCATAATGCAAGTGGACCATACTTTCAGTTTATATTTGTTTATAACAATGCTTCCCACATGTAATTAACTTACACAATGATGTACTCCATTATGAACTGTATGGTAACATTTCTGAGAACAATTAAAATGCAACATACCACTGATAATTGCATCATTGTTGTCTTAGACTGCAGGGTTTCCCATTAGACTTTCATCAAGACAAGTATTCTATCTTAATATCAAACTGGCAATAGAAAGAGAAATGTTCACACGTTAAATGTTAATGTGGCTTGCAATCATTTGATGCAAACACAAATGAACTTGAAAGCAAGCAATATTCAAAGGAACAAATAATTCTGCTTCAACATAAGATCAGTGCTTGTTAAATAAGCAAGGTCACGACCAAAGCTGTAATAAAAATGTTGAAGCTTTGAACACCAATGTATCAAACAATGACCTTTTGGTAAAAATGCTCTATGTTTTATAAACAAGTTTGCCAACTGTTTAGTCTTTATAACAACCATGTTCCCACTCACCCCACTCTGAACATACTTATGTCTCATGTACAATAAGAGGGTAAAATGAAAAAAGTTGTGGAGCTATATTCCGTGGTGCATATCAACCACAAATACAAACACGTAAGTTGGGAATTTGGACAACCCAAGCAATTAAATGAACACGAGTTGACAGTCTATTTGAATAGAATGTGTGGCATCAGGACTGTCCACACCATAATCCGTACATTGCATACATTTGCAATTTAATACAAGACCAGGTAAGAAATCAAAATATTACAAGAGCATATTTTGAAACTGCATTATAATGGCTCTGAAAAATATAACATCTGAAAAAGGAAAAATCAGGCATAACAATGAGTTTAAAAAAGTGTGGTCATGCATTGTCCAATAAGCTGGACAATAAATTTCGATTTAAAGCTTTCGTGACTGCAATGATTCATCTTCTTTGGTTCTTTCGGTAAAGAAAGAACCAAAGAAGCTGGACAATACCTTCCAAAAATGCTCTTTATCAGATTTACTGGTGCATTGAAAGGAAGTGCTTCTGAAATGCTGTCCTTTGTTATTGCAGCACTAAGTAAGAATCAGAACAGTTGGGGAGAGAGTGGGGACCACCTAAACATTGTGGGGCTATGACCCACTCACATTTCTATGCTCACAAACCGATGTGCCTGCTGAGGTGTGGAGGCAGCTGGGTTAGGTCTCCAGTTTGCCCAGGAAGCGCAAGTTAAGGATCTTAAGCTGGTTGTCCAGCTCCATGCGCACGATGCCATCCTCTCCGTCGATGCTGATTAAAGTCCCAGTTGCTTCGCGATCTTCGCCCAGAATCACCTTGACCTGAACCAAATGCACCCAAATGGTCGTTGAAGTTGCAAGAAGAGAACATAGAAAAAAAATAATCTATGCACACCTCAATTTAAAAAGTTTCATTCATTCTATATATATTTAAAAAAACGACTGTCATAATTAAACCCAAACAGCGCTGTAAAATGTGCTTGGTCACGTAACTTTTGATATCCTATATGTAAATGTTCATTTTTTACCAACTTACAGACCTTGTCGGTGTACTTCGAGACGAAGGCCTCACCGTGACCCATACTTGACCACGCGAGTCGTTGCAGGTTTGAGAATGTTTGGGAGCCAATATACATTGTTTTTTATTTGAATGCAATTATAAATAAGATGAAAACAATGAATAAACAAACCTATGGAACTCCTCTTATCCCAAGTGCTATGGGGGACCAATACCGCAGACACTGCTATCTGTTATCCGCAGGATTATTTGAAAATGTATTCGTCTTATCTGAGAATAAAAAAATGCAAATAACTCACGGATAACAGGATGATTTTTTTGCACAACATGTGGATACAAGGAGTTGTGGATTTTCAACTTTGTTGAATTGTATTGCTCATTCTCTCAACACTTTTCATGTCAAGCCATTGCTGAACACACTTGATTGCTCACGCAGACTACAAGTTTTCTTACCTTGTCATATTTTGCAGGGATAACTGGCTCTAGATGGTCACTGGCAATGCTCACTACTTTGTCGCTGTCAGGCAGGTAAACTGAGCACATTCCACCCTGCAGAGAGATGGGGAACAGTGAATACTAATTAATTTTACATTCAGGAAAGTTTGTCTTGCACATTTGTCACAAAGTCTGATACCACTCATTCACATAAAAATACAATTGGGTTTAATCATATAAATGAAAGTTTAATTTTCAAGACAACAGTCCTGCATAATCGGCGTAACCCAGTAGCGATTGTCACATCAAGGATTTAACTGAATGTCCTCAAACCAACTGATTTAACCGAGTCTCATCAGCAGGTTGTGGCCTGTTATGCTGACATAATGAATAAAATACATCCAGTATAGGCATGCATTTAAACAATGTATTATATTTTGACTGAAAGCTTTCGTGAATGCAGGAATTCATATTCTTTATTTTCCAATGGAAAATGTATTCTATTATTTTATGATTCGCTTCCAAGCAACACTAAGTCTGTGAATATCAGAACAGTTAATTATTTTTTATTTCTCTCAATTTCGATAGATTATCTAATTAGCCTGGCCTGGAGGAACTAGTTTTGCACAGAACTTCAAAATAAATTGAGTGTCCTTGTTGGCATGCATGTTCTGCCACTATTTTAGGAACCGAACAGGAGGATTTCGCCACCAATCTGGCAGTCGCCTGATGAAGCTAGTTGTAATTACTGGCGTAACATTGTACTCAGATTGTAAATGTTGTGGCTTTGCTCTCCAACACACCGGTGTGCTGCACAAGTAACAAATTGGCATGCTCTCTTTACGTGACAAACCTTACTAATTGGCTGTGTCGGGTGGTGGCGGGTTTAACACCACATTTATATATTTCCGTGATCTAACCAAACAAACCTGTATTATTAATAGATGGTAAATCTTAGCCTATAAAACCTATACAATGGTGTGTTGTCTGGCCTTTGAGCCGTTAGACAAAAACAAGTTGGCTATTGTAAACAAATGCAAGCTAGCCATAAACAAAAACCATTTTGAGTATGACAAAAGCCTCAAAGTACTTGAAAAAGGAATAAAACAAATCCCAGTAAAACAAGACCTCGTCAGTTACTCCCTTCGGAAGTATTGGAGAAGGTTGTTTGGGGCCGTTTGAGATGGAATGAAGAAGTTAACTTGTTGGTCCCCTACTCCGCCTCTCACTTGTCAGAAGGATATAAAACTATCAACTATATGAGGGCTTTTGATTTAAAGCTTTCGTGACTGCAGCGATTCATATTCTTGGTTCTTTCGGTAAAGTCACATTGAAGGGAAACAATAAAACAAATATATTTGTATTATTTTATTGTTTATATATATTTTATTACTTTATTGTTTCCCTTCAACGTGACTTTACCGAAAGAACCAAGAATATATATGAGGGCTATAAAACCTGACATTGCACCAGCTGCAAACGTTAGGCTTGGCACTCTAGTTACTACTGAACAAGGTGGTTTCATCTCCGGTTGGGGCACATTTTGAGCAGAACAATTCTTACAGATTAGATGATTCATGTTTACATTTTGCCTTCATTTAATAAAACATTCACAAATGCCACCGTGTCAATATCTAGTGGAAAAAAGTGTAATTACTGAACTACCGAGAGGTGCTTTCAGACAAACACTACCTAAATCAAGCACTCTAGCACTTGCCAAATAACCCAGACAATTACAAAAATAGGTGTTGGCGTTTGCATCGCAACACATGCTTGATTTGTCTTTACTGTACCTTCATGAAATGCAGTCAGCACTCAAACCAGACAAAGATAGCAACGCTCCAACTAAAATATACATAACTGGATGGGTGGCTGATGTAAATACTCATGATGTTCAAGAAGGGCTGAATTGCTGAAATATCAAACAAATATAGTCAAGTCTATGATTATAACAATAAAAACCACCCAATAAAACTAGTTTGGGCCACCATAATACAGTCTAATGGTTAATGAATGTTACTCATAGGGCAGGGTCAACCTACTATAAAATAGCTTTACATCCCATGCTAAACACTTTCAAAATATACAATCCTCATCAGTAGCAAAAAAATAGTTCCTTTTGTGAGGTGTGATGCCAAAGCTTGTAAAAAACAGGAGGTTGGGAGTGTGGGAGAGAAGTGGGTTACCCACCGAGATGCTGCGTATGACTCCCTTCTGCCCCACCAGCTGGGTATCGGGCGAGCTGTCGCGCACGCCCACCAGGATATCGATGGTGTGCCAATCGGCCGTGCTGGGGTCGATGGCGGAGCCTGGCGTGAGCGGGTTGTATCCGGCTGGCGAGCCTGCGCCCGGCGTCATGGGGCTGTAGCCAAGCGGGCTTGGGCTGGGGCTCGACTGTGAAGCAGCAGGAGGCATTGTGATGTTTGTTAAAACTCGAGCAGTTTGGCAACACTCCTATCCACTGACATAGATAATTGATTCCAGTGGAAAATCGATATACGAATGCCAGACATCCCAATCGTAAGGAAATCCACACAAGCAATGGCTGTGTGCAACTGCAACTATTACGATTAACTTTCTCAGAAGGCTATTGGGAGCGTGATAGTCTATAGGTGGAAGTGCAAGATCAGTGGGAGGATGAGTAGCAGAATCAGGGTGAGCATGGAAGGTGGTGCTGAACACCAATGTGCTGATCACATCACAATCAGCAACAGGGGTGGGTAAGGAAGAGGTGGTTGTGCTACATATAACCAAATGTGCGAGTCTGGTTTAATTTTGGCAAACACATGTTATACTGATTGAATTTCTATGAACATGTAATACTGTACCAACTACAACACCTAAAGAGTACCATAAATGGTTATTTTATGACACTTGAACCTTATGGCGGGACCCCAGGGTCCCATAAGCCCCCGGCTCTCGCATAAACTGCGTTGCGACGTCATTTTATGTCTGAAGGCGAACGACAAGGCGATCTATTCCTCTCGACGAGCTTTACACAATGCGCTAATCAAAGTTTCAAAGTTTTGTTTCTTCTGCGCATTCATCCTCGC
This sequence comes from Petromyzon marinus, assembly GCF_048934315.1. Taxonomy (NCBI): domain Eukaryota; kingdom Metazoa; phylum Chordata; class Hyperoartia; order Petromyzontiformes; family Petromyzontidae; genus Petromyzon; species Petromyzon marinus. Next base: position 22,587,640 of record NC_133683.1, on the reverse strand, counting down.
TGCGCTTGGACATGACAACAGACTGATCCGCGCCAGGTGGGTCGCGGTGTGTGTGTGCGCGCTGGTACGGAGTCACCAAAAATACATCAATTAATTACGATTTTTGACTTCCGTTTATTCAGGACCCCAGGGTCCCGCCATAAGGTTCACTTGTCAAGTCATCTCAAACGGGAAAAAAGTGGACTGTGAATTGTCACACTCCCAATCTTCACCTGGTATGCCATGGGAGATGGAGTCGGATGGAAGCTGGCGGGTGACTGCGTGTTCTGGTAACCCATGGGGCTGGGTGCTGGATGGAAACTCTGCGGGCTCGGCGTTGGATGGTACGAGCCTTGTGGCGAGGGCGTCGGGTATGGGGAGTATTGATCCGTGTTGTACCTTCACACACATTTAAAGGGAAGGTTGAAAAGATGCCATCCTTATCACCCTCGTCAATGTTAATTACTAGTCCTTGTTTGGTCCATTACAAGTGCTATGAGCTGTATGCTGCATGGGAATTATAAGATATAATGAAATTATCAAATCAATTGACTTTTAGGCAACTTCTAAACATGTTTTAATTTTATATAAAAAAACATTGCAAGAGATCATTAAAGGATCAACATACTGTTGCCCCACTCGATTACCTTCTTTGACTGCAGTTGACAAAAAAATATTATTTTAATATATGATTGCCCATCACACTTCAATTACCAAGAGTAAAATGTAAGCAATGAAATAATGACTCAAGTATGTGCAGTTAATCATTTAAAATTGACTGTACCAGTTGATGGAAATACCTGCTATATACATTTTAAGGGCATAGATACCGACATTTCATAACCCCCACAACGAATGTACACAACGCATAATCGCTATCTTTACATGTAGAATGAAATTGGCTACCAATCCCTGGAGTGCCAATGTAAAGTGTACGTGTGGGCTTTTGGTGCTCAGCGTAAAACTACTCACAGGGCCGGTGTGCCAGGCGTCTGCGGGTTGTAGGTGGTGTTGACTTGAGGGGAGGGCACATCTGTGTACCCTGGCGTCTGCGGTGTGGACTGGCCCCCATAGGGCTGTGGAGATGGTGACGGCTCATCGAATGTGTACTCAAAATCCTCATCTTGCCTAAACACGAACAGAGCAAACTGTCACACTCTCCAGCTTCAAGTCACTGAGCATGGTGTCGCACACCTGTGGAGTAAGTGGCTTACACGGAGATGATCATACATGTGAACTCCCAACCTACAACATGTAGGAAGCCAGGAGACCTAATAAATTTGTGCATATTTTGAAAGTCATCCAATAACATGCATGTTTTTTTCTGGGTACTGTGGTGTTCTGCCAAAATCAAAATACTAATTGTGGAAATAGACAAACATCACAATACATAATTATCATGACAAAGTCCTAAAAGTCTGTGTCTTTCCTGGATAAAGGATGTATTATTAAATACATTCTGCAAAACATTCAAACACTTCCGGGTTGACAACTTAACGATCTAAATTCCCCAAGTTGTGGAAACAGGTATCCAAATTGGTGGATGCCAAAATGAACCTCTAAGAGATATTGAACTGGCTTTACATTTTATAGCAAAATGCTCAATGTACACTACACTGCTGTTTCATCGCTGTTGTTATTTACACAATGAAGCACCAGTTACTCAATGTACCTGGATGGGGTGTTAGCGTTGCTGGGATCCCAGGCGCCACTCTGTCCCGGTGTACGGCTTCCATCATGCAGTGGTGTCTGGGAGCCATAGTGCGGTGTCCTGTTGCCGGCTACATAAAACATAGTACATTAAAATTGGGAAAGGATACATAACTAAAAAATATATCTTGTATTTTAATTGATATTTTAATTTACTAACTTCAGTTATCAAAACACAGAGCAAAATGCAAACTATAAAGAAAACTGACTTTGCAGACGTGTTAAATAATTGCCAGCTGGCACTGCATAAAATGTACGATTTGATTATTTCATAAGCTATAGCAAAAAGTATTATAAGCCACACCTATTACAGCAGTCTTCAAAGCTTTATTAAAATTATAAATTAAACACATCACATGTACACAGGGCTTACCATCATGCAGGGGCGTCTGCGATCCATACATTGGCGTGCGTGAGCCAGACCCATACATCGGAGTCTGGGACCCATACATGGGTGTGCGACCATACGTGGATGTCTGGCCAGTCCTCCTGATCCCATCCCTAAACATGCACACATAAACAAGCTGCTCATATAATATGAAAGATTTTACAAACTTATGTGGTGGTGAAAGAGGTGGAACTATAGTGGTTAGTAGTTGATAGTAAATATTAAATGATTCATGGTAACACTAGGTAATGCCCACCTCATGAAAAATTAATGACCAGATATTTTGTTTTACACCACCTTTACAGTAAATGGGGGAAGTGTTGGCAGTAGTTCGCACGCGCACTGTGCTATGAAACTGACGACTAGAGTTAAATTATTGACCACAGATAAAACTTCTGGCAAGCAAGGTCATATGACCATCATGGTGTGGGGAGAAATTAATTCAGTGGATTTTAAATAGTTGTAAACGATTAATTGTGAAATAAAAAGTTATGCTTTGGTGACAAAACTGTAATATGAATATTAGTTTGCGTATGATGGCATGATGTGATCAATGTCTCGGCAAGCTGTGTAATGTCTTTGATGTCTATTACAAATGTGTGTACATATGCAAAGAGTATGTTTCCCTCAACAGTGCGGTTTATGTATTCGATAACACAAACAAAACACACCGCATAGAATGGAGGCGGGTCCTGTCCACTGAAATGGTCTGGCACGTTGAGTGCAGCTCAACACGAGCAGTCGACTCTGTCGCGTCCTTGACCACACCAATGTATCCTGAAGAAAGAGTGCAACACCTCTTGCAACAGCTGCTCATGCAACTGGCCATCGTAAGGAACCCACATTTACACACATTGCACATGATGTGCACTCGCGTGCACCTGCTGAAGCAGTTCTCTTGACATTCATGACCCATATTTGTTTCAGATGAGTGGTGTTGGAACAGTTAAGTGTATTGCTCTAAAAATGGTGACGTAATTTTGATTCCCAGCCAAGGATAACATCAGTGGCGAGTGATATCTGAACCTGTCCTGGGCCATTAACCAGCGAGGTGACTTAAAGTCATAACACTTCCACATCCAACAAAATGTCTGGAGACCTTAACCTACCAATGGGCTGATAAAGGGTTGTATAACATTTATCAGACATAACTTCTAAAACTTGAGCCCTCTTTTAGTTTCTTTCATAATACACATTATTAGTTACCTTTGTAAGGACCGTGGGTGATGCGCACCGTCTGCCCAATGAGCTCCGTGTCTCTGCGGCCTCTGCCACGGCCCATGTTCTGCTGCATTCTCTGCATACCTGTGCCATTCAATATGCCAAAGAAAAATCAAACACAGCAATGTAGATTTAATTCCAGGGTCTTGCAAGTCAACAAAGCTGTGTCGACCAATTCATTTGTTGATTAGGATGCAAAAAGTAAAACACATTGTTGTTGCACCCACCTCCTCCGCTGGGATGCATGGGACTGGCGAGGCGAGGGCTTTTGGGGGCAAATGTCCCGACTGAAAAGTTGGTCACATCTCTCGGCTGCACAGAGTGGACAAGGGCAGCAAATGTAAGTGAAAACATCAACCAAAAGTACAAAATCGTAGCACTGTATAACCTCGTTTTCTTCAATGAAACAAATCACAGATGATCTTGATTTGAATCTTTCGTCAGATTAGGATAGTGTATTCCTCTCTGGAACAATACACAGGTGCCATTGCAGTAAAAAAACGACAGAAACCAAACACAACGAATGAGAAGATTCCCACCTTGGCCCCACCAGCCAGCACCACGTGCCGAGTCTTGCACACAAACATGCCTCCGTTCTCCACAAGCCTCTTTGAGTGCAGGAACGCGAAGCTGCGATACAGGTGCCTCACCTCCCCCTCTCGGCCCTGCCACAGCAGACAAACCAAACCGATGACCAATCCTGTTATCCACTCTCTCAGGCTTCCCTGGGCAATCCTCCAGCACATGTTAGGCGTTTGCTTCTGAAGGGAACAAGGCTTAATTACAAAATTCTACACGATCCGAGGATATCACATTAAGGTCTTCTTTGCAACATGTATCAATCACATTTGGTTCTCACTTCATTTAAAGAACATAAATTGAAAGTGTAATAAAATTCCAAACCAGAATAACCTAATTTTTTCTAAAAAAAGTTCAAATATATCACAGTAAGGCATACTTTACATGTGGTTCTTGATTTAAACAAAATAATATTGAATAATTGCCTCAATAAAAAATGCTTACTCTGTCTTGAAATAACGTCAGAAGAGTGATAGAAACTAATCCGTAAATGGTAAAATTCCAACAATATTTTTTTAAAATTCTGTAGCCATCAAATGGATAAAACATACCGAATGGGGACCATCAATAACCTTGACGATATCCTTCACTTGGATGTTGTTCTGCTCTGAGTCAAGAGCCACAGCGTGCCGGTTGTCTCTCTTCTTCGTCACCGCCTGGTGCTTCAGCGTTACCACTTTTCCATACATATTCAACACCTGGGCGCACAAAGGCCACACCCATAACAGTTAGAAACAGGACTGGGATGTTTAACACTGCCTGAAATCGAAACCAGTAGTTCAGTGGTGCCAGCTCTATTTTCCGACAAGGTGCTTAGCAACTTAAGCCACATGGCCACCTCCAGGGTTGAACATTTTGACGTCTAGAAAGCGGCCATCGACATCAACTGCTGCTGTGCGGCAAGTCGTGGCTCGGCTGACCTGGAAGGTCTCCCTCTCAAGGCGCACAATTACGCCCACGGTCTGTGGGTCAAGCAGCACCAGTTCGCCCCACTCGTGCTGCCCGCCCGAGTCCACGCCCGACGCCGTCTCCGAGCACAGCTGCAGGTCGCGCGGCAGCACCTTGAGCTGTTGGAGGGGGGGGGGGGATGACACAGGGGCAGCACTCGCTCATCAGTAAATAAAGCTGCAATATGCTCAGACTTTCACACAGCAACCCAATAATATGTAACACTTTAACTTGAGACGAAAACATCTGGAATGTGGAATGCACCCGAATTTGTCATGTGGTTTACATATGACATGTTTTACACAAGTGAATGAGCATGAAATCAGTCAATTTCATAAAATATAAAGTACACAAAAATGCCAACTTGGTTTAATATATGCAGAAATATTTCAACTAGCATCAATGAGTGCAATGACAACATTACTGATACTGTATTCTCCAGATTATAAAATGCTTTGGAAAGATGCACCTCTAAATTGTGATTAGGATAAAAAAAGTTAAACAAGCATTACTATAAAGAGCCACCTTCTATGAAATGATTACGAATGTGCTGCTTTAAAATGCATTCGCGACGTATTTCTGGTAGATTATTCTGAATGTCTTCTGTTGTCGAATCCTCTCGGTGTTATTTTATTGCGACGGAGAATCGTTTTGCAAAAGAGAATTCCAAGCCACTATTCTGGAAGACAAACGTAATCTGAAGATTCTAAGGTGCTTTAAAATACAAGGGAACAAAATGTGTCTTATAATTAAAAACAATATAGTATCATAGAGTAGCAGAACACTGAAATTGCTAGAGAAATCACCTCGTGCATGGTGAGGTCAGAGAAGAGGATGACAAAGTTCTCCTCTGCACGCACGATGAGTCCTGTGTCGCCCTCGTATCGGCCCGCGATCACCTTCACGTGGTCGCCAATCTTGAAGTACTTGCGCAGTTCATGCGCTGGGAACTCGAGCGGGTCCTATATGCAAACAAGATCCATTTGGCTTACAACACGTGCATCGCATTAAATGAGTAGTAATATCAAACTAAACATTAGATTTTTTCGCTGGCCGCCTTGTTGGATTACTGGCACGCGGGTAAGCGTGCGTGCGCGGTGGTGTCGTCCACACGCACGTCTTCATGACGACGTTACCCGCATCCCAAAGCGTTCAGCCGGGTTTGTGCATGCTTACATTACACCTCTCCCCATTCACCCTCCTGCACCCCAGTCCGTGCATCCCGCACAAAGGCGTGGGTTATCCTATCATACTATGTTTGAAAAAAGATTTGCTCACTGGCTGGAGGGGAGGGGGGGAGGGACGGTCACATTCTTTGGATGTGTGGGCTGCTAGTATTATGCTCAAGGCAAGCTTCACATCGTTCATGTATTCTTCTGATATTACAGCAATCCTGAAATATCTTATATCATTTGTCTTTAGAACTGTATTTCCAGTTGTTGACATTTTACTGTTTTATTTGATGCATGCAGTCATTTAAATCTGAATTATTAATGTTTTGCTACATGTGATAATGTGACAATCATGTTAATGCAATCGCAATTTCATTCTGATTGCTACCAAGCCAGACATAGAACCAGAATAAAGGTGTTTATTCCCTTATGTCATTTTCGACTGAATACACCATATTCATAACCTTAATAGAGCGGCTAAGGATAGCTAAAATACTTGTCCTGCTCCTTTATAAGGCACCACGGTATCAATTACTTTTCAGGGAGAAAAATTAACATTTCCCATCACCTTGAGGTCTTCGTGCTTTGGCATGATTGTGATTTTGTTGCCATCGACACTGAGCACTGTGCCCTGCAGATTGATCAACTCTCCCTCGCACACTTCCACGTTGTCTCCAGGCTGGAAGTTGTGATCCTTCTCACCTTTACCTGTCATGCATAAACAAACACAACATAGTAAGGCTCCTCAATTGGGGGGTGGCTATTGGTGTACACTATCTATGGCAGTAACTCCTGTTATCCCTGGTCAGCAACAGATAAACACAGAACAATGGGATGAATTTGCTGCTACTCTTGGGTTACGTTTTATCAATGGAAAGATACGCATAAAAGGATGAATGTAGAACTTTCGAGAAACCATTTATTGGTAACTTAATCTCAGAAACACAGACCATGGTATGAGTCACCACTTTCAGAGGATTTCTCTAATCCAGGTTACGCCAATTAAGATACGAAGTCTGAATTTAATTTAAGCTACGTTCAAATCTGGACAAAATGTTATACAAACAGCATTTGGAATGTGGTCCATTATTGGTCATGGATAAATAAATGTTTTTGCCAAGAGTCAAATGAAAAAGAAAGTTCACAATTACAGGAATCTCGCACGATATGTTAAATAAGCTTGCTCACTGTTTCCATTGCCAAGGATCATTGATCGATGCTAAAGTGATGTGGTGTGACAAAGGTTACGTGTTTCTCAGCATTGCATTTATTATTTGAATTTGTTTACATGTATGTTTGTCAAAATCCCTAATAAGGGAAGTAGTGGCCAGGTATAAATGTACTGCGACATGAAAAAAGGCACTGGTTAGATAGTCAAATATCATATATCCTATTAATATATAAAAAAAACATACCTGTTAGGCATTAAAAATATATATTATTAAACATGAGGTTTAAAGTTTACGTATTTATATGTTTAGACTTCTGTTTAATCTATAGATTTCCACATTGTCTGCAATTAAATTGCTTTAGTCATATGTTTACATTATTTCACTAAACAATAAACATTACCCTTTGCTTCAGAGACGAGCTCCAAATCGACTCCTTCTGGCTGATCCTCAAACTTCTCCAGCTCAGATAGCGTAGGCTTCACTCCCTCAATGATCTGCATCAATCAGCAGTCGTCATTTCAGAAATAGTCAAGCTCACTTGCCCAGACAGCAACACCACACTAAACTTCAAGAAAAATGTATTTAAATGCAAATTTATCTATTGTTCCAATATTCCTTGCGTTCAACATTATATTCCAGTAAAGCAGCCCCTACAGACAATTGTTAATTCATGAACTCCACTAACAGCACAAATTTTAAATATGGCAATCAATGTTGTTGCCTTCCAACACTTAAAAAGCAGAGTGCATATAAATATACATAATAAACTAATTACATGCAAGTGTAGCTATAGTCTGCAGCCAACAGGGTATTAGTCTTCACCGCAACTCACCACAGCCGACATGGCGAAGCCCTTAATGAGGAAACCCTTTCGGGTGTATTTGTTTCCTTCAAACTGCAGAAAATCACCATCTGATGTCACCTCGCCTCCCAAAGACCTGAGCAGCAATGTGACAGGTGACATCACAATTTTGGAAAGGCTACATACAAAAGGGTGCTGAATTTACGCATTCAAAATTTCATTTGTATTGAACCATATCACATGTATTCTATGCACTGCCGATTGCATTTCATAATACGGGTCATTAATATTGATAAGAACCTTATTTTGTCGACGTCAAAGAGTCTCTGTGGTGGCCTCTTGTAGCGCTTTCTCTTGGCAAACCAGTCTTTCTGTAATCACAAAGCATTGGGTATTTTTGCAAAAATACATTAAATAAATATAGGAAATGTGTAAACAAAAGGATTTATTCATTGTGCCTGGCAACGCAATCATCATCATCTTCGTCAAATATTACCTATGCACTGGTGGATGAAGGCCACCTCATGTTGTCGTCATCCATTAAGGTCCAACAATGCCATTCCACCACCAGTTTAGTCCATTGGCTATCATTCCTATGATAAATGTGTCCTGCCAAAGACCTTGAAACCTTACATAACAGTCAATGTCTCTATTTGGTGTTTTTTTTCTCCTCTGATCCATGTCTTCCTCTGTTTCTCAACGTAATTTCCAACCGACGTATCTTCAATATTCAACTTTTTTTTAATGTTCATTGTTACAGTCCACCCAAACCATGGTCAGTAAAGATGAACTACCTAAGAATGTGCTTCGTTTTACACATGGGTATGTTTTTCTTATAATCAAATTACATTTTCCAAGAGTACTTCCTCCTGCCCTTGATTACCTGTGTTGCAACATATTGATCCAAATCTGGTTCTCTAATTGAGCTTGGATGACTGCATCATTGTCCAAGGAATCAAATAACTGAAGCTCAAAGGCAAAATGTTGTGATACGTTACTGGTTTTGGGACTAGAAAAAACGCTATTATGATATTTAAATGTGTGCACGTTACTTGGGATTAAACATATTTAAATACCGTTATATATATGAAATTACTTTAGACTATATACACATAATTACCTTGTTTCAATACAATGTTATAGAGCATCATCTGTACTAAAATATTACTTACCATGCTCATGCGGGATTTGATGCGTTCATAGTCAATGCGTGGGATGAGCTTCAGCCCAATGGTATTCTGACTGGGCTCCACATAATCCACCTTGCAATCACAATGACAGTGTTTTATCATCATCATCATCACCTTCTTTATAATGGACAACACACTGCACGTTTCTAGTGCAACTCCAGAATGTTCAGTGGTTCATGTCAAAACAGTGACTATTTTAAGAGATATATATAATTAATATAAAATGAAGTCAATTCTGCAAAAAATATTCAGAGTACAATGCCTATATAGAAAATAAAAGAGGGAAGACCAAACGATTATTTGATTTAAAACAGAATAAACAAAAGTTACGGTCTGAGGGACTAACTAAAAGCCTTCATTACACCTGTTTTCAGCCAACCACTACACCATTTGACTAAATATTAAGGTTTAAAAAACAATACAATGCATAGGCGTGAGTACATGTATAAGTTTTTGGTCAATCTACTGCTAAAATAAGGGCCTCCCCACACCATGCGGGTTGAGGATAACAGTGGTCCCCCATCCAAGCACTATCATGGCTCAAGCCCTGTATAATTTCCCGAAAACTGATAAAGATCGGGTGCATTCAGCGTTTACTGGCACAAAGCAAATATTTCCAAGCACCATCACAGACAGAAGCCAGTGACCAACGCAATCGTTTTTCTCCACGCGCTCATCTGCACCTGCGCAATGTCATCCTTGAAGATGCCCCGCCTGAGGCGCACCCAGGACTTTGGCTTGAGGTTGGTCACCTCATTCACCACCTTCATCACGTCCGTCATCTCCTTAATGGGCACCATCTGCTGGTTCCAGAAGCCCATGCGCAGGTTTCCGACTCCCTCGATGGCCTGCTTAACATGGGTCTGCTTGTAGGCCTCGATGTAGATGTAGCCCTTCAGGTGCTCCGGGGCTATCACGGACTTGATTTGCATTGGCTGTGCGATGAATGGAGCAAAAGCACAAAAAAACAAAGGACATGGTTAAGACACCCAGCAGAACACAAAGTGTCCTCATAAATGTTACTGGGCTGTGCGCCCTGGTACAACAGCATTCGCAGAGCTTTGTTAACTTTGTAAATATTGTAACATGGTGAATTGTTTTCAGCTACAGAAAAATTACTTAGACCATATTCTCCAGATTATAAAGCTGGGTCTTATAAATCAGCTATGTGACTGTGTGCGAGACAAGAATTGTAAAACTTTGACATCGGACACATGTTTGGGGATGTATCTAATTTTCCAGGGCATCTCATGCAGGTTTAAGATATTATACTGACAGTTCATAAATGTAGGAGTGCTTGAAAATATGTCTGGTGGCGAAAGATAACGATACAGGAAATACACCTGATAGGACATTACCCTCATTTGTAAAGCGTAAACAATTGTGGTTTTGTGCAAAGATAATAAAGACCACTTACAGTGTCCGAGAACTGGTAAGCAATGAACTTCCGCATCAGTCCAATGGCTGTTGCTCGTTCCTCGCCAAGCTTGAACAGAACATTACAAAGCAATTAAAAAAAAAACTGCAAATGAGACAAATTACGTTATGCTAAGATCTGCAAATTAAGGTATATGTTCAATACTTCCACACACCTTGCACTTCACGGTCCACAAATTGGGATCCCTGTAAAACACATCATGGTTTGTTAGCCAAAATAATGTGGGAAAAGTGGTACATTATTAGTTATCACAGGTCATACAAAAATGTAATGAATGATTAAATTATATTCTTCTGCTTAAAATAAATATGAATGCAATCACTACATAGATAACATTTTCTTCAACGTATGTGAAATGTAACTTCTTCACGAAAACTCTCCAGCCACTGTATATTCTATATTCACTACAATGGCAAAAAAAAACTTATGGAAATTATTTCAAACACCCCCCCCCCCCATTATGTTAATCAATAAAATTGAAATCGGGAATACTTGCTGAATCGCAATCAATTTTAATCAAATTTTAAAACTTGTATAGGTGGAACCCAAGCTATTGTTCAAATATAAACAAAGGAACAAGCTATTGCAAAGATTTAATGGTAGACTTATCTTAGATGTAACGGTTACACTAGTATAACAATGTTCACTTTAATTCAATGCTTATTACAACAAGAAATGAAAATTGAGGAAAAATCCTACTTGACTCCAGGCAACAGTTGCTGTTGAGTAATGTCATCTGATAGTTCATCGGAACCACCAACTCCATAGCTGAAAAAAATATAAATTATCACAATAAAAACCTTTTAATATGGAATAAAGCTGAAACAATTGCGTCCCAACATATGAAAGTGATTAAACTCATTGTTCTCATAATACTGGATGGATACTTTAAACACAAATGGACAGTATGAAATAGCAGTTTTCACACGAGAAACAGAACGTTTATTTTATATTGCAGGACACTACATTGGTATAGGTGTATGATTAAAACAAACCACTTACTGTTCTCCAGTCGAGCTATTGGCGTACTTCTTCATGTAATACTCACCCAATTCCTCCTCACGCTGTTCCCTGAAAGATTAAAGTGAACAATTATGGTACAATACAAATTTTATTTTGTAATGCAGAAAAATATAATTGTCACTGTCAGATATAGTGAGCTATGTCAAAGGCAATTATTCAGCTACAAGTTGGCAATGGCAGACAACCATACCTTGGCAAAAAAACACCAATTAACTATAATAGCATTGTATAAAGTTAATCAGCAAAACATTTCTTGCTGGTTTTCAAGAGCACATTCAATGTAATGTGTTTACCAAACCCCAGGATAGATATCTCGAGGAAGACAGAAACCATCAAAGAGCCATATTCCCTAAAACATGCTGGGAGATTCAAAACTCTGGCCAAGAGGATGCCTTCTTACATCTGTAGACACATACCCATATAAATGAATAACTTATTTGATGGTGGCACATCTAGGGTTTGTCTGTTTAGATTGTGATACGATTACATAAGCCTGCATGGTAATGACACACAACTTATACAAAATAAGTGTCCTTATCCAAGGAGCAATAAAACATCTTTTTTCATGGAGAGGGCTTACCTCCATAGGTTCTGCAACCTCCGCGCACCAGAATTGTCATCATTTCGAATCGGAACATCATCAATGTTTGTGGCTACAAAAAAGTACATAGGATTGTGTTAAAATAGTACTTAAAAGTATGCGGGTAATATGTTTTTAAAGAGCACTATTAATAAGCAAAGATTAACAAAAACCGGTTAGTTTTTTAACAATATTCTGCCTTACACAACCCCTTTCAGTTTTTAGCAGAGATAATTCTCCCAGTATTGTCATGATAAACAAACAAATGTGCGTAGAACAAAAGTGCACGAAAACTTCACCGTAAATTATTCAAAGCACCCTCCACTCACCCCCTCTATATTAAGACCAACAATGAAATGTGATTTACATGCAAGTAAAAACAAGGTATAAAAAACACCTTAATCTATGACAAACCATTCCTCAAGCGTCCCAAGGTCAATTAGCACATGCATAATAATATGCAAAAGGTTAAAAAAATATTTAAAAATCAAAACCTACCATCAAGTTCTTCTGCTCAGGATTGATGATCACACATTGACCCAAACATTACCAGCACAATAACACAACCATTCATGAAAAGGCAAAATGGGAGGAAACCAAATTAAAACAGGAGAATGGAAAATGTGTAATAAGCACCGAAGCAAGGTGCAGGAAATAGAGGAAAAATGGGGGAAATAATGTTGTGCAAATAACTCAGGATGGAAGCCACTGACACACAATTAAATTGCGTTTAGAGTATATGACCAAATCTACCAAAGTAATAATAATCAACATATGTGGGACTGTACAAGTCCAAGACATTATACTGAAACAATATAAAAATTTAATAAGCAGTTGGTTGAATATTGCTGCAAATTGAAGTCAAAATAAATTAGCCTTTTGTGTATGGAAACTTTAGCATAATTTTTTCTTCACATGAAAAGAAACGCAGTGTTTTAGTGGCATCCATTCTCAATTGCAAATCAACCCGATACACACTGCCAATGCACCACCACGACTGTCCAAACCTTTCTCAAGGATGTCTTCTGCTCCATCTTCCCACTGTTCGTCGTCCTCATATTCATCATCAACATCTGCAGAAAAACACCAACATCTCATATGAATCCCATCATTTCAACAGAAAAAAATAGCGAAGATACAATGTGATCACACTGATATTGGCCGATTGATTTATATTATTGTATAAGCTTTAAAAACGAGTGCTTTATTGTAAAGCACGGACATTCAATCTAATTTCACTGCAAACTTGCAACCTGTTCAGAAATTTGCCAATACCCATGTATATCACTTGACAATCATCAGTACACCAAGAAAAAACTACAAATGAAGTTATTTAGAAAAAAAATAAGTAATTTCACAAGTAAAATTTGTACCTAACAGTGCCAATTAATCGTTTGGTGTCCCTTGTTAGATGAGCAATTATTGTGTTAATATTTCTTGGTAATTTTTACAAAGGTAAAACAATTAACATTTCTATGATAGGGGTCAGTTAATGCACATTAATAACAGTACAGGCTTGTCACAAATCGTTACATATTTTATTAATGCAAGATAGATTACAAAACAGTAATTATCAACGAGAATTTGAACTCGTAACTATCAGATGCTACATTTGATGTATTTGTCAATGCGAACCAGGTGTTTCTGCTAAAGTGCATTACCAGCTTCATCCAAGATGAACTGGCTGTGACGAGGCTTCTTCCTTGTCCGACCCGACTCCTCCTCCTCTTCCTCCTCCTCATCATACTCGTCTTCATCTACCAAGTCCTCGCCTTCTCCTTCCTTATCGCTGCCAGTAACGCTGCCCTTCTCTGACGGTTCATCCTTTATGACAACACGAAAAAGACTTCACGAGTTGAGGTAATAGCCAAAACAGGAAAACAAATTGTGGCTAATTTGCGCTTTAAAGATAAGTTATGTCCACAATTATTAAAACAAAGGATGCACTCATCATGAAAACATTAAAGCTGCTATAATAAGTTAATTAAGTGAAACAATAAGAACCAAGAATATGAAAGCTTTAAATCAAAAGTTAATTAAGCATAGGTTTTATTTTAGTCTCTGTCATATTAGTCAATGGTATATAATTTGCTAAACAGGACATGAGCAACTAACTCAACACAGACCAAAGAAGCGTGTATAGGTTCATGTAAGAAAAGATGTGTTTAACCAATGTGTTTACTGCCAACTAGTACGTTAAACAATAGTTTTGGGTTGTTATAAAGGTTCTCACCTCCTCTGCCTCTTCGGCCTCACTGCCGTGGAAGCTCTCCTGCTCCTCGTTGTCCGAGGAGTTGCTGCCTTCACTGTCCGACATGGCTGTCCCGGCCTCTCGGGCACCTGACAACAATATAAATACAGGCAAAACGGTTTCAATCCCCAAACATGCCATAAAAATATATAAGACGTGCACAACTCATCTATATTCACAGCACAACCTCTCTTCTTTATTCACAATGTTCACGTTATCTATTCACACTCGCCGATACGCATTTTGTATTGCCCGTTTACTCCTTGAATTTAAAAAATGTTTGTAATATGTAAGTATTTTTCATGTTTTAACCATTGTTAAATTACTACCAATATAAGGTCCCATAGGTATTAGTATTAATGGGTGAGGTCTTCCGGAAATACAAAACTTATCCAATTCACCATTCAACCGAACTTGCAGTACAAAACCACGCATCCTCAATTTTCACCCAATGGCCAATCTTCATTTAAAGCGGAGGTTTCCATAGCGTGTTACAGTGATAAGATGCCACACGAATTAATCATGACACTTTCCTCTGAAATTTAATATTGTGAAAGCGACGGTTCTATATTTTTCAGTGTTAAAATAGCAAGGGCATAGAGGAGACTCGTCGGATATATGTAGAGGTTCTGAATATAATGTTTTCTCCAAATTCTCCATTATATTATTTTAATAGGGTGTTTAAAAATGGACCACACTATTTTGATTGTATGGCTTCCTTTTCCATGTGTTTTGCTTCTCACTAACGAAGCTTCTGACTCATGTGGGAGAACCATGGATAACTTCAGCCCCGATTGTAGGCGAGAGAACATATTTGTTCATAATGGGAAGTGTCTCCCTTTCAATAATGGGGGGGATACGTGAGCATAAGGATAATGCAGCAAAAATATCCATTGTTGTACTGCTATCTTCACCAGCTCGCACTGACCAGTAAGCAGAAATATGGGCAAATAACCCCACACGGCAGACGGAGGCCGTCATCCAGCAGTGGATTAACAATCAGGCGTACACGACCGCGTTAATTTCAATACAGGCCGCTGCACAGTGGCTCTCTGCACTCAGAAGCAGCAGTTGTCAACTCGACACGCGCTCACGGTGCCGGCCATCGCGTTACACAACCACGTTAACGCCTGTGTAAAATATGAGACGCGTTAAATATAACCGATCGGATAAACTACGAATGTTAACGTTTTAAACCCTCTCCGCTGGGGCACGCTATGTAAAGCCTGCACTGGGCCTAGGAAAGCGAGGCCTACACATTTGCACAAATGTTTTGACCACACTTTCAACATCTGTCAAGATTCCAGCGATGCTTTACGTGTGCCCTTACCTGCCGCGCGCAGCTCGCCGAATCGCCGCGCCTTAAGTTGTTCGTAAACAAACCAAAAAAGCCGCGCGCCGCGACTCGACGCAGTTAATCGCCAACGCGGGCAGAGAAAGCCCACTTAAGCGGTGGTCGAGATGACGGAAGCCGGGACGCACTTTGGGAGGAAACGCGTTTGGTAATTGTCACGCCGCTGCATTGGGGCTCAATGGGCTTGACAATGACACGCATGGGCAACAGTCGGTTCACATACCGCGTCAACCACACGGTTTAACACGTAGGCTTTCGCGGCCAATATCATCCATAATATAGGGTGTTTTTTTTGTGGGTTTAGATCGCGTGAATATAAATGTGTCGTTAAACCCGCCACCACCCGACACATCAGGCGACAGCAACAAACCCGGCTGTCGCCTGATGAAGATAGTTGTAATTACTGGCGAAACGTCGTACTCAGATTGTACATTTTGTGATTTGCTCTCCAACACACCGTGTGTTGGTACTAGTAACGAACTGGCATGTTCTGTTTACGTGACAAACCTTACTACTTGGCTGTGGCGGGTTTAACGCCACATTTATATATTTACGGAATATACCCCCCCCCCCCACCACAAAAAAAACCCTATATTATGGCCCACACGGTTTACCCCGTAATTTTTGTACGGCTAAATTGAGTTTTCAGGTCCATACGGCGTACCGCCATATGGACCTGAAAACTCCCTTGTGATGGGACTTTGTAGGATGAACCTTGAGATTTATAAGGCCACAGGTGACCAATAAGATCTGAATTAAATTTTGATTTAAAGCTTTCGTGACTGCAGTAATTCATATTCTTAGCTCTTTCGGTAAAGTCACGTTGAAGGGAAACAATACAATAATAAAATATATATAAAACAATAAAAATTCTCACGACGTTTCGACCATAACACAAACGGTCATCATCAGGTGTGAAAACCCAACGGCAAGAAACATTTGAAAGAAGTGGCGGTTTGCATGTATTTATTTATTTTAAACGTTTGCTTATTTATAAAAAAAACGTCAGCGCCACGCGCAGCGATTTGGCAGTTTGTTTAGAAGGACGAGTCCATCTATGTTCTGAGAAGAGGAGGGGGAGACGAAAAAATTAATGTATGCTGTCTGAAAGCCACCGTAAGCATGAACAATCAGGTCTTAATTGATTGTTCACGCTTAGGATGGCTTTCAGACAGCATACATTAATTTTTCGTCTCCCCCCTCCTCTTCTCAGAACATAGATGGACTCGTCCTTCTAAATAAACTGCCAAATCGCTGCGCGTGGCGCTGAGGTTTTTTATAAATAAATAAACCGTTTAAAAATAAATAAATTAATGCAGACCGCCACTTCTTTCAAATGTTTCTTGCCGTTGGTTTTTTCACACCTGATGACGACCTTTTGTGTTATGGTCGAAATGTCGTGAGCATTTTTATTGTTTTATATATATTTTATTATTTTATTGTTTCCCTTCAACGTGACTTTACCGAAAGAGCTAAGAATATAAGATCTGAATTGGTCTGTAAACACATTCCTGCGGAGGGAGCTGGTAGGAACGTTGGGTTGCTCGGTCAATGGCCAGGGTCAACGGCGGCACCACGTGGTGTATTCCGCAAATTTGCCCGACTGTGAGGGCGGGCACAAGCCAGCGTGAGTAGGTTAAAGTGTTTGGTTTCCTCCCACACAGCTTAAAGGACGCGACCTGGCTTGACTTTCTTGATTCCAACGCTGTCTTCATGACAGCATAGTCCCTTCACCTGATGAAGGCCACTTGTGTTGTGGCCGGAACGTCGTGACTTTTGTTTTATTTTTTACCTACGTGACTTTACCGAATAGAACCAAAGAGTATGTGAGTAGGTTAAACGTTGAGTTTTATAAGGGCACCACGGGATGACCAGCCCCTCCCCACCCAGCCCCACCCTCCCCTCTCCCCACCCTCCCCACCCCTCGCCCTCCCCACCCCTCCCATTTTTGAATGAACGACGGACGGATGGACACAATAATCCCGTGGGCTGGTGTAACCAGGAGGTTCCTACCAGTATAATATAGGGCACTGATAAGGGGTTGACAGGTAGAGTCTTTGCTACAGTAATACAAGCACAAATAATAATAAAAAGTCAATACAACACTTCCTGAAAAATGTCAAAATAAATGTTATACGTCGCCTTTTATATATTTTTAATTGAGACAATGTTATATTCTTAGCTCTTTCGGTAAAGTCACGTTGAAGGGAAACAATAAAATAATAATATATATATAAAACAATAAAAATTCTCACGACGTTTCGACCATAACACAAATGGTCGAAACGTCGTGAGAATTTTTATTGTTTTATATATATTTTATTATTTCCCTTCAACGTGACTTTACCAAAAGAGCTAAGAATATGAATTACTGCAGTCACGAAAGCTTTAAATCAAAATGAGACAATGTTCACAATGAATTGTGAGATGTGTAAGGTTTTGGACATCTACTGGACATCATCGGATTCCTCCAGTATGAATACATGTTCTGATTCTGATTGTTGGGCATGATGTATGAAGCCTATGAGTTGGTCCACACTGTCTATCCTGAAATAATTCGCATCACGCAATTTGTTCTCGCGAAAAGAACGGGTCTCTGTATCTCTGCCGTGGACACGGGATGATGGTGTACTGGCTGTATCGTTTAAATACAGATAATACAGCCAGTACAGAGTACAGTACACACAAGAAACAGGACAATGTAATCACTCAGTACCGACGACAGTACCAAAACGAGACAGCGAGTGGAAGCTAAAGGCTAAATCAGACACAACAGTGCGGCTCCTACGGAGCAGTACAGGCAACAGCACAGACGAGGGACTACCGGAGACCAGGCAGTGCACATAGGAGATGACAATAAAGTACAAATGGGGCTGTGCAATTTAAATATACTACACAATGAAAACGGGACTGTACATGAGATCGTAAAAACAAAAGAACGAATACGTTATTGAATCAAATCATGAAAAATCATATAGTTACGAGAATGCGAATCGTTTATGGCTTTTGGGTATCTAATTCTGCATTCACCACTGGCCGACAGCCTGACACTTGTGCTGAAAGGTTTTCAATCACTACACATTGCCCGTTGACACATCAGAAATGCATATAATGGAGCATACGCTATTAAGGCTGCACAGCATGGAGATGCATGCTTAGTTTCTGGCATACAATAGCAAAATCAAGCAGTCTAATAGCTGATGACACTCGAATGGGAAAAGAGGTTGTCTACCCCGTATGCGGCGAGTTCTTTGGTGGCTAGGGAATCACTCAAGTTGAAATTAAACTTCACCTTGGCCACTTGCATTGATCATACGCCTCACCAGTTTCCTTTCTATTCCAGATCATAGAGCAAGTCAATTCCCTGGTGTCCAAGATCTGCTTGTTGCATCCTGTTGTATATGCCCCCCTTTCCATCTTAATATTAACAAGTAATTTTTCGATACATATAGATACATATTTCTATTGTTTTTTTAATTTAATAATGAATAAAAACACCAAACCAGGCCTCAGCATGGCATGTGGAGGTCATATTTACCATGACCCACTAACACGATTTTGACGTTCAGAGCCCTCCCAGGGTCAAGAGGGAGCAGATAGAGAGCAGAGCACAGCGGATTGCAAGGGGCTGACGTAAACACAAAGCCAGGGTCACTGGGAGTTTGCGTTAGCCTAGATCTAGTTAAGTCAAAAAGCTAATTGGTTCTGCATTACTATTAAAGTAACTTAAAGTCGGAATTTAACGACAGGGTAGGCTAAAGTTATTGATCTTCACACCCACTTCAATTGAACCCTGCCACAAGCTACGTCAATGTAACCATCACCCATCTATTAATTTAATATGAAATGTATTTCCATATTTTAATAATTTCTATACGACTTGACCCGAAGCCTATAACAATCAGGTTTTCCTAAGTCAACATGAATGCTCTAATCCACCCATACGCAAATAATAAGCCGGGTTAAAGTAAGAGTAGAGAGGAAAAGAAATGCAAGCGCACAGCAAAACTGCAACGTAAGCAAAGGGCGATGTTAAACCCAGGGTCGGAGAGAAAGGGAGATCCCGGCCGTCTTTGTATCCTCGCAGCGCGGGGTAGGAGTGTGTATACGCTCGGGGAAACACGAGTCAAACACCACAACGGGAAGCTGACCCAGACCTTGGATTAATACAGAATCATAACTGTGGAACTCTGATGAAATGAAATGTTAACTTAAAACTTTTTAACCATTTCTTTGTGCGTCGGTGAAAGTCGGAGGGAATATCGCCCCTCCCTCCAGGTTGTGCACCCAGACAGAGAGGCGCCTTCGAGACAATTTATAACATTTGATTGTTTTACTTGTGGGTTTTATGGTAGGAGTATGACAACGGAATATACCGTGGGTGATCCACACAAGGACACACACTGACACACGTACGGACACACACACACGGACGCAGATACACACGGACAAATCCTGACACAGCAAAAATCGAAAGAAACCCTGCCTTGTGAGCAGGATCCGAGTGAAGGGATTTTTGGGCATAAAAAGAGGATCCTGAGCATTGAAACCTCAGTTCGACCGGGGGGGGGGGGGGGGGGGGTCGGCTCACCAGAGTTCGACCGGGGGGTCAACTCTCGGGAGACAGTTCGACTCGGAGGGGTCGGAACTCGGGGAGTTCGACCAGGGGGAGTTCGACTCGGGAAGGTTCGACACGCGAGAGAGTTCGACCAGTGGGTCGGCTCAGGAGCAGTTCAAATCGGGAACGAGAGCAACAGGTCGCCAGCCGGCGAGCTGCAGAGCAGGGGGCGGCGAGCAGAGGCCAAAGTGGCCCGTCGCTACCCACTGACGTTGGTAAGACCCGCAGGGTAGTGAAGAGCCACCGAGTGGGATTTCCAAGAGCTGAAAGACAGAGTATTGCTGAAAGATTATTCTACATTGAGTCCAGCTGCAGCGCGCCCGACGCACCAAGCAAGAGCTTCTGCAAACCAGAGCAAGAGCGCGTGCGACTTGAGTCATCCAGCAGTGGAGAAAAACCTGCTGTCAGAGAACCAGTACGAGCGTGTGCGACCTGAGTCATCCAGCAGTGGAGAGAAACCTGCTTTCAGAAAACCAGCAACGAGTACGTTCGAGTTCTCCACACAGACAGAGGGAGCGTGATCGCGCAGCTCATCCAGCAGTGGAGAGGTGTCCACTGAGCAGCACTGAGAGCGATTAAGCAACTCCCCCCCGTGGACAGAGGCTGGCTGCTGTGCGGAGGAGGGAACGCCGATACGTATGATGCACCCTCACGCACACTCACCGCTCTAAAGGGAGCGAGGCTACTTCTCCTACAAGCGATGCCAACTTCGGCGTATGTTAACGCAAAGAATGAATTCCAAACACTGACTATTCAAAACAATTTATATCACTCAAACATACACGGGTCCTTAACCAGAAGCAAACACTCAAGTCCGTGAACCATCTGGCCGTGGAAGTATCGATCGTGTGATAACAGTCCGTCGTTTATAAGTATATTCATAATTTTCCTCTTTAATATTTTAGTTTTGGACTGTACTTCTAATCGCATAAGTTACCAACCGATCCATCAATACGAATTAACCCATGGCACCTTCGCCACGGAGCTACGCTCTCGGGGAGGAATCGTGCTAAACCGATTTTATGATCATACAATCTTATTCACGAATTAATGAATCTCCCGTGAGATAACACGTTCCGCCGCATACCATCACACTAAGCCATTTCGGTAATCTTATAGTCTGTCTGGTGGATCTGTTGTTACATTTATGCCTTTGGAAATAATAACTGTTTAATTAATCTTCTTTGTTTGTCTTTTTATATGAATACCATTGCATGTTAATCAATCGTCTGTGATGTGCTGACCATTTCAAGCATAATGATCGTTCATATTAATGTATAAGCTTTTGTGTAGCATAGCATTTGCATGTTCTGACTCTCTCTCACTAACAGCAATCGCTTTATGCGGGGTCCATGTGTTATCAAAGTGAAATCGTACAGTCGTTGATGATACTGTCTTGATACCGTGTGGATACCGTGTTGAAGTTCAGAGATTGAGAGTTCACATACATATTATAGTTAAGGTTTAATTAGAAATACATTGATTAATACAGAAGTGGTCGTGTGATTCTTTCCTGAAATTTTTGCATAAGATCTGTATTCTGCGATGAGATATGAACTCGGGAACCTAAACTATAAACACACCAATCCACACTCATTAAACTTTAAAGCGAATGATATGAACTTGGGACCTAAAATATGAACACTCGGGGAGTGTTAAAGCGAGAATCACTGTATTATGCTGATCAATAATACGAAGTTAGACGAGGCCGAATTGACACTAGCGTAACTGCTCACGATTCATTGCGTTATCCTGATTGATAACCCCGAGGTGGGGCCTGATTATCATAAAGGCTATCATTAACATAACCACACCCACTCGTATAAATTAACAATTACCTCTCGAATTACCATAGTTTATACGCATTATTACACGAATTAACATAATTTCGGATTAATTATGCAAATTTCGAATTTCATTTAATTTTTATTATTTTTCATCAATTTTCACACACCCACATATACAACAATCCCGTTCTCAATTTTAGAGGTTATGTACGTAGGTATGTTGAAGTTCTTTGGCACCCTAAGTAGCCAACACAAAAAGCAGTTTTAAATCAATTATTTTTGATGTTTTCATGTACGGTACAGGAGTGCCCCCATAGTAGTTGGTGCCTTATCTGGTCCGTTTACCATCAAGTATGGTATTTTTGCATATAAAAAACTTAGCATTGAATGAACATTTGTACGTCCACTGAATTTCATCAACATTTATATGGTTAGGTATGGCTTTTTCTGAGTAAAGGAAATGTATATTTAGGTAAATAAGTAAAACACCATATTACACTACTTACAAGCCATTAAGGCCAATAACTTTATTCGCATATTATACAGGATAAAACATATCTTGATTTGAAGCTTTCGTAACTGCAGGAATCCACTCTTGGTTCTTTTTTATTTTTCTACCTACGTGACTTTACCGAAAGAACCAGAGTATAGGCTTAAATATATATAGCGAATATACATTATGATACACAATAACACACTGCTTCAGACAATTAATCAAGAACAAATCTTACACGTACATGTCGAAGTTTAAAACACACTTGTTCCTCGACAGATGCTTTATACACAGGCACTGTTGCAAATACCATAGCTGCGGAAGCTGGAGTGAGCATAAATTTACAATTAGAATGTGAAGTTTTGATTTAAAGCTTTCGTGACTGCAGGGATTCATATTCTTGGTTATTTCGGTAAAACAATACTTAATTTTCAATGAGATGCTGAAGTCATTGTACCAATCACATTTGCCAACATGGCCTTTCTGAAACTTACTACACAAAAATACTCTGTATAATTCATAGAATGCATTCATTTACCCAAATTATATCCAGATTGTGCTACAAATATCAGGAGGCAGCATACATTCGTTTGCCTCAGAGTATTTCTACTATTCATGTGAGAAAACAGCCCATGGACGCATATATCACAGAGCTACCTCCGAGATCCATTCTTAAACTCAATTACATACAAGTGTTTCACACATCAATTGATGATATTGCCAGTCAAATATAAGTGAGAATTAGGCTCATAAACTGGCTATGATGTTCCCATCCTACCACCTTCCGATGTTAATTGTGCTTTACGCCCATTTCACAAGCTTCACACCAACATCCACTTCGCGCACCGATTACCCCTCGGTTGCGGCTCTGCGATTTACCATTAACATGCTCATCTCTCATTAACATCCGAATTTTCACCTGGCAGCCCTTTGATTGGTGGAAAACCAGCTACCGTCGAGTTGGCTGCCCACCTCTTGAATGCACATTGGTTGCTGACATTTGGACTACGCCCGTTTCAAACCCTTATAGTTTGTACTCAGAGTTTGCCTTGCAAGCTAACCCCCCTTTTCCTGAAGATGACCGCTTGTGCGATCGAAACGTCAGTTTTTTGTTATTTTATTTGAACCTATCTACATGACTTTACTGAAAGACCCAAATAATATAAATATTGGGTTTTGTTTATGGCCAATTGATATGCAAATGATGCAGTTCAACAAATCTGGAATTTAATAAACGAAACTTCAGTGATAACATAAAATAAACTGTATGCATTCATCTTTAAATCTAACATTTTTGCAAGGATACCTAAACCGCATCATACTTTGAACCCAGGATAGCAGGTGTCGTGCAAAATCTTTCTTGGCATTTTTTAAAAAATCTAAACCCGAAATAAACAATGACATTCCACAACAGGCAATCCTTTTCATCCGCTTAAAGTGAAACGTTTTAAAGGACCTGCAGTGCCAAACAGCAAACATGTTCCACCTGAAGACGGAAGCTTGTGTTGCCTCCGAAACGTCGTGATTTCATTTAGTTTTCTTTTATTTTACCTATGTGACTTTACCTAAAAAACCAAAGAATATGAATCCTTGCAGTCACGAAAGCTTCAAATCTAGAAGCAAACATGTCTTAAGCTATAACAAAGTGATAGCCAAGCAGCACCGTTTTATAGTATGCTGTTATCTGAATTGACCTCTTGCTGTAGTGTTTCCATTTTTGCCATAAAATTCTTCATAGCACGCATGTGGTCTTCGTGTATCTTGGCTGTAGATGACATCATTGACTGCGCCTGGCCACATATTGCCTTACACGACATTCATGTTATGCAAAAAGAAAAACATCTGTCAATTCACAAAAAACAGCCCAATTCCATAACAGGTTCGAAAATAAATCCGACACATTTTATTAGATTAAATTTCTCGTTGAAATTTAACCGATTTTGCACAACATGTGGTACAATTTGGATTTATCAATCATCCAAAAACGTGACTGCTTCTCAAGAAGCTGTATAAAAAAAATGGGCATATTTTCAGAGGCATCCATAGACGACGCAGACAAGAGACCAGAGCAAAGGTTGCCACGGGACTTCGATAGAAAACCTTGGTTGTTGAAGTGCAGCGTGCACAGAAAGCAGTAGAAATTATAGAGAAGTAGGAAAGGGAACGTCAACAGGAGATCTTAAAAGATAGTCAGAATTTGAAATTGATCTTTGATTACTTTATGGAGTCAGTGGAGCAACTGGGAGTATTGGGCTAATGTTGTCTAGTCTAGGGTGTAGATGATTAATTCAGCATTTAATTATATCATACCATTCTCACAAACACCCAAATATTACAAAGCAGGTGCTCATCATGTACTCACTTTCAGAGATGTAATAGTGGTTTCTGGTCTTTCATTCAATCTTCTTTGTTGTAATAAGACTTCTCTACAGTTTTTCTACATGGCAAAAAACAAACATTGACAAAAAATAAAATGGGCAAAAGTTTACACAATCAGCATCTAGTAATTATGGATGTGTCTTACTTTTTAAACATTGAAATATTGACATTTGCTCACCCGTGAGTTGGTGTTCAGATCTTTCTTCAAAATGGCTTTAACAATTGGCTTGCCTGACTCTGTGAATGTACAAATACAAAATAAAGCCATAACTATTGTTGCCAACCGATTAAAAATACCGTCATAGAAAGTGCTATACTGTACTCCCATTCCAGCAATGAATTTCAAGTCCAGTGTATGAATGTGCCAACCTCATGCAAACATAAAAAATGCCTTTTAGTAAAGGTGCATTTAACTCTCAAGCATAGTAAGCATTACACATAAATTTATGCATGTTCCTTTCACCCCTCCCTCCAATTATACTCCAATTGTGCATTCAGCATGTTATTAGGGTACACATTTATATTCAAACTCTGATTGTGAACAATGTACCACTGTCTTAGAGAATTCCCCAGATATCACAGAACTGCTTATGAAATAGGCCTCTTGACCTTTTATACAGACACAAATGTGGATGTTCTTTGCAAGTCAAGCATCTCAGTAAAATCCTCAGCTGAAATCGTTCAAATAATTATTTATACAACTATGCACATTGACAAAGACAGGTTCAGAAGTACCTGGATCCAAATGGAAGATTTTGAGGAACTCCTGGCATTCATAGAGCTTCCTGTTGCAATCACGGTTTTCCTTTTCCAGTTGATTGACATTTTCTGAAAATTTCAGCACCTCTGCCTGCAAATCCAGCAAACCCCATTTACAAAGCCTTCGACGCACAACGATTGTGATACACATTTGTTCTGCATGCATATTTGCAACACTCATAGTACAATTGTCTCAACACTTTAATTCTTATTCATATTCTTAGCTCTTTCGGTAAAGTTGTTGAAGTGCACATGTGTAGGTTTTCATTAATAAAAAGTGACCATTGTAAATTAAGTAATTTTATACAAGCATACCCGGTATTGAAGGACTTCTCCTTCCAATGCTTCAATTGTGGCACTTTGCTGGTCAGTTTTTTCAAAGAGTGCAGCCTCAGACTTCACCAATGCTGATATACTGAAACAAATGCACAATCATCGACTTACTCTTCATTCATTTAAAAACAACACAAGCTATCCTACTTGTATTTATGCAAAATTGTACTTAATGCTGTTTTATTCTCCTAAAGAATACCTAATCCAGCCGGTGATGAGAAGGAAACTGGCACTATTTAGACACGATGGATAACAGGAAAATGAAAAAGTGTGTTGTACGAAAAATGTATCAAAACCGGAGAGGAAGACCAGAAAGAGAGTAGCTTGAAGACATAAGAGATTAGTGCGAGAAACATGTGCACTACTTAAGCATATTGGCATAAGACAGAGGAAAGTGGAAACAAATGACAAAATGTGCGCTGGACACATATGGGCTATCTGTCCATGGATGATGATGATGACTGTACCAAACCATCTTCACGGACAGACTAAAGCGAATATAAGAACATAGAATTCACATACACTGAAACTGGAATGCTCAGACATTAATGGGGATGTTTCCCAATGACTATGGGTATTCTATGTTTCACTTTGGTATTTGGGCATTCAGATATTCATTGCGATCTAAGATATGTTTTGGTTTATCCCCATAGTCATGAAGTATGGTATTGACAAACATGTGATCAACTCACCCAAAGGCAGCAGCACTCCGTGAATTATGTTTCAACTTCTTTGGATTCTTGGAAACTGTAGTACTACAAAATACAACATAAAAAGAAAGCACATACATCGCAAATGCAGCACGCTCAATGGAACAAAAGTGCTAAATCTATAGAAACCATCCTGATACCAAACTTTTATTTCCATCTGGTCATACAAAACTGCACTGCCTGTGAGTGAAACGTGTACCTCTGACCACGGGTGTTGAACTTCACTCCCATCTGCAAGCCGGACTTTGTAAACAAGAAGGATGCGGGCATGGCTGTGTCGAAAACGGGTGGCTTTGGTTTGCAGAGTTTACTTTTGTCGATAGATTTATTGCTTGCGGCCTGAACCTTCGGTACAGCTGGAGTGTTTACGTCCCACCGTTTCTTCTTGCTGTTTTTGATATCAGGCGGTATCTCACCTGCAGTCATCGACGTCATTGATACACCGATATTATGTATCACATTGTTATACAGTATCAACTGATCGTATAAAGCAAGCATCAATATGAAACAATATACCTTTTATGGTAATGAAATCAATGTCCTACATGTTTGACAATCCCCCGTGTAGCCTTAACAGACCGATGAAGGCCGGCACGGCACACGAGGGGGTGGGTGGCCAACACCACGCCCGGCCGCCTTTGTATCCCCAGTGGCGATATTTACTACACACCGAACCAGGTACTAATTTGAGGCTGAGTCGACCTAGGGGAGGCCCAGGACAGGTTCAGATAATTGTAACTGGTGGTGGCCGCGCATCTCACTATTTGACACGCAGTATTACACTCACACTCGCACGTGTGTACGCGTTGTGGTGACGCACTGTTATTACCACAGTTATTATCCTCTCAACCTATCATCAATTCCTGGACCATGACTGGAACGGCTCGTGAGTGATAAATCTCAAAGTTCATCCTATAAAGAAGTCCCATCACAAGAAGAGAAACACAAACAAATAAACACAAATTTGTATGCCCGTATTGAAACGGCTGTACGCCGCATGGACCTGAAAATAAAATTTCCCTGCACAAAGAATACGGGGTAAACCGCATGGGTTAACAGGTATGGAGAGGTAAGCAAATCACTAAAAATATACACAATTATTTCATTATCATAGCAGGTAAAGCCCACCAATCTATGCAGTTATTTTTCCAAAGGGCACACGGCCACAAATAATACAACTAATTACGACAATCTAAGCGCACGTTTCGAAACGTGGCGAGAGGTGAACCCGGAGAAGATGTAGCAGCTCGTGAGTGTGTTTAGCGAGTGAAGGGATGAGAGTTTGTATGTATGCACGAACTAAATGAATAATCGAAAGACTCCAAACCTTTCGCCTGCTCTGAGATGACCCTCTTCTGTGGCGCTGCGTTCCTGCACAAGACCGGCAGCCTCGATTGCGTCGGCGCGTTCGTCATTATAATTAACACAAACAAAATATTTAACAGTCTGAAACTAGGACTAATAGTTGTTATTGTTATAATTATTGTCGTCGTATTATTGTTGTTGTTGTTGTGACGATAATCCAAGTCGGCACCGTCCACGCATTCAACAATTTGATCCGCCCGGGCGTTCTTCACAGGTTTTAAATCCATAGTGCTGATAGGGGAGGCCGAGTCCCGCGGGCCAATCGCGCGAGGGCCGCGTACGGGCGTGCGCTCGCTCGCAGCCAATGGCGATTCGCGGAAAAGCCCGACGTCGCGCATCCCATGTGGGAAATACAAACTATGCTTAAGATTTCTGTTGAAATTTTTAAATCGCGGCCTCCCGACATCCTCTGCGGCTGTGACGTCACACGCACCTCCTTTGCATAATAAAATAACGTTGCAGGGACTCCTCCGCTCACGAACGTTCGACTTAGGAACTTTTCAGAGATACGCACAAACCTGGTCCGTATGCATCCCTGTTGTTGTTACGGGCAAAAAAATGCTATTTATATTCTTGGTTCTTTCGGTAAAGTCACCACGTAGAAGCGAAACAAAATAATAAAAATATGAAACAGTAAAATTCTCACGACGTTTCGACTGCAACACAAGCAATCATCATCGGGTGTGAAAAACCACAGCAAGAAAATTTGTGTTGCATTTCGATTTAAAGCTTTCGTGACTGCAATGATTCATCTTCTTTGGTTCTTTCGGTAAAGTCACGTAGTATTCTCATTCTACGTGACTTTACCGAAAGAACCAAAGAATATTTGTGTTGCAGTCGAAACGTCGTGATAATTTTATTGTTTTAGATTTTTATTATTTTATTGTTTCCCTTCTCCGTGGTGACTTTACCGAAAGAACCAAGAATATGAATCCCTGCAGTGACGAAAGCTTTAAATAAAAAATAAAAACATGTAATTTGTTTGTGTTTCTCCCTTGTGATGGGACTTTGTGGAAGATGAACGTTGGGGTTTATAAGGGCACGGTGTGACGACAAATAAGGTGTGAATGTGTCTATAATAAGGGAGGCACTGATCAGGGGTTGACAGGTTATGCATCATGCCCAGTTGCCTGTTCGGACCGAGTCCTAAGTTCAATAGATGGCGGTAGTGGCATTTATACAGAACATGAAGAACAGTAGCGTCTACAGGAGAGATAACACTGTGTAACAACAAAACATTGTTCCTGGCTAGGAAGTGTTCTTTCCTAATTGCTTGGGCCTCAAAAGTACAGAATATGGCTATTATTCGCCACAAACTTTGCTTTTGTGACCAAGACAGTGATATTTCGAAATGTACCTATTTTCAATGAGAAAACGCTATGTACATTTGTGCCTTTCGTTCACGTAAAGTTCTGGTCACAAAAGCAAAGTTTGTGGGGAATAATAGCCATTTTCTGTACTTTTTAGGCATAAGCAATTAAAAAATAACACCGTACCCACGAAAAAAAATAGTGTTACATGGTGTTATACAACTTTTAAAGATATTACCCGTATTTAGTGTACATGCCATACAAGATGTTTTGAATCGACAGGAGTAAAGTTGGACTTACGAACAAATCGACTTACGAACAAACCTCTGGAACCTAACTTGCCGTAAGTAGAGGAGTTCCTTCATTGTGCTTAAAATAAATGCCATTTATCAGTCTGTATTAAAACTTTCAGAGTACTGCATGCACCGTATTGACATTCTCTAATAGTATACATAATATGCATGCTATACATCACACACTGTTTATTTGCGGAGTAATGTATGCTCCATAATATACGACATTTAAATTGTAACCATGAATTGACATTCACGGAGAGCAGTGGTCCTTAACCTGGGGCATCTCGCACCCCCTGGAGGTGCGAGATGCCCTTGCTGAGGGTGCCAGATTTTATTCAGGAAATAATTGAAGTACAAATCAGGCACGGGCAAATAAGTACAACTACTTAGTTTCATAAGACCTACGTATTTATTAACATTATACTTTTTTACGATTGAGAACTAAAGGGATGCGAGGCTGCAATAAAAGGGTAAGAACCACTGATGGAGAAGACCGTTTTCAGTCAGTGCACATACACTTAGTGGTAATTACATATCTTCTGGGTTCTTTCGGTAAAGTCACGTAGAATGGGAATAAAATAATAATAATAAAAATAATAATAACAGAATAAAATGCTCACGACGTTTCGGCTACAATACAAGTAGCCTTCCTCAGGTGAAGAAACAGGACTGTCCGGAAGACAGCGCTTGAGTGAACACTGCCAAGCATGGACAGCGTCTTTTAAGCTGTGTGGGAGGAACAGAGTGCCTTGACAAAGGAGTTTACATATAAATTAGCATGTGATGAGCACCACGGAGAGCGACGAGCTATGTTCAGACGGACGAGGGGAGGGGGGAGAGGAGTTTACATATAAATTAGCATGTAACTGGGGGACTAGCATAATGTTGGTGTGAGGGATAAGCAGCAAAAAGGTAATTACATACACAAACAACCCGTTCTTTGGCTCCTTCCCAGATTATAAACACATGCACAGTTAATCTGCTTAAGATTGCACGGTTTATGTGTTTGGTAACATAAAGCCATACCACATACAGTATTTGTTATGTTCAATACCATTACATCTATAGTTCAAAAGAGTGGAGCAACAATGGTATTGAGTCGTAGCATGGACAGATTGCTCTTGGAAAACACATTTATACACTGGCATTTCTTTATGTTTTTGTATAAATCAGCACATACAGTATTGTGAACATTTATTTTCATGGAATTTTCATAGCGTGTGAACGAACGTGATACTACAGGTTCATGGCCTATTCAAGATAAGTTATGAAAATGTCATTAATATCATTGGAATAGTTTGATAACATGGCAAAATGTGCTTGAGAAGAACAATATCGCAATGATTATTTACAAATGTACACCAGTTACATTGTGATTATATTTCCGTCACACTTGCAGTAATACAATTTTACCAGCAGAGATCTGCACATGCCGATGACTGGGTTTCAAATTGATGAATGACAAATTACGTCATTGTTGTGCAACATCTAAAATTCGCAAAAATATTCAACAAAAGTGATTGTTCTTGGAAGGTGTATTTCATGCGTATATGTCCGTTTCCTTTCAATGTATACACATAATTTGTTAAGGCTGGAAATCATGGTTCCCCAAAATCGCTAAAGGCCAGTGTAATACACAAATTATAACTACAGGAATTGTGCGAACAATGTCGTTTCTTTATTTTGTCTCGTCGGTTTAAATGTATCAAGTCGAACACTTGGAAAGGTTTGCTAGCCAACGTTTACACGTTCAATTGTGAGCACAGTTCTGAATATTACCGGTAGAGGTCTACACATGTTTAAGGCATTTTTTTGCAAATATGAGTGCCCTCTCAGATCCAGCAGCCAAAAACACGGAACTGTGTGCATGTACTATCGTGTAATGTATTATTTTAACGGACATTACAGCACTGTAGTTAATTAATATGAAATGTTAATTTGACAAAAAAAAAAAACTACTATACATTAATCTACATATGCATGATTGTAATTCCACGAATGACAACCACTTCATTAATATGAAGAGTACTGTAGTAAAGAGTTATAAAACATTCACGCAGTAATACGATCATATATGCTCTACAGTAATTAATCTAATAGTATGAGCAATGGGCTACAGTATAATATTATAATGCCTATAATTAGAAACATTGTCGCAAGATGGACTATTCTATTGTTCAGCCAAGTTCAGTTGCCTACGGCCTCTACTGCTGTAAAATGTGAATGTACCCTTGCAGTGCCATAAACTAGCATTGTTAATAGGAAAGTCTTTCATCATCATCACGAGCCGTGGTCAATCCGCTACTGGATGAGGTGTTCCCAAGCTGTCGTTATTCCCCATACGGTCCGTCTCACTTCTGCACATGAACTTATGTAATTGCTCTTCTGGCTGTCATACTGTCACGAGTCTCGCCCCTGAGCCATCACTCTTACTCGTGATGATTTAGTCCGGCCCAAGCCCACTTCCTCTTCTTACAGTCAATAACTTCTGATTTGTGTTTGTTTGCTGATCCATGTGTTCCTCTTCCAAGTCTCTTGGTGTAAATCCAAGCATGCATCTCTCCATTCTTATTTTCATATGTTTTGTCCATTTTATTTTGGCATTGTCCATGTTTCTGATCCATACATCACAACTGGCAATATGCACTGATTTAATACACAAATCCTCTTCAAGCGTAACGATATGCTGCTATTCATTACAAAACTCAAGTTTTCCATAAGTACACCATCATTACGCTCTTGTCCAGCTTGTTATTTAATTAATTTCAGTAAATATGCAGTTAAGTATTTTATATTGACGCTATTATAATTAAATGTTTTGGTAATAAGATTATATTCAATTAAAGCGTGTGATTAAATACGTTTATATCCAAGAAAATTGTTATAATATATGTACGAACATTTTCAACACATTTGTTCACCAGCCAACATACTGCAATTCGGTGTGGCTAAAGGGGTAGCAATATTTGGGCATGGCACCACGATACAATGCCTACTTACATCACGTAATAAATATCAATAAACACCTATAATGCATATTCTTGGTTCTTTCGGTAAAGTTATGTAGAAGGGAAACAATACAAATAAAATAATTTTATTGTCTTTTATATTTTTTTATTATTTTATTGTTTCCCTTCTATGTGACTTTACCGAAAGAACCAAGAATATGAATCCCTGCAGTCACGAAAGCTTTAAATCAAAACGTATAATGCAGTTCGTTGAAGATTCAAAGTACGACATTACTGTACAGGGGATTAAAATATTGTACATGTATAAAGACGACTTAAATGCACTTGTCTTGAGATGGTTTCTTTATTAAGGAGCCACGTGCTCATACTCGAACAGACGCAGACCCCACTACAACAGCCCTGAGTCTCTCGCACATCTTCCTCATATACGGTCCGAGGCCTCGCCCCCATTCCCGAACCTTCTCGCTGGTTCTAGGCCGCTCGCTCGACCAGCAGACTCTGCAGTCCTCTTCCGTCACCTGGCCACGCTCCTATTCTCGATCATTCCCGAAGCCACCAGTCCATTCCAACTGAAAGCTGACTCCAATGTCATTTCATCCCGTGGCCACTAGTCCACTCACACCCTAGATTGACTCGACTGTCATTACACGTTAATATGTACAAGCCCATTTGAAAATCCACTGCCAGATGAGGAGCTCCTTGTTGCCGTGCAGGCTTGAGGGGTGAGGGTTATTTGATCAGTTTGGTGAAGGAGGGAGTACCACTCAACAACAATGGATTTAGTTTCCCACAATGCCAACTGCACCTGTTTTGGGTGCATGGCCATCACCCATCCAAACACTATTCAGGCCCAATTCTGGAATGGGGTGCAATCCAAGTGATCTGGTCATAGCATTAAAATATTATTACAGACAAAAATATGCCAGTCTGGTTGAAAGTTGTATCTCTATTTTAATTTAGATTGCATAGTAATTAATTTCAAATGTCACCTGGATTAATTATTTGTATTAATATTGAATTGCCAACATTTTTAACTTTATATATATAAAAAAAACATTGTTCAATGTACGTACTGTGTTACAAATATCTCGCAATGCTAAATAGCAAACCTACAAATTCGTAAATGAAAAGTAAGCATGCCATGCTAATTACATGCTGCATGTTTAAGTTAAAACAACAATAAACGTGAATCCCATCTGATTATTATCCTGAGCCAACTTTGCATCATTCTTCATTTTGGTTTTCAATCACTTCCTGTAATTCACTTCTATTGGTTGTTTACGATTGCCAAAACAAAAGTCAATACAAAATTCTTCTACAACAAGTTTGCTTCAACAATTGAAGACCGTTGGAAAAGCACACATAACTGGAACCCACATCAGAGTACGCATACGTAAGGCAATTATTGAAGGTGGTCTGGGATCAAAGTGGTGAAATAGAGAGATGAGTGACAGCAGGTTGGCATGTCTTTAAAACACCAAACTTGAATATGACAAATACCATACAAAGGTGCATACAAAATGTAACAAAAGCTGAAAAATGTGCAAAAGAGCACGGAGAGTTGTGTTCTGGATTACAATGAAAGGCAGAAAGAGGAACATATGGATGAGATATCAAATAAAAGTGAGAGACATGGGCAGGGCTCATTACTAGAAGGTATTATTGCCAATGGTCGAGACTGATGTAGTGCCAACCAAAGGAGGAAAATGCCAAGAGTCCAACCTACACGGAGATAGAGCGATGAAATAAGTTTCTTTATGCAAGAGCAAGATGTATTGTTGAATCACAAGACAATGAGGGTTGGCCATGGCTTTGGTAGACCTTCAATCAACAGTGGATAGACCATAGCCGACGATGATTGGCAATACTAACAGAGTAAACAAAGGGGAACATAGTATGGGGGAACTCATAGTTCAACTATTTAAGACCAAAATAACTTTTTTTTGGTGAACACTAAGAAGTATAAGCGAACATGAATCACTTTGGGAGAGCAAAGGTCTAGTTTCATGTCAGGACAGGTTTATTTTAGTCAGGATTAATGTCTGCTTCTATAAGGGTCAGAGGCAGACTTTACCAAAGGAAGTAGAACAGATTTAGCTTCTGGCTTTAGATTATGGTCAAACGTAAATAATGCGTAAAATATCATATCAAGTCCAGAATAAATCGTGGCAGGAAACCCTTAATTGTAGATGTAATCATCAGGAAGAGGAGGTTGCGATGGGTGTGGCACATGTGTCGGATGGAGGCAGTGATGTAGCATGGTTAGAATGGGCCCTGATGCAAAGAGTGAAATGGGGCCCCAAGTTACACCCCCCCCCCCCCCCTCTTTGTAGCCTGGCCCAGTGTATGTGTATCACTTGTATAGCACGAGATGGAGGAGAGCAGAGTTACTAAGACAGACATTGAGGTGGCACCCAGAGGTCAGGAACCAAGCTGAATCGAGATGGTGGATAACATTCATTTCCTTATAACTGTTTTTTGTGTTTAGTTTGTTATCCTTCCCCCGCATCTTAGCACGGGTGGCTACGTACGGTGTGAAGTTCAACATACATGCATATGTCAACTGTGCAACAGCTGTAGAATATAGCAGAAGAATGTGAGTGATGGTTCGAGTGGCACTTGAGTGCACAGGTGGTGCAACTGCACCGGGGAACCCTGCACCGCAGGGGCGCAGGTTTCGGCTTACGAAGAGGGAAGACATTGGACGGAGGTATGGGGCCAGCTATTCCTTGCACCAGGGCCCGTGCCAATCGCGGTCCGTGCCACGAAGATTGCAAGCTGCGATGGCATGAAATATGTCATAAAAGCATTGACCATGTTGATATCATCAAATTGTACAAATTGTTTTTTGTGATATTGCACTGGCAGTGGTATACAAGCACAAATATTTAAAACAAAATCAGCACATTTGCCAATAACGCTTCCTTAAAACGGAAAATATTATAGTAGATGACATGTCAGGGAATTACTCTTATTCATACTAGGGAGATAAAGCAGAGCCCTTGCCAAACATCACATGCTATATACGTGTGTTGTCCTCTTCAACTTGCAAACGGGTCTTTCTCTATTCTTCCTGAGGTGTTGCCTTTGAAAAGAGTGGGATGGGGGCATAGAGAGGCGTCGCTGTTCTTCTTGTGAATCCCGTCAACAAGTCTAAAGTTTATTCCTGGTCACATGAGCATTGAGGTTTTGTACATCATCTGTTTACAACCCTGAGTCAGTGGTAGAAGTTCAACTTCCCTATAGCGGGGCTAGTCTATCCATAGGGGAAACCACTGTTGACTTGCCAACAACGTGGTACTAATTTTATCGACCCAGTAGGAATGATGGGCGCAGTTAACCTCCAACCACGATTTAAACTCACAACCTTCTCATTTTGAGCCACTCACTCTCCCGCCGAGCCACCAAGTCCTCATAAAATCACCACTGCAGCTGACGTCTGAAGGTCCATTCCAGGTTTATAAATCAGCCAGTAATCTGACTGGCAAGCAATGTCAGGAACGTAAGCTCGTTAGAGCGGGACTTAGTTAATTTTGCCTTTGGCTCCAGAGGAGGCCTCAAATCAGGGTTAACCGAGTCGGCCTGGACACTTTAGACAGTCCTGTCCCTGCGAACACGTCGCGAGATTGCAATTGATGTTCAACAGTGGGCTCGTGAACGGGATGGTGAAGTAATTTCTGAAGGGGAACCCGTGAAAAATAGAACGGCATTTGTGGCACGGTCATTGCATGCAATTAAACAATGCATGCCACTTTAATTGAAGAGCTGCCAGTGTTTAAGGAAGCAGGTTTATTTGGCAATCGGTCCTCTGTGCACCTTCGCTTCGGGCCGGGAAAGGGCAGGAAGGATTTAGCTGTAATTCTTCTCTTTCATTTGTCGCATTGAGACTGGGACGCACTCATTCCTACAACCAACACAGCCCACGTGAGCGGTATCTCACAAGCTGTAACTCACCACACAACCTCCACATGCCTCGCTTCATGATAGTGAGTTTCATTTGCTGGAGTAGATGCGCTGCTGTGGTGTAATGGTTAGCACACTGGACTTGCGATGCAGAGGTCCTCAATTCTATCTCCTGGCACGACAGGCAGTTGAAACAATGGTGCAGGTTTCTTAAATGCCCCAACCGAATGGGTACACCACGTTTAGTCGATCCGTAGGCTGCATGTGGTGGAGTAAAGTGTGGGTACTTCCAGTGTGGTGGGGTACGCAAAAACACCCTCTAGAGGGGCTTTCTCGAGTTCCCGCTAGCAGAGGCCCTTCTGCAACCAGTAGCATGCGCTGGTTATTTATAGGGCTGCGCACGAACTTAGACGTGAAGCGATGCCACGTAGGAGTGATTGAACCGCATACTTAATAGCAATCTGCTTGAAGAATAGTGCAACAAGTTAAACTGGCGACACAACTCAGTGGCATGGTGTGTTTTAAATGGGCCTTGGTGCAAGGATTGAAATGAGACTCCATGATCCAATTTCCTCCTTCATAACCTGGCGCCTGGGCCCCCTCCCCTGGCCCATGGGGCCCCAGCGCAATTGCACCGCCTGCACACTCGACAGTCACGCCACTGACAGGACTCTCCGTCTTTCCTTTCTGTCATGGTGCCTGCTGCTCCGTCTAATGACCGGTGCTCGTCTCCACTAATGAACGCCAAGATTATCATTCCTGTGGGCGCGTCAATGAGCATGTCACAGCAGACGTTGAGTCGAATGGTGCAAGCATATCCGAATGTTCCTACGGCATCCCATTACATGGTGTGAAAGAGTGCGCGATTGTGCTCCTACCACAGGGAAATTAACCGGCCACCTGACTGCAAGTTGCATGTTCTGTACTCTTTGGTTCTATTCGGTAAAGTCACGTAAAAAAACAACAAAAAAAAACAAAAATTCACGACGTTTCGGCCACAACACAAGTGGCCTTCATCAGGTGAAGAGACCAGACTGTCTAGAGGACAGCACTCCAGCACTGTCCTCTAGACAGTCTGGTCCCTTCACCTGATGAAGGCCACTTGTGTTGTGGCCGAAACGTCGTGAATTTTTTTTGTTGTTGTTTTTTTTACGTGACTTTACCGAATAGAACCAAAGATTATGGATCCTTGCAGTCACGGAAGCT
Organism: Petromyzon marinus; assembly: GCF_048934315.1. Classification (NCBI taxonomy): domain Eukaryota; kingdom Metazoa; phylum Chordata; class Hyperoartia; order Petromyzontiformes; family Petromyzontidae; genus Petromyzon; species Petromyzon marinus. The sequence continues at coordinate 22,549,705 of NC_133683.1, read as the reverse complement.
TTAAATCTAGAATTGCATGTTCTGCCATATAACCAACTTCATCCCCCACCACTGTAAGCTTTATCCCAACACATCTTCACTCATCATTATTTCATTAACAGTCGTTTGTACACGTGCAACAGGTTTGTCAACCCACTGCTTGATGAGGGCCTACCGATGCTGCGCAGGCTGTGGGTTTTTTGACCAAAGATAACCACGCTGGTCAGTGCTGGCTGGCGAAGGTCACGAGAGTATGCGGGTTGGCAAACATTGTTGGACTTGGCTACACTGCCATCTCTTGCTCACAATGCCTACTACATCTGTATTTCTGTGCCCGGTGAACGCCCATATAAGCACGATCCAGGCTCAAACCTGCTTAGCTTCCAAGGTTTAATAGAATCAAGACACATCCCAGGTGATAATCTTGCCTATGTACACAGATATTGAATGTATACAGCAGTTTTAGAAACCTTGGGGAGGGTTGCCACCCTAGCCTGGTTTTCCCAGGATTGTCCTCTTTTTGTGGTCGCTCTCCTGGGAAATCTGTAAGTGGTCCTAGGGCATGACAAGTGCCATTTTTGTCATCTGCATAACAATACCCCACTCAAGATAATAGATTAGCTTGAAAGTTCTACACTCTTCACTCAGGTATTCTCAGATATTCTTCTTCCCATGATATGCCCTAGTTGTTTTTGGTACCGCATAGGTGGCAACCCTCCCGTGCTGGCAATTGACAGTAGGAAGTATTGGATGATGGTTTAATGCTTCTGTGAACACAAAAAGTCAGTCGCACGCTATGCATTAGTCACAGCAAATGTAATTCAAAGTGGATAGGTTCTGTACAGTGAAAAGCAAAGAGCAGTGGCATTGACGACACAGTCATTACAAAAGCATTCGCCGCACATTGCCAATTATGTATGTCATAAAATTATTTACCACAAGATAATGCCACATAAATCCAGCATTCTGTATATGTACAGAATATTAAAATATATTTACCCTTTCGACTATATACATTACACTACACACAAATATAGTACGTTGAGACAAGCACGCGCAAACTACATATTTGATTAAATGTTTAAAATAAATGTGTACAGTACTGTATTACCCAATACATCAATACTAATATAACATTATACTTTTTTTCCTTGATAAGGGTCCAGAAAATGTATTTAAATGACCACCAAAGTGTTTTTTTATGTACTAACTTAAAATTATTTCCTTTTTGTCATGATATAATTAACTTATTGTATACGTCTATAATTATTTAATCATTTGGGGCGATGAGACCGGTGTGTGCAGGAGTGAGGTGGATTGTGGCATTGCAGGGGGATGGTGACAGCATTGAGGAGTCCTTCATCCACTAGTGGATAGACCATGGCTTGTGATAATGATGATTGAAAACTCTCAACAATGTAAGTTCACAGCAATTAATTAAACTGCAAGTGTAAAATGACACAATATTTACATTGCAAATCACCATTTGTCGTAGGCTATCGTGTTTAGCTGATAAATATACAGTGAGGGAAAAAAGTATTTGATCCCCTGCTGATTTTGTACGTTTGCCCACTGACAAAGAAATGATCAGTCTATAATTTTAATGGTAGGTTTATTTGAACAGTGAGAGACAGAATAACAACAAAATCCAGAAAAACGCATGTCAAAATTTTTATAAATTGATTTGCATTTTAATGAGGGAAATAAGTATTTGACCCCTCTGCAAAACATGACTTAGTACTTGGTGGCAAAACCCTTGTTGGCAATCACAGAGGTCAGACGTTTCTTGTAGTTGGCCACCAGGTTTGCACACATCTCAGGAGGGATTTGTCCCACTCCTCTTTGCAGATCTTCTCCAAGTCATTAAGGTTTCGAGGCTGACGTTTGGCAACGCGAACCTTCAGCTCCCTCCACAGATTTTCTATGGGATTAAGGTCTGGAGACTGGCTAGGCCACTCCAGGACCTTAATGTGCTTCTTCGTGAGCCACTCCTTTGTTGCCTTGGCCGTGTGTTTTGGGTCATTGTCATGCTGGAATACCCATCCACGACCCATTTTCAACGCCCTGGCTGAGGTAAGGAGGTTCTCACCCAAGATTTGACGGTACATGGCCTCGTCCATCGTCCCTTTGATGCGGTGAAGTTGTCCTGTCCCCTTAGCAGAAAAACACCCCCAAAGCATGTTTCCACCTCCATGTTTGACGGTGGGGATGGTGTTCTTGGGGTCATAGGCAGCATTCCTCCTCCTCCAAACACGGCGAGTTGAGTTGATGCCAAAGAGCTCCATTTTGGTCTCATCTGACCACAACACTTTCACCCAGTTGTCCTCTGAATCATTCAAATGTTCATTGGCAAACTTCAGACGGGCATGTATATGTGCTTTCTTGAGCAGGGGGACCTTGCGGGCGCTGCAGGATTTCAGTCCTTCACGGCGTAGTGTGTTACCAATTGTTTTCTTGGTGACTATGGTCCCAGCTGCCTTGAGATCATTGACAAGATCCTCCCGTGTAGTTCTGGGCTTATTCCTCACCGTTCTCATGATCATTGCAACTCCACGAGGTGAGATCTTGCATGGAGCCCCAGGCCGAGGGAGATTGACAGTTCTTTTGTCTTCTTTGGTTCTTTCGGTAAAGTCACGTAGAATGAGAATAAAATAATAAAATACAATTTGACAATAAAATTCTCACGACGTTTCTTACATTTGCGAATAATCGCACCAACTGTTGTCACCTTCCACCAAGCTGATTGGCAATGGTCTTGTGGCCCATTCCAGCCTTGTGTAGGTCTACAATCTTGTCCCTGACATCCTTGGAGAGCTCTTTGGTCTTGGCCATGGTGGAGAGTTTGGAATCTGATTGATTGCTTCTGTGGACAGGTGTCTTTTATACAGGTAACAAGCTGAGATTCGGAGTACTCCCTTTAAGAGTGTACTCCTAATCTCAGCTCGTTACCTGTATAAAAGACACCTGGGAGCCAGAAATCTCTGATTGAGAGGGGGTCAAATACTTATTTCCGTCATTAAAATGCAAATTAAATGATAACATTTTTGGCATGTGTTTTTCTGGATTTTGTTGTTGTTATTCTGTCTCTCACTGTTCAAATAAACCTACCATTAAAATTATAGACTGATCATTTCTTTGTCAGTGGGCAAACGTACAAAATCAGCAGGGGATAAAATTCTTTTTTCCCTCACTCTAGGAGACGAGCTTGCGACAATGTGCATTGTTATATCGCAGCACCATGCGAGATGGTGATGGCTTGGATGGGGAGGCCTTCATCCAGCAGTAGATTGATCTTGACTGATGATCATCAGAATTTTATCACTCCTGTACACTTACCCAACTGTTCTTATAAAGTTATGAGGCAAGCAGCGATTCTCGAAGATGACACAAACTCCCGCTGGAGTAACTACAAGATTCTGTTTTGAAGGGTCATCTTCTACTCAGAAATGTAGAAAACAATCATATTATAGAATTTGGAGGACAGTACTGAAGGGTTTTGAAAAATAAAGAATGCATACTTTTTTTTCTTTCCAGCTCTAAAAGTCCCATCTTTCACATGTACACAAACATTTTTTGAAATACAAATGTATTAAAAAGAAAACCCAAAACTAACCACTTCAAATTGTTCTGAGAAAATGTGCTAAATACTCGACATAAAGCTTTCGTAACTGCAGGAATTCATATTCTGTGGGTCCTTCGGTAAAGTCATGTAGAAAATGAACCTATCTACGTGACTTTACCGAAAGACCCAAAGAATATGTGCTAAATACGCTGTTCACTTCTTAACTATGTATTTCATGTACACTTTTTAGTACTTATCGGCCAAAACACCTATGATCTGCCTTCATTGGCAGCAACACGGAGGGGGCCTATAGCCACCCCCACCCCACTTGACAGACATGGGGAGCGAATAGGAAACTTTACTCTCTCCCCTCAAAATAGCTGTGCTATATATTATAATTAAGATTAATTACGTTAACAAAAACAGCATCGCTCAGTGCTGATACGTACACTGGAGCCAAGGGGGAGATACAAACAACAAAGTGAATCTGAGGCAGGGATTCAAACAGCGGTTTCATGCCACATCCCCTTAGTTACAGCTCCTCCATGCAGTAGATGCCGATTTAATCATCCATAACATCTGTAGCCTTGCCTCATCCCTGTTCCCACATTTCCTCCACGTATTGCCACTTGTAAAATGATGGCAATCCGCCCGTGCCTGCCCTTCTAGTTGCAACCCAGCCGAGTTTAAAAGTGCTCTTTGTATTGTGCCGTTTTACAGTGTCTGCACCACGGAGTGTTGGGTGCACTCTGTGCGCCACTTCTGGAACGCACTTGGCATCGTGCGCCCATGCCTTCGTGCACTCACAGTGCTCCACAGAGGACACAATGAATCTGAGAACATAAATAGAAGTGGGGGTCACCAGATGCACCCTACAAAAGCCGATATTACGCCGCATTCTCAGGAGTAACCGGTGGTTTCGGGAAGGTAATAACAGCCTAAAGTAACATGTGTCATGCATTTTTTAGGCCTGTTCCCCTTACCCCCCATTACCGCACAAAGGGACATCTAATTTTAAGAACATCCATCCTTCTACTTTTGTTAATTAAGTTTCAAAATATATTATAAAAACAGCATGACAATCGTGACTCCACTAAAGTTGTAAACAGCCACCGAGAAGCTAAAGCTTTATTGTGTTTCCATATATTTTTGCCCCATGCAGTTTATAATTTAGGTAGGCAATATATATTTAGGTTTATTAAAGTCACTTTGTTATTTGTGGAATATATATTTAAAACAACAGTTGCTGCTTGAATGTTTTGTAAGTGTACAAAAGGCAAGCTTGGAACCTCCAGGCAAAAGTTATAACAAACAAAATAGTTTGATAAGGGGCATTTGAGGAGTGCTCGATTAATGTTTTTGTGTCCGAAAGCTTCAGAATGTACCATACAATCATAAAGTCATGGCAGTACTGTACTGCTAAAACTAATACAGTACTTGACCCTCTCAAAATGAATGACACACTTCGACCGAACCAGCTTTTCTCACATGATGTAAGTTTTGGGCCTTTGCCGGTTAAAGCTGGCATCTTCATTTTTGTCCTCCATGACACTAAGGATGTCTTCCAGCATGGATGGTCCAAGGTCAAGCTGCAGCGAAATCAGGGAACCCGACCTTGGCTTGGTCACCTCTTGGCCGTCTCTGTGATTGGTCGACGAAATGGCGAGAGGGTGCACATTGCCCTTACGTCCTTCCGAAGCACGCGGGGAAATCTGCTGCCGATCCATCCGCGGTGCCGCCTCTGCGTTTCGGTGAGCTTCCCATGGAAACCCTAGCCCATTTGTGAGTCCTCCATTGGCGACATGCCCATACCCACTGCTCCGCAATGCTACATTCTTCTCAGGCAACTCACTTTCCACGTCCGAGTCTTGGGATTCGGAAAGTCGCTCGGTGCCCACATTGTGGCCGTTGCTAACGCTGGTGCCATGAGATACCTGGCGTGAGGAATTCATTGTTCCGTTCGTGGGCAAGGAATCCAGATCTTGTGATGTTGCGTGGTAGACTGACTCACAGCCAATGGAAGCACTTCCATCTTCTTTGTCCTCTGTGTTTCTGTTGGACTTGACATCATCCTGAGAAAAACATGGAGCAATGTTTAGGTCACTGACAATAACACTTTTCACTTCCCATACAGTGGACTGTTATCGATACCCTGTGTTAAATTGTTGAGGACAGACATTCCACTGATTATCTTGGATTTGTCTGTTAGAATCAATGCAACTTAATTCTTTATGATGAAGACAGAATATAAAAATCAGTGCAGGAGTTAATATATGCCCTGTACAGTTTACATCATCAAATAAGTGAACCATGATTATTGGAATGAAATGTGTATAATTATTTGTTCAATGTTAAAGCAAACACAACATATCTAAATCATAGAACGATGTCTGCAATTAATAAAAAAATAACCATATACCTTTCTTTTGTGTAGCATTTGTTATAGGTATGATGCGAAAAAAGTTCAATATACACATACAAGACAGCATCATATACCGATAGCTTTCCAATCTCACAAATGTATTGTATTCGTGTATTATTACACTGAACTACATTATATAAGGCTTAAAACAATGAAGCAAATGTATGCCAGTCACAATAAACAATCAGTATTTTCTTAAGTCATGATATTAATTATTGCAATCAGTAAAACATACAGTATCGGTAAGCAAGAATAGCTCCGGAACATCTAAGGCACGACTGCCAATGGCTAAAACAATACAAAAACATTCTAACGATTGTTGTAAGAGTTAGTCCCAAATAAAATAAATCACGCCATTGACGTCACTGCCTGAAGAGGTCATTTCCAATTGCGTGCAGAGGTGGGCAGGGCAGAGAGGGGAAAGAGCGCACATGGGAAGCAGTGCCTCCACCCCACCCCCCGAGGCTCTGCCACAGACCTTTCTCAAAGTCATTTGTTATGTTTCAGCCCGAGGGAGTTGCTAACATAATCCTGATATAGTTACGTGTGTACATAGCGTGGGGAGTGGTGGCGCAGTGGTTAGCACGCCACGCTACGAACACGGCCAACACCGGTGACGATTATCTGAATGGGTCTCGGGCCTCTCTTAGGTCGACTCAGCCTCAAATGAGTACCTGGTGCGGTGTGTGAACTTCGCCATTCAGGAGACAAAGGTGACTGAGCGAAGTGCTGGTCATGGGCTCCTCCCCACCCCTTCACCGACCAGCACTGACCACCAGTGTGGTGAAGTATAGCCAAACAACCCCAACGATTGGCATGGCATGCAGAGGCTTTCATGCAGCGTTAAATTGAGAAAGGTCTCTGTCGATCAATATTTTAATTATTTTAGACATCAAGAATGTTTTAATCAGGGCCGTTGGTCTAAATATTATCCACGAAATACATATAGATACTGTACATGTTCATAATCTTGTATATATCATTATGATGATTTCTAAATATTCAATCTGTTACTGCAAATTGCGGTGAGGAGTTTTTGACTTCTATATTTTTCCCGTGAAAAAATATTTAATTGTACTGTCATCCTGGTCATGATTGAGGAACTTCATCAATCTATGTAACCTCATGCTGTATTGCGGAATTGTTGTTACATCACTGCCAAAGCAAACATGGGTCTGCCCTCATCTGTTTATAGCCCTGAGCCAGTCAGTGGTGGAAATTCCATATTGCTATGTCAGGAATATAATGGTATTCTTAGGACAACCAACGTCGAATTCACAAAAAGTGGTACTCAATGTATTGAACAGGAAGGGTTGAATGATGAACTCCGTTGACCCCAGATCAGAATTTTAAGCAGTGGCAATTTCTATTGGAGAGGGGGGGGGGGACTGGAAATTCACTTTCTCCCAACTAATAAATAAGTCTCCCCCACCCCCATTCAGAAGCTGCTTCTTTGGTAGCTTGGAAGGCACTCAAGTTCAAGGTAAAGAAATCAGGATACCACCAAACCTCCCTTCTGCCCGATTCTGTTGCAGGGAACACGAGACCTCCCAGGTGTGCTCTTAGGAAGTGCTCTGTCACGTGTGGAGTTTTTACATTGACCATGTGGATATGGGCTCCTCTGTGACCATCCCCATCCTCAATTTTAGGTGACGCTCCTCCTTCCCCTCCCCCTCGGTCCCCTCTGTTTACTGTGTCCAAGAATCACTACTGTACTCGAGTAATAAATAAATCTGAATGTTTGTTTTTCCATTGTTGAGATCAAAATGAAATATTGCCGAGATAGGCTTTCCGTGAGTTATGGAAATTGCCACAGATAAGTTTATGTATTTAAGGAAGCCAAACCCTACCTAACAACGTTGTGAGGAATCAATGTAAAATTAAATTTTGATTTAAAGCTTTCGTGACTGCAGTGATTCATATTCTTGGTTCTTTCGGTAAAGTCACGTTGAAGGGAAACAATAAAATAATAAAATATATATAAAATGCTCACGTCGTGAGAATTGTATTGTTTTATATATATTTTATTATTTTATTGTTTCCCTTCAACGTGACTTTACCGAAAGAACCAAGAATATAATGTAAAATTAGTTGTATGAAATAATGTACCTTACATGTAAAATCATCTTACTACTTGAAACTTTTCAATGAGCTCGATTGAGACCGATTTTATTTCTGTTTAACGTCACTAAAAAATAGGCACTTGAGGACTCATTGTGACGTCATGACATGCACGGCTGATGTCACCGTGACATCATCAGATCCATAACACATGCGCTTTTCACAGTAGAAGACATTTTTGACCTGTGTAGCAGAAAAGTGGTGACGTTGGCAAGCCCGTCGCGTAGCTCACCTCGTCGGCAGCCTGGTCCAGGTAAAGCCGGGGAGGCTTGGGTGGTGCCAGCATCAGCGCTACTTTGGAGCCCACGCTCACAGATCCGCTGTGCTCCTCGTGCTCTCGCGGCAAGGCCTGAGGCTCGATCAAGGCTGGCAGCGACACTGCGGTCTTGAGCATGGGCTGATCAGCCGACAGGTCTGCTTCTCGTCCATCCATGTAGCCTTCGCTCGCAGTTGATAAACGCCCTCGAAAATCTGGCACCAAGTCAAATCGGCCCTGCACGCCCAGACATTAGTGGCATTAATGCAGGGTGCCGGTTGCTTGTTTTCATCCTATATCTAACAAAGCACTGGGTAATTTGGTTTCCTTCCACATGAAAGACACTTATTAATAATGAATTGGACAAACGTCCCCGATGCCAGATCCTCCTGATGGCTCTGAGACACAGTGACGCTTTCCTGTTTGAACAAAGTCCATCACCGTTGTTGCTAAACATGCCACCAACAATATGATTCAGTGGCGCCGTAGTCAAAGCGAGTGGCTCGCAATTCAGAAAGTTAAAAGTTAAATTCTAGTTAGGGGTTAAGTTCAATTTTCGTTAGGCTTCAAATCAGGTCTTTATCCCTTTAGGTCAATGAAATGAGTAGCACTTTTTGGGAAGTCACCAGTGGTTGCTTGCCTTCCCTGCTCCCACCCACTGTTCCCCACCATATGAATAGCAAACTTTCACCAGTAGTGGCTCAGGGCTGTAAATAAGACATGAGCACCATAAAACCACTTTCACTATTACAAAACCAATTTCTGAATGACAGTTTTTTTTTCACTGAGATGTGATTTTATTGTAAGTAGCCAGATAGTTCAGGGGTCAGAGCAATGAGCTAGAACTGGTGAAATCCTGAATTCAGGTGGTCACCCATGATAAGATCTGACTCTCGATCAAGTGGGGCAAGTTGATTGCCTAAGTCCGGTCACCAACAACTGTACAACAAAGCTGAAGTATATTCAATTTAGCTCCGTACTTATTTTGGTGAAATTCTGGCTCTGAGAATTAGAAATATCAGTTTGACCATCATGCGACTGACACCTCTACTGTGTGGACCAGAGGCCAATTTATAGAATTATCAGAATATTTATTTATTCTGGAGAAATCCAATGAGCTATGAAGCTCTTTGTCACAGATGTCCAGCAGGGGCAGGTCAGAATGTGACAGCAAGAAAGAATAAAAAACGATCGGAGTGTAAAATAAAGTTAAGGTAAGCACAAGTACAGCAGTTATTATATGATATCAGCTTCCACAGGCCATTCTCAACCTTGGGAGGCGGGTTGAATGGATTCTGCATTTCATGACATGATACTGATTGATAGGCAGGACTTAATTTGTCACTGAAAGCTTTCCGGGTCATTAGTATCGACAGACACGCGACGAGTATCCACAGCCATAGTTATAGGTATACTGGATGTGGTGTGCCAGGTCTGGAATATTTTCGGGGTCATTAACCGAACCAGACCTGGGTGGAATTAAACCCTAACGATGGTAAAATCGGGTTGAAGAAAAGACAAAAAAACTAAGTGATAAAATATAACTAAAACAAAAAAAAATTCCCCAGGTAAGGCCCATTGAGCTATATGGTTCTTTTTCAGAAGCGTCCAGCCACAAATGAAAGTTCAGCGACGTGGCTTATCATGTGGACATTTATAGCAGCCAAATATTCTAAACGCATGTTTCTAAATGTGGAGGAAAAAGCCGGAGGACCTGGATAAAAATCCACGCGACCACGGGGAGAGAGACAAGCAAACTACAAATATAGAGCAGGCATCAGGGTCGGGGTCGAACCCACGACCTCTGGCATACCAGGCGAGGTAGTTAACAATTCGCCACCGTGGCGCCCCCCAAAAAATATTAATAAAGTGTGCACATACCTGGAGGAAAGTGAGGTCTCCGAACATATCCGCCTTGCCGGCACGTCCGATGTGAGCCAGGTGTCGCAGCTCCCCCATGGGGGAGCTGATCATCTCCGGTGTGAGGATATCCCGGAGGTGAACCTTGCGGCCCCTTTTCGACAAGGGGGTCTTGAGATAGATGGGTTTGCCGACTGGCATGGCAGCTCCGCTCGCCACTTCACCAGGGGGGCAAGCACTGCTGCTGCCTGTCAAGAAATGTAAAATCAACAAGTCAAACATCCGTCAGTTTCCGCTCCTGCGTCAGTTTTCGCGGCTGTGCTTCATAGCTCTGGGATGCGTTGTTGGGTTGCACAGCGTCACAGCGTGTGTCGTTCAACACGGTGTCCAACGTTTCACACCACGCGCAAGGAGCTTCTTCACGAATTGAAGACACTCCTGGCTAGGTGATTCACCATGCAGACGCCGTATGTTTTTCTCCTCTCCTTCCTCACCCCCCATTATCATTTGCCCCAGTGTCTGACGACATCAATCCACTACTCCATTCTTCTTTTGTTAAAAACCAACTTGTCCACGACTTCTTGTCTGCCACTCATCCATAGTCCTCATCCAATCATCTTTATACTTTCAAAAGATCCCAGCTCTTCTTCTTCCATCCTTCCTTGAATTAAACATTTTATGTTTTCCCCGTGCATCAGGCAGTCTGCAAAAAATGTTTAGACATGCAAACTGTGCAATGTTTCCGACGAACGCTGTGTCCAACAGAAACATATTTTGTGCAATATGTTATTGTCTATGTTTACAACGACTCGAACAATTAAATCAATACATAAAGCACACCACGTTGGGAAAGGCGCGATTATCAACTGGAATGCGTAATCAAACAGGAACTCTCTGGAAGGTTTCCCCCATTGCTCTCGGCTGTGTATGTTGGGTTGTTACTGCCCGCCCTCGGTAAAAAACTGAATACACATCATATAGCCATACAGCACGGCCGCTAACAAAAACACAAAGCTGCAGTACTCTCAATTATTGGTGATGTAATTGCCAAAGCACACACTTAAAGTTGTCAAACAAGTATTTGGCTATTCCTGTCTGCTAATATTACTCACACACGTCGCAAAACTCAGTCGCACCCCACCCAATGGGCAATGTACTCTTAAATGTTAGACGTAACCTAAGAGACAGCGCACACGAAGGTTAACATGCAGACTTTCAGGGAAAAGTGGAATACACATTGCAACGTCTACACATTTCAAAGCCTATGAGATTGCTCAAGTGAGCATAGAGGTGGTGTCAATCTATTGTTTACAGTGCTGAGCCAGTCGTGGAAATCCCACATTCAAATGATGATGGGGGGGGTATCTATCACTAGGACAACCACTGTTTATTTCTCCGCAACGTGAAACTCGTTTAATCGAACCCAGAGAGGTGATGGACCAAGGCAATACCCAATGAGGATTTTAACTGCTCGCAACCTCCTGGCCAGATTGAAGGTTTATACTTCTGGTTGCCATAGCAGTCTTCATTAATAAATATAACGCATATCATAGTTCACATTTTGACCGTATAGCACACAAAAGCGTGGCTTGATATTATATGCGGGTATCCAATGGCGAAATTCCTGCGTGTATGCACACAACGCTGCTTTTTTTTGTAAAATGGATACTAAAATAATTAATATCGGAACATGCCAGGGGGTACGATAAGCTTGTGAAAGAACGCAACGTGTTTTCAGCCGCTTCCCGTCACAAAACACCAAAAACCAGCTCTTCCACTCGCAGGCAGCCTTTGTAATAAAGAACTGAGTGCGTGTGTGTGTGTCACAAATCTGTGCTGACGCCAGCCACGGATATATTTTTACGATGAACTTTTTCAACATTATCTTGTTTTGCAGTGACGAGGCAAGGAAAATTGTATTTGTGGGTGATAGAAAGATTAAAGTCACTACTCTGCATTCATATACAAGGCCTACACGAGCGAAGTCGTGTCTACGAGGTTCTGCAAAGTAGCCCTGCTGAAGCGGGGGTGTTCACCCTTTGTATTATTGTTTATTTTTCCCGCACCACGCACGTTGCTAAGCCAAATCCACTTCCCTTAGTCACGTCACTGTCCTAGTCATAAAAAAAAATCGCTGAATACATTTTTTCCAGATGTCCTTTGAGCATACACACGCATTTTTCAGATGGGAGTCCGTAGTTAGTTGTGTGATCAAATCTGAACCATCCCAATATTAAAATTTCAAACACCCGCTTAGCTCAAAATCTGACTCGAGTACTTCAAGTTAATTCAACAAATAAAAGCGCACGTCATGAAAAAATGTGCTTCAGTTGCTGTTCACAAACCAGACTTGCAATTCAGAGGTCGTGGGGGGTTCTGTCTACCAGCAGTTGAAAGAATAGTGCAGGTTTCTTAAATACACCAGCCCACCTCTATCCACCCAGCCGTATAAGGACACCACAGTTAGTCCACCAGCAAGGTCGTTTGTGGTGGGGTACTAGGCCAAAATGCACCTTAAAAGGGGCGCTTGAGAGCTCCGTCTAGTGGAGGCCCTGATACCAGCAGTGGTGTGAGAAATAAATTTCAGCCTGCCACAAACAATTTGTTTATACTTTTAAAGTCTTCTCAAAAATGCAAAACTGTGGCGGTGTCTTGTTGTAAAGAACAACGCCGAGACCTCCACGACACATGTGGAGTACAGGGGAAAGTGTCAGCAAAGTGGGACTCAATTAGGCAGGAAACATTGAGCATAAATTATTCAATGACTCACAACAAAATTAGCAAACCATGTTTGGCACAGATATGGTAGTTGTCTGTTTAAATCCATTTGTTACCATATATGGTAATACAATACATTGACCTTCATTCAGTGCCGGATTATCCTCGTAGCAAAAGTAGCTACACGTGTAGCTACGGGCCCCGCACTTTCAAGGGCCCGCGCTAAATGGTTTCAAGCTATCAATTCCGGTTCAGTGATTCTGCACTTGCTCTATTACTATAGTACTATACTGCCTTCAACTTTTATGAACGAATGGGTGTTTAATGTTAGCGATTTGTCGTATTATCTTGCTGTATAGCAAATGAAAAAATGCAATTACTTTACCGTGCAAGTTAAACATTTGTGTTTTAATATTTACATGTTTTTTTTTATTTAGGGCCCCTTTATAACATATGCCACAGGCCCCGCACTAGCTTAGTCCGGCACTGCCTTCATTCTGTAATTCCAATTTATGTTTTTAGTCTATCAGCCTATTGGCCTTCCAGAATTGTGATTACCAGCAGCATTTTTTAAACATGGAAACTCTGGACCGGCTTTGACCTTCTGAGTCTCATCATGAGAGTTATACTTAGACTCGCAAAACAAGCACTGCTGGTTTTACCCGACGTTATTGATAGGAATCTATTATCCAGGACACGCCACAGCAGCACATAATGAGTTTGGTAACATCAAGAGCAATACAAAATAATTTACAGTCCTTTGTCAATCCACTGCTGGATGAAGAGCTCTTAACAGTGTATTGGTAATGGGGTTTGTTGGCCCATACCTCACCATGCTGATCAGTGTCAGTTGGTGAAAGAGGCGGTTGACGGTTTGTTCAGATACCGCGCTTCGCTGTTGTTAGTTAGCCTTGGGTGGGAATCAAATTCAAGTTGCTGGGTTGATCGTGCGGTGGGATAACCAGCGATTAAATTGGGGGTGGGGGGGGGGGGGGAAATCCCAAGCGACGTATTTCCCACTTCATGGCACACATGAGGAACCAAAGGGGAACGTGGATTTTATTCGCATTGTCTCACCTAAATCATGATGCAGTTTTAAATGTCTGATTTAACCACTGGTGCGAATCTCAACACCACCGCTCCACCCCTGTAATGGGAATTCTCCAATACAATTCCAAATAAATGTCAAACGGTGTTTGCTTTTAGTGGTTAGAAAACAAAAAGACGTAAGTAACGCTGGGTGCTGTCCCCTTTTACGATTGTGCCTCTGCTTGCTTTTGGATAAAGCAAACAGGTGGGCTACGGAATTACGCTGTACATTGACATCATTTGCATTCAATGCCCAACTTCTGCCAACCAAAGCACCGGCAATCCAAAAGCGTGGAATTATTTTACAATGAGGCAGCTCGCAAACAATGGACGATGGGTTTCCCAGTGTCCCGCTGCTGCTGTTTGGAAAAGCCTCTTCCCTGTCCAAGCTGTTTCCTTTCATTTAGCTTTAAAAAAAAATTATGGTTCGGAACTTTATCTTTGTTGTAAATCAAAACCTACTATTGTTGTTCCATGGAGTTTGGTTCAACTGAGTTGAACATTTTCCAGCTCTGACGTAAACGTAGATATCCTTTTTCACGACTTAAATTATGTGTTCTAAATGTTATTAAATGTCTTTCCATATTACAATTCACAGTCATGTGTCTTACCCTTTAAACAGAACAGCTAAAATGCTTGGCTAAACAACATTTCAAATCATTCTGCAAGGCCCAAGAAAGCAATGCATATTTTTGCAAGGCCAGATTTGCCTTTCATGACTACATTTCTTAATTATTTCTTCTCATTTATAAAGTATAGGTGCTTTGTTATATAACATGGAAATCAGGCGTGCTGGCCAAAATAATGACAAGTATGCGTTCACATGGCCCTAAGGCTTATACATTTGAATTTGTTTTATATGTACTTATATTACTTAAGATTAACGTCAGTTTAATTCATTAAATAATTTTAACAAACTAAATTTAATTGGGAATACAGTGGAGACAAAAGGAGGTTAAATCGGCCTTTCAAATTTAACTCGTGTTATCTGCAACTTTAGAAGCAATTAATATGAAATACACATCAGTGTATATATACCTCACTAAAAATACTTTTAAGAGGGAGAAATTATATATAAAATATTTAATTTCAACGCCCCTATACATCTCACACCGATCTCAACACATTTATTAAATCTCTTAACACCCTCTCCTTTTGACGGTATGAAGCCATCACTTTTACAATATTCGATCACCTGGTGAGAAGTGGGTCAATGGAAAAGAGTGGAGTATCTATACATGGATTACTATGTATAGTTGAATCTCAGCTTGTGGTGGTTTGACTTTCTTTTTGCTGCATTGTATTATAGATTTCATATTAGTTTTGCTGTATGTATGTTGAACTTCTGCCGCACCGTACGTGGCCAACTTTGCTAATTGGAAGTGTTTAGGAAACCGATTGACTGTAAATATGTACGCAGTAAGATGAACATTAGGTTGCCTTGACCTTTTTCATGAGCAAACCCAATTCTTATTCCCTCTGTCTCTGAACAGCTCCTTTGTTGACATATTATTCGGCAGGGAAGGCCAAATAACATCTGTAAACGCAAGGGAATGAGTACAAGCCACCAAGATGAGATTATACAAACCCATAGCTTTTGCTGTGGGTTTGTAGTGGGCAAACATGGAGGTCTTGAGGCAAGCGCACCAGCACCGCCACCGATGGCGAGAATGACCCTGGGAATAGTATGGAAGGACAGGGTCACCAACAGAGAGGTCAGGAAAAAAACCGGATGATCAAAGGTGGAGGATATCAAACAGAAAGAGATGATAGAGACGATTAAATTGTCTGCATCGTATGGACGAGAACCGCATTGCAAGGCAAACCTTGAGCTGGGCAACAGTGAGACAGTGGACGGAGAAGAGGACATTTGAGAGACGCGGTCAACGGCGGGCGACCTGACGGTCATGGAAATATCACGGGATGCGGTGGCTGGCTGAAGACTTCCAAGTTGTGGCCAAGTTGTGTTTCCCAACGTGCCGCTCTTCGGTCAGGAACTAGGCATGTAACATTTCGCCCCCGCTCCCAATAAAATTGATTGATATAATTCAGGGTTGTTATTCGATCTATAAAATCAAACATCAATACTATTTTAACATTACCATGAGTACTCTTTGGTTCTTTCGGTAAAATCACGTAGGCAAAAAAATTAAATTAAAACAAAAAATAAAATATCACGACGTTTCGATCGCAACACAAGCGGTCGTCCTCAGGCGGAATGATAATCCAGCAGTGGAACTGCTGAACCAGCTGACTTTACCGAAAAAAACAAAGAGTGTGGATTCCTGCAGTCACGAAAGCTTCAAATCAAGATTACCATGATTGTAGCAGCACCCGGTTGGTTGCAATAGTGATATGAAACATTCTATACAACATACATGACTCGATAAATGTCATTTCTTATACCCACAAATCAATTTGTGATTGGCGAGCTTAAGAATCAAACATCAATCAATGAAAAAAACACATCGTTAGACCCCCCCCGCCCCCCCTTGTTTATTACAGGCACTTTGCCCCTTCAACCACGATTCTTTCTGTATGAGTTGATGCGTTTGCCGCCAGAACTTCCATCCGAGCAGTTTCGGTGTACTGTACTTCTTAAAAATGCATTTCTGGTAAAAAAAAAAGAAGTAAAAACCAACACCCAGCTTACGCCATCGCTGTAAACATATATATCCCGTGTAGTGAAATAAAAAATGATTTTAAAAAATAAGGGGCTGTAATAAATCATGCGCCTATGCAGGAGTGAGCACCCTCTGGAGGGAGCTCTCTAGAGAGTGTTCACGTCTATGCAGGAGTGAACACCCTCTGGAGGGAGCTCTCTAGAGAGTGTTCACGTCTATGCAGGAGTGAGCACCCTCTGGAGAGGCTCTCTAGAGGTGCCGCCTTTTGTGGAGACTCATCCACCAGCAGCAGTTGCACAGATTAAGAATGTGGAGGGCTGCGCTTTTATCTTTTACCCAGGGGTTCAACAAATACAATGCCCACGACAAATTAGATTAATTGTCGCGACCAAAGCTTGTGGTTTGATTCAATAATGTTCCTTTAAACGTTGTGGTGAATAGTAGCACCTCCAGTGGATGCTGCGGTGATGTGAACCCCATTACATAAAACTTATCGTTATTATAATCGGCCATTATCTATCCACTGCTAGATGAAGGCCTCCCCGAAGCCTCGCCATCCCGAACGGTCTTCAGAAGCAATAATCGACCTCGCTCTTGTGCAGAAGCTGATGTCGTTGCTTCATCTCCCTGGTGGACATCCACTCTTTGCGTGTTCGCGCCCTTGGCTGCTATTAATCTCGACCACCAGCCATCATCCCTTGTAGCAGCATGTTCTGCTCAATCCCACTTCCTGTACTTAGTCAATATGATGATGTAACTTGTATATTGTGCTCCTTTTGCCTCTCTCTGTAATTCTAAACAAGCGCCTCCCTACTTTGCAATGAAATTTTTGCACACGTTCAGCCTTTCCACAATTTTTTTTGGCAATGTCCATATATCGGTGATATAACACCGATGAAAACGTTATGGCACGTGGGTGAGCTTAGGTATTCGTACATCGTCGCTGATTTGATGCATCGTTCCATCCCCAAAGAAAGCCACTCCAGTGCGACTCTGTGTGCCGCACGCTCACCCACAGATATTATATTTAGCTTCCATGTAAGGAACATCGATAATCTACGACACATAAACCACATTGCTCGTATGCTCTTATGTGAACGGTACCGTAGTTGTAAATCAACTTGACAATTCTGCATTTACGGTTTACATTTAAATGTTTTTCCATTAGAAAATGTGTGTACATGTAATTACCTCGATATACTACGATAACATTATATTGAATTGACCCCGAACCGAGTATTATAAGGCCATGCCGCTGCAGTCTCATCAACACCGATGCGTTTTACACACCACGCAGATACGGAGCAACGAAACGATTAGAGAGACATTCATGTCGACTCAACTCTCCCAGGAACCAAATTAACAAGCGAATTCACATTCACACGAGACGGAAGATGTCACAGGCTTATTTCACAAGCGTAAAACCAATGTGTCTTGTCCTCCACCTCTGCCAGTAAAGTAATTTCCACCGCTGCTGCGCACGCAACATCAACATCACACAACATCATCACTCACACACGCGGCCGTTCACCTTCCAATCTGCGCGAGGTCCTCTCGAATTGTGCCGTCGCCTGGAGGCGAGGACGCGGGGCGCAATTCCCTGTGGCGAAGTCGCTCGCCGAGACGCAGGCAGCCGCACTCGCGAAGGAGGGGGGAACGAGTTGTGACTGGCGGTGAGGAGGGGCAGGGCATTTTTGCTCCTTCATCCTCCGACCGGGACACCACCCACCCCAAATTGCAGACGCACGCGGTTCACATGGCCCAGCCTCCCGACCAGCCACTCCCTCTCCCCCAACCACCAACACCACCCAGCCACCCCCAACACCACCCAGCCACCACCCAGCCACCCCCAACCACCAACACCACCCAGCCAACACCAACCCACCCAGCCACCCCCAACCGCCAACACCACCCAGCCACCCCCAACACCAACACCACCCAGCCACCCCCAACCACCAACACCACCCAGCCACCCCCAACACCAACACCACCCAGCCACACCCAACCACCAACACCACCCAGCCACCCCAAACACCAACACCACCCAACACCAACACCACCCAACACCAACACCACCCAGCCACCCAACCGAGGGGGAAGCAGAAGGGAGAGAGACGGCCAGCGAGGTGCCCACCGCCACCCACCACCTAAGCGTGCAACTTAAATCCGCGGGTTGGGAGCGGCGGCGGCTGTGAGGTCTAAATTATTGAGAGCCAGGCACGAGCGGGGTGGGATTTGTGTCTCTCTCTCGCTCTACGCCTTCTCCCGTGGGGAGGACAATGGGCCGCGTCACTGAGCCCGTTCGCAATGCCGACGTCTGAAACAAACAAACACGGGACGAGAGAGAGGATTGTTGGCAGCCAAGACTCAGGCAGCGATGTTGTTTCAAGCGCGTAATGGAACTGGCACTTCCAAGTTGAAAATGTTGAAAGAACAAAAAAGTGTACAATGAGCGCTACTCGAAACAGAATGGTCCAGATGTCTTGTGACCGCCAATTAATTTACCCCTAACATTTGTCTTTTCCCTTTGCATACTTATTTCCGTTTAAAATAAACCCTACTTTGAAATATGAAGCTTTAGAGGATTACATTGGCGGATCACAAGACATTTGGACCACCCTGTACAGTACAAATAACATTGCTGGAGCGAGCCACGATGTGGGTGAGTCATGCCCCACGATCATCGATGGCAGTAACTCTCTCTGCAAGGCTCTTCTGTTGAGAAATATTCACAATATTGACTTGCATTGACGTCCGGTGTATCACTTTGTACTGCGGTGGCTTCAACATTTCAAAGGAATGCTATGAACAGTTTTCACCTGATGCTTGCCCAGTTTTTTTTTCCCATCAACAAATATTTAGTAGGAAACGCAACAGTAAACAAGATATTTTTTTAGCAAATGGATATTTTTGTTCATTGTTAGAATGGGCATCCCGTTCTTAAATAGTGATCTATTAAGACATCACACTTTGTAAAGCTGCTTTAATGAGGTCCTTTTGTTCAGAGCTCAAGTCTAGCGTGCGTGCCGACATCACATAAATTCAGACGTGAGTGAGTCATCACAAGACATTATAAAGGACAAAGGATGGTGCACATTACACCTTCAGACAGACCGATACATTATAAATGTCTCCGGTCTACATTATTAGGTTGTCTCGCGTATAGAAACACTGACGTTGAGAAGATTATACAGTAATTACAAACCTCAATCCTGGGTCAATCAGCCAATCATCCTCACAGGGCCAATACTACAGATACCACATTTAGATAACCAATCGATGAGCATCAAACAGCATAGACACGCAGTTGTCAACCATAGCAATGTGTAATGTCCACTGCTGCACCGCCAAGAAGAGCTCCACCATCCCAGTGTAACAATAACGCAGACCCGTTGACTACTTCTCCTGCTTGTCCAATCGTCGTCCCTGCAGGTCACTCACAGAGGGCGGCACGGACACGCGGGTCACGCAGGGAGCCAGAGGGGGGCCAAGAGGCGGCTGATAACCATCACCACCATCACCACCACCATCACCATCACCACCACCATCACCACCATCATCACCATCACCACCACCATCATCACCACCATCACCATCACCACCACCACCACCATCACCACCACCATCACCACCATCACCACCATCACCACCACCACCACCATCACCACCATCATCACCATCACCACCACCATCACCACCACCACCATCATCACCACCATCACCATCACCACCACCACCATCACCACCACCATCACCACCATCACCACCATCATCATCACCATCACCACCACCATCACCACCACTACCACCATCACCACCACCATCACCACCACCACCATCACCACCATCACCATCACCACCATCACCACCATCATCACCACCATCATCACCACCACCATCACCATCATCACCACCATCATCACCACCATCACCATCACCACCATCACCACCATCATCATCATCACCACCATCATCATCACCACCACCATCACCACCACCACCATCACCACCATCATCACCACCACCACCATCATCACCACCATCACCATCACCACCATCACCATCACCACCATCGCCACCACCATCACCACCATCACCACCACCATCACCACCATCATCACCATCACCACCATCATCACCACCATCATCACCATCATCACCACCATCAACACCATCACCATCACCACCATCACCACCATCACCACCATCATCACCATCATCACCACCACCACCATCACCACCATCACCACCATCATCACCACCACCACCATCATCACCACCATCATCACCATCACCACCATCGCCACCACCATCACTACCATCACCACCACCATCACCACCATCATCACCACCACCATCATCACCACCATCACCACCACCATCACCACCACCATCATCACCACCATCACCACCATCACCATCACCACCATCATCACCACCATCATCACCACCATCACCACCACCATCACCACCACCACCATCACCACCACCATCACCACTACCACCACCACCATCACCACTACCACCATCACCACCACCACGTGCTGAGCCCGGCCAACGTCACACCAGAGGCGCGCGCGTGCTTGGTGTGCTGTGCAACACCCCGGAGTGGAGGCTTCGCCCCAAGGCGTCACCGCACCACCACCAGCACCGCGCCGTGTGCGGAGTGCGGAGCGGCTTTTCGTTTTGGGGTGGAGAGACGGACGACTCACGGGCGATTCCATGGGAAGTCTGGGGGGGGGGGTTGTGGTGGCGGTGATGTGACCCCCCCCCCCCAATGGACAACACTGCCCCCACCGCCGTGCTGACTCTCATTTAGAGGCAGTCCATGAGGACCACTGGGGTTGTACTGGCCTCATAGTGTCGGGGGGGGGGGGGGGGCTATGGGGGATGTAGGAGGTTTAGCTCCCCTGCTGAACCCCCAACCCCGATTCTAAATTATGTCCGGTATTATAATTCATAATACTTTAGAGGGTTTTCGTTTAGATCGTGTAAATATGAATGTGTCGTTCAACCCGCCACCGCCCGACAGCCAATTCGTAAGAGTTGTCACGTAATCAAAAACATGCCAATTCGTTACTAGTTCAGCACATCGGTCTGTTGGAGAGTAAACCCACAACATTTACAATTAGAGTATTATACTTAAGGGATGGGAACGCTTTTCCGAATATGCTTCGGGGGTGAGAGAGAGTAGAATGCATGAGAGGCAAATCCAGATCACATTACTCATTCTGTTGAACTTTTAACATTTGTTTAAGGTTTGTTTAACGCTTCCTGTGCCGTAGCCCCCTCTGCGTGTGTATTGGACATTGTTCCCAATTGTGTGAAGTTGAGGACTGTTCCAGAAGAAGTCATTAAACATTGCCATCCTCAAACCGCAGAAACCAAAATGAACTGCCCTTGCAAATGTAAGACTTTCAGCAATTTTCTGAATGTTTCAGAGGGTAGCCTGCACACTTTATTTATACAATACGCTCTGTTGCTGCTTTCAGTCTATAGTGTGAGTATTTCGAGACAGTTGTAGGAGTTTCCCTGAATGGCCTCCGCTTGAGCAAGCTCTTGATAGCCCCTTCTAAAAGGTACTGCATGTGGCCTACTCTTCCACGGTGGCCAGACGCCTTTGAAACGTTGAGAGTACCCACACTTGATCGTACCACACGTGACCTATCATTCTACAAATTGTGGTGTATCCATTGCTGGGTTGAGAGAGGCAAGAGGTTTCTAAAAATCAGCCTCATTGTTACAACTGACCAGCAAGGAGATCAAACCGGCAACCTCTGGATTGCAAGTCTCGTTTGTTAACCATTACACCGCAGCACCGTCCCTTAAGACGAAATATACCAGATTAAATACAATTGAATACTAGTTGAGCATTAAGTGCAGTTTTGTTTGTTAACTTAACTTCACATACTTGAGTCATATTTCAAGCTAAGCTTGTGTTTGAAAGTCAGACATTGGGATGGTTCTTTTTCAGCTTTAACCACAACATCCTCTGAAAGATGCTTGTGTATTCACAAGGGACATCTGGAAACACATTTATTTTGGGAAAATATATATTTCAAACATTTCACCAAGGCGATATCTTTATTTTGTGAAGCCAGCATGGAATACAGCAATCTGCAGATAACTCTTCAGTGAAAAGTCCATTTTGTTGGATAGCCTTGAGTCTGAAACACTGTATATGATATACAATGATAATTATGAAACCATTTGACAATTTAGATGAAAATGTAATAGATTTCAACAACAATTGGTATGATCAGCAATAATATTCTCCTCCTCCACTCTAACTGCTGCAACAGAGTAACACAAGATTTGTATGTGTTGACAAAATGTTTGATACAATGCATTGCACATTTTACAATTAAATATATTTATATTGAACACTGGTGTCATTGTACCCACATTGTCTCCGCATAATTACACGGTTTAATGTTGGTGATGTTGAGCTTTAAACGTACATCGTCTCATCAGCAGTCAGGCTTTCTTGAATCAGTGCTGGTGAACTGCCAATCGTACAGACAGGGACCTCTATTGACGATTTGGGGGTCCCAGTTTGATGCGTAATTATACTACACAGAACTAAAAATAATCATGAGCGTCGTTGTGCAGAGTAAAAATAGCAATAAGCCGACAAGTTTTGATTTAAAGCTTTCGTGACTGCAGTAATTCATATTCTTAGTTTTTTCGGTAAAGTGATGTCCCAGCAGGCAGCAAACGTGACTTTACCGAAAAAACTAAGAATAAGCCGACAAGTTGTCTACATGTATCCATCTCTCCACAATTGTTATACAAAAGTATTTCTTACACAATCGTCTCTTAGCAATCATTATGGTGTCTGTCATTTGGTACGAAAGTGATGTCCCAGCAGGCAGCAAACCTCGCCTGAGCTCATGGACTGCGGGTTATGCCAAGCATGCATAGCTCCACACTTCATTGGCACTTCTCGGCTTTTATTAATCTAACTTGATCAACTTCGGTGTTTTTAATCCGTATTTTAGAGTGGCTAATGTGCACTGGTTGAACACTTTCTTCCTCATGCATATTATTGACATCTTGTTACATGTCATCATCACCGGTAAGTTGCTCTACGATATGCAATCTCCTGGGTTTTAACAAAACATTTTTTATACCTCAATGTTTTTCTTTAACAAACATTTTGTTGCATGACTTTTGCTCACATTGATCCTGAGCCCAGATTTTCAGCCTTTCTTTGTTAACTTCTGAAATAATTTCCTTTCAGCCATTTTCAATTGTTGTCATGTGACCTGTTTGATGACGTATCCGAGATGATTAAAACCCAACCCCGTTTACATTTCCACCTTTATCCCTCCTGTACCATGTTCAGAGAATATCTTCAAATGTTGCTTTGCATAGCCCTGCTGAGTGGATACCTCCCTTGGATTTGTTGTATCTTTGTCAATGTCTTCATGCGGTATCAGCACAGGGAATCACAATTTTGTACATGTGTTTTTTTTAAAGAATGTCTATAAATATGCTACAGAGACCTGTGTGGTTTGTGAGACCTAAGCACGACGAGTAGTTTAGACTGCATCCAAGGGCAGTTTCGAAGTCTAAATATAAAAGGATGTATTCTCCGGAGAGATAGACGTATCTATTGCTGCTGTTCCTTTATGAATACTCTACTGTATTTCATTGCGCTGTGAGATGCTTCAATATGAAAGGCGCTTCATATAAAAGGTCATTATTATCACAGTACCGGTCAAGGCTAAAAACTCCCTGCATCAAGTTGCTGAGTGCGTTTGTTAGTGGGAGAAAAACGTCGCCAATTTGTTTATATATATAAATGTTTACATATACCTACTGTACATCAACACACACGTAATTCACACCTGTGCGACATAGTACACGTGACATGAGTAAATGTTTCCAATCGTCAGGCTCAACAGCTTCAAAGTCACGTCATCATCTGCCCCTTTTTAAAATATTAATCAATCCTTCTGTCCTATGCAGCTGTACAATACAGTATAGAGAAGGCCGAGCCGATGCAGCCCATCAATAATTCACAAATTCCGTCTCTCATTTGCTTGTTTTCCAGCTCACTCTATTCAGCCATCAGCCACGTCAGCTACAATAACACAAACACAAGCGTCCTGCAGAATATCCTGAGAAAAATAATAATGACAGACTCCCACATTTCGTAGATGTATTTTTATTTAGTTTCTTTATTTGTAACCTCTTTCTTGCTTCTTCGTTCAAACAGCTGAGCCCACGGGAGTTGGAAGGCGATCCTCGGGAGCCGTGGGACACGAGGGCTTGGCACAGTGGTGTCGCAAACAAGCGGCGGTCAGGGGGAGGTGCCACTGGGCATGGGCAAAGCGAGCGAATCCTCGGGGCCCCAAGGATCTCAAGGGACCACGGATTCATCGGGAGAACAAAAATGGTGGGGGGGGGGGGGCGTGCACCAAATCTCAGCTCAAATGTAAATCCTAACAAACACAAGACAACAAAGTAAACGTGAAACAATCAAATGGCATCGCTATCATCCTCCCTGTCCTGCCTGCATCACTCTCCTCCCATCTCGCTCCGTCTTTGTCTCTCGTCTACATTCCTCTCGTTTCATTCATCTCTACCTCATCTGCAATTTTAATCTCGTTACACTCTCGGATTCTCGTATATATTACTTCTGTCATACCCACTCGGAGTTTATCAGCCCCCACCACCACCCCCAATGGGGCAGCGACCAACACTGGGTCCAGTGTTGGTCGCTGAGCTTTGTGACGTCATATTTGAGGCGGGGTCTGACGTTTTGTGACGCCGTGTAACGAGGGGGGGTCCAAAATCGCGTGACGTCATTTATGGACAGCCCCCTACCAGGTTGTGTTGGTGTGGGGCTGTGAGAGTGGCAGGAAATGTCAGTACAGCAATGGGTCAAGTCCACAGATGATTTAATGAACTTGGATTCTGTCCGTGGATTGGGATTACCCGTGCAGGGCTTTGAGTGTCATACCCTTGCAAGCGTTGGGTTTTTAATGGATATTCCGGTTTCATTCTGCATGCCAAAACATTGAAGTTGAGTCTTGCAACTCAGGGAGGCTTTCCTGGATAGTTAAAGGGCATTATAATAAAGCTACATCCATTATCATAAATAAAATAGTGGAGGAGTAGGCCAGAATTCCCTCTTGAGGGGATCTCGAGAGCTTCCCCTTGTGGAGGTCCTTCCATCAACAGCGGTGTAAGCAGTTGCAGGCCTGCACCGCTATCTGTTATTGTAATCACGATTATAAATTAGGTTTATCCGGTGCATATATTCAACATTCCTCTATGCCCCTTCCAGGTTATGTCAGTCTTACAAAAAACAGAGTATCAGTTTCTTTCTTGTAGAAGGCGAGTTAAAACCCTGTAAGTTTCCTAAATATCACGAGACAAACCAAAATGAATTCCTGTAAAAGTATTCTGCATGATTTGGGATTTTTTCCTCTTCTGGTTATAAGTTTCAGCCTTTGGACAGTCCGCTGTTTGACAAAAAACCTCTCTCAAACACAGGCCCTTCCTGCTGTGAGACACGAGTGTTTCCACTGCACCACCAATACCACTCACAAGTTCAAGCGAAACTGCCGAGGACTCTGAAAAGTGTTGTCTCTGTATGAAAAGCTCACGATGTGTGTTTGTTGAGTTTCTTTTACACCGTACGTGGCCAACCTTGCTAATCGCAGGAGCAGGGGAAGGACAACGAAGAAAGTGAAAATGCTGTAATTGTTCGCTCACAACACTTCTGGTGGAACAGCCTCCACCTCGGGGAGCGAGAGAGAGAGCCTCTGTCGCAGAGAAGAGGGCGCTTTAAGATGTTTTCTTGTTCATGTTTTTGTTTGTTGCTGTTGCACCCGATTCGAGAGCCGAATGGCTCACAGGGCTATACCAACATAAATGAAACTGCAACTGTATTTGGCCTATTATTCACGCTGACCAGACGTCGTGTGAGTGCTGCAAGTGCTCACACTTGAGCCCACCAACCCCACCACACGCGAGCTGCCGGTCGACCAGCATTATGGGAACCAAGTAAAAATCTTCAATAAACAAAAGGTTTGCATTGCTTCACAATAACATTTGACTTACGCAGGGCACTGTCAAATGTGTGTAAACTCCGCACAACCCGAAGTTCTAGATTTGTTATATTTCCAAAACAAATTCAGTGTACTTCATTCAAACGTTTGTTTCGCTAACCCATGTCGCCTTTGCAAAAAGAAGCAACGTTTCACATCTGAATTGGGTTGTATTCCATCTCCCGGTTAAATAATGGATTCTGACAGATTGCTTCAGTCTTCTTTTACATCCATTTTATCAACATTCGTTCACGAACACATGTTGATGCTCATAAAACATTATTTTTACTAAGTAATCGTGATAATTTAATTGTGACGTGGAGCGAAGTAAACTCGTACAGCCCGTACAGGGCGCAGCCGGAGATTTCTGTTCTCAGATATTTCTCGGCTGCTCGGTTCAATAAGCACAGTGGGCCATCGTATCGATGTCATTGACATACTTCCACTGTCGCAGAACGAACACAGTGGACTGCACTTTACACCTCTT
Source organism: Petromyzon marinus (assembly GCF_048934315.1). Classification (NCBI taxonomy): domain Eukaryota; kingdom Metazoa; phylum Chordata; class Hyperoartia; order Petromyzontiformes; family Petromyzontidae; genus Petromyzon; species Petromyzon marinus. The sequence continues at coordinate 22,522,523 of NC_133683.1, read as the reverse complement.
CTGCGTTTTGTTGACTTTGCTGAACTTAATGTTGCATAACGATCGAACAAGACAAAGATACCCCGTAAAGGCATAACAGATTTATTTACTTTGGACAAGTGCTGTTAGTGAGCAACTATGAAGGCCGGCACGGCACACGAGGGGATGGGTGACCAGCACCACGCTCAGTGGCCTTTCTCTCCCGAGTGGCGATGTGGGGTGCCACGGTGGCGAGATGTTAACTACCTCGCCGGGTATACAGGAGGGTGTGGGTTCGATCCAGACCCTAAAGCCTGTATATTGTTGTCTGCGTGTTCTCCCCGTGGTCGCGTGGAATTTTATCAGTGTTCTCCGGTTTTTCCCTCCACATTTAGAAACGTGCGTTTAGAGTTGTTGGCTGCTATACATTTCCACGTGATAAGCCTCTTTGTTGAGCTATCATTTGTGGCCAGGTCGCTTCTGAAAAATATCTTTATAGCTCAGTCGGTCTTACCTAGTAAAATAAAAAAATAGTTTAGTTTAGACATTGCACCAGGTACTCATTTAATGATAGAACAGATACACACCCACACACTTGTGGTTTTGGGTGTTACTTGGCCACAGATCATATGGCCTGCTGAGTAAATCAATTTGACCAAAGTTGGGCACGTCATGCGGTGAACACCAGTCTGGGGCACTTGGCGAGAAAGAGATTGGGGCTTTAATTTGGGAGTGTACATGCTCAAGAGGTAAACGATCGTCTTTTAAAGATAACTTGAGCGGCGATCATCAATTCCATGCCAAGAATCCCAGGGTGGCTGTGGGCACCCGCCCTGGCCTCGTGAGTCACAGACAATTCGCTTGCGGCGGGATGGAGCAGGCTCAGGCCTGATGGCTCAGGAACAGGATAAGAGGCCTCCCCCAAGGGTAACAGCAAGTCACTACTGTATACGAATTAATACGATACACGAAGTCATACTTATTTGGCCTGTGATAATGAAAAATGGCCCCAATGCAATCCTATGGCTTGTTAATGATATGGGGTTGAGATTCTATTCAGGAATTAATTCTTCACAGTGGTGCACAAAGGGACTCTAAGTGGCGGCAAGGATCACATGAATTAGTGACGTAACTTAATGCATATGAATTGAAAATAACCTATTCGATGTGTGTATCGTGAGCATAAGGAACATGTTTAATCGATTAAACGATGCATTGTTACATGGTAAATAATTACATAGACTAATAAGATTCTGCAGAAGTACTCGTGATGTACAGAAACACATAGTGAGACACACTCCAGTGGACTTCCTCTGTAATACATTTTAAAGGCCATCGGGATGCCACAGAGGAACCTTTTTTCAACCTACCCAATGCTCCTATAACCTTTGGAGCAAGGGAAGATGCTGCTGAGTTCGGGACATTATCCACACAGCGGCAGGCCAAGTATTTCGCAGCAAGGGGGCAGCTTCTGCTCTTGGCCTGGATATCCTGCCAGACACTCGGTCACATCTATAGGTTCCGTCAGTACGAGGTGGAGACCATACATTTGGCAGTATATTTATGTATGTTAAACTTCGTTCGCACCATATGAAGCCAACCACGCTGATCGGAGGTGCAAGGGAAGGACAACAAACTAAACACAAAAAGCAGTTCTAAAGAAATAAGTTTTCAATCTAAATTTAACACATTCCTGCAGAGGGAGCTGGTAGGAACGTTGGGTTGCTCGGTCAATGGCCAGGGTCAACGGTGGCACCACGTGGTGTATTCCGCAAATATGCCCGAGGGCGGGCACAAGCCGGCGTGAGTAGGTTAAACGTTGAGTTTTATAAGGGCACCACGGGGTGACCAGCCCCTCCCCACCCAGCCCCACCCCTCCCATCCCCCACCCAGCCCCACCCTCCCCTCCCCTCTCCACCCAGCCCCACCCCTCCCATTTTTGGATGCACGACGGACGGACACAATAATCCCCTGTGGGCTGGTGGTGTAACCAGGAGCTTCCTACCAGTAAAAGTGCATAGCTCCATTGGCTTCCTAATGTCGGTAGAGTGCTCGAGACGGCCGTAGAAGTGCATCTGAAAGTGTGCGATGCAGTGGCGAGACAAAATACACTGCGAGGATGGCTGGAGTTCACGTGATGGTTTGTGTTTCTTGAAGAGATCAGCAAGGTCTTGTGGTTCATTTGTGGCAAGCACTTTGTGTGGCTTCGAGAGACTCAACTGCCTAACCCCTCCTCCACCCAACACAGTCAATTAATAAAGTTGTCACGTGAACAAACGTGCCTATTTAGTATTACCTCGGTACACCGGTGTGTTGGAGAGCAATCCACACACATTTAACAATTGGGTATGACGTTTTGCCGGTAGGTACAACCAGCCTCATCAGGAAGTTGCCAGAAATCTGTAAACGTCCTCCAGTCTTGGGCCTTAAACGGGTGGGGCAATGTCATCAATGTATGCCCACAAGAAAACAGGAAGTGATACTTAAATGTTTATTTATTTTCATAAACGATAATGTGTTATGTTAGATTATTCGATTACAATCAGAATCTTTATCCTGGAGAAATCCGATGAGCTATGAAGCTATTATTTTCAAGTATGTCCAGCAGGGGTGGGTCATAAAGTTATAACCAATACAAAAGAAAGATCAGAGTGCAAAGTACAGTGTATAAAAGGTAGGCAAATCATAACAAATTTGCAAAATAGATTAAGTATACACGTTCATACGAGTACACCAATTCCCAACCAATTGTTCGAGTCGGGGTGCCGTGACAGCCTACGCGTGGTGTTTTGTGCGACTGCTCAATCTGCCCAACTCTAATTTCGTGTCTTTGCTTAGTCCTTCTCAATGTTGTTGCTTTGGTGTTTGAGTTTTATCCGAGTATATTACGTGGTTGCTTTCTACAGTGCCTTGAGATGCCATTGTATTTAGACACTTGATAAATGTAACTTGATGAGACCATCAACTTGGCTGAGACAATCAACTCACCCTCTACACACGAGAACTTAGTCACAGGTATAAAGCTGCTTGGATTCTCATCCAGAATCAGAGAAGTGGCAGCTCAGCACTCTGACCTCAGTCACATGGCCACCTCCAGAGAGCACGTGACCTTCACGAATTGCGTTCATGTCTATCAGCCTAGACAGCGGTTGTCGCCATAGCCCCTGGACAAAACAAAAACTGGCCGTAGGAGGCGTCATTGCAACACCATCAATAATCGCAAATTGTCGAGGTGATGCCGCGTTGGCGGAGGCGCACAGGCACAAATAACACAACACGACTCAACACATCTGTCAGTAACGCTCTGGCCTTAAAAGGACAACACATATTTTTGAGGCGACATTTTTGGTAACGGCCCTTTGTCACAGCACAATTCACAGCTTGCCCTACACATGGTGCGTGGCAGTCAATAGCCGCTGCTTCCACACTTAATCATTCGGCTGTCCTTTCAGCGACTATGCCGTAACATTATGCGCCCTTCGAAGCCACCATTTAATAGCGGTAACTGAAATCTACAGAGACATTTCCAAAGATTTACTGCACATTCGCAATCTTTTGTTGACTTAGCGTGTGGGCAAGGCACAAACCCAAGGAGGTAAAGTTGTGTCCACGTTGTCATACAAAGTCAGTATACTTAACATTACGTTGTCTTGAGATTTAGTTTTAATCCAGGAAAGTTTCGCTAAAAATGTCGATATTTTTTTCTCTCTTCAGACAGCCTTACATTGGGATGTTTGTCCAATGCCTCGTCATGTAGTGTTTTGTGTGAAGGAGGACGCTGCAGTGCCAGGGGGAAACCGACAAACATGCGAGAATAAACAACTGTTATGACCGCACAGAGGTTTTTTTATTGCCAGTTTAGACTCCTTGAATTAATAATCTGTGGACTGAATCATCACCCGACTGTACCGGCATTTCGTGGCTACTCCGCAGCCTCACACCTACAACATGTGGCAAGCACTGGAGATCACCCACCGACTTACCCACCTGACTCAAGGGAACCACAAAACACGTGTCCACTCACCCACTTGCTGTACTCCCCCATGCCACGGTCATCTCGGAGATGCGTTTGGGGTTTCCCAACTCCACGTGATCCACTGCATTGCATTGACGCGCGCCACCACACCCCAGCTGCCTGTGAGTCATTCACAACAGGAAGCAGGAGACCAGTGGGTGACCCAATTAAACTCCTTGGCTGACATCTGCATTGTGCCACAATCGCCGTGGCCCGCCTGTTTACCATGCACGTGGGATGTGCGCCTCACAATAGAGCTGAGGACTGCTCGTGTGTGGGGGAGCAGCTCATGATTCGGTTAAATTGAGTGAAAAAGGAAAGATGGAAGTGAGGGGGAAAGAGTGACGTTACGTCTTGCAGTATGAGCAGACAGTCTGTCATTTTGTTGGAACATTGCCAAATACTCGTAGTCATAATTAGGGATAACAAATGTCAATTTAAACCTGTGGTTTGTAAAGTACATTTTTGGGAGCAGCGGTGGCAGAGTGCTTATTATTGTAATTCGCATTACGTTATAATGTACACGTGTACATATTGCTTATTATTGTAATTCGCATTACGTTATAATGTACACGTGTATATATTGCACCTTTGCCATGGCCTCGCGGCCCCACGGGGGATCGAGGGGGGGTGTTGCGACGCTGCCGGTTTTTTTTGAGACCACGGGAGGATAAGAAAAACCCCAAAGCCAAAACAGAAGTCCGTGGACGATTCTTTTTTTTGGCGGACCCGGAAAATATTCGAAAACTGAGGCGCGCGCGTTGGGTACGTGAAGGTCACTGACGGTCCACTTCGTGTTTGTGACTCACGTGGCCCAAGGCAGTGACTTCAGTCGTGGAGAAGACCAAACGATGAAAGTGTCCGGCTCCCAACAGGTGTCGATCGCACGCTGTTTCTGCACAGTGACTGAAACGTGTGTCAGGCGGGCAGAAATCTGTGCACGAGTCGGGAGCTCAATGCCAATATCGAGGTCTTCTGGTCACGAGAGGGCTTCAGGAGAGACTTCGCTGTAGTGTCGCTATCCTCTCAGTTGGAGGAGCTCAGACCACCGTGGTTTTATATATGGTCCACAGTGTATGCGTTGCAAGGCCGCAATTACGGTCATTGTGGCTTGCATCTTCAATGTCCTATTTACGAAGGCGTTGAATGCATCGGCCTGTTGATGTTGCTGTAGGGTTGATGGTCACACCGCCGGTGTCTTTAAGGAACGTCACAACCAGCATGCGCGGTGTTTCGGTCCCGAATGACGTCTGCATTGTTTCCACCCTGTTCGCCAGCATTCTTACGAATCTGGTTAAGATTTTAGGATGGTGGCAGCAGCGCGATCCTCGAGACGGCTACGAGGGACATGATTGAGGTTTTGGTTGGTGTTTGGTAGGTGGTTGTCGTTGGCAATGAAACGTGGAAACCCCCTTACAATTTGCATGCTACTGCAGATATTTGGTGATGGAATATTCCCCAGAACAGAGAGCCAAGGGGATTGGTGTCGGTTTCTGTGTTCCAATTATAATTCGCATGGCGTTATTTAAATTGCGCATCTGGCAGTTGTACAGATGAGCTTGTGGACCGGGCTGGAGTGTGCAGTGACGCTGCTGCCATCGAGTAGATCACAGCGGGAGAAGCGACACTTCGCAGCACATCGGCTGAGACGCCCAAGGACGTTCATTGCAAGTTTCTGTAGCAGGGCGATTCTTGATTTGGTACTTTCACGGAGCTGTTTTGTGTGAGCCTTGAAGGTCAAGCGTATATTCATCATAACCCCAATGTGTACTCACAACCAAGACGACACGGGGCCCACACGGGCCGATCATCCGTAACAAATTTCTGCACCAAGCGGCTGCGACAGTTGAGCCCTCCTGTAATTCACAGCCAGACAGTTTCTCGGATACACATTGCTGAGGATCTGGTCGACAAGACCGACTGTATTTTTGTACTTATCCATATTGTGCTCAACCGCCGTGCTGCAGGTCACAGCACTGCCTGCTTCTTCCCTGGTGCTGCGAACATTTGGAATCCCCTCCCCACGTGTGTGAACTCAATTCAAGAAATGTGTTAACTCTCATCTATTAGATATCATAGCTTTAATAGCGCTGATTTTCGCTGGCCCGGTTGGCATCTTTTACCTTGCACTCGGCAACTATTAGTAGTTAGAAAAAACGCACTCTAAGTGACAAGAGTTAAACCAGAAAATGTTGGTGTGTACATGGCCGCATCAAATGTGGATTAGCTCAGCTGGTAGAGCGCTCACCTGGCATGCGAGAGGTAGCGGGATTGATGCACGCATCCTCCCGTCTTAATAGGGGGAGTGAGATTACGAACCTAGTGAGTGACCCGAGTTCGATTCCCGCTCGAATATTGCATTTAGAACCAGAACTGAACAAACCAAGGTGAATAACAATGACATTTTTTACATCGGGCATGGATGGTGGTAAAACATTGAGAATTTACGAAGAAGGGGCCCCCACCCAAAACTATAACAGCCCTGGGCCCCCTTAAACTTAACCTGGCCCTGCGTCACGGTGTCCAATTTACATGTCCCTCGCGGTACACATTTTGGAAACACTGGTATTGTTTCTACTACAATGAGAGATATCACCAAGGCGATAGGATCTGGCCACTTTGTCACGATGTGAATGTCGCCCCGTATACATCAACATGCATGACTGTTGTTTTGCAGGTGTTATGTATGTCGTAACATTCTAAAGTCATAGAGAGCTTTCCCCCTCCCCCCCCCCAATATTGCAAATACCATATCACCTATTATAGTGAACACATTTGCATGTGATGCCAAATGTCATACTTCGCATTGTCGACTCTTTGACAGACAATGTGAAAAGGATTTACAATCAATTGCCTCCAAGAGACTTGTCTGAACCGCTTGCGTCATCGAGAAGAAATGTTAAACATGTCAAATATCTGCTTTAAGGTGAATTCCAGTGTGTTGGCAGCATACCAAGTAAACTGCATGAATGCATCCGAAAATAATTTATGTCAGTGAATGACAAAACCTGAATTGACGAATATTACACAAATGTGTCTCTGTTCCACCAGTGTCACGACGTGGAGATGAGGATCACGTCTAACCACACTCAGAAGGTTACGGGCTTGCGTTCCGATAACTTTGACGTGCTTGTGATATTGAAAACTAATTTCTTGATAACTGCTTTCTGTGTTTCGTTTTGTTGTTCTTCCCCCACACCTCCGATTGGCGCGGTCGGCTACATACGGTGCGAAAGAAGTTCAGCATACATACAATGTAATGAAAAAAATAATACATTCCAAGCGTTATCAAACGACGATTAGATAAACGCCTCCCGACGTGATGACAGTCATAGGAGTTTTTGATGACACTTCACCATGCTGGCTACCATTGCTTGGTGAAGGGGCGGAGTGGCTGCTGCTGTCCGCTTGCCGCTGATGTTAGTCATGGCCGACAATCAAATTTGGGCCGCTGAAATCATAGCGCAGCGCACTAACCACCAAACTGTCGCTCCATTCCCTTCATAGCCCAGATGGATATGGATATTATTATCGTGTTCAACATCACCATCATCCATCAACATCGTTATTGTAGCCACATGCCTGCTTTAGCTCGAATTTAGTGTTTACATTGCACAGGCTTTTTTAACTTGCTGACCTGCCCATACTGGACATCTGTGAAAGAGCTTCCTAGCTCATCAGATTCTTCCTCCAGTCTAAATAAAGATGGTAATTCTGCTTTTAAGATATGTAGGTGATGGCGGGGGGGGGGGGGTGGTACTTTTACGCAAATTATTTTTTTCCAAAAAAAGAAAAAAGAAACAGGCCATTCTATACAGAAGGGCTTTGTACAAGTGTAGTGACACACTGAGAGACACTAAGAGTAGGAGGCACTCTGTTTATTAACAGCCTTAACAGTTCACACTTAGTAACTACAGCTCCCAGTCATGACAGCTGGCAGACTGCCTGACTAACGACGCCGAGATGGTGAAGACGAAGACGATGATGAAAACTCCAGCAGCAGCACGACGAGGTGATCCCACTCCAAACGACAGCCCCGAGCTCCTGGTCGGGGCCCCCTTTTATCCTCCCAGCTTGGCCTCGCGCCACCCTTTCTAGAACCTACTAGCTCGTCCCCGGGCTTCCTTCACGTGCCCCCTCTGTAACCTTTCCCCTACATCCATCTCTCTGGTCTATCACGTGACCTGCTGTCAGTCAGGGCTGCTGTAACTGCAGATGTCCTTCCCTGCCAGCAACAAGCGGTACGCTACTAAGTGACCGATTCTATGTCACTACACAAGCATGAAATATATCACTGTCCTTAAAATTACATTATTTTAACGGACTGATTCACATGCCCCAAGTGCTCAACGACTTTGAAAATGCGAAGGCAACAGTTCTGGCATTGGTTATTTTGCTATGAAGGAGGTCCATCGCCCAAAACATCACCTACTCTACATTTGTTTTCCAGTTGGAGGCAGTGTGTTGTTGGCGTACATGCTGAGTTGTGGCAATTGTGCTTGTATACCACTGCCAATACAGTTTCACATTTGTTTTATTTTAAATTTGTATGATGATTTGCAAAAATCGATTCTTAACCTCACGATACATGCATTGAATTGTGCATCTTAGAATCTATATTTTTTGGTATGTGTATGTGTTGTATGTGATTGTTTCATGTAAACCATGCAGTCACAAGAGGTGGAAATTCCACGTAATTGCACCAAAACAATCGATTCGTTAATTGAACCATAACCCGAAGGATTTTTTTCGTTTAACCAGGCGGTGAGAACTCAAGAGACCAAGGTAGCCTCATTTGCACAAGTGACCTAGGTTATGAAAATTAGAAAACATAAATCAGATCAAAACACAACTGCGTCACGTAGGAAAATCGAAAATAGTTCACAAACATAAATCAGTATTGAGAAATAAATTGCCTGTAGCGTAAGTCGGTTCAGACCGATTACTTTGTATGTACGTACGATAAACTTTTGTCACACTCTAAGTAGCAAACTTTCAGACTGATCATAGCACAAGTACAAAATTAAGTTATGCAAACATTGAACAGATAGGCATATGGTGGCTTTTGTGCTAATACATAAACAGGCAAAGGTAGAAGTTACACACTATTGCTAGTGGAGTTCTAATAAAGAATTGTGATTTAGATGGGACAGCAACCAAGGGCAATGTTTTTAAGAGATGCCATTTAAGGTTTTTTGGGCATATAAAAGTTAATGATTGAGAATATTGATCCTGAATTAAACGTTGGAAGGTAGAGGACTGAGTGCAGTGTGTATGAATTAAAGATGAAATCGGCTCAGTGAATCTCCCTCTGAGTTGAAAGAGGGCGATATCCGGTCTTGGAGTAAAGATTGCAGTGATTAGTGGAGTGGCTTGTAAGATAAAGTGTAAGGCAGATTGAAAGATTTAGCAAATATGGTTTTAGTGGTAGATTTGTATATGATGGCAGCATCATCGAGGAGAGGGGTAAAGTCAAATATGTACGTGTAGGAGATGAGAACATAGAATTTGTTGATATGCAAAGTCCGGATGGAGATGCAAAACTTTTTCTTACTCAAATTTAGATTTGAGGTGTGAAGTTGAGATGAGACAGATTTGGGTGGGAGAGTGACCACATATTTACTGATAAAGACAACATTGGACATTATTTGACGATTCTGCTTGGCAGTAGTCCACAGGCACAAGTAAAAAAGTTCAACATTTGTCAATGATACTCCCTTGAAACGGAAAGTGTATAATGTCGATCGATCGATCAATCAATTGTAGGTGACGTTTCGGACAATGACCATTCTTCCTAGAACATAAAAAGAGTGTGCTATGAAGAAGAGCTATGAAGAAGTGCTATGAAGAAGTGCTATGAAGAAGTGCTATGAAGAAGTGCTATAAAGAAGTGCTCTAAAGAAGTGTTATAAAAAAGAGCTATAAAGAAGTGTTATGAAGAAGTGTTATTAAGAAGTGCTATAAAGAAGTGCTCTAAAGAAGTGCTATAAAGAAGTGCTATAAAGAAGTGCTATAAAGAAGTGCTATAAAGAAGTGCTATAAAGAAGTGTTATAAAGAAGTGCTATAAAGAAGTGCTCTAAAGAAGTGTTATAAAGAAGTGCTCTAAAGAAGTGCTATAAAGAAGAGCTATAAAGAAGTGCTATAAAGAAGTGTTATAAAGAAGTGTTATAAAGAAGAGCTATAAAGAAGTGTTATGAAGAAGTGTTATAAAGAAGTGCTATAAAGAAGTGCTCTAAAGAAGTGTTATGAAGAAGTGCTCTAAAGAAGTGTTATAAAGAAGTGCTATGAAGAAGTGCTATAAAGAAGTGCTATAAAGAAGTGCTATAAAGAAGTGTTATAAAGAAGTGTTATAAAGAAGTGCTATAAAGAAGAGCTATAAAGAAGTGATATGAAGAAGTGATATGAAGAAGTGCTATAAAGAAGTGCTATGAAGAAGTGCTATAAAGAAGTGCTCTAAAGAAGTGTTATGAAGAAGTGCTATAAAGAAGTGTTATAAAGAAGTGGTATAAAGAAGAGCTATAAAGAAGTGCTATAAAGAAGTGCTATAAAGAAGTGATATGAAGAAGTTATATGAAGAAGTGCTATAAAGAAGTGCTATTAAGAAGTGCTATGAAGAAGTGTTATGAAAAAGTGCTATAAAGAAGTGCTATGAAGAAATGTTATAAAGAAGTGCTATAAAGAAGTGCTATAAAGAAGTGTTATAAAGAAGTGTTATGAAGAAGTGTTATAAAGAAGTGCTATAAAGAAGTGCTATAAAGAAGTGCTATGATGTAGTGCTATGAAGAAGTGCTATGAAGAAGTGTTATAAAGAAGTGCTATAAAGTGCTATGAATGCTATAAAGAAGTGCTATAAAGAAGTGCTATGATGTAGTGCTATGAAGAAGTGTTATAAAGAAGTGCTATAAAGTGCTATAAATGCTATAAAGAAGTGCTATAAAGAAGTGCTATGATGTAGTGCTATGAAGAAGTGCTATGAAGAAGTGTTATAAAGAAGTGCTATAAAGTGCTATGAATGCTATGAAGAAGTGCTATAAAGAAGTGTTATAAAGAAGTACTATAAAGAAGTGCTATAAAGAAGTGCTATAAAGAAGTGCTATAAAGAAGTGCTTTGATGAAGGGCAATTTCCCTGTTTTTTGAGTACTTTTTTAAGGTTTGTAGCCAATGTTTAGTTTATTTCAGTACTGGACAGGACGCATGAAGCGATAGCGCCTCCTGCAGGCGTTGGCTGGGCTAGACGGATTACAACTCTAATTGCGTGGTCGAGTTACAATATCTGCGATCGACATGAAGACCTTAGTCTGTTATGTTGAAAAATCGCTCGGATAATTCCCGACAAGGTAGAAAGCTGCGATTTGGTACTCAGGTAGCTTGTAGGACACAAACAACAGGACACAAACAACAGGACACATCTGAAAATCCGAGATTTTTCATTTTAAGTCCCCCAAATCTCGATTTTAAGCGTCCCATAAACACGTTTTGTGCGTGTCATTCAGAAACCGTTCAAAATATGATTGCGTTTTTTGTTATTTTGATAGAGCGTTAAATGGTAGATACAATGAAAGCGAGAACCATTGTTCTATATTTTATTGTTTTTGAGATATTTCGGATTCAAGCGGTTTTTAACAATAAAAAAAACGTGTTTTATGATGTTCACATCTGAATCATTCAAAAACGGTAAAAGATAGGAGCTTCCCCTCATCGAGTATTAAGTTTATTCATATTTGTTCTTTATAATAAAAAAGAACAGAATCTTTCAATTGAGCGGTTTCCGATGGGTACGCGTTTAAATATACTGTGAGTTGAATCAAGTTGTCAACAATGTTTGCTTTGTTTGTGGAAAAAATACTAAATGTTGTTCGTGTCTGATCGTCGATAAACAATAGCTAAAATCACATCAGCTTCATTACGGTACTTTTTTCAAAACTTTTGCCTGGCCTCTGTCGGTGGCTGTCCTCTGAGGCAGGGCTTTCAGCATTAGCAGCATGAGAATCTTTATAGTATCCTGGAGAAATCCTCTTTCAGCTCATACATCGCCATCGACCCCAATTGGAGCAAAAATTGTGGGGGTGGGGGAGTTGTCTGCATTTAAAATACAGACGTCGTGTCCAGACTATATTTACGTCGGTGAATCAAACATTCACTCATTACAATTGCAGTGACACTACCGGCCATTCCTGGTACGTTGGCGTTTTAAATATATTTTGTTCAACAACAACAACAACAAAAAGTACAGAGGACACAATGGCACGGTGGTTATATCTCACGGCGACCCCTCCAACAATGATCAGCACGGCGACGTTTCGGTAAGAGAGAAACAACCTCCAATACCGACAACAGCATGAGGAGGGCCCTCGTCTCAGTACATTTTCAGAAAATAAAAAAAAGGCTGCAGATTTAGTCGTTTTGCTAAACGCTTCATCACAACAGTGCTTATGACCAAATCACCTGGAATGCATCGGTCATTGTGATATCTGGGAAGCTCAGGCAGGTTGCATTTCAGGTTGCTATCGGCTGCTGCTGCTGCAGGGCAACGTTGCTGTGGACAGCAGAGGCCAGGGCAGGAGGGTACAGTACATGTTTTGAATGCTCATAGATGTCCACGTCTATGCTCCCCACCTTTACAAACCCACATTGACCGGTGTGGTGAAGCATGGTCAAATATAACCCCCACAACCCACAAGGCAAGTTGATTGACAAAAAGCTGCACATGTATAATAGTTAAGCACTTCAAATTCTCAAACTGAATGCCTAGGTACATGTATACATGCTCATTAATTGACCGAAAACATCTTAATATAGAGAGGATTGCAGAGCTTGGGTAATTGTTGGCGCCAGCTTGCCGTCTGGCTGCCTTCAAGCTTGTCTCGGGTTCCTCAGTGATAGTGAGAAATAAAAATGTTCACGAATGCCGACGCTGTATGTAAAATAAAACATATACATGATTCTCTGATTGCAAATATATTGAAGCAATAAGTTTATATTTGATCCTTAACGTGATTTTCATGCAAGCATTGGCACAACAACTATCAACCCAAAGGGTCAGACTCATGGCAACGAGAACAAAGAAGAAGCCGATCTCTTGGGGATAAATCATCCACACAAAAAAACACCCACAGCCTCCACCGGGTGGCCGGGCCTTTGCGTGACTGGCTGGGCCAGGCAGGCACCCTTTTCGGAAATGAATAATTTGCCTTAATGAGTCCTCTTAATTCACAGCTGCTATTAAATCAAAGCCATTGGCCGATGCCAGATGGTCAGAAATGCAGATATACAGTGAGGGAAAAAAGTATTTGATCCCCTGCTGATTTTGTACGTTTGCCCACTGACAAAGAAATGATCAGTCTATAATTTTAATGGTAGGTTTATTTGAACAGTGAGAGACAGAATAACAACAAAAAAATCCAGAAAAACGCATGTCAAAAATGTTATAAATTGATTTGCATTTTAATGAGGGAAATAAGTATTTGACCCCCTCTCAATCAGAAAAATTTCTGGCTGAGATTAGGAGCACACTCTTAAAGGGAGTGCTCCTAATCTCAGCTTGTCACCTGTATAAAAGACACCTGTCCACAGAAGCAATCAATCAGATTCCAAACTCTCCACCATGGCCAAGACCAAAGAGCTCTCCAAGGATGTCAGGGACAAGATTGTAGACCTACACAAGGCTGGAATGGGCTACAAGACCATTGCCAAACAGCTTGGTGAGAAGGTGACAACAGTTGGTGCGATTATTCGCAAATGGAATAAACACAAAAGAACTGTCAATCTCCCACGGCCTGGGGCTCCATGCAAGATCTCACCTCGTGGAGTTGCAATGATCATGAGAACGGTGAGGAATCAGCCCAGAACCACACGGGAGGCCGAGAAAAAAGTATTGTATTTAAGACTTTTGCAGCAGTGTTTTGTTTTTGGCTGCACTGGAATAGCCTGCAAACCCGGTGGTAACCAACCCTACGTGCGGGTCACGGGGGTTATTTAACCATCCTTCAACCACGCTGATTAGTGCGGGTTGGTGAAGATGGGGAGCACATACGTTGCAGCAGCAGTGTAGTACAACACTGGATTCTGTCGCATTACCCTCTACTGATTTTGTAAAATCAGTCCCACTCAGGTAGGTGTATTGTGGCCTGGTATGTGAGCATTATGTTGAATAAAATACCCATCAGGGCATGGCTTGCATGTCAGTAGTTTAATCATTCGACCTTCACTTCAATTTGCCACCACTGATGAGTTAAAGTATTTCAACTACGATGATGATGATGATCTCAGGTTAGGCTGCGCTTAGTTGTTGAAAAGTTGACAGCGAAGTGAATGAAATGATCTCTTTTTATGAAGGTATACCCCTGCTATATTCTATGTATCCCCTTTAATTGCAAGAAACATTGTCATTCGTGAATGGGCGATATGGTCGTTTCACCATACAGTACTTCAAAAAAGCTGACCAGTGTGGGTTGATTAAAGAAGGTAGCCTAGGTCTCTTTCAGATATCCATTTGGCACTGAAGTTCGCCGTGGCCGGAATTCGCGCAGTGCGCTCTCCAACCGTGCATGATGAAACAGCTTTCACTCACAGCCGTGCAGGCCAAACTTTTGGTTCCATCGACGCAAGCACGCATCGCTCGGCTTCAAACAAAGCGGCTTCGGCCCCTTGATGATGATGATGGCGATGATTGCAAAGCAGAACGGCACTTTTTGTAATCGCGCTGAATAAACACGGCGATTGGACACATCGCGCGGTCTGCAGACGGCACGCGAGCGCCACGTGGGTCCAGTTAAGCTGACGTCCTCGACTGAGACTCACTCGACTCTCATTGCTTTAATTGCTACATGCGAATACCCGGTGCAGCGTCAGTTTAAGACCGCTCCAGAAGGTCGCCAGATAACTGTCAATGGTGGGATCTCTGTCACTATGATGTTGAGGGTGGTGGGATCTCTGTCACTATGATGTTGATGGTGGTGGGATCTCTGTCACTATGATGTTGAGGGTGGTGGGATCTCTGTCACTATGATGTTGAGGGTGGTGGGATCTCTGTCACTATGATGTTGAGGGTGGTGGGATCTCTGTCACTATGATGTTGAGGGTGGTGGGATCTCTGTCACTATGATGTTGAGGGTGGTGGGATCTCTGTCACTATGATGTTGAGGGTGGTGGGATCTCTGTCACTATGATGTTGAGGGTGGTGGGATCTCTGTCACTATGATGTTGAGGGTGGTGGGATCTCTGTCACTATGATGTTGAGGGTGGTGGGATCTCTGTCACTATGATGTTGAGGGTGGTGGGATCTCTGTCACTATGATGTTGAGGGTGGTGGGATCTCTGTCACTATGATGTTGAGGGTGGTGGGATCTCTGTCACTATGATGTTGAGGGTGGTGGGATCTCTGTCACTATGATGCTGAGGGTGGTGGGATCTCTGTCACTATGATGTTGAGGGTGGTGGGATCTCTGTCACTATGATGTTGAGGGTGGTGGGATCTCTGTCACTATGATGTTGAGGGTGGTGGGATCTCTGTCACTATGATGTTGATGGTGGTGGGATCTCTGTCACTATGATGTTGATGGTGGTGGGATCTCTGTCACTATGATGTTGAGGGTGGTGGGATCTCTGTCACTATGATGTTGAGGGTGGTGGGATCTCTGTCACTATGATGTTGAGGGTGGTGGGATCTCTGTCACTATGATGTTGAGGGTGGTGGGATCTCTGTCACTATGATGTTGAGGGTGGTGGGATCTCTGTCACTATGATGTTGAGGGTGGTGGGATCTCTGTCACTATGATGTTGAGGGTGGTGGGATCTCTGTCACTATGATGTTGAGGGTGGTGGGATCTCTGTCACTATGATGGTGAGGGTGGTGGGATCTCTGTCACTATGATGTTGAGGGTGGTGGGATCTCTGTCACTATGATGTTGAGGGTGGTGGGATCTCTGTCACTATGATGTTGAGGGTGGTGGGATCTCTGTCACTATGATGTTGAGGGTGGTGGGATCTCTGTCACTATGATGTTGAGGGTGGTGGGATCTCTGTCACTATGATGTTGAGGGTGGTGGGATCTCTGTCACTATGATGCTGAGGGTGGTGGGATCTCTGTCACTATGATGTTGAGGGTGGTGGGATCTCTGTCACTATGATGTTGAGGGTGGTGGGATCTCTGTCACTATGATGTTGAGGGTGGTGGGATCTCTGTCACTATGATGTTGATGGTGGTGGGATCTCTGTCACTATGATGTTGATGGTGGTGGGATCTCTGTCACTATGATGTTGAGGGTGGTGGGATCTCTGTCACTATGATGTTGAGGGTGGTGGGATCTCTGTCACTATGATGTTGAGGGTGGTGGGATCTCTGTCACTATGATGTTGAGGGTGGTGGGATCTCTGTCACTATGATGTTGAGGGTGGTGGGATCTCTGTCACTATGATGTTGAGGGTGGTGGGATCTCTGTCACTATGATGTTGAGGGTGGTGGGATCTCTGTCACTATGATGTTGAGGGTGGTGGGATCTCTGTCACTATGATGTTGAGGGTGGTGGGATCTCTGTCACTATGATGTTGAGGGTGGTGGGATCTCTGTCACTATGATGTTGAGGGTGGTGGGATCTCTGTCACTATGATGTTGAGGGTGGTGGGATCTCTGTCACTATGATGTTGAGGGTGGTGGGATCTCTGTCACTATGATGTTGAGGGTGGTGGGATCTCTGTCACTATGATGTTGAGGGTGGTGGGATCTCTGTCACTATGATGTTGATGGTGGTGCGATCTCTGTCACTATGATGTTGAGGGTGGTGGGATCTCTGTCACTATGATGTTGAGGGTGGTGGGATCTCTGTCACTATGATGTTGAGGGTGGTGGGATCTCTGTCACTATGATGTTGAGGGTGGTGGGATCTCTGTCACTATGATGTTGAGGGTGGTGGGATCTCTGTCACTATGATGTTGAGGGTGGTGGGATCTCTGTCACTATGATGTTGATGGTGGTGGGATCTCTGTCACTATGATGTTGAGGGTGGTGGGATCTCTGTCACTATGATGTTGAGGGTGGTGGGATCTCTGTCACTATGATGTTGAGGGTGGTGGGATCTCTGTCACTATGATGTTGAGGGTGGTGGGATCTCTGTCACTATGATGTTGAGGGTGGTGGGATCTCTGTCACTATGATGTTGAGGGTGGTGGGATCTCTGTCACTATGATGTTGAGGGTGGTGGGATCTCTGTCACTATGATGTTGATGGTGGTGGGATCTCTGTCACTATAATGTTGAGGGTGGTGGGATCTCTGTCACTATGATGTTGAGGGTGGTGGGATCTCTGTCACTATGATGTTGAGGGTGGTGGGATCTCTGTCACTATGATGTTGAGGGTGGTGGGATCTCTGTCACTATGATGTTGATGGTGGTGGGATCTCTGTCACTATGATGTTGAGGGTGGTGGGATCTCTGTCACTATGATGTTCAGGGTGGTGGGATCTCTGTCACTATGATGTTGAGGGTGGTGGGATCTCTGTCACTATGATGTTGATGGTGGTGGGATCTCTGTCACTATGATGTTGATGGTGGTGGGATCTCTGTCACTATGATGTTGAGGGTGGTGGGATCTCTGTCACTATGATGTTGAGGGTGGTGGGATCTCTGTCACTATGATGTTGAGGGTGGTGGGATCTCTGTCACTATGATGTTGAGGGTGGTGGGATCTCTGTCACTATGATGTTGAGGGTGGTGGGATCTCTGTCACTATGATGTTGAGGGTGGTGGGATCTCTGTCACTATGATGTTGAGGGTGGTGGGATCTCTGTCACTATGATGGTGAGGGTGGTGGGATCTCTGTCACTATGATGTTGAGGGTGGTGGGATCTCTGTCACTATGATGTTGAGGGTGGTGGGATCTCTGTCACTATGATGTTGAGGGAGGTGGGATCTCTGTCACTATGATGTTGAGGGTGGTGGGATCTCTGTCACTATGATGTTGAGGGTGGTGGGATCTCTGTCACTATGATGTTGATGGTGGTGGGATCTCTGTCACTATGATGTTGAGGGTGGTGGGATCTCTGTCACTATGATGTTGAGGGTGGTGGGATCTCTGTCACTATGATGTTGAGGGTGGTGGGATCTCTGTCACTATGATGTTGATGGTGGTGGGATCTCTGTCACTATGATGTTGATGGTGGTGGGATCTCTGTCACTATGATGTTGAGGGTGGTGGGATCTCTGTCACTATGATGTTGAGGGTGGTGGGATCTCTGTCACTATGATGTTGAGGGTGGTGGGATCTCTGTCACTATGATGTTGAGGGTGGTGGGATCTCTGTCACTATGATGTTGATGGTGGTGGGATCTCTGTCACTATGATGTTGAGGGTGGTGGGATCTCTGTCACTATGATGTTGAGGGTGGTGGGATCTCTGTCACTATGATGTTGAGGGTGGTGGGATCTCTGTCACTATGATGTTGAGTGTGGTGGGATCTCTGTCACTATGATGTTGAGGGTGGTGGGATCTCTGTCACTATGATGTTGATGGTGGTGGGATCTCTGTCACTATGATGTTGAGGGTGGTGGGATCTATGTCACTATGATGTTGAGGGTGGTGGGATCTCTGTCACTATGATGTTGAGGGTGGTGGGATCTCTGTCACTATGATGTTGAGGGTGGTGGGATCTCTGTCACTATGATGTTGAGGGTGGTGGGATCTCTGTCACTATGATGTTGAGGGTGGTGGGATCTCTGTCACTATGATGTTGAGGGTGGTGGGATCTCTGTCACTATGATGTTGAGGGTGGTGGGATCTCTGTCACTATGATGTTGAGGGTGGTGGGATCTCTGTCACTATGATGTTGAGGGTGGTGGGATCTCTGTCACTATGATGTTGAGGGTGGTGGGATCTCTGTCACTATGATGTTGAGGGTGGTGGGATCTCTGTCACTATGATGTTGAGGGTGGTGGGATCTCTGTCACTATGATGTTGAGGGTGGTGGGATCTCTGTCACTATGATGTTGAGGGTGGTGGGATCTCTGTCACTATGATGTTGAGGGTGGTGGGATCTCTGTCACTATGATGTTGAGGGTGGTGGGATCTCTGTCACTATGATGTTGATGGTGGTGGGATCTCTGTCACTATGATGTTGAGGGTGGTGGGATCTCTGTCACTATGATGTTCAGGGTGGTGGGATCTCTGTCACTATGATGTTGAGGGTGGTGGGATCTCTGTCACTATGATGTTGATGGTGGTGGGATCTCTGTCACTATGATGTTGATGGTGGTGGGATCTTTGTCACTATGATGTTGAGGGTGGTGGGATCTCTGTCACTATGATGTTGAGGGTGGTGGGATCTCTGTCACTATGATGTTGAGGGTGGTGGGATCTCTGTCACTATGATGTTGAGGGTGGTGGGATCTCTGTCACTATGATGTTGAGGGAGGTGGGATCTCTGTCACTATGATGTTGAGGGTGGTGGGATCTCTGTCACTATGATGTTGAGGGTGGTGGGATCTCTGTCACTATGATGTTGATGGTGGTGGGATCACTGTCACTATGATGTTGAGGGTGGTGGGATCTCTGTCACTATGATGTTGAGGGTGGTGGGATCTCTGTCACTATGATGTTGAGGGTGGTGGGATCTCTGTCACTATGATGTTGAGGGTGGTGGGATCTCTGTCACTATGATGTTGAGGGTGGTGGGATCTCTGTCACTATGATGTTGAGGGTGGTGGGATCTCTGTCACTATGATGTTGATGGTGGTGGGATCTCTGTCACTATGATGTTGAGGGTGGTGGGATCTCTGTCACTATGATGTTGAGGGTGGTGGGATCTCTGTCACTATGATGTTGAGGGTGGTGGGATCTCTGTCACTATGATGTTGAGGGTGGTGGGATCTCTGTCACTATGATGTTGAGGGTGGTGGGATCTCTGTCACTATGATGTTGAGGGTGGTGGGATCTCTGTCACTATGATGTTGAGGGTGGTGGGATCGCTGTCACTATGATGTTGATGGTGGTGGGATCTCTGTCACTATAATGTTGAGGGTGGTGGGATCTCTGTCACTATGATGTTGAGGGTGGTGGGATCTCTGTCACTATGATGTTGAGGGTGGTGGGATCTCTGTCACTATGATGTTGAGGGTGGGGGGATCTCTGTCACTATGATGTTGATGGTGGTGGGATCTCTGTCACTATGATGTTGAGGGTGGTGGGATCTCTGTTACTATGATGTTCAGGGTGGTGGGATCTCTGTCACTATGATGTTGAGGGTGGTGGGATCTCTGTCACTATGATGTTGATGGTGGTGGGATCTCTGTCACTATGATGTTGATGGTGGTGGGATCTCTGTCACTATGATGTTGAGGGTGGTGGGATCTCTGTCACTATGATGTTGAGGGTGGTGGGATCTCTGTCACTATGATGTTGAGGGTGGTGGGATCTCTGTCACTATGATGTTGAGGGTGGTGGGATCTCTGTCACTATGATGTTGAGGATGGTGGGATCTCTGTCACTATGATGTTGAGGGTGGTGGGATCTCTGTCACTATGATGTTGAGGGTGGTGGGATCTCTGTCACTATGATGTTGAGGGTGGTGGGATCTCTGTCACTATGATGGTGAGGGTGGTGGGATCTCTGTCACTATGATGTTGAGGGTGGTGGGATCTCTGTCACTATGATGTTGAGGGTGGTGGGATCTCTGTCACTATGATGTTGAGGGAGGTGGGATCTCTGTCACTATGATGTTGAGGGTGGTGGGATCTCTGTCACTATGATGTTGAGGGTGGTGGGATCTCTGTCCCTATGATGTTGATGGTGGTGGGATCTCTGTCACTATGATGTTGAGGGTGGTGGGATCTCTGTCACTATGATGTTGAGGGTGGTGGGATCTCTGTCACTATGATGTTGAGGGTGGTGGGATCTCTGTCACTATGATGTTGATGGTGGTGGGATTTCTGTCACTATGATGTTGATGGTGGTGGGATCTCTGTCACTATGATGTTGAGGGTGGTGGGATCTCTGTCACTATGATGTTGAGGGTGGTGGGATCTCTGTCACTATGATGTTGAGGGTGGTGGGATCTCTGTCACTATGATGTTGAGGGTGGTGGGATCTCTGTCACTATGATGTTGATGGTGGTGGGATCTCTGTCACTATGATGTTGAGGGTGGTGGGATCTCTGTCACTATGATGTTGAGGGTGGTGGGATCTCTGTCACTATGATGTTGAGGGTGGTGGGATCTCTGTCACTATGATGTTGAGGGTGGTGGGATCTCTGTCACTATGATGTTGAGGGTGGTGGGATCTCTGTCACTATGATGTTGATGGTGGTGGGATCTCTGTCACTATGATGTTGAGGGTGGTGGGATCTATGTCACTATGATGTTGAGGGTGGTGGGATCTCTGTCACTATGATGTTGAGGGTGGTGGGATCTCTGTCACTATGATGTTGAGGGTGGAGGGATCTCTGTCACTATGATGTTGAGGGTGGTGGGATCTCTGTCACTATGATGTTGAGGGTGGTGGGATCTCTGTCACTATGATGTTGAGGGTGGTGGGATCTCTGTCACTATGATGTTGAGGGTGGTGGGATCTCTGTCACTATGATGTTGAGGGTGGTGGGATCTCTGTCACTATGATGTTGAGGGTGGTGGGATCTCTGTCACTATGATGTTGAGGGTGGTGGGATCTCTGTCACTATGATGTTGAGGGTGGTGGGATCTCTGTCACTATGATGTTGAGGGTGGTGGGATCTCTGTCACTATGATGTTGAGGGTGGTGGGATCTCTGTCACTATGATGTTGAGGGTGGTGGGATCTCTGTCACTATGATGTTGAGGGTGGTGGGATCTCTGTCACTATGATGTTGAGGGTGGTGGGATCTCTGTCACTATGATGTTGATGGTGGTGGGATCTCTGTCACTATGATGTTGAGGGTGGTGGGATCTCTGTCACTATGATGTTCAGGGTGGTGGGATCTCTGTCACTATGATGTTGAGGGTGGTGGGATCTCTGTCACTATGATGTTGATGGTGGTGGGATCTCTGTCACTATGATGTTGATGGTGGTGGGATCTTTGTCACTATGATGTTGAGGGTGGTGGGATCTCTGTCACTATGATGTTGAGGGTGGTGGGATCTCTGTCACTATGATGTTGAGGGTGGTGGGATCTCTGTCACTATGATGTTGAGGGTGGTGGGATCTCTGTCACTATGATGTTGAGGGTGGTGGGATCTCTGTCACTATGATGTTGAGGGTGGTGGGATCTCTGTCACTATGATGTTGAGGGTGGTGGGATCTCTGTCACTATGATGTTGAGGGTGGTGGGATCTCTGTCACTATGATGTTGAGGGTGGTGGAATCTCTGTCACTATGATGTTGAGGGTGGTGGGATCTCTGTCACTATGATGTTGAGGGTGGTGGGATCTCTGTCACTATGATGTTGAGGGTGGTGGGATCTCTGTCACTATGATGTTGAGGGAGGTGGGATCTCTGTCACTATGATGTTGAGGGTGGTGGGATCTCTGTCACTATGATGTTGAGGGTGGTGGGATCTCTGTCACTATGATGTTGATGGTGGTGGGATCTCTGTCACTATGATGTTGAGGGTGGTGGGATCTCTGTCACTATGATGTTGAGGGTGGTGGGATCTCTGTCACTATGATGTTGAGGGTGGTGGGATCTCTGTCACTATGATGTTGATGGTGGTGGGATCTCTGTCACTATGATGTTGATGGTGGTGGGATCTCTGTCACTATGATGTTGAGGGTGGTGGGATCTCTGTCACTATGATGTTGAGGGTGGTGGGATCTCTGTCACTATGATGTTGAGGGTGGTGGGATCTCTGTCACTATGATGTTGAGGGTGGTGGGATCTCTGTCACTATGATGTTGATGGTGGTGGGATCTCTGTCACTATGATGTTGAGGGTGGTGGGATCTCTGTCACTATGATGTTGAGGGTGGTGGGATCTCTGTCACTATGATGTTGAGGGTGGTGGGATCTCTGTCACTATGATGTTGAGGGTGGTGGGATCTCTGTCACTATGATGTTGAGGGTGGTGGGATCTCTGTCACTATGATGTTGAGGGTGGTGGGATCTCTGTCACTATGATGTTGATGGTGGTGGGATCTCTGTCACTATGATGTTGAGGGTGGTGGGATCTCTGTCACTATGATGTTTAGGGTGGTGGGATCTCTGTCACTATGATGTTGAGGGTGGTGGGATCTCTGTCACTATGATGTTGAGGGTGGTGGGATCTCTGTCACTATGATGTTGAGGGTTGTGGGATCTCTGTCACTATGATGTTGAGGGTGGTGGGATCTCTGTCACTATGATGTTGAGGGTGGTGGGATCTCTGTCACTATGATGTTGAGGGTGGTGGGATCTCTGTCACTATGATGTTGAGAGTGGTGGGATCTCTGTCACTATGATGTTGAGGGTGGTGGGATCTCTGTCACTATGATGTTGAGGGTGGTGGGATCTCTGTCACTATGATGTTGAGGGTGGTGGGATCTCTGTCACTATGATGTTGAGGGTGGTGGGATCTCTGTCACTATGATATTGAGGGTGGTGGGATCTCTGTCACTATGATGTTGAGGGTTTCTTTCAGTGTTATTTTGGCACAGGTAAAACCCATTGAGAAATAATGCTCAGTTTCGATGGGGACCTGGTTTTAGAATGAATAAAGCAATCCAAAAACCACTGGACATGGTCAAGTTACGTATGGCAAGGTCATGCATAAACATGGTACACAGAACACAAGGCTCATAGAGCACATCACATCCAAAAAGAAAGCACGCATAAATGAAAGTCTGCAAAGCAAAGGGATCAATTGCACATACACTTAAAATACAATCTGAGGTCCAAAGATATTTGAAGTAGGACAAGGAATGTAAGGGGTTTTTTTATCCCAAACATTTTCGTTCGTTTATTCTAGAGATTCGGGGCCGCCATCACCGAAGGAATTCAGACCAAGTTTGGATCCCACGTGGGACACTTTGAGCAGGGACAGAGAGGGGGGCTTCTAAGAACGCGACGCTGATGTCTTTGGGCCCGTTCAAATATTTTCAGCGAGGGACATGACTTGTGTTCCTCCACAAAGCCAATGGTACCCAACTTGTTTTGCTCATCATGTACCCACTATCACACCTACCAACTGTACGTACTCCTGCCAACATTTGACGCGAATAATTTTAGACCGGCACACGAACAACTTTGAATTGTAGTTCGACATTATTAACACGTAATAAAATAAAGGCAAATGATGGTTCAGACAACTGTGTATGTGTTGAGATTTCAGTGTCGCCAATAATTACAGCCCTATATCAAACCACTTCTGGATGAAGCCCCCCCCCCCCACCAAGTTAGTGACGTGCGGTTATTTATACAAACTTCATCACAATGTTCTTGGTTCTTTCGGTAAAGTCACGTAGAAGGGAAACAATAAAATAATTAAAAAAACACCTGATTATGATTGCTTGTGTTGCAGTCGAAACGTCGTGAGAAATGTATTGTTTCATATATTTTTTATTATTTTATTGTTTCCCTTCTACGTGGCTTTACCGAAAGAACCAAGAATATGAATCCCTGCAGTCACGAAAGCTTTAAATCAAACTTCATTACAATGGTCCGTGTACGGTTTGACGAAGTGGGTGGCCAATATTGGTTTAAATCTCACGCTCAATATCAAGTTCCTTGATCACTCGGCTAATTGTGAAACACCATTACATAAATATATTTCATTGATCTATTGCAGCGTTCTTCATCGCAAGGCCACCAGGCGCCACTGGCGACCCCTGGTGGCCTTTAGTGAGCCCCCTTGACGTGCGGCCCCGACAATGCACAAATGAAGCAATTGGCGGGACCCCGGGGTCCCATCACTGCCCCGGGTTGGGAAAAACCGCGTAGCGACACGAGTCTCGTTGCCTTACCGACAACAAAACTAGTGTCAATCGATTGGCCTCGTCGAGAGCTACTCGGGGCACTAAGTTTCGTAAAAAGTTGAAAAATTACATGAACACGTTAAATTCACTGCCTGGGGGGCGGGCTCGCCTTGGCAAAGAAGCTGAGGATCGACGGCTGACCGGAGGGCTTCGTCGCCGCGCGCGACTGTGATGTTGAGGGTGATAAATAATAATTATTGACCTGATTTTTGCGGGACCCCGAGGTCCCGCCAAATGATTCAAATGTGAAAACACCCCACCATCATCACCGCGCTGTAAAACCCCCAATGATTTCAAACGTGTGGCGGTCCTCACACTGATGATGTCTTATCGGCGAAAGTGGCCCCCTCTGAAGATTAATTAAGAACACTGATCTGTTGCGTTACATGTTTTCAAGATTCAAATATTGCGTACATATTTGTGCAAATGTGTGTATTGGTAAGCCATGGGACTGGCCCAGTGAAAGGCTATTTTTGATACCATCATCTTATTTTATATTCTACAGTGCAGTGCTTATATAAAGCGATCTGGAGCACACACGTGCTAGCCTAGATCGGTGTTTAAACTCGTGTGTCCATTTACACTTCTCTTCCAATACAGAACAGCATGACCTTTAAAAAATAACTGGCACAAAAAATCCTGGCTTTGTGTTTCAAACATTTTTGGTTGTTTTTGTCAAACTTGAAACTAAAAAAAGTGAACAATGTATACGTACACACAGCAATGCCCTGCTCAGCCTGGACACACTTTTGTAAGGAGTGCAGTTAGCAAGCATCCGATAAGGTTGGCATGACACACAAGGGCATGATGTTGCCACCACCACACCGTTGCCCACAATCCGCCTCTGTAATACTGCACAAACCACTGTGATGGGCATTCATTTTAACCTGAGTCTATAAAGTTACAAGCTATGCTGGGTTGAGATAGGAATACCGCTGGTGATGTGGGGAGGAATTGAACCTTTGTATATGACGAAGACAAACGTCCCTCCGTGTTGCCCACATAGGCTGTTGGGCAAAGCGCTGTCACCACACCCGGCCGCCTTTGTCTCCCAAGTGCTGATGTGTACACACCACACCAGGTTCACGTGTAATAAGGTTAAGTCAGCCAAGTGGAGGCCATGCAGTGGGAGAGACGATTTGCCACTGATATTAGCGGTGGCCAGGAATTGAACTCAGGTCTCTACATTCGTAGTACAGCAAACTAACCACGACACTGCCGCTCACCAATGTATATCAGTACCGTACACAAAGATCCCAATTGTGATACATTATTTAATTCACTTGTTGCATAGAACATGCTTTCAGCATTGAGCTACAGTACAGTAAACGTACGTGTACATTGGTAAGCCAAGCGCTGTTTAATAAATCAGTAATACACAGCCCTTTGTCAATATATCGCTGAATGTTGGCCTTTATACCCAGTCATGTCGGTCATTAGAGTTGTTTAACCATACTTCATCACCCTGGTGGCCAATCAGCACGCAGCGACGCACTCCGCTACGGACCTTGAGTGTTTGGTGAGCAATGCAACCACGTGACTAAACTGACGACGACACTGGCGAGTGTTAATATATCTTTCATGATAGGACACTATGTTTCTTTTATTTTACATCAGTTTTTTTAAATGTGAATGCCATATAGTATAAAACATAATATTATTTTCAATATAAATTGTCTGTTTACAATATGCAGGATAAATTATGAAGTGTTTATATATAGTGTTTATAGTATGACATGGTAAGTTACTAAGAAAGCTGAGAACGCATCCTCATAGTACTAATGTTCTAAGTTATTCAATTTACGAAGGTTCGATAGACGAACGAAGCTCCAGGAACGCATCTACTTCGTATATCGAGGTATTACTATAGTAGTAGTGATCAAAACAATAGTCCGCCTGCTTCACATTCGCAAGAGTAGGCAATTGTGTGCCGAAGTCACGGTCCAAATGAGCAATTTTGGAAAAGTACCCGCAAATGACTCCATTGCGATTATTCACAGAGATCATCGCCCCCGTACTGGTAAAACAAGGCTACCCTGGTCTCTTTAAATTCCCATTTGGTTCAACTAAAGAAACTTACAAATTCCAGAACTGTATGTCACCGTGGCTGAACAGATAATCTTTGTGTATGTTTATGTAACATTCACACTTTCGTGTCATGAGTCAAATACAACTTTCTTGGAAATAATATAAAAAAGTGTTTTTATTTATAGTAATGCTGTATACAGGTGTAATGACAGGGTGCAACCTGTCGGCCTGAAGGGGTAATCGCGGTTATGGGCACGTTACGTGATGTCGAATTGAGAGAGGGGCGTGTCTGGGGTAAAGGTGAGAGGCGGAGTCAGTCGGGAAGCTCCTGGAACCTGCTCGAAGGTTCTGGAAGGGGGCGTGGCCAGAGGCGGGGGCTTTGCTGCACCGGAGTGTAGTATACAAGGGGGACCGAACAGCACAGAGGTTCGGTGCTGTTGCGGGTCCTGGGTCCTGGCTGCGTCGCTGCAGCCAGGACCCGTCATCTCTCTTCGTCGTCCAGCCACGTGGCCGATCTTCTGCAAGGCTCTCATCGCCGCCGTCGCTGCGCTAGTCACACAGCGGTGTAGTTGGACGCCGACGATGGGGTTGTGTAGAAGGGTCGGCTGTGTGTAGCTACGTAGAACGTTGCCTCGATGTATCGCCCAGTGTTGTGCTTAAAGTGTGAGAATAAATAAGAAGCCTTTTCCACGACGTGTCTCGGAAGTCGGTCACTCCACGTGTAAACAGGCTCGCGATGTGAAACACCGATCTGGGCTTCCAGCATGGACATGCTCCGTGTAGGTTATATAAGCACTGCATGTGAGTGGGTGACACCTGCTATACATTTGGTGCTGTCGACTATAATTACCGTTACAGGAGAAGATAAGGGCGTAAGAAAAACATCCTTGCACTGGGCCAGTCACATGCCCGAGGCGTTTCAATGCACGCACATGTTTACTGTAGATTAGTATTTAAAACATGATATATACAGGGTGGTCTAGATATTTTGTGACCCACAATGAATTGACCTATAACACTTTTTTCTTTGAATAATAATCTTCGTTTTAAAACATTAAGTTTTAGATTATTAAATGGGGGTCACAAGACATTTGGATCACGCTGTACAATATGTCAATGGAATCAACGTATTTGATGGAAATATTTCATATTTAGCCAAGTGGTCAAGGAACTTGATATTAAGCCGATTTTCACGGGGTGAACATGCAAACTCCAAATATACAGCAGCAGGCATCAGAGTCAGGATCGAACCCACGACCTCCTGTATACCAGGCGAGGTAGTTAACATCTCGCCACAGTATTTTGTGCCTGTACAAAAATGTGTGACTTAATGTACATTTTCCTGGAGATTAAAATTCGAAGCAAAAAACATGAGAATAACAATATTGCACTGGAGTTTATAATCTCAAACTTTATTGATGTTTATCTAGCAATACGTGCTTCCGTCACCATAATGCGTTCAAATAATAAAAAGCTTTTAAAAAGGAGTCTAAAATGGACACGGAGGCACCCAAAGAGATAAATTATAGATTAAATTGACTTGATTTTCGTGGGTAAGGCCAAGATTGTCAAATATGTCCTCAGCAAATTCAAGATTAAGAAGTGATCATGGGGTGGTCTGATGCAAGTTTCATTTCAGCATTTCCCAAGCGAGGACAGAGCAAATTGCAGTCAAGAACAAGACAGCATGACGTCAAAGATCTCCTTCAACCGATACGGTCGTTGAGACCAATTCTAAGCAACAAGATTCAAATCCAAAGAGAACACAAATGTTGAAATCGATGCCAACACTTTAAAATGTTAATCTTTTATTGTTACAGATAGAATAGTCACCCTATCTTGACATATATGATTTGTAAACATGTTGTAAGTGAATTGACTTCGATAAGTGTAAATATTATGATGGTTTGATGAATATGAAAGCGTTATGAAATGGCTTTGTAAGACTCAGTGAGCCTAGATACAGCCTTTAAGGGTCCTCATGTTGCTCGTGGCTATTGATGTGGTAATTACAATGCAACCGTGAATTAAGAGAAAGGTAACAGAGATTGGAATGTATTATTTAATCACCAGGGGTTGTTCACAACCATTTACGGCCTTCGGCCAGGAACGTCACGAAACAAGTTGCACACGAACGACACATTCACGCAAGCACCCGATACTCCGTTTTGAAGTTTTAAAATGAAACACATTTTGAATTGTATTATGTTTTGAATTAGATCATTGTATTTCTTCATTAAAAGCTTATATCATTTTACATCTGGAATACTTCATTGAAAACGACGTTTCGTGGTGAATTTCCTCTCGTCGTTAAGTAGATGGCCTCGCTGGGGGTTTGGTTCGATGCGGACTTTCACCCGCCCCTCTATATCCCGCCAAGCGTTGGTTGGCTGCTTGGTCCCGGTCACGCGACGCACTTCAACCAATCCGTGCCGCGTTAGTCACAGAATGACAGAATGACAGAGCTGGGTGTTAATATATTAGGATATTGTTGTAGAGGCACCTCTGGTAGAGTGTGTACAATACCCTGAACAAGTTTCCTAATAGGCCGATATGGAGTGTGAGATACATTGCGAAGTTTACAGAAACAGAAAATACGTTATGTTATATTAAAGTACTGTGGGTGAATAAATGTTGGATTATTTTGTTTGTAATTGTTCCATAGAAACTTAAGAGATTACTGATAGCACTTTGTGTGTGGTTATAGACATGTGTATACATAGTGTATGCTGAGTTACTTAAGTGTTGTATTCCTTTGGCATTGAGACAGTGAGACATTTGCAGAGCGCGCTCATGAGCAGTCAGCCGAACAGGCATTCGATAAATGTGCGGCATCTGGAATGGACCCCAGCTCCTCGTTCTAGAAATGCGACACACACATCTACGAACGGGTCTGTAGGAGAGCACCGCGTGCCCTTCTCATGCGTTTAATGGCTCTGTTGTTCAAAGCCTCACGCGTATACCGAGAGTCAAGGGAGTCTCAGACGCTGTGCCGTGTGGCTGGCCTAGGCACTTTGAAAGCCAAATGAGTCGCAGGTGTGCGCTTGGACGCGTCACGCACGCACGCCTGACAAAGCTAACGGGGAAATGTGTGGTGGTGTGGTGGGTTGACATCTAGGGTGGTGTGGGGTGGGATGTGATGAGGTGGGGGTGCCTTGGGTGCGGCTGTGGGTGGTGAAATGGTCCTGTGGGTGGTGAGATGGTCCTGTGGGTAGTGAGATGGTCCTGTGGGTAGTGAGATGGTCCTGTGGGTAGTGAGATGGTCCTGTGGGTAGTGAGATGGTCCTGTGGGTAGTGAGATGGTCCTGTAGGTAATGAGATGGTCCTGTGGGTGATGAGATGGTCCTGTGGGTGATGAGATGGTCCTGTGGGTAGTGTGATGGTCCTGTGGGTAGTGAGATGGTCCTGTGGGTAATGAGATGGTCCTGTGGGTGATGAGATGGTCCTGTGGGTAGTGAGATGGTCCTGTGGGTAGTGAGATGGTCCTGTAGGTAATGAGATGGTCCTGTGGGTGATGAGATGGTCCTGTGGGTAGTGTGATGGTCCTGTGGGTAGTGAGATGGTCCTGTGGGTAGTGAGATGGTCCTGTAGGTAATGAGATGGTCCTGTGGGTGATGAGATGGTCCTGTGGGTAGTGTGATGGTCCTGTGGGTAGTGAGATGGTCCTGTGGGTAGTGAGATGGTCCTGTGGGTAGTGAGATGGTCCTGTGGGTAGTGAGATGGTCCTGTGGGTAGTGTGATGGTCCTGTGGGTAGTGAGATGGTCCTGTGGGTAGTGAGATGGTCCTGTGGGTAGTGAGATGGTCCCGTGGGTAGTGAGATGATCCTGTGGGTAGTGAGATGATCCTGTGGGTAGTGAGATGGTCCCGTGGGTAGTGAGATGGTCCTGTGGGTAGTGAGATGATCCTGTGGGTAGTGAGATGATCCTGTGGGTGGTGAGATGATCCTGTGGGTAGTGAGATGGTCCCGTGGGTAGTGAGATGGTCCTGTGGGTAGTGAGATGGTCCTGTGGGTAGTGAGATGGTCCTGTGGGTAGTGAGATGATCCTGTGGGTAGTGTGATGGTCCTGTGGGTAGTGAGATGGTCCTGTGGGTAGTGTGATGGTCCTGTGGGTAGTGAGATGGTCCTGTGGGTAGTGAGATGGTCCTGTGGGTAGTAAGATGGTCCTGTGGGTAGTAAGATGGTCCTGTGGGTAGTGAGATGGTCCTGTGGGTAGTAAGATGGTCCTGTGGGTAGTGAGATGGTCCTGTGGGTAGTGTGATGGTCCTGTGGGTAGTGTGATGGTCCTGTGGGTAGTGTGATGGTCCTGTGGGTAGTGTGATGGTCCTGTGGGTAGTGAGATGGTCCTGTGGGTAGCGAGATGGCTGATGTCTTGGGTGGTGTGGTGGGTGATGAGCTGAGTGCGATGGGGAGCGGTGGTGTAATGGTTAGCCCCATGCGCTACGAACCCGGCAACCCGAGTTCGATTCCCGCTCACGGAAAACACCAGTGAAGATTATCTGAACCGGTCCCGGGCCTCCCCTAGGTCGACTCAGCCTGAAATGAGTACCTGGTGCGGTTTGTAAACATCGCCACTGGGGAAACAGAGGCGGCCGGACGTGATGTTGGCCACCCACCCCCTTATGTGCCGTGCCGGCCTCCTTAGGTGCTCGCTCACAGCACTTGCCCCAACAGTCTGTTAAGGCTACACGGGTGATATTTGTCTTGGTGGGTGAGGTGAGGAGTGGTGGTGTAGTGGTTAGCGCGCTGCGCTACGAACCTGGCAATCCGAGTTCGATTCCCGCTCACGGCCAACACCGGTGACGATTATCTGAAGTGGTCCTGGATCACCCGTGGGTCCACTCAGCCTCAAATGATAACCTTGTGCGATATAAAGACATCGTCACTTCCGTGGGCCCTGGCCATTCACCTCCACGTGTGCCGTGCCGGCCTTCACCGGCACTCACTTGCTCCAAACGTGTATCGGGCTGACCTTTGTCTGCGATGATGATGTGGTGGTGGTGATGATGTGGTGGTGGTGGTGATGATGTGGTGGTGATGATGTGGTGGAGGTGATGTGGTGGTGGTGGTGGTGATGATGTGGTGGGTGATGATGTGGTGGTGATGATGTGGTGGTGATGATGATGTGGTGATGATGATGTGGTGGGTGATGATGATGTGGTGATGATGTGGTGGGTGATGATGTGGTGGTGATGATGTGGTGGTGATGATGTGGTGATGATGATGTGGTGGTTCTCTAATAACAGAAGTGGTTGCTGCGTGTGATTGTGCAGGGGGGAGGACATTGTGTCACGTGCATACCAACACGTCCGGTTTGACATATCCCGTAATTCATATTCGAAGCTCTTTCGGTAAAGTCACGTGGAAGGGAAGCAATAAAATAATAAAAAAATATATAAAAAACAATATATATTATTATTTTATTGTTTCCCTTCATTGTGACTTTACCGAAAGAGCTAAGAATATGAATTACTGCAGTCATGAAAGCTTTAAATCAAAATTTATATCCCGTAATGTTCAACAGGGAAGCACAACCTCGACTTATGGACTCTGGAGACACTAACTACCTCACCTGCTAGGAGACACTAACTACCTCACCTGCTAGGTGACACTAACTACCTCACCTGCTAGGAGACACTAATTACCTCACCTGCTAGGAGACACAAACTACCTCACCTGCCGGGAGACACTAACTACCTCACCTGCTAGGAGACACTAACTACCTCACCTGCTAGGAGACACTAACTACCTCACCTGCTAGGAGACACTAACTACCTCACCTGCTAGGAGACACTAACTACCTCACCTGCTAGGTGACACTAACTACCTCACCTGCTAGGAGACACTAACCACCTCACCTGCTAGGTGACACTAAATACCTCACCTGCTAGGAGACACTAATTACCTCACCTGCGAGGAGACACAAACTACCTCACCTGCTAGGAGACACTAACTACCTCACCTGCTAGGAGACACTAACTACCTCACCTGTTAGGTGACACTAACTACCTCACCTGCTAGGAGACACTAACTACCTCACCTGCTAGGAGACACTAACTACCTCACCAGCTAGGAGACACTAACTACCTCACCTGCTAGGAGACACTAACTACCTCACCTGCTAGGTGACACTAACCACCTCACTT
Organism: Petromyzon marinus; assembly: GCF_048934315.1. NCBI lineage: Eukaryota > Metazoa > Chordata > Hyperoartia > Petromyzontiformes > Petromyzontidae > Petromyzon > Petromyzon marinus. Next base: position 22,489,471 of record NC_133683.1, on the reverse strand, counting down.
GCTAGGAGACACTAACTACCTTACATGCTAGGAGACACTAACTACCTCACCTGCTAGGAGACACTAACTATCTCACCTGCTAGGAGACACTAACTACCTCACCTGCTAGGAGACACTAACTACCTCACTTGCTAGAAGACGCAAACTACGTCACCTGCTAGGAGACACTAAATACCTCACCTGCTAGGTGACACTAACCACCTCACTTGGTAGGAGACACTAACTACCTCACCTGCTAGGAGACACTAACTACCTCACCTGCTAGGTGACACTAACTACCTCACATGCTAGGAGACACTAACCACTTCACCTGCTAGGAGACACTAACCACCTCACCTGCTAGGTGACACTAACTACCTCACCTGCTAGGTGACACTAACTACCTCACCTGCTAGGAGACACTAACTACCTCACCTGCTAGGAGACACTAACTACTTCACCTGCTAGGAGACACTAACCACCTCACCTGCTAGGAGACACTAACCACCTCACCTGCTAGGAGGCACTAACCACCTCACCTGCTAGTTGACACTAACTACCTCACCTGCTAGGTGACAATAACTACCTCACCTGCTAGGAGACACTAACTACCTCACCTGCTAGGAGACACTAACCACTTCACCTGCTAGGAGACACTAACTACCTTACTTGCTAGTAGACACAAACTACGTCACCTGCTAGGAGACACTAACTCCCTCACCTGCTAGGAGACACTAACTACCTCACTTGCTAGGAGACACTAACCACCTCACCTGCTAGGAGACACTAACTACCTCACCTGCTAGGTCACAGTAACCACCTCACCTGCCAGGTGACACTAACCACCTCACCTGCTAGGTGACACTAACCACCTCACCTGCTAGGTGACACTAACTACCTTACTTGCTAGGAGACACTAACTACCTCACCTGCTAGGAGACACTAACCACCTCACCTGCTAGGTGACGCTAACTACCTCACATGCTAGGAGACACTAACCACCTCACCTGCTAGGAGATACTAACTACCTCACCTGCTAGGAGACACTAATTACCTCACTTGCTAAGTGACACTAACCACCTCACGTGCTAGGTGACGCTAACTACCTCACTTGCTAGGAGACACTAACCACCTCACCTGCTAGGAGACACTAACTACCTCACCTGCTAGGTCACAGTAACCACCTCACCTGCCAGGTGACACTAACCACCTCACCTGCTAGGTGACACTAACCACCTCACCTGCTAGGTGACACTAACTACCTTACTTGCTAGGAGACACTAACTACCTCACCTGCTAGGAGACACTAACTACCTCACCTGCTAGGTGACACTAACCACCTCACCTGCTAGGTCACACTAACCACCTCACCTGCCAGGTGACACTAACCACCTCACCTGCTAGGTGACACTAACTACCTCACCTGCTAGGAGACACTAACTACCTCACGTACTAGGTCACACTAACTACCTCACCTGCCAGGTGACACTAACCACCTCACCTGCTAGGTGACACTAACTACCTCACCTGCTAGGTGACACTAACCACCTCACCTGCTAGGAGACACTAACTACCTCACCTGCTAGGAGACACTAACTACCTCACCTGCTAGGAGACACTAACTACCTCACCTGCTAGGAGACACTAACTACCTCACCTGCTAGGAGACACTAACTACCTCACCTGGTAGGAGACACTAACTACCTCACCTGCTAGGAGACACTAACTACCTCACCTGCTAGGAGACACTAACTACCTCACCTGCTAGGAGACACTAACTACCTCACCTGCTAGGAGACACTAACTACCTCACCTGCTAGGAGACACTAACTGCCTCACCTGCTAGGAGACACTAACTACCTCACCTGGTAGGTGACACTAACTACCTCACCTGCTAGGAGACACTAACTACCTCACCTGCTATGCACGGGGTTCGTGGGTTCGATCCCTACCCTGACGCCTGCTGTATAATTGGAGTTTGCGTGTCTTTCTCTTTCCCCGTGGTCGCGTTGATTTTGTCCAGGCCCTCCGGTTTTCCCTGCACATTTAGAATCAACATCACGCGTTTAGAGAATTTGGCTGCTATGAATGTTCACGTGATAAGCCACTTCGTTGAGCTATCATTTGTGGCTAGGTCGCTTCTGAAAAAGAGCTACATAGCTCAGTGGGCCTTAATAGTTAAATAGTTTGAAAACAATTCAGGTGACAAAGGGTAACAAATGAAAGTAAACTATTCTTCCATAATAAACACGAACTACACCTGCTGAACTCCCCACCATGGGCCCCGACGTTCACGTGTGGATTTCCCTTCACCGCATATGCCGTTCCCTGTTATGATGTCACGCAAACTCAAGCTGTGCAGAAACGTTGCCATGCGTAACATTACGAATGACACGTGAATGTCGTAGCCAATTCACATTCCTGTGGATTGTAGAACATAAAACGGCCGGTGCGCTAAACATCTTTTCCACCAATGCATTTGGCACAATCGTAAAATGCAATATCGTGTACTGTGCAGCCACGACCTGGGGCGAAAAGAGGTCTGCGTATTGTACCTTGCTCCGAACAGAAGACGAACATGGTACACACTCTTTCCTGTGCAGGTATGCAGTATATTATCCGTTAGCTGTGTGCGTAAATCTTTTATTAACGCCTCTTCGAACTGTGTGGGCATCAAAACATATGACAGTATTTGGTGATGCTGCGTTGGCAGTGACGCACAAGCACAACAACAAAACTCACTTAACAATACTGCCTTAAATATATATAATTGGCGATGTTTCGGGCAAGATGGCCCTTCATAGCACAGAAGGGATATTGTCTGAAACGTCGACGATATATTTTTTTTAAAGGCGGCGTTGTTGACATTTATTCAATTGGATTTCCAATTGTAAAGAGATATCACATGATAGTAGGGTTCATTGAAATGTGTTTTTATTTGTGTATAATTATGGATGGATCAGTGGCGCAGTCGTTTTTAGCACACGGCACTGTGGACCCGGCATGAAACCCAAGTTCGATTCCAAGCCACGGCGAACACACAGTGAGACTCTTCCCTGGCCGCGTCGGCCAGGGAAGAGTCTCACTCATATTACTCGCCGCTGATGTTAGCCGGGAATCCAACTCAGGTCGACAGTTTCACAGCTCAATGGCCAAGCCACTGCACTCCACATCAGCCCTCCCCTATATGCTCATCATCGCAATATAAGATTATTGGAATTGATGACGGTGATGTGTAGGTTGTGTTTGAGATCATTTAATTGTCTCTATTATGATAGCGATATCGCTGGTGCAGCGATTTTGGCTGTGACTGGTCCCACCTGAAGACGGAAGCTTGCGTTGCCTCCGAAACGTCGTGTTTTAATTGTTCATTTTATTTTAATTCGTTTTACCTACGTGACTTTACCGAATAAAACCAAAGAGTATGAATCCTTGCAGTCACGAAAGCCTCAAATCTAGAATTGATTTATATACGTAATATAATCGCGAATCTTCTCCTATCAATGCTGCACCACTCGTTAAATGTAGGTTGTGATCAATAAACCATTCAATGATAAGCTAATTATTGCAAATAACACGTGTATTCTGCATGTCAGTGCAGTATATACTCGTACTGTCTACAGGTGGCATCGCCCACGTTGTCCACTGCACGAGCAGTGGACAATGTGAGCCGTTCCATCTCAGCACAACTCCGGCACGCGAGCACGACAGGCAGGGCCGGATTTAGATGTTGTAGGCTCCTGGGCTACAGGTGAGGCCCCCAGTAATATTTTCAAAAGGAAAACAAAGTTAAAGAAAAATTAAAAATAGTGTTATATTCTTAGTTTTTTCGGTAAAGTCACGTTGAAAGGAAACAACAAAATAATAAAATATATATAACAATAAAAAATTATCACGACGTTTCGACCATAACTCAAACGGTCATCTTCAGGTGTGTTGGTTTGCATAAATGTATTTTTAAACGGCGCATTTATTTATTTATAAAAAAAACTGCCAAATCGTTGCGCGTGGCGCTAACGTTTTTTATAAATAAATAAATGCGCCGTTTAAAAATAAATTTATGCAAACCAACACACCTGAAGATGACCGTTTGAGTTATGGTCGAAACGTCGTGAGAATTTTTTATTGTTTTATATATTTTATTATTTTGTTGTTTCCCTTCAACGTGACTTTACCGAAAAAACTAAGAATATGAATTACTGCAGTCACGAAAGCTTTAAATCAAAATTTAAAAATAGCGTTGTTTTTTTTTTACAAGGCTAACAACAAATAAAATGCAGCTTTCACAAAACGAAAAAACTTTTCGCTTCATCTCTGGAGGCCCTCCAGCTGGTGGAGGGCCTTAGGCTGCGGCCCCTGAAGCCCCCACGCCTTGATCCGGCTCTGACTACAGGAATGCATTCATGGCGATGGACACAAATACACCGTCTATACTTTTATATGTATATATAAAATACTCACCTCACTGTGCAAGAACACGGATAAACTATAGAATTCCAAATGAAGCATAAATTACATTTTGTTTTGATCATATTCTGCGCCCCCGTGCTGTAATTCCGTTACCGCGGAGCTGATCAAAACAGCCCTTTAATGTTTTGATGACGACCGCTTGTGTTGCGATCGGAACGTCGTAGTTTTTTCTTTGAACCTATCCACGTGACTTTATCGAAAGACCCAAAGAATAGCCTTTAATTAAAAAAAAAACTACTGCCGGATGAGCGCAGTAATTCACACAGCCAGTGTGGGGCTTTGTTAGGCTAAGTAGGAGGGCTATATCAACAATGGTTTGATGGTTAGTTGGTCAGGGTTAGGGGCTTAGCTTCGCCATAGTGGCTAGTTAGCTAGACTTAGGGGTAAGGCTAGGTTCAATGGAAGGGAGAGTAATATCTAGTGGCTGGTTGGCTATTTGGTTAAACCATTGAGAGCGCTAGTATGTGTGGCGAGTTAAGGTGAGATTAATTGAGAATGCTTGCACACGTGGCTCATCGCCGAGTTAGTTAAGGTTTCGCCTGCAACGAGTGTCTGGTTAGATGGTTATAGGTCGAGGTACAGCGCTCGAATTTGCTTTGCTATTGCGCACCACCACCACAAGGAACGTCTTCGGCCCCTCCGACCCGTGCCACCGCCCGGGGCCTATGTGGCTCATTACCTCCCCACTCCTGTGCCATGTCCCGGCCCCGTGGCGAGTTCACGGCTGCGGCGCACAGCCGGGGCCGAGGGGATCGCCTCTGGGCACCAGGGCCACCGAGAAGGGCTTCGGCTTCAGCGTGAGGCCGCCGCACACCGCCTCGGTGCCTGGCGGCCCGTGTCCGGGCGGCGCGACAAAGTCCACCTGGTGGAGCATCACGGCTGTGAAGAGGAAGAGCTCGAGCCTGGACAACTCCTCGCCGATACAGCGTCTCCTGCCCGCCGAGAAGATCATGACCCTGCGCGCCAGGGCCCTGTCGAGCGCGGTTCCCTCGGCGTCGAGGAAGCGCGCGGGTCGAAACGCGTGCGGCTCCTCGAACACCCCGGGGTCGTGGTTGACCGACCACTGGTTCACGAAGACCACGGTGTCCCTGGGGATGGAGTAGCCCGCCAGCCGCGTGTCCCGCGTGGTGGCGTGAGGGATGGTGACGGGCACGAAGCTGCTGTAGCGCAGCACCTCGCACACGAACGCCTCCGTGCGGGGCATTCGCGCGCGGTCAGCCGCCGAGGGCAGCCGCGTCCGCCCCACCACGCGGTCCACCTCGCCCTGCACCCGCGCCTGCTCCTCCGGGTGGCGCACGGCGAGGAGGATGAGCCACAGGAGGCCCGTGGACAGGGTGTCTTGGCTGGCCCCGAACACATCGCACAGTGTGGCCTCCACATGGCTCGCACCCAGCCGAGGGCCTCCTCCTCCTCGTCCACCGCCTGCTGCTTCTCCACCTTCTCCGTCTCCTGCTGCTGCTTCTGCCGCTCCTCCTCCTGCAACCGCTCCCCCATCGACGTGCGCAATGAGCGCGTCCATCATGTCGCGCACGGAGCGAGTCCCGGGCCCCACCACCGCCGCGGCGCCCCTGCGCTGCCTCACCTTGTCGCGCACGAACTCGGAGAGGTCCTCGTTGGCGCGCCTGAAGTCATCGAAGGCTGCGCGCACCGGGTTAGGGAAGCGCAGCAGCCAGGGCATCACGTCCACCACGCTGCCGGCGCCCACCGCGCGCCCGAAGCGCTCGTTCCGATCCAGAAGCTCGCAGAATTCGGCGTCGTCGTGCCCGTATCGTCGGCCGAAGCACAGCGCAGACGTCACGTTGGCCACGGCCACCACGAGGGCTTGGGCCGGGTCCACGGAGCCCGCGGTGGAGCGGCGACACGAGGCCATCATCACGCGCAGGAGCTCGGCCGCTTCCATCACGACGTGGCCTTCGAGCGCGCGGCGCGCGTCCGTGCCGCCCGTGGAGAACGCGCGCAGCGTGGACTGAGCGAGCCGTCTGTGCAGCCTCCACAGCTCGCAGTAGCCCCCGAAGGCCACGCTGTGGCCTCCGGACACCATGGAGAAGGAGCGGAAGGCCGGGCGGCCCGCGAACTCGGAGCCCCGGCACACCAGCGCCTCTCGGACGAGGCTGTCGCCGTTGAGCACCACCACGTCCCTGCTGCCCAAGCGGATGCGGAATAGGGGCCCGTACGTGGAGGCCATGCGCTGGAAGGTCAGGTGGGGCATGGGCCCCAGCTGGAGAGAGTTTCCCACGAAGGGCCACGGCGTGGGACCAGGGAGAGTGCGCAGAGAGTGGAGCGGCGCTGCTGCTACCGCCGGTGAAGATGCTGCTGCTGCTGATGGCGAATGTGCAGGTAACTGAGATAGGGTACATGCTGGAGAAGATGGTTGAATAGATGGTGGTGGTGGTAAATGAGATGATGGAATAGACAACTGAGTGGATGTCGAAGTAAACGATGCGGTCGATGTTGGAGTACGTGACGGATTCACTGCTAGAATAGCCAGAGTCGATTGCAAAGACGCCGACGACGATGATGACGATGTAGTAGTCGTAGTGGACAGAATATCAGACGACGAGTGAGGATCAACGAGCTTTGAAGCGCACGAGGAGTTGAGCGCGGCATCTCGAGGAAGGCTCTCTGCGTGTCGAGCCACGTCCAGGAGCGCGGCGCGCCTCCGAGATGAGCGCCAGCTCTCGACGAGAGCCACCAAAGAAATGAGAACGGCGATGATCAAAGCGACCGCTGCCGGGGGAGCAGACACGTCCAGGACCTGGAGACGAAGCCCTGTGGCGACCGCCGGCAACACCTCCACGTTGTTGGGAGACGACGCCGAGTTGACGTCGTGGCTGGAGGTCTTCATGGTGTCGGGTGACACTGACGCGTCCCACCCACAAAGGCCACCCCAACCAAACTGCCGACAACAAGAAGTGTGGAAGAAGAACAGAAATGTGGGACCCAGCAACTATATATCAGCAGCTCTGGGCGCAGGAATGGATGGAGGTTGGATCGGTCTCGGGGTGGGTGGCGAGAGGGGGAGGCGCGTGTTGAGGCGGTGAGATATGGGTTGGGTGGTAGTGGTGAAATGTTGGCTGGGTGGATGTTGTTGTGTGCGTGTGTGTATGTATGTATGTAAACCGTGGTCGCAGAATGTAATAGGTGGTCGCTTTTGGCAGTAGCACCGTACTTCCACGTATGACCTTACGTGCTTAAAAATGTATCTCACAATCGTCAATAACGGTCCTTTAAAATAAGGCTATATCATAGGCAACGTTTCGCGCTATTGCTCATCAAGGTGAAACGTCGACTATTTTTATGTTATTTATTTCAAGACCACAGTGTTATTGACGAACGTGTTGAGTTATTTTCATTGTGCACCATTGCCATCGTAGCAGTAGCATCGTTAAATTAGTTGTGATATTTTATAATTAGTGGTTCATGTGCAACTCCGATTAGCACGGGTGGATACGTACCGTGCGAAAGAAGTTCAACATACAACTGTTAAATGCACACCTCGAACAGCCAAATAAATACTACTAATACACACATCAATGTATTTTAAAGGGTCCAAATGTATTCATTGGCCATAGCGTAGAGAAGGATGCTGAATCGTGTTTCTTTTTAACAAGGGAACAAGGCTGTACGGTATACATGTGTTACTTGGTTTTATACACGCGCTTGAAATAGGTTCAACATGAGTATACTAAAATTATTTTACTTTAATAATAAGGGGTTTCACCGTTTTTCCCTTTGTGGCAATTTCCAGAAAGTGTGAAACCTCTTATTTTTAATCATTTTTGATAATTGCAAAGTCCCATTGGTTGCACGGTAAGATAGTCACATCTGCTCTTCAAAGATCTCCAAAGAACAGCCATTCCCCGAAACGTTTGCCTATTTTATACTTTCCTTCTTTATAAGGCAGTGTTGATGACGAATATTGGCTTTTACGTGTTAAAATATAACTATTATTGGGGTTTGTGCACGACTGCCAACGCAGTCCATAATTTCCGCCAAAGCGCTCTGCAGTGTTTGTGTTCACCCGGAGTGCGCCCCATCGCACCAGACCTCGGAAGCTGAGCCGAGTGAAGCCAGGCAAGCCTCTCCTTGGCTGCTCAATGCTTGGGCGGGCAACCACCGAGCGTGGGTGAAACAGGTGGCACGTGGCAGGCTGCTGCTGCGGGCATTCGCCTCCGCCAGCAGAGGGCAACGCAGCGCTATCGCCATGCTCCGCCGTGCGAGCTCCCAACGTCCACGCTCGCCGCTGGCTTCAGCCACCCGCACGGCTGCACTGACCATCGTCGTGGCTAAAAACGATGTTATTTCATCTTCTTCTTTGGTTATTTCACTTTAGCAGGCAAGGCCCACTGAGCTACAACTATCTTCTTCACGAAGCCACATGGCCACTAATGATAGCTCAACGAAGTGGCTTATCACGTGGAACTTTAGAGCAGCCAAGTACTCTCTAAACGCACGTTTCTAAATGTGGAGGGGAAAAGCGGAGGACCCGGAGAAAAACCCACGCGACCATGGGGAGAGAGACACGCAAATGTCAGGGTCGCAATCGACCCAGGACCTCCTGTATACCAGGCGAGGTAGTTAACATCTCATAGCCACCGCGGCGCCCTTATGACTGATACAGTGCAAGGAGGCGTCTCATCCAGCAGTGGATCGACAACAGAACTGTACATGCACATCGTACAATTTGGTTGTTGAACGGTGGTAAAAAAAAATCACGGACTTATGCCGCTGGTTCGTCCTCCATTCTCCCGTATTCCTGCTCCTCCTCTCCATCCATCCATCACGTTCACCGTTCCTCTCCTCTTCCCAAACACGCATGTTGTCCTCCTTGTGTGGCACAGCGCATCAGTCGCGTTCATCGCGCAAGGAGAATGCGTCTTGGGAGAGACCCGCGCGCGGTGTGCAACCCGGGTATACTGGTTTGGAGGCGCGGCTGCACTGCCAAGCCAACGATGCCCCCGCCCCCACCTTTCCTCACACCCATAGCCTCACGAGCCGCTCACGCAAAATAAAGACTCCAAACCAGCCCCGTCAGCAGCAGCCCTCTCCAACATGGCATACATTACTCAACCATGCTGCGTTGGTCGTGGTGCACAAGCACAATTTGCAACAACAAAACACCTTTGTCAATATCACTCTGGCCTTAACAGGATAAAAAAAAACAGACGACGTTTCAGGCAATGGCCCTTCTTCATAGTTCATCAACATTAACCTCGACACGTAACAGTCATCCCAACCCCTTAGAAGCACGTCTCTCTTCCACAGAGACCAACGTGCCTCGCCTTGCCATTACTCCCTTCCCACGCTGTTCCTACTGCCTGGAAACTCGCTTGCTAACCACGTCGTGTGCGGGTGTCACGGGCGTCATGTGACCAGTAGCCCCTCTTCACGTTGGTCAGCGCGAGTCGGTGCAGGCGAAGAAGCGCAGTCAGCACAGACGCACCGGGTGTTGATGCACTGCCCACCACCACTAATACAACCAGTGCCAGATGAAGCGGGACCTGTAGCATGATGTTGTCAAGGGGCCCTCTAAAATCACACACTAATATCAAAACACATTTTTTACTTGCACAGTAAAGTTATTGTATTTTTTCATTTTCTACACAGCCAGATAATACGACAAATCGATAACCTTAAACACCCAGTCGTTCATAAAAGATGAAGGCAGTATAGTACTATAGTAATAGAGCAAGTTCAGAATCAGGGAAACGGAATTGATAGCTTGAAAGCATTTGGCGCGGGGCCCTTAAAAGTGCGGGGCCCGTAGCTTGTGTAGTAGCTACTGCATATGGAGCTACTTTTGCTACGAGGATAATCCGACACTGCTACCAACGCAGAACCGCACGCTTTTAGAGTTCGCCTCTCAGTTTACTGGTGGTGTTGGTGAGCTGTGGTGAGTTTAGCATTGGGGTTGGTGAGCTCCCTGTCGTCCCCTTTAATTTATGTCCCTTTAAGGTTTTTATTTTTACAAAGTTGCTGTTCCTTAGTAGTCGTTAAAACTAACCTAAAACAAAAACCGCATATTTTACCAAGCAAGGCCCACTGAGCTATATAGCTCGTTTTCAGAAGCGACGTGGTTACAAATCATACGGAATGTTTTTTGTTTGTAGCCAATTACTCTAAACGCGTGATGTTTCTAAATGTGGAGGGAAACCCCGAAGGACCCGGAGAAAAATCCACGCGTCACGGGGAGAGATCGCCACGCAGACTCCAAATATACAGCAGCAGGCGGTGAGGCCACGTGACAGAGAATGTGTGTGTGGGCGCGTGAGCAAGGGACAAACGAGACGTCGCGAATCGCGATATTTCACGCGTAGCGTTGGTGAAATATGGTGAAATAACCCCCCACTTCGCACACGGCACGGGGAGGCCCTCAACAGCAGTGGATTGACAAAGGGCCCTGCGAGCACATTTCGCGGGCAGTTCCCATTTGTACTGCATCAGGATCTTTCTTAAAATTGAGTCAAAACATTATATATTTAACTGAATTAAATTACATGTAAAAACACGATTCTTACAGCTACATAAAAATATATAAAGGAGAGGTAGCGTGCTTGTAAAACCTTTAATACCCATTAATTCCATAAGCAGTAATTTTTTCTGCTAACTGCTCATATGCGTTTGGATTTCATTGATGAACTGCTAATGCTGGCCACGGCCCTCTAAGCGGATTACGGCTGCCCTATATATGTTTTATTATTTTAGTATAAATACATGTTAATTTAGATGTATATGTTTTTTTTTTCTCACTGTGAACGAAAAGACACAAATTCGCCCGTTTTCTCAGTGAAAAGAGGTACATTTCAAAATATCACTGTCCTGGTCACAAAAGCAAAGTTTGTGGGGTATAATAGCCATATTCTATACTTTTTAGGCAAAAGCAAATGCCAAATAACACTACCCAGGAACAAAAATTGTGTTACTTAGTTATCAAACAGGAGGAATTAACGGTGCAACGCACCTCGTCTGTTAAATATCTGCAGGTAATAGGATTGTCATTTATTGATCCTGGCTGCAGACATTGTTAGGTCACAAATAATAAATGACGATAATAGAGCAGTTTCACTGTATTATTGTGCATACCGTTTCAACAAATAAAGGACTTAAGTCGCGTAGGCAGTTTGAGCAGCTTTGGATAAGACTTATGATCCTGCCCATACCCGAGCATGGAGTGCATTCGTTTGTGCAGCTCTTGTGCGCATTCGTCCTTGCTGCTGCGCGAGGACACGACAACAGAACGATGCGCGCCAGGCGGGTCACGGCGTTTGTGTGCGCGGTGGGACGGAGTCGCCAGAAATAAATCAATTAATTACGATTTTGACTTCCGTTTATTCGGGACCCCCGGGTCTCGCCTTAAGGTTCACATAACGTGGCTGATGAACTGCCCACCAATCCAAGCAAGATGACTACGGTGTCAGTGTAGGATGGGTAAGGACGTGAGGGTCCCAGGACCAGATCGGATATCACTTGACATTGATGTCAGCCATGGCTGGGAATCGAACTCAGGTTGGCAGGCTCGTCGTGCAGTGCATGAATCGCTGCGCTATAATTATAGCAGCTGCCTGATGATGCTGGTTTTAACTATTATCGAAATGTCATACCCAATTGTTAAATGTTGTAACATTGCTCTACTCAACCCAGCACGAATAGCCGGATCAATGAGGGCAATGGGATGGACTCCTGACACTGAAACATTGTAGCAACCACCCCATGACCGTTGCTCCTAGGGGAAAACAAGGATGATAAACCCAAACAACGCGCTTATGTCACTTTATTATCCTGTTTAGTTTGGTTACATTATTCCTTCTCTCTCCTTCCCCCTTAATCTGCCGCTCCTGGCCATTTCCCATCCAGCAGTGACCCCAAGGGCCTCCAGACGGCCCCCATTTGAGATTCTGGGTTCGTTACATGTTTGCGATTTGTATCCCCCCCGTGTGATGTATGTGTTCTGGAATAACACAATAAATAGAATGTCGTGACATCGCTCTCGAGCACACCGGTGTGTCTTAAGCAGTCACACACTGGCACTTCTGCTCATCACGTGACACTTTTATAAATGGGCTGTGTCGGGTGGAGGAGGGTTTACGACACATTTCACTCACGCGATCTGACCGAAATTATGAATCACTGCACTAGTGTTTACGAGACATCAAGACAATACTAATTAATTATCCAGAAAACCCTCACCGAGTCTCAAACCTCCTTTCAAGAAGGGTCTTGGCAGTGGTTGGCCACGTTCTTATGTAATAAGTGTTTTGCAAGTGAGAGGAAACCAGATGTACCAGAGAAGATCGCTCACACGAGAGGATACAACTCCAGATGTGCACATTAGGACAGGAACCCATTTGCTATACTGCCATCCACTGACCACCTTTCAGACTTTTCCTCCGCTGAAGCTTGAATTGGAGACGTGATGTCGATTTGATTTGTAAAAAAAAATGCAATGTAAACCCCAGGGGGCATGATCACATTCAAAATGCATTAAACATCCTTACTAGGGCACATGTTATGCAGAGTAATATTTTTCACTGAACGTGTAATGTAATGTTTTCGTCTGCAGGCAATATTGTTTCTCAGGAGGATCTTCTATCGAGACGTTTCACTGATTCCGTTGGAGGAAATCAAAGTACCCGGACAAAACAACGCACCACGCATGAGAGGATATTAACTCGCACAAGAGAGCAGGCAGGTTCACAAATCCACTTGCTGTGCTGCCACCTCTTCGCCAACCCACAATCCTGTAGCTCTCGGAGTTTCAAGATCTGCATGCTCAACTTACAAAATCGCGGAATTTACAGGCGTATATCATCACGACGCAAGTTCCATCATAACGACGTTAGTCTTCTGAGCACAATGTATAATACACACAGTTTCAGTTATTCAGGCATTGGGAGGCCTTTATTACACCATCGCGCTGACAAAATCTTAGCTCATGGGCACTAAAATGTGCGCACATTGACCCAACAGAATGAGCCGAACATGCCGTGACATTCCTGCCTCAGTGGGGGCCCCTCACTCAATTGATGCCAGCTGTGACCATCAACGTGGCTTGCGTGAGTGCGTGATATGTGTGCCCCAATTGTTCCCTCCCCACATCCCCATCCACCCCCCCTATCCACCTCCCCCAGAATGCACCCAGCTTCATCAGATCTCAGAAACTCAGCAAGAGGGCTGAGCCTGGATGGGCGACCGCCGTGCACAACAACAAGTTGGTCGAGCGGTGGTTGGTAGCAGCAGAATCCATTGTTGTAATGTACTTGTATGCTACCACGTCAGTGATTCTCTGCCTTCACCAATCCCCCGTGCACTGACACACCAGTGCGGTGAAGTATAGTCAAACATCGTAAGCGTGAGGAGGTCTACAGCACCGCTCGTGTAGATCTACAGGGTGGTACAGATGTCTTGTGGCCCCCAATTAATTGACCCTTAACATTGTTACCCCTATGTATATTCATGTCTGTTTTAAATAAACCTTACTTACAAAAATATATAAAGTTTTAGAGAATTAAATGTGGGTTGCAAGACATTTGGACCACCCTACACAAATCAACGCACACGCTGCTACAGCGCCCATTGCATCAACAGAACGCACATGTGTGCACTCAGTGTGGTGGGACCATCAAGGTTGTCATAAGGCTTTTATTATTATGATTGAGATTCACTCTGGGTGAATGAATGGCTGGAATAGGAGACAAGAGTTGGGGCTTAATTAAATCAAAGTGTTTGCCCTGTGCTGCGTCTGGTAATCCGTTCGGTAGCTAAATGGCAATGTCGAGTGGTCTGCTTGCCACCAGAGGGCTTCTGGAGAGAGTTCGTGTTGGTGAATGGGCGCAGGATCCTTGGTGGTTTATTATATGGTCCATAGCTTGGGTTGCATGGCCACAATCACACCGTGGATTGTATTGTATTCCTCAATTTATATGGTCCATAGCTTGGGTTGCATGGCCACAATCACACCGTGGATTGTATTGTATTCCTCCATTTATGAAGGAGATGTCTAGATTGTTGTTCTTGATGTTCTGACCCAGGAGGTGCGGTGTTTGGGTCTCGAATGTGGCGTTTATATTTTTTTTGCATTGACATACGATTGGTTACAAACAAAAGTGGCACTCCTATATAAACATTACACTTACTCGTAAAGGTGCAACGGTATACACATGTGCCTAGGATAGGCAGGAAGTCCCTATACACCCATTGTGTGTACGAATCTTTAAAATTGTTTAAGAAAGCGGTATAGGGACTTCTCGACCATCCTGTATATTGTGCTTGAATTTCGTGCCAACATAGATGCATGCTACCGTCCGGACATGAAGGTAGTACTTACATTATAACACATGCAACACTGAGCACGAGAACGACATTTAATATGATCTGCTTGGTGCAGCCATTGGTGACCGAGCTGAGACCATCAACTCGCTACATTTGAGACCTGGGTTTAACTACAGTCGGATAAATCTCAGTAAAACCCAGACATAATATAATCAGTGCCATCTCGACTTCTCTAATACGGCCATTATGAACCAACTGAGCCACCTCAGCCATCTCTGCTTATTCAGATAAGAGTGTAATGTATTTAAAAGGCACACTGCTCTGCACTGGCAGCTACACAGTATAAGTTCGATTCCTAGTGACGGCTGTCATCGATTGTCAATAGCATACATAGCATCATTATCATGACCAGCATCATAATAAGTTACAGCAGATGATGACGCTCATGATGACGATGAGGTCACATGTACAACGTGGTGAAGTATGGTTAAATGAACGCCCACCATCCACACAGTAGGGAGGCAATCGTACATAAGTCGATATACACAAGGGCTGTACACGAGGATTGCAAATGGTAAAACATACTCAAATAATATGAATAACATAAACTCAACACATTTGTCAATGACACTGTAGGCTTAAAATCAAATGTATATAATAGATAACGTTTCGGACAATGGCTCTTCTTCACAACACATATTTAGAGTCAAAGAACATGTACAAGATCAATAATAATAAAACATACTTTTCATCGACATATCACCGAAATAAATTGTGGACGGATCTCCCTTTGAAACAGTACGAGACGACCCCGAGCTACTTATCCAGTCACCACTTACGGTAGCTGCTTACTGCATCACCCTTCATCATGAATTCATTAAACACGTACGTTCGTTCATGATTAGCGAGTCAATTTTCGATATGGAATTGGACAGAGATCGTATCAATTAGAAATGTAATTCATAGGCAATATAATTCCACAAAACACGTGGCATCCATCGTATTAAAACATATGAATGACCACGCTGTAATACAGGACCACAAAGTTTGTCGGATTTCAGAATCTAAGCAGGGGTTTCAATCTGATTAAAACTTTAGATGGATACTGCCTGGGAATACATTGTAGGCTTATGTTGCGAGGCGGCTGGTAGTTCAGCAATGTGTCACTGGATCTACCTGTGCGGAGCTTTGAGAGTTACCCACTCATGTGAGCGACGATTATCCGGGTACATTGAACCTCGACCCAGTCCGGGAACATGACACAGAAATTGCGAAGAACATCTTAAATGTTCAACGATATAATTGGCATTTTAGTCATTGTATATCGAATTGTATAAATATACTTGTAAATATATTTGTATTGTAAGAATTGACAGCCTTGAATTAATTTCCGTTTAATGACTTTCATGTCTATGATAACTTAAGCTACTGTAATCTATGTATCACATTATTAAAAAACGTGATATAATCATACCCATTGCAGCAAAACACACATGTGCACGTGCTTTTAATGTCGCCCGTTACACATATCATGCATCTCTGCGTGTGGTCTTGCCAAACATCTGCCAGCCGAACCCGTTGGTGGGACACGTGTAAGGATGTGGTGTGGTTCCTCATCCTCTCTCGCCCCGCAACAATAATATTAACAACAATAGTGATAAAAGTAAGAGGTCTTGGGGTGGTATTGTAATTCTGGTGGGTTGCGTGCGGGCAGCCGACCCTCGCGTGAGAGAGTTGACAAGTCGAGCACAGCCAATCAATGTGAGCGCGAATTGACGCACGGCAGCGAAGCGGCTCCGCCGAGGCCGGGCCCACCGCTGTGAGGCCGCAGCAGCGAAGCCGCTCTGCTGACCCAGAGGGCGCGACGCCGCCACCTCAGGGCGACGGGCCGACGCTGCTCGTCCCTCACCACCCTCCACATGAACACACACACACACATAGAGCCCCCACATGAACACACATAGAGCCCCCACATGAACACACACAGAGCCCCCACATGAACACACACAGAGCCCCCACATGAACACACACAGAGCCCCCACATGAACACACATAGAGCCCCCACATGAACACACACAGAGCCCCCACATGAACACACATAGAGCCCCCACATGAACACACACACAGAGCCCCCACATGAACACACACACACACATAGAGCCCCCACATGAACACACACACACACAGAGCCCCCACATGAACACACATAGAGCCCCCACATGAACACACACACACACATAGAGCCCCCACATGAACACACACACACACACAGAGCCCCCACATGAACACACACACACATAGAGCCCCCACATGAACACACACACACAGAGCCCCCACATGAACACACACACACACATAGAGCCCCCACATGAACACACACACACATAGAGCCCCCACATGAACACACACACACATAGAGCCCCCACATGAACACACACACACATAGAGCCCCCACATGAACACACACACACAGAGCCCCCACATGAACACACACACACACATAGAGCCCCCACATGAACACACACACACATAGAGCCTCCACATGAACACACACACACATAGAGCCCCCACATGAACACACACACGTAGAGCCCCCACATGAACACACACACATAGAGCCCCCACATGAACACACACACACACACATAGAGCCCCCACATGAACACACACACACATAGAGCCTCCACATGAACACACACACACATAGAGCCCCCACATGAACACACACACACACACACATAGAGCCCCCACATGAACACACACAGAGCCCCCACATGAACACACACACACACACATAGAGCCCCCACATGAACACACACACACACATAGAGCCCCCACATGAACACACACACATAGAGCCCCCACATGAACACACACACACACACATAGAGCCTCCACATGAACACACATAGAGCCCCCACATGAACACACACACATAGAGCCCCCACATGAACACACACACACACATAGAGCCTCCACATGAACACACATAGAGCCCCCACATGAACACACACACATAGAGCCCCCACATGAACACACACACACATAGAGCCCCCACATGAACACACACACATAGAGCCCCCACATGAACACACACACACATAGAGCCCCCACATGAACACACACACACACATAGAGCCCCCACATGAACACACACATAGAGCCCCCACCTGAACACACACATAGAGCCCCCACCTGAACACACACACACAGAGCCCCCACATGAACACACACACACAGAGCCCCCACATGAACACACACATAAAGCCCCCACATGAACACACACACACATAGAGCCCCCACATGAACACACCCCCACATAGAGCCCCCACATGAACACACACACACATAGAGCCCCCACATGAACACACACACACACACATAGAGCCCCCACATGAACACACACACAGAGCCCCCACATGAACACACACACAGAGCCCCCACATGAACACACACACACACAGAGCCCCCACATGAACACACACACACATAGAGCCCCCACATGAACACACACACACACATAGAGCCCCCACATGGACACACACACCCACCCACCCACATAGAGCCCCCACATGGACACACACACACATAGAGCCCCCACATGAACACACACACACACAGAGCCCCCACATGAACACACACACACACATAGAGCCCCCACATGGACACACACACACATAGAGCCCCCACATGAACACACACACACACAGAGCCCCCACATGAACACACACACACAGAGCCCCCACATGAACACACACACACATAGAGCCCCCACATGAACACACACACACATAGAGCCCCCACATGAACACACACACACATAGAGCCCCCACATAAACACACACACATAGAGCCCCCACATGAACACACACACACACATAGAGCCCCCACATGAACACACACACACACATAGAGCCCCCACATGAACACACACACACACATAGAGCCCCCACCTGAACACACACACACATAGAGCCCCCACCTGAACACACACACAC
Source organism: Petromyzon marinus (assembly GCF_048934315.1). Taxonomy (NCBI): domain Eukaryota; kingdom Metazoa; phylum Chordata; class Hyperoartia; order Petromyzontiformes; family Petromyzontidae; genus Petromyzon; species Petromyzon marinus. Next base: position 22,470,755 of record NC_133683.1, on the reverse strand, counting down.
ATAGAGCCCCCACATGAACACACACACACACATAGAGCCCCCACATGAACACACACACATAGAGCCCCCACCTGAACACACACACCCACCCACATAGAGCCCCCACATGAACACACACATACCCCCACATAGAGCCCCCACATGAACACACACACACCCCCACATAGAGCCCCCACATGAACACACACACACACACATAGAGCCTCCACATGAACACACACACACATAGAGCCCCCACCTGAACACACACACACAGAGCCTCCACATGAACACACACACCCCCCACATAGAGCCCCGAGGAGAGGTCACGTGGCCGACAGGTTTTCACCCAGAAGCCTCTCATGGGACCAAGCTTCACGGTTTCCTGCGACCAGGGAACCGGGCGACCTACCCCGAGGCTAACTCGCACCGCGGCGCCGTGACCTGGGTTGTAGTCACGTGGTCACGGCGGGGCTGCTGAGCCACCGCGGATAGAGAACACCCACACTCGACACGGGCCAGCAGGCAGGTAGACGGTGGGGCAGAGTAACGAGCGATAGGGAAGACATGGGGCCCGCCTCTCCGTGTAGGACTGTGCGCCGGTTCAGAGGGGCACGAAGCGGACGTCGGCGAGAGCACCAATCCGATTATCAAAAGAGTGGGAAATCCGCGGCTCCTGATTGGACGAGAGGCCAGGGGACTGGCAGCGCGTCGCCTTTGATGCAGGGACATCAAAGGGGTGGACCAGGTAGTGAGGAGCAGGCGTGTTCTTCAAGGGGTCAAGATCGGAGGAGTGATCGCGCCAGCCACTGGATCGTCCGTGAGACGAGTCCCAGCGCAGCCAGGCCCCGTTCCCCACGAAGACGACGTGCAGCATCGCCCTTCCACGGCTTCCTGCACAGACGGAGTAGAACCATGAGCACGTGAGAGAGGTGGGGGTTAGCGTAAAGCCTCGGGGGATTCATTAGAATTAGACGAGGTGGGTCGGGTTTAGACCTGTCGGGAGACGGGTTAGTTTTACCCTACTGATTTCGGCTCTGGGTCACGTAATATTGACTCGCAGACGCGCCGGAAATAAACTCTAGAATAATATACCAACGCCGTGTGGTCTCCGCGGTGTTGAGGAGTCCCGTCAACATTGTGCCCTGTGTTTGCGCGCGAGTGCGTAGTTTACCCACGTGCTTACGCCCGCACGTGCGTGTTCACGCGGGTCTTAAGGCGCATGCCTGGTCATCCGTAGCGTGCTGCTGCCCTGGGAATGAACGTACAAGCCCTCCGATCGTTAATTCACTATTGCATGGGGCGGCAGCGTCGTGTGGTGTTGGTGGTGCTTCGCCCGCGCCAGTGCGTGGACGTGCAGGAGCAGCGGCGCTCACGGCACGCGCCGCGCGTGTAGCGCGTACAGATTAATTGGCGAGCGGGTATTCCGCAGCCGCAGCTTAATTAGTTGATTCCGAACGGCTGCGACGGTAAATAAAACAAGATTACGCAATTCAAGCGCGTGATGCTGCTGGCGGTGGTTGCCGCGTGTGTAGAGCTGCGCCGTGAGGTACCCGGGTACCCACGTGCATAATCATACAGCGGTTGTTGTGGTAGCGGTAGATGTGGTTATTGTGGTGGTGGGCATTGTGGTTGGTGGCACGGCTAGTGGTGCTCGTGCTGCGCCGCTGTCGCGCATCTTTACACGGCTATTCATAGCGCGAGTCGTAGCGGACGAGGGGAGCGACTTGCGGGCAGCTGCCGCGCTACCTTTAGCGCGTGCACGTGGTGGCCAAGAGGCGCGGGTGGCCGCGTGTGGCCGAGTGTGGGCAGCGGCGTGGCCGGGCACGCGTGTGCCAGGAGTCTTCTCCGAACATTTGGGGGGAATGCACGCGGGGAGTGTGTGTGAATGACCCGAGGTGGCCGAGAGCCAGCCAAGAGACGTGTCTCACAGGGGCTACGCGGAGGCAGCGAGGTCGAAGCTACGAACGGCAGCAACGAGGAGGGAGTAAGGGGGAGAGGAGTCGAGGGGGCAGCAGCCTCAACACAAACACACGGTGGCCAGAAAGGGGACAGCCAGATTATGTCCAGCCCATGCCACGCAGATAGGTAACACGATTAATTATAACGAGAACCAAAAAAAACTGGCACGGCGGGTGGTGTCGCGCAAGGCGGATTTGTGAATTCCAAGATATACTCGGGGAGACGGGACTACGGCTGTGCACTTTTCTCACGCCATCTCGGCTGGGATTTTTTTTGCCCCTTTAAATTACGGTAATTGGCCTTCCCGTGTTGTAACTAATTAATCCAATTGTGAGCTCGACGTGTAACCGGTTATTATAGCCACGCGTTTACGGATTTTGTTTATGCAGTTTATTCCGTTCACGTAATTAAGCTGATCGGCAAATTATGTAATTTTAATTCGCGGCTGCGCTGTGACTCGTGGTAAGGATATTTGTTGATGTGGTAATTGAACATGATTTTTAATTACAGAACGATTGCCTTGCTTAACGAGTGGCACGTGTTGAGTAAGTATGAGTTAAAACATGTTAAACTTTACTGGCTTTGGAGACAAGTACTCTGGAACGCATCATTAAAGCAAATTCTCATCGGAATCTAAATTGAAGGCTACCGGTTCAAAACAGGTCCCTGCAGGGTGGGCTGGTAGGACAAGTCTCTGCGCTGTCTATTGCTGATTTTACACCCAACAGCACGATATTTCACTTCGTTAAAGTATTTAAAGGGGACGGACGGATTAATCTATTGCAGGCTGGTACACTCGGTTTACAACTTCGTTCCTACCAGTATAAATCACCACTGAAGTTAGGCGTGGGATGAAATATAATTTGAGATGGCAGGATACATACGGTAGTACTATAATTTCTGCGCCACCGCTTTAGAATTAATGTAAACATTGTAAATCCCCAATATTTTTCTTTGCAAAACTCTCAAATGTAAAAGTGCAGCCCTGCAATTTCTCACACGCCACTGACGGTCCCTTTAAGGCAATGGTCTACTTTCCCTTTGACCAGACGTCTCGGAAGATGTGGAAGTACCCACACATTACCCCACCACACCAGACCTGTTGATTGATTAAAGGCAGGAGGCATTTAAGAAAATTGACGATTATTTCAACTGCAGTGCCAGGGAGACTGTACCGGCGACATTGGGATTGGTTGGGTTCGGTGTGCTAACCATTATACAGTGGCATTATCCCCTACTTGATATCAACACAGCTGTCCTGAACTAAACGAGTTTTATAATAAGAAAAGGCGTTTCACCATCATGAAATAATATACTATTTTGGGCATTTTGGGCAAACGTTTTCCAGCCGAATTTTTAGTAGGCAAACCCTGGACAAGTTTTGGCTTTACGAGTCTCATGATAATGGTGTAGCTCTCTAACCAACTTTGAGGTTGGCTCATTTTGCATAGAAGCATCTCCTTCACAAATACCACGGGGCCTGTTCAACACTGCACAAAACACGTTTTGCTGGGCAATGGCAGTGTATCCTTGACTGCCTACAATTCAGACTTTTTATGTGGACACAAACGTGTTGGTCATGGACATCTTTGTAACAGGAGCTAGCATTCAGATAATATCCGAGCCTCACCGTTAAGCCAGGTTGAATGTGTTCTTGTTGTACGCATTTAACTTAATAAAAATGTATAATTAAAGGAAACTTTCCATTGTCCCACACACAAATGTTTGCCACACGTTTATTACACAACATACCACAAATCCACAAATTATACAAAACTGGTCTTCACATGGAAACCAAATGTACTGGTGGTAAAAAAAAATAACATTACTTTATTTGAAGAAAATATTTACATTTCATAGTGTACATCGCTCCACGTTAAACACAAAAATAGACTTTTAAAGCCAACCTCAGAATATTAGTCGAGAAATTAGGGTTCATGAGCTACATTTCCTTCAGCTCGTTTTAGGAAATCAGTGTTTCATGCCTAGCTAAGAAATGTAGATATTCTTAGCTACTTTAAAATCAATCTGTTCCCTTGTATAATAAGTGTGTCATCCGATTGTCATAATTCAATGTTAAAATTCAACACACCTACAACAGGGATAAGTTTATCCACAAAACTACTTTAGACCATCAACAATTTACGCTCCCTTCTGTGACGCTGAAAGCAGGCATGTAATGATGCATCAAATCATTGATTCCCATTGCTCATAATACATACATTTATTTGTGCGTGTGTGAGAATCTATTACTTTTGATTCAAGTTACTAAACTACCCACAGCCTCCTGTAATCCAGGCAAGGTAGTTAGCATCTTGCCATCAAGGCTACATGACCCCTGCAGCCAATACATCTACAACAATAAAAAAAGTTATGTCATCATTTAGTGATGGGGGTGAATCATTACACGCGTGATGGACGGGGTGACAGTGGAAGAAGTGAACCCTGTAGAGGATTTGAACCCATGAGTAATTCCCACCAGCCAAAAACCACGCATAATGAACATGTTTGTGGTTTATTGTAACGGTTAGTTTCTACTTCTAACTTAAAAGCTAATCATATGCCTTATAACAATGTAAGTTGACGCCAGTACACAAGACAAAGACTCAACGTTTGTGAAAAACAAGAGTAATGCATAATTAGCCAGTAAGTTCAGTAGCCAGGAAAAAACTTTAAAAGCCATTACCCTTGACATAAGGAAAATAATGAAAAACAAAACAAATCTGAGAAAAAATGAAAATACAAATAATAAGGTGCATTTTTATGTTTTCCTGAAAAAAGCTTAAATCCAGTTTGTATCATGCTCTGCGAGTCATTTTATTTTTATGGGGGTGCTTATCTTAAAAATTATAATGGATGTGAAGCACATGCCTGAAAAATGTCATGGCTGGACCAGGAAAATGAGCTACCCCTAACCTAATCCTTTGAGTCCCCAATTCCATCTGCATTGATGGCAAACATTGCCTCTGATTCTGGGAGGCACGGAGAGTCATATATCTTGCATATTCGGGTCTCTCCACGTCCCTTGCGGAAGTACAACCTGCACGCACGGCAAAATAAGTGATACCAATTCAGCTTTACACAAATTGTGATGCCCAAGTTACTATATGAATAACAACTTAGCATATTCTAACTTCAGCCTGTTCGACATACTGTAATCGTTCAACCAAGTTTAGGAATTGCAATAGGCTATTAATTTTTAATATTCAACATGCACAACCACTCTACACTGGTAGAGGCAAAACAACTTTAACCAGATTTTATTTTTAATAGATATCAGAATATTTATCCAAAATAGTTATTTAAACGTTTGATAATAGAGATATTACTAAGTGGTATTACCACACTGAATATTGTATTTATTTTTACAAGTTACTGTGATGCCACAATCACACTGAGAATATTTATTTACAAAACCAAAGCGTTATTGAAAATGGTATTAACAAAATATGTTCCACTATTGAACACAATTATCATGGTAATAGGGCAATACAGTTAAAGACCCTTGCTCCAAGTCTGCCGTTTTCCTTCTGAAACTTGCCTCGTGGTAGACGAGTGAGCCATGATGTTTCCCCCGATGGGCTTTTTGGGATCAGCTGTAAACATTGCAGCTCCATCCACCTGAGCCACCACTTGATTGGTAATGACTACTGCCACACCAAACTAAGAGAGACAATACAAATACTTTTGTTATTTCTCCATTTCAGACAAATGAAGAAAACCTCCCGTTTCGGTCTTAAACTAGGAACGAATTATGCTGGAACTAGTAACGAATTGGCATGTTTTGTTTAGTGACAAACCTTACTACACTAAACCCTTGGTTTAACGGACCCCCATTCAACAGATCTCGGATTTAATAGACAAAATCTGCTGAATCTAAGTTTTGTCCGAAGATCAGACAACAACCGACTTTGCCCCATTACCGGACTAAGTCCGTCAAGGTCAATATTAGCTTCTTCCCCTTAATGAGTACAGTATTTATTACACTACACATTTTAATAGGTACAGTATTTATTACACTACACATTTTTTTTTGGTTTTAAATAAGTCAAAATAGGAGAAATAAGTGGAAAATCAGTTGTACAATACATTTACAGTACTTTGCTCTTTACAAATATTTTACTGTATTATTAATGTACAGGTATTATTACACTATAATTACCATGTTGATTTTTTATTTTGAAAGGCATTACAATATTTTATATTTATTATTGAACTATCAGTAAATAGTTCGCGTGTGGTAGGGTGTGATTTAGTGCTCAAATGTGTAATTTGGCCATTAACGGACAATCGGATCCTACGGACACCCCTTTCCCTCCTATTTGTCTGTTAAGCCGAGGGTTCACTGTAATTGGCTGTGTCGGGTGGCGGCGGGTTTAACGACACATTTATATTGACGCTATCTAACCCAAAAACCTCTATTATGGATATTGGTTGTGAAAGCCCACGTGTTATACAGTACTAAGATTCTTCAGCAGAGGACATTTCTTGTAAGCAAGTAGAAGTAGGCAATGGAATGGAGTTTGTAATAAGGCATCTAAATAAAGCCCTCAGCTACCTCATCTGCAAGACGCAGCAGCATGCGGAGGAAGCGCGCCAAGTGCATCTGCCGAGCGGCCAGCTCCCCGCGGCCCGAGTAGTCAGTGCGGTACAAGGCGGTGGCGCTGTCAACTATAAGCAGGGCATACCTACGGAAATAAAACACATGGTTTTGTTAGTGCTAGACAGTTAGGAACCATATCCATGGGTTTCCCCAGCACCAGTGTAAATATTGACAAAGGGTAGCAGTTATGTAATGATTGACCCACACCAGCAATTATAATTGTGTCAATTCAATGTCGCGATTCAATTGCAGAATTCTTTATTTTGTCTCTCATATATTTTCATCTTATTTTGTACTGTTTCTTAATACATTCTCACATGTTAGAATTGATGCAAGTATTGAGCATAATTGTTTCTAATCCATCGATGTTTTTACATGCCTACTCGCTAAACCGATACGCAATGGCATATATAGAAAACTTTCCCAAGTTGTGAACCACCTTCAAACTCAAACATTATTATAGACCCTGAGTAACCACGGCTTAATGTTAAGAGTGCAATAGAAATTTAATCAGCAACAGCGTCATACCTAGACTCGGCCATCATTGCAGATGCCTGGTACAGCAATTGAGTCTGGTGGTCCGAGTTGTACGCTCGTGCGTAAGCCACGTTGTCCAGAACATCGCTCCCAGAGAGACCAAATCTGCGCACACACAATTAATTGGCAGTGCATTCATATTTAAAAACTGTCATAATTAGCAAACATTGTTTTTGTAACGCTTGAAATTATCCTTCAGGTGTGGCAAATAGCAAATACAATATATACAGTCTACACATTCATTTGTTTGCTCACAATACAGAATTATCTAAATTATTTCCATTTATTATGTTTATTAGACTTTGTGCATGGTGTCATGCTGCTGCTTAATCTGCCCAAACTCTTGTTTTTCTTTCATCTAATTTCTTCCTTTCTGCATTTTCTGAAATGTTTATTTTAAGATGCTTTAGGGTCAACACTACGTAACTTTAAATTGCATGTCACCAAATCACTCCAATGTGCCCAATCTCATCAGATCTCACCAGATCTAGAAGGCTTAGTTGGATATTGCATGACTGTGGAAACCATACTTAACCACTGTTATAGGGTGATGCAGGGCTACATCGTGGGCAATAAGGGCAGTGCAGAAATATCCGTTTGTTGCATTGTCCTTCTATATTAACAGGTCTATGCTACCCACCTTCACCAACCCGCACTGACCAACAAGGTGTTGTATCGTCAAGATAGCCTCCATCACCAGCACGGTGTGGGGAGGCGCTCATCCAGTCGTGGATTAACAAAGTGCTGTCTGTACACTTGCATCATTTCAAATTATTATTCATAATTTTTACGTGTTATATTTTTCTAAGCACACTCTCTAAAATACCCAGAGATTACCAACCAGTAAAGTGACCACAAAGTGAATGTATATTTAAACAAAGAAACACATAAGCACACAAACATACGTTTGTGCGCATTTTGGCATTGGAATGCAAAATGGCAATAATGTGCTTGGAGACCAAAAACATCACTTTGGGGTAAAAAAGTGCCAATAAAGAGTCCCATGGCGTGAGTGTAAGCAGCAAAAGTTAAATTGCACCAAGAGCAAGGAGCCTGCAGTCTGGAGGCTTCGATAATAATAGGGTCAACCCCCACTTTTGCAACGTACGAGCTGTGGGTACACACGCGAGTGAAAATAAAAGGAAATTCGTGCTCTTTCCCCTTTTACTGTTTCTATACAACATAACTTTCCTAAGGGTATAATGACTTATAACCCTTTATAGTTTCACATAAAAAATAGAAACCATTGTTTATATATTTTCAATGTGCATTTAATGTTGGACAGCACATGAACAACACTACCCTAAACTCAATACAATTTATAGATGTTGAGAATTAACTCTTTCACCAATTAAAATGTCCATAACTTTTAATCAGCATTTCTTTTAAGGTAAGGGTCCAACCCCGCTATTGTTTGCTAACAGCACTGCTGGCAGAAAGGCTTCCCAGAGAGGGAGCTCTATATAGCCCCTCTAGAGGGTATGTTTGGCAAACTCTTTCCTGATGGCCAGACATCCTGAAAGAGTAGGGATTACTCACAATGTACCTCACCGCACATGGCCAACTGTTGTGTAGCCATTTATACTGCTGGGTGGACAGAAGATGGGGATTTAAAAAAAACTGGCACCATTGTTTAAGTCGGAAATCCAATTGCGCTAACCACGATGGAAGTTATAAAAACTGCCATCTTTACATTTATTTTTATTTATTGTTACTACTACAGATGTTTAAAATTAAAATTTAATGCACTACATAATTCGATTTTTTTTCAGTTTCTGTTCAATCTGCTGAGAAAACAACTAAGGAGGTGCCCAGCAGGCTGAAAAACACCATTATTTACACTCTCAATCAGATCACAACAACCAAATTCATCCTTGCTCAGCACCAGACCTTTCAGCGACTGCGAGCAAGCGTTCTGGACGGAATGTGCCTTCTGTGTCCACGTACATGGCCTTTCCCTCTCCACCACCCCGGTCAATTGGAAGCTGTTAAAAGGAAGTCAATGAATGCAGAGAGAGAGGAAATGAATAATGTGATTAAAATCATTACTTGAATACAAATGTCAGCATATTCAAGCTCATGTTTATTTTTAATAAGCGCCAATAAGCAACGTCTTTTTCCAAGCCCCTCATGACTACTGTGCTTTGTAGTAAATGCAAATTATGTTCTACAAAGAGTTGCAGACAAGTTTAATAACTGGACACACCATACTTCTTGGCAGAATAAAGTACACAAATGTAATAAATGTGAACTCAGGAAAACTTTAGATAAAGGAATGAAATCCAACAAAATAAAAAGGCATATACTGCCATAATGCACAATAGAGTACTTTGGTACATAACTAAATATAGAGACTCTTTTAACACATATCACAACCCTTGATTAAATCTGGGTGGGCTACAAGTCCAGTCTGTTCATCAGTGTGAGTGAGTTCCAAGCTCCAATTTCCATCTCTGCACCCCCTTAATTATAAAGTAGTGTTAAACGGGAATATTATAAGTACACAATAAAATGTAATTAAGAATGTCCAATGTGATATTTGATGGCTATCGCAAATGGTACACACGTTGTATTAATGATTAAAAGATAAAGGTGATGATACAGCATTATTAAAGGCACCGATAATAATTATGATATAAGACAGCACCTGACAGGTCACGGCCAAGGTGTGGCAGAGCTGCGTCTTTCCTGTGCGAAACTCTCCAAACAGTTCCGTGATAGATCCAGTTTCAATTCCTCCTAATGAATAAACCAAACCGACAACCATAATTACGACAATTCATAAACGGATAATCAGCTAATCATACTTTAGACATCGAACATAGAAAGTCACTACAAGTGTACCCTTTCAGATGCAGTTCTGCAGCCATCTGCAAATCTTCAACTTCCGATATTAGGAAGCCACTGGAGCTATGCACTTTTAAATCTAAATTGAAAACTCATTTCTTTATCACTGCTTTATGTGTTTAGTTTGCTGTCCTTCACCAGCATCTCCGAATAGCACGGTTGTCTACGTAGTGCGAAAGAAGTTCAACATACATAGAAAACAACCAGTAAGAGGGAAAGTGAGATGCTAGTTGTGTATGCTCTTGTGTCTTGCCTTGAAGAAGTTTATCCAGCTCTTTGGATCCTGTGCTGATCTGAATGATCTCTGAGCGTCGCTGGTGAAACTCTGTGGCTGTTGTGAAGCCCATTGGCACGAGTTTAGCTGCCTCTGCCTGTTACAAAAAGTGGAGATATAGTTACAGTCGTGAAGAGTTAATTGATGAGATAAAACTGCAACATGAATGCTGATCCTGATTCAGGTTCTGTGCGGTGAAGAGTTACAATTTGTACAACTTTTAAAAAATACATTGTTTTCGACATTCCAACCTTATGATATTAAAGGAAACAAAACATACTGCAATAAAGATATTCACATTTGGCATTATAATAATTAAAATAATCTGCCATAACTCATAACAAAAAAATAAAACTAAATGAAAAACTTGATCTGGCTAAAGCAGAACGTCTGCCAAATTGATTATACAGGAACAAATGTGAGTGCAGAATTTATCTAAAAGATATTAAGCATAAGACAATTACAATAATGGTAGCCAATTATTTTCAATATTTGAAGCATTTGGTTGACTTCTTTGGGAGTGCAGGAAGAATTCTCAATTTTACATTTCAAACAGGCCGTCAAACAATGGAAAACAAAGTAGAATGGCCAGCAAAACAGTCGGTGGGGTGGCTAAGGCACAAACAGAATGACAAGAGCCAACAACGGTGAGAACAGCATGACCGTAGAAAGTGTTTACATGTGCATTTTACTATGGGTTGGAAATAAGCAATAAGCAAGGCGAAACCTTGTACACGGTTTATGGAAATGCGATGCAAAAGCATTGCATCGTGTAGCTGGAATAACAAGTGCAAGTAGATTTTCTGCAGCCAGGGCAACACAAACAACAAACAGCATTACTTTGAAGGTAATGTAATTTAAGAGCTATACAACCGCATTGTGAAGTGATTTTACTTGGCCAAGCACTGTATAATTTAAGTTAAACACGATTTTGCAAACCTTATAAAGGCATGTTCCCATACCAGCATTGTTCGCTCCTAGCCAACTACCATGAGGATTTTTTCATGTTATGACAATTTCAAACTCTCATCAGTGCATACTTGCCACCAATGTGTTCACTAAATCAGAATTAACATGGGGGTGGATTTACAGGCATATGCTAAATGTAACCTCATTCGAACCACTCTCAGGTCACATATTTGCACCTCTTCACCTTGGCCTATGCCGCCAAGTCTCACCGCGTGGTAACAGATCACGTCCACCACAAACGACAGCATTGTTAAAGTGCGGTGATCGCCCATGATTACCATTCCTGTATAGCTCAATCTCATGGAGCTTTAACAGCACCAGACCAAACAATCCCACTGCGTTGCAAGATAGCAGAACAGAGTGTGCTTTAATTCAACATCTGCCTGTAAATGTATTATCATGGACTTAAAAACAATTCCAAATTTCTACATTAATTTAGAGTACTGTATGAAAATTACTTTTGTTTGCATGTTTACTCACAATGAAATAAAATTCAACAAAATGTAAAAAATGCAGACTAATAAATTCGTTTCTGCGTTCAAAAAGCTCTATGGGATCGGAGATGAAAAGACAAGGATGAAGGCAAGAGTTGTATCCGTCTCAGACAAGCTGAAATGAAATCGACTCAGACGACAAGGATATGTCAGAAGAAAATAGGAATTCGAGATCGGAAGAACGGTTATAGACGTGGCAGCACCAGGGTGTTAACCGAGAGGCTGGCAGTTACCAACTCCTAAAAGCAAAAAGTTGCCAAATTAACCTCACAAAGTTGCTAGATGTTGCCAGATTGACCTCAAGTCGTCAAAATAACACTAGACAATTTACCTAGAATTAAACATAGTAAACTGTTAAAGGATCCTTAATACATGTAGATGTAGGAGTAATTCCATCTATCTTTGGAATTGCACCAATATATCTGCAGGTCCTCATCTCAGAAAGTCGCTCATTTTGTCATGCATTGCTTTGAAAAAAAAAACAAGGAAACTGAAACAATATCTAGTGACCATATTGCAAAGTTTACAATACTGGAGGCAGGCCTTTGAAAATAATTGGTAAGAGGTAGTGAACCAGGACATGAAGGGCAGTGGAGTGAATGTGGAGATGGCCCAGGATAGGAATGAGTGAAGAAAAGGAACAGGAAGGCAGATCCCACACGAGTGAGACAAAAAATCCTGGAATGATTCAGTTGAAAACCCAAACCATTTGCGAAAGATGCACGGGATTGAAAACAAGGTAATGAATGACGATCTAAAACAACACTAAATATACTCATGGCTCACAAACCGACAGTAATTTCCTTTCAAACATGTTATTAGGTTGGATGTCTTTGTATTGACGGGCTAGATGTCCTTCTCGCTCAGTCACCGATGCTGCGACATACTAGGCAAGCCACCGATGCTGCGACATACTAAGCTCGTGCATTGACATGCTAATCTCGCAGAATACAATAGCCACTTCCACAGCCTCAGAGAGACCATCTCTAGCCCCGCCCTTTTACCCTGAGGCTGCACCCATCTCAGGCCTATACAAGACCTTGTTTCAGTAGCTTTCTCTCTCTCACCTGAAGACGGTCGCTTGTGTTGCGATCGAAACGTCGCGATCTATAAATTTTCTATCTACGTGACTTTACCGAAAGAACCAAAGAGTATGTGGGGGTGTGATAAATAATGCATTTGAAAATTTTTAAAAAGCTATTGAGACACAGGGCCCGATAAACTTGGGCTGTCCATTTTCTATTAACTCACCAATATCTTGTCAGCCTTCGCCTCACTGATGCCCTTTATGTTGAGCAGTTCTTTCTTTGGGGCGTATGCCACAGCCTCCACAGTATGGAAGCCAGCCTCCTCCAGTTTCTTCACATCGTTGGCACTCACACCACATTGCTGCAAAGGAAAGTCACAAATACTCCCTTTTTGAATACACACTTATAACAACTATACAATAATGTCAAGTAAAGTTAAACAGATGGTAAATTAGTGGAATTTAAGTATCCACCATTTACAAAACTGTACTTTGCTGGAGCATTTATAACGTGTTGCAAATTATTTGAAAGTTGGGCAATTAAATTTTAGGAGCTAGTTAAATTACTGATATATCAAACGCACGCATACATAGCATTCAAAGCAATTAGATAAATGTAGCAACTCAGAGGCTGGTTGTGTATAGCATCGTAAATGATTATTCCCCATATACTGTTTTAAATATAAAAATTGCGGAAAATTCCTCTGTTTTATAACCGGACGAAGGTATATTAGTCAATAAATATCAACATTCCTGCATGCATTTGACATGTGAAAAGCGTAATCAATTATATATTACTAACGGGAAGTACCCGGCATTGCCCAGGGGAAAATATATATTTCCAAACTTCTCTTTAAAACATAATATATACATACACAAGTACTAAGCCATTGTGAAAGCCCAGCGTTCCGTTTGTCTGTCCATTTGTCCATCAACAAAATTATAAGAGGCTTGAAGAAGTCCCCAATCAAAAGTAATAGAAAGTGGCGGGTAAATTAGTTGATCTAAAAGGTTTCCGAAAATTGTCGACCTCCCCCCCCCCCCCCAAAATTTTTTTTACCCCCCCCCCCCGTAGGCATATATACCTACACACCCTACATACAATAGTGAGTAGTATCTAGTGACTCTATAGTAGTATCTGGCTCTACAGTAGTTTCTACTGACTGTATAGTAGTATCTACTAACTCTATAGTAGTATCTACTGACTCGATAGCAGTATCTACTATCACTACTGTAGTATGTACTGGCTGTAGTAGTAGCTACTATCACTACAGTAGTATGTACTGCCTGTAGTAGTAGCTATACTGACTCTATGGCAGTGTCTACTGGCTGTAGTAGTAGCTATACTCGCTCTATAATAGTACTAACTTGACTTAAAGCTTTCGTGACTGCAGGAATTCATATTCTTGGGTCTTTCGGTAAAGTCATGTAGATAGGTTCAAAGAAAATAATGTTATTTTTGTTATTTTCTTTGAACCTATCTACGTGACTTTACCGAAATACCCAAGAACATAGTACTAACTTCACAGAGTGTAGTGGTGAGGCCTAGTACCGTGCAGAGCCCCCCGCCTCGCCGACGTTGCCCAGCTGGCCGAGGTTGCCCAGCTGGCCGAGGTGGCACCTTTGCAGGCTGGGGCTGGGCTGCTACCCCCGCCCGCTCTACAATAATATTATCTAAAGACTATAATAGTCGTATCTACCGACCCTATAGTAGTAAGTGCACACGTTGGAGAGAAGAGGACATCACACTGTGAAGAATTTACCTCAGCGTTGTGTATTTTTTAGCTGCATTTTAACGGAATGAGAATTCCCCCCTCGCCCCACCGTTCGCGTGTGTGCGTTGCTAGGGAAACCACCGGTTGGGGCGAATAGCGGCGATGGCGGGAAAAATCTGAACCCTGTCTGGGCCTCCTCGAGGTCGACTCAGCCTGAAGATGCCGACACGGGGCTGTGTGAGGGAAATGTGAGCATGAGGAAGACGACGTTTTTGCCACCCAATGTTGTGCAAGTTTGTTGCGGTTGCACCCGATTCAAGAGCCGAATGGCTCACAGGGCTATACCTAATAAATTAACTGAACCACCAGGAAAGAGCCTGCTTTCTCGCGCATGCACAGATGCGTGCTCTGGCGCCACCCTGTGCTTAAAGAAGGGAATACATTTTGATTTAACTACAGTGTATTCTTGGTTCTTTCGGTAAAGTCACGTAGAAGGGAAACAATAAAAGAATAAAAAAAATAAAACAATAAAATTCTCACGACGTTTCGACTGCAACACAAGCAATCATCATCAGGTGTGAAAACCACAGCAAGAAAAAATTCTCACGACAATGATGGTTAAAGATTAAATCAAGTCAAAATGTTTAATATTGTTACCTCAAGTCTTGAAGCAGGTTGAGGCCCAAAAGACTCCTCCTCAACTTCACTCACTTCGTGTTGAATTTGCATGGCCATTTCTGACCTGCGCAACAAAAACAGATACAATTCGGATCTACATAGCATCTAAATGACACCGTAGCTCTAGATGGTGCAACAAAATGCGGGCTTATTTATTGTATGGAGAGCCAGTCAATCATAGGCAGAGGGAAAAGATTTACGCCTTGAGCCGGAATTTGAGAAAGGGTATGGAGTCAACAACACAGATGACTGGGGGGAGCTCCGGACTGTGAAGGTAGCAGAAGATAGTCACAATCCAAGACAAACTGCTTGTGTACAATTTTCAAATAAGAGCTATTCGTTGTTTAGGTTGCATATTCACTCAATGTCCTTTTAAGATGGGACATATTAAACAAAACAGTAACATTGAAGGGTTATTGTATACGTTTTTAATGTTATGCATTACTGTGCTTTAAAGTAGGTATACTTGTGATGAATCCAACACAATGTAATGTTACATAATTAACATATCAAGGATTTAATGTGGAATAATTGATCGACAATCACAGCACATCTGTACAGTAATGCCATGTAGTTACAAAATCGAGCCCAGGCTTTTGAGGTAGGAGTTTGTGGACCACATGAAGAACAGCATGTGCTTCAGACCCACAATCGTTATTTATCCTGGTTAAATCCGATGAGCTACGCCGCTCTTTTGCACAGATACCCAGTAGGGGGCGGGTGAGAAAGTTCAAATTAACAATACAAACAGCAATAGGAGTTCAAAGTATAGGAAAGGTCAACTTGGGCAAGAAGGCAAAACAGAAAAAAACAGTTCCGGACCACACCAAAACAACACACAGTCGCTCAATAAAATTCCATTATTAAAACTTAACTATTGATACACGGGTACGGATTAAAGTTACCCTTGGCCAACATATATAACCTCTTGTTGTAGCAGCTCTCTCGCTGTGTTCTTCCTGGTTCAGCAGTTCTACTGCTGGATTATTTGTTCCGCCTGAGGACGATCGCTTGTGTTGCGATCGAAACGTCATGATATATTAATTTGTATTTTTCTACCTACGTGACTTTACCGAAAGAACCAAAGAGTATGGATTCCTGCAGTCACGAAAGCTTCAAATCAAGATCCAGGACTAGTCTTCTGCTTCAGGAAGACCCACCAGCTGTGGCAAGGAACGGCATCACAGCACATGTTTCAGACCTGCACGTATTGTTAAGTGACCTCCTCGTATCTAGCCAGGTTAAACAAGTACAGCAATGCAATCTGGACTCAATCTCTTCGGAGCTTTGGGTGTTTGTCCTCGTGTAAGTGTATTCTTATGAATGGAATTGGCCAAATAATCCCATACAGAACCCTGCTGAATTTCGATTTAAAGCTTTCGTGACTGCAGGGATTCATCTTCTTGGTTCATTCGGTAAAGTCACGTAGAAGGGAAATAATAAAAATAAACCATAATATAATACAAGTCCCACGTTTCGGCCACAACGGCTGTTTGCGTTGTGGCCGAAACTTCGTGAGAATTGTATTATATTATGTTTTATTTTTATTATTTCCCTTCTACGTGACTTTACCGAAAGAACCAAGAATAAGAACCCTCCTGAATAAGAGCCTCCGAGACTCCCGTGAGTATTTCCGAGACGAATTATCAACAAGGTGGTAATTTCCACCTTATTTTAATCGAAAACCCCATTCGGCTGTGGCTACATTGGCGACGAACATGTTGAAAGGGCATTAACATCATTCAACCTACATAAGTTGTCTGACGATATTAAGTTAAACGCGTGTGGACTGTAGATCCGTTCAGACGAGCAACGGGGAGCATCGCGAACCGCCAGTGGTTGAACATTCCACATTCCAGTGAGAATTCGATGCAAATCTCCAACAGCAACTCGCAACAAAAGCCATACACACACACACTGCGTACTTTCAATTAAAGAACGCTACGATAAAATTTCGATTTAAAGCTTTCGTGACTGCAAGGATTCATCTTCTTTGGTTCTTTCTCAGCGTGGCTTTCTCACTCCAGCGCTGTCCTCCAGACAGTCTCGTCCCCTTCACCTGATGAAGGCCGCTTGTGTTGTGGCCGAAACGTCGTGAGAAAATTATTGTTATTTTATTTTATCAATTTATTATTTTATTCTCATTCTACGTGACTTTACCGAAAGAACCAAAGAAACTATACGATAATTATTCGTGAGGTAATTTCGTTGATTTCAACTTTAGACGAAAGCCCGAGGCCGCAGGCCGCAAGTGCGAACCACAAAAGTATCCCCTGTGCGATCAGTTAATGCTGGAATGTTACAATGCACCTGGAGAGATGTTAGCAACAGCCGTTCACGTTCGTGAGTAATAAACTTGCCCGGGGTGCGTCTTCTTCAAGTTGTTGTGTGTTCCGCCGCAAACGAAATCGGAACAAACAGCGGTGTTTGAGAAGCGCGCCAAAAACTCCTAATCGATTCCACAACTGCCGTTTCTGAGATTCGATTCATGTTTTGTTATTACGGTGGACGTAGAATCGATAACCTTGTCTGCGGTTTGCTTAATCGATTCCCCCCGCGCGCGATGACGCGAACGAATCGATTTTATTAGTCGATGTCCATGAATCGTTAGAAGCGCGATTCGGTTATGCAGAATGACTCGATTGTACTGGCAGTGAGTCACATTATTGATGAGTATGGCTTAAACCATCGCTTACCTGAATCACTATTAGTCAGTAATCATCACACGTGTATTCCAGTCGTCCCTTCGTATTCTCCGATTGTTAAGTGAACGTGCACGTGCACAGTGTTGCTGTCTTGCGTCCGACTTGACAGCCGTCTGTAAAAAAGCTCTTTTTCAAACATTTCCTTAAATTCATAACCATTGGATGTTGTTGACGGTTCACACAAACTTGAGGTGGCTACTATTGATGTAATGACACGATTTCATCAAAAAACCACAGCAACATTCCATTCATGTTTGGAAAATACAATTTGAGAAACAATGGCATGTATGAGACGCATCAATTTAAATCTATGCATCGTGACGTCTAATTGCATTTTACAAGCCTTAAAATGTGCTTTAACATTGCATAAACTGCAGTCAAACACGTCGTGCTTGTGTCTATTTGAAATCAAACCCACGCAGCATGCACACATTGCATCAGGTTTATTGCGATTAGAACACTGCAAATGCATTACAGCTTTGGTGTCCCTTGCATACCACATACATTGATAACAATATCCTGTGTACCGAGTCACCAGATTGTTCCCCATACGTAAAGGTAATGCACTGCAAGTGGATACACGATAATGAACTTGATTACTTAAATGTCGGCGCTTAAATGCGTGCCCGAATATTAAACCTGGTACAGCATTAGAAATCTTTAAAGTAATACGGGAAAAAGCGATTAGGGCTTTGGCGTTGAGAGGTGTAACTTTGTTGTGAAATTCCTCGTATGCTTTCATTTTGTTGACTCGCACCATACCAAACGTAACGCGAGGCCACAGCACCACCTTGTATTTAGAGTGAGATATCAGGTGTGATTTATATTAATGGGCTATTTCAAACCGGAGATCTACGTGATGTTTAAATGATCGTCCACTAACATGTGAATCACACCCATCAAATACACATAACTGAGAAACTGCACATCATTTTTGACTAGCAGTTCAAAATGTATGAACCAACTTGTAGGCGCGTTTAGATTCTACATACTTCTTAGGATAAATACGCTCCCAATTTTCACTTGAAAATAAAGCCTAGATACATTTCTGATTAAATCAATGCTTTATTTCAGATGTACAGTATCTGAAAAGTGCCATCACAGGAAGTAACTGCACTTAATTGTGGTCACTTACACGATTTTCTCACTAAAAGTGCAGTCGCATATCATTTTGACGTGGCGTAATTTTCAGTTAAATTATAAAATGTGTTCACATTTTAATTTTCATGAAAATTCCCCAACAATCTGAAATCGGGCATAAAAAATGGTATCTGAAAAAAGAAAATTAAAAACTCATCTATAATCCATTTCTCACTGCAAATATTTTTTTCACTCGGTGCTAACATCCCTGAGACAGTGATGAAAATTCTACATTTCTAAGGCTGGTCAGTTGACCCAGAGAGAAAACCACAAAGTGGTACCGCATTATCAACTCGGAGGCACAGAGGACTGAATCAACTCCCAATTTAGATTTTGAGTTGCAATCTTCCGAATACATGCTGTCGGCAGACTTCCGCCAGGCTGCCAGGTTTACTCTCGGTCGTAGGATATGTGTTTGGTCATGCAAGAATTAACTTGAACATGGCAGAAATGCTTTTTTTTAAATTATATTTCAAAATGCAGATGATTTAAATTGCTTTTTTATCATTAACTAGCTGTACTACCCAGCTTCGCCCGGGACTTGGATTCACCACACCCGGTCGCCTTTGTCCCCCGAGTGGCGATGTTGACACACCACAGCAGTTACTGTTTTGAGGCTGAGTCGACCTAGGGGAGGCCCAGGACCAGTTAAAATAATCGTCACCGGTGGTGGCCATGAGCGGGAATCGAACTCGGGTCGCCGGGTTCGTAGCGCGGCGCGCTAACCGCTACACCACAATGCACTACGCTTCCACATGCGAGGGCCACGTGACAGATTTGATGTCACAGCTCACTTGCCGTGCAAAAAAATTAATGCATTATTGAGCTCCCCCCCTAAAAAAAGTGTATTTTTATAATTTTTGCATGGTGTAGTCTGGAAAGTACCCACATGGCAAATTTCCAGTTTCTTGCATGTCGGGAAGTACACTAAACATTTTGAACAGACACATTCACAACTTTGCCTTTTAAATATATGGAGATATTCTGAACTAAGTTTAGTTTGTCTTATCTGAAAAGCACAATGATGCTTTAAAAAAAAAAAACTTGCCCAGTATAAGATTCGTTACAAAACTTTTGAAACTTTTCACGAATACAATTATTGCAGAAAGTTGGCAGATTTGTGCTTCAGAGTATAGTGACACACATAAATATACATGTGACAGGACAAGTGTATTTAATTCAAAACCATTATTATGCATTTAACAATATATTTTGACACCAAACAACTGACTAGTCAATAAGTCCGAAATCAACACTATGGAGCTTTCCAAACCCAATCAAGTTGTAGTACAGCCTGGACGAACTACTAAATTACATTCATATTGGTCGAAATATTGTAATTTTGATGTTGCGTATTGATAGCGTAACAAATCTGGAGTTGACGTTATCCGTGGAGTGGTTTTTTATGATGCATTTTCTCCTT
Source organism: Petromyzon marinus (assembly GCF_048934315.1). Lineage (NCBI taxonomy): Eukaryota > Metazoa > Chordata > Hyperoartia > Petromyzontiformes > Petromyzontidae > Petromyzon > Petromyzon marinus. Next base: position 22,450,402 of record NC_133683.1, on the reverse strand, counting down.
GACACAAAACACTTTCATACAAGAGTTATGTTTACATGTTCTCGTGTGGCATTACACATTGTCAGAATTCACATTATAAATGTCCGATGAAATGGCATAGTTTTCCATTTGAAGACAGATTTGTATACAAAGCCACATCATGTGGGTCTTGATGTTGTTTTGGATCTTGGAGACTTCATTCATTTGAACATAGCGTTGTAGGCACGGCCGATGATGAGGCGTCTGACCTCGCTGGTCCCTGCTCCGATCTCGTAGAGCTTGGAATCCCGTAGAAAACGGGCCATTGGGTAGTCATTGATGTAACCGTTTCCACCTAAGTGAAAATGACAAATCAGTAATGATTAATTGATAAGCAGTGCTTCGTCAGGAATGCAGGAATAACGAACTGTAATATATTGAAGTTGACAATCCAGCATGAAATAGATTTGTGAATGATGTACCATGCAGTAATAAAGAAAATATATAGCAAATGACTATTTCCTAGGGTTGTGATAGTGTGCACTTGTGCAAAGAGGTGCAATAACAATAAGGAAAATTTTATGAGACTGGGTTAGATCGCGTAAATATGTCGTTAAAACTCGCCACCACACGACATGGCAAGGGTTGTCACGTAAACAAAACATTCCAATTCGTCACTAGTACAGCACACCGGTGTGTTGGAGAGCCAAGCCACAACATTTACAAACTAAAAATGCAATTTTTAACTGACTGAGTACGACGTTTCGCCAGTACTGGCCAGTACTGGCGAAATGTCGTACTTAGTTGGTAAATGTTGTGGCTTGGCTCTCTCCAACACACATTGGGATTCTTGATGTGAAGCTTTCGTGACTGCAGGAATCCATACTCTTTGGTTCTTTCGGTAAAGTCACTTAGGTATTTTATTTTATTTTATACTTACTTGACTTTACCGAAAGAACCAAAGAGTACACATTGGCATGTTCTGTTTACGTGACAACCCTTACTAGTTGGCTGTGTCGGGTGGTGGCGGGTTTTCACGACACATTTATATATTTATGCGATCTAACCCAAAATCCTCTATTATGGATTTTATGAGATTGTTTAATATAAGTAAAAGTGAATCCCAAAACTTACCAAGGCACTGGATTCCATCAAGAGCCACTTGAGTAGCATTTTCAGCAGCATAGAGAATCACTCCTGCACAGTCCTATTTTAAAAGCATGCATTTCACATCATCAAATGCTGAAAATGTAGTTAACAACTGCCGTACAACATACCAGTAGATCATACAAACTATAACATAAACAATGGGATACTATCCTGCAACACAATGATAAAATGACTTATTCCTTTAGTGCAGTGGTTCTCGACTTTCCCGAATTCCCGATCCACCATCAACACTTAAAAATATATTGCCAACCCCCCATACAGTTAAAAATTGCATTTGCATTAGAACCCAGGACACTTTACAATACAAACTTTGACAACTTTAAAAAACCATTGTCCAATTAATCCATCTCAGGAGAAGCTAATGCAAACAAATATTTGTAATACTAAAATGGAAGAATTAAATTGTTGCTGCATTCCTGAAAAGCCTTGTACAGTTCCAAAAGTAGGAAGCATCAATTATTTCTAGGAACCACCAAAGGTTGAGGATGCACTGATGTCTGGCAGAAGATCTCTGGCTTCGATCTTTCGCAAATATTCTGGACAACCCAACCACATCCTCACAAGCCATGGCAGATGCAGTTACTTTATACACAAATGTAGAATTAAAAACTATCCAGTGTGCAACTGTGGTCACCCAGATCAGACCATGGAACATTTAAAGACACAATGCCCGATTAAGAAATTCGCGAGTATCACAGCAATACACTCCACTACTTCTGACGCAATAATCTGGCTCAATCACCGCAATGTAAGAATTATATTTGTTGCTCTACATCAGGCATGTGAAGAAGTGCTCTGGATATAAAAGCATTGGCGCAAAGGGACAGGGTGTGTGGTGAACTCGCCATGCTGTTGGAGTGCTTTCGGTCACAGGCACGGGCCACGTTGTACACGTACGACCGGCATGCTGCCAGCCTGGTGTGCATGTCTGCCATCTTGCCTTGCATAAGCTGGGTAGAGGGAAAGGGAGAAAGGTAGGTGGTGGGTGTGTATATACTTCATAGAAGCACTTGCCACTCAACAATTAACCTACTATATTGTTACTGGCAGGAAGGCAGGAAGCCTGCAATGCAACACATCTCTTCCTCTTCACAATGACGCTTTTCAGCTCAGCGTCCTCCTCTTTTTAAAATATATCTGTGCATTAGAAGCAACATAATTACATATTGCGTTACATTTTGTTTGTTAATTCGTTTTCGACCAACTGCAGATTTTTTACATAATCTGAACTGTCAATTGCTCCCTAACTTGACCAGTCAGTTCAACACGTAGGCTTTCGCGACCAATATCATCCATAATCGAGGATTTTTGGGTTAGATCGCGTAAATATATAAATGTGTCGTTAAGCCCGCCACCACCCAACACAGCCAACTAGTAAGGGTTGTCACGTAAACAGAACGTGCCAATTCGTCACTAGTACAGCACACCGGTGTGTTGGAGAGCCAAGCAACAACATTTACAATCTGAGTACGACGTTTTGCCAGTAATTACAACTAGCTTCATCAGGTGACAACCACATTTGTGGAGAAGTCCACCTGTTTCGTTCCTTATATAGAGGCGTAGAAGTGTGGTCACCACACTTGTAATTACTGGCGAAACGTCGTACTCAGATTGTAAATGTTGTGGCTTGGCTCTCCAACACACCGGTGTGCTGTAATAGTGACGAATTGGCACGTTCTGTTTACAAGACAACCCTTACTAGTTGGCTGTGTCGGGTGGTGACGGGTTTAATGACACATTTATATATTTACGCGATCTAACCCAAAAAAACCTCTTATTAACCATTGTCCGTTCTTCATAAGCAACAGAAGGTGGGCCAATGTAGTCTACAAAACACAAGTAGATAAATCACATTCACATCATGTAGGCATTGACGATAAACAGCGAGTCATACAATATCGAAAAAAAGAGTACCTGAAAAGTGCCGATCTTCCGATTGAAAGCTTCCCTGATATGCATGTATGGGATGGCATTGTCCATCACTGCTTGCATTATGCTGTGGAATAATCACAAACAATAACAAAAACTGTAATGACATAATGTATATGACGTGAAGTCAAAATGTACTTGTTTCAAGTCCTTTACCGGATTTTAAGTACTGCTTAGATTGAAAGTGAGCATTACCCCAGTGGCCCTGCTGCAAGAACGAGTCTCTCAAAGTCCAGTCCGCTCATCAGCACATACACACCCTTGTTCAGGCTGCCCAGCACATTCTTTTCTGCAAGTGGCAATCACACAATGCAGTATGCAAATATAATAAAAGCAATAATTAATAATCACTTATATACCCAGGAAACCACGTCGAGTGATAGGATTATTTTCAGGAGGGTTCTGCATTGTAGGTGGTTATATTAATACATTTTCAGCCAAGTATAGGAGTGTGTATGCAACAGGGAAATAGTACAACCACTCCACGTGATAATACAAAATCACAGTCTAAAAGCACATTTCAGTTGGGTATATATATACACACACAAGACTACCTCAACATATTATTCTATCAGCTAGTGTGGGTGTGTGTGTTCACAACATGTTCTGACGTGAGTTTCCTAACAGCGGCACCGACCTATTGGTGGAATAAGTATATTAGATATTTCAGAATGTTGTCCTGGTTAGAGTCTGCAAGTATTTTTAGCAGGCATTTTAAAAAATTCATGGCGAGCCATCTTAGATTGAAAAATCAATAACAAGCAAAATTTAATAACTGATTAAAAAAAACTAATTTTTTTTTATAACTTATAGGATCTGTCCAAGAATGCTGCTTTGACCTAAGAGAAAAAAATAAAGCCTTCTAAAAAAAATATATACAAATCCATACCTGGCACCTTGCAGTCCTCAAAGATGAGCTCCGAGGTGCTGGAACCCCTCATGCCCATCTTGTCCAGTTTTTGTGCTGTGCTGAACCCTGGCGTGTTCTACAAAGCAAACATCCACAAACACCATCATCATTATCATCATTATCATCAGCAAAAATGTCTCAAACCTCTAGTTCTTTTCACTTGTATGTGTACACACATTATAGAACTGGTTGATGAACTAAGCATAAAAGGTTAAATTATGTTGAAATCGGTTTCCCGTCTCTTCACTACATACGCATTATGCAGGACCTTTCACCGCAATGCACAATACGTTCTGTACTTGTGTTGTCATTTCGAGAGAGGAGGTTTTGAAGTGGTGAGCCAGCATATGCAGTAATGTGGACAGGATGTAGAGATGGCCCCAGACAGGAATTAGTGAAGAAAATTAGACCCCACGAGTGGGAAAACTGCCAGGAATAATATTAACCTTCTCGACGATGAATGCCGTGATACCGTGTGATTCTGGTTTCACATTCAGGTCCGTCTTGGCGTACACGATGAGCACATCGGCATCCGGCCCGTTGGTGATCCAGAACTTGCTTCCGTTGAGCACGTAGCTGTCACCTTTCTTGTCTGCGCGCAGCTTCATGGCGACCACGTCCGAACCTGCGTTGGGCTCGCTCATTGCCAGCGCGCCGATATGCTCCCCGCTGATCAGCTGCAATCCGACGGAGGTTGCAAGCACCGTTATTGATAAACGTAACTCGCTACGGACGTTTTGGGAGGCTTATGGGCAACTCACCATCACAGGAATGCAGAATTTCTACTTGTGGTCATGACCACCAATGGAGAAAGGCACTGCTCAAGCACTAGCTTGACCTTTATATTTTTGGATGGTTAGACTGCCAGGAATGAGTGCACATGTGCGTTTATTGTTTCATATTGATACAAATATAGCCTGGAAATTAGCAGTGGCAGGGCTTTTGTGAAAGAAAAGTATTTAAATACAACTTTGGTGATGCAATTACATGCATCACAGCTTTTTGGTAAAACATTTTTTTACGTCTGAGCCATGATTTTGAATATCTGAACGTTTGGAATTAACCACCTGGATTATTTTTGAATGGTTAGCAGGTTAAAATAGCATGAACATTAAAGAATGTTTATTTTAACCTCTGGACACCTTTGATTATAAGGGCATGGAACGATGTATCAATTAATAAATTATAATACAGTCTTACTCAAACAAATCTTGCTTTAACTCATGCGTGCAAGACTTGATTATTAACGATTTCTGGAAATCGAACACTAATGTAGATTTCAGCTAAATGAACAAATAAGACTGAAAAAACAAGACAAAACACACGAGAGAAACGGTACAAAGGAGACATGGCAAACGAGAAAAAATACTTTTTAATTTAATTGAGGTATGTCACAGCATTTTCTGCCTGAGATGGCAAGAACATCAATCTAACGTACCTCGAATAAAGTTGAAAATGTGTATGTTTATTCGAAGGCACCTCCGAGTGGGCGGTCCTTTGTTGAAAGTAGTAGTATACATGTGACTGCTTTATTACTATTTAACACGTAGGCTTTCACGACCAATATCATCCATAATAGTTTATTTTTGGGTTAGATCGCGTAAATATATAATGACACATTTATATATTTACGCGATCTAACCCAAAAAAACCCCCCTCTATTATGCTTTATTACTATTTAATATTTAGAGTTACTGCTATGCGGTGGTCCGGGTGTGTTAGTGTGCTGCACCTTGGGAAGGTACTTTTTCTTCTGCTGCACGTTGCCATTGCGCACGAGCTGGTTGATGCACAGATTGGAGTGCGCCCCGTAGCTGAGCCCGACAGCGGCTGAGGCTCTGGAGATCTCCTCCATGCAGATTACGTGGTCCAGGTACCCACCGCCTGTGCCTCCATCCTCCACTGGGTGGAGGATAAGGACACAGGGAAAATGCAGAACATTGAAATGAGAGTGGAACTTTTATTTGTAACTATCAATGAATGGATGAGTCCTTTTATCACTGGTGAAGATCCATGGTAACAAAAGATGTTCAGCCTTGAAATTGCTTGTTCATGTAATTACGATCAGAAATGCCTCTGCTATAGAGAGCCCCTCTAGAGTGTAATTCGCCTACTCTTCCACCCTGGCCAGACGTATTGTAATTGATGGGAGTATGTACACGGTCCTTCCCAAATGCAACCTGCCAATTAACTAATTGTGGTGCACCCATTTCTGCTGCCGAGTTGACAGCAGCGGGGATTTAAAAAACCCACCCAATGTTTCAACTTTTAAACCAGGAGTTCGAACCGGTGGCCTCTGGATTGTCCAGTGTGCTAATCATTACACTATGGCAGCATTCCAGATCCAAAGAACCGTGAGTCTTTGATATCACCAAAACATACTTTTAAACTCTTAAAACTATTGCGGGGGGGGGGGGGGTAATGGGGGTACAGTGGTACGCATACTAGGCTATGATTTTGGTGACCGGAGTTCAATTTCTGGCCACAAATAACACCAATAGCAAATGACATCCAAATAGGTACAGGACCAGCTATCTTTACCAATCTGCACTGACCAGCATAGTGAGGTATGATGAAATAACCCCCCAGAGAGGGCTTGGAAATAACTTTATCCAGCAATGGAATGACAAAAGCTATACACATTTTTTTTTTTACCAAAAACAAACCTATTGTTGAGTTCACGATATTGAACAATATTGAAAAACAATTGTAAATAGATGGAGAAAAAAATCCAGTTAAGTTATTGTAAATTAGTTCACTGAAAAACTTAGAAACATGACTTTGGACAGTTAAAAATGTATATTTTATAGGTATAATGTTGAATTTTAGACGATGCTTAACATGCTTTTTTAATGTTAACTTGTGCAGAATTCTGTGTTTTATTGTTAATTAACTTTGTCACATGTAAGTAAAAGCTAATGGTGCTAAAGCACTTAAAATGGTTGGGCTGCTTTTGCAAGGCTGTATTTAAATGTTACGAGGAGGCCACTTCAGGGCATATATTACTAATAAGGAATGTAGACGCAAAGGGTACGAGTACAAAGTGCATCGGATAAGCTTGAACTTAACGAAACAACTCTTACAGAACATGAAGAATAGTAAATTCATGTTTAAAATGAGCACATATTAAATAAAACAATTTCGCTGACTGTTTTGTGACATGGATGAAGAACGACACACAGTAGTTACTTTAAAAGCAAGTCAATGACTTTGTTACAGCACATTATCTGACACCTGATATTGCACAGAAAACCTATAGCCCACAACAATGACTCAGCCAAAAGTACAGAAATTACACTGGTTACCTGGTGCTGTGATGCCTAACACTCCCAGATTCCCAAGCTTCTTCCAAAATTCCTGAAAATTACAAATGTGTACAATTATGTTTTACCTTACCCTTCACCATGTTCACATTATATAACATCTCAAAGGGCCATATTCCCACGGCCACAGGAAAGCAAGCTGGCTCGGTTTGTTCACAAGGACAGGTGGGGCTCAGCACAGATTTCTACAGCAGCAGCCTTACTTGGTCAAGCAAACACTAACCGCGCTGCGTGACTTGTGTTGTTATTGGACCACGTGAATACTTTTCGTAAAGAGGAGCTGCATGCTTCCTCCTGAGCATCTCTTAGATACATTCCAGGGTTGGTGTTTTTATTATTAAAGAAAAGGTGTAAAATTACAAAAATAAATTTTATCTGAAAATTGTGTAAACATAACTTAAGCGTATGTGTTTCTTGTTAAACTGTTTTGTAAAAAAATATTACCGTTTATAATATGTTAGAAGGGAGAAGGCCAAGATGGACAGAGCGAGAAGGGTCAAGTCCCCATGGAGCATAATCAGCTCTACAGTGTTCATGATGAGAAACGAGCCATGCTGGGACAAGATTGGAATGGCCCAGCATTGCTCAGGCCTGCTTCCTAATGGCCATGAGAACTCAGCACCGATTACTTTGCATAAAGTAACAATGCAGCCATTTAGATATTCGTCGTATCTTTCTTCATATGAAATGTTAACGTCTTTACAAAACGTGTGAATTAGAAATATGACTTCAGGAACTTATTTCATTAGCTATTCGCAATTAAAATTTACCTGGGTTAGTGCCAAGGTTAATGGGGTTTATAATAGGGTTACATTGGATAACATTAAGGCTTTAGAGGCAAAGGTCATTTAATTATAATATTTTAATAAGGCAAATAATAGCGATGAGAAATGTATTATTATGTGACTTTGTGCTTCTTACCCGAATCTGCTTAAACTCATTTGTTCGGTCAATCTCTTGTGCTATGGGCACCAGGTGTTCCTGACAGAACTTGTACATAGTTTGTCTCAGCTGTAACAGAGCACAATAAACAAACATTAACAGTGAATACGTTTCTAGAGAGAAATAACCAATTCGAGAATGCGGTTGTGACGAAGCTGTAGTTGTCGATGGGTAGTGGTGTTGAATGAGAATATCATCTAAATAATGGGATTATATATTTCTAAAGGCAAGGTAATATACTTATATAAAAAAATAAGAACTTTGAACATTTAAGTTAGATAGCTATGTCTAATTGATGCAAATCTGTATTGTGTTCCACAAGGTCTACGAATCTGAAATATTTTCGATAACCCAGTTCCTTGGGTACTTTTTGGGAAAAATGATGCTAAAGTCGACAGAAAACGGACAAAGCCCCACTAGCGGCTGCAAGTAATGCAAATACAGCACATATGCAACCCATTTGACACTTTTAGCATTTGCATGCAAATGAACTTAGCTCTGCGCAACGCTCATACGCACTCGGCAAAGGGTCAATTTAGTTCTCAAGGTTGGCCTCTCCAACCGTGACCACGTCACACGGACCCACGAGGTGGCGTGTCTTGTGTGGTCATCATCTCCATTGACACGGGAAGCGCGCGACTGTGAAGTGGGATGGAATTCGTCAGCGAGCGCCGACCAATCCCTGGGCTGGGTCGCACACCCACCCACTTCACACAAACGTCAGTAATTAAAACACACAGTACTGTACAGTGTATGTATGCTAAACGTGTAACCTTTACGTAATATTTTGCCAATCGTTAAAACATACGTGTCGAACGGCCATGGATTATATCGGTGAAAATTGTAACATTTGTAGGGTCAAACGAAGCGACAAATATGCCATAGAAACCGGCTCAAACTAAAATCTAGTACAGCTGCACAACATATTACCCACAGGATGGACTTTCATGGTCTGCTCTTAGTTCAGAATTGCATGTGTGTAGCGTATTATATCGAGTGTTATAACACTACAGTTATACTAGTTACACAATGGTAATAATGGTTCAGTGCTTGCTTTCTCCTGGTTCAAGTTCATGGTCATCATCATCAACCATGGTCAATCCACAAGCTTGTCAATTGTAATATAAGAGTCACAACTGTTGTTTAGGACAGAGTAATAGTCATAATAACAGTCGTGAATATGCCCGTGCGTGGCTGTACCTGGGCTCGTCACCTGCACAGCACAAGTTATAAACAGTATCACAATAATAGTTACAATGCATCTATTATTAGTTAATAGTTACAGCATCACAACCATAGTTATGAACTTCTTTCGCACCGTAGGTAGCCAACCGTGCTCATCAGAGTTGCGGGGGGGGGGGTTAAGGACAACAAACTAAACACAATGGCAGTAACTGTTCCTGAGCACCTCACCTACACACAGCATCATAATAATATATTATTATAATTATTATAATATTATATGATAATATTATATTATTATACAGGGGTCTGCAACCTGCGGGTCCGGAGCCGCATGCGGCTCTTTAAAGACAGCTTCGTGACGTTTTTCACCATGGGCTCTTGAAATAATGCGTTTTTCTTCCTGAGACCAAATTCGCAAAAAATGTCTCTGGTTGCAGACCCCTGGTTATCTATTATACCACCAGATACAATTGTTATTGCTATCCATGGTGAGGCCGTGATAGTGATTGGTGAGGGCGTGATGGCGATTGGTGATGGTGTGATGATGAGGGAGTGATGGTGATTGGTGAGGGATTGTGAGGGAGTGATGGTGATGGAGTGATGGTGAGGGAGTGATGGTGATGGAGTGACGGTAAGGGAGTGATGGTGAGGGAGTGATGGTGATGGTGAAGGAGTGACGGTGAGGGAGTGATGGTGAGGGAGTGACGGTGAGGGAGTGACGGTGAGGGAGTGATGGTGAGGGAGTGATGGTGAAGGGGTGACGGTGAGGGAGTGATGATGATGGAGTGACGGTAAGGGAGTGATGGTGAGGGAGTGATGGTGACGGTGAGGGAGTGACGGTAACGGAGTGACGTTGAGGGAGTGATGGTGAGGGAGTGACGGTGAAGGAGTGACGGTGAGGGAGTGACGGTGAGGGAGTGATGGTGAGGGAGTGACGGTGAGGGAGTGCCGGTGAGCCTCCAGCCCCGTGCCTGTATCTGCTCCTCGCTCAGCCCGTTGACGACGTCGTCCACGGGCACGGCGCTGCAGAGCGACCTCGGCCTCGCCGGGCCCAGCAGCACGGCGCGCCCCGCCACCAGGCGGCTCAGGGGCGCCCTCAGCACCGCAGCGAGAGCCATGGGCCCCAACCGCAACGAACAAAACCTCGTGAAGAACACCGACAAAAAACGACAACCAAGCCCGCAAAGCCACCACAGTCGTCGCCCCGAGTCGCAGTGTTCTCCTATATCGCCCCCTCAACACCCAATCCCATGAGCGACCCCTGTTAAGATTTCCCAGCTCGCATAGGCAAAGCAAAAGGGGGCGGTGGGGAGGGGGCGGCGTCTCCCCGCGCTGATTGCCCGCTTGTTGAGTGGCTTGCGGCAGCGTCAGCCAATGGGGCGCGAGCTCGATTGGTTGATGAGGGCGGGGAAGGGGGGGGTGTGTCGCTTCAAGCCAATTGCGAAACGGCAAGAGCGCCCCACCCCCTTTCCCCACGCGCGCGCATGTGCTGTATGGAATGTAATGTTGACTTAAAGCTTTCGTGACTGCAGGAATTCATATTATTTGGGTCTTTCGGTAAAGTCACGTAGATGGATTCAAAGGAAATAACAAAAGTATGGTAGCTTGCTATCCTTTTCCACCTCCATGGTGAATTTGATGGCTGGGTTTATGGAATTGATGTGGTTGAGGAATTGGTTCAGAGCTGGCAGGCCATGTGGCCAGATGACGAACGTGTCATCTACGTGCCTCTTCCACAAGGACGGGCGCAGAGTGGATGCCTGGATGGCATCTGTCTCAACATTTTCCATGAAAACATTGGCTACAACTGGAGATAAGGGAGAACCCATTGGGGTACCTTCAACTTGTTTGTAGAATGTTCCATTCCAGGTGAAGTAAGTGTTGGTGAGGCAGTGTCTCACCAGGGCCGCCGGTACATCAGCATTCAGTCCTCCTTGTGGGACCAAAGTCTTCAATGATTGTAATGGTGTCAGGCACAGGAACTTTGGTAAACAAAGAAACTACATCGAAACTAACGAGCAAATCACCTGGAGATAGTGAGATGTCCTTAATTAACTATACACAGTGAGCTAAGTACAGCCGAGTTGGTCTGTGAGACACGAGGCAGATCTGAAACACGCCAGGACCAATACCTCGGCTGTGGCTGATCATTGTTTTAATGCGGTGGGCTTTACACGAAATAGATTTCTCCAAGACGAAGGTACTGTGCAAACCCACTGGCTATCAACAAAGATTCGTTCATGAAGCCATCCATATATATAGACAGACACAATTTCAATCGAGAAGATGGGTACAAACTGAGGAATCATTGGAAGGACCTGATCAACCAGTTTAAGTCATAACTGGCTGCGATGTTCCCATCCTACCACCTTCCGATGTTAGTTGTTATTTTCGGCTCTCTGATTTTACAATAACAGGTTAAATCTCTCACACTTACACTGCCGCCTTGCTTGCTGAGCTCGACGTTCCTGCTCTACGATCTCACATTAACATGCTAATATCTCTCATTACCATGCTAATCTCTCACATTAACATACTAATTTCTCACATTAACATGCTAATCTCTCATATAAGCATACTAATTTCTCACATCAACATGCTAATATCTCTCATTAACATGCTAATCTCTCACATTAACATGCTAATCTCTCACATTAACATGCTAATCTCTCACATTAACATGCTAATCTCTCACATTAACATGCTAATCTCTCACATTAACATACTAATTTCTCACATTAACATGCTAATCTCTCATATAAACATACTAATTTCTCACATCAACATGCTAATATCTCTCATTAACATGCTAATCTCTCACATTAACATACTAATCTCTCATATAAACATACTAATATCTCTCATTAACATGCTAATCTCTCACATTAACATGCTAATCTCTCACATTAACATGCTAATCTCTCATATAAACACACTAATCTCTCACATTAACATGCTAATCTCTCACATTAACATACTAATTTCTCACATTAACATGCTAATCTCTCATATAAACATACTAATTTCTCACATCAACATGCTAATATCTCGCATTAACATGCTAATCTCTCACATTAACATGCTAATCTCTCATAAACATACTAATTTCTCACATCAACATGCTAATATCTCTCATTAACATGCTAATCTCTCACATTAACATGCTAATCTCTCACATTAACATGCTAATCTCTCACATTAACATGCTAATCTCTCACATTAACATGCTAATCTCTCACATTAACATGCTAATCTCTCACATTAACATACTAATTTCTCACATTAACATGCTAATCTCTCATATAAACATACTAATTTCTCACATCAACATGCTAATATCTCTCATTAACATGCTAATCTCTCACATTAACATGCTAATCTCTCATATAAACACACTAATCTCTCACATTAACATGCTAATCTCTCACATTAACATACTAATTTCTCACATTAACATGCTAATCTCTCATATAAACATACTAATTTCTCACATCAACATGCTAATATCTCGCATTAACATGCTAATCTCTCACATTAACATGCTAATCTCTCATAAACATACTAATTTCTCACATCAACATGCTAATATCTCTCATTAACATGCTAATCTCTCACATTAACATGCTAATCTCATATAAACATACTAATTTCTCACATCAACATGCTAATATCTCTCATTAACATGCTAATCTCACATTAACATGCTAATCTCTCATATGAACATACTCATCTCTCAAATCAACATGCTATCTCAATAACATGCTAATATCTCTCATTAACATGCTAATCTCTCATATGAACATACTAATTTCTCACATCAAAATGCTACTATCTCAATAACATGCTAATCTCTCACATTAACATACTAATTTCTCACATTCACATCTATGTATGCTAATTCTCACATTAACATCACTAGCCCCGCCCACTTCGTTAATGACCCTCGGACTACACCCTATAAAACAGTCTGCATTCAGCAGCTTTACTCCTGATGACGATCGCTTGTGTTGTGATAGAAACGTAAACGTCGTAGTTTTATAAAATTTTCTTTGACCCTATCGACGTGACTTTACCGAAAGACCCAAAGAGTATGGAATGTAATGTTGGGTTTGCTGCCGTGACATCGGCAAAGTATCAGCTGGCGTGATGTGCACCAAGTGACACATGGAGACATCGGAATCAGAATATGTATTACTTAAGTTGTTATAGCACACCTGTCAACCCCTTCTCAGCGCCGACATTATTGCAGACCCATCCGGACCTTATTGGTCACCCCGTGCCCTTATAAATCTCAACGTTCATCCTACAAAGTCCCGTCACAAGGGAGAAACACAAATAGACAACTTTTTTTGCCCGTATTGAAACGGCCGTGCGCCGTATGGACCTGAAAACTCAATTTCCCTGTACAAGAATGTGGGTAACTCGTATTTATATATAACATACTTGTCAACCCGTATATGGGTCGACAGGTATGTTACTGCTGTTGTTATAGTTTAGACTTCTGGGCCACTATGCTGATGAGAACCTGAAGGGTGAAACAAGAATCAGAATATTCTTTGATTTTTTCGGTAGTCACGTTGATAAAAAAAAAACCCACTTGACGTTTTGATCGCAGTACAAGCGGTCGACGAACTAAAGAATATGAATTCCTGCAGTCACGAAAGTTTTAAGTCAAGAATCAGAATCTTTATTTATCCTGGAGGAAAATCCGATGAGCTATGAAGCTCTTTTTCACACGTGGCCAGTAGGGGCGGGTCAGAAAGTTACAACAATGTCACAAATACGATCGGAGTGCAATGTATTGGAAAGGAAGGCAAATCACTCAACGTAAAACAGATCAAGTACATGTGTGTACAGAATTCAAATTGGGTGAAACTATTCGTTGAGTTGAGCAGGGTTATATGCACTTTGGAGAAGACACGATGGGATGCGATTCCAAAGTCGAGCACAACGGAGAGGAGAATAAATATAAGTGCTGTGGCCTGCCGTACGATGACCGAACAGGCTGTGATGTTCTTAGCTTTCCTATACTTTTCACTCCTATCGTGTTTGTGTATTGTTTGTTGATATAACTTTCTGACCCGCCCCTACTGGACATCTGTGAAAAAAAAGCTGTCTAGGCCATCGGATTCCTCCCTCCAGTATAAATAAAAAGTCTGATTCTGAGACAGCATTGGGTCTGGTAGACCGAGCTCTCGACATGGGTGGAGGAGGCCACGAATCCTGCTGTTGTGTGGGCCAGGGGGTCGAACACATTGCTATGCTGGTGCGGTTCAGGGACACCAAAATCCGCTTGCACTGATTAGGGTTAAAACCGGTTCAAAATGGGTTGTGAATGATTCGGTTCCGGTTAACCAATTGCGAAAACTGATATAAAAAAAAACCTGCCAATTAGCTCTAAATTAGCACCAATAAAGATTTCCGGTGTCGCTTAAAGGCTATAACGTAGTCTCCACGTGACGTCTTTGATTTTACATTTCTTAGCAAATGAGCAAGGGTTATTGCTGCACACACTGTTGTAACGTGAAATACACGGTGAGGCGGAGTTGGAAATACGAAAGGAGAAGCATAAAGGGGCGGACAGAGACAGATTCAGACAAAGATCGGGGCCAGTGCTGTTTGCAGGGCTATACAAACACGATGAGCCAATAATACAAACAAGATTAGCAATAAAATGGAGCAATAAACATTGCCCAACATTCCTCAAATGCACTTGAATGGCTGTTTTATTGATACTCATACTCCTTGGTTTCTTCGTTAAAGTCACGTAGGTAAAATAAAACTAAATTAAATCACGACGTTTCGGAGGCAACACAAGCTTTCGTCTTCAGGTGGAACAGACACAGCAAAATTCGCTGTATCCACAAATGAACAGCTCTGGAATACCCGAGATTATATACAGGTTAAGGGGGGGGACGAGCCAGGAAGGGACGTGGGTGGGGAGGGGAGGGCTAAGTTAGGCGCCTTTTGTCATGCTGCATGGGATTTGGGGGGAGCGGTGGTGCACTGCAAGAAAGCGGGTAAAACCCACCTTTTGCAATGCTGCATGGGATTTGGGGGGAGCGGTGGTGCACTGCAAGACAGCGGGTACAACACCCTTTTTGCTGCAGGGGGTTCGGGGGGAGGCCGATGGCGTGCTGCACGAGAGCAAGCACCATCCTGGTATAAACGGAAACGGTTGTACAATTATAACCCAGCTAACGTTTAACTTGGTTGATATCTTTCCAAAAGTTGCTCAATTTGAAACCATCCTCTCGGTTTAAGTTCTGTCTATGTTTGTATATTTGGATGGCTTCATGAACAAATCTTTGGTAATAACCGAGAGGTTTGCATAGTACTTTGGTATCAGAGAAAATAATGTCATAACCTGCTGTGTTGAAACAATGATCAGCCACGGCCGAAGAATTCGTTCTACCGTGTTTCAAATCTGATTTGTGCTCGCGAATTGTTTTATTGATTTTAACATGGAGGGAATACTGCAGTTCATCCGTTAAGACATATTATGAAATATGGTTACAAATATATATTTAATGCGCAAATTCAGCAGGGAAATATGAATAAATGAGGCTTCGACGCGAGTTGCATTTCCCTGCCGATTTTGCTAGTGACATTTAACAGTAACATTTGCAGTTTCCTATGTGTGAATACAATTGTGGTTAACAAATTCAGTATATTTTAGGCATTCTGGGCTATGTTTATTGCTTACCGTGTTTGCATTATTGCAAGCACTGAAGGACACGACATACAATGCAAACACGCTAGGCAATGACACATGATAACATTGTCCTGTATTCCTCAAATACACTTTGAGGACCATTTTTAATGTCTGTGTAGTAGCTTGTAATTAACGATAGTTAACCCCCTTATCATGAACCATTCCTGTTATATCTCGAAAATGTGTACTTAATTGCCCTATCTTTTGTGTCTCTTGACTACTCTGTGTACTGGACGTGATAATTGTATATCAATGGAGCGGTAGTGGAACGGTTCTACGAACATGGCCACTCTGAGTCTTGGTGTGACCTCCTCACCCTCAGCGCTCGTGTTGACTGCAGGCAGAATCCTGTGGCTGTGTTAGGGGACGTTTCGCAAAAGGACTGATGTACCATGATCATGTGCTCTGTAGCATCATTGGCTTCGAGATTGCAGCCTTTCTCATACAAGTTACAAAGCTCAATATTTATTTTCAACCGGATTTTCAAAACCGCTGACCGCACCCTCTTTTCAGGATTTTTCATGATTTTTAATTTCGGAGGCAAAATAACATTTCGGTTCAGTTTTCGTTCAGAAATAGTGAGTAAATCCGGTATCTCGCTCCGGTTTTTGTTCCGGTTGGACTCCCTGGTGTGGGTCACCACTCCTCCAGTGATTCAGCACCAAAGGGTGGGGGCCAATGGGACATTTGGTGGTGCAGGGTCCACGCCAGCAGCCGTCTTTAAGTACTGTACTGTACCCTCCGATACCAAGATTATGTTAAGAATAGGGTTTTTCCCATTTTTTCGTCAACAAAACTGAAACCTTTTTTTACAAGGATTCATGTCTGCATTAACCAGAAAAAATGGGAAAAACCCTATTCTTATCTTTTGGTACTGGCAAAGGAGGTCTAATGATCAAGATTATGTTTTTAATATACATCTTCAGGGGGCAATATGCAACGTCACCAGATGTCATTAGTACAAGTAACTTGGATATTGTTCAATAGTTAATGGTAAAATCCAGCAGTGGGTAGATTCTGGCTGATTAATCTTTCAACAGGTTACACAAATTAAGTAATTTAGCATGTTTTGTGGCCTTGTAGAAACCCTTCATGGCAGACTTTAATAAAATAAAACCCTATTTCCATTAAACATGAATAGAAATTGCATTCACCCACACATGCAAAATAAGCTACCTTCATTTACACATTCATATAAAAACAGTATAATCAACATCATCACCAACAACAACAATAATCATGTTCATTGTGCCATGGAGGCAATATGAGCAGAGACACTCTTTAGGGGTTTGAGGAGAATTCAAAAGCTATGCAGAGCAAGCTATCTCTGTTCTGTGCAGTCATTCCATTGAGTCGTCATAGTTAAGTAAAACTGACCAGGAGTAAAAAGGTAAAGGCTCAGCTCTGCAATTGCCTACTCAGGCCACGATTGGTAGAAGTGTCTCCACCAGAGAGAGCTCTGGAGAGGCCCATCTAGAGGGTATTTAGGCCTACCCTTCTACGTTTGCCACACGCTTTAGAAGAGGTGTTGAGTACCCACACTTTACCCCAACACACGACCTGCTGATCGATTGTGGTGTGCCCATTTATACTGACGGGTGTAAAGAAGCGGCGTGATTTACGAAACATTGCCAGTGTTTCAACTGCCGAGCCAGGAAATTGAATAAAGAGACGTCTCGATTGCAAGTCCAGGGTGCTAATAATGACACCATGGCCGTGTCCCATCGAGTGTTCCCACATGCAATTTAGAGGCTTTTCGTACACAATGGTTTCCAAGCAAACATTTTCAATGTAATCGCATCTTCATGGATCCCCTGTCAAATGAAAAGAACAACACATCTGTTCTCTTGTCCATGCGGTAGCTTGGAACCGAGGTTGAGGTCCTGCCATAATTTTCCAATTTTCTGCCACAGTCCTTCGAGTGACCAAGCCACGGCAAAGAGTCCAGTGTTGATTACCTCCGCTGTGCCACACTATGAGTCGTCATCACACATGTATCTTTTAGCCACACCAGCTACTGCATCTAAGAACTGATAGTAGTTGTACTTTATGTCATATTCCATGTCGTACCAAAAGTTCACTGAGGAGAAAACACATTTTGAAACATGATTACTGAAAGGTAACTGCTTTGAAACAATGGGTTAGATTCTCGTTGCTGAGGTTAATTATACATATGCAAGTTATTCATATATATTCGGTTTTCAATGATAATTTTATAATTCAACATTTAACTATCAAAATATAAGTATATAAATTGCACAAAAGTTTCATTTATTTATTTAGTTTCGTGATAATAATTTTTATGATGTTTTTGGGGGCGGTGGAGCAGTGGCACAAATGTTTGCGCACTGCCCTATGAACTCGGTGACCTCAGTTTGATTCTTGGTAACGGCCAACATGTGTAGATGCGGCGCAACATATGCGTGTTTGTGATGACTGCTTTTTAAGTTTAGTATTTTGTACTTCCCCTGCACCTCCAGTTAGCACGGTTGGCTACGTACGGTGGGAAATAAATTCAACATACATACGACTGTGAATAGTTTTGGTCGTGCCATACCGGCGATGCAGCCATGTGACTGCTGCACGTGGTGGAACCAGAGGGAGGGCAGGTAGAGCGTCTCCCCAGCCCGTAGGGTCACGTGAATGGCACAGGCTCCTGAAAACTCCGGGTACCGGCTCAGGTCAGGCTGGAGGGGGTTCACAGGGATCCACGGCACCTGGCGGGTGCAGAGGGGGGAGGAGGGGTGTCCTTGTACTGCCGTGCCCCTGAGCTCGGCTTAGTTGAGAGCTGTGTGTGGAATCATTGGACATGCTGGCTCCTAACACAGAAATGTATAATTTCCAATACTGGCTCAAGACCACCAATTAAGATGAGTTCTTTGGTGTGTTCATTTGAGCTTGGGAAGGACTTTCACTTTGAATGTTTATTACAGTAATAATTTATCCATCGAGAACATTTTGAAGGAGTGTTTTGCACATGGGACGAAACTGGAGTACTAGGAGAAAATACATGCACTGAAGAGCTAACATTCAACAGTCTACACAAATGGGTTCACGATTCCACTTGCTATACTGTTATTTCCTGGCCACCCCTCATCGCCTAGTAGGATTGAGAGCTTGACAACTGTAAGTAATACAACAATCCTCGCCTTCAAAGTGCCGTGCTGCATTCTTGACGTGTGCCTCAATGCTCATGATGTGTAACGTGTTTTTATTTTTACTGCAGTACCTTCTCTGCATATTTTTCATCGACGACTTCAAACTCTCCATCCTCACGCTGTCTGTACGTGGCTGGCTGGTAAAACTCTGCAGAGAAGAAGCACCAGACTATGTGTCACGTAGCCAAAAAAAAGATGAACAGATCAAACCGTTTTATAAGAGGGAGGAGGGGTGGGTGACGTTCATAAAATAATTTTAAAAAGTGGATGAAGGCGAAGGGTGGTGATTGTTATAAAACGATAGGTATACCGTATGGTATGAAGGGTCGGTCAGTAGGAGGGAAGAGAGTGAATTCTTTCTCTCCTGATATTACGCAGTACAGGTTCTCGTAGTGATCCTTGTGTACTGAAAACATGGGAACCTTTATAAGAACCAGGCTTCAATCATCAACACAACTACTGTCATCTTTAAACCTAGATATGCAGTACTAAACACATCATTGTAAAGGTATATTAAATACTGCATTGTTTGGTTGGGCAAATTAAAGAAGTAATATGTGTGAATTCGAACACAGGGATTGTTTGGATAACCACTGCTTCAATTGTACTTAGGATGGTAATTATTGGATTCCACTGTGCTTTGTGGCAAAATCAGGACTTACAAGATGTGATGGCTTCTTTCTCTCCAATCCAAAAGTTTACAGCATCAGGCTTCTTACCTGAACGAAACAAGCGTGAGAGTAAATGCCAAAATTCAAGGAAAGGTAATTAAACATCGGCACGTGCACAATGCAATTTGAACAAATGCCGGACTATAGTCACACACAATATAGGGTGGTCTATGTATGGATATTCCACAAAAATAATCAGCAATGATAAGAGAAAACAAAAGTTTGGCAAAACCCGGTCCCACAGGAACTTCAACAATCTTAATTCACATTTCATCTTTCAACACCGTCCTCTGTAAGATGCGGTATGATATGAAGAAAGGCCATTGCCAGTGTTTTCGACAAATATTTTGAGATTTCTGTAAGATATGGATCCATAACTCTCATAATATTCAATCACACGTTCAGTAATTGTAAGAGGGTCAAAAGAAAGCACTATCTATAAACGGTTCACTGTGTATATACGGAACATTTTGTTAAATATAAATGTGAGAATACACCGTGCCCAGTGAAGGGTTCCCCATGCCAGGTGTATCCCACGTATGGCTGTTAATTTCACGTGCATCTTGATTCTCAAAAATGGACACATCGGCAATGTTAACACCCGAGGAAAAGAATAAGGTTAGGCACTCACCAAATGCCTCTGATGCCCATGGGATATCAGGTGCCACATCAGCCAGAAGCTCCTGGAACTCCGAAGTGAGATTGGAACATTGCTTCTGAATGTAAAATACTCCACCTTTGTCTGTCCAACAATGTCCAGAAACACATCACAAATTTGCCTATAAGGGCAAAAGTAACATTTTTACAAAAAAACAATATCGCCTCCCTAAGAGTAGTTCCACGACATACTTTGGGTCTTCTTTTCAAGGATGTCCAAGAATGCTCCAAACTTCATCATTCTCTCCTCTGGCATTACGAATCGATCACCAAAAACTGCATCCGCATAGCCGTTTGGCGTAACAGCCACGCTCACATCCTTGCCGCCCATGACATTCCTTGATGGTGTAAACATGGACAAGGGAAACACCCACCACATATTACTTGTGTATCACACCATTTATAAATGTTAGCACCAGAAATACACTCCTACTCAACTTCTGGAGCAACAGCTCATGGTCTAATGAAAACCAAACGTGTTAGTCCCATTTCGTTTGCCTTTATCCACAAATGCAATATAAAAACCTAATATATTTTGTATCAAGTGACAAGTTTTGAATATTTACAAGTAATATTTTGTGATGTTTATTTTTTTTGTAAAATAAAAAAACGCAAGGCTGCAACATTGCATGACCAAGCATCAGAGTGGAGATGCAAAAAAGATTAAGATGCACATTCCTCGTTGTTGTTACGGTGCTGCTTTGGTCGACGACTGAGGTTGTTGTCATTACCGCAAGTACGTGGGGCTCCACTTGGTCAGGGCTGCCCAGTGCTCTATAGTGTGTCTGTAGATCACTGGGCGGTTTGGTGTCACCCATTCCCGGAGAAACTCCAGGGGGCTTGGGGGCCCATCCACGTATTGCACGCTGCTATGCAGATACAGATCTGGCAAACACGTCACAGGGGTCTGAACTGGAATATTTGTTAAAACAATGTTTATCTCCAGTGTTATCCCAATTACGCTATCGATGTTTTGGCATGAGATAAAGAATCAATTCATATAGTTTGCATGTACGTAAGTGCAAACTTGCTCCATGGAGGGGATGGCCCACGGACGCAGATATCACTGAACAACTTTGGAGCTCTCTTCATGTCACCTCTGGTCGACGCAGGAGGGGGCAGCACTTTCCCATCCCGCCCCGCTCCAGTTGGTAATGTTTGTCGCAGGAGAGTAACACTGACATATATTTCTAAAATTATTACAGATAGAATTTCGCCAAATTATAAGTGCAGCACCAAATGTAATGTGTTCTTTTGTGCAGTCCTTGGTTACAGGGTTGGGACCATAATTCACAACACTTGAAACGCCGGTGCACTCAAAGTGCTCACTTCCACCGTCCGAAAAGACGACCACAAATATCATACATCCGTTATCCCTTAACAATAATAATGAACATACACATGGTCTACAAAACTACACACCAGTACGATATCGAATACAGTATACTTCTTACAAACACGTGTTACTTTACAAAGTACAATGCCGTTTCTGTAGGTTCGACTTTTATTTATAAAGTGTGCAAAATACTAAATTAAATATTATCCAATTAGTAAACACGAGGAATAAATAACGTTTTAATTTCTACATGTTATATACATACACACAAGTTTTACATACGGTTAAACATGGACCTAAAAACCCCAAGTAAATGATATATAGCGCGTGATTTACGGTTTAAAAGTTACACCACACAGATAAAGTAAAACTGGAATCGCGCAGTGCACGCCAAGAACATTAATTGGAGGTGTAATTGACGCTCAATACGAACTGTGACCAGCTGTTGGGATGATACAATATGAGTGGCGTTTGACACTCTACACAATGACTAAACTCATCGTCATCGCAGTTATACAGGAGTTGAAACGCACCCCTTGCATCCACAGACACGCGCGTCAACGCTTCGTGTAGTCGTCGATGCATTTCAAGTGTAAAGAACCGACCGTGCAGCGTCTGGCGTGTGTATCCCACTTTGTAAAGAGGGGGCTAGTGTCAGAAATTAAGAGCCGGCTCCATCAGCCCCACCGGTCCCACCCGAAGACACGTGTGCGTCTCATTCAAAACCGTCCGTGCGAAAACGCGAACGCTCTCCCCGGAAAATAAAAATTGGTTCCGCCGCGAGTGGATCTCTCCCTTAAAATGGCAGAATGAAATTAGTACAATCGTTAATACACGTCTTGAAACCCTTATACATTTAAAAAAAATACAGGCGGGGTAAGTCAAGCGGAGTTGAAACCATTCCTTGAAAGCATGCTGCGAAGTAATTTTAGATTAGATAAAAAAAAACTCACTTGTATTGGAGAAGTGGGAATTGCCAAATTTGCCAGTTATTTCATCAATGTAGTTTATGTATTAAAGGAAAACATTTCCACTGTGTGATATTCTGGGAGTAATGGGAACCTACTTCGTGTCAACAGATATGAAATAGACTGTAAAGTTTTAATTGTTAAAGTACTTTAAGACCAACGGCAGTTTACGTACAAAATAAACGGTGGGAACCACAATCAGTACCACATGTGTGTCGTAGATGTCAACATTGTAAAGCTGTGATTGCTAACCACCCTCCAATGACCGTCGTGGGGAAGCATGACAAATTCTTCTGGGTGTGGGGAGGTCCTCATCCAGCAGATGTTAACTCCCTCGCCTGGTCTACAGGAGGCCGTGGGTTCAATCCCTACCCTGACGCCTGCTGCTGCTGCTGTATATTTGGAGTTTTCGTGTCTCTCTGTTTCTCTCCCCGTGGCCGCGTGGATTTTTCTCCGAGTCCTCCGGTTTATACCCTCCACATTTAGAATTAACATCACGCGTTTAGAGTCGGTGGCTGTTCTACATTACCACACGATGACGAGCACCTTCAGTGAGCCATCATTTGTGGCAAGGTCGCTTAAAAAAATAGTTACAGAGCTTATTGGGCCTTATCTGGTAAAATAAAAAATACTAGTTTTTTTTTTAGTAAAGACAATGTCTCACACTTGTGACATGCACAATTTAATGAATACCATTTTCCATTTTACACGATGCAGTTTGGCCATTCGCGTTTGATACTCTAACTTATAGTTCAGATTAACGTATAACATTGACACTGTGGCGGTGTCTATGCATGCCTGTAATCCAGCAGTGTGGAGGCGAAGGTTGGTGCATCACACAACTGTTGCGAAACTCGATTCCCTTGGGCGTCGAGGAGATGTCATCTACCCTGGCTCACCAGGAGATAGAGTGTTTCCCCCTCGCACGCATGGGGCTATCAGAATCTTTATTACAACTGAGGAATCCGATGAGCTAAAAAGCCTCTCTCTCACAGATCAATCAAGTCGGGGCCGGTCAGAAAGTTACAACAAACAGTACAAACACACGATAGGAGGTGAACGTTTAGGAAAGGCAAGCAAATGACGAAACAAACTAAAACGAAACTATTATATTTTTACCAGGTAAAGCCCACTGAGTTCCCTTCTCAGAAGCAACCTGGCCACAAATGATAGCTCAACAAAGTGGCTTATCACGTGTAAATGTATAGCAGCCACATGTAAAACACTCAACACTCGGTCGATAACACCTGCATATATCGAGGACCGCAGAGCTTGGGCAATGGTTGACGCTGACCTGGCAGAGAGAGAAAGAGAGAGAAAGTCGTTCCCTCTCAGCCAGTTACAACCTCACATCAGTTCTGCGGGGTTGGATAGCTCAAGGTCCCTAATGCCGCCACTGCCGCGATCCGCGATTTAAATCCAGGCAACCCACTTGTTCACGTTAAAATGCGTTTCCCCGCGTTGAGAACATTTCATAGTTTTAATCTAGTAAAGAGCGACGAACACATTAATGCGCACTGTATAGATTTTAACTTAATGCAGCCGACCTATCGCTTAAGAGTACTACAAAGGTTAAACGTGCATCGGTTAATTGACACGTGGCAATGAGTTTACAGGAGCATGACGGAGACCTGAGTTGTTTGCGTTACGCAAGGGAAGCTTCTTGGAGTGACGCCAGCGGCAGGTCGGGGTGGTGTCATCTCCCAACACATCTCGTCAATGCAGGCCATTCATTCCCTCCAATGACACTTGTGTGTGCGGCCCAGAATTATTTTTCTTCACCCCATGACTTAGATGTACACGCGGTGTGCAGGAAAACGCACGCGGCCAGTCATTGATATTTTCAGGCTTCAAATTGAAAAAGAAGAAGCAGAAGCAGCAAACACAGACACTCACTCAAGCATCGAGAACCACACGCCATTACCGCTCTTGAAACCAGTCGTGACATGACTGGTACAAGTGGTCCCTTGCTTCGGTCAATGTTATGTTTTTGTATTGCTTTATAAAACCCAGTCTATCCCGAGCCTGTGTTATAATAATCGTTTAACAATCGCTGCTCTCCTGCTGCATAGGTAGGGGTCGAAGTTGTGAAGGTGGTGGGGGGTACGAGAGGGTGGCCGAGGCGATGGATCCTGGTGGCTCGGGCTGTGTATGTGGAGGATGAAGAGTTGAAGCCATCTGTTTCATTATCCCGGCACAGCCCAGGAGCATTCTTGGGGCTGTTGGACCGACTCGCCACCGAGCTTGGGAACGCAGCGTGCACGCGAGGCCGCTCAGCTGCCCAAGGCTCTCCGTCACACAGGATCCATAGCCTCCTTGAATGAGCGAATCCTTGCCAGAATTTAGGGAGACAAGACCCAGAGCTCCCCACCCACCCCCTTCATAGACTGAACAAACTTTTGGAGCAAGTGCCGTGATCGAGCACACGTGGAAGCCGGCACGCCAACAACGAGAGGCCGGCGTGGCCAGCAGCACGAAACGTCGCCTTTGTCTCCCTCGTGGCGACGTTTAGCACACCGCACCAGGTACTCATTTGTGGCCGAGTCGACCTGGACCGCCTGGTTTGTAACGTGGCGCGCTAACCGCACAACTACATCTACCCACAAGATAAAGGCCCTGCACACAAACGCATGAGCCAGCTCATTCAAGGTACAAAGTCTGTTCCGAGTCAGAGCAACTTTTGAACTACACACAAGGTATATACATATATCCACCACGCCCGTGCATGTGCACCAAGCTGAGTGCAATTAATTGCGTTTTCAACTTATCACAATGAACCCATCAGCTGTTCTCCTGCACATGATTTCAGCATGAACAATGGACCAATCACCTCTCCGCTCTGATGTCGCATGCAACCTCCCGTAACGATTGGATGCTGAGACACCAACCTGCAATATCATTTTGGTTTATATCGCTCAGTTGCTTCCCCGACTCCAGTCCTCGCGACCCACCACCACGCTCCCATTCACATTTTAAACTAACTCGTTCCCCGCTGCACGCGCACGACGATTGTTAAACACGTCCGACGTGACGCTGATTAGCAATTAAAGCTGTCTGCCCCACGTGGAACACGCGCAACACGCGCAACACGTGGACTACGCGCAACACGTGGACCACGTGCACACACGCCACATCGAGAGCTTAATCGTCACGTGAGTCGGCTCTATAAACGCAGGCAGAGTTCATTGCTTAGCGCGTCACGTGGGGAATGTTTAACAATCATCGGGCGCGTAGCAATGCGGAACGAGTCAAGTTGTATTTGAATGGGAGTAAATTGGTAAACGTGGAAAGAAGCAGCGTGGTGGGTCGAAAGGACTGGAGTTTGGGAAACCCTGTAATAGAGGCAATCGAACCGAAAAAAAAATGGTTTGAGCCTGGTATTGAACAGGGACAATGACTCAACAGCACGGATGGCTGGGGGAAAGGAGTTTCAGATTGGTAGCAACGGAAAATGATACGCGACCTCTTAGTGAGCAAAGGTTGAGCGGAGGCTACAAAATAATTCATGGGTTTCTGTCGTGGAGACTGCGTATGGGAGCAGGGCGAGCTCAGAGGGGGTAGGTAGGCAGGGGTGAGTTTCACGAAGTGTGAAATTGATCAGGAATTGGATTGGGAGCCAGTGCACGATTTCAAATATTCGGTGTGATGTGCTTTCATTTTTGGTTTGCTGGTGAAAAGTTTGGTAACAGAATTGTAGGGTTGAGGGATTTGGAGAACCCGTGAAGGTGAGAGTTGAGATGGGGCGATTGGAGAGGCCATAAACGAGTTTAATCGTCGAGTGAAGATGTCATAAAAGCATGGATGAGGGTATAATTGGCAGCTGGGAGCGGATATGAGGTCTTCGACAGAGGCATGAGATGCTGTCGAGATGTGAAAATGGAATGAAAGCCGAGGTTCACTGACAATGGAGCCCAGATTAGCGCTCTCGAAGGGTTAACACTATTAGGCAGCGCTACGTAAGTTTTTCATGCACGCTCACAAATAAAGTATTACCGATGGTTTACTTTTTGCCTTGGGAGTTCTTCTGTTGAAGACTTTCGGCAACATTCATCTGGAAGGTGTTCACAACTAGCGAGTCTGTGCTGTCGACCTGTCCCCTCCTCTTTACTGTCGGGAAGTTTTTTTTTTCTTCCAATTCGAGTCTTCGTGACCTGCCATGATGCAACGTTCTGCGATTATCAGGGGCTGGAGAAATGGACTTTGATAAATACTGCGCCGCTGTCGTGCAAATTATTTATTTGTTCACCGCTTGAATCAGTTTTAAAAGTCGTACATTACCTTCATCCGCATGTACATTCTTACCCTACATAATTTTGTCCCTTCATGTTTACAAAGAAAAATTATATAAAATTTTACGGGTTAAATCATAAGATGCTAAATTTGTATTAAATTGGGCCAGTTGGTTATGCACCTGAATCTCGAGATTACCTGTCCACATTCAGATATCCCTCGATTTTTTAAAGGGATAAGTTTTTTGCAGAACAAGCATAAAACGATATTTTGTAAATCGAAATGGGTTTTCCGATTAATTGAATACAAATATTTCGGGATGTGTTTCGGACAGTCATTCGAACTCACCTCTATACACCTAAGACTTTTCACAATACGAAACAAAGGAACACGGATATTAAAACGAATGGAACGATAATTAAAAAGGAAAATGATTAACCTTTGCAGGAAACTCGCCAAAAGCTCTGCATGTTGGCATGACTGGCTCAGGTGACACGCAGGCGTCACTTTTGCACTGTGCAGACACCGCGACTCTCTCACGGGTGGATGCTGCAGCCTCTCTCCCCCTGAGGGTTCTTGTTTGATCTCACGGCGCATTTCGTAGTGAAATTTCGTTCGAGCAGAATTTTCGATTTCGTTCATCGCAAGCGTCCATAATTTGTCCGTTGCGTTCACGCGAATTTTAGGTAAAGCGAACGTTCGTCCATCGGGGGGACACCCGCACAAGGGCTTCGCCATTGGGCAACTGTGACCACAGGTCATGGATTGATTGGGCTTCATTCGCTCAAATTTTATTTCATCACAAGTCATGTGTATTGAGACCTACGTGACGCCAAGACTCGTTCAAATCCAAAGCAAGAACAATGAGGTGAAGCCAACAGTAATTGCTGCTTTATACAAAGTTTTATTCATGCTATTGTCTCCACAAATAAAAGCAATCATTCACGACATATATTGTTACACGACTCACATTATAGCAATTACATGCACAGCAAAATTAAATTTAACTGCGTGGTCCTTAGTTTTGATCTATGAAAACGGCAAGGTGATAAATACACGGAAATTAGCCAAGCATTCTGCAATTCAGAAATTCATATAATGAAACCGCAGGTTAAGGATCCCAAAGATAAATATATCTCCCAGAATGCTTTTGTTCAGATTAAATATGCTTGTATATCATTTAGCGTGCTAATCTTAAACATACGTTTATTATCGAGTAATAGTTCATAATGCTTACTTCAACTCTATACGACTATAAACTGGTGTTATGTCAAACGATGCTTTTGCATATGCATAAAATTGATGCATTAATTTTGCTCACTGGCTATGTTGTGTACATTAAAACAATTGCAATACTGTACTGTGACATTCGTCCATAATCTCTGCTTTTCCAATCTGAAATTCCAACACTCCACACCAAATTCTTCAGATGTTTCTTGTGTCCAACCTTGAAAATAAACAAAACCTACACTTCCCTCTACGCATTACATTTACACTTTCAAAATTTCCTTCGAATTAAACCACTTCCAACTGATCTCAACCGAGTTTCAATGTTCACATCATAAAACACATTCAACCACTTACAAATAGTTCATAATTTAAACATCTAATGGACACACAAAAACATAAAAAAATGTAAATTAAAGAGCTTGCAATGAGGCAAACATATTTCAACAAAAAGTATTGCACATTAATAACGTGGAATTAATTTAAGCAAATACCACTTGACATCACAGCACAAATTCAACTGCTAATATGTAAAACACGACAGTGCCACACAGCTGATTTGACCCATTTCACATCAACATAATTTTCATTTCGTAGGTCATGGCTAAATTGCCCAGACTAAAGTCTACATCGAACCCGTTTACACTGCAATGTAAATCTCTGCTTCAATTAGTGTGGCCACGTCAATTGAGCGGGAGACCCAATTTGAAGCATTAGTTTAAAATCTTTGAAGAATGTTTGTAACAGGTTATATGTAGCATACTACGATAAAAATAAACATCTGCAAAATAATGCCGACATTAACGCAAAATAAAAAAAAATACAATAAATATAACATGTAATGACTCAACTGTGTTCCCATTGATCAACTCTGCCATAATACTGTTCCATTTGCAACGGTTTCAGTTGATAACAGCACACTTGAATAATAACAGCACACTTGAATCTGATTAAAGTCGCAAATCTGACAAATTACCATTAGTTCTACAGCTGCTCACTAATTTTCTAGTTTAAAAACAAATAAAGTTTTAATTAACCATGTATTGTGTATTTCGTAGAAACAGATAGAAAACAACGCAAGTGACATGAACATATTAAAATGGAAGCCAAGTGTTCTTTTTACTGAAGTGTTATACACACACGTGTTAAGATTAACTGCTTGTTAAGCCCTGGTTTTTAATATTAAAGTTACAGAGTATATAATTTAGTATATGTTCTTTGTGAATTGTTGTTTCTTTGATGGCTATACAGTAGGTCTACTGCATAACATCATTGATTCTTTACCGCAAGACGGCTGACCACCAAAGATGTTTATATTCACATCTAGCACTGCAATCTCAGAACAGCCAGACCATAACTTGACAACAGCTAAGAAGCCTTTCATGAGCACATTTATTATTATTTATTTAGCCAACCTTAGTTTTAAATTATACTTGCACTGAAAGCCACTCCAAACGGACAATATTGAAAGTGTGCGATTAAGCAGATGGAGGGGGGGGGGGTTCACAAGCACTTGCACAGTCAGTTCAGCAAAAATGAATGCAACACTGATCCGCGATCAGCTTGGTATTGTTACAGAATTAACGGAGGCAATCTTTCGGGGTCTATTTGTGGTTTCTTCACAGCAACGTTTCCCAAACTATGGTCCTCACTCTCCACCACAGAACGCCTTTCCACGTGCACAAAGCTTCTCAGTTCATGTCCAAAATTAGGTTGTGACAAACGTCATGCACTTGAAAAATTGCCTTTTCGACAGATTGCCAATTCAAGTAAAACAAATGATGTGCGTGTGTATCACACATAACGTAGTTTAGAGTGATTAGAACATAGATATAACGTGTGCATCTGTGCGTAGCACACGGTATGCAGTGCACCGATTCAAAGTAAAAGTCCCTCTACCTTATCCATGGTGGAGTGCACCTTCAATCCACGAGTGGACTTAAAAAGGGCTGCCAATTATCACTGTCATTATATTCCAGCCAGTAAACAAAGCAAGCGGTCGTAAGAAATGTTTTGCTAAACCCTATGCTTCAGTTAAGCACACTGATGATGAGTGTTGTGGTATAGCTAAAAAAAATCAACACCGAAGGCCAATGCTTAAAGAGCCAAGTCAAGGTGACATTATGAAGCCACATGGCTACAGCCATCAGCGTGTGTGGCAAGACACAACTGGGGAATTCAGTATACAGTACTTGAAACATGCATTTAAAAAAAACCTAAAAATATAAGGAGTTGCCCTGAACTGTTATTTTGGCACTGAGATTGGCAGTCCAGACCTGATTTAGCTTCTTGTTTAAACACAATTCATTACGTACAATTACAATTGAAGGTAATAATCATATGTAATGTAGTATTACCAACAGCTCTTTCGTAGATAAAAAAAAATACTGTGAAGATGTTGTTCTTACATATATACCAGTTATATAACTAGCAGAGAAGCGCGCACACACACGCAGACAGCCATGCACTAATATTAAAATATCTGCTCTATTAATAATTATGCCACCTATGTAACACGTTTTCTAACCTGGTAACAAAGTTTGACTTTTAAAAGCTTTGATTTGTAAAACATTTGATATCAGTAAAAAGGGGAGCAATGACAATCAACAGCTGTAAGGTTGGCTCCATTTCCACAGAGGTGAGGCATGGCCACTCCTGCCTCCATACGTATCACGGACGTTGGGAATACTCAGCAACTCCACTCGGTGACAGACAGCACCGATCGCACTCGCATGGGAAGAATGACAGTTATGGGTGCAGCTGTGCCCTTCGCTGTCAATGTGCTTGCTGTGAAGAGTAGGGCCGGATTAGCACCTGCTGCTGGAATGGAGCCAAGGTAACAGCGGTGGCATTCTGAGATGAGTAACTTTGCTTCATGTGTGGGTGTTCCAGGGCACGACAGCTTACGTAGGACACAGCACTAAAAACAAACAGAAACAGACACAGGGCATCAGCATCAACATACTTGAAAGGTGCGCTTCTAATAAGGAACGTATGATCCATCGGAAGGCTATGGAAATTAAAGTTTTGCGTTGCATGAAAATAAATAAAACGGAAAGAATGAGAATGTTTAATTTACCGTACTTTTATATCTGGCCTAATTTCACTGTGAATAAATTAAACATGTAAGTTTAAAATAAACATTAAGTGTTCTAGGAATCTAATGACACTTCTCAATTCCATTCACACAGTCCTCACACCAAAAGGAACCATCTAATTACCATATGAATGAACTACTAATTTGATATATCACAATTATTGGTTGACATGGAACTCGGCCACACTAGTAATGGCAAATATTCGTTAAATTATCCAATCTTCAGAGCATCCAGACTGGATAATGATCAATGACGTCTGTAAATAATGCATTCCAATTTATTTTCTTCATAACACATCCGTTAAAAATCTTAAATGTTACTGGCTAAAACGATGCTCACTATCATAACATAATAAATACAAGTGTAACAAATGACAGTACAATGTTACATTTCATTGTCTGCTAAATTCAAACTGCTTTTTATTAATTTACCATTTAAAAGAGTAGTTTTTGTTTAAAGTAACGATTGAAATGATACTATACACATTATCCCCGGATTAAAAACCTAATCTTACACAAGAATATAACCTTCTAATTTAAGGTTTGTTTTAAAAACGACTTAATTAAAGGACCTCTATTTAACTAGGATAAAGTCCAATTACGTCTCTTTTGGCAGTTGCCTGATAAGAGGATGATCACGATTTCATTCACCAAGCACAGTAATGCTAAACGACGTTGAAAGGTTGTATCATGACCTCAACCAACAACTCTGTAAGGGCATAGTGTAGCCTTGGATGCAGGAAATAGCAGGCAATCAACATAACATTACAAACATTATAACACAACCCCTAAAGTGTGTAAGATGGTAAAGGAAGAACACGAGGGATAACACAAATTGCACACATTAAAATAGCATAAACTAGGTCATGCACATCGATATAAAATGGTCTCAAGGTAAAGGCCTCGACTTTTGCAACTACTGCAGACGATCCGTGTTACCAAAAGGCAAGGGAGCTCATTTAGAAAAAAAATCATATTCTGTTTCATGAAAACCTAAGCCCCTATTCAGCAGACTTCACAAATATCATTGAACAATGAAGATGAAAATGTGCCAAGTATGATTGTTTATCTTTCGATTTTTGGAACATGTTATCAAGAAGATCCCTTTGTAGAATATTGCATTTCAGCTCGTCTTGTTTCTTGAAAATTGTCCGATAAGCCTCTGAATTAAGCAGTCTTATCAAACTTATAACAGACATTCTCTGAAATGGCAGTTCCAATAGCAATCCAATACATTTGTAAATTAGGTACATTTATCAGTACTAAAAGTTTAGTGACTGCCGCTATTGTTCACGGTTGTGTAAAAACGTTAGGTAATGACCCTGTCGTGAAAAGCAATACTGTGGTTCGAAGATGTATACATACTTATGGCAGATAAAAAAAAAAACTATATCACCTCTTTTTAAAACTAAAATATGTTATACATATCTAACTGCGTTAAAACAATCCTAGGCTTGGCCTAAATTTTTTTAAATATTTCAAAGAACGAGAATCAGTACGATGGTTAAAACTTAAAGCGCAGCACAGATTTGATTTAAAAAAATCTCTTTCTGCCATCTGGTCACTTTAATCCAAGCCTACAAAACGTTGTATTCCAAGCCAGTCTTCCATCAAAGTACTAACTGCTTCGTCAGTCACATGAATACATAATTGAGAATTTCATTTGGAGTGTTTCAGCAAACATGTTTAATGCTACTGTGCATACACAATTTAATTTAAAATATATTTCTCTTCCTCTTATGGGTACATTTGCAATATTATTTCCATTGTGGATATAAAATATTTTTTTTCAGTATCAAATTGTTGAAAAATGACATCAACTCATCTAACATCCTCACTATACTTCTCTGCAGTTATCAGTAGTAGCCTTTGCTGCTTATTATCTGAAAATAAAAATCTAAACCAATGTGTACACATTCATCTTGAAAACAGACAACTACTGTAGGTACACAAAGCATGAGCCAAAACAAGTACATAGGGCTTTATGAGCAAAGCACGATGAAACGCATGAAAGGTCAACAGAAATCGGCAGCACCCCTGACTTGCATTAATAAGCTGTTGTTCATCAGCGACTACATTTTATTCACTTGATTGCTTAATTGGCAAATTTGCATTCTCAAATGCTTTTCAAGGGCTGGACTTTCTTCTGATGATCTAGTAATTGTGTTTGACAAAAACCACCACTATCAGTCAAGACAATTCATGTGATAATAACTGTAATCATGTCTACATCAACACTTATGGCGCGTAAATAAATGATGCCAAATTGTGATTGGAATCGAACAGCAGTGGCCACGATTGTAGCTCTTCACCTTGACGGAATGCGCGGCTAAAGCAAGGCAGGGGGGTTGCAGACTTCCGTCCATCAAGGTGAGAAATGGGCTGACTGGGACGGTTGAAGGTGACGCAAGCGTACACACAGCTGGCTGCCACCAGCACGTAAACACACAAACCTTAGGGCAGGGCAGAGGCACCACAATGCCCTCATGTTGTTCCGCTATCACATGACTGCTAACGTGGCATAGACAAACGATACTGCGAGTCAAACAAAGCTTCACAGGAACTCCGCGTAACGAAAGGCAAGGGTTGCAAGTGGAGGATTATTACAGCACAGCGTGTTAGTTAAATGGGAAAACAAACTGGTCATCATTGTCAGACTTCAGAGGAAGCGGTCATTGGCAGGCAGTGCACAAACCGTGCAAGATCACGTCAGTTTTAGAAAATGTCAGTTGCCCTGTGGACATTGTCAATTAGCTGATATGAAGAGCTTCAAGACAACATCTGGGAACAATGGCAAGGAGGGCCGTGATGGAGTGTTTTCCATTGGACGTTTTGAAAGACTTCAAGTGGGGTTAGAAGAACAAGGGTTTCCAGGAAAGGGCATTTTAATGCAAGGACACGAGTGTGCATCAACAGGAAATGACCACCCATTTCTGCTTCATTTATATACAGAGTACAATTAAACTATAATATATATTAACCAGCAAGCTCAAGGTGAATGCAGTGGTATTAATGTGAGTGTACAATATATATCCAAGATAAAATGAGTAACACCTAACATTCATCCAGGTGTTGGCCAAGATGATCATATTGTCTCCCTGAAATGCATTTTTTGTCGAGTTTTTGTCTTTGCTGTTTAAACGTTAATAAAGTAGGAATGTGTTTAAAAACATGTTTGCCTTCGTTTCACATTAGCTGTGGCTTGCAGAAATTTTGTCCATGCAGGAGCCTTAATGACAATCCAACTCATCCTGTTAACATGCATGAAGGGAAATCCCAGCGGAATATAAAAAACAAACTAAATCCCAGCGCTGCCATAATTGATGATGGTTTGCAGCTGACACAAATCCGCAATATGATGAAAGAGATTATTAACAGACTGCCATCTCAGACAATTATCTGAAGGCAATATACTAAAATAGCTCAAAAGCTAAATTATTTGTACATTTTGCATCTTTGCCAATTTATTAAATCAATCCATCAAGCAGCATCATTTGATTATAAACCTTCATGCTAGCAAACAAGATAACGAATGACCATCATGTGATGCTCACCTTTTAGAATGTAGTCGGTTAGCAAGCTGGGAACTCTGTCACTGTCATCCTTCATTGCTTTCAAGACTGTTGGCATGTGCAATAAAAAAGAGCAATCAGCATACATTGTTATAATATGAAAAATGCTGTAACTCAATAGATTTCTGGGGCAGATCGCATGACAATGTTTTTCTTCTGCTATATTTTTTGGAAGCAGTTTCTGCTAATCTGAGTTGGATAAATTCAGTAAAACTGTGGGGAGGAAGTGGTTGTGTTCAAGAGCGGCCCCTGCTATATTTGTCATTTCCACATTTGGAAAATTTTCACTTATTTATTGCACGAGTTTGCTTAGAGACAGTGAAAAAAATATATATCACGAGGAGATTTAACATCTGCATGTAAATAATGTCCCAGGGCAAATAATTGTCTGCGAGGAAAACACTTATCCAGA
This sequence comes from Petromyzon marinus, assembly GCF_048934315.1. Lineage (NCBI taxonomy): Eukaryota > Metazoa > Chordata > Hyperoartia > Petromyzontiformes > Petromyzontidae > Petromyzon > Petromyzon marinus. Next base: position 22,414,942 of record NC_133683.1, on the reverse strand, counting down.
TGAAAGACAACCACTTTCATCGCTGCGTTCAAGCAGAAACCGCATTGACCACAATCATTTTGTTCGTGCTTAAAAGGTAGAACTTGTTGCATGTGGCTTGTTTTTGAAGCGCTCATTGTATATATTATATTAGAACTCTGCTATCAGTGTCATGTCATGATGGCAAGGAAAATTCCATTCAGAACTCTGTACCTGCAGTACACTCCCTTGTGTCAAAATGGCCGCACAAGATGACACCGCAGAACTAATTCAGAAATGTATTAAATAGGCATCTTTATCCACTCTAGGGAAACAACTTTTAATGCTTTGTAAAGAGTGTTCTCTGCAAGTCAGATTGATTTTTTCGTGTGCAAAGGAACATTCCAAATTACATTAAACATCTCATTTAAATTAATGCATTTTTTTCAGCATCACCGACTGGATTCGCACTAAAGATCTAAGTGGTGCTGACTCACAATTCTGACATGGCAACTGAGCCGTGCCAGGGCTGTGCCGAGTGTGCCCAGCACGGCTCAACAGGCGCTGGTTTGTTTGTCTGCAGAAACACAGCCCTGCCGCTCACATCGGACGCAATGTATGAGTCAAGAATCAAGTGGATGATGCAGTGATGCTGCAGTGTGCCGCGGTGGCGAGATGTTAACTACCTCGCCTGGTATATAGGTCATGGATTCGATCCCGACCCTGATGCCTGTATATTTGGAGTTTGCGTGTTCTCCCTGTAGTCGCGTACATTTTTCTCCGGGTTCTACGGTTTTTTCCCTCCACATTTCGAAATATTCGTTCATAGTATTTGGCTGCTACAGTGAGGGAAAAAATGTATTTGATCCCCTGCTGATTTTGTACGTTTGCCCACTGACAAATAAATAATCAGTCTATAATTGTAATGGTAGGTTTATTTGAACAGTGAGAGACAGAATAATAACAAAAATCCAGAAAAACGCATGTCAAAAATGTCATAAATTGATTTGCATTTTAATGAGGGAAATAAGTATTTGATCCCTCTGCAATACATGACTTAGTACTTGGTGGCAAAACCCTTGTTGGCAATCACAGAGGTCAGACGTTTCTTGTAGTTGGCCACCAGGTTTGCACACATCTCAGGAGGGATTTTGTCCCACTCCTCTTTGCAGATCTTCTCCAAGTCATTAAGGTTTCGAGGCTGACGTTTGGCAACTCGAACCTTCAGCTCCCTCCACAGATTTTCTATGGGATTAAGGTCTGGAGACTGGCAAGGCCACTCCAGGACCTTAATGTGCTTCTTCTTGAGCCACTCCTTTGTTGCCTTGGCTGTGTGTTTTGGGTCATTGTCATGCTGGAACACTCATCCACAACCCATTTTTCAATGCCCTGGCTGAGGGAAGGAGGTTCTCACCAAAGATTTGACGGTACATGGCCCTGTCCATCGTCCCTTTGATGCAGTGAAGTTGTCCTTTCCCCTTAGCAGAAAAACACCCCCAAAGCATGTTTCCACCTCCATGTTTGACGGTGGGGATGGGATTAAGGTCTGACGGTGGGGATGGGAACAGTGAGAGACAGTTCTTGGGGTCATAGGCAGCATTCCTCCTCCTCCAAACACAGCGAGTTGAGTTGATACCAAACAGCTCCATTTAGGTCTCATCTGACCACAACATTTTCACCCAGTTGTCTTCAGAATCATTCAGATGTTCATTGGCAAACTTCAGACGGGCATGTACATGTGCTTTCTTGAGCAGGGGGACCTTGTGGGCACTGCAAGATTTCAGTCCTTCACGGCGTAGTGTGTTACCAATTGTTTTCTTGGTGACTATGGTCCCAGCTGCCTTGAGATCATTGACAAGATCCTCGCGTGTAGTTCTGGGCTGATTCCTCACTGTTCTCATGATCATTGCAACTCCACGAGGTGAGGTCTTGCATGGAGCCCCAAGCCGAGGGAGATTGACAGTTCTTTTGTGTTTCTTCCATTTGCGAATAATTGCACCAACTGTTGTCACCTTCTCACCAAGCTGCTTGGCAATGGTCTTATAGCCCATTCCAGCCTTGTGTAGGTCTACAATCTTGTCCCTGACATCCTTGGAGAGCTCTTTGGTCTTGGCCATGGTGGAGAGTTTGGAATCTGATTGATTGATTGCTTCTGTGGACAGGTGTCTATTATACAGGTAACAAGCTGAGATTATAAGCACTCCCTTTAAGAGTGTGCTCCTAATCTCAGCTTGTTACCTGTATAAAAGACATCTGGGAGCCAGAAATCTTTCTGATTGAGAGGGGGTCAAATATTTATTTCTCTCATTAAAATGCAAATCAATTTATAACATTTTTGACATGCGTTTTTCTGCATTTTCTTGTTGTTATTCTGTCTCTCACTGTTCAAATAAACCTACCATTAAAAGTATAGACTGATCATTTCTTTGTCAGTGGGCAAACCTACAAAATCAGCAGGGGATCAAATACTTTTTTTCCTTCACTGTATGTAAATTTACACATGATAAGCCATTTCGTTGAGCTATCATTTGTGGCCAGGTTGCTTTTGAAAAAGAACTACATCAAAAAGGTTTTAAATTGATGTTTACTGACCACCGTCATGTGCAATGAACATGATTAGCTTCGCACCTTGCCCTGCTTGGCCCCACCGAACCAGATTCAGATTACCACAATTTGGTTTTGATTCGGCTCGGCATAGCACAGAAAATATTCAGCGGGAAAACCACCTGTACCATGCGGGCCCAGAACTGGCTCAGCCCGGCTGTGCTAGTGGAAAAGGGGAATTGGCCACCTCCACCCATCCATGCCTTACTCTTAATGAGGACCTGCAGCTGCTGGACAGATGGTGGCTCTTCCTTGTCTTCATACGGAATCACGGTCGTCAAGTACTGTTGCCATGACACACACAAGGAAACCGCACAGTGAGAGCATTCACAGCTTAATCACATTGCCTTTGCTATCTTGATACAAATATTCTTGGTTCTTTCGGTAAAGTCACGTAGAAGGGACTTTACCGAAAGAACCAATGATATAAATCCCCGCAGTCACGAAAGCTTTAAATCAAAATCTTGATACAAGTTAGGTTTGACAAAGTACAAGGCCCGGCATGATGGTATTTTTTACAGCAAGAGAGTGCAATTTCAATTGGTTTCTACAAGGTCATCCATTATTATTTTAAACAAAACAAAATGTACTCTTTTACACAATTATTGGAAAAATACGTGTTGTATGTTGTCTATAAATACTAAAATGGCAGTTAGAGAAACGCATTATTCTTTCACGACCCAAGTGTTTTTTTTTTATTTAAATTTTATAGTGCGCACGATAATGGCCAATTCAACAAAGGTTACAATTAGCATAGCACACTTTTAAAAGGGCCTGCTGAACCTTTGTAATTAACGTTCAATAATTACAAAATAAATAATTACAAGCTCGAGCACAGCACAAAACATACTATTATGTCCAATGAAGCATGCGTGCAGCTCAAAAATGTATAAGCATCATCAAGAACACTGCAAACAGGATGCATCGAGGATGGCATGGTGGTTTGTTTTTTCATGATTTACCTTTCATCAAAAATTAAAGCACTGTAGGCAATCCACCTGTGTTCTATAGTTTACAATTATGACCTTGTAGGCCAGCCAGTGAAAATACATTTATATTAGTACCTGCAAGCAAAACCATAATTGTGCATTGTGCCTTTGACACAGCTTTGTACAGTAAGTGGTTTCAGAGTGCAGCACAAGGTAATGCTATATTGATGTTCTGCCATAATTGTGCACCATTTTGTAGGAAGCCCAACCAAAACAATATGAGACCATTTGTTTTATGGTGTGTTCATAGTACAGATTGGGGTTGAGTGGTGGCGCAGCAGGTAGCGGACCGCACTGTGAAACTAGCAAACCTGAGTTCCTTTTCCAATCACAGTAACATGAGTAGCAAGGGATATTAGAACTGGTCCCAGGCTTTCATTTCACCAACCTGTACTGAAAAGCGTGGTGAAGTATTGTTTAACAAACCTTATGACCAATATAGTATCAGGCAGTCCTTCATCTAGCAGCGAATTGACAAAGGGCTGTAAATGTAATACATTTAAGCACCAGTGATACAATTCATAAGAGCGAGCTACAACACATGGGCAAGGAGCTTTGAGTGGCATTAATGGACAAACAGCTACACTCCGGAGACAGCTTTCTTGCACTTCAATCCACAAACTACCAGACATCAGATTTCCATTATCACCATTCAACAGATGCACTAAATAAATTACCTCATTAAATTCTGAATGGAACTACTGACTAACATGGAAAAGCTGTCCAAAGGAAATATATAAACCATTGCTATGGAGCAAGGATGGGGAACTTACTGCCAACAGGATGGATATGGCCTGCAATTTCATTTTATGTGGTCGATGGCCAACTGAGATGTACTTTAAAACTGCCTGCAAACAATATTCCTGCATCACTGAAATAAATCTTTGAAAACAATACATGGGTACTGGAAGGGAATATTTTTGATCTGGAAAAATTGTTTCTAATCGAAATGCATTCTGCTCCATCATTGCAAGAGCCTCAGAATTGGCTGAGGTATGTGTGTGTGTACACAAGTTAGTAATACTGCTATAGAGCTGGTCCCTGAATTTAGTTTTGGCAGTGGTTATTTCTGGAGATCGGCAGGGAGCTTAAGCTGGGATGATAAGTAATCTACTCATATTCTTGGTTCTTTCGGTAAAGTCAAGTTGAAAGGAAACAATAAAATAATAAAATATATATAAAACAATAAAATTCTCACGTTTCGACTGCAACACAAGCAGTCATCATCAGGTGTGAAAACCAACGGCAAGAACATCTGAATGAAGTGGCGGTTTTTATTTATTTATTTTCAAGCGTTAGCACCACGTATAGCGATCTGACAGTTGGTTAGATGGACGAGTCCATCTATGTTCGGAAAAGAGGAGCGGGGAGACGAAAAATTAATGTATGCTGTCTGAAAGCCACCGTAAGCGTGAACAATCAATTAAGACCCGAAATGGTTTATCAAATCCTTCCAATGATTGCTAAGCCAGAATCCATCTTCTCGGTTGAAATTGTCTCTGTGTTTGTATATGTGGATAGCCTCATGAACGAATCTCTACCATGAGATGTGGATAGCCTCATGAACGAATCTCTACTATGAGAGATTTGTTCATGAGGCTATCCACATATACAAACACGGAGACAATTTCAACCGAGAAGATGGATTCTGGCTTAGCAATCATTGGAAGGATTTGATAAACCATTTCGGGTCTTAATTGATTGTTCACGCTTACGGTGGCTTTCAGACAGCATACATTAATTTTTCGTCTCCCCCCTCCTCTTTTCCGAACATAGATGGACTCGTCCATCTAAACAAACTGTCAAATCGCTATCTGTGGTACTAACGTTTGAAAACAAATAAATAAAAACCGCCACTTCTTTCAAATGTTCTTGCCGTTGGTTTTCACACCTGATGATAACTGCTTGTGTTGCAGTCGAAACGTCGTGAGAATGTTATTGTTTTATATATATTTTATTATTTTATTGTTTCCCTTCAACGTGACTTTACCGAAAGAACCAAGAATATGAATCACTGCAGTCACGAAAGCTTTAAATCAAAATTTAATCTACTCATGTTTTTGCGACCAATTACTTGGGCCCTTTAAAAGTGGCAGCCACCACAACACCCTGCCTCCTCCACAAGTAGGAAATCCCCGACATTACCAAGCCCAGCCCATCACCTCCCATCCAGCAGGACACACGTGGGGAAAAAAAAGGTGAGTAATTTTCCAACTATTTTGGTCCTATCCAATTAATTGGTAGAGCAATTGATCACTTTAATTATCCAACTCGCCCTACTGTAGCATGGGTGCCACGATAGCGAGATGTTAACTACCTTGCCTGGTATACAGGAAGGAAGTCATGGGTTCAATCCCGACCTCGACACCCGTATATTTGGAGTTTGCACGTTCTCCCCGTGATCGTGTGGATTTTTCTCCGAGTCCTCCAGTTTTCCCTCCACATTTAGAAACACGCGCTTAAGAGTATTTGACTATTATAAATTTCCACGTGATAAGCCGCTTCTGTTGGGTATGATGTGGCCAGGTCGCTTCTGAGAAAGAGCTATATAGCTCAGTGGGCCTTACCTGGTAAAATAAAAAGTTAGAGTTAGTAAAAAAGCTCACTGTGCCAGGCGCAATGGTCCCCTTGTCACGGCGGTGGCTTGGCGAGGCACCATTGCTTCTCCTCTTCTTCTTCATGATGTCTCGGAACTCCTTCTGCTTGTTCTGCACCTCCACCAGGGCGGCGATGAAGCTATTCTTCACCTCCTTCTCGAACTCGAGCTCGTCCCTCAGTGCAAGCTGCTGGATGAGTTCCTCAGAAAACGTGCGAACCGCTGTCTCCATGTCCTCCAGCATCTCCATGAGCCGGGCCACGGACAGGCCCTTAAGCGCTGTCAATGGTCAATGGGCATATGTTAGTACTCCGCAGGCACAAGATGTATGAAGAAAAAAAGGACTGTCTTAAGTCATGGTGATGTTACGACTGATAAATGGTTGAGTTCTGCATAAATGTGCCAATGCTCTATTGAACACGTGCTTCCAAAGCACACTTAGTGAGCATATTCATGACACGGCTCGACAACAGCTGAAGTCCATCACAATGTGAATCAGTTGTGAAAACAATGTATGAGCAGAAACTTATTACAGCTGGTACAGTACATGCGATAGAAGTGGAGCTTAATATATATAGTACTATGCCTTAGCATCCCAAGCACCGACCGATACACTACAACCCAGTGCTATATAAACTGTGTATCTGGAAATAAAGAACGAACGATGGGGTCGAGTGAGCCACTGGTTAAAACTCACCGTCAGCCGGCGCACCCTTATCAGACACGGGAGACTGCTTGAGAGCTGCCACCTCCAGGGAGAGCAGTGAGAGGCGGTCGGACTGGCCTGGTGTAAGCACACCCTCTGGCTCTGGGTCTGGTGACTCCTGCATCATCTCCTCCAGCTCCTCAATCACCTGCCACAGAAGACGGCGCGCGTTGAACGAAATCCACCATAATTGGAGTGCTGTCAAAGTGTACGTGGGCCGGTCACAGTGTCACAAGAGACCGGGGCCTTGCTGCTACTCCATTCCCCAAACACGTGGGTTGGTGGTTCGTGAGGATGGATGGTGGTGATTGTGTGGGGTGTCTAGATGGTGAGACAGGCTGGTTCCTCTGTTTTGTGGCGTTGCTGGACCTTTCCTCGGACTCTTTACTGATACTCGGGTCGTTGGCTGGTTTCGTGCCCTGGTATGTACATGTGTGTCATCAACTGCCCCTCCTTGTAATGTCCTTCATTTGTTGTTGTTTCACGTCTATTATATCTATTTCCCCTCGATCTTTTCCCCTTTTTTTTATCCCTGTCATGGCCGTCCATGTACTTTCCGTGGTTTCTGTGTTTTGTAAGAACCATCGAAATGCCACAGCATTTAAGCGCCCTATGAATGCGACCCTTTATCTTTAAAAAGCACGATTAATCCACGAACAGATGGCAACGTTCCACCCCTACTCAAAATGGAGCACGCCGGTTGCTACAAATTATACAAACTTGGTGAGTCTAGTAGGTTTGTCAACAAAAAGTGAGCCCCCAAACAGATGAATTATTCTTCATATGGCTCGAGTCCTTCACTAGCAGGCTAAGGTATGCAAGTTATTCCATCATCCCAGGCTACCTGGCGATCTGTGAAAATAAATGTACCGCAGCGCATCACTAAAATTGGGGTGGAGGGTAAGTAAAGACTGTCACCCAAGCACACATCATGTTTGCCTGTTTAACATTTGAATGCTCTCCGTGTGTAGATTCGGCAATACGTAAGCATATGGGTGATTCACGGTAATAGAATTGCAAAATAAATGTTGGCACAATTGATACCACGAGGGATTTTAGCCCTTTTGTGTCTTACTTATGCATCACATCAACCCATCCCGTAAACACATTTAGAAACGATAAAAGCCTAAATGACGCGACGTTAAATAATAATTATTAGGTTATTTGTCTCGTGCATTCATTTCATTACCAGACAAGCAACCATATGTTATTTGCAAGAGTTAAAAAGGGTTTATTTGCTTAAGCTTTTATCCCCACTCCACAACAGGCCCATTTTCTGGCACATTCATAGGCAAGTGAGCCATCATCGTATGCAAGACACATGTAGCATGGGGGGGGGGGGGATTTCGTCAGGCAACAGCTGTTGTCATTGGCACACCACTAGGTGCTCAGCGATGACTAAAGTAGAAATGGATTTGCCACCGTACAGCCATTGGTGTCCACATTGTCAAGCATGAGCTGCAGCTTAGCAGAAAAGGAGGGTGAATTTCACATTTGCACATATCGCTTGCAAAGTGTGGTAATGGCCCTGTCTCATGCAAGAACGTTGCCATTTAAAGTCGAGTGGAAAATCTAAAACAAGCCCCTCTTGTGATAGCTCCCAGTGGTAATACACTGGAGTAATCATAGCCCCTGCTTACGTTTTCAATATTAAAATCAGTTCGTAGTTCATTAAGAAGAACTTGTAATTAAATGTATGCTCTTATGGGTATTGGGGCATTCTCGCCAATGACACGCTTGCTGCTGCTGAAGCGAACGCAGCAATTCATCTGGCTTCTCATTTAATCTGGCTTCTCAATTCTCAATTCATCTGGCTTCTCATTAACATTTCACCGCAGCAGCAAAAAATGCTGGAAACCATGGAAACTCGGATATTTACATTCACTTAACATCACCTAATAAATGCATTTAAGTCATTAGTATGTACATTTGAACAGACTAGGAAATGTTAATTCATAGCGTTTGTATGGCAACATCATTTGAGACAGCAAGATTTACAAAACCGTCATTTTTGGTATTATTCTCTTAAAGCCCTCTGGAAGGGTTGGGGGGGGGGGCGCCACATCTGGACTCCAACTCTTGGTGAGCTGATGAAATTCAATTTTATAAGCAGGAGTGGAGCCTTGCTCCTGGGGTGCCCCCCTTTAACATTTAATCAGTATTGCTGCTGCTCCCATGAAAAAAAGACTGCAAAAGGCACAGGCAGTGAATATAGGTCACGGATGTGCACCCACTTGGTAAAGGATTTGAATGGGGAGGATAATGACTTACACACGTGACCAAGCGTTAACAAGTCCTCCGTACCCGAGTGCGCTCCAAATAAAATCGCGGCACAGGGCAAACGGACACATGATGTACATCTGCATGAATGATGATGTTCTGTGCAGAACTTGTCAGACAAGACAGGAGAGTCCAGGGCTGAAGCAATCACAAGGGCCACAAGCAACAGCTGTTATAACATTTTCAACAAATTTACCTTATGGCGGGACCCCGGGGTCCCATAAGCCGCCGGCTCTCGCATGAACTGCGTTGCGACGTCATTTTATGTCTGTTAAAGGCGAACGACACGACGATCTATTCCTCTCGGCGAGCTCTACACGATGCGCTAATCGAAGTTTCAAAGTTTTGTTTCTTCTGCACGCCACGACAACAGAATGATCCGCGCCAGGTGGGTCGCGGCGTTTGTGCACGGTGGGACGGAGTCGCTAAAAATAAATTACGATTTTGACTTGCGTTTATTCGGGACCCCGGAGTCCCGCCATAAGATTCAAATAAAAGAGCATGTTCTTTTATTGAGTATCTGCAAATCTAAATGTTTCTAGTCAGTTGCCTACGCTTCATGAGTTATCTTGAAAAATACGTCTTCATGTATTTTTTCTTATGTTCAACAGCAATCTTTAAATCATTTGTGACCAAATGCTATATATTCATATATATACAGAAAACTTGCTTCACATTAGCCACTTGAATTTATACTACTGGATTCGCAGCCATAGTAATGATGAACAATAATACTCCTTGTTCATTCACAAGAATCTCACTCAGTCTTAAAACTCTTTTTCATGAAATCCCATTCACAGTTTGCAATTGCATTGGGTTGCAATTCGGATCCAGTTCTGGGACAAAGGGCCACACAAACTCCAACAAAACTCAGTCCATGACAAATTACTTCTGCCGGACGATGCTCAGCCCCAATTTTACTCAATTGAGCTCACCCATGGAAACCTCACCGTAACCCAAACACCCACTGCCATATGGCAGAGTGTCTATCGATCTAACCTCTCATGTGCAGTGCATGTTTAGTCAATACACAAGAAATCACTTAGGCATGGCTTCCTACATCACAACACTAACCATTGCCTGCCCGCGAAGCACAAACCATGCTTTTTCTACTCTCTCAGGCCACCTTAGTTGAACACCACTGTACACGATACATGCAAGCAGCTGGCAACCATCCGTCACACATCAACATATGTGAATCACAGTGCACAGCATGCATGTCAGAAAATACCCTACAATTTGATAGCCCTTGGTAAACAAAGCCTCATCTTATGAGCCCATGTTCAAGCACAAAGCCCTAGTGTACAGGGGAACTTGACGTGACCCAGCCACAAACTCAATCAATGCAATCGAATGTGGGCACACAAGAATACATCGCTTGAACCGACTGTCATTGAATTCCATCCACCGTGCCCTAATTATGGCAGTGTGTGATAAAAGAGCCAAACTAAGCGTCGTTTATCTCATGTTGCTGTAAGCATTTAAAGCGGGTAAAGTCCATGCAACTAAGGGACACTTAATCAGAAAAATAATGTACCAGCTCAAACGATATTTTTTTAGATGTGCAGCTAAACATAATTGCCTAATAAGATGCCGAACATAAATATAAAGGAAATATATATATAAAAAAATACAAAATGGTTAAATCTATGCACAATTGAACCTTGCACAAATCCAACTAATTCAATTCACTGTGAAGATAATAAAATAATCTTAGTTAACACGACAAAAACATTAATGTGTTTTAGACATCTTCCACACGTCGTATTACAGTTTAAAATGGAATGTAACTTTTGAAATTGCAAAATACATACTTTGTTAGTATAGTGTTAGGCCTTGATCAGTGATAGGTGTCACAGACCTATACGCTTGCATGCATGCAAATGCGTATTCCCAACAATTGTTATTTATGTGTCTAAATAGAGGGGCATTTCAAGACTGTCCAAGACAACTGTATAACTATGCACAGTAAATTATACACAAAACCTTCAAAAACATAATGGATCACCACAGTAAATATGGCTAAAACGTTCCCTTTAAATAATTAACAAAACACGGCTCTTATGCAATCTACATCTTGAGTTCATATACACGACACGAGGGTAAATATTAACTGAACCTTAGATTACGAGGTATGTGTACGCTGTTATGCTATATAGCTCTCCAATGTGCTTTCTGGATGTATGCATGTAGATCTTCATTCTCAACGTACATAGCCAAGTATGCTAATCGGAGATGTGGATGTGCCGTGCAATATTCTGAAAGATATCTGACGTTTCAACCGACATGCTTCAGTCGCTGATGCTCCCAGCGCGGGCAGCGAAACATTGGACATCCAGTTAATTAATACCTGGCACAACCTGGACACACATCAGAGAACTGTAGGTTTCACTTGTATTGAAACTAGGCAATTTTTTATTTTACCAGGTAAGGCCTACTGAGCTATATAGCTCTTAGTCAGAAGCGACTTGGACACAAATGATAGCCCAATGAGGTAGCTTATCATGTGGAAATTTATAGCAGCCAAATACTCTAAACACGTGTTTCTAAATGTAGAGGAAAAAACGGACCCAAAGAAAAAATCCACACGACCACGGATAAAACATGTAAACTCCAAATATACGGCCGTCAGGGTTGGGATTGAACCCACGTCCTCCTGCATACCTGGAAAGGTAGTTTACATATTGCCACAGCAGGTTTGACCCAAGCACGTGGTTGCCAACGTCCACAGCGACGGCTCGATGGAGTTGTTTGCGCCCACGGAGAGCGGCTATACCTGCTCGGCGGTGAAGAGCGGCTCCTCTGGCTGCATGCAGGACACGATGATGGAGTGCATGTCCAACTGATCGCGTAGCTCCTCGTCGTCGGAGAGATCCAGGTTAACACCCTCCTTCTCCTGCGAGCAGATGTCGCCGTGGAGGGTCACACCACCGCCGAGACAGCCAGTCCAGTCCAACAAAACAGCCTACTCATAATCTTTATGAAACTCGGAAGTGCTGTCTTTCCCAACTGTTAAATGAGTAAAAAGAATGAAGGTGCAATGGTGTAAAGAAATGCTCAAGTCATTGCTGATAGAAGGGATTCTGCTAAAGGGAGCCCTTCTCTAGGGTATTTTAGTCTACTCCTGCCCACTGATTAGAAGTCTGGGAAGAGGTGGCAGTACCCACACTTCACCCCCCTATACGCGATCTGCCAATTAACTCGCTGTGGTACACGTATTTATACTGCTGGGTAGACAGAGGTGAAGTGGGAGATTTAAGAAAAGGTCAGGGTAAGTTAAATTAAAACTTCCACATTGACTGAGTTTAAGGCATTCATTCTGTATTCTCAAGGAATTATAGACAATGTATTTGTGAGTATAGCCGCGAAGGGCGTGGCTGAGAGAGTATACCTAAGCATCTAAATCACTGCTGCCATTATATTTGTTATTTTAAATTTTCTGAACAGCAGGAGGTTGTTTTTTATTCAACCAACCTACAAACCAGGTTCAGGCAATAATTATTTGCGAGTTTTACAATAATTAAACGGTGTCTAGAGCTATAGCCATCTTATTGTGAGACAATGTGTTAAAATTACATTATAGAATCAACATATTGTACAAGCAGATGTGTTTCTAAACAAATGTACAACGTAACATTGGCAAATGAAAGGAATGTGGATTTTCGTGAATGTTTAAAAATTTTCACGTTGCGAGTTATACATTTTTCCATGTGGTTCGCTTTCCCGCTTGGTATACAGTGTGCACAATAACAGCGGCAGCCTCGTCTGCACGAATTAATCCGCACAGCAGGAACCATAGCCCGGCAACACAAGACGACTTGCAGAACGTTAAATATTCACACAATCAGATGCTCTACATATTTACGACGACAAAGCAAACAACGAGCCGAAGCTGCGAACAATGAATAACATTAAAGCTAAGTGAGCCTGCACCGAAAGATAATTGCCTATCCAGAGCCATTTGACTGGTAAATTTCAACAGGCCAAGGTTTCAAAGCAAAAGCCATAAATAGACCAATGTTAAGGGGAAAAACCCACTGCAAGTGTGAAGGCAATCCCTGTTGGACAAGGAACACAGCGTTACTCACATACCCTGCATTCAGCATGGATGTTGTAATCGTCAATGCTTGTTTGAAACGTGTATGGCCCCTTATGAGTCAGAGTTTACGCGAACGACCTTTGAAACACCGAAATGCAATGCTGTAAAATGCACGGTGTCGTTTAAAAGCATGTTTAGCCCTTCGAATGGCGGCACTGGAATGAACAGACGTGTTGGATGAGAGGCGACCGCGTGAAAGAACCTAGGCGGGACGGCACCCACGCTCTTCGTTAAATGTAGCATCTTCGTGCTATTGACCAACTCTTTACAGTAAAGCCAACAATTGATTTACACGGCTTGTAAATTGTACAGAGTGAATATAAAGGAGGGCCTTGTGCATTTAAAATGAAAACAATAACAAGCTCACATTAGCACGTACTTATGAATTAGCCATGTGCCACTGCTGCAAATCCAATATTTTTGTTCCATATATTATGACCATGCATGCGGGCACTGAACTAATTACTGAGTTGTGCTTTCTTTTCCCATTAGCCCATAGTTTGCTCATGCAGACAGCGCACTGCTCTAATGGGCTGCAGTCACCGCATGCTCTTCCTTGGGGTCACAGGAGAAAAACCATCATGCGCAGATTATCTTCCTCCAGCATGCGGCTTGCGTGTCAGAACGCATGCATGACCATGTTGAATGGTGTTAACCACGAGGCAAAGTTTACTTAAGATCCCCCAGCGAAATATCCAATTTGCAAGTGAAACAAGTTAAACTCTTATTCTTAGTTTTTTCGGTAAAGTCACGTTGAAGGGAAACAACAAAATAATAAAATATATATAAAACAATAAAAAATTCTCACGACGGTTCGACCATAACTCAAATGGTCGAAACGTCGTGAGAATTTTTTATTGTTTTATATATATTTTATTATTTTGTTGTTTCCCTTCAACGTGACTTTACCGAAAAAACTAAGAATATGAATTACTGCAGTCACGAAAGCTTTAAATCAAAAGTTAAACTCTTAAAAAGGATTTCCAGAGGGTCTCCAACACCGCAAACACCTCCTTTCCAACTGACATCACATGTGGCATCCTGGTGTGTAACTGACAATTATTTTCTCAAGTCATAAGTTGAGAAATACTAGTGCTAAGATCCACACTATTGAAGCAGATGGACACTTTGTATTTTGCTTCACATTACTGGATTGAAAGGCGAGATGTGCGGTAACTAATCAGACAGAAAATCACAAGTGAATCTCTTGAGCAGTGCGGCATCAAGCTTCTGTATTCTGGCAATGACAATGTACAATGCCTTCATGTTGGATTATCGCTTTCAGAATGTCAACTCTTACTCGCATCAAGTTTCGGTGATCGTATCGACATAAGTGAAGTGGCAGCCCACTTTGAAATTATATTTCCTATCTCGCTTTCTTGGCACAAATCATAAAAAATAAAATAATAATAATGTTGGACGCTGTAGAAGCCAAAAAAATAAAATACTTATTTTCAAGTTACAGAAAAATGCAAAAATGTGTGCAATGCTCATTAATATGAATAATTAGATCTACATTAAATGCAAATAGGTTTTTTTAAACTTGTGCTGGGAAAAAAAATAACATTTACATATTGAACCATATACTGTATTGGTAGCCAAGGAGCAATAGCTTAACCGCTTTTTTCCCCCTTTGCAATACAAGTGCTCTTGGTTGTGTAAACAGAGCCCCTCGCATCACTTGTGACCCGTGAAGAGCGTTAAGGGCTATCAATTTAATGACTGCTCAGGAAATGCAGGCACTCATCACAAATGTGCAGTTGTAACAGCCGTGCCAAAAAGCTTTTAATCCGTCATCTGTCACCTCCTAGACATTTTACCTGCAGGACAGCAGCATCCACCCCCCCTCCCCCCCAATCAAACGAGGCTACACATCGTAACGCTACTCACTTTGGGGGCAACTTCATTGCTCCCCAGCTGCTACACCAATCACGCGACAGTATCCGGTTGGTGCGGGCAACGCAGTTTCATACGCGCTAGGCTCTAATCAGGGCGTATGAGACAAGACGGTGGAGGTGCCAAAATAATATAAAAACAGGCAGGGCAGTGGTCTGAAATGTTGGTTTTGGTGTTCATGTGAATTAAGTTTATATATATAAAATAGGTTTTAGATTGCAATAGTGATTGGGAATCGTGTAACCTAACCCAGAGAGCTCACAGGTCAGTGCTGAGTTTGAACTGTTGAGATTCTAAGTTTGGATCATGGTTTTAGTTGCATGTGATTGAACTGGGATCTCAAGTTCAATGAGATGATGGTCTACACTAATAACTGCACACAAAAAACGAACAACATTTTGGTTTGTCAGTTAAATTGAAACTATCGGGTGGACTGTCATGTGACAATCTCTCAGTGTGTGGGAAGTGTGCTTCCCCCCTCCTCTTGTGAAAAGGATGAAAAGGAAACTGCAATATTTATCAACGGAAGCATTGTTGTAGGACATGATACAAATAGCAGAAATTAAATTAGGGCAGGAAAGAGAAAAAAATATATTTCAAATGGTGGTGTTGCTTACAAATTAAATCAGATTGGAATTATAGGTTGACAATGATATAAGAAAAGTAATTACTTGAAAATGTATCACTGTAGGGTGAAGTTATGTTCAACATAAAAAGTATTCACTCTTATAATTATTACATGTCTTGGTCTACAATATGCCTTCGACACAAACAGTGCAGTCTTAAAGGATGGCATCGTATTGTCAGCTACCATCTTATTTTGATATGGATTAAGCTTAACGTTAATGTGGTCTAGCAATCCAAAAGAAAACCCATTTTATGATAGATTTCCCCCCCGTGTCACTATATATGTCCAAACAAGTGGCAACATGGGGAATAAAAGTGCAATCAATGCAAAACATAACTAAATTGATGCCGGCTGAATACTCCATACATAAAACATTGCTTGCAATCGTTACTGTTCCAGATTATTGGGAGGCCGTATATCGTTGATCCTCAGCGTTTCACCTTCTTCTGGTTGAGGTTGAGAGTTGGCAAATAAAGTGTCCTTGTGTGAGAGCTGTTCCAGTCCACGGGCATGACGTTCCCGTAGTTGTCCGTCACCTTGTTCCACAGCCTGCATCGCCGTGAACAACGCACAAAGCACTCCATTAAAACAAAGGCATCTATACTGAATATATGAATATAGCCGCTACAGATCTCGGAGAGGTTTAACCGTATCCTAAATACACCCTACAATACTTAAAATTAGATTTGTATTGATTTTAAACAGTCACATTACAGTTTGAATATAGTTTTTCTTCAAGTGGTTAAGATGAATTTTGATTTAAAGCTTTCGTGACTGCAGTAATTCATATTCTTAGTTCTTTCGGTAAAGTCACGTGATAATTTTTATTGTTTTATATATATTTTATTATTTTATTGTTTCCCTTCAACGTGACTTTACCGAAAGAACTAAGATTATGGTTAAGATGAAGGCAGATAAAAACCGTGCCCACAGCCTGTAGATCAAATGACCAAATGGACTGTGTTTACAAATGCTTTTAATCAGTTAATGGTTTTTGCCAGCAGTCAGTGAAAGCCTATGCTGATTCATGGACACTTTTTAACATGTAAATAAATAGCAAATGTTAGGCACTTGACAAAGCATCACATTATGGGTTCAATTTAGGTAATACAAGAACACCTTGTGCCAATGCTTTTTGCTGCACTGCTTTGCGAATATCTGTCTGTCATGAGGTGTAGGTCTCACTGCTTGGTTCTGCATCTTTCAAAACAAAAACAATGAATGTCGCTGCATTAAAAAGATATATTTGTCCTTCATGCCAATGTATTCCCATTGTGCTATCCGTGCCATGCCACAAGACAAAGAATTCAATCCCACAGAGCAGTGTGAACCGTGTGCCAGAACACAGGCTGTGGGAGAGATGTTCCACAGAATCTCTTCCAAAAAAGAATCTTCAAAATGGCCTTTTTATCCTTTGCACATTGGCTGTACGGCTTCCATTGTGCTCCGAAATGAGATTGTTAGTTGCAAAAACGGTATGCTGTATCTCATTCTAAATGCAGGAAGTGATTGAAATTAGAAAACCATTACATATATTAAAATAATGCCATCCAATAATTGGTGACCAGGCTCAGACCATCAACTTTCTATACAAGAAAACCTGGTTTTAAACACAAACAGCTGTGTGGATTTGAACCCTGGATATCATCCACGCTGGCTGAGTGCCGTGACCGCTAAGCCACACAGCCACCTTGGGCTGCACTCTATAATATGTCTAGAGCTATATAATACTGAACAAGCAAAGCTGCCCAAGAGTGTCATAAAACAATTCATTCTGGAAAATATGTAAAAGCATGTCCCCGCACCAGGTAAAAACAATAACGCATTCAGGAAAGCATTGTTCTAGCAGCGATGTACAGTACGTAACTATGTCTGGTCCATATTATTGTTTACGTGTATGCTTTATTACATATTAATAGCACAATGTCAAAACGCTGGAGTAATTTTCAACTGCAGACAAGGCTGACAATCTGCCAGCCATGCAAGGCTCTAGGGCCTGACATGCATATCGCATTTGCATTGCCAGCACACACAAATACACACCACTGATCTTCACTGAAAAATACGCTTCATGGGGACAATGTCATTGATGCAGGAAATTCACTTTGAAAATGTGACCAGCATATGTAGCAATCAGGCATGTTTTTAGATGACAATTAAAAGTCCAGGAATTAAAAGCCTTAAAAAACTAATTCATTACACAGCAGTACCAGTCAATCAATCCTAGCTTGCCCCCACACCCTTCTCTGAAAAAAAACGAATGACAAAAATTAATGACCCCATATATTATAATTGCCGAGGTATTACACTACACTGTATAAGCAAGTCCCTGCTCTTTCAGATTGCGGCTGGCATGGCAGCAGGGCAGATGAGTGTGACCCATCAGCTTCACGCAGGGTTTAATTCCCGGACCGTGATTAAACAATCCCCCTAACCTTGTTATGCATGCCCACTTACTGTGCAGCTCCGATAAACTGCATTACAGCACACCGCACAATAGCTGCCTAAGTCATCAGAACGGCCACTTCCAACAGAAAAAAGCACATAAAAGATCCCCCCATAGCCTAAATAGACTATTGGAGAAAATGTTCCTCGCAGGCACCCAGACCTGACGTCGTGATTGTGTAATTCTAAAAAAAAATGCATTCATGATGTCTTTGTAATTTCACCTAATAAAGTAGCTGTAATTGTAATAAAAGGACAAGACATCTGCAAGCACATATTACAGCTAGAACAATGCGTGAGGGTTTGATGTGGTGTGGTGGCAATCATGTCGACAGATTGTCTCCCCCAGTTGCTGATTGTTTACACACTGCAGCAGGTACTACTAATTCATGTCAGTCAACATAGAGGAAGCCGAGGTTGCCTCGTCACCGATGTGAGCCGTGACTGGGACTAACTCAGGCAGCTGGGGTCATAGCGCAGTACCATAACAACGTCACCTTGGCTCCCAATGTGCACACACAATGTGCACATACATTTACAACTGCAAACACCTATAGAGCTAAAAGATGGAGTTTGATTTTTAGATGAGAAAAATACATAATCTGGTTATACTGTTGTCGAGTTCTAATTTACATTATTATTTCATGAAAGTAATGGAAAAACATTAAAATCATGCAAAAGTAATGGTGACATAACTCTTAATATACTGATGAAGTAATTTATTTTAAAAATCTAAATGTGCAAGTTACCAGCAACGCATTTAAACTGGGTGTGATGCTCATGAATAGCAGCAGTTGCATGCTAATGCATGTATGGCCACGAGGCTACAAAGAAACCCGGCACACCACAGCGCTGTGACATCTATGGGGAAATGCCACAGTTTGAAAAAGGCGAGCATTTGAGATACTGCAATGCAGCAGTGTGCCCAGCACGTGTGCGTGCAGATTGCAGTGGCTGGCAATCCCACAGAGCTGTGAAAGCTAGTTAAAAAATAAATTTGCTTAAAATTAATTGGCTTCACGCAACAAGCAGGGATGTGTAAGCACGGACTGGCGTGGCGGTCTATGTTAAGTGACACTGCAGCCTTGTGTGTGCTCATTGCAGTTTTTTCACCCTCAATCATATGTACATTAAGAGGCTTAAGAAAGTGTCTGGGCCATTAAATTGATGTATCATCAGGACACTTTTAAATTCTACGTATTTCCTGAAACAGAATTGTCTATGCCTGTGGATATGAAAATTATTGATACGTAAAGTCTTTATACAGCATAATACCGTAATTGGTAAGAAAGTAACATTTCCAAAAAACCGAATACCTGATTTTGGTTTAAGATAGCACTTAACAAATATCCATATATTTAAATTAACAACCAAAATAATGACATCTTACTAAATAGAAAATGTACTTCAGCATTATAAGAGTAATTTATTCTAGACATACATTATATCGGCTTAAATTGGTCTGATTTAGAATGCAAATCGGACCTAGCCCGAAGACCTTCTACAGCAGATCGACTCCATCCACACCAAGTGTCCAAAGCTCTTGACATGCAATGTATGGTATACTATCAAACTGCCAATCAGGCAATTCACTGCAGCTGAACAAATTATGTGCTGGGAAATTTGAAAGAAAAAAAATATCGACTTAAAGCTTTCGTGACTGCAGGAATTCATATTCTTTGGGTCTTTCGGTAAAGTCACGTAGATAGGTTCAAAGAAAATAACATCCCAACCGTTGGGAAAGAACCATCTGAAGATCCAATCAAAACCATCACCTTGCCATACATAGCAGGGGTCACCAAAAATATTTCCAAAATCATGAGCAAACACAAGATCCAGGTTCGATTTAACACAGCACATAAAATTCGTGATCTGATCCCATTTGTGAAGGATGTGATCCCTGACATGCAATATCCTGGCGTCTACAAGCTAAGCTGTGTCTGCGGCAGTAGTTACATTGGGGAAACTAAGCGACATGTCTCGGACCATGTTCGTGAACATAAGGCAGATCTGAAACATGGTAGAGCCAATACTTCGGCCGTCGATGATCAGCCCACTGGCTATCAACAAAAATTTGTTCATGAAGCCATCCATATATACACACAGACACAATTTCAACCGAGAAGATGGGCATAAACTGAGCAATCATTGGAAGGACGTGATCAACCAGTTTAAGTCATAACTGGCTGTGATGTTCCCATCCTACCACCTTCCTATGTTAATTGTTATTTCCGGCTCTCCGATTTAACATTAACAGGTTATATTTCTCACACCAACATAGCCACCTCCACGTGCCGTACCTCGACGTGGCGGCGGCTCTGCGATCTCACATTAGCATGCTAATCTCTCACATTAACATGCTAATCTCTCACATTAACATGCTAATCTCTCACATTAACATAGCCACCTCAGGGCGCTCGCCGTGGAGGCCGCTCTCCGATCTTACATTAACACGTTAATTTTTACCTGGCAGCCCTTTGACATTAGCTGCCCCACCCATGCTGCTGACACTTGGGCGCTACATAAACAGTTTGCCTTTAGAGGCCAACCCCCTTTTCCTGATGACGACCGCTGGTGTTGCGATCGAAACGTCGTAGTTATTTGTTATTTTCTTGGAACCTAACTACGTGACTTTACCGAAAGACCCAAAGCATATAAAACAAATATCGAGGCTGATTTTGCTCCAAATTGGTTAAAAAAAAACATTTTACCTAGTTAGTCACACAGGACCCCACATCCGTCACGGCATAGCCTGGGATCCACGGGCAATTACCTCGCATTTGCATCCAAGACTTGGAAAATGTTTTAACTTGACTGAACTCGCTTTGGGGGCTCATCAGTGCTGTAATTGCAATGGGTATGACGGACACCATTAATTTATTTCATTGAAAAAAATGCGGCTAAAATATCTGTGACCTGATTTTTGAGCTCCACGGAAATGAAAAACCTTTAATATTTTTTTCAAGGACAATGGCGATACAATTTGCGGTACACATTAGTTTCCCACAAAATCATTACATAAATATTTAAAACAATGATTCTAAGTGACGAACACATTTAGCAAAAATAATAAATGCATGGAAATCAAATCAATTATGTATGTAATGGGATGGTGTGGATGTTTTAGTTGTTTATTATGCTTATTGTTTAATAAAACCTTTATAGCCTCGTTAAGAGATGATGGTGTTTATTACGTTCACGTAAATATTGGGATTTTTTGTTAGTAATATAAAAATACAGGATAAGAATGTGCTTAACATGGTCAAATTCTCTATCCACATGCATTACATGAAATGTGCATGTATATATCATGTACTTTGATGGAAGCTGAACCTGCTGGGTAATGTAGCCTGTTGATAAGGCCCTTTTTGTTTGGCTGAATATGGATTCAGGGTGGTCTGTGTCATTACACCGTGTCAATGGATAACTTTGCGAAAGCAGTGCTATCTTCAATATCTCCAGACACGCAGGATTCTGGGATTGACCCTCAAGGATAACACACTTTGTGTGGGTGGGGGGGTTACTTCAAAGACATACCAGAGTTCACCTAGCCACCTTGCTAATGTTTATTTAAGGAGAAGTTTCATCTCCTAAAGCATACACAGTTTTATCTGACACATTATATAATGATCACAATTTGTTTTTATATTTAAAAAGTAGATATAACATGTAAATTAAAACGTTGGTGGTAGGTGCATATCGATTCATAATCAACGATGATCAATCCACTGCAGGTTAAAGGCTTCCCCAAGCTGTAGCCATCTCTCATGGTCGCACGATGTCCATCTAGCGCATGCGCACAAGCTGATTTCCGCATTCAATCTCCGTGATTTACGGTGACTAACACCCCAATTGTTCGAATTCTGTAGTGTATACATACTTGTCCAATCCAAATGTATGACAACCTCAGCGTGCTGTAGCATGAATACATCGTTGACAATATGCTGGAATCCAGTAGCGTGTAAGGAGTACACCATTAGCTGGCATACTATGGGGCCTAACGCTCTACTTAATGTGCATTAGAGTGAAAAATGCAGGTCAATCCACAATGCGACTGCACATGCCTCTGATCAAATTTAACATTAATGGTCATCTGAGACCAATGCACCATTGCATACACCATTTTGTGATCTAACTTTTCAAACGGAGTTGTTTCCCTTTCTGCTGAAGCAGACTTTGTATTCCGTTGCTGTAGTAACGATGATCGTAGGCATTTGAAAAGCAGCTAAGAAACGCGTTTGTATGCTTGGCGGTTAGACTTGACAGTAAATAGCACACTTGCACACCCGTGTCTTTTCCCCATCATCTCCTTTGGTTGTTAGGCAGTCAATCAGGACTTATTCAAATGCAAGTCCTGTCTACGTGGTGATTTTACAAGTCCTAATACCCACAACTGCGATAACGACAATAATACCCAAATTAGTGTTGTTAGTGGGACGGCCTCAATTGTACTGTTTAAATATGGAATAGAACATTGTACATATTTTGCACACCCATGTGTTCATACACACATCCTTGTTTACCTACATAAGCAATACACCAAGTCGCCTTTATTGATATTGTCATGGCCATGATATGCAAGCTGCTGCTCACTTATGCCACACGCTTCTTGGTGGTGCTGCAGACGTTCTTCGGAGAAGACTTTCACCTTAATTAGAAATGTCAAGGCCAGTAACATTAAGCTGGTGGTCATCATGTCATAATGGCATGACCACCACGATGAATGGGCCCCCACAACCTTGGTGCCATATTCCCTCTGTGATGATGCTGAAAATGACCTTTTAGTAATTGTGGTTGATAATTATGATGATGCTGCTAGAATAATAATGATGGTGATGATGCTAAGATGATAATTTTAGTGATACTGCTAGTGATGCTGATAATGTTTGACGCTGCTGGTGATAATCATGATGATCATGATAATTGTGCAAAAGGTGCAAATGATGCCGCTGCTGTTGAAGAATGATGTTGGGGCCCTTGCCACTTCACCTCATGCAGTTGATGACAATGCCTCGAATGGTGATTTTGATTGGCAATCAGACCCGAGTTCAATCCCAATTGTAAATGTGCAAATTGTAATGACTTGAAAGAACAATGTATTTGTATATGGAATTTCAGTTAAAATTGCTATTGTAATTGCAATGTAATTGGCTTGAGGTCTGATGACAATGCTGCTGCTTGTGATGACCACGATATTTCTGCTGATGGTAACATTACAGGGCCCGTGTAAAGGATTTCCATGCTACGGCACGATACAAGATTTATTCCCGTATTACAGTATTAAAATAGTTTTTGGTGATGATTCTGCAGCTGATGATAATGAAAATACGTATTCTTGGTTCTTTCGGTAAAGTCACGTAGAAGGGAAACAATAAAATAATAAAAATATCAAACAATACAATTCTCACGACGTTTAGACTGCAACACAAGCAATCATCATCAGGTGTGAAAACCACAACAAGAAAATGTTCTTTAAATAAAAAATGAAAATACTTGATGATAATCATGATACTGCTGCTGCGATAACACTTCCATAGGCGATGATCATGCTGTTACTGATCATTATAATGATGCTGAATGCTGATACCGATGCAGGCTGCTAACAATGCCAACACTCATGCAGGCACAATTTTGATTTAAAGCTTTCGTGACTGCAGGGATTCATATTCTTGGTTCTTTCCGTAAAGTCACGTAGAAGGGAAACAATAAAATACTAAAAATACATAAAATAAAAAACAATACAATTCTCACGACGTTTCGACTGCAACACAAGCAATCATCATCAGGTGTGAAAACCAGAACAAGAAAATATTATTTTATTGTTTCCCTTCTACGTGACTTTACCGAAAGAACCAAGAATATATATACAGGCACAATTGTTGCCGATTACGATCATGCTGCTACGGATAAGGATTTTGCTGCCGATGGTTAACCCTGACGGCAATGACAATTCCGCCGGTGATTATGTTCAAGAATGCTGCCGACACTATTTTCACCGATTCTTATCTTAATGTTGATGCAGATATTCATTGCTGTTGCTGCGCATGGGTGTTGTTGCTAATGATTCTAATGATGATGCTGTACAATCAATGGTACCGAGTTTCCTTCTGCTGCTGATGATGCTGCTGCTGATCTCAATGCACCCGATGTCAAATGAGACTGGTCGCCTCGAGATCTTACCTAGTTAAATAAATTATCATGAATGCTGCCGTTGATGACGATCCTGCTCATGCTGCTGATTATGCTAATCATGTTGATTATGTTCAATTACGTTCCTGATCATCGACGTCGCCACGCACTCGTCAAGGATGCTGCGAATGATGGTGATAATATTTAATATTGCAGCTGCTGTTAGCTGCACCTCGCTCACTTGTCGGCGTCGATGACACTAATGCTGTTATCAATGATTCTTATTATGTTTAATGGGCCAAATGATGCCTCTGATGTCCGGGGCACGGCTTTACCTGTCATCTGCTGCTGTTAATGATGGCGATATTTATTTATTTATACTGGTATTGTTAAATCTATTGCTGCTGATGTTTATTGTCAACAAGTACTTCTGATGATGATAATGACGCCGCTACTGATGTGTTTCTGAAACTTATGTTGCTCATGTTTACGATGATGCTGATGCCATTCAACCCGATGTTGTTACCCTTCCTTATTCATTGTTTTCTTGTTCGTGTTTTTGTTTTTTTTGTTTGTTGTGGTTGCACCCGATTCAAGAGCCGAATGGCTCACAGGGCTATACCAAAATAAATAAAACTGAAAACTGAATGATGCTGCCGATACGGACGCCGCTGGTGGCGTTGCTGCTAATGAGGTTTAATGTGACTGCTGATGGCTAATGATGATTCATGTTGCCGTTGTTTCTGCTTGTGTGTAATGTTGCGGATGCGGTCTACAATGATGTCCATGGTGATGATGCGGATTACGCCGCTGATGGCGATATCCCATGTTGCTGCGAGAGGATGTTGATGCTGGGTGTTGCCGATGCTGCTGCTGCCACTGATATTGTTGCGACTGCAAATTAAGCTACCGTTGATGCTACTTCAGCTGTTGAGGGTGATGATGATACTGCGGAAGATGACACTGTGTTCAATGTTGCTGCGACTGATGATGCTGTCGCTGCTACTGCTCAATTTGCTCTTGATACCGTCAATGATGCCGTGACTGATGTTGAATGTTGCTCCTGATGGTAACGATGTTGATGCTGCTGCTACCGATGATGCCGCTGCTGCTACCGATGATGTCGCTGCCACTTGTCACGATGCCGATGATCGTGACGATGCGCAAAGCACACTCACTCGTCGTCTCGGAGCCCCTCCGCCTCCCCCAGGGCTCGCACCGGGGCCAGCGCCTCGGTGGGGGCGTTGAAGTTCCTGAAGCAGGCGGTGAGCTGCTCCTCGAAGCCGCTCACCAGGTCCTCCATCGACTGGAAACTGCAGCCCATGTCTCCCGAGAAGTTGTCCAGCTCCCCCAGCTCTTCCGAGGTTGAGCAGGCCACCTTCACCACCCCGGTTCCTCCTCCTCCACCACCACCACCACACGCATCGCGACCACCACTACCATCGCCGTCGTCGTCGTCCTCGTCGGCGGCGTTGGCCGCGTTCGAGTTGAGCGAATCGTCGAGCTTGGAGGCGGCCGAGAGAGGCGGCTTGAACTCGTTAAAGTCCTGCCAGTCCTCGTCGAAGTGGGCCAGCGGCGCGGCCATGTTCGCGCCTCTCATCACTGTCTCTCTCTCCTCCTTCGGTCTCCGTCTCCTCCTCCAGTGTCTGCCTCCTCCTCCGGTGTCCGGCCTCTTGTTGTCTCCCGCCTCTCGTTGTCTCCCGCCTCCTCAGCCGCCTCAGCCTCCTCCTCCTCCTCGCCTCTTGTTGTCTCCCGCCTCCTCAGCCTCCTCCTCCTCCTCGCCTCTGCAATTGGAGCGGCTCGGGACGCGCAGATTTCCCAGCACGCACAAAAGCGCGGCACCGCCCCGTGTGGAGGGCGTCGATCACGTGCTGCGTCTAGAGCCAATTGGCGCGCGACTCGCGTGGCGGTGGCCGCTTATGTGAACTGGGAAAGAAAACAGAAGTGGGGGCGGGTTGGGGTGGAAATGGGGGGGGCGGGGGGGGGTGTTTCTCGCGCATGCGCACTGAGTGTAAGTGGGACGGCAGGGCGAGCGCAGTCACGTGACGCGGGCATGAGGTTGATCAACTGAGATTAATTGAGATTAATTTAAACAACAAAAATTTTGAAAATAATTATCACGGTTTTTTTTCTTCAGAGGAGGACCTACAAGTAAATAGAGCTACTTTACTGTTTCAGTTTGAACTTGAACGACAAATTAAATGTGGATTAAAATGTTGTTCAGTGTTCACAACTTCTGGGTTCTTTCGGTAAAGGCACGTAGAATGGAGATAAAATAATAAAAATAATATAAACAGAATAAAATTTTCACGACGTTTCGGCCACAACACAAGTAGCCTTCCTCAGGTGAAGAAACAGGACTGTCCGGAAGACAGCGCTTGAGTGAACCCTTTAGACTATAAAATATTAGACTTGTAGTATTACACTATGTATTATTCTACTAACCCTTCTGTATACCACACTGCTGTATATTCACTATACAATTACGGTACTATATATTGCCTTATGAATTATGTTAAATATTACACTGTTATCCTATTTATTATTATACAAAATGCTATAAACTATACTATTGACCGTCGTGTGAAAGGTACTAAGAGGCAGTGCCAGCAAATGGACTGCGGTCTGAAAGTCACCGTAAAATACAATCAATCAAGAACCGAAATGGTTTATAACGTCTTTCCAATGGTTACTAAGTCGGAATCCATCTTCTCGGTTGAAATTGTCTCTGTGTTTGTTTATGTGGATAGCCTCATGAACGAATCTCTCATGGTAGCCGGATGGCTTGCAGAGAGTCCATTCGCTGGCACTGCCTCTTAGTACCTTTCACACGACGGTCAATAGTATAGCTTATAGCATTTTGTATAATAAATAGTATAACAGTGTAATGTTTAACAAAATTCATAAGGCAATGTGTTTACAACTCATGGGGGCCACTCCACCACCACTCCAGTGAAGGTTCTCCAAAAATCCGGCGAAATGTTGGCGTTGTGGTGGTCTGGGGCATGGAGACCGAATGAATTTATATTATATTCTTAGCTCTTTCGGTAAAGTCACGTTGAAGGGAAACAATAAAATAATAAAATCTATATAAAACAATAAAAATTCTGCGATTATCTTTTCTTGTTACATGCACTTTTTTCTCGTTATTTATGTATTAAAAAACTGTCCTCAGTAGTGGGGTTTTGTTTTGATACGTTGTGTACCGAACTGGATAATTGATGTGCAGCGTTGTTGAATGCAATTGCATGAATGACGCTAAAGAAAATGAAATTATTAAATATGAGCAGAACTTTGTTCTGTGTATATATATGAACAGTTTTGTTTTAACAAATCAATTGAGATTACTCACAGCAGTAATCATCGCCATTTAGTGGCACACACATGTCCGTTTGCAGGCCGGGTGCCGAATTACCTCGTGTGCCCACAGGGACAGCTGCCACTGGGGGTGCCTCTTTCCAATCAATGAGTTGAGATACGGTGTGATTTAAAGCGTTCTGAGCAGACCTGGCGTGAATGGCGATAGATTAAAAGCCAAAGCATGATTACTACATTTGTTTGATCCACGATTCTTTGAGCAGGGGGCGATGTCGCTGTGTATAATCCCAATTGAGTACTGTGTGGGCAGGTCATTTATTCAGGATTCAAATTTTTGGCCAATACCAATAAAAAATTTTTTTTACAATATATTTGAGTCTTATCATCAGCAAGCAACATTTAAGCAAGCAAATACCGGACCGGTTTCCACCTTTTGGCTCCCATCAGCAGTCAGGCTGGTTAAATGCAGCAGGATCACCAGTTATTGGAAGGAGCACTCCATATAAAACTCTTACTTCATATTCTTGGTTCCTTCGGTAAAGTCACCACGTAGAAGGGAAACAATAAAATAATAAAAATATAAAACAATACAATTCTCACGACGTTTCGACTGCAACACAAGCAATCATCTTTGTGTTGCAGTCGAAACGTCGTGAGAATTTTATTGTTTTATATTTTAATTATTTTATTGTTTCCCTTCTACGTGGTGACTTTACGGAAAGAACCAAGAATATGAATCCCTGCAGTCACGAAAGCTTTAAATCAAAATTTAACTCCTCTTACTTCGTTTATGGGGCATTGGTAAATCTGCTGGTTGGAGGACCTTCCAATACCGTGCGGTTTATTTAACCGTATATCATGACTACAGTGGTGAATGGGAGTGAACGCGGGAAGCACAGACGTAGGAGCATACACATACAGCACATGAGTACATTGTGGCATTAATGTCCTCTGCTGTCCACATCGGATAGCCCGGCATCAGCCTACAATAACCTGACATGCACGGTGGTTGCCCAACCAAGCACTATCCAGGCCGAAACCTGCTGATTAGCTAGCTTCTAACAATAAGACAAGACTGGGCACATTTATGGTAATATCGTCAGGCAATTTAGAGCATCGTACTGTAACAACGATGTATTTGCTGCACTGCCCTCTGCAGCCCACGTGGTGTCTCTATTTTAGAAGGGTCCTACGATGATTGCCACGTATTATCCCAACACTGTCGTTTGCATTCTGGGTAAAAGGCGATACAAATAAAATTGTCAATCCATCAGCACTCCTATCGTGTTTTTTTGTTTTTTTATTCTAACGTACTGACCCACCCCTACTGGACATCCGTGAGAAAAAAAGCTTTATAACTCATGGGATTCCTCCAGTATAAATACATTCTGATTCTGAATACCATCCAACAACATTTGCTTCATAAAGAAAAGTGGACTGGTGTCGACTGCGAGCCAATCTCGCTAAACAACTGATTTTGGATTACCTAATGCTATTGGCAAGAGCACTTCGTCAACACGATTGCGCACCAATGCCTGGCTGTTGTTCAACAATATAGTAATTGAAATAGATCTACGTTCCGATCTACGTTCTTCACTCAGATGATGAAAAATATGAGTTCATCACAACAAGGCCTCTCCTGACCAATATCAGTGTTCACATCAAATAACTATCCTTTTGCCCGTCCAAGGACGGGTGTATTGCAGTAAATCTGAAACTTGCAAGTGAAAAGCAGACCACGACGTGATATTAATTGCATTAATGCGTGTGCAATTTGTAAGGGCGCGGTGACACAGACCTATTTCATTTTAAGGTTATAATCCCTTGTTCATCACGACGTCCTTTTTACTTCTATGTCTCAGTAGCGTCACGGAGATCACGTGACGTAAGGGTTGTAAGTTGACGCCGAGGAGGGGGGAGGAGGCGCCACGCCCCCCATGTGGAGCGACGTCACCCGCTAATTAATATTAATGACGGGGTGTCCATGTGGAGGACCTCACCTGTTCATGATTATTAATGAGGGGGGCTGGCCGACGTGGAGTGACGTCACGCACGGGACATAGACATTCTTGGCTCATAGTATATTAAACTAGCTAGCTTTGTGTAATATGGTCAAACAATCCACATGACTGACAAATAGTGGGGATTGAGACCGTCCAGCAGTGGATTGAGAAAGGACTGTAAAATACATAATTAGCGGTTTTAGCGATGTTGACAAAACCACACACATTTTGTGGTATGAAGATGTAATCACGAGTTTCATCGCTGCAATCATCCACATATCTGCCTTGGTATTGGCGAAATACATCCTATCAATGAACAAAACAACTCACATTCGTCATTAACACTGCCTTAAAGGAAATTAATAGGTAACGTTTCAGGCAATGACCCCCTTTATCATACATATATAGAGAGGCCAGAGAGATCGATTGGAAGACTGCACCTTACAGGCTTACACCGTTGGTCCTAATGAGAATAAATCTAATTTCGATTTAAAGCTTTCGTGACTGCAGGGATTCATCTTCTTGGTTCTTTCGGTAAAGTCACGTAGAATGGAAACAAAGTAATAAAAATAAAACATAATAAATCAATCATTTTCTGATAACCAATTTTTTTAATTTGCATATTAATTTATCTAATATAAACTATTGAGTAAGACAGACTGTTCCATAACCTAAAGGAAAACATTACTGTGTCAAATGTTGCTGGCACATTGCATTTCATCATGTCGCATACGGCGGAGTAAAGTTTACCGAATTGTGTAGACCACCATCTCCAGTGGGGTTTTTTCCCAAAAGCTTCTGTAAAAACTGGTGTGGTCAACGGCGCTTTATTTACAGCAGAGCCTCAACACCATATTCAATAAAGTGGAGTAACGTGGAGATAAGGGGATACAGTAGTATAACAATGTCCTTCCATCTGCTGGTCATCTCACATCCCAGCTGACTGGAGAGTTTCACAAATCTAGAGTATGTAGCCGACTAAACTCTTGGGATTCATCTTTCATATTCGCTTATGCATTATTGATTTATCTACTCTTATTTCGGTCCTTTGTTGCTTAACACTTGAATTGCACGTTGAAGGTAATTTAATTAAAAGTACGTCCATTTTTTATGCAACAGTTTCTGTTTTGCTGTTACGTTTAATATTTCATTTTCAAAGTACCTTTTTCATTTGTGGTGCTTTTAATATTCCTGTGGTGTTTATTCACGTTTGTTAAGGTTGAGCAAGCTTGGAATTACACCGCGAGACCGAAAGTGGAACACACTTAAGTCCAAGACATCACATTGACTCTTAGGAAAACGAAAGGACGTTTGGACAGGCCGCATGACTGCAAGGGATGATGGTCGGTGGTCGAGACTTACAGTGGAATGGCAGCCAAAGGTGCGTACACACCCAAGAGGGTGTTTGCCGTACTGGAGACTGAGCGACGAAAGAAGCTCAGGCGTAAGAATTCCAGGGATGAATTGGCGCATGGCGAGATGGCGACGGCTCGGGGAATCCATCGTCAAGCAGTGGATAGAGCACGGTTGATTATGTCTGTACTCGTCCATGCACATCTTCCTTTAAAATTAGACCGACTTTTTCGATCGTCCATCGCTCGTTTATGAGGGACGTAAGGAATACTTTTTAAAATCAAAAGTGCAAGTAAAAGGACCGACATCAAAGCGCTATAATGAGTTAATTACATTGCAAATACGCGTATGAAAAACTACAACTATTCATCAAGTTTAGCAAATAATAACTGGTCAGAATGAAAGGAATACAATTTTTCTTTGTTGTAGAATATACAATTTAAAACATGCACATTTCCATTTTAAGATACATTAATTTTCTGCAACCAATATTTCATCAAGAGAGCAAACGTAACAAATGGAGACCTTATACCAAATGCAATGTGGCACTGTGATATCATTAATTAAATGCAGTTACAGAATGATTGAAACACGCTTCCAAGACGATGTCATTTATGTGTACAGTATAATTTAAGGTCCTTTTGTGCATTTATGTGACCAGTCACTGTGCAACTGGCCCTGAGAAAGAAGTATTCTTTAATTAAACGTGTTTTTGTAAGTGTTGGGAAAGGGTAGGGAGGTGCCTTTTAAAACATCACAAGTCCGTAGTAATATAAACCACCTCTTGTTGTAGCACAAGTCCAATATAAATTCTGCTACTTATTACATCATACTCAAGTGCTTTGGGGATGCTACCACAATGTTGATGGCCAGCGCACTGGACTTGCAAGCCAGAGGAGACCGGTTCATTATCCCGCCGTGGCAGTTGAGACAATGGGAACACCACAGTGAGTCAATCCGCAGGTTGCATACGGCGGAGTAAAGTTTGGGTACCAGTACGTCTGGCCATGATGGAAGAGTGGGCCAATATTCCCTCTAAAGGAGATCTTCCGAGTGGAGGCCCTTCCACCAGCAGTGGCGTTCCAGTGGCGTGAACAAATAAACTGTAAACAATATTTTTTTACATTTTGATTTAAAGCTTTCGTGACTGCAGTGATTCATATTATTGGTTCTTTCGGTAAAGTCACGTTGAAGAGAAACAATAAAATAATAAAATATAGATAAAACAATAAAAATAATAAAATTCTAACGACGTTCGATTGATGATGACTGCTTGTGTTGCAGTCGAAACGTCGTGAGAATTTTATTGTTTTATATATATTTTATTGTTTTATTGTTTCCCTTCAACGTGACTTTACCGAAAGAACCAAGAATATGAATATATTTTTTATTTTACCAGATAAGGCCCACTGAGCTATTTTTCAGAAGGGACCTGGCCAGAAACGATAGCTCAATCAAGTGGCTTATCACGTGGACATTTATAACAGCCAAATACTCTAAACGCAGGTTTCTAAACGTGGATGGATAAACGGGAGGACCAGCAGAAAAATTCACGCACACCACAGGGAGAGAGACACGCAAACTCCAAATATACAGCAGGCGTCAGGGTCTGGAACCAACCCACGCCCTCCTGCACACCAGGCGAGGTCGTCAAGATCGAGTCCCGTGGCACCCCAAATAATTTCAGGGCTGAACCTTTTCACTTATTGCCACGTTTACCTGCAAGTTGTTCTCTACGCATCATGCTGACTTTAGCGTGCAACAATTACAATAGCAAACTGTTTCTTACTGCTATGATTCACTGTTACATATTACGAGCACCAAATAGGTCAAAAACCTTCTGTTGCACAATTGCCGATGGGATGTTTTGACTTTGTCACTGGAAAGATTGTTTCTCTTCTGTCGGCGAATATTTTGCTCCTTTGCGCATTGCACTCAATTGCATTTACCAACTCAATCCCGACCTCAACCGTTCAGTTGTAGTAATTGCTTCTGTTCCATGAACCTGAGCGGTGTTACGCAGTTTCTTATCTTTGTCATAATTAAACCTCAATGTATGACTAATGCTCACAGAGTACAGTACGGTATACTATTTCTACATCTGCAAACACGCATTCATCAAAATGCAGCAAACTATTTTAGTAACTTGATTTTTAAAAAGTTTGCATGTAGATTTATAATTTTCCATTGTAAATACTGTATAAAAATCACAAATTATATTTTTTAATTCTACAGTACTGTCCTTCATTTAAAACAATATTCTTCACACCTACTTCTAAAAGGCATGCTTCACTGCTATTTCACTGATATGTTTAAAAAAGAGCATAACAGCAGATACATTGTCATTCAATAGGTTCATACACGTAGAGCCCTTCATTATTCTCCTGTTCGATGCACACAACCCTTTATCAATGGACTGGTCTTGCCGGTCGTGGGGGGTTATTTAAGAATCAGAATCTTTATCTCGGAATCAGAAACTCTGTTCATCCTGGAGGAATCCGATGAGTTATGAAACTCTTTTCCACAGACGTCCAGTAGGGGCGGAGCAGAGTTCTACAACAACAACAAACAAGTCAAACCGATAGGAGTGCAAAGCATAGGGAAGGTAAACAAGTCACCAAAAATAAATAAATAAATATTACATATACAAGTACTGTACAAATTGCATGAGTACATCCATTTCTGCCGAACACAAATTACTGCCAAACTGGCAACGTTTCACTACACTGGTGAATGGGTCAAGCATAGACGTGCAAAGTTATTACAGTCCAACACTTGATTTTTCTGCACTGCCCTCTGCTGCACACAACGTAACCCTATTGCCTATAACACCTGTCACGCATGGTGATCGCTCATCAATGCATTGTCCAGGCTCATCCCTAATAATAATAATAATTTCAACTTGTAATACTTGGGCGCACAGTATTCGTTCACTCTCAAGAGAGAGAACGACTCAGAGGCGCTATGTATGTAGGTTAAACCTCTTTCGCACCGAACGTAGCCTACCTGCAAGGGGGAACCACAGACAGGGGGAAGGAAGCCACGTTATGAGTCCCGCAAGTTCTTCGGTCCTATATATATAAAGATGTTATCAGCCAATCAAGGAGTGTTCACTCGTGGGGGGGGGGGGGGGGGGGGGTCAAGAGCACCCAGAGAAACGCCACGAGTGCAAGGGGAAACGCAGACGGAACAAGATGGGAGTCCACATTTTGTGTTTTGCTGCGTTGCCTTCCCCCGGCAAGGCAGGCTACATGAAACGTCGACGTTCACGGGAAGGGAGTTTCTGACTATTTGCGTGATACGCCAGCCAGACCCCCGCCTCCACGGTGCTTGTGAGATCTGGTGATATCAGGCGCATACCCAGAGATCTAATGTTAGTCCGAGCATGCATAGGTGTGTGTGTGCTTTATTTAAATATCAGGTGAGAGTGCCCGTTCAGATTCTCTTTTCTAAGGAAGACCTCGCGAAAAGGCAACAGAGTATCTTCAGTACTCTGTTGATACGAGAGAAAAAAAAAGGTTCCGAATTTTTTTTCTAAATAATTGTTCAAATACTTAACATCAGAGACGAGACAAACACACAGCCACGATGGAAGGTTGTTTTAAATGGTGTCTGCTGAAAGTAATGCTGGTCTTGGGATCTCTTCCCTGCTAACAAGACATGCGCCACAATAGTGGGGCAGTTAATGTAGAGACGCTGTTTCTCAGCAATACACTAGAGGGCAATGTACATTTGCAGATCTTGTAATGCAATATTATCGGAGGCGTTCCAATGCTGTTGTTCATCCAGATTGATGATGTTTGAGATAATTTTGTTATTTTCCCTATAGCCGGATCTCATATTTAAGCAACCAAAATAATCACCAGCAATTATTGACATATACAGTAAAAAGAGGAATCTTACTTAGTTTCAAAATTTTTATTAACAAAATAATGTATAGTTTATTCTGCATTTGTAACACACACCCTACCGTTATAATGCATCACCCACGCATTATGGAATTTGTGTTACCTTTGTTTCCATATAAGTCTTACAAAACATACACAGGATTGTGTCGGTGACTCAGCGGTACAGCGAGCGGCTTGCAATCGGAAGGTTGCGACTTAAAATTCTGGTTGGGGGATTGACTCAGCCCATCATTCTTCCAGGGTCAATAGAGACTCCTCCCCCTCCGCCATAGTAATGTGGAATTTCCTCCACTGCCTCAGGGCTATAAACAAGTGATTGTAGTCTGAATGCAGTATATAACTTTGGTTTTGACTCAGAAAGTGCACGTTTGTTTCTAAATGAAAACTGTCCATTAGCTCATCAGATTTCTCCAGTATACATACATATTCTGATTCTCGTCATACGGTAATGGATTGTGTCCCATTGTTTTTCTTTATTTTATTGTTATTTATAGATACTCAATTAAATATTGAAATACAATATGCAGATGTTTTTTGGGAAATGAGTCACTTTATTATAATTTTAATCTCTTAATGTTTAAAAAATATATAGTGCTGTGCAGGATTTCTTAAAGTTCATGTCACATCAAACCCATGTTTAGGTAATGTTTTAGTTCATGTGCTGAAGTAAGGTGCTATTTAAAAAGTTGATGGGAGAAATCTGATACAAAAATGAACGGAACATTATACATTATTTCAAATGCTCACTGTTACTGAAGACGACTTATATAAACAATGACAGGTTTTGGCAACTCACGCCGACATTCAAATGCGAGGCAAGGTTTAAACATTACCTCTCAATACTCTTTGGTTCTATTCGGTAAAGTCACGTAGGTAAAAAAATAAAACAACAAAAATCACGACGTTTCTGCCACAACACAAGCGGCCTTCATCAGATGAAGGGAGCAGACTGTCTCGAGGACAGCGCTGGAGTGAAACACAGCCACGCTCAGACCACGACCTTTAAGCTGTGTGCGAGGAAACACCTCTCAATTTTTCATCACCGTGTTGTATGAAATCGCTTCCATGAAGATCGCGAGCGTGTGAACGCATCTTAACGCTCTAAGTGTAAGATAAAAAAACTGTGCAATAATCGGACACTTTGAATGTGCCTTGTGGCAATAATCCAAATCCTAACCACAAGTCTCAGCCGTCAAATCCGCAGCTGTACACTCACACGCAATATCAGGCACAGCTTAATGGATCATAGCATCTGTTAAATGATACTTATTTACTTAACACAAAAAAAGTTTACATGAATGTATCACAACCCGTTCCAGCATTGTAAATATCAATATATAATGAAGGGAGTCTCTAGTAGTAGCAGGTGTGCCACAGGATGTTTACGAGAAGTCGTCGACCGCGTTTTGTAAGAACTGTTATTACTATCGACCACGCGCAGTCCGTTTTTCGGCGTTCACAGTAGTCACAGACATGAAACTCTGCCGTTCCGTTTAATCAGACTAATTGCTCTCTGTTCAGATCCATTTCCTTTCCGCGGAAAAGCTCGTACCGTTTTCGCGGCAAACTCAACGTGCTGGCTGGCTTTTGAAATTTGACAGGTGCCATCTGTTTTAAAAATCATGTGCGCATTTCTGGAGCATGCAGTGAGACATGCCCTGACAGCAAGAAAGAGGTGTTTTTTCCCCTCCCTCTCTCTCTCTCAAGGTGCAGGCAAAAGCAGCCGTGATGGATGCGTATGTCTAAATAGGAAATCGTGCTTTATAGAAAAAAAAGTGACCTAGCTGTCACCTGCACGAAATTATAGTTAATCCTGCCAAGAGTATAAGTTGGGACGTCGAAAGAAACCCTGGGTTGTTTATTTTCACACGGATGCTGAATATTAATTTCTGGACGATAGTTTGAACGGGGCAGTAAAAGATAGATTTTTACAAGCAAAAATGGCAGTGGAAGGGTGACGGATCACAGAGCAGGGCATGCTCAGGTCAACAACAAATGTCTGATTGGATGAAATCTATGGAGCAATGAGGCATTCTCCTATTGGTTTATGAAGGCCGACCTCACAGCCCTGGGGCCCTCAGTAAAAATTCCTGCCTTTAGTCACTGCCTGCCCCACAATTACCCAAACGCTCATAGTCCAACAAATTTTGTTTTGGTTACCGAGAGTTTGAACAGCAGAACTGAAATAAAAAAGATTCCGATGCTTCTGATGCAGCTGGTCTTTTTTTGTTGACCGAGTTTTGGATTTGAATGAGACAGTGGATTTGATAATCAGAGGCTGCAATAAATGGAAGGCTGGTGTTGCGCTTTTGTGTGATGATTTAAAGTTCTGTTCGCTCAAGAATGTGGAAAAAAAACATTCCACTTCACCCAAAGTTATCATTAGCGAGGGAGGTCAGGATAAGGTGGTGCACCTGACAATTCAGCACTGTGCGTGTGGCCATGCGGACAGACCAGTGGTATTTCCCTATTTAGCATGAGTGGGAATATAAACATGTTGAACGGTTAACACATCACAAATCCTGAGAATTCTAAAACGGTAATGAATCACGCACGCTGATTATTTATTATTACGAATGTGCCATTGCTGTAGAGGCTTACATTGTACACTCATCATTAGCATCTGCAGGGACAGATTAATGTGTGAAGATTTCCTGACATTCCATTAAAAAAGCAGAGTGGTAGGGAGTTTGATGGTGTCAGGATTGGGCAGAAGGCTTTTGGGCCATCGTCCACTTTTACATCTTTGCCAAAATTCCCATCTCTTTTCAGCGACCTCCCCCCATTATAGCACTGACCATTCGTGCAATGGAATTCACGGTGGGGTATTTTCTTAGTGTAGACTGTAAAACAGGGTGCTACAGGTCAACGATTAATAGACAAATCACCAGAACTGAAAATTCATTTTTTCAGTCCCCGATCACAGATCACAGTAGAACAATCTGTCGTGAGCAGTGTGGCATAGAGCAAGTTAATCACGTTCCTTTGTCTCGGTTAAAAATAATGCCTCATTGAACCTAAAGCCCTTTTTATTAATGGAGATCCTGCATTGGGATGTTTGGCCAATTGCACGTTTGACGCTCAGCACTGCCAACTGTTTGGCCACCAAGCAGCCCCACTCCAACATCTGGAAAGTCCGAGTGGTCAAACGACCAAGCGCAAGACAGGTTCAACACCTGCTTAGCGTCAATGACCTGACAAGACTGAGTGCAATAAGTGTAATTTGGCCAGGCTTCCAGGTTTTTGCACAAAAGCTAAACAGGAAGTCAATGATACTCTGTTTATCACCTATAAATACAGGCTTATGTGCACTCTACGTCTTTGCTGGCTGTGAATTTCGTGTGAAATTTCCAACCGAGCACTTGTTTACTTCAGCCGCAGAACTTGTGACCTGATGTAATCGGTGCTGAATGTTGACATTCAGCAGCAACGATGTAAACTGGCTTTGTCATTTTATCGAATTGTGATAGCACGAATACAAATCTCAAGAGAAATGCACTACACATGAATTCACATTGCATATGTCCCAATTGCTGTATATAAATTAAGCCACGTATTTCAAGAGATAAACACTCACAACATTTTCCCCTATCCATCTGCCGCTGTTCAGGCCCAGACTCAAGACCTCCCCTTTCCCCCCCCCTCTGCCTATGACTGACTGCCTCTCTCTATAAAACAAACATGCCCACTATTTCTGTACAGTGTCTACAGATGCAGTTGCATTTAGACACTATATAAATCCACATCGTCTTGTATTTTCATAGCACCAGTTTTTGTAATTGCCATAAAGAACAGGCTTGTAACACGTGTGCATACATACACACGTGGGCACACACGTGCACGTGCATATACATCCACACACGCACACGGCTATTTTAATAAGATGACCCCTACATGCAACCTCCCCCCAGGTGGCCCCACTCAGCCCAACTTCATCTGCCAACTCCTCCGTGGCTCTCCCACCGGTGCCC
This sequence comes from Petromyzon marinus, assembly GCF_048934315.1. NCBI lineage: Eukaryota > Metazoa > Chordata > Hyperoartia > Petromyzontiformes > Petromyzontidae > Petromyzon > Petromyzon marinus. The sequence goes on along the minus strand of NC_133683.1, from coordinate 22,376,059 downwards.
CCCCCCCCCCATGTGTTCTGCAGTGACTAGATAAGCCACTGGCCCTTGGCTTAAGCGCAAGTCGTTTATCAAGTGAGGCTGTGTAAGTTCTAGGGTACGCTAGCTTGCACAAAGGAGAAAGTGAGAACTAAATGCAGCAGCATAGGTCCTGTGGCTGGCTACATAAATTCCATATGTACGAGTAAGAGCCCATTTCCCAATCCATCGCTGTATTAGGGCCTCCCCCTCCCTTACACCACATCCGCACAAACCATGGCAGATACCTGATGCACAAAATTAAAAACTCCAGGTGTGCAATGCCCGATCCACAAATACGAAGGAGACATCACAGCGATACACTCCGCTGCATCTGACGCAGTTGTCTGGCTTGACCACCTGGATGTGAAATTGTAGTTGTTGATCTCCATCTACATCAGCCATATGAATGAAGAAGAAGAGTACAGACAGAGAGGGTTATGTGACTATATTTCACCATGCTGGTCAGTGCAGGTTGGTAAAGATAGCCGTCTGCTAAAAGGAGAATATCACTCACGTGTATTCTTCGGCAAACGACGACTGCAGAGAGATGCGGCTCGCGGCATCATGTTCCTGCGTGCGCTCGTGAGATTAGAGGCCAGCACTTAAAAATAAACATCGGCCGCACTGTGGACAATAGTTGTTCACCTGCTGGATGGGATTTGTGTTGTGCCGGAATAAGTGACTCCCAACCACTGCCTTCATCATCATCGGACATTGTCTACTGCTGGATAAAGGGCTTCCCAAGCTGTCTCCATCTCTCATGATCCTGCGATGCAAGAGTCCATCTCGTTCCTGCAAACGAGCTGATCTCAAAACACTGCTATTATGGATGACATTGGTCGCGAAAGCCGACGTGTTAATAAATTGAGCTGATCTCATCATTCCATCTTTGCGGTAGTCATTGTGTTCCCTCCTCTGGCGACCACTCTACCGTTGCTCTCAACCCACGGGCCGTCGTCCCGTCCAGCAAGGCATTCTGCAAAATTCCCACTTAATTTTCTTAACAGGCAATAATGATGTCAGCATATGCTTGAATAATCTCGGATCTATATGTTCCTCTTTCTGTCTCTCAGTGTAAATCCAAACATACACCTCTCCGTGCTTCTACTTTTGTTCCGTTTTCTTCGTAATTGTCCATCATTTCTGATCAATGTCATAGCATGCAATGTCTGCTTACGATATACTGATTTATGGAGGAGACGTCTCTAAAGTTGTCTTGTGTCAACAGTCGCAAGAGCAGTGCTTTGCACAGAGGTGCAAGCGCTACTGGATGTCTGTATTACCTGGTTAATTCCGCCTTATAATACATAACATGATTTGATACAATTGACAAGTAACCTAATGCAATTGACTATGACTTTGAGGTGTAATTACTAAAACACACATTACATTGGGTCACCTTCAGAAATATCACACCACCACATTCACAGTATTTTCTTTTAGCTATTACTTGTACAAATGGTCATTTTGTGAAGATCATTCCCGTGGCAAACAGTAATCGTACACCACGCGCTGTGGTACAAATACCCTCCTCCACGGCTCTATTACTTTTATCATTGGTGGCGCAGAGCTCAGCATGCTGTGCATTGGAACTCAACCAAATGAGTGTGATTCCTGGCCATGGATGATATTCGTGCTGCGTGATATCCGAAGCCATCTGCACTGACCAGCATGATTAAACAACATACACGGCCGACAAAGCATGGGGAGGCCATTATTCAGTGGCGGATTGACACAGGGCTTCATATGAAACTTTTATATGATGTTATGTTACTTGTAACAATCGCAACAGAGGAAAATAAATCAAAGCATGACCCTATGTTAATATGAAAAGGTGCAGCCCTGTAATTACGTCCTCATGCCACTGCGAGTGGATGGGGCTGGCACGAGAGGGAGTTTTAGAAAACCCTTATAGATCGTATGTTAGTCGACTCGTATACGCTGGCTAAATGTGTTTGCAGAAGTGGAAAGTACCCACACGTTTACTCAAACATTTAACGACCCGCCGATCAGCTAACTGTTGTGTACCCAGTTATAATTCTGAGCGGACAGAGGCAGGATGATTTTGAATAAACCTACCCATTGTGTCAACTGCAACGCCAACACCGTGGGATCAAATGCAATGGGGGACGATCTCTGGATTACAAGTCCAGAGTGCTCACCCATACACCCCGGCGGTATCTCTCCACGTAGATAATCATCTGGGGGGTGACAACACGTTGCAGGCTCCCTGTACAAAATTAAACTCTTGAGCTCCACAGTCCCAGCGAGGTCGGCTTTCTTGCAGTTGCTCTACCCATTGGAGGGGCCTCTCGCAGCTAAAGTCAACGCGAAATTAGAGCCCAGTGAGAGGCAGCTCCAAGCCACCACAGCCCTGAAATAAGCACCAGGTGCGAGACTGCCCCATGATGACTCAGCCTGGAATGAGCACCTGGAGGGAGGCCTCCCTGAAGGTCGACCCAGCCTCAAATCAGTACCCAGGGAGGGTTCTCCATCAGGTCAACCTGGAGCTGAAATTCGTTCAACGTCCTGTAAGCCCTGCTGAAGACTTCTGACCGATCCACCTTCCTCTGCAGTGCAGAAGGTCATGAAACAAGACCTTGTAAAGAAGCATGTATGTGTTACTATGCTGGTCAGTGTGGGTTGATGAACCCGATTTCAGAGCTTTTGAGCTCACAGGGTATTCAAAATAAACTGAAGTGATGAAGCGGGTGGAGGGACGGGGGGCTAGGATCTATTCAGATATCACTTGCCACTGATGTTAACAGTGGTAATTAATAAAACGCAGATCAATAAGTGCATATTGCAGTGCGCTAACCACTGCACCACAATTGCAACATTAATGCATTACCTATAATATCACATTGCATTTATAAAGCACATTTTTACTAGGTATTCAAAGACCGTAAGGGTGGTCCAGATCTAAAACTTAAAATTTTGTTTGTATATCAAATGGTGTAAAAACAGAGATGAATAAGGAAAGAAAAATAATGTTAGGGATCCATATTATTTGGTTCTTTCGGTAAAGTCACGTGGTAGGTATAAAATACATTAAATCACGACGTTTCGGGCACAATACAAGCGTCCGTCATCAGGTGGGACAACCACAGCAAGAAACACAGCAAGAAACAAATTTTCAGTCTCGAAAATCTCAAATGTAGATAATGTTAGGGGTCAATTAATTGGGGGCCACGAGACATATGGACCACCCCGTACATCAGCAAATTAGCACAGATGGTTATGTATGATGCGAAAGACGTTCAACATTCATGTACATCTTAACGGCCAGAAGACACATGTAATCTAATTGTATATGCTATTACCTATTTATTGAGAGGGGAAAACGAGACGTGTTGAAAAATATCTGGGAAAATTATGTACAGACCTACACACGTCACTTGTACTTTTGCCATTACGTTACAAAACTGAATATTGTGAACATAATTTACATTTGTGGGATATTAACGTGTAATTTTTAGAAGAAAAACACGTTATTTACATTACAATCTGTGGGTACCTTACACATTTAATATTTACGTTTTGATATACAGATAATAAAGCATTATGAAAAATATGAAATTTTGCAATGAGCCTCAAACACTACATCCAACAACAATGTAACAGGCACACGTTATTACTAGAACATGCAAATCTGTAGGTAATGATACAATCCATTTATATATATAACTTGATATATATTAAAATCTGAAGTTACATATGATAATAATTATTGCTTTCAGCCCATTGTCGAACCAAGCTGGATAAAGGCCACTTCACACCATGTCAGTCACGTGCAACCAAAATCATTCGAAGTGGCATTTTTTTTCGAATTCGGTAAACCCCCCCACCCCCCACAATATTTCAAAATCCGCAGTGCACACGTGGCTGAATAAGGTCAGGAAGCAGTCCCTTGAGGAGCCGTAGCTTGCCGACTCCTGGTCATGGTGGTTGTTTGGGCCATACTTCACCGCTCTGGTCAGTGGGGATCGCATTGCTGAAGGGGTGAGCCCAGGGCCCTGTTCAGATATCGCTCGCCACTGACGATGCTCCGCCTTGCCTGTAATAGGCATCAAACTCGTGTGACGGTGTTCACAACTCAGTTCGCTAACCATGCATAAGTTGCCATTCGCGGTAAATGTGTAAAGAGATGTTTGTTGATTAGGTACTGTAATGCACACGAGAACTCTCTTTACTTATTTGTGTAGGCAAAAAAGGATACGTGACATAATGATTAAAAGTGCACTGCACCGACTAGCGAAAATGACGCCATTGTTTAAGAGATGTATGTTAAAACAGCATGAACACATTTACAACACATCTGTAAACAATGAAATGATCAAGTGAGCGGTGAAAAAAAATGCGCTGCTCGATATTAGTTTCAATTTCGTACGACTTTCCGTTTCCCGAGTCCTGATTGAACAAAGACAAAGATCCCCCGTATAGCCTCAACAGACTGTTGGGGCAAGTGCTGTTAGCGAGCACCTATGAAGGCCAGCACAGTACACGAGGGGGTGGGTGGCCAGCACCACGCCCGACCGCCTTTGTCTCCCCAGTGGCAATGATTTTACACACCGCACCAGGTACTCTTTTGAGGCTGAGTCGACCTAGGGGAGGCCCAGGCGGCGGTTCAGACTATCGTCATTGGCGTTGGTGACCGTAAGCGGGAATCGAACTCGGGTCGCTGGGTTCGTAGCACAGCGTGCTAACCGTGACACGACACGCACAGACACACACACAGACACGCACAGACACACGCACAGACACACAGACACGCACAGACACACAGACACGCACAGACACACACACAGACACACGCACAGACACACATACAGACACGCACAGACACACACACACAGACACGCTCAGACACACGCACAGACACAGACACACGCACAGACACACGCACAGACACACAGACACGCACAGACACACACAGACACGCACAGACACACGCACAGACACACGCACAGACACACATACAGACACGCACAGACACACACAGACACGCACAGACACACGCACAGACACACACACAGACACACGCACAGACACACACACAGACACGCGCATACACACACACAGACACGCACAGACACACACACAGACACACGCACAGACACACATACAGACACGCACAAACACACGCACAGACACACACACAGACACGCACAGACACACGCACAGACATACAGACACACGCACAGACACACACACAGTCACACGCACAGACACACACAGACACACGCACAGACACACACACAGACAGACACAGACACACAGACACACACAGTCACCCAGCTGCTTGTTTAAATAACGAAGACAGCAACCGCTTCTGCCACGTTGCTCGGCTTTTAATTCTTCAGCCCAAGAAAATAGCATTATAAATGAATAACAACAGTAATGGCAGTTTGATCTTCCAACATAAGCACACAGGCACACAAACACATGCGAACACCCGTGCAGCCGAGCAAGTCTACATGTAAATACCCGTGCTAGTCTACATGTAAATACCCGTGCCAGGCCACATGTAAATACCCGGGCCAGTCCACATGTAAATACCCGGGCCAGCCCACATGTAAATACCCGGGCCAGTCTACATGTAAATACCCGGGGCAGTCCACATGTAAATACCCGTGCCAGTCCACATGCAAATACCCGGGCCAGTCCACATGTAAATACCCGGGCCAGTCCACATGTAAATACCCGGGGCAGTCCACATGTAAATACCCGTGCCAGTCCACATGTAAATACCCGTGCTAGTCCACATGTAAATACCCGGGCCAGTCCACATGTAGATACCCGTGCTAGTCTAGATGTAAATTCCCATGCTAGTCTACATGTAAATACCTGGGCAAGTCTACATGTAAATACCCGGGCCAGCGCACATGTAAATACCCGGGCTAGTCCACATGTAAACACCCGTGCCAGTTCACATGTAAATACTCGTGCCAATCCACATGTCAATACCCGGGCTAGTCTACATGCAAATACCCTGGCAAGTCCACATACCCGGGCTAGTAAATACCCAGGTGCAGAAGAGGCACACCGCTGTGGTGCGCGCTCTATGCCAAATTTGGGCACTTTTGTAGTTTCGTCCGGCACTCACCACAGCGTGGGCCCCCACAGCTGGCACCCGACCGTCTGCCACACCTGTGGCGTAAACCGAAACTGTGGCATCGCCCATAATTATTATTTCTTTAAAAAACTCCATTAATTTAATTGCGTTTTTTACCTCCACAGGTGTGCGCGTGGGTAAAGCTAAGCTGCAACCATCAGGTCCTTGCCGAAACATCGAAAAACAAATACATAGCCCGCCCCACCTCCCTTTCCCCAGAGCCAAGTGGCTCGATGTGCCCATTGCTGTAGCTGCACCTCCGATTATCATGGTTGGCTATGCACGGTGCGAAAGAAGTTCAACACACATACAGTGAGGGAAAAAAAGTATTTGATCCCCTGCTGATTTTGTACGTTTGCCCACTGACAAAGAAATGATCAGTCTATACTTTTAATGGTAGGTTTATTTGAACAGTGAGAGACAGAATAACAACAACAAAATCCAGAAAAACGCATGTCAAAATTTGTATAAATTGATTTGAATTTTAATGAGTGAAATAAGTATTTCACCCCTTCTCAATCAGAAAGATTTCTGGCTCCCAGGTGTCTTTTATACAGGTAACGAGCTGAGATTAGGAGCACACTCTTAAAGGGAGTGCTCCTAATCTCAGCTTGTTACCTGAATAAAAGACACCTGTCCACATAAGCAATCAATCAATTAGATTCCAAACTCTCCACCATGGCCAAGACCAAAGAGCTCTCCAAGGATGTCAGGGACAAGATTGTAGACCTACACAAGGCTGGAATGGGCTACAAGACCATGGCCAAGCAGCTTGGTGAGAAGGTGACAACAGTTGGTGCGATTATTCGCAAATGGAAGAAACACAAAATAACTGTAAATCTCCCTCGGCCTGGGGCTCCATGCAAGATCTCACCTCGTGGAGTTGCAATGATCATGAGAACGGCGAGGAATCAGCCCATAACTACACGGGAGGATCTTGTCAATGATCTCAAGGAAGCTGGGACCATAGTCACCAAGAAAACAATTGGTAACACACTACGCCGTGAAGGACTGAAATCCTGCAGTGCCCGCAAGGTCCCCCTGCTCGAGAAAGCACATATACATGCCCATCTGAAGTTTGCCAATGAACATCTGAATAATTCAGAGGACAACTGGGTGAAAGTGTTGTGGTCAGATGAGACAAAAATGGAGCTCTTTGGCATCAACTCAACTCGCCGTGTTTGGAGGAGGAGGAATGTTGTCTATGACCCCAAGAACACCATCCCCACCGTCAAACATGGAGGTGGAAACATTATGCTTTGGGGGTGTTTTTCTGCTAAGGGGACAGGACAACTTCACCGCATCAAAGGGACGATGAACGGGGCCATGTACCGTCAAATATTGGGTGAGAACCTCCTTCCCTCAGCCAGGGCATTGATAATCGGTCGTGGACGGGTATTCCAGAATGACAATGACCCAAAACACACGGCCAAGTCAACAAAGGAGTGGCTCAAGAAGAAGCACATTACGTTCCTGGAGTGGCCTAGCCAATCTCCAGACCTTAATCCCATAGAAAATCTGTGGAGGGAGCTGAAGATCCATCAGCCTCGAAACCTTAATGACTTGGAGAAGATCTGCAAAGAGGAGTGGGACAAAATCCCTCCTGAGATGTGTGCAAACCTGGTGGTCAACTACAAGAAACGTCTGACCTCTGTGATTGCCAACAAGGGTTTTGCCACCAAGTACTAAGTCATGTTTTGCAGAGGGGTCAAATACTTATTTCCCTCATTAAAATGCAAATCAATTTTTAAAATTTTTAACATGCGTTTTTCTGGATTTTTGTTGTTGTTATTCTGTCTCTCACTGTTCAAATAAACCTACCATTAAAATTATAGACTGATCATTTATTTTTCAGTGGGCAAACGTACAAAATCAGCAGGGGATCAAATACTTTTTTCCCTCACTGTACATAATTCATATCGCGAATGAACATGCAGACAGAGAAAGGGAAGAAAAAGCAGCTGGGAAAATCAACATTCTGCAAAAAAAAGATCAAGTGCCAGTGGGTCATAAATTCGATTAAGTGGAATTTAAATCTGTTTAAGTTGTAACAGAGCATTTAGCTCGCACATTCAACTGTTTTACGTGTATGCTGAGACTGTGCTGTACAAAAGTTGCCGGGAAGTGTTGTCGCTGGAAAAATACATTATTTACATTCAATGCGTGTAATGAACCACGATACCTTGATGATCGCGTCAAGGAGCATCGACCATCACGTGAACTCTCACGGTCATCCTCACAGCAGCGGCTTTTGGTTAACCATTGAACAAAGACGGTGGTCACCGCATCACGCGCTTTCAGATGCGCTTCTGTGGCCGTCTGGAACGCTCTTCCTTACGATATTAGGAAGCCACTGGAGGATATGCACTCTTAAATATAGATTGAAAACTCATTTATTTAGAACTGCTTCTTGTGTTTCGTTTGTTGTCCTTCCTCGGCACCTCAGACTAGCATGATTGATGACATTCGGTGCGAAAGAAGTTCAAAATACATACATAAAAGAAGTTCAACATTCATACATACATGTTGGCTACAATTTGTTGATGAATGCATTGGTGGGGGTGGGAGAAGAGGGTCCGATGGTATAATTCAAGTTTAAAAACAATATGTATGATAAGATAAACGAATCATTGCCCTCCACCACTCAACGGTGTGGATAAATTCGTCGTGCATAAGACAATGAGGCCTTTGACCACCCCACCCGGAATGTGCCCCATCTCATCAGATGTCGGAAGCTAAGCCGGGGTTGAGCCTCGATAGCGATTGATTGGGTGACCACCATGCACAGCAGGTGATTTAAGCAGGCTGCAGGGCTACGTTGTCGACACATCAAGGGTACTGCGGCAAACTGAATATTCGTACTGGATAGTACTCAGTTCCCACATCTATGCTCCCTCCATTAAATCAGCCCGTAATCAAGTACGGTCATATAACCTCCATTACCTTCAGATAATGGACGAGCCTTCATTCAGCAGTGCATTGACAAAGAGCTGTACATGTATAATTGTACATGTACATGACAATGTTGCAGTTAAAAAAATAGTTGAAATGTGACACTATCTTTATTCTGCGAAGATTGGTTTTTGATTATTGACTTGGCACCAAGGGCACGGACTCGTCTACTATCGGCTGTGCCCATTACAGTGGCTGCATTTTGAGTGCACTGTGAAGTGACTATGAGCCTACGGCACATTCAACAATTATTTATTTATGAAACCTAATCGTTCGCTCAATACCAATCTTCATGTTTGCGTACATTGCACCATCATGCAACCAAAGTTTTCTTCTGGGGGGAGGGGGGGGAACTGACTCAAAAGCAATTTATTGTCCTTTTGCTTGTAGAAGGTGGCAATGCCTGCATAAACCACCTAATCAATTCCACTTAAAGTTACAATGTGGACGATCATGAGTAAATTTCAGTTTCACTCAGTCTGCCTGCCTCAGTGCACACGTGCTCCAATATTAGAGTTCAAAGAACACTGCTGAGTGTAAACTCAGTGACAAGCGGTGCGAGAGCTCGTGACATGGCATTGGGAATTGTGGCCTGAAGAGTGGCACACGCCGTGAACACCACTCAGTCCCTCGTGGAAGCATCGGGACCAATTGCGCAACTGTCCATATTTCACACCACTTTTGATGTGTTGACAGGCGTAATGATTTGTGAGGAGCTCTAAGGCTAATTCACATGTGGAATAAATAGTCCACTTGAGTATATAGCAATGTATATAACAATGCTAATCTGCTGTATCAAGGACTCCCCACAGCGTGTCAGTCATGGGGAGTTGTGTGACTGTACTTCACCACGCTGGTCAGCGAGGGTTGGTGACGGCAGGACACCATAACCAGTTAAGATACCGCCACTGACATTAGCTGTGGTCAAGAATTGAACTCAACTGATTGGGATAACAGCGAGTGCACGAAGCTAAACTATTAAAACATTTAATTTTACCAGGTAAGTCCCACTGAGCTATATAGCTCTTGTTCAGAAGCCACTTGGCCACAAATGATAGCCTAACGAAGTGACTTATCATGTGGAAATGTATAGCAGTCAAATACTCTAAACGCATGTTTTTAAATGTGGAGGGAAAGACCGGAGGACTCGGAGAAAAATCCACGCGGGAAAACACGCTAACTCCAAATACACAGGCGTCAGGGTCTAGATTGAACCCACCACCTCATAACTAGCATCACCACTCTCCAGACCAAGACGATGATTTATATTGTTACTTTGAATAAAAAAAGTTTCACCTCCCAAAACAACACCGCTGTATCGGCAGTGCAATGAGTCTGTTGATTTCAAGAGATAACAGTAGTGGGTGCTGTGGCCAAGGCAGTCCACCAGGGGAGGCAAGCAATACAATCAGGCGTGGGGCACCCACACAGCCACTGACACCACAGCAAAAAACCTCCAGCGAATGGACCATCACTGCCACCGTTAGCTATTGATCATACTTTGCTGGTCAGTGCAGGTGACAAAGGTGGAGGTCATAGACATATGAGCGTAGAAATACAGTGCACAACATTATATTTGTGGCATTGCCCTCTGTTACCCACATCATGTAGCTCGGTAGCAGCAGCCTACAATGACCTGACTTGCACTATCTAGGCCAAAGACTGCTTGGCTAGCTTCTACAGATACACAAAATTAGGAGCATTCGTGGTAATATGGTCATAGGCAATATGTACCGACTCTTTCCATCCACCAGTGTGCTGGCTTCCTAATCACTGCTGTATATTTTAGGGTCAGCACCTGACAACAGTATCGCATTGTTGACATCGTGGGGTTTTCCCCACAAACATCTGTCCTCATCTGCACCGCAAAAAATATGACCATGACAGTTGCTTTTATGGCCACGCGAGGCTGCTGAGTGTTCATTTGGAGGAGAGGCACAATCTCAATTTGCAGTTAACAGTTGGCTCGATGGCTCTGGGCTCAGGGCACTGAGCTAGTACTGCAAAGATCACGGATTCGAATCATGGTAGCCACCCGTGGTTAAATTGTGTTCTCAATTGTAGGGAGTTGATGGTCTCAGCCTGGTTGCCAACGACTGCACAAAATAAAACGTCACGCTAGATTAGGGGGTTTCGCTTAATTCGGTCACATTCCGGCTCTGAGAAATACAAATATACATTGCCTTGACCGTTAAGCGACAAGCATTTCCTACCGTGCCGGGTATGGAGGAAAGTGTGCAGCCCAGTGTGTGGGATAGAATATGTCATTTTAAGAAATGTCAGAAGAAGTTATCTGACATGTACTTCTGCAGAAGTTCATTCTCTAACACAAAGCGCTGTGTTGCTTTGAGAGACCTGGATGGATTATCCTCATCACGATAACAGACTGATAGTAAAATTCAAATATAAATATGAAAAAGACCAACATTAGTTTACTTTAGCAGTCAAAACTTTACCGATTTTTTTTCAGTAAGATACGCACTGGCACTTTCACAGCTCTGTGTCCCGAGGTCATTAAAGATCAGTGAACTCGTTTTTTGGGTGGAGCTACATAACCTACCAGCATGTGGAGAGAAACGTCGGACTTCAAGCTGGACAACACCCGGCACAACCATTGGAGAGTAAAACTTCACAACCGCAACGTTTTCAGTAATAATAACTTAGATGTATAAGGCACCCTGAAACAACGGGTCGCTAACACGCTAGTGTGAGCAGACTTGCTTTCATTCCTTCAATTCACCTGGGGGGAATGGGAAACTCTGCTCTCGTTAAATGTGTCTCTGGTCCAGCGATTGGTCTCTGCAGACCTGGCCAAAGCCGTCCCGTAGCACCGGGGTTGTCCGGACAACATGCAACGCCTTACACTTTGCACCCGTGGGAGGCAGCTGTTTGGCAGGCCTAAGAAGCACAGGTGGGTCTACGCCATATTCTGCCAACTAAGTGTGAACAATGGTGGATCATTACAGGCAACTGGGTCCCCTGTTTAGGCCGCTGCTGGTTTCATTGTAACCCTGCCAGTTATTTCGGAACAAAAATACGGCAGCCTGTGAATAACTCAATTATGCCTGCGCGCATTCAACGCAGCCGCCTTTCATGTTGGGTGGAGTAAACACCCGTTTGCTGCCGATGGCTGTCATAGGCAAGCACGCACTGCACTCGCAAAACAATCCCGCCATTATATTTGCCGTATTTAGGAACATACAGCTCTGGTTTCGCGCACTGTTGACAAAAAAAAAGAAATACACAAAAAACCCCACAAATGAGCGAACGTTTATCTTTTATGAATCATCAGGTGACTCCGTGGCCAGACAACTTGAAGCACCACCTCTGAGATTCTGGGCAGGAATCTGGATGTCAGCCACCTTTGAGTATACTGGGTTCTCAAGTGCAAGAGACTTGTGCATCTAAGCCCAGTCATAAAATGCACAATAAAACTCACCTCCATAAATATGGTCGTTCAATTTATTAAGCAAAAATTTTAGTTCTGAGGCTTCAAAATGTAGTTTTTCCTGCTGTGCAATAAACGTCTCTCTACAGCAAAGCATTGGGGAAAGTTGCTGCCTCTCACGTGAGGTCACTGCAAGGGATCTCTGTAGCAGTTCTGTAACATTACCTTCCACGGTCCATTCACATAACACAGGTGATGCACTCATCTTGAGAACCTTCCAAACGGTCATCTATTCGTCTTATGACACGACACCGATAGCGCAATTGGAATAAGTTTGTGAAAAAAGACAACCCCCCACCCCCCCTGCCCCCCCCCCAGGGCAACCTTCGGTAATTACTTGAAATCGAATCGTTGGCCAAGACGCAGGGAGCAAGGTCTGGCAGCTTCCAGCACCCGGGCAAGGTCCGCGTGAGAAGCAGCTCTACAAAGCTCTACAAAGATAAATGTACGGACGCTGAGGAGGCCAGGTGCAGGTGTGCCGGTTTTTGCTTTCTGCATCACTCAGGGGCTTGACGAAGCATTGTGTGTGGAAACAGATGAGGTCTTGATAGCGCCCCCCCCCCCACCCCCGAAACTGCCCATCTGCTTTCCCACACGGCAAGTACAAGGGCAGCACACACGCACACAGAGAGAGGGAGGGAGACGGCCTCCCATTGAAGGATGCACGCTAGCGCCGTGCCCGCCTGCCCAGTCCAGGCGCGCTCTTGTCCTGCCCTCCGGCGTGGCGGCGCGCGCACATTGAGCACGAGGGCGAGTTCGCGTTTCTGGCCGTTTCGCCAATCCCTCAATATCGACAAAAATAATCCGGCGATGATTTCTTACTCCCCTGGTAAGTATCCGAAGCCAAAACTTCAGTTGCCGGGCGGGATTGCTCCGATGAGAACATCATCGGCGTCAGATTGTATAGACGTATATTTACGTACCTTTTTTTTACATGTATATATTGCATATTGTGAACTTTTCCCCAAAAAACGCTCACGTCTGAATTCACTTTCCAGGACTCGGCAGTGCAATGCAGTGAAAAACGTTGTCTTAAATTGTTTGTGTGCACATGAACACAAAGTGAAATGTATTATATACATCATCATCAGCAGCATTATCAGCAACATCATCATCGAACACTACTGGATACAGGCCTCCTGAAGGCTGCAATCATTTCTCACAGACCTTCAGTGTAAGTAAAAATCCACCTAGGTCCTGCACACGCTGTGAGTCCTTTTCTTTGTCTCCCTGATGGATGACCGTTACACATAATACACCACAAGAGAGTTGCACCTTTACAAATAAAAAGGATATCTGTACATTTGGTGGTTAGATCATTTAGCTACTAGTACATTTTAAAAATTCAGTTGCTGCTAGTACTTGTTGATATTATTGATATCCTTTTCTCAGCCAGACAAACATTTATCGAGGTTCTTCATTTTCCTGTATTTTCAAAAGCAGAAAACACGTGTGATAGTTATTCTAGTTATATAAAAAATATTTAATAAATACTTTTAAAAGTTGTGCATTGACATACACACACAAACAGTGGCCCGTTTTTGGTGAGTGATGTCATAGGGTATTTAACGTCCACTTTACAGCAAAGTGCACTTTGGTAATTCCCCGCAAAAATTATGGGGAATCAATTGGCCCAGTGACAATCGTGGCAACCACCAGGCAATCAAGCCGCCTGAGATCAAGTCGGCTAGTTGTCTTGCAAATAAAACCCAAACAATTTAACTCTGTTAAAAATATCTAAAACTCGTGAATGCAGTGGGAGGTGATGGTGCAAAGGCGATTCGTGAGTATTTAGGACACGGCTCTGCACACAATCCCGGCTCAAGGTTAGCGTCCCTTAGATGTGTAGCCCATAATCCGAGGTTAAAGCACAATGAGAGGGCAGCTCACCGCCCAGGAAACCGTTTTGGGAGATTGAGGCTCGAGCAGATTGCACAGGAGTGAGTGTGAGACGTGGGGCCCCGATGGGTGTGGGGTTTGAAGGACTGAGTAGTGGGTAAATGGGGGCACGGTCGGTGGAAGGGTAGTCGCTTTCGTGGCTTCTTGAAGCAAAAAAAGTGTTTGGTTGTTAAGGGCCATCTTTCTCTGCAGATGTAGGCACAGGAAGGGACAGCCTTCGTACGCTGCAAAGAGGGGGAGTTTTATCTGCAGGCTGTTCCAAGATGCACTCCGGCTTGCAATTACAGCCGAGCAGTTCAAAGGATCTGCTTTAGGAGACGCATCATTGGATGAGTAGAAGTTTTTTTTTGTCTACCTTTCCACCCCTCCCCCTCTCCTCTCTCCCTCCCTCCCCACCACCACTACCTTCCTCCCATCTATTATCCCCATAAAGCAAGGTCTGAACACAGAGCACTCTACTGTTGGCCGAAAAATGTACTGTGGGTGGTCGGGTTGGGTGAAAAAAAGGGCTTCCGCAAAGGCTCGAAAACACCCTTACCTTTTAAAAACAAATTTAAGACATACCTTGGGGCAAGGTCCTTCCCTGTGGCATCTGATTAGCCTGGTTTGAACACAAGAAGAAAGGGAAAAGCCTGGAGAAAGAGTGCACTTTTTTCATGGAACATGCTTTTTAAGAATAGTGAGACAATGAGTGAGGAATTTAAATCGAAGGTGTTTTCCACACCGCGCTAATTATTCTGGCAGGGATTTTCCCTGTATATACTTTTAAAAATACTATTTCACGAAAGAGTGTTGCGTTCGTTTTAAGTTTCAAGGAAAAGTGGCACTACTTATAAATAGGTATTTGCACTTGAGCCGCATAACTCTGGAATGTGTGGGTTTAGGATTGTACCGCTGAATTAAGTCAAATTCAGTTCATGAACAAGCTTCCAGAACGTGCACAGAAATACCGGAGATCAGCACGGTACACCCAGACGAGAAACACCTTCGAGAAAACTTCGCCACTCTGCTTGGGACGGCATCTGGGAAGTAATCTATCTTTTTAGAGATTGCAGGAAAAGCAAAGCGGGAGGAAACGCGACATTATACATGAATAAAACATGACTGCGACTCCCTGTTAAACCACGATGAACAGCTTACAGTTTGTACCAGAATAAATTAATGACGCTACAGACTGACACACAATACTACATCATAGCTAATTATGTGTTAATACCAGATGTAATTAGGACAATATTTCCATTGCTTGGAGGCTCAGCACAATGTACTATGTGTGCTGCTATAGTCTATGATGTGATTTACAAACAGGAGTATGAAGGCACGTGTATTTAGAGTATTTGGCTGCTATAAATTACCACGTGATGAGCCACTTCGTCGAGCTGCCATGTGTGGCCAGGTCGCTTCTGAATAAAAAGCTAAACAGCAGCTCAGTGGGCTTTAAAATAAAGAAAAGAGTCAAATGAAAATGTGATGAAAATCATTCACACGGTCACAGAGACAGACACATCACGAATGATGCGGTTATCATTTAGCAGCAGATTGAGAATGGCAGATGATACCTACAGCATGCATTGTTGTATTTGTGTTTTGTCAAATGGTACATTCTGCACTGTTTTGTTTACACATTGGAACGTATTTGCTCTTTTGCTGTACTTATTTCAACTAAGGTCTCCCTTTAAAAAATAGATTTCCGGTCTCAGTGCATTTCTACCTGACTTGTAAATTAAGGTCATCTATAATTCCTGACATTACGAATAATAACTAATATATGCAGCCCGTTGTCAATCCACTGATGGATCTCGGCCTCTGCATGCTATATTTGTGGTTGTTTGGCCATACTTCACCACACTGGTGAATACAGGTTGGTGATGAGGGCAGGGAGGGTGGGTGCGGGTGGAAGGACCTCTTCAGATGTCGCTTGCCACTGGTGAGAACCACGGCTGGGAATTGAACTCAGGACAAAAGGTTCACAGCGCAGGGTGCTAACCGCTGCGCTAACAACATTTCCTCAATGCGATACGAGCAACTACACCTCATCATCATCATCGTCGTCGTCGTTGATGTCGAAGGAGGTATATGAATCTTGTTGCAGGTGAGTTTTGTTGCACGTGAGTGTTGTTGCGCGTGAGTTGTGTTGCAGGTGAGTTTTGTTGCAGGTGAGTTTTGTTGCACGTGAGTGTTGATGCACGTGAGTTGTGTTGCAGGTGAGTTTTGTTGCAGGTGAGTTTTGTTGCACTGAGTTTTGTTACAGGTGAGTTTTGTTGCACGTGAGTGTTGATGCACGTGAGTGTTGATGCACGTGAGTTGTGTTGCAGGTGAGTTTTGTTGCAGGTGAGTTTTGTTGCACTGAGTTTTGTTACAGGTGAGTTTTGTTGCACGTGAGTGTTGATGCACGTGAGTGTTGATGCACGTGAGTTGTGTTGCAGGTGAGTTTTGTTGCAGGTGAGTTTTGTTGCACTGAGTTTTGTTACAGGTGAGTTTTGTTGCACCTGAGTGTTGATGCACGTGAGTGTTGTTGCACCAGAAATATTGTTGCACGTGAGTTTTGTTGCACCAGAAATATTGTTGCACGTGAGTGTTGATGCACGTGAGTGTTGTTGCACCAGAAATATTGTTGCACGTGAGTTTTGTTGCAAGTGAGTTTTGTTGCACCAGAAATATTGTTGCATGTGAATTTTGTTTCAGGTGAGTGTTGTTGCACGTGGGTTTTATTGAACGTGAGTTTTGTTTCAGGTGAGTTTTGTTTCAGGTGAGTGTTGTTGCACGTGGGTTTTATTGAACGTGAGTTTTGTTGCATGTGAGTTGACTACACAATGGGTTTAATAATAAAAAAAAATCCCCACGTGAAACTCCGCATGTAACGGCCACTGTGACCCTTGAACATCGACAGGAGACATTAGCACCCCCCCCCCCCCATCATCTCTTAGGCCCCACAGTGGCTGCAGGTTTCTTTTTTGATGAACGAGACCACCCGCGCCTCCGCGCCTCCAACTCTAGCCTCCAGTTGGTGCTGCGCCTGCGACATCGCCTCGCACGGCCGTCTGCCTCCACGCCCTGCCCGCCCGGGCCGCAACGGCAAGAGCCCGTGAGCGAAGGCAGGGGGAAGGAAAACGCTACCAGCATTGCACCGTGCATGTATGTGTTGCACTTCTTTAGCACCGTACGTAGCCAACAGTGCTGATCGGAGGTGCGGGGAAGGATGTCGGAGGAGATATGTGCCGTGAGCAGTATCCACCACTGGCAGAAATCTTAGCCTTATACACCGTTAGTTTTATACACTTTTTTTCGGTAAAGTCACGTAAAAAAAACCCAAAAAGTATGAATCCTTGCAGTCACGAAAGCTTCAAATCTAGAACCGTTAGTTTTGTAGACTCACGTATTATTGGCAAAGATGTTTCATGTTACATTATTTTTTTCTTTTCGCAAAAAGATTTTCTATATTAAAAAAATATCACTAGGGTATGCTTATTCAATTATATTTTTTCTCATAAAAGCTACCAAAGTGATTTTTCTGTCATATTTTTTGATCTAACCCTAACATGTTTCAAGAAAAATGTATTATGACCATTTGCCACCCTGGGTAGTACCAATAACGCATTTTGGGGCCAATGACTAAAGTACCAAAATAGAAAAACAGCCGTCAACAAAAAAACATTGCAGCAGAACGTCATCATGTGTCATTAATTGTGTAAATATGTATAACAAAAAACCATTCAGACTAAAAGGGGAGACAGTTTTCACGTGGATTTCCATTTTACAACTCCAAAATCCACGGGATGCCCGGAGAGGGTTTGAGTTCTTCACTTAGTTGTGAAGAGCCCTCATTGTACCTCTGCCTGTGTTTGCTCAGCACACAGATTTCGACAAGAAAACATCCTGCCGGAGCGAATCCCCACGGGCTTAGAGTGATGAGCTGCCATCTCCACTGCGGCTACATCCCTGCGCATTATAATCCACGGGCAGCTTCCCCTGGCAAAATAAAAACATTACAGCATCACTTAACATTGCTCCGGAGCCACTGGGAATTAATCCGTGGAACTAATTTGCGAGACCAGCTGGATTTGTATTTCTTTACTTATTAACTCTTCTGCACCCATAGATTAAATTACTCTCTTAACGTTGATCTGTCACATCTGTGTCTCTTGTTACTATCAGCCAGGTGCCTCGATTCCCTCCTCGAATGTTTGGGGTGCCTTCGAATGGCTTGGTCAACTTCTCTCATCCGTAATGTGTCACAGCGGCTTCACCGCAGGATGGTACATTTATTATCTCCTTTCTTCTTATTCTTCCAAAAGAAGCTTCAGGAATTTCCGATTCACAAAGGTTGCGAACTCTTTACCTGCTGTCATGTTCTGGTCCACTTTGCTTTATAAAGCCCAGGGCTTCTGTTTAGCAACAGTGATCACATTTTGCAAAATAACCGTGTGAAAAAAATGTTAGCGTTTGCAAAGAATGCTCTGTCCAGGTACCACCCGTATTTTTTGTTTGAAGAACATGATACCCTGGAGGTGCATTACAGCAGTGTCTGAATGGAGATTAGTCGTATCAAATGGATTATGGCTTTGACAAGTTACATTTAATTGTTAACTTAAAGGCAAATAATTGGAAAACTGGGAAATTCAAACGAAAGTTGTCAGTCTCTCTGCCCTCTCTCTCTGCTCTGATGAGGGGTCAAGGCTCGAAGGGTTTTACTTTAGTACATATTTTTTTTGTTTTGTAAGACATTGCTAATGATGAAGACAGTGAGTGCTTTTTGATGTATTTGTGCACTATTTACCAAAAAATAAGAATATTTGGCCTCTGTTATAAAGAGATTACTTCTCAATGATCACAACGAGGCCCCATTTGGCCTGGGAGACTTTGGTACAAGTGCTGTTGGCAAAACAATGTATGAAGGTCAGCAACGTAAATAAGGAATAAACTTGAGAAGCATCCTGCACAGCTGCTTACATTCTTACATCGATACACTGGAGCAGCTTGTCATTTCAGGCAAGTCTATGGTAGGGAGGCCCAAGCCATGTTCGTATCGAAATCACCACTGGCGTTTGGCTGCATGGCCAGATATTATGGTTGACAAACGTATTGGTATCCCCAGGATCATCCTCTTGTTGAGATAACTCTCATGGAAAATCTGGCCATCTTATTGTCATTTGCATAATAATAGAACATTCAAGGTAATGCATTTACATGGAGTTCTATCCTCCTCTGGTGAGATATTCTTCTTTCCATGATGTGTCCTAATTATTTAAAACTCAGAGATGGTAACCCAGGCAGGGATTGAACCTGGGCCCTGAATATCGTCGCGTTCTCTTCCACCTCTCTGGCTTTCAATCGAGTCACAAAAATGCACACGCACCAATGTACATGTGCGCGCACAAATTTCGAGCAAATCAAAACAGAACTTAACAAATGTTATCGCATGCGACAGCAAGAGCCGTACGGGAGTTTAGGGGCTGAAATTAGCACCCAAGGTTACTCAGACCCCATTAGATCATTCCCATCAGTGTTTGCTTTCGCGGTTCGGCATTTCGCCTGCCACTGCCTGCACTCACGCACACCAGACACAGGGACACAATGGCCGGTTTGTGGAGCGGTAAGTGGGGACGGGCGGAGGGTTTGGGGGAAAAGTTTGTCCCCCCGGCGAGAACCCAACGATTCATTAACTCATTAAAAACTCATTAGCACCGACAGTTCCGTTCACTTGACAGTCTTCCATCTCAGCACACAAACTGCAAAGAAAACCAAAACAATAACCGAGGCTGATAATTATTGGACAATATTATCTCTGATGTGTCTCAGCTCCGGTTTCGTGTTTCGTACCAAACCGGCTTATCTGGAGCATGCCAACGCTGCTGAAGTGTTTCACAGGAAGAGCGCTGCCTGCAGAGCTTGCACACCGGCGGTTGGGTTTGTGCTCGGATCGTTTGCCGCTACTCGTCCATTCGCGACACGAGCGTGAAAAAAAATCGCTTCCTATGGCTTCTGGTAAGAGACTGCGCATAAAGAATCGCACTATTCAAAGAAATAAAGAAGCAGGTGGCTGGGTATCTCAGGGGTCAGAGCCCTGATCTGGTACTGCTCTGAATCCAGTGTTTCAACTGGGTTCTCAAATGTAGTGAGTTGATGGTCTCAGCCGGGTGGTTACCAGTGACTGGAATAAATAAAACATGTTAAGAAAATGTTTTTTAAAATAAATGTGGCTAAATTGCTACTATGAAAATGAAAAACATTGCTCTGGCTTCCACGCCACGTACGGTGTGAAAAAAAAACTGCTTCCTTTAGTTCGTAGATAAGAGGCCACTTGAAAGGCATTTCATAATCAATTCGATGATACCTCATTCCACGGGACGATCTCAAACACTATGGGGGTTGCACTGTTCTGTGACAGTTTACAAATGAATAGTCTGTCTCATGGCATGGCACTAATCTGGTAATTTAATACAAATTGAGAAGATCAAATAAAATACATTTAAACTAACAATGATGAAGACAATCATGATGTCAATATTGAGAACAGCGACCGTGAATCCTGGATGACAATCCACCAGAAGCCAGGGCTCTCTTCCCCCTGTACTATTCGCATTGGCTGATGCTGAGAGACGCTCTGGCTTTGAAGCAGGCTTTCAGTTACTCGATGTAGCAACCTGAAAAGTTACGTCGTAACAGAGGTGACATCCATTGGGGACACCCACCAGCAGGGCTATAGTACTCCTATTGGAGGCCATGGTGGCGAGATGTTAACAACCTCGACTGGTATACAGCAGGTCATGGGTTCTATCAAGACCTTGACGCCTGCTGTTTATTTGGAGTTTGCACATTCTCTCCGTTGTCGCGTAGATTTTTCTCCGGGTTCTCCAGTCGTTCCCTCCACATTTAGAATCAACATGCCTTTAGAGTATGTGGCTGCTATAATTTTCCACATGATAAGCCACTTCGTGTTTAGTTTGTTGTCCTTTCCCGCACCTCCGATTAGCACGTTTGGCTACGTACGGTGTGACAAAAAGTTCAACATACGTACATTTGTTTACAGGTCGCTTCTGGGAAAACAACTATGTAGCTCAGTGAGCCTTACCTGCTAAAATAAAATAGTTAATAGAAAAACAATCAAGTAGGCTTGTGATATATCTGTGCAGAAGTCTGAGTATTGTCCTAATGTACCGGAGGCATGCGCAGGGAACTCGCCTGTTTCCTTCCACGTTGATAAATACCAAACTACTTGGCTCAACATCCCTGAAGCAGGAGAAGCGTGTTGATCATGTGCCCTGCCACTCAGTGACACTCTCCTGAGTAAATAAAGGAAATATTATTAATTCACATCATGGTCAATCCACTGCTGGATGAAGTTATCTCTCACGATTCTGCAACGTAACAATCCACCGAGCATTTGCACACGAGCGATTTCATCGCTCCATTCCCTCAGTGAATGTCCTCCCAGACGCATTCCATGCCTTGACTGCCACTCCCATCACTAATCTTGACCATAGGCAATCATTCTGCTGGTGCCTTAGCCCAAACCACTTCGTTTAATGAACAGTTTGAATGATGACTTTAACCGGTGTGTGTCCTCTAATCCACGTGTTCCTTTCTCTCTCTCTCCCCCGATCCGTCAATGGATCTCTCCACGCTTCTTTTCACGGTTTTCAGTTTTTGTTGAATATTGTTTCCTTTGCATTAACGACCTTGGCGTTTCTGAACCATATAGCACGGTAGGCATTAATATGCACAAGTATTAAAAAAAGCACATTGAGACGTTTATTTTCACGATCAAGTTAAACTTTCTAAAGGCACTCTAAACTGCTCTCTCATTATTATTATTACTGCCGCTGCCGTTCTAACAATGCCCCAACTGACGGCGCAGCGCGCGAGACGCCGCCAGAGGCCCCCCCGCGCGCGCGTGCACAGAGGGCGACCCGCGCCGCGGTGCGAGGAGGAGGAGGAGGAGAGACCGCGGCCGCTCCTCGTGCCTCGCGCCCGCCCGCCCGCTCACTCCAGCGTGCGCGCAGCACATTCGTGCACAACAACAACAACAACATCACCATCATCAACATCATCGTCGTAACGGGGGGGGGGGGTGCGTGCTTGCACGCATGGGTGTGCATCGGCGCCCACACAAAAGCGAGGGGAGCCCCCTTGTCCCAACGGGAACAATAGCGCCCGGTGCGACCTACCCGAGAAGGCAGCGCACCCCCCCCCCCAACAACTCACCACGACCCCCCCCCCCACAAGGTCAAGTGTAAACGACGCTGCACCTGTGTTTGGGGCCGCGGCTCCGGGGACACGGGTGCGATATGTGATGGGACGTCGGGGCGGACCCCGGCAATGAAAGGCGGCCTCTATTTGCGAAACACGAGTATGTGTGGGAAGGGGGCAACCTCGTAGAGGCGCCTTTGTGCGCGGCACAAAGCCTGAGGCCGTGCACGCCGCTGCCGCTGCTGCTGCTGCCGCTGCTGTCCGTGTGAACTCGGCGCGGGTGGGAACAAGTCGGGGGGAGGGGGAGGGGTCGCCGTGCGTGGCGCAACGCGCAGCGCGCTGCACGGCCAACACACCAGTGGATGGCGATTGTCTGAATCGGTCATGGGCCCTCCTCCCCAAAGGTCGACTCAGCCTCAAATGGGTACCTGCTGCGGTGTCTAAATATCGCCACTCGGGGAGACAAAGGCGGCCGGGCGTGGTGTCGGCCACCCCACCCGCGCGTGTGCCGTGCCGGCCTTCATAGGTGCTCGCTAACAGCGCTTGCCCCTTCAGACTGTGTCTTTGTCCCCTTGCTTGTCATCGCTCCCTATACCTTCTGCCGCTATTTCTCCAGCTTCCCCAAACCTGACCCCACCAAACTACCCCCCCACCACCACCACCTCCCCAGGCAGGCCAAGCTCTCATCATTACAAATATTCCCTTTGTGTGCGACCGGGGCCCCCGGTGGGACAGTCGGCGGCCGCGGGGGTGCTCGAAGCGCCGTTCCCCTGCGGTCGAGGCGGTTGACGTGCCGGCTTCGTCAGAAGTGGCGTGGGGCTCTCTCCACCCACCCAAATCTGCCCCTCCTGCCCCGTTCCTCTCATGGGGCGACGCTGAGAGACGCCCTGGCTTTGAAGCAGACTGTCGGCGTACAATTTAGATAACCCTCCCAACTCTGTCAGCCACGCACAATAATGGCAAGTCACGCTTTAAATAAATGTGTCCCCTGAAATTCAATAAACATGCGGTTCTGGTGCGCTGTATCTAGACACGCGCACAGCTGATAAGTCTCCCGTATTTATAAACGAGTGATTTAAGTGTATTTACGTTAGCGGTTACTGTATTGAAGAACAAAGTGACGGGGTCAAGTCTGAATACTTTTCATGCAGCAGTTTTCAAAACGTTTTGTCCGCCCATTGTAATTATCGGACACTCCGAGTTATGGTTACACGTTGAGCGATACTTTTTTTCCCCTCTCGATTGACATGAAAGAGTATTGACAAAAGAGGGGAATTTCAAAACAAAAATAATGCCACCGGTGAAATGTTTAAGTAAAAACTACTAAAATGTTAGAACTCACTGTCAATGGACAGATTTAGTTTAAACAAAAAGAAGCATTGTTCGCTGCTATGAGGTTATTTTCAAACAGAAACATGAACAATCTCACCACTTATCACGTGAAAATAATTGCCTCAAAGGACATCTTGTGATTATCAATTTTAGGCTTGCTTGGCTCCACACAGCTGGCGAATTTTGACATTGTTTGCAAAGGTTCCTCTCCCTTTCATCTTTGGAGAAGTGTCACACTTCATACGTATGGGCATTGGGCACGTGGAAAATATGCCCTTCCAACTGGTTTTAACCACAAGCATTCCCGCGTAGCGCAACGGAGAATCTTGAGTTAATCTCCACGCACGTTTGGACGGACGTGAGGAAGAAACTCATTTTTTTTTCTATAAAGCGAGCAGAGCAGGTGGCATTTATCAATGCGCGTCAATCTTGCAAGTTATGTTTAATTTTCACCCCAACAGACGCCTTTTACATTCTTGCAAAGGAGTGGAAGGGGAGGGCAGCAGCCGCCGTGTAATAAAAAGAAACAGGTTTGAAGAGAAATAATTAGTTCAAGAGATAAAAAGACCATTTATAACCAGCATAACTGCAGTGTCCTGAAAACAACAGAAGGAGAGTGTGTGCCATTATTATAGACCAGGACCTCTGGCCTCGCAAAACATCTGGGGCACTTGTATTACAACCACTTACTGAGCGAAAAGATGAAAGTGCTTTTGCAGGTTGCCTAGCCCCAGGTTTGATGGCCATTCAATGTTTTTTTTTGTTACAGGAACCTAATAAGCAGCTCCAACACCTGCAACGAAAGCAAGGGAGGAAATTATTTATTAATTTCATACTTGCCCGCTGAGGCAGTCATACGTCAACAGTGTTGTCAGATGCTTGTTTGGCCTATCGGCTAGACTGTTTATTGGTTTCCTTAGTTACCTGTTGGTTTATTATTCATTTATTATCTTTCATTATTACTTTGCCTCACAGAGCAGTGCAACCCTTCCTAGTAGAGGACAGCCCACAGAAACGGCCCACAGAAGCAGACATCCAGAACCACATAAAAATTGGTTTTACCTTTTCTGGCAATAAAATAGGCAGCTGTTAAAGATGTTAAACACCAAACGGAAACCTTTTTGCAAGGGCTCATTTCTACATTAACCACACATACGTGTGGTTAATGTAGAAATAAAAACATGCTCTGGTAATATTGC
Source organism: Petromyzon marinus (assembly GCF_048934315.1). Taxonomy (NCBI): domain Eukaryota; kingdom Metazoa; phylum Chordata; class Hyperoartia; order Petromyzontiformes; family Petromyzontidae; genus Petromyzon; species Petromyzon marinus. Next base: position 22,350,906 of record NC_133683.1, on the reverse strand, counting down.
CAGAAAGGGTAAAACCAATTCTTATATCCAGAGCCATCTCTGAGTTTGAAGTGACCGTGTGAGAATAATATTTGTCACATTATTTTAATTATCAGAGCTGGAAGTTAGCCAAATTAAGTGCAAACGCAAACAGATTATTCAGTGAATATATTGGTGACCGGGCTGAGACCACCAACTCGCTACACCTGAGGACCCTGTTTAGTCACAGGCGGCTTCCTGGATTTGAACCCAGGATCTCAGCGGTGTCAGCTCAGCGCTCTAGCTTCTGAGCAAACAGGCCACCTCCCATTCACGAAATCGTTGAACGTTAATAGTATTTCTGAGGTAGAGTAATAGAGTCGTCATTCCTATGGTAGGGAAATGTCCTCTACATAGAACCATTCCTTTAGACTTTCCACAAAGCGGTATTTATTTTTATGAACCCCACACGGATGATGGACCCTTGTTGTTGATGTCAGTCTGTAACTTCCCAATGCTGGGAAAAGACTTCCCCTTGTTCTTCCATTCCCTCGTTTCACCAGTTGCCCCAATGTTTTATTATTTTTCGTTTCAATGAAAGTCATGTTTTTATTTAACATGTTTATTTATAAGGACGTCCATCGTGGAGACGGAATGATGAAATCAGCTCGTGTACTGGAGCTGGATGGACTGTTGCATTGCCAGATTGTGAGAGGTGGTCATGGCCTGGGGAGACTTTGATCTAGCAGTGGATAGATCATGGCTGTTAATAGTTATGATAAATATATGTTTTTAAACATTCAAATTATCACTCAGTACATAGACGGCCATAAAACGTGGCCCCTACATTAAAATAAGTTGCAATATTTATTCTACAGTGAACTCCAAAATGTGTTCTTTATCACGGAAACGCAAAAACATTTTTCAACTAGGACACTGGTCAAAAACAAGTCAAAGTAATTTACTGCTCAGGTGAGCATTGAGGCGGTGCTCATTTCCCGTTTACAGCCCTGAGCCACTGTTGGAAATTCCCTATTCCTATGGCAGGGGTGAGTCTCTATTAGGTCCTATGACAACCACTGTTGGCTTCCCTACAAAGTGGTACTCATTTTATTAACCCAAGAGGGATGATGGGCTAAGTCAGCCCCCAAACCAGGATGTGAACTCGCAAACCTTCCGATTGCGAGCCGCTCACCCTACCGCCGAGCCACCTGGCAAAAAAAAAAACAGCCGCGAACGTTTTATTCTTCTATTATATTTCATTCATTCATTCCTTCCCACAGAGCACAACCTTCCCCTCGCCCCTCCTCACCCCTCCGGCACGGCAGCCCCCAGCACACCGGCCTCCGGAGAGAGGAGCGAGGGCAGGTCAGATGATTAGCGCGAGGCAGCAATGTGCAGAACGCGACCCGGCACCAGCGCAGCAGCTCGGGCAGACCCCCATCACCTTTCACTTTCCTTTGTGCGCTGACATATTTTGGTTGTAAACGAATCATCACTGTGAAATGGCTTGAGGCTCAATTTTGGAGAAGAGGGAGGGAGTGCAGGGAGGGAGTGGAGAGGGGAGGGGAGGGAGCGGAGGGAGGGAGGGAGGGAGGAGAGGGAGGGAGGGAGGGGAGGGGCAGAAAGGGGCAGTGGGCAGTGTGGGAGTTGAGAGGTGCAAGCGTGGTTGTTGTGGGATCGAGTTGGTTGGGGCAGTTTGGGGGGGGGGGGCGGGAAGCAGAGAAATGGCTGCAGCAAGAGAGAGTGGAAGAAGGAGAGAACGAGAAGGGACCGTGCCTGCCAAGTTGGTTTTAGGAGTTCACCATCAAATACATGAGATTCTGTTAACCCCCCCCCCCCCCAAACAAAAACACCCAGTCTCAGTTAAAGCTGTCTGTGTGTGTGCCACTCCCGTGTGCGCCCTCTCAATGGCACGCACGCGGTGCGCTAATCGGGCTCACGCCAAAGAGCGCAGGAATTTTAATAGGTTTTATCTCGATGCCTCAAAGCCCCGCGCAAATTCCCACTGTTGTGGGCGTTGTTTATGGCTTTTTTTGTCAAGGCCGGCGTGGCGATTATAGGCATTTGCGGGGATTCGAGGGGGTTATTAAGGGGATGGCGGGGGGGGGGTCAGGAGGATACATGAAATGTGCCCCCTCCACTACCACCTCACCTACAACGCACACACACGCACGCACGCCCCACCGCTGTGTATGGGCTGGGCTAACTGGGCCATTAGTCCAGCGCTTTTAGAGCACGCAGGTGTCCAAAAAAGGCTGCCAGAGAATGGTTGAGTGGCCATCTGCTTGGCATGGGATTTGTCTGCCTAAAGTGAGGCAGAGTCGTGTGGAAAAAAAGAAACGCTACACAGTGCATACCAACAGCAGTTTAACATTCCCACGGACAGATAAATGTTTGCAGAGTCTCACACATCATGTTTCTGTTAACCGTTCAGAAGCACAATTTAAGGTTTCACATCAAACACCCACAAAAATAATATTATAATAATAAATAATAATGTTAAGAGATCAAATACGTTATGAGGAGGTTGGGGGGGGGGGGAACGCTGAATGCCACAGTTCGCGCTACGTACACGTAGGGCGCTGTGTCGAAAAAAACGTGGTGTAAAATATGCTTGGCCATGTGCGTACACAACGTTAATGCTGGTCGCGCATCATGCTCGCTTGAAGCCACATGTGTGCAGCGTCAGCTTATCTTCTGTAACGTTCAAGTTGGGCGGGCGTGTGGGGAGATATAGGGTAGATGTAGTTCAGCCACTCGTATTTTTCTTTTATAGAGTGTAGATTATCACTTTCCCAGCTCTGGGTGCCGCGGGTTAATTCTCAGAGGGCTCGCTGAATAATAAATAATCCCCCCCTCTACCGCCCCACCACCCACCACTCATGCACCTAGCTACATATATGTTTGCCACTTCCGTGAGGTACAGATAACTATCATTTATCCTGGGAAGAAGGGTATCTGGCAATACCAGGAATGGGGAGAACTACATGCAAATGCGTTGTCTTGAGCGGTGTATTATTATGCAAATAATAAAACAACTAGACTTTTAATGTTATTGGGAATACTTACAGATGACCCAGGGCAGCTGCCTCAACAAGAGGACGATCCTGGGAAAAAAAAAAACAGGAGAAGTGGCAAACCCTAGCCACATAATTTAAGCAGGCACTAGCATCGCCTGGCAGGGATTCATTCCCAACTGATGAAATTTTAACACCTGGACAAGACACCTCTTTTTTACTGTTCTGTCCTCATTGACAACTTAAGGGGTAATGCCCTGTAAATGTTGGATGTCCTCAGTGACAACTTAAGGGGCAATGCCCTGGAAATGGTGGCGTGGGGTGAGGGAGGCACACGTGAAAATACATATTTTATCTTAAGTACTTTGGTTGGAGTGTGTGTTTACATATTTACATGAACCACAGGTGAACGGGAGTGGTCTTCGGCCGCGGCAGTACGTTGATGCGACTGTGTGGAATTTTAAAATGTTTGCGGGTTACAAGGTTGTGGACGGGGGTAGGGATGACACTGAAAACACCTGCGCTCATTAGTATCTGGGCCAGAAGCCAGAGCTGGCATCAGTCCATTGCTCTCCACATAAACATCCTTTATATATAGAACCGTAACTTCTTTTCATCTCCTTGCGTTATTGTGATTCAGTGTACTTCCTGCACCATCGAGCAACTGGCAGTTGCATCTTTGACATTATAGAATTAAGATTTTGTTGAATATATTTTCTCAAAATAACAGGGCGTCAACACATTCCTCAAGAGTGAACTGCGATTTCAGTAACATTATGTAACAACAACAACGTCGAAACAAATCTCCCTGACTTGTCGGTGGCTTTACCTATTCTCCATATTATAAGATGCTCTGGAAAGCAAGTAACACTCAAGACTTGTGCTACGTATCAATAAAGTTATACAAATCGGTTCATTTATACACACACACATGCACTGGATTATAAGATGCATCCGCCAACCTTTTGGTTTCAAATACAGGCGGGGGGGGGGGGGGATAAGTACAATCAGCAGGAAGATTCGGTAACAGCTCAATGGAACCGATAACAGCTTGTTGTTTTAGGTTCCAACACACAAAACCATTTGCAATGCAACGTGGATTTAGACCGTGTCCAAAATGCAAACGAATCCCAAGACGCTGTACACGAAGTGATTCTATTCCACTTGCATATGATTGCAATGTTCAGGAGCTACATGCCAATATTGAGGCCTGTTAGTCACGATGACAGAGGGCTTCAGGATTCGAGGCAACATTCTGGGTTAAAGCTCATATCAGCATCGCTCCCTTCCGACTCTCCATGTAAACATCAAACTCGTTGTGTCCATATTAGCCACTTTGGCTTTCCAGACTCGTATTATCAAGCAGCACTTGTTTAAGCAACGTCTGGAGCGGTTTCGACCTTCTGTATCTCATCATAATAGTCAGCCTTGTTAAACAACAACAACAACAGCAACAACAGATGCTTTATATCTATTTGCCGTCGCGGCCACCAATGGTCTCATATCTAAACACGAGGAGGGCCCTCATTGAGCCAGTGTCATCGTTACAGGCTTCTAATCTATAAACGAACCGAGGCAGGTTACAAGTGGCGATTAGCAGCACCACTTTACCTTTCAAGGTACTTAAGTACTCTGATAAAAAGGGCCTTTTTGTCATTAACATGAAGCTGTCTTCCAGTTAAGTGTTTAAAGTTGTGCAATAGTTTTTTTTATAAAGTATGCGTTTTGTTTTTATTTTTCTAAAGGTACGCTGACAATCAACTCTACCTTCCAATTAAAACAATGTATATGCATAATATTGAGTTCTTTCGGTAAATTCACGTAGACAGAAAAAAAGTAAAAATAAAGTGAATAAAATAAAAAAATAAAAGCAAAAACCACGACGTTTCGATCGCAACACAAGCGGTCGTCATCAGGAAAAGGGGGGTTAGCCTTTAAAGGTAAACTGTTAATAAAGGTTTGGAGATGGGCGTAGCCCAAGTGTGTCAGCAGCATGGGCGGGGCAGCGAATGTTAATGTAGGAGAAGACAACGACACCGGCAGTGGGTGGACACCAATCGAAGCGCCGCCAGGCAATCATTGCACCTCGCTCCACACAGCCACGCTGCTGACGGTGGAGGTTCACAAGAAAACACAAATCAAGTCATGACCCAAAGTGGTTGATGACATCTTTCCAATGATTGCTGAGTTTATAACCATCCTCTCGGTTGAAATTGTGTCTGTATCTGTATATATGGATGGCTTCATGAACATATCTTTGTTGATAGCCAGTAGGCTTGCAAAGTACCTTCGTCTTAGAGAAATCAATTTCGTGTGAGCCAGCCGCATTAAAATAATGATCAGGCACGGCAAAAGTATTGGGCCTACCGTGTTTACAATCTGCCTTATGTTCACGAACACGGTCCGAGATGTGTTGTTTAGTTACCCCAATGTAACTACTGTCACAGATATAGTTTAGTTTGTAGACGCCAGGATATTGCATGTCAGGAATCTTGTCCTTCACAGATGGGATCAGATCACAAATTTTATGTGCTGTGTTAAATCGGACCTGGATCTTGTGTTTGTTCATGATTTTGGAAAAAAATTTGGTTACCCCTGCTATGTATGGCAAGGTGATGATTTTTTTGTTTTTGTTCCTGGGTAGTAAGTGTAATTTCCTAATTTCTTATGCCTCAAAAGTACAGAAAATGTCTATTATTCCCCACAAACTTTGCTTTGTGACCAGGACAGTGATATTTTGAAATGTATTTATTTTCAATGAGAAAACGGGCGAATTTGTGTCTTTTCGTTTACATAAAGTCAGAAAAAACCCAACATGAATCAAAATGAACATGTATTTTCCTAAAGTAATATAAAAATGACGACAAAAGATGTAGAAGTGAGTAGTTCTTCGAGATTTACGATTATACTGTAAACCACTTTCACGAATCAGCCCCCAAATGTAGTCTCCCATCATGTTCTCGTTATACTGTCCTTGGTAACGGCGTTCAAAGTCCAGTATATCCTGGTGGAAGTGCTCACCTTGCTCCTCCGAGTACACTCCCATTTTCTCCTTGAATTTATCAAGATGAGCATCAAGGATATGGACTTTGAGGGACAGCCTTCAGCCCATTGTGCCGTAGTTCTTCACCAGTCTCAACCAGCTCCACATCGTTTTCGACCTTGTGATTGCCCAGGAAGCCACGAACCCCTGCGACAAAGCTGTTCCAAGCTACTTTCTCCTTACTAGTGAGCTTCTTGGGGAATTCATTGCACTCCAGGATCTTCTTTATCTGTGGTCCGACGAAGACACCGGCTTTGACCTTTGCCTCAGACAGCTTAGGGAAGAAGTCTTGAAGGGGCTGGAAGGCTGCCGACTCCTTATCTACAGCTCTGATAAATTGTTTAATAAGGCCCAATTTGATGTGCAGTGGTGGCATCAGCACCTTCCGGGGGTCCACCAGTGGCTCCCACTTGACGTTGTTCCTCCCCACAGAGAACTCGGTGCACTGTGGCCAGTCCCGTCTGTGGTAGTGCGCCTAGGTGTCTAAATCTTTTGTAGTAATTTTTGTATTAAATCTGGATTTGAAGCTTTCGTGACTGCAGGAATCCATACTCTTTGGTTCATTCGGTAAAGTCACGTGGGTAGAAATTAATAGATCACGACGTTTCGATCGCAACACAAGCGACCGTCATCAGGTGAGACAATCACAGCAGGGACACTGCTGAAGCAGGCCTGCTTCGTTTTTTTTCTACCTACGTGACTTTACAGAAAGAACCAAAGAATACGAATTTCTGCAGTCACGAAAGTTTTCAGTCAAAATCTAACGTATATGCAGTTTGTAAACAGTGGTACAATATCCCACGCACTGCGCTATGAATCTGGCAACCTGAGTTCGATTACCGGCCATGGCTAACATCAGTGGCGAGCGATATCTGAACCTGCCCTGAATCCCCTCCTCTTACCCCACTCCAACTTTCTCCAATCTGCACTGGCCAGTGTGAAGTATGATCAAATAACCATCCCACGACCTGTACGGCATTGGGGAAACCTTCGCCTAAAAGTGGATTGACAAGGGGCTGTAAATTATCGCGATAATTATTTTTCAGGACATATAGAGCTCATATGAAGCAAAAAAAACCTCGCTCACTTTAAACAAAAATTTCAAGGAAATTTGTTCAGCAAAAAGTTGTTTTAAAATCACTGCAAAGTTTGCACAATCTTGCTTCACCTTACCCCAAAACACCCAAGGGTACATCTGTACCCTTGGCAAGTGCTCAACACACTTTGCACCTTTCAACTCTGGAATTCATTACAAGCTCCTTGCTACCATAAACCAAAGTTAGTAGAAATTAGAGCAGAAAAGAAGACAAAAAACTTATCCCAAACCCGAGCCTACCAGCGTGGGCCTGCAGAAGCCTATTAATCACCCCACGGGCTGCCAGTGGTTCCATTCATTGATTAATAACGCTGGAGGAGAGATACAACCGGCCCTATCTCTTGCTCTCCCGGGCTGCCCCCCCACTGCTTTTATGAATCTCAGGTGCACCGTAACTTCAGAGGAAAGCTCAGCGTAACCCAACGCCGGCGAGCAGGAGCCAATCGGTCACCCTTGGATTGCGAGACACCTGCAGCAGCAGCAGCAGCAGCGTCAACAGCAATGGAAGTTGCAGTGGTGGTTGGGTTGTTTGAAGGCCTAAAGGCAAATCCCTGGTTGGACCCCTAACCCAGGGCCGTATTATTCATAGGCCATAGGCACAGTCCCTACAGTGCCTCCTGTGCCTAAGGCCTACGAAAAAAGAAATGACCATGTGTTTTGTTTGTACGATGAAAAACATTTCACCAAGATATCTTCTTGAGTAAATATATGTATATAGCAATCGTAAGCACAGTGTATATACAAAGAGGCATGTCAATGTCAATCTTTTTTACTTCATGTGAGAGAAATTAAGACTGGGGAGGATTTTTTCGAGATTTCTTCTTTGCAAAATTTGCAACAACACCTTCAAACGATGTTTTTCGCACAATCTCATTCTCAACAGAGAGTAGTGCAAAGGAAGACAAGCGTTGTTGTCCTACGGACGAAGTACGTGTGAAACAAACGAGTAACAACGGCGGTAGGAACATGAGCAGTACCAACTACAGAAAGTTATCATAAAATGACCTACTAAACAGAAGTGTCGAGGGCCTACAAGACCATGAATCCGGCCCTGCACCTCACCACCCGCTATGCCCCCACAATGCCCTGGGGGGCCCTTTCGTCGGCACGCTGCGTAGGCAAATTTACTGCAGGATTTTTAGTTTGTTTTTATTTGAACCTGAACGAGAATGAAATAAAACACGCCGAATGGTTACATATTTCCACGCGCGGTAATATTCATCGAGGACGACTTAAAAAAACACGTGCTACTTATTTATCGTGTGTACTGCACAGGTTTGGCAAACATGTGGAGCCTGACGAGTATCAGTGTTTTGGCCGAAAGCCTATTTAGAAATTGCTTTCTTTTTATTGCTTCGGATTAAACATCATATTCCAGCCACTGTTGTTCCATTAAAAAAATGTTTAGGTACTGCTGTGAAAATAAGTCCCTTAAATGATGCCGTAAATACCGTTTAGAGCCAAGCGAGATGATGAGCAATTGTGAGAATGACCATTAAGGACAAGAATGTGCACCCGAAACGCCTCCACAATTTTCACGGATCGAACAATGCAGCAAGGGAACTGGACATACCGTTAGCGTGAGAGCTAAGGGCTCAGGGGTGGGGCTAAGATAAAGATTGGACACCTGCCGCAGTAACGCTACCCCATACAGAGGGGGGGGGGGGGGAGCGGGTAAGCAATCCAATATTGAGGGCCAGCAGTCCTCACTAATCATTTTTGGCAAGTGGCATTTTGCAAATAAAAATCTGCTGCTCACAGGGGCAGGAGAGCACCTTTTGACAGCGAGCCCCCACGATCCCCCCCCCCCCCCACATGCACCACCTAAACCCCCAACTCCCTGCCCCCCCTAGCGCACAACTGCGGAGAGTTAACTTGAAGCACAATCCGAGTTCATTTGTTAAATAAATAAGTGCGCGCACAGAGCACACGTGCCCACATTCATAATTGATGGCACGTTTTCTCAGCGTCTCAGCTGCGTTGTCGAGCGGGGCTGTGTGCAAGCCAATCAGCTTCGACTTTCACATGTGCAGAGCCTCTCAACTTTTATATTTACTTTAAAGTTTTATGTGTATTTATATTTTCATTTCTTTTTTATTAAATGTATTTCATTTATGAATCTCAGCGAGAACAGCACAAGCAACGGTGCCGTTTAAACCTTAAGGGAACCCGCAGCTCTAGTTTTGATTTCCATTGATGATCTCTTGTAAATGTGGAATACGGACATGTATTCCATGTTGCCCCTCGGCCAAAAGGTTACGCAACAATTGTCGGCGAGTGAACAAAATAATGATTGTCGTTCGCCATGATTTATCTGCTGGTAGATGAAGGCCTTCCCCAAGCCCCCTCCCCCCCCCCCGAAATTGCTAATGGTCACGTGATTTAATAATCCGCCTCGCTCGCGCCTGCATATGAGTCGATCTCTATTAAAACAAAAATATTTAAATATTTTTCCATAATATCGTTTTTTGGGGTTAGATCGCGTAAATGTAAATATGTCGTTAAGCCCGCCACCACCCGACACAGCCAATTAGTAAGGGTTGTCACGTAAACAGAACATGCCAATTCGTTACTAGTACAGCACACCGGTGTGTTGGAGAGCCAAGCCACAACATGTATAATCTGAGTACGACGTTTCGCCAGTAATTACAACTAGCTTCATCAGGCGGACTGCCAGATTTAACCCACAAAAAACGATATTATTGATGATATTGGTCGCGAAAGCCTAAATGTTTACCTAAATTCGTTTTATTTTACCAGGAAAGGCCCACTGAGCTATATAGCTCTTTTTTTTCAGAAGCGACCTGCCACAAATGATAGCCCAACGAAGTGGCTTATCGCGTGGAAATTTATAGCAGCCAAATACTCCAAATGCGTGTTTCGGAATGTGGAGGGAAAACCAGAGGACCCGAAGAACAATCCACGCGACCACAGGGAGAACATGCAAACTCAAAATACACAGCAGGCGTCAGGGTCGGGATTGAACCCACGAGCTTCTGTATCCCAGGCGAGGGAGTTAACATCTCGCTACCGTGGCGGTTGTGCATTGATTGAACACTTTATTCGTGAAACCAACATTGGTCTGTTGCTATTCATAATGAAGTTCAGGTGTCCAAAATACTCAAACCTGCTCTCAGCTCTGTGTTTTTTCTCTCACTTGGATCCTGACCTACGACCGATAACTGCCCTCACTGTAGGTACTCTGTTGTATTTTCCTACTGTGTCCCTCCAAAAATATCTCCAATAAATCAGTGAACCTGCTGACAATTACATTTGTTTTGCTCATATTTATCAAGAGTCCAACTTTGCAGCCTTCTTTATTAAGTTCTTCAATAATTTCTTGCAGTTAATTTCCATTGGGTTCCCATAATTGACTGTGTCATTGGAACATTTAAAGAGAGTTAATATTTTTCACATTTTTTTGTTTATGCCTCTATATCTCTGCTCCAATGTTCATCAAACATCTTTCTAGCATCTCTGTGAATGTCTCTGTGAATGTCTCTGTGAACGTCTCTGTGAACGTCTCTGTGGATGTCTCTGTGAATGTCTCTGTGAACGTCTCTGTGAATGCGTTTGGCAAAAGAGTGCAAAATCACAACGAAATTACATGGAAAAAATAAGTAACCAGAATACAACTGTAATGCTCTGTTACAGCTCTCTGTAAATGCATTGGTAGATGAAGACCTCCCCATGCTGTTGGTTATGGGGGGGGGGTTGTTTGATCATACTTATCATACTTCACCACACTGGTCAATGAGGGCTGGCGACATGGTGGGGGTGGGAGACCAGGATCGGTACAGATATCATTCATCGCTGATGCTATATTGCAATGTGCTAACCACTATACTCCCCCCCCCCCCCCATATAAAAAGCCTTTATTTTACCAGGTGAGAATCCATTGACACGAGTGTTGTAGTATTTTACAAGGGTGACCTGGGTCAAATAGTTCCCCCCCCCCCGTGTATAAATGTTGATGAAGTAGCGATTACAGAATGTATTCCGGTTCTCATACTTTACACGGCAGTACTTAAATACGGGCATAGCTACCGCTGAGCGGTGTAGAAAACATGCGGCCAAAATCCGCCGCTGTGTGGCACGGAGGGGGGGGGGGGGGAGAGAAGTCTCAGCTGCTGTCCCTTCGGCCATGTGGGAAGTTGGACAGCAGAATTAGTGGGGAGCAACGCGTAGATAGGGGGGGGGGGGCCATGATTTCTGTCCAAGCAGAGTTGCGCTGCCATGAGCCTGACGCAGCAAGCCGCTCGCTCTCACTTGACGTCAATGCGCCCATGGAAACAGCCCACACGTGAACCGCGCAGAACTTCCGAGCCGCGTAATGAAAATCACGAGGGGTGGGCACTTGTGCGTAATGAGTGCAGGTCACTCAAGAGCAAGCCAACGCCGCCACCACCACCACCACAGTCCCTTGTTTACTGAAATACCAAAAGCAGAGCAGACTGATGCTACCGCGGTGTAAGGTTTGGCGCACTCCACTTACAATCCGCAGCTGTTGAAACAATGGGACAGGTTTATTAAATCCCCCCTACCCCCACATCGGTATTCTGTCCACGGAGCAGTAGAATGGGTTCACTGCATTCGGTCGATGGGCAAGGTCGTGTGTTCGGGTAAAGAGGTGTCATTACTCACACCTCTTCGTGGAAGAGCAGGCCAAAATTATATGTCGAGTGGCTTTACCACTGCTGGAGACCCTTCCACCAGCAGTGGTGGCGAGTAAATGATTGATCGACATAAAATCAACTGCGCTCAAGCATTTTGAATATTACATCCGCGCCTGCTGTTACCCATAAAGTATTTCACCAAGTTAATAAAAAATATTGTTTTGCCCATGACCAAATCGTCCAAATATGGCTGATCTTGTTGAACCTCAGAAGCGAAGCAGGTTTGACTCTGCTTGGTACTTGGACGGGAATTGTAGGTGTAGGCTGAGAGGTGGTCCTCAAGATGGTAGTGTTGAGTCATACACACTCGCACGCAAGGGTTTGTTTTGCCACTAGTCCGGTGCCCTCCCACACAATGTATTAATGGTTGTTGGGCCACACATTCTAATGCAGGACCCTCCCGAAAAAAAAAGCTTTGGGTAAAATAATTGGCATATTTACATCCACCATGGGAAAGCCCTAAAATAAAAAAGGCATCACTTTGAAATAATATAGATTTAAAACAGTGATGATTTACTATCCGATGAGTTACTTTATTTACACGACTGGGACAGGAAATAGAAACCATTTTTGGGGCATATTTCACTCCCTGGTGTTTAGTCTGCAAAGCGGCTTTGATACAATTATTGCTGTGTTTGGTGAAGGACAAGCAGCAGAGCTGACGCTAGAATGCCACTCCAGAGAACGCACGCGGCAGCTTTGTGGTTTTCAGTGGCCAGAATGAAGTGAAATTATTAAAAGTTATGTTTTCGGACGAAATCCAAAATATGTCGTATAAACATCATCTCAAAGTTACCCAGATGTGGCCCTTGTAGTTGTTCTTAATGCATGAATCAAACCATAATGGGATACACCAGTGATGGGCTAGTGTACATTTTAAAACAAATAATAATGTTTCTTTGTTTTTACGAGGTATCCGATTTTTTTATTACGTTGTCTGGCGTGATAGGTATGTGGTGTTATTACTTTAATTATTAGTTAAATAAAATGCAATGTGTGGACCCATCTCAATGTATAGAAGAGTGACCAAACTTTTTATTTAAGAAAGTATTTGGTGATGCTGCTGCTGCTGCATTGGCAGTGGTGCAAAAGAACAAATAGCACACACACACAACTCAACACATGCCAATGATAACACTGTGGCCTTAAAAGTTAAAGAACATAGATTAGGCAACGTTTTGGGCAATGGCCTCTCTTCATAGCGCATAAAGAAGGGCCATTGCACCGAAAACTAAAATGAAAACCGAACAAGGGCACGTAATTGACAACTGGCGGCGCTTGAAATTAAAGCTATAAAATCACTGTCACCAGTGATCTGTCAGCTTGGAAAGAATGGGTCATGTTTGCTTAGCAGTGGAACATATATACACAGCATATAATCTATTGGGTCACGCAGCGCTCCCTGCATCTGGTAAGCTATCGGGTAAAAACAAAAAAGTTGTTTTTCAGGCTTTTTTTGCGAGGGTTAAAAAAAACAGTCTAAACGCAGCTGTTCTAAACAAATGTGCCTAAACAGAGCGTGTCGGCCAGAAGAGGGCACCAAAGAATGCTCTCAATTAATTAAGCCACGAACTTTTGATTTGCGAGCCTCGGTCTAGCTGCCAACTCCGTGGGGGTGTGGTGGTGAGGAGGAGGCGGGGGAGGGCGCGGTTGTGCGCTCGAGTTCCGTGTGAAAGTCGCGCGGCACCGGGCGACGTAGAGCAAATCACGCACGGATTTCCCTTGCGACGCGGTGACGATCACAATGGACCTGCAATGCAGTGGGCGACCAGTTCGACGATTCGATCTCCAGGCCGCAACGGTTGAAGCGGTAGAGCAAAAAAAACATCTCTCATTTCTACTCCCCCTCAACCCATCCGGTATCCGCAATATAAATGGGAAACCGCCACAGTTAAAGTCAATCGGCAGTGGTTGTGCATGGGTACTCCCAGCGCTTTAATGACGCCTGGACAGCGTGGAAGAGTAGGCCAAACACCTTTCAGAAGGGGCGCTCTATAGCTCTAAAGTCTAAACGGAGGCCGGCTGTAGAGTCGGGAAACGCGTTTTTTGTTGCAAGCGATATCGGTACCAGTTGAGTCCAACAACTTGACCTTGACTGGCGTGGGGAAGTATGATCAAACCACCCCCAACGACTGACATGGCGTAAAGGCAAACCTTCATACAGCAGGGAATTAGGAACGTGCCGTAAATGTAACATTTCATGTAATATAAACGGGTTTATGTTACATTGACCGAATGACTCATTTGGTGTCTGAAATAATAATACTACTTGTGCACGGCATGTATTTGTGCATGACTTGAAATAAGTGGTGAAACTACATTCTCTGTAGACTCAAACAGTTGTCTTTAAAGACTCCCTGCCTTGCTAGAGCATAAAGAACAGAACGTCATGTTCGTGCAGTGCTGCCTCTGTGGGTTGTTTTTTGCGCCCCTTTCTTTCTTGCCTCTCCGCTCCCTTTTGCCAAATTTTTAATTCCCACACAACCGCAGGTGGCCAAGGAGGCACCCAGTCAGCTGAGAAACTGTCAGGATGAAGTCCTAAGGGAGGGCCCCACCTCAAAAAATACGTGCCCACAATTCATCCGTGCCACAGCCACCACCACTACCACCAGAACAAAAAGCTCCCCCACCTCAACCCCCTCCCGGACTCTGTCATTCACCAATCCCACCACACCCCATCATCCACATTCAATCCACTCCGGGTTTGCCGGACGAATACATTATATAGGTCGCGCTCGTTACACACCAAATGCTCGCCACAAACGAACCCACAGTACCTTGCTGATCTCCTCAAGGGAAATAAACCACCATCACGCGAACTCCGCTCATACTCGCAGTGGCGCCTTTTGACTAACCATCGAACAAAGACGGTCACCGCGTAAGCGCGCTTTCAGATGCGCTTCTGCGGCGGTCTGGAATTCTCTTCCTTCCGATATTAGGAAGCCACTGGAGCGATGGACTTTTAAATCTAGATTGAAAACTCATTTATTTTGAACTGCTGTTATTGTGTTTAGTTTGTTGTCCTTCACCCGCACCTCCGATTATCACGGTCGGCTACGTACGGTGCGGAAAAGGTTTAACATACATAAATACACTCGCTCCCGTCATCCTCCTCCTCCAACCACAACACAACAAACACAGAAAATCGCTCCACATTTGCTTTCAAATGCAGTGCACCTGCGCTGGCACAGAGCTCAGCCAAGCCAGCCTCCCCCACCACCCCGGCTGGAGCAATTCTTTATCCAACGCTGGTAAAGAATTCTCATGATATTCAACGCCGGTAAACAATTATCATGATATTCAACGCCGGTAAACAATTCTCATGATATTCAACGCCGGTAAACAATTCTCATGATATTTAACGCAGGTAAACAATTTTCATGATATTTAACGGCGGTAAACAATTATCATTATATTAAACGCCTGTAAACAATTCTCATGATATTCAACGCCGGTAAACAATTTTCATAATATTCAACGCCGGTAAACAATTATCATGATATTTAACGCAAGTAAACAATTCTCATGATATTCTTAGTTTTTTCGGTAAAGTCACGTTGAAGAGAAACAACAAAATAACAAAAAATATATAAAACAATTAAAAAAAAACTAAGAATATGAATTACTGCAGTCACGAAAGCTTTAAATCAAAATTTAATTCTCATGATATTTAACGCAGGTAAACAATTTTCATGATATTTAACGCCTGTAAACAATTCTCATGATATTAAACGCCTGTAAACAATTCTCATGATATTTAACGCAGGTAAACAATTCTCATGATATTTAACGCAGGTAAACAATTATCATGATATTTAACGCAAGTAAACAATTCTCATGATATTTAACGCAGGTAAACAATTTTCATGATATTTAACGCCTGTAAACAATTCTCATGATATTAAACGCCTGTAAACAATTCTCATGATATTTAACGCAAGTAAACAATTCTCATGATATTTAACGCAGGTAAACAATTTTCATGATATTTAACGCAGGTAAACAATTTTCATGATATTAAACGCCTGTAAACAATTCTCATGATATTTAACGCCGGTAAACACATTCTCATGATATTCAAAGCCGGTAAACAATTATCATAATATTCAACGCCGGTAAACAATTAGCATGATATTCAACGCCGGTAAAAAATTATCATGATATTCAACCCCAGTAAACAAATCTCATGATATTAAACGCCTGTAAACAATTCTCATGATATTTAACGCAGGTAAACAATTTTCATGATATTCAAAGCCGGTAAACAATTATCATAATATTCAACGCCGGTAAACAATTATCATGATATTCAACGCCGGTAAAAAAATTAGCATGATATTCAACCCCAGTAAACAATTCTCATGATATTCAATGCTGGTAAATAATAATCATGATATTCAACGCCGGTAAAAAATTCTCATGATATTCAACCCCAGTAAACAATTCTCATGATATTCAATGCCAATAAATAATTCTCATGATATTCAACGCCGGTAAACAATCTCATGATATTAAACGCCGGTAAACAATTATCATTATATTCAATGCCGGTAAAAAATTAGCATGATATTCAACCCCAGTAAACAATTCTCATGATATTCAATGCCGGTAAATAATTCTCATGATATTCAACGCCGGTAAAAAATTCTCATGATATTCAACCCCAGTAAACAATTCTCATTATATTCAATGCCGGTAAACAATTCTCATGCTATTTAACGCCGGTAAACAATTCTCATGATTTTTACCGCCGGTAAACACATAATGATATTCAACGCCAGTAAACACATAATGATATTCAACGCCGGTAAAGAATTCTAATGATATTCAACGCCGGTAAACAATTCTCGTGATTCGTGTGAGTTTCCTCAGCCTCCGTGTCGCCGCACGCATATTCATCCCCAGCTCGGTTCGCTCAAATACGAATTTTTTTGTGTCAAATGAATAATTTCACGGTCGTACACACACTCGATATGGCTTGTTGTTACCTTGCGAGGCAGTGTGGGTTCTACATATTGATGAGCAGAACTCCGTTTTAAGCCGAGACGTACACCAGTAGGCTCTGGACCAGTTTAGTCCTTATTCGGTCTCATCAGCAGAGTCATGCTTGTTATATAACATCTGGTAACAGAAAATTGTCTTTAATAATCTTGACTGCTGATGAGACTCAGAAGGGCAAAACTCATGTAGAGTTTGCTTGTTAAACAATGGCTTGCTGGATTATATTGGTCTGGAGAGCAAATAGGCTGATGGACTAAAGCACATTTGTGCTTATATGAGAAAGACAATTGAGTTATACTGCTAATTGCTTACACTTTGCTAAGCTTTTAGTCTGTTTTAACTTCTAACGAAGCAACTTCTTTAGCTCTTTGCTGTGTTAAAAGTTTGGTAATTCTCACGATTACAATTTTGTTCACTCAACGTTTTTTGTTTGTTTTAGTCAACCGAAAACATATTGGTCTCAAAGTGACTGCCTTATGTAATGCCGTGAGTTTCATGCCATTTTTGGATAATTGTTTTATGATACAATGACTCTTGCCTAAAGCCTATTGGCAGAGACTCCGCTTTTCACATGAATGAATAGAAATGAATGAATGTGCTTCAATCAATCAAATTTTTCATTAATAAACACGTTTACAACCCAGAGAGACACAATAACACCCTTCTCCAGGTGTACCGAGGCCAAAATCAGGTTTTAACGTTAATCAGAGCCGCAAACGACACGTTTTAGAATTTTAATAAGGGTCACGTACTGTAACAGCTTGAACAAACTGCGCCATTAATAATGCTGCTCACCACCCCTTGGTGTATCTTCACAAGCAGCAGGCTGTAAACAAATACACGTGTCCATATAATGCTCACAAACCGTTTCAAGTGCGCAAACTAATTCTATTCAGTGCAGCTTACTATTATGGGTAACGGCAAATTGAAGCTGAACTTCGTTCTATAACTTCGCGCAGAAATACGCATATTTTTAGTCCCTTTGCCAATTGGCTTTCCACAGACAAATATTATCAAGAAGCATTTGTATAAGCATGCAAAATCTGGACCGGTTTAGACCATCTGGGTCTCATCAGGCTGGTTAAACAGATGCTGCCAGATTACCAGATGTTATTTCTCGAAGTGCAGATTCTTAGTGGAATGTTATATATGACAAGAGTATCGCTGCTCTCAGATGCAGTACTCCTACCGAAGGTCGTGATAATGCCTTGAAAGAGAAAAGTGGGGAGCTGGGGTTGGTATTTTAGAAGGTCCGATCTGTGACAATTTAAAACCCATTAGGGGCCATCCATTCAGTCCGTACGCATGGAGGGGGGAGGGGGAGGGTTAACCCAAATGCGTTCGCTTGCGTATGGGGGGTCTACTGAAAATGTACCCATAGGAAACGGGGGTGGGGGGGGGGGTGAAGCCTCAATAATAATTTGTCTACATTGACCTTAAAATGAGTTAGATAGTCCGGCGGTGAACTATCTATTTGCTAAAACACGTTAATGTTATTAATCCTTGATCGTTTCTGCGTGGATTAAATATTGGCCGTTCTATAGGATTCGGGGGGGGGGGTGTGTCAGGCGTACCTACTCAGGTGAGGGGGGGGGGGTGTAAAAAGTCCGCGTGCGTACAGGGAGGGGGGGAGGGGTCAAGTTTTGACAGATTTTTGCGTACCTACGAAATGAATGGCCCCTTAAACGCTAAATGCGGGTGCCATCTATATATTTTTTGTATGAAAGCACTTGATCTTGGCTGTGAGAAAGGGACCCGAGGAGAAGATTCTTTGTTTTGCGAGGTGACTCATAATGGACAGTAAATTTGGTCACTACATGGACACACACAGTAAATGTCTCGGGACCTTTTTGCGGACTAAACATGAAGAGGCTTTTGTCGCGGCACTCAAAGCGGTCTCATTCCAAAATAGTAAAATGATCCAGTGTGTTTGGCCTCCACGGAGTTCTGATGCACGTTGGTACGAGCAAGTTTGCTTATCACCATGACAGCCACATTTTGGCATTTGCTAATATTGACAATGTTTGACAGGATCACAGAAAAGCAGAAACCTACGCAACAATTATTACCATTCACACTGCGCTCGGAATTCTCCATGTAAATTCACTCCAACAAAAATGTTCCGCTCTCAGAATCAGACTGCGTATTTATCCTGGAGGAATCCGATGAGCTATACAGCTCTTTTTTACACATGTCCAGCGTCGTCGTCATCATCATCATCATCAGCCATTGTCGATTCACCGGCCGGACGAAAGCTCCCCCCAAGCCGCCGGCACTCTGTCTCGCGATCCTGCAATGTAATGATCCTGCAATGTAATGATCCTGCAATGTAATGATCCTGCAATGTCACGATCCTGCAATGTAATGATCCTGCAATGTAATGATCCTGCAATGTAATGATCCTGCAATGTTATGATCCTGCAATGTAATGATCCTGCAATGTAATGATCTTGCAATGTAATGATCCTGCAATGTAATGATCCTGCAATGTAATGATCCTGCAATGTAATAATCCTGCAATGTAATGATCCTGCAATGTCACGATCCTGCAATGTAATGATCCTGCAATGTAATGATCCTGCAATGTAATGATCCTGCAATGTAATGATCCTGCAATGTCACGATCCTGCAATGTAATGATCCTGCAATGTAATGATCCTGCAATGTAATGATCTTGCAATGTAATGATCCTGCAATGTAATGATCCTGCAATGTCATGATCTTGCAATGTAATAATCCTGCAATGTAATGATCCTGCAATGTAATGATCCTGCAATGTAATGATCCTGCAATGTAATGATCCTGCAATGTAATGATTCTGCAATGTAATGATCTTGCAATGTAATGATCCTGCAATGTAATGATCCTGCAATGTAATGATCCTGCAATGTAATAATCCTGCCATGTAATGATCCTGCAATGTAATGATCCTGCAATGTAATGATCCTGCAATGTAATGATCCTGCAATGTCACGATCCTGCAATGTAATGATCCTGCAATGTAATGATCCTGCAATGTAATGATCCTGCAATGTTATGATCCTGCAATGTAATGATCCTGCAATGTAATAATCCTGCAATGTAATGATCCTGCAATGTAATGATCCTGCAATGTAATGATCCTGCAATGTAATAATCCTGCAATGTAATGATCCTGCAATGTAATGATCCTGCAATGTAATGATCTTGCAATGTAATGATCCTGCAATGTAATGATCCTGCAATGTCATGATCTTGCAATGTAATAATCCTGCAATGTAATGATCCTGCAATGTAATGATCCTGCAATGTAATGATCCTGCAATGTAATGATCCTGCAATGTAATGATCTTGCAATGTAATGATCCTGCAATGTAATGATCCTGCAATGTAATGATCCTGCAATGTAATAATCCTGCAATGTAATGATCCTGCAATGTAATGATCCTGCAATGTAATGATCCTGCAATGTAATAATCCTGCAATGTAATGATCCTGCAATGTAATGTTCCTGCAATGTAATGATCCTGCTATGTAATGATCTTGCAATGTAATGATCTTGCAATGTAATGATCCTGCAATGTAATGATCCTGCAATGTAATGATCCTGCAATGTAATAATCCTGCAATGTAATGATCCTGCAATGTAATGATCCTGCAATGTAATGATCCTGCAATGTAATGATCCTGCAATGTCACGATCCTGCAATGTAATGATCCTGCAATGTAATGATCCTGCAATGTAATGATCCTGCAATGTTATGATCCTGCAATGTAATGATCCTGCAATGTAATAATCCTGCAATGTAATGATCCTGCAATGTAATGATCCTGCAATGTAATGATCTTGCAATGTAATGATCCTGCAATGTAATGATCCTGCAATGTCATGATCTTGCAATGTAATAATCCTGCAATGTAATGATCCTGCAATGTAATGATCCTGCAATGTAATGATCCTGCAATGTAATGATCCTGCAATGTAATGATTCTGCAATGTAATGATCTTGCAATGTAATGATCCTGCAATGTAATGATCCTGCAATGTAATGATCCTGCAATGTAATAATCCTGCAATGTAATGATCCTGCAATGTAATGATCCTGCAATGTAATGATCCTGCAATGTAATAATCCTGCAATGTAATGATCCTGCAATGTAATGATCCTGCAATGTAATGATCCTGCTATGTAATGATCTTGCAATGTAATGATCCTGCAATGTAATGATCCTGCAATGTCATGATCTTGCAATGTAATGATCCTGCAATGTAATGATCCTGCAATGTAATGATCCTGCAATGTAATGATCCTGCAATGTAATGATCCTGCAGTGTAATGATCCTGCAGTGTAATGATCCTGCAATGTAATGATCCTGCAATGTAATGATCCTGCAATGTAATGATCCTACAATGTAATGATCCTGCAATGTAATGATCCTGCAATGTAATGATCCTGCAATGTAATGATCTTGCAATGTAATGATCCTGCAATGTAATGATCCTGCAATGTAATGATCCTGCAATGTAATGATCCTGCAATGTAATGATCCTGCAATGTAATGATCCTGCAATGTAATGATCCTGCAATGTAATGATCCTGCAATGTAATGATCCTGCAGTGTAATGATCCTGCAATGTAATGATCCGCCCCAGCACCTTGCACATAAACGGATTTCATGGCTCCATCTCCTCGGCGAACGACTTTTTCAGGGGACGCGTTCTGCTCCCCGTGGCATGGAGCAAGGTGAAAACAAGGTGGGCGAGAACCTCAGGGCTGTCATTGAGCCTCAGTATGTGACGGCTGATCCCGGTGTCTGCACGCAGAGGCGTTACTCGCATCACGAAGGGACTGACGTTTTCCTTTTTTATTTTCGCGTTGGAGGTGATCGCCGCGTTATCTCTGCTATCTTTTCCCAACGGTCCCGACTGAGACGTTTCGAATGGCACGAGGGAGGCTCCCCTCCCTCCGATTCTTTTTTGTCCGAGGCAGCGTTGACGAACGAGACGGCCTCGTGCGTCCAACCTCCAGACAGCTATGAACTGAAAGTAAATACGAGTTTGCTTTCAGCCGATCGTGTTGCAGCTGTGACATGGCAGGCAATGTACCTTGGACTCCGACGGGGGGGGGGGCGGGGGAAGTTAATACAAACATCAGCTTTTAAAAAGGTGGGTATATTGAGCAATGTCACTCATTCTTGTACTTCCACACACAGAGCTGATACATAAACAGATGTACAAATAGTATTAATGGGAACGCTGCCATTTATGCTCATAGAGTATCTGATGGTCGAATCAAAAGCAATGCTTGTGTGTGTGTGTATGTGTGTATGTGTGTGTATGTGTGTGTATGTGTGTGTATGTGTGTGTATGTGTGTGTATGTGTGGGGAGCGATAGTGTAGCGGTTAGCACGCTGCGCTATTAACCTGGCGACCCGGGTTCGATTCCCGCTCACGGCCAACACCAGTGACGATTATCTGAACCGGTCCCGGGCCTCCCCTAGGTCGACTCAGCCTCAAATGAGTACCTGGTGCGGTGTGTAAACATTGCCACTAGGGAGACAAAGGCGGTCGGGCGTGGTGCTGGCCACCCACCCCCTCGTGTACCGTTCCGGCCTTCATAAGTGCTCGCTAACAGCACTTGCCCCAACAGTCTGTCAAGGCTATACGGGGGATCTTTGTCTTTTTTTTGTGTGTATGTGTGTATGTGTGTATGTGTATATGTGTGTGTGTATGTGTGTGTATGTGTGTGTGTATGTGTGTGTGCCGTGCCGGCCTGCATAGGTGCTCGCTAACAGCCACTTGCCCCTGCAGTCTGTGAAGGCTATGCGGGAGATCTTGTCTTTGTGCACACAGGTAATCTATGTAGGTGCACAAGTGGACAGGAACGCGAGTTTGAGTGTACGTCGAACGATGATTACACCAGTACGTGTTGGAACGGGTCAGTTGAAACTACAACTATTTTTTATTTTACCAGGTAAGGGCCACTGATCTCTCAAGCTCTATTTCAGAAGCGACCTGGGTCAGTGAAGCGGCTCAATGTCATCGTCACGTGGACAATTTGTAGCAGCCAAATACTCTAAACGCGTGATGTTGATTCTTAATGTGGAGGGAAAACCCTGAGGACCCGGAGAAAAATCCACGCGACCACGGGGAGAAAATTGAAACTCCAAATATACAGGCGTCAGGGTCGGGATTAAACCCACGACCTCCTGTGTACCAGGCGAGGTAGTTAACATCTCGCCACTGTTCGTCGACAGATCCCTCTAGATCATACACAATGCACAAATACCATAACGTGAGTTGCACATTCTACCAATCCTTTACATTTCGTCTTCGAAAGTATATTTCTCAGCAAGCCTACACGTGTTCTGTCTAGATGCACGTATCTTAGTGGATATAAAAAATAATTTCTTTCAATATGTATGGTTTATTTGCTTAAGCATTTCTTAGAATATATTATTATTGTAATTGTCTGTGCCCTATCTACAGCTGGATGAAGACCTCCTCACAATTCTGTGATGCAACAATTCACGTAGCTCCTGCAAGAGCCGATTTCTTCTCCGGAGTGTTCACCGCTTTAGTTGCCACGCCATCATTCGTCTCAACAACTGGCCATCGCATTCCTTCGACCAACGTGTCCTGCCAAAGGTTGCTTAATTTTCTGAACAGTAAATATTATGTCTCTTTATTTCATCATTTTGATCGCAGCCTGCCTTCAGTAACTACGATAAGTACTCCAGATGTTGTCCAGTTGCTGCCATCCAACCGATATCTGCAAACGTTTAGTATTAGGTTGAATACGTATTGATACATATGCAAACTTAATAAAATCGATCTTACTTGCAAAGGGAATTAAACAATGATGTGGCCTTTCCATTGTGTTGAATACATTAATGTTACAAGTTGAAGTAAGATCCACGTGACAGTTTCCGTCTAATCAGTTACAATCAGAACGCTCCTGTAAAATCAATACATAAATCACAGTATGCGATACCATTAGTGGCTGTTAATTAGAAACGATGTGTACCGGAAAACTAGAATATTCAACTTATATAAATAGGGTGGCAGGGTACTGCAGTGGTAACACTTTTGCCTTACATCAAAAAGGTCCTGGATTAAATTTCCTTCTGCGTGGAGTTTGTGTGTTCTCCTCCTACGGGTTCTCGATTTTACTCCCATCGCTATGAACAGACACAATTTAACTTGTTTTGGCCAAATATTGCAATGCTGAAAAGATACCTGCAAATTACTGAACTGAGATCAAATACAGTATCAGCATTGGCCCCCTACTGCAAAAACGTGTCAGGACCCTCCTGAA
Source organism: Petromyzon marinus (assembly GCF_048934315.1). Lineage (NCBI taxonomy): Eukaryota > Metazoa > Chordata > Hyperoartia > Petromyzontiformes > Petromyzontidae > Petromyzon > Petromyzon marinus. Next base: position 22,326,813 of record NC_133683.1, on the reverse strand, counting down.
AAAGAGCCTTGAGACTCAGTAAAGATGTGCTGGGTAAGCAAGCAGAATGACGACGCAAGTTTCTACTACTTCTGGTATGTCTGTTGAACTTCTTTCACACCGTATGTAGCCAACCGTGCTAATCGGAGGTGCAGGGGAAGTGTTTCTATCGACATTTAAAAGTGCACAGCTCCAGTGGCTTCCTAATGTCGGAAGAGCATTCCAGACGGCCGCAGAAGCGCATCTGAAAGCTCCCGACGCGGTGACCGCCGTCTTTGTTCGATGGTTGGCCGCAAGCCGCCGCTGTGAGGATGACCGGAGTTTGCATGATGGTACGTGCTCCTTGACGGCATCAGCATGGTATTGTGGTTCATTTGTGGCAAGCAGTTTGTGTTTAACGAGTGCGACCTGCTAATGTATTCGTTCGGCAACATGAAACCAATTAATAGTAAAACCCAGTATGCAAGGATGTACGTCTGGTCGTGTACGAACCGAGACACGACAGTGGGAATGCAGCTTATAACTGCTTCACACACCCACTGGAGCCCCGCGTCTTTTGCCCACTGGTGAAGCCATTACTCCTCAGCCTTTTACTGCCAGGTGATGATGGGCATTGATGCGGATGCATCACCTACATTCAAGCTTTTGAATTGACCGTGATTTTTTCAAAATATACAATCACGAAAGCTTAACTTTGCTTTCAACACAACTGGATACACAAAACATTGTACAAATGCCCGATGAAACAAGATAAACGCACATGTACCTGGCATTACATAAGGCCTCCAACATGCCGTGTCAGTTGTGGACATTGCTTGACCATATTTCACCACGCTGGTCAGTGCGAGTTGGTGAAGAAGGGTGGGGAATTACGAGGGGGCAGTGGGGGGAGGGGACATCCAGGACAATTTCAGGTATAATTCCCGCTGATGTTATTCATGGCTGGGAATTAAACTCAGGTTAGCGCAGTGCTGCTAACAACCACTGCAACCGCAGCTTCCTCCCTCCATTGTAAATTCGGAGGTGTATTTACGGCTTATTCAGTATTAAAATCTGAAAGAATTGGGTAAAGTGATTGAGTCCCCAGTCAGTCAGCAGTCGGTACCTGCCTCCACACAAACCCACATGGGCACGTACGTGCGCGTGCACAATAAAAACAGCCTGTGGCTTTCCATTGTTCGGCCACCACGAGGAATGTTCGGAGCCAGAAAAGGCAGAGTTTGCATAAGAAGCATCCGTCTTCTTCCAGTGAAAAGGGGAACCTCAGAGTGTGTGCAAGTCAAAAAAATCAACAGGTTTTGTAACCGTCTGCCGACAGAAAAGGCAAATACAGTACTTATCACTTGACCCTTAAATGTAATCGTACTGTTTACACTGGCCGAGTGAACTTCAGTACTGTGTCCCCTATATATGTCTCTCACGACTCACTGGTTTTTTTGGGAAATGTATTAAAACCCAAATTGAAGCTACGTGGGTGAATGGCTGGTTCGAAAATAAGGTTTATGTGGCCCAAATGTGCAGCACAATCTTATGGCGGCCATTGGAATCTGGGCATGTGATGAGGTTGCAACTTGTGATTGGTGACTGGCTACATTTTGCTCCGGTGATCCTGAGCTCTCCCCAAGCCACTGCTACAAATCTGGGCAATAAAACGTCCTCACCAGCAAGCGGCTGAGTAGTCAGAATGTGAGTGCGAGTTGTTTTCTACAACTGTTTCACCACAAGCGCTCGACTTCGCAAATAGACACAAATACACGACGGACAATTTCAACTCGCACGTGTCTGAGCGTTACAAATAGAATTGGCAAAGCGCGATTGTAATCCCACACGGGTGCATGTGATATGTGGATTATTCTGTCGCTGAGGCTGCTTCATCCAACAGCGGATTGATCATTGCCAATGTTGATGATAGTTGGTTACAGCCACAGGTACATTTACATCGCCTCTTTGAAATAAACACACCATCAGAGCATATATTGGGTCGCTGCAAATGACTCTTGTGTAGAAAACAATCGATTGTGTGAATGCAAAAAACCCGCAACACATTCGTCAATGACACTGTGTGGCCTTTAAAGGGAACAATATATATAATAGGCGACATTTATGGCAATAGCCCTTCTTCACAGCACATACCTGCAAATATGTGACGCGTGCGTCGAGTGTTATTAATTGTGCTTCTGCACCACGACCAACGCAGCAGCAGCAGCGTTACCCAATACATTTATACAAAGTATTTGTACGCTGTTCGTTGCGCAAGCCTCCATGTCATTCGGTCCAACCGGGGCCACATTAGAATAAGCTGCAATAAAATGTGCATTCCTGCACACCTTGGCTCGTAAAGAATAATTTTAGATTGTATTCCGTACGGACTGTGAGTAGCTTTGGACTGCATGTACAAATGTAGCTTATTCAGCTATCCACGCTGGTGCTCGAGACAGGCTTTTCTTTTGATTGTATAAAGCAAGCATTTCCTCCCTTCGCCTCCCTCCCCCCTCCCATAAAAAAAAATCAACATTCCTAAGACTGGCCGAGACAGCAGTGTTTGACCTGAGTCAAGTGTCAATGGCATGAACTGCTGCCACCTCATTGTTAATAAGCTCTGCCTTACCTCTACAGAGCCAACATCCCAGAGACGCATTCAAGTTGGTGCGCACGCACACACGTGCGAGCGTGCACACATAAACACTGTTGCGTGCTCCGAGACTACAGCTTACACAAGCGCGCACACACGCGCGCACACACAGACACGTACCTTCAACACACAGCCAAACGCGCACACTCGCATACAGTTCACACACCATAGTATTTAATGCATCCACAGCCGCAAGTACACTCGCTCACTCGCTCGCATACGTTTCACACAACCTGCACGAAAAAGCCGAGCAATAATTTTTAATTTTTCTCGATAATCTCAAGATACAAATAAGCATTCGTCTTTAAAGTATAAGGGACGTACCTCTGCGGAGGTTTTCGTGAACAACACCCGCTACAATCAGAAAAAAAAAACCAATGGAGAGCTGCAAGGGATGTGCACCAAATTGTGCGCTGGAAAACAACACTTGTTTTCAGGACAACCCATCACAAAGCACGCTGTTCTCCACAGACCACCAACTAACGATTACAATTTTTTTTTATTTTACCAGGTAAGGCTCACTGAGCTACATCGCTCTTTTTTCAGAAGCGACCTGGCCACAAATGACAGCTCAGCGAAGCGGCTTATCAAGTGGACATTTATAGCAGTCAAATACTCAAAATGCATGTTTCTAAACATGGAGAGAAAAACCCGGGAGACCTGGAGATAAATCCACGCGACCACGGGGAGAGAGAGAGACACCACAAACTCCAAATATACAGCAGCAGGCGTCAGGGTCGGGATCGAACCCACGACCTCCTGCACACCGGGCGAGGTAGTCAACATCTCCTAGCCACCGCGGTGCTGCGCGTTCCAGCCGCCACCATCTTTCCACATCAACCGGTCTCCTCCACCCAATCGTCAACTCGGTGAGACGCCTCGCAGCATCGGTTGATTGGTTCGATTGGGGAGAGATGATGGGCAAGTGTCTGTCTCGGGAGGTCCCACGATTGCCATTCCTCAATCTTGCGCAACGACCACCACGCCGAGGGCCAATTTCATTGGGTTCCCTGCACGAGCAAGAAAGACGATAAGAATTAATCCCGGCACGGCTTCCTCTTATCTCGCAGCTGTTGCGGAGATAGCGAGTCCGAGGGCAACGCTTGGCAGCCGCGACGTGGCTCCAGTCTCCCAGCGCCACGGGGTGGCAAGAGTCATCGCAGCACGAGCGAAGGGTCCCGGCCAGCGGCGGATTAAGGGGACGTCAGGGCCCCTGACACCTGGTCTCTAAGAGGCCCCTAATGGGCTCACGGCCAATGCGTAAACGGTTCTATGGTGATGTCTATAAACCCGTTTGTGGCCTGACCAGTGTAAACATGTAACCCTAATGCGTTAGGGGGCCCCATAAGCGCCGGCACTCCTGGCACGTGCCGCGAATGCCATTGGGTTAATGCGGCATGGCCAGAAACTGAACCCGGGAACGCCGGGATCGTATCGCGGTGCGCCGAACGGTGAACCAGGGCTCACCGCACACACAGCCTCACACAAGACGCGCACGCAGCCTCACGTGCTCACTAACATACACATCCCGCTCTCGCATTCCCAGGCTTTGTCCCGCACCTAATAAGGCCACTCATTTACGGAGCTGTTTACGCGGCTTCTGTCAGGGCTACGCCACTCTGTCTTCACTCACTTCATTGTTCACGGCTGATCCCTCGCACACACCACTCGTTGCTCTCCCTCCCATCACCCCCCCCCCCCCCCAAATCGCTACTCCACTCCCACCACCCACAACCCCTACGCATACTGCCACAATTCCACAAGAAAAGAAAACGATTCTTTAAAGCATCGCTCTATGGGACAACGTGGGAGGATGCGGCGGGGAGGAGATGGCGTAGGGGGGTGGTCGTGCGATCGCTTGTGCAGAAAGGCTTCTGGCTTCTGGCAGGTGGCAGGTGTGGGTTTTATCATCGCTCCTCCACGCGCTGAGAACCCACGTCAGGATAAGTCGTGTAATTAACAATAAATATGACAGTGGGGTCCCCCCCCCCCCCCATCCATCACTTCCCTCTGGAGCGCTTTCCAAAATCAGCTCGTATTGCGAACCCCGGCCCTGCTGTTGCTCTCTCAAAGCCTTTGAAGGTTTAACACCAGGAATGTTAACACTGTTAACACTTCCGAATCCAGAGCATAGCAAGCCCTTGCCGGGTCAGCGAATATGACGTGCACATGCATGCGAGCGTATGGGAACACTGTGAGCCCGGTATCGTGGAAATAACGAATTCTGCTGCGTCTATAAATAACACGTACACATCACTGTTATAGCATACGTGACCGAGCGTAAACAACGTTTTGTTTACGCAAACAACGTTTTGTTTACGCAAACAACGTTTTGTTTACGCTCGGCATTGTGTGCAGGGAAATATTGAGAGAAAGTTCGCCAGGGCCACCGCGGAGTCGAGATGTTAACAACCTCGCCTGGTATACAGGAGGTTAAGGGTTCGATCCCAATCCTGACGTGGTCGTGTGGCATTATCCCCAAGTCCTCCGGTTTTTACCTCCACATTTATAAACATGCGTTTCGAGTATTTATTTAGCTGCTAGAAATGTTCACGTGCTACGCCACTTCATTGAGCTATCATTAGTGGCCAGGTCGCTGCTGAAAGCGAGCTTTGTAGCTCAGTGGGCCGTACCTGGTAGAGTAAAAGTAGTTTAGTTTCGTATATATTTAAGGCTTTACCGACTCGCACTGGCCGGCAAGGTAAAAGTACGGTCAAATAATTCCCCACGACTCACGTGGCATGGAGACGTGAATCATCCAGCAGCGGATTGTAGGCGAATAATCAATATCTGGCCTGTAGACTCACAAGTCGGGCGATCTGCAAACGTTACGCCTGTGAATGGTGTGGAGGGACTAGTCCAGCAGTGGATTGACATGATCACTGTACATGTACACATGTATATGTACTCTTTAAGAAAGTGGAATTTTATATATAGTGATTCGCTACAATGACAATCGAAACGTATGTATATTTAATAAACAATTCTGGTGGTAGAGGCAGTTTAAAAAATGCTATTTGAACTCTGTTTAAATCGTTTAACATCAAATTCCCATTTAGTTTACGCTGCCATTATAGGCCAAAACTTTAATTTGCCGCAACACAACCAAATCGTTCGGTTTAAAAAAAAACACACAAACAAAAACCTTGCACTGTGAATTCTAAACAATTCACTTTTGAACTCTCGCAATTTCACCTGCATTGCAACAACATCTCCACCCACTCACCACCGCAAAGAAAAAAGCCACGTGCCTCACTCCTCAGAACCAAAATGTAAAAAAACACACAAAGAGTAAAAAAAATCAGTGCTTGCCTTCCCTCCGGCCATGGGTGGTATAGACTAATGAAACAAGTGCTAAAAAAAAGTTAGATGCTTGCTTGCTGTGCTTTGATCATGTGAACATCGCCTCTGAGCTTTCCACCTGTTTGCAATCTTTCCCAACAAGGCTTGTTCACTCGCTGTCTGCTGTTATTATTGAAAATACAGTAATGCCGAGGAGGTTGTACTTTGTGTGTGTGTACCAAGGTTGGAACTTTTTCGCCGTGACCTTTTACAACAAGCCCGATTTTAAATTGTTTTAATCTCTTCCTCTTTGCCGCCTCCGTTTTAGAAGTATGTAGAATCGTACGGCCGGAGTAGTAAAAGTTACCAAATATATTTTAAATGAATGATGGGTGTGATAGACACATTTCATCCGTGACATTATACGCGTATCAATACATGAAAAGTACACACGAGCTTTCTCTGTTCCAGTTAAAATGCGCATACAACTTCTCATTGAAGTGTAACCGAAGCCGGTTGACAACAAATGTTACGTAAATTGCCGGTTACATTATTTGAATTAACGTTGAGCAATGGAAGGCAATTTAGATCTGATTACACGTACGTTCAAGTTGCGATAGTTTTAAAAGTCGCATTTAACATGTTTTTTTTTACTTTAAACCTACATTTTTTCACCATTAATCCCGATAACCAATTGAAATCTAGACAGTGCTCTAATTGGGTACACACAGAGCGATTTATTGCTGCTCGTTGTAAAATTTGTAAAACAAAAATGTTTAAATGGGCAGCCGTGCAATTGCTTTACTCACGCCACTGATGGCGGAAGTGCCTCTTGCCAAGGGGAAAATTAAACGAAATATAAAGAGTAGCGTGGTGGCGAGGGTGCATGTCTGGAATTACACAGAGACAACCGGTTAGCTGATGATAAACGATCAGACCGACGACATCGACACCCAATAGTCAACAATGATAATGTTACAACACAAAAAAGCATTGACGTTGACTTATAACCAAAACGTATAAGCAGTGGTGGGGTTACAACAACTGTCCCCCCGCGGGGAGTCAATGCATTGTCGTGATTCGGGAGTCGTGATTCCATTCGACTTTTGTCTTTCCTACGTTGCAGTGAATGCTAGCACTTCTCGGAGGGTGAAGGGGGTCAAGTGGCGCCAATGCAGAACACGAATCAAACACAATCGATTCCGTTCACACGCAATCAGACGCACGTATAGCAAGCTGAAGACTTGCTACGCATTCATGAGCGAATGCATGGTCGCACCCTTAGTAAGCAAACAGAGGAATCCAATAAAGCATTGACTTTCTAGAGGCACGTTATTATTATTATTATAATCTTCATCTGTGATCTATTCCACTGCTCTGTAAAGACCTTCCCAAGCCGTCGCCATATTGATTTAAGCATGAATTAGCTGCTCCTACATATGCATCAGAAACGTGGATTATGACAAAGGAAATGGAAGATATGCCGCAAAGTGCATGCATACGAATGTAGGGGTGTGTACTCCGAGGTTACAGGTATAAGTCAGTGTTCAATATTGACAGTTGTTGTATGAAAGATGCATTCGACACTGACTTGGTATGAACAAGTCAATGGGTTTTTTTTTTACCGATTATATTGGCCTTTGGAGGCATTAGAGGATCTAAAGGGACTCCGAAAATGGTCATTTGTTGATATATATCAGAGAAAATACATTGAACGTGTTGTTTTCCAATCAATGTAGGGCCGCCACTTAAAAATCTTGAAATGTCAGGCCTACCCCCTCCCCCGCCCACCACCTCCACCCCGGGGAGTTTCTACATCCAGACCCGCCTCTGTTTAGAAGGAACATCTTGTAAACAATTGTCCGTTGTGCTGTACGACAACCTAGCCATCAACCAAGACCTCATCAATGCACCTCGCCACCGATTCAAGTCCTGATCCCCCTTCTGGGATTACGCTGTCATGATCCTAGAATCTCACCCAGATCAGGAAGAATGCTGGCAAACAAAGCGGAACGTCCAGAATAAACTCCTGCACTGCTTTTTGTATTAACGTTTGTTGTCCTTCCCCAGCACCTCCGATCAGCCTGGTTGGCTATGTATGGTGCGAAAGAAGTTCAACATATATACATTCTAGACCCAAACACAGCACTTCCTGGCTTTGGCATTCCTTGAAACACTAGTGGAACCATCAACCGCATCAGAACATTAACAGGCCGCTGTGCACATCGCCTTCATGAATGGAAAATTAAAAACAAGCCATGGTCCAATTGTGGCCATGTGATTCAAAACCATGGACCATATAGTAAAGCACTGTAGTCTAAGTTCCTTCAACTTAGGAACAGCAAACACTACATGGACGTTTTCCTGAAGCCCTCTCATTGTAGCTAAGAGACCTCAACATTGGCATTTAGTTCCTGAACATATTTGCTGCAATATGCAAGAATATCGTTCTGTTGAAATATTCTCCTGAAATTCACTCTGCATCTCCCAAAGCTCTGGACTGCATATCAAAACTTAACACCGTATTGCAAGACTCTGCTATTCCTCCGTGCGACACCGCTAAAAACGATGGCATTGGTTAAGTACAGGCCGTGCTTTGGCCTCACTGCCGAGTGCGGTCCCTTAAATCCTACTTGGCGACAACAATGATGCTAATGATGACGACGACTCTGGATACGCGTTCTTGGTGGTAAGGGTGGATGTGTAGGCTGTGTCCGGACTGGCGGCCAGCAATTGCCCGAGGGTACAGTCTGCATGATAATAGAGGGCTCGACAGCAGGGAGCCACTCACATTCCTCGGCAGCTCTAAAGGAATTCGCCAGAAATGATCAGCACATTCCAGTGACCCCTTCTTACTCACTGTCTCACCTCCGCTCCAAGCACTGACAATACCTGCGCAATACACACAGCACTCAGGGCAGGCAATAACAAGCGGCGGCCACGTGCAACAAGAGGGACGGCCGTGTACGCGCATTGCCGCTGTCACGTGCGCTAGCGTGATCTCAGAATTATAATCTTTGGCCCGCTGCTTGATGATACATCCGGCAACTCAGTCGGTTGTGTAGCGTGGTCGGCATGGACCCTTGGTGCAAGGAGTTAACGAGGATCCCCGTCCAATTTCCCCTCCCTCTGCACAGCCTGGCGCCTGAGCCCCGGTGCAGCTGCACCGCTGAACTCAGCAGTGTTTATTTAACAGCCTGATTCTTCTGATGAGACCCACAAGGGTGAAACCAGCGAGGAATTTGTACGGCTAAAAGAAATGCTTCTGGATAATGATAATGCATGGGCTTTCCCTGAGGAAATGCGGTTTCTTCCCACATGAAGTCAAAGAGTATCCCATGGATAAGAACTCCCAATGCAGGTCCTACCTGGAAAAATAGTCCTGAGACTTTTATGGGTAAGTAAATGACATTAGTATTGTCATAACCATACTGCAACTGATATCAATGGCCTGTGGGAGACAAGTCTGGTCATAAACCAGTCGCCTTGCATGTGGTCAATGGGCATAGCGAAATTACACTCAATGTTCTGGGATCGGAGAACCACCAGCCGTCATCACGTGGTGATGACGGCTGGTGGGAGAGACCAACGAGGGAGTGGCAGCCAAGGGATGGAATGCACTTTGGGATGTCAATTGTGGAGACGGAACAGAGGTATCTGCTCATGCGCAGGTGCTATGTGGATTTTTGTTGCATTGTTGGAAAGTCAGAGATAGAAAGGCCTTCATCCAAATGTGAGCAAATTGTTATTGATAATTGATTTATTTCAAAAGAAAGTGTCACCGAGTTTCAGAATGCATGGTCGTGAAGGTAGTTCATAGGCACATTTGGTCAATTTAATTATTGGGGAAACCCCACGCATATGAGGAGATAACGATGGATTACAAATTAACAATCCGAGGCAGTATGGCCACACAAACCCCGTGACCGGCACGACGTGGGGCGACCTTCATCCAGCAGTGGATTGGATTTACGTATGTACGTTGTATTACGTTACTGGAAAGCTGGGCTGGAAACAAGGAGGCTGCCCATCCACGTCCTGCATTGCCGTACCACCGGGGCTCACTTCCAAGGTAATGGCAGCTATTTAACCCTGATCTCTCTGTTTGCCGGAAATTACACAGCCAACCCCACCACATCCTATGGTTCTGCTCCTCTGGCTGAGGCTAAGTTTAGAAATTGTGCCTCAGAATGGCGCTTAAGTGGTGCGCGCCTGCTTTTCTCGTAAATGGCCCTTCCGCTGTGGTTTGTCAGAAAAAATGGTCAATGCGGCATAATCAGCAGAAATCAGGCAAAATCATGAGACTGCCATGGCACCCCTCGTGAAAAAAACTACAATCAACATTCATGTCCTTGTTACGTGTGTTTAAAGATAACAAAAACATAAAAGAATGTAGCCGGCCAATCACTTAGAAGTACTGCAGATGTTAATCCAAATGTGACCAATGTTCTGAAATCCACAAAGGACATCTTTTGTTTGAGCAGCGGTGTTTCTACAAGGCAATTCTAGACCAAATTATGCATATGGGATTAGTGAATTTACTCAAAACAATTACGGCAGGATTAAGGGCTTGCCATTTAACGCCGCTAATCTAATGGGTCTGCGTTCCCTTGGAGAAATAATTTATTTTTTTATTTTTGTCACCTCAGGATTCCACAGACGGTTAAAATAATTTCCAGTTCAACTAAACAAGATTAGTACAAATTACGGTAAATTATCTTATTCTGCAAGTATACGGCCATGGGGAAATGTATTGACAGTTTAATGTGAGAATAGTTTTCCTGAAATACATTCTCGTGCACTGCCATATAGTGCAATAAACTTTGTTGAGAGAAGACGTTGAAATGGATGTCAACAAAAAGCACAGGAAAAAACAGTGTTAAACAAACTATGCATTCAGTTTATTGCAGACATGATCTGTGGTGCCTGCAATCGGCTTTCAAGTTGAATAATAAAAATATCACTTTAAAGTTTCTGGATCACGCATAGATTATGAGCATGCAATGCCTAACGTATGTTTGGCAGTGTGATGTTTAAACACGTGGCTTCATTTCAGCAGGAAAAAAACACACATTTCCGCGTCAAGGTACACCACATCCAGTATACTTCTCGCTATAGAGTTGCGGTTGCTCAAGGAATCGCATGCCTACTCCAGTCTAACAGCGACAAGGGAAGTATGCAGTGAAGGAAGCCCTGCATGCACGAATCGGTATATGCGTGAGACAGTACAGCAAATAGGCTCCCAGTGCACTGACGTGAGCAAGTAAAATATGTTTCAATCAGTATTGACCAAATATACCAAACAATACCTTCCTCCTAAACAAAGCAATTTGACGGCCTTCCTGAATAAATGAGAGTATTTGATGATTTCCTAGGTAACTAAATGTGTAAATAAATACAGAGAATACGTGACGATAAGCAACCACAACTTTTGTCCTGGAACCCAGCCCCAAAAGGTAGCGGCACATCAATCTGTTGTCCTTAAGCAGAATAAACTGGCAGGCCACAGATTGGGTGGGATGGGACCTCAGTGAGGTTTTATTGAGTACTAGTTAAGAGTAGCAAGGAAATGAGAAAGGATGTGGCAGGACCCCGTAACTCTGGATGCAGTTTATTACTCCAGACAAGCACGCAGCCTGTACAACTTCCACTGTGGGAATGGCGGTGATTTGAATGTGATTTACAGTCCAGAAAAACCCGCTTTGCGAAAGCAAAGTGCTGTAATTTGAGTAAAAATCACGCTCGAACGAACATTGGGCAGTGATCATCTCTGTTGGCGGCTCGTGGTGGACGTTCTACATTCCCATGGCAGGAGCCGGTCTCTGTACAGAACAAACGATGTTGACCACGTTGTGGGAAGTCAGCAGTGGCCCTGCTGTGATTACAGCACAATACTGTACTTTGGAAACGGCAAACTTCAACATTTTATCCAAAGTTACTGTGTTTAATCATCTTCCTATCCCCCAATGAAAGCAAACTACTGTAGACACAAGCAGCAGCCCAAAGGTTTTCAAAACAATATGCAGAAAAATGCAACGTGTATATGAAGTTAAGCTTAAGCCATGCCAATCATTTCATACCATTTATTCATCACGCATAGTCAGTGAAATATCGTTTCGCCAAATGTGACCTCTTTGTATGGCAGCAAGAGCAGTTTATGCGAATGCTGTCGCAAGAGATCATGTGATACCAATTACATGATAATCTGAACCTGTCCTGTGCCCACTGCTGACCTTTACATACCTGCATTGACCAGACCAGCGTGGTGAAGTATGGTCAAATAGCCCCCATCACTCTCACAACACGGGGAGGCCTTTGTCCAGCAGTAGATTGGCAAAGGGCTGCAAATGATTGCTCTTGCATAATATATTTTCTACTTTTAATTTATAAGTCAAATGTTGTCTTTGCATGCCTTTCATACACTATTAATATAGGCACACTTTACATATCTTCACGTGGTTTTAAGCATGTAATGGTCCAGTCATGATGAATATGCCACGAATTGCTTTACAATAAGTGTCATTATGTAACAATGATGTGCTCATGGACTCGGGTGGTGATAGAACGGCAGATAAAGGTGAGAATGTGCACGAGAAGCTGACAACTGTGGAGACGGAGCGATTAAATTGGAGAGGCCTTCATTCAGCTATATAGGCCATGGGTGATACAAATTATAATAGATTCTCAAAGAAATGTTTAACAAAATAAACGATACGTATTTTTAAAAAAAGTACATTGAAACCCCACTAATATAGTGCATCTGGACAGAACACGTGAAGGCTTGGTGAGAAATATTATTCTGAAGACTACATGTAAAGGATTGGTAGAATGTGCGACTCACTTCATGGTATATTTGTGCATTGTCTATAATCTCGAGGAGTCTGTCGACTAACGGTGGCGAGATGTTAACTACCTCGCCTGGTACACAGGAGGTCGTGGGTTCGATCCTGACCCTGAAGCCTGTATATTTGGAGTTTGCATGTTCTCCCCGTTGTAGCGTGAATTTTTCTCCGGGACCTCCTGGTTTTCCCTCCACATTTAGAACATGATGATTTAAAGTTTTCGTGACTGCAGGGATTCATCTTCTTGGTTCTTTCGGTAAAGTCACGTAGAATGGAAATAAAATACTAAAAATAAAACATTCACCTGAAGAAGGCTACTTGTGTTGTGGCCAAAACGTCGTGAGAATCTTATTTTATTATGTTTTATTTTTATTATTTTATTTCCATTCTACGTGACTTTACCGAAAGAACCAAGAAGATAGAACATGATGATGAACACTTAAATATTTTTTGTGTAAATTTATGAAATTGGTTAAAAAAAATCAATGTAGCGTACATTAACTCACTTGACATATATTACTAGAAATGACCATTGCAGCGATTTGCTGTGAATGGATCAAATAAAATGAAAAATTGTGGCCATGAGTTGAATTACAACTCTGTAGGTTTAAATTCATTTTTTTAAAGATCAGATTTCTGAACACTAAGCCTCCCGGTGTCATTCATCTCTCGGTCAACATTTTCTTTTCCTCACTCCTCTTACAATATAGCACATTGCAAAATGATAATCATTAAAGGACTTAGCAGAACACCTGGTATATATTTTTTTCTGAAGAAAAGAACAACATAAATACAGTAAATGTTATATTTTAATTAAAGGGTAGAAACTGAAAACCAACCCGTATCCATTACCAGTGTCATGTTTTTAGAATACGGTGCACATGGCACATGCGAGATAAAACATCAACACCGCTACAAGGAAAATTTCCTCCTTATTTTAGTGCAAGTTTATACAACAGTTACAGGTTCAATGTTCAGTCAATATTATTTCTGCAAAACAGGGTCCGTCCAATTTACTGTGATTCAACAACACGTTATGACTTCTGCGCATACACTAGCAAGCAAACGAACGTTATCCGTGTACAAACACCGAGGCTTGATCGCGGGAGGCTGTTTGCTGCACAGGCGGCTGGAGGTATGACCTCCCGCAGCTAGCAGAAGGCACGCGGAGTGGGGTCAAAGTTCACATGGGAAAACATCGTCACAACGGCCTCACAAGTACTGAGCGTTGAGTACACAAGAGCTGCACTGTTTAATAATCTGCCCCAATAAGATCGTAAAGCTCTCAAGATGCCCTTCAAATGAGTTGACCATTGTGTCCTGGTTTCAGTAGGTAATCTACCCCCCCCCACCCACCCCCAGTCGTCTCTGTAAAAGATATCTCTCCACTCAGAAAAGATCATCGCGATCATTTCAAGCCCTTATTGAACGGGCGAACCCGTGAGATTATTATTTCTTTCGATTTAAAGCTTTCGTGACTGCAAGGATTCATCTTCTTTGGTTATTTCGGTAAAGTCACGTAGAATGAGAATAAAATAATAAATTGATAAAATAAAATATCATTGTGTTATTTTATTTATCAATGTATTATTTTATTCCCATTCTACGTGACTTTACCGAAAGAACCAAAGAAGATTATTATTTCTCCCTAAAGTACGGAGACCTGTGCAACTGCAGTTATGCAATGACTAATACAAATATAGCCTACACTTGTTCATCATGAGAGCACCGGGTCATCACCATCATAATAGCATGTTTAATGTCCATTTTATTTTGGTATCATTTTTGTAAATATATATTTGCATAAACTACTTGGCATCTGCAGGAACTTAAATAAAATGTACAAAGTGGAAACTATCTCCCTGGCGAGCATGCTGAACGGTAGGCGTCTCTTGACGTTTTCTAGAAGTCACCAATAACGTGCCAACGGAGTACGTGCATCATGCCGTACTTTACACGACGATATTTGAAAGCAGTGACACTTTGGCCGATCCGCTTTGCACAAGCAAGCCCCTTATCCGCCTTGCATTGCTTTTCACCAGAACGGAGGGCTGTGGTCTGGCAGAGAGACAATTTATATATTCTGCACGCATTTCATTTCAATGGAATACAGACGGAAGAAAAAAAAACACCCACCCACGCAGTTTCATTGAAACGGTGCAAACGTTTAAAGCGATAAAAGTTATGATCACAGCAGGAGGCCTACTTTTAATTTTTAAAGCAATGAAACTTTAACCTTCTACCACGTATTGCCCATGTAATAGAGACTAAAATGATGAATTGATTTTATACGTTATGACATTTTTTTCTTTTTTCAAACACAAAGTTTTTGTTTTCTCGACCAACAAATTGGCCCAAGAAAGCTTATCTTACAAACCAAATTAAATTCAGCAGTCCATGTATTTAAGCATGTTTAAACAGTATACATTTTCCTGAACGTTATCTGGCTTCTCGTGTGTACAATAATTATACGCTATTTAGAGCCTCAAATTGGCCTTTCTTTTTTCAATATATATTTTTTTCTTCCAAGCAGCCCGGGTCTAAAATATCAGAGTAAATCGCCGATTGAGAAACGTGGGTATATAACCGCCGACTCAAAGTGTAACTCCACAATCCACATAGCCCACTATCCATCCACGGTTTTTACTCATTGCCATAGGTAATTCTCAACCTGTGTTTATCAAGTTTGTTCCACTGCACTCAAATTAATGGAGGCCTTCTTCCCTGCAGCACTTTAGTGGCGCGACCCCACAACGTGCAGCAGCAAAACCCGGCCTCAAGTTACCATGATAAATTAGTAACTGTTATAGAGAAACAAAGTGCCGTTTAAAATTGTTAACTCAAACATCTTCGCCGTAACAACTCACTCGGTTCACCAAATAAACAAGCAAGCGGGAAGAGATGAATGACCTTACATGGAACTCGCGATATTGGACGATGCCGCGCTGCCACATGTAAGGCGGCGGCAGGCAGCTTCGTCGCGACATTTGAACGCTGCACTACTCAGCGCTCACCTACGAGCATGCCACATGCCCCTGGTGACTTAGCACGAGTTGAAAAATCGCCCTTGATTGAGCAGTTTTTTTTTCTCAAACTGGTGTCCTTTCCTCTGGTACCCTGCTAATGGGGGCTCCCCGTCTTACCGACTCCTTTTTGAACCCCCCCCCCGCCCCACCTACGAAACCAAATAAAGGGGCACTCCCGTTGACTTAAGACAGGGTCCCTCCTCACCGTGCTCACGCTGGGCAAAATCCACGGCTGCTGCGCCAGTCGTAAACAGCACTTTGTGCGGTAGCAACGACCAGATTGCACACAACCCCTGCCACCGAAGCACGTCGGATGCACGTTTCTACGTGAACTGCGTGAATGAATGTCGCGACATGGACCCGATCAACAACATTTGTCTCGTGGCCACTGCGTGGATGAAAATCATCGAGCGTGACGATGACGATGACGGCCCTCAAGGCGTGTGCCTATGACGAGACGAAATCAACTGATCATATAACATCTTTGTTAGGAACTGCAGTGCATTGGCAAAGACCAAACGTTATAATTGGCTACGTGATGTGCGCTTATAAAAACATGTATTCCCAAGTTCACGGTTTCACTGGCATGAATGTTGAACTTCTTGCGCGCCGTACGGAGCCAAGTGTGGTCATCAGAAGTGCCTCTCACACCAACATTGAATAACTAACAGTGTCCACCTAAACACAGGAGGTGCCCCTCACACCAACACTGAATAACTAACAGTGTCCACCTAAACACGTGAGTTGCCCCTCACACCAACATTGAATAACTAACAGTGTCCACCTAAACACGTGAGTTGCCCCACACACCAACATTGAATAACTAACAGTGTCCACCTAAACACATGAGGTGCCCCTCACACCAACATTGAATAACTAACAGTGTCCACCTAAACACAGGAGGTGCCCCTCACACCAACATTGAATAACTAACAGTGTCCACCTAAACACATGAGGTGCCCCACACACCAACATTGAATAACTAACAGTGTCCACCTAAATACATGAGTTGCCCCTCACACCAACATTGAATAACTAACAGTGTCCACCTAAACACATGAGGTGCCCCTCACACCAACATTGAATAACTAACAGTGTCCACCTAAACACGTGAGGTGCCCCTCACACCAACATTGAATAACTAACAGTGTCCACCTAAACACATGAGGTGCCCCACACACCAACATTGAATAACTAACAGTGTCCACCTAAACACGTGAGGTGCCCCTCACACCAACATTGAATAACTAACAGTGTCCACCTAAACACATGAGGTGCCCCTCACACCAACATTGAATAACTAACAGTGTCCACCTAAACACATGAGGTGCCCCTCACACCAACATTGAATAACTAACAGTGTCCACCTAAACACGTGAGGTGCCCCTCACACCAACATTGAATAACTAACAGTGTCCACCTACACACGTGAGGTGCCCCTCACACCAACATTGAATAACTAACAGTGTCCACCTAAACACGTGAGTTGCCCCACACACCAACATTGAATAACTAACAGTGTCCACCTAAACACATGAGGTGCCCCTCACACCAACATTGAATAACTAACAGTGTCCACCTAAACACATGAGGTGCCCCTCACACCAACATTGAATAACTAAGTGTCCACCTAAACACATGAGGTGCCTCTCACACCAACATTGAATAACTAACAGTGTCCACCTAAACACATGACTGATTTAATCGACTGCAGACAAAGATTACTAATAGATTAATACAATTCTACAGGTTGACTCGACTAAAATAAAATGCTGACCAAATGAACGCTGCCAGGTAAGAGGCTAGAAAATGTGTTGATGATGAATTGTGCCAGACCCTCTGCTTAGCTCCAAACGGAAAAGTCCAGAACGCACTTGCAGGGACTACTTTGTCACGCCACATCCATCTCCCCTTATTTTGCGTCAAATTATTTCCTTTCTTAAAACCGTAGCAAAACCGGATACAATAACAAAGGATTATTGTTATGGGTAAACCTACCTTGCATTCTAGTGGGGGTACAGTTCCTTTCGCCGATAGTCGCCTACTCCAAGCTCTTTCCTCGTGGCGTTTAATGGAAAGTATCGTGAGACATTAAGGCCTGTCCAGAATCGACGATGCTTTCGTACGCGCATAGCAAGAGCCCGCAAACAGCGGACCGCTGGCCCATGAGGCGAGCTGTGTCCACTTGTGGGCCGCAGAGAGCAGAGCCTCCCGCACCACCGCCCAGACGTGGAGGGCCATGACTTTACTCGGGGACTCGTGTAGCGGAGCGGTTGTGGAGCGATTGGGAAATGTTTCGAGCGGGGAAGGAACTCAGAAAGTTTTAATAGCCCAACCGATATATTACAAGCGGCCCCGTGGTCCTTGTGGGACCCTGAAATATCGGTCGGATCTCGAGGCATTGCTCGTGATTATGTTGGTCATACACAAATAAGTGTTAGGGTATTTTTTTAAAAATGAAATAACAATTCGTGACAGGAGAGCACGGCCCTTTGCCAACGTGAGTGTATTGAATTCAAACTTTCCCCCCGCGAGATTGATAAACTGCCTTATGGGCTATTACAGCTTTTAAAGGCTTTACGTTTTTCATGATTTAAAAAAGCACATTCGTAAATTCCCCAAGTGTTTTGATTAAAAACTAGGCACAGTGTAAATGACAACATTTGTGATGTTTTTTGGTTTAAGTGTGACCGCAATTTGCACTCTTTGGAACAGGTATGATTAATATAGTTTTTGTATTAACTGAACAATACCAATGTAGATGCGTAAGAAAAAAATCACATGAGAGGCATTGTGCATTAGTCACCACACTTGTGTGAGAATGTGAAGGATCTCACAACTAAACAGTGCAATAATACATGATGCATCTGCCTCTAAAACACATTCATTCCGCAGCAATCGAAACACCTCTGGAAAGCGCAACACATTATCCTACACAGCCAACAAAAACAAATAATTTGAGTGTATTACATTTTAAACCAGATTGAGGATATCATTTAGAAATATGTTTGATGAAAAACAGAAAGTACAATATATTTCATATTTATTTATGAACGTACACTAAAAATGTCCACCCCGGTACGAACGCTTTAAACATTCCCACATCATCCCTTCAGAATGAACGTTTATGACTTTCCCACAAGCCCTGCGAATTCTGTGTGATAATATTTATGTAAACCCGGTCATTATTATTATGTATAAAAATTGAACATAACTGCGGAGGTGCATGCTTAGAATTACACTGAGATGAAGAAAAGAGTAAAACATAGACGAGAGAACGTACGCAGCACAGCGGCACCGCTAAAACTGCTGGGCCTGGGCAGGACAGCTCACGGGCAGGGATGGTGGCTGGCGGTGAAGAGTAATGAAGGAGTGGCAGCCACAGAATGGAATGTGTCCGACAGTACACCCCACCGCTCGTGTGCAGGTTACTACTTTCCTACTTGCTTTCCATTTTCTATATGTTTGCACTCCGATAGTTTTTTTTTGTATTCTTTGCCGTTGTAACTTGTGGACCGGGCCAAACTGGACATCTGTGGAAAAGAGCTTCATAGTTAATCGAAATCTTCCAGTCTGAATAAAGATTCTGAGGTGCATAATAACATTACAAGTTCCCTGATCATTTTAAATCTCGTGAGAATGACCAGAAAATACGTCGCAAGATAAACAATGGACGCAGGACCAAAACAAATGGACTGAGCAACACATGAATATGTAAACTGTGTGCACAAGGCCCCCTCGGCCTACCGCATCATGCAAAATGAGCAGTTCACAAGAACATGAGAAATGGCGACGGTTATGAGAGGCCTTCATCCAGCAGTCGATTGATCATGACCGACGATAATTATTATCAGTGTTTATATGTGTGCATCATAACAATGCATGGTATGCCTTTCAAAGTGCTTACCACGTTTAGAATTTCAACTGCGTTTTGTGTTTAGTTTATTGTCCTCCCCCCGGCACCTCTGATTAGCACGGTTGGCTACGTTCGGTGCGAAAGAAGTTCAACATACAAACGAAATGCATAATTATCAGAGCTGGAATTTAGCCAAATTATCATCAAATGCTATACAGTACAGTATTCAATTTTGTACAGCCATTTGCTACTGGTCTGAAACCTCCAACTCGCTACACCTTAAACCCCGGATTAATCACGGATGGACGCGCAGATCTTCAAACCCAGCATCCTGGTGGTGCGGCTCATTGCCCTGACACGCAATCAGCCCCTTAAGCCACCTGGACACCTTTTCAAAACCCACTTTAATGACGCGCGGCATTTGTTGACACTATTGATGCACGTCCTCGTCCACTGCTGTGGAATGCATGACGGTATTTTAAAAGTTCTTACAAGCTGAAGGCCACGACAAGCTTACCGAAACGGTGTTGCATTTGACCATTAAAGCGGATTACTATTATTTCGTAGCCTTACGTTTTTGGTAGCCAGAACTGTGTCACCATGAAAGCTGTTTATTTCAACGTTCATTCTGCAGACTTTATCACGCAACCAAGTGAAATGTTACCTACACCTGGAGTTATACTTCAGGGGAATTTGCTTGCTAAAGCACGTTCATCACTGGCACCATGAATGACAAGCCAGCAGATATAAAGGGACAGTCCTGAATTTACTTGCTCACTCCACTGTTCGCGAAATGTTAAAGAGAGGCCCTCTGGATGATATTTGGCCAACTCTTAAACGCGAGCCAGGCGTCTTGGAAGAGGCGTGAGTACCCACACTTGATTCCACCACACACAACCTGCTCATCGACTAATTGTGCCGATGTCCATTCACAATGCCAGGTGGACGGAGGCGGAGGGATTTAAGAAACGTTTCCATTGTTTTGAATCACAGTGGCGATCTCCAAATCGCAGGTCAAGTGTGCTAACCATTACACCACACCTCCAATTAGCACGGCTGGCTACGTACGGTGCGAAAGAATTTCAACATACATACAGCACAGCAGCACCCCCAGCAGAGATATACATGCTCATGTTTAACCATTACACCACACCTCCAATTAGCACGGCTGGCTATGTACGGTGCGAAAGAATTTCAACATACATACAGCACAGCAGCACCCCCAGCAGAGATAGACATGCTCATGTTTAACATAACAAGCTCACAGTTCGGCCTCCCTTCTGGAGGCAAACATTCCCACAGATGGTGGAACATCGCGGGTTGAGGAATGACCGCTGGTACCGCAAGTCATGTTTGTCGGCGAGATCCACCGACAACCCTTTTCCGGGACGGACGATGGTTGATGGCAGTCATCTCGTCCGTCCTTCAGACACCGTCAGGAACAAGCGTCAACACCACCAACCGTGGGAGGAGGAGAAGGACAGAGTGGCGAGGCCATTTTTAATAACGGCGCTTGCTCGCGTTGGGATCAGTCAAGCCGATAGGGTTACCACATCTGTGGCACAGGCCACAGCGGCACAAATGGGTTTTTTTTTATCTGATTAGTCAAAGGCTTGCCTAAGGGGCTTGCTTGCACTGTTTACTTCAGAGAGAAGTGGTTTATTGAAAAATTCCCTCAAATTCCTGCTCTGAAGAGAGTGAGAGAGTGAGAGAGGGGAGACCCAGAAAAAGCAAGAAATAAACAAACAAATGTAGCAAGACCATCGGAGCTTGAGGCTGCCCGGTTATCCTTGCAACCCAGGGGGTTTGGGCTGGATGGTAGAGACAGAGAGAGGTGTGATCTCGGTGAAACTCGATTTTTCAGGGTCACTGTACTGCTTCAGCACGGCGTGCAGATTCAATTGAAACCTCCAGGCCACAGACTTTGCTTTGCACCTCCAAGGCAAGGCAACTTTGCCCTCAACTTGCGCACACTGCCAGATGTCTCGGCGTAATAGCTTTCAATGTTTGATATTATCCTGTGACCACGTTCTTTCAATGTGACCATTGTTGTTTTAGTTTATGAGTGTAAATGTCACCAGAGGGGGTGGGGAGAAGCATAAAACAATCACTGCAAAGTTTCAAATAATGAAGACTTTTAACATGAATTTTCATTTAAAGCTTTCGTGACTGCAGGGATTCATATTCTTGGTTCTTTCGGTAAAGTCACGTAGAAGGGGAACAATAAAATAATAAAAATATAAAACAACACAATTTTCACGACGTTTCGACTGCAACACAAGCAATCATCATCAGGTGTGAAAACCACAGCAAGAAAATTTGAAAAAAGTGGCGGTTATTTTTAACGTTAGCACCACGGATATTTTATTGCTTCCCTTCTTCGTGACTTTACTTTTAACATGGTTCGTGTGATACATTTACCCTGTGATAATTTACCGCATGTGTTGTCATGCTCGCAAGTGGTGTGAGATTTTGTAAACATAAATAAATCCATTTAAAATGTTTCCCTAACAGGAAGCATGCACTTTGTTTTACGAAAATAAATACGTCAAAAACTCACAGGCCTCGGCATTCACGATGACCACCCTTCTGCTTTATGTCTGGATTTAACATTTTCCACTTCTGCAGATTCCATGAGAAAAATAAAAGCTACCATTACCTCATTAATGACTACACAGTACTTTAATTGTTTAAACGTATTTTTATTCGTACCTGCGAAGTTTCTCACAATTATTCGGCATACAAATTGACACACCCAGTCTGCGTTTCACGTTAATTGCGTTGGCTATATCGTCAAACGAAAACTATAGATATTTTTTTATAAACATATATACGGGAATGGCAATCGCAATATGCTCGTTTAACAATTACACAATGTGTTATAATACGCTTCATTGCCAACGAATTTGACGACGTCATGTTTTTTTTTTAGTGGTGGCGTAGCGGTTAACAGCACTGTTTAATTAACCCGGCGACCCGAGTTCTATTCCTGGCAACGGTTATCGTCGGTGGCAAGTGAGATGTCTGACACGTCTCTGGACCTCCACGGCCGCCACTTCATCACCGCGCGCACTGGCGGCCAGCGAGGCGAAGTTTGGTCCAACGAAGTTTGGTCAAACGAAGTTTGGTCAAACGAACCGCACGGGCAGGCTACAGCGTGCGGGAGGTGCAGCAGAGGAATGAACACGGGCTGTAAATTGACATTGTTCATGATCATATATCAAATGGGGTGTTTGGAAAAGGCAAATTCTGCATCAATGATTTTCACGGATGGCTACGTGCGGTGCGAAAGAAAGTTCAACATACAAGGATGAAACAAGATTGTGTTGCTATATAAATATAATGATTAATTGCATGCTACTCAAATGAGAGGTTGTGTGTTTTCTTCTTCCGATTAAAATGGAACAGTGTGCGGTTTGTTTAGGTTGTTCTCAATTTGAATGCATCCCCCCACAAAAACAAAGCTTTATTTCATACTCTTTGGTTCTATTCGGTAAAGTCACGTAGGTAAAAAACAAACAAAAAAATAACAAAAATCACGACGTTTCGGCCACAACACAAGTGGCCTTCATCAGGTGAAGGGACCGTGCTGTCATGAGGACAGCGCTGTCATCATGACAGCACGGTCCCTTCACATGATGAAGGTCACTTGTGTTGTGGCCGAAACGTCGTGATTTTTGTTATTTTTACCTACGTGACTTTACCGAATAGAACCAAAGAGTATGGATCCTTGCAGTCACGAAAGCTTCAAATCTAGAAAAGCTTTATTTCCACAACAGCCCGTTTATTTCAAACTTCTACTTAACTTTTTTGCATGAAGTAATGATTACAATGCTTTTTACTTAGACGTAATGATTACAATGGTTATTACTTAGACGCAAATTAAGCCGTGGATTCCCCGAATGATCTCGCTTCTTACTCAGGGCATGCTGGGTGGCAGTGCGAACACGAAGCGAACGGGTTCCGTTGGGTCACACTGACGCTGTTCACGTCTGCGTGAGCACGCCAGGGATGTGCGTGTGGAATGTTGCACTAATTTCGCACCGTACGCAGCCGACAGTGGTAAATCGGAGGTTGCGGGGGAGGAGGGGGAAAGCACATCAAACTAAACACAAAAATCAGGATGGTGTAGGTGGAGTTTTCGCTAGGGGGGGGAGTTATTGTAAACAGGGAGGGGGGCATAGTCATCCGCTATGTGTCTTCAGGTTGCACCTCATGGGGGGGGGGGGGGGCTGCAGGGGGCAAAGCCCCCACCCCGAGGCCACACCCCGAGGCCACACTGCCGCTCCTCCCACTGAACACCCCCATGGCCCGCCTGGTGTTTTATTTGCAAGCTTCATTTGATACACGAACTGTCTGCAGTCGAGAGAAGGTGCTGGATGGACAAATTGCAAATAGCGCAATTAAGCGATGGGCGTCACGGCCCATTGCTCCTACACACAGCGGGTGAGAGCTGGAGCGGAAGGCACGATAGGCTCAAGTAGATCGAATCGACGTTCATTCTATTTAGTGTTTAACATTTGGACATTTGTTTTGGGGTGTCACGGTGGTGAGATGTTCACCACCTCGCCTTATATACGGGAGGTCGTGGATTCGATCCCAACCCCGACCCCTGTTGTATATTTGTAGTCTGCGTGGTCTCTCTGTGGTCGTGTGGATTTTTCTCCGGGTCCTCCAGTTTTTCCCTCTATGCGTTTAAGAGTATTCTCGGCTGCTATACACTTCCACGTGATAAGCCACTTCGTTGAGCTATCATTTGTGGCCAGGTCACTTTTGGGCCTTACTTGGGCAAATTAAACTTTGAAAAAGCTTATTTACGTGTTTAACATTGACTGTGCTGCCCGCAGAGTTTAAGAATGCCCCCTTCCCCCTTTGACTTGATGTCCGACGTTGCGCTCCATGTGCTGGGAGCTTCTCCGGAGCTTCACTGAGCAGCTCATGTCTCGCTTGATTGTCGGGCATTGCCAGCTGCTGCCAATGTCGGTGTCGAGTGTCGATCGGACGATATTGTTTGCTTGCTGCATCTGGGAGGGAACCGGAGTACCTGGAGAATGCTCATCACTTGTTCATACCCCCCAAAACACATCAGAGAGTTTTACAGCGAAACCCTCGAAATCTTACGTGGTTAACAGGGGGCCATCTTAAGTGGAGGATGGACAGGTTGAGAAGGAGGGGTTAGGAAAGCAGAAACACCTGTGGCAGTTGCTTGCCAACAACTGCAGAGCTGTTGCCCCTTAGTGCCAATCGCAGTCACCAGTGCCACTCAACGTCTGCGCCCTTGCTAATCATTACAACACATTCCCACGACTCGCTGCAGTTCCGCTCTTCCGTGCCACAAATGTAGAAGATAAACTGATGAAGGTGGTGCGCTGCAACCGCTTTCCTGACGATAGCTGTGGATGGGAATCGAACTCAGGGGTCGCTTGGTTCCGAAACGCGGTCCGCTAACGACAACACCACCACTCGACACACAAGCACAGAGATGCTAGCTGTTGGGGTAAGTGCTGTTTGCGAGCACCTATAAGGGGCAGCACGGCACACACCCACACACACTCGCGCACACGCCAACGCGCGTGCACACAAATTGCACCCCAATCACCCCGCGCTGACGAAAAGCAGGGCCCTGCCGCTGTCACCCGATTATTTACCGAGGTGCTGGTCCAGGCAGCGTAAAGAATTCCACCTGGGTCAGGCAGCCGGCCAGCGGGGCCGTGCGCTGTTCCCACAACACGCGGCCCCGCCGAGATCAAGCCGGGTTGACGGTCGTCACCGTCCCACCGTCAAGCGCCTGGGGCCGCCAAGACACATGGGCGCTCACGTTACATCCCCCCCCCCCCCCACTAGCCCCCCCACCCCCACGAGCGCGCCCACACCCACCCACCCACCAGCCCACCGCCCCCATGAGTAGAGTCGCGATTCTTCTTTTTCCACGCGAGGATTTGTTGAGACTTCAGACACAGCCGGGACTCGCATGCTGTGGCTCTAATACGCTGACTGGTTGACGCACGCACGCGCGCACGCACGCGCGGAGTAACACGTGGACCCTCACCTATTGCACTGCGCACAGCAGCAGCAGCAGGGGGCACAAACACAAACAGGGCATTTCGGCGAAGCTATAAATTTTGATTTGGTCTTCCAAACAATGTTTTAAGCCCTTTAAATGGATATTTTCCACGCGCACAAATCTCCTTTAAGTTTCAAGTTTTATTGTGTTGTGTGTAAACAAACTGACTGATGAGAGTCTTGGCAGCAGCAGCAGCTTGCGCGAGGATCGATCAGCTTTGGCAAATGCTTCGCTTCCTTCTCCCGAGCGTAAGATCGGATCGCCGTTGCCTGCTGAGCCATTAATTACAGACTGCGATGGCGTTTAGGACGATACAAGCTTCCTCCTTAACTGTGGCATTGCGTATTACTTCAGGTTGTGAAACATTCCACAGTGACGCAAGAGACGATTTGTCTGTTTCTACCGTGCCGTAATATTTTTTGTTTGTTTGTTATTCCTGGTAACATTTACATTTTTTGCAATTGAACATAAATAATTTGTGATCTTCATCCGTGTAGCCTCACACACCATGGCTACCAGATGACTTATCATTACTCCATCATGACTGATGTAATGGTTGACTCGATGATTTTTTTCAACACTTTACAGAGCAATCTGTTAGTGTAAACCAAAGTTGAAAACTAGTCACGGATAATTCAAAATGAAAGAATAATGCAGGAGAAACACTATTAACGAGCCGTGCAAACTTGCGCGCATTAACCCGTAACTTACAAAAAAAAAACACTTAGTTGCTCTATTAAATTTGAAATGCAATTGGGAACTTCTCCCACACACCAAATCTTATAGGCCAATATCAACAACTTAGATTCAATCCCGGCTTTGGCAGGTGGCCAATCTAATCCCACCAACAAAGAGGTGACATGACCTCCCATTCATTGCCTATGACCAAATCACCCTGAATTCGCCCAATCTCGTCGGATCTCAGAAGATAAACAGAGTTGAGCCTGGTTAGTACTTGGACGGCGGACCAGATGTTTGTAGGCTTTGGGCTGCGAGGTGGCCAGACAATAGCAGGACAGCGATGGATTATTGAATCTACCTTTGTGAAGCTTTTGAGTGTTACATACTTGTATGAGTGGATTTCCTCTCATTAAATCCTGTGCCTTCCCGCAGGCCAAATGCTCACTGAAGGAACTGACCAAACATCGCAAAGCAGAACATGAAAGGGTTTTGAAACTGGCAAGGCTTCTCTCTGGGTGAAGAATACATTGTTATTATCAATATGATAATTCAAGCTCTACAAGCGAGCTTAACAAGGAATTTCAGCATATGGCTTTTTAAATTCAATACACCCATTAAAAGACGTAAAAATTATCCGGTACGTAAAACATCAGAAGAGACATTCATGAATATAGCATCTCAAAGCTCACAAACCATGAAAGTTTGTAAAATTTGCAGTGCAAAATAAACCAATACTCACAATATGGTTTGTGTGTAGTGACAACCTCAAAGTTTTAACCAAAGTCTACTTGTCTTTTTCTCTTCACTATTTACTTTCTCAACTACCACCTGCGAATCACATTCAGTAATGTACATTGTTGACGGACATTATCAAACCATCCTTCAGAGTTCTTTTGGGTTAGATCAGTAAATATATAAATGTGTCGTTAAACCTGCCACCACCGTACACAGCCAACTACTGAGGGTTGTCACGTAAACAGAACATGCCAATTCGTCACTAGTACAGCACACCGGTGTGTTAGAGAGCTAAGCCACAACATTTATAATCCGAGTACGACGTTTCTCCAGTAAGTACAACCAGCTTCATCAGGTGACAGCCACAAAGCTGGCTGTCACCTGATGAAGCGAGTTGTAATTACAGTGTGTAACAATTGTTTTGTTTGTTCCTGGGTAGTAAGTGTTATTTCCTAATTGCCTACACCTCAAAAGTACAGAAAATGGCTATTATTCCCCACAAACTTTGCTTTTGTGACCAGGACAGTGGTATTTATTAATTTACCTATTTTCAATGAAAAACGGGCGAATTTGTGTCTTTTCGTTCACAAAGTAAAAAAACAACAACAAATGAACAAAATTGACGTGTATTTATACTAAAGTAATACAAAAATGCTCTTTGGTTCTTTCGGTAAAGTCCTGTAGGTAGAAAATAAAAGAAGCAGGCCTGCTTCAGCAGTGTCCCTGCTGTGATTGTCTCACCTGATGACGGTCGCTTGTGTTGCGATCGACACGTCGTGATCAATTAATTTATACCCACGTGACTTTACCGAATGAACCAAAGAGTATGGATTCCTGCAGTCACGAAAGCTTCAAATCCAGATTTTATACAAAAATGACTACAAAAGATTTAGACACCAAGGCGCACTACCACAGACGGGACTGGCCACAGCGGACCGAGTTCTCTGTGGGGAGGAACAACGTCAAGTGGGAGCCACTGGTGGACCCCCGCAAGGTGCTGATGCCACCACTGCACATCAAATTGGGCCTTATGAAACAATTTGTCAGAGCTGTAGATAAGAAGTCGGCAGCCTTCCAGTCCCTTCAAGACTTCTTCCCTAAGCTGTCTGAGGCAAAGGTCAAAGCCGGTGTCTTCGTCGGACCACGGATAAAGAAGATCCTGGAGTGCAATGAATTCCCCAAGAAGCTCACTAGTAAGGAGAAAGCGGCTTGGAACAGCTTTGTCGCAGTGGTTCGTGGCTTCCTGGGCAATCACAAGGTCGAAAACGATGTGGACCTGGTTGAGACTGGTGAAGAACTACGGCACAATGGGCTGTAGGATGTCCCTCAAAGTCCATATCCTTGATGCTCATCTTGATAAATTCAAGGAGAAAATGGGAGTCTACTCGGAGAGCAAGGTGAGCACTTCCACCAGGATATACTGGACTTTGAACGCCGCTACCAAGAACAGTATAACGAGAACATGATGGCAGACTACATTTGGGGGCTGATTCGTGAAAGTGATTTACAGTATAATCATAAATCTCGACGAACTACTCACTTCTAACTCTTTTGTCGTCATTTTTATATTACTTTAGGAAAATACATGTTCATTTTGATTCATGTTGTTTTTTTCTGACTTTATGTGAACGAAAAGACACAAATTCGCCCATTTTCTCATTGAAAATAGAGAAATTTCAAAATATCACTGTCCTGGTCACAAAAGCAAAGTTTGTGGCGAATAATAGCCATTTTCTGTACTTTTGAGGCGTAAGCAATTAGGAAATAACACTTACTACCAGGAACAAAAACAAAAATTGTAACACTGTGTTATTACAACTAGTTTCATCAGGCGACAGCCAGATTTGTGGCTGTCACCTGATAGTTGTAATTACCGGCGAAATGTCGTACTCAGATTATAAATGTTGTGGCTTGGCTCTCCAACACACCGGTATGCTGTACTAGTGACGAATTGGCATGTTCTGTTTACGTGACAAACCTTACTAGTTGGCTGTGTCGGATGGTGGGGGGTTTTAACGACACATTCATATATTTACTCGATCTAACCCAAAAACACCTCTATTGTGGATGATATTGATCGCGAAAGCTTACGTGTTAAACATTCTCAAACCAAAATTATTTCAAGTATTTTTTACGGGAAAATTAAACGCTAAATCCTGTCACCATATTTTGTATTTATGTATGTATCATCTATATTTAAATTAATCCCGAGAGGATGTTAAAAGCAGCAAGACATTCATGACAGAAAAAAATAGAAACATGTACACTTTTTAACATTTGAAATTTAAGATAGCAAGCACTGCAGTAAACCATTGGCTGTCAGTCTGTAAGAGGGGGGTGGAGAGGGGCCCATGATATATCTTGTGAAGAAAGAAAACCATCAACGGAATGTATAAAGTTGTGTTGCTGTTTTGGACTTACCCAAGAGAAAACTGGCCAATATGATCAAAGGGTTGCCCAAAAATTTGCCAATGAATCCGGTACTAAAAAGGATTTTGCCTTGCCGGCCAAGGTGGTGAGGTCATGGCATGTGATGTGATTTCATTCTGTAGCTTGGAATGCAATGTTATTATCGCCAATTGAATGCTTCCAAAGACAAACACACATTGAGAAGTGTAACAGAAACTATGGATATGTATGATTTTTCTTCCTTGTTTTTAAATTTTAGTCATTTGGAGAGGAGAAAAGGATGGGTGACAATCTGGGCTTGAACACTCAGAGGGGGTCCATGATGCGGATAGCCTGTTGGAGAGTTCCAGACGACAGGGGCAGTTGAGGAGAATGAAAAATTAAAATAGTTATGGAATCCAAGGGAAAAAAAGAGCGGACGTTTTTTTTGTGTGCAAATTAAAGTTTTGGTACGTGGGGAACGTGGAGACCAGGGACATTCGCAATGCATCCCCGTGGCTTTGCACTGTTCTGCAATACACATTCGCAATGCGAGCCCCTAAATCGCGACCGCTATTGACGACAACGACGCTGATGCTGATGAGAAGTTACAAATGTAAAGTTACATTCCCCCCCCTCCCATAAAGTCGTTATTTAACAAAAACAAACAGAAAAAAAACCCCCTTCCAACTAACGTTACAAAGCAATTATAAAAAGCTCCGGTACCGGAGGAGGTCTGCGTTGAATTAAGCGTGAGATGTTTTGTGTGTGTGTGTGCATGCGAAGGAGGGCTGCACCGTGCCGCCCTGAAGCAACTTGCGTCACGCGCACCGAGGCACCACAGGCAACCACCATCGAACGCGTCCAGCCTCCCAAAACAAACGTGCTCCTAATTCCCATTCAATAATCGTTTAAACAGCACATTACAACGTTCAAATTAAAGCCTTCCTTGACTCTCCCCCCCCCCCCCCCCACATATTCAAACCTTATGTAGTAGAGCTGTCTAGTTTGGACTCTGCACCTTTGTATTATCTCGGTCACATGTGTGGCGACTATTGTTGAAAGGCCCGTATTGATATCGTAATAATTGATGGCAAGTGAATTCGTGTAATTTCCTGTAGTTGTCCAGCGATTATACAAAATATATTTCATCCATTGCTGGATGAATGATCCTCTAATACGCTCGATATTTCATTCACTAAAATGACACATTTGTGAAACATTTGACTTCGCAGCGTTGCATTATTTAATTGTAAAACATTTTACACCAACTGCGATTAAAAGCGTGCTTATTGTACAAAAGGTCACGTGAATTCGCTGTTATTGGTCTCGCCCAGTCGAACGCCGCACACGGTGATTTGTACGCAATGTTTTGCAACAACTAAAAATATTGCCAGCTTCCTATCCCCCCAGCATTGTACTTTTGCACGACACAAACACCCTCCATTCTCTGCACCAGGTCTCCTCCCTCGTAAACGAGACGCGCTTCAATGGGCTCCCCCACCTGGCTTAAATCAGTGCAGTTCCTTTATTAAAATCACGTGCAGAGCCATTCAGAGAATGTGCCTCTTTTTTTTTTTTGCAATGGAGACCTGGGTCTAAAACAATACGAAAGTAAAATACAATTTGCATTCACACGCAACTCTTACAAATGATAACCGTGATAAAGCAATGCGCATGTTAAATAAGTGCACATCTGCACTGGGCCAGATTCGGGGTAACTTTGCCCCAGGGACACCAGGGCAGGAGAGAGCCCCCACCCCACTCCTCTTCCCCCCTTCCCCAACAAAACAACAACAGCAGCCACCACTCGCCGCCAAGAAGCGGTGACGTCACCACAGCGCTTGTGCCAGGCTAGGTGCACTTTACACACAGCAAAAACAAAGAACCCCCTTATCTCTTTATCAGACTGTTGAGGTAAGTGCTGTTTGCGAGCGCCTATTAAGGCCGACACGGTACACGAGGGGGTGGGTGGTTGGCAAGCACCACGCCCGGCCGCCTTTGTCTCCCTAGTGGCGATGTCTACACACCGCACCAGGTACTCATTTGAGGCTGAGTCAACCTAGGGGAGGCGTAGGACCGGTTCAGATAATCGTCACCGACGGTGTTGGCCGTGAGAGAGAATCGAATTCGGGTGGTGGGGTCCGTAGCGCACCGATCTCCATATACACACACACAACATTCACAAACATCGCTAACTGGAAGCACTCATATATTCGTTTATATTGCTCGTATTAAAATTAATATATAAACAGTCCTACTTTTCTTTATTTAAAGTAATGGTTTTTTTTTTTTTCCCGTGGGCCCATCTGGTGTTTTGATCCTTGGACAGATGTTACCACCTCACAGCTGTCAACCCCTTATCAGCGCCTACCCCATTACAGACCAATTCAGACCTTATTGGTCACCCCGTGCCCTTATAAATCTCAACGTTCACCCTACAAAGTTCCATCACAAAGGAGAAACGCAAATAGACACACAAAAACAAATGTTGCCCGTATTGAAACGGCTGTACGCCGTATGGACCTGAAAGACTAAATTTCCCTGCACAGGAATACGGGTAACCCGTGATGGGTTTACAGCTATGCCACCTGTACGCACAGCCCCGCATCAGCACCACACTGATCGTGCTGCACGTTGACCGTCGTGTAATCACACAGCAGCAGCTCGGTCATCCCGCTGGAACGGAATTACGCACAAGATCAACGCGAGCGTATAAAAATACGTGGGTTGGTGATGCAACGCGCTCTTTTGTGCCATTGTAGCAACAACCTGCT
Organism: Petromyzon marinus; assembly: GCF_048934315.1. NCBI lineage: Eukaryota > Metazoa > Chordata > Hyperoartia > Petromyzontiformes > Petromyzontidae > Petromyzon > Petromyzon marinus. The sequence continues at coordinate 22,294,551 of NC_133683.1, read as the reverse complement.
ATTTTTCGGAACACTCAGAAACTATGTGCGCAATGTTGCGATAAGCGAATGATGTGTCCCCCATTGTTGTAATTCCCTTATCGTGGAAATGTACCTGATGGCACAGTACCAGAATTTCAGCTCCAAAACGGCGCATTGCAGATGCAATGCTTAGCGGATTTTGCTTCAATATGGATCACGATATGAAGTGAGGTGGCCATTACAATATTGACCCACAGCAAGGCAGAGCGTTGTGCGAGCTGTTGGTGTCTCTGCCAATTGCCTGACTTATAAAGCCTTTGAGATCCGAGAGCAGAGAGTGAATTTGAGACTCCCAATGCAGATGATCTCACCTGTGCAGCATAACTTTGCTTTCTTCAACATTTTATTCCACATTTCCCCAGGGTCGTCGTAGTGTTTGCGGTCAGCTGTTCAGGGAAACATTCCAGTCTTCCAGGGATTTTTAAAGTCCCGGATTTTGTCAGTTGCGTCATTATGCACAACTCACTCAAGACTACGTTCACGTGTATTTCTCACATGCGAAAAAGATTTTTTGTTGTTGCCATATCCCGGTTTTTCATACCACGGGGTTGGCAACCTTAAGCATACATCAAGCGGCACGGTTGTTTAACTCCCTGCTTTGAAGAGGACTCTTTTGAAGGCCCATGCCTGTACGGCATTTTCACAAGTCTGGCAACTGTCTGACGATGCCGGTTGCAACTATCAGCGAAACGTCGTATTCAATTGTCGAATGTGTGAATTGCTCTCCCAGTACTTCATCAGTAATGCATTGGCACGTTTGTTCACGTGACTGTATTAATTGCCTGCGTTGTATGCAGGAGGGTTTAGGAGGCACACTGATCCAAAAGTCAAGTACGAATCGCTTCAGACGACTTACTGTATTCAAACGGCGCGATATAATGACACACTGATGTGGGCACGTACGTTTTCAACACAATTCCACTCACCGTAGCTACTCGATCTCAATGTGTTATTAGTACCGCTGCGCTCCATACATCTTAATGAAGGCATCCACCCAAACACGCCGTGCACAGGCCCTGATTGTTTTACACAATCCTCTAATGGATTGTTATTGTGTGTGTGTGTGTGCAAACGTTGGTTACGTGGCACACGGATAGCCTGGTTTGTTTTAAAACGGTGAATACGACGTGAATAGCCCCGTGCCGTCTCTGTTGTATCCCGCAAGCAGCGTCGAGCGCCGTCCACGTGTATCCGCAGTGCCTAGTAAGTATTTAAAGTGCTGTGTTAGACTCCCCTAACGATTATCGGTTAGAGTACTCGATCTACTAGTACAATACGAAACACATTAAGGCTGTTGTGGCGAACGGAAAAAGTATCACGAGTTGGCAACTGTAGCGCTGCATAGGAGCGATGATGGGCGGGCATGGTGATGCCTTCAACCTTCCATAATTAAAACCCGAGTCGATTACAATGTGTCGTTGATTAAACGACTAATCGTTCCCGGCTCTAATGTCCCTGTGTGAGTCCCAGGCTGCGGTAGACAACGCGATTCGAATCGTCGACACCGAGGCGAGCGTCACACACGCAATGCGTTTTTGGGTTGGAGGCTTGCAACTGAACTTGCCTGCGATGATGACACAAACATACAGGATATGTCCAGGGGTTTAATGTCAGCAGGAGCTGTCCAGTGCTGAGCTCTGAAAATGTATTATTTCTCCTGCCGGCACACCACATCCATGACAACTCTCGAGCTATGGATTGTGGCCATCTATTAATAATCACGAGACGCCTTCCGTTCTACCTCGGAGAGTATGCAGTGGGAATGTAGTCCACGAGGATGTACGTACATTAGTGTACGTGGTACAACGAAGCAGCGAGCCAAGCTTAGCAAGCTTATCAGAATCAGAAGATTGATTTATACTGGAACAATCCGATGAGCTGTAAAGCTCTTTTTCACAGATGTCCAGTCTGGGCGGGTAAGAATATTACAACAGCAAACGCACAGGATGTCATGAGCGCGCACGGACGGGCTCTTTTGACATGAGCAGGATTGTACGTCGACTGAAGCCCTGTCGACTGAGTTGCGTCGACTCAAGTGCTACGCGAAGAGGGTTTACGTCGAGTTCACTTCGTGTCTCCTTCACGAGGTGCCCTCTCTGTCGGCCACGGTCGTCACGAGGCGCGCGTCTGGAGGGCGTCCCCAAACGTTGGGCAGCGTTCGACTTTAGCTCTGGATGCGTTGTGTGGGCTACGCCAGTTATCCCGGACTATACAAACCAATGACCTCAACGCACTCAATAGCACTGCCTTATAATCGGAAACGTCGAAAGCAGTGGCCCTTCGTAGCACTTCAAGAAGGACCATTGCGCGATGAAGAATGGCCAAAACTTGGCAGATTACACATTTTGTATCTTAAGACCAAATGTGTTGTTGGCGAATGCGTTTATATTGTGTGTGTGACCGCAAACGCAGTAGCTGCGTCTTCAAGTAACTTATATAAATAACTAGAATTTATTTTGCTGCATAGCACCTCTTCACACAAGCAGTACACGTAAGACATTCACGTATTACAAAAAAACATCAAGTTAAATAATTATAATTTACTGGCCCTTTTCAATCCACTGCTGGATGAACGCGACGACATGTCGATCGATCATGGGTATTGTTTGACCATACTTCACCACGCTGGTAAGTGCGGGTTAATTATAATGGGGACACGACTCCTAGGACCGGTTCAGACGTCTCCTGCCGCCGGGCTCCCAGCGCAGTGCGCTAACCGCTGCGCCACCGCTCCCCAAACCACTACAGTCTATCGTCTGGACCTCATTTGTTGTGAAGTATAGGTTAGAAGCTGACAACTTACCTTGATTTGTTTAATTACACAAGTACTGTATGTTGTATTGATATGCATTGTACTTGTAGAGGAGTAACATTATTTCAGCAGCTTGCATTTGCATGGCTGCTGTGTGTGTGTGTGCAACTCCTGTGCCTCAACACACTCACACACACACTCTCACACACACACTCACGCACACCCACGCACACTCACGCACACTCACACACACTCACGCACTCACACACTCTCACACACTCACGCACACACTCACACCCACGTACACCCACACACTCACACACACTCACGCACACTCACACACACCCACACACTCACACACTCACACACACTCACACACTCACACACACTCACGCACACACTCACACACCAACACACACCCACACACATTCACACACTAACGCACACACTCACACACACTCACACACACTCACGCACACACTCACACACACCCACACACTCACACACCCCCACACACTCACACACACTCACTCACATACACACACATCCACACACTCACGCACACTCACGCACACACTCACACACTCACACACACACCAACACACATCCACACACTCACACACACTCACACACACTCACGCACACACCAACATACACCCACACACACACCAACACACACCCACACACACTCACGCGCGTTATCTGCTGCTGCTGCGTTGGCGGTGGTCCAGAAAGCACAAATAACCAGCAACAAAAACCCTCAATACATTCGTCAATAATACTGCCTTAAAAGTAGAACAAAAATATATATAACACGTGACATTCCGTGCGCTCGTCCTTCTTGATAGCTCGGAGAAGAGCCATTGACCGAAACGTCGCCTCATATATACTTTTCCTTTCAAGGCAGTGTTAGTGACTCGTGTGCTGCGTTTTGTATTAAACACACACACAACACACAACAGGCCTGTTCCGGGTAATCCGTTACATGTGGTGCACGATGTTTTATTGTTTTTCATTCCGCAATTAAAGGGACAAAATGGTGTTGCCACGATTTGTCTCGACTTCGGTGCATGGAGTCTCTGGCAGGCAGCACGTGAGCACAGCGCCATAGAAGCCAGCGTCCACAGTGGCTATGGAACGCCATTCATCATGACACTGCGTTGACACTTGTGCATAGGCGCAGATAACAAAACCTCAACACACTCGTGAACATTCGTTTGATGTGCTGTGAAGAAGAGCCATTGCCCCAAAACCGTTGTCTATGATATACGTTTCCTTTCAAGGCAGTGTCATCGACGAACGTGGCTAGTTGTATTGTTCACTGGCAATGACGCCTTTTGGCGTCATCTGGTCGAGCACCAATTGGGTCGAGGCTCAAAAGAAAGCCGTCCCTTGGTGTGGACCAATCAGTTTCAAGGACAATGCATATATTATCATAGTATGTTTTTTGTCTGCATTTTGACTGCAGGTATTGTGGTTAATGCAGACATGAATCCTGGTAAAAAGGTTTCAGTTTTGTTGCCAGAAAAAAGGGGAAAAACCTTCTTAATATACATATAATTGGCAACGTTTCGGACATTGGCCGGTCTTCAAATTGCATTGCTTCCACGTGTGATTTACACACACTGTGAGAATGTACGATTACCCTCCCTCGTACTTGCGTGTTGTTTGGGCTCCTTGTACTCTTGTAGTGTGCATTTCCTTCGTTATACTGACCACGTGGAACCGACAGGGTTGTGTATAGTGTCCGGGAACCTTGTGGAGGCATTCCTCTCATTGTTGATTCAAAAATAAACCTCCACGGGACCCGAGCTATGTGGCTGTGTACCCAAACGTACGCGTGCAAATGTGAACTGATTTCACGTATGAACTCTTAAGGTAATTACACAAGTGATAACCACTTCAGATGAATGGAGAACATAAAAAATCAGCCATGGTCAATTCACTGCTAGATAAAGGTCACCCCATGCCACCGCCATATCCTATGCGCCTGCGATGCAATTATCCACGTAGCACATGAGCTGATTTCATTACTCTCTCATCGGTGGACTTCCTTTTGGATGTGTGACGCCCCTGGCTTGCCAGTCCATCATTATTCTTGACCATCTGCCACTGTCCCTTCTAAGGACGTACCCTGCCTAAGTCCACTTACTTTTCTGAAAGAGAAACATACTTTCCACTGGCACCAGTAACATTTAACATTAGAGATAAGAGCAGGCCAACTTTGAATGTTGATTCTTCCAACGACTATAACACTAAACTACTAAACTATCTTTTTTTTTTACCAGGTAAGGTCCACTGAGCCAATAGATATTTTTTTAGAAGTGACCTGGCCACAAATAATAGCTCAACGATGTGGCTTATCAAGTGGAAAGTTATAGCAGCCAAATATTATAATTATGGAGTAAAATTATGTTGGACAGTTCTTGTCATGTTTTTTCTTAGCAATCTTTAACAATTTCTTAGGTGCACAAGCAAATTTCTGAAGTGTTAAATTAAAAACGAACGGTTCATGTACAGGGATGTTTAACATTCGTATTATCAGTGGGTGCGGGGGTATTACATTAGAGGATTTGAAGCTGACGATTTACACGAGGAGTTTAGTGGCAGAGGTTTTACATTAGCTGTCCAGCTTTGAGTCAATTAGCCAGGGTAAGTGTCAGTGTCCACATGATTAAGAACGCAGGGTTTTACATGACGTAGGGGAGATTTGTGCTGAACAAGTAAGGAAAGGCGTAAGCCAGGATTGGGACAATGTCATTTAAACCCAAAATACACTCCTCATGACAACGGGCTCTTATCTGGTCGTAAGTAAATGTCACCTCTCCAAGGGCAAAGGTGGTGCCCTGCAATTGCTAGCTCACGCCACTGCTGTCAGAAGAGCCTGCACTAGATAGGAGCTGAAAGGGCCCCTCGAGTGTATGTTGGCCCACTTTTCAACGTTGGCCAGACGTCCTGGAAGTGGTGGGAGTACCCACACTTTACCCCACCACACGTGACCTGTGACTCGACTAACTTGCGTTGTCCGAGCAGTCTTATACTCGTCAACTACGCCAGGCATGGAGAATTAAACACGAAAGGCAGTTATACAAATGTTTGAATTGAGACCCGCGTTAACACAATTTGGGGTTTATTAAAAAAAAACTGACCAGATAGAATTTTAAACGACTCTCACACTTTACTGTGGCCACCATGTAGGGCAATGTGAACTACATCTTGTTTGAATATTTATTGTCTCAATATGCTATAAATATATATATAAATATTTCTGTCCTGCATAGCAGCTTGAGATGCTGAATGTTCGATAAAGGTGGTAAAGGTGCATCCCTGCAATTTCTTGCTCACAGTACTGCTGGGCGAATGGTCTCGATTCGAGGCAGCTTTAGAGCAGTTGGTTCCCAACCTTCCTGCACTCAAGGACCCCACAGTTAACCCTCAACAAATACATTCGCAGATTTACCACGCAGTAAAATAGCTGGCATTTTGCGAATAATAAAAGCATCTGCAACTTCCCATGGCCACCAGCGGTCCACGGACCAACATGTTGGAAGCCACCGATCTAGAGGCTCTCTTGGCCTACTCTTCCACGCTGGCCAGACGCCTTCGAAGAGGTGGCTGTACCCACACTTGACGCCACGACAGGCGGCCAGCTTGTCGACTAACTGTGGCATACCCATGTATATACTGCCGGGGGAAAAAGGAAAGTGCATGTAAGAAACTTGCACCTATACTTCAACTGCCATGCCCGGAGATTGAATTGTACCGGCGACCTCTGGATAGCAAGCTCATTGTGCTAACCACTACTCCATGGCAGCATCCATTGTATTATTTTATTACTCAATATAAAACTCCCTGATTGATATTAGTCGTATACAGTTTGGTACTTTAATAGCTGCATGTGTTCACTCCAGTTTAAACTACACGACTAGTGGAAGTTCGACAGTTCGTTGGCAGTGGGCAGTTGAAACAGTCTCTGTCATTGCACGGAGCCAGTCTGTGGACTGGAATAGCAGCTTTTGAAGCCATAGGCATACAGGGCAGCCAGCAAGCAATAGAATAGCCCATTCAATAAAAATCAAAGCCTGGCTATTGCGCAAGCTCTGCAAAAATGATGTTACTCTGGGAAGTTAGTGTAGGTCTCTTAAAATAAATAATGGGAGAGTCAACGCATTTCTTGACATTAAATTAAACGAAATAATAGTAAGTCATTATGGCTCCATGAATCATGTCTCCACACTTGTGCCACGCTTCCCTTTATTCATGGGTTTTTTTCACTGTTGTGTTTAATATGATGTGAAGAAGAACCCCCCCCACACATCTTGTGCGGACGTGACGTGATCCAGCTGGAGAGCTTTCTCCGATGTCACAAAGGGGTTTGCGTTCGAGCTGCCTTCACGAACTTTGGCCGCGAGCTACCAGAATTGTGCCTCTTCACTTCCGCCGAAGAGCGCCTCGCCCGGAGTAACTGGAATTATTTAAGTTCGTCGGACAATGCGTACACATGCCGATAGTCCTATACGCACGTGACGAATAGTCGAAATGTTTTGAGAATTGGGTTATTAATAGGTGCTCACGTTAAATGCTTCTAGTCACCGCTTACATTAATCCACTTGTAGGACGATGTTAGCGCAACTTCGTTTTAGGCACTGCGTTCTCAAGACACATTCCCTGTGCACTGTGTGTAAAAACCCGGTATACATATGTATATATATGTATACCGTATAAAGCTTGGAAGGATTGCACACAGTAGTAATGCTTGCACTTTCCAAATGCACACTCGCTCGCAGTCCCTTCACAACCACCTCATTCCTCTTCCGTCAGGTCGCACGCATTGTGACGTTTTGCACAATAAAATGTACAAAATTTTGCAAGAAAAAGAAGCGCCACCGATCAAATGCGAAGACAGAATTTTTTTTTTCTAATCAAACTGTATTGTTCTCTGTCCTTGAAAATGTCAAATGACTTTCAAAAGAATGGAAACACCGCACACTGTAAGTACTCTGGATCCAGGCACCAATCCGTGCAATCGCAGCAAACCACGTGCTGCTACTTACACCATATAAATTAAGGGCAAAGAAGCAGGGGTCACGAAGGAAGCGGCACATTTGTCAGACTGCCGCGATGCCTTCCACGTGCTATTTACACAATATTTACGCCGTCCAGAAGAGTTGTGAATACCTTTTTCATATATAGATTACTTAAATACAGTAGAACTAAACCATAGCTTACGGGCATATATCACGTTCAGACTGCTTTTTTCCTTTCCTCTTTAAACATGTACTATAAATACAAACGTCTATTTTCTAAGCATCGATTATAACAATAATAAATATTCAAAGTTATTGTATAACAATTTAGCTATTTACAACTCACGTTTCTCTCTTTTTTACATTAGCTGTACAGTTTTAATAACAAATCCGCTGATACGTTCACTATCAACATATTTGTCATTCGGCTTCCAACAGTAGACACAGACAATAACATATATTCTATATATATTTGCTTTCCATGATCCGACACTGTTTACGAGAAATGAGTACAGTCCACCTTGGAACAAGGCCACAGATGAGAAGTTATTGCCAATTGAATGGCTTTTCCTGTTGACATTATATAGAGACACGCAGCTACACATTTTGTGGTATCGTAGTTGCTTTTTAGGATTCTTTCAAGCACCGATATGCACGGTCGAATATCCTTTTGTGCTTTTCATAAGCGGTGCTGCCGCAGACAAGGAAAAACTTCCACTTTGTGATGAAACAGCTCTTAAGGTCTATATATTATCATATTTATATATGTGCAATTTTTTTATTGTATGTGGATATCGTACACGCATCCGTACGTAAACCTCGCGCTTCGTGCGAGCGTGCGTGCGTACGTGCACCACACGTGTACAGGTCGGCACGTACCACACCCTCTCTGCTCCGGGCCGGAGCTAACCGGTACTTTCGGCACCTATTGACACCAGTTTCCCGCTCCTGAACCGGCGATTATATACACACACACACCGTTCGTAAAAGCCCCACGGCTGGCGCGAAGGGCAAAGGCACTTGAACACAGAAGAAAGTTCTACCACCAGCGACGACGGCCGCTTGCAGAGTCACCGCGGCACTCGCTAGCGGCACCCGCAGCCCTCCACCACCATGTCCTGGTAATTCTTGAGCACCACCTTCTCGTACTCGTCCAGGTACAGCAGCGCGATCGGCGTCAGCTCCGTGGGGATGCAGCACGCGCGCGGCACCTCGGGATTCACCGAGTTGACGAGCGTCTGCACGATCGCGTGGTTCGTGGAGTTGAGGTGCTGCGGCAGCGGGAAGTGGCACTCGCCCTGGCAGAAAAAGGCGTTGTATCCCGGCGGCGCGACGATCCAGTCGTTCCAGCCCACGTCGCTGAAGTCCACGTACAGAGGGTAGCGGGCGCACTGCCCTCGACCCCTACGGCCTCCCTTGTTGGGCCGCGAGTTGCGCTTGGGGCGCGGCCTCAGCAGCGTCCCCTCGTCCCTCGTTTTCCCGTCGTGGCCGAACGTCACCAGCAGAGGCCTGAGCTGCGGCCAGCCCTCCCCTCCGTCGCCCCCTTCGCTGGCGCCGTCCCGGGCGGCCGCCGCCACCGCCTCGGCGTGCAGCGACCTGCCGATGCGCACGTGCCGCCTCTTCTCGGGCGTGCCTCCGTCAAGGTGCTGCACCTCCACCAGCAGGCCGTGGTTGGGCTCTTTCGTGGCGGCCCAGCGCACCGCGGCGGGGCTCACGTCAAAGCGCTCCCACTCGCTGCGGCCGGAGTGCACCACCCGCGTGTCCAGGAGGCGGGCGATGGGCGTCCCGTCGGCGGCCGCGGGCCGCAGCACCTCGTACACGTTGATGCGGTGGAGGCCGGCGCTCGCGGGGCTGCTCAGGCGCTCGCGGTAGACGTGCAGCTCCGCCGAGGTGATCACCTCGCCGTCGGGGATGCTGCTGACGTTGAACAGCAGCCGCCGTGCCGTGCTGTCGCCCGAGTCGGCCGGCACGTGCTCCGCGGACTCTGCCGGTGGGGGTCGCAGCACGAGCAGGGTGTCAATGCCGACGTCTCGCGGTGGCGTTCGCCCAACAGAGATTTAGTCACGCTGCGTTTATGAGCAAATATCTATGGGCCTTTCGGTTCATGGCAAGGTGCATTTAAAGAGCTCGGAGGCCACCGCTGGGCAGGAACAGGCAAGGGAAGGGAGGAATGGAATAAAATGGTGTTTGACTAGTAGCGGGAAGATACAGGCTGACAACAACAACAACAACATCAAGGGCCCAATTTGTTTGGAGGGCATTTCCCATTAACATTTAGCAGATAATTAACACATTCCTGTGATTTCTGAAGATATTTGCTATTTTTACGTGAAATATGATCAGAAACTGCCTTCCTGCCAATGTTTCAGTCAGGACCTATAAATATTGTTAAGTTCATACACGAGAAGTAAGCGAGACAAATGATTGTCAAATTTGAAGGAAATATATTTATATTCTTGGTTCTTTCGGTAAAGTAACGTGGAAGGGAAATTATAAAATAATAAAAATAAAACAATAAAATTCCCTTCTACATGACTTTACCGAAACAACCAAGAATATGAATCTCTGCAGTCACGAAAGCTTTAAATCGAAAAATATATCTGATTGTGCGATTATTCAAGCCTGGGAAGGTTACTGCTAAAATAGACTTCTGGCCTCTATGGGCTCATATCTGCTCATAAATATACTTTTACTAAAATGAGCACTACTTGAGAAACTAGGAGCATTAAACATCCCAAAAACAATTATTGAAAACATTTAAGGAAGGAAACTATCGTTTTAAAGTAGTTATATTTTTCCAGACTTGGTACAAAATGTATAAACTGTACAATGCTAAATCAAAGGCAAGATATAAAATAAGCCACGCAATATTATTATTGGGTGCAGTGTAATGTCATTGTAAAATAGTATGGACTATATTACACACAACTAATTAAAACATGAAAAAAATGTTTTTATTCTCATCAGGCCCCATGGTGTATAGTGCAGGCTCAAACTGTTATCCACTCTCTCTCTCTCTGGCCTCTCTATTTATGAGCTGCACAGAAATCTTGCCGATCATATCTTTTTTCCTTGACGGTTTTTTTTGTTTTTACAATGAATGCTTTCACAAATCTGCAGTATTCCATCTCATGCATAATTGGACGAAATTAGATGTGGAAAACAGCACTGCATATGTACACGTACGTGCACAGAGATAGACGGACGTGTATACATATTTGTGTAAATACATATGAATGCATCATAATGTATATATACAAACATACCTTATCACAGAAAAAAACTAGATCGTGGGTTATTTTTTTCGGTAAAGGCCCTTATTCAGAGGACAGAGAGCAGGTTTTCTAATACCAATGCTCTCACATGAATACTGTAGAGGTGCAAGGTTCTGTCCTGTCGTGTTAAAAAGACGCATCATGTCGCTTTTTGATCGTTCATCGTGGAGGTTCAAAAGTACCTACGGCTCAGGTGAGGAATTGTAAGAGGAAACTTTTTTTATTGGTTATGCGAAAATAAAGCGAGATTGTTTCTGTCAATGAGAGGATTGAAAGTAATAAGGCGTGCATTCCCACTTGTATACGCATCTAATTTAAAATGTGAAAATCCAACACAGGAATCTTATCGGTGACCCACGTTAATTGGAACTCACGATCTTCGTAATTGCGTACATTTTCCGAAGAAGCAGCTGGGAAATTTCCAGACCGACGGTCAACCATTTGAATGTTGCTCACTTATAAGACCGCCAATCACTTTGGCGAGCCCACTTCGATCCGTGCGAGCGCCCGCTCCGACCAAACGCCGAACAAACGCCGTGGCTCAGCTGCGGCTCACCGTCGTGATGGAAGCTGCGCACGGTGTTGGCCTGGCTCGCGGGCCGCGCCACCAAACGGTCCAGGGGCCGTCCCACGTCACGGGCCCCACTGTGGGCCCCGTGCAGGGCCCGGTACAGCTGCAGCATGTACGGTGGCACCACGGCGCCGGGTCCCGGGCGAGGCCGCCTCTGCAGCCCGAACATGCCGAGCAGCTGGCCCTCGACGTGCCGCGTGAGGCCGTGCGGCGGCGTGGCGCGCCCTCGGGCCGGCGCGTCGCCGTCATCGCTCGTGGCGCCCGGAGGCGGTGGCGGCCTCCTGCCGCTTTCGCTCTCGGCCGGGAAGCAAAGGGCTACGAGCAGAAGCATCAGCAGCGGCCTACCAGGCGGCATCGTGTGCTTTCTGCGGGGGGGGGGGGGGGCAGAAGAGAGGACATTCGTGCCACGGTTGTATGTTGTTTGTCGCAGTCGTTGAGGGCGGTTCTCAAAGGCCCAAAAATGTCAAGCGGCCCGCGACGGTAAGCACTGTTTGAAGGCGCAACAGATAAGGGGTGAAACATTTCTCGAATTTCGCAAGGTTATTGAAAACTCGATGCGTGGGCATTCCAAAGTGGAGCTGTGAGAGGAAAGAAGCAAAGTTTTGACCTGCGGTGTGGTTCGTCTCAATGGGTGTCTGCCTTTGTTGAACATTTTTTCTCCTCATTATTATTATTATTCGTTACCATTCCACAATATTTCCCTACCACCACCACTCGCCAAACACCATCCACCCGTCCACTACGACCACCCACAAACCAACAGAGTTCGACTCCCGATTTCTCTCAACGGGTGGGTTCTAGGAATGGGGGGGGGGGGGTCTGATTTTAATTACAGACTTCCATCCCTGTTTACCTGACCGATAAACCACAATGCCTTGGGATTAGAAACTGAGGGAAAACAGAAGGGCGGGAAAAATAGAAAAAAGCATTCTTAATTTAAATGACATTTGCCTCTCTGCCTGCAACCCCACCCCGTATTTGCATTACAACCATCAGCTACAGAAAACTCCAAATTGGCGCACGTTTCAATGGGGTTCTGCAGTGTAGTGGATCTTTACCCCCCCCACACACCACGAAACTAAGCACAAGATTAGCGGCCGGCCACAAACAAATGAATGTGCACAATACCCACGTATACTTGAGTCTTTTAATAAGCGCTACACATACCAGCTTGAGGCCTGAATAAGTCACTCTTAAAGACCACTTTTGCATGGCACAGGATGTAAAGGTGCCTTCTTCCTTCTATAAGGCTCCCCACTAGCCCACATTGTTATATAAAGCACATTCACAAGAGTGACCAGTGTGTGTGTGTATTTCTGATAATTATCCCGTGCTAAACAAAAGCCACTTCACACGAGTGTTCGTATAGTATGACAAGCTAAACAAGGAGCTCCCCCCACCCCCACCTCCATTCTATTATCCTCCGCTCTCTTTTAAGAGTCACCGCCGTGGTAATTTCCAACAATGGTCTCAGTCACTTTCCGAACGGAACTCGCTCGGCCGAGTTGGGCTCGGTGGAGGTGCCGTCCCAACGCACACGCACGAAGCAGCAGCAGAGGCAGCAGAAGCACAGCGGGAGGCGACATGGGGAGCATGGTATAGAGCAGAGAGATGAGAACTGAAGGGTTGTACTCACTGATAGTACGCATGCAAGTCGGCCAATATAGTCCATGTTTCTGCGGCAGCTTAGGTGAGGCTGTTTTTGCCGTAAGCACTCACAGCGGTTGCCATTGCAAACCTGCCCAGTGGGAACGTCTCCTCCGTTTATATAGCAGGGCGGGGGAGGTAGGGGATGAGAGCGCGGAGGGTAGGAGGAGTTGTCGAGGTTGGAGAGGAGGAAGGGGTGTGGGGGTAACGTTGGGGATGGGGACATGGGTTGTTTTGTGGGGGTTGTGGAGGATGGGGTGGGGGGCTGGCTCCGTTTGAATCGGGGAGTCCGGCCGCCCTCTATTCGGCGTCGCGTGCTAAGATGGTGGTGGGCCTCGAGTGGCGTCTTCCTCGAACAGGTCCCACGCGCAGCCCTGGAGTATTCGCACGCACGCACGCGCGCGCACGCACGCGCACGTACGCGCGTGCGTGCGTGCGCGCGTGCGGTTCGAGAGGAACACCCCGAGCCATTCAGCACCAGGGAAAAGGTGAAATATGACCACGGAGAACGAACTCCCAAAGATGTATCATCGCCGTCCTAATCGGCAGAGTGTTTACGAGAGAAATCTTAAACGATGATGACGGCGCTCTGTTGTGTTTCTGTCACTGCCCTCGTGCTGAAATGCACACACGTGACATTTTTACCCTTTTGCCAAAAAAACGCCGCGACCTTTGACACGATTATCTTGATGCATTCCATCACGTATTTCATTTAAAAAAAAGTGTGCTCCACATACGTGAATTTGCCTCCGAAGCAAGTCTTAAATGACCGCGTCACTCGTTCTGCCCACCTGAGCCCCAAGCTACGAAGCGCCTTCCTCCGCAGGCGGAGTTTCTTCCCCCCACCCCCACCGCGAAAAGATAGCAGCAAGCATCTTTTGGTTTCAGATAAATCTCAACGTCTTAATCAAACCTCGTTCAGCACAAACACGCACCGCGCAGGTACAGGACAAAACCAAACAAAGCGACACGTCAAACAAGTGACTTGGGTTCTCATTGTAAATCCATTTTAACACTCCATAAGGAGTGATAAACCCATGGGTTACGTGCAGGCTGGACACAAACAAGATTCATACTAAAACACGCAAAAGACCTACGGCCACAATCGCGCATTTTGCTGTCTAGAAGTCACCTTTTGCGTGTGTTATTAGTCTGGGTTTCTCTCTGCCTGCAGGCCTAGCGCAAGGTATGTGTCTGTGATCCCGTAACTATAAACCTCAGGGCAAAATTGTTTGCCCAAAGCAAATAATTAACGGTCAGCACACTGACCACTGCTATGTCTCTGCGACTCATTAAGCTGAGTGAGGACAATTACAAGGTGCCTGATCATTGCTGAGGTCTTGGAGCAAGCTGCGTCGAACACTGCAGAGGGAGGCCCAGCGCCACACGGCGACACTGACAGCAGGGGACGTGAATGTTCGTCGAGGCAAAGTGGTCACGCCATACGAACCGCCATATATGATGCGTCCAGTGGAACTCCTCTTATCCACAATGATGTGGGGGATGAACGTCGCCAACCCAATTGTCTGCGGTGTTACCCGGTGTGTTCACTCCAGTTATCTGCAGAAAAAGAAACTGAGGCTGATCGCCGATAATATCAAGCATAGGCCCACAGTTAACATGAGTTTACACAGACTCTAATGCTCCCACGGATACTAGGAGTCTCAGCTAATAGGGTCGCGAATAAGAGTTCTACTGTATTTGGGAGGTTACGATGCATTGACTCATGCAATCGAATCTCCTATGTAAGAGCCGGTGTTTTTTTTTTAATCTGTATACGTTGTGTGTAATGTGTTCATAAAAAAACCCATTCACCAGCTACAGACGCTACCATTGACTGGGATGTAAAAATACCTAGTCTGGAATCTATTTGTGACTGATACGCAACAATTCATTGAATCACTGGGGGGGGGGGGGGGGCGAGAAGAGATCGGGGAGGTGGGGGGGTGTGAATCGATCGTTACATCTCTTATGAACATGGTGGAGGAGGAGTGGAGACTGCCTTAGACTAGAACAGGAACAATATGGATTAGCCGAACACCTACACCCAATACAGTGAGGGAAAAAAAGTATTTGTTCCCCTGCTGATTTTATATGTTTGCCCACTGACTAAGAAATGATCAGTCTGTAATTTTAATGGTAGGTTTATTTGAACAGTGAGAGACAGAATAACAACAAAAAATCCAGAAAAACGCATGTCAAAAGTTTTATAAATTGATTTGCATTTTAATGAAGGAAATAAGTATTTGACCTCCTCTCAATCAGAAAGATTTCTGGCTCCCAGGTGTCTTTATTACAGGTAACGAGCTGAGATTAGGAGCACACTCTTAAAGGGAGTGCTCCTAATCTCAGCTTGTTGCCTGTATAAAACACCTGTCCACAGAAGCAATAAATCAATCAGATTCCAAACTCTCCACCATGGCCAAGACCAAAGAGCTCTCCGAGGATGTCAGGGACAAGATTATCGACCTACACAAGGCTGAAATGGGCTACAAGACCATTGCCAAGCAGCTTGGTGAGAAGGTGACAACAGTTTGTGCGATTATTCGCAAATGGAAGAAACACAAAAGAACTGTCAATCTCCCTCGGCCTGGGGCTCCATGCAAGATCTCACCTCGTGGAGTTGCAATGATCATGAGAACGGTGAGGAATCAGCCCAGAAACTACACAGGAGGATCTTGTCAATGATCTCAAGGCAGCTGGGACCATAGTCACCAAGAAAACAATTGGTAACACACTACGCCATGAAGGACTGAAATCCGCAGTGCCCGCAAGGTCCCCCTGCTCAAGAAAGCACATATACATGCCCGTCTGAAGTTTGCCAATGAACACCTGAATGATTCAGAGGACAACTGGGTGAAAGTGTTGTGGTCAGATGATACCAAAATGGAACTCTTTGGCATCAACTCAACTCACCGTGTTTGGAGGAGGAGGAATGCTGCCTATGACCGTCAAATATGGAGGTGTAAACATTATGCTTTGGGGGTGTTTTTCTGCTAAGGGGACAGGACAACTTCACCACATCAAAAGGACGATGGACGGGGCCATGTACCGTCAAATCTTGGGTGAGACCCTCCTTCCCTCAGCCAGGGCATTGAAAATGGGTCGTGGATGGGTATTCCAGCATGACAATGACCCAAAACACACGGCCAAGGCAACAAAGGAGTCGCTCAAGAAGAAGCACATTAAGGTCCTGGAGTGGCCTAGCCAGTCTCCAGACCTTAATCCTATAGAAAATCTGTGGAGGGAGCTGAAGGTTCGATTTGCCAAACGTCAGCCTCGAAACCTTAATGACTTGGAGAAGATCTGCAAAGAGGAGTGGGACAAAATTCCTCCTGAGATGTGTGCAAACCTGGTGGCCAACTACAAGAAACGTCGGACCTCTGTGATTGCCAACAAGGGTTTTGCCACCAAGTACTAAGTCATGTTTTGCAGAGGGGTCAAATACTTATTTCCCTCATTAAAATGCAAATCAATTTATGACATTTTTTACATGCGTTTTTCTGGATTTTGTTGTTGTTATTCTGTCTCTCACTGTTCAAATAAACCTACCATTACAATTATAGACTGATCATTTCTTTGTCAGTGGGCAAACGTACAAAATCAGCAGGGGATCAAATACTTTTTCCCCCCACTGTATACCTGGGCGGTGAGTACCACCTGCGAAATGGGGAAGTGAATTATTCGTTGATCACGAGCTTCAACAACAGCTATTGGGCCCGAACACTGATCGCCCTCCAAGCGCTTGGAAAAGGCAAAGACAGCCCCGACTTTTATAATCCTCATCATGGAAAACTCCACGGCGAAGAGTCATCGAAGCAAAACTCGTGGCTGCGTTCAATTACGGATTGGATACAGTCCTCTCGTGAAGCGGCGAGGCGCGAGGGAGGCGTGCTAAGGAAGCGAAGACGCTTGCGTGCTTGTTTGCCATTCCCCTGCTCGCGTTGTGCAAGCTGCGGCAAGGGTGGTCTACACGGAGGTGATGCATTCCCCCCACGGCGAGTCCAAAGTTCACCGATTCAGAACCCCCCGGCTCTCGGAATTTAAACGATACGGACGTTCTCAAACGCCCACAAATTCAAAATACTTTGCTCGCCGGCTGCCGGGGAACAAATAATAATACGCCGAAAATTAAACACGGCAGCGCGCAGCCCAGATGGCTTTTGGCCGCTGATCTGACTGCACTGGCTATCGATGTTGCTATCGATGATCTCTGTGTTAATTATCATAATGAATCGTAATGTATATACACAATGTATAGCCTTTTGTCAATCGACTGCTAGATAAAGGCCTAAACCATTCACATTGTTTGACCATACTTCATCATAATGGTCATTGCAAAATAACGAAACGGGGGTGGAGGGGGGGAGCGAGAAAAATTGGTTCCGATATCACTTGCCGCTGGTGTAAGCCGTGGTCAGGAATCGAACTCGCGTCACCGTATTGACAGCTGCAATGCGTGAACCACACCACAATTCCACTGCAGCCCCTATTTGCCATGAGCAAGTGGAATGATACAAAATGTAACACAGCATTGTCACCGGTGCAGAGATAACACGTGCTGTGGGCGTAGAGTTGTACTTAAAAAACAAACGCACAACTGCAAAGGAAGCTTGTGTGGCTCGTGAATACAGGTGGTGTGTGTGTGTGTGCAGAGGATACAATGCTTTATTTGAAGGATAGGGTGAAAGCTTGGGAGGTTTTGAGTAGAACGTTGTAGGAAAGTATTGTAACTGTAATTGGTAAAAAAAAAATAGTTTGGTACGGATGAGACGGGAGTAGAAGATGCGGCAGGGCAGGTCACTGAGGCAGCAGTTTGAGCGACACTCAGGTTGGCGATCAGGGGGAAGACCGAGAGCCACATGGCCAGGGATAGGTGGAGGAGGAGTGCACTGTGAGAGTGAATCTAGGAGGTCAGGGGTGGACTTTGCAACAATTATAAGATGAAGCAAAATTAGATTGGTAGGCAGCAATAGCGAGGTGTGAAAGAATACTTTGTGTTTCATATAACGAGATATGGCGGGAGCTTGGAGATGTCGTCATCCAGAAATGGATTGATCGTGGTGATTCATGATGATGATGATATTATGATTGCCAACCTTGGAAGTTATTTTGCTAACTACTTGGGAGGTTGCCAAGGATTTGACAGCTCAAACGCTTCGGCTACTGCTGTCAAGCGATGAAGTATTATCGAAGCATGCCATCTGCTGTTTAGTGAACCTTAAAGGCACCTTTGATGTCATTAACAGGTTATTGTGTACTCAAGTCATGGCATGATGTTCAAACTCAAAAACAGTAATAGCTATCATGTGGACGATGTGAGCTTTGAAAATATATTTTCAAAACAAACAGAACTACAATTACTTGCCACCCAAGGGACCATAATCTCTAAGGATCATCTAGGGATTGAGAAATGCCATCTGTAACACCGCACAGTTCGCGATCGTCAGACATAGACCACTCCAGACGCTGCGTAATTGCATAAACCAGAGTGACATGTATCATAATGATCGCACATCGTTTTGTAAAACAAGATACCGCACTGACAGACGAGAGTGGGCCACAGGATCCCTCCGCCAGTCAAGGGGAACAGGGAGGAATTTGTGAAACGGCGGACGCGATGAGAACAGCCGGGGACATCTGATCGACTTGCGATCGTGCTGCACAAGACCGGCGGCGAGCAGGTGGAACGGGCGACACGCGATGAGGCGTGGGGCTGTGAGCGTGGGACCGCACGCATGGGTTTGTATGCATGGTCCCGCATCCAAGGGACGGCCTGCATGGTCCCGCACGCACGGTATCGCACGCCCGAGACCGCACGCATGGGTCAGCACGCATGGATCAGCACGCATGGGACTGCACGCATGGCGCCCTATGCATGGTCCCGCATCCAAGGGGCCCCATGCATGGGCCTGCACGCATGGTGCCGCGCGCACGGGTCTGCACGCATGGGGCTAGCATTGTTGGCTACGTACGGTGCGGAAGAAGTTGAACATGCATACACAGAAGAATGGGGCTGCATATCCCGCACGCTCGGGTCCGAACACAGCTTCCTGTGCGGTACCAGATTCGACGGGGCTGGGTTCGGCGACAGGCGCGGAGGAGCGCGCGCCCCACGCCACCTGCTGTGCATTCAATTAAAGGGGCATCGAATATCACGCTCGGAGTTGCGGGCGATTTTTTCATCCGGTTTCAACTCGATCGGTGAAATTCAAGAATATGTCACAGTATAACGTTGTATAACGTTGTTCATCTGACCGTCGCTTGTTGCCCCGATCAATAAACCGCCCACACCCATTGTAGTGTTTCTGCTTGATGGTGTTCCTGTTATTCTCTATAGATATTTACGTAGCAGAACTTCTCACGGAACTGCTCAGTCGGATATGCGACATGATTCCTATATTGGTGTGGAATGAAGTATGATTTTGGTGATTAAAAACACATTCCTTTTAAGTAGTTATCATTATTATTGGTCATCTATGGTCACGATCGATCCACTGCTTAATTAAAACCTCTGAGTTAAATTAACAATAATAATTAGACAGTGGCCCTTTGCCCGGGATGGAGTGGTGACACAGTGGTTAGCGCGCTACGCTATGCACTCAGCTACCTGAGTTTGATAGCAGACCGTGGCTGATACCAGTGGAGAGTGAGATAGATAGAGACGAGTTCTGGACTCCCCTGCACCAACCCCTGGTGACCGGCGATGTGAAGTATGGTCGATCAACCCCAATGAACTACACGTGCATCATATTCAAGGTGGATCAACCACCAGAAGTGTATATGATATACAGATATAACATCTGTATATTGTTATTATCAATGATTTTATCCTGTATACAAGAAAGCTTCACTGTGTTTATGTATACATGCTCGTGAAGGTACTGCATTGTCATGTATTTTTTTACCTATTGAACATATTTCATGTCGGGAAACAAAGTACCTTTGGGTAACCCGTGTGAGGAGGTAATATTCGTGTTGAACAATTTGAGTTGGTCACTCCAATTAACGCATTCCAGAATTGTTTCCAATGACTACGCAATCAACAGCATGTGCAGAAGTGCACTGATTTCAGGTAAAAAACGTAAAACAAAATCCTGTTCTAAAAAGGAAAAAAAAAGGATTTGACATTTCACCTGATTGCCTTTTTGTTGAGCGAGGTAAGTAAATGAATGTGTAAAGAACAAATAACGAGTAAATGGATGAAAGGTGGCCACGTTGCCCTCCGGTCAGAGCTGTGAGCTGGCACCGTCAGAGATCCCCCGGGGTGAGCAGGGATCGTCGCTCAGCTGCCCGCCAAGTCAAGTGGAGCGACTCGATGGTTTCAACCCCGCTCGCCGATGACTGCACGAAACACAACCCGTAACGTGAAATGTAACGCAATCGTCAATAAGCACGGCCTTGTGAAAGGGATAGAACCCCATAAAATATAATCGGTGACGTTTAGGACAATGGCCCCTTTTGCCACGGCCCATAGGGAGGCCAAAGAGGTGTTGACGAACATGTTGAGATGCATATTCTTGGTTCTTTCGGTAAAGTCACGTAGAAGGGAAACAATAAAATGATACAAATATTTGTTTTTATTATAATAAAAATGTTATTTTATATTTTTATTTTATTGTATCCCTTCTACGTGACTTTACCGAAAGAACCAAGAATATGAATCCCTGTAGTCACGAAAGCTTTAAATCAAAATGTTGAGATGCATTTTGTTATTTTTTTACTTGTTATTTTGTTATTTGTTATTTTGTTATTTGTTATTTTGTTATTTGTGCACCACTGGTAACGCAACAGCAGCGGCATCATCATCATCACATTTATTTGTTTAAAGTTTAAAGTTAAATTTAGTTTCCACGTCATTTGGCCCATTCCAGCTCTGATAATTTTAAATGCTGAGTTTGACATGCGATAATCACTATTTTTAAGGAATATAAAAAGTGCAATTGTGAAAGAGTGGAAACAAATGACGAAGTGAGCAGTGATCGTCATGGTGTTGATGATGCGTTGTTGGGGGAAAAGAGATTACTTCAATGCCATCCTCGCTTGGACACAACATCCGTTGGCGACAAACCATTACAACGTAGCAATCAACACTCGGGCACACACAGTGATGTGTTGATGAATCAGTGACTAAAACCGGTAAGTAGATATAAAAGTAAATAACTCGCGCCGCTCCTGATGGATTGCCAAAGGAAGGCGGCGGGACGTCCCAAGCGCCACGGTTAAGGCTCGAGCCAAGATGTCAAAAATAAAAACCGTAACATCTGGTGCACTTGCCCTAGATATCCAATTAACACGGCAGTCTGATTGGAATTCTGTCGGCAGTAATTTCCTCCAAAGAGCAAATCGTTTAAACTGCGAAACAGCATGATGCAATTTGGCTTGCCCCGAGGATGGAACGCCGCCACCATGCGCGCAAGCCAATGCGATGTTGCGTCCATTGCTGCATCACGAGCCACGAGTCCGGCACAACCTGTGACTCGTTGTATTGTACATCAGGTGAGTTCACAAGATGCCACCAACTAAAGAAGAGCAGGCAGAGAGTATTATGATGATTATTATTATTACGACTACGTAGGTTTCCACAGTGGTGCTGCATTCGCGCTCCGATGTGTTTTCACGTCGTACCTACCGCGTGCTGCTTGACGTTTCATTCCACGTCCTGTGAGCTTTCTCAGTTCCTGAATGTGGAGTGAAACGTTGGCAAACGACACGTGGTCGGTAGGACATGGAAATCACATCGGAGGGAGATTCTTCTTCATGGCAAAAGAAGTGCCCAGGGAAGAAGCAAAGATATTTAACAGAAATCGCCGTGACCGTGACCCTTTAGTCGCGGTGCTTAAGCCTGCAGGGTGAACAAGTAGCATTGTCGACAGAACAAGAAGAGTAGAACCAATGCTTGCAACAAATGATGAAACAGCAACTGCAAGTTGGCTAATGTACTCACTAAAGCTGGGATGTTGCTGCTGCTGCTGCTGCTGTAATGATGATTATGAAACTGGACCCGCGGATCTAGAGGTCGCCACCTCCATCTCACGGCGTGGCAGTGTAAACTATAGCGCACGTTTCTTAACCCCCCCCCCACTCCGCTTCTGTCCGCTCAGCAGAATAAATGGGTAACATCACAGGAAGTCGGTGAGCAGCTCGCGTCTGCTGGATTAAAGCGTTGGTACGCCCACTTCTTGCGAGACGACTGGCCCGTGTGGAAGAGTAGGCCAAGCACCCACTAGAGGGGCTTTCTAGAGCTTCCTCTGGTGCCGGCCCTTCTGCCAGCAGTGGCGTGAGTAAGCAATTGCAGTGCTGCACCTTTACCTTTTACTATTACTCACCAAGTCCAGCAGAAGGACGTCACCTGAGCGTGGATTATCCAACGCAGCAATGTTCGAATATTGCATAAATTTAAATGACGCCCATACAACATTAAAGATGGTGCCACAAACTGAGTGAGGATGACGCTGACTGACAAGCTTCGTTTTCCATAATCGATGTTTTTGCATTAGATCGCGTAATTCAAAAAGTTTCGTTTTCTGAATAGGGATTGGCAATGTATTAAGAACCAGGACCCAGAGTTTGTGAAGCAAAAGTTTTTTCTAGTCCCGCGAACATGTTGGGCATTTTTTGTGAAAGAAGTTTCAGAAGTGAAAGGTCCCACGGTTCCAGACTTATGACTCACCCTGGGTTTACTTTTATTTTTTTAGGAAAACCACTTTTTAGGGGTACAGCTGGACAATGTAAAAGAATTATACGTTGTTTGAACGGAACGACATGTGAACGCTAATATTCTAGTTATTCCATCTAACCGCTTTCATGTTGAGCAAATTGTGGGTTGTGTGCGTGTTGTTTATGCTAAGCGACACGAGAGGTTAATGCTTAAAGATTGAAAACAGCAGATAGAGGAGTGCTTGAGATTGTTTTGAACAAAAATGCACTTTTAAAGCTTCCGGTCCACTGTTTTGTTTTTAAAATAACAAAACCATTATTTACATATTCCTTAATTGTAGAATTTAACCTGGAAACAAAAATTGTTTGCAATTCTGGATGTTTTGTTGTGGTGGCAGAGCCATGGAGGACACAGATATTATACAGTCATCCTATTTTTGTAAGTTTGTACAATTACTCTGACATTTTTGTGTTAAAATTGTATGTATGGCACGGGCGATGTCTCAGACATTATGATACATTTTGTCTCTTATTTTCAGCCATTTATCAATCCACTGCTGTATGAAGGAAGGCCTTCCCATGCCATGTCAGTTTTGAGGATTGTTTGACCACACTTCACCACGCTGATTAGGAACAGTTGAGAAAGCATTCGCTCCTGATGTTAGCCGTGGCCGGGAATCAAAGTTAATAACGCTGGGTTCATGGCGCAGTGATTATAACCACTTTTGCCACTGCTCCACCCTTACGTAGTGTATCCACCAAGTAACGCAATGGTCACCAGACATTAAACACCAATGCGCAGCGAGCATGGGGATTGCCCTTATACTTCTGCGAGTAGCATGGAATTCATCATTTGTGAATATCTGTAGTTTTGGTCACTGCACTTTCTCAATTTTAACACTTGGAGGGAATAACGAGCGTAAGGTCCTCTCGTTGCTGACACAGTTTTCACCGGGACACAGTCCTGTCGAATAGTTGTGCTTCAATATGAGCCCTTATTTACGAGTGCTTCGTGAAATGTACTTACGCGTGTCTTTTTCCAAATGTTATTCCCGGCGCCCCACCATTGTCATGTTATGAAACAAATTATAAAATCATTCATCTCTCAGAGCAGTGGGACCCCCATGTGTCCGAGAATGGCTACACAGGAGATTTTAACGGAACTTCTTCAGAAAAACCCTTCAATTCGCCTTCATTTTAGCCTAGACTGGCAGAACAATTTTCCACATTCTGCTATGAGATTAACGTTTGTCAATGTCATAGTAGAGTGAGACCAATTATTTGAATTTTCAGATTTGGTAATATACCAAAGTAATATGATTGTTGCGTGTGCTCATTGCTGACCAGAGTGAAACCATGAACTCTCTGCACTTGTGATCACTGTTTAATCATGGGTGGCTGCCCAGATTGAAACCCAATTATCTTAGTGGTGTTGGCTCAGCATTCTCACCTCTGATCCACTTGACCACCTCTAATCTATCAATTTATTAAATGTATATCCATATATATTTAAATGTATTGATCTATCCCCATCCAAGCCATTGCTACTTACTTACTAATCTGGGCAATATAACCCGATACAGCTTGAAGCATTTGGGTAACTCCACAATTTCCCAACGTACATTTCAGACAGTCTAAAGATGCGGGTAAATCATGAGGTTAATCATGGAGAGGCTTTTTAACTTGGGCATGGTGTGTCGACCAGTTCGGCCTGTAGTTCAGATAGACACAATATATGTCATGGGACCTTTTTTGCGAGTATCAAAGTATGAAAATAAGAATAGTTTATACCCTTTCTGGCAATAAAGCAGGAGGTGTTAAGATGTTCAAAGACAATCCTAATCAGTTTCAAAGACAATGCACATAACCAGAGCATGTTTGTTTGTATGTTCAACCCAAGTACGTGTGGTGGACATGCACCACAAGTACGTGTGGTGGACATGCACCACAAGTACGTGTGGTGAGCATGCACACTTGATTCCATTTGGTGTTTGAACATCTTAACACCACGTGTTGTATTGCCAGCAAGGGTAAAACCTATTCTTATTTTTCAACACTTAGCCACAATGTGGTCCACATTTCTTGATTAACAGAAAGGCATGCTCATACGCAGGGAAACTGACCTTTTCATCACCACCGGGATGTCTGACGGTGTGTTCAGCTTCGCATGCGCGTCGAACCGCTGACTCATTTCGTAAAGGAGCCACACACATTCTACAACTATAATTCACCTCCAATGAAACCATTACGTTCAAAATTACACCCCTGCGTGTATTATTAGGATGATTTTTCAAATGTTGACCGTCGTGAGGCGGGATAATTTGTGGCACTGCCCATGTGTAAACCTTTCATAGCACGATAATAGACTGTGGGATATTTATTAGAGTCCATACTTTTGTGACCATGGGGGTAAAGAGATAAACTTTAATCTATAGCCACTAGAGGTAAAAGACAATTCTGAAGGACCCATACTTAGTTCGTTTGATTACTGTAATAAACAACAAGACAAAGCAGAGGAAATGAATTTATAAACATACTTTTCGTGAATTATGTTACCGGTAACATTTATTCATTGTATTTATACTGAGTTATTGCTTATTGTTAATTGTTTAATGGCCATTGTTTACGAATGGTCATATCACGTTTATGACGCTGGATGTTTGAAACGTTTATTACAGTACTTTGTGTACTGTATTCGTCTGTGAGCCAGTTTTCCCTCGAGAAATAAACGTCTGGTCTCAAATGGCCCTCTCTCTCTCACCTGGTTAACATTAAAGATACGTTACACATTTTGAGCACTGCTTTTGCTAAAGAATATATGAACAAACGTAACAAAGACGAATCCCCCCCCTCCCCCCACCAATGTTGCCTACACAGGCTGCGTGGACAAGTGCTGTTAGTGAGCACCTATGAAAGCCGGAACAACACAGAGGGGTGCTGTGGACAGAACCACGCTTGGCCCACCTTGTCTCTCCCGAGTGCTCGAGGTATTTATTACAAAACCTCACCTGGTACTCATTTAAGGCCGAGTCGATCTAGGGGAGGCTCACTACCAAACAAAGCACAGCATTGCAATGAATGTAACCCACGGCGGGGAATCATACTCGGGCAGTTGGGTTCGGAGCGCAACTCGCTTACACCACACTAATCCACTGCTCACCACAATCATAAAACACACACACACACATAAATCCTAGACCGACCCGCGCTCCAGATCGTTTAGGAGCGAACACCGAATGCTTATCTAAAGAGCGGGCGCATTGGCGCAAAGCGTCAAAGTCGGCGAGACTTCAATCAGGTTTCCAGTCCGTAGGAGTAGGACGAGGGGGCAGCCTTTTGTTGAGCAGCAGTGTAACCTCGGTTTATTTAGCGGGCACAATAAAAATGTCCAACGGCTTCGAGGGAGAGGCACGCATAAAAAAAAGAGCCCTCAGATTTTTTGCAGGCATTTCCCCACTCGTTTTGGGGCCAGCCCCCCCCAAGTGTCGAGAACAGCCGCCTCTGCCTCTGCCTCTGCTGCTGCTGCCGTACGAGGATGTGAGTCACGCCGAAGGAATTCCAAAAATTAAGCCACAATGTACGAACACCCCCAAAACGTGATGAGAACAAACAGCACGGGCAGGATTAGCTCGCGCAGGTGTTTGTGCCTGCTGGCAAGATGGAATGCTCATGCACTAACAAATGCGGTTCTCCGTTGTACCAACAGAATAACAAACGACGGCGTTTCCAGGAGAACATGTGCGCGTGTCGCGCCTCTACAAAAAAGCATCCCATCAACTTTATGGGAATAGTTACAGTTTACATCATGGCAAGGACTGGGGTGTTTGTCTCGGTGATGTGCAGAGTACACCATCTGTCCGGAGGGAAGTTAGGGCCACAGTTGTTTCAGCTATCTCTCTGATGTTGTTTTCGGGACTGGATGTGAATTGAAACGGAGTTCCCGGAGAAGCTTCCCAGCACGTGGAGTGAAACGTCGGACAACATTGCGAACAACACACAGACTCGGAGAGCTTATACAGCGCGACATCGAATGCTGAAGTAGCGGTTGCTTCAACTCTTGATGGATATTAACGTACAATGAAAATATAAATGCGTGAATGTTCACAGCATGTAGTTGCCTTGATTTATGCAAAGCACAAGTATAAGTTTGAATTACTAACTGAAGCAGATTTTCACATTTTCACGGTAAGGTCAGACTCATCCAGATGTTTTTTTCTCATAAATTACAGGGAAAGATGGAGTACGTCATTTTATATTCAAATTGCTCTTTGCCAGATCTCTTCTTCACGCAGATACCCGTACGTGAGTTTTATCTCCGCAGTTGATCTGCACGTTTACCCTAATACATTGAGCATGCGTGTGGATGTTTGGGTGACAAAACTGAAGAGGCAAAACAAGACTCGAAGTGATGGGAAAAGTCGGGGGAAACGGCGCGGGGATTGGGGGGGGGGGGACTTGTAGAGTGGCAGAGCATAACCCAGAATTCAAAGTTTTGATGTTTTCATTTCCGAACGAGAATTGCGCTGGTGGCTCAACTCTGCCGGCCCCTGAGCAAGTTGGTGTTATAGTTGACATTCCCGTTGTGGCGTCGGATAAATGTTAAAATATTTTTTCATGAATCGCAGGGAAAGCTACAGATCATGGCAAAAGTGTACATCGGCGCAAATAAATCGACCTACGTTCTGGAGCTCTCATGTTTCAGTATATCGGCCTGTCAGCCTCTTCGCCTGATGTTCACAGCAGCGACGTTTATTTAAACATCCAATCTCTGAACCCGTTTCGACCGTCTGTGGTTTCATAAGCAGTCGGGAGTCTTAATCACATGTGTGCATGTCTCTGTGAAGGCCGTTTTGTCAATCGCTGCTGAGTGAGGATCTTCCGACGCCTTGCATGCTTGTTGAGGGTCATTCGACCATACTTCACCGCACTTGTCATCGAAGGTTGGAGGGAGAGTACAGGGTGGTCCAATTCATTGACACCTATACAATTTTCCCCTTGGCATATTTATTTCTGTTTTAAATAAACCTTAATTTTAAAACATATAAAAATGTCACAGACTTAAATGGGGGTCACACGACATCTGGACCACGGTCTACAGAACTGTATATTTTGCTGCCCAAAGGCCCTACTTCACCTATTTTAAGCATGGTTGTCACCCACCCGATCACTATCCCGGCACCTCCAATTGGCGCGGTAGGATTCGTAGGGTGCGACATCGGTCCAACTAAACTAATGCACACACAGGCTGAGCCCGGCTGAGCTCGGCTGGTTTATTTGTCTTGGTTGCTTCGCGTGCTCCACAGCAGCGCTCAACGGCCTCTCACAAGGGGTCACTGTGATAGCCAAATTGAGTTCGCGCCCTCCCCCCCCCCCGCTGTTCCCTAACAAGGGGGATTCCTGTAAACAAGCTGCAAGTACTTAAGAGCGTAGTTACTCGTGTAAATAAATATATTCGTAATGAGGCAAGTTGACAATTAAAATTATTATTCCCCCCCCCACCCACCCTCTCTTTCACGCATGGATCTCAGGAAGTTTCCAGTTGGCAGTGATTCTCGGCATCGTCCACAGAGTGAGTCGCGCGCAGTTGCGCAATCATTGGCGTCGTCGTGTTATTTAATTATTTAGTCGCACGCACGCGTTCCGTGTTCTGGTCGTGCAGTCCTGTCGGCTCGCCTCTGACTTTTTTTTCTTTCTGTCATTCAGTCATCTCCGAAGCTAAGAATACGTCGGCGCTGTCAGCGGACGGCGACTGTTATTGCAAGAG
Organism: Petromyzon marinus; assembly: GCF_048934315.1. NCBI lineage: Eukaryota > Metazoa > Chordata > Hyperoartia > Petromyzontiformes > Petromyzontidae > Petromyzon > Petromyzon marinus. The sequence goes on along the minus strand of NC_133683.1, from coordinate 22,265,834 downwards.
CCGCAAATCCGCTTAGAAGTCTAACAGACAAAAAATCCCATTCGAGAGCCGTCCCCCTGGCTACGTGTGGTCTCAAGTTGCAGTGCAGTCAATTCACAACCCGACAATAAAGAGGTGAATTGTGAGTCTTCACACCTTCGCTGACTCCCTTACGCGTTGAGAGTCGGAGACTCTGTGAGACTTGAGATCTGTGGCCATGGGGGTTGAAGGTACCTTGAAGGGAGCATGCGGTGATCCAGACGAGGGAGGCGTGTAACGGTGCATCGATTATCATTGATATTTGCGCTCATGATACACGCTACGTCCATGACCTCTGCGTTTTCATGACATTTTCTCCTTTATGTTTTTCTCAAATGCACATGATATGCCAATGATGCATTTAGGATTTGTGGAAGTGGAGCGAACAAAGCTGTAGGAAGGAAACTACGAAAAAGGAGAGGCAATATAAACGAGACAGTGTAAATGAGAACATGAATCGAATATTGACCCCCCCCCCCCCCAATAATGCAACATTTTCAAACCCATACTCGCGTGAACACAGCCTCCATGACGATTTGATGGTGTTGGGTCTTACACGAATGGAGCCACTCCCTGCGCTGCTTTCAACTGTTTACAATTTCTATAGGCAAGGACATTATTATTGTATATTTTACTTATAAACACAGCGCACCTGAGTTCGATTCCCAGCTACGGTTCACGTCAGTGGACACTGATATGGGAGCTGGTCCTGGACCTTTCCCCCACCAACCAGCGCTGACCAGCGTGGTGAAGTATGTGCAAATGGCCACCACAACTGACAGCATAGAGAGGCCTTCATACAGCAGTAGTTTGACAAGAGGGTTGATTCTCACTGTACGTAGCCGACCGAGCTAATCGGAGGTGCGGGGGAAGGACAACAAACGAAACACAAAAAGAGATTTATCCTTGCCTTTGGAAAGTGTATTTGTATTATTATTGTGACATTTGTTTACCAAAGAAAGCCTCTGAGTACCACGACATTTCCAGGAGGGTCCTGCCAAGCTTTTGCCTAGGGGTGCAATGTTGCTGTGTGTCATCTTAATTAAGTAATGTGCAGGTTATTCTTCGCCATTGGAATGTTCGGCCAATACCAGTTACATTGTCCTTTTTTATCCATGGTAGAAACCCAGACAATACACAGGAATCGCATACAGAACAGGGAGAGAACACACAACAATAGTGCTTGCGTGAGGGGTTGAACCCAGACATTTCTTGCTGTGAGACACGAATGTTGCCACTGCACCACCCGCGCTAATCGCACCTCCGATTAGCCCGGTGGGTTATGTACGGTGCGAAAGACGTTCAACATTCATGCATTTCTATCACCGGCTGAAAAATTAATGCCATGCTGCACAACTACACTACAGTTTGGTGTTTTTCATTTGGTGTTGTTTTGCCTTTTTCCCCCAAATTGTATTCCAATTGTGCGCTCAGCGTCATGTCACGAGATGAAGGCATTTAAATTTGGTACTCTGCAGATAAAAGTGCATCGTGCATCATATCCATTAGAATGTCAATCAAATCAATGTATTTTAGTCTCACAACTAGAAAAAAAGCAAAATTTAGTATGATGGGGGTTTATTGTGTGTGTGAAGCCATTCATTGGTGATCAGGCTAAGGCAATCAACTCACTGTACAGGTACTTGGAAACCCAGCGTAATTGTCTGCGGCTGCCCGGATTCAAAAGCAGAATCTGTGGTGTGCGACTCAGTGGTTTGACCCCTGAGCTAACCGGCCAGAGCCACCACGTTCGATTAACGCATCTGCGGTTAGTTTGTGTGCCCTGTATTAACAGTGCGGATCAACTCATTAAGAGATAAAACAGAATACCAGCATGTGTCCAGAGTAAGAAAGCCTTAAAGAGGATTGACAAAAAATCAACACAGAGCAGTTCTGACACTTGCAATAACTCTTCATGGATGGGCAAATGTTGGGGAGCTAAGACATGTACAAGAATGCAACTCAGGCTCATTTTCACCCATTTTAAAACACTTTAATGCCACATGTGGCCTCAGATTATGGTTGGCACTCCTAAGTATTTGATACAATTGCTAAATGTGCATGTTATATAAGATTATAGGATAATGCACAACATTTGGGTTATATTTTCTTAATCATGGTAAAAAAAAACATTAAAGAAAACATGAAGAAATAATTTTAAAACGATTTACACGTGTAATATTTTTAGTATGTGCTACACATTTAATGGCATACATTAAACACACAATAGGAGGAATGTTTCCAAGACAGCGAATCAGATTTCAAATGTAGATTGGCTGATGCAACCTTCTTTCGGCTTTCACAGATGCAATATGGGATGAAAGTCATTGCAAAGGTACATAAAAGAGCAGCCCTGTGATTATTTGCGCACACCACTGCTAAGCAGAAGGGCCTCCACGAGAGGAAGCGCAAGTGGAGGTCCTCCAGAGTGTATTTGGTCTACTCTTCCACGCTACTTAGACACCTTAGAAGAGGTGGGAGTAGCCAAGCTTTACCCCATGATACGTTACCTGTACGTATGTATGGTGGACTTCTTTGGCACCGTACACTGCCAATTGTGCTGATCAGAGGTGCGGGCGAAGGACAACAAACTAAACACACAAACGCAGTTCGAAAGAAATTCGTTTTCAACTTTAATGTATACACCAGAGTTGACAGAGGAAAGGGACCTTTAAGAAACTCGCTCCATTGTTTCAACTCCCTCGCTGGAAGAACGAACCGAAGCGGTGACCTCTGGTTTGCCAGCCCGCTGCGCTGACCATCACACCACGTCAGCGTTCCTGCTGCAAGTAAATCTACAGAGTAAATCTACAAGTAAATCTACAAGTAAATCTACAGAAATGATAGGAGCTAGCTTTGAGGCCTCAAACAATATACGGCATAGTTTGAGGAATTATTTCAGAATAAATATCACATGTATTACAGAGGTGCCTTATAGTTATCGCTGTAATAGGAGGGATGACAATTCACAGGCACACACGAGAGAGAGAGAGAGAGACAGAAGAGGGGGGGGAGAGAAGAGAGGGGTAGGAGAAGAAAAAGAACACATTTTGGCAATTTATCTCCCTCCCAAGCAGGAAAGCTTTGACTGACGTTGAGAATAGACATTGCATGAAAAACGGTGGGGCCCCTTGCTGAAGGCATGCCTGGGCTAAGCGTAAATTACCCTGCTTTAGAAGGCTCCGGGGAACACTTGGGTTTCACACGTGGCCGCTCGCGATTGAACCCTGCGGCTGACTTACACTCCGAGCAACAACAAAAAAATCCCAACCACCTGAAGGCATGCTTCCTTTTTTTTATTCCTACCTTTAGGGGGCGGCAGGCCAGTGGAGGCGTTTGGGCAGGCAGAGGGTCCTCTGAAAGGAAGAAAAAAAAACCCACACACCACAGGCGCTGGCTAATAAGTGTGATTTTTTTTCTTTTACTGGGGGGCCAAAGCTGGTGGGGTTCTTTGGGAGGCCTGGCTGGGAGGGGAAGCTGTTTGCCAGCTGCTGGAAGACCCACTGACCCCTCTTCCCCGTCTCCCTCTGCCCGGCTGCCCCGACAGTGGGGGCAGCAGAGGCTACGGCAGGAAACCCAGGGCATTGTAGTTTATCCAATTACTAGAGGATTTATGGTTTGGCCTCTGTGAACTATAAGCCGCAGCTCTTAACGAAACGCAACACTTTTTTTATGTAACGTCGCTGCACTCTCCGTTTCAAATTTTAACATCGCAATGTGTTTGCGAGCTTTGCTTTAAAACATTAGGTCAAAGCACCACAAGTTGTAATCATCTGTAATTACAAAAGGAAAATGGATTTTATAAAAGCAAGATGTATTTTTTTCTTTAATTAATCACGGTATTTTAAGAGGGGGGGGGGGGGTTACTCTATTTGCAAGCGTTTTTATGATACGTTGCAAAAATGTGTTGCATTTTCCTTTTCTTTAAAACTTATATCGTGTTACACCGAACACTGCTCCCCATAAATTACAAAGTCAATTCCGCTGGGATATTTGTTTAAAGGATACAGGACAAGTGTTACAAGAAAAAGGTTATAGGTCACTCCCTGTAAGCACATCTAGGAGGGGTGATGCTCGCACGTGTGAAGTGTGCTCGTCGAATCAACTACTTCATGCATCATTTTTCAACCTGTCCGACCGCCAAAAACATTTTACACACCACAGAAACACTCTAGTTTTTTACGAGCATGTAAATATATACTTTTGCGAAAACGAGTTTAACTGGATAGCTGAATAGATTTGAATAAAAAAACCCCAGTTTACTTGTCTTGTCCAAGAACTTGGCTTATCATTGTACCGCATACCATTCATCTGGATTTGGGCTTGGAAACAAAACGCTGCAAAATAACACAAAAATATAAAACAGCAATTCTCTTATACTGGGTCCAGAGGGTGCAGGGGGCCCCTTTGACTAGAAGCACATGAGGTAAGAGTCAGACCTCTGGTCAAACAGTTTTGCCGCAAAGCTAACACGTGTTCTCTCTCCCCAAAGGTCTTCTTAATAAACGTTCTCGCGTCAACCGGGAATTTTAACTGGCTTGGTCAGACTGGGCAGATGTAATGCGTTTCCTCTGGGAGAATGAGGTGTTGGCCATTTCACTGTAATCGTGAGGCCAGGATTTGGGGGAGGTAGCAACAACAAAACAATTCAGCGAGGCAAGGGTGGGGGTTGGGAGGCACTCACTTAGGAGGGGTTGGGCCCTCCTTGGCGAAGGATGCACCTGTGCAATTTATGAAGCGTTAAGAAGCCTAAATGACCACGTGTTATGCTATCTGCGGGCCCGGTCTATCCGCGCGCGCGCACGCGCGCGCCCGGCTAAAGCGAACGCCTCAAAGCCTGCGGGGAAGCGCCCGAGCGACAAACTCGACACGTGGAGCGCCGCTATTCACGACGTCGCGTGGAAACCGTCGGGAGGCGTTATCCTTTCACGTTCAATGCAAGGGCTGAGAAGAGATGAAAGGAGAGCAGTGAAAATACCAAAAGCGGCACGCTCGGAGCAATACGTGATTCAGAAACAATAAAAAGCGGTGACTTCGTGCGATGTAAAAAGCCAAAGCCTTTTACAGAGGGGGCTTTTTTTTGTTGTTGCGTGAAAGCGAGCTGACCTCGACAAGTGTAATGGATCCCTGGCCGTTGTGGGGGATTTATGCACAATTTGGAACACACCGTTAATGCTTGTTTTATGGCTTGCTGAGTGGAGCGGTAAGGCTAGAGGCAGGAAATGTGAAGCAGATCCTCGTTGCCTTTCTACGACACAGTCGGATAAAACTGGTTTTTGTTACATTCGACCTCAATTTCCTTTCGTGAGATACAAGCTCTTCACTCTCCGATTGCGTCCCGCGGTGATCAAAGTACAAGCGGCAATAACAATGGAGCACGGCACGGGGAGATGAGCTGGACGTTTTAGCCCCCTAGCTGCGGACAGCAGGTGACTTTGCACGCAACACGTTACAGATGTGCCAACCTTGCCGGAGAGAACTTCCCGTAATTAGCGAAATGAATGCAAGCGGGTGAAATAAAACACATTAAAGTCCGTAATAAATGGAAAAATATCCGCAGCTTTTTTTCTTTGTGAATGGCATGTGCGAAACGGATATCGGTGATGATGACTTAGGTCCAAGGGTTTTCGAAACTTTTACAACGTGAGAAACGTTTGGAAAACGTGCAAAGTTTAATTTAAACGCACCCCCCCCCCCCCTAAAAACAAGTAACTTTCTTGGCTTGCTCAGGCAGTAACGCTGTCTGTCGTGTGGGCCTCGCGGTAGGGCTTGGCAGGTCCAAGGCCCACATTCTGAGTGGGTTTCACTAATGGCCACAGCCTGCCGGCATGATGCTAATGTGGGTCACGGGTTAATAATGACCACTGCGGTGGCGTGCGCATTGGGCCATGACCCAAGACGGGGGTCCATGTTGCTGGGGCACTCTGTATTATTTTCTTAATAATCGTACGCTTCAAACATATGTTGATTCGCATTGCAACACAACTGCGAATGAGAATACGGCCTCCGTTGTCGGGCTGCAGCTGTTGCTGCCTGGCCCTTCGTTCGCTGGGACGCACAAACGCGCACGCGGACACCCTAATGACGCGTCGCCCGCTTGTTTGCTCAGCTGGGCTATTTGAATGCTCCGCTGGCTGGATTGGCTCTGGCAAACAGAAGGCGGTAAGGGCCGCCTCTCCCTTACCTTTATTTCCCAGGCTATTGCTCCTAAATGCACAGAGCGTAGAAAGGCACTTGAAGTAACAGCTGCTGCGCATTCGGGATCTGTCTGCCGTGTGTTTTTGTCTGTGTGTGTGTTGCCAATAAACCCCGCTTGGTGTCACCTTGCCAGTTCGAGCTGGAAATGTGTTACCTGTGCTGGTGCTGCGTCGGTTAAGTGAACGGATCAAAAACATTTATAAAGATGATAATTCCAGAAATCGCAGAAATTTCTGGATTTTTAAAAATAAAGATGTCACATTATATTGCGTTTTTGTTATTCTTCGGTAATAAACACAAGAACATGTTTGTGTCTTCCTTCTTTGTACTCAAATAATATGATGATTATACAGCCGTCAGGAAATATTAAATGTTGTGCAGGCAGAATAATCACTTTGAAATGTGTTTGTGCGATCCGAACAGTTAGAATTGTAACACCGGGGGTCGTGGTGGCGCAGTTGATTAGAGCACCACGCGATGGACCCGGCTGCCACAGTTCGACTCCTTGCCGATGGCTAACATCATTGACACGAGATACCGAATCCCATCACTGAAACCTCCCTTCGCAAACCCGCACTGCCCAATGTGACGAAGTGCAGTTACAACGGCGAAAACACACCCTGACTTACACAGTGTGAGGAGGCCTTCATCCAGCAGTGGACTGACATCTAGCATTATCATTGCTAATAATATTATAGCGCAACATGAATTTCGCATTGCAAGTCAGTTCAGTAAAAGTGCAAACATTATTTTGCAAACCCAACTTCCAGGTGGCTGAAGACGCGATTGGCAGTATGTGAAAGTCTATATTTATTTGCCGAACGCGTTCGCCGCGAATGATTATTATAAAGCGCCGTTTAGAGCCACGCACAATTTAGAAGTCTGCTTCGCAAACACCAAGATCAAGGCACATTATTTTCTAGGAATTTAAAGCTAAATCAGCCGATAAGGGGAAGCTCAATTACACGTTATCTTCGAATTGCAATCAAAACGATTCCTTACAAACATCTCGGGCCGGCCATCAAAAAATGCGGCAATCCCTGCTAACACCAAGCACATGTTCCCTTATAGCGCGATGTTCCTGGGCGCAGAGTAACCCGACGCGCGCGTTTTAAAGGCACGCGGCAGTCGGTCCGCTCCCGACTGCCTCGTGCCGCTGGCTGCCGACTTCACGGAGTGGCGCGCCTTGCCAAGCCGCTTAGTCTCCTTGCGCTAAGGGACGTGGACGCAGGCCGCTGAGACCGATGGCGATGTGCACGTGTGGACCGTGTGACCGTGTGGGGAGCGACAGCGCAGTGGCTGTTGCGCGCTGATGCTGTCAAACCCGAACGAGCCGAGTTCAATTCCCGACGACCGCCAACGACCCCTTTGGCGAGGAACATTTCACGCACCTCCGATTAGCAACGGTTGGCTCACGTACGGTGCGAAAGGAATTTGACATACGCACATCATAACAGTTGAACCATTCCTGGGATTCACTTTGGTCGATGTGGCCAACTCACACAAGCGGCCGCTTGTGTGAGGAGTGCCAGCCTTGATAGGTGCGCCTTAACAGCACTCGCTCCAACAGCATATGTCGCTATAATTTGGATCTTTTTGTCAGTCTCAACAATGCATCTCTGTATGGAAAGCAGCGGTGCAGTCTCCTACACTATATAGTTCAACATTAACTCCACATAGGTTCAAATCTTGGCAATGCACAGCATCAGTGGCCAATCATTATCTACGCCTCCAGAACATCCCCTCGGGTTACTTGATTCTTAAATGAGCACCTGGTATGGTGGAGTGCGCAATATCAGTAGTGAGGAGGCAAAGGAGTGTGTACAGAGTGGCCCAGAAGTCTTGTGACCCACATTTAATTATCTATTTTGAAAGTTATTTAAAACAGAAATGAACATGCAAAAGAAAACATTTCGGAGTCAATTAATTTGGGGTCACAATACATCTGGACCGCCCTGTACAATGCTGGCAAGCCTTAATAGGTACTCGCTAACAAAACAGTCTATAGAGTTGAATGTGCTTGTGCATTCGTTGATCATTTATTGGATATGCATCTTTAGCTATAGACAACTCTTAATGTGAAAAATCTCTTCAGTCTGCTGTGATTTGTAGCGTTTGTCCTATATATATTAAATAAATAGTATAAGATAATTTTTACCCCATCTCATTCCTTGATGAGTACATTGAATACTGTACATCCTTCCTGCAACAATAACTACTCGCTTATTTAAGCATAGTGAGGATATAGAGATGCTTTACCATTTTATTTTAAGAAATAAATTACAATTTTCCTCACTTAAAACAACGAATTCCTATCGCTGTGAATAATGATATAAGTTGATGTCTCGCAGAACTTATTGTGAGTTACCTGAAGTGCTTTTTTCAAAATAGTATAATGTGAAACTATTAAGAAAATTAAGCATTAAACTATAAATAGAATCAAACCATTACAATTATGAATATACAAAAAATACATCTTGATATTTGATTTAAAAACAGTAATATTTCTCCATTGGAGTTACAACCGTCATGCAATTTAGTTGTTAAATTAATGGTGCATCAAGCATACATTCATTGTATGTAGATTCTCTCCTGTGCAACATTAACTATACGACTGAACTGATGGCTACTTTTAATATGAATAAGACGGGCCCAAATATAGATGTGGGCAATTTTACCGCTAATGGAATTTGAATATCAGCACAGGCATGTATTACTAGGATTGTTTCCCTATGAAAACCTCACTGAACCCAATGACCTTTTCAGCAGCCTTCTGACAAGTTTTTGCAGTAGGGAGGCAATCATTGCGATGTATATTCTAATTTGCAGGTAATTGTTCAATGGCGTACTCGTGTGAATAACGTCACAGGATCTTTAAGCTCTGCTGTGCAGGAAATGGCAGTAGTTTTATGGTTATAACACCCGCAGTATTAATTGGGGCGGTCGCTGGTGTCGAACCGTGAGCCTCTGCAACAAGCGGCGAATGCGCTACCGCTGGGCCACATCACCAGCCCATCGGCACAGAGATGGAATTGCCTCTGATGTACCACAGCAGCCCGTTGTGTGTGAGCATTTAGGCATCCACAGTTTTTGGTCTAATTGGATCAGATCACGTGATTCAGATTGGGACTATAATCAGATTAAGGACTGATCCATCTTTTCCCCAAACCGATCCACATAGGTTCAGTTGATGTGATCCTGGTTTATTGGGATCACATTTCCATCATTGCATAACACTGCATTACATAATACTTGTAGACTTACGTAATGACAGAGAAGTGAATTAAGCTGCTATACTTTGTTGTGTCGTTATTTAATCACCAGTCATTTTTTCCATAATAGCACCAACTGAGTCTCAGGTCTCTTTTTCAGGGGGATTTTTTTGGGCAAAATCCTTCATTAAATGGGAGGGTTTTGCTTCATGCAAAATTTAACTGGAAATACCCAGAGAAAACCAACCATGCGCACAAGCGGATAACACTGAAATGTCCACACAAATGGGTTCACGAACCCATCTTTATTCCCTCTCTTCCATTCCACAGCCCAGCGGGGCTATGATTCCCCAACCCTTGCTTCCAAACCACTGGATCGCAAGGCTTGCACTCCTCCTTAATACATAAAGTTTACGAAAAAATATCAATTCTCAAATCAAATTATTACTCCTGCAATCTCAACTAATTCTAAAGCTAAATAATAGTAAGAGCACTAAATAAATACGTAAATGGGAGAATATAGTTGTTGTTTATTCAACATGTTCAGTTTCTGAATAGAATCGTATGTGCCAATCAATCAGGACTTGACCCAATGTTTACTGGACTTCAATCCGTTCCAGTCTTGGTCAGTCCAATTCACCAAAGCACTTACAACAGTTACTGCAAAAAACAATTACAAATCAAAATGAAAGTACACCCTACCTCGTTCGTACATTGAGAAACTACAAAAGCCCAAAATTATTGATTTCTTAAATGTTTTGATGCTCACGTTCTGGATACTATGGTGTAATTATGTTAACATTTAAATGATCGTATAACATATAACATGGCTGTCACCAGTGTCACTTGAAGGGATCTCACAAGTAGATCCACCTCTGCGGGCCATCCTCTAACACGAAGGTGTTGGACTGCTCTCTGGTGAGCTCTCAAATGCTTCATCGTCTCATTAAATGACGCCGATAGCACAATGTGCATAAAATCGGAGAACAAAAACAGCCAAATAAGAAGAGCGGATGGCTTTGCACTTCACGAAGGTGAAGAAGCTTTGGTCTGACGTTTTCCCATGACGTTACGTCTTACTCCGAATGCCAATTCCGCGCCCCTCGGTTTGCGATCCATCGCTGCGAAGCGATCGAGCCACCCTGGCGTCTGCGGAGGGAAGGGGAGAGAGGCTGCGTGGCGGGCAGGGCCTTTGCCTCTACGACAGCTCAGGGCGCCATTACAAGGCATCACAGGAGATCACAGGAAACCACCAAAGCAGGGCCGAAACCTGAGACACTACAACTCATCTACCTCTTACCACAAGACAGCCATACTGAGATCACAGGGGAGCGCGCACGTATGAGAGCTATATGAATTTAAGTAATTCAAAATTGACTTCTCCTTTACATGTATGGTACTATATTAAGCGTATATATTGCGTACTATAGCACGGATGTAGAGCCGTTGCCAGTCTACTGCTGGATAAAAGGCTGCTGGTGACATGTTGTCCATGGGAGCTGCTGCTGGTATAGAGTGAATATATATTCACTCGCTGCTGAATTCAGCCATGGTCGGGAATCGAACTTGAGTAGCTGAGTTTATAGCACATAGCACTTTACCACTGCACCACAACTCCACTCCACTGTACTATATGATATTGACAATTCTGTAAATGTGGTGTTTAATAAATAAATGTATGTTCCGCAGGAATAGAACAAAATCCTACGAGCAATATAGGAAAACTTTGAAGAAAATTCATTAAAAATACAAATGCAGAATATACCTTTGTTCTGATATATATTCTCTGCCAACAATAAAAATAAATGTAAAAAGAGACTTATAGTTTTAAATTACCATTTAAACTTGATATTTCGTCGCATACTTATTCACGTATTGTTACGCGGCAATTTAAATGTAATAACCTAAAATGAATGCTTATCATCTCCATTGATACTCGAATAACTTGACTTTTACAATGTGAATCAAGCCGCGGTGCAGCATTTCCTTTGAAATCCCATATGCGGTACCCTTCGACGTCCATGTAATTTCATACAGCTCGTATGTTGGTGTCATAGCGTTAAAAAAAAGTATAATACTGTGGCGTAAAAAAAACTGTGATGTTTAAAAAAAAATATTAAAACAATGTTCAGCCTTTGTCAATCAACTGCTGGCTGATGGTCAAGCAATGCAATGTGGATGATTCTGTTTGTCAGAGGAGGTTGGTGACGGCAGATCCACTGATGCCATGGCTGGGAATCGAACTCAGGTCGCCAGATTCATGGTGCGGTGCACCACTACTCCACCCCATACATATTGTTTGGAACAATTGATCCGGCTTCAAATACGAATGGGACTCATCCGAGAGGACGCTCACCGGGAGAGATGGAGCGATACAATCGGCTGGTGTGCAGGTTGCTATGTGGACTGCTCCATCGCAGCATCGTGAGATATGGCCGCTGCTTGGGGAGGCCTTTCATTCGGCAGCGGATTGATCGCGGTGGATGATCACGATAATGAAATGTGGTTGTCTGTTTCACTTAAATGTAAAAAAAAAATTACACTAACGTAGCACACACCATACACACGTGGAACTCACGGAACGTAAAACAACGCAAAAACAACACTTTTTTTTTTACCCAAACCGATCTATAATTCATGCACAACCAAAGGCATCGATTGAGGGACTGTTTAAACGAAACGAGCAGTACACCGAGAAGGAGAGCGCACAACTGCCGGAAAAGTTGTGCCGAGCGAACAAAGCATGCGCTCCACGGACGCAGCCTTGAGGTTCACATGATTTGCATTAGCGCTCCAACACTGACAGTTCTGTACAGAACAAAGCTCGCCCTTCGCCGGCTGCCCTCGAGCTAACACGCACAGATGTTTATTAACTCCAAGTTTACAGCACATGTGCGTGCCATTTAAAGCGCGGGACTACTGGTGTGGTTGGGCACGAGGAACGCGGGGTGGAGCGAGCGAGCGTGCGAGCGTGCGCGTGTACGTGTGGGGAGCGGTGGTGTAGTCGTTAGCGCTACGCTGCGCTACGAACCCGGCGAGCCGAGTTCGATTCCCCCCTCCTCTAGGTCGACTCAGCCTCAAATGAGTACCTGGTGAGGTGTGTAAACATCGCCACCGGGGAGACAAAGGCGGCCGGGCGTGGTGCTGGCCACCCACCCCCTCGTGTGCCGTTCCGGCCTTCATAGGTGCTCGCCAACAGCACTTGCCCCAACAGTCTGTGAAGGCTATGCGGGGGATCTTTGACTTTGTCTTTGTACGTGCGTGCTCTGCGGAGGTGGCGGTGGCATCTGACGGTGCAGTGCTCGCCGAGGATTTGTTGGCGTGAATCATGGGCGAAGGAGAACATTGGCCAAGCCAATTTAGAATGGCTAAATATTTCCCGTGACTTATTCGGCAAGCGCTGCACGGAGTTGCGTTCATTTTCTTACGGATTTCTCGCGGCATGTTTTGTGATTTACGACCCCGGACTAACCCTTGCGATGCCGGCGTAATAGTGAAATAATGATAATTTATTGCGGTTAGCTCATACTAACACTTCTCACATTTTCGTTTTTGTTTTTTCGAACCACGAAAGCGATGAACAAAAATTTGGCTCCCTTTGTAAAAAAAAAAAAATCGTAAAGAATTTCATTACATCACTGCAGCACGAAATCCATCCAACTAAGAACATCAATTCGTCTCCATTGTAGTGTTCTTGCCATGGCAAAAGGGAGAACAAAATTAAAACCCCAAATAGGTTTGTCAGCGTGTTGCCCATCCTGCTGCTACCGCTGGCCCATAAATAGGGCATCATGAAAATACGCAAAGAACACTCATTCTGCTTGGCAACCTGACAACAAAAATGACCTGCAATGATTCAAGGAGCCCTGTCTCTTTACTCAGCGTTTCAAAAGCCTAGGTATTCCTAAAAGAAGGCATTGTAGTGTCATCTAGGCCATGTAATTGGATTATCTTGTTGGACGCTAAACCTCGGACAATGCCCATATTTTATTTTGTCAGGAAATCCGCGCACCGATGCATAAAACATTCCAATTTTGTGAGCAGTTCGGCTGTTCCACCACAGTCCCCTATGTTTAGGCTTTTTTTAGCTGGGCTTCTGGCCAGCAACAAACACTAAGCACTTTTTTTTGGTGGCCGGGTTATCTGTTCTTATCAGATCTGTCATCTCAGGCTTATCCCCGTCTCTCTCCGAGCAAGTAACGGACGGCGACCTGGAGGCCGTCGCACCACTCAAACAGATGTTCAGCAATGCAGTGATATTTCTTCTGCTCTTGTTCTAATTACCCCCAGAGTTTGCATTCTTCTCTCTCTCTCTCAATTCTTTACGCTGATAAATGTGGCAATCAATAAAATATTATGATGATGATGAAGAAGAACCGACCTTTTCCTACGGTTCGGTTGCATGCAAATTATACATTCACGGAGGATATAAATACGTGTTTTAACAAATGTATGCGTTTGACAGAGGGGAAATGTTCAAAAATGCGTTACCGCAAAATTGTATTGCCAGAGGAAGATGAATTGCATGTGATTTATTTCCAGTCCTCTCGTTTCTTTCAAATACGCAATGGATATAACATTGTACAAATATTTTGTTGGACTTGTGTAGGTAATCCGTCTACTTGCATGTCAATGAAACATAATGGTGGGTTTGTTTTCTCTTTTTATATATAAGGCATTGTGTACGACTGGGTTAAAGAGAACCTGATTGCATCATGTATGAACTGGTTCTTCTTTTGATGGAAGAAAACATTTGAAATATGTTTTTATGTCAACTCTGAAGGGTGTGTGGCCTATATTGGGGCACGATCGTGACGAGATGTTGACTACCTCGCCTTCAATACAAGAGGGCGTGGGTTCGAGCCCGACCCTGACGCCTGCTGTATATTTGGAGTTTGCGTGTCTGTCTCCCCGTGGTCGCGTGGATTTTTCTCCGGGTCCTCCGGTTTTTCCCTCCACATTTAGAATCATGCGTTTAGAGTTTCTGGCTGCTACAAATATCGACACGATAAGCCGCTTCGTCACTTCTGAAAGAGAGCTGTATTTCTTAGTGGACTTTACCTGCTACGAAATTGTTTTTTTTATAGTTTACGTAGTAAAACGGAGGTCAATGTTCAGCCCTGCAATTTCTTGCTCACGCCACTGCTTTGGGGAACGGCCTCCACTCGAGGGTGCTGCCGCAGGCTCCTCTTGAGGCTCTTTTGGGTCTTCACGCTGACCAGACGGCCGACCAGAAGAGGCGGGAGTGTCCGCACTTCACCCCACCGCAAGCAACCTGCTGATCGACTTAACTACAGTGAGGGAAAAAAGTATTTGATCCCCTGCTGATTTTGTATGTTTGTCCACTGACAAGGAAATGATCAGTCTATAATTTGAATGGTAGGTTTATTTGAACAGTGAAAGAGAGAGAATAACAACTACAAAAATCCAGAAAAACGCATGCCAAAAAATGTTATGAATTGATTTGCATTTTAATGAGGGAAATAAGTATTTGACCCCTCTGCAAAACATGACTTAGTACTTGGTGGAAAAAACGCTTGTTGGCAATCACAGAGGTCAGACGTTTCTTGTAGTTGGCCACCAGGTTCGCACACATCTCCGGAGGGATTTTGTCCCACTCCTCTTTGCAGATCTTCTCCAAGTCATTAAGGTTTCGAGGCTGACGTTTGGCAAATCGAATCTTCAGCTCCCTCCACAGATTTTCTATAGGATTAAGGTCTGGAGACTGGCTAGGCCACTCCAGGACCTCAATGTGCTTCTTCTTGAGCCACTCCTTTGTTGCCTTGGCCGTGTATTTTGGGTCATTGTCATGCTGGAATACCCATCCACGACGCATTTTCAATGCCCTGGCTGAGGGAAGGAGGTTCTCACCCAAGATTTGACGGTACATGGCCTTTCCATCGTCCCTTTGATGCGGTGAAGATGTCCTGTCCCCTTAGCATAAAAACACCCCCAAAGCATAATGTTTCCACCTCCATGTTTGACGGTGGGGATGGTGCTCTTGGGGTCATAGGCAGCATTCCTCCTCCTCCAAAAACGGCGAGTTGAGTTGATGCCAAAGAGCTCCATTTTGATCTCATCTGACCACAACACTTTCACCCAATTGTCCTTTGATTCATTCAGATGTTCATTGGCAAACTTCAGACGGGCATGTATATGTGCTTTCTTGAGCAGGGGGACCTTGCGGGCGCTGCTGGATTTCAGTCCTTCATGGCGTAGTGTGTTACCAATTGTTTTCTTGGTGACTATGGTCCCAGCTGCCTTGAGATCATTGACAAGATCCTCCCGTGTAGTTCTGGGCTGATTCCTCACCGTTCTCATGATCATTGCAACTCCACGAGGTGAGATCTTGCATGGAGTCCCAGGCCGAGGGAGATTGACAGATCTTTTTGTGTTTCTTCCATTTGCGAATAATCGCACCAACTGTTGTCACCTTCTCACCAAGCTGCTTGGCAATGGCCTTGTAGCTCATTCCAGCCTTGTGTAGGTCTACAATCTTGTCCCTGACATCCTTGGAGGGCTCT
Organism: Petromyzon marinus; assembly: GCF_048934315.1. Lineage (NCBI taxonomy): Eukaryota > Metazoa > Chordata > Hyperoartia > Petromyzontiformes > Petromyzontidae > Petromyzon > Petromyzon marinus. Next base: position 22,249,882 of record NC_133683.1, on the reverse strand, counting down.
TTGGTCTTGGCCATGGTGGAGAGTTTGGAATCTGATTGATTGCTTCTGTGAACAGGTGCCTTTTATACAGGTAACAAGCTGAGATTAGGAGCACTCCCTTTAATAGTGTGCTCCTATTCTCAGCTCGTTACCTGTATAAAATACACCTGGGAGCCAGAAATCTTTCTGATTGAGAGGGGGTCAAATACTTATTTCCCTCATTAAAATGCAAATCAATTTATAACATTTTTGACATGCGTTTTTCTGGATGTTCTTGTTGTTATTCTGTCTCTCACTGTTAAAATAAACCTACCATTAAAATTATAGACTGATCATTTCTTCGTCAGTGGGCAAACGTACAAAATCAGCAGGGGATCAAATACTTTTTTCCCTCACTGTATGATGTACTCATTTGTACTGCTGGGTGGACAGAGAGGCGTGAATGGTGGGGGAGGGGGTGTGGCAGGGGCATTTAAAAACTTGTGCCACTGCTTATAACTCCCACCCCGGGAGATGGAATTGAACCGGCGACCTCTGGATTGCCGGCGCACAGTGTGCTGGCCATTACACTACTGGCAGCTCCTCATTGTGTAGCAGTGCATCTACATTTAGCCCATTTGAACCATCTCTAAAAAGGCATTTAATACAACAACATGTGAAACTGCCTGACGCATGTTGAATGAACGGTAACACAGGAAAATAGTTTACACATCTCATAAGTGAGGATAATGAGTGTGCCCCTTTGCACGATATTTGCATTGCGAGCGACCACTCCTGCTTACAGGTATAACACGCAATGACATCAATGCCAAATAAAATAGATGTAATCGTTTACATAAACATGTATTATAAAGTGTATTTTTACACTGCAACAGTAGTTAAAAGAGTTGAAGTATATTTTAAAAGAATGTCTTAATATATATTGGTCTATTCAATGCATTACTGTATTCCATAGTTGCTCTGTGTAGTAATCGCCACTGGCATTAGATCTGCGTTTCGTAAATGTCTAGAGAAATATTGTACGACATTCTCAAGAAATTTTTGTGTTTCATATTCTATAAACTGCATTGGTCACCGTATTTAATTTTAATGAAGCTTTTGTGCGAGCAACATCATTTTGAGCCGTTTTAATTTTCGCTTTTTGTAGTCCACAAACACAGCTGTTATTTGCGATGATGTTGCAATAACTCACGAACCAACTGCGAGTGTCCTGACGTTTTGAACGTTCACATTCTGGGGGCTTCTGCTGACCACCAAAGCTAGTAATACTACAAAGATGTGTTGTAAAAAAAAGTATAAAAAAATGTGGATATCGTTATTCGTTTCGGTTAAATGATGCTTAATCACCTCTCCCGTTGCCAATCCAAATGACAGAGGCCACCACACTGCGGGCAAGGGCTTATGAAACAGAGTTGGATTTATTTCATTGAAATTTGTCTCATTTGGAAATCATACAAAGTTGAAAAATTCATAAAATGTTTGTGGTTTACGTCAGACATTTTTTTTAAAAGATACATTTTAGCTGTTGAAGCTGACCAAACTATAAACTCAGTGGCTATATGCCTGCTAGGTCAAATAACCAACGCGATCCGCACGGCACAAAGGGTTGGTTGGCCCTCATTCAGCAGTGGAATGACAAAAACTAGGACTGTGCATGTGCACCATTTACCATGGGCTGCGAATTTCACTATGCGTGTGCACGTGGCCGAAACGTAACAACTACCACAAACACCAGAGCAGCATTACAAATGTAAAAAAAATGAAAACATAAAAAGCGAGAAGGGACCTGGGTATGGTCACAAATGTCACGGTGCTAACGGCTTAACGTGGCTAAGTCACCAGCTGCTAGGAGCGACTGTTGGCAGGGAGGGGGCTTCGTGTGGGGTTTTCTGTTATGCCCATTTCATTTTCCGACCCATTAATGGTCCCACGTGGCATTTTTCGTCTTTTTTTTTTCCTCGAGCAAAGCCCCCAACATTTTTCATTTTTCTGTAATCAGAGTGGCTTGCCCTACAGACGCAGCCGTCGTTTGTGAGTTTCTGGAAATTATTTTCACGAGGATGCGTGCATTTAAGCAGGAAACTTGTGTGTGCCCGTTACAGTGCTGCTGCTGCTGCCGCTGCTACCCTTCAGTGCGTTTGAAAAGTGCTGATGTTAGTTTTTGTTTTGCTCTCTCCTCTGGGGCACAAGAAATGACTCCGATCACCTGTGTACATGCTTACATACAACATCAGTGGACGCACGCTCTATGTAAAACGAAATCAAAGCAACAACTGCTGTGTTACATTTTCCTACACACACAAAACGGCAGTGCCGGGACTACTGATATGTCACTTCCACATCTGTCACGGCCTTCTGTCTCCTGTCTCCGTAGAAGGTCCAATGTGGAAAATCCTCACTTTTGATGAAGTTTAAGTTGAGAAGCATTTGTTTGTCAACGACGAAGTCGGCAAGGTATTTTAAGGCTGCCTCTGTCTGCCCTTCCATAAAAAAAAAACTTTAATTTGTGTACATATTTAATATGACCAAACACAAAGCATTGTGTTAATATAATACATGGATGCTACTTTGTATCGATATATGAGAGCAAGAATTGCCTAATCCAGCTAAGCTAATCTTCCCGACAAACAACGTTCCACCTTTTTAGCCAACAGGCCTTTGTGAGCCGCTTGGGACAATCCGTCTACGACTTGGCAGCTTCGGTTTCGCCTCATAATTGATCATCAGCAGCGTGCCATAACCAGATAAATTGTTCGCCACATTTGCGTGGTTCGTAATCTTTTCGTCTTCAAAATAAATACCTTCATTGGCGCAAAGGTTCCAGAGGCTGATTACATATTTTGAAGGTCTCTTTTTTCGGTTCAAGTAGCATTTCATAGTTTTCGTGCTCCTACAAGGTCCCCGAACTCTCCCCAGGCATGTGAACAAGACAAATTGACTTGAGCAAGGTCCAGCGCACAATGCAGGATGCAACGCTGACACGGAGTATGCAGCTGATTGTCAACGCGGAGCTGTGAGAGGTGCAGTGATTCGGCGGCGTAGGCCACAGAAGTCGGGTCGCTGTTTAATTTATGTGGGCTCTTCAAGGAATGTCAAGCAAAAGGAAATGAATCAGGGTTTGGGAACGGTGATTAAATTGAGTTTAGGGCGCACACTGACAGACAAACACAATACCTGTGCTTTCTCTGTTACCCGAGTTAATCTTATGCTACCACTTCCCTTCCAAACAGCCCGTTTGATTGCAGGGACAAAGTTCAGGTCAAACCCATTCATTAAACTTTAACAAGCTCCGAGCTTGCCCGGTAACAAAGCGAGTCCCTCTTTTGGTCTCGAGCACTCTCTCCGCCGCCGCCGCTGCTGCTGGGCCATTTCACGGTATGCTAATGCGTGCCTCGTGCATATAAAACCAGAGCAAATAAATAAATTAAACACAAAGGGAGGAAGAAAAAAAGGGAGAAAGAAAGAGAGCAAGGAAACACAAGGAAGTTAGCAATCAGCCAAGGCAAACACCATTCAGAGGCCTCCCGCCTCCTTATCTGTCGCTCGAAAACAAACACACAAGCAGCAAAAACACTGCCGCTATTACAGAAGAAGGCCCCCTCCACAGGGTGCTAATAGAAGGCCTCTGGGGAGGGCCTCTGGTAAGGTCCTGCCCTCCCAAACTCCACTTGTGCTGTGTGAACTCTGAGCCAGTCTCCTTAACCTCTCCAGCCCCGTGGCTTCATTACACGAATACTTTTCAAAGAGCACACACATCGGAAACTCTTTTGAACATCTGAGACCTAATGAAAAAGCTAAAATAAGTAACACGTACAGCTTAGATTTCATAGGGATTTTAACTTCATTCCCACCCTTTTTGTTAGTTTTTTTGGTCTTCCCTTTCATATAATCTCATTTTTGTTTTCAGGGTAACTGTTTGTTGTTTAATCTCCTGCCAGGTTGTGACCTTCTGGGATGATATTTATTTAGATGCACGCTACAAACTATGGGAACATTTATATATATAAATCTGTTTTCCAAATTCAACTAGCAGATAAACTGGAACGCGGACAGTATTTGTAAACTTAATAAACTATTACAGAATCAAAAGGTCTTCTAAGTAAAATAAAACACCTCCGATGTGAAGCACCTGTTGAGCCGAACACAATTAACTCAGCTTTTATAAGAATTAACAAAGAAAACAAGAAAGTCATCCACGAAATTATACCTTTATATAACTTATTTTACGACACTTGATAGGCCATGGGAGTTCGTTTTATCGTTGTAAAGCATTTGTTTAAAATGCTATCAGGCATCCGCCTGCTTTTTCCTCTCCTCTCTCTTGGAATGCAAGCCTCGTATCTACGCGCAGTTTCTTGTCACTGTTGCTAAGCAAGGGGCTACGAAACAACCCATCGTTTAAATTCCACAATGGATGTTTGATAATTAGAGACAACTGTTTATTCAACTGAAGCACTGCAGCCGCCACCCCCCCTCCCCTCCAGCACACTCCGCCGTGGAGAGGAAAGGACGTTCACGAAGGGAGAACATCAACGGGGCTGTGGTGAGTTATCTATTCACACCTGTGAGGTGTCTGCAATTCCTGACCCGCAGCCGAGAGGTCAAACTCCATGTGTGCAGCTAATTCCAATTTCACTTGTGCCAACTGTTCCGGTTGACTGCTGAAAAAATGTTGAGGCCTTTAATGAACAACCATTAGCATGCCAGGAGGGCTCCCTACTTCATTACCGAGTCAGTACTTTCATCCTCTCGGGGGTATTTTTTTTCACTTGCAAGGAAAGTGAGTCGTTAAAAATATAGCTGCAAATTCACGCCAACATTTTAAACGTGGCCAATGTGAGCTCGTAACAGGCGTGAACGCACAGGGAAGCGTCACACGCGTTAGAGGAAAACTCATCACATTCGTCAATAAAACTTCCCCAAATATGAAATATATAATAGGTGATGATGTGGGCCGTGACTCTTCTTCATAGCATTGCTATAAATAATGTTGTTATTTGTGCTTTTGCGCTACTGCCGACACAGTAATCACAATTATTTCCATATGTGTATAGATGCTCATGGCTGAGTAAGTGATTAGTGTAAATGCTCAATGAGGGTGGTAATCCTGAAATGTGTCACATGTATAGCCGAGTCAATAATTTAAATCTCCATATATATAAAAAAACCTTTCTGATTTGCATCCCCCAAAATGTTATCGTTGAGATTTATTGCTTTAATTTCCTGGGTAAGCTCAGATTAAAGTTCTAAACTGCATTAGGTATCATGCTAAATACTTAAACAATGATTGCCATTATTATTAATGATACTGTACCAATACCTCCAGTGGAGTGTGACAGTAAAGTTAATAAAGAGTAGACAAAGCCCACTGCTGGGGACTGTATATAGACTGCGTCCCATCATGGAGTCAGTTGGAGCTATTGGTCGAATGCTGGACTTACAATGGTATCCCAGGCACGAGTTCACATCCCATTTGAGAACGAACCAAACTCATCATCCATATCTAGTGTTTATAAAACAAGTGCCACTTTACGGGAAGTTACCGATGCTCATCTAATTTAAAGACTGCATCCATGAGAAGAATACAAAGTTTCGATTTAAAGCTTTCGTGACTGCAAGGATTCATCTTCTTTGGTTCTTTCGGTAAAGTCACGTAGAATGATAATAAAATAATAAATTGATAAAATAAAATAACACAATAATATTCTCACGACGTTTCGGCCACAACACAAGCGGCCTTCATCAGGTGAAGGGACGAGACTGTCAGACAGACTGTCAGACTGTCAGACAGACTTGAGTCCACAGACTGTCAGACAGTCTCGTCCCTTCACCTGATGAAGGCCGCTTGTGTTGTGGCCGAAACGTCGTGAGAATATTAGTGTTATTTGATTTTGTCAATTTATTATTTTATTCTCATTTTACGTGACTTTACCGAAAGAACCAAAGAAGAAGAATACAAAGATGAAATATTAATTGAATCATGAAAACCACGATGGATTTGATTGACTTGCTATACAATATCAATAGTGTAGACTGTATATTCAACTAATAGGTCATATGCAATTGTGGCGAAGTCGAATGCACAGAGCGCTCAGACTATTCTCGTCCAAGGCTACCATTTCTGGGTGATACCTGAAACGATTCCCTCCACACTCCATCCACCAACTCACTAATCTGCACTGACCAATATGGTGAAGTACGGCCAAATAACCCTCGATGCACTGGCACAATGTGGGGAGGCCCTCCTTTAGCAGTGGATTGACACAGGGCTGTACATCATTATTAATAATAATGTTAATTGTTTTTTTCAGTCCGGACGCAAACGCATAATTTGTTGTTGCAGTTAAAGGCTATTTCATATATTTGTTGAAAGCAGTAATTTAAATTTAGGTGACGATGCAAAACAAACACATTGTGAAAGGCTGTTACTGCTTTCGTGGTAATTATTTTTCAATCAACGTTGCCAGCAGTGCCGTTGAAAGGGTTAGCACGCCCAGAGGGTTGAAATCAGCCAAATAAAACAGGGAAACTCATAAATACTTAGATGAATTCCTACTTAAAAGTGGACTCAAGCCAAGAGTATGTGTGGGTCGTGGAGCAGAATAAATAGTTGTCAATTGACATGGAGTGGCCAGCACTTTGACCACAACCCACAGGATCAATGGTGCACTGATTCCCTACTTTAAATTGTGTACCTAAGGGAAGGTTCACACAGCGAACTTGCAATCCAGAATTCACCGGTTAAATCTCCCTTTACAACAATGGAAATAATGCGCAAGTGTCCTAAATTACCCTGCCACTGTCTACGCAGTAGGATAACTGAGTAAACTACTGGGTAGATTGGCAAATCGTGTGCGGTGGGGTGAAGTGTGGGTACTTCCACCTCTTCCTCGAAGACATCTCCCCAGCGTGAATGTGTAGATGAAATACCTTCTAGAGCAGTGGTTCTTGACCTTCCACTGCAGCCTTGCACAACGTTGCTTCTCAATGGTAAAAAGTACAATGTTCATAAACACACAGAGGGTTGGATGAAACAAAGTAGTTGTAAATTTTGATTTGAAGCTTTCGTGACTGCAGTAATTCATATTCTTAGTTCTTTCGGTAAAGTCACGTTGAAGGGAAACAACAAAATAATAAAGAACTAAGAATATAAAGTAGTTGTACTTAGATGCCCGTGCTAATTTAGAGTTTCGATTATTTACCGTCCGAAAAATTCTGGCCGTGTCTCGCAGCCCCAGGACAGGCAATTGCGCAACCCCAGGGGGTGCAGCGTGCACCCCACCAGGATAAGAATCACTGCTCGAGAAGGACTCGAACTGCAACTAGTAGAGGTCATTGCACCAGCAGTGGCGTGAGAAAGTAAATTCCAGGGCTGCACCTTTATCGCTTTTTAAAAACCAAGGAACCTGCCTATCTCAGGTATTTGTGTTGACCAATTGTACATTTTTAGTTGTTTTTTACCCACAGGGTTATAAATAGTATATTCCATGACCAAGTATATATGTCTTTCTCGGTACCTTGATAGGCTGTGCAAACAAGAAGCCCACCTTCTTAATCTTGGTCTCATACAAAAACCTTGGGAATTTTTTGTTTCTTAGAAACAGATACATTTTGAAAGCAATTAACCTTTGAAGGTTTTTGTTTTTATAATCTAAGTAGAATTTTCAGACGTAACACATCTACTGGGGGGTGGGGGGTCAAAGGGCACGACGGTTCACACGCTTCTGCGCTATGAAATCTATGACCCCCAGCTCATAGGCGGAGTTTGACTTCTATATTTGTGGGGGGGGGGGGAGGGGGGCAAGGCGTTCGCCTTGTCCCTCACATGAGGAATCGCGGGTGCATATCATGAATATATTTTTCATCTTCATTGTAACGTACTGAAAATAAATAAATAAGTGTGCCCAGTTTTTGGAGGGACATTGTCCCCGCCCCTGCCGTGCCCCACACCCCCACAAACTCCACCCACGCCCCAGCTCCATTCCTCACCACGACTAACGTCAGTGGTAGGTGTCTATTCCTCACCACGACCAACATTAGTGGTAGGTGTCCATTCCTCACCACGACTAACGTCAGTGGTAGGTGTCCATTCCTCACCACGACTAACATTAGTGGTAGGTGTCCATTCCTCACCACGACTAACATCCGTAGTAGCTGTCTATTCCTCACCACGACCAACATTAGTGGTAGGTGTCCATTCCTCACCACGACCAACATCAGTGGTAGGTGTCCATTCCTCACCACGATCAACATCAGTGGTAGGTGTCCATTCCTCACCACGACTAACATTAGTGGTAGGTGTCCATTCCTCACCACGACTAACATTAGTGGTAGGTGTCCATTCCTCACCACGACCAACATTAGTGGTAGGTGTCCATTCCTCACCACGACTAACATTAGTGGTAGGTGTCCATTCCTCACCACGATCAACATCAGTGGTAGGTGTCCATTCCTCACCACGACCAACATCAGTGGTAGGTGTCCATTCCTCACCACGACCAACATTAGTGGTAGGTGTCCATTCCTCACCAGGACCAACATTAGTGGTAGGTGTCCATTCCTCACCACGACTAACATCCGTAGTAGTTGATAACTGAACTGGGCTTGGACTCCCCCTGCACGAGTGCGCACTGACCAGCATGGTAAAATATGGTGAAAGAACCCCCATGACCGACACAGTATGGACCAACCTTCATTCCGTAGTGGAATAGAAAAAGGGCAGAAATTGGTTATACATTTTTTAATGCGTGTCTGCATATGTGCCAAATACACTTTAATGACATAAATCCAGGATTACAAAAAAAGCATTGCAGATTGGTCCACACATTAATGTGAATTATATAAGAAGGGGGATACGAAAGAGTGTGATAACTCGAGAGGAATAGGTTTAACTCAGCGATCCAGGGAAGATGTTTACCAGAATGTTGCTAAATAGGAGGAACAAGCAGAGAAATCGGTTTATTCGAGGGAAACTCGGTGTGGGTTTAGAGCAGGGCGAGGGGTATTTAGTGATTGTATTCATCATTAGGTCGATTATAGAGAACACCTGGGCATGAGGATCTTTGTATTTGCCCTGGAGACTTTAACCATTCAGATGCTTCTGTTCAGAGAGAACGGCTGCACAGAAACTTCTACAATCTCGGGCGAAGTATCGGAATGGTTTGAGGTGACGTGCGGTGTTTGGCAGGGGTGGGTTTTGTCACCCACGATCTTAGAGGTTGTGCTGTTGTGCTCCACCGTGTGTTCACGAAAAACCCATGGGTAGCCTAGAGAGAGCAAAACACCCAGGGGATGACAATGGATCATTTGCAGCAGGTATTCAGGAGGACATTAGGACGAAGAGTTGGTCGTCGCACCTTGTGCATTTGGGCAGGAATGTGAATTAACATGTCTCACCTTTTGTTGAATGCCACTTGGTTTGGATGTTCCCGTCCAATGTAGCTCCTCAGGTCTTCAATGATCTCAAGCTCGTTGGCCGCTTCAAGGAAATTGCCCTGTCGCGGAAGCATATCGAGGCGGTCGTGAGAAGGGAATCAAGAGATTATTTGTATGCCTGTTCGCAAGGCATGCTTTTGATAGGATACATAAACCACTTTGGAATAGTAGGGAAGTCGACCTTAGTTTGATAATATGGGTGTTTTAAACAGGAGTAATATCTGCATGATTGTATAGGGCAGAGAACTGGACTTAACAGGAAACTAAAGTATAAACTTCTGGCCTTTGAATGCAGGTGTGTGTGCAGGATTCTATGAATGTAATGACAAGATGAGATAAACAACGTGGATTTGTGTTTTTATAACAGAACATGGCAACACATTTTCAGAGATGTAAGCAGAAAGATTGTGGTGGGTTGGACACGTGTGCAGGAAGGAGTAGGGAGGTTACTGGGTTCTCTCCAAACATTTCGGGGTTTTAAACCTATTTTGTAAGGATGACCACGAAATAACAAATTAGCAAAGGAAGTTAAAAGCTTGGTTGAGACAGGATCCGAGGAGAGGGCGAGACAATCCCACGCAGGGACAGAAGTATTCCTGTAGTCCTTAACAGATGAGGGAAAAAAGTATTTGATCCCCTGCTGATTTTGTACGTTTACCCACTGAAAAAGAAATGATCAGTCTATAATTTTAATGGTATGTTTATTTGAACTGTGAGAGACAGAATAACAACAAAAAATCCAGAAAACGCATGTCAAAAATGTTATAAATTGATTTGCATTTTCATGAGGGAAATAAGTATTTGACCCCTCTGCGAAACATGACTTAGTACTTGTTGGCAAAACCCTTGTTGGCAATCACTGAGGTCAGACGTTTCTTGTAGTTAGCCACCAGGTTTGCACACATCTCAGGAGGGATTTTGTCCCACTCCTCTTTGCAGATCTTCTCCAAGTCATTAAGGTTTCGAGGCTGACGTTTGGCAACTCGAACCTTCAGCTCCCTCCACAGATTTTCTATGGGATTAAGGTCTGGAGACTGGCAAGGCCACTCCAGGACCTTAATGTGCTTCTTCTTGAGCCACTCCTTTGTTGCCTTGGCCGTGTGTTTTGGGTCATTGTCATGCTGGAATACCCATCCACGACCCATTTTCAATGCCCTGGCTGAGGGAAGGAGGTTCTCACCCAAGATTTGACGGTACATGGCCCCGTCCATCGTCCCTTTGATGCGGTGAAGTTGTCCTGTCCCCTTAGCATAAAAACACCCCAAAGCATAATGTTTCCACCTCCATGTTTGACGGTGGGGATGGTGTTCTTGGGATCATAGGCAGCATTCCTCCTCCTCCAAACACGGCGAGTTGAGTTGATGCCAAAGAGCTCCATTTTGGTCTCATCTGACCACAACACTTTCACCCAGTTGTCCTCTGAATCATTCAGACGTTCATTGGCAAACTTCAGACGGGCATGTATATGTGCTTTCTTGAGCAGGGGGACCTTGTGGGTGCTGTAGGATTTCAGTCCTTCACGGTGTAGTGTTTACCAATTGTTTTCTTGGTGACTATGGTCCCAGCTGCCTTGAGATCATTGACAAGATCCTCCCATGTAGTTCTGGGCTCATTCCTCACCGTTCTCCTGATCATTGCAACTCCACGAGGTGAGATCTTGCATGGAGCCCCAGGCCAAGAGAGATTGACAGTTCTTTTGTGTTTCCTCCATTTGCGAATAATCGCACCAACTGTTGTCACCTTGTCACAAAGCTGCTTGGCAATAGTCTTGTAGCCCATCCCAGCCTTGTGTAGGTCTACAATCTTGTCCCTGACATCCTTGGAGAGCTCTTTGGTCTTGGTCATGGTGGAGAGTTTGGAATCTGATTGATTGATTGCTTCTGTGGACAGGTGTCTTTTTTATACAGGCAACAAGCTGAGATTAGGAGCACTCCCTGCAAGAGTGTGCTCCTAATCTCAGCTCGTTACCTGTATAAAATACACCTGGGAGCCAGAAATTTTTCTGATTGAGAGGAGGTCAAATACTTATTTCTCTCATTAAAATGCAAATCAATTTATAACATTTTTGACATGCATTTTTCTGAATTTTGTTGTTGTTTTTCTGTCTCTCACTGTTCATATAAACCTACCATTAAAATTATAGACTGATCATTTCTTTGTCAGTGGACAAACGTACAAAATCAGCAGGGGATCAAATACTTTTTTCCCTCACTGTATGTGCTTAGCACGGAGCTTCGATGTTTTGCGTAAAGGAGAATAGGAAACAGTGCTCGTGAATTCTGGACGACTTAAGGAAAACACTTGAATTAAGAGATAAAAAAAACGTATATAGTTTGCGCACATAGCCAAAAGGCACACAAGTCTTAACTGAATATTTTGTTTCAGTAGAATTTATACGGTTATTTATTTTATGTGCTACAATCATCTAGTTGTTTATTAATCTGGGAATTTTGTATACGTTATGCATCCACTACACAGTGTGATACTTGTGTCAGCATCTAATATAGCTGTTTATGTATTTACACTCTTGATCAATAACCAAAATCTCATATTGTGTCAAAATGTTAATTATTATTTGAACGTTGGGGAAAAGCTCACATTACATCCAGACTTATTGACTGATTATACAATAAAAGTAAACAAGCTGGGTAGGCCAAACTAATAAGCATGACAACATACATGCAAATGTACTTACATGTTAGGAAGAGCTATACACTAAACACATTTTTTTATTTTACCAGGTAAGACCCACTGAGCCCTGTAGCTGTTTTTCAGAAGCGACCTGGCCACACATGATAGCTCAACGAAATGGCTTATCAAGTGGAAATTTATATCCGCCAAATACTCTAAATGCGTGATGTTGAATCTAAATGTGCAGGTAAAAACCTAAGGACCCGACGAAAATTCCACGTGACCACGGGGAGAACATGCAAACTCAAAATATACAGCAGGCATCAGGTTCAGGATTGAACCCACGACCTCCTGTATACCAGGCGAGGTAGTTAACATCTCACCACTCGCATCCGTATGCACAAGCACTAATGGTGCTGATTCGTAACATAAACGTGCTCTTCTTTTTCTACTTTTAAAAATAATTTCGTTGCCAATTCTGCCAAAAACCAATACCGATCTGAGTAATCATATCGGTGAGCCGTGTGGAACGTTTAGTTGCAGTTGCTTCGGGTTTTTAAGTAGTTTTTAAGTTATTCTGTTAATTTATGTAGCTCATTGCCATAACATATAATAATGACCATGTCTTCAGCAATTATGAGATGTTAATATTTTCACCATTTATATGTATGCCTATGCTTTCTCCAATCCGATTTTCAGTATGTACTTATAATGTCACTGTGAATAAATTTCGGCGAAAGTATGTCTCCCTGTTTGACTCCTTGTAGCACATATAAGGTACAGGAAATAAAATATCGACCATTCAATAAAACATGCCTCCTTGAGTCAAGAATTTACAGAGCTTTACATATTAACAGAAACCAAAGTCACGGAATGGAACACATATAAATCCACTTGAAATCAAATCTCCACGTCGCTTAATGTAGCCATTCATGTAATAATGTATTCCGTGAACCATTTGGGTCCGTTCATTAACAGCAAACCGCATGCAGCCGAACAGAACTGCCAGGTAGAATGCATGCAACAATATACAAGCAACTGGGTCTGCTCATACAGACAAGACATACGTGTGGAGCCTAAAATAACCAGGCGGTGGAACTGACATTCAATATCACAAATAAGGACGCGACTTGTAGTTGGAAGACTGAAGCATGGCCACCTCTCCTTTAAACAGAAGCCATATGTGGGATGCCTAACAGCACATGTACACAGGTCGTAACTCCTCGAATTGCTAAACAAGCCTGGCTGGTCTGGCTGACCACAGGAGCCCCTCCTCTGGATACAGGAAATCTTTAACAGTGGCACGAGAGTAATGAGACGCACCCACTGTGCCCCTGGAAGGAGAGACTTAGTTGTTTGCGGGGGGGGGGTGCCCCCCCACCTCCGATTATAATTCACCTGGTTAGGATAATAACCAAACGAACGGCGATAGCCAGCAGCAATGCAATCGCTGCAACCATTCCAACTGCATAATAGCAATGGTTTACTTTTATATTAGGCATTGATATAGCTTCTCTTACTTGGCATTCACAAGACAACATGAATATACAGAATGCTTTTAAATAGTTGCATATACCGGGTGATCCATTTGCAGATACTCCAGAAATATTAGGGAGACATTATAGGGTATAGGGGGGGAAATGTTTTTATTTCAAAGCCCCTGTCTACACATCTCCCAACAATTTCAATAACATCGTGAAATGTTTTAAGGCTCTTTCTCCTCTTGTAAGATGCGGAGCCACCATCCGCTTCCACGGAGAAAGCAAAATCGGCTCAATATAAATCAGCGGTGAATCTATAAACGTATCGCCCTGTATACTTATATAATTGCAGAATAAAGTTGCAATTTGTAAACGTGTGTGTGTGTTTTAAGCCGAATGTACAACTTGTGTTTGCTGTTCTTTGTTCGCAGTGATTCATAGTATAGTCTTACATGGGATTTGTTGTGTACATTATGTAGATTTTCAACAACAAAACATCTTCTGCTTGTATTTCCTTGTATTCCCCAGAATAAATATGCTTTTTACTTGATAGGTTCTTGCTTAATTGAAAATATCTGTCTCGCTAATCACGGCAATGCTTAGGCTGTCATTTCCTACCAACAGATGCGGACTTTACATTACTTGGGTCATTTTATTTAAGTATACACTTTTAAAACGACTACACGTAGACTAGATTTACATATGTATTGTTTATAAAGGGATATATTTTCTCAACTTTACCAAAGAGGTGCTAAGCACTGCAAATATTAAAGACAATGTAAAGACTTGAACTATTGTTATGCAAATAAAATAGCCAATTATATATATTTTTCTGCTATGAGGCCGTATTCGTGATGGAGATGGCAAGCGGGTTTGTGCCCTGTGTTAATCAGGAGCAATCGGGTTAATTAGCAGTCAAAGATTACTTTCAAAATGTGGCCACATACTATGAAGACAGAACAAAGATCCCACGTATAGCTTCAACAGGCTGTTGGGGCAAATGCTGTTAGCAGGTACCTATGAAGGTCAGAACGGCACACGAGGGGGTGGGTGGCCAGCACCAAGCACGGCCGGCTTTGTCTCCCCAGTGGCAATATTCACACACCTCACAAGATACTAATTTGAGGCTAAGTCGACCTAGGGGAGGCCCTGGATCAGTTCAGATAATCATCACTGGTGTTGACTGTGAGCGGGAATCGAACCTGAGTGGCCAGGTTCGTAGCACAGCACGCTACCCGCCACACTACCGCGCTCCCCACATACTACTCACACACGTGCACACGCATGCACACACACGTGCACACGCATGCACACACACGTGCACACGCATGCACACACACGTGCACACGCATGCACACACACGTGCACACGCATGCACACACACGTGCACACGCATGCACACACACGTGCACACGCATGCACACACACGTGCACACGCATACACAGACACGTGCGCACGCAAGAAAAATAGTATAAATTAAGTCTTAATTGCAGGATGGAATTTTTTAATGCATTAATGGCAGAGCAACCACAAGGGTAAATGTATTTAGAAATCCCAGCGTGAAACACTCGTTCATGAGGTGGTGTGAGCGAGGGAGAGGGCATATGGCAACAGTATTTCGGCCGAGTTCCCATAGAAACACACGAACACATTCACACTGACATGCAAACAATCAGATAACACCGTTACCTTCCCACACGCACCCACCCATGTTTGTTTACTCAAGATGGGATAAATAACTGACCGCTCGCATGAGTATTTCTTCCGGAGGCTAGGACTACTAAACAATGTTCTTATATTATTATTTTTAACGGATTAAAAACAAATGTGACGTGTCACTGGTAACGATGTCCCACACTGATATGGATTGCATCACCGCATCGTGAGAGATGCCAGCAGATATGGGAGAGGCCTTCATCCAGCAGTGGATTCACCATGGATGATGATGAAGATTGTTGACATTGTGGCCAAATAAATGCAACGTCCGCAGCTAATGATAGAAGTGCAATCACAAAAGTAAACTTAGGTGGATCATCGATGGATGAACGTGGGAGTGAATCCATGTGCAATGGTGATGTATATAAATTAATCAGCGCGCGTTTATTAGTGAGGGCCTCCACATGCAGTGCGGGTCATGGTGGGTGATGCGGTCATACTTCACCACACTGGTCAGTTGCGGGTCGGTAAATAATAAATGTTTATGTGCTACATAAATAGAAACTCCTTTACGTGCTTATGCTTTTACAGCTTGCACCTGAACGCGAGCCGTAAAAGTTACAATTTAAAATATCACCGCGCAAGTGCTTGTAAACAATTTAAAACCACACGCATATATTTACAACTTACACCTGAATGTAGCTGCTGGACAATTATGACTGGCTGTTACCTTTCAAGGTTCCCTGATACGTGTGTGGTTTCGTGTAGCTGCAAGCTGCTTAAATGCCATGTGGTGGGGGAGGAAAAAATACATGTGTATACCTGGCCAGGGATTTAATTGAATGTCATCTGTGTATTAAGGGGGAGGGGGTGGCTCGGGCTCTCAGTATGCGTCCCGTATAGTTCAGGAGAGAGCAAAAACTGGAGCGGAAAACAATCAAGAAAACACACCAGATGTAAAGACACACATAGGACTCCCTCCCCATCAACCCACTGGGCCCCCTCCCTCCCACTTTTGGAGGCAACATCAAAGTAATTTAAAAAGTCTTTTAGGTGGTTCTTTAATAAGCCTTATTTTTAGAAATGCTCATGACTAATATAAAGCATCAAAGCCCCCATAATTATCAAAGTACATTTGGGATACACCAAATGTTAATAATATAATAAAAGAACTGAACTCATACAAATGCTTTAATAGTAATATTAATCATTATAATAAATCACTGCCATTTGTAAATCCACTGCTCGATGAAGGCATTCCCATGCCACGTCAGTTTTGGGAGTTATTTGACCAAACTTCACCAAGCTGATCAGTGTGTGTTAACGAAGTGGGTGGGGGATGGGGGGAGTAGTCACACAGTTCTCATTCAGATATCACTCTCCACTTGTTCACAGTGCGGTGAGCTAACCACGACACCACCGCTCTACCCAAGTCGAAGTGTATACAAACAAGAGTGTGTGCCGTCCATATCTCTAAAAACTCACAAGAACACGGGGTAGCACTGATCTCCGTTTACGGGGTGCTGAGCAAGTGGTGAAAATTCCAAATTGCTTTGGTAGTTGTGCAACATACACATTTACTGTGGCGCAGACCGAGCTCATCCACAGGTCCAACCACAGTGGCACAAAAGCACAGGTATACATACATTGCGAGCGCTTTAAAAGGGTCGTGAGATGCACGAATTTTCATTTAGCTCATAAGGTCACGAAATTGTGCTGTGACTCACACATTGAAGTCGAGACGGGGGCTTTGTTTCGTTCTACAAAGGGCCCCGCTTTACCGATGGCCTTTCTGATGGTCGCGCCCCGCGTCATTTAGAATATCCCCCCCCCCCCCCGCACGCACTTACGCAGGAGTCACATTTGAGAATAGGAGGCGCACTCCGTGCACGGGCCCAGAACACTACCAGATGTGTGCCACGTGTGCAACCTTACCCCACGCATTTATAACATCCTCTTAGCCCAGATGCATTATGCACGTGGCAACTGCCACTCAAAAACGCTGCCACAAAAAAAAGAAAGCGGTTGATTTATTTATTTTTTACTTATCCTAAGTAGGTATTGGGTATCCCGTTATTGGCGGCTTTGCACAGCGGAGAGCTTTATTCGTACCTGCTGCACAAACCCCCATGCGCTGTTAGGCGCAAGGCCACGGGTGTTTTTGTATTATTTTATGTGTTAATTTAGCTTTTAATTGAGAATTAATGGTGCAGGTTTCTTAAATTTGCCTCCACCCCGCACCTCTATCCACTTGGTAGTAGTATAAGTGGAGGGGTGACGTGTGGGTAACTTGGTAGTAGTATAAGTGGGTAACACTGCATGTAGTCGATGGGCAGGTTGCGTGTGGAGGGGTGACGTGTGGGTGACCCGCCGACTTAAAGACTTATGTGTCCAGCATGGGGGAGGCCCTTCTGCAAGAGGTTTGTGTGACCAAGTAATTTCGGTGCACTCGACTAGCTGCCATAGTCTCCCTGGCACTGATTATTAAACACGACACCGGATGCTCGTTTAAGGCTGAGTTGTCCTAAGGAGAGGAATCAGGACCACATTCAGATAATCACCACTGATGTTAGCTGTGGCCGGGAATCTGCGAATAAAACTCAGGCCACTGGGTTTGTAGCCCATCAGGCTAAGCACGATGCTACAACATCTGCTATTCCCTGGCAGTCTCCCATCCAAAATACAAACTTGAGTGGGAGACCCTGAATGGTAGACACTCAAGCACAGAGCACCCGCTCACGGAGTGTGTTGCTCAAGGCGACTATCAACACATTAAATCAGCTCTCCAGGGTCAAGCTCAAACCTTGTAGCAAAGAGATCGTTTATTACGCCAATGAGATGTGACTTTCAAGTTTAGAGTTGTTGATAACAGATTTAATCTCATCAAAATTCTTTATAACATTGGATGCAAATTTATGTTTTAAAATTCAACAAACGCCTGCTCAAAGAGCAATACATTGGTAGATGTTTAAATGTTTTAATATATTTTTACTATAAACAGTATAAAGTTACCAGTAGCACAGCTATACATGTATGACAGGTGAAAAAAATCCACCTATTCATTTATATTTATATTGATTATTAACCATTCATCATTATTCATATACAGTCTGTTTTACTACAACACATGTTTTCAAAACGCGATTAATATATTATAAAACACAATTTTCATATCGCGGATGCGAGTTTGATAGAACGCGATTGAGTGAAGGGAAGCTGCGTTATACGGCTGCCTCGGCGTAGCATCACACGAGGCGGCGGGATGCTTCTGGATGCTTCTAAATACGACCCACGCGCCTCAGTCTTTGTTTAGCTTGCATACGCATCTTACGTCGTGGACTGTGGTTTACCCTCTATTATATATAATTTATTCTAACGCGATTTTTCCAGAACATAGTGTTCTTCAGGAATACTATTACCGCGTGATACTGTGGGATAACATACTGTGTGCTGTATGTAATGAATTCACATCTCCCCTGTAGCCACACAAATTACCAATGTTTTAATCGAATTGTGGCCTCAATCATAATACATCGACCTACTGGGGGTTCAAGCATTTCAGTCCGAGTGATTAATCATCATCATCATCCATCATCTATGCATTATATAATAAACACTTAATTCCTGGCTTTGACAATCCTCGAAAAAACTGGTGGAACCATCAATCACATCAAAGCATCAACAGGCTGATGCACACCTCACCTTCATGAATGGAACATTAAGGACAAGCCACAGTGTGACTGCACCCATGCAGCACAGAGTATGGGCCGTGTAGTCGCAGGCTAAGCACTTTCAATGGAGGAATGGCGAAACGACACAAACTGTCTCCTGAAGCCCTCTTGTGGCTATCAGACCTCGACATTGGGCAGCTAGCTCCTGAACATATTGACATACGAAAGAATAGAATATGTACAACTGCTCAATTCACGCCTCACCAAGGTGTTGTTAAAACTCATTCCTGTGATGCAACAACACGTGATCATTACACACATGAGATAAAGGTTACAATAAGGTAAAGGCGCAGCCCTGCAATTGCTTGCTCAGGCCATCACTGGCATGAGGGCCTCCACTCGAAGGGGCTCGAGAGGATCCCTCTCGAGGGTCTTTGGCCTGCTCTTCTACGCTGGCCATATGACTTGGGAGAGGTGAAAGTCCCCACGCATTCCCCCACAACACGTGACCTACCAATCGACTAACGGTGGTGTACCCATGTACACTGCTGGCGGACAGAGCTACTGATAATGAATATATGCAGCTCGCTAATTGTTTCAACTGCCTCGCAGGGAAATCGAATTTATCCGGCGACCTCCGTATCGCGAGTCCAGTGTGCTGACCATTGCGCCACAGTAGCATTGCACCACACATGGAATATGAATCATTAACTTGTGTGTATGTTGAACTTCTTTCGCACCGTATGTAGCCAACCGTGCCAATCGGAGATGCGGGGTAAGGAAAATAAATTGAACACAAAAATCAGCACTAAACAAATGAGTTTTCAACGGTGATTAAAAAGTGCATACATAGCTCCAGTGGTGTCCTAATATCGGAAAGGAGAGCATTCCAGACGGCCGAAGAAGCGCATCTGAAAGCGCGCGATGCGGTGACCGACTTTGTTCGATGGTTAGCCAGAAGCCGCCGCTGCGAGGATGAGCGGAGTTCGCGTGATGGTGGTTTATGCTCGTTGACGAGATCAGCGAGGTATTGTGGTTCATTTGTGGCGAGCACCTGGTGTGTAACGAGTGCGACCTCATGTAACGTGTTTGTTGGGAAACCGGGAGCCGATGCAGCTCGGCGAGTTGCATTGCAATCGCTGCAGATCGGTTTCAGGTGTAGCTGGAAGGACGGCTGTGACGTCCTCTCCAGCTGTGTCCTCACGCCAGCGGCACGCTGCTGTAAATGCCACTGCGATTACGTTCAAAATACGAGGCTCGGGGCATGGGCAGTCAAACCGCAGCACCCCGCTGAGCCTAAATTACAGAGCAAGTGGCACAATCACGCGAGGTGTGAAGTAATGCCCTGGCGAGATTACAGAAGTAATGCCCTGGCGAGATTACAGAAGTAATGCCCTGGCCAGATTACAGAAGTAATGCCCTGGCGAGATTACAGAAGTAATGCCCTGGCCAGATTACAGAAGTAATGCCCTGGCGAGATTACAGAAGTAATGCCCTGGCGAGATTACAGAAGTAATGCCCTGGCGAGATTACAGAAGTAATGCCCTGGCGAGATTACAGAAGTAATGCCCTGGCGAGATTACAGAAGTAATGCCCTCGCGAGATTAAAGAAGTAATGCCCTGGCGAGATTACAGAAGTAATGCCCTGGCGAGATTACAGAAGTAATGCCCTGGCGAGATTACAGAAGTAATGCCTTGGCCAGATTACAGAAGTAATGCCCTGGCGAGATTACAGAAGTAATGCCCTGGCGAGATTACAGAAGTAATGCCCTGGCGAGATTACAGAAGTAATGCCCTGGCGAGATTACAGAAGTAATGCCCTGGCGAGATTACAGAAGTAATGCCCTGGCGAGATTACAGAAGTAATGCCCTGGCGAGATTACAGAAGTAATGCCCTGGCGAGATTACAGAAGTAATGCCCTGGCGAGATTACAGAAGTAATGCCCTGGCGAGATTACAGAAGTAATGCCCTCGCGAGATTAAAGAAGTAATGCCCTGGCGAGATTACAGAAGTAATGCCCTGGCGAGATTACAGAAGTAATGCCCTGACGAGATTACAGAAGTAATGCCCTGGCGAGATTACATAAGTAATGCCCTGGCGAGATTACAGAAGCAATGCCCTGGCGAGTTTACAGAAGAATACACGCATGTGTTTACATACAATATAGAATTACTGTTCAACTGTTTCCCAAGCTTTGCCATTCCACTGCTTGGATGGAGTCCTCCCCATGCATTTCGGTGAAGGGAGTTGGTTCGTCTGATCGTACTTCACCACGCTGGTCACTGCCATCGGGTGAATGGGGTGAGGTTTCAGGACAAGTGACGAATCAAACTCAGGTCGCAAGTGCCCAATGATGGCGAAGTGCGCTAATCACTGCGCTACTCCCCCACTCGATGCGTAAAGAGCTGGGATTTGGCACAAACACAGAATTCGAATAATCTGAAAATGCTCCCTCATACAATGCGCAGGTTGAGACGAAATGAATACATTGCTTGAAATCTCACGCTAAACACTTACTATTATATGATCCCCTTAATCAGTGAACCAAGTCATTTGCCCCCGGTCAAATGTGACGGTGAAACCGAAAAGCAGACAAAGACCACTGATAATTACAAAGTAAAAGTTACACAGCATTATTTTTTTATTATTATTATCATACCGTGCAGCCTCTGCATTACAGTAACAATAGACGGGTTCTGTGGTGCGAGTTCAAATCGCAGTCGATGATTGGCTCAGCCTCTCTTTCTGACTTTCTCTTAAAGGAGTCCCGAGAGTCGTGGTCAACCTGTGTGACGTGTACAGGGTGGTCCAGATGTCTTGTGACCCCCATTCAATCCTTTAGAACGTTATATATATACATGATTTTAATGTAGGGTTTATTTAAAACAGAAATGAATGTGCAAAGGAAAAAATGTTATGAATCAATTCATTGGGGATCATAAGACATCTGGACCGCCCTGTGCACCACTGATGGAGTTAAATAAATGACATCATCACGCATTTACATTAATCCCACCAATGAACCAGGTGATCAGTTAAACACTTTGGCCTTTTTGACTTGCACATACAAAACCACCAATGGTAACGTTGCCTGCCAAATGGGTGCTAACGTTGCTTGTTAAATATTTCTACCAACAAAAACACGGAAATTAAGTTACGCGTTACCATTGCTCCAGGTCATCTGTGTACTGGGCGCTTTGTGAATTATGTATAAAATGTAAGTTTAAAGAGTAATAATGGTCATTACAATTTCTCCGAATAGCTTGAGTTCACGTAACGATCATGGGCCAGTTATTTTGGCTTTGGACAAAATTGTATTAGTTTTACGAAATGGTACTCATTTTATTATTAATGCCTGGAATTTTAATTCACAAAACTAAACTACAGTTTCTAGTTTGTAGTTTTGCTTTCTTTGGTAATGAAATGTTTTTGAAAGATTCTCATTACAAAACCTTCCGTTTTTGTATTAATTATTTTTAATGAATAACTCTTGCCTTTGTTTTTTTCCTTGCAGGTTCTCGTAAAGTAGTTCAGCGTAACGTTGCAGTTAAAATGTAATGCTCTAACTTTTAAGGCCATACTACATTTATCAAAATTACTCATGACTTCAAAGTAACGTTACATGTCACTCGTGTCGCGTCAAAATGTGAGGGTAAATTACACAATGACCCAAAACCCTATCTGGGGTACTGGGGGCAGGTGCAACCTTGTTTCAGATGTGAGAGACACGTGGTGACAGGTGTATGTGTGCTCGTTCATACTGACACTCCCATTAAATGTGCCAAGGGTATGCTCTACTCCAGTTTTCCATGACACAAAAATGTATGTTGAACTTGTTTTGGACCGTCCGTAGCCAACCGTGCTAATCGGAGGTGGGAAGATAAAAGCATCGGTAAAGTATTTTATGTGACATCTTATTTAATTCTCGCTGCATTCCCATCTTCATAGCACTCCACCAGCTTCTTACATCACGACTGGCCACCAGCACTATGGCACAATGCCATCTGCCCCCCCGCCCCCCCCCCCCCCCAAACTCCCTTTCTGCCTCTGCCACCAAACGCCTCACCTCTTCATTTTTCTGTGTAGTCTGGCACGTCTTTAAAGGTTCCCTGGCTCCTACAATCCCACATCTTAGCCAAGTTGATAAGGCCTCCGTTTTTGTTTGGGGAGCCCGCTCGGGCATACCTTGAGAAAGGTGCCCGCCTTTCGCTGTGCGGCACACAAGGGGGCCTTGTTTTATTTCATAATCTCAAAACCCAGCAGTTACTTGTACGTATTAAATGTGCACCACCTTGCCCAGAGTGAATCTGCGGAAAAATATGTTCGGAGACATGGTTTTTACACGGCTTCGAAACTTTTTGTGTACGTATTATAAAACAACCACGTTTCGCCTGCTCAAACAAGCATAGTGGTGGCATGCATTTATTTTATTTATATCCTTCAGCATGTGGTGCGAATTCTTCATTCCTATGGCCGGAGTAAGGCTATCTGTAGGAAAGCCACTGTTGGATCTGAACAAAATTTTATTCGTTTGACAAAATGGTGCTCATTTTATTATGTATGCTTGGGATTTGAATTCACAAGTTGCACAGTGCAATTCAAGCACTTGAACAACTGTGCCACCTAGCTGGATATGACAATCATAATATTTATTTATACTAGAGGAATCCGATGAGCTATAAAGCTTTTTGTCACAGATGTCTAGTTGGGGCGGGTCAGAACGTTACAACAAAAAATACAAAAATATTATAGGAGAAATACATCTATGTAACAGAATTTACTGGAGTAATAATAATATTATTATAATTTAACTGACGTTATCAATCTACTGGACCATAAAGGTCTCCGCATGCCGTGCTAGTCATGGGGGTGTCTGACCATACTTCACCATGCTGGTCGGTGCAATGTGGTGTAGTAGGGGGGTGAGGAGCAGGACTGGTTCAGACGTCACTCACAATTCATGTTTACCTCGGTCGAGAATAACAGTCACAATCAACTATTTGTTTTTTTTTATTCTTGGTTCTTTTGGTAAAGTCACCACGTAGAAGGGAAACAATAAAATAATACAAATATAAAACAATACAATTCTCACGACGTTTCGACTGCAACACAAGCAATCATCATCAGGTGTGAAAACCACAGCAAGAAAATTTGAAAAAAGTGGTGTTTTTTAACGATAGCACCAATTTTTTTGCTATGGTTTACACACCTGATGACGATTGCTTGTGTTGTAGTCGAAACGTCGTGAAAATTGTATTGTTTTATATTATTATTATTTTATTGTTTCCTTTCTACGTGACTTTACCGAATGAACCAAGAATATGAATCCCTGCAGTCATGAAAGCTTTAAATCAAAATGTATTAGTTTTTTTTTAATTTTACCAGGTAAGGCCCACTGAGCTATATAGGTATTTTTTGAAAAGCGACCTGGTCACGTGATAAGCCACTTCCCTGAACGAAGTGACTTATCACGTGGACATTTATAGTAGCCCAAATACTCTCGACGCATGTTTATAAATGTGGAGGGGAAAACCAGAGCACCCAGAGAAAATCCATGTCACCACGGGGAGAACATGCAAACTCCAAATATACAGCAGGCATCAGAGTCGGGATCGAACCCACGACCTCCTGAATACCAGGCGAGGTAGTTAACATCTCCTAGCCACCGTGGCGCCCACCGTGGCACCCACTCAGGTAGGTTGGATCATAGAGCAGGGTGTTGACCGCTGCACCAATGCCAAAGTGCCCTCAACACATCCCACAAGGCTGGCACAGGAATTTAATCAATGATTTACTCGTTCATGCAAAAGAGCCTCACTCAATCTCCAGTCTATGTTTTAAGAGGGCCTTGCTTGGCATGATTGTCCAAATGTTGAGCTTTCTTGCACCGAGGCAACGACGCTCCAAACTCTGCACAATTTAGGTCAGAAACTCGCTTGCCGTAGCACCTTGTAATACACCCCCTGTGCGCGTGTCTCGAGCGCACGATCTCCGCACGACACACACAGACCCTGCCTCTCCAGTTGCCGAGCTACCGGCGTGCGCCGCCACATCACTTTTAGATAGGCGCCCCAGGCCACCCTTGATTTCACGTGAGCGGACCGAGTCCTCAAAGGCGGTCTCCGGATATCGCAACTACCACCCCTTACGTTCGCGCGAGATGTGTTGCTTTAACATATTGGGATCCATTCATTTGCAGTCCGTGTTGCAGTGGTCGCTTTATTGCACTCCTGAGATGAATGCATTAAGAATGCGATTGTTGTTGTCGGTCGCCTTTTAACAATAATGGCAGGACATGAGAAAAAGACAAGTTAATGATTTGCTGAAGATTGTTATTTACAACAGGGGCATTATAATGCACATGTAATATTTTTCTCTGAGAACTTGGATGTGAATATGTAATGTTCAAAGAAAGATCCATGCTCCTAAATGCTAACAGTTGCTTGGTTCTCAGCGCAGAGGGAAGTGGCTGGGTCATGTGTGCATGCAATCAGGCGCGACGAAGACCAAGCATAGCCGAGTGACAATCTACCTGTCTAAGAGTAATAATTAATACGCGCAATCGGTGAATTCTATACAGCAAAAGACGCAATTGTGATCATAGCCTCAGTCAACTCATCATACATTGCATGTCACATGACATCACCATTCTCTGGATAGAATTGCACAACGCCTTGTGTTAGACCACCGCCTTAGTAGAGTGAAAATTGTGACCATATTGTTTTCGATAGCAGCGCCTAAAAACAAGGAAATAATCTCCATATATAGAAAAGGCAAAGTTGTAATTATGTGTCTGTTCAAAATGTTTAGTGTACTTCCCGACATGCAACTAACTTGAAATTTGCTATGTGGGTACTTTCCAGACTGTACACCATGCACAAATTATAAAAATACACTTTTGTGTGTGTGTGGGTTTTTTATAGGGGGGGGAGCTCAATAATGCATATTTTTTGCACGGCAAGTAAGCTGTGACGTCTAATCTGTCACGTGACCCGCGCATGTGGAAGCGTAACGCATTGTGGTATAGTGGTTAGCGCGCTGCGCTACGAACCCGGCCACCCGAGTTCGAGTCCCGCTCACGGCCACCACTGGTGACGATTATTTTAACCGGTCCTGGGCCTCCCCTAGGTCGACTCAGCCTCAAACGAGTAATTGGTGTGGTGTGTGAACATCGCCACTGGGGAGACAAAGGCGGCCGGTAGTGGTGAATCCAAGTCCCGGGCGAAGCCGGGTAGTCAAGCTAGTACATTATATAATATAGATCCCGTTTTTACTCTTTGGAGTTAGGAAGTCCAAACCAAGGCTATGTTCATTGTGGTGATGTCATGTGACCTGCAAGGCATGATTAAAAAGACTGAGACTATTATCAATGCATTCATGATCCTGTCTATAAATCTTCTTCTTGTGTGTGTGTAATCACCATTACTTTTGTTGTTCAACCTGCATTAACTGTTCTGCCTGATGAGTTTCTCATAATGTACAGAAAGTGTAATACTGTAATTGGACTTATGTCCTGTTTCATTTGCCTATATCAATTCACCCGCCACGCAATTTGATGAATTGTCATGAGTATGGTTCACGATTCAAGAATATATTATTATTGTGGTTAATTTAGCGGCATCTAAGTGGCAGGAAGCATCATAAGTACCCCTTACATATCAAGCATACAATTCTTAAACAATGTAAATGTTACGCTTATGATTTGATGCAAATATTGTAAGAATGTATTGTAATTGATGAATTAATGCATCATCACACTGACTATTTATCAATATATATTTTTTTAAATGCCATTGATCACGATTGCGAATAATTCTGCAAGCGCTTTCGCTAACTCTAACCAATGTAGAATAACACAAAAATAGCAATCATGATAAATGCTACTTCTTTACACAGGAAATCCTTACCGACTCTGAAGACTAATTGAACAAAGACAGTCAATGATTGTTTGGCTTCGTATGCGAGGAAGCAGAAAAACACATCCATGAGAAGAACACTCGAAGCTCTGCACAGATAGATTCAATAATCCATTGCTGTTCTGGCCAACTCACATGTGTACAGCACCGGTACAGTATTCTGAGGCAGGCTCCCATCCCACCATGACCCAGGCTCAAACCTGCTTATCTTCTAAAATCCAAAAAGATTTGGCACATGAAGGGTGAATTTATCATTTGCAGGATGTGGCTTTAGCTTAAAACACAAGATCAGGGTTGATGTTTTATATGGCTGGGTCTTTTGCAAGGCCACAGTCAACTATCAGAATATGATATTGCAAATATTTAATGTTCAATTGTTAATCTATGACAATTGTCAATCTATATTAAAAACGAGGTGTTCATGTGCCAAGCGTGTGATGTTTACATGACCCACCTGATCCCACAACAGTTTAAATATGAACTTGATGATACGTTTAATTGAGAAGCATATCAGCAGAAAAGTTTAGCGCAATACTTAAAAGAATAAATATTTAAGAAGCATATATTTATTTTCGCCTCCTCTCGGCTCGGTCTTGCAGTTGGCACATGAAACGGCAACCACAAAGTCTGGCATTCCATCATACCCAGTTTCACTCACCACCCTATCGCAAAAAAATAAAAAATACACACACGTGTAAAGGCTTCCAAATCAAAACTACAGCAAAACTATGCAACACCATTGTGTTGACGCAAATTGCTCTGTCCCATGGCCCAGTGTACACATAAATTCAAGAACGAATAATAATAACACTATTGCCTGTTGTTGACCAAAAAAAAAGACTCATTGAGTTTCAGGACTCTTTTTCAGGAGAGTGCGCATTGGGATGTTTGTCCAATTCCATCTGTGAGCATTTGGCATGTGGCGAGAACCGGGGTGCCCAGAGAAAATCCGAGCATGTGAGGATGAGAAACACTCAAAGCTCCACACAGATAGATTTGATGCATTTTGTTGGTCGGGGATTTGAGAACTCGTTTGTTTATAACTGCATTTAGTGTTTAGTTGTTCGTCCTGCACACCTCCGATGAGCACGGTTAGCTATGTACGGTAAGAAAGAAGTTCAATATACATACATACGTACTGTACACCCACAGTATAAATGGGTACACCATTTCAGTTAGTTGATCTGGTGGGATAAAATGTTGCTACGCCGACCTCTTCTAACACATCTGGTCAGCATAGAGACCCTTCCGCCAGCAGTGGTGTGAGCAATCAGTTGCAGGCCTGCACCTTAACCTTGTACTACCTTTGCCGAGCTCTAGCAGTGTGTCCAGTATAACGATAGTTCATCGTGTACAGCCCTTCGTCAATCCACTGCTGGATGAAGGCCTCCCCACACACCTTGCCGGTCATGGGAATTGTTTGACCATACGTCACCACGCAGGTAGATGCAGGTTTTTGTTAGGCGAGAAGTGGCTCAAGGCTGGCTCATATATTATTATAATATTATTATATTATATTGTTATTATATTATTATTCGCCACCGATGTTAGCCGTGGCTGGGATTAAAAAAACAAGTTACCAGGTTCATAGCGCAGTGTGAAGTCCACTGCACTGTTGCACCAGACACGTACTACGTTGAACTTTTTTTTGCACCGTTCGTAGCTAGCCGTGCTAATCGGAGGTTTGGAGGAAGGACAACAAACTGAACACAAGGGGAAATTAACACAGTTTGCAGCAAGTAAGGGTGCACACGTATGCCTGAATGCATGTCTTACACAAAGTGCGTGTGTGTATGTATAAATGTTTCGAGCTTGAAAAATGTCATCGACAAAACACACCAGGGCCGTGGAGGTGGAATGCACTGAGCCTTCAGTTGTTTTTGCTTTAGTGTCCTTACGTGTTTTGCTTCTCATGTACATACGTCGTAGAGTTTGGCAGAAAAGAGCCATTACTTGCTATTCCATAGTACACAACAGAGGTCTGATAGAAAACAGGACTTTTAGAATGTCATGCATGTGTTCTTACAATAATTATATTCTGTTGCAGTGGGACAAGCCATGACTTCAAATGAAGTGGTCGCACAAGTAAAACACTGTGGAATAAAATACTGTAAATAGTTTCCCTAGAATCTATTTCAGAGACTTCGGGCCTATTTTATTTAGATGGGAAACTTAAAATGACAATATAATAATAATTTTGATAATTATCAAGCAGCTTTTGTTTCGACAAGCAAACTCTGGACCAGTTTCGACTTTCTTTGTCTGATCAGCAGCATAAAGCTTGCTGAACAAATGCCACTCGGTTACCAGATGGTATTGGCATGAACACTCCATGTAAGCTTTGGGACTCTACTGAGTGAATTAACCAATACATACGTTTGTGGGATTTGCGAGGTTTGGTCTAACCTCGAACTTGAATGGCAAAGTATTTATGTTGAATCTCCACCAAGTCTTCAGAATACGAAGGGAGCCAACCTTTAGCAGGTGGGGCAGCTGGTGAACCTGCAACCACCGCAGCAGCGCCTTCCACAGAAGAGCACGCATGCAACATCCTCATGATGTTTTTTTGTACGCCGGCAACCCCCCTCCCCCCCCCCTTTTCAAAACAACCCATAAATGAGCTCAGTTCTGAGAAGGGTCGAAAGAAAGCCAGCGAATACAACAAGTGACAAGGCCTCTTTTTTTAGGTTAAAATAAAAGTTGGCCTGAGTTTGGTTTTACGCAAAAAAAAACAAAGTGACAGGTGCTTGCTCTTCAGAAGACAGATGAGCATAGGGGATCTCTCAGCAGAATGCCAAGGACTTTGTCAGCAGTCCCTTCAAGTTCATCTCAAGAGTCGTTCTGGCACCACATGCATGGCGAACCTCGCTCTTTCTGCGCCTTCATTTGACTTCTTTTTCTTGGCTTAAACAGTTGTTTCTCTTTTTTTTTGAAGAAGCAAGCCCAATTTTCTTTTCGTTAGCACTGTGCATACGTCGACGGAATGCGACTTCAAAAGGATGACCCGTGCCCTTCCTTCTTCACGAGCCCCCAGCGTCTTACCTGTGGCTTCAGTTGCAGATCTTTTTGCTTCATTATGTAGCTACTGAAACACATTCCCTGCTTTAGAAAGAAACATGCCTTAATGCGTTTTTGTCTTTATCTGTGCAGATGTGTGTGGGGAGTGGTAATGTCGCTGTTAGTGCACTGTGCAACGAGCCTAGGGACTCAAGTTCGATTCCCGCTCACGACGAATAACAATGGCGAATATTTGAACGTGTCCTGGGCCTCTCCTAGGTCGACTTAGCCTCAAATAAGTATCTGGTCTAGCGTGTAAATATCAGCACTTCGGAGACAAAGATGGCCGGACATGGTGTTGGCCACTCACCCCGTCGAGTGCCGGCCTTAATAAGTGCTCGCGAACATAATTTTCCCCAACAGTCTGTGAAAGACATGATGGGGGATCTTGGTCTCTGTTTGGCAGACCCAGCTGTCGTGTGTCGTGTTGCGCTAGGCACTGCAGTCCCCATGACCTGCATTTAATCACTAGCCAAGCGCAACTAGGACAATTTGTATCCACATCTGAAGTGTGTCTCCCTTCGTGTCGACTCAGCCTGAAATTACTGAATGACTCAGTGTTGTTGATGATGACACCACTATGATGGGTCACGTCTGGAAGAGACCAGGGCAGCCTGCGTGGTGCTGGTTTAACTGCCTCAGTTACTGAGGTCGGATGACCAGGTTCCTTTCGAAATAAATTGTTTATAAAGTTTGATTGTGACCTGTATTATGCACGAGTCTCTGTCAATATTTTTTAACCTGCATTTTATTTAGAACCCAAGCGCGACGCAGCATAATGAAGACGCCTTCATCCAGCGGTGGATTGACAATTATTTACATTGTGTTATTACAACCATTATATGTTTTTCACTTTTAATTTATGGGAACTATTGACTCGGTAAATGGGTGCCTTTCATCCCTCCAAAGTCAAAAACAATTTCCCACAATATACGTCTTCTATTTCTTCGCAAATGTGCCTCGCTTTGTTTGTGTGTGTGTGTTATACTCAGCCACGTGCTAAACATTACTCTAACACGATCCACCAGCGTGGCGTCCTCCAGGCTATTTTTGTTCAGTTCGTGTATGTCTGCCGCAAATATCCGACTGATGCAGAATATTAATAAGAACCATCGCATCACGGACTAAATATTATCCAGATTAATATTATAATGCGGAAGTCATTTCATCAACTTAAAATGAAATCCAAAGTATTTATAAGTTGTGATCATACATTTTTAGGCAACATTTTATTGGGGAATTCCGAAATTCCTGCAAACCTGCGAGGTGCAATTTACATGCCAATGTCTTTGTATCACTGCACTTTAAAGGAAAATTAATCCTGACTTCCGCATTATCTGGACATCTAAAGCAGCTGGAACTTTCCGAGCTCATGAAACAATTTATTGCTAGGGGACCTTTTAGGTTGGAGTTTTTTTTACGTATGTTTTTTATCCTGTGAGTCAGCAGCAGAGTAATTAAGTGAGTCAATTGCAAAGTAAACTGTTTATCATGCTGGGATATCGTGAGTAAATATAAGTGACTCAGACTGAAGTGTCTCTAAAGAGTGTGTGGTATACCCGGAATGTGCTGGGAAGGGGAGTAGGAAACAACAGAAGCGTGGATTCCGGAATAAACAAGACATCAAATTCTTGCAGCTTTTGTGAATGTGTAAAAATAGCAAAATTATATTAATTTACTGGCATCTGGCTTCCGTTGAAAGGTAGGAGAAGTAATGCAAGCTGATTTGAATCAACAATGTTTGGCAGAGCTGAGTACCTTATTGTTTTTAATTATAGAATTGTTTATCATTAACAGATACATTTGGTGTCATGTACTGTGATTTACAGTTCGTTTTTTTACAATATATTCCCAATTTTCTCTGTCTATAACTGTAACTGGACTGAGGGTGTGGCGATGCCAACGTGGTTATCACAATATGCTACAAACCTGGACACCTGAGTTCGTTTCCAGGACACGGCTAACATCAGTGGTAATGTTTGAACCATTCAATGGCCTTCCCCACGATGACCAAAGCGCACTGACCAGTGCAGTGAAATATGGTTAAACAGCCCATGGTGTGGCAATGCCTTCATCAGCAGTGGATTGTCAACGGGTGGTAAAAATTCTAAGAAAGACTGATATAATAAATTATGTTTAGCTCAGTCGAATTTAAAATATATTCATTGCGTACTAACTGTTATTATTTGATGAAATTCTAGATATTTTTTTTATACTTTTCATGGGGGGGAATACTTTTTTTGGAAGAACATATGTATTTGCATTAATCCTATAAATTAAAAAAAATTGTGGTTATTGAGTCAACAACATTTATTTTAACAAAACAGTGAATGAGAAACCAGAAAATACACCAAAGCACGTGTTTGTATATTTAAACAATATATTTTTTTATGTATGAATGGAGGCCTTCCCATAGAGTGTCGGTTTATTGAGCTTGTTTTTAACATACTTCACCACTCTGGTCGGTGCAGTTGATGAAGGGTTGGCCAGTACCGGTTCAGATGTCATTTACCACTGCTGTTAACTGTGACCAGGAGCCAAAGTTGGGTCGCTGGGTTTAAAACGCATTGCACAGACTGCCCTCCCAAAGTAATTATGGGCTGATAAAAAAATAATTATTCATAAATGTGGTATTCATGAATAAAGAATATAGTTACGCAGCAGCCCTTGACTCATCAGCTCAACACGTTTGCGCAAACTGACTTTCAGTGCGCTCTCCGAATCGTGCAGAAACAGACGGAGAGCATATTGCAATCAACGATCTGCATCTATTTTTGAGAAGAGGAGAAAAAAAAGCGAGCAACCTCAAGGCTTGCAACCACATCAGTTTAATTGTACTTAATGTCAACTCCACCTTCTGTCATGCATTTTGAGAGCCTGACTGTGGGATATTAAGCAACCCATTCATGGTCACCGTACATGTGATCAGAAGGACCAAGCACATGTGGCTGACACAGGCGGCAGCTCTCAATGGAGTAAGCAAGGATATCACATCAAAGTATTTTTTTCTTCTTCTAAACTTTAGTAATTAAACATGCACCTTACAAGAAAAAAAATGCCGAGGCAAAATGTCAAGACCCCGCTTTCTAAAAAAGAATACGTATACATCATTGCAGATCCTCAAGAGGCCCGGCTCCAGTGCTCACAAACGCTTATCACAACATCAGCCCAGCAGCCACAACGCCGTTCTAAATAACTCATTGTAAAAACAAGCTTTTTGCTTAACTTGATGGATAATCCCTTTCCACCCAAACAGTTTAAAGTCGAGTTCCCAAAATACAAGCTGAGGGCT
The DNA here is from genome assembly GCF_048934315.1 of Petromyzon marinus. NCBI lineage: Eukaryota > Metazoa > Chordata > Hyperoartia > Petromyzontiformes > Petromyzontidae > Petromyzon > Petromyzon marinus. The sequence goes on along the minus strand of NC_133683.1, from coordinate 22,216,762 downwards.
CGAACACCCAGAGCGGCGCTGGCCGGCCGCTCCTCGTGGGGGCGGCTGCCTCCTGTGGATGCGGCCTCGCGGTCCGCGCTCTCCTCTTCACCCCCCCCCCCACCCGGAGGATGGAGAGGAAGAAAGGCCCTCAAGTGAGTGGGCCGCTGGGGAAGCCGCCGAGGGCATTTGCCATCACGGTGGCCTGGCTGTGGCGGGGCAGCACTCAGACGCTCCACGAAGAGGGTGACGGAAAAAGACGAATAGAAGGTAGCTCTCATGTGTGTGCACGTGTGCACGTGTGTGTGTTCAAAGTGACATGCGGAGCGCTGATTCCAATTAATCGATGCTGTAGACGTCACATAGAACGCGTCCATAGTCGTGAGGTGTGCGCAGTGCTCAATTACCGAATCGGTATATGAGCGAAGGCAAATGGTCAACTCGAAAAGATGTTGGGTCGTAAGGAATCAAATGTGGAAAAGGTCGAGGCGCAGACCTCTAATTGCTTACTCATGCCACTGCTGGCGAATGGGCTTCCACTATACACAGCCCGCAAGAGCTCCTCTCGAGGGCATGTTGGCCTACTCTTCCACGCTGACCATACATCTTTAAAGATGATCACCTAACTTTGGTGTAGCGATTCATAGTGTGGACAGAATCTGGGAGTTTGATGAAATGTGCCAATTGTTTTGACTGTCATACCGGGAGATTGGCCTAGCGACCTCTGGATCGCAAATCAAAGTGTGCTATAGCCATCACACCGTAGTAGCATTCTCTGACAATCTTTGAAGAGGCCCAAAATAACCCACCATCGACAGCTTACAAATACAGAAATTCAAAATAAAATTCCTGATAAATAATATCCATGTATTCTAGTTTAATGTGTTGTACCTATATAATTTGCTTCTTGCATCATCACCATCGGTCTTGATACATTTACTGGCAGATGAAAGCCTCCCCAGGCTATCGAGAAATGGCATTTCTAGGAATTTAGAAATGTATAGGTAAAAAAAAGCTTGTTGATTTATTTGCCCAAGAAAATCTCAAGAGACACTATTGCGATGTCTGGCCATTTACTGCATACATTGAAACATATTGCTTTTACATTTCCCTTTCGTCTACATTGACTTTGTTTTTGTACAATAAGAATATTCCTTTCGCTAAAATGTTTTATGCATTGCGTGTTTGTACGGGGAAGGAAACTAAAGGGCACAAATTAGACAACCGAGTATGACTTGTTTACCCAGAAAAGCCTCACTTAACCTCAAGGCTCTATTTCAGGAGGGATCTTTAATGCCCACTGAATAATCAAACCTGAAATCACTATGTAAAAATATATTATTAAGAATAATAGTGCAGGCCGGAAATCCGTTAAGTTTCAAACAAGACACAGACATGTGTAAAAAGGATGCAGCCTTCCTGCATTAGGCAAACAAAGATCAACACTTCCTGAAGAAGTTCATTGTTGTCCTCTTGTCCTGGGTCACCATCAAAATAAATTTGAGCAAATCTGACCAGCTGTCAGCAGCAGTTACACAGTAATGAACAACTGTGGACTGGTTTCAGTTTTATTATGTCATCACCACGGTACGCAATAGGATCAGTTGCCACTGCTAAATGAGCCGTGGCATGGCAAGGATTGGCGCACTGTGCTACAAGCTGGGCCATCTGAGTTCGATTCCCAAGCACAGCGAGCTTCAGTGGTGAGTGATATTCGAGCCAGCCTTGGGCTCCCCCCTTCATAAACCACGCAGTCCGCACTCCTCGGTGTGATGAAGTATGGTCAAATAGCCACAACGACCAACGGCGTGCGGAGGCTTTCTTCGAGAAGAGAATTGACAAATGACTGTAATATTTTTCACTTATTTATTATGAACATTATTATTTCTTCACACCGCTTTTCACCTTTGACATTTTCCAACAAGGTTGCAGGCATTTCTCTCGCGGTGCAGCTGCGATTGCACCCAATGCCACGTCCAGTGGAGGCCGCGCAGCGTCTCTGCCGCCACGCTCGAGGCAGGCAAGGACAGCACTGCACTGCCTCAAACCCAACCCGCTTGATTTCCAACCAAGATAAACACATTTAAGGAATGTTAATACCGCCTTCCCCTGCTCCCCCCCCCCCCCAAAAAAGGAATCTGGTAAATAATTAAAGAAATAAACAAACAAACTTAAGGGGAAAAGAAAAACCACATCAACCAACCGCATTTTAAAAAAAAACGTTTGCACAATGGTGGTTCGACTGCAATTTTTTTTGGAAAGTAACTTTTTTTGTGTGTCGAGCCGGGGTCGGGCATGCAGTGTTAAGCGTGTAATTACCTCAATGCTGGCAGACATCCACTGACCAGCAGCCTAAAGGCTACTTATGCCAAGAATTTTGCCAACAATACATCACTGTGTGAGGCCCCTTGTCACCACTCTGGCCATCGCCATAAACTACTCTTAGCTGGTGTTGCTTTGAGTTTTTTTTCGGTGGGAGGAGGGGGGGCGCGGGGGGCAGGGCGTGGATGGGGGGGAGCCAAGGAGGTTTGTCCTTTGGCTGACAGAATGTGGGAGCCCCCAGGCTACGATTAGCATTAAAATGTAGAAGTGGGGATCAAGAGGCGTGCTGGTGGCCCGGCAAGTCTGTGGGATCAACTCGGCTTCCAGGAGGTCACCAAGTCTGATCCTGCGGAGATGAAATTGTCAAACTTCAAAACTCCCAATTAAATTTGCACCAAAAAACAGGAAATAAATAGCTGTGTCGTCGGCAGACGTCCGTAGTGGCGCTGCACGACGGTACAAAATGTTTCGTATAAATGTGTGAAGGTAATTACTTCATTTCATCATCAAGCATGAGGCGGCCATTAGATGGTAGTGCTGAGTGTCACCACCTTTGTATGAATTTGTTTTCTCCGGGTACTCCGATCTCTTCTCAAATTAAGCTAAATGCCCAGTAATTTTAATGGCCAAGCATCCCAATGCAGGGCACGACTGCAGAAGCCTTGCGACACAGTGAGACTTTCATGGACGAATAACTGCCATTATATTTGAAGGTAAGTTATTGGTGAGAAATTGCACCGCTTCTGAACCATAACGTGATTTGAAATGTAATTAAGTTCAATTGCAAACCATTACACGTAAATTGTGTTTGTTTGATTCATGTTTTCTATTGTTGAAGGGACCATTTTTTATACCGACCCAGGTCTCCCTTGAAAAAAAAGGGGCATTTAGTCTCGAGTCCTTCTCACCCACTTTAAATAAACTTCTCTGCAGCTCCCCGACGTGGTTTGGTGTTCGACCGCACGCCCTTCGGCGTGTCGTCCGACATTTTCCTCCACGTTTTGGGAGCTTTTGTTTTAAGGAACTGAAATGAGTGAAAGCGAGCTGCCCAATTCATCATCGGCCGTTTGGGTGCACCACAGCAGATTCGTGGTGGCTGTGCACGCGGCCTGCAATCCAGCACTGTGCAGTCGAGCGTTGGCGATCACACAAGATGTTGTGAAACTCCCTTGCCGTCGGCGTCGAGGTGCCATACACTGGCTTGCCAGGAGAAGGCGGTACGGCTAAATGTGGACTACATCTGTTCCATATATTATGGGATAGAGTGTTGCCCCGTCACACGAGTGGGTTTTCTCCGGGCGCTCCGGTTTCCACCCACGTCTAAAGCTCATTCATTTGGCCGAAAAGACGTTCATATATACAGGACCGCAGAGCTTGGGCAATTGTTAGAGGTGGCTCATCGTGTGACTGCGAGCCTGCTTCTCTGTAATTCCTCGCGCCTCTGAATCGCTTTCTCTCTCTAGGAAAACGAGCGAATTCTGTGCAGCGGCAAACATACAAGTTGAAATTATTACGAATTATTATTATTATTACAAATGACGTCGTATATCCTCCTCTACCTGATACAGCCAATAAAATCAGGTTTTCACATGACCAACAACAAAAATCCCAATAGATGTTGTGACAACTTCATTTCTTTGGCTGTGTCGGGTGGAGGAGGGTGTGCAACACAATGTGGCTATGTACTTGCGCAATTTCACCCCAAAACCAGTTATGAATGATACTATTGCTTACGAAAACCTAAGTTTACCTGACCAATTCAGTTCCAAACCCATATTTTGGCGGGCTTATAGGTGATACTTTTTAGCTTTTATAAAAATCATGAAAAAAATGAATTTAATAAAAAAAGATTTTGTACTTGGAAATTACAATTTTTAATACGCAGGCTTCAGAGGCCATTATTAAATCAAATACATTTCACTCGCACGATCTGACCGTAACATCAATGATGAATAATTTAATAGCACAGTATTTGTAAAGAACACTGGCAAGTCATCCTGAACTATGAATTTAACACAATTATAAGATGCTGACACCACTATATTGGCAAGAAGTAGATGTTGATGCTCTTGCGTCTGAGATACATGCATTTAGTTCTTGAAGAAGCTCCCAACACGTGGAGCACAGCATCAGACATCATGCTGAACAACGTACGGTACAACCCGCGACAAACAACACCATTCAGCTAGCTATGCGTACACGGCTCTAGACCTCGCTTACGATAGCACACTGAGAATCGCAATCGGGTCTCGGGAGGAAAGTGTGGAGAATCCAATTAGGTCATTAGCGTGTGTGAGCACGTGTTGCCTTGTTACAGGTTAAAGGTCATGTTGTGGACCTCTCAAATGGCTTTGTGTATGTGTGAGACTCACACGTGACTCGACATTTAATTGCGTTCCACTATTCCTTTCCGCCTGTGATTTGGGCTCGTCTGTGTTGAATCTTTGAATTGCTGCGTGTGAATCCAAATCTTGCCGCGAGTGAAATGCGGCCAGAAATGCCTTTAGTATGCGCGCAGCATGGAGGATTTCGGGATCGACTGCTTGACGATTTAATAAGATTAGATTTTGCGTGCAAATGGGGAACACTGCGAACACCAAAAGTGCAAAGCTAACGTACGATTTACTTGCGGAATCGACAACACTTTTTTCGCGAAAAAACACGTGGTTTTAGAACGCGGGTCTGGGTTTCATTCTCGATTGCAAAATTAAGGGCTTCTTGATTCTGTCTAACGCCCGCTCCCCAAGAGCACATTACAGTGCCTGTGGGTCACTGATGATTCATGAATCAAAGCATCCCGACCTACATACAGCCACACACTCAGCACTTGGGGTGCTGATGTATCATGCCCCCTTTCTTCAAAGCGCCCCACCAAACTCGGCATCAGAGCACACCAGATAACAGCAGGTCTGCGTGACAGCTGACTGGTGAGGTCCATACTCCACAGCCGTCCTGTGAGCAGAGCTGGGACAGCTCAAGGCCAGACGCAGCCTATCTTCCCATGTCAGTCTTCCCCATTTGCTGGTAGATTAGATAGCAAACATTACAAACATCTGTTGATAGGATGAAATGGAAATATTAACTTGGTCCGGTTTGCCAGAGCTGCAGTTGTCCATCCGTGCTGTGTTCATTGGCTGTACCATGGTACACAATGTTTCCTGGTTTATTAAGGACGATGCATTCATATTCCTGTAAACTAAAGTACAAACAGCTGCCGGTTTATCGTGGCTTTTTCCAGTATACTATATTAAAAACACTTAACATAATTTTAATGGGTTTCTAATAGCTCTGAAACTCTTTAAAGGTAGACTGATTTATCGCCCGCTTTTTAATGGCACAATACCTTATTTATTTAATTCTTTAACAAAGCCTACATTTGGCTAAACACACAGGCGGGCACTGAGTTAAGCTAAAGGTTACATTTTTTTCCACCCACAGGAAATCAAAAAGGACTTCAGGTGGCATCTTATCTGTGTGTTTGCCAGCTTGCCATGCGCCTTTAATTGCCAAGCTGTCATTGAAACCCAACACCGCCATTAGCGCTCATTGGAGACCGGCGGTCGTTGTGGCCACAGACACTGAACCCCCTCTATCTACAAGCAGCTCCCCAGGCCTCGGTCTGAGAAAAACTACCTCGGCTCAAAGGGAGCTGGGGTGGGGGGGGCTCCTTTTCACATGATCTTTGCACTGCAGGGTGAGAAGTGAACAGGAAGGCAGGCAAGTACACGCACCTCGGTAGGAGGTTACCCTTCAATTAATAGTTGCATCTGCAGCAGCGCCCAGACTTTTTTTTTCCACTGCCCATTTGCGCTCTTTGCCATGGAACTCTGACCTTTCACACTGCCACAGTTGCCAGACCCCTCTCGCCTCCCTTGCCCCCCCCCCCCCCCGACTCACCCCCCTCAGCCTTCCTGACCGCTGTATTTTAAGTTCAGATCACACGCCAGGGCCACTGAGCAGTTGCAGGCCCTCTCTTGAGCTGAACGCTCCTAAGTGCTACGCATGTGTCTGTGTGTGTGTCCACGGTTGCTGGAATGCAGAAAACAGGAAGTAGATTGTGGAGTGCGCGAGTTCCAGCAACACTGGAGATCATCAATTTTCTGGCAACTTCTTTGGTTCAACTCGCCTTTGCGTTTTGTTAAAGGCCGGGACCATACACACACACACACACATATAAACGTATAACGAATGGCTTGTTTCCTGTGCCTTTTGTATAAGCACACATATAAATGGCAATTTTTGGGATAAACATTGCAAAATTATCCTCAAAAGAGCAACTTAAAATACGACAAGAGAATAAAGTGTTAAATTTACCACCACGGTCTGCGCTCGGGATGCAGACGTTTTTATGCACACCTCAGTGACATGTTTCTTCCTAACCTTTAAGCAACATCAACACAAGCGTTTGGTTTGGATTTTTCACATCATGGTATCGTCTGCCAGAGGTAACGATTGCACTGACATAACTCGACGAAGGGAACATGTTTTTATTTTTTACGACCACACATGTTGCAGTCCATTTTACAAGAACGCAGGCCACGGGTTCCTACGTGCAGTCTGCAGCCCACTGGCGCTCGGTGGTCCGTGGAACTGCTGCAGATGCTGGAGACTTGGAGTCGTTTTCATGTAGAACACAAAATGTACTTGGGGCACCGTGGCCTCACAGGTGGTCATGGGGTCCAGAAAGGTCAGGAACCACTGATGTGTTGGATAGTGCGCAGAAGGTGATCGCAAAGGTGCATCCCTGCAATGTGCCTGCTCGTGCTACTGCTGGCAGTAGCGTGAGTGGGTATTTTGGCCTACTTTTTCACACTGGGTAAACGTTTTGGCGGCAGTACCCTCACGTCACCACCATCACACGTCACCACCATCACACGTCACCACCACCACCACACGTCACCACCACCACACGTCACCACCACCACACGTCACCACCACCACACGTCACCCCCACCACGCGTCACCCCCACCACACGTCACCCCCACCACACGTCACCACCACCACCACACGTCACCCCCACCACACGTCACCCCCACCACACGTCACCACCACCACCACACGTCACCACCACCACACGTCACCTCCATCACACGTCACCACCACCACCACACGTCACCACCACCACACGTCACCACCACACGTCACCACCACCACACGTCACCACCACCACACGTCACCACCACCACCACACGTCACCACCACCACGCGTCACCACCATCACACGTCACCACCACCACAGGTCACCACCACCACACGTCACCACCACCACACGTCACCCCCATCACACGTCTCCCCCATCACACGTCACCACCACCACACGTCACCACCACCACACGTCACCCCCACCACACGTCACCCCCATCACACGTCACCCCCACCAAACGTCACCACCACCACACGTCACCACCACCACCACCACACGTCACCACCACCACCACGTCACCACCACCACACGTGATCTACTGATCAAACAGCGTGTGCCCGTTTATTCTGCTGAGTACACGGAGGTGCGGGGATTTAAGAAACTTGCAAACATTAAGCTTATGGGGTGATATATATGGGATAGCTATGCATCCATTTTTTTAAATACAATAATTATTATTGCTGTAATTTTTTTATTAAGGCAGTGTGTTGAACAAGTGCAATTTTCAGTAGCATTGCCACATTACGTAACATTGGCATTTATAAAGATCTGGTCAGGTATAACCGAAATAAGCCACGAAACAAATTAACATTGCTTTGTTAAATTATGCAACATCAACAATGCAGCATACATCCTAAGCACGTGCACGGTGACGTCACCACAACGCTTGTGCCAGGCTAGGTGCACCTTGAAGCCACGTGAAGTGTCGAATGCCCGCTGGCAGTCAGGTCACGGGGCAGACCCAGAAGCCACAGGTCGACTGACTGAGACGACTGGCTGATGCACCATCTGTGCCCCCTACTGTGCCAACCTGCTGTGCTTTAGGCACCCTGCGCTCCGCTCGTTGTTGTGAGCGTCGCTCGTCCCGCCCTCCGTTGTTGTTGGAGGGCGACTGCCTCCAACTGCCCAATAGCGTCCTTCACGAGCCTCCTCCACAGAGGCCGATCTTGACACCGCTGGTACCAGTCATCGGCAAGTCCACTCAGCTCCACGTCCTCCTGTACCACATCACTCCATCTCTTCTCTAGCCCGTGCCGCGCCCGTTTATCCCCCTCGATCCGGCCCAACAAAAGCTGTTTCGGCATGCGGTGGCTGAGCATGCGGGCTACATGACCCAGCCAACGCAGCCTTGCCTGCCGGAGGAGCTCACCGATGGGACCTTGCCCAGATCTTTCAAGGATTTTTGAGCTCCTCACACAATCCAGCCTGGTTAAACCCAGGATGGATCGTAGGCAGGCCAGCCTAAATGTTTCCAACCGGCGAAGATGCTCCATTAAGGGGGTCCACGTTTCGCAAGCGTAGAGAAGGGAGGGAATGACCGTGGCCGAGAAGACCTGAAGCTCAGTGCGGAGCGACAGACCAGGTAACTTCCACACAGCGTTACGCAACCGATGAAAAGATATAGCCGCTCGACTGATTCGGAGTGAGACCTCTGCTGTTAAACTGGAGCCGGTCATAAGCACACTGCCCAGGTATGGGAAACTCTCCACTCTCTCCACAACTGCCCCATCACCGATTGGGAGTTAGTTGTGGGGGTGGAGTGTCCAATGGTACAAAATACCCAGGCAGGTGCTTAGTTTTGGTGGGGCTGATGGTAAGGCCCCATCTCTTAGTGGCACGCTCCAGTCTCAGCAGCAGCGTCTCCAACTCCTCCTCTGAATGAGCAGCTATTACCAATTCATCAGCATACATAACGTGGTTGAGCAATAGGGAGCCATCCCTTGACCGCACCCGGGTATCGATACTCACACACATACACACATACACACACATACACACACATACACACATACACACACACGCATACTCATACAATTACACAGCAGCTGGGAGGTACTGATTATGAATGTAGTCTCCATTGAGATACTTGCTGCAACAATTGAATTAGAATTAATGTTTTACAAATGTTACCAAAACAATCATTTAGAGCAAATGTGTCAAAACGTTGCTGGATGTCGGCCTCCCCATAGGGGGCTGTTTGACCATACTTCACCACACTGGTCAGTGCGAGTGGAAGGTGACCAGGGTCGGTTTAGACATCACTCGCCACTGGTGCTAACTATGGATGAAGATCAAACTCAAGGTGCTGGGTTCACAGCACAGTGCACTAAACCATAGCGCCACTGCACGCCCCAATAACACTACTTAAAACATGTTTTTCTGCATATTTTTCTAAAAATATTTTGCAGGAGTCAAGGGGTTAACAAAAAATTATATTAAAAATGTAATTATCGCACTGAACTAGAACTTGACGAGTCCGGGTGCTGCCTGAGGTGTACTGCACACAGTGACTTGCGAACACTTAAGAGGAAAGTGATGTTTGGAACCTGCCCCTTTGCCATCGCTGTCCCCTGCAGCAGCCCTTGACATTGCACGTCCGAGCCGCTCAGTCGCTGCTGTCTCTCATCGAGGAACAGAAACCACCACCACCACCACCACGCGAACTGCAGCCATCCTCGCAGCAGCGGCTCTTAGCTAGCCAGCGAACAAGACGGCCACTGCATCGAGCGCTTTCAGATGCGCTTCCGCGGCCGTCTGCAATGCTCTTACATCTAATATTAGGCAGCCACTGGAGCTCTGCGCTTTTTGCTCGGTTGAAAAATATATTTTTTTAGAACTGCTTTTTGTGTTTAGCTTTTAGTCCTTCCCCCGCACCTCCGACTGGCACGGTTGGCTACGTTCGGTGCGAAAGAAGTTCAACATACATGCATGCAAGCTCTCACTCAAAGTTACTCGCCTCCTTACTAGCCACGAGTGCCACTGCAGCTATTTTTCGTCGCAATGGACCAACGATGAATGTCGAGGGCGCCAGGGTGATGACACGGCCGGCGGTGTTGGCTATGATGCACGTGGCCTGTAGTCCACCACTGTCGAGGTGAGGGTCAGTGGATCGCACACGTTTTGGTGTCGAGGTGCCAGATTCTGGCTCGCCAAGTGAAGGCAATACAGCAGGTGGAACAACCTCCATCTGTTTGCATCTGTACGGAGATAGAACACTTCCCCCTTGCGGGTGTGGAGATTCTCTGCCTGCACCTGTTTACTCACACACGTATAAACATTCATCATGAATCGGTTGAAAGCATGTTAAAATTAAAAACCCAATGCAGAACCCTCCTTAAAAAGAGTCGTCGGACTGAGCGTGTCTTTCCCTAATAAAATACTAATAACGACGAAACGTCGTGAGAATATTATTGTGTTATTTTATTTTATCAATTTATTATTTTATTCTCATTCTACGTGACTTTACCGAAAGAACCAAAGAAGATGAATCATTGCAGTCACGAAAGCTTTAAATCGAAAAATACTAATAATATAAATACTCGTGCCGCGCAGCAAGAATGACCTGGGTTCGATTCCCAAATTGGGTGCGTGGAGTTTGTCTGTTGTCCCCTTGTTCTGCATGGGTTCCTCCGGGTTCTCTGATTTCCTCCCATAGCTCAACAATACACATTCAATATCATTGGCAGTAGCCAAACATTCCAATGTATGACCATCCTCAAAAATAATGTTGGAATTCAGTGTGGCTTTCCTGGGTAAATAAGTAACTACTAACTATATTATGATGTGTTGAGTCATCCGTGTAATGGCTTGCCATTTTACGGCGGTATAAAAATTGTCATTATTATTTCTAATTAGGCCACGTAACTTAAACTCTGATGTAGATCATGAAAATGTCGATGAAAAATGACGTTTTAAGTTACACTGAACTATCGTTTGCTTCTTAACGAACGTGTTGGTATTTGTGCGAGTCATCATGATGGTCTCTCCCATGGTGTCGCGATGTCTCACAATCCGACGATGTAATCACATTGCACAATAATTATAATTTAATTTTAAGGGTTGGAGATTAGGAAGACAAGAGTCAAGTGAGTGTTGTTGCGGTTTAAATGAGTGCATAACCTTATCGAACAAAATTAACGTGAATGTCACTCGACACCAAACTTCGATGACCTGGCACAACAACGTTGACTTGAAACGACTTGTGACAGTAGAGAGGGAAAAGCAGTTTAAAAAAAAACGGTGTTGGTTTTAGAGGCAGAGACCACTTACATGTTGCGCGATAGCGGCAAAAGCCACGTTTCACGCATGTTCTGAGCCTCTATCGAAATCATGAAAACTCCACTGAACGGGTGGTTCACAGAACCCAGCTCTATGCAACCAAAATGTTTTGGTTTTAAATTAAATCTTGCATGCAGCTCCTAAACTCAGGCCAAATGCACGCTGTCTGCTCGGGTTTCGACTAAATCTGACAGGAGAGAAGGGCATTTTTTTATGGTCAGTAATTACAATCTCCATGCCTCTCACCCTTCTTACACTTCGCACTTCATCTGCATTTGAGTAACCGCACCAGCAGCGGGTAACTGTAGCTGCGATGAAAATGCCCGTCTGCCAATGCGTCACGGAAAATGTATTCAATTGACGGGTGAACGAAAATCAATACGGAAAATGAATGAGTTTTTGTAATAATTATGCTTTAACAGTCTCTGTAATTGCTCACAATGTTAAACAACACGTAACCATACGATATAAGAGTATCAAGACTCAGTGAGGGGTTTCTTTCTTGGTTAATTAATTGATATGTTTACATACTGGGTTATGGATTGCAGTTTTGCTGGACCGTGAGGGTGGAAACAGCATGGACAACTTGTCATCCAGCAGTGGGCAGACACTGGCTAATGATGATTAAATCAAGGAATGAAATAACGTAATAATTCAGCATTATCTGACTCTGAATGACTGTACTGCAGAAGGCAAATTAATTGCAATTAATATTTGCCTTGGCGTTATTTTTGATTGTCCATATATTGGAATATTTCTGCCTTGTATTGTCAATGGCCAATATACGTGCTTTGCAATTTAAAAACATACTAAGTACGATCTTGAAAGTTAAGATGTCAACAATAAAACTTACGCGAGGCATTTTTAGATATCATTTGTCTTAAATAATGTTTGTGGCTTTTAATACCGCTTAATATGCATATTAATATTGTATTACAACATAACCTGATATTATCGATTCCATCCGTGAACGGCATCCACTATTTACATAATTTGTAAAAAAAAAGTATTCCGTGTAATATTTCCAAATATGTTAAACACGTCGGCTTATTATGGATTTCTAAATATGTCAAATACATTATGTTAAGGTTGGTCATGCTCTATCTATTGCAGGATCAAGGACTTGATGTTGATGGAATTGGCTTGATATGTATGCATGTATGCACATGTAAACTATTTTCTAATATTTGAATTTTAAAACCCCCCGATAAGTTACGTAAATATAGTTTATATATATACGGACAGCTTGAAATGATTTTCAACGTTTTGCTAAATAACCTGCCGGCTAGACTCATTACATCTGGACCGCACGGCCTACTTGCAACACGTGTGCGTGTGTGTGCACACCCAGCCGACACCGCCACGCTTATCTGCATGAGCCATCGCTCAAGCGGAGGCCGTCGATGGAACGGGTCCCCCGTATCTGGGCGACGTTTCACGCGAGGCTTGTGCGGCCGGGAACGCAAAATGCACGGAACGAATGAATACGACCCTGCTCTTTGTTTCTTTCGGTAAAGTCACGAAAGGTAGAAAAATAAAACAGAATTAAAATAAAATATCACGACGTGTCGATCGCAACACAAAGCGGTCGTCCTCAGGCGGAAAAAAACAGCTGAAGGGTTCAGCAGTGGAACTGCTGAAGGGTTCAGCAGGGTTCAGCAGGGTTCATCAGTGTAACAGCTGAAGGGTTCAGCAGGGTTCAGCAGTGGAACAGCTGAAGGGTTCAGCAGGGTTCAGCAGGGTTCATCAGTGTAACAGCTGAAGGGTTCAGCAGGGTTCAGCAGGGTTCAGCAGTGGAACTGCTGAAGGGTTCAGCAGGGTTCAGCAGTGGAACAACTGAAGGGTTCAGCAGGGTTCATCAGAGTTCAGCAGTGGAACAGCTGAAGGGTTCAGCAGGATTCAGCAGTGAAACAGCTGAAGGGTTCATCAGGGTTCAGCAGTGAAACAGCTGAAGGGTTCAGCAGGGTTCAGCAGTGAAACAGCTGAAGGGTTCAGCAGGGTTCATCAGGGTTCATCAGTGGAACAGCTGAAGGGTTCAGCAGGGTTCAGCAGTGAAACAGCTGAAGGGTTCATCAGGGTTCAGCAGTGGAACAGCTGAAGGGTTCAGCAGTGTTCAGCAGTGAAACAGCTGAAGGGTTCAGCAGGGTTCAGCAGTGAAACAGCTGAAGGGTTCAGCAGGGTTCAGCAGTGGAACAGCTGAAGGGTTCAGCTGCTTGAGGACGGCCGCTTGTGTTGCGATCGAAACGTCGTGATAGATTATTTTTATTTTGTTTAATTTTTCTACCTAGGCGACTTTACCGAAAGAACCAGAGAGCTTGGATTCCTGCAGTCACGAAAGCTTCAAATCAAGATGAATACGACCCTGCGTTAAAGTTGTACTCGTCCGTCAGTGGTCCGCCCGCGACTTCTGTCTTGATCCTGCAGAGTGACAACAAACACACTCACCCCACGCTGTACCTGAGCACGTGCACACTTGTCCCAGTGTTTACTTTCAGAGTTGTTTGGCGATGCTCGTGCGCGGGGCAATCAACATTGCACAAAGTACACACGCTTTACAAAAGCTACGCGCTTTGCCTCCCCCCTCCCCACACATCAAGTAAACCGAGTCTGGTAAATGAGCTGCGCGATTCACTGAACCATTCTGGGAGGCTAAGGCACTGCACAAGATGCATCTGGGTCACATGACCACACAACCCACAGCTCACGCCATCTTGTTTGACAACAGTTTATAATTTCCAAGTACAAATTTTGAACTTTCAGGACCAAAATTGTGTTTCTTTAAAACTGTAAGTAAACAAATAATGCCCAGGTAAACTAAACAATAATAAGTAAATAAGTATGTTTTCCATCTGTCCCAAAACCATAAAAAACCTGACTGCACTGTTTAGGGCAAATACAACATTTTAATGGTTTTGAGCTGTTGCGGAGTGTTACACGGTTCCAGGAGACAATGGGAAAACTGCAGAAATTAAAAATTACGAATGCTTGAGTAAGAAAGACTGAACAACGTGATATAACCTGTCAACGAATCACTTCTCACCATCATCGTAAAAAATATACAGAGGGCAGTCGATGCTTCTACAGTTGCTCTATCACACTGGCTGCATGGACTGTTATCTTTTTTGTTTAGCTCTGGTGATTTGTTCCTCTCCCAGTGTCCTCAATTTGTGCAACATAAAGGAGGCTTCTGTGTGCCTTTCTGCTAAGCGGCGCGCACCCGGTCACCCACTTTCCACGACCTTGTCACGTAGCAGAAATGGAAACAGCACGGATGAGCGAAAAACCTATTCCGCAAAACACAGAGTGGGTCTGCACTTTAAAACATGTCCCGTAGGAATGTGGCTCTTAAGAGAAAACAGATATAGTATTAGATTACTGTTAGAATACATTTAGGCAAACATTTGCCCATCAACTGTAAATCCTGATGCACTACTGGAATTGCGTTTCTTATAATAAAACGCACGTGCGCAATTGAAGGCTGAAAGTGGCAGGTTTATGACAGCCTGCGCATATTACCGCTTTACAACGCATGTTTTAAATACAAGGAGAGAAACTTTGAATCACTTCGCTCGAACTCTATAATGCCAGGATACACCTGAACTGGGAAGCCTTACTTTCCACACATAATCCAACCAACCACTGTGCCAAAAACGTCTCGAGTGAAGAGAGGGGGTCGCTTGGCTGGTTTTTCCTGCAGTCTGGGCGAAAGAAGGTTACATTCTCAATTTATGCAACACCTAAGTCTAAGCTACTGAGCATGTAATTGTATTCGGGTGACTACTAGGCCGATGATTGACTTGAATGGCCAATGATATAATCCCTGCATTCACCAAACTCCTCTGTTCATCATCCCCGGCTTATGCCACCACAGAGTTCAAGTTGGTGCAGCATTTAGGCCTGTAGCCATCATCATCATCTATTTTAAATTGAACGTCAGTCAAATGCCGCAGTTTGGTAAATCGAATATAATTATAAGTTATGAAACAAGTGAGCTTTTATCGCCTTGTAAAACGTGGGCATCACCAGCTTTCTGAAGTAAGACTTAGAACAGGAGACTGGTTTTGAAAAGTGGGGCCCATGGCGTTGCAAAGATACAGTCATACCTGATACAACCTGTGGCCTTTGTGTTATTTAAACCTATGAACCACATCCTACCGATCCATACTCCCAATCTCGCCAGATCTTGAAAAGCTAGGCAGGTGTGAGTCTGGATAGTACTTGGATGGAAGACTGAATGGCGATACCGGACGGATTCTTGACACCATCTGTGTGAAGTTGCGAGTTGTTACCTTCTCGCAGACGTGGGGTTTCTCTGGGTACTCCGCTTTCCTGAGACGTGCCAAAAACTCCTTAATGAAATCTGACAATTTTCACAATGCTTTACACTCATGAGATATAACTCGAGACTCAGTGGTTAGTGCTCTTCTCCATTGCACCAACCTGTACTCACCAGCACGGTGAAGTATGGTCAAAGAACATTTCCAGAAGTTGACTGACACAGAGCTGTATATCATTACTCATCCGTCATCAAAGCTTCAAGTCCTCTTGGAATATGGCTATGCCTTCTAACACGAGACTCAAAAACTGGCATCAAAACATCTACCAAGAATAAATTAAGAACACTGGTAGACATGAGTGGAAATAGCCAAGTCAAAAATATATTTGAAAACGAGGAAGGCGGTTCTAAGTTCTAAGTACAGATGCACACACATACACATATATCACGGTGCATTAACTCGAGAGATAAGCAAGGGGGCTAAGTACAGTAATCCGAGATCCACTTTTAATCCGCAGCCGAGATAAACTCATCTGTCAGTGTTCTGGAAAAGATAAACGTGACAGGTATTAATCCTCAGAGCTGGTAAATGATCCCGAGCTATTCAAACAAGCCTGAATGTGTACATTATCAGAATTCGGGTAAGAACAACTTTTGAAAAGTTGCCTGAAATGTAATGATGCTGCAGCGCACATACCGAGGGCAAGTGACGGGGGTAGATTTGTATACTGTCCACTTAGTAAAGTTGACTTAAGACATTGAATTACATTAATATTTTAATCTTATAAAAAATGATTTCCCAGATACGTTTAAAATATTTATTTCTAACAACAGTGCAGTAGTACGATTTTGGACTACTTTTTACATACTTCAAATTAATGGCTAATCGTTAGTATAATCATGAAGCAGCTTTTTACTTGGGCATATTGTGTCAGCCAATTATGTATGTATATTGAACATCTATCGCCGCGTATATAGCCATGCTAACCGGAGTTAATTCAGATATAAATACACGTGTCCACCTTTCTTGATAAAAGAGAAATTCCCATAAAATATCATGGTGTCAGGCATATTCAGACGAACGCTATCATCCACACTAGGATACTGTTACAGAATTTAGTTTCGTGCACAGCATGCCTAAAACTATTCAACTACTCTATTAAAAAAACATTTTCTAAAACCCTAGATGATTAGCTTAAAAAAGACAATCCGTGTGAATCATAAGGATGATTGAAACCTTTTGACTGGAGTTGTCTAATGTGTAGAGCTGCCCATCAGCAATATAAAAACAAGCATACGTGTACTTTGTTTAAAAAAAAAACAGGGTTATCAATACACATTATCACAATCGTTGGAATAATTCATCATTCAGTGCTCTCTAAGAGAATCCCTAAATAACCATCATCATTATCATCAAGTCAGTCATCACCATCACAATCATTACCCTCTTGTCAGCCACTCTGGGCTCCTTCAGGTCATGTTTAACAAAAACTGTCACTTCTCAACTGCCACCACCATCCACGATAGGCAATCATCCACAATAACAAAATATAAAATGCAGTTTACAGACAAGGGGTCGAAGAAGGGGTGGGGGGGGGGAGCTTTGAAGAGCAATGCGCGTGGCTATAAAATATTAAGATTTGCGAGTTTACACTGGAGCGGAGCCAAGCGTAAATGTTTTGATTGCTGGCAGCTGTCCTGCCAGGCGTCAGGTGGCTGTTGCTCGCTCCGTTCCCGAGCGCCACGCTCGCGTGAGCGCTCGGAGCTGATTGTCGGTCCCCACAGCCCCAGCGCAGGTGAGCAATCCCAAGCGAGCACTCGCTCGCCGCGCTGCTCAAACAAATGGAGAGTGCTCCGTACTGAAATTGCAACCATCAATCAAGCTGATTTTGGGGTTGATTTTTTTTTTACTCAATGAAAAAAAACATCCAGTGCATTTCCACCTCCTGCCTCAAGAAAATTCACGAAATCTCCTCCCGTCGTAAGCCCTCATCTCCATTACCTCCACCTCAGAGGTGGCGCATGCCCATTGGGGGCTGGAAGCAGACATTAATTTTAGAGGCCCCTTCCCTTTCATTTTATAAAACCCTCGTGAGATGACAGACACGATATACATATGCGATATAGATGGAGTGAGATGACAGATGCAGACAAGACAGATGTTTCTTAATTGGCTTCCAAATGTTAGATTGTTATGTTTATAACAATATGAATTTGAGATGATATTTGATACGCCCCGATTTGTGTTCATCAATCCGTGGCCCTTTGAGCTGATTGGAGCCCGAAGCTCTCCCTGAGTTTGGTTCTGCCCAGCGGCATAACTTCCCCACCTGCACCACAACTTTACAGTTTTCGCTTCCACGGGCTTATCCGCCTGCCAACCTGAAAGCATCCAATCCCCCGGTCAGAGGTGCTTATTTTTTTGGGCGGGATTTCATAAGGGATGGCAAGGCTTGGATCTGATTTACTGCTGCCCATTAGGACAATGCTGAGCGGCTGAAAAGGCTTCACATGAGTGAACGTCAATAAGAAACATGGCAAGAGGTACACTTGGCTCCCGTGCGTTAATTCCACCACCAAATGATCCAGAGTCTTTGCTTGCGCCGATGATAAACCTTCTCCCAATATAGCGTTGACTTTTGGTAGTAACGATGTATTGTACGTTCCACTCTATTGAGAAGCAAGGCTTAGAAAGGGTTTGCCCTCTCTTTGTTCTGCTGGACTAGTGGCTTACCAGTGTCCCCAGAACACATTTCTCATATCCGAGTTTTTAGGGTAGTGAGACCTTTACACTAAAAACTGTGGCATTCCGACATACACACCTGTCACCGATGCATGTAGTGTCAACGTTTACATTCCTGTAATCACGTGGATGACGTAAAAGTCCTCTCTGAAGGCTGTAAATTGACACCACTTTTTATATAGCGTTTGTCAAAGCTTCTGAATCGACTGATATATTTGGAGCTTTTCAATGTTGACGCTTTTTTATGAGCCAATAAATCTGCACACTTTTGGAAAGCATGAACAATGAACGCCGACTTTAGCATACTGGCTTTGATACAAAGTTAGAGGTTATAAAACATATTAATGATGATCAATCCTGGCAACCTAGAAAAGAAAGAATATTGTGGCTATAAGACATTTTTACCACACATTTTGAATAGAATCGTGTGTTCGCAAAATAATATATATTGTATGTACACACACGTAATATACATAAAAGGCTGTTGAATCAATGTTATGAAAGCATAACTGTGTTCCAGTTTAAAAAAGCAAATTGGCTGAAACATAACTAAATCTACAGAAAATCAGATATTTAACACGACTCGTGGCACGTGTGTACGTTTGTATTTGGTGTTCACTAAACAACTCTAACCCTCCCAATCGCTATGAAACTGAACGGGGGATTTTTTTTACAAGTTAAAAGTACCTTACACTATGTGTATAAGCTGTGCGATGCAGAGCTTAGCAGGTGCTAACTCACGGCACTTGGGATGACAATCTATAAGGCTTAATGTGGGATCACTGAAGTAGCAAATACATGCTTATATCAGCAATGTATTCGTTTGTTATGTTTAATGTTGACCTGAAACGTTACAATAAGTAATTTAACGATGTTGTTGATGCTTTGCTGTAATTGCTGTGCTAAGTATTGCACTTCAAAATGCCATTATAAAGGATGTGGTTTTATCTGTGTAGGTTCTCCATGGCTCGAATTGAGCGCCACGGAGTTCGTGGGTTCGATCCCGACCCTGACGCCTGCTGTATATTTGGAGTTTGCGTGTTCTCTCCGTGGCCACGTGGATTTATATCCAGGTCCTCTGGTTTTTACCTCCACATTTAGGATCAACGTGTATTTAGAGTATTTGGCTGCTATACATTTCCACGTGACAAGCCACTTCGTTGAGCTGTCATGTGTGGCCAGGTCGCTTCTGAAAAAGAGCTACATAGCTCAGTAGGCCTTACGGGGTGAAAATAAATAAAAATTCGATTGAATATGTAATATACATCATGGCATTGTGCATAGTCTGCAATTGTTACACATTCGGGGGCTGTGTTTTTCAAAACTAAGCTAATTTTACAACTTTGCCAAATTGACAAATGTGTAAAGGCCACATACTCTGCTTCATCAGGGGAGAAGCTGCCATTAGGTGGTCCCTTTAGGCTAAAACCTGCACTGAGACGTTTCGTTACTTTATGGGCAGAATATAAGTGGAAGTATTACCATTGTTGAGAAACAACGTGATCTGGCGGACCCCATGCGCAACGTGTGGCGCCACGCTGAGGCTGCTCATCTTGCGAGGCATGATCTCGCGGCAGGGGCAAAAGGTCCGCTGCGCGCCCCGCACTTTGAAGGGCCCTTGTGTTTGCAGGTGCGTGCCCCGCGTGGCCCGACAGCCCTCCCCCTTACAGCCATCCCCTCCCCTCTCTCCAGACCCCCGGTCCGCCTGATTAGGGCAACCTCCGTTGCTCCATTTTTCACTCGTGCAAGGCCGTGACAGCCCCGTGGCAGCCCCGTGACAGCCCCGTGGCAGGCCAGCGCCTGTTCACGAGTTCACAACTGCGCCCAGTCGCGCGGGTGGCGATGGAGACTGCTGGCGCAGGCCTCCTCTCTCCCTCCCTCCCTCGCTCCTCTCTCCCGACCTGCGGCGCTCTTACACCAGGCTGTCGCGGGCAGATGAAGAGGACAAGGGGGGAGAGCAGGGGGCCCCTTTGTAAATCCTCCCACTGGGAGTTAAAGGAAACCACATGAGCAGTGCCCACAGAAATAATACAGCTTTGGGGGGGGAGTGCGTTGCAGGATTTTGCAGAACGTTACACAAGTGGCGAGAATTTACGAACGTAACCTTGATTGATATCTGCACGTTATCGATGAACTTTAAATAGATATCAATTATAACCTTAAGCTAAGCAAATGTTTTCTATCCACAAAACATATATGTGCGCCAGACCTATCCACTGGAGTTGTACTGCAATGCCAGTTATGCGTGCGTGAAGCAGTTACAAAACAAAATCAACCAGAATCGGTCTAATACACTATGACAATCTTGTAGGGAAACTGTGAAAAACATTAATCGCTAATTAGATGTAATTGACTGGGTTTTTTGACGGACGATCGTGAGAATTCGACAGGCAAAACACGTTCGTCCTCGCGAGGGGAGGCTCTGGTGAAGCTTGCGTGTCTACTGGACTCACCGTTGGAATTTTTTCATTAGCTTTGGCAAAAAAAAAACTTCCCTCTAATCACGGCAGACTGGACTCGGGGATTCTTTAAGACCTGCAGTTACCACAAAATTTAAGACTGAGAAATTACTTCCTCACGGGATTTTCAAAATTATTGCAGCTGTGCCAAGTGCCAGCAGCATTTCGAACGAGTCGAAACTACGACAACACCGTTCACACAGGAGTTCTGTTTCTTTGCTTAAGCCCATGAAAAGATGATGGATACGACCTTTCAACAAACATTTATCAAATTCGCCAGAAACATGCAATTAAAAGCTAAACGTTGATTAATGAAGGAATATAAGGCCAATTAAAATAATATTCAAAATACCATCCTCGCCCAGAAGATGTTTTATTATTCACCTCAAGTGCACCGACTTTTGTACAACGCATCGAGGATTGGCTTTGGGAAGATCCTGTTTTCCTCGCTGTTCAATTATCACGAAAGCCTCCTGGGATATTTTCGAGTGAGTAAATCCCACAGAATGCCAATACGTCTCACTTTAATCTGTGCCACATCGTTATTCGGAGGATCTTTGACCCTGAGAATGGAATCTGCCACCACCCGTACTCTCTATTAATGCACAAGGAGCAACAGAGAAGGTAGTTTGCGAATCAGATCCGTCAAAACTATCTTCGTGTCCATTCCATCTAATGTTTAGATTATAATAAATCCCAGCTTTGTCCTTCAACCGTGCTCATCACACCTTTAATTAGCACGGTTGGCTACGATGCAAAATAAGTTTAACATGCATACGTGTAGTACAAATAATATAACTATTACTCAGTGCTATCATCACCTGCCATGCTTTAGCCACTGCTGAATGAAGGCCTCTCTCCATGTAATCGCCATAATTTTCGTGACGCAACAATTCTATCCACAAATCCAGACGCTGATCACTCAGTCGTCCGTCTGAACCCTGACCCATTATCTCTCCCCGTGACATGTACTGCCCCAACACTTTTCAGACCAGTCAAGATGACATCTCAATATTCGTATTTGTTCTCTGAGCCATGTGTGCGTTGATCATATGGGATTAAAGTTAGCATACCTCTGGGGAAAAAAAATCTAAATACATGAATGACACTGTACCTCCAAAATATCAAATTACATAACTATTTCAGTCATAATACCCGACTGGGATATGGCCCATGTTAAATTAAATTAATATAACACATTTGTTTTGGTTGCATCAACAAGGAAGTCAACTTCAAACCGGTTCTTTAAAATGTAATTGAGTACTGAATAAAAGTTTCTCACCTGAAAAGGCTGACATTGCTTTCCTGTGGTGAATACTCAATTCTGTTTAGCATATTTCTGGCAATGGCATGGCCAGGTTTAATTATTTTACATTTCGACTCATGCCACGAGACAAATGAGATCAACAAACTTCCATTTGTACCTCTCACCGTACACAATACACGGCCGTGTCAGAGAATGGGTTTGGAAGGTGATGCAACAAGAACTCATTTTGAAGTCCCATAAATGTGTCTGTTTATCCCCAAAAGGGGCCACACGTGTCATATGACGTGTCCCCCATTCGTAGAACCAACTTTTTATTTTCAGAACTGGAATGTTTAATTGTGAAATGTGTTGAATTTTGAAATGCATTGAATTTTATTTGATGTTATTATTTTGTATGTGCAATCATAAGTGGACAGGGGTAAGCCCATCAACTCACTACACTCTGTTGCCTGTGTTCAAACCCAGAATTTCAGCTTGGTTTAAATGAATAGGTAAAAATGGCTCTGGCTTCGTATTTACTCCCCGTGGCACTCTCCCGCTTGTATTTTATTGGTTATTTAATATGTTTTAAGAACCCCGACTTACAACAAAGCACAGAATGTTCCTTCAGTGTGAACCTACGACCAAATAATTCTGAATGCTACGCAATCTCGTCAGCTCTCAGAAGCTAAGCAAAGTCGAGCCTGGTTCGTAAACACTTTTTTATTCATGGGAGACTGCCTCGAAATTCTTGGCCTGCGATGTGGCCAGCAGATGATGGTAAAGCATTTGATAATTTAATCTATCTATTGCGCAGGGTATCTCCAGGTAAGCCAGTTTCCACCCAGAAGCCAAACATTCACATATGGACATGCGCCATAAATGTATGTATCATAAGAGTATTCAATGGATAGGAGGGGCGTATGATCAGATCAGGTCATATTGTAAACATTACAATTTTATTATTCCACAGTATTATCATTAATCTACTACTCTAGTCTATTATCGTAAGATTTAAATATTATGAGCCTAAAATGAAATATTTTCCGATCGATTGGATTGAATAACCAATTGATTGATTGTGGAATCATGGATTGGATCTATTTTGTTCAGAATCATACTTTTGATTAAACCATGGCTACACAATACAATATGTATATAAAACATACACCCCTAATAAATGTAATATATAATAAAGATAAAAAAATAACTACTGGGCAGCATGGTGGCACAATGGTAACACCTATGCCTCACAGAAAGAAGATCCTGAGTTCGATTCCTGACTCGGGCGTCTCTCTGTGTATGTATGTTGAACTTCTTTCACACCGTATTAATCGGAGGTGTGGATGTCCTCTCCCTGTTCCGCATGGGTTTTTATCCTTAGCTAAAAACACATACAATGCAATTGGTATTGGCCAAACATCCCGATGATGAAAAATAACTTGAAAATTATATTCTTTGGATCTTTCGGTAAAACCACGTAGATATAACATTTTTAAAAAATAATTTTTCTATCTACGTGGCTTTACCGAAAGACCCAAAGAATATGAATTACTGCAGTCACGAAAGCTTTAAGTCAACTTTAAAATTACTTAATTTTGAAGACACATAGGAACAACATCGCCCCCTATGGTGAAACGTGGTAGGGCCCTCCTAAAGAAGTAGAGTTGAGATTCAGTAAAACTTCCCTGGACAAATGAGCATCATTAAATAATCACAGTGAGGCTTTACAAAAATTATGTCATACATTTGAAGGCAAATAAACTATTAAAGTATTTTTAATTTTACCAGGTAAGGCCCTCTGATCTATATAGCTCTTTTTCAGAAGCAACCAAATACTCTAAACGTACGTTTCCAAATGTGGAGGGAAAAACCGGAGGACCCGGAGAAAAATCCACGTGACCACAGGTAGAAAATGCAAACTCCAAATGTACAGGCGTCAGGGTCGGGATTGAACCCACGACCTCCCGTATACAAGGTAAGATAGTTAACATCTCCCCACCGTGGCCCAAAAAAATCCACAACCGTATCTCTGGATGATAAGATGCTCTGGAAAGTAACACAACACCCGCAACTTTTCCTTTAAAATACAGGGAGAAAAGTGTATAAACATTCAGATAATGGTATCTAGGTAAATGTCATAAACGAACCAGCACGTCTCGCTGAAATGGATATCGCTACATCTAAATACGCAATTATGTTGTCGAACAATTTTTTTTATTTGATTCCACGAGATCAGAACAATGTGACATACATGTTGCATAGATCTATAAAACCCGTTACAACGCAAAAGGTACAATATATTAAATAAAGCTTTCAAAATGAAAAGAACACCATTTACACCTTGAAATTCCCTACAAAGATATTTCTCCACCTGTACGCCGGGACCACCCAAGTGGCTACAAATAAAAACACAGCTCTCGTTTAAATCTACAATATGCCCACAAAACCCCACACACGAGCACAGTGCACACGATTCGTACCCACAGGAGAAGCTTAAACACTGATGTAACAACGCAAGGAGAGACTTGCACGTAATCACCACCGTATATTTTACTGTCAAGATGCACACGCAACAATGGAGTTACTTCGATTGACAGCAACTTTGGCAATTTGACTTGCGAATGGGGTGGGAGGGGTTCAATCTCTGCATAAATCAAAATACAATATTAAGCTATTTGATATTATGTTTTAATTTCCCATGGAGTGATTTTTTTAACGCAGATTTTGAGAAAGAGAAAAAAAACCCAAACACCTTCGTGCAAGCATTATAACAAAAATTCAGAATTCTGAATTTAACGCAAATGGCCAAAAGTAGCATTTGCTGTCTTTGGGGCCTCATGAAACACATGCATGTGTTTAGCCACCCATGAGAGCCAAACCACCGAGTAAGGCGCAGCATCGATATTTACCGTTGGCAAACAAATGGGGCAAGCCTGCCACTAACGCATCGGTGGCCAAAGTTTTCCTGACTCCGTGGGCTACGAGGCTTACAGTGTGTGACTGTTAACATCGAGATCCAAGGCTTACGGAGAGGAGTCGGCAGGTTTCAGCTGACAAATTCCCAAGTCAGGATTTGTCAGCGCGGGCTGCTGTGATCAGGATATTTAAAATCCTGAGACGTAAGGGTGTGGAAATAAATGCCAACACCTCTGCTAGAAGGGGGTTTTCAAGTGCAGAGAAGGTCCGATTATTCTCTTCATAAAGATAGATTATGTAACAGAGGTGAATTTCATGACGCGTGATCAAACACCGAATGGCAATAACTCAATGAAGTTGGCCAAATTTGGTACATTTCAAAAGATTGAACATTTGGCATCATGAGAACCAATTGTGCACAACCACTGCTCAAGTATTACGTATTTATTCCAATGGGTGTATCGGCAAATGCGCCTCCAAAAAAGTGTAATCTTCAACGGTGACCCTGATACAGTGGCAGAAGTTTCACATTCATACGGTGGTTACCCAATTTCGCCGTAGGACTGCAGACTTCCCAGAGTGTTACTCATTTTATTGACCACATACAGATGACAAGGGTGAGTCAACCCCTGACTCTTATGTGAACTCATGCGCTTCCAATAGTGTGTCCAGTGCTCCGTTGATAGTGTTATTGCTCAACATGACATTCTGCACATGCCCGCGGCAGTTTGTCAAGCCGAAGTGAGTTGAGGCAGCGTGGGAAAGAAGGTCCCTACTCACACACACGCACAAAACACCACAAGAGCAACCCAGCCACCACCAGGCAGGAAACACCCTACGTTTAAGACACATTTATATGCCCTGTTTATAAGCAGGAAACGTGAAACCTCTGGCTCGTGAGTCAAGTCGAGATTATATGATCACAATAGGTACGTAAATCAACAACAGTAAGACACCGTATGTTTAATTTGAGCTTGCGCTCCACATTAGCTTGAGGACGTCTCTTCCAGAAAGTGACGAAACAGGGCATAGTGTTTTATTTCCCCAGCCTGTTGAGGATCTCTCCTCTTGAGCTTTCACTGCGCACTACTGCGGGCATCGTCAGGAGCGCAGGGATCTCCAACGACTGAAGATGCCCACAGTAGAGGTGGCACAAGCTCGAGATAATTGTTGCTCGACACGCAGCGAGACCTGGCAAACCTAAAGGCGGATTACGAGCATCTGCGGCATTTTAATTTGTTAAACTGCGCATACGGTCCGCGGCTGGTGTCGACTCTCTTGTGGATCTACTGATAAATCCGCGACGCACAAAATGATTGTTTAATTTGGGGATAGAGCAAGACTCCACGTGGCACCTCGATGTGCGTATTCCATTGTGAATTGCCACGATCGGGTTGCCACCATTGCCTCAGCCGTTGATGCAACCACACCTTGCGCAATACTTTGAACATTACCATCAGCACCGTAAATTTGTTTTTTTTTAATGGCCTGATGGAGACAATTTGTTAAAGCAATGCTTTTTGTAGGACAGGGTAAAGAAATTTTGCTTTAAAAGAAAACAGCTCATTGTGAATATCACACAAGCGTTTGACCTTGACGGGGATAGTAATTTCACAAGAGATCGTCGTCACATCACCTTGAGCATGCATGAGTTTTAATATTTCCCCTTCTACCCCTCCCACCATCCCTTAAGCTTTATTATGTAACCACGGATACCATTATTTAACTTTATGTGCCCAGATTCCTTCACTGTAGTTAAAAATGTAGCTACGACAAAAAAGGCAATGGTTATGCTGTGTATCGTGAGGCCTTCATGTGAACTCGTCTGATATGCACGATGTGTTTGTGGCTGATTTTAAAAGAAACATGACTGATTATTTCAACAAATCTTGGCAGTATTTTTGTAATTGTAAAAAAAGGCTATGACAACTTAAAAACCAAAAATTTCAACGCTGATTCAATATAAACAGAAAACCCAAATAATAATTACAAACTTTTCACAATGTGCAATGCAAAATTATATCATGGGTAAAAAGGTTTCTTTGGAATATTTAATATTGTAATTGAGATGCATTTGCTCCCAATGTAAGACAATGCCCTTTTTATTATTACTACTACACGCTTTATTATTACACGCTTCTATTTAACTCACTGTCTGTTGTTGTATCCTCAAATCTTGTAACTCAATTTAAACCCACTTCCCAATGTGGTATCGACTGAAAACTTGGTATAATTATGTCATACTGATGACAATACTATATTCTATCATTAAAATAATTAAAAAAACATATTTTTAAACAATCTTTGTTTTATGTTGTGTTTCGGCTTGGGTCTAATTGTCCACGCACAGCTGACGTTGGCTGTAATTGCCCACGGTCCCCCTTACGTTGTGGCAAGCTTCGGGGCCACTTCCTGGAGTCGTGGAGTTTTGCCATTACGAGTACGGTACATTTCATTAAAGTGTGTTTAAAAAAAAGTTTTTTTTTAAATATTTCTTATTTAAGACCACTTCAGTACCATGCTAAATGACGTGCTAAACCCTGACCAGCATGCATCTCTTCACAATTCTAAAATCAAGGGGGAAAGAGGTATTTCTCTTTGATAGATTACCTCTGTAAATGTATATTTATATAAAATATAACAGGTCAAATTGCCTCAGAGTATCATAAACAAAAACTTATAAAACATGAAACGGCATATTTCCCTATCTGAACTTTTAAAGATGATCATAAACATCTTTAAGTTCAACTACCTAATCCTTTTTTATTGTAAATGCCTTAGATTGTGTAATATAGACAAACTGCAATAATGTGTGAAACATGTATAGGGTTTGTCAGACGAAGGCTGGTCTCTCCTTGCTACGGGTACCCTGTGTCCATGGAGAAGTTCGTGAAGGGTTTGAGACCGAGACATGCGGACGACTTGTTCAGCTAGTGGCCAATCCCTTCACTCTTAACTAGTTCCACGAGCGATGCCACAGATTAAAACACAACTGCAGTACCAAAGCTTCACAGGTGACAAAAGGCAAGGAAGGGTTCTGCAATTCGTTGCCCGTGCCACTGCTGGTGGAAGGGGGGGCAGGTCCCCACCACAGGAATCTTTAAAGTGCCCTTCCGCACGGAACTTTGGCCTACTCTTCCACACTGGCGTCTTGGAAGACGAGGAAATTTCCAAACCCCCCTTCCCCAGCGGACGCGACCTGTCAATCGACTAAATGTCTTGAATCTATTTATAATTCTGTGTGGACAGTGGTGGACAGACCAAGAAATGTGCGCATTACATGAATTGTCGCACAGGGAGAGCTGACCGGCGACCTCTGGATTCCAAGTCTCGCTTGCGAATCATTTCACCGTGGCGGAGTCTTAAAAGGTGACTGATGGACCCCAAACTCCCCAGGACTCCGATGATGAATATGAACATTGAGGTGAACGGTGATTATTTAAATAATAGCAGTTAACAGAACTGTCTGGCAGGTTAACAACATGTGTCAGTGCATGTGCGCCTGGTGGACAGAAAGAGAACACTGCCGTTTATGGCTGAAGGGAAAGTGTGGGAGGCACACGTTCCAATGTGGAGGGTTATATCAATTATACGGTGATTTGCCATTGCGTAGAACTGGAGCAATACATTTAGCGGATATTAAAGAAGCAGTTGTTTAAACTTGACCATGATTGACCGCATCTCACAGTAGGCGTCTCGTGACTGAGGACGGATCAAATAAAACTGTGGGGGCAGCTGTGACTGCTGCCATAACAGATGGCTGCCACCACATTGGGTAAGGGAGCGTGGGCTTAGCAGACGGGTTCGGGAAGAAATAACCATGGGTGACATCGAAAGAAGCAAGGTGAGTAATCGACATTTGATGTAGGCAGCCGTGATAGGAAGATAAGGCTGCGATGGCAAGCAGCATGACCGGGCTCTTGAATTGACCGGACGAGTTGAATAATGTGCCTATTCCCTGTTCCGTAAATTACATTCCTATGGAAGAAAAAAACAATCCTCATCTGAGTTAATAAAGTATAATGCCTGCACATGTCATGATGTACTGCCGATTTGCTGAGTAAAGTGTAAGCCACAGCAAGTGTTGATACCGGTTGTATATGAAGGTGCAGCACTTTCAGCATCGTCCTGTCCCACCCTTATAGACATGAGTTAATTTCCCCAAGAGAGTGAGACCACATAATCCACTCCTTCAAACAGTCCCACACGCACAAAAGCACATAAGCATTTCCCACATTCATTTTTTCAGCCTCTGGATCATGGACATGTTCCAGTCCTGTAATTACATGCCCACAAAAAATCATTATTTTGACCCCTTCCCAAACCTATTTAGGCCAGCAATAACCTCAGGAGGATATCAGTACCAGAGAGACAAAACAACCCACAAAATTTGAAAACAATAAGTCGGCAATTATCGAGTATGCACAATGACGAACGGTGTCATTCCAAACGTTTAACACCACTCATTTACTGCGCTCACCTAGGACGCTGACCTAGTGTCGCACCACAACATAGATAACGTGCAGCTGACCCATTTCGTCAAACACCAGCAGGAAAAGCCCAACAACGCACACGAACCTGCCAAGGTGACTCGGCACTGCACGACAGGAGAGTTTCACCAGCGCTCGTCCAATTTCTTTAACCAAAACATTTCCACAAGCGAGATCACGCACGGCTTCCTGGCTGAGACCAGACGTTAAAAGACTCGAGCAAAACGAGCTACTTGCAGTACCAACAATATATATAATCTTCTTTTGAAAAAAAAAAAATCAAGAAAACTTCATTTCCCCACTCAAAAGACATTGGCAACAAACTCCAAATTAAAACATTTTCCTCATTTCTAAGGACACTGTGCCTAATAAGTAGTAATTTGTACATAAATAGCGGTTATTTCCTCAAGTCCTGTTGAGTACGTAACTAGACCAGCGATCGCTTTTTTTCTTCTTTGGGCGAATATTCGGTGCCACGTTGGCGAAGGGGGCACGCGTAGAGAGCCACCCAGGGGGCGGTCTCCCAAGGCCGCGAAGCGGAGAGCTCCCGCAGGCCAACTCAGAGCTGCGTGACCACCGAGTCGTCGTCGCAGTCGACCGACACCGAGAAGCCAAACTCCTCGAAGGAGCTGCGTGAGTTTGTGCGGAAGAAGAACTCCGGCTCCTGGGGGAGCCGCCCCTTCATGCCACCCTCCACGTAGTCCTTGATCTCCGTGGGCAGCCGCTTCAACTTCTCCTCGTACTTTATCTGCAGGGACTTCAGTTGCTGGGGAAATGAAGGACAGGCAGGTGGACATCATGGGGAGGTTGTTATTCATATTATTGATAACAATATTGTTCCTTATTTAGCCAGGAAAGCCTTGCTCTGAGTCTCAAAACTCATTTTCAAAAGGGCCTTTGGCTTGAGGATGTTTCGCCAATTTCCTTAACTACAGTCAATGTGGGAGGAAATGAGAGTATCTGGAAGAATAAAAACCCCTCATACACGAGGGGAGACCGCTCGGAAATCTGAAGGGATAAGTTATCAACCCTCTTACTGTATAACCACCAACTGGACATCTCCTAGTTCAACAGGACATGGCTGAGATCTGCATGATACATCAACCGTGCCTGCAAAGTGCTGAATCGAGTTAAGAAATGATACTCATGCCTGGCTACATAACACTTAGAGATGGCATTCTGCTTGAAATTGCGACCCTGCAAAATATTTTGACTAGGAGTTGTACGCATGTTGCACTTCTTTTGCACCGTACATAGCCAACTATGCTAATCGGAGGGGAGGTGCCAATCTTCTGTGGGTGAACTCATATACATCTGTCATCAAGCAAATGCTCTTTTCTATTCATTATTAAGAGAAACCCTACATCGCCATAGCAATGGGAAAATGACAACCGATATAGAGGGAATACAGCACACGTTTTAAAAACCAAATGTGCTAAGTCTGAATTTCAAAAGTGAAATTTAAAACTTTTTTATATTGAAGCCATCTCTTATGAGGCACATTCATGGATTACAGCTTCCCACATCACAGCCACTGAACAACAACTCTTCAAGGTGGATTTCACACATGAGCTGTGTTTCACCATTTTACTACAACTTGTATATTTTACCAGGTAAGGCTCACTGAGCTATGTAGCTCTTTTTCAGAAGTGACCTGGCCACAAATGATAGTGCAACGAAGTGGCTTATCATGTGGAAATGCATAGCAGCCAAAAACTTTAAATGCATGTTTCTAAATGTGGAGGGAAAAACCGGAGGAGCTGGAGAAAAATCTATAGAAACACAGGGAGAACATGTCATCTACAAATATACAGGCATCAGGTTCAGGATCGAACCCACAACCTCCTGCATACCAAGCGAGGTAGTTAACATCTCGCCGCTCAAGGCAACACAGCACCAGTGAGCGATCAAAAGTACCGCTCGAAATGCAAAAGTAAAAAATGCGCTTCTTGTCATTCGCTGAATGAGAACGTGAGAGACAACACAAGCAGTTGATTTAATGATAAATTGAAGGACACAAATAAGATAAATGTATTTTAGAGGCTACACAAGCAATGCAAGAGATGGCAAGACATTCAATGGAAAGAGCAGAATCACGAGGAACATGAGACACAATATACCATCTGTTCCTCGTCCTTAATCTGCTTCAGGAGTTGCTCGTACGTTTTTGCAATCCTTTCCTTTCGCTTTTCTTGAGAATCCTGCAACTAAAGGCATGAACACAGTCACAGCAATTAATGCTCAAGAACCCAAACACTTAAACTTCAAAAAGTGTAGGAAAATATATGGAACTCTCCATCACTTCAAGACACAAGGGATAATGACAATTACGGGAGCATTCCATTTAATTTTCCAGGAAAGGTTTCAGGCAATAAAAAAATATATATATATTTTGGTCCAATGCGGACATAGCAGGCGTGCAATTAAAGTTGCTATGTCTGGCTACATTGGGGATCAAGAATTGGACTTCTCATCTGCTGTGATAAAATCATGATAATTTACAGCCTTTTGTCAAGCCACTGTCGAATGAAGGCCCTCTCCACATTGTGTCGGTCATGGAAGTTGTTGTTGTGTCGTACTTAAAACCACTGGTCAGCGCAGGGTAGTGGATGGGGATCACTTAAGAATGTATTAGCCACTGAATGTTAGTCGTGATAAGTAATGAAACTCAGGTTCGCCGGCTTCCTAAGCACAGAGCGCTAATCACTGCGCCACCACTCTCCCCACCGCGTAATTATGATCTTCTTTCGTTCCCTTCTGTGTGTTTTTAATTCGACGGGGCCCTATGATATAGTTCAACTTGTGTCTGACTTCTGTCATTATAATTCTGAAGTTCAATAAAAAGGTTTTTGTTTGTATTGCTGTTTGCAATCCAGGTGTGCCATCGCTGCAATAGAAAACATATTTCACCAGAAGCACGGGACATGTGCTGGTATGTGAGTTTGGAGCCTCCAAGCATTCATTAACACAAAACCTTTACATGCAATGGAAATGCTAACTTACTGTTTTAACCTTGACAACTGTGTCCTGTATGTGCATGGTGTTGATCTGGTTCTTTTGCCTGTAAAGAAAGGACATTGTTGTGCAAACCTTGAAATATGAACAGCACCAGGAATTTGCCACCGTCCAGCGATCGGTGTTAACTAATGAAGAGTCATACAATGCAATTATACATCCCAAGTGTGTAATGTGGACTCCACCGTTATAAACAAACACACGCACTCGTAACTTTAGATGGTGAGAAATTAAAATAAAAGTATTAAAACTTTGTGTAAAGAGTATATTTTGAAGTATTATATTCGAGTACCCCTTCTAAAGCTTATTGCCATTCTCCATTTACAGAGTTTAATTAATGCGTGCATGTGCAGAAAATCTATGTGTGAATCACATTTGTTAATAGCACTGCTTTAAAAATAAAACAAGCATATCAAAATAATATTTTAAAAAATTAAACAAATAATTTGGTAATGCTGCATTGGCAATTACCAAAAAAAAACACACACATTTGTCTATAGCAATGTCTTAAAATTACAAACTAAACTTAACTATCAGAAGCGACCTGACCACAGATGATAGCTCAAGGAAATGGCGCATCACGTGGAGGGTTAAACCGGAGGTCCCAAACAAAAGTCCACACGACCACAGGGAGAACATGCAAACTCCAAATATACTAGCGTCACGGTCGGGATCGAACACACGACCTCCTGTGTACCAGACGAGGTAGTTAACATCCCGCCACCGTGGCGTCCCAAATGAAACATATAAACAGGTGATATTTCAGGTAATGGCTCTTCTGATTTTGATGCCATGAGGAAGTGCCATTGCCCAAAACATCACTTGTTATATATATACTTTTTCCCCAATTATGGCCACAATGTCATTTGACGGACCTGCTGAGTATATACATTTATTTATCAAATAAGTTTATCGTCAATTGTGCATCAATTTAGTTATGAAAACAGTCCACTTGTACACTAGCCCCTGCCATACCAATATGGAATTTCTCCCAAAGGATCAGGACAAACAATATGATGAGCACCCACAGAAGCTCATTTGAGTATGGAGACACTTCAAACTAAATTCACATCTTGACAATTTCGTTGAAATACATCGCCTGGCTTATGCCATTTGCAAGCCCGTGCTAACGTACACCTTTGCTGCACAGGGAGAGCTGTCATTGTGGGTCCCCTTGACCAAACTGCAGCAGGGCAATTGGAATGATTATGAGATGTGATCTCAGCAGCTTTGAATTGCTGAGGCAATTAAGCATCTGATAATTGCCAATCCTTTGCCTTATGCATTTTTTTTTTACCAAACATCACAAGAAAAGGATCATTCACCAACGCAGGAATGGGCCCCCACAGGGCCGTGAGACTTGCTCAACCTGCCTGGCAACGCGGGCTGCCCTCTACCGTGCGCGTTCTAAAGCTGCACGGGAGAGCTGCTAGCTGAGCCAGCCGTGGCGAGGAGGGGGGGCCTCCTTGCCATCGAGCCGCCCCACAGTCGGCACATTCCCCCAGGAGCCTACCTCTCCAGCTCCTTCTTGTCCTTCACATCCTTGGAGGCGTTCTCCAGCTGCTCCTGGCGAACCGTGTCCATCTGCTTCCTCGTGTCCTTCTCCTCTCTGCGACGCAGAGGGCACGGGCGACAACGTCAATGACGAGGACGAAAAAAACCCGATGATCTGCCGCGACTTGACCACGCGTGCCAGTTGTGTGGAGTTGTAAGCGATGAATTGCTCGTTTCTGGCCAAGTGTTGCCACTTTAGGTGGTAGGTAGACGGTGGGTAAAGGTACGGCGCTGCAATTGCCTGCAAACGCCACTGCTGGTGGAAGGGCCGCCACTAGGAGCTCAGTCAAGAGGCACCCTCCAGAGGGTCTATAGGCCTACAATTCCAGGCTGGCCATTTATTTTGGAAGACAGTACTTTCTTGCCAAGCCACCCTAACCATATTGGATAAATAAATAATAACGCTTACGTTTAATAATGTTAATGATCGTCTAATAAATGACAATCACGAATATATGTTGCACAAGGAGGTTGGGGAGGTGAGGGGGGGGGGGGGCATGATGACAACATTTCAGCGCAAACACTGATTAACATTCCTGTACGGTGATAAACCACGCTTTGCTTTCATTGGCGTAAGATGAGCTGAGCGACTGCATCTGGCAAGAGCATGGCGCTTTGCTCTCTGTACTGACGTCATCCTGGAAGGAGGTGACAAGGAGCACGTGCATGTCACAGCAGTGACCCACATGGGTGGTGGGTTGCGGGGGAGGGATGGGGCAGCGTGGGTGGGTGGGTGGGGGATTGAATTGCTCCTTACGTAGAAAAATGAGTCGCTTCAAGTTTTTCATCGCAGCCACGTCAGGTAAGAAGCCACGGAGTTTAATGTGAAATGTGCGGAGGGCGATCCATCATTAAAATAACCTG
Organism: Petromyzon marinus; assembly: GCF_048934315.1. Taxonomy (NCBI): domain Eukaryota; kingdom Metazoa; phylum Chordata; class Hyperoartia; order Petromyzontiformes; family Petromyzontidae; genus Petromyzon; species Petromyzon marinus. The sequence goes on along the minus strand of NC_133683.1, from coordinate 22,181,692 downwards.
CGTTGGCCACACCTGGCGCGGGTTCTCTAGAAAACCCGAACCGGGTCATTTTTCAAAATAAAGTGGAGTTTAATGAATCCCCCGATAGACATTTCAGAGCTCCGCCCCCTATCAATAAATCCCCATGGGAAGCGTTTAAAAGAAGGAATGCCAAATATATGGAATTTTTGCAGGAATAAGCACAAAATGGAAAAGGAGGCTCCTGAATGCTAAATTTTTTGCAGCTGAAGCAGGAAAATTCATTTCTGATCCTGTAAAAAACATAATTTAATGCAGTAAATCCCAGACTTCGGTGTACACAATACAAGAGAATGCACTTTCTCTGATATCTGAAATTAAAAAAAAACATTTTAAAGCTTTGCTATTTTTCACGCAAGCATTGATAAGAAATCCTCAACTCTTTCTTTTTATATATACGGGATATACGCTTGCTCTCCGATGTGTTTTCGGGTCTTGTTCGGCATTATGTCCAACGTTTTGCCCCACGTGCTGCTGGGAGCTTCTTCAGTTCGATATGAATAAGCTCCACAGCGGGCATCGCGAAACGTCGGACATCACGCCAAACAACAAGCAGCACAACCGAAAATACCAGAACGCTTCACAGCACAACCACGACAACCTACACACCATGAACGGCCAACTATTGATTCGTTTTATGATGCATCTGTAACCAGAAGAAAATTAAAATGTCTATGCACTCCCAGTGACAAAGAGGTACAATGTTATATTGTTGTCCTGCCCTGCCAATTGTTCCATTACGTTTCATTTCATGGCCGAACGGAACACTTTCACTGGCTTGTGTGGTTATGTTTCTTCTGCCTGATTGCGTTTCTCTTTCCGACAGATAGAACGCTATCACTTGCCTCTTTTCTCGCGCTTTAACGGATTACATTCCATCTTCTGGGTCTCTCACTGGCTGCGATTTGAGAAGGTAACTAACCGATGAGCTCACTTGACAATGGCTCGTCTGTAAATGTGCACACTGCAACCCTAATCGTCACATAGGCCAGGACAGGGCATAGGTTACTGCCCGCTTGATCACTTCATTCGTTGCAGATGTGCGGTAGGTTACAAAAGGGATACCATCTCGGGATTACTGGTCTGGTTCTTGCTAAAGGAACTGTGAACACTCTGTGCGCATGAATCATCAACATCGGCACGATCAATTCACCGACAGATGAAGGAAGGCCTCTCCAAGCTGCCCCCATCTCTCGTGGCCCTGCAATGCAACAACCCATATTGCACGTCCACACGGGCTGATTTCTTAGCTACATCTCCAAGGAGGACGGCCTCTAGGGTGTGCTTCCCTCCTCTGTGTGATTCCCCAAGTCCACTTCCTTTTCTTCACAGTCGAACTCATGCCTCTGCAGCTGCAATGTTCTCTCATCCATACGTTTCTCTTTCTGCCTCGCAGTGCGACAGCAAGCATGCGCCTATCGGTGCAAAGAGAAGTGCAGACCGTGTGCACTTATTGAGCTTAAAATTTGATTTCATCAATAACAAAATAAAACAGCTGCAGCAACGTGCGCCGGTTAATTCTCGGAAGATGCATTCGTGAGAAATGAAATGTATCGTTGTGCGACATGTGGTTATACACAGTGAGGAAAGTTATTAAGACACGTGTGCTATGGCAGCAGTCCGGTTACACAGTGTGAGCGATTCTCCGGCCGGGCTTACTTCTCACACACGTCCTTCAGCTTCTTCTGTAGGCTCGCGTAGCTCTCTTGAGCCAGCTCCAGCAGCTTCTCATAAATCTAGAGAGAGAGAGAGAAAAAAATATATATGAGGTTAGCAAAAAAATGAAGAAAAAAAAACCACATACCGGATATAAATTTAAATTGTGGGCAACATCAAAGTGCGTCCTCAGCATTTCACGAAGCAGGTTAAACGAAACTACTGGGTTGGCAGTGCGGTTTAACAAATCTAAAATTACATCTTTAATATGCTGCCATTAATCTGCAGGAAAGAAGAAGGCCGGGTTTGCAGTAGTGCACACGTACATTACAGCACAACATTCAATACATTAATCCACAACACTGGCCTAAAGAGGAAATATATATATAATCGGAGATGTTTTGGCATCGTAGAGAGGCAGTGTTCCCTTCTTCATGAAACAAGTTAATGTTTTAGCCCTTGATGACTCTAACTATCCTGCTTTAGCAATTCCCTTTCCAGGTGTTTACGTGTGTTCCACAGAGGTCAAAAATCGTTTTGTAAAATACGTGAGCGTGAATGTAAAGCCCATACAAATTCCACCAAGTTATATGGAATTCACAGAGACAGTCATGTAATTCCTTAGCTATATTAGACTTACTGATCAGGGTGCACTATGCCAACTACCGTTAATATTGCCAAAACATCAACAGGCGATGCACACGTCTCCTTCGTAAATGGAAAAATCAATGACAAGCCGTGGCAGTACGATTGTGGCCATGCAACCCAAACTTAGACCACACACAGTAAGCCACTGTCGTCCGTGCTGCTTCAACGGAGGAGGAGGAGGAACAGCAAAACCGCTCGAAACTCTCTCCTGAAGCCCTCTCATGGCTAACAGACCTCGACATTGGCATTTAGCACCCAAAGGTATCGCCGTATGCAAGAATGGAATTGAATATTTGCTTATTGTGACTTCACTTTTGTTCGCAGAATGTTGTTTACGTCACACCAAAAAACCTAGCTCATCACTTGCAAGTGCATTGCATACATTGTCATTAACGGATTCATAAACGCACAATTTGATGTGTGCATCATCGTGAGTGTAGGCAGGGATATTTTTTTCCCTGAATATGTTATCAGTCGCTGGTAGACTGCAGCAGGCACATGACTGGTAGCCAAAGCTATAACAAGAGTTATACTGGATGTGGTGTGGTGGGTCATGACATATTGTGCTGGTGGCCAAGCCGGATAAACAAAACCAGGCTGCAATTAAGCCGTGAGCGTGAGAATCAAATTTGAATCCATTCCCCGATGCATTCACATCACGCGCCCGCTTAAGGTGTTTAAAGTTTCACCTTTAAAAAACATAAACATAAATCAATGTAAAACAATACATTCCTTGCAGCGTACGTCGGCTCATCAGATTATTTTTAAAGTGATCATAGTGTGATCACATTAAAGTTACACAAACATTAAACAGATACAGAGTGTACTATTTTGATAACATGTCAACAGACAAGGATATAGCCCCTCCGATTGGTACAGTTGGCTACGTGCAGCGCGAAAGAAGTTCCACATACAAGCACATACATCGCATGCGATTGCAAGTGAAGTCATCGGGCGCAACGTGGAGATGTCCATCGGCTGCTGAATGCAGAGCCTCTATCATTCTGTGCCATACGAGCTCACGCCTCGATCTGCTGCCCGTGCCCACCTGTGCATTGTGCTGCCCCCTCTTGCGCAGTTCCTGAGCATAGTGATCCTGCCTCAGCAGCACCAGATCATCCTGCTGCTTCTTCCGCATTTCGGTCAAGGAGCGGCTCAATTCCGAGTCCACGTACGGCTCTTTGCAATCCACACTGCAGCGCGCACACACAATGAGGAGGTTCAGGTGCAGCCCTGCAATTGCTTGCTCACACGACTGTTGGTGAAAAGGCCTCCACTACTACAGGTAGCCCCCTCGAGGGCCCCTTTTACCCTCACGCATGCTGGCCACACGTTGTGGAAGTGGTGGGATGACCCCCACGCTTTGGCCCACCCTTTGCAACCTGCCCATTGACTAACTGTGGTGCGTCCATTGACACTGCCTGGTGGAGCGAAAGTGGGAGGGGTTAAAGAAAAATAATTTGACCATCGTTTCAGCAGGTGGAAAAAAGTAAAACATTTTTGTCAGTTAATATTTCAAGACGTAATGCAAAACTAATTGCAATTTCATACTTTGGTATGTTATTTAAAATATTACTTCACGACCCGTTTAACGAAATTAACATTTTCCTTCATAGGAGTGTGGGGAAATGTGCCCATAGTGTATGAATAAAATTATCACTTGAAGGGATATCCCTTCAGGAAAACCCTTTTTTTTCATCTCTTCAATTATGCATCTGAAGCCCTGGATAGTGAACCAAAAGTGCTCACCATTATCATAATAAAGTCACTGCCCATCATCGTCACTTTCATAAATAGGTCACCAAAATTACCATCGGCAGGACCGTTTCATTCGGGGGAGTATTTTTACACTCGGTATTAGTTGGCAACACAAGAACAGCATCAAGATGCCTCACCCGCTTATTAGGAAGGAAGCAAAGCGGGAAATTCATCCAAATTTCCGCAAATTGGACAACGAGCACATAATGATCCAACCGGAGCAGTGTGTGACCATCACTGCAAGCGGTAATTGACATCGCCGCTACAAAGGAAATCTGTTGACGCATTTCCCACAAACGACATCGCCGCTTTGTAGTCGTTCCGAAGCCCCCCCCCCCCCCCCCCCCCCAGTGGTTGGGGGGGCCTGTCCTGCAAGGCGCCCATTGTGTTTTGTTGACATACCACTTTTATTATTAGCGCAGCGTGCCGTGCTCCTCCAATAAACCTCCGAGGGGGTCCTTGCAGGGGGGGGGGGGGCACTAATAATGGCAATAACTCCTCCAGCATATTTTTTTTGGCTTGTGTGTTTTGAACACAATTGGCAGCTGCATTAGCCCGCGAATGGACAGATTTGCCCGGCAGCTCTGTGCTACCCTCTGCTGGGAAATTCTGCAATGAGCGCACTGGCACACTGCGCTCTGGAAGACGCACGGCCGTACGAATGAGGTCCATTGGTGGTGCCATGCCCACTGGGGGTTCTGGCACGGAAGTCATTTTTTGGGTGGCCCCCCTCTCCTTTCAATTTGTGATGGCAGAATACATTACAGGGTCGCGCTCGGTACACACAAAGTGCTCGCCACACATGAACCACAGTTCCTCGCTGATCCCGTCATCCTCACACCGACTTTTGGCGAGCTATCGAACAATGGCGGTCACCGCATCGTTTGTTTTCGGATGCGCTTCTGCGGCCGTCTGGAAGCTCTTCCTTCGATATTAGGAAGCCACTGAAGCTATGCACTTCTAAATCTAGATTGGAAACTAATTTCTTTAGAACTGCTTTTTGTGTTTAGTTTATTGTCCTCCCCCCACACCTCTGATTAACATGGTTGGCTATGTATGGTGCAATAGAAGTTCAACATACATATTAAGACATAAAGAAGAGATAAACGACTAGGGAAATGACAGATGAGATATAGACAAGAGATATAGATGTTGTGAGATTGCGGATTGAGTTTGAGCTTACTTGATTTGTTACATATGTAGTGTAATAGCGCTGGCTGGTGGACAGCACCGGCAACTGTGGTGGACAGACAGAGGCAGGAGCTCCATGTGTTCTAGAGACAGGAGCTCCATGTGTTCTAGAGGCAGGAGCTCCATGTGTTCTAGAGGCAGGAGCTCCATGTGTTCTAGAGGCAGGAGCTCTGTGTGTTCTAGAGGCAGGAGCTCCGTGTGTTCTAGAGGCAGGAGCTCCATGTGTTCTAGAGGCAGGAGCTCCATGTGTTCTAGAGGCAGGAGCTCCGTGTGTTCTAGAGGCAGGAGCTCTGTGTGTTCTAGAGGCAGGTTAACTCTTCCAAATGACACTGTCGTGGCCTGCAGAGTTCTTGCCTGGTTCAACAAAATAAACTTGAACTCCTGTTACTGAACAGTGAGAACAGACGTTCTCGGTACAGGGCAGGGTGAGGGGCCGCGCCAAACCCATCGCGATTGCGCGACCCGACACCTCACCTCCTTCCCTTGAAGAGTTGCCGTTCAAAAGACGCTCTCTTCTTGAGCATGCCCGACTGCATTTCGGACAATTGCGACGACTGCTCCTTAATCAGGTCGGCCGCCTTCTTGCCGTTCTTCTTCTGCAGATCCTGCAGCTCCTTCATGTGCCGCTTGGACATCTTGTTGAACAGCTTGTTGCACTTAAGGTCGTCCAGACTTGCGAGGCGCACGTCCGCTGTGAAAAGCCACGAGCCATCGCGAAAGGATTTTCATTCACAGTGGCACTTGCTGAAACACCTCAGCGTCTCAAAGCGCCTCACGGCCTAGCCAAGGTAACCCCCGCCCAGTGGAGAATGTCCATACACCACGACACCGAGGGGTCTGCAGTAGTGCCCTGCGATTGGGTATCATCTACCGTGGGGGGCGATTTTGTGATGCGGTTTTGACAATTTTTAAAAGTTGGCAAAATCTGTTTTCAGGTTTTGGAAATTTGTAAACAATGGCGCCGATATATATGATCCACTAGTTTTCGAATAACGTTACAGGATCTGTAATGTCCACCGCGAGTGCTTATGGTTAATAGAACCGCAGCATGAACCATGAACTCACATGCATACATACATATCCTCCATTTAAACAAGCCTTAGACCAAGACTTTCCTTTTCAGAGGAGAGTGTGGGATGCAGGAAAATGCAGGAAAGACAAAGTATAATTACTCTGAACACTCACCTTGAAAATGCTCATCAATGCTGCATCTTTTATCAACTTTCGGGGACAGGCCTGTGAAACCCCCACACAGGACAATACATTGCTGTCAAACGTGAAATGGCCACACCAACTTAAATTTAATATAGCGTTAGTGGGCCATGAACATTACTTTTTTCAGTTACTCAAGGTTGTATAAGTGAGAACCTCAAACTGGATGCAATGTAAGCCTGTATATCAGTTGATGTTGTGAGAATAATCTTAGATCGTTCCTATTGTTTACATTTATATTATGCCTTCATCTTTCAAATCCAATCTTCAGAAAACACCGTGTAGTAAGACTTTGAAAAGCCTTTGTGAGAGCGTATATCCATGCCCGACTACTTTTCCATTTGTATTGCATTACTTTATACAATCGCAGTGTCGCTCTGACATCTTTATATGTGGATGTTATGTCTGAGAGGAACGAGATATAATGAATCCTCTGTGTGTTATAAATGCGGGAGCTCCATGTGTTCTAGAGGCAGGAGCTCCATGTGTTCTAGAGGCAGGAGCTCCATGTGTTCTAGAGGCAGGAGCTCCATGTGTTCTAGAGGCAGGAGCTCTGTGTGTTCTAGAGGCAGGAGCTCCATGTGTTCTAGAGGCAGGAGCTCTGTGTGTTCTAGAGGCAGGAGCTCCATGTGTTCTAGAGGCAGGAGCTCCATGTGTTCTAGAGGCAGGAGCTCCATGTGTTCTAGAGGCAGGAGCTCCATGTGTTCTAGAGGCAGGAGCTCCATGTGTTCTAGAGACAGGAGCTCCATGTGTTCTAGAGGCAGGAGCTCCATGTGTTCTAGAGGGAGGAGCTTCATGTGGTCTAGAGGCAAGAGCTCTGTGTGTTCTAGAGGCAGGAGCTCCATGTGTTCTAGAGGCAGGAGCTCTGTGTGTTCTAGAGGCAGGAGCTCCATGTTTTCTAGAGGCAGGACCTCCATGTGTTCTAGAGGCAGGAGTGTGGATGTGGCCACGTACCGAGGCCCAGCAAGTCTGGCGGGTTGGTGATGCTGGCCCTGTGTCTGTCTCGCGGTGCGGCCACAGGGTCAGGCCGAGGGCCTGGGCTTGGCCGCTGTGGGGTCTGAGGAGCCTGCGGTGCAGCCTGACTGTCCACCTGGTCCTGCTCCACGCGGCGCCCATCATACGCTCACCGTCAACATACAGCAGTGACTACCCTGATGATAATGGTCATACAACAAATGTCTATTGGGACATGCAACGATGGATTAATTTCACAATTAAAATCCTCTCTACACTTAAGAGCTTGGTTTAACCAGACAGCGGGCTGGAGTCAAACCCAGGAAACAGCAGTGCCATTTCAACGCTCTGATCATCGTTGAAGATTATTTTTAAATTCGTACCTCGTCCATGGTGAGAGACTCCAGCTGCTTGGCTCGCTGCTCCATCAACCCCTGGTACATTATGGGGTTTGACAATCCGCTGATGAAATCTTTAAAGAGATAACACAAATAAAGACACGTGGTTATTTTTGAAATTGCAGAATTCAAATCAGAAATTTAAGTTACAGTCACCCCTTGCTCAATTTAATGATGTGCAATTATTATTTATACTGATGGAAGTCTACAACCAGTGATGTAAATTCTACATTCATTTGGCAGGGACCAGTCTGTCCTTAGGGAAAGCTTTACTAGGTGGTGCTCATTATGATGAGCGGATGAAATAATGCTGGCCAAGGTTTTAATTCACATTGCCATGTTTGGGAACCTTTCCACTCAATCACCTCGCAGTACTTAAAACTAAGGCTACAATTTTGGCGCATTCATCTTCAGTGAGATTTCATAGCATTGTTTAAAGTACATTTAAGGCACACCAAATCGAACGCGTTTCTATAGTCCTCCCCACTCCTCCCTAGCCATTTCCAAGATTGTACGTACTTTATTGAAATTCACGATTTCCGTGGCCACCACGAGCGAACTCCAATGCCTTTCTTGCACATTCAAAGTAGCATTTATCTAAAATAAATACTCAGCACAATAGGCTCAACTCATCGGGATTAGTGGCAATGTTTTTCAACCACTGTGCATAATGACCTTAAATACAATAAAGTGGGAAAGGGGGCAGGCTTATTTACTTAATGTTACAGAGAACATGATGGTCAAGGCCAGAAGGATCATGCGCCTGGAATTCTTCAGTCATAGACGCAACTGGGGCAGAGGTCTACAAGATCAGTGCCTGTGATCGATGGAAAGAGACAGGAAACAGCCAAGGTCACAAGATGCCCCATACTCACTCTCAAAGGCGACCGGGACATAATCCTTGACTTGAATGAAAACGAAAATTGCAGGGAGACTCAACGGCTGGTTGCTCTCATTTCGCAGACAAATGTGGTGAAAACCTGGAATAAACAAACCGTGCCAAGCCAAGCGTGCCAAACAAATCAGAGGTGGCATTTCTAGTGGGCACAAAAAACAAAGCATCGATTATTGATTCAGGCGGCCACAACACTTGCATCAAATCGCACACGTGACAATAGATATTTTTTGTGACAACATGGACTAATAAGTTTGGACAACACCTGGCAAAGACTAAAAAGGACAGGTAAAAGTGGAGAGAGTTGACAGCCAGGCCATCAGTGGAGCCCCCACAACCACTGTGGTTAAGAGAAAGACAACGATGACAATGACGATGACATCTGACTTGTCCAAATCACACGGAACGCTCCCAATCTCATCAGATATCTCATGCCAAGCATGAGTTGAGCCTGAATTGTGCGTGGATGGGTGAGCACCATGCACAACAGGTATTATAGGCTTGCTGTGGGGCCACATTGTGAAAGCAGCAGAGAGCAGTGCAGCAAAAGTCACAGTTATATGATATTCTTTGGCTCTTTCGGTAAAGTCACGTAGATAGGAAAAATAACAATAATATAATAAAAATAACAATGAAAATAAAGTGTGAATAAAAAATAATAAAAACTATCACGACGTTTCGGTCGCAACGCAAGCAATCGTCATCAGGAGAGAAAAGGGGTGAAGCTGCTGCGGCAAGCTGTCTTAAAGGTGTGGAATGGGTGTAGCCCAAGGGTCGTAAACGAAGTGGGCGGGGCTAGTTATGTTAATGTGAGAAATTTGCATGTCAATGTAAGATCGGAGATCTACCTCCACGGCGAGGGCATGGAGGTGGCCATTGTATTGTGAGAGATTAGCAAGTCAATGTAAGATCGTAGAGCCGCCGCCGCCACATAGAGGACACGAGCTTTAAGTCAAGTTATATGATACTTCTATGCCTCCGCTCCCACCCACATCAATGCTCCCAAGCTTCACAAACACATTCAAACCAGGGGAATGAAGTACGGTCAAATAACCCTCACGATCCACATGACATTGACCACGACGTAGAAAACACTCATTTTAAACATGAATCGGAACAATTTATCGACTTGAGTTGGTGGCAGGGGGTACTTGGGAGAGGCAAATCATAACACAATTAATATTTTTCATGGGCGCCGGGTACACTGCGTCTACCTTTCGAGCTGACGGCAGACAAAAGCGATAATCATTCTGGGGGCCGGAAGGCAGAGAAGTGAACGTTATGAGGTCCACGAATGAATGAATGCCACTTCAGTACTGATGTATGGCGGCAATACGCAGACTGCGAGACGCAGTGATCATTCAGCAGACAGCGTGAAGAGGATTCGGAAGCTGCGCTGCGTGTGACAGTTGATGCCAAATGGTGCTTTTTTATATATAGTTAGTGCTCACGAGATTACACCCAAAATCACCGGTTCAAAGCTGATCATGGAATCATCGTTTATCATCCTAGCCACACGTTGAATTGCCTATGAAGATTGATTGAGGGGGGGAAGGGGGGAAGTCGTGGAGAGACAGAAATGCTTTGGTTCCCACACATTTTAAGGCCAGATCCTGCAGCTCTCCAGCGGCTCTGAGCAGTATGTTGCAGTTAATCTTAAGTCGTTACTCAAATAGAACATACACAACAACTATTGCCCCCCCCCTACCCACAAACCATAATAATACATTGGCAAGACCCTCATGAAAAAGATTTGTGAGATGCAGTGAGGCTTTCCTGGAAAAACGAGCATAATGACAAAAACAATGCATTAATTTAAAGTTCTTTAAGATTTGCTCAAAATGAAAATAACAACTCTTGCCAAGTAAGCAAATACTGAATGAACTGCTCCCACTGCCACCATTGACAACTGCCTTGTTAAATAAAGACACACACATTAGTGTAATGTTTCCGGCAATGCCACTTGTGATTGACAGGTCGCTGGCGAAAACAACAAGAGTGGGAATTCCACATTCATATGGTGGGAGCCAATTTTTCCACTGGACATCATCATCATTCAGCAGCAGATGCAGCAGCAGCAGCAGCCATAATCAATACACTTCTGCATGAAGGACTCTCCACGCTGTTGCCATACAATATATACCCAGCTCGTAGGACAAATGAAGCACTCAATTTAGCAATGCCAGAGAGATGATGCACTGAGTGACATTGATTTACTATGTTATGTATCTCTTGGATTCGTTTTGGGGTTGTACCACTTGTTATTTGGGACGTTGTCCGACGTTTTGCTCTAAGAGCAGGGAGTTTCTTCAGGAGTCGAATATTTAGCGCATGCCGACAGGCACAGATTTCAACACGAAAAACATTGGAGAGCTGTACAGCGCAACCGCTAAACACCTACGCAGTAGTCAAACGCTTTGAACGTGCTACTGTTCAATCACAGAGGCAGGGTGAATGACGATTGCGGTGGTTTATTTTTGGTTGGGTTTTTTTAATTCTCTGAATCAAGTGTGCAGCCCTCCCCTCACCAGGGCGGATGGCAGACACAGGCAGGATGCGATGTCCGATGAACTTCCCACCCTCCTCAAACACCCCGATGCGAAGTGACGCAAGGCTGGGCAGCACCACCTGCAGACACAACCACGCATACTCGTCATCACGACCGCCAGCCATGGTCAACCGTCATCGTGGTCATTCCAATGTGGTCTTTGTTGGTCTCTATGTCCAGGCACTGTCTGGGTAGGTTGAGCAAAAACATCTCTCCATACTTTCCACTCTTTTCATTTTCTGTCTCCATTACTCTCCAGTCCTCTCCCTTATTTCTCAAAGCCTCAACAACATTATCTGTAAACCTCATTTTTGCCTTGGATTTCTCAGTTTCCTTCCCTCCGAACAAAAAACGTTTTATTTTTGAGAATGTTGTCTCCTCCATCTGCCAATCTTGCCTATTCTATCCTTTTTCGAGCACTTCTCATTCTCCTGCCAAGTCGCTGGTGTGCTTGTCCTTCACCTGATGGCATGTCACTGGATTTCATTCACTTTAAATGTTGTTCTCTGCATACCGCCTGCAGTGGCCAAACTTTATTGGCACAAATATCTTCATGAAGTCAATAAGACATGGGATAACCCACATAACGGAAAGTTGTATCACTCTTCTTCATCATCACCATCAGCCAAGATAAATCCACTGCTGGACGAAGGCCTCCCCAAGTCGTCGCATTCTCTCATGGGTTCTGCGAATGTAACAATCAGCTTGGCATCTGCACATGATCTGATTTCAATGCTGTATTCCTTGGCCATCATCATGGATGATGAAATCGGAGTTGCAAGTGACCAGGTATCATGTTTCAGGCTGCACTACCGTTAACATCCTGCCACGGCGATTAAATGTTAACTACCTCTCCTGGTATACAGGAGACCGTGGGTTCGATCCCAACCCTGAGGCCTGCTGTATATCTGGAGTTTTGCATGGTCTCTCTCCCTGTGGTCACGTGGATTTTTCTTCAGATACTTTGGTTTTCCCCTTCACATTTAGAAGCATGCGTTTAGATTATTTGGCTGCTATAAATGTCCACGTGATAAGCCACCTCGTTGAGCTATCATTTGTGGCCAGGTCGCATCTGAAAAAGAGCTGCATAGCTCAGTGGGTCTTACCTGGTAACATAAACAATATATTTGTTTAGTAGTTTTAGAGAGCGCTTTCATTCGTCATCAAATAAACGTTGGTACCAATATAGTATTTCAATCAAACATGGTGCCAACAGGTGGGATATCTGGCCTAAGCCCATCATAAATTCTTATTATTGTTTACTCAGGAAAGGTTCACCAATTATAAATAAAAATTTTATCAGGAGCATCCTGTCTTCTTGTCACAGTAGGGGGGGGGGGGGGAATGCTGCTTCTTAGTGTAATTTCAAGATCTTTTTTCATTATTGCAATAATTGAGCAGTGCCAGTTTATTTTGCGTCTTAATAAAAGGAAATGAAAAGCAGTGGACTGACCTTATCAAAGACAAAGGGGTCCTCTTCCCACACCGGGTTGATGGAGTTGTTGTCTTTGCTGGTGCGAGTCTTGTATTTCCGCTTGGTGTCCACGGGCAATCCGAACATATCCACCTCCACGTACGTGCTCACTTTCCTGTCCGACAGGAACTGGCCCGAGATCACCTGAAGCGCAGCAGATGCGCACACAGAGAATTTCTCTCATCTTACTACATCTCAATATCTCTTGTCTATATCTCCTCCCTTCTGTCATCTCATGAAAAGTGTGTACATTGAAAGTGGGGGCCTCAAAATATTTGTTTTGCTTTAGGCCGCCAAAGGGGATGACACCACCGCTCTCCGTCTATTCCTATGCTGCCACTCCAATCACTGTCTACCCCTGCCCCTATACTGAAATATCTGCCCGTGCCAACGCTTGCATTGTTCACGCGGGGGACACCTTAACAGAGATGGTGTTGGCGATGACCCCGTCGATGATGTCCTGCGTGAAGGGGTCAAACTGCTTGTCGGCCCGGCGCATGAACTCTGGCTTGAGCAGGTAGCCACTGCGGCAGTTGTACTCGAAGATGCCCATGTTGAGCTGCATGGCCAAGTCTGGGTGGCGAAGAAGGTGAGAGAAATCAGTTCTCAGTGTGGGTTGTGAAGGAGTGTGGACATCTACCGGAAATCATTGTGAATATGCATAGAGTGAAACAAAAAACTGTCCTTGGTTAACCCAACACAATACAGTTTGGATGTATACAGCGTATATAGACGCAGCCATATTTCAAGGTGTTGTAAAAATAGTGGGACGTGAGCATCCAGGGGAAAACTATATATTTATTTCCTTATTTCGTAAAGGGAAACACACGGTCACAGCAAGAGGAGGAGAGGAGATCTTGAGTGTCCACTTGAGCAGAGAGTCGAAAGAAAAGCTTGTTGGTGGAAGGGAGGTTCAGATTACAGGGGCAACAGCAGAAAAAGAGCGACCTCCCGCTGGCAGAAGGTAGACTGGGCACCTCATAAAGACACCCGCATGCTCGAGTCTTCAATGTGTCACAGTACGGCTGTATTGAGACTTTTTACTAATATGAATTTAATCTTAGCGAAATACCTACTATAATCACCAAGGAATTTCTGTGGTTAATGCGCGTGATGTCACTGCACATCGAACAGCCCCCCTCATTAATAATCATGAGCAAGTGACGTCCTCCAATTGGACACTACCCCACCCCCGCCCATTAATAATCATGAGCGGATGACGTCACTCCACATGGAGCACCCTCCCCCCTCATTATTAACCATGAGCGGCTGACGTCACTCCGCATGGGGGGGCGAGGCACCCCCTCCCCCCTCCTCTGCGTCAACTTACAACCCTCACTACAAAGGCAGAACCCTCACGTCACGTGATCTCCGTAACGCTATGGAGACAACAAAGTAAAAAGGACGTCGTTATGAACAAGGGATTATGACCTTTAAATGAAATAGGTCTGTGTCACCGCGCCCTTACAAACTGCACACGCATTAATGCACTGAATATCACGTCGTGGTCTGCTTATCGCTTGCAAGTTTCAGATTTACTGCAATACACCCGTCCTTGGATGGGCAAAAGACGAGTTAATCATAATAGGCTATTCTAGGATAGGCGAGGACGGTGCTCTGTGCTGTGAACCTAGTGACCTAAAATTGATTCACGGCCATAGCTAACGTCAGTGGAGAGTGACCATCGGAACAAGTCCTGGCCATCCTTCACCCTACAGTAGCAGTAGAAGAGTGATACAGAGGCAGCTGAGCAGCAGTGAGCAAATTACTAAAGTGAATCAGGGAGCACTGGATCATGAATCAACCTGACTTATTTGCCTTCACTATACAAAGTACAGAGAGGTAGGAAGTGGGGGGTGAGTCACCCAAACTACTATTTTATTGTCATTATTTTTTCGATCTACGTGACTTTACCGAAAGAACCATAGAAAATGAATTCCTGCAGTCACGAAAGAAGTTTAAAGTAAAAATACAGCAACTTTAAATCGATGTCCTATCTTGTACATCCACGTGCTGGTTTCAGGGGACAAGAGGCGCGTTAGGGAAAGGCTTTGGCACGAAACAAGCAAGTGATGTGGAGCAGAGCAGCTCACCTAACGTCTGGTAGTTCAGGGCCACCATCTGACAGCCAGCGTTCCAGAACACCTGTGGCATGTAGTTGGAGGAGTCGACTCGTGTGCCCTTGGGATAGATCCGGCTCAGCTGGGTCTTGTTGTATCTTCAGGAGTCGATGCGGTGTTGATGGCGGTGGACAAGTCGAGAAGTTGCTGATTAAGGTGCCACAACAGACTCGTACTTTGAAGATTGTTTAAAAAATATATATAATGGTTTTAGCACCATATACAGTTTCTTTTTTTTTAAATGAAATATGTACATTTGTAGGGAATACTGCAACGGACTAATGGTTATCCCCGCTGCACTTGCAATCCGGAGGGTGCGGGGGTTCAACTGGCGGCAAGTGAAAACAATGGTGCAAGTTTCTTAAATCCGCCTGCCTCAGCCCACCCGGCAGTGTAACCCGGTGCACCAGGGTAAGGTGAATCATTATGTCATGTGTGGTGGGGTAAAGTGGCAGTACTGCTACACCTTCAAGACATCAGGCCACAGTGGAAGAGTAGATTTAAAACAACTTTTGAGTAGGGCTCTCTAGAGCCCCCTCCAGTTGGAGGCTATTCGGCTAGCAGTGGTGAGATCAAGCAATTGCTAGGGCTGCGCCTTTGCCCTTTATAGTTTTTAACTCCGACTGTGCTATCGACATCATATCACGAGATGAAGAAGTGTCTATACGGAACTTTCGCAAAGCAATGCATCACCTTGTGTCAGAGCTGGAATTTCGCCAATTGAATTGAAAGAAAAAACCGTAATGACATTTTTTTCTCTCTACAGTTATTGGTAACCGGGCTGAGACCATCAATTCACGACGCTTCGGAACCTAGTTTAATCATGGGCAACTGAGATCCTGGTGCTGGCTCAGTGCTCTGAGCCCCGAGCTACCTGGTCAAGTCAATAAAAAATGTTTTGAATACCATATTCACAACGTTTAAGAGAAGGAATTTTTCATAATATTGATAGTGCAAAAATCGATTGCATTCTGCCTTGGTTAACATTTTTGAAGAGTTTTTTTTTTAATGGCCACAATGTTTGCAATGAGATATGCAATTAAGTCGATTGGAAAAAAAAGGAAGTTCAACTTTTTAAGATTAAAAAAAACGTATTTAATACAGGTCCTGAGACTATCCTACTTGTGTGACGACAACTCCTTGACAAGTTTAGTAACTCTACAGGAACGCTAACAAAGCGACGATCGTTGCACAGCAGACAACTACCAACTCCTTCTCGCCAAATTCACCAACTTTCGACACCCGGCATCCTCTGCACGTGGCATTTTATTTTTCTCTGTGCACATTCAGATGATAGCAGCAATAGACAATGATTGCTGCACAACACAGATGCGTCCTGACATCGTGCAGAGTAAGCTAATGACTTGTAGCATAAAGTCACCCTGATGAAGCTCACTCGATGTCCAAGCTTACTAACCGAAGAAGCTCAACGCAATTTGAGTGAAACTTAGTATGCTGATGTTAAATTCGGCTTTGACTTGTGCTGAGCTACAGGAGAGCTTTATTGGTCAGAATTTGATCAATAATTTGGCACGTACAAATAATATCTTTGCAAACGTGAACAATCTTGTTGGGTGGTGGAAGTTAATCACAATAATGTTGGCATACTACTACTATGTAGTCATGTAGCCAAACCCACTGCACTGGATAAACAGGAATATATTTAAGTTAGTCTTAAAACAGTAACCTTGTTTTTTTATTATTTTGGCGATTACATAAATATAAAAAAAAACTTAATCCCAACTCTTTGGAGCTGGTGACCATTGCAAAGATTGTGCAAACACACCATGCAATGAGTGCGTTTCGAGTGTCAGAATCGATTTCAATCGATGGATAGTAGCCTGCGGTCAGCTTATAAAAGTTGAGAAGGCTGTACCAAAATATTGCCGATGCAGAAGTCCAAGACTGCCCACTAGTGGAAAGGATGACCAACCGACAGGAGAAGTTTAAATTCCTGTGGCACACCAACAACACCTTTTGTAAACAACATTGCCGTGGATCGACCTGTGCACAGTTACCACCCCGCCCACCCCCCGTACGAACATACTCCAAGGTAACGAGCCCAGGCACGTTGGCCGCGTTGCCATAGCTCAATGGGCTCTACCCCAAATAAACCGACCGTCTGGGTGCGTTTTCTTTGGGAACCTCGATTTCTTGCCCGCAAGCCAAACACTCATGAATGGAATTGGCCAATTATCCCAAATGCAATACACTCCTTAAAGAGTCGGGGCTAAATTGGGCTTTTTATATAAACGATATTATGATGAATCAATAGTCCCCATGAGTCAAGCCCTCTAAGTGAAACCCACAAAAATTGTACCATGCATGGGGGGAATCTAATAGATGAATCTGATGTATTGCGTAAGTAAAATGTGTGTCATAAATCCTCCTCCACTCAGCAAAACCAATTAATAAAGATGTCACGTGAACAAAGTACTCATTTGTTACTGCTTCAGCACCACCGGTGTGTTGTTGGAAAGCAATGTCAGAACATTTAACGAATTGGGTACGACGTTTAACTGGTAGTTAGAGCCAGTATCATTACAGAAATCTGAAAATATCCAGTTTACAGAAATCTGAAAATATCCTTCAGTATTTGTTCACGTGACTTTATTAATTTGCTGTGTTGAATGGAGGAGGTTTAATGACACACATTTTACTCAAACGATTTGTTAAAAAAATCAATTACGGATCACAATAATGGTCGTGCATGCTTACGCATCAAATTAGATTCATCTCATATGAGACAAAAAAACAAATCTAAGAATAAAACATAACAAAAAGGACATTAAAATGCTTACAAGTAATTCAATCTATAATCAACAGTGGGAGAGACAATAAAAGTCACGTACCAATGCGTGATTCATAAACACGGTCATTCACAAAAAACAATGGAACTAAAACTGAATAGTGTACAATTACAGGCACAAAGATGAACAAAAGGACATTAACAAAATATGAAGAAAAGTGGGCTTGGACAGGACACGTCGCTACGAGGAATGATGGCTGATGGGCCATAACAATGACGGTATAGCAACCAAGTAATGGAAGTATATTTAAAAGTACCTTCATATAGGAAACGGAGCGATGAAATCAGCTCGTGTGCATGTCTTAGATGAATTATTACATCTCATGCTCATGACAGGTGGACAGTGCCTTGTGGAGGCCTTCACGCAGCAGCGTAATGACCATGATTTAACTCACTGCATCGCGCGCTTTCAGGTGCGCTTCTGCGGCCGTCTGGAACGCCCTTCCTTCCAGTGTTGGGAAGCTATGCACTTTTAAATCATCATCATCATCATCCAGATTGGAGGGGGGAGGACGCCACGACGCCAGTGGGAGGATACTCCACAAACTCCACGGGACACTTCGTGAGCTGCTCCATGCCTTTGCTCTCCACGAAGGAAGACATCTCGTAGTTTCGGTTCCTCTCTGACCGGGAGAAAAGGGAAAGTTTCGCGTGTCATTTGTTTCGGGCAAGCGAGAATTTGTTGAACCAAGTGTGGAATTCCCGAGCGCAATATATTTCACGTGCCACAAGTCTGACGGCCGAAAGCAACGAATGTTTCCACACGTCAAATTAAAACATAGTTGATTTCTTATGTAGAATAATGCAAACACTTTAAGCAATGTTTTAAAACCAGTGTTACATTTTGAAAATTATCTTCATCACTATATGTTTTAAACGTTTTAATTGTTTGTATTACATGCAGGTACATGAACATTGGCATCACAATTTCCATCAGGTTGTGAAGAGAAATAACAGAAAAATCCTCCTTAAGTCAATCTGTATGCAACACAATTGCAGCTAATCTGTGATAAGGCCATGAAGCAGTGTTAATTTAGTCAGCTGTGAGTATCATTGTGGTCGACGACAACCTGTGCCATTTTAGTCAAGGCTTAGTCTGTGGATATCATTGAGTCAATAACACTGAGAATAGTGTTAATTTAGTCAGAACTGTGTTATTTGAACGACTTGATAAAATCCACAGACTAAGACCGAACTAAACTTCCACGGATTATCATTGACCGTCGTCGATTTTAAGACTAAAGGGCTCATGGCATCAAACTCTGGCCGTGAGAAAACCATAGAATGCTCCTTTATTATAAAGAGTGGACAACATGTTGGGCGACGTGCCTTTATTAAGATTCATTAACGATTTTGATCGAATGGTGAATGTGTAGGTTTCCATTAGAGCGGTAAGAGCAAATCCAATAACCTATTTGAGTTCTGTTGACAGTGAGCAAACCAGATTAAGCATGCAACGGCCTTGCCAAGCAGCTCTGTCTTTCACAGGAGCGGAGATGATCGAGCAATTCCGTGACCTACCCAACAACTTTTGCAACAGATGTCACGTCCCTTGCAATTTGAATAATCACGTATACAAAACGGGGAAAAAATAATCATCGTTTTTCAGGAAAATCTGTGATCTCGGAGTGTGCATTATTATATCACTGGCCTATGTAGCGAATGCGACAATAAAATTACATTCTTGATGTGAAAAATATTACACAGTTGAAATCTAGTTGAGGCTGCTCATTGAAATTCAAATCATCAACGGCGACTAAACCACGACAAAAGACAGCAAATAAAGATACCACAAATAAAGATACAACAAATAAAGATACAACAACGATTGTGGAGCACTCGGTTTGGCAACCCTGCTGATAAACTTGATTTTTTTTAAAATCCCCATCATAAGATGCACACTCCAGTACCATCCCAACCTGCTTTTTTTCACATGAGTTTAAATTCCGCATAAAACTGCATTGCACGAGTGACCTCACGCCTCTTTTAGCTTGCCCTTCAGTACCCGGTCACGTATTTTTTCATCAGTGCAATACACACGTTGTTCACCAGGCGGCGAACTAGTTAACACCAAACGATGCCGATTATAGATTTGTTTTCTCTTTCAGGCAGCGAGTTGTTTTGTCGCTATTTCTGGTTTCGCAACCAGTGCCAACGCAGCATCGCCGAATAACATACTCATAACCCCGGGGCATTCTGAAAAACAAGCCATATGACCTAGGTCTAAGGTCATAGGTCGCGCATAGCCAATCGTCAAATTCTTAAGTCCATCGCTCCTTCCATTCAGAAAGAACGGGTCCTCAATCCACTTTGTAGGGGAGCATATTGCTCAAGCAAGTACTGCGACTGCCAAAAGAATGACGCATGAGGAATGAAAGCTGACACTCACTCTTGGCATCCTCAAACGAGTCGAACTTGATGGGCTGCACGTAGTTCACCAGGTTGGACATCTCTTCCGAGGCTCCCGCTTCAATGCTTGCAGTTCCCTGAGCATCCAAAGCGTTCATATTTAATACAAAGGTACAGGGCTGAAATTATTTCCTTACAGCACTGCTGGTGGAAGGGGATCCATTAAAGCAGAGCTCAAGAGAGCCCCTGTCATCCGGCCTACTCTTCCACACTCGGGAGACGTCTTTCCTCACAGCAAGGCATCCAAGCCGGGAATCGAACCCAGGCTCTGCTTGCTGTGAAGGAAGAGTGTTACCACTGCTTCCACCCTGTGGCAAATAACAACCCTCTGATGTGTAGTATTTACCTATTTAATACGACATTCTGAGATTCGGTGTGTTACCGCACCTCATCTGTGTTGGCCTTTTTGAGTTCCTCTTCATTGTAGTCTTCATCATCGCTTCCCACGTCCTCATCGCCTGTAACAAGTTGGCATCACTACTTCAAGAGAATCACCCAAAAGAACATGCATATTAATAGGCATGAACTCCAGCCTCCAAGCAATACCATCCTTGCAAGGCTAAGTGTCCGTCCGCACAACACTCGCGCTCCATGTTCAGTAGCACACGTGACATGGCAGTGACATGGCCGAGTAGCAGCAGAGGTTTGTGATTCGAGCCCAGAGGCCACCCTGGTTTATACTGCAGGTGAATTAGCTGTGTGCTTCACAGTTTATACTACAGGTGCATTCACTGTGTGTTTCACAGTTTATGTACTACAGGTGTATTCACTGTGTGCGTCACAGTTTATACTGCAGGTGTATTCACTGTGTGTTTCACATTCACTGTGTGCGTCACAGTTTATACTGCAGGTGTATTCACTGTGTGTTTCACATTCACTGTGTGCTTCACAGATTACACTGCAGGTGCATTCACTGTGTGCTTCACAGTTTATACTACAGGTGTATTCACTGTGTGTTTCACATTCACTGTGTGCTTCACAGATTACACTGCAGGTGCATTCACTGTGTGCTTCACAGTTTATACTACAGGTGTATTCACTGTGTGTTTCACATTCACTGTGTGCTTCACAGTTTATACTACAGGTGTATTCACTGTGTGCGTCACAGTTTACACTGCAGGTGTATTCACTGTGTGTTTCACATTCACTGTGTGCTTCACAGTTTATACTACAGGTGTATTCACTGTGTGCGTCACAGTTTACACTGCAGGTGTATTCACTGTGTGTTTCACATTCACTGTGTGCTTCACAGTTTATGTACTACAGGTGTATTCACTGTGTGTTTCACAGTTTATACCGCAGGTGCATTCACTGTGTGCGTCACAGTTTATACTGCAGGTGCATTCACTGTGTGCGTCACAGTTTACACTGCAGGTGTATTCACTGTGTGTTTCACATTCACTGTGTGCGTCACAGTTTATACTACAGGTGTATTCACTGTGTGCTTCACATTCACTGTGTGCGTCACAGCGGGCGGTAAAAACCATGACGTTATCTGAAAAAGAGGAGGCCACCGTTCGTCGGCGTCATGATCCAAATTTGACAAATGATGAGCAAATTATATTTATCACGCATCTGGGAAAAGCCACAGACCAAGACTGCATTTACATGCCGAGGTATTTCAGAATCAGAATATTTCACCTTGTGCCACACAGGGACAGCTGCCACCAGGGGGGGTCCCCTCAACTAGACGACAGGAGGGCACTGGAATGGTTGAGATGAAATGTGATGTAAGGTGCTGTGAGTTGCATTCATGATCGCTATCAATGGAAACCCTTAAGAGCCCGATTTGCATGAGGAATACCCCAGAAGTGCTTGCCTCCAGTTATTTTTCTGAACAACTTTCTTCTCGAGCTGACACAAAATTGTAGATAGTCATTCATACATGGGTAATGCCACGAACATTTTGGCCATTTGTAAAAACACAATCTCCTCTCATTTCTACGGGAGGCACTACTGGCTGGGCTATGGCTCGCTATAATTTTGCAGCTGCGTCAATTCACCGCCCTCAAACCACTGAGCGAGCACTTGATGTTGCGGAAGCAAGGAGCGACGGGTGCGTCAGCGGAGTATTCTTGCGTACGCCCAGCGTCGGTCTCATGGGTTCACTCGCCGCGTGAATTACGGTCCGTGTGCGGAGCCTCCGTTTGACGTCTATAAACGTGTCAAGCGGCCATTAGTTACTTCACCTTTCTTTAGCTCGCACCTCCCAGAGTACGTCGCTATCCGGTGCAAACACGGGCACAAGGTGCGCCATGAAATTTACTGCGCTGTCCAGCCGTGTTCGTAAACAAAACAAGAAATGATTTTAAAAAGCTTCCGAGCTTGTCAGTGCCTTCACAAATCTTGGCAGCCCAACGTAAACTTCCCCCGTCCCGTCCTCAATCGTTGCCGCGCCGTTTGCCGAGCACCGCGTTATAAATAACGGGACATCCATCGTAGGCCTACGCATCAACCCCTCTGCCCAAACGGCATAGTCCGTGACAGATATCCCACATATATTTTACAGCTTAAGACACAGGGGGTTTGGAACGTTCTACTTGTTTGCACATGGGGGTGGCACAGCGATTCTAACTGTCCTTGGATCAAAATAGAGTCAACCACTGCTGACTTTCCCACAAAGTGATAGTAATTTTATTGACCCCACAGGAACGATGGGCTGAGTCAACCCGCGGCCAGGCTTTGAACTCGCCGGCCTGCAATCACAAGCCTCTTACTCTGCCCCGCTGAGCCACTTGGATACAGACCTGAATTACCTAAGGATTTCTTGAACATGGTGGACTTCTGCCAGTCAGTGTTCTTGGCGACTCTCTCTGTGCCGTTGGGTGTAGCTTGAGCCTGTGAGTTGTCTGCTGGCTCCACTCCTATGGGAGATGCTGGGGGTCATGTTAAATTGTACTGTGGGTGCGCCGTGCATCTCACGAATGCATGAACTAAATGCACTTCTGTCTTGTTTGCTCAATTATGCTCCCATGGGAATATGCTCTGCTTTACACTCTCGTCGGGTAATTAAAACATTAATAACGATGGCGATATTCCACACAGTGTCCGTGTCTACCACGGGGTTATGATGATGAAGATGATAAAGATAAAATAATGGCCATGTTCTACGTGCAACAAAACCCACTGTTGGTCTGTACTACCTTCACCAACCCACACTGACCAGTGTGGTGAAGTAGTGTCAACATGACCCTCACAGCCTGCGCTGCTTGGGGAAACTCTATTCCAACAGTGGATTGGCGAATGTCCTGTGACTCTACAAGGTCTTCAATGTGATGTGAGAAACCACAGTACACAGTGAATATAGTTATGAATGATGACAATGAAGATGACAATGTATGTAATTTACATTTGTGTGTTCATGCACAATGATGATGATGAGCATCATGACAATGACGGTGGCAGTCGTGACAGCAGTTGTGACGACCACCAATTGTGGCCTCTGCTCACCAGTTGAAGCAGGAACGTCCCCGATGCTGGACTCGCTCGGAGTGTTGGAGTTCGTCACCTCCAGCTTCTTGCGGGCCGTATCCGCCTTGGAAATCTTCTTCTTCTTGTTCTTGATGAGAATTTTCCCTTTGAGCTCTTCAGGACTGGGTAGCGGCACCCCAGATTCCAGCTGAACAACAAAAAACGGGCAAAATAAATACACGAGGGGATGGATGATACGAGGAAAGGCACATGGGAGGAGTCGTCCCACGCGCCAGAGCGACCGTTATCCAACGAGCCGCACGGGGAGGGAAGGTTTTGAGCGTTGCGTGCGTACCGGATATTTGTCAAGAACGTCCACGAGCAGAGCGTCTCCAAACATCAGCCTGCAGTACTCCGCCATCTTGGCCTGCTGTTTGGGGCTGTCGCGAAAACAAATATATACATATACATTAGTAAATAAATAAATTGACGAGACAAAACACGACAAAATCAACGAAAACTAAACGTTTACAGAACACGTAGGTTTTCTCGGCTAATGTTACAATTCATGCTTGCAGTGGTCTAAACCACTCTGAAATCATGTTTGGTTTTGATTTCACAGTATGAAGGCCAAGGCATTCATGCAGGTGATTTAAATATTTTTGGAGGTATTGTATATTTGTTTACGTCACAACTGTGTAAAGAACGGGTGCAGTAAAAAGCAAGGAACTTGCATGACATTCAAAATAAAGTGCCCAACAAAATGAATACATTGTTACATATATAACTGAAGGAATACTGTAACATGAAATGCAGTACAGTATATATATACAATTTATGGCTTAAATTATACAAATTAGTCTCTCACTCAAGACTATTCACAGGTATTCATGAAGATATTTGCTGAACATTTTAAAGAACCAAAGGCGTTAACATAAATTCAGAAAGTATAAACCAATCAACTCATATTTGCCAGTGCAAGCCATTGTGAACGATCAGTAGAATTGAACTTCAGGAAATTACCGAATATCTGGAACAAGTCTACGAATTTGGGAGAGCGATGAATGCAAACAAAAATCAACATTCAACTAAGTTTTCTCAACGAGAGACAATTATTGTATTGGCGTTACACAACTGGAACAGACTAAGGAGCATTTCATTATTAAATTGTGACCTGGATCAAACTGATGAAATGAAGAGGTGAGGCGAGTACAGGTTGCTGTGCTTTTGAATTTTATTTGTCATTTTATAATGAAAATAAACACAAAACTGTTCCTTTAGAAGAAAGTTTTCAATCAGTGCATATTGTCTAGGATGACAGGTGGATGGTAAAGCATAGACGCTGACAAAGGAAGTAGAATAAAAGCTGCAAATGGCACACAAAAAAGCCATGGAGGGATGCACGCTTGGGATTATAATGAGAGATAAAAACAGGAACACATGGACTAGGCGTGGAATTAAACATCATATCTACTCTGAAGAAATGTAAGTGGGCTTGGGCAGGACACATTTGCTAGGACAAGACCGTGGACAGAATAGCGGCCAGAGCGAGGGTAGGGAGAGGATGACCGCCACAGAGATGCAGCGAAGTGATTAGCTCGCGTGCAGGAACCAGATGGACTGTGGCGTTGTAAGACCATTGGGGCATGGCAACGACGTGGTGAGGCCTTCATCGAGCAGTGTATTGGTCACGGCTGCAGCTACTGCTGATGAAAATAAAGAAATTTGTTTGATGTCACTCTAACAATTGAACAATCACTTGCAAGAGGGTACATTGGGGCATGGTGCTCGTATCCTACAGAATGCTGATTGAAACATCGATGAATACAATTTAGCAAAAGAACATTTGATTGAACAACTGACCGTGCAGGGCATGTAATAATTTACCCTTGCGCAATTAATCGATGAATTGTCACAATTCGTGGTCACAATTAAATGTATTAATAAATTTACATATTTGATTTAAAACATGTTTACCATCTCATTTGTGTCGTTTCCTGTTTATTCCGTCTCAGGAGGACTTATCCACAAATCTGGATATCGCCTGATGAAGCTGGTTGTAATTACTGGCGAAACGTCGTACTCGGTTTGTAAATGTTGTGGATTTGCTCTCCAACACACCGGTGTGCTGTGCTAGTGACGAATTGGCATGCTCTGTTTACGTGACAAACCTTACTAATTGGCTGTGTCGGGTGGTGGCGGGTTTAATGACACATTTATATATTTACGTGATCGAACCCAAAAAACCTCTATTATTGTTCTGTCTCGTTTGTGCATTTTTGTTTTTGCTCGTTGAGCCCAAATGAACCTTAATCCAGATCAGTTGCATACGAACAGCTTCAATAAAAAAGATAAATTCTCAACACGTGCAATTCGACACACGTAAACGTGCTAGAAATAGCCTATTTTAAATAATTAATCAATGCGCTGTCACAGCACCTAGACTAGAGTGTGTATGCGAGGAAAGATGGGAGAGTGACGTACGAATCAACGTGGTTCTCAAAGGAAAGGACCACGGGGTACGGCGAGGTCTTGAAGGCAGTCTCAGCGATGGCATCGATCACCTCCTAAACACACAGAAGCGAGGACCCAGCCTCAATCAGCTAGAAATGAGGACAACAGCAATAGCTGCAGCAGCAGTAGCGGCAGCACCGAGTCTTCAAGTCTAACACTCTCTACGCATCTCACCTCTGCAGAAGCCTCTTCTTAGTATTCGTATTTATTTAACCAGGATAAAACCAATGAAAACCACATTTCATTTCGCAAGGAGGTCTTGGCGAAATGGGAGCAATACAGAACTTCCCACCCTTATTCAGCAACCGAACTATTCAGAACTATTCTTAACTATTAATTTCCCGAAGAAGTTCCTAGCACATGGGAGGGAAATGTCGGACATGGTTCCGAGCAAACTCGCGGTAAAACCAAAAAAATAAACGATTCGAACAGCGACGCCGCACAACCGGCAAAAAATGTACCCGAGTCGTACGACACAAATGCAATCCGTATATCACGCTGCGCAGCAGGAAGACACAGGAGTGCGGTGAAACGGGGGGCACCGCCACACCTTGAAGGGAATCTCGGTGGTCATGGTGAAGCCGTGGGTGATGATGGGGTCCTCGTCGGCCGTGCGTCCCTTCCAGCAGTCGAGCTCCACGCAACGGCACCCGGCGAGCAGGGACTGGCGGTACATCTCCACCGACGAGTTGCCCTTGAGCTGCCCCCCTGGGACAAACACGGAGGGGGATCGCGCATGAACGCCGCGGAACCTCCACGTTGTTACCGAGCAGCGAGAGACGAGGTGCCTGCGTTAAATAGCGGCACCACTTGTTTTGTCGTCGTGCTGATTCTCGACAAGCGTTAGATGTACGCACAGGCACCCATACTCATACACACATGTAAAGACGTACACAAGACAAAGAGGAAAGTGCTGCTAGCGAGTAGGACCTATAAAGCCTGGCATGGCACAAAAGGGCGTGGGTGGACAGTACCATGCTTGGACACCTATGTCTAACCTACTGCGGATGTTGACACACAGCACCAGGTACTTATTTGAGGCTCAGTCAACCTAAGGGAGACCCAGGACCAGTTCAGATAATCGTCATTAGTGTTGGTAACCATTGGCAGAAATTAAACTCGGGTCTCCAGGTTCGTAACACAGGACACTAAGACACACACAGAGCCATAAACAAGTGGCATAGCCATCAAGTATGCAGACAGTGCAATTTCCCAGGCACCAGGCTACAAAGAGGGCAGACTCAGATATTTCCTTGCACCAGGCCCCATGCCAACCCATGCCGCTTGTTGCAGAGGTTCGCGGTTCAAACTCAGCAGCCGCCCTGGTTGATACTGCATGCATATTAACCATAAATACACATTGTCTGCGCAACAGTGTCTTAAAGATCTGGTAACGTAAGAGAACAGACTCTGTGTGCATGCTTCACGGGGTCAAATGTCAAATTTAATCAATCACTCACCTAAATTAATTGGGGTAAAAAAAAACAACATAGCAACATCGGCCCATACTGGCAGGTGAAAACCTATTTGTAGTCCTGTGCTGCGTACACCTTGTGCCACACAGGGGCAGCTGCCACCTTGGGTAACTCTTGACACAGTTGCAGCAGGGGATTGTAACGAATGAGATACGATGTAAGGTGATATGGTTGCCGAGGCATTAAAGCGTCATATAAATGCAAATCCTTACCCGTGAGGTAGGTATTGTGCGACGAGTTTATAAAGTAATGAGACAGCGGCTGGGTCATGTCCTCGTTCAAATCCAGCTTCTCTGGAGGGACAATGCCATTCTCCTCTCCGTTCAGGTACCGTAGGAAACCCAGCACGGAAATTTGGCCTGAGGAGGAGGTGAAGGTGGGGAGGTGCAGGTGGGGAGGTGCAGGTGGGGAGGTGCAGGTGGGGAGGTGCAGGTGGGGAGGTGCAGGTGGGGAGGTGAAGGTGGGGAGTGGTGGGGGGGGGGAGTCGGGGGGGGACAAAACACAGGCAGAATAAAGCCCTGCTGTCAACCCCACGGTTCAAGCACAGTAGGGCACATTCCATCACGGGGATGCAATGTGGTACAAAACAACAGGACACCACTGAGGGACCAGTGGAATGTTACTCCACAGTGGAAAAATACTCGATTTATTTCCTTATAGTTATGGTTGTGGCGTGGCTGCAGAACAGGTTTTGCAACATCCGGGAAAGTATAAACCTTCCCATGTTTATGTGCAGTAGAATGAACAAAAATAACCTACCCTGGACTTTACAGGGCAGTCCTTGCTCACCAGCCAAATCCACATTAACTTAAAGTGCTTTCGCTTAACCTGTTCTTTCTTTCCCCTTTAAATAAGGTTAATATTCAATATATTTATTGCAAGAGTGCCCTGGCCTGAAGGCTGACATTATAATTGCTCAATAAACACTGAACAGGAGGTCCCATGATATAAATAGAAAAGTTCACAGTCAACACCGAAACACATCTGACGTCACTATCACTCGAAGAATAAAGTGAGCAGAATAACAGGCGGGATAAAATAACTTTGAGAATACATGAGAGGTTTTGTTTTTACCCTCATGTTTTGGGTACTTACATTACAAATAAGTGTTAGTGACATTCCATGTCATTTATTTGCCTCTTTCCTCACCAATGTATGACAACCGTGTCACTGATGCCATGGTCATTAGACCAAATATAGTCAAATTTACATTCGGAGTCAAAATTATCGCCATATTAATTTAGACAGCAGCAGGCAATGAGACGACTGTACACGAGTTCCACCCTGATTAGGAATCATCAGTGCAGTAAAGCCACCATTGCCTACTGCTGTTGTATACCTATTGAGGCTCATTCAGAGAACAGCACCTGAGAGATGGCTTCCCAAAACTACCGTATTCTCTGGATTGCCAAAAGTTTGGCGGTGCGTCTTACTTTAAACGAAAAACTTTTTTTTATTTTGCCAGGTAAGGCCCACTGAGCTATATAGCTCCATTTCAAAAGTGACCTGACCACAAATTATAGCTCAACGAAGTGGCTTATTACATGTAAATTTAGAGCAGCCAAATACTCTAAATGCATGTTTATAAATGCGAAGGCAAAAACCAGAAGACCCGGAGCAAAATCCACGGGACCACTGGGAGACCATGCAAACTCCAAATATACAGGCGTCAGGGTAGGGATCGAACCCACGACCTCCTGTATACCAGGCGAGGTAATTAACATCTGGCCCCTTTTCAAAGCGTCTTAAAATATGGAGAATACGGGGGTTTATAAGTCCCTTCAAAACACCTAAATCTTTAAATCCCACAACAAATATTGTGCTATGAAGCATGGCAATAAATCCAATACTTATGACACGCTGAGCCGAAATAAGCTGCACAAAGTGAAAATCCAAATGTAATGTATTTTGTTTTGCAGACATTGCTAACTACACTGAAACCATAAACTCACTGCAATTGAGCGATGGGTGAGCGTTTATGTCAGGGTCGTCGGTGAGAGGTCTTGAAGGTCATGGTGAAAGGTCGTTAAGATTGCAGGACATTTCAACATCCCATATCCAGCCCTGGCCAATTAACGGCCATAAACAAGTGCGGTATTTGTGTACAGTGTCAAATGTCATTTTCTGGATGTTGCATGTATGTTGAACTTCTATTGCACCATACGTAGCCAACCGTGCTAATCTTGTAGATGCTCACATATCCGACCTTTTCACATATCCACCTATACCTCTGTCTGCAGAGTCAAATATGCGTCATGAAGGCCGCTTGTGTTGTGGCCGAAACGTCGTGAGTATTTTATTGTGTTATTTTAGTTTATCAATTTATTATTTTATTCTCATTCTACGTGACTTTACCGAAAGAACCAAAGAAGATGAATCCTTGCAGTCACGAAAGCTTTAAATCGAAATGCCTCATTGTACTTTAGTAAATCAAGGGCGGCTGAAACCTGGATTCAAAACCTAGGATATAGGTGGTGCAGGTTCAACGCCACTGACATTGTATTAGCCACCCCAGAGCCAACTGGCGGCCGGCAAGCGTATTCCCACCGTTAAAAATCAAAGGCAGCGGAGAAGCGACGTGTGGAGGTGGTGCGGGCGAGAGTGCGGAGGGGGACGGAGCGCACCTTTCTTGGCGAGGTTGGTGCTCTCGAACTTGTCGATGAGCGCCTGCACCTGGTGGGTCTTCATCGGAGGGAAGAGGACCTCGTTGAGACGAGGGTCACGCTGCTTGCTGTTGATGAAGTCCGTAAATTGCTCGACCGTCATGTAGGGCTTATTTTTGGCGCCGCTGGTTAAAGAGATGGACAATCGTGCCGCTATTAATTCATGGATGGGCGTCGGTTTGTTGTTCCGACGTCCAGAGAGTTAGTACGAGCATGAGCAATACACCGAAGATAATCGTGCGGGTTTCCATGGCGAAATGCATACGTTTATCTTTTGAGATGGTGTGACCCAACCTGGAGAGTGGGTATGAACATTTAATACAGCAGTTGAATGAGCTGAGATTACTCGCTAGAAATTAATATCAATAGAAGGCTGAAACACAATATTTTTTAAATCATCACCATCATCACACCATTATTGATGTATTGAAAATGTTTGTCCCTCCATTTGGCTTTTAACTCAAGAACTAAAAGAAGTACAAGGCCCCCCCCCCCCCCCCCCCCCCACCATGTGCACACCTGTGGTAGCCAGAGTACAGTACAGCAACATATTTAACTTCAACTGCACTGCACTCGCCTGTCCACCATATCATCCCAAAGCCGGCTATTGCAACCTGCTGCACCTGGCAGTAGCCGATCCACACGCTGTCCGGGCTCATCTAGACCCTGATTAGCTTCCGAGATGTGACGAGATATCGGGCACATTCTGTGTCATCTGGTCAAAGGCCAAGTCCACACGCTCTGGGTTATTAATTTATTTAGCTTCGCGCAACACGGCGGCGTTCACCTCTCGGCAAAGATGCTGTCTATGTCGGTCCTGGGGCAGAGTTTGTTGACGAAGCTGTAGAACGCCTCGTATGTGAAGGTCTCTATCGGGATGTTATCGTTCTGCAAGAATGAAAAAAAAACATCTTCCGCTTGGGCTGCGCACACACGGGTGCGTGGATACACACACGCACGCAGATGCATGCACACACGCACACACGGGTGCGTGGATACACACACGCACGCAGATGCATGCACACACGCACACACACACACGCGGGTGCGTGCGCACAGCCGCGCGTGTCTGGCTCCGCACAGCATCCACCGCCGCTGCCCCCCTGGGTCTCGTTAGGAGTGCGCCACACGGAGCCGCAATCTTGCCAAAATCAAGATGTTCACGATGCCTGTGCGCGAGATATTTTAAACAAAAACACGAGTATAAAACTTCATCGCGGCAGATTCACCATGAGACGTGAAAACACCGCGTGTTTTTGCTTTACTCGTTCAGCAGGCCAATTTTTGTTCGTACAAACATACATTTTACATATTTGATATCTCACATTGGCTGTTTTTTTTTTACTTTTGACACTTTTATTCCAAAGTTATGAGGATTTTATTTTTTAAAATATATTGCGTACTATTCAACGATCCAGGTTGTTGAATAAACTAATTAATTATCACATTAGTCCATCTGACGACTTGATTTGATTAGCTTTAATCAGTGGAAGATTAGAGTAAAAAATGTATCATTGTCGACACGATCTAACCAATAAGGCACCAATTATGAAAAAGAAGCCTCTGTATAACATTAACTATCGGCTCCATGTCAAGACAAATAAATGTCCATTCAGAATTCTTGCAGTAAGCAGTGCATCACCCCGAGTTAGAGGATGGCCCACAATAGGAAAAATCACAACCACTGTATGTCATATCCCCTCAAAGTGACTTATAATCCTCAGAGAGAAATTTGTCAAAGGTAGAGTTTGCAAAATTGAGGGGGGGAAAAAACATCCATTGACTGACCTATGAACATAAACGCATTAAACATGATAATCTAGGGGTTATCAACAAAGGCTCAATCCCAAATCTGAGCCAAGGATATCAGCTGTGTCAGCTCAGCGCTGATTCCTCGTGGAATTGTTTTAAAATCCAAGAATACGAATTCATGAACCGAAGAATAGAAGTATTTATTATAAATTCTACACCACTTACAAAAACTG
Source organism: Petromyzon marinus (assembly GCF_048934315.1). Classification (NCBI taxonomy): domain Eukaryota; kingdom Metazoa; phylum Chordata; class Hyperoartia; order Petromyzontiformes; family Petromyzontidae; genus Petromyzon; species Petromyzon marinus. The sequence continues at coordinate 22,149,554 of NC_133683.1, read as the reverse complement.
TCATAAGTTTCTTAAAGTGCCTACCGATTGCTGAAATGAAAGGAATGGGCTTAATATATTGCAAAAGTAAAAAAAAATGTTTTACGAGTCAAATAAAACACGTGATTTTAAGCCGAGGCTTTATTGATGTGCTTTGTGTGTGACTTCAACTCCTTAATAGGCTTCATAAATCTCAGGAAACACCGAGAGCGAAACTTGTAATGGAGTAGAACAACGCGCCAGATTAATTAAATTCGCACAAAATCCGGACAGAAAACTCTTGAAGATGATCCCCCCCCACCTCTCCCCGAGGACGTGAAGTTGGCCTAATCTCAACCGTTGTCCCATTCGCATGCACGTGGAACACTCTGCTCTGTGTGCACGGAGAGCGAGAGAGAGACAGCAGTGGTGTGCACCCTTTGGGCTCGCCGTGCGCCGTCGAGCACACCTACTTATCACCTGTCCTACGTTGTAATTACATTCGTAAGTAATTAACGCCAAAAACAATTAGCTAAGAGCTAAACACTAGAGATGACAGGCGTCAACTCTAGCGATGTCACGTGCACCCCCCCCCCCCCCCAGAGATGTCTCACGTACCCCCAAGATGTCGCGCCTACCCCCTAGAGATGTCTCACGTACCCCCTAGATGTTGCGCCTACCCCCTAGAGATGTCTCACGTACCCCCTAGAGATGTCACGCGTACCCCCTACAGATGTCTCACGTACCCCCTAGATGTCACGCGTACCTCCGAGAGATATCGCACGTACCCTCAGATGTCACACGTACCCCCTAGAGATGTCCCACGTACCCTCAGATGTCTCACGTACCCCCTAGATGTCACATGCACCCCCTAGAGATGTCTCACGTACCCTCAGATGTCACATGCACCCCCTAGAGATGTCTCACGTACCCTCAGATGTCACATGCACCCCCTAGAGATGTCTCATGTACCCTCAGATGTCACGCGTACCTCCTAGAGATATCTCACGTACCCTCAGATGTCACATATACCCCCTAGAGATGTCTCACGTACCCTCAGATGTCACGCGTACCCCCTAGAGATGTCTCACGTACCCCCTAGAGATATCACGTGTACCCCCTAGAGATGTCTCACGTACCCCCTAGATGTCACGCGTACCTCCTAGAGATATCTCACGTACCCTCAGATGTCACGCGTACCCCCTAGAGATATCTCACGTACCCTCAGATGTCACATGTACCCCCTAGAGATGTCTCACGTACCCTCAGATGTCACGCGTACCTCCTAGAGATATCTCACATACCCTCAGATGTCACGCGTACCCATAGGAGATGTCTCACGTACCCTCAGATGTCTCACGTACCCTCAGATATCACATGCACCCCCTAGAGATGTCTCACGTACCCTCAGATGTCACGCGTACCTCCGAGAGATATCTCACGTACCCCCTAGAGATGTCACGCGTACCCCCTAGAGATGTCTCACGTACCCCCTAGATGTCACGCGTACCGCCTAGAGATATCTCACGTACCCTCAGATGTCACGCGTACCTCCGAGAGATATCTCACGTACCCCCTAGAGATGTCACGCGTACCCCCTAGAGATGTCTCACGTACCCTCAGATGTCACATGTACCCCCTAGATGTCACGTGTACCCCCTAGATGTCACACGTACCTTCTACAGATATCATGTGTACCCCCTACAGATGTCTCACGTACACTCTAGATGTCACACGCATCTCCTAGATGCCACGTGTACCCCCTAGATGTCACGCGTGCCCACTAAAGATGTCATGCGAATCCCTAGAGATGTCTCAAGTACCCTCTAGATGTCACGCTTACCCCTTAGATATGTCTCGCGTACCCGTTAGAGATATGACGTGTATCCTCTAGATGTCACGCGTATTTCCTAGAGATGTTACGTGCACCCCCAAGAGATGCCACGTGTACCCCTTAGCGATGTCTCGACATACCACTGGGTTGGGAACCACGGAGCTAGAGGAAGGGTGAAGGGAACGTCGCCTTACCCTTCCAGAAGGAAGCTCACAGCTCATCAGAGCATTCTCAACCTTTTTCTTGTCGGTGGGAAACATGCGCAGAATGCTAAACAGAGGAGAAAGGGAAACACAAATACATTTAATTGCAGACGCTGCTCCGTTTGACACGCAGACGGCTTTCGCGACCAACGTTATGATTCATAATTGATTTTTGGGTCTGACTGCATAACTGAAACGTGTGTCGTAAACCCCCTCTGCCTGGCACAGTCAATTAAAAAAGCTGGCACAGTCAATTAAAAAAGCTGGCACAGAAAAAAAGACGTGGCCAGTTTATCACTTCTTCAGCAGCAACACCGGTGCATTGTTGGAGAGTGATCTCACCGCATTTAACAACTGGGTATCCAAGTGTTTTACATGACGCATATTTGTGCGACCAGATCCAAAAATGTAAAACACATTTGTAAAATGACACTGCAATAAACAGTACAAGTATTATCGGTGATGTTTTGGCCAAAGCCCCATCTTCAAAGCAAAGAAGGATCTTTCTTTCACTCTCTCATGAAGAACAATATCCCTAAATGGTGCCTATTATAATATATCTTTTTTCCTGTGTTGAGTTTCTGCTGTTTGCGTTTGTGCACCACTGCCAACGATGTATGAAAAATGTTTCCTTCAATTTTTGGATTTCAAAAATGTAACATTTCCTGAAATAAGGTTAGCTCAAATAAGCATTAAAGAGAATACATGCGAGCTCCTATTTACGAATCAACTTAATCATAACGGCAGCAAAGGAAACGGTTTGGTATGTTTTTATTATGCAATTATTAAACAGAGAAATGTCTGGATTACATTATTGAGTGTTTTACAGTTTTGAAGAGAGCATTTACCTTAAATGTCCACTACGGTCAAGGCCGCGCACGACAAGAGTGAGGAGGTGGCTGTATCATTATAAGCCTTGCACATTCCATGTTTTCACATTCCACCAATCATCAACACAAGCTCGTAAAACATCAGCAGTGAGCATTATGCATACCTTTTGCTTCATTGACAATATGAATTTATGCTCTAGCTACGAGGCAATAGAATTGTCCAAGATAGGCTAAAAACAAGAGGTCAATGTGAAATGAGATAAACTATTTTTTTATTTTACCAGGTAAGGTCCACTGAGCTATAGAGATATTTTTCAGAAGCGATCTGGCCACAAATGATAGCTCAATGAAGTGGCTTATCACGTGCAAATGTATGTTTCTACATGTGGAGGGAAAAAGCAGAGGATCTGGAGAAAAATCCAGACGACCACGGGGAGAACATGCAACTCCAAATAAACAGGCATGAGGGTCGGGATCGAACCTACGACCTCCTGTATACAAGAGAGGTCGTTAATATCTCGCACCAATGGGCCACCGTAAATAGTTTATATATCAGTTTAACACGTCGGCTTTCGCGACCAATATTATTTATAATAAAGGTTTTTGGGTTAGATCGCGTAAGTATGAATTAACAATTGTAAATGTTGTGGATTTACTCTCCAACACACCTGTGGGCTGAAGTAGTAACTAGTTGTCACGTTGTTCACGTGACGAACCTTCCTGACTGTGTCGTGTGCTGGAGGGTTACGACACATTCACACTTACGCGCTCTAACCCAGAATCCTTTATTATGAGTGTATATATCGATGACCACCATGGGTAAAGAAGTGTTATAAAGCTGCTGCGAGGACACGTTGGGGCAAGCAGGGAGCAGTGTACATCTATGCTTCCCACCTTTACCAACTGGCACATGACCAGTGTGGGGATGGAGGGTCAAATATCCCTCACGGTCCGCACGGTGTGCTGTACATGTACTTGATTCCCATACACCCCTTCGTTTCTCAACAACTCAAATGTTGTCATGAAGGATGCTCAGACTTCAAGAAAGCATTTGAGTTGTGGATACACAGCGCACCTCATTGTGCACTGTGTAGAGGATCGCAGGTAACGTATAAGTAATTGACAGACATGGAGGATCTTGGATCATTAATATCTAATTAACATGCACGGAGAGAATCGTGGGAAATGAATATTTAATTATCAAACATGGAGGAACCTGAATAGTATGGGCACCGAAGATGATGCTACTGCGCGTGTTTTGCGATTGTGCTCTAGAATTAAAGTTGAACCTTTAGCTATTCGGTGTAATCTTCAGCATTTCACTCCACGTGCGAGGAACTTCTTCAGTAACGTGAACTGTTCAGAGCTATTCCGAAACATTCAGTTCCCCAGCACGTGGGGCGAAACTGACACTGCTGATTAAACCCTGAAGGTCAACTCTGGCCCAGACTTTGCTGCTTAAACAAATGCTTCAGGGGAAGAGTGGTCTATAAGGACAAACACCAATGGGCTATATATTAAATTCAAATGGAGAAATGGACTGCAGTTAATTTTACTAGTATATTTTTCAAACGGACTAACTGTCGATTAATTATATATTTATTACATTTTGCTGTGCATGGCGGCTCCAAATTTAGTCTCTGCACTGCAGCGTAAATTTGCTGCCCAAGGTGGCAAAAATAGGAGGCAAAACTTTCAACGGTACCAATTTCATTACATGGCCGATAGAAGTGAATTCATGCGGCAGCCTAATTATTTTGGGTAACTTAAAACTAACACTGTATATAGAAATAAAAAAATAACTAAGTTATGCCACATTTCTGGTACCGAACAAGTGGCATTATCTGGTCTCGGCCTGTGAACTAATTCTGGGTGAGTATGGCGCTCAGTTGCCGACCGGCAGATAAAGACGTCTGGCAATGTTCCGTAATGGTGATAAATGCACAAGACAAATTGCAACGAAAACGTTAACAAAATTTAAAACAATTTAAATAAATCCCATCTTACGCTTGAATACAATTTTTGGCCACAGATGTTGTCATCGACTTCCTTCTCGCGCTATGCACGAATTTCCACAATGTGTTCCTAAATGAGCACCATCAGCAGTAACAGTAAATTAGAATTAACATGCTAATTGCCTTTTAATGCTTAAACAACTGTAGTGAACAGTAAATTGCTCCGCGCCTATAACAAATCCTATTACCATACAGTACATTTAAAAAACAAGTTACAAGTACTCTGTAAATGCAGCCACACTCACCTTCTGACTGGCACTTTATCTTCAGTATTCGACTGCAGTTTCAGTTTTGTGTATCTGCCAGAAGAAAAGAAAATGATATACGATTAGACACACACCAAGTTTCTCAAATCCCCATGCACCAGTCCCACCCAGCAGTATAGTCAAATGCAGTGGTGGGCCGTGTTTTTTACATCTCGGCCTTCAATGCTATCCTCCCGCAATTAAACCGCCTTCCAATAACATCACCATGACACGAGGGCTATAGGCGATTGTCATTCGACGTAACCACCCCATATTCACAGTGACAGCAACTTTCATCGAGTGGAATAAAGTGATTTAACACGAGGCTCAACACCTATGAGAGTTACCATACACTAATTGCAGAGACATGAATACACGGTGACTGAAACCATCAAGGATGTACCACTATTACGCAGTATAACAGGATGCTGCATCACAAATAGACATCGCATAGCCCACATCAATGTCATTACCAAAGAAACAAGAACAAACAACAACCAGTCACATTTACTCATACGACCACCAAGCAAGCAAACATGACGTAAAACACAGATAACACTATCAGGATTCAACAGGCTTCCCCACAGAAGAAAACATTCTAAAGCACTACATCTAAAAAACTAAACGTCACAACATGAAATTTTGATTTAAAGCATTCGTGACTGCAGTAATTCATATTCTTAGCTCTTTCGGTAAAGTCACGTTGAAGGGAAACAATAAAATACTAACATATATATAAAACAATAAAAATTCTCACGACGTTTTGACCATAACACAAACGGTCGTCATCAGGTGTGTCGGTTTGCATTAATGTATTTATTTTTTAACGGTGTATTTATTTATAAAAAAATCGCTGCGTGTGGCACTGACGTTTTTTATAAATAAATACACCGTTTAAAAATAAATCAATTAATGCAAACCGACACACCTGATGACGACCGTTTGTGTTATGGTCAAAACGTCGTGATAATTTTTATTGTTTTATATATATTTTATTATTTTATTGTTTCCCTTCAACGTGACTTTACCAAAAGAGCTAAGAATATGTCACAAGATGAAGTTTAAATAAATCTCAGATTATGCTACATTACGTGCTAGCTAATTTAACTTCAGTTAGCTAACTGGCCCTCCGTTCACGCCAGACGAAAAATGCTGACGTAGGCGGCTAGGCCAGCTAGAAGGCTCCAGCGTGTCAAAGAATACGCCCAACTTGGCAAACTCGACATCTGATTGGTGCAATAATATCACAATCAACAACATCGTCCCCATTTGCTTCAACAGCAGAGGGGATTCACTCGACATTCTGAAGGCCTCAGGGTAGATTTTTCACCCGGAGAGGCGGAGACAGCACAGGTGGAAAATCTGATTGTATAAAAGCTCTAATTTTTGAGCTGCATTGGAAGCAACGCAACTGAGGGAGAGAGTAGCAACAAAATGACGTTAATAGACTGATGAGAAGGAACTTTGTTAAATACATATAGCATTAATGAAAATATTTTTTTTTTATTATAAAAATACAATTTTCTGATTCTGACCATCTCTCGGCCAGCAGAGAAGGCCTTGCTGGCCCTGACGGCCAGGCTCTGGTGAAATGGCAGTTTGCATGTGATGGGATAAAGTGTGGGTTTACTCCCGCTACCTCTAAGATTAAACTATTTTTATTTAACCAGGTAAGGCCCAATGAGCTATATAGCTATTTTTCAGAAGCGACCGGCCACAAATCATAGCTCAACTAAGTGGCTTATTACGTGGAAATGTGTGACAGCCAAATACTCTAAAGGTATGTTTCTAAATGTGGAGAGAAAAACCGGAGGACCCAGAGAAAAATCAACACGACCACGGGGATAACAAGCAAACTCCAAATATACAGGAGTCAGGGTTGGGATAGAACCCATAACCTCTTGCATACCAGGCAATGTAGTTAACATCTTGACACTGTGGCGCCCAGTGTGGAAGGCCAAAACACCCATCTATAGTGATCCCAAGTAGAAGCCCTTCACATGCATCACCGCTCCCCATCCCCCCACTACAAAAAGACAAAGATCCTCCCCTAGAGCCTTAACACACTGTTGAGGCAAGTGTTGTAAGCAAACGACCTATGAAGGTTGGCACGGCACGAGGGGGTGGCATGGTCAGGACCACTGGCCGCCTTTGTCTCCCGAGTGGCTATCTTTACACACCAAACCAGGTTCTCATTTGTGGCCGAGTCAAACGAGGAGGGGGCGAGGGACTGGCTCATATATAGTCGGTCACCGGTGTTGGCCATGAGCAGGAATCGAACTCGGGTTGCCGACTGAATCATGCAGCGTGCCAAACACGACACTATCACTCCACAAAGACAAAGATCCCCGCTAAACTCTTTTGTTCTTTCGGTAAAGTCACGTCGATAGAAAAAATAACTAATAAATCACGACGTTTCGATAGCAACACAAGTCATCATCTGAAGACGATGGCTTGTGTTACTATCGTCTTCAGATGATGGCTTGTGTTGCTATCGAAACGTCGTGATTTATTTATTTTTATCTACGTGGCTTTACCGAAAGAACCAAAGAGTATGAATTCCTGCAGTCACGAAAGCTTCAAATCAAGATTCCCCATATAGCCTTAACAGACTGTTGGGCCAACACACACATAAACACGAAAACAAATATTCATCTCTGTATGAGTTTGTTACACAGGTGTGCACATGAGCAAATGCGAGTGCACAAGTTTACATGCATGCAACATATTTGCGCGCGTGCACATAGACGCACACATATACGGTGCCACCAATAAATCTACTCAAACGAGGTACTGAACATCTCTTTTAAAGGGACCTCTGGGGCTACCGTGAAGGCCCTAGGGGAAGCTCAATCCTTGAGGAAGTCTTCAGCAACCGTGTGTGTGTGTCTTTTGGGAAGAGGCCAGCCGCAAGTTATGTGGGAGCCGACACGGGCACACTTAAGCCGCGCACTGCATTCCTTGAATAAATATTGCCTGTGTTTATTTTGGCTTCGCACATATTCCAAGACATACTGTGGAAATTACCCTAACATTCAAGCATGGCATCTGGCTAATATTTTGTGAGAGGAAAAAAAGAGTGGGTTACATAACAGTCAAGTGTGGGGTACTCTCACAATCTCGCATGGAAGAGTAGGCCAAATACCCTCTAAACGGGATCTCTAGATCCAAAGGCCCTTCCGCCAACAGTGAAGTGAGCAAGCAATTGCAGGGCTGCACTTCACCCTCACTTCACATGGCAGTCACGTGACATTTTAAGAATAACAGAACATAAAACGACCCTGGTTATATAATCCGGTATGCATTGTGTCGACACGCATTCTTAAACACGACTGCCGAAACGTGACACTTATCAAGGAATCGCGTTTGAGATAAACACGATAAAAAGGAGCACTTGAAAGTTTCCATTCTTAATACATTTTAAACGATGTATTCATATAGTCAGTGAGGAATTTTAAGTCCGCGGAAATATGTTGGGATGATTTAGCTCATGAAAATGTCACTCCCAGATAAGGCCACACTATGGGACATCAGAGACATTGTTTTTATTTATATAAGAGTCAGGATACACCTGGAATGGGTGGAATTTCCTCCACACTACACCCTGGCCAAAAATCTAAATTGTTTCCGATTTACACTGACACTTTTTTCTTGTTTTGGTTCAAGAGGCTACCAAGTATGATTTAAAGTTTCTAATCCTGGTATAATTAACTCCATATTTTTTATGAATAACACATGCACGTAATTACAATCTCCATTACATGCAATGCTGACGGTGAATTATTTCATGACAGCTAACTAAATTGTCTTGTTCCAAGTAAAAAAAATATTTTCTACTTTCAATGTCATTATATAACTTTCCACTTTCACTCACTCTCATGCAACACTGCCTGGCACACTTATTTGCTTGTCAATTCATATGAAAACGAGTTGGACAGCTTAACCCAGGAATGCATTTGCATTAATGAACAAGTTTTCTGTGTGCAGGGGGTATGCCCAAACACAGTCATGTTTTGAAGTGTTTAGAATTAAACTACTAAACAATACTGCCTGTTAAAATTAAAACAGATATGATATTTCCATATGCAGTTACCTTTTAGAATACAACCTACAGCAATTAGATATACACATTTGCATTGTATATACATGCGGTGGAACGTCACAATATCCAATTAATTTATAATGAGACGTCATGTTTTCCAAATGAAAGCATTAAAATTTAATATTAAAATCAACCACAAATTGAAACAATATATTTCCGAGGATTTTTTTGTACGGAGTAAATGCTGGCCAGGTGACTCAGCAGGAGCACAATCGAAAGGTTGTGAGTTCAAATCCTGGTTGGGGATCAACTCAGCCCATCATACCTCTGGGGTGAACAAAATCGGTATCACCTTGTGGGAAGTGAACAGTTGTTGTGGTATTCAGAGTCTCAACCCGACCACTGGCTCAGGACTGTAAACGGGAGATGAGGACCGCCTCAATGCTCATTTGAGCAAGAAATCACCTTTGACCTTTTTACTTTTTTAAATTATAATGCAAAATTATAGTTCTGTCAAAGTAGTCTGCATGCTGCTTCTTAAGCAGTCTGCATTATAAAGGGATGAATGAATTTATATTAACACATTAATGAAAAATATGTAAAACATGGAATGCTGTACAAGTGCAACTCACGCTTTGTTCAAAAACTTATCTCGCGATGAGTTCTGTGCGAGGAGGTTCGTAGCCAAAGTGAAGAGTTCATCCGTCCATACCTTCAGTAAAGCGAGATGGGACAGTCAAGAGATCCATTAATGAAGGGGAAAAACATTCGCCGTGTCTCAATAACATCTCAGCATTCTCTGACGCTCCGCAAAACTTCACGTTGCCCTGTCGAGATGACCCAGGCCACTTTTAAGCGGCGGCAATTTTTTTTGTATCTTCCAGGACTGAAACCAACATTTCGAACGGACACTGAGGCCAAAGTTTTATTTTCCCATCAGAATCAATCACCGTCAAACGCCCTCAATGGCCTCGGTCAGGCTGCAGTGCCGCCGTAAATACTGTAAACCACACACACTGTGCCACGCGACGTTGTGTGTTTGTTTTATTTACTTTGTGACATTTATTGCAAACTAAATTCCACTTGGGTGGTTTCGGTGAAGCTGGGCTCCGACGGTTGAAGCACGTAAAGTGAAGCGAGGAAGTGAGTGTGCACGTGAGCGATATAGAATATGACCACAAATGTGAGGATGAACAGGTGAGCGAACACATAACCGAATGAGCAAGTGCGAGACCGAGCAGTAGCAGAGGCGAGTTAGTGAGCTGGCGCAGATGAGAAAACACTTAGATGTGAGAGCAAGAGCGAGGAAGAGACGCGTGGCATCGCTATCATAATTCCTCTCACCAATTCCAAGATCATCCCCCCCTCCCCACCCCCACCTCACCACTCTCACCTCACTCTGCTTCCTGAACTTGTTATGCGCCAGCAATCAAGGGTTCAAATAAAAAAAAACCTGTCCATAATTCCCTTCTCCTTTTTAAGTCAAGGCTCAGGACCTCTACTTCTCTTGCCCATATGACTGTATCTCTCTCTCTCTTTGAGGTGTCTTTCTATTCACTTTCACTATAACCTTGTCTCTATTAGTTATTTTCAGCTGCAATTGCATTTAAATGCGATATCAATCCAAATTGCCTCCTTCCAAATTACCCAGAATGCACCCAATCTCATCCGTTCGAATTAATCTGAGGGTTGTGCTTGATGAGTGGTAGGATGGTTGACCACCGTTGCACAGCACAGGTTCCAGAAGGCATTGTGGGCAGTAGAGGTAAACGCTATTATTTGGTCCACCTCTGACCTTCACCAACCTGCACTGACCAGCATGGTGAAGTATGGTCAAATAACCTTCACTGCCTTCTAGACATTGCGAGACCCTCATCCAACAGTGTGGGCAAAAGTGAGCTGTATATGGATCCACATTATATTGGATTGCATTATTCACCTTAAATCTATCCTCATTCCCTTTTCTAATGAAAAATAAACAAAACGTCTTTTTCACCTGCTGGAGATAGGCTATGTTTACCTCAATTTGCGCAGCGCGATGTGATGCGGTCACAATGAGAGACGCTTCACGAACCCAAATCGAGTGCGTCAGTGACGGAGTGAGGAACAGTGAAACGGCGATGAAAGGCCGAGGGCCCACCTTGGCCACGGACTCGGTCAAGGCGGTGAAGTTGAGGAAGGAGATGTTGACGAGGTCTGGGCCGTGCACCACAGTGATGGTCCGGCTCTCCATTCCGACGCCCGTGAAGCCCTCCACCTGGTCTCGGAACTTGGTGTCCTGCACAAGAGCACAACGCACATCAGGCAGGAACTTGGTGTCCTGCACAAGAGCACAACGCACGTCAGGCAGGAACTTGGTGTCCTGCACAAGAGCACAACGCACATCAGGCAGGAACTTGGTGTCCTACACAAGAGCACAACACACGTCAGGCAGGAACTTGGTGTCCTACACAAGGGCACAACGCACATCAGGCAGGAACTTGGTGTCCTGCACAAGGGCACAACGCACATCAGGCAGGAACTTGGTGTCCTACACAAGAGCACAATGCACATCAGGCAGGAACTTGGTGTCCTACACAAGGGCACAACGCACGTCAGGCAGGAACTTGGTGTCCTACACAAGAGCACAACACACATCAGGCAGGAACTTGGTGTCCTACACAAGAGCACAATGCACATCAGGCAGGAACTTGGTGTCCTGCACAAGAGCACAACGCACGTCAGGCAGGAACTTGGTGTCCTGCACAAGAGCACAACACACATCAGGCAGGAACTTGGTGTCCTGCACAAGAGCACAACGCACATCAGGCAGGAGGAGATATTAGTTCTCTTAGGCCAGAGTCGGTCGTGTAGCGGTCAGCGCGCTTGCGCTACGAACCCGGCGATCCGGGTTCGATACCCACTCACGGCCAACACCAGTGACGATTATTTCAATTGGTCCTGGGCCTCCCCTGGGTCGACTCAGCCTCAAATGAGTACCTGGTGTGGTGTGTAAACATCGCCACTGGGGAGACAAAGGCAGCCGGGCATGGTGTTGGCCACCCACCCCCTCGCGTGCCTTGCCAGCTTTCATAGGTGCTCGCTAACAGCTTTAACTTTGGTACAATGTTCATAATCGCTAAAAACACTGCCGTGAAAGGGGAAAAATATATATTATCGGTGACGTTTCAGGCAATGGCCCTTCTTCATAGCACCGGAAAAAGGGCCATTGTTCAAACTGTCACCTATTATACATGTTGTTCCTTTAAAGGCCACGCAGTGTTATTGATGAATGTGCCGAGGCGTTGGTGCAATCGTGTTCATGGCCCAAGATGTTATTTATTTAGTTAATTCTGCATTGTACCTACAATTTATTTGCTCATTCTTTTCGAGCAGTTTGCTCAATAGTGTGAAACCAGTTTGACACGTCGGCTTTCACGACTGATATTATTCATAATAGACGTTTTTTTTCTGCCAAAATCGCCCGATGATGCTGGATGTAATTACCAGCAAAACGTCACAGTACTCAAATTGTAAACGTTGTGGATTCTCTCTCCAACACACCAGTGGGCTGAAGTAGTAACTAATTGGCAGGTGTTGTTTACGTGGCAAACCTTACTAATTGGCTGTGTCATGTGGTGGCGGGTAAACGACACATTTATATTTATGCTATCCGACCTAAAAAGAAAACTTGTGTGAACCAAATTAGGGGTGCGACATTTGCCGCTTCACAAATCATCGCATCGTCTTTTTTCCGCGCTCACCATTTGATTCGACAATCAATTCTTGGTCAACATCGTGGTTTATGTCGTGGCCTCGAGTGGCTGGAGGGAGTCATATGAACTTGTTACACGCGACACGTGTGAATTCACAAACGTTGATTCTCATGTGCAATTCGAAGTATGCATCGTGCGCCTAAGAATGGGTATTAAGCCATGACATAAAACATCACCACAGCCTCAAACATAATACAAACGAGCAGAGTGAAGCGTAACTGAACACATAACAATCATCTTTACGAAGCTGCTTCCGTTCCTCTATTAAAGCCCATCCCTTCTCCCATGCCCATCCTACTTCTACTGCCTGCCCCCGTCCCCCAGCTATGATCAGGTCTGCCCCAGCTATGACCAGGCCTGCCCCAACCCCTGTCACTACCCCAACCCCTGTCACCACCCCAACCCCTGTCACCACCCCAACCCCTATCACTACCCCAACCCCTATCACTACCCCAACCCCTGTCACCACCCCAACCCCTGTCACCACCCCAACCCCTGTCACTACCCCAACCCCTGTCACCACCCCAACCCCTGTCACCACCCCAACTCCTGTCACTACCCCAACCCCTATCACTACCCCAACTCCTGTCACTACCCCAACCCCTAGCACTACCCCAACCCCTGTCACCACCCCAACCCCTATCACTACCCCAAACCCTATCACTTCCCCAAACCCTCCGTAACCACTCCCACCTGTTCTCCTGTCACCAAAACTACACCACCACTTTTAATAACCCCACTCTTTATTTTAACCACTATCATCTTATGCACAATTGTATAATTGTTGTAAAGCGCATATATGAATAGATTTCAGAAAACATTTCCCCCATGTAAAATGTAATAAAGTTGCACTAAGCTCATAATAAAGGTTTTTGGGTTAGATCGCGTTATTTATAAATGTGTCATAACCCTCCACCACCCGACACGGCCAATCAGCAAAAAAGTGTCACGTTGACAAAAGACAAATAGTTCACTACTTTAGCCCACCGGTGTGTTGAAGAGTGAATCCACAACATTTCCAGTTTGAGTACGCCGTTTCGCTGGTAATTACATCCAGCATCATCAGGCAATTCGCCAGAATGGTGAAGCCCTCGCTTGCTCCCGGTCTTAAATAGAGCAGCAGGGTGACGTCATCATTTTACTCATTCAGGTGCAGTGATTTGAGGCGGAGGGGGGTATTGTAATTATATAGTCGTTTGGTAATCAGTCAATGGTTATGATTAGTAATGAGTTGTAGATTAGTAACTAGTTGTAATTTGTGTTATTGTGATTATATGCTACGTTAATAATCCGTTAATTAGTATGTGTTTCCCCTATAAGGAATTGTAATATGTATTATGTAATAATACGCTTCCAAGCCGCACAAAGCCTGTAGCTGTCAGAGCGATTAAAGTTATTTCTATTTCTCTCAATTTCAATGGTGGTGGAGGGTTGCGACACATTTATAAATAACGCGATATAACCCAAAAACCTTTATTATAAATAATATTGGTCGCGAAAGCCTACGTGTTACACTAAGCTGCTTCTCTTGGGCAATAATTAACTTATATTCTTGGTTCTTTCGGTAAAGTCACGTAGGTGATGATGATTGCTTGTTTTGCAGTCGAAACGTCGTGATAATTTTATTGTTTTATATTTTTATTATTTTATTGTTTCCCTTCTACGTGACTTTACCGAAAGAACCAAGAATATGAATCCCTGCAGTCGCAAAAGCTTTAGATCGAAAAATAATTAACTTGTTTGGACAGAAAATTGGCTTCACGAACAAACTAAACACAGCGTGACATTTACATCATCTGTACTTAAGAGTCTTGCGTAATCAGAGAATGCACTTTAGTGTTAAACAAGCAACATTCACAGGCAGCCAATGATGCGGGATGTCTGGAAAACAGCGATGCAGTTCTCTCTCTTCTCATATCTGGCCACTCTTTGTCCATGATCAGGTGGCTGAGGTGTCAACTGAGCAAAAGACACCTTGAGCATTCTAGCTCAATTGCCATTGGCAATACTGTACTGCTAGCATAAGTTACTTGACAATTTTAAAGAACATCTAAACATTAAACCGCTTGAACAGGTAAAGTAGGCACATTACTATGCATCAATTCATTATTTAAAATGGATTATTACGGAGATGGTATGTGAATGAATTACATAAATTTTGATTTAAAGCTTTCGTGACTGCAGGGATTCATATTCTTGTTTTTTTCGGTAATGTCACGTAGAAGGGAAACAATAAAATAATAAAAATATAAAACGATAAAATTCTCACGACGTTTCGACTGCAATACAAGCAATCATCATCAGGTGTGAAAACCACAACAAGAAAATGTGAAAAAAGTGGCGGTGGTTTTCACACCTGATGATGATTGCTTGTGTTGCAGTCGAAACGTCGTGAGAATTTTATTGTTTTATATTTTTATTATTTTATTGTTTCCCTTCTACGTGACTTTACCGAAAGAACCAAGAATATGAATTACATACTGAAAGACCCAAATAATATAAATTACAATAATTCATTCGCTGGCACTGCCTCTTAATACCTCTCACACCACGGTCAATGGTATGGTTTATAGCATGTGGTATAATAATAAATAGTATAATATTGTAATGTTTAACATAATTCATAATGCAATATATGGTATCGTGATTGTATAGTGAATATACATCAGTATGGTATACAGTAGCGTTGACAGAATAAGACATAGTGCAATGTCACAAGTCTAATATTTTATAGTCTAAAGTATAGGGTAGTGTATAGTAACGCATTGTATAATTCAATGGTGGAATTTGTCTATGGATATGATATTATACCATGTAGTTTAGATTGGAAGGTATAATATTGTATAGTAGTCCAGTTTATAGCACAGTCATAATGCAACACAGGACAGAGCCGCCACCCTCCTCCGCTCCAGAGGTGGTGCTGGGTGACACGCTAATTCACAAGTTAATTCCGCCCACACAGCTTAAAAGACGCGGTCCATGCTTGGCAGTGTTCACTCAAGCGCTGTCTTCTGGACAGACCTGTTTCTTCACCTGAAGAAGGCTACTTGTGTTGTGGCCGAAACGTCGTGAGAATTGTATTTTATTATGTTTTATTTTTATTATTTTATTTCCATTCTACGTGACTTTACCGAAAGAACCAAGAATATGAATCCCTGCAGTCACGAAAGCTTTAAATCGAAATATAAATTACGTATCGATGTTACATTTAGTCTTTTGTCCCGTACAGAACTGTGGAATGGGGGAGTTAATCGGAACAGCCCCAGTAAAAGTAACACCCTCCCTTTTCTTAGCTCTTTCGGTAAAGTCACGTTGAAGGGAAACAATAAAATAATAAAATATATATAAAACAATAAAAAATCTCACGACGTCATGTGTTATGGTCGAAACGTCGTGAGATTTTTATTGTTTTATATATATTTTATTATTTTATTGTTTCCCTTCAACGTGACTTTACCGAAATAGCTAAGAATATGAATTACTGCAGTCACGAAAGCTTTACATCAAAATTTAAAACCCTCTCTTTTGTAAAAAAAAAAAATCTCTTCCTAATTAATTCACGTGACCCCAATTTGTTTTATTTAATTTCAATATACGAGGACACAACAACGAACACAGCGCATATTTATTTGAACGTTAGAACGTTTTCAACTGCAGGTACCGAGTGTTGCAGGCAAACGCAGACACCCGCGACAGCTCACGGTAACGTTGCAGTGAATGAATCCCTCCGACAGGTGGCGCCACAACGCCGCGCCCTGCGCCCCCGAGAGCGCGCAGGCAGTCCCCGACTAACGAACGCCCGCGCCTACCCACCAGCTGCCCGTGAAGGATTCGGTGGTTTTTGTTTACATTCACTTCAAACGCGAACCAGCGCTTGCAAACTTTAACCGCGGCACTATTTTGTTCGGCTGAACGATCCTCCGCGGAATGTAACGAGTCAGACTCGTACTGCGGGTGGGTGTTTGTGTGTGTGTGTGCGTGCGCATTTGAATATACAGATTACTATAGATTACCGCGTTCCGATTTACGAACCTGTTCGGCTTACGAACGGGTCTCGGGAACTAATAATGTTCGAAAGTCTGGGACTTGTCGTATTTGTGCCTAACTCAAGAGGTAAATAAAACAACGTGTAAAGGTCGCGCCATGCTGGCAAGGATTGCGTCGTTTCCCCCCCCCCAACATGCCTTTATCCTCCTGAGTGTTTCAGTGGCGACAATAACGCTGCACCTCAAGCCGCACGACGAGATGACGAGTGACAGACAGCATGTCATCGCTCGTGCATTGCGTGCCTTCCTCGACCGTTCTCACGCGCCAAGGCGAATACTTACAGCGCTGGTTTATTTTTCTTTGTGTGTGTGTGTGTACCAGACGCTTTGGGAAACCCTTTCCTCAATTGTGGACTGGTTTTCTCAAGGGCAAGTCCCTCATAGCAACGTAACTTCATACTGTGCTAAAGTATTGTTCATTTTAGATCATCTTTAGGATAGCCCCCACCTCCATCTCGTGTGAGAGAGACAGACGGGACAGACAGAGCTCATGTGCGTCAACAGTAGATGGAAAGCATTACAAATGTAAGCGGAAAATCCACTACTCACAGAAAGGTTTCCAAAGAACATCCAACAGCAATAATCAACAAGTACCACTGAAGTCGGCTACATGTTTACACGAGATGATTTTAATCAAACAAGCCTTACAGGTTTTTTAATTAGGCAGCGTATCACCAAATGGCATTGAGCATTACAATCAAATCTTGACTTAAAGCTTTCGTTGCGATCGAAACGTCGGTGTTTTTTGTTGTTACTTTTTGTTATTTTCTTTGAACCTATCTACGTGACTTTACCGAAAGACCCAAAGGATATTACAATCAAACTAACATTTCTTCCCATAAGTGGAAGCATCGCATATTAAGGTAACACCCACGCCACATTTTTTGCTGTTAAAATGACAGCATGTAAGTGAACACAACACGAGGTGTACACACAGATATACGCGTGGAACAGAGACGCTTTGCATCAGTCGAATAACACATGTACTAAGAAGTGGATTAAAAGATTCCATGGCCACTCCTCAACCCTGACCGCCCGGCCCTCTCCATAAAAGTCTGGTCTCTTCCTCTTTCGGTAAGCGTGAACATAACCCAAAGGACAACCAACATTACATCTCTCTCAGAAATGGTAAAAACAAACAAATGAATACACAGTTTTTTTTTATTAGCCTGATTATTTTGCACGAACGTTACCATGACAGTATATATCTATATGCGAAGTATATAGCCAGTAATGAAACTCAATACACTAGGTCTATAGTGCAGAATGCATCCTCTACCAAACGTTGTAACCAGCATGTTTTTTTTTTAAATAGAAAATTCATATCTAATTAAAATTGCGCTAAGAATTCGAGATGCGTTTTTTTAATATTCAGGAAATATAATATGATACAAAACACGATCAAAATACTCCCAACCAACAATTACCCGGGCCGCTTCTTCTCCTCCTTAATGAGCGTCTCTAGTTATGGCGTCATCATCTCAGCATGATTGTAAAAACCTAAATATTTTGCATCCATATTTTTACATCCAGCTAAAAATACGTAGGTAATGTAAAGAAGTGATTCACCGTATAAAATGTGTGCAATCTACTATAGTAACTGCATACAAGATGCAAAGCAAGTATGGCACAGCTCGGCCAATCAGTATCAGGTTCTCATGCTATAATAATGCAGTTATAATATTACACACACACACGAGAGAGACAATTTATCAATGATGCTATCACGAGTCTTCTCAAACTCAACTCAGTGTCGCCATCTGATTGAGTTTGCACAGCGTTCGCCCCTAATCTGCTTAGAATTCAGCAACAATGCCTCAGGCTTCATAAGCCCAAACCTGTACTGTTCTTGTTGTATGCGAACAGAATTAAACACTCAAATTAAAAATTCCAATTGCGTTAATACACAGATAGCTTTTGGGTTGTACTGCGTGTTGTTCAACATTACACCCGACGTTTCGCTCCATGTGCAAGGAGAGGGAGGAGCTTCTTCGGGAAAAGAATTCATTTCGGATCCTGGCATGGATTTAGTTTCCTGAGGAAGCTCCCAACACGTGGAGTAAAACGTCGGACGTCGTGCCGTACAACGAGCGGTACAACTCGAAAACGCATCACACGGTATCGCAAAAGGAGTCGTGGATTTTTGTTGAGTTTTTTTTTGCAATGGAATTCGTTCTGCAAGGCAGTGGTTTTCATTCCCGGCCGCACGCTCACGAGTGAAGACATTGTGACCCTACCGTGGGGCCGGCAACGTGTGGTGGAAATTGAGTATGTTGCAGCCCATCCCTCTGTTGTCGGGAAATAGCTGAAACGAGTGTAGTCATTTATAGGAAATTACAGAGATTTGTGACATGTGCTCAAAAATACTAAAAGCAAAAAAAACCAGAACACTGGCCCAGGATAGCGTTCGGAACCCTCCAAGTCTCGAGTCTCAGTCAAGTCTTCTTGTGAAAATATATACATATAGAAGTGTCGATTTAAAGCTTTCGTGACTGCAAGGATTCATCTTCTTTGGTTCTTTCGGTAAAGTCACGTAGAATGAGAATAAAATAACAAATTGATAAAATAAAATAACACAATAATATTCTCACGACGTTTCGGCCACAACACAAGCAGCCTTCATCAGGTGAAAGGGACAGCGCTGTCTGGAGGACAGCGCTGTCTGGAGGACAGTCTCGTCCCCTTCACCTGATGAAGGCCGCTTGTGTTGTGGCCGAAACGTCGTGAGAATATTATTGTGTTATTTATTTTATCAATTCATTATTTTATTCTCATTCTACGTGACTTTACCGAAAGAACCAAAGAAGATATAGAAGTGTGTTTTAGACTTTAGCCTAATTACAAAACAGATCAGCAGACAATGTCTGCTTCTTACATCTGTCTCTCTGCATAAAATATAATCGTATTTTAGCCGAGTAAGCTTGGACAAACTTTTCGGGTAGAAATTAAAATAATAAACATTTCATGGTTTTCATTTTTGTGTTTCAGGTTTCAACCTCCTTCATTCACGTCAATTCAAAACACAACGACATACAGTGAGGGAAAAAAGTATTTGATCCCCTGCCGATTTTGTACGTTTGCCCACTGACAAAGAAATGATCAGTATATAATTTTAATGGTAGGTTTATTTGAACAGTGAGAGACAGAATAACAACAAAAAAATGTTATTAATTGATTTGCATTTTAATGAGGGAAATACGTATTTGACCCCTCTGCAAAACATGACTTAGTACTTGGTGGCAAAAACCCTTGTTGGCAATCACAGAGGTCAGGCGTTTCTTGTAGTTGGCCACCAGGTTTGCACACATCTCAGGAGGGATTTTGTCCCACTCCTCTTTGCAGATCTTCTCCAAGTCATTAAGGTTTCGAGGCTGACGTTTGGCAACTCGAACCTTCAGCTCCCTCCACAGATTTTCTATGGGATTAAGGTCTGGAGACTGGCTAGGCCACTCCAGGACCTTAATGTGCTTCTTCTTGAGCCACTCCTTTGTTGCCTTGGCCGTGTGTTTTGGGTCATTGTCATGCTGAAATACCCATCCACGACCCATTTTCAATGCCCTCGCTGAGGGAAGGAGATTCTCACCCAAGATTTGACGGTACATGGCCCCATCCATCGTCCCTTTGATGCGGTGAAGTTGTCCTGTCCCCTTAGCAGAAAAACACCCCCAAAGCATAATGTTTCCACCTCCATGTTTGACGGTGGGGATGGTGTTCTTGGGGTCATAGGCAGCATTCCTCCTCCTTCAAACACGGCGAGCTGAGTTGATGCCAAAGAGCTCCATTTTGCTCTCATCTGACCACAACACTTTCACCCAGTTGTCCTCTGAATCATTCAGATGTTCATTGGCAAACTTCAGACGGGCATGTATATGTGCTTTCTTGAGCAGGGGCACCTTGCGGGCGCTGCAGGATTTCAGTCCTTCACGGCGTAGTGTGTTACCAATTGTTTTCTTGGTGACTATGGTCCCAGCTGCTTTGAGATCATTGACAAGATCCTCCCGTGTAGTTCTGGGCTGATTCCTCACCGTTCTCATGATCATTGCAACTCCACGAGGTGAGATCTTGCATGGAGCCCCAGGCCGAGGGAGATTGACAGTTCTTTTGTGTTTCTTCCATTTGCGATTAATTGCACCAACTGTTGTCACCTTCTCACCAAGCTGCTTGGCAATGGTCTTGTAGCCCATTCCAGCCTTGTGTAGGTCTACAATCTTGTCTGTGACATCCTTGCTCTTTGGTCTTGGCCATGGTGGAGAGTTTGGAATCGGATTGATTGCTTCTGTGGACAGGTGTCTTTTATACAGGTAACAAGCTGAGATTAGGAGCACTCCCTTCAAGAGTGTGCTCCTAATCTCAGCTCGTTACCTGTATAAAAGACACCTGGGAGCCAGAAATCTTTCTGATTGAGAAGGGGTCAAATACTTATTTCCCTCATTAAAATGCAAATCAATTTATAACATTTTTGCGTTTTTCTGGATTTATTTGTTGTTATTCTGTCTCTCACTGTTCAAATAAACCTACCATTAAAATTATAGACTGATAATTTCTTTGTCAGTGGGCAAACGTACAAAATCAGCAGGGGATTAAATACTTTTTTCCCTCACTCTATTCATCTTGAAACCATCCATACACGGTACGTGTATATCGTGGCAGACAGATACGATGTACCGTTGTTCACAGAGCTGTGTACGTGGAATACAAATTTTACAGGAGGCGATACACTCACTGGATGGACACCCTTTTGCACGAGGTATTAACTGTTACTCTTCTGTAACCTCAAGTGTAACGCAGCAACGTCGGCAGCCACCGTGCGTGTCTATACACGTGTCTGTAGCACGTGTTCGTGCGTGTGACTTCACGTGACGGGGAGTGGCAGGGTTGAAGTGTGTGACCGCACCACAATGGAATCCTGGCGACCCGGGTTCAATTCCTGGCCGTCGACACCGTCATCTGACTCTGCCTCGCACTTTGCTTGACTTGGAAAGAAAAAAAACACCCACTGATGTACCGTTTTAAAACCAAGGAGTACTGTAAAAATAGTATTATTGTAATGCCTTACATTAATATCTCTGGCGAAGTGTCAGCGAGTCTCACGACTGCATTGACATGTTTGGTAAAATAAAACCAATGTAACTGAGGGAATAACACTCACTGTTCTGCACGGGAACATTCAAGAATCCAATTATGTGTGGTCATCTTCTGGCCACCTTGCAGTCCAAGCCTATGGCACCTGATATTCTCAAACAGTCGCTCATCCAACCAGGCTTAAATTTGCTTAGCTTCTGATTAGGGCATAATCAATATTCTCTGCCCACACAACTGGGCAGGGAACATTGGTGCTGTGTGTCGCAGACCCTACTGCTATATAATGTGCTGTGCCAACTTTGGAAGTGCTCACTAATCACAAATGTTGTTCCAGTCTGTTCAATATGAAAAGCATATCCGTAGAATTGCCTAAGAGTTTTTCTTGCCCCCACATCTACTGACGCAATCTAGGTTTTAATAAATGTGACTGTGTAAGTCTGACTCTCAATCACAGCCCTTTTTGGAGTAATTTTTGTTGTACAAAGTTGTGCAAGGCCTCACTGATCGGAAAAAAAGGAATCTATGTTATTGTTTGTGATATGTATAACCTTGTACTTACATTTTTTTAATAATACACAATGTCACCGTGGTAATGTTATGGCTGTTCAGTAATTATTCCCAATCCGATATATGGTTTGTTGTTGAGAATTTTTAAAATATAATTTATGTGAAATGTTCCCCCAGCCCAAAAGACTGTTACTGACACTCAGCTGCATATTTATGTCCATGCAGAAACATCATCGCATGTGTTAAACAATGCTGCCAGCCAGACTCTCAGGAAGCAGTTGGCATGGAAATGGGATTACCACGCAGCAGCAGCAGCATCCACTACAAACGCTGCCCTCTTCTACTCAGGACCCAGACATAAGCACATGGCACCACAGCAATGGGCTGCCACAGCGACGGAGCTATAGAATATGTAGGCCGTGCAACTGCACCAGGGCTTTCCACGGGCCAGATGGGCCCAGGCTCTGGGCTATAAAGAGGGTAGGGGACCCCATTTAATTTATTTCACCATGGGCCCATGCCAACCACGCGATGCCACTGAGATACTTGCCACTACCACCCCATGCTTTTGCACACCAGAGCACCGGGGGTAAGCGTCCACTCGAAACGCTTAATCCTCAGCACACGTGCCCGTGATAGGGAAGTGGCAGCGTAATTTGGTCTGGAAGAATCAGATGTGATGTTTCAAATGAGATGTCCCATCGCAGCTGCCCCATCGCATTCCCCATGCACACTCTGATCCATTTGTTACCATTGTCCCTTCAGCACAAAGTGTCCCCCCAGAAATCCCTCAGCAATAGGAGGCAGTTAACAATATGGACTGTGCAATTATGAGCTCTATCTTTAACTTCTCATCATAGTTCTGTTAAAGATTCACCGTCGCTTTCATTATCTCTGCATTTATTAATTCATGATCTCTTTGCACGAAAAAGCATGAACATGTGCATACATGAAATTGGCATTAAGACAGAAAGAGGTGGAACATGGATGAGAGAACATGTAAGTGGTGATAGCATATTGTTAGGGGTTGGATAAGTATTCCTGTTATTGTTAGGGATGGTGTTAGGATTACTATTAGTGTGAGGTTAGTGGCTAGGATTAGGGTTGTGGTTAAGATGAATGCATGTTGAACTTCTTTCACACCACAAGTAGCCAACCGTGCTAATCGGAGGTATGGGGGAAGGACAACAAATTAAACACAACAAGCAGTTCTAACGAAATGAGTTTTCAATACATGTTTGAAAGTGCACACGATCACATTGTACCACGTGTTGCTTGGCACCATGTCCGACACGGGGAGAAGCACCCAATAACATCCGGCACAAACCAGAAACACAACACAAAGTGGTACGGAACAGCGGCGAAAACCCCACGCAGTGGCTTGTCTTATTGTCGTGACTGCGTGCACACACCCCCAACCGTGCCTTCTTGTATACGGTATCACCCTCTGTAATATCGCTTGTGTTGACGCCCCAAGCAGACCGACCAGGGTATCCCTGTGAGCGTTTCGAGTGTGTGCATATCCACAAATTAATTTGTCGTCTTTACATTTTTTTGCACACTATCTCTCCCAACGCTGTACGCACAACTTCAACAAACAAAATAACATCAATTGCAAAATTGGAAAAATTATTTTAAAAAATGATCCTACGCCTAAACACATGGCTCTCGATACGGCGGCAAAATGAAAAAAGCAATGCTGTAAAAAGTTAAGACCACAAAAAAAATACATCTTGAAGGAAGCACAGATGTTTTGCCTTCAGCTAAATTATTTGAGAGATATAATAGGTGTAGATTGGCAACGTTGTCTTTGCGAGACGGTGCCTTTCCAGTTGTGTGCAGCGTGTGAGTCATCCTAAACCTGCGCGCTCCATTTAGATGCGAGCCGCACATTTATGCTGTGCATGACGAATGCATTCTCAATGCACAGAGCTATTGTTATTAGAATGTGTTCAATGGCAGTCTCGTGTTTGGTTAAATACGAGATATGGCACGTGAGATGTGTATTTTATAAGTGGGAAAAAAAGAGTATTGATTTGTGGATAAATATCGAATTGATGTGCTCGCAACACATGCATGCAATGCATCGTGTGTGCAACAATCAACGTCTTACAATACGTATATGCTGTATGTAATGAGTTGTATACAACATACAGTAAAACCCGGCATTCACTTGAGGTACGACCATTCACTGCAGCGTTTTAAAAGTGCTTGAATCACCGACCCCCATCGCAGCAATTAATTGAATTGCATCTGGGAGTTCTATCTGACCATACTTCACCGCGCTGGTCGGCGCGTGCGCGTCAAGGCGGGCGGCACAGACGTTGAAGCACAAGGGGCACCGCACACACCATGGCTCCTGCAGCACTGCGCTCTGCTGCCACCCCACAAGCCAGAGTGTCCAGGCACTCAGACCTGCTCAGCTTCCGAGATCTGACGGGATCTGGCGCATTCCGGGCGAGTCGTTTTGTTCCGTTACATTTCTGTTTCTGTATTGTAAATCCCCGCTTCCACTCCGCGGGCCTTAGGAATGTTAATGAATTCTAGAAATTTAAGGAATGTCAAGTCAGCTCTGTCCACAAGGCTTCTGTTCAGAAGGTTCCTGTAAGCAACCAGCCCCTTTATCCTCCGTGTGTGTACACAGTACTGAAAAAATTAAAAAGTGTTTTTAATCGACAATGTTTTTTTGTAATCCAAAGAGATATAACCTCGAGAGCTTGTTGTGACTAAAACAACCATAAACCTATGCGTGAGGATATGAGTTTCAAGGGGACCGTCGCTCCATTGCCCGACCATTAACAATGATGTGAGTCAACGAGTGGGCGAGTGCCGACAAGCGTGACAGACGGTGCAGCTGGGAGGGCTGCTGCACTCTCCCCAGCTCGACTCGGCGCGGGTATTTGCATGTCGCCCAGCATCCACGAACTGGCTTCTGGTATTCCCACACGTTCCCAATTTGCATGTCTTCTGTACACTTGGCACCTTAAAGGGGAAGGCTGTCACATCAGTTTAATTCCCCCCCCCCTTCCCCCACTTACCCCACCGAACTTCAACCATTACACTAATTATTATTATTATTTGACTCTCACAATGATGGCATGCATTCGTGATGTCCTCCCCTTTTCATCGACATATGGTATAAAACAAAAAAATTGTTTCGAACGTAATGGCATGAATTTCAATGGAATTTCGAGAAGGAAATGGTTGCCTATAAAACGGCTCCGAATAATAATGAACAGATAAAGGGACCGTGCAACGAACAACGCAACTTTGTTTTCAAACACCGCCATTTCACGGAAGAGGAGTGGAAGGTCCAGCTGTTAGCAGACTGCACTAAGGCACCGGTGACCGGAGCTGGGGTCCCTGGCAATGTGTAACATCAGCGGTGAGCGACATTGTGAACTTGTCCTAACCCCCCCCCTTTGCTCTTTCTGCAAACCGCAGCATGGTGAAGGACAGCAGAACAACCCCCCATGGCCAACGAGCCATGGGCAAACGTTCATCCAGCGGTGGACTGACATAGGCCTGAACACTGTATCATATATAATATACATATGCCTATTCACACCGTAACTTATATGTGAACATTTGCAAGAAAATCGTGCGTGTTCCTACCCAGAAGAAACAGAGGCATGTGTTTTATACCCTCAGTCACAGTACGTGGAGCACTATGTGCTTTACTAACACGTGTTAGGAGTCCGGAATTTGCACGCAGCTACACAGGTGGACAAGTTATGACGTATCTGTTGTTCATGCCTGCAGAGTTCCAGTTCCGTTCGACGCGAAGCTACGTGACATTTAAGACATCGGCAACAAGAACCGGAGTTGAATGGCGGTGAACTTCTGTTCAAGGACAGTGCTCCAGCTCACAAGTTCTGGTTGGTCCAGGCTGTCACTAGTGTGTGACTACTTTATATGAATAATACTAAAGAAACACGCGCATGGTCATCAATTTTCTAAAACTTCTTCGAGTGGATGGCAAGCATGTGTATATTATACACGAAGATTTAGGGTTGTCAGCCATGTGACAGCTTTGGCAGGAGATTTACTGGACATCTGAAGACTTGTTTGTGGAAACGACCTGACATAAATGTCTTCTTACTCATGCAACATTCAGCTGCATGAAGTCACAAAATTGTATAATTGCACACGGATCCAATGGTTGCAAGCGGTAAGCGTGGAATTTTTTTTACCATTATTTACATGCACCGCGCTCTAAATGTGTGTATCTAAGTGTTAAACAAATAAATGCATTGCGTTTATTTTTCAGTGTAATGCGGTGCCAATGGAACTTTAATCCGGCGGTGTGAGAACAAACTACCATGGTGGAATTAAGTGTGACACGGGTCAGTACCCGCAGCAATGAGATGGGTGTTTTTGCCGCATACCTGGCCTAAAAATAGACCTTGGGAGATTAAATAATCACAGAAGTATGTAGCTTGCTCATCAACCTACTTCATTGCACTTTGAAAGTGGAGTCGATATACGAGACTAGATAAGAGTTGGGTCATCTGAAACGTCGGCTACTATTATATACGTTTTCTTTTAAGGCCGCAGTGTTATTTACGAATGTGCTGGTATGCACCACTGCCAACACAGCAGCATCACCAAATAGTTTATCAAACGATTAAATACACGGGATACTAAATATTACATGTCTTACATTAACTAAAGTGCTATTTTGTAGTGATTCAGATAGAATTGGCAGGCAAAAGAAATATTTCTTACAGATCATTTTGCCTACTTTAATAGCATGGATTTCCATGCTGCCATCAGTGTAGTCACTTATTATTGCGACCACTCCCTCTCCAATCACTCGACGCCTAACAATGCTGGTCCTCATTTTAAACGCCCACTTTTTAGCCACGGTTAAAAGCATTTCGTGCATCAGCTCTCTCCATTTGTCAGTAATGCGGGGGGGAGGGGGGCACAATCGATCGCTCTTTATAAGAAACTGATTAAATTATGTAATGTGTCCTCCCTGGCAGAGCCCCCATCCGAGCAATGTTGTCTCACCACAGCTAATGGATGTGTAGTGACACAGCGCCGACTACTGTCCAGCAGCGGGAACTGCGATGGACGGTGAGCGCACTCACGCTATCGAGCATATACACGGGGTGCGTGCCGGAAGGTCGGAGGAACTGGGGCAAGGGTCACGGAAGACCTCATCGGGAAGCCCCTGGAACCCTCTAGTGAGTTTGAGAAGGGAGGCGTGGCCAGGGCGGAGCCATGCCGTGCCGAGCAGAATAAAAGCAGCGGAGAGCGAGAGCTCCGGGCTGGCGGTTCTAAGGAGTGGATCCGTCTCGTCGCCGTCGTCAACGCCGCCGCCTTCGCCCGACCATTGCACGGGCGGACAGTGGTTGGCTGTCCCGGTCGACGCCGTAGGTGCAACGCGGTTATGGTTGTGTCGAGGCTGGGCTGTACCGCAACGGGAAGGAAGGAGGCGAGCGCTGTATGTGAACTGCTAAAGAGTGTTACAACGGAGAAGGTGCCTCCTGTAACTACCTCGTCTCCGACTTGTGCCACACTACAGATGTACTGCTTCTTGCACCTGGTTCGAGCTCTACCGTTATGAGCGACATTTAATTTCTTACGGGCACGAAGGCACGTTGGAATGTGTTGCAGAAGCCATACATACGCATGATTTTTCTTCGGTGGTACGATTGAAGGAACCTTATCAGTAAGCACCAAAAACCTGCCCTTCCTATGTTTGTGAGCAGATACAAAATAAGTGGTGCAATGTGACTGAGTGATGTCACACGCAGCTTCTCTCTCGTCACAAATTAATTCATTAACAATGAGGGAAATTACACCTGAACGTTATTTAATCAGGCGGCAGTCCAACTAAAGTGATAACAGCCAGAAGAAAGTGGCTACAAAGACAAAACTATTACATAAAGATGCCTTTGGGTCCTGATGCGAAACACTGTCCCGGCCAAAGGCTTAGGGTCATGTATCCAGCGTAAGCTGTGGCTGTGTTGTGGTGCTACAGCTTTACAACAAGCGGCAATACACCTGCCAGAGGTGCTTTTCATCATTGAAGGCTGGTGCCTCTAACTGGCAGTGGCAACGCAATCTCAGAATAGACACAGCATTCAATTTAACATATCTATCCTCATTCCAGTTTAAATTTCCCCATAATGCACAGCTTATGCTCGATAAAAAATATATATAATCCCACACCTTTATAGGTGGCTTATGCCAAGCTAAAAAAATATTTAATATACGGTCATAACCTCTACCATTTGATTTTTTTAAGTACACTGTCGCAGTATATTAATAATCGTAATCCCTATTATAACATGAAAGTCAGCTTGCCCTAGCCATAAAATAAATGCCCAGTGTGAGTATGTTAACATTATGTACTACACTAAAAATGTGCACCTTTTTACAGACACTAATTTCTTTAATAACTTGTAACATTCTGCAAATTGGTGCCTAACCCTGCACTGTTTACTTTCGTTACGTGTGCATCTTCCATAGATGCAGCATATTGACCGTCAACAAAATTAAGTGGGCAGCCAAAAGACATCCTTTTCGGAAACACGTGCAAGTGGATGTCCATGACGGAAATGGAGCAATGAAATCAGCTCTTGCACAGCAGCTAGATAAACTGTTGCATCACAGGACTGTGAGAGATGCGAATAGCTTGGGAAGTACTTCATACAACAGAGGAAAAACCATGGCTGACAATGGTGATTTAACTCAATGGCCTGCCGATGGTAATACGGTGACTGTCATGGAGTTGGTCCACCTCGCCGAGATTGTCGGCTCAAGGCTATGTCGCCTTGCACAGCGAGAAGAGGCCTATACACAACAACACACGTTCCCAGGCACGATGCTGACCAAATCTGTGCTCACTTTCAACCTGTGTGTTTTTTCCTGTGGGGCAAATGCAACTTCCTTTCTAATGCTAATAAAGCACAAACATAAATTGTTCAAATTTCCCAAACATGACCTTCAGGATGAAGGAGTCTGAGGAACTCTGTGAGGCATTCATAGGTTATAAAAGACACTATGGTCGTACTGTAAATTATATTGTAATTATTTAAACAACCATGTAATTGTATTTTAAGGCTCCGCACTTCAGCAGCAAAATATCTTGCGCTCGCTTTCATCAAAATGACGAATCGTGTTGTTTTTGTTTTCCCCTTGTACATAACTGCAAACGGCTCAGCAAAAATAAATGGGCTGCCCTCTACACTGAAACCCTCAAGAGGAGGATCCACTGGCATGGCGTTCATAAACAAACTCATGCTGCTTATCTGTGAAAGCCTGCACAATCATAGCAGGGTGATTAGTAAAACATAACACATACAAGACAAATCGCTCATAGCGAGTAAACGCGAGTACATCTTTCCGGAACACTCTCCCCTTGACAATGAAATACCCACGGAGGGACGCATTGTCAACGTTCTAATGTCGATAACTTCACTGTGTCTATAGGAAGAATTGTAAAAGTATCTTAAAATTAAACTGATCCCTCTCTCTAAAAAACATAACTACTGTAAAATAATATAATAAATGGGAAGGAATATGGGCATAGTGGTGAATCAACATCAGTGGTGAATGACATTTGAACCGGTCCTGCGCCCCTGATTCTAACACTGACCGGCAGGGTGAAGTAAAGCCAAACCCTCATGTTTGGTGGGGGACAATGGGGGGAGAAGCAGAGAGAAAGACACAGGCGGGGGAAGACGTTGCCTTTGGAGTAAATATGAAAGCTTTATCATGTTTATTTTCCACTGCAGAAATTTATCTTCATAGAAAACAAACAGGCATTCATCATATTTACGAAGCACCTTGGTTATAGTTTTTCATTTTCTCCTGCAGAGAGATATTTATATATGAGGTTATGAGATGTCTATAAATATATATTTATATTCCGATATTCTTCATTATTTACAAAAATCAGGTTTATATCAAATGGATGCTCTTGACCTCTGGTTGTGACAAGAATAAATTAAAATCACTACCATTTGTAGTTTTTAACAAAATCACGACTTTTGGAAATCAATACTTTGCACGAATGTAAGTCCTTTTCCACGCAACACGTTTTCGCTATAATAACGCGGCTTCTTCTATTACGGAACACTTTTTCACACAACGCAGAAAGCGCGCTGTCATAACGCAGAACGCGCCCCCACTATAACATGGTTCTTGAGCGGTCGACAATGAACTACTCTCTTGAGCTGCGCGCGCCTAAGCGGGACGGGAATACGGTACACGGCGGTGTGCCCTGGGAAGACCGCAGGCTGATTTGACGGTGCAAATGTGACTCAGTGCATGAATCCCTCGCTTACCGCAGCACTTTAAAGGAACGCATCTCCCGCGTGAAACGGGGGATTACGGTACTGTATAGAAACATTTAAATTGGAGAGTTTTCCGCAGGGCAGCACCACAAAGTGGTGGCATGCAGGAATTGATTGGCGCAAGGTGCGTTAAGCAGGAAGGCAGTCTGTGCGCATGCTACAATTTTATCATGTAATTTATACTACTGCTAACTAATATTAATTAACTGAAGAAAAGAAAACTTCCCAAGCAGTGTGATGAATGACGGTGGGTTGGTGCAAGTTGCCCGAGGTACATCAGACCATGTTTTAAGATTCTAAAAATGTATCGTGAATGCAAAATGCTTCCAAGGGCCAAATTGAAGCATCTCATCGAATATCCTAAAGCGATGGGAGAAGCGACCCTCGCCATCATGCCCGGCTCCCCTTATTATGTAGTTGCGTTGCTAAGCATCTGTTGTACGTCTAAGTCAATGCTAATTCGATATGTAAGAAAATTAGATTACAATTGGGGTGTTTGTTTCAAATTGCTGTATCTTACTTCCGTCTGGTTGAGTATCATTGACTTCTCATCTGTGTAAAGTTTTCAGGGGCATTTTGCAAATCTCCACCAGAAATTAGGGGGGAATACTGGCACAGTGACAAGAAGTCCGATGTCCACAGATGCTTGAGAAATGTGCAAACATGCAGAGTGATGACAAAGGCAACCCTATCATGTTGCACTCCTATCATGTTTTTGTATTTTTTTGTATTGTTATTGTAAAGTTCTTACCCACCCCGACTGGACATCTGTGAAAAAGATCTTTATAGCTCATGGGATTCCTCCAGTAAATAAATACATATTCAGATTCTGAACCTCAAAGCATTGACGTGGAGAGATGAAAACTGTGCTCTCGGGCAGACATTTCTGCAATAAACTTAATTGTTCAAAATAAAAAAATATGATAACGATGTCCTCTCAAAATTGTCTCAAGACAAGAAATGAGAAACAAACGTGGACTTTTGGCAAAATATCTGCCGAAGAAA
This sequence comes from Petromyzon marinus, assembly GCF_048934315.1. Taxonomy (NCBI): domain Eukaryota; kingdom Metazoa; phylum Chordata; class Hyperoartia; order Petromyzontiformes; family Petromyzontidae; genus Petromyzon; species Petromyzon marinus. Next base: position 22,117,720 of record NC_133683.1, on the reverse strand, counting down.
AACGTTTCACGTTGCCAACATGACAGCGATAGAAGTGATATGCACAAAAACAAAATCACTCATTAACAGCCACATGCAGGACTCACTTAAAAATAATAAATATGTACCCCCCCCCCCCCCCACTTGCCACTGTTTATTATGACCGCCTGTTTAATCTGTGGTCATGGAATGGGATGCAAACACACGGGATAGGGGGTAGTGAAGGGAAGTGCTCAGCAATACGTCTTCATTTCGGTACTTGGGAGGCAATAAGAAGGGAACAATATCCGCCAGATCCTTTTCCTTTCTACGATGTCCCATCGGTAATGGGACAATGCAGCTTTGTTTCCTGGCCTGAATGTCTCCTGCCCGGGGTTGTTTGTGGAAACCCAGCCATAGCGCTGCGTGCGAGGATGTCTCAGCTTTGGTGGATATTTTCCGAGATTCTTGGAATGTATCCCAAAGTGCTGCCACATTGGTTGCCTGTATGTTTCAAATTGTAAAACAATCTTATATGACTGCAATATATATTCAGCTGGGATTGTATTTCATATATTATTCCATGGGATTCTTTTGGAACTGCTATTTACTTGTATATTGTGCCATACTATTATAACTGGTCCTTCAAATACAATGGAGAGAAACAATTTATATGAAATTTGCTTATTTAATTCGAGAGCCTTCAAAGAATAGCGATTTTAAGCTGTCAAATTTGTAACATCTTGATTTGAAGCTTAAGTGACTGCAGGAATCCATACTCTTTGGTTCTTTCGGTAAAGTCACGTAGGTAGGTTTTATTTTATTGTATTTTTACCTACATGACTTTACCGACAGAACCAAAGAGTATAAATTTGTGACAGTGACCACTCGTTTTCCCCCAATTATATTCCTTTTGTGCTATTGCAGATAGTGGTGCCCGATAATGTGCCAGAGAATTCACCCCATAAGATAATGCCACAGCCATATGCTCAAGAAACCAAAGGTCATTTAAGTCGGCTATCCTATTTAGACCAAATGCCCAACTTTTATATGCCATGCAAAGAGGGTTTGTAGCTATGTCAATTAACACTTTCATACTCCTCAGGGGGGGAATGATGTGAATTAAGTGGGGGGGAGGGGAACATTTAATGTGTTTTGTTGTTGTGTGCATTCATTAGTGACCAGGCTGAGACTATCATCAGCACGTTACACTTCAGAACCTGGTTTAATGACGGGCGGCTGAAACCCACATTCGAATCCCGGCTCTCCAGCAGTGCCGGCTCTCGTTGCTCAGGCACAATATTATCTCTCCGAGCCGCCAAGTCACCCGGCGGGCGCTTAAATATTCCCAGGGAATCTTCAAATGCCGTCTGTAGACTTTTTTTTTTCTTCCCGAGAATCCTTCTAGGGTTGTCTGCTTCTTCTTTCTTGTGGGAGGAAGCCGCCCCACCCAGAGAAAACCCACAGATTCAAGGGGTGATCCGTCAACCTCCCCCTCCCCACCGTCCCTACCCCTTTTAAGTTTCTAGATTAGTGTGCGCCACCATTTCTGGTCTTAATTTAAAAAAAATAAAGGCGGTTTCAATAAAATTCCACGACACCGACTTTGGCGTGCGCATACCCGAAAGCCGAGGATCAGACGATCCTGTGGAGGGCGCTCTGCCAAAACCCGGGATTTGGGCACACCACCAGGTCAGTGGTGTCACGAATGCCCCCTCGGGCACTTTCTGTGAAACCCACGCTGAAGCAGCGGCAGCAGCAGCAGCGGCAACTCTCCGGGCTGATAAATGACAATTGCAAGCATGCAAAGGTCAACCCATTTTACAGCTTTTGACCGACGCTTGTGCAATAATTACAGATCTGGTTTCTTTGGTTAATGATGCCTGTGTAGTTAGTAAAACGTGTGGGAGGTCACATGTGACCCGGCTATGAAAAGACTGGCTTCCATCCGAATGCGTAAATTCCACATTGCCACGAAGAGAGCCAGCCAAAAAATAGGAGCACCACCGCATTCTCGTATTAGCATAGAGGCAATTTGACTTTGGACTATTCAAGTAGAGATTTGAAGTCTCAACAAAAGGCCCCTTTAACAATAAACACACGACTGTTTGAAAGATCTGAACGCTCCCACTCAGTTACTATACCCGTGGCAAACGTGACAGACTCAATGCATTCCTCCAGCCTGCCTGCCTACCCGCACCTCCGATTAGCACGGTTGGCAACGTACGGTGCAAAAGAAGTTCAACATACGTACACAACATACCCGGTCAACGTATCTTTAAACCAGGTTCAGAATTTCAGTACATTGTACAAGCAGAGGCAATTGTGTTGCGTCCTCCCTGACGCATTGTCCCCCCACTATCCAATTTCACAAATTATTGCACCTGCGTGCAATAATTTCTTCATGGTCTGACAAAAAAAATAGTAACCCGAACCATCGCTTGGGTCAGTTGTTGAATTGTGGGATTGAAGAGAGGGTGGAATACAATACATCAGGCAACAAAGGTAATAACATGATTAAGCGTACTCCCTCATTCACACGCAGCCGTTGTATACTGTTTCACTTTAACCTGACACGGCCATTTACATTTGAATCCTGCCAGCCATGCGATCCAGCAGCAAAGCCAGCGTCCAGTACCACGTTGACCACGGTAACAGGCACAACCCTTGCAGCAGGCGAGTTAGAGTCGGCTCTGAGATTGGCGCTCGTGTGAGACAAAGTGAGATTGCCATAGGTGCTAGGCACCCAACTGAAGCGTTAACAGCAGGGCAATTTGCACCAAATTTACAAAATCAGTCGGACTTTCAACTGACTGGACGTGCGGCCGTCCAGCAGGGCCGATACAAGAACAACTCTTAACAGGCTGTATTCGGGGGATTTTACATTTATTAATTAAATGAAATGAAAAACATGTAACACATTCCTGCGGCGGGAGCTGGTAGGAACGTTGGGTTGCTCGGTCAATGGCGGCGTGGTGTATTCCGCAAATATGCCCGACTGTGAGGACGGGCACAAGCCGGCGTGAGTAGGTTAAACGTTGAGTTTTATAAGGGCACCACGGGTGACCAGCCCCTCCACACCCAGCCCCACCCCTCCCACCCTCCCCACCCAGCCCCTCCCCACCCAGCCCCACCCCTCCCACCCTCCCCACCCAGCCCCTCCTCACCCACCCCACCCAGCCCCTCCCCACCCAGCCCCTCCCCACCCTCCCCTCCCACCCTCCCCACCCAGCCCCTCCCCACCCAGCCCCTCCTCACCCTCCCCACCCAGCCCCTCCCAGCCCCTCCCCACCCTCCCCTCCCCACCCAGCCCCACCCTTCCCACCCTCCAATCCCCACCCAGCCCCTCCCTCCCCATCCAGCCCCTCCCTCCCAGCTTCTCCCCACCCTCCCCTCTCCACCCAGCCCCACCCCTCCCATTTTTGGATGCACGACGGACGGACACAATAATCCCCTGTGGGCTGGTGGTGTAACCAGGAGGTTCCTACCAGTATAAAGGGACACATCTTATTGACTATCATTCTTGCACTATTAAAATAGTATGATAAAAGGAAATTTTTTATCATTTTTGGTTCGTACGGCGGGGAAGTTGATCAGCAACGTTTATGTGTTCAGGCGAACGTTGGTGAGTGAGGCGGTGAAATGATTCAGGAGTAGCTGACTGAAATATCTTAAATGGTGCCAGCAAATTATGTAAGTGGGTGGTGGTATCACCATGTGGTCCATGGTATTGGATTGGTGACCGCAGTCGCACCGTGGGTTATTCTTCATTGTCCATCAGTGTAAGAGATCTGCCTTCTCCTTTATCAAAACAACAATGAGGGTCTTTATTCAAATAGGAATGCCTAAATGAGGCCCAAGACTCTGTGTCAGGATAGTCCTGTATTGGGATGTTTGGCCAATTCCATAAACGAGAAAACCCATGCGTAAAATAGCCCACACTCAATATGCTATAGGAGAAATACAATGTGTTATATATTCAGTTGTCAAAAACATAAATATGCATGGAATGTACAGTAAATATCGAAATACATTCTTACAATAAACATTGCCAATATTTCACAAAAATTGTAACAGAAACCCACCCAAACAGTACAACATATTCTGCAGGCTCGAAATATTTGTACTGAAAAATTAGAAGCACATGGGGTTGAGCAGGAGCGCAGTGGTTCACACACTGCACTGGGAACCCGACGGCATGAGTTTGATTCCGGGCCACGGCTAACATCAGTGGCAAGTGATATCTGAAACAATCACCAACCCCCTCTGACCAGGGTAATGAAGTATGCTCAATAAATCCCTACAACCAACACAGTGTGGGGGAGGCCTTCAACCAGCACTGGATAGAAAAAGGTTGAAAATTATCACGATTAAAATCACAACAAAAGCATCAACATGCTCAAATTTCTGTCCACAGCTGTGCCAAAGTGTAATTGCTGCATTGAGAGAGCCTTCACCCTAGCTCTGGCTTGAAAAAGGGCTGGGAACAAGAAGCAAAAAGGGACCAAGGGTTGTAGGATCGGCTCATGCAGGTCGGCCAATGCACAGGATAACTCTTAATTTTTATTATTCAAATATATTAATTTTACCCACAATGCATAATGATGTGGCTTCATAATATCCGTGATTTTCTCGTGGAAAAGAGGTGTCGCCTAGCAAATTCACCCGACTACCCACAGATAATAGTATGCTCTGCAAAATTGGGCTCCCTATAAGAGGAGTAACCCTTGTGCAACAGAGAAACCACCATTTGGATGCAAGCATTCAAGAAAAGCACGAGTAACCCCCGCCATCACCAACCCATCTCACAGTGGCAACCACAGTTTGCTTCTAGCAGGAAAAGGAGGAAGTGCTGCAGGGGGTTGTGGTATGAGGATGGTGGTGGTGGTGAAGGGCCGGTCGTAGGGGACGGGTAGTCATGTCTCCCTAAACTGTAACGCTCAATAAAATTGCCGAACCAGAACAGATCGGCTCACTTGGAAGGAGTCCCACCGCTCTGAAAAATAAAGCTCTCTGGCTACGGCTTTTCCTGGCCGTGCGTGGACTTGACATTGGGGCACGCGCTGAGCTTTGCAAACCGCTGCTCATCCTCTGGCGAGCGAGATAGATTTTTTCTTTTTGCACCATAGACGGCCAAAACCGAGGCATGAGAGACAAAGTGAGGTAATACAAGGTTCATGCAGCCTTAAGGGCATTAAATGAAAATAAACTGCACTCATCCCAGCATGGCAAAATGAATCCCGTACAAGCTGCACAGACATTCCACTGCAAATACCGGCTCTCGACTCATATGCGCGAACTCTAAACACACACATTGCTAACAAATGTATGGACACTGACTCAAAGAGAAATGCACACGGCCAAGATGAACAGAGGCTACCAGCACAGGAAGACAGGGCTAACGTAAAGAAAGGGACATGAACAAAACGCTAAGAAGAGAATGCACACAAATACACTCATAAAATGAAATAAAGGAGAATTGCTCTTATCCGTGGGGATTCTTAGAGTCGGCAAAAACTTCCATTTCCCACGGAGGTGTTTTGACAATCATCCGTCGTCATCCATGACTTTTCTCGTAAAGTCACTGCGGGAATAGCTTCCAATTACCTGCAAAAGGAGCTGTGCAAGCAATTTTCTCAATTATCCACAATTATCCACGATAAGTGTGAGTAAATTTACAGACAACCCCGCGATATGGGTCTCCAACATCACCACAGATAAGAGACGATCTCCTGTGTTGCAATACCATAGTTCAATTAATCCAATCATAACGCAATTATTCCACTACAAAAACTGAACGGGTGTTTAGGGCCATATTAATATAATACTCCGCTCTATTGGAAACTCTCAAGTATTATTTTTTTCAAACACCAGACCGCATGTCTAAACAACTTTCAACAAACATCCTGAACGCCGCTTCCTGTTTTATTTTGATTTTTTTAAGTGAAAGAGACAGAGAAAGAGAGAGAAAAAAAAAGTGGAACAGGGAAATCCCAAGAGGTCCCCACGGGGTTGGCGAGAATGAGATGCCAAATGGTCATTTGGCTTTTTCTCACAGCAGTGTCCCAGCATGGCCCTAGCAGTGTGCGATCTTCGCACAGCCACATGACCTAATCTGCCAGATACATTCCCTACAGGTTTGAAACAACATAAAATTTACTGGGTATGATATATGTGGATACGAAATTGCTATACACATCGGTGCACTGCATGTGTGTGTGTGTGCAATACCGTACGCACATGTGGATAGAAATCAAACTCAGGTCACCAGGTTCATAGCGCAGTTCGATTGCTTGGCTCCGGCTAACATTAGCGGTGAGTAATATCTGATCTGGTGACGACATAAGAACTTATCTTGAGCCCCTTCTACACCAAATCAGATTCAAATGAGTACCTGGTGTAGTGTGTAAATATCAGCGCTGGGAAGACCGAAACCTGAACATGTGCTTACTAACAGAACTTGCCAAAGCAGTCAGCATGGTCATAGAGGGAGGTTATCTGTCTTTCTTTATCAACACTGCTCTGACCGGTATGGTCAAGTACAGTTTAGCAAACTGCCATGACCAAAAGGGCATTGTCCAGTGGTGTCTTGACAATAGTTGAAAATTACTCTTATTTACAAGAACAACGTTTTCCCCCGTCTCAGCCTGACCTCACAGCCACAGCGAAGCACTTTATGGAAGCAGGTGGCACACGACATTGCATATTCAACAAACTCACCGGCGGATAATAAAAACAATTTGAAGCTAAATACACATAGCTTGCCATTCATGGTCTGCAAACAGTGCGCGCATAGCCTACACTGCAATTTCCTTTTGTAGTTGCTAAATGTTTTGAAAACAATGTTGTATATTATGTATTTAGGCAAAATGTGTGTCCCGGGTGTGAGCTTTGCACACCGCTGCCCATCCACTGCCCATCCTCTGTATGTGCGTGCGTGTATAAGTTGGCACAGTGGGGAGCACAGGTGGTGCATATGCCAGTCATCTCAGCCAGTCAACCCATGACATCTGGGTCTGTCCCATGACCTCCTGCCAGCAAGCCTTTGACACCTCACGTGGCCTCAAGGTGCACCTAGCTTGGCACATATGTCGTAGTGGATAAGGGCATTAATTGCCTGGGGATGGGGTTTTGAGTTAGGTTATTGTGTGAAAACGTTACGATTAAATATAGTTCTCTATTTTACCATATTCATCTTGATGCCCGTAAAAATCTTCAAAGCTTATCCAGCATATATCAAAGTTTATCGGTAATACAATTACATTTCAAACCAATATTGCCTTGTACGACAACCTCATGCAAACTGCATAAAGGATATCGAAGGGGGCAATTACGATGGAGAAATTAGTCAAGGCATGCACTGTGAGTATAGGGGGTTCAAGCAACTTGTGCCATGAACCCGGTGACCGGAGCCTCAATTTCCAGCCACCGCTAACATCAGTATCCAGTGGCATCTGGACAGGACCTGTAACCTCTTTTCCTACTCCAACCTGCACTGACCAGAGTGGTGAAGTTTGCTCCACAAACCCCTCCCCCCCCCCCATCGCTCACGTGGTATGGAGAGGCCGTCACCCTGCAGTGGATTGAGAAACTGGTGCGAATGATCAATTTTATTATTATAAAATAAATATTTTTAAATATATAGGGATGCTCCAGATGTCTTGTGACCCCCATTTAATTCTTTAAAACTTCATTTTTTTAAAAGTTTATTTAAAACACGAATAAATATGCAAAAGTAAAAATGTTAGGGTCGATGAGTTTGGGGTCACGAGACATCGAGACCACCCTGTACAGTATCTGTACTACACAATATACATTTATAAAAATTAATGTGTGCATGTAAATTCGAGAGCCCTTGTTTTCGTGGTGGTAGGACAGAGCTCATGGAAGGAAAATTTCTCCTGCAATGTTCAACTCTACTTAACTTGCAAGAGAATAACAAGCCACAGGACTGTGTTTTTACTTCACAGCTAGACATTGTTCCAGAAACCTGTTGCTTTTAACCTGATCGACTGGACTCACCAGAAAGTGTTTAGGCCTCCATTTACAAGCCAAAGTAATCAAGCAAAATCCAGTTGAGTGATTTGGGCTGGTGAAGATTTGAGGGTTTTTTTCCTGAGCTGTTTAACATGGTCAAACGATGCTCTAAAAGATAGCAATTGCTTTAAACAAAATACTTCCTCCATAAGTAATCTGCCAGTGGCGCAATGCCAATTTGGATACAGTGCGTTGTTTAGCGAGTCTCAAGACTCTCTTTCACGACAGTCCTGCACCGAGATGCTTGGTCAATTCCATTACTGAGAGTGTGGGGTGTGTGATAAGGGTCAAGGAACCCAGAGAAAATCTTGATTTGAAGCTTTCGTGACTGCAGGGATCCATAATCTTTGGTTCTTTCGGTAATTTCACGTAGGTAGAAAAATCAAATAAAACAAAAAAATATCACGACGTTTCGATCGCAACACAAGCGGTCGTCCTCAGGCGGAAAAAATAATAATCCAGCAGTGGAACACCTGAAACAGCGAAAGAGCTGTTTCAACAGTGAATAGCTGAACCAGCGAGAGAGCTGTTTCAACAGTGAACAGCTGAACCAGCGAGAGAGTTGTTTCAGCAGTGAACAGCTGAACCAGCAAGAGAGCTGTTTCAGCAGTGAACAGCTGAACCAGCGAGAGAGCTGTTTCAGCAGTGAACAGCTGAACCAGCAAGAGAGCTGTTTCAGCAGTGAACAGCTGAACCAGCGAGAGAGCTGTTTCAGCAGTGAACAGCTGAACCAGCGAGAGAGCTGTTTCAGCAGTTAACAGCTGAACCAGCGAGAGAGCTGTTTCAGCAGTGGAACAGCTGAACCAGCGAGAGAGCTGTTTCAGCAGTGAACAGCTGAACCAGCGAGAGAGCTGTTTCAGCAGTGAACAGCTGAACCAGCGAGAGAGCTGTTTCAGCAGTGGAACAGCTGAACCAGCGAGAGAGCTGTTTCAGCAGTGAACAGCTGAACCAGCGAGAGAGCTGTTTCAGCAGTGAACAGCTGAACCACTGCCGGATTATTTTTTTCGCCTGAGGACGACCGCTTGTGTTGCGATCGAAACGTCGTGATATTTTATTTTTTAATATAATAACAGGGTTTTCCCCCTTTTTTCTGGCAACAAAACTGAAACCTTTTTTTTACAAGGATTCATGGCTGCATTAACCACAATACCTGCAGTCAAAATGCAAACAAAAAACATACTATGATACTATATGCATTGTCCTTGAAACTGATTGGTCCACACCAAGGGACGGCTTTCTTTTGAGCCTCAACCCAATTGGTGCTCGACCAAATGACGCCAGAGAAACCCCACTGTGTACAAGAGGGATGAATACTCAACACCGCCACACCTAGCAGCCCCATGCATACACCTGGCAGGCCCTGGTGGTCACCCATAACAAAATAGTAGCCAGGGGAAAAAAAAATTCTGATCAACTGAATGCACTAAATGGTGTTTTGGTGCAAAGTTGGAAATATCTTAAATATTTGGGGAAAGTTCTGTAACATTAATGGTTAGAGAAGAAACGCTCAAATGTGGCCTGCTTTCCCTTTTTAAAGTGTTGTTTTGATTGTCTTTATATATTTACCGTTAAATGATTTGAACAAAGATGTAGGCAGGAGGTCTACATGCCCTTCTGCTAGAATGATTGTGTCAAAATAAGTGGAGAACGTTTTGGTTTTCGGTCAAATGCAGCACAAATGTTTTTGCGTTTCAAAGGCAGGAAGGAATCTTACTGTTCACTGCATGTAATGCAATGTCACTTCAGTAAAATTATAATATTTATTAGTTTAGAACCGGACCACTCTCATAATATATAGAGAGAATGATCAGGTGAAAAAAGTCAAGCAATTCGAACATTTGAGGCACTGGTATTGGTCGTGGGCGGGAATCGAACTCGGGTCGCCAGGTTCATCGTGCAACAGGGGACCGCTACACCACCGCTCCCCGCCTTCACAACAACACTCGTTACTCCAATCCTTCACAACAACACTCGTTACTCCAATCCTTCACAGCAACACTCGTCACTCCAATCCTTCACAACAACACTCCTTACTCCAGTCCTTCACAACAACACTCGTTACTCCAATCCTTCACAACAACACTCGTCACTCCAATCCTTCACAACAACACTCGTTACTCCAATCCTTCACAACAACACTCGTCACTCCAATCCTTCACAACAACACTCGTTACTCCAATCCTTCACAACAAAACTCGTCACTCCAATCCTTCACAACAACACTCGTTACTCCAATCCTTCACAACAACACTCGTTACTCCAGTCCTTCACAACAACACTCGTTACTCCAGTCCTTCACAACAACACTCGTTACTCCAGTCCTTCACAACAACACTCGTTACTCCAGTCCTTCACAACAACACTCGTTACTCCAATCCTTCACAACACTCGTTACTCCAATCCTTCACAACAACACTCGTTACTCCAATCCTTCACAACACTCGTTACTCCAATCCTTCACAGCAACACTCGTTACTCCAGTCCTTCACAGCAACACTCGTTACTCCAGTCCTTCACAACAACACTCGTTACTCAAATCCTTCACAACCAACAAGTCGTTACTCCAATCCTTCACAACACTCGTTACTCCAATCCTTCACAACACTCGTTACTCCAATCCTTCACAACACTCGTTACTCCAATCCTTCACAGCAACACTCGTCACTCCAATCCTTCACAACACTCGTTACTCCAATCCTTCACAACAACACTCGTTACTCCAGTCCTTCACAACAACACTCGTTACTCCAGTCCTTCACAACAAAACTCGTTACCCCAGTCCTTCACAACAAGTCGTTACTCCAATCCTTCACAACAAGTCGTTACCCCAGTCCTTCACAACACTCGTTACCCCAGTCCTTCACAACAACACTCGTTACCCCAGTCCTTCACAGCAACACTCCTTACTCCAATCCTTCACAACAAAACTCGTTACCCCAGTCCTTCACAACAAGTCGTTACTCCAATCCTTCACAACAACACTCGTTACCCCAATTCTTAATTCGCAGTTCCCAGGTGCTCCTCCCCAGTCCCAGATCTTCCCTAACATTCAAACACATTCATTGCTTATAAGTTACCCCCCCCCCCCCCCATGTCCATCCTTTCCAGAATCATTTGTATGTATGGGTAATTGTCTCCTTGCTAGATGTCTTTCCTTGCTACAAGACTTCGAGAACAGGCTTTAAATAACCTTCAAGAGGCGCATAAGGTCTCTAAGTCACTCCGAGTCGTTGGAAAACCAAGCGCTCCAGGGCTGAATTGTCGGCCCGTAAGATTTCTGTCATATGTATTCACCCAAATCCGTAATTTGGTCTGCCTACAATTGTGATGGAATAACTTTGCATTCATGTTGTGCATGCTACAAAAGGTGTGCGCTGTTTGTCTTTGTAATCCAGTGAGTGAGTGAATGAATTATGGTCAGTTTGCCATGTATTTTATATGCCAGGCAGTCTGCTGGCTGACAACACAAGATACACAATACACCATGCTGTATTAAGTCGGATAACTTACACGCCAAGCGAAATTAATTACTCCCTGTGCACCGTGAAATACTCAATTGCCTATGTTTATTGTTGGATTTTACACTTAGTTACGGTTTGCTGTCAGAAAGGATAAGGCCTATTCTTATATTTCTATAATTTAGTTTGACAAAGGTGTATTTTTTTCTGGCTCTATTATACCGATACATTAACCGTTACGCCAAGGGTGGAAAGTAGAGCAGCTGGCCGGCCAGGGGTTGACGCACTGCGACTGTGAGTCCGAGTTGCACTGCGACTGTGAGTCCGAGTTGCACTGCGACTGTGAGTCCGAGTTGCACTGCAACTGTGAGTCCGAGTTGCACTGCGACTGTGAGTCCGAATTGCACTGCGACTGTGAGTCCGAGTTGCACTGCGACTGTGAGTCCGAGTTGCACTCCCAGCCACAGCCAACAGCACGGGCGAGAGATGTGTCAACCGGTGCCGTCTCCTTCCACCCCCCGTTCACGAACCTTAATGAAGCATGGCCCAACATTCCCCATGAGCAAAACAGCACTGGGAGGCCTTCATCCAACAGTGGATTGACCCAGGACTATCAACTATTATCGTACCATTATTTTATTTCACCACACATCGGCGACACAAGTCTACAAGCAGTGCGCAATACGTTTCTGTGGACGTGCCATGAATCGCAATGTAAAGTTGGCGACACGTGCTTGCAACCCCATAGAGATTCTACCAACACTCTTTCCAAATTCCATTTTATTGATGCCACCTTTAAGTACTCCGTTACATTCCTGGGTCAATTTAGGTGTTCACTCCAGTCCTTCCATATTTACTGTCAACATCACAATCGTAACCACCTGCAGACATTACCAAATGAAAATAAAGCACTGGGTAGAGTTTAACGTTAATCAATCATGAGTATCGCTATTGATCCACAATAATCGCATTCACTACGCACGTCACAGGCACATTCAGCAACGTTGTTGTTGTAACTTGTCAGCGGTTTCAGCATTAATCTACATGGACATCACCTTGGCTACTGCGACCATTTACCGGCTAATCACTGCCGCCACCACCCCCACCACCGTCCTCATTATAATCTCTTCCGTCATTTTCCCAATTAGCCCCAGAGCTGGCTGTCATGTCGTCAGCACCCCGTAAACTCGTACGTAGTATATGCACCACGGCCACAACCACGGTGGACGCGCGAGTCACTGAACATTTCTTCCCCTGTTGCCAAAACTCAGCGCGTGAATTTGCTTCACAGTAATGGGGCGCTCGCACATACCAGTGACCAAGGCGAGCCGCGAATATATTTAGATGGTGCCCTGCTAAAGCGACGGGGTTTGTGATACCTTAAAGCACGGCATTGTGCTTCTCTGAATGCTGCAGTGGTTGGTGTAATGGCGAGCGCACAATGGACTCGAAAAATCCAAAGATCGCTGGTTGGATCTCCTCCCACCACGGCAGTTGAAACGATGCACCCAGCAGTATGGATGGGTATTCACCGGTTAGTCGATTGACGAGTCGTGCGTGATGGGGTGAACGGTGGGAACTCCCACTTCTACGAAGATGTTTGGCTACTGCGGAAGAATAGGCCAAAACACCCACTCGAAGGCCTCTCTATCTCTCTCATTCTAATTGGAGGCCCTTCGGCCGCCATCAGTGGCCTGAGCAGCAACGGTGACGACGACGACACAATGCAGCTCTGCACCTTTCGTCACCTCTGCTGTCCTCTCTGCAGGCCGAGCAGAGCAAAAGCCTGCAGCAGTCCCAGCTGTGTCACGCCATCCATTGCTTTAAACATGCATGTATAAAGGTCATAATAAGAAGGTGATTAGAAATCATTTAAATCTTGTAAATTAAGCCTCGGTATGCTCTCTTCTAAGCAACGGCCACAGCTGTTTGCCATCTGGGAACAATAGCATGTGCCTGCTTTGATTTATAATAACCTTAATCAACGGCACGATGTGTCAAGAGAAATGAAAAGATGCCCTTTCTCTGACCAAATTAGATATAATCAACGGGATCTCTAATTACATCCCATACGGTTGGGGTAATTTCCTAATGGTGCTGCAAGGGTCCCAACGGGTTGGTTTGTGGCAACACTCTCTCAAAGGATCTCACCTGGCACTTTCCTTTGTCAAAGTGACTCAATTTGCCCACGCTGAAGCAGAGCTCAGAGTTAACTTCTGAGTAGATAAGTAAACAATGCTACAAAAGTTCGATGGACATTGGCAAAAAGTTAAAAACTAAATTCCAAAAAGACTTGAACGGTATATAGGTCACATCTTCTTTTTAAAGTTTATTGCATTTGTTGGGTCATTAATCATGTGCTTACTACTACTACATTAATTATTACCAGTCCATAAACTGAAACTGCATGTTATTAAGCCAAGCTTCTATCAACCGCACTCTTAGCCATACATTACTCTGAAGTAGTAGGAATAATAATCACCGTATGCAAGGAGAACAAACCCTGAATAATTCCCTTTTATTAACCCAGGAAATCATCTATGAGCCTCAAGATTATTATTTAAGGACATTGTAATGGGATATATAGACCACATCACAGTGGAAGCCTACAAACACCTGGTAACCCCATGGCAGCCGCTCATCCAAGTACTGCAGATTATTAACCAGGTTATGAGCTCTGATGAGATTGGGTGAATTCAGGTAAATGTGGTCGTAGGTTACTGTATCACCAAACTCACGAGAAATTTTAATGCTAAATTGTCATTGGCAATCTTCACCGGGAATAGTTGCAATTCCAGTTTATACGTCGTTTTCAGAACTATGTCACTCGTTGCCAGTACCATACCAGTTGCTCACAGTTATTCACAGTAAATGCACTGACATCTGAAAAATTTACAGCAACGATTGCTCCCAAAAAAATGCCCCCTGTGTAACCGTGACCGTTCGGGCAAGAGTGCACGCTGACGAGCGTGCGGGCACGCGTGCTGCCAGGTGTGGCTTTCACGACGTTTCAATGCTGCTCCCAACTCCACGGCATGCGATTGCACAAGCACGTGATGCGTGCACCCAAGAGGAAGCTGACGCTGGGCGCTACAGGGAAGTGAGCAACAGGGAAGCAACGCGCACAAAAAAGGGAACCTGCGTTTATAAATCAAAACAGTCCGCTTGCCTGTCCGAACCAAAAAAAATCACAAGATTAGCTTTGGCCGCAGAAAGATAAGCTGAAGCCTGCACTGTAAAAGTAAAAGTTCGTCTTTTTCAAACGTACAATATGTTTAAATTAATAAGAGGAATTGTTAGAGCCATCTCAATGCGTCGACTCATCGATTAATATACTTTGAAGGTCACGATATACGCATCGAATTGCTCGCATGAGAATGTACGTTTTTGATTTGTAGACACAGTGGATAGCCACTGCCGTCGTGCATGGGTCAGGGTGCCAGCTCAGTTTCCCGGCACGGCAGTTTTAACAAAGCTTCCATGTTTCTTAAATCCTCCCGCCCCGTTCCACTCCGCAGTATAAATGCAATTATTTCAATTTACAGGTCGTGTGTGGTGGGGTTGAATGTGGGTACTCCCACCTGCTCTAAGACATGTGGCCAGAATGGAAGAGTAGGCAAAAAATACCCTCGAGAGGAGCTCTCCGAGAGGAGCTCTCCTCTCGAAGTGGAGAACCCTTCCGTCAGCAGTGGCGTGAGCGAGCAATCGCAGGGATGCACTTTTACCATTCCGCGATGACTATTGGCCGCTACAGTCACCAGTGTTAAAAAAAAACAACAACCAACTCCTGAAGCAAGTGACCAGCATGACTCATGACTATTCATTGAATCATAAATGGAAGTGGGGTAGGGGGGGGCGAAGGAAGCGAGGTTGTCATTTTACCTCTAGGACTTATCGTTAGCGGGCATTCGCATCAATTTACAGAGCCGGTTTTGAATAGTGAATGGTCCTGGCTCGCCTAAATTTGTCAAAGTGATAAGCGGTAATAAGATGCGTTCATTAAATCTGCTCACAAGAATAATGAAGTGTGCATTTGAATGAGACGGTAATGAATGCAGACTCCTGCCACACGGCAGACACTAAGCGTCAAGCCACCTGAGGAGACGGTGGGTGTATGGCTGTCTGTTCCACATGCTTCGCATGACACACACTTGGCTGCACTTGGCAGGCAAACGCAAACACCGTTAAAAGCCTCGAGCACTGTTGGGACAAGCGGTGTTAGCGAGCGCCTATCAAGGTCGGGACAGCGAACGAGGAGGCGAGTGCGGCGCCTCACCCAGTGCCCGGCGTTTGGACGCGGCGTTCGATGCGTCGACCTCGGGGAGGTCCAGGACAAGTTCTGATTCCCGCTTGCCTCAGGAGTCAGCCACGGTGGGCGAGCACGCTGAAGCCACCGGATTCACAACGCGGTGCGCCCATCGCTGTGCCACTGCGGCCCGTACATGGGGCTGGCGCAGAAAAACACAAATGGTGATTTGGCCTAATAGACAGTTCGGGGGAAAGTGCTGTTAGCGAGCACCTATTAAACCAGTGTGATGGGGCCAACACCATTGTGATCAACCTAAGTCCCCCCCCCCCCCTTCCTCGTGTTGATGTTCACACACTGAACTGGGTACTGGTTTAAGGCCGAGTTGATCTAGGGGGAGGTGCAGGTCAGTTTCAGACACCAACCGGTCAAAATAATCATGATCACTGGCCATCATAATCTACTGTTGATAAAGGCCTCCTCCCTCCACGCAGCATCTGCACCATCGGCCATCATCCCTTCCACCGTGCTTTATTCGCTATTACGACTTTAATGAGCCAATAATGTATGTCTGTGTGTAACGCGCGTGACGTCACTCCACATGCCCCTCCCCCCCGTCATGAATATTCATGAGCGGGTGGATTTTTACACTCACGCAGAAGATGGTCGAGCGGAAATAATTTTATTCGCAAATTGGCTTTAAGTTTGACGTTTCTTTATTGAAAGTGAATCAAATAAATAATTATACGCAGCAGCAAAGTGGATTTGGTGTCTTTATTTATTTCTACATGATGCTAAAATATACATTCTCGGTTATTTTCCAGATATTGTTTCGAATTTCAATTTATTTCAACCCCAGCGACCGAAAGCAGAAGAGAATAAAGTATCAGAGCAGTGAATTTTAACAAATTGAGGGTCAGTTATATACAGTGCTCCAGTGACATGAAGTGAGGTGTTTTATGACTTCGTTTGTGCAAGAATCACTGCCATTAACACAGTGCTACAGTGATATGCAGTGAAGTGTTTGATGACATCTTTTTACGACGAGCAATATTTTTTTTATGCTGAGATTCAAAAGCATGAAGCCGCTCAGTGATATGCAGTTAAGTGTTTGATGATGTACTTTTGTGCAAGATTCACTGTTATTAAATTTACACAAGATACAATTATACTCTGTTCAATTTTTTCGTAAATATTACAGCTTCCATCCTAGGACGGGCAAAAGGCTATTAACTTAATATTTACTCTCACGTGAGTACAACTGAAGACGACTACTGTATAACCCTAACTCTGACGCTAACCCAAACGTGATACTCCCTAAGGATAAACAAACCCAATTATTTAATTGCTTATTGCTCGTTTTTTTAGACTGCCTGTGGTTATCACACAACCATAAAAGCGGGCGATCCAACTAACAACAACAAAAATAACCTCATTCGTTATTAATGGTCGGTGTCAAATTCAAAATCCAACCCATGGTGAACTAATACCTTACATTTTTTCTGACACTGACACTGCCACGCAAATTCAAGCACAGACCTTCATACTTGGAAGTATTTTCCTGACATATGATGCCATCATTGCAATGTCTTGTTTTTTGGAGAGGGTACGGTTGCATTCTACAATGTTGCAGGCCTTATATAGAAGTAAGAACTATTCATAGGTGCTATTGTTGTGCTACAAGAATGCCTACATTTTATGTATGGGCCATTTCGGTTGAAAAAAAAATGACAATCTGTCATTATGCAACACTACGGTGTCGTGAAATTGACTTTGTTACACGAGGTCTACTTTGGAATTCCTCTCAGTGACAATTGCACAATGCTGACCCCTGCCACCAACCCACACTGACCAGTGTGGTGAAATATGGTTAAAGAACCAAAACGTATGCGGAGACCTTCATCCAGAAGTGAACTGAAAAAGCACTGCACAGTATACGGATTATAATTATTGCATAACAATAACACAATGACTTTAACTTTTTGACAAATGCTGAACCAAGCAAAATACATCTGTGGCTCTAATGCCATAGAAATCTCAACTGTCTCAGCACCACGATCTTGTAAACAGCCCCCCCCCCCACCATCCGTGTACTCCTTCTGGTTCCCAAGTTGTACAACAGAATAATGGAAAGCAAGCAAACAACTAAAAGCAGCAAGCAGCAGTAATACTGTCGCAATATTGTGATTTTGTTTAATATTTCCATGGTGCCATCCTGTAAAATTGTTTCGAGGGAACAATCACAGCTTGGCAGTCACTGCTTTAAAAAAAATGCATTTTGGAAACATGTTTTTTTTAACGATTATTACAGACGTGTTTGTGTATTTCTTCGCTCCTGCATTTGAAGCACAAACACGTCAACAAATCAAATATGAACATGATGATTATATGATGATTAGTGGTATGCTCAAAGGCACGTTATGTGACCCCGATGCCAGAAGTCCAGAAGGTAGCGGTAATGTGTCCCATGACGTATTAATTCCCGGGGATGGCGACACAGACGCAGATGCACACAAACATGATTAGTTTTGATAGCCACATAAACACTGCCCCCCCCCCCCTCCGTTAGCGAGCACCTATTAAGGTCGGTATGGTGCATGAGATGGGCCGTATGGCCAACACCATACCCAGCCACCTTTCTCCCCCTAGTCTCGATATCTGACCACCATACCAGGTACTCAGAGGTTGAGTCGATCTCGGGGAGTGGAGGACCATGACTAGTTCAGATATTTATCACTGACGTTGGCCATGGGCATGAATCGAACTCAGGTAACCAGTGCTCGTTGTGCAGTGCGCCAACCACTACCCTAACGATCTCCCACACACATATACAAAGACAAAGATCCCCCGTATAGCTGCTAGCGAGCAGCACCTATTAAGGCTGGCATGGCACACAAGGGAGTGGGTGGCCAGTACCACACCCGGCCGCCTTTGTCTCCCAGTGTCAATGTTTGCGCATCGCACCAGGTACTCATTTGAGGCAGAGTTGACTTAGGGGAGGCCCAAGACTGGTTCAGATAATCCTCACTGGTGTTGCCCGTGAGCAGGTCTCAAACTTGGTTTGCAGGCTAACCACTAGACTAGACTCCTGTTCACCACACAAATAAAGACAAAGACACACACAGTGTAATATTGCCCCAATTTAAGCCACACATGGAAGAGGTTACACAAGGCCGCTGTTATCTTGTTTGTGAACCGTTCATTAGCTACCAAAAAAGAAAAAAAACACTAATGAATAATCAAATTACAGTATTTATTTATTCACATCTTTTACAGCGAGCAATTTTTTTTAATGCTGAGATTCAAAAGCATGAAGCCGCTCTATTTATTTTCAAATATCCTGGTGCAGACTGTGATGTCATGGGCACGGCCTGCTGTTAGGCTTCTGAAAACATTGGAACGTTTATTTTCATGTTGTTTGAAGAACAATGTTTAAGTTATTATAACAAAAATACACCATTTTAAATATCTATTCATACAGCCAAGCAAGCAAGGTGGCGCATGATATACTTGTAACTCAGCTCTTGGGAGGCAAGGGTTGGAAGATCACACATTTGTGAGGTTTCCAAATCCGCCGGATTTAAAGGTGTGCAGGAGATGGCATTCCAGCTAAATTCGTTTGTCACGCTGTCTTCGCAGACCTTTCTCTGCTATTGCCTTGTATGGATATGTACTCTTTGGGAACCTTGGACTCCTTTAACATGCAAAATACATAACTCCTTTAAATAAAATTGGCCAAACATCCTGCAGGATCAAGGCACAGCGAGGCTTTCCTGGATAAATAAATCACAAATAGCCTCGTTATTCTTCTTATTATTATTATCGTTACTGAATAATATAAAACGGGTTTAGCTATTGTACAAACACAACTGACTTTTTAAATGTATTTTTTCTTTCAAGGCAGTATTATTGAGGAGAAAAACCTTGGCTACTGCTACTATCATAACTACTTAAGGTATTTGTCTACGTACAAGTGACAGCGCTGTATCAATATTGACAACTGTCAAATATAACATTATCCTGCGGCACATGGAGCCCACTGCTACGCATCGCGTAAGAGGCATTATCTGTACTGGTATTGAGGAGTGCAGATTCATAAAAGCCAGAGTCCATAAAGCAGTTTCCATTGTAAGGAGCCAGTCTGTTGTTCTAAGAACACCAAGCGATAGGTGCACACCACCAAGAGGGTACCTCGATCATGGTGGCGGTGGCAGCAGTAGCAGCCACTAGTGCTGTGATACCACTATGTGGCTAGTGCCAGGCTAGATGTACTTTCTGAGGGCCCCATGTAGCGCAAAGGCTCGGTGGCCGGTGGTTACAGGAAGGGGGAACCCAGGTGCTGTTGAGTTAACAGATTGTGGTAACTGGCAGACGCATCTATCCGCACCAACAGACACACGCGCTTACCATGAGCATGCTAGCAACACAAACATTCCCCATGTTTGAATGTGGCACCACAGTGCCACCCAATTATCAATGAGCTCAGGAACCTCCAATTGGCACGGCTCACTACATACAGTATGAAAGAAGTTCAACATAGTATAATCGGAACGCTACAACTATCATCACCTTGCTGAGTTGATTACCCCCTTACTTCGTTGGTTAACTCTTCAACCACTGATTCGATTAATTAAATAACATAATTTTTCGTAACGTAAAATAATAATGGTGTTGCACCTGAGCTCAAGGTGGGTGGGGAAATGACGACACCGCCATCGCTCGTCCTCGCAGCATTCACGCAGGGCATTCACTGCAGTGAGTTTTCTGAATTTTGGAGGCCGGATAATAGGAGACTGCTGTTCGAAATAGGCGGCCAATGAATCAATTTTCTGTGCAAAAAAAATAGTTTAAAAGTAATGCATTCATCACTTCAATTAACTAATTGCTGCAGCACCCACTTCTGACTTGTCCTGTTCAAGTCCTTGCTGTAGGCCTTTCTTTTGTCTGCTTAGGATTGCCTCTCCCTGTGAAGTCCCTTCATTTGCAACTTACTGTGGCGCACCTCCTTTCCTGCTCTGCCCTGTCGATTGTATGCCTCATAGAATTTAAGTATTTTAAAGTATTTTTTGTGGCAGACAAAGTTACAATTGTTGCTGTTACAAAATGCTCCCAAAATGGCTATCTTGGTGAAATGCCACTCATTGATGTTAAACCCCAGCGAAAAACAAACCGAGGATCGACCAACTGATAACCGAGTCCCAAGCAGTGCTTATGGGTACGAGTTATGGCACGTAGGTTGCTGGTTGGTTTATTTGTTTCCTGCTAGGATTTTCCACAGAGATGAAGGCTAATTTAGCAAGTTAACATAGATCATTGACGAAAGCATTCCCCCCTCCGTGTTCACCTTTGGCATTTTGGCATACTTCCCAGTCCTTGTGTCTCGGATGCTTGTGATTTCCAAAGATTCCGTTTCCTGCAACACAACATGACACAATCGCATAAGCATGGTAAAACAAAAATATGGCTCCACTAAAAGACGTAATCATCAAGTAAAACATCTTCATGGCCGAAGTCTAGGGCAAAGCTGCTGACACAACTTCCTGTCCAATTATACAATGATTATATATTTTACAGGAATTAATTATTTCATATTAAATTACCATCTGCCATTCACGCGAAAATGTAGCACACACCCTAATAAATCTACTGCTCTGTAAACGGGCAACAGTTTATGATATTAAGCTTGTGTTTATTTCGAATGCTGCGCTAAAATCACATCCCAGAAGAAAACATTACCACACACACAATGAATATTAAATCGCACATTAACAAGGTGTGATGATGCATCAATGGGTAAATTGGCCCCAGGCCTTACAATGTGATGTAAAGTTCCACGTAACTGCTGGTTTGGGTGATAAGTACAGCTCAAAAGGCTGGCCTAGTAGACCGACATATTCTTCTTCAGTCAAGGAAACGGACGTGACCTGCTTTCTTGTCTATTCCCCAATTTCATTATCGGTGGACTCTCAGCGCAGTGAAGAGACAATGAAAGTCCATTTATAACTTCTTGGGAGAGCACTTGAGACACAGTGTGTTCAAGATAATTATTTAACACAACGTTTGACCGCTTTATTTTCACACAATAGGAAGGGGGAGCACACTTTCTACTATGAGATTGGGTTTGTCCCATTACAGTCAAACCAGTAATATCAATCCACAGAGCTGGAATAGGCTAAGTCAAATACAATATATAATTCAATGTGATGCTTATTTTCGTGCAGTCATTGGTGACTGGGGTGAGACTATAAAAGCCAGTTTAATCAGGTATGGCCACTTGGTATCACACCGAGGTTCTCAGCAGTGCTGGATCAGTGCTGTGGCCTATCAGCCACCGGGCCACTGCTTTGATCCACTTCTCCATCGTGCACGCTGCATGCTAACGCTGCCACTACATCACCGCAGTTGACCCAAAGCCTCAAAACGCCCACATGCCCCCGGCATCCAAGCCACAATCCCCCTGTGACCCCAATGGAAAAAAAACCCACCACCCACCACCAGTTTCAAAATGCATAAAATTTGCCCGTCATGTAAACATCCCCAATCGACATTCCAGCGCTGTCTTCTCTGGCTTGGGAAACATCTTCTCCGGCATCATCTGCACGCATGCTGCTAATCTACTACCTGCGGCGGCGTAGTGGGCTTGCGTGACACGGCCGCAAAAACATGGCACTTAGTGGCTGTGGGAGTTTGGGATCCCTGGGATCAGATTTGTAACGTCGAGGGTGGAGGTGGTGGCTGGGGGAGCCACCCCCTTGATGAAAGCTCAGCCCCCCCCCCCCACCCCTTCTATATTCCCATCATCAAATCATAAAAAAATATATTGGCACAATATGGAACACCAAAAGCAGATCAGATGTTTTACTCATTCTGTTTAGCGTTTAACGTTCGTTTACAGTTTATTTAACATTGACGGTGTCACGTCCCTCTTGAGATGTTGTATGTCCCCCCCCCTCGCCCCTTTAAACAAGGCCATGCAGCAGGCTTGGGTCACTGCCTGGTCTGTATTTTATGGACCCTGTTCTCTTCGCTTATCGGTGCTAAATGTCCATCGACAGTAGGATGACAAATCTCAATTAACATCGATTAAGTACTGTAGTTGATAATCGCTTGAAGCATTTGAAAGATAGGGGGGAGGGGGGGTTACAGAAAGTTTGCAAAGTACAGCAGCAGCAGCAGCAAGTGGTGGATAATTGAGTCTCACAGGGCGGGTCATGTGCATTTCCCAAGCATGCAGCGGACTTTGACTGGAACTATGCTGTGCCAAGGACCGGTCGATAGCTGTTAACGCTGCTTATAAAAACGATGGAATGCGTCGAGGTTATTGCTGTGCAGTAGCAGTTATTTTTTTGAGATAAATGCGATCCAGCACTGCTTTGCAGGCTAGATAACGACACAGTTCGTGGTGTTAGAGACTGGGGCCACAAACTGCTCCGTGCTTATCAATGCCCACCTAACCCACAGACATGTAAAACACAGCGTAGCGAGCAATGACACACGGTACAACAAACACCACGGTAATCGATGGTCTCTAAGCCACGTGATGTAGCCAGATATATGTTTTTCCGTATCTGCCATCTGCACGTTGACAACGCTTGGTATATACAGTACGGTAACTGTTTTGTAACTCTTATGACATAATAAAATATACAAACCCATTATGCGTTGCTGTTGTGTGGAACATTAGGAGTTAAAGCACATACTGCATGAGCAGCAATATGTTCTGTATCTCCACATAAAATAAAATACGATGTTATAGTTGATCAGCTTGTTGTCTTTCCAGACCAATATTATGCAGCAGCATTATGGCTTAAGCAAGCAAACTGTGGACTGGTTTAGACCTTCTGGGCCTCAGAAATGTCAGGCTTGTTAAACAAATGCTGCTGGGTTAGCCAGACGTTTTGAACAAAAATGTCTCGATCTTACATAACTGTGGCCATTGTTTTCAACGGCGATCACTTTGAGTATCGCACAGTTCCGTGAGGCCAACGAATTAGAGTTCTGTAAAGGTTTCCAAGTGTCCAAGAGAATAAACCGCACGTCTCACACCATGATTTGTGGCCGATCGGCTCATTTAATTAAAATAGAGCCGCACCTGCATGGTGCCATTTGAACCTCCCAGGGTAATCGCGCGCCGTAAGCATACCACCTCCCAGACACAACCCAGGCAGGGTGTGAATGTAAAGGCCATTGTGTTTGCTGTGATTCCGGAGCTAAACAAACAGCTGCTTGTGAACAATGTTTGGAATGCTTGGTCAACTGATGCACATGTAGGACTCTTGAAATCTTCTTACAAACCACTTCATCCCCTATTGGACATAAGGCCACAACGAGTTCCCCTCCACTTCTTCCTGTCCTTGGCAACACGTTGGGCCTCGCCCCAACGCAGGTTGATCGCTGCCGCTAGCGAGGCCTTCACGGTCTAGCGCCACGTGGGTCTTGGGTCTGCCACGTTTGGTACACGGACCTGGTCCACTGCGAGTACGTGTCCGAGCCATCTGAGTCGCTGTCTCTCGATGTCTTGTGTGATATACAATCGCGACTTACCAAGGGTTAAATGAGTCAGTATGTTGAGCGGCTTGCTCAGCTTCTGAGGCATGAGATACCCAGTCGCTCCTCTACTACTGCAAAATACTGCTTTTGATTTAAACATTTCGTGACTGCAGGGATTCATATTCTTGGTTCTTTCGGTAAAGTCACGTAGATGATGATTGCTTGTGTTTCAGTCGAAACGTCGTAAGAATTGTATTGTTTTATATTTGTATTATTTGATTGTTCCCTTCTACGTGACTTTACCGAAAGAACCAAGAATAATAGACTGCTTACTTGGTGTGAAGCTCTAATATAGTGTTGGCGTGTTCCAACAATGGTACAAGTGTTCTTTACCGTGGCATTTAAGCCCTTAATACATGCACATTCCAGAAAGCCTCACTGGGTCTAACCCCTTGTCAGTGCTATGTTTGGTCATCTGGATCAAAATACGTAGCACTCACAATTGTTTTCAAAATGCAATATGTAACGTGGGTCAGCAGTAGAGTGAGCGTTTTGCTTTAGGAAGGTTGTGAACTAAAATCCTGATTTTTCCCTTGGCTAAGCCAATCATCCCTTTCGGGTGGATAAAATAAGTATCGTTCTATGGTGAAGCCATCAGTGGGTGTCCTATGGAGAGATTTTCCTCTATCATAGTAATGTGGTATTTCCACCACTGGCTCAGGACTGTAAATAACAGATGAACAGCCACCTCATTGCTCGCATGAGTAGGGAATCACTGACTTTTTGGTGGGAGATAAAAAGGGCAGATAATACCAGAATGTATACGTTTAATTCTATGCCAGAAAGTGAGACCTTCACGAGTTAAAATTATTAAGTTATCAATTTCATACATACCTTGACCTGACTTTGATGAAATGCATCTATTAAATATAATAACCCTGAAGCCACAGTTTTGATTTGCATGAATGCTGCAGTGCTAAACTGCATGGTGTATACTTGCCCTTTAAAGAAAAACAACGCCCTGGAGTGTTAAAAATGCTTTTAAAATATTTTATAGCAGCCCTAATGTGGACAATCCATCACAAACCTTGACGCATGCGAAATGGTAGAGCGGTTTAAAATAACCATCCCAGGCACTCGCTGAGCTATTATTTTAGAACCATTCATTCATCCAGCATATGCGTAATCGCGACGCCATGCGACAGCGTCCTCAGTGGCCACATGTTTTAACGTACTTTAATCAAGTACTGTAAAACATTTCATCAGATTTTATAGGGAATTGCCACTTATTTTCCACATTTTATTTGGTAACATAAAAGGCATCGTTATTCCATACAATGTGCCATCTTCCACCTCCCCATTCGGGATCGCGATTTTACCCCAGAATCTATTATCTCATCGCACGCTCAATTGTCTCATTTGCATTGTTTCTCAATAGGAATTTTATCTGTTATTTTTTAGACAATTTTATGAGCTCCATAAGCCTGAATGTAAATATGTGTATATCATTCCCTTTAAATTTACATAACTTGAAACATTTATATGCGAGACATGCATGATTCGATGCACACATTGTAAATATAAAAATGTATGTGAATGTAAATTCATCG
Source organism: Petromyzon marinus (assembly GCF_048934315.1). NCBI lineage: Eukaryota > Metazoa > Chordata > Hyperoartia > Petromyzontiformes > Petromyzontidae > Petromyzon > Petromyzon marinus. Next base: position 22,091,921 of record NC_133683.1, on the reverse strand, counting down.
ACGTATCATTATGTGCCTAACACATGTATTAAAAGAGCCCAAAAAGACGTAACTTTCAATGATATTGTAAATTATTAAAAACGTTTACAATTTTTGGGGGTTACAAACTCGCTATATTTCCTGCCACGATAAGTTCAGGGAAATAATCAAGCGCAGTCGTTTACTCATATTGTAGTCTATTTGCAAGCATCGTGTCACTGCAGTTTTAGCACAATTCGAATATCCCTTTGCTATGTGGTCCATTTTACCAATACAGACCCAGCAGCTGCCACACATTAATTAGCATTCACCTTGGCAACAATGAAGACCATACCAAATAAAAACACACTACAGCACAGTGTTTACCGAAACTCAATCTTGGGGCAATGATTGTATTTGTATTTTGGCAGTAACAATGGCAATCCCATAGCAATAAACTGTTCGCTTGCAGCAAGTCACCAAGGAATAATTTAGTTGCTTATTTTTCACTTTTGTTTCAATTTCATGAATTTACAAAAGTGCACACACACACACTAATTGTTGCTTTTGCAGATTTTCACCGATCTGGCATTTACATGTGCACGGCCCTGGCACAGAGACCCGAACAGCTGTGCCCCAACACTTACAACCTTGTGTGAGAGTGAATGTGCGTGTTTTTGGCTGTGCGCGCGCGCAGGCACTTCTTTACATGTTCACTAGCAATGGCCTTCAGAAGCAAGGCAGATACTGCACTATAATCCCTCGGAATGGAGGGATTAGAGTCAATTAATCGAAGAAAATTGATAATCGCAAAACATGCTTCTCCCAGGAAGGGGGTAAACCCCCTCCAAATCACGACCATCACGAAGTGGATGATGATGCCAATGATGTTGCTAATCCTGTCCCATCACCTCCCGTCCAGCGGCACACATGGGAAAGGAGGCGACATCTCCCCCACCCCCATCCTACTATTTTCGTGTCATCCTTACGAGTCGAATAGTCGAACTGATCATTGGTAGAGCACTGTAATCGTTAAGTAATTGGATTCTTCAGCTCTTATAACGAGAGACCGATGGGTTATATTGTTCTCCACAGTTATGTCTGTCAAAATTTGTTTCAGTATCGAATTTATTGAAGCTTGCACAAGATTAACAACATCGCCTTGGATTATTATTATTTATCACCACCACTAACATGAATGTGTCAACAGGTGGCAAAGTGCAGGATCACCAGTCATCGTTGAAGCTTACAAAGCGTGCTGTCTGTCTTGTGTGTGTGTGACTGCACGTGTGTTGTGTGCGAGTGTAACCGTGTCGGTTAGGTTCACGGTAAACGGTAAGCAGCGCCTGTTTCACGTGGGCAGGACATGTCGACTCATGTGTTGTTCTGTCGCAAGTTGTGTCCACTTAAGACTGCCAAAGTGAAACAAGGATATGCCGACAACCACGACCGAATGATTGTTTCCTTCTCTGGGAGGTGGAGATTGAGAATGACCTCCGATGAGCGTGGTTGGCTGCGTCTGGTGCAAAGGAAGTTCTATGTACATCCATACAATCAGAATCTTTATTTAGAATTTGAATCTTTAATTAGACTGGAAGAATCAGATGAGCTTTAAAGCTCTTTGTCGCAGATCAACAAGTTACGACAACAAATAATGAAATAGATTTTTTTCTGTGTATGTGTGTGAATATAACTGTCTACATGAGTTCAGGCGATACAAACAGCACAAAGTTGGAAAGACCAATTGTCCGATCATTTAGACGTATAGTACAAACAATCGTTTTCCTTCCTCGGGATGTACTGCATGGGAGGTGCTGTCTAAATATTATAATCTTTTGCCTATGTCAGCAATTGTTTCTTGTTGTGGTTGTCCCCGCCTGATGACGGACGCTTGTGTTGCGCCCGAAACGTCGTGATTTAATTTATTTTATTTTGTATTTTCTTTACCTATGTGACTTTGCCGAAAGAACCAAGAGTATGATTTCAACATCAATTTCCATCAATAAAATTGCTCATGAATCTCCAAAAAACGAAGATCACGCTCTTTTCTCCAAAGCAAAAATCCAGATTATTTTGCTAAATCTGTTACGGGTATCAGAAACAACTTCATTGAACAAATGGAGTGCTTAAAATTATTGGGTTTACTGATTGATTCAAAACTTACATTCCAACCCCATATTGATCACATCTCGAAAAAAAGTGTTTTTGTAGAGAAATAAACATTGTTTTTGTAGAGAAATAAACATTGTTTTTGTAGAGAAATAAACATTGTTTTACAATTCGAATGTGCCTGCAAATTGTTGAAGCGACCACTCTACCACTTTTTGACTACTGTAATGCTGCAGCTACTAATTAATTACTAAACAGACTAAACCTTTATTATGAATAAATCTGCTTTATTATTCTGCTGTTGGATTTGCACTAGATGTACCATATGGGACCCACCATCGTGAACTCAACTTAAAAGCCAATCTCACATCACTTAATGCAAGAAGAAATCTAATTGCCTTCTATCCAAAAACAAGAATTTGTAATAGGTGAGAAAGTCGTTGCCGCTGCAGCCCCAACGTTTTTGGAACAACCTCGTTTCCTCCCTTAACATCATAAATCTTCCTTAAAATATATATATATGCCGAAGCAGAAGATTAGCACTGGATACAACCGTGATTTGTAACTTGTATCCTTACCCATGTATCGATAGTTCAATGTTGAATGTGCAATTGTATTGAGGCACTGTGTGCTGCTGTCTTGGTGTGGCCTGGGACTGTTTTTTTGGTTCGCTCCCTTGCCCAAGATTGCATTTGGTGTTTAAAACATCGGCAGAAATTGAAATACCGATGCGATTTGTGCTTATATAATAAATGTATCATTATTTTGTGACTGTCTTAGCGTTCCCTATACTTTGCACTCCTATTGTTTTTGTTGTATTGGTTGTTGTTGTTGTAACTAGCTGAGCTGGCCTTACTGGACAACTGTGAAAACGAGCTTCATAGCTCATCGGATCCTTCCGGTCTACATACAGATTCTGATTCAATGATCACCGTGACAATTGCCCCATGTGCGACATACTGAGTAAGTTTCCACGGCACGGCGCAACAGCAATTCTGAAGTGTATTACGAGTTATCGAAATTTCGGGCTGCCACATGTGAATAATTAGCATGGCCCGTAACACATTTCGGTTGCAATGGAAATACTCCTTGGCACAATTATGGCTCTTTTACATATCTATAGACGTCATGACTCCAAAGGGACCGTCCATAAATGACGTAACGCGATTTTGGACGATTTTGACCCCCCCCCCCCCCCCCAGTCACACGGCGTCACAAAAAGTCAGACCCCCCCCCCTCAAATATGACGTCACAAAGCTCTGCCCCCCCCCCCCAAATATATAAAACATGCTTCAAATCGCTTTAAACTATTGTCATTGTAGTGCGTATTTAATATGGCGCTGCACTCTAATATTGCAGGAGAAAACATTTATTAAAAAGTCTATTTAATTAAGTAGAACGTCACTCATCGTCACAAATGTCTGACCCCCCCCCCCTCCCCCTAGCTGCGTGACGTCATTTATGGACGGCCCCAAACACCTATTTGTAAGAATATACTCTTTAAAGTAAAATAAAAAATATTGTTGCACACGATTGTTGTCCTTTTATTTATTTTAAAGATGGTAACCCGAGTGAATTTACTGCAGTCATGTTTGTCCGTGTGTCCACACACGTGCGCGTCTTGCAGGAAACACAAGCCACGAGTCTGTGCGCGCGCGTGTGTGTAGATACCTGTGTGAAGTCGCACAACAAAGAGGCATTGTTTTTGTCAACCAGTTCAGCAAGTACGAGACGAGAACCCACTGCTTCTTTAGTTTGCGCGCTTGCAGCTGCTCCAAACTATACAAAGACAAAGATCACCTGTGTAGCCTCCTCAAGCCTTTTGTGAAAGTGCTGTTCGGGAGCCTTTATCAAGGACGGTGCGCTTCACGAGGGGACGGTGCGCTTCACGAGGGGATGGCGTGGCCAGCACCAGCGTTCGGAAGCCTTTGTCTCTCAAGTGTTGATGTACTCATTTAAGGCGAAACGACGTTTTGTCTTTACCAGGTAAGGCCCGCTGAGAGATATGGGTCTGTGCCAAAAGTGCCCTGGCCACAAATTATAGCTCAACGAAGTGGCTTATCGTGTTGAAATGTATTGCAGCCAAATACTCTAAAAGCGTGATGATACTAAAAACGTGGAGAGAGAAACCGGAGGAGCCGTATAAAAATCCACGCGACCACGGGGAGAGAGACGTGCAAAATCCAAAGCTGCAGGCATCAGAGTTGGGCTCCACATCACGACCTTGTGCATACCAGACGAGGTTGTTGCCATCTCGCCACCGTCGCGCCCTCGGTCAGGCCGAAGACCAAATTCAGAGATACCTGCCACTGATGTTGCCCATATCATCTGCAGGAATCGAACTGCTGGGTTTGTAGTACAATGCGCTTACCACGACAACTACTACTCCCCACGAATACACACAAACGTTTATGAATGTGATTAAGAGTCAAAACGTGTTGTCTTTAAAGTTGCTTAATCAAGGACTGTCCGAGTTTTTTTATTTTTAGTTCAGTTTATTTTGGTATAGCCCTTTGAGCCATTCGGCTCTTGAATCGGGTGCAACCACAACAAACAAAAACACGAACAAGAAAAACATCTTAAAGTGACTTTGTGACTGTGCAAACAGAAAATCCATGGAAGAAAAAAACCAGCAAAAATATTCCTGAAAAAAAGCACCGTACACCAACGCTGTGTGCATGTTGTGAGTTCACAACATGTGTGCGTGCGTGCAGAGAGCTGAAGCGAGAGTGAAAGTGCAATTGTACAGTGCTTCTGTAAACACACGTGTTTATGCGTAAACACACGTGTTTATGCGTAAACATATTCTACGTAACTCGCAAAACTTACGCAATAATTAGGACCAAAAAGTCCATCGCAAAAAAAGGTTTCGGCTGACATTATCATCATCATCATCATCATCTCTCTTTCATCGTGCACGGGCGACCTGATCGGAGAGGAGGCGGTGCACGATGTGGTAGGGAACCGGTTTTACAAGGTATTGCGCTGAGAGTTCACCCAACTGTGGATAACAGAGAAATCATTCACCGGGCCGGTCAGGCAAATTCCACAAACTCTTTCACTTTGTTTTCTCTCGGCGAGTTCAGTAATGAAAGCCCAAGCACTCGAAGAGTTGTCTCACGTCAGTGTCAGATATCCAGATGGGAAAACTCATTTCTTTAGAACCGCTTGTTGTGTTTAGTCTATTGTCCTTCCAGAGCACCTCCGGTTAGCACGGTTGGCTGTGTACCGTGCAAAATACGTTTTTAAAAAACAAAGATCTAACTATAGCCTTAACAGACTGTTGGGGCAAGTGATGTTAGCGAGCACCTATGACGGCCGGAACGGTACACGAGGAGGGGAGTGGCCCGACCGCCTTTGTCTCACCAGTGGCGATGTTTACACACCGCACCAGGTACTCGTTTGAGGCTGAGTCGACCTAGGGGAGGCCCAGGACCGGATCAAATAATCGTCACTGGTGTTGGCCGTGAGCGGGAATCGAACCCGGGTTGCCAGGTTCATAGCGCAGCGCGCTAACCACTACACCACCGCTCCCCCACACACACGCGGACACGGATACACAGACACACGGACACACACACGGACACATACGGACACACGGACGACAACAACAACAACCGCCATTCGCCACTAAGTGGCGGTGACGTCACCACGACGCTTGTGCCAGGCTATGTGCACCCTGAGGCCACGTGAAGTGTCGAACGCCCGCTGGCAGGAGGTCACGGGGCAGACCCAGGTGCCACGGGTCGACTGACTGAGATGACTGGCTGATGCACCACCTGTGCCCCCTACTGTAGCAACCTGCTGTGCTTTAGCCACCCGGCGCTCCGCTCGTTGTTGTGAGCGTCGCTCCTCTGCCCTCCGTTGTTGTTGGAGGGCGACTACCTCCAACTGCCCAGTAGCGTCCTTCACGAGCCTCCTCCACAGAGGCCGATCTTGACACTGCTGGTACCAGTCATCGGCAAGTCCACTCAGCTCCACGTCCTCCTGTACCACATCACTCCATCTCTTCTTTAGCCCGTGCCGCGCCCGCTTAGCCCCCTCAATCCGGCCGAACAAAAACTGTTTCGGCATGCGGTGGCTGGGCATGCGAGCTACATGACCCAGCCAACGCAGCCTTGCCTGCCGGAGGAGCTCACCGATGGGACCTTGCCCAGATCTTTCAAGGATTTGTGAGCTCCTCACACAATCCAGTCTGGTTAAACCCAGGATGGATCGTAGGCAGGCCAGCCTAAATGTTTCTAACCGGTGAACACACACACACACGGACACACACACGGACAAAGCCTCTCAAGTTTCTTCGAGTGAGAGCTACGGTCAGATGGCTCACGTCCCGCAGGTGAAGTGCAGCCCTGCAATTGCTCGCTCCCGCCACTGCTGGTGGAAAATGCCGCCCCGCTAGAAGAGCTCTTGAGTGACCTCCCGTAGAGGGAATTTGCTCTTCCATGCTGGCCATGGGAGTACCCACGCTTGACCCCACCACACGCGACCCGTGTATAACCGCTGGGACACAACGAGTGCTCTGCTGGTGTGGAGACTCACTGCCAATCGTCTATGAGGAGCATCGTAATTTTTTGTCCCTTTTCATCGCCATGCCTCGAGGAGTTCAGAGTGACACGTCAACGAACATTCACGATCAGAGATATCCTGATAAATCTTGTCTTCGAGAAAGATGGGGGACTCGAGACAGTGCTGGATGTGTCTTCTGCCCAGATTAACTTACATCTCCAGCTGGTTAAATTCCCACCCATGACTCGAGGCGTAGTGCGTGGGGTTAAATTTGCAAAGAGATGGGCAGGGTGCGTCTATAAATATCGCAAAGGGTTTTCTTCTTCTTTAATCACCGAACAAAAAGCCACGGGTGTGCACCTTTTGGAATGCGGCGCTTCTGACTGTTAAAGTCATTGCCCTGATTATTACCTCAATAGATGACAGACATTCAGTTGCTGTGTGTTGCAAGTAAGCTGCATACTTGCCAACCCTACTGACGAAGCAGTGGCCCACTGTCTAGTTGAACACTTTTACCACTTGCCAACGTTCGAAGCTATTCACACTGCTTTCTAAAATGTTTGGTGAATCAAAGTGGTTATGCAATTTTAGAAAAATGGTCATAACTGTTTTTTTTTATTAAGATCTTGTTTTAATACTATTTTCAAGGTATTTTGCTGCTATAATCCAGTACTTGGACTGGGGCTGAAAAGCATTAAATTTATTTCCCAATATATATTTTTTCGTTATTGTTTTCCATAAAATATATCATTTCATGCATTACTTCCCTATTTGGCTTTAAACGAATTCAAGAAAGCACCATGTGTAATCTTTGGCTTTAGCTCATGCCAGCCTTACCGCTCTCTGTTTCCACAAGCTTGGCACGTTTGCAATTGTGGCAATTGTACATTTGTGTATGACAAGAGAGGAGTGGGAGGAATAAAAAGTAATACCATTGCTCTAACTCTAGCATCCTGTTTAAAGTTTCTAGCATGGACGCTCACCCCCATTATTGGCTTAGACTCAAACTAAATGACATATTCACCTGTGTGGGATGCAATTGTGAGTATCCACAATTCTTTTTTTGCAGATAACACCGCGGATAATGTGGGCTATGATGTTTATCGCCTCCACCTCTTCCCCACATCACAGCGGATAAGAGGAATTCTACTGCAGTCTAAACACACACACACTACGTATAACGAAAGTCTGATCCTGCTGTGTACATGACTCAGACAATAAGTACCAGTACAATGCAAACCCACTCTGGAAAAAAATTGTACTTGCAAAGCTTAACAGCTTAAATTAAATCCCGATTAAACGAAATGCAGATGCAGTAATTCAGCAATCTCACTTAACGACAGAAAGCGACTTGAGAGAGAGAGAAAAGAAAACAAAGAAATATGGTCGAGGTAAGAGTCCACCAGGAGACGAAGGCAAACCAAATTATATATTGAAACCTTCAGCTAGCTATCTCCTATTCAGTTAACCATTTCTCATAATCCTGGACAATAATTTTTCAATCACATCGTTCTTTGAGAATAAAAAAAATACGGGCTTACAAGAGATACGACCCCAAAGATACGACTGAAGGAGAACAGAGTGGCTTAGGTATTCATGCGGCACGAGAATTAGCGGTCAAGTGAGTGTAACATTTGGATCTGTTCGACATCAGCGACAAACGCAAGCCTCGGCTCGCCGTGTACAAACACACAGCCTCTGCCGCCGCTCTCAAAACCCATTTGGCTTCGATAGGCCGCCCGATGGCACGGCTCAGAGTTTTTTTATCGGCGGTTTGCAGGGAACCCGCGGTGGCCTCACGTGTCCGCCGCTGGCCGCTTTCTGCGCTTGCCATCGCCGTGTCAAAATCGCCGCGAAGGGATTAGCGCCCGCACGGGACGCGTGGGCAAAAGTCGTAAAGAAACAAAGCATTCCGTGGGAGTTCCCTTCTCGGGAAAAATTAGCAAGCAGCTCGTACGCCCCATGGCAACCGCACACACACACACACATGCAAGCTGAAGATAAAAGACAAAAGTCTACCGCCGCATAGCTATACAGAACCTCAGGGCAAGTACTGTCAGCGATGACCTATGAAGGCTGCCACAGCCTACAAGGGGATGGGGTATGGTCAGCATCACCATTGTCCACCTTTGTCCCTGCGGTGATGACTTTTATGAGAATGCAACGTCGGGGGAAGCCCGAGACACATTCGCCAATCACGTCAGCAATGGCCGGGAATCAAATTCAGGTCGCCGGCTTGATAGCGGTAACCACTGTGCCACCGCTCCACACCACACTTTGTGCGTGGCATTCATGACAACCAAACAGACACGAATAAAATCGAGAAAACTGCCCTGTAAAACCATACGGACTGTTGGGACGAGTGCCGTTACCTAGCACCTATGGAGACCATCACGGTGCACAAGGGGGTGGGGGGTGTGGCCAGAAGCACGCCTGCCCAACATTGTCTGATGCTGACGCACATATCCTCATTTGTGGCTGAGATTACCTAAAGGAGCTGCCAGAACTGGTTTAGACATTCGTCGCGGATATTAGGCACGGCTGGGAATCGGATTCAGGTTTCCGCAGTTCGTAGCGAGTGCACTAACCACCGCACCACCACTCCAACCAACCATGACGACCACAATCACACATACAAGCTTGCACACCCATAAACGCTCAACGCACACACGCGCACGCACACAGAATGCAGGCAACTTGCCTTTTGCTTTTCTTTTCCAACAAGCACAGAATGCAAACTTGACATTCACTTGTGCCTAGGTAGCAGTCACAGGCGTTTCCGAGGCAACATTGGTGCACGCTGTGGTCACCACCTTTTAAACAAAAAACAACTATTCTCTGGCCCAAAGGCGGTGACAAGTAAATCGTTACGACCTCCACGTGTTCCATCGTTTTGTTATTTGGTGCCACCGTGGTGATGGTTAGATGGTGGACAGTCTACTCGGGCACATCGGCAAAGTGGGAAATGTCGTTGGGCGCACGAGGATTCGAATGTCGATAACTACAAATGAAACGTTGAAGCAGGCTTGCTGGATGAAGGGCCTTAGCGAGCCTTTGCCATCTCCCACTCTATTACGATGCAACAACGCATATAACACCTGCGTTAGCAGATTTCATCGGAGTTGAACTTTCGAAGTGGATTTAAAATGCCCCGCAGAGGTGTTTTGTGAAATAGCCATGATCTAACCCCTGCAAGCTGACGGCCTCCCCACATTGTAGGCATCCCTAATAGAGTATTTTTTGGCTTAGATCGCGTAAATATAAACGTGTCGTTAAACCCGCCACCACCCGACAGCCAATTAGAAAGGTTCATCAAGTAAACAAAACATGCCAATTAGTTACTAGTTTAGCACAGCGGTGTGTTGGATAGTAAACACACAACATTTACAATTCGAGTACTGTGACATTTCACCGGTAATTACAACCAGCCTCATTAGGCGACAGCCAGAATTGTGGAGAAATCCTCCTGTTTCGGTCTTAAATAAAGGGGGTGAATGTGATGTTGTCACTTGTGAGTCAATCAGTTTCAAAGACAATGCATATATTATCAGAGTATGTTTTTTGTTTCCATTCTGACCACAAGTATTGTAGTTAATGCAGACATGATTCCTTGTAAAAGGTTTCAATTTGGAGTTTTAATATCTTAACACCTAAATTTTGATTTAAAGCTTTCGTGACTGCAGTAATTCATATTCTTAGTTCTTTCGGTAAAGTCACGTTGAAGGGAAACAACAAAATAATAAAATATATATAACAATAAAAATATATATTTTATTATTTTGTTGTTTCCCTTCAACGTGACTTTACCGAAAGAACTAAGAATATCTTAACACCTGTTTTGTTGCCAGAAAAAAGGGGAAAACCTATTCTCATATTTTGGTACTGGCAAAGGAGGTCCCGTGATGAAAGAATATAAGTTGGAGGACACAACTCTAAAAAACACAGCAGATTACATGTACCTAAGGCAATTACTGAAGGCAGATTGGGAAAAAAAATCATTTATTATTTTGCTTGATTACCGAGGAAAGATTCACTGAATTGCATACGTCTTTTTCAGGGGGGGTGAGGACGATGATTGCTAGGTATATTCCAATCAAGTCAATTTCAATTAAGTCAATTTTTTCAGTTTGGTAAATTGGACCACGACGCTGGCACACAGTGGCCTACTCTTGCAAATAACGTAACGGGACCTTTGAACGTCCAATGTGAAGCAGACGGCAGGTAGTATTTTTATGGTCGATGCACACCGCAGTATTAACCATCGTGGCCGCTGGCTTCGAACCGTGAACCTCTGCAACAATGTGGCAAGCACGCTCCCGCTGCGCCACCTGACCGACCTTAATGATAAGAAAAGAAGGTCAGCAAAGAAAGGAATAGAGTGATTTTGGGAAACTGTTTTCAAGAATGAAAAGCGACATTGCATTGTACATAAAGAAGAAAGATATGCATCACTTCATATAACCCGACTGTGGCATGTTGTTATTTGTCTAAGCTTCAGGAGTACAAATCAAAGGTAAAAAAAAAATCTGAAACAATGCTGGTGATTAAAGAAGACAAGGCCATTTGGTTTAGCAAGCAACAGCTGCCCACTATTAATAATGCATCTCCTGCAGTGTCTTCGACTTTAGGAATTTTGTCAGGGCTAAAAAACTCTGTCGCCAGTTAAAATATCGCACATAAGCAGCATCGGTGTTGGTATTGATAAGGCATTTAATGATTAATCCAAAAAAACGATGTGTATGCTCAAAATGCACGCATCGAATCGTCCATGTGAAAACTATTATTTTCCCATTATGCAAATCCTGTGCAAATGTTCCTATTAGGCTGATGATGGTTAATAAGCCTGTCCAAAAAAATAGACTTAACAAACAATTCCAACAACGCCATTTAAGACGAGACCAAAAAATAATAGGTTAATTCCATCACGGTGAACCCCAAATCATTCAATTGTCGTGGGTTGAATGCCAAATAAGCGTGCTCATATGTGACCGTGTTCTTCTCTAACTGGCTGCTCAAGGAGATACAAATCGGGCGACAGTTCAGCGGCACTTACTCCTGAGCAGGGAAACGAAAGTGGGTCAAGACGGCTGCAGCGTCCATCGATAACCATCCACGATAAGAAACCGAAAAGGGCGCCCGATACATTGGACGGTCTCTCTGGTCAGTGTGTGACCGGCAGACCCCATTACAACCCCCCCAACAGCCCGTGTTGATACAACTGTTAAACATGTGCCTCACGTCCCCTAGAACAGCCACTCTTCAATGGAGACCACTTTGTCGTTTGACAGGAGGTCAATGCCCGGGGTCCCTTGAATAGTAAACGATAGAACGAGGTCAGCACGACGCTCTCGGCCCAGGTTGAGAGATCACTCCGTGCCCCCGTGCATAGCTTCTGCTTCTCAAGTGGCGCCACATTATTAAGAGCCATCCATGTCAGGGATTACCACGATAATTAACAGTGGCTGTGGCAATCTAGAGGCTCGGAATTTATGGATGTGTGGAATTGAGTATCAAACAAGAGGCTACTAGGTCTTCCTTTCAAACTCCTGGAGCGAGTCCGAAAAGCTCAACAGTTTTAAAACTTTCTACAATTAAACGATTATGTTTTTATACGATAGCTTTCTTAATTATCATTCTGAACCTGCATCCGCTTCAACCGTGCCTGCTTTTGACTTGGCCTTCAAAGTTGAACGGTTGTACAATGTGTAAGTAAAATCTAGCCTTTGAGTAATAACCTTTTAACTTTCATTTCTGCAATTAAAATTGGAAATTGATTTTTTAAAAGTTAAACCAGGACCAATTTTTTTTAATATCCTGTAAAACTATACTTACCAACAGACCAATTGAAAACTCTCACCCGCCGTGATTGATTCCCCCATCTCTCATTACACCGTTCTAAATGCCCCGGCGGAACGCAACGTTCAATCGCGCGCTGCACTCAACAATGTTCTAAAGGTCAAGTTCGGCGCGGGTTCACCATCTGTTCTATATTTTACGGAAGTTCTCCATTGTAGCTCCCCTAATTTGAAACGCTTATCAACTGTGCAACCGAGCTGAGCAAAGCAAGCGATTGCCGGTTGCTTGTAGTTGCAAAGTCAACGAGCATTCTGAGACTGGCAAGCGACGGGAAGACGACAATTCTTCAAAATTGGATCGCTGGTGGTGACGCAAGTTTAAAAAAAAACTCTAAATCGTTTTATTCAAGTAAAAGTACGTAAAAAAGACTGGTTGTTGATAACATGTATTTAACATTATTACAGCCCACTGTCTATCCCACTACTGAATGAACTCCCACACCATATCAGTTGTGAGGGTTACATTTTGATTTAAAGCTTTCGTGACTGCAGTAATTCATATTCTTAGCTCTTTCGGTAAAGTCACGTTGAAGGGAAACAATAAAATAATAATATTGTTTTATATATATTTTATTGTTTCCCTTCAACGTGACTTTACCGAAAGAGCTAAGAATATAGTTGTGAGGGTTGTTTTCACCATACTTCACCACACATTCCGAGTTAATTAAGGGGTGGGACTCAGATGTTAGTCATGGCCGGAAACAAACTCAGATCGCCTAGTTGGTAGCGCTCACCGCTTTTTCACCCCTATAATTCATTTAAATATCACAACAGACTCGCCACTGCACCATCGCTCCCCACCTCATGTATTTGTGTCCTGCACTGTGAGTCTTGAGAATAACCTTTAGGCCAAAGCATTTCCACTTTTTATTCCCTTTCAGGGAAAGCGTTACGCAGTACGTCAGTTACATAATGCGCGTCGTAAATCTTTCACGTGTTCCTACGGAAACGTTTAAAGATGTAGGTAGGCCTCTTCAGTCATGAGAGTAACTTCATGCACAAGCAGCGGCGCTTCTCATCCCAACGCAGGTGATAGCGCGTAAACGTCGCCATGGAGATAACAGCCAGTTGCCATGGAGATAACAGCCAGTTGCCATGGAGATAACAGCCAGTTGCCATGGCAATGGGTACGCTGTTATCAAACTAACCCACACTTGCGGGCAGGCCCTCCACTGTCAAATTACCTCGAACAATTGAACGAAAAATGCTTCGCTCGCTACGAATCGCCTCCCACCACCCCCCCAAAACAAACAAAAACCTCTGGATAAATTTCTCCACTCGCTTTAATTCATTACCAGCATGCGTTCGCAATTGATGTCGTGTGTGTCTCTCTGTGCGTTGGGCATGTGATTTCTTATCATTGCTATGCCCTCTGTGCAACAGGTGATGCACGGACGGATGAGCAGAGCTGTGCTCTTCTATTCCCGTCTTGTTTTTTGTTTCTATTGGATTAACGGGAGCTAAACATTTAGACAATGGGGCTGTTTACGGTGACCTCCCAGCTGTTACAAGAGAGACCCTGTTCTGCAAAGATTATGAACATGAGAGAAAGCGTTAATATTTACAGAGCCGACAAGCAAACGTTACATCTTTCTGCCTCTGCTTCGCTACACTGCACTTCACTCTGAAATTCAATAGGCACACAGTTAAAACACGAGCTGTAGCAAAGCAAACAGTGTCACTTGTGTCTGAGGCACAAGGTATGCTGTATCTTCAATACAATCATTTCCTGTGAGTCATAGAAACATACATTTAATTAGCGCAACTGGTGACTTGTTTAAAGACTTTGCCCAACATCTCTCTCTCTCCCTGTCTCCATGTGCCATGTCCTTTTTCAAAGGCAATCAATGACATTCGGTGACCATGGTCTTCCACATTGCACCGTCCATGATATTTACTCAAGAACTCTACCATTTGCATATATTTGTTCCAATTTCTTTTAGTATACTCAATTCACTGTCTTCCCCGGCTTCCTGTACCTATACTTTTCCCGGTTAAAACATTATATTCAGCTTGTATTATCATAACATAACCGAGACAAAGCAACAGACCGGTGTGTAAAACTGTTGTTCACAACAAGTCTTCTCATCTGCTACATTCACAAAGTATAATTTCTGGTGAACCAGATGAAAAGAGAAATGGTGAAACGTCTCTCGTATTTGTGAAAGTATTCATTTGGGTATAGCTTTGCAATGTGTTCTCTCGGCGTTGTGCCACGTGTCGTTCGGCACGATGTCCAACGTTTCGATCCACGTGCCGGAAGCTTCTTCTGGGAAATACAAATCTGGGAGCCTCTTCAGCAGATGCAGTGAATAGTTGGACGTCATGCACACCCACAAACACCCACGCAGTGGCATTTGTCAAGTGTAACGATTTATCCCAATTTGGGATTCAACAAATTGTCATAACTTAGTGTCAGGGGGGGATTTCTTGTTTTGCATGTGTGTGGGGGGGAGTAGTTGTGTTGTAACAACTACAGGGGCATCTCACTCCTCAGTGTGCCGGGAAATGTCCTGGCAAGGATTATTCAACATCGTCTTGCAGGCACGCTGAGGGAGAGGCTTGCGGAGCCACAATGCGGTTTCAGGAAAGGGCGGTCCTGCACAGATGCCATATTTTCTGTCCGTCTGCCACAGCAGAGGTGTAGGGAATTCCAACAAGACCTACATCTCTGCTTTATTGACCTGGTCAAGGCCTATGATACCATCAGTAGGCCTGGGCTCTGGGTTGTTCCTCGTGCTTTCAGAGTCCCTGACCATCTGCTCACGATCATTAAGGACCTTCATGATGGTGAGCGGCCCGGGTAAAACTACGTGGCTGGGAGTCGGAGTCTTTCCCTGTACACCTTGGGGTGCGACAGGAATGTCCTCTGGCTCCCACATTATTTAACATCTATTTTGACCACGTAGTTCATGAAGCCTTCAATAGCTGTACCGGAGGAATTTCCATCTAGTACAGATACAATGGGAGGCTGATCGATGCCCGGGTGCGGTCAAGGGATGGCCCCCTATTGCTCAATCATGTTATGTATGCTGATGATCTGGTAATTGCTGCTCACTCAGAGGAGGAGTTGGAGGCGCTGCTGCTGAAACCTGGAGCTTGCCACTAAGAGATGGGGCCTTACCATCAGCCCCACCGAAACTACGGTAAGCAGCTGCCTGGGTATTTTGTACCATTGGACACTCCACCCCCACAACTCCCAATTGATGATGCGGCAGTTGTGGAGAGAGTGGAGAGTTTCCCATACCTGGACAGTGTGCTCATGACCGGCTCCGGTTTGACAGCAGAGGTCTCACTCCAAATCAGTCCAGCGGCATTATCTTTTCATCGGCTGCGTAACGCTGTGTGGAAGCTACCTGGTCTGTCGCTCCGCACGAAGCTTCAGGTCTTCTCAGCCACAGTCATTCCCTCCCTTCTCTACGCTTGCGAAACGTGGACCCCCCTAATGGAACATCTTCGCCGGTTAGAAACATTTAAGCTGACCTGCCTACGATCCATCCTGGGTTTAACCAGGCTGGATTGTGTGAGGAGCTCACAAATCCTTGAAAGATCTGGATAAAGACCCATCGGTGAGCTCCTCCGGCAGGCAAGGCTGCGTTCACTGGGTCATGTAGCCCGCATGCCCAGCCACCGCATGCCTAAACAGCTTTTGTTTGGCCGGATTGAGGGGGCTAAACGGGCACGGCACGGGCTAGAGAAGAGATGGAGTGATATGGTACAGGAGGATGTGGAGCTGAGTGGACTTGCCGATGACTGGTACTAGTGGTGTCAAGATCGGCCTCTGTGGAGGAGGCTCGTGAAGGACACTACTCGGCAGTTGGAGGCAGTCGCCCTCCAACAAAAACGGAGGGCGGAGGAGCGACGCTCACAACAACGAGCAGAGCGCCGGGTGGCTAAAGCACAGCAAGTTGGCACAGTAGGGGGCACAGGTGGTGCATCAGCCACTCATCTCAGTCGACCCGTGGCAACTGGGTCTGTTCCGTGACCTCGTGCCAGCGGGCGTTCGACACTTCACGTGCCCTCAATGTGCACATAGCCTGGCACAAGCGTCGTGGTGACGTCACCGCCACTTAGCGACAAATGGCGGTTGTTGTTGTAGTTGTGTGGTGGTTGGCACACTCCACAACGAGCCTCAACCAGCTGATTTGAGTTCCCGCTCATGGCCAACATGAGTGATAAATATTTGAACCGGACATGGGCCTCCCCTAGATCGGCTCAACCTTTCAACGAGTACCTGCTATGGTGGTCAGATATCAAGATTAGGGAGATAAAGGTGGCTGGGTATGGTGATGGCCATTGGACCCCCTCATGCAGATTGCCGACCTTAATAGGTTCTCACTAACAGGGGGCATCTTTGTCTGGATATAGAACACATTACAGCTACCTTCTGGACTTCTGGCATTGGGGCCAGATAACGCCTTTGTACACATATATCTAGTATGTAGTGCAGCCAATGTGCGTATCCCCCCCCAAGCCAATACGATGAAATGGTGGTTTTAATTAACCTCTCGCGTGCCACGTTCAGAACGTGGTGCCATTGTAATGACGACGAATGGAATGAGCGGCCACGCTGAGGTCACACGCCCAGCCCGTGTGACCTAAAAACCGCGCGTTGCCGATGTACACTCAGGTGAGCACACGGCAATCGCTTACTCCGTCAGGAGTCACAATTAAGCAGACGTCGCAAGACCTCTCCCACCTGCAGCCCGTTCGGTGCGCTTCAATCGATCCACGTGCGCCACTCGTCAGTGCGGTGCCCTTTCCTCGCGCTTTTTTACCCTCAATCCAAGCCTTGAAAGGCAAAGAGTGAGGCCGGTATCCAAATCCAGATGCTTACATTTCTCCAACCCCATTATTTTCATCCCCCCGCCCCCCCCCCCAAAAAAAAATTAAGGGTTCCAGCTGCCAGTATTACTGCCTCAATCGCTTTCGCTATAAAGGCTGTGGGTCCACAAAGTATTCCACACTGCCTCCCCCACCACCACCAAACCACCCACCACCCCATATCCATCCCCAGCCCTCTTTGTTAACAATCGTAAATCTGACAAACAAACAATTTAACAGTTTCAGTTTGGAAGTGCAGCGGGAAGCAGCTGTAACTTTTCACTTGTTTGGGGGGACAAATGTGCCCCAGATGCTCGCATCCTCATTTCTTCTTTTAATTCAGAAATTAATTAATGAACACTGCACTCACCACATGCTCCGATTTTTCCATTTCAGCTTGCTAATTCAAACACAGACATATGTTCACAACTAGCACATACCTGTCCTGTTCACATATCCAATATCCACTTGGGGTTAAAAAATATATATCATGCATGGGGATTCGAAGAATTGCTGCAATTTGGAGGTCACGATTAAATTCAACAATAGATTAGGATATTTTGGTGTGAATGGTCGCGGCTAGTAGCAGCTACAGAAGTCTTCTTCTTCCTCGTATGGCTGGGGAAGCAGTTATAGTGTGATGTTGAGGTTAGCAATCCATGCAATGGCTTCAGGTGAGGCAGAGTGAATGGTTCTGATGCCACTGGGAATTAATCTCTCATGGCAGTAGCTCAGTATGTGGGTGATTGTGTCTGACTACGGTGACCACAGTCACAATTTGGGCTGCTGCTGCAGAGGCGACCTTATCCAATTGACAACAAAAACATCTACATCTCTCGCGTTTCTGAATCCCGACGTTTTTCTTTACTTGCCATGGAGCGCTATATCGCACAACCTTCAAAACCTCCATGTATCACTGTTTCCCACATAGGCAATTCAATGCTTGTATTGGGAGATCAGAGATTTACAGGGTGCTTAAATAAGTGTTAACACTTCTGAGAATTTGCAACAATACCACAAGAAATGTACTTCCTCCGGGCTCTGGAGACCGCCTGGAGAATATTCCAGGCACGTGTTGACAATGATGGCGAACAAGTGGAGACTCTTCAACTTTTTGAAGCTATTAACATACACTTGTGATCATGTTACAGTGTATTATCCGTTGCTTTTCCATTAAAAACGATAGTCCCATATAAGTGTTAGCATTTTTTAAGCACCCTGTATATTGAATAAAATAATTGATGTATCGTTCCACTCTTGATATCTGCTGATGTCTGCTCTCCACACTGAATGCAGATTGGTTTATGTGAGACATGCCACATTTGTTCTTCACAAGGACCTCTGGCTTAATACCCACTGGCCCGGAGCCACCCTTTTATGGCCTGTCCAATTAGCCGTGAGCTGCACGTGGCAGTGTGAGTGTTTGAGCCTTTTTCGTGGTGAGCGATTAGTGTGGTGGTTTGCGATTTGTGCTCTGAACCTCGCGACTCGAGTTATCTTCCCGTGCACAGCTAACATCAGTGGCGATTGTCTGAACTGGTTTATGGGGCCTACTCTAGGTCATCTCAGTGTAAAATGAGTACCTAGCAAAGTGTGTAAGCATCAGCATGGAGTGACAAAGAGTGCCAGGCGTGGCACTGGCCAAATAAACCATCTCGTGCACCGTGCCAGCATTAACATGTGCTCGCTATAACAGCACTTTCCCCAACAGTCTAAACGGATATATGGGGATTTTTCTAATTATTTTCATGCCGGTGCTATAGGCAATGCTTCTGAGAGAGCGGTCACTCCAACTCTTCTGCCCGCCAGCCCAAAAGGAATGACAGAAGCTAAAAAAGGTGGGGGGGGGGGGGGGGGGAATTCCTGCCTCCTCATTAATAGAGACCAAGAGGTGGCCTTCACTTTTTCTTGGCACGAGCACACGGTGGCCCTAAGAGAGACACGCACTGTACGATAACTGTTTCATGTCACTTAGAAACACCATGGTGACCACACAACTTGCCCGCCCCGCCGTCTTCTGTACCACCTCTTGCTCGTAACCCTCCCTTCTCGCCCTGCCAACCCCGAGCCCCTTGGCAAGCCACGGCATCATGGGGGATTAGCTCGAATTCAATTAGAACGTATCTCGAGTTGAATCACGACCGCTCAAAGCATTGCCTCGCGGAAGCACTGTACTGTTGTATCATCAGCCATGGTCAATCCACTGCTGGATGAAGGCCTCCCCCAGGCCGATGCTACCTCTCGAGATCCCGCGATCTAATAATCCACACGGCACCTTCACACGAACTCATTTCACCCCTCCACCTCCTCGGTGGACGCCCTCTCGGACGCGTTACATTCCACGGCTGCCACACTACCATTCTTGAGCATTGGCCACACCGTCCCTTCTAGCAACGTGTCCTGCCCAAGCTCACAGCTCACTTCCCTTCACAGTTTGAATGGCACTGTAGACAGCGAAACTAAATACCGGAGGTGTTCAGCTGCTTTAATCATTTTTAAGGATACCGTTCAGACACTTTGCAGCGTTTCTCACCGGGCACGGCTATGGAAATGTGACGCCAGTAGGGTTGCGAGATATGTAAATAGCGGGCGCATACGCGCAACGCGCCTTATGCGCGCTATGCTCAGCTCGGCATTCCCTTGATACGGGCGCGCACGCTTGCTCGTAACAGATGTGAATTTCGTAGCGTCATGAAAAATGCTTTGGGTCTTGAGTGATTCGAGTGAACGGACATTCCACCGGGATGCGAGAACTCCAACGCGGTGAGACAACGCAGGACCTGAATTTATTTGGAAAATGCGGATTAAAAATGAAGGAAGCGTAATAAACCACAAGCCTCGTGTGCATTATCTGCCATTCTAGGGAGAGTACAGCACTTCAAAAGTGTTCTGACTCAGATCCTTGACACGTTCACGTTCACTCTAGAAAGCCCTTGGATGAATACTGTACACTTACATATTATAAACAATGTACACAGTCCTTTGTCAACCCACCGCTCGATGAAGGCCTCCCCATGCCTCTCAGTCACGGTGGTTGTTTGACCATATTTCACTCCATACTGGTTTGACCATGCTTCACCACGCTGGTCGTTGTGGATTTGTGTAGAGGATGGCCCCCCAGGACCGATGGCTCGGATATCACTCACCGCTCATGGTCAACACGGCCGAGAATGAACCTCAAGTGGCCCGCCTCGCTGCGTATCGCACGAACCACGGACGCCACGGCTCTACACCGTTCTATGAACAATGCGCATCATTTAACACACATAAAGGAACTCGTAAAATAACATCATGCAGGACTTTGCTGCAAGAGTCCTGACACTCAGTGAGGCTTTCTTGAAACAATGAACGATTTATTGTTTTGTGTATTATTATAGCGCAGGAATAGCACACAAATCAGGTTTTTGAAAGCCGTTTAACACAGCGGGGTCAATGCAACGTCACTTTAGTACCCCCACTTAGAAAAATTAAGTTGACAACTACTCATACGATAACCGCTTCATCACAATAATACAAAATCGGTGGGGAAAAAAATGTGAACTGGAAAAGGTGACAACTACTCACACTGAAGAGGTGTCTTATCGGATTCTGTCGCCACTCACACTCTTCACCATAAACCCACACGTACATTGTTAAATGCCGATTGTGAATCTTATACACAATGTGTATGTTGGGTCTTCTTTCGGACCGTACGTAGCCAACAGTGCTAATCGGAGATGCGGGCTAAGCAATAGCTACGGATCCACCCGACTTATTTAGGTTTCTCAAACATGACAGGGGGTTTGACATGGGGGGTGGCGGACGGGCGGACATTAAAGAGAGGTAACGGTTGCATACCTTAAGTATTGCCAACCTCGGGAGGCTATAAATTGCTGTGACATCAGCTGTGTGCTGCTCCCGCAGCAGCGAACGGGTAAAGTCAGCGTAAATAGACGTGGCGATGTGACTCATGCCACTTGCAGCGCGTGCAGCACACGTTGACCATTTGCACACACGCACACGCACACACACGCACACGCACACACACGCTGACCATTTGCACACACGCACACGCACGCACACACACGCACACGCACGCGCACGCACACACACGCACGCACACGCACGCACACACACGCACACGCACGCACACACACGCACACGCACGCACACACACGCACGCACACGCACGCACACGCACGCACGCACGCACACACACACGCACGCACACACACGCACGCACACACACGCACGCACACACGCACACGCACACACACACACGCACACACACGCACACACACACACGCACACACACGCACACACACACACGACTTCGAACGCTGACGGAAAATATAAATACATTCTGCCGGTTTTATTCCACCGTCAGAGGCCACCTGTCAGACTGGTCTGGTCCGAGTCTGAACAGCCTATATACGTGGATAGCAAGCAAATACGCTGCATATATGCACATTTATTCTTGTCACAGGTATATTTTCACATTTGTAATATACAGGGGCGAACCATTTATATATATGTGTGTGTATATATATACACCCCACTAAATACTGGAATACCAAGAGATGATATAGAAAATAATGACTTTTATTTCAAAGCCTCTACATGCCTCCTCCCATTTCCAATACACGTATTGGAAATGTTGTCCAACAAAGCCGCTCTGATTTCCTTTTACAATATGCATTCATCTTATTGAGAAAAAACAACGGTCATTAAAATCAATGTGGTATCTATAAATGGATCACACATGCTAGTTTCTGACTTTTGTTGATGGGGCGATATTTTCAGCCTGAGTAAAGTGATTTTGAATTCCACAGAGACGGTGTACATTAACATACTGTTC
Source organism: Petromyzon marinus (assembly GCF_048934315.1). Taxonomy (NCBI): domain Eukaryota; kingdom Metazoa; phylum Chordata; class Hyperoartia; order Petromyzontiformes; family Petromyzontidae; genus Petromyzon; species Petromyzon marinus. The sequence goes on along the minus strand of NC_133683.1, from coordinate 22,069,829 downwards.
ATCAAATGTGTCTGGTCCTGTGCCAGTCACAAATCTACGAGTTAAATTCCTGGTCAGTTCATAGACAGCCTCTGAGGGTTAACAAAATTTAGTACCGCTTTATGGGAAGTCAATGACACTAAGGAGTTTGTGGCAGCCACAGGCATGTGGAATTTCCACCAATGTTTCAAGACCACAGAGACTGCATTTGCACGAACCACAGAACTACAGCACGGACTCCAGTTACTATTCCCCAGTCTATGCGTTTTTGTCAACTCGAGTTGGCTGGAATTTGAATTCTCTGGGTCGATTTCGCTTCATGGGCTGGCCTGAATTCAATATTTCCTACATCAAAATTTGGGCCGAGCAGAAATACACAACCGAACTTAGTTAAATCAAAAGTGTTGCAAGCGGTGGGAATATTTGATATTACACTGAATATTTAATACAACTTGAGCTGGCCTAACGTAACATTAAATATTGTTATCAGAGTGGCCTTGACCTTTTGCTCTCAAGTCTTCCTGATAAAGGCCTGCGAGACTCAAGGGAAAGGTCCCACTAACTCGGCAAATTCTTGAAACGTCGCTTTTAGAATGAGTTGCTTCTTGCCGGAATCAGGCCAACTCAAGTTCACCCGAGCTGACTCAAGCCGGCTGCTGATGAAAGAGAGGAGAACCACCCGCCCATGCCTATTACAATATGGGGACACTTTGACTTCCTCACTTAAAATGGACCAGTAGTTTAAGAGAAGTATTCAAACATGCTCATGGGTTTAACCCCGTCTAGGCAAACTCTTCTTACAGTGGCTCACACGAGGTATTGTTCATTCTTCCACAAAGGCCTCACAAACCAAGATCATACATTTGCAGCGTGCCACCTTAATCCCACTACAGTAGCGTTTGACACACATCACAAACCAAATCGTTCATTTGTATTCAAAACCAAGTACCGCTGGCTAAATTGGAAAAGCAATAAAAAAACATCACAGTATAAATATATAATGCATATATCTGCAATAGCAAAGCATCCTGCTTTATCACCATCATACACTGTCAACAAGACTTTGCACCTGAGCCATCCATGCTGTCAAATGCCTTGAATCAAACCTCCAAATAACGCCAATGTTATCTCGTACAGGCCCGTACACACACAGTGACCAAACCGAGCAAGGATTCACCAATAAACATCGAATCTTAAGCTCACAAAACATGCACCAAATCGCTTGTGTAAGAATCACTGGCTTTAGATTTGTATTCGTTGCATGTACCATCGTGGGTTCGCGGGCACACCTCCGACCGCTAGAGATGCTACCATCAACAACAATGTTAAAAGAATACCCGAGCTGGATTGCGATCCTGAATCAAGACAATTCGTGAAATCGCTGGGGAGGGGGAGTGGATGAATCCACACCAGTAGCAATGATTGTAATTTCTCTGTCCATAATTGCTGCATAGGTACAAAGGCCCGTGAGATGAGTTAGCATTAAAAAAGCTGAAATAAATCTGAGAATTAGACTCATTACTGTGCTTCTGGGGCCATAATTGGACCTTATTTAAGCAGCACAGCATCAGTCCACCTTAACATAATTTTCCATGCTGGATTTCCTGTTTTGCATCGGAGGGATGATTGAAATTGCAGGTACAAAGGGCACCTATGCATGCCACTTGCTTGTCTTACAGCACAGGGCAGCGCAATGCTTTAGAAAACAAATATACCGCTTGGATGAGGGTTACATGAGCAGACCTCCGTTGTCTATCTACACATATAAATGAAAATCCATCAGCTTATTGGCTTTCCATTATCAATATTATCCAGCAGCATTTAAGCGAGCAAACTCTGGACCGGCTTCGACCTTCTGGTTCTCGCCAGCATAGTCATACAAATGTTGCTGGGCTGGCAGATGTTGTGGGTGAGGAAACTCGAGAAAACGATGGGGCCCTGTTTAATGAAAATAAATAAATGTCTTGTACAAACTCATTATTATAAGCAGACCTGTGCCGTGAGTCTGCACATATGAATACCATATATTTAGTCCATCATCCTATGGCTTTCCAGACTCATGTTATCCAGTATTATTTGTTTAGGCATGCAAACTCTCAAGTCCAATGCTTTAAAAATAAAACGAACCTGCACAATGAGATGCTGGTCCACATTCGTGGCCAGTTTTGTCGGCCGCTGTACCACAAAACCAAAAAAAAGCCAATTATGATGTGAATGCCACACGGTGCGAAAATGTCATCACCCGGCACCCAACGAATACAGATCCACTCTGGCCAGCTGGGGCCATATCCTGGGGGTTTGTGGCCCCAATCAAACTGTGCCTTCAGCAACACACTCCTTCTTCAGAGCCTCGTCAGATGCATTTCAATCGCCCGCCACTCGCTCTTAAACTTAACTCGGCAGCTCCCACAAATTGGCTGTGCAATTACCGTGTGTGTGTGGTGTTTTTTTTAAATCAAATGACTGTGACAATGAAATAACTAAAATAAGGCGCGTTTTGAATAACAGACATCAATCCGAATTGGGCTTCATTCAGATTCCTATATTATAACTATAAAATACAATACATTTTACATTTCTATAGCGTCTAAATGCAACCACACCTCCTGAATATTTCACAGGGATCGAAATGCATTAAGAAAATGGGGTATAGACAGGGGAAACGGACACGAAAAATGTTTTGTATATATATTAAAGAAAACATTTTTGCAACATTCGCATGAAAACCAGAATAAGGTCTAAGTTTTGACTTGAACGAGGGCAGAATCTCAACCGTCAGCGAGCTCAAGTGGAACTGCGGCCACAAGAGCCGTAAGCCAGGAAAGGAGGCCTCTCTTGCGGGAGTGGAGGCAATGCGCCGGCGCGGAGAGTCAGATGAGAGGGGAGAGCTGGAGGCAGGAGACAAGACCACCGAGGATCTTAAAAACACCGTTGCCTTAAAGCTCGAAGTGAACCCGAGACTTGACAGAAGACCGGTGCAGAGGTTGTTACAACCGAATAGATACGATCACTTTGTGTGTGTGTGTGCACGGGTTATATGTTTCAATGTTTTAAATATGTTAGGTTTTTTTAAATTGTAATAATATTATGTTATCACTGTTTACTTATTTTCAGAATTGAAACGGTTATAGATACCGTATTAATTATTGTAGTTTAATCTACTATGTACTTGGGGGTGTTTCTTTGGAGGAAACGGTTAATTTACAGATTAATTTAAGGATAACAAATTCTACTCTTTCCTATTGCTTACGAAAAATATATTTATTTCAGAATGAACACGATACAATTAATCAGCAGCCATGGACTATCCGCTGCTGGATGAAGACCCCCCCAAGCCGCCTCTCACGGTTGCGCGATGTAACAATCCGTTAGGCTCCTGTACACGAGCTGATTTTCATCGCTCCCTCTCCACGGGGATAATTTTCTCGGACGAGTTCCCCTCCTGTTTTGTAATATCATAACTATTTACATATATATGTTTACCAAAATCGGTTGGTTATAGAACATGCATAATGCAGGTGTTTAGATTCAATTATTCTAAGTCTCAGAGATTTGTCGGTTGCTCACGTCCGGTCAAAATAATGCTAATTAAAGTTGCTCAACAACCTATACATTCAAATCCAACACGGCAATAAACTCTTAATATTACACTCGCGGCAACACATAAATATTTTATGTAAACAACTTGCTGCTGTGCAGTGGGCCTGTGGAGACCTCATTTAATTGTGCATGCTCGTCAATATTATTTACGTCGTGCACACAAAGTTTTAAATTGTGCTCTACATGCCCATTCAATCAGTTTCCCAGTTTATGAAAAAAAATGTGTAATGTTGAAGTCAAATAAACTATTAAATGCAAAGAATAATGGACACCCAATCTGTGTTTACATTTGAATTTCACAAAGCTTACACAAACAATGCATGGGGTTACCCTAGAGTTTCCCAAATTCCAGTCCTCGGGACCCACCACACTACGTCTTTCCGCATTCAACAATTTATTCTGCATTCATATACAAATATACGCTGCACACGCCCTATAATCGTTAACCATATCCCACGTGATGTGCTAAGCAATTCACAATGTCTGCATTAAGAGAGCGATTCACAATAAGAATGAGATCTCGGTGTGCGTGTGTGTACACCCATTGCACATGTGCGTGTACACGTATTCCACATGACGCAGACGGCGATCATCGCTTAGTGCGTCATATGGGATGTGTTTGAGAATCATCGGGCACGTGCAGCGTGGGGAGTAAACTGATAAACGTGGCATGGTGGGTAATGATGATTGGAGTTTGGAAAACCATGGGTTATCCACTGCCGTTCAGCCATGATAATTATTTCGGAATTCATTGTGCTCTGCTAGGAACATCCACCCGCAGTGGTAATTTACTAACTTCAGAATGGCATCATCATTACCGGCGGCGCTGTCGGAAGTCTTGGCAATAAATACAATAAATAAAATCTGCTAAACAATTTCTGTGCAGATGCTGTGCAGAGATAATGAACAGCGTTGATAATTCATATCTGCACGCAGATAAAAACAAATAAACAGTCAGCTTGGGAACATTTAAAAATGTTCCAGCTTGTGGGTTTTCATTCGGCAGTTTGGCGGTTTCCTGCGTGTGCCACACGAATTGGCGGCTGTCTTGATGGGGCACTGTGACGCCCCTGCCACTCAAAAGGAAGTGCTGCAAATTATAGCTCAGCTGTGCTCGCTCAGAATAACCAACATCCGGATACACAAGCAGCACAAGAAGTGCCCATTCCTACAGCCCGTCCAGAGTCACTGTAATCACCATCGGCCATTATCTACCCACTGCTGGATGGAAAACCTCCCCAAGCCGTTGCCATCTCTCATGGTCACGCGATGCAATGATCCGTCGAGCTCCTGCACGCGAGCCGACCGCATCGCTCCACCTCCACGGTGAACGTTCCCCTCCGCTTGAGTCTCGACGACCGGCCATCATCCCTTCCTGCAGCGCGTCCACAACGAAGTGGGCACAAACGATCTCCCGACCCCCGATTCTCTCAGCCCCAATTCCACCTAAACCTGTGGTGAAGTTTTCACTGCGTGAACAATGGCTTCAATGTCGTGAAGAATTCACCGAATGAATAAACAGATGCAGATGCCGTGCAAATGTGCAACGTTACGTCCGATTGCCGGTGCACGAGGTGGGATGTTTAGTTCAGGAACTGCTGCAAATTATGGGAAAGGGCGGCCGCTGCGCTGGATTACACTGACGTGGAGCTCGCACCGATCCACAACAGACGATGCGGGTTGCAGACTCAGGAGACCATTTTAAAGGAGTCGCGAGAGAGAGAAAATTGTCTCCTGCGAGCACGATGAGCGGCGCTGACAAGGGACGTCTGCGGGCGATGAGATTAGCAGTTGCCGATTTGATTAAAGATCGGTCCCGCTGGAGGCTCTGAATTTTTCACGTAACCATGCTCTGCACAAGGAAAAACAGCAGTTGCCGTGAAATATCTTGTAATTGCACACCGGCTTGTTTTCTTCTTGTGCTTAGCGAATAGGCAAGTGTGAACCGATCGAGTCAGCCTGCGTCTCTCTCGCAAAAAGGAATACTGTAAGGCGTCGTGAGATATTAAACTCAGATCCCTCTTGTGTCTGCAGAGCTGACGCTCATCCTCAGAGCAGATCGTCTCACAACTGTGCACTCTGGCTCGTTCGCCCAGCACGGAGTTGAAACTGTGAGCAAACAGGGATCCGGGGGACAGGGGGAGGAGGAAGGGAACGCAAGTGGGGATGCGAGATGAACAAGGAAGGGTATGAGCAGGTGGGATTTTGAAACAGCTGGCCAGGAAAAGACACCACGCTATAACAAAAGAAGATAAATCACGTATTTCACTCAATTTAACTATCCCGAGTTCCAGATTAAAGTACTGTAAGGTGGAAGGCTTAATGCATACGGTATCCAATTGATATTGTTATTGAATGCATTCATGCAAACTCGTGTATTTAACGTATCCTTCATTCGTGTTTGGACGGACGAAATGGATGGGGAGGAGGATGAAGGTTTTAGTGAGATTTAATTTTATATCTCTGGTCACATTACCGTAATTGCATTCATATTTATTCATTAGACTCTCCCTCGTTTAAGGCAATGAATGGAATCGAAGTCTCGGCGATGATGCCAATGACCGTGGCAGTAATGAAATATCTGTATATATAAAACGACATTCATTCATTGGGATGATCAAATGCCACAGCTTTAATTACGATTGTGGCACTGATGATGCAAACGAAAGTAATGAAATTCACGATGACAACAATGATGTTTCAGATGACGATAATGAAATGCAAATTGATCTGCCAAGCGCTAATTAGTAAGTATTTGGTTATAAACTGCTCCAGCTGCATTAACGTAATCATACTCCATGTATGATGTACTGTCACACTTCACGGTGACAGAAATGATAATGGCCATGAGAAGTCGTGATTAATAGTGTGAACCTCGTGCTGATGAGAATGTCAGGACAATCGTTAATGGTTGTATATAGTATTAGTGCATGCCCTGTACCAGTCAATAAAGTGCATTACTACGTGAATAACATGAAGCCTTGTTCGTTTCGGTACAAATCATCCAGAATGTGTGTTCATTTAACAACATTAACACACATTCAAATCATCCAGAATGTGTGTTCATTTAACATAATTAACACACATTCAAATCATCTAGAATGTGTGTTCATTTAACAAAATTAACACACATTCAAATCATGCAGAATGTGTGTTCATTTAACTAAATTAACACATTTAACAATATGAACACACATTCAAATCATCCAGAATGTGTGTTCATTTAACTAAATTAACACACTTTCAAATCATGCAGAATGTTTGTTAATTTAACAAAATGAACACATTTAACAAAATGAACACATTTAACAAAATGAACACATTAAAATCATCCAGAATGTGTGTTCATTTAACAAAATGTAACAAAATGACCACACATTCAAAACTTAGAAAACAGTGGATGAGGAATATAAAATAAGATTAGCACTATGAGACCTCCTTTGCCAGTAGCAAGATATAGTAATAGGTTTTTACCCTTTTATCTGGCGCAAAAAGACGCCTTTTGGCGTCTTCTGGTCCAACACCAGTGGAGACTAGGCTCTAAGAAAAGCCGTCTCGGGTGTGGACCAATCAAATTCAAGGACAGTGCATATCATTATCAGAGTTGTCTCTTTTTGTTTGCATTTTGACTGCTTGTGTTGTGGTTATTGCAAACATGATCCCTTGTATAAAGGTGTCAGTTTTGGTGCCAGACAAAAGGGTAAAAACCTATTACTGTAAGATTAGCAGTTGGAGAATTGTGTTGAATTTTTTGACCTCGGAGAAATATCAGAAGGTCGTGCACAGCTCATCATTAATAGCGCAGGTTCATTCTGGTCACAACGAGCCGAAATCGACTCCGATGAAAAGTACTACAAGTTAAACGCTGCAAATGACAAAATGACTCAGACGGGCACATGACACGTCTCAGAATGGAGATATTACACAGCGCAGGTAAAGGTTCAAGCCCCGAAATTGCTTTCTCATGACACTGTTGGTGGAAGGGGCCTTTAGTAGAGTTTAGGCAGCCTCTCTAAAAGGGCATTTAGTCAAACATCTCGCAGTGGTGAGATGTTAACTACCTCACCTGGTATGAAGGAGGTCGTGGGTTCGTTGCTAACCCTGACGCCTGCTGCTGTATATTTGGAGTTAGCGTGTTCTCCCCGATGTCACATCGATTTCTCTCCGGGTCCTCTGGTTTTCCCTCCACATTTAGAAACACGCGTTTAGAGTATTTGGCTACTATACATTTACACATGATAAGCTATTGTGTTGAGCTATCATTTGTGGCCAGGTCGCTTCTGAAAAGAGCTACATAGTTCAGTGGGCCTTATATGGTAAAATAAAAAATAGTTTAATTTAGTTTAATTTAAATAAACTTCTGTACATCATGGTTATCATCTGTCGTCGTCCGGACAAAGTATGATTCATGTAAATTGAAAACTCCATCTCTCATTTGGCCGCCCATTCAGACTCTCTGTTGGCTGGTGTTGACCACTTTTGACCATAATATTCCCTGCCTAAGTGCGGACAAATGTAGAGCATTCAATGGCATGCGATTATAATGAGAAGCTTTATTTATCCACTGCATTGTTAGCAGTCATTTTAATCTTGCCTTTGTTAGCTCTTATGAAGCACACTTGAAATGAGGATTCATGACACGTTACATTCAACGGATTGCCTTCTTCAATTGCACAAACTCAACAACAACACAATTGTAATAAAACCGCTCGTAGAGTTACATTTTTCAATTTTCTGCAAGACGACTTTTTCTGTGCTGCAGAGAATACAATATTGATTTGCGAAACACAACTTGCCATTTCAAAATGTTGGCGATTGAGGTCCACACAAAAGGCCGGATTGTAACACAATTTCCCACATCATGAATAACACAAGGCGTGCATCGCAGCTTTTCGCCGGTGTCTCCCCCCGTCATCACATCAGTGGCGAGCGGGAAGCCTCGTATAGGGTCACAGTGCTGTCCGCTGCACGAACTCATCATTTACCCCACGCTTCGTGCGCAAGCCATACTTTGCCTGCGACCAAATCACAAATGAATGTGCCCGATCTCATTCGATCTCAGAAGCTAAGCATTGTTGAGCCTGGTTAGTACTACGACGGTAGACTGCATGGTTGGCTTGGGCTGCGAGGTAGCCAGGAGATGGCCGTGGAGCAAAGGATCATTGAATCCATCATGTGGGCAGCTCTGAGTGTTATTCCGTCATGTGTGGGTTTTCTCTTGGTTTGCTAGTTTTCTTCAACATGCAAAACTACTCATTACAGCAAGGAAATTGACCAAATTCACAAGCAGGACCATCTTTAAAGGGTCTGGAGAGTCAGTGAGGCTTTCAATTGTAAACAAAGGACATGGCTGTATTATTGTTATGTTGAAAATTAAGACACGCCACATTAAATCAATCGCAGCACCACAGCATGTATCGAGCAGCACTTGGTTTTTAAACACCATGCATGTTTTATATTTCTCACCTTTACATCTTAGCAATGAGTTCATTTCCAGTGTATTTTTATACGATACGTTAGAAAATAGCTTTGTAACGGTTACTTTCTGTTTTCCCAGAATTGCGATTTGGTCAGTTACCTTTCATTTCACAAATATGCGCGCATTGGAAATAATTTTATTCTTTTTTTATGAACGGCCAAAAAAAGTAAGACTGTAGTGGGTTTTTTTTTACACATAGATCACTTGTAGTATGCCGTATGAATTCAGAACATCTTTTCAGACTCAACCAAGCACATACAAGAAGAAGCCGACTGCTGGGTAAACAGACCACACAATAAGCATGACATGCCCCATTCTGTGCCCAATTGGCTGACCGTGCCCTCTCACTGGGAAAGAAAATGAGACATTGTCAGAATGAAAATGGGAGAAAAGGAGGCACTTTTGTACCAGCCCGCGCTCCCTGCGGGCAGTCTCATGTAACGACAAAAGGGCCTTTATGTCGCAAAACCTCAATTACTCAATCGCAGATCAGCTACAGATGGTCCGATGTGTTCACCACGGCACACACCCAGCCGCACTGTTGGCAGACCCGGTACCAAAACACGCTCACACTATCCAATTCGCCATTACGGTACTTCCAAAATTCAATTAAAATTTTTGCGTTTTGGCATTCTCAGGGATTTCTTGAACGTTAGAAATGTTTACACAGCCAGCCTACAGTCACAAAATGAAATGGCAACAAACGGTAGATGTAAATCACCCGCCCAGGGACTTTACTCGACATAAACGCTGGCATGTCAGCGTCATGGGAGCGTAAAGAGAACACTTCTTTAGCAATTAGTAATTGAATCCAGGTCGGAGCTACGTAAAGAAAAAAAAGGCTAGACCTGATTTAACCACATTCATGTCACATGAAAATAAGGTACGCATCTACAGTAAAACGCTTTCACGGTCATGCCTCTCTCTCGTGTACTTTGCCAACAAATGTTAATGAGTGTTTAGAAATTTTCAGTTTTATATGTTATGTAACATACAGTTCACGTTTTTTTTTTTTGGGGGGGGGGGGGGTGTTGCTGGCTTGCTATCCACAATTTGTGCTCTTTGCAACGATGAGTGCAATTTCCTTATGCACACAATCTATTCACACGTGATACAGGCCCACAAGCCGGTATTTAATATGGTCCTAAAAAGAAAATAATCAACGTGTTTAAATGGCAAAGCGGCTTTTTTTTAACTCAAAACATTCACTCAAATCAGATCCCATGATAATATAAGGAAATCAACCTGGATCTTGCCAAAATCCAACGGGCAAATTGCACCTTAAAACACTACATCAGGTCGACTACAGCATCAACGTTTGTGCTGAACATCTTTGTAAATATCAAAACATCCACCGGTAAATTTCACCGAGCAATTTCCTTGAGCACGGAAATCCCCAATATGCATTTTGATATTTGCGATTACGGGTGCAAGCACGGAATAAACCTACACCAGTTAATTTAAATTCATTTCCCTTAAACCCACACGACCTCACAAATGTGCACTTGCAAAACCTACCGTCCTTCTGTCCGCTTTGTTTGTGAGCCCTGATATAAATAAGTGGAAATATGGAATTTATGGGGATGATTCATCTAAGTGTTCGGGCCACTGTTGATTACCCACACGTATATAATACCGATAACTGCACATTCTCAATGAAGAATGCCAGTGTCAAAGGTGCACACTTGCAAGGGAGGGAGGTACTTCACCACGGCAAACATTTGAGGGGGCATTGAATTCCACAATCATTTTCAGTGCCTTCCCACCGACACCCCACAGAGGGATGTATTGTTATTCCAGCAAATGCATTTACTGCCTCAAGTGTTAAGCTCTGCTCTGTATTAAAACAATAGTAGATTAACTCATTACTTTACCTTTGTTATTTGTTTGCACGTATGCATAATCCGGCCATACTGTATTGTACTATAAACATTGTAGAATGTGCCATATACGGTATATGCGTTCTACATGCGAATAAGCACAGGATATATATGTAAAAGGTGCGTGCATATACATTATGCAATCTTGAAAATAGCTTACGCTACACACACGCGTGGGTGCAGATGACAAATGCTCACGTGGTATCATGATGAGCACAATGGGAACTTGCAATGCAGAGGTCGCCGGTTGAATCTCTCAGCGTGGCAGTTAAAACAATGAGGCAAGCTGAAGTGAAAACCCCTCCGGCTCTGTCTACCCAGCAGTGTAAAGGGGCTCACCACATTGAGGTATGCGTGGTGGGATGAAGTGTGGGCACTCCACCTTCTCCCAAGATATCTGGTCACCATGAAAAAGTAGGCCAACATACCTTCGAGAGGAGGCTTCATGGGCTCTACAGCGCTCCCTCTAGTCGAGACTTTTCCGTCAATGCATGCATTATTTTCAACTTCTTTTGCACCGTACGTAGCCAACCGTGGTGCAGGGGAAGGACAACAAACTAAACACAAAAAGTAGTTCTAAATAAATTAGTTTTCAACCTAGATGATTTAAAAGTGCATAGCTCCAGTGGCTTCCTAATATCAGAAGGAAGAGCGTTCCAGACGGCCGCAGAAGCGCATCTGAAAGTGTGCGATGCAGTGACCACCGTATTTTCTCGATGGTTGGCCAGAATCCGCCGTGAGGATGACCGGAGTTCGCGCGACGGTTTAAGCTCCTTCACGAGAAAGGAGCTTAACCATCAGTGGAGTGAGCAAGACATTTCAGGGTTGCACATTGACCTTTTGTTACTGATGGAAAGGCATCCGAGGGGGAGAGACGCTGTGCCGTGTTATATATTGTAAAATGTTGACTAAAGAATAGAGAATAAATTAATACAAAGCATACCACTGTATGTACTGCATAAGTGCCACATTCTGCATTAATATGCAGGTTTATTTATATTCCAGTGCTCTGGTGTAGCAGGAGTGCAGTCAGATGCCAAAGCCGTGTGTGTGTGTGAGCAAAGGGATCAGGATTGTTCTGAATTGGTGGATGCAGGGCTGTGGTGATGAGGATTAACACACCCGTGTGTGTATCAATTAAAGCTCCCGGTCACTCAATACCATGCAATAAGACAAAAAGACTGTCAAATAAAGACTTTAATTTAAAACAAAGAAAAAAACCACTCCATCTGTGAGCTTAACACAGTGGATGCTTCAAGATATACAACGGACGTGGCTACTCTGCTAAACCACTCTCGAGATACTTTACAGCCTTTTTACCATTTGCTTTGCAAAATACAACCACTTCAGGACATATAAGACTCGTGCCAACTCTTATCACCATACCACAATAAATATGCTAATGTCAGTTCTCACAGGTATTCAGGCTCTGAGCGTGGTTGGTACATGGATGGGTGACCACAAGGGCTTGCCAGGTGTTGTAGGCTTCAGGATAATCAATAGCCAGGAGATGCCCATTTAGTAGCTGTGGTTTCCTCCCACATTCCAAACAAACCAACGCAGGGCCTTCCTCAAAAAGAGACTTCAGACTCGGTCAGTCTATATTTGGAATGATCATTGTTCCAACACCAGCCACGACTGGATGAGCAGTGGCCGATGATCGTTGCTTTACATAAATCGTTTTTTTTTTGGACAATCTGAAAAATGTAAACAAGAGTGTAGCTCCTTGGATAGTCTTACTCTCCTCATCCCTTGGTCTTTTGAGCCACTGGAGGCCTGTCCATTTCCTTCACCAACATATCCTTGCAGTGCTCTCTCCACTGCTACTCTGCCCATCGCTGCGCCTTTCAACCGAGACAGGTTACATCCCCTGTCAGCGTTCGATGTTCGACATCGAGTCAGAATGTGGTCTTCCTCTTCCCATCGCATCTTTGTGTGTTCCCTGCATCACCATCATCATCATGAATCACGGTCACGTGCTTGAAATATTGCACTTTCCTGTACTCGCCTTGATTCTTCATTGAATTCTTTTTTAAACATTACTTGTGCACGATCAGAGCGCATTGTTATTCAGGGATTACCAATGTTTCTAAAACACAAGCAGCCACCACAATTCTATCCTGCCTGTTTAGATTATGTTTAAAGAGAAATGGAACCTTTGTCTCTCAAATAAATCTGAATAAAAACAAAAACAAGTCAAGTGTAGTTTGAAAAAATAATAAACTATCCAGAACTTTATATTCTTGGTTCTTTCGGTAAAGTCACGTAGAAGGGAAACAATAAAATAATACAAATATAAAACAATAAAAATTCTATTGTTTCCCTTCTCGGTGACTTTACTGAAAGAACCAGGAATATGAATCCCTGCAGTCACGAAAGCTTTAAATCAAAATGTATCCAGAACTTTGTTCCGAATTTCTATACACTTGCCCTACTATGCATTACCTGCATCTAACCTTTGTTCATGTTACTGTTAAGTAAAAACAAAAATTGATATTGAGAAATTGCGAAGAATGCAAGATCATGGTAAGTTTTTGGCTACAACGGTGACGCAAACAGCTGGCACACAATTCCCGTGAAAATATAACTCATTCTTTACACAATTACACCATGAAGTAAAACGTTTAAGGAACACAATACAATTGTAGAAGACGGAACATTCAGTTACATTTCGTAAACACTAAGGAAATGGAAAACAAATCTGAAAAGTGTGCAAAGAAGCTTTGCATAGAATCGTACTTAGAGACAGGAAAAAATAAACTAATGCAAATGACAGAAATAATATCAATCGTTGGGTAAAGTAAATGGGTTTGGGCAGGATATGTCACTAGAAAGGATGATATTCAATGGATGAGAGAAGTAACATAATGGCAGCCTAAAGTGAGAATGTACCAACAAGACAACCGCCTTGGAGATGGAGAGTTGAACTTTGGTTTTACGGGACCATCAAGGATGGCGACAGGGGGGAGACTTTTGTTTAGTGGTTGATACAGGCAACAGCTGATGATGATGATGGAGACTAAGAGAAGTATATAGACATGCATTGTATAGAAATATATTGACGATTTTTGTTGTACGTCTTCATTAAAGTTGTATAGGGCTGCCAGAACCATTTATTATGCTTAAATACAACAAGCGACGCAAAATTTGCCCGACGTTCACACCTTGGAGGGCAATACCGTGAGTTGGGTGGCGCTAAATCACCTGGTGCCGCGTACCGACTCACTCTTCGGCGGTCTGAGTCAAATCTACGCTCCAGAATCCTCACGTGGGTGTTCGAGCATCCAGCTTGTGTTTGTTTAGCGGTGGCCGTGCGTGGTGGGTCGGCCCTCTGACGGGAGGTGCCTCTTGTTCGTGTTTTTGTTTTTGTTTGTTTGTTGTGGTTGCACCCGATTCAAGAGCCGAATGGCTCACAGGGCTATACCAAAATAAATAAAACTGAAAACTGAAACTCCCAACCGCTGAACGTCCAAACATCGGGGCCACAGGATTCAAGGGACTGGACAGGCAAGGGCCACTACACCATTAATATTCAATCAACCTGACCAAATGGAAGATTGTGCTTCCGCACATTTCTAACGGAGCCCGATAAAAGCTGCACCTCAAAACATCCGAGCAGTTTCCAGCAATGGCTCAGCGCGGTTGATAAATCTGCTCCTAATCCCCGCCGCTCACTTCTCCCCTCGTGAACAAAGGTGCCGTAAAAGCGCTTCTTGCGAGCAAGCCAAGTGAGCCGTTGCCAGCCGCTTGCCATTACGAGCGCGTGTATTTGTGCGCCACAGCTATGCATCGTGTGGCGCCGTGAAAAAGCTTGTTCCATTACGCTTGCAATTTCCTAGCAAGGCGCATAGGAAAATCCAGGTTTGCTCAATGCGGGCAAAAAATAAGGTGATGAAATCTCAGCTTAAAACATTCCAATTTGGCGAGCCGATTTGGCTAAGTAAGTTTTAATATCGCCGATTGACATCGTGAAATTTTGAAAAGAAACGCGACCGGCATTTCGAGATTAAATTCGGCACATGAGTCATATTGGATTTTGTCTTCCCCCCCCGCCCGCCTTCCATTCACTTGCCCTGAACAACCTTAGCCTGAAAACAACCCCGGCATCACCCCACTGCCCCCATAGCCCCCCCCCCCACCGCCACCTCTCCTACCCTGCCCACACCTTTGCCCTCGCTTCCTCACCCCCCAACCCCCCCCCAACCCCCCCCCCCCCCCCCATTTTTCTAAGTCGCACTGTGCCAAAAAATAATTTGACTGCACACAGCCCTGGCTTATGCACAATGCATCTTTGTGTGTAATGACGACTCGTGACGCTGGTTCTCCACAAACCTCGCAGCGTCAAATGGCCAAACCTCTTAGCTTACGCGGGGGGGGGGGGTGGAGCCCGTTGTGCCACATGGGGACCCCAGCTCCGGCTCAGCTGCCTGGGTCCTCGTGCAACCACAAAGCTTTGTCGAAGCTCATTCATTGCACACGAACGAGTTGCTCCAGCCCAGTTTCCGTCGTAACTTTTCAACGGTTGACATCGCAAGCCCCTTCATTTTGCACGTGGGGCTCAATTAAAGAGCATGATTAACCACGTCTCTTGGGGGCCATTGTGAGGCTCGGGAAATTGTAATGAAAGCCACCAAAACTTTCGTGTTGAAGCTTTTTAAAGTTGCCTTTTCATCATGCATACACATACATAGATCTAAAGTGTTGAGAACCCACTGTGACTCATCATGTCCTTTCAAGGGGAACATGGGTTTCAAGGTTACATTAAAGACAATTGCGCGAAGTTGCCCTGAACTTTAAACGTTAATTTAAGTGACTTGGACAGGGCTCACAAACAAAACTGAAACAAATTAACGCGAGACTTTTTTGTTTGTTTGTCAAATATGTTAACAACAAAGCAAACAAAACGAAGTAAGCAATACACTTTAAATTCTAGATTTGAAGTTTTCGTGACTGCAAGGATCCATACTCTTTGGTTCTTTCGGTAAAGTCACGTAGATGAAAAATACAAATAATGATAATGAAAATAATAAAATGAAAATAACTACATTAAATCACGACGTTTCGGGCGCAACACAAGCGTCCGTCATCAGGTGGGAAAGCATGATCTGCTGCTGATGCAAACTGATGCACCTTTTAAAACAGTCTGCATCAGCAGCAGACCATGCTTTCCCACCTGATGACGGACGCTTGTGTTGTGCCCGAAACTTCGTGATTTAATTTGGTTATTTTCATTTTATTATTTTCATTATTATTATTTTTATTTTTCATCTACGTGACTTTACCGAAAGAACCAAAGAGTAAGTAACTTTCAATTCACAACATGTATACAAACGTACATTTTGCAGATTCAGAAACAAATTACACATTCGAGTTACGTAATCCTTCAAAATATAAGATTTGATAATATTTACTTTGTGTCCTATCATAATGTTGATGTATACATACAGTAGCAGAGTGAAGGCGTGACAAATATCTAATTGACCTGCTTTGGAAATGATATATGACTCCGTTTTTATGGTAAAACACAGCAAATGTTTTGAACATGCTGAGCATAGCTAAACATACTTCAGAAGGCGAAAATCGTTGGAAATTATGATACATACGAGTGAAAACAAAAATACAGTATTACATTCCCACATGAGTTAAGAACTATGATATTCAAGACCCTCAGAGTCCATTACTGTACTTTGACTACGGCACATTGGCAAAAGCACATGTGAATAATTGTCAGGCACAAAATATGTCATATATATACTGTAGTTCAAAATTAAACATAACTCTGAAATGTTTGACCTTTCCTACAATTTAAAATCGAGAATATAGCCATGCACATCACCATGGAAACCAAATGGTGTCATTATGCATTCGGCCAATACTCATCTTTCCTGGCATGAAGAAAGCTGGCTATATTACACCCCATTTGCAGAAAAGTGAAAAAAATACATGCACTTGGATCATTAAATATATATGCTTTTCCTCCCAAGAAATGTAATGTTTGGCCAACTGCTATATTATACTAATGCTGGAGATGCTGCCATGATGTTGTGATGGTGAGCACACCGGACTTGTCACCGAGATGTTGCCAGTTCGATTCGATCTCCCGGCATGGCAGGTGAAACAATGGTGCAAGTTTCCTAAATCCCACCCCAAACACTTCTGTCCACCCAGCAGTATAAATGGGTTCCCCATCGTGAGTCAATCGGCAGTGCCGCATGTGGTGGTGTAAAGCGTGGGTAGCTACAACCTCTTCCAAGTTGACTGGCCAGCGTGTGGAGAAATGTTAACTACCTCGCCTGATATACAGGAGGTCGTGGGTTCCATCCCTACCCTGACGCCTGTTGTATATTTTGAGATTGCATGTTCTCCCCGTGGTCACGTGGATTTTTCTCCGGGTCCTGCAGTTTTTCCCTCCACATTTAGAAATGTGATTTTAGAGTATTTGGCTGCTATAAATCTATACATGATAAGTCACTTCCAACAGAGCACGGTACATCAATGGTGCTTCAGAAAAATGCACATTGAGTGATATCATGTGACTCAAACGGAAAACAAACAGCTTGCCTGAAAGGGAATCGAAAATTGGTAACGTTTTGGCCAAGAAGGTTCATCTCAAGAGGGTCAAAATACTTAAAATGTAATTAAAGAATGCACGGTGGTGCAGTGGTTGGTCTGTTTTGTTATTTGAAGCGGCGATTATTATTTGGGTCGAGCAGTGGCAAAGTGATATTACCGCACCGCACTGCGAGCCTGACGATCGGAGTCTGATGATTACCAGCCATGGCAGACATCAGTGGTGAGAAATTACAAAACTGTGGTCCTGTGCTCTCCTTCCTTTACCAACCTGCAGTAAACAGCTCTGTTAAGTATGGTCAACACAATGCTTACTTATTGGCATGGCATGGGGAGGCATTTATCCAGCAGTGGCCAAAGGGCTGTAAATAATCATTGTGACGTATATACAACAGCACTGTACCTGTTGCATTCGTCTTATAAGCCCGTGACTGTGGAATCGGGCAAACAAATATACGTTGAGTGTGTGCGTATGTATGATATTAGTTATTTTAATCTGCGGATTGTGCCTACATCTTATACAGTGCGTGTCGTGTATATACAATCGGCGTTCGTTTAAGGTGTAAAAGGTGAACCGCCGTACTAATTGGTGTCGCGCCAATTCACACCGAAGCAACATGTATATGTCTCCCCTTCTCAACCAGCACTCCCACACCTCCCTCAACCCTCGCGTCTGACCCCAACACACTCCTAATGTTTCCACGCAAGCTCATTACCGGCGTTCGTCTGCAACTGCAAGGGTGCCCCACAGGGTCGACGTAACTGCATTTGCGGTTGCGTTTTCTTTTTTATTCGCTCGGTGAGCATGAGCACAGAGTACAGGGAATGTGACCAGGATGGAATGGGGTTCAGATATGTAATGCGGTCTGCGCTGGAATGGATGATGGCCGATGGACCCGATTTGCGATGGAGTTGACGGCCATGAGGAGACCCCGCGTCTCAATTGACGAACGCTGCGGAGATGGAGCGATGGGATCGGCTTGTGTGCAGGAGCGAGACGAGATGTGGAACTGCAGGACTGTGAGGGATGGAAACGATGTGGGGTGGCCATTGTCTAGCGGTACAGTCGTGGGTAATGGCTGACGATACTGGTTAGAGTTAATAAAAAATAGTACCTTAGTTACGTGGAAAAGCTGAAGCTGAGTGTCAGAAGATCAGGTTTTAGATGTGTGGCCATTTCCTCATGGTGTAATTTTTTCCTCTGGGTATAAACTGGAAAAGTCACAGCCATGAAGAGGGGACACTCAAAAATGTTCACGCGAAACTAATTGTGATGTGGTGAACTGAGCAGGCCACCCTGTGTGGTTTACACGCACGTAGTAATATTGCAAGACTGTAATCATGAGCATGCCCGAAACTGAGCCAGGAAAGCCATAGTGGGTGTCAGGACAGTCCAGCATTAGGATGTCGTGAGAAGACAAATACTGTAGTGAGTGTGTGGCACATGGGAAGGAATCAGAGGACCTGGAGAAAATCCAACGAAACGATAACATTCAAAGCTCCACATAACAAAATAAATAAGCAGACAATGTTTCCTCAAACATATCTGTCTGGCCACATAAAAACTAAAAGCATATCTTACATGGCCCATCAGCCGCACATACATAGAGTTTCTCGCTGACATACAGTATGTTGAATTTGGTCCAGAGTTTGCTTATCTTAAATTCAATGGTATTGAAATTATGCATTCCCAGAAGGCT
The DNA here is from genome assembly GCF_048934315.1 of Petromyzon marinus. NCBI lineage: Eukaryota > Metazoa > Chordata > Hyperoartia > Petromyzontiformes > Petromyzontidae > Petromyzon > Petromyzon marinus. The sequence goes on along the minus strand of NC_133683.1, from coordinate 22,050,621 downwards.
GTGTGCCTGTAGGATTATATAAGAAATACTTTGAGTTTTTATGTGGGGAGACGCATATGTGAAGGAGACATTGTCTGATTATTATTTTGTTAGATGTATTCTCCACAACCATGCTTATAATTATGTAAAGCTCCACGTGGATAGATTCAAGAATCCATCATTAAACTCCAACTTATGGCTACTTCACAGCCCATTTATGATGTTTTTCATCCACTATTCAAAATGCACAAACCCAGAATTGTATAGTAATAGCTATGTTGGTGTCTCACCATCATCACCATCATCATCCATGGTATATCCACTGCTGGATGATGGCCTCCCAAGGCCGTCATTATCTCTCATGGTCTTGTGCATAGGCAAGGATGCTCTCTATACATGTGCAACATTCAAAACCTCGAACAGCATTATCGGCGTTCAGCATTGCTGCACAGTCTGAGAAATACCACAGTGTTTATCACTTTGCACGTGGGTGCTGTGCCTGTGACACAACATGTCTAACATGGCCCAACCAATCACATACATGTATTATAATCAACAACAATATAGAATGCGTTGCCTAAAGCAAGTTTTTTGGCGATACTGCATTGGCATTGATGCACCAGCATAACACATGAACAAATTCAACGCATTCGTCAATAACACTTAAAGGAAATGTACATTTTTAGGCAATGGCCTTTCTCCCTAACGCAAGAAGAGCCATTGTAATGAAGAAGAGCCATTTCCCAAAATATCACCTATTTTATCATTTTACTTGGAAGGCATATTTTTGTTTTAGTGATGCACGTTTTGAGTTAATTGCTTAAAGCAGGTGATACTCATTTAGAATTTGCAACGTGCAGTTTTAATTCACTCTCAGAGCGACAGAGAGACTGATTGTGCAGACAACCACAGACAGGTGGAAAGGCAGCCAGAACCGACGCCAACAATTTCCCAAGCTCTGTAGTCCTATACTACAATCATCGGGGCTATTCCATTCTCATGCTATAAGTCGCATTTCCTTTTAGAGTCTATGGATGGGAATAGCAGCTCCTGCATGGTCTTTCATCGCCTAGCTTCCACTCACACTGACAAATCGAGAACTTTCGTTTTGAACTGCAGTGAAATCTCAGTGGCATGCAGTGTTCAGAATTTGAGATTTAAATCAATGAATTAATTTAGTGATGCAGTCATATTTATGAGAATCCATGCAGTATATATAGAGATGTTCAGTTTAACATTAATCTGGCTGTCGGCTGATGATGCTGGTTGTAATTAATCGGCAAAATGTCGTACTCAAATTGTATATGTTGTGGGTTTACTCTCCAACACACCGTAACAAACTGGCATGTTCTGTTTACGTGACAAACCTTACTAATTGGCTGTATCGGGTAGTGGCGGGTTTAACAACACAACATTTATATTTACGCGATCTAACCAATAAGCCTCTATTATGGATATATAGATGCTATATACATCCAAATTCTGTATGAATTACAATTGTTGGACCTGAAGCAAAGAATATGGGGCACGGGAAGGAAACCGCCTGTGGCACGTCAGAATGTTTGTTGAACTTCTTCCACACCATATGTTGCCAATCATGCTAATCTGGGGTGTGGGTGAAGGACAACAAACTTAATAAATTATTACTCTAGTGGTACTTTCGGTAAAGTCACGTAGGTAATAAATAAAATAAATCACGACGTTTCGGGCACAACACACCTGATGATGGACGCTTGTGTTGTGCCTGAAACGTCGTGATTTTCTTTATTTTCTACCTACGTTACTTTAGCCAATAAACCAAAGAACATGGATTCCTGCAGTCACGAAAGCTTCAAATCAAGATTAAATTAATTCGTTTTCAATCTATATTTAAAAGTGCACAGCTCCAGTGGCTGGAGCTAAGCGTGTCAGCAGGTTACATGTGCACAGCCCTACCTTGGTCATATCTGTCCAGTAGAGAAAGTGTCCATTGTCATCCACCGCCAACGTCACAGGGACCAGCGTGTTGGAGTCCTTAACAGAGACAACAACAACAACAAGCAGACAAATTCAAGCGGTGACCTCTCCAGCTGACGAGGCATTGCGGCAGCCGTACGAATGCGTGCGGCTCAGAAACAAATGACAATAAACACACAAAACAAGGTGTCAACAGGAGCACATAACGGGAATCCAAGCATGCTGTGCATGACAAAATGACACCGTATCCCGCACACAGCCTTGTTTGACAAGTCACCAGCTGCAAGAGACATTACATACCTCCCTGTAATATGAATGCGAGGATGCTGCCGAGGTGCGGCGGACTTGCAATCCAGAGATTCAATCTCCCGGTGCGATGGTTGAGACAAAGGTGCAAGTTTCTTAACCCCCACACCCCTCCCTGCCTCTATGCGCCCAGCAGTATAAATAGGTGCAACCACTGTCAGTCGATCTGCAGATCATGTATGGTGGGGTAAAGTTTGGGTGCCCCCACCTCTTCCAAGATATCTGACCAGTGTGGAAGAGTAGGCCAAACACCCTGCAGAGTGACCCTCTAGAGCTCCCTTTAGTGGAAGCCCTTCCACTAGCAGTGGCATGAAATAGCAATTGCAGGGCTGCACTTTTAACTTTTATATATGATTTGTAGACCTGAAATTAAAGAAGGATCAGCCCCTGAGTTAGGTCAACCACGTGTTATTGCTGGACAATGAATGGGCAACTAAGCACTCAACCATGTTGGTTTGATGAGATAATTGCCTTTTTATTGCACAACTCACTTAAAGTACTTTTTATGAACCCACAGAGAGGTATGCACACACACTTGCAAGTAGTCTTGATGATCTTAAAGATTTGAATGCTATTTTTAACAGCACATTTGAACAAAACTAACGGTGGTCCAAATTTTGAAGTGAGTTTCTTTCCGACGTTTAACATGGAAACAAAGAACCGCTGGCATTGATTACACCCTTTGAAGTGGTCTGGAAAGGAAGATTAGGATGCAGAAGACAGCTCCAGGAGCACATAAAACCTGAGGTACCCTAACACAAAGGACAATCAAAGAGGGAGATTGTTTCATGTTCGCCAGAAGCCAACCTAAAAAGAGCCCAAGGTACACAGTATAAAAATTACCCCCAATGCTCTCCATACGAGGCCCATGTAAAGTGCAGGGGTGCAATGCGCCATCAAAGAGACACATACACGCTTTGATGACGGGGACGATCCAGCAATGAAAGTATGAGAGTGGAACAACGCATTTATTCATTAATATCGATTCTTAAGCTCACGTGCACGGCATCAAAGCTGCTGCGTAAGAAGAACCAATGTTTTTCGATGTGCGCTCTGTTGTTCATGTTCCCTCATCCATGTGTTGCTCTTTCTGTCTTTCAGTGCAATTCCTGGATGCTCGTGTCCATGTTTCTGGGCCATGTCAGAGCAGGTAGCGCAGACGAATTTAAACTGTCTTCATTATCCTCACGCATTGTTGACGACGTCAGAGATTGGTGTCAGAAAGATGTGGCACTACTTGAGCATATTGGCACAAGACGGAGAGGAAAGTGGAAACAAAAATGATGAAACGTGTGCACTGAACACCGATGATTGTGACGATGATGATGAGTCTTTGGGCACATTCACACAAGTTCAAAACGTCATATCGACTCTTAAGACAAGCACGTGGGCCTGGACAGCAAGTGTCACTGGAACAGATGGCAGCTGATGAAGACTAACAACGAAGTGACAGCTAAAAGAGGGACACACGACAGAGAGCAAGTCCACTACGGATATGGAGCAATGTAATCAGCTCATGTGCAGGTACTGGGTGGATCGTTGCATCACAAGACTGAGAGACGGCTTACGGAGGCATTCATCCACCAACGGACAGATCACGGAGGCGATATGCTATTTGCCATTTGTGTACGCAGGGCCGGATTATGATTTTGTAGGCCCCTGGGTTACAGGCACTGTGAGGCCCCCAGTAATATTTTCCAAAAAAAAATAGTTTTACAAGGCTAACAACAAATACAATTCAGCTTTCACAAAACCAAAAAAACTTTTCGCTTCATCTCTGGAGGCCCTCCAGCTGGCGGAGGAGGGCCTTGGGTTGCAGCCCCTGAAGCCCTCACGCCTTGATCCGGCCCTTCATGTACGGCAGCCACTATAGGTGTTACCATTCACCACAACGTTAACATTAATTAAATTCATGAATCCAAATGTGAAGCTTTAAATTGTGACAACTCATCGAATAGGCCGGGAGGAGGAAGACATTTTTTTCCGCTGTTCAGTTTCATGTATTAGGTATAACCCTGTGAGCCATGCGGCTCTTGACTCGGGTGTAAACGCAACAAAACATAAAAAAAATGAACAAGAAAAATCTTAAAGTGTCTACACGCAACAGAAAAATCCAGGAAAAAACAGCAAAGTCTTCCAGAAAAAACACCTTATTTCAACGCTGTGTGCAAAAATCCCAATGGGATGCAAGTCAAACAATAACAACCATAAGAATTTAGATAAAAGTTATCAGGCTAACTCTGTACTACAACAAACAAACATGGCTAAACCAAAACGTTTTCAAAGTAATCAAAATAAAGCTATAAAAACAATGTAACAGTGATCATAGGAACTGTGATTCAAATTTAACAATAAACGATAAACATTACATGTATGACCAAACTTTGCAGCCATAGCTCGCTGCATGAGTCACTCCATAACAGCAGGATTATAAGTAGCAGTATCAAAAATTTTCAACACACCTTTAAAGATCAGCACACTATAATCAAAACTCAAGATCATACTTTGCAGTGGTCATCCAGAACGATACATTTTATTTCAGGCCATTCTGAATAGCAGTGGCAGCTAGCGGTGTACAACTCCCTCAGAGCAGTTTTGAGTGAAGATCTCACAGGTAGTGATCCAAGTTGCAGTTTATTGGCGATAGCATTCCAAACCCTGGGGCCATCATGTTGAAGTATACCTGAGGAAGTCAACGGAATAGAGCGCTAGCATGAGAGACTCAAAATTAATTTTGGTATTACACCAACTGCGGAAAGGCAAAGTTGCTGCTGTATTGACGTTCCGTCCCACTACCACGTTCGACATTTAGGTGAATATTTTGAGCTGCCTCATTGCCACTGCCACCTTTGCTGTTAAATTTGCAGTGTCAAATTTTACAAGACAAACATACGGTGTTAAATTATGTACCGGGTGCCTCTGCGGATGTGTGTGCTTTAACTTTTAACATAGCTATTTCTGTGACCAGTCACAAGCTAATCACTCAGCCATTTCAATGCTAAATTATATGCTAATTCCTTTGTCAAGGCGCTTTGTTTCCTCTCACACAGCTTAAAGGTCGTGATCTGAACGTGGCTCTTTCACTCCAGCGCTGTCCTACCAGACAGTCTCGTCCCTTCACCTGATGAAGGCCGCTTGTGTTGTGGCCGAAACGTCGTGAGAATATTATTGTGCTATTTTATTTTATCAATTTATTATTTTATTCTCATTCTACGTGACTTTACCGAAAGAACCAAAGAAGACTAAACCCCACTGTACAGCGTAAAATAAATCAAAACGGCTTTTTTTTAATCGACCAACATCACACGTCCACGGTGTGCACAATTTAATTGGTGAAACCCTAAAATCACACGCACTTGACATGCATCACGTGGTTCAATCTCTAAGATGCCGTGACAAAATCTCTGCCACCCATCTGGGGAAAAATATTTACAATGAAATTGAAGTCTGAGCGTAACACGTTTTTAATGTTGCTTTAATTTGTGAGGGAGATGGGAGAAATAATGTATAATCTATTTTACCATTATAAATGCTGAAAACAAATCACACTTATAAAATATGTATTGCTGGTACGACCCTGAAATAAAAATACAATTTGCATTGAAACAAAATAGATTGTGTTGCTGCTATTGTAGACAAATCCATAAATATAAAACAGTAGAGTGAGTACAATAAATATTTCCATTTAACAGACGCGGTATGTGGCCACACTATATCTAGCGTAGAGTATACTCATCCACAGCCCTACTAACCTGCGACTCCTATCAGTCGCGGCACTAAAATGGTCCATGCCCACGTGAATCCCATTATCCGACACAACCATATATATCTGAAAAAAATGTTTAGGGATAAGAGGAATTGAGCGACACATTCCTCCGAATATCTGCAGGTTATTTACCATTTGCAAACACTGAAAACGAACGGAAGTGGGATCAGGCGACTCAGGGGGACCCGCGGCCCTCCACTCACGCGCCCTGACACAGCCTGGTGCTCATTCATTAATTCGCTCACCCATTCATGCATTTGCTCATGCATTCATTCATTCATTAACACATCCGTTAATGTATTAATTCCTTCACACATTCATTAATGTGTTCAACAATTTATGCATTCATTCCTTCATCCACACATCTTATTATGCAATCAACCATTTATTCGTGTGTGCATTAGTTTATTTATGCGTTTATTTATCCAAGCATCGAAGCATTAATTGACGCATTAGTTCATGCTCTGCCTACGCGGTACAAGCCAACCCGGCTCTGTGCGTACATTTCAACATTCACGTGCATTCTATTCACAGGTAAGAAGAGTTCAGCCAGAAAATTCATCCTATTATCCCCCGTTCACCTGAATTTTTTTCTCATGGATAAGTGGAGTAAAAACAAAACAGACAACCCCCGGAATAACGGTATCCATGAAGTTCACCCCCCACATCAGCGTGGACAAGAAGGATAATCTTAGGTAAACATATAATATCGCGGATATATGCATATAATATAACATATATGATAATATACCGTGTATATATAAAGTACTGTGAATATAAAGAATAGGACATGTCAATTCCAAGGGCATACATGGTATTCAAAGTGTGTCTTTGAAGTGCGGCTTGTCGCTGGCTGTAATGACATGGGCCCACATTAGCCTGCATCTCGGAGTAATGCAACCCATGCTGGTATGCATTTGTGCTGTAAACAGTACTGTATAGGCCAAAACTGGTTGTAAGCCACTGTGCTGTCACCTTCGAATATTGTACATGCCAATCCACCTTAACTTTATTGCATCAGCTCCACTGTTCAACCAACCAATCAAAATAATGTCTACGCTACAGTTAAATGTTTTTTTTAAGTGACAGTGTATCCACATAGTCTGTTAGCGGTTCCCTATGGTGGGATGAAGTGTGGGTAACCCTCCACCAAAAGGTCTGGCCAGCATAGAAGAGTGATGCCAAATGTCCTCTAGAACTTAAGAATGGCATGATGGAGCTCCCTCTAGCGGAGGACCTACTGGACATATGTGAAAAGAGCTTTATAGCTCATCGGATTCCTCCAGTATAAATAAACATTCCGATTGTGACCTTGTCAGCTGTGGCGTGAGCAAGCAATTTCAGGGCTGCACCTTTGCCTTTACTTCACGGTGTCTCATGGAGTGTTGCTCATTTCCCGTGTCAAGCTAGAAACTCGTGGGCAGTTCCACGATTTGTCAAGTACACTTCAGACACTTTAACGGTGTGGGTAAGGATTTGTAGTCATGAAAAGGCAGCTTTTACTTGGGCACTGGATGTCAACCAGTTAGGACTGTCCCTCAGATGGCAATCATTTGCCCACTTTTCTAGATAAGAAACTAAAATACCACAGCACATACACGTAGACAAAACTGTCTTTTTCATCAACACTAGGATGGTGGTGGTACGTGTATTTTCGCACGTGTACAAATATGCTATATTTTCTAAAACTATCATGATGTTCAAAATGACAGACAATAGCACTTATAAGGATGATAATGGCGGAACAGAGGCGTAAAATCAGAAAGTCAAAGGGTCAGGGGGACATCGAGCGATGGGTACGCAAGTAAGAGAACAGTCCCGTTCCGGATGTGGACAGCAGGACGAGAAAAACGTGGAAAATCTGAACATGTCACGCATGTCACAGAGTCGGCGTTCCACCCTTTTGGGGGCGACTGCAAAACGGCGCACTAAAGAAATTAGGCAACGACATGTCAGCCGCTATTCACACGCGGGTGTTTAAGTCCTGCCGCGCGCCAATTTATCAACTGGGCGAAACGTTCCGTGGGGCACCGGATCCGGCGGCGGCTGGGCAAGCGGGCGCAGGCCGCGCAGAACCCCGCTCTGTCCCAGCGACGTGATGATGGTGATGAAGAAGATGATGATGATGATGATGATGGATGGCAGCGGCGAGGGCAATGGTGAGCGTGGAGGCGGTGGCGACGGCTTTAAGAGAGATGTGGATGTGATGCCATGGTGATGGCGAGGGCCAGGACGTAGGAGCTGTCACTGCAATTTAAGGAGACAGCAGTCTTCATGAAAAAATTCTAAATAATATAAAGGTGCAAAGAGGCAAAGGTGTAGAGGTCTCTACTTGACAGACCTCTGGGGGGACCTTCTGGAGGGTATCTTGGCCTACTCTACTCCGACACAATGGCGTTGTAAGAGGTGGGTGTACCCACACTTTACCCCACCACACACAAGCAGCCTGCTGATTAACTAAATTTGGTGTACCCACTTATACTGATGGGAGGACAGAGGTGGGGATGGGTGGGGTTAAGAAACGTGCTCCGTTGAATTTAAATGTCCATATAAATTAATGTAGTACTGGTGGCTGACGGCAAGCATCAGGTCTAACTGCGATGAAACACCCATCCTGAAAACAAGACACTGGCAACCAATATGTTTTAGATATTATCAGCGAGCAAATTACTTTCTGTCTGAAATCATTGAAAGTGCATCGTTTTACTTGAGTGTTGTTGTTTCTCTCACAATCAACGGGAAAACGCGCGCATTTCTAAAACTTGGGGAGGGCTCGAAGAAAACAAGATCAGCACTCATTTATAGAATTAGGGGCACGGACAGCAGTGCTTTACACATCAATCCACTAAATGAGGCACTTCTTCAGCTGATGGGTTTTATCCCACCACCCCTACACACTGAGCCGACCCAACTGCCACAGCCTCAAGCAGGGCCTTACCCACTGGCCTCCCTGAATGAAGTTTGTTTCGATAAATCTAAGCCTGGCAGCTTCCTTCTTACCGGTTTCTCGGAGTGAATCTTCAATAATGGCTCGAGAGCGCTTCCACATCCCCAATAACAGTGACTCGGCAAGAATGATCGTTGAGAAAAATAAATGAAAGGTGACAAGCGAAATATTGACGAAACCAACGATCAATAAATGGTAAACACAAGCATGCAAGCGTTTAAAATTATGACAATAAGAAAACTTTCTCGGGTCCGTTTTATTTTATTATTTTTCAATTACAAAATTCCTACAGATCCTCCCAGTGAGCATAATTAGACAGTCAAACTGAAAATAAGTGGTTCACAAATCACCAAAAGTGTGCAATAATTTCCCACTATACACTTGCATTATTTATTTCCCCAGCCACTGTGCTCTAGTTAAGATGAGGATGTCCATCAGCATGATGAACTGACACTGCTGATGTCTCATATTGTCTTCAAAGGAAGCACACCATTTTTTATGCGGATGTATTTCTTCCATCTGTGGTGTAAAGGTCAACGTACTCTTCACCAGCGCCTTGCAAGGAACAAGAGAACCGACTGATCAGTCCTAATGCGTTCATATAAAAAGGTAAAAGTGCAGCCCTGCAATTTCTTGCTTAACACCACTGCTGTCAGAAGGGCCTCGACTAGAAGGAACTCTTGAGGGGCCCTCTAAGAGGGTAGCTTGGCCTACTTGCACGCTGGCCAGCTGTCTTGGAAGAGGCACGAGTACCCACACTTTACCCCACCACACGTGACCTGCCAATCGATTAACTATACTGTATCCGTGAATGGGGCCATCCATCTAGGAGGTACGCAAAAATCTGTCAAAACTTGACCCCTCTCTGTAGGCACGCGGACTTTTTACACCCCCCCCCCCCCCCCCCGAATCCTATAGAACGGCCGATATTTAATCCACGCAGAAACGATCAAGGATTAATAATATTAACGTGTTTAAGCATACAGACAGCCCACTGCCGGACTATCTAACTAATTTGAAGGCCAATTTAGACAAATTATTATCGAGGCTTCACCCCCCATCCCTCTCGTTTCCTATGCGTGCATTGTCAGTAGACACCCCCATACGCACGCGGTACGCATTCGGGTTAACCCCCCTCCCCCCTCCATGCGTACGGACTGAATGGATAGCCCCTATACTGAAAATCAACTGGGTGAACAGAGGTGGGGCAGACTAGAACTTTGGATTGAAAGTCGAGTGCGGGAACCATTACGCCGTGGAAGTGTCCATGTTGCTTTAATCCAACAAACTCAAACGCCAATCTGTGTACTTTAATTAATTCACCTCCCTTCTAACAAAAGCCGGGATGGGTTATCGGTATCAGAAGAAGCCAAAATGTTCTTGGACACACAAGGGCTGACACAGAATCTAGGTGAAGCAGGGAGGGTGGCGTTTTGCCAAGAAACGCTGTAGGTGCTGTGATAAGATAAGCCGTGTAGCCAGCCACAAGCACAATGAAAAGCAAAATGCAGAACAGCGAACCGTTTCAAATTTCAGCAGCATAGCAAGCAGGGCATCTTGGCAACAGACATATGAGATGGGTTTTCTCATCGTGAACATACTTTATGTATTGTTGCAAGTAAGGCGAGATAAATGGATCCTCGTAGTGCAAATAGGTCGCGTCTCTGCGTATTCCTTTCCCAGAGATGGATTTAGCAGCAGTGAGCATTGGTGACTGTACTTTACTGATGAGTCCTAACAGCGACGAAACCGATTAACAGTCGTCTATTTGTCTCACTGCTGCCTCTTAGCCACGTTTGAGTTTTCAATCTAAACCAGGTTGTTTTCATTCTAAATGAAACTAGATTGAAAACCAATTCCTTTCGAACTGCTTTTGTGTTTAGTTTGTTGTCCTTCCCCCGCACCTCCCATCAACATAATAGATACATAGATTTGCTCAAGATTGGCCTTTTGAGTTTGCTGGACTAAAGGCAACAGGGATACTTCCACGGCGTAATGGTCCCCGAGGTCGCCGGCTCCATTCGCTTCAGGCCCGAGAGCTTTCTGCACAGCACAGGGCGCGCGTCATTTGTGTTAACCTCGCAGGTCGAGCACAGCCACCACCACGTCCTCAGGAGAGAGTTTCGCAAGGCGCCTGCCCTGGACATTCGAGCCGTTCTTATCAAGCACAGATAACAAATGACCATTGTACCAGGCGGCTTCATCTGCTATCTGCTGGATTTTGACTTTTGGCAAAGAGCATTTGGATATATATGCTGCTCTACCTATCTGTCAGCAACAGCACTTGACGAGCCGTACATCAATTATTATCTCTGCATGGCAATACGAGACGGCCGCGATGTTACAACGTTAACAAACACGCCCTTCTCACAACTGCAAACCGTTAATATTAACTCCCGCTATTGCCAACTTCTGCAGGCCTCTATTGTATTTGCACCACTGAATGGTGCAGCCGATTGGGACAGCTCTGCACTGCACCGTGATCCCGCCAACCAGAGTCCAATTCCCCGGCCACAACGCCGAGCGAGTGGTGTCCGGACTGGGCCCGTGCTACAACCGCCTTGACCAGCCATGATGAAGTCTCTGGTCAAACAACCCCCCATAATCTCCCCTATATGGCGTGATTCGAGGTGTTCATCCAGCAGTGGATTGCTCAAGGGGCTGCACCTTTACATTGATAACAATTGCACAGGCTGTGCTCGTTACCTGTGCAATTTTATATATTTTTTTTCGAGTGGTTCCAAAGTCACGTTGAAGGAAATCACGGTAGGCTACTCGAGCAGATTTTAAAGTCATAGCCTATGAAACGACGCACTATCAGATGTTCTGTAAGAAAACTTTCATGGCTCAAAAACAATCGGCCAGCAGGATTCTTGCTGGCTGAACGTGCCGCACTGTTAGAGGGCACCGCGCGATTGTGGATGAGGTACGGCCAGTAACATCTGACGGCCGCCGAGCCCCTTTCTCGCCGCATCTATGTCAACCATAACCCACGTGCTGACACAAAACCAAGGTTCTATGACAATAAGGAAACAAGTACATCCTGTACTTACAAGAATTAATGGAATCCTATTCGTGAGCACTCACTGCAAAACTTAGTTCACACTCTTCCTGAATATCAAATCACCTAGGGATGTTGGGGCTAATGCTTTCCCCTCGTTACGCCTGCATTAGAATCAAAATCAGTATCTTTATTTAGACTGAAGGAATAGAATGAGCTATGATGCTCTTTTTCACAGAAATGCTGTTGCTGGCTTGTGCGATGTGCTGTTCGGCACGTGCGTGATGTCCGATGTTTCGCTCCATGTTCCGCGAGTTTCCTCAGGAATTCAGTTTCTGAAGAAGCTCCCGGGACAGCACGTGGACCGAAACGTTGGTCGTCATACCGACCAACTCCCTGGCACAAGCCGAGAATACATCAGAGAGCAGGACACCACAACTGTATAAAAACACAAAAAAAACTATGCAGTTGTGTCAAACTGCTTCAGTTGCATCATTCGTGGAAAGCAGTGGCATATCCGATAGTGTGCACCTGGTGTGTGGTGGGGGGGCAATCGTTAAATTTTGGCCGAGCCAACAGGTTACAAAAATGGGACAAGCGAGGGGGAAATTACACAATGGGGCCTCATTTCTAAACTAAATAAAAAACCATTCATTTTAACAGTTAAGGCCCACTGAGCTATATAGCTCCTTTTTTTAGAAGCGACCTGTCCACAAATGCGAGCTCAACTAAGTGGCTTATCACGTGAAAAGTTATCGCAGGTAATTTTACTCCTCGCACCACTTGCACCATGGCCCATGTGAACCACGCCAGGCCACTGATATCCACCGACGATAGAGAAACCAACGTGGTAGATTTGAACGTGAACTTTAAAGCCTTCTTTTGAATTCATATTCTTGGTTCTTTCGGTAAAGTCACGTAGATAGAATTTTTTTTTAAATAAAAGCAAAAAACCACGACGTTTCGATCGCAACACAAGCGGTCTTCATCAGGCGGAGAGAAAAGAGGGGGCAAGCCTCCAAATGCAACTGCTTCTAGGGGCTTTCAGAGTGAGCAAAGCTGTGCGGCGTAAACAGCTTGGGCGGGGCAGCCAGCGCCAATGTAGGAGCAAAGCACCACAAGTCCAAGTAGCACAAGTCAAGCGAGTGGGTTAGACAATGTGGGAGAGAGAGGGGGGCACAGACAGGGGGAGGGAGAGAGGGGGGGAGGGAGAGGGGGTTAGAGATAGAGGTGGAGCTGAGTGCGAGGGCACAGTCCAAGTGTGTTAGACAATGGGGGGGGGAGGGGGTAGAGATAGAGGTGGAGCTGAGTGCGAGGGCACAGTCCAAGTGTGTTAGACAATGGGGGGGGGGGGGGTAGAGATAGAGGTGGAGCTGAGTGCGAGGGGACAGTCCAAGTGTGTTAGACAATGGGGGGGGGGGGTAGAGATAGAGGTGGAGCTGAGTGCGAGGGGACAGTCCAAGTGTGTTAGACAATGGGGGGGGGGGGGGGGGGGGTAGAGATAGAGGTGGAGCTAAGTGCGAGGGGACAGTCCAAGTGTGTTAGACAATGGGGGGGGGGGGGTAGAGATAGAGGTGGAGCTAAGTGCGAGGGGACAGTCCAAGTGTGTTAGACAATGGGGGGGGGGGAGAGGGGGGGGTAGAGATAGAGGTGGAGCTGAGTGCGAGGGGACAGTCCAAGTGTGTTAGACAATGGGGGGGGGGGGGGGGTAGAGATAGAGGTGGAGCTGAGTGCGAGGGCACAGTCCAAGTGTGTTAGACAATGGGGGGGGGGGGGGTATAGATAGAGGTGGAGCTGAGTGCGAGGGCACAGTCCAAGTGTGTTAGACAATGGGGGGGGGGGGGGTATAGATAGAGGTGGAGCTGAGTGCGAGGGGACAGTCCAAGTGTGTTAGACAATGGGGGGGGGGGGGGGTAGAGATAGAGGTGGAGCTAAGTGCGAGGGGACAGTCCAAGTGTGTTAGACAATGGGGGGGGGGGGGTAGAGATAGAGGTGGAGCTGAGTGCGAGGGGACAGTCCAAGTGTGTTAGACAATGGGGGGGGGGGTAGAGATAGAGGTGGAGCTAAGTGCGAGGGGACAGTCCAAGTGTGTTAGACAATGGGGGGGGGGAGAGGGGGGGGTAGAGATAGAGGTGGAGCTGAGTGCGAGGGGACAGTCCAAGTGTGTTAGACAATGGGGGGGGGGGGGGGTATAGATAGAGGTGGAGCTGAGTGCGAGGGCACAGTCCAAGTGTGTTAGACAATGGGGGGGGGGGGTATAGATAGAGGTGGAGCTGAGTGCGAGGGGACAGTCCAAGTGTGTTAGACAATGGGGGGGGGGGGGGGGGGGTAGAGATAGAGGTGGAGCTGAGTGCGAGGGGACAGTCCAAGTGTGTTAGACAATGGGGGGGGGGGTAGAGATAGAGGTGGAGCTGAGTGCGAGGGGACAGTCCAAGTGTGTTAGACAATGGGGGGGGGGGGGTATAGATAGAGGTGGAGCTGAGTGCGAGGGGACAGTCCAAGTGTGTTAGACAATGGGGGGGGGGGGGTATAGATAGAGGTGGAGCTGAGTGCGAGGGCACAGTCCAAGTGTGTTAGACAATGGGGGGGGGGGGGTATAGATAGAGGTGGAGCTGAGTGCGAGGGCACAGTCCAAGTGTGTTAGACAATGGGGGGGGGGGGGGTATAGATAGAGGTGGAGCTGAGTGCGAGGGGACAGTCCAAGTGTGTTAGACAATGGGGGGGGGGGGGGGGGTATAGATAGAGGTGGAGCTAAGTGCGAGGGGACAGTCCAAGTGTGTTAGACAATGGGGGGGGGGGGGTAGAGATAGAGGTGGAGCTAAGTGCGAGGGCACAGTCCAAGTGTGTTAGACAATGGGGGGGGGGGTAGAGATAGAGGTGGAGCTGAGTGCGAGGGGACAGTCCAAGTGTGTTAGACAATGGGGGGGGGGGGGGGGTAGAGATAGAGGTGGAGCTGAGTGCGAGGGCACAGTCCAAGTGTGTTAGACAATGGGGGGGGGAGGGGGTAGAGATAGAGGTGGAGCTGAGTGCGAGGGGACAGTCCAAGTGTGTTAGACAATGGGGGGGGGAGAGAGGGGGGGTAGAGATAGAGGTGGAGCTGAGTGCGAGGGCACAGTCCAAGTGTGTTCGACAATGGGGGGGAGAGAGAGGGGGGTAGAGATAGAGGTGGAGCTGAGTGCGAGGGCACAGTCCAAGTGTGTTAGACAATGGGGGGGGGGGTAGAGATAGAGCTAAGTGCGAGGGCACAGTCCAAGTGTGTTCGACAATGGGGGGGAGAGAGAGGGGGGTAGAGATAGAGGTGGAGCTAAGTGCGAGGGCACAGTCCAAGTGTGTTAGACAATGGGGGGGGAGGGGGTAGAGATAGAGGTGGAGCTGAGTGCGAGGGGACAGTCCAAGTGTGTTAGACAATGGGGGGGGGGAGGGGGTAGAGATAGAGGTGGAGCTGAGTGCGAGGGGACAGTCCAAGTGTGTTAGACAATGGGGGGGGGAGAGGGGGGTAGAGATAAAGGTGGAGCTGAGTGCGAGGGGACAGTCCAAGTGTGTTAGACAATGGGGGGGGGGGGGGGGGTAGAGATAGAGGTGGAGCTGAGTGCGAGGGGACAGTCCAAGTGTGTTAGACAATGGGGGGGGGGGGTAGAGATAGAGGTGGAGCTGAGTGCGAGGGGACAGTCCAAGTGTGTTAGACAATGGGGGGGGGGGGGGGGGGGGTAGAGATAGAGGTGGAGCTGAGTGCGAGGGGACAGTCCAAGTGTGTTAGACAATGGGGGGGGGGAGGGGGTAGAGATAGAGGTGGAGCTGAGTGCGAGGGGACAGTCCAAGTGTGTTAGACAATGGGGGGGGGGGAGAGGGTAGAGATAGAGGTGGAGCTGAGTGCGAGGGGACAGTCCAAGTGTGTTAGACAATGGGGGGGGGAGAGGGGGGTAGAGATAAAGGTGGAGCTGAGTGCGAGGGGACAGTCCAAGTGTGTTAGACAATGGGGGGGGGGGGTAGAGATAGAGGTGGAGCTGAGTGCGAGGGGACAGTCCAAGTGTGTTAGACAATGGGGGGGGGGGGTAGAGATAGAGGTGGAGCTGAGTGCGAGGGGACAGTCCAAGTGTGTTAGACAATGGGGGGGGGGGGTAGAGATAGAGGTGGAGCTGAGTGCGAGGGGACAGTCCAAGTGTGTTAGACAATGGGGGGGGGGGGGGAGAGGGGGGTAGAGATAGAGGTGGAGCTGAGTGCGAGGGGACAGTCCAAGTGTGTTAGACAATGGGGGGGGGGGAGGGGGGTAGAGATAGAGGTGGAGCTGAGTGCGAGGGGACAGTCCAAGTGTGTTAGACAATGGGGGGGGGGGGAGAGGGGGGTAGAGATAGAGGTGGAGCTGAGTGCGAGGGGACAGTCCAAGTGTGTTAGACAATGGGGGGGGGAGAGAGGGGGGGTAGAGATAGAGGTGGAGCTGAGTGCGAGGGCACAGTCCAAGTGTGTTCGACAATGGGGGGGAGAGAGAGGGGGGTAGAGATAGAGGTGGAGCTGAGTGCGAGGGCACAGTCCAAGTGTGTTAGACAATGGGGGGGGGGTAGAGATAGAGCTAAGTGCGAGGGCACAGTCCAAGTGTGTTAGACAATGGGGGGGGAGGGGGTAGAGATAGAGGTGGAGCTGAGTGCGAGGGGACAGTCCAAGTGTGTTAGACAATGGGGGGGGGAGAGGGGGGTAGAGATAAAGGTGGAGCTGAGTGCGAGGGGACAGTCCAAGTGTGTTAGACAATGGGGGGGGGGAGAGAGGGGGTAGAGATAGAGGTGGAGCTGAGTGCGAGGGCACAGTCCAAGTGTGTTCGACAATGGGGGGGAGAGAGAGGGGGGTAGAGATAGAGGTGGAGCTGAGTGTGAGGGGACAGTCCAAGTGTGTTAGACAATGGGGGGGGGGGTAGAGATAGAGGTGGAGCTGAGTGCGAGGGCACAGTCCAAGTGTGTTAGACAATGGGGGGGGGGGGGGGGGGGTAGAGATAGAGGTGGAGCTGAGTGCGAGGGGACAGTCCAAGTGTGTTAGACAATGGGGGGGGGGGGGGGGTAGAGATAGAGGTGGAGCTGAGTGCGAGGGGACAGTCCAAGTGTGTTAGACAATGGGGGGGGGGGGTAGAGATAGAGGTGGAGCTGAGTGCGAGGGGACAGTCCAAGTGTGTTAGACAATGGGGGGGGGGGGGTAGAGATAGAGGTGGAGCTGAGTGCGAGGGGACAGTCCAAGTGTGTTAGACAATGGGGGGGGGGAGGGGGTAGAGATAGAGGTGGAGCTGAGTGCGAGGGGACAGTCCAAGTGTGTTAGACAATGGGGGGGGGGGGAGAGGGTAGAGATAGAGGTGGAGCTGAGTGCGAGGGGACAGTCCAAGTGTGTTAGACAATGGGGGGGGGAGAGGGGGGTAGAGATAAAGGTGGAGCTGAGTGCGAGGGGACAGTCCAAGTGTGTTAGACAATGGGGGGGGGGGGGGGGTAGAGATAGAGGTGGAGCTGAGTGCGAGGGGACAGTCCAAGTGTGTTAGACAATGGGGGGGGGGGTAGAGATAGAGGTGGAGCTGAGTGCGAGGGGACAGTCCAAGTGTGTTAGACAATGGGGGGGGGGGGGGGGTAGAGATAGAGGTGGAGCTGAGTGCGAGGGGACAGTCCAAGTGTGTTAGACAATGGGGGGGGGGGGGGGAGAGGGGGGTAGAGATAGAGGTGGAGCTGAGTGCGAGGGGACAGTCCAAGTGTGTTAGACAATGGGGGGGGGGGAGGGGGGTAGAGATAGAGGTGGAGCTGAGTGCGAGGGGACAGTCCAAGTGTGTTAGACAATGGGGGGGGGGGGGAGAGGGGGGTAGAGATAGAGGTGGAGCTGAGTGCGAGGGGACAGTCCAAGTGTGTTAGACAATGGGGGGGGGAGAGAGGGGGGGTAGAGATAGAGGTGGAGCTGAGTGCGAGGGCACAGTCCAAGTGTGTTCGACAATGGGGGGGAGAGAGAGGGGGGTAGAGATAGAGGTGGAGCTGAGTGCGAGGGCACAGTCCAAGTGTGTTAGACAATGGGGGGGGGGAGAGAGAGGGGGTAGAGATAGAGGTGGAGCTGAGTGCGAGGGCACAGTCCAAGTGTGTTCGACAATGGGGGGGAGAGAGAGGGGGGTAGAGATAGAGGTGGAGCTGAGTGCGAGGGCACAGTCCAAGTGTGTTAGACAATGGGGGGGGGGTAGAGATAGAGCTAAGTGCGAGGGCACAGTCCAAGTGTGTTCGACAATGGGGGGGAGAGAGAGGGGGGTAGAGATAGAGGTGGAGCTAAGTGCGAGGGCACAGTCCAAGTGTGTTAGACAATGGGGGGGGAGGGGGTAGAGATAGAGGTGGAGCTGAGTGCGAGGGGACAGTCCAAGTGTGTTAGACAATGGGGGGGGGAGAGGGGGGTAGAGATAAAGGTGGAGCTGAGTGCGAGGGGACAGTCCAAGTGTGTTAGACAATGGGGGGGGGGAGAGAGGGGGTAGAGATAGAGGTGGAGCTGAGTGCGAGGGCACAGTCCAAGTGTGTTCGACAATGGGGGGGAGAGAGAGGGGGGTAGAGATAGAGGTGGAGCTGAGTGTGAGGGGACAGTCCAAGTGTGTTAGACAATGGGGGGGGGGGTAGAGATAGAGGTGGAGCTGAGTGCGAGGGCACAGTCCAAGTGTGTTAGACAATGGGGGGGGGGGGGGGGGGGTAGAGATAGAGGTGGAGCTGAGTGCGAGGGGACAGTCCAAGTGTGTTAGACAATGGGGGGGGGGGTAGAGATAGAGGTGGAGCTGAGTGCGAGGGGACAGTCCAAGTGTGTTAGACAATGGGGGGGGGGGGTAGAGATAGAGGTGGAGCTGAGTGCGAGGGGACAGTCCAAGTGTGTTAGACAATGGGGGGGGGGAGGGGGTAGAGATAGAGGTGGAGCTGAGTGCGAGGGGACAGTCCAAGTGTGTTAGACAATGGGGGGGGGGGGAGAGGGTAGAGATAGAGGTGGAGCTGAGTGCGAGGGGACAGTCCAAGTGTGTTAGACAATGGGGGGGGGAGAGGGGGGTAGAGATAAAGGTGGAGCTGAGTGCGAGGGGACAGTCCAAGTGTGTTAGACAATGGGGGGGGGGGGGGGGGTAGAGATAGAGGTGGAGCTGAGTGCGAGGGGACAGTCCAAGTGTGTTAGACAATGGGGGGGGGGGGTAGAGATAGAGGTGGAGCTGAGTGCGAGGGGACAGTCCAAGTGTGTTAGACAATGGGGGGGGGGGGGGGGGTAGAGATAGAGGTGGAGCTGAGTGCGAGGGGACAGTCCAAGTGTGTTAGACAATGGGGGGGGGGGGGAGAGGGGGGTAGAGATAGAGGTGGAGCTGAGTGCGAGGGGACAGTCCAAGTGTGTTAGACAATGGGGGGGGGGGGAGGAGGGTAGAGATAGAGGTGGAGCTGAGTGCGAGGGGACAGTCCAAGTGTGTTAGACAATGGGGGGGGGGGGGGGAGAGGGGGGTAGAGATAGAGGTGGAGCTGAGTGCGAGGGGACAGTCCAAGTGTGTTAGACAATGGGGTGGGGAGAGGGGGTAGAGATAGAGGTGGAGCTGAGTGCGAGGGGACAGTCCAAGTGTGTTAGACAATGGGGGGGGGGGGGGGGGGGAGAGGGGGGTAGAGATAGAGGTGGAGCTGAGTGCGAGGGGACAGTCCAAGTGTGTTAGACAATGGGGGGGGGAGAGGGGGTAGAGATAGAGGTGGAGCTGAGTGCGAGGGGACAGTCCAAGTGTGTTAGACAATGGGGGGGGGGGGTAGAGATAGAGGTGGAGCTGAGTGCGAGGGCACAGTCCAAGTGTGTTAGACAATGGGGGGGGGGGGTATAGATAAAGGTGGAGCTGAGTGCGAGGGGACAGTCCAAGTGTGTTAGACAATGGGGGGGGGGGTAGAGATAGAGGTGGAGCTGAGTGCGAGGGGACAGTCCAAGTGTGTTAGACAATGGGGGGGGGGGGTAGAGATAGAGGTGGAGCTGAGTGCGAGGGGACAGTCCAAGTGTGTTAGACAATGGGGGGGGGGGGGGGGGGGGTAGAGATAGAGGTGGGGCTGAGTGCGAGGGGACAGTCCAAGTGTGTTAGACAATGGGGGGGAGAGAGGGGGGTAGAGATAGAGGTGGGGCTGAGTGCGAGGGGACAGTCCAAGTGTGTTAGACAATGGGGGGGGGGGGGGGTAGAGATAGAGGTGGAGCTGAGTGCGAGGGGACAGTCCAAGTGTGTTCGACAATGGGGGGGGGGGAGGGGGTAGAGATAGAGGTGGAGCTGAGTGCGAGGGCACAGTCCAAGTGTGTTCGACAATGGGGGGGAGAGAGAGGGGGGTAGAGATAGAGGTGGAGCTGAGTGTGAGGGGACAGTCCAAGTGTGTTAGACAATGGGGGGGGGGGGTAGAGATAGAGGTGGAGCTGAGTGCGAGGGCACAGTCCAAGTGTGTTAGACAATGGGGGGGGGGAGGGGGTAGAGATAGAGGTGGGGCTGAGTGCGAGGGGACAGTCCAAGTGTGTTAGACAATGGGGGGGGGGAGGGGGTAGAGATAGAGGTGGAGCTGAGTGCGAGGGGACAGTCCAAGTGTGTTAGACAATGGGGGGGGGAGAGGGGGGTAGAGATAAAGGTGGAGCTGAGTGCGAGGGGACAGTCCAAGTGTGTTAGACAATGGGGGGGGGGGGGGTAGAGATAGAGGTGGAGCTGAGTGCGAGGGGACAGTCCAAGTGTGTTAGACAATGGGGGGGGGGGGTAGAGATAGAGGTGGAGCTGAGTGCGAGGGGACAGTCCAAGTGTGTTAGACAATGGGGGGGGGGGGTAGAGATAGAGGTGGAGCTGAGTGCGAGGGGACAGTCCAAGTGTGTTAGACAATGGGGGGGGGAGGGGGTAGAGATAGAGGTGGAGCTGAGTGCGAGGGGACAGTCCAAGTGTGTTAGACAATGGGGGGGGGGGAGAGGGTAGAGATAGAGGTGGAGCTGAGTGCGAGGGGACAGTCCAAGTGTGTTAGACAATGGGGGGGGGAGAGGGGGGTAGAGATAAAGGTGGAGCTGAGTGCGAGGGGACAGTCCAAGTGTGTTAGACAATGGGGGGGGGGGGGGTAGAGATAGAGGTGGAGCTGAGTGCGAGGGGACAGTCCAAGTGTGTTAGACAATGGGGGGGGGGGTAGAGATAGAGGTGGAGCTGAGTGCGAGGGGACAGTCCAAGTGTGTTAGACAATGGGGGGGGGGGGGGGGTAGAGATAGAGGTGGAGCTGAGTGCGAGGGGACAGTCCAAGTGTGTTAGACAATGGGGGGGGGGGGGAGAGGGGGGTAGAGATAGAGGTGGAGCTGAGTGCGAGGGGACAGTCCAAGTGTGTTAGACAATGGGGGGGGGGGAGGGGGGTAGAGATAGAGGTGGAGCTGAGTGCGAGGGGACAGTCCAAGTGTGTTAGACAATGGGGGGGGGGGGGAGAGGGGGGTAGAGATAGAGGTGGAGCTGAGTGCGAGGGGACAGTCCAAGTGTGTTAGACAATGGGGGGGGGGGGGTAGAGATAGAGGTGGAGCTGAGTGCGAGGGGACAGTCCAAGTGTGTTAGACAATGGGGGGGGGGGGTAGAGATAGAGGTGGAGCTGAGTGCGAGGGCACAGTCCAAGTGTGTTAGACAATGGGGGGGGGGGGTATAGATAAAGGTGGAGCTGAGTGCGAGGGGACAGTCCAAGTGTGTTAGACAATGGGGGGGGGGGGGGGGGGTAGAGATAGAGGTGGAGCTGAGTGCGAGGGGACAGTCCAAGTGTGTTAGACAATGGGGGGGGGGGTAGAGATAGAGGTGGAGCTGAGTGCGAGGGGACAGTCCAAGTGTGTTAGACAATGGGGGGGGGGGGGGGGGGTAGAGATAGAGGTGGGGCTGAGTGCGAGGGGACAGTCCAAGTGTGTTAGACAATGGGGGGGAGAGAGGGGGGTAGAGATAGAGGTGGGGCTGAGTGCGAGGGGACAGTCCAAGTGTGTTAGACAATGGGGGGGGGGGGGGGGGGGTAGAGATAGAGGTGGAGCTGAGTGCGAGGGGACAGTCCAAGTGTGTTAGACAATGGGGGGGGGAGGGGGTAGAGATAGAGGTGGGGCTGAGTGCGAGGGGGCAGTCCAAGTGTGTTAGACAATGGGGGGGGGGAGGGGGTAGAGATAGAGGTGGAGCTGAGTGCGAGGGCACAGTCCAAGTGTGTTAGACAATGGGGGGGGGAGGGGGTAGAGATAGAGGTGGGGCTGAGTGCGAGGGGGCAGTCCAAGTGTGTTAGACAATGGGGGGGGGGGGGTAGAGATAGAGGTGGGGCTGAGTGCGAGGGGGCCATTGCGATGCCAGATCAGTGACATCGCAAACCCGCTCACTTTCTGCACCCATGCACCCATGCACCCCACCTCCACAATACAAATTCCTACCTAAAACATTGACACATGTTCGGGGTGTAAGAAGGATGCAGCACTTTACTTGTCGCTCTCTTCTCTCACTGTCGGACCAAAGTCGCCTCGGCTCCGCGCCTGCATCTCGGTGTTCGGGAAGCCGTGGTGTGGTGGCCTCGGCACGGAACGTCGAAAGACGTCGCAATGTTGTACACTGAACACGCGCCTGATCTTTACATACTTGCGCGAGATCATTTTGCTCGCGCGATACGCCATCGCGGTGCTGTGCTTGGTAGAGATTTAAGGATTAACGATGAGAGATGCTGCACTATAATTGGCCGGTGATCAAGACGAAGCATCGGTAGGGGCAGCCAAATAAGTGAATGCACCGCGGTGGACGTCCACCCTGGAGATGGAGCGCTCGAATTTCGGCTCGGGCGCAGACGAAATATGAACTTTTACGTCGCAGGATCGTGAGAGTCGCTGACTGCCAGGGAAGACATGCATCCAGCAGTGGATCGATCATGGGCGATGATAATAATCATAAGAGATACATGCTTGGAATTACGTGGAGATACAGAAATAGTATGACATGGATCAAAGGAATAAACACAAAGCAGATATCGCAGTGATTCCACAAAGATCAAATGATCATCTTTATTTATACTTGAAGAATCCGATGAGCTATGAAGCTCTTTTTCACAGACGTCCAGTAGGGGTGGATCATAAATTGATAACGACAAACAGAAAACCCGATCGGAGTGCCAAGGAATGAAAAGGTAAACAACCCACTAAAAAAGAGATAAGAGGGCTTCGGCAGGACACACCACTGCGTGATGGGCAACAGACGAGGCTGGATAAAGAACGGCAGCCAAAGGAGGGAACGTGCCAGGCGAGACGAACACCGCGGCGATGGCGCAAAGGGATCGGTCCCTGTGCAGAGATGGGCCGTGGCATCGCAGCACCGGGAAAGATGGCAACAGCCTTCATCCAGCAGTCGATAGACAATGACTAACGACGATCCCAGCCAACGTAGAGGGGTCAGCTCGCTAATGGAACAATCTCCCACGGGGACGATAACATCGCAACAATACTGCGCATTAACGTGACGCCGGCTGACAAGGCTGTTCAACGTTAACCGGCGGCACCAACAAGACGATACGCAATGCATGATGAGTGCACAGCAGCAAGCGGCAACTGTCACACTCTGTGGCTGAAGAAGGGTGAGTCACGACACGAGACGTAAGGTTGCTTGCTGCTCGTGGCGTCTGAGCCGCCGCGCGTGGATGCGCCTTGAACTTCTTTCGCACCGTACGTGGCCAACCGTGCACATGGGGAGGTGTGGTGACGCGAGATTGCGCGCCTCGCCACGCAGTGAGCACGGAGAAGACCACCCGTGCCGGCACGCTTGTGTGCGCTGACCCTGCTCGCAAGCGGGCATTGACTAACCACTGCAGTGACTAAACCACAGCAGTGACTAATGGACAGGCTCGTAATAAACGCACAAGTCTTGCTGTGAGCGGGTCGGTGGGAACACGACACGAGACGTAAGATTGCCCACAGAAAGTTTCACTTGTCGCAGCGCTTCGAGTGTGTGTTGTATACGCGACTGGCATGCATCACGCACGTGCTGTGACGCAACTGCCACTGCACTTTGACCCTCCCCACCAACGCCGAAGTTTGAGTCCTGGCCAGGGCTAACGTCAGTGGAGAGTGCCCGTCGCAACCCATTTTTACTATTCAATGCACGCATTGGCAAAGCGTGGTGAGGTCAGATAGCCAGCACAGCTGATACGGCTCGTTTGACAACTGATACGGCTCGTTTGACAATAACTGGCACGGCCCTTCACCCAGTCATGTGTTGTGGACGAGGCGCTGTGAATTAATTATTGTTATTATAAATGTCGTCTTTATCTACTGCAGTGAGTGACAAGACTCGAACGAATATATTCTCACCGGCTTGCTCTTATCAAAGGTGTTTATTCAACCGTTTGTTAACGTTACAGTCGCGGAGGCGACTGGTTTGTACTTTGCGAAGTTACTCGCGAGACATTTAGAGTACGTTTTACGGCTTGCTAAATACAGTGCTGTGATGCAACCGAATACGTTGAGGAGGTAATCGCAGAGAATAATCATCCAGCAAGCCTTCGATATTCAATGAATACGTTGTAAGTGTTCTTCAACGGTGCTACCGCCATAAGTTACTCAACGGGCACAGTGTGTACTCTTGGTACTCCATCAGCAAGCCACTTGATGTGTTTATCAATTTTGGGAAGGTTAATTTTTTTTCTCAGAAACCTTCTATATTATATAGACTCACGGTACAGTATTTACTTATAGATAATCGGCGTGTTAATTATTACATATGATTAGTGCTATCCAAAGTTGTACGAGTAACAAGGACATGCTGTTATGAGGACAAACAGGTACAAGAGTTTCACAATCCGATGAGTACTGGAGGTAACACACATATAAAATGTTGGTCATGAGCCAATTATGGAAATTCCTCATTGCTATTGCGAGACCCATAATTTCCTTAATAAAACTGATAACTGTCCATCATACTATACATGCGGTGCAATTTCACAAGATAATGGGTCATTTTACAAATCCCAAAGAAGATCGGATGATGATAGTGGTGATGATGACAGAAATGAATTGGACCCTATCCGGGAATTGGACCCTATCCGGGGATTGAACCCATGAGATTATTACTTGCAAGGTCTCCAAGTATTCCAAACGAGCTACATCCCAAGCCTCTATGTACGGTAATCAACGCGGCGCTTCATCACTCCAGACCGGCAAGACGAGTAACACCAGCTGAGGCACTGCATGATGGGAACAAAGCAACAGTGACTGCGCTAAGAATAGACTTGTCCCTACCATGGCAATGTGGAATTTTCACCATTGCCTCAGAGCAACAGATGGCACGCCAGTCAATGATCAGTTTAGCACTGGAGCCCTGGAATTGTTTTTATTAATGTACTACGGGACATATATCACGTTATACTGACTGTATAGCTTTAATAGAAAGTCAAACATATTTGTTGACTCATCAAAATACTTTGCGCATTGCATGTGGGCCGCAGTATAGACACCACGCAAATGCCTCCGCACACGATGAACCACGTACAGCAAAGCTGAATACTAACCACGACACAACACTGCATTGTAACCATGCATACGCGACACTTGACACATTCGTGCCGTGATGGTGATATTGTAAGAACGTCACATCCAATAAGGTGGGATGCGGTGCGGTGGTGCCAATGGAGCCACGTGTGTGTCACTTAAATATAGTCACGTGTGTGTCACTTATATATAGTCACGTGTGTGTCACTTAAATATAGTCACGTGTGTGTCACCTAAATATAGTCACGTGTGTGTCACTTATATATAGTCACGTGTGTGTCACCTAAATATAGTCACGTGTGTGTCACTTATATATAGTCACGTGTGTGTCACCTAAATATAGTCACGTGTGTGTCACCTAAATAGTCACGTGTGTGTCACCTAAATATAGTCACGTGTGCGTCACCTAAATATAGTCACGTGTGTGTCACTTAAATATAGTCACGTGTGTGTCACTTATATATAGTCACGTGTGTGTCACTTAAATATAGTCACGTGTGTGTGACTTAAATATAGTCACGTGTGTGTCACTTAAATAGTCACGTGTGTGTCACTTAAATCTAGTCACGTGTGTGTCACTTAAATATAGTCACGTGTGTGTTACTTACATATAGTCACGTGTGTGTCACTTAAATATAGTCACGTGTGTCACTTATATATAGTCACGTGTGTGTCACTTAAATATAGCCACGTGTGTGTCACTTAAATATAGTCACGTGTCACTTAAATATAGTCACGTGTGTGTCACTTATATATAGTCACGTGTGTGTCACTTATACATAGTCACGTGTCACTTAAATATAGTCACGTGTGTGTTACTTATATATAGTCACGTGTGTGTCACTTATATATAGTCACGTGTGTGTCACTTATATATAGTCACGTGTGTGTCACTTAAATATAGTCACGTGTGTGTTACTTATATATAGTCACGTGTGTGTCACTTATATATAGTCACGTGTGTGTCACTTAAATATAGTCACGTGTGTGTCACTTAAATATAGTCACGTGTGTCACTTATATATAGTCACGTGTGTGTCACTTAAATATAGCCACGTGTGTGTCACTTAAATATAGTCACGTGTCACTTAAATATAGTCACGTGTGTGTCACCTAAATATAGTCACGTGTGTGTCACTTATATATAGTCACGTGTGTGTCACTTATATATAGTCACGTGTGTGTCACTTATATATAGTCACGTGTGTGTCACTTACATATAGTCACGTGTGTGTCACCTAAATATAGTCACGTGTGTGTCACTTAAATATAGTCACGTGTGTGTCACCTAAATAGTCACGTGTGTGTCACCTAAATATAGTCACGTGTGTGTCACCTAAATATAGTCACGTGTGTGTCACTTAAATATAGTCACGTGTGTGTCACTTATATATAGTCACGTGTGACTTAAATATAGTCACGTGTGTGTCACGTATGCAGCCAGGTGTGTCACTTAAGGAGAGAGCCATACATTTGCCACTTATAGAACCAGGTGTGTCACTACAAGAGAAACACAGGTGTGTGTGTGTGTGTTACGTAAAACGAGAGCCGGGTGTGTGTGTCACTTAAGGAGATATTAGGCCAGATGAAGTGGAAAGTCAGGGGTGTCAAGTAAAGAGCCAGGTGTGTGTACATTTAAAGAGCCAGGTATTTGTCATTTTAGAAAGCAGGTGTATGTGTGTCGAGTAAATACAGAGCCAAGTGTGGTGTGACTTCGGAAAGAGCTACTAGGTGCGTCACTTAACGAGGTAGGTGTGGGTGTCACGGGCGTCGCCACTCACCTCTTCCCATTTCAGGAACTTGTTTCCCTTCTTCAGGTCTTCTGACACTTGGATGGGCTTGAGCTGCAGAGAATGCACGCCGGGCTGTGCGCCTGCCATCTCCTGCTCTCAACTCCCCAAGCTCGTCTTGCCCCCGCCGCGATTAACAAAACTTAAAAAAAAACCCAGAAACAAATACTGGCACCACACAAACACAACTAACACACGCGCCGGCAGATGGCAACTCTGACAGCAGCGACCACAAGTGAGTGACACTCACGAACTCACTCACACGGCCTCGCCGCCAGCCCCA
Source organism: Petromyzon marinus (assembly GCF_048934315.1). Taxonomy (NCBI): domain Eukaryota; kingdom Metazoa; phylum Chordata; class Hyperoartia; order Petromyzontiformes; family Petromyzontidae; genus Petromyzon; species Petromyzon marinus. The sequence goes on along the minus strand of NC_133683.1, from coordinate 22,023,123 downwards.
GCTGATGATATCCAACGCAACAAAACGATTATTGCAACTTTAACGCTCGTCTTCCCTTCCCGTCCTCGGTCTGTCTCGCCCTTGTCTTTCTCTCTCTCTCTGTGTACGCCTCCTACTTCAGACTATGTCCGTGCGTCTTCCCTCTCCCCTGTTCGCTTCAGTGTCCCGCCTTGACGCGTGTGTCTGTGTGTGTGCCTGTGTGTGTGTATGCCTGTGTGTGTGTGTGTGCGACGCTTGTCCGGACTCTTTGGATGGAACTTGAAAAGTCGGGCGGTGACTTCCTCGGCGAGGGAGCCACAAGGCGGCTTCCTTCGTCTAGCAGCGCCACCCACTAAAACCACACACACCACCTCCTCCTCCTCCACCCCCTAATCCCTCCTCCACGCCACCACCCTCCATCCTCCCCCCTCTCTCGCCGACTCTCTCCTCGCTCCTTGCCGTTGTCCGTTCCAACCCCATTCGCCACGCGCCCTCTGGTGCCGGCGATGAGAAAAGTTGCCCGTCGCGATGGGATTCCTCTCTGGTCGGCAGCCGTCTGTTGGGAGAGGATTATGAATTGCTCAGAAAGGAAGTGACCACAGACCAACTATATTTTTTCACAAACATAGTAAAGTATAGAACTAGGGGGGAGTAACTCGAACTTTGTAATCAAACAATGACTTATTTGTATTCCGATAACTTGAGCAGCAAGCCCATTTTCCAACAAAATCGAGTGTCGTTCTTTACAGTAGCTTCCTAAGTGGATGTCATCCATCACTTGTAGATAATGTTCACTTAAAAGTTATTGAATGCGTTAACTCGACGCAATATCAGGTGGGGTATACCCATTCTATCCTGTTCACAAACAAGAATGTGGTGTTTGAAGGACGAATGCATTTTCATCCATCCTCATTGACATTCCACTTTACTTTTCTATAAATAAACGAAACTTGCTCGATATTTTTTTGTAAGAAAGTGAAAACCCGATAACAGCTCTGTGCTAGACAGAGCAACTGTTGCTTCAGACGTACCATCGGCTGCCCACAGATGGGTCGTGACCTGTGGAATTCTGATTATGATCTATGGCAGATTAGTCATCATCTGTTGCCGATGGGGTATGATCTTTGGCAGATGCGTCCATGATCAATGCCAGGCAGAGCAATGATTTGCAGCGAGTCAAGGAAGGTGGACATATTTCACCCACCCACAGGCTCGATACCAGCTCATCTGGGATGGGGGGGGTATTAGTGCTGTTTTGTGTGTGTGGGGGGATATCAACGGGCTTTACCTGATCAAATTAAACAAAGTGTATTTGTGTTGTTATGTGATTTGCTTACCTTTCCTATACTTTGCACTTCTATCGTGTGCGTTGTATTGTCTGTTGTTGTAACGTTCTGACCCGCCCCAACTGGTCATCTGTGAAAAAGAGCTTTAAAGCTCATCGGATTCCTCCAATGTAAATATTCTAATTCTGTGATACACGCCGCGAAGGAGAGTGAACTTGCGTGGCCAAATGGCCGATCCCAGGGCCCCCTTCTGCCAGCCCTGCCCACCAGGCACAGGGCTGTTAACGTCCAGGTCATCGTATACAGAGCTGTTATCATATGTATGTATGGATCGCTCGCCCCTGCCATTGGAATGTGGACTTTCCACCGGGGAGTAAGAATTGTGAGCCTGAAATGAGTGCTGTTCCCTCACTCTTTTCAGTTTGAGTGAAATATTATTATTTTTTCAGAAAAGTGGCGACTTGCATCTTACACAGTTACTGAGCAGAGGTGAGATTTTTACCCTGAAAACAATCCTCTGCAATCTGCCAACTTGTCTGCAAGCATAACTAAGGACTAGGCTGTCGAGAAGCGTGGAGAGCTGCATGCAATTACATAGACAGAAAGAGAGGAGCCCATGGACGAGAGAACACCCGCAGGATAAACACACAACTCGAACTTTTAGAGACGGCAAGTGTGCCGAGCCAGAAGCCGTCAATGGAGAGGACAACGTCCGATGGCGAATAATTATTACTAACTATTATTACTAACTATTATTACTAACAATTATTACTATTATTACTAACTATTATTACTAACTATTATTACTATTATTACTAACTATTATTACTATTATTACTAACTATTATTACTAACTATTATTACTAACTATTATTACTAACCATTATTACTAACTATTATTACTAACTATTATTACTAACTATTATTGCTATTATTACTAACTATTAGTACTAACTATTATTACTAACTACTATTACTAACTATCATTACTAGCTAGTATTACTATTATTACTAACTATTATTACTATTCTTACTAACTATTATTACTAACTATTATTACTAACTATTATTACTAACTCTTATGACTAACTATTACAAACTATTATTACTAAAATTACTAACTATTATTACTATTATTACTATTATTACTACTATTATTACTAACTATTATTACTATTATTACTAGTATTACTAACTATTATTACTATTATTACTAACTATTATTACTAACTATTACTAACTATTATTACTAACTATTCTTACTATTATTACTAACTATTCTTACTATTATTACTAACTATTATACTATTATTACTAACTATTATTACTATTATTACTAACTATTATTACTATTATTACTAACTATTATTACTATTATTACTAACTAGTATTACTATTATTACTAACTAGTATTACTAACTATTATTACTATCTATTATTACTATTATTAATAACTATTAGTACTATTATTACTAACTATTATTACTATTATTACTAACTATTATTACTATTATTACTAACTATTATTACTAACTATTATTACTAACTATTATTACTAACTATTATTACTAACTATTATTACTAACTATTATTACTAACTATTATTACTATTATTACTAACTATTATTACTAATATTACTATTATTACTAACTATTATTACTATTATTACTAACTATTATTACTATTATTACTAACTATTATTACTATTATTACTAACTATTATTACTAACTATTATTACTATTATTACTAACTATTATTACTAACTATGCTTAGCAGCCCGTGAATGTGCCGCGTCCGAGATGACGTCCGCCGAGGGTGTGGGAGTGGTGGGGGGGATGATTGTGTCACAGGGTCGTGAGATCGTGACGGCTTGGGTGAAGCTTCATCCAGCTGTGGATTGATCATGGCTGATGAGGTCATTACAGAAGTCCATTGCCCGGGTAGTGCACTGAAATCTTTTAGACTTGTACAGTTTTAATATAATGGGGCGTAGAAGCAAATGCTGCCGGATTTAGTGGCACACAGACACACACACACTTGTCATCCAGTGTTCTGGAAATGGGGTTCATGGATCACGTGTGAATTTTGAGTGCTATCCCCTCGCACGTATTGGTTTTCTCCGGGAATGTCAAGTTTCCTCACAAATACAAAGAATCTTTGAGGAATTGACCAAATATAACAATGCAGTGCCCGCCTGAAATGAGAGTCTTTATACTCGGCGGGGCCTTCTAGCAGTGGTGGTGATAGCTCATTGGGGAACCTGAGAGACATAGGAAAGAGATTAAGCTAAATTATGGTAATGGCAATGTAGCAAAAATAGATATGTAAACATATAAATAGAGATGTAAACATAAAAATAGAGATGTAAACATATGAGAGAAAAGAGATGCAGACAAGATAGAGATTACAGATATTTTAATTTAAGATGATATGTGATGTACCCTTATTTTTCATTAATCAGGGTCCCTTGAATTATTTGAGGCCCTCAGCTTTTGCTTGTTTGTTTATGCCTAGCGCTGCCATTTACGGTACTCTCTGGATAAATAAAGGGCTTTTGTAAATATAACACTTCTTATATATTACCTGACCATTTCAAACGTTTGAGTGCACCGGTAAAATTAAGGAGATGCATCTTGTGTAATCCAGAATACCTGTAAGAAAATTTTATAATGCCAGGAGAAAATTATACATTTTTCAGATGTTGTGTCTTGTTGTGGGAGGGATTTCAATGATTAAAAAATAAATACCTCATGAACACGCATGCATCATGTTGAAATAACGGCGGGAAAAATAAATGACAGGTCTGGAGGGACATTTTTAAGCGAAGTGCTATGTTTTTTAAATATCAATGGGACAGGGAAAGGCAGCAACAAAATAAAATAGGGCAGAAAGTGGATAATCAACTACAGGCTGGTAATGTATGCGATGTGATATGAAAATGATAATCCCCAATTTTAGGATGGCCATGTCATCATCAATAAAAATTCTATTTTCTCCCAGAGCCGGATTTATATGTTTCAGACCAGTGGGCAGAGTCCTTAATCCGCTTCTTCACCTGAATGTAAATGCAGGCGTGTCGTTGAAGTCAATTTTTTTTTGTCATATCCAGCGACTGGCCCCATGTCACACGTCTGAATACGTTTTAAACCAGCAAAGGTGAAACTCATCCCAAGAGGGTTGATGATGATACCTGCAGTCGATAAAAATCCATGTAATCTAGGGCTTCAATTTAGACTCCACACTGTGGACCCATATCGAGTCACCCTTTTCTAGTGTTTTTTCCCCCTGCACTCCCTATACATCAGCTATTTGAAGCACGGCTATTGCCCAACATTGATAGCTTTTCTCGTAATTAAATCACACTCGGGTGTATTGATCAAACACCTGTGGTGGCTCCGACGGTTCTGGCCTTCACGTCACGGAACTCGCTTTATTTTCTGCTAAACATTGCGATGCTCGAGATGAACTCAAATAAAAACGCATCTCACAGAAAGCTAAATATTAAACGTAACGTTAATAAACATGAACGAGGCCCTTTTTTGCTTCAACACGATCAACATTGGACTTGTCAGCGTGGAGGGTCACAGCCCCTCCTCTGTAATAGAAACAAGTTTGATTGATGAAGTTCCTTGTTTTGGGTGTCTGCTGGCTACAATGATGTTTCAATCTTTTGATCAGCCTCCGAGCCCAATTGCCTGCACCGGGAGCCAGGCAAACACCAGCTGACATTTCATTACAGCCTCCTCCACTCTTATGAAGAAGCTTCATCCCCATGTGCAAACAGTTGCATTTGCGATTTCATTTCGAGTGTCTAAACCCAGGCGTGCGGGGGTTAGGTGGCATGTACTGCGGCTGGAATGCTTGAGCCCTCTCACTGGCAGAATTATAATAGTAAAATACTGGATTTTTATGTTTTGACGAAATTTTTAGCAAATATTTTGAAAACATCATCTTGAATTTGTTTAACTGTTTTGCTCTTTGTAGACAAACATGCCTTGCGCATTTTTGTTTGTTAATGCAACATCACCGCAGGTACATATTCAATGTCAACCATGCAGGTTATATTGTGCATTTATAGAAATGTTGGGTGACATTTATATTTGCAAGTTTTAGACCGGAGCTTTCACTGCAATATTATAAAACATCTCTGTACAAGGGTATTAATGTTGATGGAATGATGCTCCCGTTGGCTGAACTCTTAAATCCCCAACGAAATCATTTCTTACTGGGGAAACAATAAATACCCAAAGGGGAAAAAACATCTAAACAAGTGTTGTGAGTCCAATTTGAAAAGGTACCGATATTGAAATAGAACCTCTGGTTAGGGAATGTTTGAAAAATCCTGGCAGATTGCTTGTTTTTTTTTCTTTCTTTAAATGTCACACCTATAAGATGTGATCAAACAGATGGCAAGCATTACACCACACTTTCAGGAAACCTTTGGTAAAAGGGTTAATGTGAATCTATTGAGAAAAAAAATTGCCTGTCCCTGCCGTGCCTTATCACCCAAGCATCAGGTCTTCGTAAAAATTCAAGAACTTTTAATCATTAAAGTTTCAGCACATTTTCTTGACATCTGACCTCCATATGACACCTGATTTCATTTATATACATGTCCTTATGTATTGCCGTATGTGGTAATGTTTGTGTGCGTTTATTTATTTATTTCCGAGGTAATATCTTGAGAACGGCGAGATTGAATAACAATAAACCCCTCTCCGTTTGCCCGCGGGCAGTCGCCGGATCTCATCGGATAGGATGATGACTCGGAATCGAAGACACGAGGAGCACGTGGGTGGTGAGGTGGCGTGTGGAGGTCGTAGGTCACTTTGCGCCGGTATTTTGAAGCGTTTTGTGCGTGGGTGGCATCCCCATATGCCTGCTAATGTAGGTCTTCATCCCCATCTGCAGGAATGATAGTTAATGAAAGACTTTGTTTTCTGACAGGAAGCAACACTATTTTGCACTTTGGTCGGTTATCTTATGGATAGGCTTGATCTTTCCTGCCAGAATGTGCAATTTATACCATCGCTCATGACTCTCAACAGAAGTGAGTACAACGTAACGATCCCTTATACGGGAATACTTTTTAACTCGATGCATATTTCACCCAAAGCTATGTGAATATTTTCCGAGCTATTCACCCATGGACGGAACATTGCTGCAGTTCTTGTAGCTGCATCACGTCACGTATCCACCACAATAAAGTATATACTGCACTTGAAATATAACCACGATATTGTGTGTACATTCATTGTGCAGGCATTGAAATCTGGTTGGCTCAATAAGTGGTGCACTGCACCTGTAAACGTGGTGCCTTTCCGCTCGATTCCCTTGCACGACCAACATCAGTGGCAAGTGAAACTTGAACTGGTCCTGGACAATCCCCTCGTTCCAGCTTCACTGGAATTTACCGAGCAGCGTAAACAAATAAGTAAAACTCAGTTTGTTCTAGCGCCATTCACACAAGGCGTTGCAACAGATTCCCAGTAAAAAATAACCCTTAACATTAAAACTCAGAGGCAAACAAACCCTGACACAGACGGGGAGAAGCAAGAGAAAATAAACGTGTTTTCAGACGAGCCCTAAAAACCCCGACTGACGGAGCGTCCCTGACGGTCTAGGGCAAGGCATTCCACAAACGAGGCGCCTAACACCAATTGAACACAGATTTGTCTGAGGTGTGGTCAAAAACACCCCTCCCCCCGAACGACACGCTGTGGGGGACTCCTTCATCCAGCAGCAAATTGACAAAGTGCCGAACATTATTATTTATTGATGACAATAACATGAGATTGCGTGGGCCTGTGCGCACATTTGGTTGTCATAGCTCTGACTGAGTTGGTATGATGGACACGAAATGAATTCAGGAATACAATCAATAACAAACAATACGTGAAGAAAGTCGACAAACAGGACGAACGCACCTTTTCTGAATGTTCGGCGCACATATAAAAGATGGCCATCACGTCTGGCGAGCAGAATTAATCAGAATCAGTATCTGTACTGGGGGAATCCGATGAACTATTAAGCTCTTTTTTTACAGATGTCCAGTCGGAGCGGGTCAGAACGTTACAACAAACAATACAAAAACACGATTGCAGTGAAAGTATAGGAAAGGTACACAAATCAATGAAACAAAAATACACAAATTAAACTAAACAATGTTTTATATTACCAGGTAAAGCCCACTGAGAAGTTAACTTATTTTTCAAAAGCAACCTAGGCACAAATTATAACTCAACAAAGTAGCTTATCGTGTGGAAATGTATAGCAGCAAATTAATCTAAATGATCTAAATGCATGTTTTCAAATGCATTCACTCGCGACTCTACCAAACAAAGCAAGACATTGGTTTAACTTTCTCACGAAAACATTTGCAACGTTTAGCCGGGTAGTACAATATTAAAGGACTCTCCTGTAGCCCATGACATGGGATGCTCGCACGTCATTGCAACCTGAACAGCGGAGAAGAAGTGACGGTGACAGCTTCGCAGCCGTTCCTGCAGCATCGGGCAAGGGGCTGTAAAGGGTTCACTCCCCCCTCCTTTTGTTGAAGGCTCATCCACCCCCTTTCGTGTAATTTACAGGCATCAATAGTTACACAAACTTCAGGTGTTAGTTGGAGCAGTAGGCATGACAAAAGAAAATTATACTAAACTATGAAGCTAAATACTCTTTGGTTCTATTCGGTAAAGTCACGTAGGTGAAACAAATTAAAATAAATTGAAATAAAATGAAAGAAACAATTAAAACACGACGTTTCGGAGGCAAAGCAAGCTTCCGTCTTCAGGTGGGACCAGTCACAGCAAAATCGCTGTAAAGTCACCTACGTGACCTACGTGACTTTACCTCACCTACGTGACTTTACCGAATAGAACCAAAGAGTATGAATCCTTGCAGTCACGAAAGCTTCAAATCTAGAATTATGAAGCTAAACTTATTTTTATTTTACCAGGTAAGGCTCACTGAGCTATATCGCTATTTTTCAGAAGCGACCTGGCCACAAATTATAGCTTAACAAAGTGGCTTATCATAACGTGAAAATTTATAGCAGCCAAATACTCTGAAGGCACATTGATTCTAAATGTGGCGGGAAAAACTTGGAGGACCCAGATATTTAAAAAAAACACGCGAACACGGGTAGAGAGAGAGAGAGAGACACACAAACTCCAAATATACAGCAGCAGCAGCAGGCGTCAGGGCCGGGATCGAACCCACGCACTCCTGCATACCAGGCGAGGGAGTTAACATCTCCTAGCCACCGTGGCGTCCACAATACAATTAGGCGATGGACACCGCAGCCTTGCCTCGTGTACGCGGTGGGGGGAGGTTTATAGCTCAGTATGCATGAGAGACAAAAGTTTGTCTAACATTGTGCATTGTGTCATGCCACCCTCCATGAGTTTTGTATTTCTGTCGCCCCCCCCCCTCAGCCGCCCAAGGTTATGCTGTGGATATATTTGACATATATCATTGTGTGTTGACATATTAGTCCAAAAGTCACCCTGCATCCGTTAAAACGTTTCCGTATTTTAATTGCACCGTGATATGTCTGAAGATCATCTTCTTGAGCCGACTTACACGACGGGGAATGCAATTATCTCCCTGTGTACACGCGGTGGCTAAGAGCGAGGACACAATGCAACCACAGGCAGCAAAAGAAACATGAACAATGATTTCTGTTTGTGGAACTTTTGGGATTTTTTGACGTGACACGGTTTGGTTTTTACGCTGATTTATATTTGCTTCATTGCTTTACTTTGTTTGTATTTCTTTTTGCCAGTTTGGTGACCGAGGTGACTCTTGCAAATGAGACTATATCCTGCTCTCTCAGAGTTCTCACCCGGGTCAAACAAAATAAACTTGAAGCTTAGGAATGTACACAGCAATCGATTTTTGAGAAGGGCGCTTGCAGTCAACACCTCTGTCTGCCAGACACTCAGATTTCAAACGTCCCTTTGTGAAACGCCCAGCTCTGGCGTTGAGCTCCTTTTACGCAAATCGCTCTTCAAGTTGCGTTCCTCATGGACGAGTCCAGCACACGCTGGGAGGTGATTGTCCCTTTTGAGATGAAATACGCCTTACATATTTAAACGTATTACTTTTATTATTTTGCAGCAGGAATCTCTCTGAAGGGCACCTCTGATAAGCACGGTTGGCTGCGTATGGTGTGAAAGAAGTTCAACATACATGCTACATCTCACCTTGTCCTTCAACTCGATCATAAAACACCAGCAGCAGAGGAGGCGCCTTAGACAAAGCCCTGTCACTCACGACGCACTGCGTGCAGGTAACATCGCCGCAATGTAATGTGGCTTCACGGTCAGCAGTTCCACAAAGAGACACAAACCAAGGCCCTTCGGGTCAAGCCGCCGATAACAAACTGTGATGCTCCAAATGCTAGATAATGGTCTCGTGATGCCTAGTGTGGCTTTGTTGGTGGCTGATCGAACAAAACAAATAATAAAGAATTGTCAAATGCAAGCCCACTGATCCGTGACTCTAACCACAAACACAATCATCATCTTCTTCTCGATAAGTGCCGCCATCACTGCCAACGTATTCCGCTTGGGAGGACAGCTGCCGAGGCAAACCTATCGCGGAGGGTCACAGCTTAATCTCTGCTCTGAAAAAGACTGCTCCTAAATTCTCCATTGCCCAGACACATTGTGGGGGAGGAGGGGAGGATGATAACAAAAAACTTCGACTGCAACAAGTCCCCAAGTGATCAGCAGTACTGGTCGTCATTACCACAGTTCATCAGCACTGTCACCATCGGCCAGCCTTTCGCTGGTGATGTCCATTTCACCGGGGCTCCCACCGACTCGTGCTTTGGGTTTAAATACAAATGTGCCTGAACCCAGGGCTCACTCGACCAGCAGCTTTGTATCAACCGTGAAAATATTGTCCGTACCGATATGTAAAAAAAAAACGGTTGCTGGACTTACTTTATTAAAAATAAATAAACAGCATTTCGTGCTACATCTCGGTCAGGGTATGCAAACGGGAGTGGCGTGGCATTTTTTTTCGAAAGGCAATTCATGTTTGCAGATTCACTTTTGCAAGTATACATGGTGTGCAAGGCATACCGTTTGTTATATTGGAGTGGTGGACAAAGCCAACTGAGGTCGATGCCCAGCCACGGCTCACACCAGTGGCGACTTCCGTCGAAACTGGTTCTGTCTGGTTCTGTCGGAACTGGTTCTGTCTGGTTCTGTCGGAACTGGTTCTGTCTGGTTCTGTCGGAACCGCTTTCGACGGAACTCTGTTCACCAACCTGCACAGACTGTTTTATTAGCTCTTTCGGTAAAGTCACGTTGAAGGGAAACAATAAAATAATAAAATATATATAAAACAATAAAAATTCTCACGACGTTTCGACCATAACACAAACGGTCATCATCAGGTGTGTCGGTTTGCATTAATTTATTTATTTTTAAACGGTGTATTTATTTATAAAAAAACGTCAGCGCCACGCGCAGCGATTTGGCAGTTTATTTAGAAGGACTAGTCCTTTTATTATTTTATTGTTTCCCTTCAACGTGACTTTACCGAAAGAGCTAAGAATATGAATTACTGCAGTCACGAAAGCTTTAAATCTGCACAGACCAGTGTGGTGAGACATGGTGGAACAGCTCGCCACGACCAACACGTCGTGTTGATGCCTCCACTCAGAATTTAAATTGGCAAAGGACTGTGAGAAAACATTGCGCTATTATATTTCTGAGGCAGATATACATGAACAGGTACGCACGTAACATATTTGCCATTAAATATGTTGCCTGCGTATGCACAATCTCACCGTTAAGTGTTTTCCTCTGTAAAATGCATTGCTCTTAACAAACATCCCATGACTCACAGCAATGTCACTTTTATCTGGCTAATGAGCAAACCTCTGTTATCTTGCATAAACAAAAATTAATGCATTTGATGTAATTATTTGCAATTTCAACTTTTACTCATTCAAATATGTATTTCTCGGATGTACACACACGTATAATTGCGTTAAGGAAAATTTCCATGAAAACCACAAAAGGTCACAAAAAATAAAGACTATACACAAAATGTTTGTTTTTCGTAAAAAATACAGTTTTGAGAGCTTGCAAAAGATTATAATACAAATATCATTCGTTCACGTCAGGAAATCGCCCACATTTTCCAATAGGCGCCAGTGCAACATGCTGGTTACAAAAAACACGTGGAGCCCTAAAGTCGGCGACAATCCCACAGTTTTGTAATTCATTGGAAATATATCTATTTTTAGAGTTGATTAAAAAAACACGGGACCGGTGAAACGCGCGTCTCCTCCCGTCATTTAAAGCCTTAACGGTTTGTAGCAACAATGAATTGATATTACAACGCTGTCACGGGCAGCCCTGCTCAGAGGGAATTAAACTCGGTGACGATTAGAACGACCCCCTCCTCCAGACGCCAACAGCAAGCGCTCGCCGCTCGCTGCCGTTGGCGATAATTTGCCATGTCATTCTCTCGCTCTTTATTTGTTTGACTATAAATTGACCTTTTTGCTACTGATATATCGGCAGATTCGGTTGCTGATAGATGCGTTTTTGTTTTTTTTAAATCCCCAATATGTATGCGTGTTTTTTTTGTGTACGTGCTAAAATTTGCACGTTCGTATGCATGCGAAACGACACGCTATATTTCTCGCAATAATTACGGCGTATTTTGGAGGAACGTTAAAGCCGATTTGGTATAAAAATTCAAAGCTGGATAACGAGGTCAAAACATCAGCAGGTGAGGTCTCTCTCTGTGCAGAGAAAACTAAACGATAACACGGCACAACAGTAGTAATAACCATCATGCACCGGGTATACAAATATTAAAATCTACCCACACCCTTTGGTGACTCATTTCACCTTTCGGGAGTGGGCATTTATCTACGTTAGTCATTTGTATACCGTGCAGCGGGTCCGCATTGCTTCATCGCAATTACATTCCGGTATCTAATTTTAAAAGCACTCTATTTCCAAAGTGTGCACGCCAGTTGCTGGCATTCAACTTTGGCTGTGGCATCGGGCACGAACTGTTCTGGCCCTCGCGTCGGCAAATGCCTCTTGCTGGCTCCTCTCCGGCGTCTGCTAACCAAGTGGACAAGATTCTCCCCAGCGCGTCACCGGCGTGTTCCGCAGAGAGGGCCTCTTGTTCTTAAACGTCGTATTGGCAACGCTGCCGAAAAAGTGAAGGCATATCCAGAAGGCGACGGCACTTGATCTGCCCCGTCGTGGCGTCAATGCGGCGAGCATTTTATTTCATAATCGTCACAAGCCTTTGTCTGGTCGATGGTAACGTGTGGAATGTTTGTAAAGTCTTAGCCTGTGGATTTCATGTCATCATTGTCTTAGGATCTAGTCGATGAAAATACAGGAGTGAAATATTTGCGTCCACTATCTCGTTCATTCTTGATTTGAAGCTTTCGTGACTGCAGGGATCCATACTCTTTGGTTCTTTCGGTAAAGTCACATAGTTAGAAATAAAATAAAATGAAACAAATGACGACGTTTCGGGCGCAACACAAGCGTCCGTCATCAGGTGTCGTTGTTAAATGTTGGTGTGACGAGGGCATGGAATTCCCCCCCCCCCACCACCCCCGACCCGGTCAGCTCGTCAGTGACCTCAGAAAACATTTTTAATATTCATATACATTGACTTAAAGCTTTCGTGACTGCAGGAATTCATATTCTTTGGGTCTTTCGGTAAAGCCACGTAGATATTTTTTTCCTATCTATGTGGCTTTACCGAAAGACCCAAAGAATATTCAAATACAGTTTTGTAAATTACTGTTTTTGGTCTTCCTCAGTTGACTGCTATTTCGAGTAACTTTTTACGAAACTATCATAGTCTGCGTCTTCATTCAGACTCGTTCATGTAATATCGTCACGGTCACTCATCCCTCAGTCTTTGGCTGGCAGTCTTAATCATTGTCAATGATTTCCATCCACTTATAATCGCTGTTGGCTCAAAACATCTTTTCAATCAACTTTATATTTTTTACACAAACTTTGTGAACAAAAATGTACACTGCCCTGTAATACTAAACTCAACTATTTTTATTTTACCTGGTAAGTCCCACTGAGCTGTATAGCTCTTGTTTTAGAAGTGACCAGAGATAGCTCGAGCAAGTGGCGTATCACGTGGGAATAGTGCAGCAGCCAAAACACTCTAAACCCATGTTGACTCTGAACGTGGAGGGGGAAAAAACAACGGAGGTTCCGAAGAAAAATCCACGCGACCACGGGGAGAAAGGGAGGGACACGCAAACTCCCAATACACGGCAGCAGCAGCAGCAGGCGTCAGGGTTCGGGATTGAACTCACGAACCTCCTGCACACCAGGCGAGGGAGTTAACATCTCGCCACCGCGGCGCCGTGTTGCCTCAGCAGCAGAGACAAGAAAAGAATAAAACCCAACAGAGGGAAAGGGACCCCCCCCCCCAAGGTGTTTGCGCTCCTCCTATCCTGGCCAACACACCTCCTGATTGTTTTTTCACGGCTGCAATAATCTGAGGAAATTGCATCTCGCTCTTTTGTTTGTGGCGACGTGCCCGTGTGCACTAAACGATGACCGTTGTGGGGGGGGGGTTTATCTCACGAGCGCGAGAATGTACAAACACATTGACGTGCGAGTGAGGGGGGGGGCTGTTTCTTGTTTTTCATCGCTGTGGATGATGCATCAGGATGTGTGCCCCCCACCCACCCACCACATGAGAGATGAAGTCGTCAGACTGATGCATTCCCGTGCTTTTGTTATACAATACGTATCACTTGCTTTTGTGAAACAATACGTAATGGCTAATCTCAGTGGCGAATGATCTGAACTGGTTTTGAACCGCACCTTCACCAACCCACACTGACCAGCGTGGTGAAGTATGGTCAAACCACCCTGTTGCCAAACACTGTATGGGCGGGAGACCCTTATGCAACATATTGACAAAGGGTTGTGTATTTTTATTGAATGTTTATTTACATTTATGTTAACGATTGTTTTTTATCTGTAGCGAGAAGCATCTGAGATTGACCCTGAGCTAATTTCACGTGGCAAAGAGTGGGCGTTACAGGCAACTAAAGTGCCTTCACAACTCGTCAATCAGGATATAAAGACCTTCGTGCTAATACTCCAGGGATTATAAATTACATTTCGCTTGAGTGGTTCAATGTAACTGAAGCCAAATCGTGAGTATTATTCATTCAAAAACGAGCAAATGCATCGTACAAGCTGATCCATTTATAGATACCACACGAAAATAATGGGAAGAGCGTACGTACGAAATAAAGGGCACGTGATTTTAAATGAAGGCCTTAATATGTCTCCCGCTAATCTCAATAGACGTATTAAATGTTTTAGCAACCTTCCGATAAACGTTGCCCGACGTAACCAGTTGTTGTGATGTGCTCAAATCATTTAATGATGCGTAAAAACTTGAGGGTCATCATATATAAGAGGGTCAGTAGAAATCAGTGGGGTACCTATAAATGGATCACCCTAAATATATTGTGTCCTGTGTGCGTCTCTCCTGCTCGACGCTCGTTGCTTTTGTGTGCGTGCGGGTGGCGTGCGTCGTGCACACACTCAGTCGGAGGCGATGTTGTCGCGAGAGGCACCATCCTCCCCTTTTCTTGTTGTTGAGTTCACGCCACCAACTCGGGCCCCCTCTCTCACGATCACGCTGCCGCACGGCCCGGCCCAGACACGACCCTACCCGCGTTGCACCGACAGCGTCGACCGGGACAGCCAACAGCTGTCCCGGCCACGCAACGATCGGGCGAAGGCGGCGGCGGCGACGACGAGACGACTCCACTCCCAGAGCCGGCAGCCCGGAGCTCTCGCTCTCCGTTGCTTTTATTCCCCTCGGCTCTGCCCTAGCCGCGCCTCCCTTCTCGGACCCTCCAGAGGGTTCCAGGGGCTTCCCCACGAGGTCTACCGTGACCCTTGACCCAGTTCCTCCGCCCTGCCGGCACACACACACACCGTGTACATGCTCAGCGGCGTGTGCGCTAAGTGCCCACCGACAGATGCAGCTGCTCTACAAGAGTCAGCGCTATGACACTACATATACAACTATTTGGTGATACTGCATTGGCAGTGGTGCACAAGCGTCAACAACAAAACTGAATACATTCTTCAATGAAAAAATAAAAACATGGGAATTTAAATTAATCTCACGATTAGACAATGTAAGGAGCTAAATGCAGGTGCCCAATATAATGCATTCTGGGACTTAGAGAGATGTGAGAGATGGAAGCGTGTGAATCAGTTTTTCTTGTGCTTTGTGACAGTTCATTTATTCAGAAATGCGTTCATTAAGCCTAAATTAATCATATTTCCTGCTGCTTAAAAGTTTTACCAACATATGTTAAACAGTCAAGTACAATATTAAGGGATTGCATTGGCAGTGGAGCAGAGGATAAATATTTTTTTTTTAATTACCGCATCTATAATTTACTCTTATAATACAAACATATATATAATTTGCTAATGTGTTAGCAATGTCCTTTCTGCAGAGTATGTAATGACACAATCATAGATAGACACAATATTGCAAAACGTGGTATGCTATACAGTACACTCCATTACACACACAAGCGGATAAGACTAGCTTACAGTAATTTGTCCGAAGGGTTGAATAACTCAATAGTTGGCATCAGTCAATCTGGCTCTCTCCCTACTCTCAACAAGGATCACTGCTCAAAACGCTAGCCCAGTGAATGTATTGTTTGTTATAAGGCAGTATTTCCTTCATACGGCTGATGTCATGCAGAGCAACAACAATTTCACATTCAGGTGGTCAAGCCAGATCGCCGCACCAAGAGCAGCGGAGTGTATGGCTGTGATGTCTCGCACATATTTGTTGATCGGACATTGCGTCGTTACAGTGAGGGAAAAAAGTATTTGATCCCCTGCTGATTTTGTACGTTTGCCCACTGACAAAAAATGATCAGTCTATAATTTTAATGGTAGGTTTATTTGAACAGTGAGAGACGGAATAACAACAACAAAATCCAGAAAAACGCATGTCAAAAATGTTATCAATTGATTTGCATTTTAATGAGGGAAATAAGTATTTGACCCTTCTGCAAAACATGACTAAGTACTTGGTGGCAAAACCCTTGTTGGCAATCACAGAGGTCAGACATTTCTTGTAGTTGGCCACCAGGTTTGCACACATCTCAGGAGGGATTTTGTCCCACTCCTCTTTGCAGATCTTCTCCAAGTCATTAAGGTTTCGAGGCTGACGTTTGGCAACTCGAACCTTCAGCTCCCCCCACAGATTTTCTATGGGATTAAGGTCTGGAGACTGGCTAGGCCACTCCAGGACCTTAATGTGCTTCTTCTTGAGCCACTCCTTTGTTGCCTTGGCCGTGTGTTTTGGGTCATTGTCATGCTGGAATACCCATCAATACCCTGGCTGAAGGATGGAGGTTCTCACCCAAGATGTGACGGTACATGGCTCCGTCCATCGTCCCTTTGATGCGGTGCAGTTGTCCTGTCCCCTTAGCAGAAAAACACCCCCAAAGCATAATGTTTCCACCTCCATGTTTGACGGTGGGGATGGTGTTCTTGGGGTCATAGGCAGCATTCCTCCTCCTCCAAACACGGCGAGTTGAGTTGATGCCAAAGAGCTCCATTTTGGTCTCATCTGACCACAACACTTTCACCCAGTTGTCCTCGTAATCATTCAGATGTTCATTGGCAAACTTCAGACGGGCATATATATGTGCTTTCTTGAGCAGGGGGACCTTGCGGGCGCTGCAGGATTTCAGTCCTTAATGGCGTAGTGTGTTACCAATTGTTTTCTTGGTGACTGTGGTCCCAGCTGCCTTGAGATCATTGACAAGATCCTCCCGTGTAGTTCTGAGCTGATTCCTCACCATTCTCATGATCATTGCAACTCCACGAGGTGAGATCTTGCATGGAGCCCCAGGCCGGGGGAGATTGACAGTTCTTTTGTGTTTCTTCCATTTGCGAATAATCGCACCAACTGTTGTCACCTTCTCACCAAGCTGCTTGGCAATGGTCTTGTAGCCCATTCCAGTCTTATGTAGGTCTACAATCTTGTCCCTGACATCCTTGGAGAGCTCTTTGGTCTTGGCCATGGTGGAGAGTTTGGAATCTGATTGATTGATTGCTTCTGTGGACAGGTGTCTTTGATACAGGTGACAAGCTGAGATTAGAAGCACTCCCTTTAAGAGTGTGCTCCTAATCTCAGCTCGTTACCTGTATAAAAGACACCTGGGAGCCAGAAAACTTTCTGATTGAGAGGGGGTCAAATATTTATTTCCCTCATTACAATGCAAATCAATTTATAATATTTTGACATGCGTTTTCTGGATTTTTTTGTTGTTATTCTGTCTCTCACTGTTCAAATAAACCTACCATTAAATTTATAGACTGATCATTTCTTTTTTAGTGGGCAAATGTACAAAATCAGCAGAGGATCAAATACTTTTTTCGCTCACTGTACGTGTTGTCTAGTCTTGTTCTGAATGACCACAGTCGCACACTGGAGAGTTTTTCTTTATTTTCCACTTGTGCATCAGGTATCCACATATGCCATAGTCTGTGTAAATGTCGAGTGTTGGTGACATAGAAAAACGGTGTCAAGATTTGAGATTATTTTTAAATGTTGTGGGTCAGGCTTGTCGATACCAACTTAATCACACTCGGCCATTCACCTCGATGTAGTTTTTTTTTCTTCACACTAAACAGACCCTGAGGCAGACGGATCCAACCCTCGTTAAGGGGATGACAGATTCCTCCCACAACGTTGCAATCAATGCCTTCGCCCGAGTTTGCCAGCGGTCTTCATTAAAGGCTGCTGTAATGAGCTGTGCAGAATGCCACGTTTTGTGCGAGCGCGTCCCCACGATCGTGCCACCGTACAGAGAGCGACTTATTTGCAGCGTGTCGCTGTGTTCACTGCTTTGGTCGCCTCTTCGAGTCCACCCGCTCGTATCCGCGAGTCTTTGGGAGTCTGCACTCGCCTTTGTCCATGCTGCGTGTGGCAGCCGACAAAAAAACAACCAACCCGTGCTTTATTTGCATCGTTTCCATTGATAATGGCCTAGTGCACTGGAATACGGATATATAAGTGAACAAACCTGCAGGTGTACCCTGATCTCTAGTGACAGCTTTGAAGGATGCGCAAGGAATAAACAGACATACAACACGCGGCTAATAATCTCGCCAGCTTATTAGGCTCTCTTGAACACGGGCGCCCTATTCAACAGAAGTATTTGATTAAACATTTTCATTTCCTACTACCGATATCATTCAAATGTATTTTTTTACAGCAAACTATACTTTAAAAGTTTTCACATTATAAACACGAGAAACCACATCATTTATATGCGACAGACACGTTTTTAATTATGCAACCTTTACATATACAGTTGCATGATGATGATAATAATATTATCCTTTGTGCAGGTAAGTCTCACAGAGTCTCGTATATCCTCACCAGCTCTCCCGCGATATTTCTCACCTGATGACGATTGCTTGTGTTGAGATGGAAACGTGATATTGTTAATATTTTTATTTTTATTATTTTTTAATTATTTGATCTATCTACGTGGCTTTACCGAAATACCCAAAGAATATAGTCCCAATACAGTGTTATTTTTCGGGAGCGTGCTGCATTGGGATTTGTAATGACCTTTAATAATTCGTATTTGGCATGTGGGAGGAGACCAGAAAACCTGGAGAGACACGATGTCTATGAGGGAATAATAGTCAAAGCCCTGCACAGAAGGATCCAATAAACCACACCCTGTACTGCCATAATATCCACAACCCAGAAGGCTTGGGGTAACACTCATCCAGCCAGCAGTGCATTAGCGAAATGGGCTGCGCATGTACAAAGTATTGTACGTATACATTTTAACAAACCATTGCTTTATTTTACCAGTACAAATTAAGTGTCCATAAGAATACGTACATTTAACTCATAACACCGTGTGTCAATTATGTCCATTGGCAATATTCCCATTATGCTAATTGGCTAAACGCCAATTATAATGTTAACAATACAAATTAAGTAAGATATTTCGAGTGGGCTGGGACGACGTCTGTTGTTTGACTCCCCGCTAGTTCTGGCAAGTGAGGCATGCCCCCCCCCCCCCCCCCCACTTGAGGCATGGTCTTTGTCTCTGCATAAGTGCAATGCATTACAATATTTCAGAATTCCTGCGGTCACAAACTTTAATGCTGCATTGAGTGAGTGGATGGGCATCGCTGCCTCCCTGGAACATGCGAGGCTATAAGGTAAAGCGACCCACGCCTTACACCCTGCGAACTCCCCCATACGATAGCCGGCATCAATTTATTATTTAGACAATCAAATCCGTCACTCCGCCGCGCGTGCCATTTGATAAAGGGCTGTTTCCTTGAAGACAGGCCCAGCCGTTGTAACAGATCGTCTCAAGCGTGCTTAGAGCAGGGTATATGCACACGCAGTAGGTCATCGCCGGAGTAAGGAGCAGCCTACGATTCAACGAATAACGCAGCACTGAAGCTGCCGTAGGCCGAACGACAGCTTGTTGTCCTGCGATTCTAACCAACCAACGGTTGTTTGCTGGGTACGGTGCGAACGAAGTTCAACATACAGCTCGATTCTGCTTGTGAGGCCACGAAGCTCAAAACCGGTCCAGAGCTTTCTTGTTTAAAATAAACCTGCTAGACGATATCAAGAATAATACTAATTTAGAGCCCCTTTCATTATGATTGTTTACCGAGGAAAGCCGGACTGAGTCTCCAGACTTCTGTCTGGAGTGTCCTACCAAGTTTACAACAGCAGGGGGTGATATTTCTATGTGTAAACCTAATTTAGCAATATTAATATCATTTTCAGCATTAGCATTTTTTTTGCCAAAAATAGTTGCATTGTATGTTTGTATTCAGCTACCAGAGGAAACCAGAGAATCCAGAGGAAGTCCATGCAAGACCAGCGGGAGAACATGCAAACTCCACACACAAATGTGCTTGAGTCAGGAATTGAATCCAAGCCCTTATTGCTGTGAGGCACTCGTGTTACCAGTGCCCCATACAGCAAAATCCACTGCAGGGTGGACTCGTGCTGTGTCAGTCATGCGAATTGTTTGACCATACTTCATCGCGATTGGTCAGTGCGGGTTGGTAATGTTATCTGTGGGTGAGTATCAAACTCAATAGGGTCACTAACATCATGATGTTATGTGAATGCTGTAGACATTGGTCTGTGGTCTTCAGCTACACAACTTTTTTTACTGGCAACGACTATGTTGGACACAGTGCTATGGAAACTAACAGTGCAGCAAATTGCCACCAGAAGGTTTTTTTTATTGACCGCTTTAAGGTTGCTGAAATTCTGATTATTGGAATACCTCAGAATTCACTGGGCTGTAATATAAAGTGAATGTTCTGACTGAAGTCAGTAGTTTGGCGCGCTAGGCCCAAGAAAACCAAGCAAAAACGCAGTGTCTCAAAAGGCTAAAGTGGATCTGGATTCATCTTCTTGGTTATTTCGGTAAAGTCACGTAGAATGGAAACAAAGTAATAAAAATAAAACATAATAAAATAAAATTCTCACGACGTTTCGGCCACAACACAAGTAGCCTTCTTCAGGTGAAGGAACGGAACAGAAGGCTACTTGTGTTGTGGCCGAAACGTCGTGAGAATTTTATTTTATTATGTTTTATTTTTATTACTTTGTTTCCATTCTACGTGACTTTACCGAAAGAACCAAGAAGATGAATCCCTGCAGTCACGAAAGCTTTAAATCGAAATTGGATCTGGATTCATAAATGTAAAAAATGTGGTAGATCAAATATCAGCTTAAAATCAAATCCTCATGAAACATAAGCTAAGTAACATACAATGACAATTAATCTCTGTCTTGTCCGCATCTCTCTGCTCTCATCTCATGACCTCGCTGTTATTTGTCTACATTTATTTGCCTTCATCTTATCTCACGACAGCATATCTCTTGTCAAAATCTCTGCGGTCATCTCACGAGGTGTGTACACCTTGAAAGCGGGTGGAGGTGGGTGGAGCCACAAATCATTTCTGCTTTGGACCCTCAAAAGCCTGGCAACATAACTGGAAGCCAGCATCACTTAACTGGCAAAATACAGCGGGGGGGGGGGGTGATACACACAAGACATGCCCTCTATCCTAACCTCAATATAACGCAGTTCCAAATGTGTGTACACAACTTTAGCCACAGAATAATGCTCACTGTACACAAGGACAGAATGTAACAGGGTAAAAGCCTCCCCTGGAAGCATCATTAATCAATATTGTTGGGAGTGCACGGCTGGGGATGAAATTTCACTGAATAATGTAATGGGGTTGCATTCTAAGCTTCTGTGTGAAGGCAACTCGACGATCTAATGACGCCATCTGCTGTAGCTGTATAAAACGGAGGTTTACTTTACAGAACGGTTCCGGACTGACGTTGGAATTTAAAATTGCACCAACGCAACAACATCGGTATCATTGTGATGATTATTTATGTAATAATAGAAAGCTGCTTTGATAATGATTATTTATGTAATAATAGAAAGCTGCTGTGATAATGATTATTTATGTAATAATAGAAAGCTGCTCAACAATCCACTGCTGGATGAATGCCTCCCTATGTCGTGCAGGTCATTGGTGTGTCTTATTAAAGAAACCTCAACGCGCTGTTCATTGTGAGTTGGTAAAAGAGGAAAGTATTGACTGCTTCAGATGCTTTTCGCCAGTGATGTTAGCCGTGGCCGCGAATCAAACCCAGGTCCCTGGAATTGTAGGATTGTACCCTACCCACTACGCCACTCCCAAACTGCATTGTCAACATTAACGGTACAATCTTCGCGTATCACAACACATTTGCAAATGATTGTGGTCTGTGTATGGTCAATGGCTTGATAGACAATAATCATAACCATGTGCATCTAAAATGTCAAAACAACTCCGTTATATGTCTCCATGCATAAGTCAATATATGTTTTAGTTTATTCGCAGACTATTCTTGGCGGGCCTGACTGCTGAGATCCAGCATTCATAACCAGTCGAATGTTGGTTTGGAAAGCCAATAAGCTGATGGATTTGAACAAACATTTATTTACATGCGGAGACACAAATCAGAGTTCTGCTTTTTACCCACATATACTTATTACAGCACCTCTAATTAGCACGGTTGGCTACATACGGTGTGAAAGAAGTTCAACATACATACGGTGTATAACCACTTCATCGGCTGAATCATCTCAATATATAGAGGACTGAGAGCTTGTTGGCACCAGCTCACCACCTCGCTGATGCCTCCCAGCTTGTCTGAGGTTCCTCAGCAATTGTGAGATAAAATTTTCATGAACAACACTACAGTATATAAAACTAAATATTATTAGAGTGCTTCACAGAAACGCAATGAGTTTGTGTAAAACTTTAATGGGACATTTTACAGCAGCATCCCGTTATTTTATTTGGGTAAAACAAATTGTACGTGACGAATAATCAATTAAAACATTGCAACTGACCCACAATCATGAAAATGTATCGAATCGTTTGGTAGGGTGAATAATTAGATGGTTATAAAAAAAAATTCAATAAATATCGTATGATAATTGAAAAAAATTAAGCATAATAGATTCGTGTTTATCACATTTAGTCAAGTAAGCATTGTCAAACCTACCCAATGTGCATCAAAGATACATTCTTTTCTATATCACTTTCATACACACTGCAACACGATAGATTGTTTTGCATAATAAAGCTATTGGTGAGTCATATATCTCACAGGTGGCAATTATACCACGTTTTCAATGTCCCTTTGAAAATTACTATCAAATTGTCACCGGCACGCGTCACCCCGCAATGTGTAACCTCTTCACCTGCGCAGAAGGTTAATGAATTTCAGCCATAACCAAGTCATGCCATAAAAATTCATGAGGCTGCAGAGGGAAAGGAAGGGGGGGGGGGGACCACATCTGCAATATCCCAGGTGCTGTCAATTGTCATTTCGGTGGGTGGCAGGTCTTCATTTAGCCATTCTACGGCCATCTATTGCCTTCATTATCTGACTCCACTTCACATAAACCTCACTGCTTTAGCAGGCGACATATTGTGGCACTGCTGCTGATGAAAGGATTTGGATTGTCTAATGCAAACACAGAACGCCTGGAATAACTCTGACAATTGAGAACCGTGTGCATTAGGCAAGGGACAATAACCCCAGCACGTTTGCCTTCCTCTGTTAATAAACCCAAATTGATGTAGACAGGAAACTTCGCTTGAAGGACAACTGAGATACACACAAGGCTTGTGATGGAACGGTGCTAAACAAGAAAAAAATGTGTTTTAGGGAAACAATAAAAGTGGAGATGAAGTGAGAAAGATCATGAATGTCGAGTACCAGGTGTGACGTGAACCTATAACCCAGGGTTGGTGGATCGCACACATTTCCATGAAACCGAGTTTCTGGGGTGTGCGGTGACCAGGAGATGGCAATAGCACAAGTAGGTTTCAACGCACCTGTATGGAATATATTTGATCCTGCTTACGAATGGGTCTTCTAAATGGAATTGGTCTAAATTCCAATTCAGGTGCCTCCGGAAACCGTCTTGAGATTCAATGAGAATACACTCAAATATAAAAAAAACAACATTCCACTATCATTAAAATATTCGAAGGTGAACATTGCTGCCCCAGAGGCCACTGAATAACTTAAATGATTTGATTGTACAGTATTTAGTACTTTGGACCACATATTGTGCAATTACTATGTTGTGTTTCGATTTAAAGCTTTCGTGACTGCAGGGATTCATCTTCTTGGTTCTTTCGGTAAAGTCACGTAAAGTCACATTCTACGTGACTTTACTATGTTGTGCTTATATGTATGCATATTATCAAGGAGAGGGTGGAGTGGTAGGCAAATCAGTGAGCACACCGTGTTGTGAACCCGGTGGCCTGCATTCGATCCCTGATCCCGGCTATCATCAGTGGCAAGTGATACCTGAACCAGTCCTGTGTCACTTCTGCTCACCAACCCACAGCGACCAGTGTGATGACGTGCAGCAATATCAATATACAAAACATCTGAATGCACCTGCCTCACAGGTCAATAACTAGCCCATGACTGACACAGCATACCTTCAGCCAGCACTGGATTGACAAAGAGTTGTCGAATAGTATTATTTGTCAACAAACATTATTCCTTAACCAACAATCGGCCGAGGATGTCTGGTGGTGATGACAATGGAGTCTAGATTTTTGATGATATATGTGCGCTTGAGGTGACGCTAGTGTGTGGCTGCGGTAATAGGAAGCCTTCTAGGCCATGTTCAGACCTGCCCAAAACCCTCAGCAGATGACTTCTCGTTTTTGCCGAGACAAATTATTATTTAAGAGTTCCTTAATTCAGGCTGCACAGTAGCCACTGTTTCCTGTATTAAATTGGGCAGAAGTAAAGTTGAAAGAATCACACTTAACATTTGAGCATCATCATCCATTTTATATCCACTACTGGTTGAAAGCCTTCCCCGTGTCCCGCTCCGTCCCGCCACGGCACAATCCATCTCGCTGGATAAGTCACAAACGAAACAGGACAAAAGGAATGAATTATATATGAAACAAATCGTGACCCAGAATCCTGACAATTCATGACATTTCCAGTGTGGGGTGGTGAATCATCACGTGCCTAATGAGTGGTGAGGTCTGTGGTGTCTGCTATTCACAGGTGCACGGAGCGAGGCTACGCACAGGACATTGTTGCGTGTGTGCGTGTGCTTGTGTATGGACGTTTTGCAGAAGGAGGCATCGAAAGAAAGCTTTAAAAAAAAGAAGCGAGCTTAATCATTTGTACGCATGTTTATTTCATTACATTGGACTGCATGCTTTATATATATTATTATTTTATTGTTTCCCTTCAACGTGACTTTACCGAAAGAGCTAAGAATATGAATTACTACCAACTGTCAACATAATCAGTATACGTACACACATGGAGTATCACAATACCCAATGAATTAATTACGCCCAAAGCACAATCACTCTAACATCGGCTGTGGAACAGCGTGTGCCCAGTACAACATGAGGGCCCTTTTCTCTTTTTATAGAAGGGCCATTTGGCACCGCAAGCAAAGGATCATGCGGTGTTTTAGTTGTATGGAACTAAATCCAGGGACATTTGTTTAATAGGAACAGTAATTTATCAAAGGCCATAATTGCCTCCCATTAACGGATATTCTTGCAACCATGCAGAAACAATTTGGAAGCAACTAGAGCGGTGGCAGGGCTCAGAAATACAAAGTAAGCAAAATCTTAGGGCCCCAAGAAACTCATGATAATACAATAAGGATAAGGATGCACCAAATGTCAGCTCAAATTCAAATCCTAATGAATATAACGCGCTAATTAACATAAAAAAAATCCAATTAATATCTCTCATCTCTATCCTGTCTGCATCTCCAATGTATTTTATCTGTACTGGATTGTAGACACGTGACTTATCTCACTTGATAAAACGATACTATTTTTATTTTACCAGGTAGGGCCCACTGATATCTATCTCCTGTTTCTATCTCTTCCATCATCTCACTAGAGTTGTACGAATTATCAGAGAGACTCTCAACATTTTATTTCAGAATCACAATCTTTATTTATACTTACACGGATGTCCAGTATGGACGGGTCAGCCTCAGGCCCCCAAAGGGCCGGCCCCTCACCACTTAACTGAAAGCAGCTGAAGACCTTTGTGTGCTACTGGCAAGATGAATAATACGAAAAACTATCCTCATTAGTACTTGCAAGTTGGGACGCAACAGAGCTTTAAACTTCGTGGGCATTTGCAAGCAGAGAAGCGTGTCTAGCATTAGTCACTCAATGAATTATTCACAAAAGTGTGTCTGTATTAGTAGGGAAAGGGAACACACACACGGCACTACGCACGTTATTACCCTGATAAATTACGTTGTAGAGGTCACGACAACAACATTATTCGTTAAATCGCGAGGGGGTGGGGGGGGGGTTGCCCTTAAAGGCAAGAGAGACGTTGATCCACACCGAGAAGGGCGACTGAATGGAACAATGGGTAACATGGAAACGTTCCCGTGGGCGCACTGTGGTATATCAGGTCACCTTGTCATATTGCTAAATGGCTGCATCTGCCATTGGACAAATGTGTACACATGATACAAGTAATATGTGGAAGCGGTACAATACTATGTAAATAATACGTTGATGGAGATTATATTTCCGTGTTGATGCACATCCGTTTTTGATGATTATAATTCGTCCAATCAAGTCAACGAAATTGCTGTGAACCATGTACGGATGCAAGGCGCGATCATTCTCAACGCACTGGCGGCAGACCGCTTGCAAACACAGAGCAGCGCACTTTGTCATTTGTGCCAGCAGATGGCGAGCCACTGATGTCCAGAAAACCCTTCCCATGAAACCGCAGGATTTTTTTTATGAATAAAAAAAAGGTTCCTAAACAATCGTGTACGTCTGAGCAATACAGAGAAAAAAAACACGTGCCAAGTAACCGACAATATATTTGCCAATACTTAGAACCAAAAAAAGAACGAGGATCATCATGCAATACATTTTGTGTTTATATCTAAATGAAGCCACGTGTCAAGATAGATGAGCCACAGAACAGTGGGCCGCCCCATGGGTCCTTGCAGGGAAAGGAGTTCCATCAATATATTTATTTTGTTTTGGTGAGTTATTGGCAGAGGAAAAGGGGAAACAACGTGAATGGCTGGGCGGGGTGGATGGGTGGGTGGGGGAGGAAGTTCCAGACCAGTGGGGGGGGGGGGGCAACACGAAAAGAAAGGGCGACTTCCCTTTGAGCAAAGGTTGACTAAAAAAACTGGGCGCCCGTGTGAGCTATTTTGGGCAACTCGGCTCGATTAGGGCAGCATCAAAATGTGCAAAGGCAAAGGTGCGGCCGTGAAATCGCTTGCTCACGCCACTGCTGGCCTGCTGAGAGATGGGGATACCTTCTTACCTGTACCCCACCACGTGCAGCTTGCAATTGACTGTGGCGTACCCATTCATGATGCTGAGTAGACATACCTTGTGGGTGGGGGGTTAAGAAAGATGCCCACGGCAAGTAAGATGTATACATATTCTTTGTTTTTTTTCGGTAAAGTCACGTAGGTAAAATAAAAATTGAATTAAAATAAAAGAAACAGCTAAATCAAATCACGACGTTTCGGAGGCAACACAAGCTTCCGTCTTCAGGTGGAACAGTCACAGCAAGATAGCTGCATCAAGATGTATACAGTCGAATAAAAATATATTGTGCGCATTTGTCAAGACAGGGCTGCAATAAATGCCTGCAAATTGCTGCTTTTTTGATGCCAGTAGAGGATCCCAGCCAGGGCAGTACAAACATGTGTCAGCGTGGTCACTGGGGGTGTGCTTCTCTGAGCTATTTCAGTCTTTCGTTACGTCAAACTCACCACTGCCCAGCCCTGAGAATGATCCAGCCGGTCAATAAACCTTCCGGCTGGCTCAACGCCCGTCACAAAAATGTATGAATGGATGCAAGTCAAGACACAATACATCACACAATTGGGATTTGTACTGTATGTGTCTAAAGACGCTGGTCAGATCATGAACGGAGACGACGGTATGGCGTAAGTATAAATAACGAAATACGAAAGCTACGTATACGTGTCGTGCTGCTTACAATATTTACCTGCAGCGCATCACGTTATTAATGCTGAGTGAAAAAGTTAAAAGCCGTAGTGCACTGCGGTCATATGCAAAGGAGAAGACGTGAACCGGGACTCGAACATTTAGGAAGGATCTCCGCAGAAGGCATGGTCAGAGGAGTGGAAAGTCCAAACAGTGAGAGCAACATCAGAGAAAGTGCGACCTCCTACTCAGAGATTATTGACTGAGAGTGTTGATAGAAAGGCTGAGAAAGCCTCCAATGCTGCATAGGAGGGTACATGAAGGGGAGGACAGTGAGATGAGAGGAAGTGTCCATGGAGAATCCTGAATACGGTAAAGGGCAAACGTGCAGAGGATTGATAGCCCTTCGAGGGATTTGAAAACTAAATTTAAAGCATTATAAAATCAAAGACATGACTTGGGAATATGAGAAAGTGCCGTGTGTTATTTATACTTTGAGATTCCTTGCTATTGGGAATAAATATAGGATGTACTGGAGATATATTTTCTAAAAACGTGAGCTTTATTAGTAATATTAAAGGCCTTTTAACCTTCCTAATGTGTATTCTCCAACGAATATTTGAATGGGTGCACACTTATTATCACTCCAACTAATACTGCTGCTTGCACTTTATGAATAGATCTGTACTTAAAATGAATATTCACTGGCAAGAAAAGTCAAAGCTGTTTAATTTGTATGAGCTTACACTGGATTTTCTATGAGCTTTTAGTTTAGTTTATCTCTTCTGAACACTAAGACAGTATAACACACATATATATGTGTACGATTCATAATTGGGTTTTGAGCTAGGCCGTGTAAAAAATGTATGTTGTAAACCCTCCTCCACCCAATCAGTTTATTAACAAAAGTGCCACGTGAGTCAAACGTGGTCAGATGTATTACTGCTGCAGCAGCACCACCGGGGTTGTGGTTGGAGAGTAATCTCACAACATTTAAATGGGTACGACATTGTGATGGAGATTACATCCCCAGCATCCTTAGGTTAACAGTTCAGACCTAACCCAAAATCTCAATTATTAATCAAAATATTGGTCGTGAAAGCCTTTGTATAAAATGTATATGCGTACATTTAAATAAATTACTTCGTTCCAGGGTGGCATGGTTGTAACAACTCGTGGCTCACAGTAAGAAGGGGCCTTGGATTAAATTCCCAACTCAGGTGCCTTTCAGTGTTGGGTTTGTATGTTATTCCCCTGTTCGGCATCGGTCCCCTCTCTGTTTTTTTTTCAATTTCCTCCCATAACTGATTTAAAAAAAAAAAACAACAGTGCAATGTAATTGGTATTGCCCACACATGCCCATGCTGAAAATGTTTTCTGCAAATAACTCAATTGAGATTACACGTAGAAATATCACCCCCTACTTGAAAACTTGGCAGAGTCTTAGGAATCAGTGAGGCTCTCTTGGGTAAACAAGTATTATCATAATACTACACATTGAATGGCCCTTCCTAGTATTATTATTGGCTTGGCAAATGTTTGTATGTTTTTGCATTACACCCTGATGCGTTGTATTGCTGGATTTAGTTTCATGATGCAGATCTCCCTTGGAAAGGAGCTGACGGTTAAGTCTCAATGGCCTCTAACCCTAGGTATAAATAAACACCTTGATGAATGGGCCATATATAACCTTCCTTTCATACTGTATAGGAGTGCTTATGTGTTTATGCTTTGCATAGCAATTTTGCCTTCATGTAATTAACAATGACATTCAACAAATACATTCTAACAGACCTAACTGAAAGCTATCGTACAATTTGACCCACCATAGGAATGTGGAAAGTCCACCACTGAGCCAGGACTGTAAACAGGATATAAGCACTGCATCAACGCTCATTTGCGCAATAAATAACTTCTCTTTATATAATACTGTACCGTTAAAATATATATTTATGTAAATATGTGTATTTAACACTCAGTGAGATCCAATATTTATTGAGCGGCGCATTTTCTACGTGAGATTAAATTCACATTTCACCATACACTGTACATAAGGACCACCAGCACATGTGTTAGAC
Organism: Petromyzon marinus; assembly: GCF_048934315.1. Taxonomy (NCBI): domain Eukaryota; kingdom Metazoa; phylum Chordata; class Hyperoartia; order Petromyzontiformes; family Petromyzontidae; genus Petromyzon; species Petromyzon marinus. Next base: position 21,993,151 of record NC_133683.1, on the reverse strand, counting down.
CATCCACTGGGTGGTGTGGATTTAATTTTATTTAATTTTCTTCAGCAATCCAGATTCCAGATTTCTACCCAGTGTTTAAAGATACCAGGCCTTTACTGAAGTGAGCTCACAGTTCCACTATTTCTCGAACAGCTGCCAATTCATAATGACAAACTGTCTTAAGCTAACATTGCATGTAGATGTTTTGAGGGCATTCAATACTGCAGTATGTAGAATCACATTCAGTCGTGTATAGCATTCACTACAATATAGTACGTAGTTTGTTAGTGATCAGTGCAATGGCAAATGAAGTACGATTCCCACCCACGGTGAGCATCAGTGGCGATCGATATCTGAAGCGGTCCTGGCCACCTCCCCTTTACCAACTCACACTGACGAGCGTGGTGAAGTATGGTTAATGACCCCATGGCCAACACAGTATGGTGGGGACCTTCATCCAGGAGAGGATTGGCAAAGACTGGAGAATTATGACTAGATTCGTCTGGTCATGAACAGTGTTACTGTAAGGATGTATTATATTATATTAATGTGTGTGGGTTATCCCTGGGAAATATTATTTCCTCCTATAGACAAAATAACCGTGAAGGAATTAGTAAAACAAACCCATTCCCTAAAAACATCTGTATAACATGCCTAAAAACTGACTGGAACCAGAAAGTCAAAACTGCTCCAGAGTTTTTTCCCGCTTTAACAAATGCTGCTGGAAAAAAATGGTCCAGAAAGTCCAAAACCTGATGGAGAAAGACCCCGTGGTTAAAGAACAGTCTGTGGAAGCAGATATTTCATAAGGAGCCTCTTCTTCCCATGAAAGCTAGGGCAGCACAGAGTCATGTTTATACCAGGCCAGTCAAACCTATATTTTTTAATTCTCAGAGCTAGAATTTAGCCAAATTTAGTGCAAAACTAAACTTAGTACTCCATGATGGCTTTTAGTGTGCAGTCGATGGTGGCCAGGCTGAGACCATCGATTCACTACACTTGAGAGCCCGGTCTAATTACGGACGGCTGTAGCCCAGATTCAGAACCTGGATCTTGGCAGATCTGATGACCTCTGAGCCACCAAACGTCCTCTGCGAGGGTATTTTTTCATGTTTTATACATTACGCACGCTGATCTACCGCAACCAAACTGGCAAGCGCACTGATGACGTGTGAAACAACCGAGTTAGCGAGTGGGAGAGAGCTCGTCTTGTCAGTCAGTAAATAAATATCCAAAGTAGAGAGATACTTTTTAGGAGGCTGCTTGACAGCTTTGCGGCTTTTTTTTCTCTCAAGCCGCCTGCAATCAGAGTCCTAAGGGACGCTGGAAATGTGGCGCGTGCCCAATTACGTGAGACACGTCAAGCCGGGGACCGCCAGCAGCGCCACCTGATTCATGGCATTAATTTGGCATTATAGCGGGCTGGAGTCGAGCGACACGCAGGGAGCGGGTCTAATGATGAGAACAAATCACAGCGATCCCCGGAAACGAAAGCACCCGCGGCCACAACAGAGCGCACCGTCAACAGAGAGCGAGGAGACGAGCGATGTGCAGATTCAAGCCGCTCGCGGAGAGGTTACGGCTTAATCTTCAAGTCGTGCGGTGTGTGCTCCGGATAGGGTCACAATTTACAGATTTATGTGGGGCGCACACAGTAAATTTCATGAATATTAAAAAAAATTTGGCCGACGTAAGATTTTGTGAAGTCTTGAGTCAATATGCGGAAATTAATTTTCAAAAACGGTTACTGTTATTAAATTCATTAGCTTTGGTTTTCTTAGAGTTGGCGTTAATTGGAACGTTATCATCATCGTAATGAATGCCTCTCCAAGTCATTGCCACTCCCTCCAACAATCCACCTCACTCGTGCAACACGAGTTGATCTCATCACCCGATCTCCGTAGTCGTCATCGTCTCGAGCGTTCGTGTCGACCACCGGTCTTCTTGTCGACACTTGTGGTAGCGCAGAGTAATTTTCATCGCATGACAGTGAAACCGATATATATAATTCTCAGACATGGAATTAAAATAACTTAGGTGGAAAAATTGTCCAACCCAAGCGCACGTACTTTTCTTGATAGTTTTAATAAATTATTCATGTGCATTTGTTCTCTGATCCATCTGCTGCTTTTTCTCTCTTGGTGTAAATTACAAATGCCTGCATACACCTCCTCTCCCTGCCTCTCTGTGTAGTTTTCAGATTTTTCTTCCATTAAATGTGTCCATGTCCGTGTTTATGAATCATACGTCATAGCAGATAAATACGCACTGATTAAAAAAAAGTAATTATCAGGCGCGTGGCTATATTTATTTTCATCAAGTTCAGTGTTCTAAAAACACTCCAACTAGCTCCGTTAACAATTTGCCTAGCCATTACGTGATGGTGTCTGTGCCAGTTGTGTCCCTCCAAAAAAACGTTCTTCATTTGCTTCATGAACTTTTCGCAGGGGACTTTGTTTGCTCAACATGGAGACCGCCCGGAAAGAAGGAAACGTGGCAGACCCAAGACCCACGTGGCGCTAGACCGTGAAGGCCGCGCTGGCGGCAGCGATCAACCTCTCTTGGGGCGAGGCTCAATGTGTTGCCAAGGACAGGAAGAAGTGGAGGGAAACTCATTGTGGCCTTATGTCCCATCGGGAATGATGAGGATTAACGAACGGACTTATGTTTGCTCATATTTAACTTCGGTCCAGCTTCGCAGCTTTTTCTCCAAGCAAAGTTGAAGGCACTGGTACATAAATGTTCAGACGCAAGAGGCGAGGACATTTTTTTGAGAACGGGACACTTTAAAGAATTCCGAAACTCACAAATGACGCATTCATTTCAAATGCAGTCACCCCCAAGGCAGTCGTTCGTGATTACACTCATTCAGTGAGAGCAAGAGTCTCTGAAATATTTGGCGACATTCATTATTTGTATTAATAGGTGTTGCGTTCACATAAGGTGCTCGTGGTAAAGCTATGCACTGTAATAACCCACCTGGCCACATTTGTGAAATTCTTGAGGTGAGCCGGTGGGTAATCAATTTCCTGTGGCGCATTGTGTTTTGTGAGCACAGATTCCGCAGCCATCGATCTCCGATGGACCCCAACGTGGTTATGTCTGCATGCACAGCGGCAGAGTGTGCTCATTGTTTTCATCATCACCTGAAACAGAGGGACACGTAAATAAATATGTCCAAATTTAACATGAAGTAATGAGTCCTTCTAGAGTACGGCAAGTACATGTAAATTACATGTCAAGATATAAGTTTGTGAGCCATGTGACAATAGCTTCGCGGGTTGTGTGGCTAACGCTGTCCAGTCCGCCGGAGAGCCGGCGTAGAATGCGGTGGCTCACGACGCGGTCGATTATTTGGGTTGGGTGGACGCAGTCACCGGCACCGTGTGTCCTTTCTAGATTTGAAGCTTTCGTGACTGCAAGGATCCATACTCTTTGGTTCTATTCGGTAAAGTCACGTAGGTAAAAAATTAAAAAAAAAAATTGTTGTTTCATTTTTTACCTACGTGACTTTGTCCTCTCTCTCGTGGTGTCCTCTCTCTCTCTCTCGTGTCCTCTCTCTCGTGGTGTCCTCTCTCTCTCGTGTCCTCTCTCTCGTGTCCTCTCTCTCTCTCGTGTCTTCTCTCTCGTGTCTTCTCTCTCGTGTCCTCTCCCTCGTGGTGTCCTCTCTCTCTCTCGTGTCCTCTCTCTCTCTCGTGTCCTCTCTCTCTCGTGTCCTCTGTCTCGTGTCCTCTCTCTCTCTCTCGTGGTGTCCTCTCTCTCTCTCTCGTGTCCTCTCTCTCGTGGTGTCCTCTCTCGTGTCCTCTCTCTCGTGGTGTCCTCTCTCTCGTGGTGTCCTCTCTCTCGTGGTGTCCTCTCTCTCGTGGTGTCCTCTCTCTCTCGTGGTGTCCTCTCTCTCGTGGTGTCCTCTCTCTCGTGGTGTTCTCTCTCTCGTGGTGTCCTCTCTCTCGTGGTGTCCTCTCTCTCTCGTGGTGTCCTCTCTCTCGTGGTGTCCTCTCTCTCGTGGTGTCCTCTCTCTCGTGGTGTCCTCTCTCTCGTGGTGTCCTCTCTCTCTCGTGGTGTCCCCTCCCGTGTTCCATTTGTGGAAGCGGCGTGATGTACGTACGTACGTATGCTGAACTTCTTTCGCACCGGACATAGCCAACCGTGGTAATCGGAGGTGCGGGGGAAGGACAACAACAAACTAAACACAATAACAGCAGTTCTAAAGAAATGCGTTTTCAATCTAGATTTAAAGGTGCATAGCTCCAGTGGCTTCCTAATATCGGAAGGAAGAGCGTTCCAGACGGTTGACGGAGGAGCCACCGTCGTTGGCAGAACAAAGCCGTGCGGAACAGTGGTGGGGGTGGGCACTCGGTGAGGATTTGATTCGGAACTTCAGCAGAGCTCCACAGCGTCCGCCAGCAGTCTCCAGTTGCGCGCTTCGTCCGATTGTCTCGCGCGACGGTCTCGGACGACGGTCTCGGACGAGTTCGTGGAGGACCGGGTAGCTTGGTCTTGGCGTGTAATTAGAGGACTATGCTTTTCTCAGATGCTTTCCCACGTTGGTTTGATAAACGAACAATAGTAAAATCACACCCATAGGCACTTTTTGGAGCCATTCTTATGACTCTGAAACGTGAGTCAGCTCCCATGCCACATACACATGAGCAATGTGACAAGCCCCTGCAGCTGAAGGCCATGCACACCTGGGTTACAGCTTTGTTGTTAACCTCAAACGCCTTTGAACTTTCAACTAAACACACAGTGAACTGGCCTTGATAGTTTTATTGCCGTGGTGTTCCATCCAAGTTCATTATGCATTGTATTTGTTGTACTTAAATGCCCTTCCAAATAGCATATTGAATATAAGTCTGATTTTAATGGCGAAGATAAGTCTTACCTCAATAATACAACTCTGTTCCAAAAATGGAACTGAGGTTACTCGGGCTACAAGACAGAGATGGCCACGCCTTGATTCAACACGATGTTAGCAAGGCATCTGTTTCATAATGCGTATTCGTTACACGATGTTAGCAAGGCATCTGTTTCATAATGCGTATTCGTTTATAAGCTCATGATGTTTTTTTGGGTTAGATCTCGTAAATATAAATGTTCCGTTAAACCCGCCACCACCCGACACAGCTAATCATTGATTAACTGTGAATAATACGACTAATAATAGCCATCCATTGTAATGTACATGACCACATTAACCTGATTGGCTCACAAGTGACGACAATCACATTTATCCCTCTCTTTAAGACCGAAACAGGAGAATTTCTTCGCAATTCTGGCTGCCATTCTCGAATTGTAAATGATCTGGGATTACTCTCCAACACACCGGTGTGCTGAACTAGTAACTAATTGCCATGTTTTGTTTTCGTGACAAACCTTACTACGTTTATATTTACGAGATCTAACCCAAACAACCTCTATTATGGATAATATTGGTCGCGAAAGCCTACGTGTTAAACTGTCTATTAACTGTTGTACAATGTACAGGGTGACCCAAAAGTTAGGACCCAGTGTTATTATATTTATTTTAACACTGGCATTTTTTATTATGTATTGTTTCAGTTAATATTTAATTTATCATCACTATAAATGTATATTCTTCTTCCTATTCAGGTGATATTTTAAAAATGGAAAGAAAATTTACTGAATTGAGATCAAACATAATTGATGAATTTTCAAATATACCTGCAATCTTAAAAAACGTCCTACATTAATTTCAAAAGAGAGTGCATGTGTGCATGAGTGTTAATTAAAGTCAGTTTGGACATTTGTTAAAACAAATGAAAACACACTTTGTGATTTTTAAAAAAATAATTTGTGTCCTGACTTGGGCCACTGTATACTCCAAATTGTTCATGTATTCAAGCTTGCGATTGGAATATGTTTAAAGGTCTACGTCTAGCCTTTAGCACTGATAGATGAAGGCCTACCCACGACCTGTCGGTTGTGGTGGTTGTTTGACCATACCAACACTACTATGTTTTGGGAATGCATTAAATGTATTGCTATTGTACTGCCTAGGAATGAATGCTCCAAGACAATACATTAGGATGCTGTCTACTTCAAAAACACACGGTAAAAATGACATTTGCAAAAGTAGGCCAAGACAGCATTTGCAAGGTAAAGTCCGCGTGTGCAAGTCTAGGGGATAACACAATTATCAAATTACGCATAAAATTGCAGTCCTTGTGTGATCGCTAATTAAACGTGTGTGAGGAACAAGGAGAGCTCCCCACTGGCTACGCATCTGCCATGCAACACTGAGCAGAGATAATGAGACCGCAAAATATTGTACTCTTCTGTATAAAAAGGAAAGACAAAGCTCCTCCATATAGCCTTCACCACACTCTTGGGTAAAGTGCTGCCTCTGCAGGCCAGCACGGCATACGAAGGGATGGGTTGGCCAACACCACGCCCGGCCACCTTTGTGGCGATGTATACACACAGCAGCAGGTACTCATTTGAGGTTGGGTTTACTTAGGAGAGGCCCAGCACCAATTCAAATATTCGCCACTGTTATCGGTTGTGCACAGGAATTGATAGCTCAGCATGGCCGCTCTCCACTCGTATGTATAAAGGACATGCACACACACAGATTGCAAAGGTTCTTTGCGATTTGGTAGAAATTTCAACCACAGTTCATCCTACAGGAGTTGTGGAAACCCTGTGATTCGTATTAGGTTGTTTTGTTTATGACAGAAGATTTTGTTGCAAGGAAATAGTCCATGGGCCAGAGCGGACATTGATACAGTACCACTTAAGGTAGCACCATCTTTAGTAGCACCTATTTACGTAGTTAATGCGAGTATATTACTTGATAACCCCACGAATTTCAAATGGTTATGACATAATGGGCAATGCTTGACCACGTAAATAAATTGGAATCACGAAAGTTATGCCACCGTAGGTGATGCCAACAAGTGAAAAAATGTATATGATCTGGCCTCATGAATTAAAAAAAGCTCAATGCTGAACTGCCCCCACGTCAAAATGGAAATATATCTGCAGCTTGGAAGCCCCCGCCTGCTGATGATTCAATAAAACAGCGCCAGGTGTAGCCTGCGGCTACATTCGACTCTGCTGATAATGCACGTGTACGCGCAGCCAATAAATCCGGCAATAAGTTGTGTTGTGGGAGGCTCGAGTGTGTCTTATTGCACTGCAAGGCTTTGGGCACTCTGACACGATTGTACCCACAGCTAAATCGCATTCAAACAATGCAAATTTGCTCGAACTGTCAGCGGCCCAACTAAAATTCAATTATTATTTAAGTCCGGCATTCAAGCTGACACAATACTCACGTGTACATGAAGAGCATACTGTATATACAGCCATGTGCCCACTGCAGGCTTGGGGAGCTTATTTGACCATACTTCACCACACTAGCCAGTGTGGGTTTGTGAAGGCAGTAAGCATAGTAAGGAAGCATCGTGTTGTGACTGAATTGTAGCACTGAAACGTATGGTTCTATTCTTGCGTGTGGCAATACGTTCAGGAGATACATGCCAATGTCTGCTCGCCATGAGAGGGCTTCAGCAGAGTGTGCGTCTCGTTTTGCTATATGGTCCATAGTTTGGGTTGCATGGCCACAGTCGCAGTGGCGTATCTTTGACAACATCTTCTATGCATGGATGGTGCTTGCCTTTCTACTCATCATCCAGGATTAGCCCGTGCGAAAGCTTCCAAAATCCGATGCTATTGGGCACACTGTGGGTGATTTGTTCATGGGCAACAAAATCAAATGTCATAATTCGATAATATATTGTGCCTGTTCGATGAATGGGTTAATCATAAACGATTGACGGTGGTGCCTGAAGGGAAGGAGATTATCACCACCGCTTTGTTTTCATCCCACGAGAGGATCCTTGCCCTTTCACACGTGGCATTGTCGCCAGCATTGATTGAAGCAAGTCTGACTACTGACGCGACACTGGATGTCAGAACTAGTCCAGAGCTTGCTTAGACTGAATCAATGCTGCTAAAAAAAAGTATTCGAGGTCAGAAGGGTGTGGGGCCCATGGGAATGTGTAAAGAATAACATATGAAGGAGACAGTGTCTGCTTATATATTTTGCCAATGAAGAATATGGTCTTAAAAATTGTCATGAGCGCTACAAGTGCCTTGCAAAAGGAGTTGAGCGAGACCGAGATGGTGATGAACGGATGAGTTGGAATGAGATTCGAGTACAGCGGATGTGACCGAGAAAGGAGGCACAACATTGAAGCGCATGGGGAAAGTAAATCTGAGCGGCTGACCCCATGCAGTACATGGGATTTTATGGGTTAGAACCAGAATGATAATCACTACCAACCTCCTAGAGCCATAGTGAACACTTGAACGGGAAGCCCACTTTCACAATTGATTACGGAGAAACTGGACACATTTGTCAGTGGCACTGCCGATAATACAATATCGTACAGCACACGTAACATAAATTGGACCGATGGTTATCACGTCGCCCATTGTATATCTTTCATTTCTTTAGCCAGTGTTATTGACCAAATGTGTTGCGTTTGTTTTTGTTATTTGTGCATCTCTGACAATGCAGCATCATGATTGAATGATAGTCTCTTACACCGTTTTAGAAACCAGACTCAAGTGTTTTCATCTGTACTGTGTCGTACATACCAGACAATGGGTCTCATGTTCTGGAATACAAATGGTGCAGTGTATGAGGGCTTTGGGGATGTATTTTTGCACAAAGCTGGTCAGCTCAGATATGCACACATTCTTGCAAGTCTGAACATTTTTAGAAACCACTCACGTAAATGTAAAAAGGTGTCTTGAGTTTAAGGCTGAGGCATCCATTCCTGACTGCTTCAATAAGATAATAAAAATGAACAGGCTGCAATTGTAGTGGTGCATGAGCAGATGATTAAAAAAAACCTTAGGACGTTTGTAATTAACGCGACCTCATGAGCAGACTATCATACAAGGGTTTTTAGAAGGGCTCAATGACTTATGGCTCGAGGCAGCCCTTATGCGCTTGCACAACTCTGAAATTAGGCTATAACCCAAAATGGCAGCTTATGTTCAATAATATGAGGAAGTGTTAGTGAATAATGCGTTTCTTTATATCTGCCCCATGTTGTGTTCATTATTTTTCACCAGGAGTAGTAAATTTAGTGTAAATTCGAGTATTTTATCACCCGTTATATATGACTTATTTAACTCTGAACAAAGTTCTACTCCTATACAACGCACCACAAAGTCGTAATGCTGCAGTACTGGAGCACCCAGTTCCGACCTCACCATTGTTGTTCGAATTCAATGTGAATCAGTCATGTTCATTTACGGTCCGGCACTCACCAAGTCACTCCAGTCAGCAGCAGTAAGTCACCTCCTGATTACTCTTCTCTCGCGACGACTACCATGGTGACTCCTCTCGTGAACTTCACTCACCGACTCAAGGCACGCCTAGGTGTCCGCCTACCCGATTGACTTGTGTCATCTCGTCCACAGTTTTTAACCACCACACTGCGGGTCCAAAACACTTTTCTCTCTGCTTCTGCCCTCGCACTGCTCGACTTTGGAATCCCTCTCCTGGTATTTTTCCCCAAGTTCGTATGGTCTCGCTCAAGTCAAGAAACATATGAACTTTGATATGTTTCTTTTTTAATGCTGATTGTTGCTGGGCTTTGCACAGTAAGTGATTTCATTTTTAATTACTGCAATATTTCGTAGCTACACCCAATACAAAACATCTTAATAGCTCCAAAAATCCACCAAAACGCCACAGAGGCTATTGAATGGCGTAATAACCCCGATATACACACATAATGTTATTTATACCTCCCAAACAAAAAAAAATATTTTAAAATGTGTTGCACATACCAAGCTTGGGCTGGAGCAATGCGCCCAGGCTCAGGGCATTAAACATCAGACATGAGGTACTTGTTCTAAATCCATTGTATTATCCATGTGACACCTGCATGAGTCACTTGCACGTAAGATTACCGGGTTCATAGCGACCAATTAAAAACGAGTTTGTGCCGCATTTCTATACGCGACAGACGAGCAATAGTACATGCAAATATATACTTAGGATTGAAATGCTATTTCAACTGTGCAATCCACAGCTGTCCATAGTGCGATTGTAAATGTGATCAACGTTCCTGTTAAATAAAATAACGTGCCAATTAATGCATCTATTATAGTACTGAAATGATTAGCAAATGTCCCTGCTTCTGTAGCTAAATAAATGAGAAATTGCGCCTTTGCTAATCTTCAATCCGTGACCACAGTAATCTTACAACAGTCATAAGACCATATAGCAGTGAATAAAAATTATGGATGAGTCTAACCTAAAGCATACACAATGCCACATTTACGACATTTCATAACTGCCATTACCAAGTGACCACCCACACCCAGGGCAATGTTTGTGCACCGTCATTTTCTATAGACGGTCACATTGAACCTTTTAATATATCCACCTATAGCTCAGTCCCTAGTCAGATATGCGATATTGTACTGTACCAAAGTAAGCCATTAAAATGTTTATCCATTCTATGTGATTTTTTACTTCCTGGAAAATGCAATGATGCCTTTGTCTGGAACCTCAGTGGGCACAGTGGCAAATTGAATCACGCTTTCATCTCCACTGGAGGAAAACCACGAACAAAACGTGCATGACGTTATATTGCAGCGCGTTGTGGAAAATGTAGAGTAGGCAGCACCTGGCACAAGAATGGCTTGTGTGCCTTATGTCGGTTCCTTTCGGCGTGTATTATTAATGTATGAGCATTGGCAGCTAAGTTGAAATGAAAGTCCCAATGCAAGCCAAGGTCAGCTGGAGAGAGCTGTTTGATGTACGCACAATCCACACACTATACATTTATACTCCTGCCCATTCTTGCCCTATATAATGCATGCCCTACTGATTTATTGTGATTTCTCTATCCTAACCCACGGCTTATTAGATTTGAAAAAAAAAATAGCAGCCACAATTACACCGTGCATTTTAATGTGGATTAAATATATTAAGATGTGTAGTGCATCTATAATTTACGTGATTATAGTGTGGTTTTATGCTGCCCCTAAAGCAATGTTTAAATACTGTACAGAAATTGGTAATATAGGTGATTTTTTTAACCAAAATTAGCAAATCAGAGACCAGTGAAAGACGATCATAAAATGGCTTTAGTGCGAGGTACATTTCAAATTTTCCTCGTTAAAATACAACTGCTATGAAAATAAAATGTATTATTTATACATTCTCAGTGTATTTTTACAAATTTCATTAAAACCATAAATATATTTGAATGTCAGTTCTCAAAAATTATTTTGTAGAAAAAAACCCAAATATCTATGGTGTATATACAATATATTGGAGGTGCAATGATTCCCACAATACGGTACATACATTAAATTCTACCAAGTCTCTTTTTAGTTTACAAACTATACAAATTAAATTTACACCCATGTTTTTTTTTTTCTCAATGTATTCCAATTGCCCTATTTGAATTATTCCATACGTCTCAGCGTGAAAATAGTGCAGACCCAAATGTTATAAGATTGAGTGTTTTATGTAGTTATATTTTGACTGGGCCTGTGACCATCCACTCACAAGGCACAATAACTGTTTCAGCATGGGTGGCTGCCTGGATTTTAACCCAGGACCTTAGCGATGCCAGCTCAGCCCCCACAGAGTAGCCCGGCTACACTCGGCTACCTCAAGAAAAATGTATTGTAAGGGCTGGAGGATGGATCGCTAGTTATAAAAGCAACATACAAAACACCATCAGCCTCCTACTCAGGGGATTGATGTTATTACAGTTTAAAAATACGTCATACAAAATAATAAAACTATTCAAAAATGAAAGTCACAAAAGGCTGGCTCAGGTGTTTTACAAAGCTTGCCATGCAGTCGTTGTTGGTAAATCAAATAAGAAGCACAGCAATTAGGTGGGACATGGGTGACCTTCTGAATGGCTTTCATATAAGCCGAGACAAGTGAACGCTTCAAGCCCTTCAATTCTGGGATGGCAGACATGAGTGGAAATCTCCAAGTCGGAAAAGTGAACAGAGAAGGCTGTGGATTGCATTTGTGTATAATGTACAGCACAAATATGGGCACACGCATACCAGAAAAAACAAGACACCAGTGAAATGTTACAAAAACAAATGAAAGTGACCCGTAATTTTGATTAATAAATCAAGGTGTTGACCAATGTGCTTTGAAGGTGCTTTATTTAGAGTCCACTCGTATGTACACAGACATTAAATAACAGCACGTGACCCAACGTACATCGGTAACATGAAAACACTGCAATACCAAAGACGGCAAATATACTTAACGTGTGTGCATTTAGATTTAAATTGTTTTGGATAAACAAACAAAAGCGCATTCCCATTATACATACAGAAGCAAATATGTAATTTTCCACCAGACCAGACCACACCACTTAGCTTATTTGTTTATAACAAAAGACACGAAGCTACACCTTTGTATGATACGAGTGGAAAATACCACAGTATACAAACTTGCACACCTTAAAAAAATGGTATTTGATTAGAAGAAATTAATGGTGACATTCCCCATTGATAACAATAACAAAGAGTATACATTATCGTTCAGTCACATAATTGTCTGTTGAAAATTAAGACACTTACATTCACTTGCAGATAATAAAATATTGATGTGTGCCATAAAACGTTATAGAAAACACCTTTGAGCACAAAATAAGCTGTGCTTAATATTCAAAACCAACCGTAATCTCAATCACAAGATTAATCTTTGCAAGCAAGAAAACACATTTGAATGAATTATTGTACATTTTGTTTTATCAAGGCCAAATACTTTTTTTACCAAGCTTATCTTGTTAATGCAGTTTGATTTACAGACCTTTAGAGTAGTTGCTTGTTTCTAAATCATATCTGACATTTCAATACCGCAGGCTTAAAATGTATCGGAAGCCGACACCCACTGACAGAAAACGGAGTGAATCTGTAGAGGGGCTGTAGATATCCACTCACACAGAGACAATATATTTTATTGATAAGTGCTTGAAATTCAATATAACCGGCCACGTGTCTAATCACTGTTTTAGTGATTGTAATCACTTAATGCAATGTGTTCAAATTATAAAATGTGGGTGAATTGACATTATGCACACCGACTCTAAAAAGAGTCTGATGATCTTCGCATGTTAATTGCAACCTCTGGTGTACTTTTATGTACAGATATCGATGACAATGGCGATTAAAGCAAGTGGTTGATTCACACTAACCCTGTAACATCACCATAATAAATCTAAAAGTATTTCCACTGCAACAGAAAGATCATCACTTCCATCCTGTGTCCACAGGGCACAAATAATAAAATCACAAACTACCACCCCAAGGCAAGAGCAGTACCGCTGTCATCGTTCTTCACACGCCAAATGGGGGGGGGGACCTTCCTTTCTCTTCCAGACAGCTGTCACATGTTGTTTAAACGATTTTCACAAGTTTGGATCACGAATCGTGCATGCGAACATTGACAGTTTGTGTATGTTAATCATAATAATAGGGTTTTCCTTTTTTTCTGGCAACAAAACTGCAACATTTTTACAAAGATTCATGTGTGCATTAACCACAATACCTGCAGTCAAAATGCAAACAAAAAACATACTATGATAATATATGCATTGTCCTTGAAACTGATTGGTTCACACCAAGGGACGGCTTTCTTTTGAGCCTCGACCCAATTGGTGCTCGACCAGATGACGTACGCCTATTATTATATTTTGGTACTGGCAAAGGAGGTCTAATGATATGTTAATGATGTCATGCAAGTAAGAGATGATCTGTAAAATGGGCGAGTGGCACAATCGGAGAGAGTTGAAACTGCCGAGTGTCAATGCTGACAGCGTCACGTAAATAGCAGTAACTTAAGGAAGCCACCATGCTGACACAACTTTACATTCCAGAATGCAGAAATTATTGCATTTGGTTTAAGTGTCATGAAAGTGTCGTGCCAAAATTATAGTAAAAACACGTTAAGGACATAAGACCAATATGCCAGTATTCACATTAAAAAATGTATGTGCATGTTTTATGACCGTATACATTCACAACACCTTCCAACGGCACTGCAGATGGTTGTAAGTGGAAACTCCTCATTTATTACTCGGACAGTATCAGTATTAATACTGAAAGGAATCATTTTTGTTTAAAAGCAAAAGTGTAAAATATAATTGAACCAATACAATTATTGGCAGTCAGCTTTAACAGTTTTCTTGCAAGCTTTCTTGCAAGCACAACAAGCCAACCGGATCTCATCGACTAAATCGGTTATAGGACACGCAAAAAATTCGAGACGACATAAAACACAAGTGCCAATAAATCTACTAACCAATCGGTGAAGTAGGCACTAGCACGCCATTTAACCTAGTATTCTCGTTTCAGGCATGGAAGGCTATCTCAACAAGCACCGAAATGACATTTACGATGTTTGTTGTGTGTAACAATGTACAATGAAAACACAATATACAGTACAAAAAAAAACACAAAATCCCCTAATGTTGAAAGCCAGTGGTTGACTGTGTGTAACAAAATACACATTTCCCAATGTGTGTGCACTTAAAAAAGTGGTATAAAAAATGTTCATGCTGTGGTACATGACACGATGATGACAAACAACTGTTTACACTGCAAGTAATGTGCTTAGGGGATTAACTATTCTTTTAGAATTCTTGGGTCTTTCAGTCACGGAGATAGGTTCAAAAAAATAATAATTAAAGTTTCAAGTTACATAGCTTTATCGCAAGCAATAAAGGACGTTTTAAAAAATAAGGATGCCATCGCCAAAAAATATGAACATTTTCTTTGGTTCTTTCAGTAAAGTCACGTAGAATGAGAATAAAATGATAAAATAAAACAATAAAATTCTCACGACGTGACTTTATCGAAAGAACCAAAGAAGATGAATCCTTGCAGTCACGAAAGCTTTAAATCGAAATATGAACATTGTCACGTGCAAAAACTGAATCGAAGCATAAAAAAATAAAGCCACCAACAACAACAGCAAAACAGAAGGATGTCATATTTGTTTGTATACACGTGTATATACTGCATTATTTTGCTTAAAATCCCAAGGATGAGTGTTTGTAGCAGCTCATAATCCAAGCATTAAACTACACTATACACACAGACCTCCACACATGTAAAAAAACTGTACAATCTCCATGTGTGTGGATACATGAAAACAAAAACGCATAGGTTTTACAAACTTACACTGAATGAGAATAAGCTGCAACATTAAAGGTAACAGTGTAATGACTAAACATTCAAATGCCACCGTCAAACATGAATGTAAAAAAGTTACGCCATGATGGTAAAAAAATGCACACGTCTTACCCTTTAATGAACCATAAGGAACATTTTCCAAAAACTTCACTATTGCGATCGTGGAAGGCATGTGCCTTTAAAGGTTGCAAATGCCAATAAAGTTAACTCGCACACGATATATTCCTGGAGTGTATCTTCAAACTACTTTACTACAAATGTGCCTTCATGGCTAGCGGTGTGCAAAATAATATCTGCTCTCAAAGTGTACCAAAGTTTGCCCTGTGATTTTTTTAAATATCCAATTTAGGGTTTTTTTGTTTGTCTTTTCGCTTTAAATACAAATTTGCGAGCATATTTTTATACAGGTGGCCACCATGGAGAGGAGTAGTTTGTTCCACTGCACGGCCAAGAGCCAGGTCTTTATTTTTTGTTAGTACTCAGTTTTTTCATGCCTTTTATTCTGGACAGCAGCTCCAAAACAAATTCCTGCACGAGCACACAGACAAATACAAATGTCAGGTTTATTTCTGTGTTCCATACTCTTTGGTTCTTTCGGTAAAGTCACGTAGGTATAAAATAAATAAAAATTGGATCCCTGCAGTCACGAAAACTTCAAATCTAGATTTCTGTGTTGGAAATGAGCTGCCTGGTGTACCTTACACAACAGAATTGCAATCTACTCAACCCATGCAAACTCTAGTGACAGTACAGCCATGGCCTAGCAACGAACGAATCAAATGTTTTAATGATTCACAGCCAGAGGAAACTATGCGGGCTCTATGCGAGTGAACGAGTGTTTTTATGGCAGCCTGGCCCAGCTGAACCAATCACAGACCCAAGACCCCAGGCTCATGTCTTTATTCTGTGCCACATTCTTAAGGACTCCGCCAACCCGAGAACCATAAATGGCATCACTCACAATGTCCCACATTACGTCCAGATTAGTCTTTAAAATACGAGGAATATTACAAATGCGATACATTTTAGCTCAAATTAGTCTATCCTAGCGACTGAGTGTTGAAATGTGTAAATATTTTTAAAAAATTACTTCGTTCTAATGTTTTTATTCAGGTACGCACACCGGTCCGGCAATAACGCCCCAGGGGTTTCTGGAGAAATGTTATATTTAAAGATCGTTCCCCAATTTGCAGAGCACGGGGAGAAAGCAGGCAAGGGCACGGAAGCAGGATTGGCCAAACCCATGGAAACTTTTGACTCGTGGAAATTGGGGACACAAGATTGGGCCAGCTCTAGGCCAGCTGAGACAAGTTCGCATTTGTTGTGAAAATGTGACAAAGACACTACAGTGCATCAGTCAACAAATTCACCACAGCACCCTCTTCTTACCTGACCTTTAAATGGACCTTTCGCTCTGCGTACGAAAATGTTTTTTTTCACCCACCTTTACAAAAGGCATTGCTAATTTTAGATTTGTTTATTGCCAAGCAATCCGTGACCAAATTGAGACTTTGCTGTCATCCCGACAGTTCTGTTCCTTCACCTGAAGAAGGCCACTTGTGTTGTGGCCGAAACGTCGTGATTTTTGTTTTACTTTTTTGACCTACGTGACTTTACCGAATAGAACCAAAGAGTACGTTACGCATAACCTTTATTACTCCAGGGTACATTCTGAAGTTTGAAGAAAAGAGCTCAGCAACTTGACATGGATATAAACCCACTGCCCACTTACTCACCTATACTAAAGGCATTTTAGGACAATGTAAATTTTGGTTATTATACGTCTCATGCTGCACAGTAAATAATGGGACCAATAAATCTCTCCAGATTGCAGGCTTGTGGTTCTGCTTCACTGTATGTGTTCTACAAGGTAATTTATTTAACTCTCTCTGGATTAAACTTAGCACCGGCTTACCTCTGAACTGCTGCAACATTCTTGTAAAATCTCCTGTAGAGACAGTCACATGGCTGTATTAGTGTATGACAGCTTTACAGGAGGCAAATAACCCTGCTGCATTTTAATGTACCTGAGAAACATGCACACATGTTAAAGACATTAATCATATCCAAAGGGATACTCAAAAGCACTGCAAATAAAATAAAAATACAGGATACCTGTTTTTAGTAAACCTGATATTCCAAGTCAAGGTCCTGCCTCGTCACTTCTCTTGGTACAAGCAATGGCAATTTTTTTTCTGGAGGCATCCAATCAAGTGCAGATGCTTATTCTACGGTGTAATGGTTATCACACTGGACTTGTAATCCAGGTTGCCAGCGCAATGGTTGCATTACCGTTAATGTAGTGGTGGTGTAGTATGTTGGTACTCACACCTCTTTCAAGACGTGTGGCCAATGTAGAAGAAGTAGGCCAAAATACCCTAAACAAGGGCTCTCAGAAGCTCCCTTTACATGAGCAGTGAGTTCACCTCTTGAGATAGCATTTTGCATTAACGTGCACTCACCCGTAACTGCTCAGCTCTCTCCTCATCCGTGTTCATATCCAGCAGCTGGTCAATGTCTATCTCCAGTTCAGGCATCTCTTCCTCCTGTTGTTCAAGACAAAGGGCAGCATTCTTAAAGTCGATACACACTCTTGACTAGCTGCATATACAAATACATAGCACATTCATATGCCACTGCTAGAACAAATTGCACAAAATAACGTATTGTGTATGCTTGTATCAAACATGAAGTAAAATCGCATCGATTGACATTTAATACAGTGCAACATTATGACATAAGCAGTGTGACCTCCAATTGTGGTGAAGCTGTTGAATAATCTTAACACAAACCACCTATGCAATTGTGCATGTAACAACAAATGCGTTCAATCAGCTGTAATTTAAACTACAAAACACAACCCACCAAGGGAGGCCATCGTCCCCACTGAGGAGCCAAGGTTATCTAATCTATCCAAACACCCCACGCCTTCCCATAATCATTGGCGGCATGCATTATTGAAGCCAGACGGAAACGAACATGAAAGCGGGCCGAAGCCACGGGGCTTCACTGCTGCACATCACATGAGACGAAGTGAACTGAACATTACAGGCCCGTGCACGATTAAAAATGCATGGCAGTGCGGTTATTGAAAGGTCTTTAACTTGCTGCTCAAAAGAGACCTTTGCCGTTAAGGATTTTTTTATCTATATAATTTAACCTTTACAAATACTCGGCTATTTCTCTCTTATTCAAGATTCTCTTTTTAAGTTTTCCCTCTTCTAGTTCGTATTATAGATTATGCATAGCTATACCATTTCACAAATTAGGCAATTTTACAGTCACAATGTAAAAAAGTATCCTAATATGAGGTGTCATTTTAAAGTAGTTATTAAAATTTAGAAAAATGGCCTACATGCATGTTGAACTTCTTTCACCCATACATATAAAACCGTGCTAGAAACCCCCAGTTTAATTTACACAACTGAATCATGATCCCAGTACAAATATTTAACCTCATCTGAGAAGGGCTGGCACTGGTATTCTATAAGCATTTCTTCCTTATCACTAAAGGTGGATAAAATATAAAAAAATGAATGACAGTCCTATTTTGGTTGACTTACTATGGCCATGTTTATACTTGTGAATAATCCCATATTTCAAATATCTGAAAGATACATGCAAAATTGTGCAACTGCCCAGTGACAAGACAACACTTATCCAGGAGTGTCAAGTTTATTTTGTTTAACCAGGTAAGAATTCAAGATACCCAGGATAGTTTAATTTGCCAGAGTAAGCTGGGGCATCAGTCTGCCAGTAAGGGGAGATCATGGCTATGTATAATCCCGATTGAGTAATTTGAAAGTAATATTTCAAATTTGGGCCATGATGCCAGCACAAAATGGCCTAGTTTTTTTGCGACTGACATCAGGTGATCTTTAACATCCACTCTGAAGGATACTGTCGTGTATGGCTTTAACACCCGCAGTAATAATTTGGGCGGCCGCTAGGTTTCAACCGTGAACCTCTAAACAGGCTGCGAACAGACTACTGCTAGGCCATGTTACCATACAATTTCATTCATGCCTCAATATTTTTCAAAAATATAATTTCAGAATGTTTACGTCTGTAAAAATATCAATGTGCATTTATTGACATAACAAAAAAATACAAAAGTTAATGCATAACATAATTGACTGAAGTAAAGATATGCTTGTGAAGATTACACATTGTTATATATAAATGTCAAAACCAATACAATACCTTTCGATTTAAAGCTTTCGTGACTGCAAGGATTCATCTTCTTGGTTCTTTCGGTAAAGTCATGTAGAATGAGAATAAAAAATAAAACAATAAAATTATCCCGACGTTTCGGCCACAACACAAGTAGCCTTCTTCAGGTGAAGGAACAGAACTGTCGGGACGACAGCAAGGAACAGAACTGTCGGGACGACAGCACTGTTCCTTCACCTGAAGAAGGCTACTTGTGTTGTGGCCAAAACGTCGTGAGAATGTTATTGTTTTATTTTATTTTATTGTTTTATTCTCATTCTACGTGACTTTACCGAAAGAACCAAGAAGATCAATACAATACCATACATATAAAAAGTGATTTGTGCAGGCAGTGATGCATTTATGTAATGCTGTTTGTAAAACACTTGGCCTCGTACATAAAGGCCAAGATTGTAGTGGACTTTGAAAAAAGAATGCAGTCACATGTAACAAAACATTTACGAGACTACGGTATTGTAAAATGCAAATCCCTGAACGCCAGTGAGAATGGGCTAACTTTACACCCTCTCTAAATGGAGGAACACATAGGTAATATTACAGCCCCGACAACGACTCAAACACCTTCCTGGTATAATAGAGGAGTTTTTGGGTTAGATCGCGTAAATAAATGTGTCGTTAAAACCCACCACCACCCGACACAGCCAACTAGTAAGGGTTATTCAACGTAAACAGAACGTGCCAATTCGTCACTAGTACAGCACACCGGTGTGTTGGAGAGCCAAGCCAAAATAAAAGCCTACATGTTAAACTGACCTTCCCGGTAATAAGCAAATTTGTAAATAAAAAAAGGAAAAAAATAGTACATAACTAAATAAAAAATAAAGCTAAATACAATTTTTACTTTTGTTCATAATCTCCCTTTGCTTTGGGATGTTTGCCTGCAGCTTAAACAAAACAAAGTAATATCTGTCCAAGGAATATCATGTCAAACATCCCAGTGCCATAACAGCACCAAACCCACAGGCTGAAGGATGCCTGACAGTTATTGCGGTTTTCAGTTGCCCTATCCTATTATTTTTAACCCAGCGGCCATAGGCAATGCTAATTGTTACATTAATGTTCTAGCAGCACTATGGCTGAAACCTTTTTCCAGTGACAATGCGCTGAAAACACATTCCTGCGGAGGGAGCTGGTAAGAACGTTGGGTTGCTCGGTCAATGGCCAGGGTCAACGGCGGCACCACGTGGTGTATTCCGCAAATATGCCCGACTGTGAGGGCGGGCACAAGCCGGCGTGAGTAGGTTAAACGTTGAGTTTTATAAGGGCACCACAGGGTGACCAGCCCCTCCTCCCCCTCCCCACCCTCCCCACCCAGCCCCTCCCCACCCGCCCCTCCCCACCCAGCCCCTCCCCACCCTCCCCTCTCCACCCAGCCCCTCCCTCTCCACCCAGCCCCTCCCTCCCTACCCACCCCCTCCCCACCCAGCCCCGCCCCTCCCATTTTTGGATGCACGACGGACGGACACAATAATCCCCTGAGGGCTGGTGGTGTAACCAGGAGGTTCCTACCAGTATAAGAAGATGAGAGTAGAAGCAGTATCTGTAAAGACAATTGCTCATTTGAGTATTGGGGCAAACTCATTGGCAAGAATAAGTTGTGTTTACACATAAAACAAAGAATTGCTAATTTT
This sequence comes from Petromyzon marinus, assembly GCF_048934315.1. Taxonomy (NCBI): domain Eukaryota; kingdom Metazoa; phylum Chordata; class Hyperoartia; order Petromyzontiformes; family Petromyzontidae; genus Petromyzon; species Petromyzon marinus. The sequence goes on along the minus strand of NC_133683.1, from coordinate 21,972,080 downwards.
CCTCAGTCCTATCACATTGCGTTTTAAAACACAGTTATTGCTCGACTTTGAAGGATATGAGCAAAATAGCAAGTATGCTATAAAGTATACTACCAAATGTAAAAAAAAATATCTGGGCCAAATAACTTCTACTCGCATAGCTCGAGATTAGGCAGAATTATTTAAGCCTAGCAGCTACACTTCCTTGCTGTAATAATGTATCGGCATGGTAATGTCTAACCATGAGTTATTAAATACAATGTTCGCACAAAAAAACGTAGATAGGGGCATACAATATTTTGCACGAATGGCTCTTAAATAGTGCGACCTTGCTGCAAGACAGGACATGAAGGTAATGATAATGATTCAATCAAGTAGATGTCACACTATATAAGAAAAAGTACTGCCAACTTCAGTTCTTAAAAAGGGATGCCACGCCTAATGGTCTAACCACAGACTAAGTCAATCTTCGACTTAACTTGGCCTCACCCAGCATTGCATGAACGTCAGAGTCTTCTTAATTTTCACAAGTAACCATGAAAATGTGACCACACTGAGACCCAGTGGTGGTGATAAAGCTGGAACTTGATATTCTAGTTCAGATTTTCCAGGCATTCAAACACATCGTTGTTGTCAATGATTGCCAAGGGACACCAAATGTCTGTGTTAAAATTGCCAAATCCCGCAGGGAAAGGAAAGCATGAAGAAATAAAGTATTCAACCCTTGCAAAGTGCAAGCGGCACACAGAAGCCCTCACTGAAGCTCCATTGATCGAAGTTGACTCAGCGCAAATTCTCTGAGCTCATTAATGTGCCTCACCGGACTTCTCCGTGACCTCTGCAAGGATTAATTCCCTGCATCAGTCAGGCAGCCATTTGTTTCTGAAGGACCGCCCGTGTGCAATGGATCGGTAATCTTTAACGAAAATAGAGTTGGTTTGAATGCAGCTCTGCTGGACATGTTTTCTTACAATGCCATGCTACTATGTTCCGGGCTATATAAAATGTAAGGCAGCACATGAAATATAAAGTGTTTTTGTCTGTCTGTGTAATACTTGGGTACTTCTGTAGTCATAACCATTCAGGCAACGCGAGCCTCTTCCAGCAACGCCACAGCTCTTCTGATGGACATCTTTGCTACACTGCAGATTTTACATTTTCCCAAGGTCCCATTTGTCTCGGTAGGCAGTTATTAACTTGTTATCTGTCAATGAATTACACCCGAGTAGGGTGACAGCTCTCTGCATGACTACATCGTGGGGCAGTAATGTCAAAGGCAGCAGTAGCCAGCAATCTTTCATGATCTGAAATATTGTCAATGCACAAAAATACATAATGGCTGTGTACAATGGCCATAAAAATATATTCCACCACAAATGTACTTGTTAATACTAAATCCTTGTAATACAACAGTGGTTTGTCCAAGGTTGCATACGATTGGGCACCACGTCAAAGAATGTTGCAATAGCATTTTAACACTCAAAGGGAATAACCAAGATCACCCGCATAAAAAAAAACTACAAACATCATTGTTTAAGAATGTTAAGTGCCAACTCTTTCAATTCAGATATGCAACTTGTGAATTATAAAGTAGTGCCTGTAGTTTTTGCACGTTGCTGCTTTATACAATAATTTGATTGAATTTAACAGAAACCTTTTAAAACGCTAAATAAACATTGCTAGAACGTGCACCACACACAATAAGACAATTGTAATTTGTGACTTTTATATATTTTGAAAATCGAATATTGCATAAGTGCATATTTCGTGATAAATCTGCTTTGCAAGTGCAAATAACCACACCCATGACTTCAGCTGGGATACTATATAAATCCAACTCATTCCTTGAGACACATTCTAAAAATCACCACTCCAAATTAAGGAGTTTATTTTTCAAACTAAGGATTATTTTAAATAAAATTTTCCAAAATAAATAACATTTTATCAATGTAGGATTAATATGCGTTTTCATCATTCACAAGTCCTCTGAGGTTTCGCTGACAGTCTGGCTGGTTGACCTTTCCTAGGCTCCGAAACCCAAATGTTATTACAATACTTTAAAAGGTCAAACAGATGAAACTTTAGACCTGTGCATATACCAAATAATGTATGGATAATTGCACAACCTTTTCACCAAGGTAGGGCCACTGGCCTATGCATGTTGCTGCCACGTGTACGACGATAAACAATCGTTTCAGTTAGTCCGTGTGGCGTGTATACCGAAATAACAAACACTGTTTGTGTGCAGTGTTAGTTCCAGGACTATTTATTCGTTATTATACACGTTAGAAACTGCGCACAAAAATCAGTTTGCACACCTTCAATGGTACGTAATACTGCACTTGTACAGCAAATACACAGTGCAATGCAGTATAGCGTATTACCATCATCATCCATGATCAATACACTGCTAGGCGAAGACCTCGATTAAAAGCTGCTACAAATGCAACGTGTTTATGTTTCAAACGAGCATGAACGGAAAGGTGATCTCCTAACAGCCCTGAGCTCCTGTCACTTCCAGACTCCTCTGGCCAGGAGCCAGTCACTCGATGCAAGTTGTGTATATTCTATAAATCGTGCATGTTGTACTGTGTAGTGCATGTTGTACTGTGTAGTACAAATACCGTGAGTTGTGTATAGAGTGCACAATACGGGATATAAAATAAACTACTTTAGTATACGCTCTATACTGCAGGGTATTGTGCACTCCCGTTAATATGTATCGTGTAGATAGTATCCAGTGGTTTATGTTGTATATTTGTCACAGTACGCCATATATTTTGCTGTGTATAACAAAGTACACGTATTGTGGACTGTAAATAGTGCACAGATACACAATACATTGAACCCAGCATACGGTATTGTACAACAGACAGTATGCTGGACAACACACACAATACTGTATAAACACTACAATGCATTATGCAAAATAGTGTTATACACAAATACAGTAGACCAGTGTATGACTATAGTAGTATACTGTGCAGTATTGTACATAGTGTATTCTTAAGTATACAATAGTGTTATACTATACAAAACATTATGTTAGAGAACAAACGACACTAAGTACTTTTGCATGACGATGAATAGAAGTTCTATAATACAATGCAAATGTAATACATGAATGTATATACAGTGTGCTCTACTGCTGTGCACACCATGTGGCATACACTGCAATGTGGACACTCACTCAGTACACTACTATATACTGTAGAGTAGAAACTTAAGGTACTAAAGTATATATGCACTATACACTCTATAAACAACACATTCTTTGGAGTGTGTGACTTCTCTAAGTTTCCACGCGATAAGCCACTTCGTTTAGCTATCATTTGTGGCCAAGTCGCTGCTGAAAAAGAGCTACATAGGACCTCAAGTGGGCCTTACCAAGTAAATATATAGTTTTGAGTTTAGTTTACTATACAACAGTACATCGTACACTGAACATACAATCCCATAACTGTCAACCCCTTATCAATGCCTTCCTTATTACAGACCAATTCAGACCTTATTGGTCACCCCGTGCCCCTTATAAATCTCAACGTTCACCCTACAAAGTCCCATCACAAGGGAGAAACACAAATAGACACAACACAATTTTTGCAAGGTATGGACCCGAAAACTAAATTTCCCTGTACAAGAATTCAAGTAAATCGTATGGGTTTGCTGATATGCACTATTATACCACTATATGACTGTACCACCACTACACTATAACACTACACTACCATACCTGTTAATCTCTTATCAGTGCCTACCGTATTACAGACCAATTCAGACCGTATTGGTCACCCCGTGCCCTCATAAATCTCATCGTTTATCCTACAAAGTTCCAGCACAAGGAGAGAAACACAAACAAGAAGACCAAAAATCACATTTCCGTTCTTGCCCGTAATTGAAACGACTCCACGTCGCACGGACCTGACAACTCAATTTCCCCCCGTACAAGAAGGATACGGTGTTGTTGGACACGGCATTATGGCTCAGTTATTCACACTCCATGGAACAGCTACACACACATACTCCATGCTACACACACACACACTCCATGGAACATCTACACACACACTCTCCATGGAACATCTACACACACACACTCCATGGAACATCTACACACACACACTCCATGGAACATCTACATACACACACACTCCATGGAACATCTACACACACACACTCCATGGAACATCTACACACACACACACTCCATGGAACATCTACACACACACACACTCCATGGAACATCTACACACACACACACACTCCATGGAACATCTACACACACACACACACTCCATGGAACATCTACACACACACACACACTCCATGGAACATCTACACACACACACACACTCCATGGAACATCTACACACACACACTCCATGGAACATCTACACACACACACTCCATGGAACATCTACACACACACACTCCATGGAACATCTACACACACACACTCCATGGAACATCTACACACACACACTCCATGGAACATCTACACACACACACACACTCCATGGAACATCTACACACACACACACTCCATGGAACATCTACACACACACACACACTCCATGGAACATCTACACACACACACACTCCATGGAACATCTACACACACACACTCCATGGAACATCTACACACACACACACTCCATGGAACATCTACACACACACACACTCCATGGAACATCTACACACACACACACACTCCATGGAACATCTACACACACACACACTCCATGGAACATCTACACACACACACACTCCATGGAACATCTACACACACACACACTACATGGAACATCTACACACACACTCCATGGAACATCTACACACACTCCATGGAACATGTACACGCACACACTCCATGGAACATGTACACGCACACACTCCATGGAACATGTACACGCACACACTCCATGGAACATGTACACGCACACACTCCATGGAACATGTACACACACACACTCCATGGAACATCTACACACACACACTCCATGGAACATCTACACACACACACTCCATGGAACATCTACACACAAACACTCCATGGAACAGCTACACACTCCATGGAACATGTACACACACACACTCCATGGAACATCTACACACACACACACACTCCATGGAACATCTACACACACACACACTCCATGGAACATGTACACACACACACACTCCATGGAACATGTACACACACACACACTCCATGGAACATGTACACACACACACACACTCCATGGAACATGTACACACACACACTCGCCATGGAACATGTACACACACACTCCATGGAACATGTACACACACACACTCCATGGAACATCTACACACACACACACCCCATGGAACATCCACACACACACTCCATGGAACATCCACACACACACACCCCATGGAACATCCACACACACACACCCCATGGAACATCCACACACACACACTCCATGGAACATCCACACACACACACTCCATGGAACATCTACACGCACACACTCCATGGAACATCTACACGCACACACCCCACGGAACATCTACACGCACACACTCCATGGAACATCTACACGCACACACTCCATGGAACATCTACACGCACACACTCCATGGAACATCTAAACACACACACACTCCATGGAACATCTACACACACACTCCATGGAACAGCTACACACACACTCCATGGAACAGCTACACACACTCCATGGAACATCTACACACACTCCATCGAACATGTACACACACACACTCCATCGAACATGTACACACACACTCTATGGAACATCTACACGCACACACTCCATGGAACATCTAAACACACACACTCCATGGAACAGCTACACACACTCCATCGAACATGTACACACACACTCCATGGAACATGTACACACACACTCCATGGAACATGTACACACACACACTCGGTGCAGCAAATGGCACGCGGTCGCTTTGCACACTGGCGTCGTCCATGGAACCCCACCGACTGACCAGGGTGCTGAACGGACAGCCGGTGGCCGGTGGTGGCGAGCCCAACACGAGCAACAACCCCGGGGCAACGCGGACGAGAGAGAACACAACAACAACAACTACGTGCGGTGTCGTGTGGTGGTGGACACGCGCGAGAAAGCCACGGAGGGAAGGGTAAAAAAGCAAGTCCCCCTACGTCGCAGTCGTAGAGGAGGTGTAGCCTCTCGTCTATCCACTCCTCCAGGTCCAGCCTCTTCTGCAGCTCCTTGCGGTTGTACTTGACGGTCACCTTGCTGCCCGCTCGCCTGCCGTGAGGCATGGGCGGCGCTGCGCCTCCACCAGGGTGGACCGGCCCCTGTTGTTGCTGCTGCTGTTGTTGTTGTTCTCCATGTCCTGGTTGTTGTTGTTGTTTTCCGTTCCCTTGCGCCGACTGCGTGGCGGTGCCTACCCCTGGCCCGGCCTCGAAGCAAACTCGTGCAGACATCAGCAGCGGGCCCAGTCCTCCTTCAGCCGCCTCCTTGTGACGATGATGTGGTTGGGATTATGATGAGGTGGTGGTGATGATGATGATAAAGCGCCGACTTGTATGTGCTGATGGTGGCGGGGATGATGCCGATACTATAAGTGATAATTATCGTGGTGGTGTTGATGCTGCTTATCGCAGGTGATAATGACGACAGTGATTATTACGTGACAATTATGGTGGCGATGATGATGTTAATGTGTTGGTGGTGATGTGGTTGGTTGGTGGTGGTGACGGTAATTACGTGACTGCGTGATTAATTTAAGCGATGATTAAGCTGATTGTGCCGACACTTAGCAACTAAGCGTATGACGACGTTGATGGCTTTAACGCAACTGCTGTGAAGCCACTTAACGAGTGAAATTAACGTTACCGGCACTTCATATAAATCACGCGTCTGCTTTGTTGTTGTTGTAAACGACGTTGTTTTACTTCTCTGTACCACCGCGACAGCGAGGAGGAGAGCGCTCAGACGGCGCCTCCTGCCTCAGTCTGCGGCTTATATAGGGGAGGTGGTGCTGCTGTGGGGGGGGGGGAGGTCGGAAAGAATCTACGGCGGCTCGATTCAAACTAATCGATTCCCCCGCCCATTCGTGCGTATAAGGAATCGCACATTGTGCGAGCACGATTAATCGAAAGGGAGTCGATTACGTTCGCGTTGGGGTTTGCTGTGCACCATAGGGCTGCCCCCAATCTCCTGTCCCGACTCTTCAAGCTGCTGGCGATTAGATTTGATCTTGATTTAAAGATTATATTTCACTTTAAATTCCTACTTCCAACAACGTTCGTCAATAATAAAACTGCCTTCTGCTCTAAAGGGATATTTACATGGAATGTAGAAGATGCGACGTTTCGGGCAATGGCCCTTCTTCATAGCACGTGTGAATAAAATTCCTACTGAAGGGCATATCTGGTCCTATGGACGAGTTGAACCTTCCCCATGAGCCTTGCCACCCCGATCCATCCCACTAAGCCCTCTCTCCCTTTGCCTTGTCGGATCTGCCCTTTTGCAATTTGTTTTGGAAAATAACGAGATACATACTTGAAATATAAACATTACACAAATTAAAAAAAATATGCAAGCGTGTGGTAACAAACAAAAACACAATCATTATCCCGTGACCAAAAATATCCCAGAAGCCGCCCGATCTCGTCAGATTTGTTGCAAGCTGAGCAGGTTTGATCCTGGTTTTTGTGCCTGAATGGAGTGACCATCGTGCTTGACAGGTGCTATAGGCTGCTGCGGGGCTACTGTGGTGGGCTGCAGAAGAGGCAGTGCAGCAACATCACCTGCTGTCCTGCACCCACGTCTATTCTCCCCACTTACAGCAACCCGCATGCATTGACCGGCGTGGTGAAGTATGGTCAAATAGCCTCGACGACCTGCGACGGTTTGCGAGGTCTTCATCCAGCAGTAGATTAACAAGGAAGCTGTACATGTACTGTAATAAAATAGTAAAGTATTTATTTGGGTGAGATCGCGTTAACATAAACGCGTCGTGGAACCGGCCACCACCCGGCACCGCCAATCAGTAAGGGTTGTCACGTGAACCATCCGCGTGCCAATTCGTTACTAGTTCAGCACACCGTTGTGTTGGAGAGTAAATCCGCAATATTTACAATTCGAGTACTTTATATTTACGCGATCTAAACCGAAACAAAATCTTTATTGTGGATAACATTGGTCGCGAAAGCCTACGTGTTAAACTGTAATGAAATATGTCATGGGACCTCCTTTGCCAGTATCAAAATATAAGAATAGGTTTTTCCCCTTTTTTCTGGCAACAAAACTGAAACCTTTTTACAAGGAATCATGTCTGCATTGACCACACGGTGTTAGACCAGAGGACGCATTTTGGCGTCCTCTGGTCTAACACCGTTTGAGATGAGGGTCAAAAGAAAGTTGTCTCTGGTGTGGACCAATCAGTTTCAAGGACAATGCATATATTATCATAGTATGTTTTTTGTTTGTATTCTGACCACAAGTATTGTGGTTCATGCAGACATGATTCCATGTAAAAAGGTTTCAGTTTTGTTGCCAGAAAAAAGGGGAAACCCTATTCTTGTAATGAATTACATTAATTGTTGTGCTGCGCGTGTATGACCGGGAGATGGCGCCGATGTTCATAGTTCATTATTCCATTTATTTGGTATAGCCCTGTGAGCCATTCGGCTCTTGAATCGGGTGCAACCGCAACAAACAAAAACATGAACAAGAAAACATCTTAAAGTGATTATGTGACTGTGCAAACAGAAAATCCAGGAAAAAAACATCAAAATATTCCTGAAATAGCACCGTACACCAACGCTGTGTGCAAAAATCCCAGTGGGATGCAAGTCAAACAACAACAACCACAAGACAACTAAGATTAAAGCCATCAGTCCAACTTGCTCAGCATGCCACGGTGACCAAACGCGGCACGCATGCAACAGGATGTCAGCGATTTAATTGTAGTGAAACAAACTTCAGTAAGGCTACAAACACCTGAAAGTTAATTCAAATGGCATGGTAACTATGTGAGACTGAGAGCTTGTCAGCGACACTTTCATAAGCCGATCGAGAGCAGTTGGTGAACAAATGGGCGGGACTGAGCATTACAGAAATGACAAAACAGGCATGTCCTTCACACTTGGGATTTGCTGCCAAGATAGTAATGAACTCTAGATATAATGGGCGGTCTGAAAGTTAATATCTAATGGGGTGTTAGTGAACAAGCATCTGTACATATTCAACAAAGTCAGAATTAATGTACCATGTAATAACATAAATGATAATTTACGGCCTTTTGCCAAGTCCCTGCTGGGTGAAGACCACCCTTGTTTAGGAGAAAGCTTGAACGTTTGGCGCACGTGGCCCAACGAATGGACGGCTACTGGTCGTGTCGCCCAACTCTGAGGTGCAAATAACCCCCAGGATATTTCAGGGACAGAAGAACACTGCATCTCACAATACTGTAAGGGAGGAGCGAAACACAAGATGAAAAGAGTTAAACATGGAAATACCAAACAAAATATAAAATACATAGATAATACCATTAGGAATGGAATGTGGAGGGAAAAAAACAGAACACAACACAAAAGTGTTTTAGATGTCAGAACAAACAATGGGAAAATTAAAGCAGAAGGTCGTTGATTGAAAAATCACATTTGGTAGTCCTTACAGAGGAAAATGGAATCGTTATGTATGATAGAAAAAAAGCATAAAACTAGTCGAGGAATTTCATGTTGATCTCTAGCAAAAAGGTTCAGAGAGACGGAAGGAGAAACACCTACATCGGAGAGCGAAACGCAAGTTAAATAAATTATTAAGACTGTTAATGAAATTAAGCGAGCTTGGCTGAAGCACATCGTGAGCAGCTGACTGGTGACGTTGATGACCGACCAAGGTGGAGGGAGATCACAATCAGAGCTGCCAACTCGCGTCCCAACAGCCTCATCGTTAGACCAGTCATGGGGGATGGATGTGATGCGTGAAATTTATTCATATCCGTGAAATTAATATCAAATAAATGCGGATAATAGGAACTATCTGCATATGACTCCTATCTGCGAAACAATGTGTTGATAATTGGCGACTACTTCTGGGTGTACCTCTTACCCCACAAACACAGGTAACATGATGCATTCGCTGCGCGACTCATGCCTTGGCATGTGACAAATGCAAAGCGTGACTTTCTTTCTTTCAACACTATATTGTCCAACAAACTTTACTGGGCATCTGTGAAAACTACTGGACATCTGTGAAAACTACTGGACATCTGTGAAAACTACTGGACATCTGTGAAAAGGAGCTTTATAGCGCGTCGGATTCCTCCAGTATAAATAAATATTCTGATTCTGTTCAGTCCACCATGTCTTGGCTTCAAATGTGACACATCACATTACACATTTCTCCTTCCATTACCATCAGCTTGATTAAAAAAAAAGAAATTCTCAACAATTTCAGGCCTCTTTCCATGCCCACGTGATGTACTTTCTCCGACATTGTTTTAAATTTCCTACACAATATAAAATCAATCTTCCAGTATGACAAATCTTCCTTTCTTCTTGGCAAGCATAACTCTATTCCGAACTGCAAATGTCATGAAGGGAGACAATGATGCTGAAATTGCATGGACAGAGATTTGTTTGGCTCACAGCAAAAATCTCTTCAGTTGATGTTTTGTATAAAAATGCAGCCAGTGCCCATGACAAATCCTACCCCTCTACTCACCTCTAGAAGAAAGAAGAAGAAAAATAATGTAAAAGTAGCAAATCGCTTCAATTTTGAACATTTGAGGGTACTTCGACGTGGGTGGACGCCCCTCCTCCATGCCGCCTAAGCCGTGGTGGTTGTTTTGACTGTCCCCTCGCCACGTTGGCGCCTGTGGGTTGGTGAAGGTGGTCGCCACTCGGACACCGATTGAGTAATCTCTCGCCACTGATGTTAACTCGCGTCAAAATTACACGCAAAATGTAACTTAGCAAAAGCGAAACTTACCGTAAAACATTGCAGTTTGGTGATGACAGTATCCGTTTCTAAGAACTCTCTCATGCACGCATGCACTCAATGAGAATGAATCACTATTCATACTCTTTGGTTCCTTCGGTAAAGTCACCTAGGTATACCCACGTGACTTTAGGTATACCCACGTGACTTTACCGAAAGAACCAAAGAGTATTGATCCCTGCAGTCACGGAAACTTCAAATCTAAATTGAATCACTATTTTTCAACAATATTATTGGTATTCTTGGTGCTTTCGGTAAAGGCACGTAGAAGGGAAACAATACAATAATAAAAATATAAAACAATATTATTGGTACCAGCAAAAGTAACTTGGCATTGCTTGGGTTGTTATTTACCTTGGATAGGTTTGAGCTGAAAATGATTAACCAGTAACAGAGAATGTGCATTCACTCTTGCATTCCTTTGTTTTATGACTCGCCCTGGGAACACTAACACAAACGGACATCACACCGATCTTTAAAATGTGAATTAATTATTTACTCATGGAACAAAATACTCAGGCACAGCATTAACTGCGCATTTAAAATACTCAGGTATGCTGCCGTGGTTTAATGGTTAGCACAGTGGACTTGCATCCCAGCAGTGCCAAGTTCATTCTCCCATATGAATCCCACTGCACTGTCCATCCCGCAGAATACATGGATACACCACAGTCAGTCGGAAAATCACGTGCGGTGGGGTAAAACGTGGGTACTGACACTTGTTCCAGAACGGTCCGGCCAGCGTGGGAAGAGAAGGCCAAATATCATTTAGATCGCGGCTCTGCCGTGCTCCCTCCAGTCGGGGTCCTTATGCCAGCAGTGGCATAAGCAAGTGACTCATGGGGCGGGGGGGGGGAGATGCAGCAATAATAATATTCATGTAAAACCTGTGCCTTCACTGTTAAAAGTTCTGGGAGATCGTGTGACTGTGAAAGGCGACCGCTCAAGATGATTCGTCCTCAGCCAAGCGTGAAGACAGTGCAGAAAATGCAACCCAACCAGATCTTTCATAACCTGATAATACTGGAACACTTCAACCGACTCGGTAACACTTTCAGATAGAAAAGAGAACTAAAAATGTGATTTCCGGAGAGCAGCGCACCATGGCCGTGTTCAGTGATCTGCCCCCTCCTCCGGTCCGAGCTCGTCGCTCTCCGTGGTGCTCATCCTTCACACCAACATCATGCTAATCCCCCAGCTACATGCTAATTTATATGTTAACTCCTTTGTCAAGGCGCTCTGTTCCTCCCACACAGCTTAAAAGACGCTGTCCATGCTTGGCAGGGTTCACTCAAGCGCTGTCTTCCGGACAGTCCTGTTTCTTCACCTGAGGAAGGCTACTTGTGTTGTGGCCGAAACGTCGTGATAATTTTATTCTGTTATTATTATTTTTATTATTTTATCTCCATTATACGTGCCTTTACCGATAGAACCCAGAAGATGAATCTTTAATACAATAATATATACAGTACGGTACTGTTCAGGAGGTAACGTTTCGACATTTGCAATAGCTGGTGGGGGTTGCACGCATAACGATACTATTGTTTACATGTATAATGTGCTTAAATTCCTCAGAAACTCAACACATCGTCTAACACGTGCCACCTTTCCCTGTGCATAAAAAACGAAGTTTCTTACCACCTGCGTGATGTCTACATACCTTCACGCAAAGTGTCGTGGGCGAAACAACCCTAAACACAATAAAACAATAAAACTGGCACTATACTCTTTGGTTTTATTCGGTAAAGTCACGTAGATAAAATAAAACAAAATAAAAGAAAGCAATTAAATCACGACGTTTCGGAGGCAACACAAGCATCCGTCTTCAGGTGGAATAGTTGGGTTTATATCTAGGTTAGGGGGGGGAGGAGCCAGAAAGGATGGGAGGGTTGAGTTAATCCGTTTTTTTTAAACGATTTTGAAAACGAAGAAGCCGTCACGGCTTAACTCAGCCCTCCCACTCACCCACTTTCCTTTCTGGCTCCTCCCTCCCCCCCTTAACCTATATATAAACTGCTTCTTCGTTTTAAAAAAACGGCTTAACTCAGCCTTCCCACCCACTTTCCTTTCTGGCTCCCCCCCCTAACCTAGATATAAACCCGATCGTCTCAGAGCTGTGCACTTGACACAGATATCCTTCTGTGACTATTCCACCTGAAGACGGAAGCTTGTGTTGCCTCCGAAACGTCGTGATTTAATTGTTTTCTTTTATTTTGTTTTATTTTATCTACGTGACTTTACCGAATAAAACCAACGAGTATGAATCCTTGCAGTCACGAAAGCTTCAAATCTAAAAACTGGCAGTATTTAGACACATATGTAGGATGGACAACAAAAGGAAAATTAAAAGTGTGTTGTTCCTGTTATGCAAAACGCACCATTAAAGACAAATGGAAAGAGCATGCTTCCTCAACACTGCAAGAATGGGCCGATCATTTAAAAAAGTACAAAACTACGGCGCAGGGAGGAAGTTTACCACCAAACATGGAACCATTTCACGACCTCTCCTCCAGTGATTCTTAAGGGCATCCATGAGGGCATTTAGGAATTCCTTCCCCCTTTCCCTCCCCACTCCCTTATTTTCTTCATCACCTACAAGGGTGTCAGAGTTTAGGAAGACACGGTTTATTGAAACAGTTTATTGAAACATGAGGTTTAGACAGATTTCCATTGCACTGTAATCCGCAATGTGTTTGCGCTGGTGTCAACCCCCTTTCATATCCTTTACGGTGTATACCTGAATCCTTTAGTTAATAAATAAAAAAATACTTTTGGAGAAACAAGTGTGTTGTTCGGGAAAATGGAAGGGACCGGAAAGAGAGGAAGACCTGACAGAGAATGGCTTGACGATGACATACGAGCTTGGTGACAGAAAGATGTGGCCACAACTTGAGCGATTTGCCACAAGACAGAGGGAAGTGGAAGCAAATCACGAAATGTGCAGTGGACACCTACGGGCTATCTGCCCACACGGATCGTGATGATGATGATAGAGCACAGTACAGTATTAATTTAACCATGCTTCAAAGATGTGGTGATAACCACAGACACATTCTGTCTTCCTCACCACGGGCTGATGCGTCTTGCCCATTGTGTGATAACTGGAGAAGAGCGTTAGCAGAGCTTTATACCCGTTTTGGCGGGGGGGGGGGGTGTTGCTAAAACTTCGTTGTGCGTTGACGGATGGTGCCACACCACCCTGGCTCCGCTTCTTGTTTTTCCATGCGATGGCTCTGTTTCACATGAAAGAAAATCCCTTCAGAGAAACAAGGCACTTTTCCCCAGGTAATCTCAGATCTCTGTTGCCACTCTGAAAGGTCTTGTTGCCACCTTCCAAAGACACTGAGCTTGTGTGCAGCCTGACAAAGCTGCACACATTTCAATGCCAAGTCTCACAAAGTACATTGTATATAAAGTGCATTTTATATATGCACTATGCTGTAACGTGAAAACTCTCTTCATCAAACCGACCTGACGAGTGTGGTGAAGTATGGTTAAAAAAACAACACAACCCCGAAGAACGGCACAGCCTTCGTTCGGCAGTGTATTGACAAAGGGCTGTACTTTACATTGAATTTTATAGTACAGTATATTACTTTGTATATTTTATTCTTGGTTCTTTCGGTAAAGTCACGTCGAAGGGAAACAATAAAATAATAAATATATAAAACAATAAAAAATATATTATTTTATTGTTTCCCTTCTACGTGACTTTACCGAAAGAACCAAGAATATGAATCCCTGCAGTCACGAAAGCTTTGAATCCAAATTTTACTTTGTATATTATTACAATGTAACACAACTTTTGTTCCTGGGTACTAAGTGTTATGTTCTAATTGCTTATTCCTAAAAAGTATATAAATGGATATTATTCCCCACAAACTTTGCTTTTGTGACCAGGACTTTACGTGAAAGATGACACAAATGCACACCACGTTTCCTCATTGAAAATAGATACATTTCTAAATATCACTGTCCCAGTCACAAAAACAAAGTTTGTGGGGAATAATAACCATTTTCTGTACTTTTGAGGCAATAGCAATTAGGAAGTAACACTTACTACTCAGGAACAAAATTTAGTTTTTGTTACACAGTATGATCAGTGGTAATTCGGGGTACAGGAAGATTTCTCCCTAGAATAGGAATGTGGAATTTCCACCATTGGCTGACGATCACAACCGGAGATGAAAAAGCAACCCGTGTTCATTTGAGTATTGGGACATTGATTTTTGGATACTCTATAGTTGACTTTGGCACCATTTGTTTTTCAGAGTTTTTATCAATTTCTATGGAATAAAATGCTCTTAAAATTGCCCATAACGCCTGGCATAATGGTCTTTGATATTCAATTGTCTTTTCTCGTATCCAGTTGTTAGTATGCATCTGGTTCATTTTAGAAATTAAATCCAAATCCAGATTGGCAACAAAGTTTTACTCTAAAATGGCCATCATTCGGTTCCCTATGATCTTCGTGAGCAATGTATACATGCGAGATAATGGCTCTGTGATTATGCAATTCAGCTGTCTCACTTTTTGAATAAAATTATGATTTGGACATCATTCCAATTTCGATTGTATTCCTGCGCAAATACACACTTAGTCGTCACAACATGGGTCTGCGTATTTTGTTACAACTGGTCCCGCTTCTTTGACGATGTCCACAGTTATTCCATCCGATCTGGGGGCTTTCCCATACATTAGAAGACATTTGAGAAACACTGAATTGGAGAATTTTAGACGTAAACATAAATGTAAGGCAGTATAACCATGCAAGAATTGTTGACAATGTAGTCACTGTAAACACGAATGAAAACTATTTCAGAAATGGATTGAAGATCTTAAAGAAGGCTGTATATTTTGGCTAATAATTATTTTTTTACAAAACAACAGCCATGGACATAGACATATTAAATGGAACAAATGCTGGAGATTGTGCAAAGAAGCACAGAGAGATACATGCATGAAATGACACTGGAAGTGGAACATCTGTATCAACAAGACATGTATACTGTGAAGCAATTGAGCTTGGCCAGTGGATAGATAATGGCTGATGGTAATGAGTGTCGTCTTACGAAAACATAACGTTCACAAAATGTACTGTGAGTGCACGTTTAGCAAACATAATTCGAAAAGTTAAATTTTACAAAGGTAATTATTAATTTCTATCTTAAATGATCGATATTATTTTGTTGTATTCCTATGCCTAAAGGATAATATTTAAATACTGCAAAGTAAGAATTGCCGTCAATAAATGCATAAAATGCTTGTTTTTTATTACCTTTAAAAGGCAATACAAGTGATCGCGTGTGATATGGAGATAAAATCATTATTTTTTCATAATCCATGTGGGGGTGTATATTGGAATTGAATAGGTAGGTGGTTTTCTGCTAGTCTGAACACGTGGGAAGCGTTGGTATTCCTATAAAGCCTCAAGGCATAGCGAGTAAACAGAAGCTCAAATTTCATATGTGTTGAGACAGGCAGGCGTTGGTGTTATAAGGTGAGAGCTGCGTTTTTGAATGCATTCAGTCCTTCTGACTGCTGCAACTTTTTTCGCAGCTCACGTTTGTTTTCACTGCCCCCGTTTTAAGTACACATCTTGCCCATCGCAGTCATGATTCGGAACTTTAAAACAAAATCGAAGACGTTTCAGGAGATAAAGAAGGAGTGCTTGCAGCGCAAAATTCTTTTTGAAGATCCCGACTTCCCAGCCAGTCTGTCCTCACTGCATATTAGAGTCCAGCCGACGGTCATCACACAGTCTAACAATTTCATTGAGTGGAAGAGACCTTGGGTGAGTTCACATCCATTACATGCATACACCGATATTAAAACGAAACATTTTTCCTTTGATACGAGCCACATCGACAAATGAAAGTGTAACTTTTCATCAAATGTATGACATGGTCAACGTGAGTTATGAATCAAATGTGATTGCTATTCGCACAGGGTAAACTTCTATATACGTTGCTGTATTTAAGTGTGGAAAAGAGAGGGGGGATAGAACGGTATATATTTCAGGAATTTCCAAATATGCTCTCTAATGAATGTTATTTACATAATTTTATATGAGAAATTACACCGATCTGTCCCACAGAGAGATGTTTAATGTGAGTCAATAACCTAACACGGTTTGCATTTATAGGCTGCTTAAATTACTCAGTGTCTTAACGCACTTTGCACCACATCTGATCTCAAACATTCATTCCATTTCCCTGCGGTAGTCTTGTCTCGGGGAACCCCAGTGGCATGTGTCCCTATGTGGCATAAGGTGTATGCAGCACCCGCTTTAAAATGTTATATAGTCTGCCTGCAGAGGGCGATGGGTTTTTGTTTGGAAAATTTGGACCACGATGTCGAAACAGACAGCCTACATTATTTTCAAATAATTTCATGGAATATTTAATGTCCACTGTGAAGCAGAGGGCTCATATTTATGGTTAATAGGCCCGCAGTATTAACCAGGGCGGTCGTGGGGCTTTATCTTCGAGCCTGTACAACAAGCAGCAAACATGCTGAGTGTTTTATGCAGTCTAACCCACAGCCAAACAATAGCATAGACATGAATATGCCGTAAGACAAACGTTGCTCATGGCACATGTTTAATAAAACTTTGATCTCTCCGCAGGAACTCGTTCGTCACCCAGAATTCATTGTGTCTGGAGCCACCAGAGCTGACATCAACCAAGGAACTCTACGTAAGCCTTATATAATTACATTAGAATACATTCACGCTCATCATCATCATCAACTATCATCTATCCACTGCTGGATGAAGACCACCTCATGGTCCCGCAATACCACAAGCCATCTTGCTCCTGCACGTGAGCTGTTCCCATCGCTCCATCTCCTCGGCATCCTTCCTCGTAGGACGTTCCCTCCTTTGACTGACATTTCTATACCAGACTTTACCATTGGCCATCATCTCCGACAGCAATGTCCTGTCCAAGCCCACTTTCCTTCCTTAACCGTCATCACGATGCGTCTAATTCGCATTCGGCTGCTGCTGATGAACATGATGCAACATTTGAAGGCCGACCAAACCAAGAGTAGCAAAACCGCGAAAGCCCTCCCTGCCATCTGTGCACGCTACCTGTGCGGCAGGCTGCACTCACGGCTCCCGTGGGGCTCGTCGCTGGCGTCACGCCGCCGCCCGCAACGCTGTTGCGACGGCACCGGCGACCGCGAGTCGAGGTGGCAGCTCGCCAACAGCCCCCGTCGCCTGACAATCTCTCGTGCACGGCGCGCCGCTTCCTTGGAGGCGGACAGCCAGCGTTTGTCTGACGCCCGCAGTTACAATTGGTGTCTTGCGAGCAAGGGAAGGCATTCGTATTTCGCCTCCACCCTTTACCCGGTGATCTTACGCCTGCAGTTGAGGACTTCGATCCATTCACATTTAAATGTAGTGGCTTCCCTAATCCCCGGGGATTTGCTTCACACCTTTCTGATCGCTGCTTGGCTACCATGCGCTGGATCCCATTTGAAACACGGTAAGACCAATACTTCTGCCGTGGTTGATCATTATTTTAATGCGGCGGGCTCACACGAAATTTATTTCTCGAAGACGAAGGTACTTTGCAAGCCCACTGGCTATCAACAAAGATTCGTTCATGAAGGCATCCATATATACAGAGACAGACACAATTTCAACCGAGAGGATGGTTATAAACTCAGAAATCATTGGAAAGATGTCATCAACCACTTTGGGTCGTGATTTGATTTGTTTTCTTGTCAAGCGAGCACAGGTTAAGTTGTGACTTGATCTGTGTTGTTTTCTTGTTGTCTTACCCCAGGGCACATATGCCCCGCCCACTTCACTACCTTCGTTGGCATTCCTCCAATACTGAGATGTCAGTTCATGCCAAAAAGTGTATTTTATGTAATCTCAACCACACGACTATAATTGCAATTCAACTACAATTATATTTTGAAAACGTGATCAACAACTTCAGTACTTACAATGTCATTATTTTAACAATATTTTATTACCACAAATAAGTATTCATATATCTTCTTGGTTCTTTCGGTAAAGTCACGTAGAAGGGAAATAATACAATAATAAATAATAAAACATAATAAAATAAAATTCTCACGACGTTTCGGCCACAACACAAGCAGCCGTCCTCAGGTGAAGAAACAGAACTATCAGAAAGACAGCGCTCCAATGAACACCGCTAAACTTGGCAGCGTCTTTTAAGCTGGGTGGGAGGAGCAGAGCGCCTTGATAAAGGAGTTTACATATCAACAGAAGAATTTAGCATTCAAGTAGCTGTGTTAATGTGAGAGATTAGCAGGATGTTAAAGTCAGAAATTAGCATGTAACTGGGAGATTAGCATGATGTTAGTGTAACGGATTAGCATGTAACTGGTCACGGAAGTAGCTATGTTAAAGTCAGAGTTTACATATCAACAGAGGCATTTAGTCTATTGACGCTAAAGAACTGCAACTACAACTATCATACAATAAACCGATGTGAAAGAACTAAATAGAAACTACATCAATATAATCAATGTACTCAATATATTCTCCAATAAGTTGAGCTAATCTCTCACATTAACACAGCTACTTCAATGCTAAATTCTTCTGTTGATATGTAAACTCCTTTGTCAAGGCGCTCTGCTCCTCCCACCCAGCTTAAAATACGCTGCCAAGTTTAGCGGTGTTCATTGGAGCGCTGTCTTTCTGACAGTTCTGTTTCTTCACCTGAGGACGGCTGCTTGTGTTGTGGCCGAAACGTCGTAAGAATTTTATTTTATTATGTTTTATTTGTATTACTTCCCTTTACGTGACTTTACCGAAAGAACCAAGGAGATGAATCCCTGCAGTCACGAAAGCTTTAAATAGAAAAGTATTCATATAATTAGATTATGCAATGCACACAACAGATTTGCTTGTCCACCCACTGATGGATGAGTGTCTCATCACGCCGTGCGGATCGTGGGGGCATGTCTCCGTGACGAAATGTTAACTACCTCGCTTGGTATACAGGAGGTCGTGGGTTCGATCCCAACCCTGCCACCTGTTGTATATTTGGAGTTTAAAGGATCCGGGTTTTCCCTCCATTCATAATAACCAACATCACGCGTTTAGATTATTTGGCCGCTGCCATAAATTTCAACACGATAAGCCACTTTGTTTAGCTATTATTTGTGGCCACGTCACTTATGAAAAATAGCTCAGTGGGCCTTACCTGGTAAAATATAAATAGTTTATAGTTACTTCACCACCCTTCACTGGGTTCGTGAAGGCAGGGAAAGAATATGGTGAAGCATAGTACAGTACAACAATGGATTGTTCTGCATTGCCCTCTGCTGACAATGCAGCCACCACAGCAGCCTACAGCACCTGTTCCTGTATTCATAGTGGTTGCCCATTATTCAATATTCAGGCTCAAGTCTGCTTGGCTTCTGAGATCAAGCTCATGCATGTACAGATGTTTATTGGAAGAGGCGATCTAACAGATTCAGAATCGACCCTTTAAAATAGGGCTTGGCACGCAGCATAAAGGACCTCACGCGCGAACTGCAGATGCCAGCAAATGTTTTGGTTTTACCATAGTCTCAACATAATTAGCGTCAGGACTCCTATGTTATGTTGGGTCATGTTCTCGCTGATAAAGTATCATATATTCTATTGTTTGAATTAGCCCCTACTTGACATACTATTCATAACCTAAAAAAGTTAGTTGATAAAATATCTCTTGCTTTCCTTTTAAAGTAAAGCTGTGGGTCCTATGTAAGCAAATTTTAAGTTTCTATAGAACTAGATTTAAACACAACATTCACATTTTTTTGCATCCAAATCATTGGGTTCCGAAATAAATAAATAAAAATGATGCTTTTCTGATGTTTCTAGTGATATGCATATGCTTGATGACTCTATTCCCAATGCCAGATGTCTAACCCTTTTGGCACATCATTAGAATAGTATTTTTTAAACATATATTTGGTAATGCTGTTGGAAAGTGGTGCACAAGCACAACAACAAAATAAACTACACAAACTCGTCGACAACACTGCCTTAAAAATATATAATCGTCTTCATTTTGGGCAATGGCCATTTGCTGCTATGAATAAGGACCACTGCTTGACACGTCGCCGATTATATCTTCATTCTAAAAGCAATACTGTTGACGAGTGTGCTCGTGTTTTGTTAATAACAATTTACATTATTCACTTCGTCACTCACGATCTCCATGACCGACAAATCTTGGGGATGCCTTCGCCCATTAGTTGATTGAGAATGGCTTTTATTTATCATTATTATTATTAAAGTAACCAGATATCACAGTTGCACCTCCGAAGCGCTTTGTCCAGTCTGAATCCTAAAATATGCACTAGAAAGCTAATGCCTGCTGTTGTTGGTGTTTTGTTGATGAATTAAGCCTGCGTTTTGCCCCTGTTCTTGTTCCTGTGTTGGCTCCAACAGCTGACTGTTGGCTCCTCTCCGCGATCGCATCGCTCACCCTTTACCCTGATCTGCTGGCCAAGGTGGTGCCCATGGGGCAGAGCTTCCACGAGGACTACGCTGGCATTTTCCTCTTCCGTGTAAGAGAGCAAGGTCCCTTCACACGTGGCATGGTGTGACCTCACAGTGACACGCATGCAGAAGCAGTTTCGTAAATCCACTACTGGATGAGGGCCTTCCCCGCACCTTTTGGGTCATGAGGAATATTTTGTTGTCATCTTGCTCTCTCCAAAAATCAATGCCCTTGAAAAGAGGTGCATGCCCAAGAAGACAGAGCAATTTCTATAGCATTCACACAAATTGTTATTTCAGTGACCCTGTCAAAGTGAAGGAGTCATAAATTGTATGACTAAGAGTACACTCCGCACCCTGCCAGTTTAATATGTGAAACGTATTACGTGTTGTTGAGTAGCATTGTGCATGGTTATATAATCGTACATTTACATCCCGTTCTTGTTACTTCAATGCAGCATGAGGTCATCTCCACGCCGTGCTGGAAGGGAGGTTGCTTCCTCCACCCAGGTGGAGGAAGCAACGAGTGGGAATCACGGGGAGAGTCGCCATGGGGAGTAGCGATGGAAAAGTGCTAAGGAGGCGACTGGCTGACATTGAGCGAGTGACCAGAGTGTATCAGTTGCGTTTATTGTCCAACAATCGACAGGAACGTATATGCTTATGCAAATTTGTACTTACGTTTATACTTTATGCTTATTTATTTTAGTGACTTGCTTACCTTTCCTAACTTTTGCACTCTTATCGTTGTGTTTGTGTTGTCTGTTGTTGTATTGTTGCTGACTCGACCACGCTAGACATCTGTGAAAAAGATATTCATAGCTCGTCAGATCCCTGCAGTCTAAATACAAAATTCTGATTCCGAGTGCCTGACTGCTTTAAGTATAATTCTATAAAATTGGTCGAATCGGAGCCTCCTTGGGACTCACTTGCGCTTTCCATTGACACCTTCCCTTGGCAAGGTGCACGCTGCGTCGTGTACAGGGGAAACATTTCCAGAGCTCAGACCCTCGACAACCCCGGCTTAAATCAATCCCTGGGTGGACGTGTATGTCAGAATCCGAATCTTTATTTATACTTGAGGAATCCGATGAGCTATAAAGCTCTTTTTCACATATATCTAGTAGGTGCGGGTGCAGAACGTTACAACAACAAACAATACAAAAAGACAACAAGAATATATATTCTTAGCTCTTTCGGTAAAGTCACGTTGAAGGGAAACAATAACATGATAAAATATATATATAAAACAATAAAAATTCTCACGACGTTTCGACCATAAAACAAACGGTCATCATCAGGTGTGAAAACCAACGGCAAGAAACATTTGAAAGAAGTGGCGGTTTGCATTTATTTATTTTTAAACGGTGTTTGTATTTATTTATATAAAAAACGTTAGCACCACGGGCAGTGATTTGGCAGTTTATTTAGAAGGACGAGTCCATCTATGTTCTGAAAAGAGGAGGGGGGAGACGAAAAATTAATGTATGCTGTCTGAAAGCCACCGTAAGCGTGAACAATCAGCTAAGACCTGAAATGGTTTATCAAATCCTTCCAATGATCGCTAAGCCAGAATCCATCTTCTCGGTTGAAATTGTCTCTGTGCTTGTATATGTGGATAGAATATTTTTATTTTATCAGTTAAAGTCCACTGAGCTATGAGCTTCTTTTTAAGAGGCGACCTGGCCACAAACGAGTGGCTTACGTGGACATTCGTAGCCGATGTGAGCAGTTGCAAGTGCCCAGCCGTGCGAGTGAGCGTGGTCTGGGGCTCTCACCCGGTGCAGTTCTGCCAGTACGGCGAGTGGGTGGACGTGCACGTGGACGATCGCCTGCCCACCAAGAAAGGGGAACTCGTGTTCGTGCAGTCGGGCACCGGCAACGAGTTCTGGAGCGCCCTGCTGGAGAAAGCCTACGCCAAGTACGGCACACGGAGCCATCGGATCATCCACAATGGAGGGGGGGGGGAGCACGGGTGTTCGGGTTTGGATCGCGTAAATATTAATGTGTCGTTAAACCCCGCCACCACCCGACGCAGCCAATTGGTAAAGGGTTGTCACGTAAACAAAACGTGGTAATTAGTTACGAGTTCAGCGCACCCTTGTGTGTTGGAGAGTAAACCCGCAACATTTATTATAATTCGAGTTTTGTGACGTTTAGTCCGGTAATTACAACCAGCCTCATCATGTGACAGTCGGAACTCTGGAAGAATCCTCCTGTTGTGGTCAATTAGGTGCAAAGACCAGAGGGGGGTTAATGTTGTCATAAAAATTACATCACATCATCATCACGATCCATGCGCGGATAGCCCGTAGGTGTCCACTGCACATTTCATCCTCTGTCTTGTGCCAATATGCTCAAGTAATTCCACATCTTTCTGGCACCATTCTCTTGTGTTGTCGTCAAGTCATTCTCTGTTAGCTCTTCCTCTCTTTGACAAACAACACACGTTTAATTGTCGTGTTGTCGTCCATCCGACATAGGTGTCCAATACAGACCATCAAATACACACAGACAAAAACAAGATCCCCCATTCCCATAGAGACAGGTACAGCCCTTTGTCAATCCACTGCTGGAAGAGGACCTCCCCTAGGCCTTGCAACCCGTGGTGGTTAGTTGACCATACTTCACCACGTTGGTCAATGATGGTTAATGAAGGCGGGAGCGTACGCACGTGTGTGGGAGTGTTCGAAACACAGTACGACAGTGGATGTCTCTGCACTGCCCTCTGCCGCTCACAATGTAGCACAGCACCAAAGATGCCAAAAACTAAACTAAAATTGGTATTTTGTCAGGTAAGGCCCACTGAGCCTATACCAGTCTCGCTCTTTTTCAGAAGCGACCTGGCCTCAAATGATAGCTCAACGAACGGCGCATCACGTGGACATTTATAGCGGCGGCCAAAAACTCCGAACGCGTGATTCTAAATGTGGAGTTAAAAACCCGAGGACCCGGAGCAAAATCCAAGCGACCACGGGGGGAGAGACATGCAAACTCCAAACATACAGCAGGCGTCCAAGGTCGAGATCGAACCCACGACTCCTTGTATACCAGGCGAGGTGGTTCACATTTCGCCACCGCCCTTGGCGTGCATGACAACGTGAGGTGGATGGTGGTCGCCCATCTGATCACTATCCAGGCTCAACCCTGAGATATGACAAGATAGGGGACATTTTTTGTCACAGGTCTCCTTGAAGCATACTGGGGTGCAAATGTTGTACAGACATGATGTTTAAAGACTGCACCATTTTTATTCTGATTCCACTTTTCACTGGCGTTTGCGCTGGCTGGGAACGCACGGTTGTGTGTTTCAACAGTACTGTATTAGTGGCAGCACTTTACTAGACAAAAAGCAACTAAGCATAATCGTAGGGCTCCGAGTAGCTGAAGGGGCCTCGGATTCCGAAAAAAAATTGCGTTGACCAAACTTCAACTGGAACTCATTATAAAAAAACAAAACAATTCTCAGCATTGTAATGCCGCTACCAAGATAGTATTAACTTTATTATTTTACACACGTGTGACATAATTAATTGGTATAGCTTGTTTAGCATATAATGTGTGTAGTTACCCGAGGCATCCCCATAATTTATTTATGCTTTGGCTCCCCAATGGGCGAGCACTCCAACCGAGATCAATTGCTCTTCAAAAGCAAGCTTTTTCAGTTCAGCTCCTCATTACCAACAACAACAACAGCTGCCATTCGCCACTAAGTGACGGTGCGATCACCACAGCGCTTGTGCCAGGTTAGGTGCACCTTAAGGCCCCGTGAAGTGTTGAAGGCTCCCTGGCAGGTCAGGGAACAGACCCAGGTTTTCCGTGCAGAGACAAATCTATAAAGTTCCTAAGGGTGAGGACAGTGGGAAAATTTCTATATTTTTAAATTGGGCCCTATATTAACAACAATAATATACATTAACCAGGTCATGTTTATTTGTTCCACGGAAAGCCTCATTTAGCCAGTTACCCAGATAGTTTGAAAGGGAGATCCGTGGTGGATCAGCAAAAAAAAAACATTAAATGTATTCGCTCTCGTATATATCAATAAAATAAAAATTTTGGGAGTTCAAGGGTTGAGGAGAGGGGCATCACCCCCATCGCCCCCCCCCCTCCAATTCCACCCGAGATCCATCACTGGTTATGGGTTAACTAATTGATCTGGCTGGCAGATGCACCCCCTGCGCGCCCCATTTCTGCTACCTTGCTGCTCATAACCAACACCAACAAACGCCATTCCCCACTAAGTGACGGTGTCGTCACCACGGCGCTTGTGCCAGGCTAAGTGCACTTTGTGCCCGTGGCTGGAGGTCACGGAAACAGACCCCGGTGCTTATGGGTCGACTGACTTAGATGACTGGCAGGATTGCACCACGGTGCCAGCATCACACACACACGTGGCCAGCTGTCTGTTTCCAGACTGATGACGGTCGAGTGCTGCTTGCACAGGTTGAACGGCTGCTACGAGGCGCTGGCGTACGGATTCCCCGTCGAGGCCCTCTGTGACTTCACCGGAGGTGTGGGCGAGACGTTCACGATGAACAATGCGCCCCGCGACTATTGGGACGGCATTTCCCGTGCCATCAAAAAGGGCGCCATCATCTGCTGCGGAATCGAGGCACGTGTTACCCATTGGAATGGATCTCGCGCGGTGTTCGGGCAGTGTTCCTCACCAGTTTCCAGCGAGAGGGGCGCCACTTTCGCCGATAAGACATCATCAGTGTGAGGGCCGCCACACGTTTGAAACCGTTGTGTTTGACAGCAGCAGCACGATGATGGGGATCGTTTCCATGTTTGAGTACTGTCGGGGGCCGCACGTCAGGGCCGGCACTAAAGGCCATCAGGGGCCTTACGATGAAGAGAATTGGTGCAATGGTGAGCACACTGGGCACGCAATCCAGAGGTCTCCGCTTCGATGCCATCTCCCGGCACAACAGTTGAAACAATGGTACAGGTTGTTTTTTTTTCTTCAAATCTCTCCACCTCTGTCCACCCAGCAGTATACATTGGTACACTACAATGAGTTGATCGGCAGGTTCCTGCGTGTGGTGGGGTAAAGTGTGGGTACGCCCACCTCTTGCAAAACCTCTAATCAACGGGGAAGTGTATCACTCGAGCGGGGTGCTTCGGCTAACAGTGGCGTGAGCAAGCAATTGCAGAGCTGCACCTTGACCTGTTACCATTGAAACGTGACGTGAAGCCCTCTCAATACGCACTTGCCTCTTTTTATGAACCAATGCAAGCGTGGTGAAGTGGACAGGACTCGTCCATGGCTTATGATAGAGAAAAAATGCAAATTATTTTCCAACCATTAGCTATGCACGCACACGCATTCATAGAAAGCGAAGCACAGTCATTATATTTGCCAACATTCCTGCCCATAGTAGAGTTGAATACCATTTAAAGAAACTGCAATGCTTTAAGTTTAACACGTAGGCTTTGGCGACCAATATCACACATAATAGAGGTTTTCTTTTGGTTAGATCGCGTAAATATATAAATGTGTCGTTAAACCCGCCACCACCCAACACAGCCAACTAGTAAGGGTTGTCACGTAAACAGAACGTGCCAATTCGTCACTGGCACAGCACACCAGTGTGTTGCAGAGCAAAGCCACAACATTTACAATCAGAGTACGACGTTTCGCCGGTAATTACAACTATCTTCATCAGGCGACACACACCAGCTGTATTAATGACGAATTATAGTATTATGCAATGTTTTCATACAAATTATATCATCATCAGCCTTCGTCAATAGCGCTGCTGGATAAAGGCCGACGTTGGCTGCCTCCATGGCTCATGACCCTGCGATGTCATGAATTCACCTAACACCCGCACACGAGCGGAATGTATTGCTCCATCTCCTCGATGGACACCCTCTTGGATGCGTTCTGGTCCTCGGCTGCCCTTCCGTGATTATTCTTGATCACCCTCCATCATCCACCTAGCGACGTTACCTTGCCCAACGTCTTGTTCCTCTATACGGTGTAATGGATGTCCTTAACCAAAGTTTGTTCTCTTATTCAAACGTTCCCCTTTCTGCCTCTCAATGTAATTCAAAGCACACACCTCTCCAAACGTTGTGCAAATATCGCTTTTTGTTCCATTTTTATATAACAATCTGCAATCCATAAGTGAGGTGTGTGGCTTCAATCGCATAAATACGTGTTAAGCACTCTGCATAAGTGAAAATGCTTAGATTAATTCGTGGAAATTAAGCCATAAACCATCGATTCATATTTAGTTTTTACAATTCTGTAATCTTTTTTCAAAGGAAAAGTCATTAAAAAATATTTAAGGTGCCACAATAGAGTGTGGTACATAAAACTATAATCAGGACATCAGATGATATTGATATGAAGGAAACATACAATTTGATGTCCTGATTCACAATTAATACAAACCTGTAATATCACAACAACAGTCATATTTAGTACGTATATATTCGTGCTGTAGAGCTCTCCGTTGTGTTTCAGTTTGTACCGCATGCTGCCCGGCACGATGTCCAACATTTTGGTCCACGTGCTGGCAGCTTCTTGTTAAACCGAATTCAGTAACTAAATATTTTTATCCCGAAATAATTTGGTCCCTGAAGAATCTCTCAGCACGTGGAGCAAAACGTCGGACATCACGCCGAACAACACGCGGTACAACCCAAAACCACATCGGAGAGCTGCAATAATTTTCCCTGGAGTTCAAACGAAGCCACAATTCCTAAAATAATGAGGCATCCCAAGCGTTGTACATGAGTGAATGAAAAGCTCACCAGAATGATCTAATCATACTTACAACGGTATAATTTATATTTTTCTAGGGCCGTGGAGAGAAGGTTACGCCAATGGGTTTGGTGGAGGGACACGCCTACTCAATAACAGGGGTGATAAAGGTATTTTACACACATTCTCATCTGGTTGACACAGGCTAACGTGATTGTGTTTGAGGGTTTTTCCCCTTTTTTCTGGCAACAAAACTGAAACCGTTTTACAAGGATTCATGTCTGCATTAACCACAATACCTGCAGTTAAAATGCAAACAAAAAACATACTATGATAATATATGCATTGTCCTTGAAACTGATTGGTCCACACCAAGGGACGGCTTCTTTTGAGCCTCGACCCAATTGGTGCTCGACCAGATGACGCCAAAAGGCGTACGCCTTTTTCAAAAGAAGCCATCCCTTGGTGTGGACCAATAAGTTTCAAGGACAATGCATATATTATCATAGTATGTTTTTTGTTTGTATTTTGACTGCAGGTATTGTGGTTAATGCAGACATGAATCCTTGTAAAAAGGTTTCAGTTTTGTTGCCAGAAAAAAGTGGAAAAACCTTGTTATTACATTTTGGTACTGGCAAAGGAGGTCTAATGATGTGATTGTGTTTGTTAACAGCCAACAATAGGTCACGGCATTTACTCCAATGCCCTACTTATCCATTAACAATATTTATTCACTGACATTTTTGTCTACTTATGTAGTGTTGTAAGGACGAGCAGACTTCTTTAGGAGGCACACTCTGTTTATTGTATTATTTCCTTATGCAACGCTTAACACACACAGAGGGATATTCGGTCCCCTCACCCGATACCCTAGGGAGGTACAGCCTCCGTACCTGGCGGGACTCACACGTCTACCGCTAACCTCCTTGATACCTAAGGAGGTACAACCTCCGGACTTGGCGGGACTCACACGTCTACCGCTATCCTAGTCCTCCGGCTAGGACCTAGGGGAGGCTATCTGACCCACCGCTGGCCCGGTGGGTCCTGACCACTGGGTATGCCGAGCCTTAGCCCTTAGAAGGGCTGGAAGGCTGGTCCAGGGTCCTAGCTAGGCTTCAGCCCAGTCTTCTGTCTTCGTGCAGGGAGAGAACTCCCCGAGGTCCGTTGGGTCACCCATCTTATACCCCTTCGTGGCCAGGTAGAACCAATCATACATTCCCACGTGGAACCGTCTGATTGGTTCGCACCAAACCCTGGCCACGATCCGTTTCACCTCGACTGACCCCAACCGTTGTACCCAGGGGTAATGCTGCACTGCCCTGGTGGCAGCGCAGGTTACGCAACAGCGCGTAGTTAACACCTCTACACTTATATGCACAGTGAAGTGGTGGTGCAGTGGTTAGATCACTTCTCTATAAAGCCAGCAAACCGTGTTCGATTCCCAGCTACAGATAACATCAGTGGTGTGCGGTGTCTGAACTGGTCCTCAGCTGTCCCTTTCACCAACCCTCACTGACCGGTGTGGTGATATATGGAAAAACATCACCCACGACCGACAAAGTTGTGAAGAGAGCTGCATTGACAAAGAGCTGTACATTATGGTTATTTTTATGCACAGTGAAGGCTAAATTGGTGATGTCCATTGCTTGCTTGTGGAGTTATTTAGACCATGAAAATCCATGTTTGTGTACGCTTTAAATGTATTGTGTGGGTTTTACAGCCAATTTTATAATTTACAATACATTGTTCGGTTAGGCCTCCTAATGACCTGGCCGAGGTTGTGTCATAAGACCCTCCACCACCCGACATGTCCAAACACATGAAATCGTCTCGTGTCCAAGCGCAAGTGTTTAACGTGCCGTTTTTATTGATTAATTTCGCCGGTAATTTTAAAAACAATTATGAGAACCAAATTGAGCAATTAGAAATTACGTCTCCCGTGAAAATACGCCGGGCATCTACAGGTGAAATCCATCGCTATGGCTTGCCACCACTTGACACCACTAATGCCTCTTGTGGCTGTGTAACATGTTTAAAACGATTCCTATTCAATACAATTGGAAGAATGCATCATGAGCTTGAACATCGTCACTATTCATCGTTCAAGCAATGCATCGTCCCAACTCTTTTGCACATTATTATCCACTTTAATTTCCAGGCGTTTTACATGAGCATAAAATGTTTGAGTATATTTTTACAGCATTTACATTTAATTTAAATTATGAAAAGCCAATGTTCTTCATTGAACCTCACATTCGGTCATTGCTAAATTAAATGATGATTATTATTATTATTATGATGATACGTTGATAATGAATCCCATTTTTTCCCAATGACTTGGAATATTTACCCATTTGCCATGAAATTACATCACAATCGGTGGGGGGGTGGGATGCTGCCATCGTGTGATGCTCTGCATCAAGGACTTGCAGTCCAGCAGTCGGCACGTCGATTGCATCTCCAGACGTGCCAATTCAAACAATGGGCACATTTATGCAATAACCCTCGCCTCTGTCTACCTATCAGATGTATACACCACCAGTTGATCGTTAGGTTGTATGAGGTGGGGTATAATATGGGTGCCCTCCCTCGAGTGAAGGCCCTGCCTGCCATCAGTGGTGTGAGCCCGCAAACCGCAGGGCTGTACCTTCACCCGTTTACCTTTTGGCATTACTCTCACTGCCCGTTGCCTCTTGTGTCATTCTTGTGGCCCAGCTCAAATTCCCGGGGAAGACAGTTCAGTTGATACGAGTCCGGAACCCCTATGGCAAGGTGGAGTACACGGGACCGTGGAGTGATGGGTGAGCGCTGTCGCTGCAAATAAATGAAACGTCGCTTCCGAGCCGGCTCGGGTGGCTCACAAGTCAGAGCGCTGAGCCGGCACTGCCAAGATTCTCGGTTTGGATCCGGGTTTCGAACACGTGTGGTTACACTGAGTTCTCGAGTGTACAGAGAGTTGGCCGCTTCTGAGAGATCACTTTAATTGCCACTCATCCACAGTAGCCGATAGCCCTTACCACATGCCCTGTTATAGATGGTCACAAGACAAACTGTCGGGGTTTTTTTTACTGAATTCAGCTTGTATCCAGTTGTGAGTATTACGAAAAAAACATAATCCACGACTGAATTCCAGCTATGAGAATTTAAAACGTGACCGTCATGTAACAAATTTGACGATGTGCAGTTTTGAAAAGTGCTGCCACCCCCTACCATGTGAGGCAGAGGTCACGTGACGGAATCTCAGAGGGAGCTCTACCATATCCCCCACCGTGGGCCATTCTCTGGCGTGGAGGGTGGCACTGCTGTGCAGGAGATGAGAATGTATTCTTTTTCTTAATGACATGCATTTTAAACTAGGCAACAATCTGTTAATACAAAAGGGGGGGAGTTGTAATCAAGCTGACTTATAATCTACCAAGGCAACTATGTGTCGAAACTTCTAGATTTTAAGCTTTCGTGACTGCAAATATCCATACTCTTTGGTTCTATTCGGTAAAGTCACGTAGGTAAAAAATAAAATAACAAAAATCACGACGTTTCGGCCACAACACAAGTGGCCTTCTTCAGGTGAAGGTGAAGGAACAGAACTGTTCTGTCCCTTCACCTAAAGAAGGCCACTTGTGTTGTGGCCGAAACGTCGTGATTTTTGTTGTTTTATTTTTGTTGTTTTATTTTTTACCTACGTGATTTTACCGAATAGAACCAAAGCGTATGTGTCGAAAGTTACAACTTCTTGGATCAGGGCGTCTGTTCCAATCGTGTTGGTCTCCATTCAGCACAAAGTCTGCACGGGGCTTATTTAGTTCACAAACAGCTCTGCCGCTTCCACATTTCCCTCAGGTCCACGACGTGGAACGAGGTGCCGGAGGAGGACCAGAAACGTCTGCACGTGAGGGCGGAGGATGGAGAATTTTGGTAAGTACCCTGGGTGAGTCCACCATGCATTGAGTGCCTTTATGTAATACCGTAATTCACTTTTTTCACATTCGACCGATTGATATCAATGAGTCGTAACTCTTTGCCACTCCACCACCCCTCCTGTGAAGATTTCCTGGCTTGGTTGGGAAGTTGGGTTTGTGGTCGCAGATGTGTAGACCTCATGGATTTTTGTTGTTGTTGTTGTTGTTGTTTGTGTCTTTGTTTTAGTACCATTTCTTCATTTGTTTATTTTTTTATTTTTCTTGGTGGTAGGGTTTTCATTTGCTTGGAAAGTGGCTGTGTATGGGATAGGGTCATAATATAATTAATGTACAGCGTTATAGGATGCTATTAGCATACATGATGCTGTGTCTGATTGCAAGAGTAAGGCATGTTTGAACCAATTATAATAAACTACCAGATGTTTGGAGGCAAGGAACCTTTCTAGAAGACATGGGTCCTGACTTAAAACGACATAATGCATATTACAAAATAATTATTAAACTTCGTTGCAGAAAATAATAATAAAAACACACAACGCTTTACCATGTGTCTTCCCACATAAGATATATACTGTGACCACCATCCTAAGTGATTCTTTGCATAGTATAGGTTTCTTAATAATAACTGATAATTCCATTATTCGACTGGAATTCTCTTACAAGTATATTAAATATTATATATTCTCATCCTCTGTCCACCAAAGCAGTATGAATGGGTATACCACAGTCAATCGGCAGGTCGTGTGTGAGTTCGGGTTAAGTGTGGGTATGACCACCTCTTCCATGAGGAGCTCACTAGACTTCTGCGCAGTGGAGGTATTTCCACCAGCATTGTTATTAACAAGTGAAATATGCGCGTCACTGCGGAATTGCCCAAATAAACACATTCAGAATGATGCCACTACCGCATACGTGACTGTGCACTGCAACGAATGGCAGGATTTCAGACAAGGACTTCAGGAAGAACTTCCACCTGGTGGAGATCTGTCACCAGGGCTCGGAGGTGGAGATAGAGCACAGGAAGAACTTGTGGATCTGCGAGTTGCACAACTCGATGTGGCTCAAGGGCCTCAACGCCGGCGGCAGTCGCCGGCACCGCGGTGAGATCCCGAGCAGCTCACAGCACCTTCTTCCAACATCATCTTCGTCGGCCGTTGTCTATCCACTACAGCGAATGCTGTAAAAGCCACAATCCTGCGCGTGAGCTGGTCTCATCACCCAACCCAATTACGGCCGCACTGTAATTAGAGAGCATACAATAAAATATGATGAAAAAGCTCCCCCTAACCTAATAATGTCTTCGTTCAATTCAATAATCTCTATCAATAGATTGGATTTTGAAAATCTAAGCTTAAGACGTACACATTTTTCCGTGCATTTTTGGTTTATTTTAATGCCTCTTATTTTTGTTTTCAAAGAATTTCCACTGAACTACCAGTTCTTCCTCACGCTGTTGGAGGAGGATAACGTCATGGACGTCTGCCATGGCTGCCACTTCCTCCTGTCGCTCACGCAGAAACACCGCAGGAAGTTCCGCAAAATTGGAATCGACTTCGTCCCCATCGGCATTTACATTTACAAGGTGTGGGAGCAACCGCCATCCCCATTGCCCCTTCCACCCTTCCGCAGTCATTCCACAAAGAGCAGAACTGTCGCATTCATTGATTATTTCACGTCAATGCTTAAGCGCACATTACAAATGTTGAACCGCGTGCGTAAGAATCGATTGTTGTTCGCTTCATGCATGCTACTGGCTGGACACATTGCACGCCCGTGCGTATGGAGTGTAGCGATCAGCACGCTGCCCTTCGAACACGGGTCGCCGGGTTCGATTCCCACTCACGGTCAATACCAATGACGTTGATCTGAACCGGTCTTGGGCCTCCCCTAGGTCGAGTATTCTGCTTGTTCCTGCACGGCGTTTTGAGATGTGGTCACATTTAGACGCTATGTAAATCCATATTATATTTATAGTGGTAAGATGGTGCACTGCGCTATAAAGCAGACGACCTGGGCTCAATTTCCTGTCACTGCTAATATCAGTGACTGGTCCTGAGAGTTTGCCTTCACCAATACACACTGTCAAGCAGAGTGAGAAATATAACTAAACAACCTCCACGAACGACATGGCATGGGGAGGCTTTCATCCCGTATTGGATTGAGTAATCGCCATAAACTAATGAATACATCCGTGTATCCGTATCGATTGCATAGGCGGTGATGCCCGGCAAGAAGCTGACCCCACAGCAGTTGCGCAAGGAGAAGCCCTTGGTCGAGAGCCCAGAGTTCATCGCGCGCAGGGAGGTGACCATGCGGATGACTCTTCCGCCTGGCAACTACATCATAATTCCCTGCACCGAGTCGGCGGGCCAGGAGGCGCAGTTCCTGCTGCGCATCTTCATGGAGAAGGCTCAGCAGCACCAGGGGTGAGTGCTCCTATGGCACAACTGCCTGGCTGCGGACTCAGTGGTAGCCCTCAACAGGCCCCGGTGTTCAGACCGCTTTTAAAATTCAGTGTCAGTTCCGTTGATAGTAAACTCAGCGCTAGGAATGCCATTGAATCGGACTAAAAGTAAAAGTGGGCACACCACAGTCAGTCTTCCAAAATGCATGGCCAGCATGCAAACATAGGGCAAATACTATTCACCCTCTTGAGAACGCGAAGCAATCACATACCGCTGCCTGGATTCGAACCCATATTCTCAGTGGAAGCCAGCTCAGTGAGCTGACCTTTAAGCCACCTGGCCATCTCTTCATATGTCAAAAGTTAAACTTCTTATGTCATGGTCACCAGCCTCTCCCATAGTTCGTCGACTGGAAAATCAAATGTGGTGAGGTAAAGTGTGGTTACTCCCACTGCTTCCAAGATATCTGTCCAACGTGAAAGAGTAGGCCAAATATCCTCTAGAGGAGCTCTCAATGGTCACTGCGAGTGGAGGCCCTTTATCTATAAGTGAGGTAAGCTCGCAATACCAGGGATCCACCTTTAACTCTGAAAGTAATTCTATGCACCCATGTCTCTGCTCCACACCTTTGCCAACGTGTACTTACCAGTGAGGAGAGATATGGTCAAATAACCCCCATGGCCGAAATGCCACGGCCTTCATTCAGAAGTGGATTAACAACAGAGCTACTTCTTGCATTCTTCAACAGTATTCGCGTACGCCTGTCACAGCCGACTGGACGGATGTACCTACATGTGACAATTTTTCTATGCCTTCATTATTTCTGTAACTCAATTCCTTTTGGCTGGGCTGGGACTGAAGGCTTCCCAGCTATCCTGCCCCACATCAATGTATAATAATCCGTGTATTCTAATACTAAATGATCACGGTGATTTCAATTACAAGACAATCCGAATTAAGAAGTAATTTTCCTTCTTTTACCAAACAGGCCTAAACCACTCACCGTGCCAAAGGTAAGCTGTCATTTGATTTATGTTGCATGCACAATTCAATCCTATGTAGCGGTTTTCCAATTAACTTTGTTTTATCCACATGAGTGTCGTTTATTTGAACAGAATTTATTTGTAAATCTGATAAGATGGATAAAAATCGACGTCCTGCCATAAAAAGTATACTACTTAAGAAGAGGACAAAACATTGCATGCTTTTGTGCATAAATGTCTTTTTTAATTAAAAATGTTGTAGAACAGTATCTATCGTATTAAGGCCACATTTCCCATGCTTGGCAAGTTAGGTGGTAGTCAGGCGATATTTTCTACGTTTAGCAAGTCAGTTGGAAGTAACGCCATATTTTCCGCGTATGGAAAGTCAGAGGGTTTTATTAATGTCAACACTTTCCATGTTTGGCAGGTCAGCCCTCCTCCCGCAGAGAACTTTGATATGGAGGAGTCCTTCCTACAGGTGGCTGGCAAGGTACCCCAATTCATAGCGACCCTTCAGCCTCCGTATACAGAGGAGGTTATTAAGTCATACTTCACCACACCGGTCAATGCGGGTTGGTGAAGGTGGGGAGGGAACAATGAAAAGGTACAGCAATGTATTTCTCTGCGCTGCCCTCTGCTGCCCAAAACTTGCACGTGCATGGAAAATACAAAATGAACAATCAGCCACCCATGACTGCCGGGGGTTCACTTGAACCCATTAAATTTCGATTTAAAGCTTTCGTGACTGCAGGGATTCATCTTCTTGGTTCTTTCGGTAAAGTCACGTAGAAGGGAAATAATAAAATAAACCATCATAATTAATTTATTATTACCTTTGTAAAAATAAAACAATCTTTATTTTATTATGATTTATTTTTATTACTTTATTATTTCCCTTCTACGTGACTTTACCGAAAGAATGTTTTATTTGCATTATTTGATTATTTCCCTTCTACGTGACTTTACCGAAAGAACCAAGAAGTTGAACCCATTAGATACATTTTACAAATAAAAACACACTGATTCTTCCACGTGTGATTCAATGCATACATCGTGAGTTAGAGCATTTGCTGAACTCCTACAAGCCACTCGACCAATGTCCTCCATTGATAGCGCAGGAATATAAATTGTACATCAATTTGTTTGGAGGAGAACCGTGCCACGTTCTATTACTGAACTCCGATATGAAACCCTGCAACCATAGTTTGATTTCCAGCCACTCTCAACATCAGCGGTAAGGGACAAGTGAGCTGTTCCCGCAACCCCCTTCACTACCCCCACGCTAACCAGCATGGTAACGTAGTGGGTCAAACAACCCCGTGGCCAACACAGCACGGGGGAGACTTCCTCCAGCAGTGGATTGATGAAAAACGAAAATCTGGCGTTATCCATTTATAGATACCCCACTGAAACAATAGGGAAGAATGATCAAGCAACCATGTGTTCTCTCACCCACCAATCGCAATGCGCTCTTGTCAGCGGAGAAGCGAGAAAGAGTGTAATTGGAAATGAGTGTGGTATCTTATAAATGGATCACCCTGTATTTGTTTTTTACTTAAATAATGTAATTTGGAACTGCGTTTCTTTATTTGTCCACAGGACAAACTCATCAAGGCAGACAAACTTCAGGCGCTCATCACTCTTGAAATTCAAAAATGTAAGTCTGTCCATCCCTGGGTGGGGAGGGAGAGGCAGGGGGCCAAATCGAGCTTTGTGAAGTTAAACTGCAACAGATGACAGACGAAGCCCCAAGAGGAATCACGGAAGCTGCCTGTGGAGTCGACAGCTTCCAGAGCTGCTGGGCACGAATCCCAGCGATAGAAAGACGTTTTTGAGATGCTCCGATTGAAGTTCATACAAAGGCGAGAATGATGTTGATGCTGTGTGTTCGCACACGTTGTACTATGCAGTGTCTCTGTAAGCAACACTGCTACGAAACCGGATACGCGAGTTCGATGCCCACTCACGGCCATGGCCATTGATGAAAATTTCAGCTGGTCCTGGGCCTCTCCTAGGTGAACTCAGCCTTAAACAAGTACCTGGTGCGGTGTGTAAACATCAGCACTGGGGAGACAAAGGCGGCCAATCGTTGTTTTGACCACCGCCACCCTTTTGTGGTGCCCTGCCGGCCTTGATAGATGCTTGCGAAAAGCACCTACCCCAACAACAGTTTGTTAAGGCTGTAGGGGGAGAGCTTCATCCTCGTCTTTGTTGTGTGTGGGCAGGCATCACAGACACGACGGTGGTGGTCGACAAGTTCTCCATGGAGAGCTGCCGCGTCTTGGTCGCTCTGTTCGACGTATCCTTTACCCTCGGGTTAGCAGCTCTCGTTGGCGCGGCCAACCCGAGTGAGAAAGACTTCCAATGTTCATGAATTCTCACCAGATGGCATAAAAAAGGCAGACTCAAGGGGAGCCTATCATATAGACGAACTGACGTGATAACCCACGTGACACTGACCATCGTCCGACATTCACTACCTCACCAGTCATCAACTCACCTGACCCTCGCCACGTGGGTGGTGACATGGCCCAGCGGTAGCGCATTCGCCCGCTTGTTGCAAGAGGTTCACGGTTTACATCCAGCGTCTGCCCTGAATAATACGTTATGTGTAGCTGCTCCAAAGGTTTGGAACTAACTCGTCTCTACTCTGAAAATCACCACTCTGCCATCTCTCTACTCTTTTAAACAGACATTATTGAGATCGAAACAATACAAATGCGAAAGTACGTAATTGTTTTGTGAGATGATCTGGTTTTATTTACTTGATTTTTTTTTATCGTGTTTACTAACTCTGACAGCCGTGTCTGTCTGCTGGCTGAGCCGCACGTGGATAAGAGCTGTATAGCTCAATGGGTAATTTATTCGGATAATAAACTTCTGATTCTGATAACCATGGTAATACTTCCACGCTGTTTCCTTCACAGTGGACGTTGAGGATCCCCTGATGTCATTCGCAAGAGTAGGCCACTGTGTGCCGGTGTGACGGTCCAAATGTTTGCTAGTCAATTGGGATTATACATTGCAATCATCGTTTGGGGATTACATAGCAATCATCGTTTGGGGATTACATATCAATCATCGTTTCGGGATTACATAGCAATCATCGTTTGGGGATTACATAGCAATCATCGTTTGGGAATTATATAGCAATCATCGTTTGGGGATTACATAGCAATCATCGTTTGGGGATTACATAGCAATCATCGTTTGGGGATTACATAGCAATCATCGTTTGGGGATTGCATAGCAATCATCGTTTGGGGATTGCATAGCAATCATCGCCCCATCCTGGCAGACTAATGCCCCCAGGTGAATCTTGCTGGTCTCTTGGAGTTGCCACCTGGTGAAACAAAATAAAATTGAAACTCACCATGCACCACAAACACCCAAATAAACATCTTACATTTCACACCTAGCATACGCAGCTGTCAAATCAACTCTTTACATTGCATTAAGTCCAGTGTTTGACGGGAAATGTTAATCCGGCAAAGCGTGCATTACGTGACCGTCGGTGATATAGGACCGATCGGCGAGGGTTGCGATTGGTCAGTGGTAACAGACGGACAGACACTGGGACGTAGAATTTTTATGGGGCAGTGGAAGACCCAAATGCGTCAAACACCGGGGGCACCTAGTGGCCTTTAGTGCGTCCCCTGACGGTGCGGCCCCCGGCAAGATACAACGAGCGACAACAACAGCCCCTGGCAGGCGGTGTGGCGGCCCTCTGAACATGAGTGAAGAACACTGATGTAGAAGAAGCTGCCATTTCATGAATAGGGTGTTTCTGGATAATTACAGATTAATTTCTCCTCTGTTTGATCCTTACAAGTAATACGGCCAGATTGACAACTCTGGACAGCTGGGATATGAAGAATTTCTTCTCGTCTGGGAATTCATCAAAATGACTCTGGCAAGTAATATGTATATAATATATTGTTTCACTCTTTCTCAAGATAAAGTAATATACTGTTCGTGGCAGCCCAAAAACAAATTGTAACTTCATTCACCCGTGTACGCCACGGTAATAATGAAGTTCCACCAATCGAGAT
Source organism: Petromyzon marinus (assembly GCF_048934315.1). Lineage (NCBI taxonomy): Eukaryota > Metazoa > Chordata > Hyperoartia > Petromyzontiformes > Petromyzontidae > Petromyzon > Petromyzon marinus. Next base: position 21,932,567 of record NC_133683.1, on the reverse strand, counting down.
GAGTGCCCCACATTGCTCGTTTGAGGAGGGAGACACTTTCACTTAACTTGGATTACTGGATACACTTGTTTTTATCCTAGAACATAGAAGGGGAGTAGAGTGACATGAGAGAGGAGACATATGCAGGTTGAACACCGTTCTCTTCTTCTCGGCCTATGCCTGGCTGCCCCTTTCTCTATAGAATCATTTTGTACAGGGGTTTGTATTTTGATGCTCTGTTCATGATTTCGTAAAGCCCTCTGTATCTGTGTCAACAGAAGACCTACAAGATGTGCGATGTCGATAAGTCGGGTACCCTCAGCAGTACGGAACTTCCCATGGCTTTGGAGCATTCAAGTGAGACATCTAGCCCAATGCTTGACACTTACCGCACTGCAAATGTCTGGGGCGCCACGGTGGAGAGATGTCAACTACCTCGCCTGGTATTCAGGTCATCGGGTTGATCCCTACCCTGACGCCGGTAGACTTGGAGTTTGCATGTCACTCTCCCCGTGGTCACGTGGATTTTTCCCTCCACGTTTATAAACATTTATTTTAGAGTATTTGGCTGCGAAACATTTGCACACGATACGCCACTTCATTGCGCTATCATTTGTGACCAGGTAACTTCTGAAAAAGAGCTACATAGCTCAGTGGGCCTCACATAGCAAAATAATAAATATATAGTTTAGTTTTAATATGGGACCATTCTTGCCAATATCAAAATATAACAAGAGGTGTTACCCTTTCTGGCAATAAAACAGTTGTGTTAAAATATAAAAACACCAAACAGAATCCTTTTTTCAAGGAATCCTGTCTGCATTAACCACACGTACTTGTGACGAACATGAAAACAAGAAACATGCTCTGATATTATATGCATTGTCTGAAACTGATTGGTCCACACCAGTCTGTTTGGTGTTTTAATATCTTAACACTTGTTTTAATGCCAGAAAGGATGCAACCTATTCTTACAGTTGAGTTTTAGTTTGACTGTGCCGTCAATCCACCAAACCCCTCCACAAAGGATGGCTTCTGTAAGTCTCTCTTCGTTGGACAGGAAGGCATCATGACCAATTATATTGGTACGACTGCACCTCACCACTGCTTCCTTCCTTCTGCGAGATCCCGAAGTTGTAAAGTCAACTCCCACCATCATGATTTGCTCCTACGATATGCCACCATCTTCATTTGGGTCTTCACCTTCGCCGCCACTCTCTGAGTGCTAAACGTCCCAAAGCAGGACCCTCCTGAAAATGTCCTAAGCCTCGGCGAGGCTTTCCTGGATATTCTAGATTTGAAGCTTTCGTGACTGCAAGGATCCATACTCTTTGGTTCTATTCGGTAAAGTCACGTGATTTTGTTGTTTTATTTTACCTACGTGACTTTACCGAATAGAACCAAAGAGTATACTTTCCTGGATAAGCAACAAACCTCATTAGTCATTTTATTTTCTCTTCTCTTCGTCGTCACACAGTGGTCGACGATGAAGCCGGATAAACTTCTTCCACTGCTTCCTTTTTATGGTCGTGGCGATCACTTCCGGTAGGTCTTTATCTCTCTGTTAAGTCATCCTCCTCCTCCTCGATGCCATCTCTTGCATGGACCTCAACATCTCGTTCATTCCACGTGGCCACTGACTCTAATGTGTTTGGCTTCTGTTATTTCCATATATCCCAACCAAAGAAGTTTATCTTTTTTGAAAATTTGCACGAAAGTCTGCTTCCGATCCATCCCTTTTCCTTAAGGATTAATTTCTTAGCTTTTGTAGTCTCAATACTCCCAGGATCCTTCTGAGCCAGGTTACAACTGCTACCACTCATCTCTCTTTCATCCTGTCTCCTCAGGCTCCAACAATTCATATATGTCGAGTGGAACTCGGATCACCAAACAAACCTGTGGTTGAGGCTTCCTTTGCCCGATATCAATATGACATGCACCGTCCTCGGTCATTGTGCTTCCTAGATGCACACAAGCGTTAGTTGCCACAGTTTTCCTAAAAGCAGGGCTTCATTTCTCACCGAATTCTAGATTTGCCGGGTCGCTGGTCGACTGGAGCACGGCACACTAACTTGTAGCCGCTGCGACAACAAGAGTTGTGATCGGTGTTGTGTGCCGGGCTGCGGAAACGACTTCCCATTTGCTCACCTGGAGTTAACAGGATGAAATGCATCTCTGCGTAACAGTATCATCCGGAGTTGTGCACATCCCTCATTGGCTTTCCTACCTCCTGGCAGGATTCAAGGTGGGCAAGCTGATGCAACGGCTGATCATGATGCGCTTTTCCGAGCCCAACCTCACCATAAGCTTCGACAGTTTCGTCTGCCTCCTTGCCAAGATGTACACTGCCTTCAGTAAGCGTTTTGTGGGTTTTGGGGGCGGGTATGAGGGAGCTTACAGTGATATTATAAAATCTATGCCGGGGATGCGGCTTAATGGTTCGCACACCGAACTTTCAATCCAGAGGCTATCCGACTCGATTTGATCGCCCAGCTCGACAGTTCAAACAACGGACGAGTTTCTTAAATCCCCCCCGCCCCCCGTCTTTCGAATACAGGCGGTCAAATGCTCACTGCTCTAGGGAAGGTTCTGGCAAAAACATTGCCAACCTGCAGCGGGTGCAGCATTCTCTGGCACGTGCAGTGACGGGTACTGCAACATCTGACCATGCCCATGCAGTGCTCGCTGAGCCTCATTGGCTTCCGGTTGCCGAACGAATACATGAAATAAGGTCGCACTCATTACACACAACGTTTTTGCCACAAATTAACCACAATACCTCGCTGATCTCGCCAAGGAATATGAACCATCATCACGCGAACTGCGCTCATCCTCGCAGCGAGAGATATGCACTTTTAGATCTAGATTGAAAACTAATTTCTTTAGAACTGCCTTTTGTGCTTAGTTTGTTGTCCTTCCCCCACACCTCCGATGAGCACGGCTGACTACGTACGGTGCGAACGAAGTTCAACATACAAAAATACATGTTCTCTCGTCACAAACGATGAATGATACCTTCATGGCCACTGTGTATGTGCATTTTAAACGCTTAGAGCTGGGATGATAGAAAAAAACACATCGAATTAGAAATGTTGTATTTTGTGTGAAGTCACGTATCTGGATTAACCTTGGCTGCTTGGCTTCAGTGCTCTCATACTTGATTGTTTTTGTGATGCAGACATCTTTATATCACTTGATGCAGCTGGGACGGGAACCATAACCCTGAACCTCCATGAGGTGAGCTCATCATCGTGACGATAGCAGTGATCTCTTTACTTTGTGCTTCCAGCACGTGGGTGTTGTTCCTTCACACTGTCCAATTTACGGTTTTCAAAAAAGCAATAAAACCTGCTTCTCAACCACCTGTTTAATGTTTTCCCCCAATTCACATTCCAGTTGTGTTGCTCCAACAATATTTATGTGTTTGTAAAACTTGTACTTTACTTTGGTACCATTCTTGTGTTTTTTATTGAGCCCGACAATCGCCTGCTTAATATAAAATTATTCATTAATTTTAATCGGTTGCTTCAAACAATTGTCGTCAGCAAATCTGAGATGGTTAATACTTTTTACGAAAGTGTTTATGCCTTTTTTTAGAAATCCAATTTTCATGAAAATATATTTAGTTAATGAATATCCTTGTTGGTGGTGGTGTCTCTAGCAAATTGTAGAATTTTCTTCATGCAATCTCAGTGAAGCTGTTCCATCTTTATTTTTGTAATGAATGCCTTGTTTTTGAGAGCTTGTATGATGGCATCAGATTCCATTCAATCATTTTTTTGCACAGCCTAGTGAAGTCAGTGATAATGTCACATTCATGTATTTCATTTAATATGATTGATGGTGCGTGGTCCATTGCTGCAAACTTTTATTCAGATTTCTCACAAAGTTGGTTAGCCTCGAACTGTGCCATTATTCAGCTCCCTCTGAGCTTCACGAATATTTTCTATGCATGTCGTATGAGACAAATGTCTGTAAGAATTCACATCCGTTTTTGTCTCCCTTTTTCAATATAAAAATGTATCGTTACACAATTGGGGTATTTAATTGCTGTGTAAAATGCTTAGTAAAGAGGTCTGCAAATCGCATTCCCCCATGATTTATATCAAGTTGATCCTTCCATTCTGCTTTGTTTGTGTGTGTGTGTGCAGTGGATGAAGTTTATGGTCTACAGCTAAATCGACAGGAGAAACAACATAATTCACATAGAGTGCATATAACCATGCTTGCAGCTTTTGCTTACGGGTGGCCTGGCTTATGAAAATAAAATGCTCATGAATACGATTATAGTTGTTTGCAGGCACTGTACAATGTGGCTTCCACTCTAAACATGAGCTGACTGAACCCCAGAAGCACTGCTGAACTTCTAAATTCAGCTGAACAATTTTCAGGAACCACCTAAGGTCCTTGATTCCATTATCTGGGGTGCTTCCAAAACCACGTTTAGTTTGACCTCCGTTTTATAACTTTCAAGGTACCTTGTTTTTGACTAACTTGTTATTCCACGAATGTATGTGTTCATAAATACCTGGTAGTGTGCACAATACAGCTTGGTGTGTACCCTTGAACTAGGAAGGCCTCCGCAGTATCAGTTCAGGAAAAAAAATGTCACCCTTTAATAAACCAAGACACTAACTTGATACGAACAAGATGCTGTGCATATGCAAATATTTCTGTTCATATTCATTCAAAATACGCATGCCGAGTAAATCATAATTGACCATACTTGAAAACATAGTAAACTTGGAAATATAATGCAACAGAGTTGGCCAACAAAAACAGTCAACACCCCACCTGTTTCCAAGTTTACTAAGTTTTTCTCACTTATTCGTACCTGATGATGGTTGCTTGTGTTGCAATCGAAACGTCGTATTCTATTATTTTATTTATACGCAACTTTACCGAAAGAACCAAAGAGTAATTCCTGCAGTCGCGAAAGCTACGAATCATAATTGACCAGTTTACAAACTGCAATAAAATTCAACTTAAGGACTCACCTTTTCCAATTTTGTATTTGCTAATACAGGGGACCCCTCCCCCGCTTTCACGACCTTTCTTGTGGTTATGAAGACCCCCACAGTCAGGATCTGTACTCGTATCGACGACCGCCGAACGACTGCTTCCGACGTAGTCAATAGGCGACGCATCCACGCATGCCATGCTCACACTCGTCGCCAGACGGCGCTGCTTTGCTCTTCCGCCGTATTTAATGCAGAACCCGAGTCTTCATAGCCGTCGACCCATACGGGTTACCCGTGTTCTTGTACAGGGAAATTGAGTTCAGGTCCATACGGCGTACAGCCGTTTCAGTACGGGCAAACAAAAACTGTGTTTGTATTTCTCACTCGTGGATGGGACTTTGTAGGATGAACGTTGATATTTATAAGGGCACGGGGTGACCAATGTCTGAATTGGTCTGTAATAAGGTAGGCACTGATAAGGGGTTGACAGGTATGCAGTCTGCAGCTGCGCCGAGAGTGAACGCAGTCTCTTTCTCAATGCTCTTTCATTTTTGTAAATTTTCTGCAAATAAAAAAATCGCCTTTCGCTACGTCTGAGAAGAGGAAATGTGATGCACATGCCCAAAAGCACTTAACGATTTTTAAATGTTTGCTTTTACTTAATGTTGGGATAGATTATATTAAGCGACCATAAATGTTTCTTCGGGTTTTCATTTATTTTCGCGGTCAATTTTGGTCTTTTTATGGACTGGGTTTCCACGGAATTGTAACATCACATGTTTCCACGGAAACCCAGTCCAATGTATAGCGTTGCGCCTATGGGAAATGAGGGTTCCAATTACGACGGCTCCACTTGCGAGCGTCGTCCAGGAACCAATTAGGTCATGCGTGGCTCACCTGTATACTCGCACCGCATTTTTATAATTTCACGAATTGTAACACTTCTAGAGTTCGTCTACTCACCATTTCATGCTCAAGGAAAAAAACGTCTCATCAGACCTCCTCCTGGGTCGTTTTCCTCATCAGCCGAGGTCACACCACTGCCAGATGAAGGCCTCCTAACCCATTTCCATCTATCACGATGCTGCGATGCAATATCCACCTAACGCTTCCAAACGAGCTTTCATCGCTCCATCTCTTCAATTAATATTCTCTCAGAAGCCTCCCATTCATTGGCTGCCACTCCCCTTCATTACTCTTGACCATCTACCATCATCCCTGTTTTATGTTCATGAACATCCACACACCTTTCATGAAATAAAGGATCTTCAAAAGACTTGCTTATGGACATGCAATTTTCTTGCACCTCTTGTTTGGAATACCCAATATCGAACACATTAACACAATAATCATGTTGGACTTTCTCTTCAAACTGCATTTAGCTCATTGTGACTTCTCTGTAAAATGCATTTCAGGAAAAATGTATACTTGTATGTACTAACCCGGATATGCTTAGAATATGCAGATCAACGTATATACCCTGCAAACACTAATAGAATTTACCCCAGCCAACATGTGATGTTACAATTAGCCAAATATTATTGGTATACGAGGTAAATGGCTGGGGTCAGTATTTGACATTAGAACACAATGCAGTCCATGAACAGACAAAAAATTACCCAAAACATTTTCCTGCATAACCAATCCAGCCCTTTATTGACAGGTACTGCGACATGAAATACTGTAACTAAATATCAAATCACATTAAAAATCTGAGTACGACTTTTCTTTTGAATTTTGTGAAGCGGTAAAGAAATACCTTTATACATTTGGTTACTTTCCATACAGACCACAACATAATTAGCCGCCTGTACAAACCAAAACATAGACTTACATTCATTTTCCTGGGGGGGGGGGGGTCAAAAGAAATAAAACGACCATCTTTCTTAAAATAAAATCCTTTCTTGACCATTTTCTTAAAATAACTTTTGCGTGCGAAACTTTTGCTCACAACGTGGCCCTAATCGTACAGTATCGGGTGCACTTTGCACCTTTGCGTGACAAAAAACACGACAAAAAAAGGAAATCAAAACATGAAACAAGTTTGCGACATGGGTGTAAGTCGTTTGCGGCTTGTCGGACTAAGGGCTGGACTGTGGGTGCGCGGTGGGCGGTGCAAGTTGACGGCTGTGCGGGTGAGGGCGGTGGGAGGGGCGTGCGTGCAGGAGGGTGCGCGGACTCGGTGGGGTTTCTATCTCTAGTCCCCGCGTGCGTTTGCCCCGCCACGGGTGCTTCATGCCACCTGCTGGGCTGACGAGAAGCAGAGCTTCAGCGTGTAAGCGAAGAACCCATCTGTAACACGCGCGCACAAGCACGCAAACATGTTAACCACCTGGGTAATTTGACATGGTGTGCCACGTGCCGATGGGCTCAGTGCGCTTTGGAAGCAGGTGATGGTGGAGCAGACCTACGCATATAATCGCGCACTTGAGTTCACAGCAGAGTATGTAGGTTGTAGATGTAAATTATTGATTTCTTATTTTGTCCCATCATGTGGATTTTCTTTGCATACCCTGGTTTCCTTAAAAAGCTGAGACACTCGTTAAGAAAATAGTTTGGCATTCCAATTCAGTACCATCTGAGGCTTTCCCAAAGAATTTATATAATGGTTGATGAAAATTGCCAAAATTGTACGATGCAACAATGTACACAAACGGCAACGTTAATAATATTGGCCATTATAAATTAACAAGGAACGGTGGATATTAGCTATAAACACAATTTGTACAATCAGGGTAATCAAGATTAAAACAAAAAAATAAAAGCACACAGGTATATGTCAGTACTTACTGGGATTCTTAAGCTGATGGTGGTTCACCACCGCCACGACCTCTGTAGCATCGTTTTTATTGTCCCATTCCGCCAGACCAGAGGATGTCCTTTCACCTGTCAATAATGTATTCGCAAGATCTGTGTGAAACGGACAATTGGGCTTTATTTACATTAGTCCACACTCAGACAACACAACTTTAAATTCAAGAGTACATCAAATGATTCATCCGTTGTAATTTAAAATTAACAGGTCGTAAATTTGACTGCATCAGTTTTCAGTTGAGAATTAGCTCAAATGTCTACAGTCATCTTAATTTGAGGTGTAAAGCCAATGAAATCTAATCACACGCTTAAAAGTGCGTTGCCACTCATTCTGGATTTAACCCAGATAAAAGCCTTTGTGGGAACACTAAAAAGCATCAGGTGCAACCCGCTTAAAACACATTCCTGCGGAGGGAGCTGGTAGGAACGTTGGGTTGCTCGGTCAATGGCCAGGGTCAACGGCAGCACCACGTGGTGTATTCCACAAATATGCCCGACTGTGAGGGCAGGCACAAGCCGGCGTGAGTAGGTTAAACGTTGAGTTTTATAAGGGCACCACGGGGTGACCAGCCCCACCCTCCCCCGACCCACCCTCCCCGACCAGCCCAACCCTCCCCACCCTCCCCACCCAGCCCCTCCTCCCCCTCTGCCCTCTCCACCCAGCCCCACCCCTCTCATTTTTGGATGCACGACGGACGGACACAATAATCCACCTGTGGGCTGGTGTAACCAGGTTCTTACCAGTATAAAGTTACAGTAAATTGGGCTTCTCGTCAAGCATACCATTTTTATTCCATTTTAAATGCTTTGGCACCAATGAATTGTAATATGTATTTTTACTGTTAAAGGCGATTTCACCATCTCTGTAATGCTGCATGCTCATTTGCACTTTTGAAAACGTTCATAATCTTCCATAGTAGGAGGCATTCCGCTCAATATTATAGTTGAGTATTGCACATATCTCAATGTGATTATTAATCCAGCGATAATGGCACATTTGTTTTTATCAGCGATACCACAGTCTTTACAAAAGCATCATTACCATCACGGTTACTCAAGTTAATTTAACTTCTGTTTTGCAAATGCTGTAAGAAAAACTCACTCTTGGATGAAAACAGCTTGAAGGCGTTTGGCTTCTTCACGCCAGTTTCTTCACAAATCTGAAATAAGAACCAATACATGTTACCACTGCAGTTGAACCGAATTTGAAAGAAAAAAATATGAATTAAGCACAATCAGTTATGCAAAGATAGGCAGTGCCACGTTGAACAAACTTGGCTCATTGTTCATCGTAATGACGCGTGCCTGGATGAAAGCCTGCTCGGAAAACTCAGGCGGGGCGCTGTAGAAGTGCAGGATGGCCGACGGCGGCAGAATGCGGTTCTTGGAAGCCTGCTCGTGAGTGGAGAAACGGTTGTGGCGTGAGCCCACAAAGTCACGGAAACTGTCCGAGCCATCCTCCAGCTCAAAGGCCTGGCCTGCCACGATCTCCTGCTGCTTCGACACCCTGCCGTCAGAGCAGAGAAGTAGATACATGAGGAGTCAAAATCGAACAAAATGACATTTAACAACTTCAATACAACTGCAATGAAGAGCTCAGAAACACATCTGTTATCTGTTAGGAGAGGACTACTCTTGCAGAGGAGCGCAGTTTAACACGCCATTTTCTGCAAAGGGAAAATCTTGTAGGGACTGGCTAGCATTAGCCAACATAGGACATCAGCTTCCCACAAATATAACAGTAAACGACACCTTTTACACCAACAGGAACATGTACAGATAATTAAACAACTGTACGTACGAGAGGCTGAGCTTTTGGCCAAACAGCTGTGCCGTGTTGAGGTTTGCAACGGCACGATCCACTGAAGCTGCATCGGCCATTTGAATCATCCCGACGCCAGGCTTGCTCTTCAGAAACTTGATCTGCAGCAGTCACACGCATAACACTACAATTTGCAACCTTTTACACTGCAAGCCTGAGACAGGGATACTACACTATCCTGCAGTCAATTTCCTGGCACAGTTATATTACATTTGAGGTTTTACTTTAATCCATACAGTTTCAAGATATCAATTCAGAACACCTTCAGACCAAAAATAACTCAATCCATTTCCACTTTAACTACATGGGCTTAGTAAATGACTTTCTGGCTAAAATATGAAATCATTAATGCAATTCCAGCAATAATATCAATGATCAAAATTATGATTATCATCATGTGACAAATGCTATCCATACTAATAAAAATAAATAGAATCTGATGACTTTCTTGGCAAAAGATTATGAAATTATAATGCTGGCAGAGACAGAAATGATCTCAAAAATTAGTCTTAGATCGTCGTGACAAATTCCATGCATGCTAGTGGAATCAATGGAATGCAGCCAAATTGAATAACTGTCACACGAAGCCAAAATGACACAGCTTGTTACAACGATACTAACGACTACAAAGTTGTGCCTCTAACCTTCTCAACATTGCCATACAGACAGACGAGGTTGAAGAGGCGGCTGCAGTTCATCACGCTGGGGTTCATGTTGTACACCATCATCACGCGGTTGGCAGCTGAGCCCCCCATGGGGCATGGGTTGTTGTGGGGGGCACAGGTGCCCGGTCCACTCATCGGTGTGGTGGGACGCGCATTGCCAAACTGCAGCATGTTTAAAACAAAACAAGTAAAAATCGGCAAACGACAGCCATGACAAACAGCCATGCAAAAATTTGGCCCAATGCTCAAGCCACAATTCAATGAATTTGCCACATTTCAAGGTGAGATTCTCTTTTAAATCAATCCTTTCATTTACATCTTTAGTATTTGTTATCGTCTGTTCCATCTCACTATCAGTTGTGTAGTCTATTATAAAAGGTAAACTTAGCATATGTGCAAACCATCACTTCTTACATGAACATTTTTAATTGAGTGCACAAACCAATGCATCATTACAAACATCAGCAAACTTAACACGGCATACCATAATTTTAAAAAAGCTCATTGTCCCCAGATAACAGAAAGGTAATTATAGTAGTAACGCTATGCAGCGTAAGTAATGCAATTTAAATATACAATGGCAGTGAAACAGAAGCAAATTATTTCCACTCCCGCAGTTAAGGCATTTCATGTAGTCAGACCAAAACACGTACTGAACATCTACTGCCCAGAAAAAAAATTGAGTTAAATTTAACTGGACGTCCGATGCAAGCCATTACTCTGAAAGGTAGCCCCAAAATGCCAAACGTTGGGAGTGAAATTTATTCGCTTTTATTGCAGATGCACAAAAAAACAAATCCTACGACTCAGGACACCTATCGTTCTTTGGCTGTTGACAACCCTGCTCTAAATCTGCCACATACAGCAGCATGCATACCCCCAAACGTGCCTCCGCAGTGTGGTTGTAAGGGCTTCCAGGAGAGCCAGAAGTGTAGTTATTGAACGAGTAGTTCTGGGGGCAGTAAGTTCCTTGCTGGTTTCCTGCAGAATACACACACACACATCAAGAATTGTCTACCGAGCTGCCATTTTCATTAACGACGGGGTGCTTCTAATCTCAAAACGAGGTTATTACCATATCCTCGCATAGTGGACGGGTGGTCACCGAGCAGTGCTGGCTGCTTCTTCTGCTGTCCATCTTCAAGAGAAACAACAAAAGTTTGGCGTAAAAGTGCAGCCGTCAACAGTAGAGAGGTTACAGAACCACTTCCTGTTTCAACAGTGTGGTTTCAATTTTAAACGTCGTTCTGGGCATGTACTGTATGATACCATGAACTCCCAACTAGTTTAATAGTGTAACAGACAAGCAGCTCATGTGGTCAAACACAGGTATTAATTCACGAGGAATTTTAAATATGCACATGAACGGTTGCACGAAAGGTGTCACTTTTAGCACTTTTAAGTCACAGCATCTAACATTAAAAACCTAACCACAAAAGCATTGGTGCATCATCCTATGCCAATTCAGAAAGAAGTTCAACATATATAGATACGAATTATTACAATTTGCTACTTACTCGGCACACAAGGACCTTCCAAAGTGTAGTCCCAGGTCTCGCTATCATTCCTGTACACATTTAGACGTGCAGGCTTCCGTTCCAACAGTAGGGCGAGATACAACACACACAACCACGGCATTATTAGTAGCAGCAAATATAAGCTGGAAGTTTGTAAACCAATAAAATGAAGAAAAATAGCTGTATTCTAACCACTTTACTGTAATCAACTAAATGCAATACTATAAAAAAAAACCTGCAGTTATAAACGATAACATTAAAAGAATGCAGCATTACCTTGGCATATTCTATCTTCAATGTGCAGCATCCAGAGTAAATATCAGCTCCATTGAGCGAGCTCTTGGCTTGCTGAGCACTTGGGATGGAATCAAACGTGTGCTGATTAAGGAGAAATCACTTAAAAGGTAATTAGTACAACACCAAAGGAAAAACATAGTAATTAAGTACATTGTGAAAAGCTACAGCCCTTTGCCATTCCACTGCTAGATTATGATCTCCCAATGCCATATTGCCCATGGGGATTGTGTAAAAACAGGACTGTTTAGCTCCCGATTTGCAAATGAGGAATCCAGGACCGGTAAAGACACCACTCAATGACATTAACTGTGGCCAGGAAAACAAAGTCGAATATGCAGGTTAAATGTGCAGCACTTTAGACAATGCAACAATTGACCAAAAGATAGGAAAATTGACCATAATTTACACAGGACATTGCAGTCTATAGAAAGTGTTCTAATAATGTCCAATCGTTGTCAAATTGACAAGTCCATTTGAAAATATGATTGTTAATACGAGTTTGTTTTTGTTGACCTTTATTTCAGGGAGTGGTCGTGGCCCTGTTACCTATTCTGTTTATCGGTTTTTAAGTATTCAAAATTGTTAACATTTAGACGGTTGTTTTAAACATTAGGTGCAATAAATAACTATTTGTATATGACTGAGAGCCACTGTGCATGGAGAACGACCATTGATGATAAAGGATGTTGGTGTAATGTTTCAGTGCATCTTTACTTTTGGATTTTCAGTCATATGCACACATCAGTTAACAGGAACTGCAAGCTCAATCTACATGTTTCACTCACTGGAATGCAGTTGTGCCTACTTCACCATATTGACATAACCAAGAGATTTCCATCCTCAATAACAGCTACCAAATTCGAGTTTTTGTACATTTATAATGACCTCTCTCCTCACGAGCATCCTTAAGAGATTGCATTTTTTGTGTTAGAGCTAAAGGATTAAAAACAGGACTGAAGTGCAAGTGCTAAATCATGACCAAATGTCCACACTACTCAATCACATGTTGACCAAAACCTGTTAAACTGGTAAAATAAATATAATTGGCTGTTAAAGTAAATTACAGGAGGCACAAAGTATTTCCATAGCGTACACAATGTGTTGTAGATTAAAGTTCACATCTTAACTTTTAGATTTTACGACATGATAAACACATAGCACAATATGCCGAAGGATATTCCACTAAAGCCTGCACTCCATTCTTCTTGAAGATAACAATCCTCTGCACCACACCATATGGGCTGCAAATCGTGTGAATCACCTCCTGCACAAACAGAAGAAAAGCAACTCAGCCAACTTGACCTTGAACAATTGATGTTCCCCAAGGAGAAACTGTATTGTTGCTAGTCAACCTGGCTTATTAAACGACAGTTGTGGTCACCAGAGATGGTTCATAGCTCCCCATGTAGTGCCTTAATTATACAACAGCACTCAAAAGCTAAATATGAATAGAATTAAACATCTTACCTGGCATTTAAGACAATTTACCTTGCATACATTCTCATGCAATGGGAACACAAACACTTATTTATTAAATATTTGGCAAAAGGAAAAAACCCAAAAAATGTATCTTCCAGTTACTTACCTAAGCTGTGTCCCAGGTTATACAACAGGGATTTCAAGATTTGCAAATGTGCAAATAAGACTGTGTCACTCATGACGGAACTTTTATACATTGCAATAAAATCAATGCGATAACATCACTGCAGCACTATGGCAGCACACCTTCACCATTTAAGTATTTTTTTTTCTCCTAAACTAATCTTTAAACTCATGTCACCACCTAGATACATAAAACAACAAGGGGGGAATACATAGTTTTATTTGAATTGTCTTTATTTTAAAGAGAAAATGGAGTCCACAATCAGACAGGGCAACTCACGGTGGTGATGGGGTACAGAGCATTGTTGACTGTGAGCAGCAGGATGTGGTTGGTCCTGGCCACATCGTCGGCCGGGGTGCCACCCTTGCGCGAGATGCGCTGGCTGGTGGAGAAGTTGCAGTAGGCGGGCTGCCCACCCACATACACGGGGTCACCAGCCGTCCCCGCCACGCAGGCACGAGCATCCTCAAGCCGCTCAAACTCCACCAGCGCCTGCCGCCGGTGTGGCATCATCACCACGTGTCTGGGGAACAGAACACACAGCCGCGATTAATAGGGAACTACCGGTGAGGGAGATCGAGTGGTTCAGGTGGCCGAGTGTTTCAGAGCACCAAGCCCAGCACCAGTTGGGATCCCAGGTTTTAACCTGCACAGCCACCTGTGGTTAAACCAGGTTCTCAGTTGAAGCGAGTTGATGGTCTCACTCTCTTGACTCAAAACTACGCCACAAAAAACAATCATATAGATTTTTGTTTATGTTTTTTATAATTATAACAAAAAATGATATGATTGTTTTTATTATCATTTGTCATATTCCAGAAGGGAGGCATACAATTTTTAGTTTGACATGTCATGAACACTATTCAAATTAAGTGTGGCCTGAGCATGGATAAAGATGCAAATTCAAGGGACTTTATAAGTAGATCTGTAAATTCATCTTCTGGGGCCGTTCCCTGATAAAACAAAATTGACATATAGCAAGAGTTCCGAACAGAAATTCCTTCACCTGATGTCATGATACTGACAGCATTGGAATGTATTGTGAGGGGAAAATAAAAAAGATAACTAATCAGTAGTGTTCTCATCATAATATTAAGCTACATCATGACATATAAACATCAAAGCTCACTAAATATAACCATTGATAAAGCAACACATGTAACTCAACTTAAGAATCCAATCATAAAATAACTGTAGTTAATTAAAAGCATTTATGGTAACATTTTTGAGATGCTGAAATTATTTCCAAAAGTAATCCTGCTCAGACATCAAATTTCAAGCAAAATTCACTGAGGCTACACAATGAATAACCAAATGTGTATTATAGCCGAGCCTGATAAGAAGTTTCACATATGAAACATTCCAAATAATCACGTTAAAGTGATCAACATGTACTGTTTTACTTATGGCTCGCAAGACAAATGGTTTATTTGATAACATTTGCGTTTATAGGTTGATACATTCACTGAAGCACTGCATATTTAAAATTCCACCATAATAAATATATTTATCCTTTCTTTAAAACATTTATATTCTTGGCTGCATGCATAATCTGAACTGACGTGACTACAGCAACACAACAGCTGGCAACAAGAGTACCACAAAACTAAAGTGGTGTCTCTGTGCCTTATGAAAGTGTAACCAAAATAATACTGTCAACACTTTCCAGTGACATTCAATCAAAATATGTGTCCCCTGTTGCAGTGAAAATATCATGGGCTTATGATTTCATACCTGACCGTTCCAAATTCCTGCAGGGCTTCCATGACCTGCGATTCATCGGCAGAGCTAGCCAGTCCCCGGATGTGAACAACCGGGGATGGAGCCGGTTTCTTTGGGTCCTCAACATTATTCTGCCAGGAACACATGCATGGGAGTAGAACACAGGTAAATGTAATGTAACATCATTAACATCACTGAGCTAGATCATCTACCTCTTCCTGTCATTACCAACATTGCACAAGCCAGAAATAAAATTAGGATATTACATCAATGACAATAAGCGCATTTAATAACATAAAATGAATTCTTGCTACCACTTACACTTAAGTTAAAATATTTAAAAATGTTATGGTTACTCTTCAAGAATCATTTCACCAACAGTGGTGAAAAGCCTTCACCAGCCTACCCAATGGTTATATAGTTTGTGTCACTACGCTACAATCCATGACTCACCACTCGATCACTTATCAACCAATGCACCACCGCCACTTGATGGAACAACTCTGCACACCACAACCATCATATGCTCCCAACATCCCACATGTTCAACATCCCCACACTCGAAGAACCCAAAAGAAATCTAACCCCCTAGACAACCAATATCTCACACCCCAACCACTGCACCACCCCACAATATTAACCACCATCACCACAATCATCCACTAGATCTTTTTTTTGTGGCAGGCCACATAATAAAATATGCATGTGGTATCAGGTCAAGATATGTTATATGCCATGTGTACAGAGGTAACATGAAATTATGTCATGTCTGCAGAAGTGACAAATGTGTACTTTTGTCTTCTGGTGTCTTATCTCATGTTTATTTCTTTTATCTCACAAATATGTACGTCTCGGCGAGGGCGGGCTCCAAGTGCCTCCACAAGCCACATTTGGCTTACAGGCCATTAGTTGAAGAATCCTGCACGAGACCATAACCCAGCTATCCAAAACCCCATCACACCACCCTCATCTCAGGTCCTCATGGCTTTAAACCCCATTATCTCACCACCACGTGCACCCACAACCAACACCCCCGAGCTGTCACCATCCAAAAGGCCCAAACACCTCACCACCTCCTTGACCTCAACACTGCCATTCCCGTGCCCTCATTACCCATGGAATCATCATCCATAACGCCACCACCCATGACCTCACCAAAGCTGACCTCAAGACCTCTGACCTCACCTTTTAAGATATAATCAAAGACATATTCATCAACGCGGCTTCACCACCACTTACATCACCGCCCCTAACACCGTCACTCGCGTCCACCCCAAGTGGCCTCGCCAACCCTCACATCACCAGCCCATGACCTTGCCTCCTCTGACTTCAACTCCCTCAAGCTCACTACCATTGACTAAAGCACCACTCAGATCACTCACTACCAATAACCATTTCAGACCTCACCGTCCCTGATTCCTACCACCAGTGACTAACCTCGCCCTCACTTCAAATAACTCCACTCCTGAGCCTCACCACCACTAACCTCACAAACCATTGCCATCCCTGACCCCATCTCTACAGACCTCAGCACCCATGAGTCAACAGTATTTCCTCTCCGGATCCCACAAACCCTGACCCCATCCCTGACCTCACCACCCCTATCATCCATTCACCCTGCCACCTCGCACGAACTTACTACCAACAAATAATCTTATCACCTATAAACCCACTCCATCTATTAATGCCTCACCACTCATATCTCAACACCCCATAACTAACCAACCAACACATCATCCCATACTTCACTACCAACCCACACCTCACTAACCGTACCTCGAAAATCACATATTATAATCTGTGATTTATTCAATCCCACGCTTCACCAACCCATGTTATACCACACATCACCAAACTCACACTTCCCCACCGCTAGCTTCAACAACCGATGTATCACCACCAAACAACATCACTAACACATGCCTCAACACACCACACGCATTATGGCCCACATCAAGCCATGGCTCACCACCGCCCACCTCATCAACCAATTGCCTCACCATTTTACGTCTTCAACCCATGCCCTCATCAACCCATGCCCTCATCAACCCATGCCCTCATCAACCCATGCCCTCATCAACCCATGCCCTCACCAAACCCATGCCCTCACCAAACCCATGCCCTCACCAAACCCATGCCCTCACCAAACCCATGCCCTCACCAAACCCATGCCCTCACCAAACCATGCCCTCATCAACCCATGCCCTCACCAAACCCATGCCCTCATCAACCCATGCCCTCACCAAACCCATGCCCTCACCAAACCCATGCCCTCATCAACCCATGCCCTCACCAACCCATGCCCTCACCAAACCATGCCCTCATCAACCCATGCCCTCATCAACCCATGCCCTCATCAACCCATGCCCTCACCAAATCTGACCTCCACCCCAATGCCTCACCCCCCATGGCCGCCGTTAGAAACGCACGCACTCCAGTGCTCCCCCCCCAACACGCGGTGTCGCGCAAAACCGACGCTAACTCGATCGTAACACAACGCTCGTGCCAATCAATTCGCCGTGCTTTGAACGCCTCGAATCAACTGAAAATACGCCCGCGACTAATGGCAACGTGTAAAAATAAAGTACATACGAATAGTAAAAAAAAAGTCCCGTTACGATCAACTAACGTTGCGCGGAGGCCTAGTCCAGGCTTTAGGCCGCGGCTTTAAGCTGCAGCGAGGGGCTCACAAAGAAAGCGCGGAGCGACGCAGCGGCCTCCCTCAAGGCCGCCCGCCAGCGTTGTTTAGTTTCAAGATCGTGGCGGGGGGTTTTTTTTTTGCTTATTTTTTTTAAATCATCGCCCGTGTTGTTGTTTTCTAACCAACCGGATTCTTATATAAAATAAATACATACGCTCGCCGCAGTGCGATAATTGTCGCTCACGTTATGCTCCACGTCGTCCATTCCGTTGCTTTTCGGCGGAAACGGCAGCAGGGGCCCGAGGGGGAGGAGGAGGAGGATGAAGAAGGAGGAGGAGGAGAAGGCGCGCGTTGTTTTTTCGCGGGGAATGGGAAGTGTGGAATGGGAAGTCGATCTTCCTCTTCTGGAAGATGTAGAGACCCGCAAGGGGGGGCGGGGAAATGTGTGGGGCGGGGCAAAGGGGTGGGGGAGGGGGCGGGGCAAAGTGGGGGAGGGGGCGGGGTAAAGTGGGGGAGGGGGCGGGGTAAAGTGGGGCGAGGAAAATGGGGGAGGGGGCGGGGTAAAGTGGGGGAGGGGCGGGGTAAAGTGGGGGAGGGGCGGGGTAAAGTGGGGTGGGGCGGGG
Source organism: Petromyzon marinus (assembly GCF_048934315.1). Taxonomy (NCBI): domain Eukaryota; kingdom Metazoa; phylum Chordata; class Hyperoartia; order Petromyzontiformes; family Petromyzontidae; genus Petromyzon; species Petromyzon marinus. Next base: position 21,913,923 of record NC_133683.1, on the reverse strand, counting down.
TAAAGTGGGGGAGGGGCGGGGTAAAGTGGGGGAGGGGCGGGGTAAAGTGGGGGAGGGGCGGGGTAAAGTGGGGGGAGGGGCGGGGTAAAGTGGGGGGAGGGGCGGGGGTAAAGTGGGGGAGGGGCGGGGTAAAGTGGGGGGAGGGGCGGGGTAAAGTGGGGGAGGGGCGGGGTAAAGTGGGGGGAGGGGCGGGGGTAAAGTGGGGGAGGGGCGGGGGTAAAGTGGGGGAGGGGGGCGGGGTAAAGTAGGGGAGGGGCGGGGTAAAGTGGGGGAGGGGGAAGACAATTCCCAACTCAGGCTGATAGAGCAATCCGGCGGCGTTTGTTATTTGTTTACGGATGTCCAGTTGGGGCGGTTCAGCGAGTTACAACAACAACAACATCGATAGGACTGCAAAATATGAAACAATAGAAGCAAGTAGCTAAGGGGCCGTCCATAAATGACGTCACGCGATTTTGGACGATTTTTGACCCCCCCCCCTTGTCACACGGCGTCAACTAAAAGTCAGACCCCCCTCAAATATGACGTCACAAAGCTCTGCCCCCCCCCCCCCAAAAAAATATATAAAACATGCTTCAAATCGCTTTAAACTATTGCCATTGTAGTGCGTATTTAATGTGGCGCTGCACTCTGATGTTGTAGGAGAAAACATTTATTAAAAAGTCTATTTAATTAAGTAGAACGTGTTGTCTATATTTATTTAAAGCTGCGCATTTTGATGTGACGTCACATTTCTCAACCCTCCCCCCCCCCCGTCACAAATATCTGACCCCCCCCCCCCAGGTGCGTGACGTCATTTATGGACGGCCCCTAAGAGTAAATAAATCAGAATCTTTATTTATCCGTAGGCTATAAAACAATTTTTTTTAAAGATGTCCAGCAGGGGCGGGTCAGCGAGTTACAATAACAAACAGTACACAAACACGATAGGAGTGCAACGTCGAGAACAAGGTACACAAGTCACTAAACGTTAATAAACGTATGCAAATTAAAGTGCATACATTCCTGCCAATTTGTCATCACCAAATGCAAGCTTGGGCAAGGCAGCAAAACAACAACCGAGTCCCAGACCACACCAGGAAAACAACACACAGTCCCTCAATGAAATAGAACATTAATATTGCACTGTCGATACACGGGGTGAGGATCAGAGTAATAAAACACATTAGCAAATGGTGGTGGCGGGGATGCTTTTCTCTTCTGAGGTCGCCGCTGTGACAGAAACATGCGTTTAGAGTATTGTACGGTGTTTGGTTGCTTTACATTTTCGCCTGATAAGCCATTTCAATTGGCTACAATTTGCGGCCAGGTGGCTTCTGAAAAACAGCTTCAGAGCTCAGTGGATCTTCCCTGGTAAAATAACAAAAAGTTTTTAGTTTAGTTACATCTCAATTATTTCTGGTGATGCCGATGGCGATACTGCCCGGCTACTGCCGATGGCAGCGGTGAACAAGCACACATGTTTCACAGTTGTCGCTGAACATCCCCTGACGTGTTTCAAAACGAGTAGGCCATCGTGTGCGGACATAATTCCCCAAATTAGCGAATATCCTAAAAAAAATCCACGCACATCAACAAAGCGTAGGGTCAAAATAACACCGGCATTGTGCAGGCAGGGCATCATCCATCAGTAGAGTGACATGATGAGTGTGATACTATTTATAATGTTTTGGCCACATCATACATGTGTGTGCAGATCTCGTGCACATCTTTAAATTGTGCTCAATGGGTCCCATGGCGCAAATCGGCGGCTCTGGCCTGCAACACCAGAAAACCCAGCAGCTGTGTTTTTCTTTAGCAGGCTATAGATGTGTAGTGTCCTCCTTCCTCCCGGCGGAGACGAGGTAGTTACAGGAGGCACAGTATCTCTCTTTATCATCTCGTTCACACCACCAACTCCGGCCTCCTCTCTCTCGAGCACGCTGCCGTACGGCCCGGCCCAGACACGACCCTGTTTGCGTTCCACCGACGGTGTCGACCGAGACAGCCAACAGCCGTCCGGCCACGCAACGACCGGGCGAAGGCGGCGGCGACGAAGGCGGCGACAACGACGACGAGAAGAGTCCACTCCCAGTACCGGCAGTCCGGAGCTCTCGCTCCTCCGCTGCTTATATTCTACTCGGTGCGGCTTGGCCCCTCCCTAGCCGCGCCTCCCTTCTCGAACCCTCCAGAGGGTTCCAGGGGCTTCCCTATGAGGTCTACCGTGACCCTTGACCCAGTTCCTCCAACCTGCCGGCACACACACACACCGTGTATATGCTCAACGGCGTGTGCGCTAACTGTCCACCGCAGTTGCTGCTGCTGGACAGCAGTCGGCGCTGTGTCACTACATCACCCCTCCCCCCTCCGTTAAAAAAAAACAGCCGTCCCAGCTGCCAATAGAGCAGCCACAACCGGTGGGCAGGCAGAGCAACCCCGCAATCTCGAGGAACACCGCTAACACTACCCAATCGAACTCGAAAAACGAAGAAAGAAACCATATTTCGCAATCCCGCTACCACCGCGGTGCCCCCCGCGAACCAACAACACACTTTGCTACCACCCCGGTGCTCCCCGCGAACCAACGGCACACTCGCCCAACGCGACACCCCCAATCTCGCGAATCGGCAACCTTTCTCACAGCGCGGCGCCCCCCTCCGCAAATCGGCAACATCTTACTCAGCAAGGCGCCCCCCTCTGTGAATCGACAACACTTTACAGAGCACGGCGCTCCCCCCCCCCCCCCCACCGCAAATCGACACACCTTTAATTAAACCTCTTTACCTAGGCCCTAAGCCCCAACAGCTCCTCTCTCTCGGTGCCCCCACCCAAGGAAGAGTCCTCCAATACCGAGACGTAGTTCACGCGATCCGGTTCATTGCACCGGTCACCCCCGTCTCGGCAGGGTCTTGCAACTCCGGAACCCCGAGGGATAAGAAGAGATGATGGAGAAGGAGTCCTTGGCTTAAAGGGCGTGGCCCCTCACTGCTCGGCAGCACCCGTTCAGATCCAGTCCCTGTGACCTCGCACTTGGCGGTCTTGGTAGGCCTCAGAGACCCGGATCTGGTGGGACTTGGGTCGACTTTGCCGGCAGATCAGAGGGGGTGGGTGACTCTGCTGGTGGCCCTCTGTCACCCCGACACTGCACAGCGATGTGGCCCAACCGGCCAGACATGAAATACTTGGAAGCGGGTTCCCAGGGCAGATGGAACTGCCCCTGCCGCGGGAATCCTCTTGCTTGCGTCCCCCAGCCACCCACCGCCACCATCATGTCGTCCATACTCCATGACCCAGCCTCCCGTCACGCCCATTGCTGGTGTTCTTCGAAGACTTGTTTCTTCTGGGCCACCATTGAGGATGAAATTTCTGTGCTGACGGCGGAGGGCAGGGCAACTCTCAGCTTTCTCGCCAGCTCCCACAGCCTTTCCGGCACCCGGAGGTCGAGCACCCCCTCACCCAAGAGGGGGCATGCCTCCCATCCCAGCACCAGCAGCGCTACCCCGAAGGCGTAGGGCGTCTCAGCCTCCATTCGCTCCTTCTGGAGGAATATTGCGCTAGCCTCCCGTGCCAGCTCAGGGGCAGCTTCTTGGAGCTCCGTCAATCTTCGCACCTTCTCCACGCGTTCCTGCGCTCACCTCAAAATAGCACCCGCTAGCCATTGCAGGTCCTCCGAGGGCAAAGTGGCACCCACCATGTGCGCGGTCCCCCGTCCGGAGCCCCCTCCTGCCACTCCGATGGAAGCTCCAGCTGGGTTTTCCCCGCTCCCATCCGCGTCGTCGGGTGGTCAAGCCAAATAACCGCATCCGGAGTAGCGGAGTGTATCGCTGTGATGTTTCCTCGTATTTGTGGATCGGGCATTGCGTCGTTATGTGTTGTACGGTCTGTTCTGGATGACAACAGTCGCACACTGGAGTGTTTTTAAGTTTCCTTATGTGCATCAGGTATCCGTATCTGCCATGGTTTGTGCGGATGTGGTGTAGGGTGGAACGTGAGCTTCGTGGAAGAGCAGACCCAGGGATCTTCTGCATTGTGTCTTTCACAAGCTGTTTATTTGTGAAGTATTTTGAGCTCCATTCAGCTCCATTCATGACGACGCTGAGATCAGCTCACCCCACTTGCAAACCCATGGTTAATTATTTGCGCCACTGAAACCTGGATCCGAACCCAGGGGTCCCAAAGGTGTTGGCTCAGTTCCCTGACGTGGAATTTGCCTCTGTGAGCCAGCTGCCCAAATCGCATCAGCGCACCCTTTGCCACGTATGCACGCTGTTCAGCTCTTACTTCATCCTGCCCAGACACGCTGCGAGAATGCTTCAGACAGCTCAGCACAGCAGCAACATCAATATCTGTGCACTGAACTCATCTATTTTTTTTTGGTAAGACATCACCAATACATACTTCCACGCGGGATCTACCGCCGCCAGCCACTTGCCTCAAACACTCTGGTTGTTGCTAAATCCAATTGCCCCATAAAACATTAAAGATCTGTTACATATAAGCAGCATTGTGGGGGGAATTTGACCTCGAGCAGCAGACAGTCGAGACCGGCGATCGAGCGAGCGAGCGATTATTCACTCTGTGCCTACAGCGTCCTCAATCCTGGGCCCCAATGTTGGCCGACCTTCTGAGTTGGTAAGAAAATAATAACAAATACTTTTAGAGCAATTGGTACTTGTGCACATATAGAAATGAACGTGGTGATTTTTTTGACGTGTTTTTGTTTTGATCAGTGATGACAATCAAGCTGTCTCTATATATGAGGCTGTACTCGCTTTAATGAACGTGCTCCATAACGACTCAGCGCTTTGTCCAACTTGTGTCGAATACTCTTTTCACAGGAAGGCTGGCAGCGATGAAAGGTGCTGTTTAGTTGTCATACTAAATATTATACACAGTAATTCCACTCTATAGGTGGTCTGCATTACCACAGACACATTGAGACGTGGAGTAGAAGGCTAAAATACATTGGAAACTATTCTTTGATAGCCAGACAGACCGTTGGGCCAAGTGCTGTCACCGAGCGCGTATTAAGGACATCTCACACGCACAATGGGGAAAGTCTTCTCCAAGGCATTCGGGAACAAGGAGATCCGAATTCTCATGCTTGGGCTGGACAACGCGGGCAAGACCACGATCCTCTACAAGCTCAAGAGCGGCAAGGGGGTGGCCACCAAGAGCACGGTGCCCACCGTGGGCTTCAACGTGGAGACCGTGAGCTACAAAAGCGCCTCCTTCAGTGTGTGGGACGTGGGCGGGCAGCACAAGATCCGCTCGCTGTGGCGCCACTACTACACGGGCACCCAGGCGATTGTGTTCGTCGTGGACTGCGGCGACCGCGACCGGGTGGACGAGGCACGGCAAGAGCTGTCGAGCCTCCTGTCCGACTCCGAGATGCGTGGCGTTTCGCTGCTCGTGCTGGCGAACAAGCAGGACGCGCCGGAGGCCATGCGTCCAGCCGAGCTGCAGGAGGCGCTTGGCTTGCCCCGTCCTGGAGAAGGAGATTCCAGGCGATGGCTGGTGCAGCCGTCGTGCGCCATCATGGGCCACGGCCTCTACGAGGGCCTCGTGTGGCTGGCGGACAACTACCAGCCCCGGCCCAGCAACGTCTACGGATGATGGCACGGAGGTGACTGAGCGAAGACGAACTGCCGCGGGACGATCGCTGGTGCTGGTTGTTGATGGACGTGGCACCGACAGAGGTGTATGCGTTACGCATGCAATGGTTTATGTGGAGGTGGCCGGATAGCCCAAGAGTCCAGTGCATTGTGCTGGCACCGTCGAGGTCATTGATTAAAATCTGGGTATCGTCTGCTCGTGAGTAAATCGGCATCTCTAGTGTATTAAGTTTTGGTCACCAATGGCTGCACACAAAAAAAAATTAGGATTTCGTTTAGTTTTGCAAAATAACAGTGTTTCAGGATCATAACAAATGTTGGTATAAATATCAAGTGACTGACGTTTCTCAAGCAGAGCATGCGAGAAGCACCACCTCCCAGCGTAGATAAGACCCAAAAGAAGGGATCTCAGAAGTAGTGTTGTGATGTCACCTTCCACGAGCCGTTCTCTAACGCTGGGAGATGCACTGTTAAATTGAGATGTATTTGTCTCCAACCTGATGTCTACAGCACAATTTGTATAATAGTGGGAGATAAAATAATATATATTTCATGTATTTAAAAAAAACAAGTGGATATTACGTTCAGTTAGTGCTGATAAATATCACAAAATAAGCAACATTAAAATTGTTATTTTTATTATTCGTGTCTCCTGTCCAACCTACATTGTCTTTTGCAAATATTCTGCACAGGTCGCCGCTTCTGGTGTTGGCATTGTCAAATCTTGAGGAGTAGCATTGTGGTGCTGCAGGACATCGCAGGAGATGATTCATAGTTTGCTTCTCATGACAAGCACAGGGTTCGGTTACGCAGAAGCCATAACATTTTTTTTTAAAGGACACAGATATGCAGTATTAAAACAAACGGACCACTGTTTGTATAAATGTGGTTCCTGATAAAGAATCAATCAGTACATGATACAACTTATGTACCATCTCAGACCTTCTGTCCTAACAATTGTCGAATATTCGTACGTATTTACAGGAATGCATCGTAAGCCTAACACGATTTTCATTAATTTTTACATAAAATGCCGAGTATTAAAAAAGTATGATTTGCGAACTGTTGTATATTATCTTAAACGAAAAGCTGGTATACATAAGGTACTTTATAATATATGAATACTATATCGACGTACACCAATGTATCATCGTCTAATTGATCAATATCGAGCCACACTAACTATACATGTATGAAATTGTGTGTTTGAAATTCGATTGTTTGCGAACATTACTACAGTATATATCTTACGTCAGCCTAGATAGTGCATGGATGGGCGACAACCGCGATTTAAAACAGGCGTCACAGGCTGCTGTGGGCAGCAGCAGAACAATTATTGTACCGTACTTCTGTGCTCCCACTCCTATGTTCCCTGCCTTCACCAAACCCGTACTCACCGGTGTGGTGAAGTATGGTCAAATAACCCCCCCTTCCCCCCACGATTGCAGTGCTTCGGGAGGTTCTCATCCAGCAGTGGATTGACAAAGGGACCCAACATGAACACGTAGAATTGGTGTTTCGCACAGCCATGTCTCATGTGCAGGATAGACACATTATGCCTCTTTGCTCAATGAACCTGTGTCTGTGTGACACGTATCTGTGTGAGTGTATGCCGGCGTAATTCTGCACAATGTCTCTCTCATCGCGTGACTAACTTTATTGCTGGACGTTTTCAGCGAATATTGTTTACCCATTAACTGTCTTGACATTCCTGCATTCGCACGTTTTAGCACGCTGAAACTGTCATTAAATATACGTGAACGTGTAAATGAATGATGTGTGCCGGCAGTAGAGAGACCTGATGCATCTGAGCAAGGCGGCGCGCTATTATTATCACAACACAATCCCAATCCCGGTGCGTGTGGAGGCAAGGGCTGGGTGACGTGTCGCGGGGTACTCTGGACAGAGCCAACCCTAGGGTACGGCGAATCGGTGCGACCGCCCAGGGCCCTGCACTTTGGGGGGGGGAGGGGGTCCTGCGCTTCGACGTCACGGTGTCAGATGGAACACTTGCGGTTTGGTTTGAAGGCGTCGGCTGACCCACACAGTGGGATTTGTACCCCTCGATGGACGGCCCTGATAATAGGTAACATGATATTGTTTAGAGACACCCCATATGCCGTAGATATGGCTAACAGACACCCGTACTTGTTTTAAATATGGCTAAGGGACACCCACGGCATGTTTAGATATGGCTAAGAGGCGCATGCAGTATATTTATATATAGCTAAAAGACGCACCCAGATATCCTAAACACGCCTAAGGCACACCCACAGGAATTTGGACAACAAAATAACGACATTTTGAGTCCGCGTTGTTCCCTCTTCATAAAGGTGACACGGTCTGATGAGGCTAAGTAATGGGGCAGTATAGTATCCAGTAGTTGCGTAGATTGAGAACCATTGCGGTGCAGTAGAACTTTTCTTTTATCCGTCATGAAGTGCGGGGGGTGTGGCAAAGTTCGCAGATTCTGTCCGTAATCTCACCTCGTCACCACGGGAAGCTCCCTCTCAGGACACCGCCTCACCCCAGCCCCCACAGCGTGGGGGAGCTGCGCTGACTCCCTCATCGCCGCATTGGCGTCGTGTGGCCAGGAGATGGCAGTGCCGCAAGTAAGTTCGTCAATCCGCGCGTTTGAGTGGCGCCCTCCACTCGCATTGCGTGCTTCTTTTTCTCCAATTGTTCAATACGATAAAAGGAATTGGCCAAATATTTCCATGCAGGAACCTGCTGAAAGATAATATTGATACTCGGGCTTTCTTATGCAAATAAAATGCAGGAAATTCACCGTGAATACAGAACTCCAAACAAAAATCAGCCATCACGTTCTCGCTGAACCGAAACTATATTTTCGTACCGGATAAGAGCCACGGGGCTACATGGCTCTTTTTCAGAAGTGCCCTGTTCACACAGATGACAGCTCAACAACATGGCTTATCGTGTGGAACTGTATAGCAGCCAAATACTCGAAATTATTGTTTCTCAATGTGGAGGGAACCCCCGGAGGGGAGATAGACGAACCCACGTGCTCCTGTATACCGGGAGAGGGAGTTAACATCTCGCCACTGTGGCACTCTTAAGAAAAGAAAATTGCCTTGCGCATGGCACATGACGAGACAAGATGATGGCCAATGGACAAGACTCGCAATGGAATGGCAGCCAAAGGAGGGAGCACGTCCGAGAGGCCGACCCACCGGGGAGACGGAGCGTTCAAAGCAGTTCATGTGCAGCAGCGAGATGGGATGGTAGCAGCCTTCGTCCAGCAGTCGATAGGCAGCGGCTGCTGATGCTGATGAACGATTGCAACTCGCCCCTGCTTGGTCTGGCCACCTCGGGCACGCCCACAGGGGCTCGTCCTGCTACAAAATCTGGTTTGCATGGAGAGCGGAAAGACTGTCACACATCTTTCAACGCGGTGGTCGGCTATGCACGTGGCCTGCGATCCAGCACTGGGGAGGTGAGGGTTGGTGGATCACGCAGGTGTTAACGCGGTGGTCGGCTATGCACGTGGCCTGCGATCCAGCACTGGGGAGGCGAGGGTTAGTGGATCACGCAGGTGTTGTAGAACTCCCTTCCCATCGGCGTCGAGGTTGCCATACCCTAGCGTACTGGAAGGCGGCACGGTAAATGTGAACTCGAGCTGTTCCATCTGTATGGGATAGAGTATTGCCCCCTCGCATGCGTGGGTTTTCTCAGGGGGTGGGGAGGGGCGTCTAACTCCCAATTGTAAACACTCATCAATTGGCCGACCGAGAGGAGGCCAGAGCAGATTGAGACATCTCTCGAACTCAACCGGGTTTAGCTCGGCAACTCGGAGCGTTGATGGTGCAATGGACAGGAGATGTCTAATGTTGATGTGACACATACAGGTCGGAAGTTCTACATTGGCATGCAATTTCCCAGGCTTAAAATCATGGTTTCCCCTGCTCATAGTATGCACACACACACGCAACACTAATACGCAACACAGATTGGGATCTCTCAATAGTCGACTAAACTTTCCATATTCGTTATGAAAAGTGCCTTATACATATTTTTCAAAAAATATCTAAATAGGCTGACGTTTTTGGCAATGATCCTTCTTCGGAGCATGGATCTCTACTTTTGCACCCCTGCCAACGCAGGTCCCTTCAGTGTTCCTTTTTATATTTGGCGAAAGTGTTGGATCGAACTGACACAGGAAAACAAACGCAGGGCGATTTCCCGAAACGTGATTCGAAACGTTTCCTCGTTATCGGGCGGTGTTCATCATGCAAAGCCGTGAATTGATTATCTTCTTTGTGCTCGCCTTCCCCTCCCCGGTATTCATCCCCTACACTCTTTTTGCCGTGCATACTTTGCTACGCACTTCCACCGTGGGGGGTCCACGGCGGCGAGATGTCAACTACCTCGCCCGGTATGCAGATCGTGGGTTCGAGCCCGATCCTGACGTCTGTATATCTGGAGTTTGCGTGTCGTTCTCCCCGTGGGTCGCGTGGATTTTTTTTGCATTCCGGTTTTTCCCTTCACATTTAAAAAAAAGACGCGTTGAGGGTATTTGTCCGCAATACATGTCCACATGATACGCCACTTCGTCGAGTTATCCTTTGTGGCCAGGCCGCTTCTGAAAAAGAGCTATGTAGCTCAGTTGGCCTTACCTGGTATAATACATTTAAAAACAATAGTTTAGTTTAAACTTAACCTGCCTGTGCCTAGTAACCTAATACGGTAACTGGCGGTGGCGACCCCAGCGGTGCTGCCAAAATCACCCAGGAAACCCACGGAGCAAAGTGCCTGGGGCGCTTTGATAAGGCAGAGCGGAGGCAGATTACCACCACGATTAAGCTCCACTCAGCAACACCAGTCGACAAAAATGCAACGAATTAAAAAAAAACCACGATCGCATGCTTTGTAGCTGCATAACCACAACATTGGCCGGTCCCGGGAAAAGCACCTTCGTTTAAACTTGATTTGAAGCTTTCGTGACAGGAATTACTCTTGCTGTGGATTTCACACCTGATGATGATTGCTTGTGTTGCAGTCGAAACGTCGTGAGAATTTTATTGTTTTATATTTTTATTATTTTATTGTTTCACTTCTACGTGACTTTACCGAAAGAACCAAGAATATGAATCTCTGCACTCACGAAAGCTTTAAATCAAAATTTACTCTTTGGTTCTTTCGATAAAGTCACGTAGAAAGAAAATAAAATTTATAATAGAATACGACGTTTCGATTGCAACACAAGCAACCGTTATCAGGTGTGAATGAATGCAAGCTCGGAGAGAGACACATATACAGAGAGAGACAAACACAGACACGGAGAGAGACGCATACACAGAGAGAGAGACACACAAAGAGAGAGAGAGACAAACACACAGAGAGACAGAGAGAGAGACAGAGAGAGACCAACACACAGAGAGACACAGAGAGAGACACACATAGGGGAGAGACACATAGAGAGACACACACGCAGAGAGAGACACACACAGAGACACAGAGAAACAACGCCTCTGTGACGAGGCTTTATATATAGAGAAAGAGGGGAGGGCAGATAAATTATCATGTCAATGAGAGCGGCAGGGGTAGAGAAATTGGAAGTTGACAAATCTAGTAAAACTTTAGAGTGCGGCAGGGGTAGAGAAATTGGAAATTTGAGAAAACAAACCTAGGCAACTTAGAAATGTAATGCAATGCAACACAGAGAGTCGGCTAACACAACAGTTAACACTTTACCTGGTTCATTACGTTACGGTAAGGTAATATATAATGCATCGTCACAGAGGCGTTGTTTCTCTGTGTCTGTCTCTGCGTGTGTGTCTCTCTATGTGTCTCCCCCATGTGTTGCTGCTCTTGAGTGTGTCTCTCTCTCTCTCTGTGTTTGTCTCTCTCTCTGTATATGGGTCTCTCTCCGTGTTTGTGTTTGTCTCTCTCCGTGTTTGTGTTTGTCTCTCTCAGTGTCTGTCTCTCTCTGTGTATATGGGTCTCTCTCCGTGTCTGTGTTTGTCTCTCTCCGTGTCTGTGTTTGTCTCTCTCAGTGTCTGTGTTTGTCTCTCTCTCTCTCTCTGTATATGTGTCTCTCTCCGAGCTTGCAGTCATTAACACCTGGTGACGGTTGCTTGTGTTGCAATCGAAACGTTGTATTCTATTATTTATATTCTTTTCTTTCGACGCGACTTTACCGAAATAACCAAAGAGCCTTCGTTTAATACAGTATCACGCACGGGCCGTATATTATCCATTGTAGTCTGCGCTTATTCAACGGAGGAGGAATAACAAAGCTACACGAACTCTCTCCCGAAGCCCGCTAGTCGTGGCCAGCAGCAGACCTTTATATGGGCAGGCTCCTGAGCAACTATTGCTGATCTTGCTGCTTCTGCTGCTGCCTTCGCAAGCAAAATGAGAGTCGAGTCGCGTGCGTGCCTCTAAGCGCGCTGCGCTCGATGCAGATCTCCAAAGAGCCGCCTTGGATACCAAAAAAAAAAGAACCGTGGGTAAAAATAAATACATCTCTGGCCGGGTGTGGGGGAGGAGGAGAAGGAGGGTTTCATATAGAGGGCGCGACTTCCTTGGACTCGCCAGGAGACGGCATGTACACTCCCCCGTTACGCTGAGTTACCCCGCTGCGCGCGTGCTCCTTACAGCAGCGCGAGCGACGTTAATAGAGGCATCGTCAGCTTAGCCTGATACGTATTCGTACGTATGGCGTGTACAGGTACATATGACCACAAGAACAATATTATAATACTACCTCTATAGCAATCGGGTAAAACAAAAAGTCCAATTTAACACGAAAATATATATATATTTTTTTTTTTAAACCAGACAAATAATAACGATAACAACATAACGAGGACTTACGATGAAAATCATTGTCGCGCTCAACCACGTGCCTGCCCTGATCGCTTTCACGTTGGTGTCGTTAACTCTTCTCATACTCACCTATAACATCCTCGTCGACCCCACGTCCCACCAACTTCACCCCAAACTCCGGGCTCTCCTGCTGCGCGCAGGTGCTGCTCAGGGCCACCCGTCACAAGCAGAGGCAGAGCTTCCGTGGTTAGACAGCACGGGGAGAGGAGACCCGAATACTGCATTTTCGGGGTCTAACTTCTACCAGCACCAGCAGCAGCAGCGACACGAGCAGCAGCAGCAGCAGCAGCTCTTCCCCAGGCTTTGGGACGAGAGCTCAATGAGTGGCGCTCCGAGCTGGGACGGCCGCTCCCTTCAGTGCTCGCCCAATGCCACCGTCGCTCACGCCGTGGAGGACTTCGCCTCGCTGTCTCAGGCCGTGCAAGATTTCCTCACTCACCGCCACTGCCGCAGCTTCGGGCTCATCCTGCAGCCGGACGGCAGCAAGTGCCATTCACGTCCGAACGTCACTCTGCTGCTCGCCATCAAGAGCGACGCGCGCAACCTGGAGCGCCGCGACGTGATCAGGAGGACGTGGGGCCGCGAGGGCAGCGTGCGTGGCCGCCCGGTGCGCCGAGTGTTCCTCGTGGGGGTGCCGAGCGGGGAGGCGCCCGAGAGGCGCGTGCACCTGAACGCCCTCCTGCAGGAGGAGAGCCGCGAACACGGCGACATCGTGCAGTGGAACTTCTTGGACACCTTCTTCAACCTGACCCTCAAGCAGCTGCTCTTCCTCGACTGGCTGCATGAGCGCTGCGCGGGCGCGCGCTACGTCTTCGACGGCGACGACGACGTCTTCGTCAACACGCCCAACCTGCTGGAGCGCATCGCGGCCGAGGAGCGGGCGGGCCGAGGCGACGGGCACCTCTACGAGGGCTACGTCATCTCCAACGTGGGTCCCATCCGCGCGCCCAGCAGCAAGTACTTCGTGCCCGTGCAGGTGCACGCCGGGGACTCGTACCCGCCCTACGTGGGCGGCGGGGGAATCCTCATGGCCGGGCGCACGGCCCTGGACATCCGCCGCGTCGCCGGGCAGCTCGCCATGCTGCCCATCGACGACGTCTTTCTGGGGCAATGCCTGGCGGCCCTGGGGCTCGCACCCACGAGGCACCCGGCGTTCCGCACGGCGGGCATCTCGCTGCCCGCGCCGAACCGAGGCGCCGCGAAGCGTGCGGCGTTGGTGTCCTCCTTCCACCCGTGCTACTACAGGGAGGTGATTTTGGTGCACAGAGTGGAGCCCTTCCAGACGCTCATCATGTGGGCCGCCCTGCGCGATCCGCGGCTGCGCTGCGGGAGACCGTGAGACCATCCGTGACGGCAGGAGCCCGAGGGCCGCGCAGCGTGCGCGTTGAGAGGACGCAGCTGCGATTGTTTCATTTCAGCTTTTTTCAAGTTTCATTTCTTTTGGTATAGCCCCGTGAGCCATTCGGCTCTTGAATCGGGTGCAACCGCAACAAAGAACAAGAAAACATCTTAAGGTGACGTTGCTCGTGTCGCGTGGCGATACATGAGCGGCTCTTTGCATTGAAAGCGCATTGTAAGTATAACTATTTAACAATGCCACTTATCTTCTTATTATCGCCGATGTGATAGTGGCAGCGAAGGGATAGAATTCGTCACTGAGGACTCCTCATTATGACAGTTGCGATAATTAAATGTTGCAAATCATGATACCGATTAATTATTATTGCCGAAGGTTAATGAGAAATGACAGTTGCAGTCACGAAATGAATTGGGCTCGATTGCACGCATTCAGAGGAGATGGAGCGATCGATCAATTCAGCTCGTGTGCGTATAAACGTGGCTCTAAGCACGAGTTGTTGATCTGGTTAAATTTTGACTTAAAACTTTCGTGACTGCAGGCATTCACATTCTTTGGTTCTTTCGGTAAAGTCACGTAGATAGAAAAATAAAAGGAAAAATATAAAAACTACGACGTTTCGATCACAACACAAGCGATCGTCATCCTGCTATATTTTTACTTTTATTTACTTGTATTGTTTTATCTACGTGACTTTACCGAAAGAACCAAAGAATATGTAAATCTGGTTGTTGCATATGTATAGAAACAGATTATATATTTATTTAATCACCAGTTTTCCAGCATATTAAAGCGAAAATATTTCCGCATAATCTGTCGCTGTAAAAAAATATACTTGATACAACTTTTTGGATTAAAGGGGAGTTCGATGGAACAAGCAGATAATAATACTAATACATTCTCGCTCATTCTTCTTGGTAGCGGCGCTGGCATTGTTAAAACAGTCGATTGGAACCTGTTTTTGTGTGTATGAGGTACACCTCTTGAGCCTAATAATAAGAGACTTGTGCAGGTTGTGCCCATGAGTATCGTAGCCAACAGCACTCGGTACAAAATAAAAAAAACTTATCGGGGAGAGACATAAACTCACGCCCAGACCATGCCCTACACGAGAAATGCGTATTAGAGTATGTCTAAGTCAGATATGTTTAAACTGCAACGTTGTCTCCTTTGAAATTATTCTCCATACGATGTTCCTAAAGCCATTTTCGTTGTTATTGTAATGCGTGTTAAATCTGAACACAATTTGTGCATTTATTTCGTAAATATGATTATAAATACACATGTATTTATTTTTAAGAATATACATATTTTTGAAGTCGACTGTTTTGAAGCTATTCATTTTTATTACACGCTTTTATTTAACTCACTCTGTTGTTGTATCCTCAAATCTTGTAACTCAATTTAAACCCACTTCCCAATGTGGTATCGACTGCAAACTTGGTATGCTTACGTCATACTGATGACGATACTATATTCTATCATTAAAAATATATTTTTTAAATGTTTAAACATTCTTTTTTATATCTTATGTTTCGGCTTGGGTCTATTTGTCCACTGACGTTGGCTGTAATCACGACGGTCCCGTTGTGGCAAGCTTCGGGGCCACTTCCTGGAGTCGTGGAGTTTTGCCATTACGAGTACGGTACATTTCATTAAAGCGTGTTTTTAAGGAAGTATTTTAAATATTACTTATTTTACTCAAGTCATAATGATAATATATTTTCTAAATTGGGAACTTTCAGCCTTTTGGCTCTTTCACTACCGCACGGTGAATACTGCCCCCATGCGATGTTGGGTTAGGGGTGCCGAGGGAGGGGGTGGTATTGAGGTTAATTCGTCCGTACTTGACCACGGCGGTCAAGCAAGCTGCATGCAGCGCGTACAACATAGTTTGACAACATAGTTTGACACGAATCATGGCCGGCACCGCGAGACCCGAGCGTGTCCGTCCAGTGCTGCTGGCCGAGCTGCATTGGCTTCCGTTTGCCGAACGAGAACACGTTACATGAGGTCGCACTCGCCACACACAAAGTGCCTGCCACAAACGAACCACAACACCTCGCCGATGTGGCCAAGGAGCAGAGACCACCGTGGCGTGAACTGCGGTCGTGCTCACAGCGGCGGCTTTTGGATAAACATCGAACAAAGACGGTGGTCACCGCGTCGCGCGCTTTCAGATGCGCTTCTGCGGCCGTCTGGAACGCTCTTCCTTCCGACATGAGAAAGCCACTGGAGCTAGGCACTTTTAAATCATCATCTAGATTAAAAACTCACTTCTTTAAAACTACTTTTTGTGTGTATTTTGTTGTCTTTCCCGCGCCCCTTCCGATTATCTCGGTTGGCTACGTACGGCGCGAAAGAAGTCCAACCATGCGTGCACATACAACGTGGATTGGTGAAGGAGAACGGCCCAAGACGAGTTAGCAACAAAATGTAATCCACCGCCAATGAATTCGGGAATCAAACTCAGGTCGCCGGCGCGTTCGTAGCGCAGTAGGTGGGGCCACTCCGTGGTGTAATGCTCACGACCAGACTGGAACGTGGACGCCTTTCGTTGCTTGCGTGCGGGAGCGGCGGCGCAGTGTTCAGCGCCACTGCGCTACGAACCTCTCCGCCACCCGAGTCCAATGATCGCTCACGGCGGATAACGGTGGCCACACGAATGTCAAAGAGTGACGCGATAGTGTCGTACAGGGGTCGGTGGCGAAGCCGCATGCGACCTTTCAAGGACTGCTTCGTGACCTTACTTGTTTTTGACAGTCTCGCATTCACATTAATTGCGGCTCTTGATATATTGAGGGTTTTTTTTTAATTCGAATAAAAATGGCCCTTCTTGTTACTTTGGTTGCCGAGACCTTGTGTAGTGGTTAGCACACCGGACTTGCACTCTGGACTTGCAATCCCGTGGCGCAACAATTGACCTCCCTGGGAGTGCATCTTTTTAGCGGCATTGGTTCACTACACACAAATTCTGGGCCGGTTTCAATATTCATTTTCCGTTCACAAAAAAACAATCTTAAGCCAATTTTGTATTGTAGGGCAATACGAAAAGTATCTCATTGTTTACTGAAATGACAGTTTCCACTGTTTGCCAACATCGGGTTTGAGTTATGAAACAGCTTTATTGCACAACCCAGCTAATGTCTTCTTTGGTTCTTTCGGTAAAGTCACGTAGAATGAGAATAAAATGATAAATTGATAAAATAAAATAACGCAATAAAATTCTCACGACGATTCGGCCACAACACAAGCGGCATTCATCAGGTGAAGGGACGAGACTGTCTGGAGGACAGCGCTGGAGCGAAAAAGCCACGCTCAGATCGCGACCTTTAAGCTGTGTGAGAAGAAACATGTCGTTGCGAAGGGTTCTATCTCTGTGTTCATCGGCTGCTGTTGACGAATGCAGGGTGATTGGGATCATAGACTCATGTCAGATGGTATGCATTGAACGAACTAACGACCTATTTTTATTTTACCAGCTAAGACCCACTGAGTTATGGAGCTGTTTTTTTTTCTTTTAGAAACGACCTGGCCACAAATGATAGTTCAACAAAGTGGCTTACCACGTAGAAATTTAAAGCAGCCAAATACTCTAAACGCATGTTGATTCTAAATGCCATCTCAGCATCATGGTCCCAGTTGATTATGTGTTGCATGGATTAGGCGTGCAATAAATGAAAATGTTGTCTTAAAAAAACAACCCAGTACCTTGTCTGCGTGAGAAATACTTTTATTTTTGATATAGAGAGACAGATGTATGATCGACACGTTGTCCACGTATCTATTTTGTTATTTATATTCTCCGCAAACGATTCTCATGATTGTGTTTAGTTCGTACCTTTTACATGTAATATGAAAAATAACTTCCGTCAAATGATCTGACTCTCCGTATTCTTGGCACGAGTTTAGATACAAATTTAGTGCCTGTCAACATACAATGAATACGCACTCATATGTGATCGTTTCCAAAGTGGGATTCCAAACAAAGTCAGGCGACGTACAAAAACCCAATTTGCAATGACGTTGCAGAGTTCAAACTCTAAAGGAAAGTCAGCCCAGAAAGGTTATAAGGAGAATAAAAGTTCGCTGAAAACACGTGACGTGCAAACTCCGAATATACAGACGTCAGGGTTACGGTCTGACATCCTGCATTGTAGGGCGAGATAAACACGCGTGCCAACAAGGACACTCAATTGACTTAATAATGTTGAAGTTCTGTGAAAAACTAGCTACTACTGGCCAAGACTAATTAGAGAATCTATCGAAATTGAAAGAAATACAAATAATTTTAACCGTTTGGATAGCTACCGATTTACTGCTGCGTGGAAGCGAATCATCAAATAATACATTGTTAAATGCATGCCTATGAAGAGCACCATACTTCAATAGGGATTACCGTTGTTATAGCTATTTTAATACACACAATGGACAGGAAGGATAAGATCAAAGTGGTCGCATAATGCGCATGCATCATGTATGTTAACTCAGTACCCCCCCCCCACCACATTGTGCAAGAGCGCACAAGCGTGGTCACCACATCTACGCCTCTATATAAGGGACGAAACAGGTGGACTTCTCCACAAATCTGGCTGTCGCCTGATGAAGCTAGTTGTAATTACTGGCGAAACGTCGTTACTCAGATTGTAAATGTTGTGGCTTGGCTCTCCAACACACCGGTGTGCTGTACTAGTGCTGAATTGGCCACGTTCTGTTTACGTGACAACCCTTACTAGTTGGCTGTGTCGGGTGGTGGCGGGTTTTAACGGCACATTTATATACTTACGCGATCTAACGCCGAAAAAACCCTTCTATTATAGAGGGCGAGATAGTTACCATCTAGCCAGCGTGGCGACCCTACTTAGCTTATGCCTGTACTGGTGATGGAGAGAAGAGGCCCCAGATGATGAATGTCGTGGAGGTGGAGAGATAACGGCGACGATGTGGGGGAGTCTTTCATCCAGCAGTAGATATGACGTGGCGGATAATTGGGGGATGCAACTGCAGCACCTTCACAAAGCCATGATCACGCGAGGGTGTAACGTTCAAAAAAGCTGGCACGCTAGGGTCATGATCCTCATCACATTGGCACTGCCGACGTGAAATGGATAAGATAAAAACGAACGTCCGTGACGTATTACACCATCATCGTATTATTAACGAGAGGGTGTTTTACACAAATAAGGATGGACTTAAACACGAGCGAAACTGGCATGCATAGCGTTCGTGTCAATCCAAGATTACAACTTTTGAGATATCCGGATTTATTGGTCACTTGTTCCATAATGCGAATACGCTACGACTAAACCCGTTTGCTCTGCTTTGAAGCTGTATGCAAATACAGCAATACCCTGATGTACGTCTCGCTCTTTGACGTCGTTTCGCAAACGCGTCGTCGCTTTCGTATTAACACCGCTACCCGAGTCTGCGTCGCCTCAACCCCACACTCACGTCGCTGACAGCATCATCATCAGTCCTCTCTCGATGTCCGTCGCTTCTCAGCCTTCGCCTCCACCACCCACGACCGCCCTGTACATCGCTTCGATTTACGTCGTTTCGATATTCGTCGTCGCACCTTTGAGGAACGCATCCCCGACGTACAGCGGGGGATGCTACTCGTACTGCTGTTCGCCTTCACAGCTGAGTCAAGGGTGAGGGGTTAAAGGCGCAGCCCTGACATGTATCGCTCCTTGTGGAAGGGCGAGGGAGTTCCGGACAGAGTCCTCCTCCCGCACCAAGCGGGCGCCTTGAGATCGGTGGCAGTGCCCACACGTTACCCCACCGCAAGCGGCCTCCCGAGCTACCTTGGCGCACTCGTTTATCCTGATGGGTGGACAGAGTTGGGCAGAGCAGGGGGGGGGGGGAGGATTTAAGCAACGTTCACCATTGCCTCAGCTGCCACGCCGGGAGAATGAATGATCTCTGGATTGCAAGCCAAGTGCGATAACCACTGCACCGCGACACAATCCTTACTTTTGATAAACGTAACCTTTAATTTGTGTCAGTCGTGGAAGGTAACTCCTTTCCGACTTAAGCTCCTGCTGTCTGGAATTCTCTTCCTCTTCAACTCGGTGCAGTTGACAACTCCTACCTCGTTGCATGCACTGAACTTCTTTCGCACCGTACGCCGCCGACCGTGCTCATCCGAGGTGCGGGACGGGGCAGGGGAAGACCCATTTGTTTTCACGTGCATCTTTGGCAGACTTTATTTCTTATTCCTTGCGAGGCGTCTGGAGATGCGGTTGCAAGTGAGACGCTCCGTCACTGTGTATTGCATCGCACTTGTTCGGACATGCATGCAACGATACCCGTGCGAGTGCTTGGGGACTTGCTCACAGCCAGGATAGGGAACGGAGTGATTTACGGTGAACACGGTGACGAATTGTGACGTCGCAATGCCATTTGTGTTATTTGATCATCATTAATAAAAAAAATGTAACGTGCATTTGTCATTACAAATTATATGGAGCTATGTGGTTAACTCTCGAACAAAGAGGTCGGGCACTATACGCTTTGGTTCTTTCGGTAATGTCACGTAGGTATAAAATACAATTTTATTTTAGAACCAAAGAGTATGGATCCCTGCAGTCACGAAAACTTCAAATCTAGGTCGGGCACTGTATCGCGCGCTTTTCAGATGCGCTGCTGCGGGCGTCTGGAACGCTCTTGCTGCTGTTTGGATTATTTGGCTGCAATACATTTCCACTTGATACGCCATTCATGTGGTCAGGTCGCTTCTGAAAAAGAGCTATACAGCCCAGTCGGCCTTACCAGTAAAATAAAAAAAACATATTTCGATTTAAAGCTTTCGTGACTGCAAGGATTCATCTTCTTTGGTTCTTTCGGTAAAGTCACGTAGAATGAGAATAAAATAATAAATTGATAAAATAACACAATAATATTCTCACGACGTTTCGGCCACAACACAAGCGGCCTTATTATTGTTATTTTATTTTATCAATTTATTATTTTATTCTCATTCTACGTGACTTTACCGAAAGAACCAAAGAAGAAAAAAAACATAGTTTAGCTTAAATATGAGGAAGCTACTGGAGCTATGCTGGACTAATCCACGTGGACTTCCAGTGCGTCAGTCCACTGCTGGACGATACCGCCTGCAGACTGTTGGTCATTGCGGTTACTTGACCACACTGGTCACTATGAATGGGTGCAGGTGGTGAACATAGACGTTGGAGTATTGCAAAGTACAACAATGAATGTTGTTCCATTGCTCTCTGCGGATAACGTATACCCGCGTATCTTCACCATTTCCAACTTAGACATGGATTCTAGGCGCTACTCAAAGTGTATCCATATGAAAGAGAGCAGAACGTATCAGTATCGATTGATTTAACCGTTTCAGTATGTCATCGTTCGTAGTATTTATTTTATTTCTGTTACTCATTGCTCTATGTGTTGTTTACCGAGCCCTATTCAAATACGGCACAGGGCTTGCGAAACCGCTGAACCCAGCATAGAGCCGACGATTATCTGAACCGGTCCAGGGCCTCCCCCCTAAGTTGATACAGCAAGCGCCCTGTTATTTTTAAATCATTGTTCTAATCTTAATGCAATCATTAATGCATTTTGTACGCTTGACTTGTAATGGACCACGTAGAAAAACATTAACCGAACAAATGCTGTTGTCAGGAAAGTAAACCCTTACCTCTGGTTAATTATTGAGGTGAATTCCATTTTAATAAAACAAATGTTTACTTCCTTGTTCGCCATTTACCACTAACAATTTGTACCCAGTAATTAAACAAACCCAGAAGCTTGGGGCTTTGCATCGTTTCGCAATCGTTGCAGCTGGGAGCACGACACCATGAATGTGCGGTGTTTTTTTCTTTCTCCAAACGCCGCCAATTGAACTCCTCATTAACGCAGTGCAATTAGCATTCGGCGTTCCAAACACACACTGTAAATTGTATTAGATTATTTTCCAGCGGGTTAGTTTGGAACCATGAATTTTCAGTTTTTTGGGATCACACCCTCCTCTCATTTTGCTAGTTTTGGTGTAAATGTCAACTGCTGAGAATCTCAAGCTAATATGTTAATGTTTACAGGTTGCTTAGGACCTCCGATTAGCAGTTGGCTACGTACGTTGCGAAAGCTCAACATACACATATCCCTTCTTTCTCTGCATCGATGCCTCTATGTTAATGCATTATTTAACTCTATTGGGCAACCAGTAAATACTGAATTGTTTGTTTTAAACTCGCAGTGCTTCCGTTTAACAGTAAAATGAATAAAAGCAGGAGGCGTGACCATAAAAATAACTTGAATTTTGAGTTGCCCCTATCCTATAACTCGTACCGCGTGCAGAGGCCACAATCCAACAGCGGATTGACCAAAAAGTTGTACGTGTTATTACAAAGCAATGGTTGATTTTTTTTGTAAAACTTTTCTTGCAATATTTGTTACATGTGGAATACATGAAAAAAACATCAGCTGTGGTCCAGTGATCCTCTTATTTATGGACAAAGGCCTTTGCGTTATCCGAGTTACGCATTTAGTGTGGCCGTATCCACAATTTGGAAGATATTTTCATCTCCATAATAAATGAAGTGAACTTAGTTGTCCATGAATACGAACATCTTCCACATTAAAAAATGTCAACTCCCAACATTATCTTGATTGAAGTCTGCAAATGTTCCATGGAATTTAGAAATGCAGGCAGTGAATGAAAACTCCCGAGTAAGAAATCAAGACAGGCTATACTACATTTTATGAAGGGGACAAAGTTACGTGAAATGTGTCGTACTTTATTTAAAAATTCAATGATAATTATGACAATACACCGCACTGTAGAATGTTAAGCTTTTACTAATTTGTTATGCAGTTTGTCAGACATTGTATACTCACTAAGCGTGACAGATGGCATCAATCAAGCAACAAGGCCGTCTCGTGTATCGTCGGAGTTTTTCTCGAATTATATAATTATTATGCAACCGATTTTTGGAAAGAAAAAACTATGACCACAGGCCAACTAGTTAAAAAAAAGTGAAAATGCACTTTTTTCACTTTTGAACACTGCAACAACACTCATTTCTAGAAACAAGGTTACAAATAATATTCGCAGGAGCAGACTATTCCAAAGGTCACAATGGGGTCACGCTACAAAACCGTGATTACACCATCAAACCAAACCCTGTGGCCTCCAATATCTCAGTTACCGCAAAGTGTATCAGCTGTCAAGAGGAACATTACGCTTCCCACCACACCGCACAAACTTATTATCGTGGTTTTTTTTTACAATTTCAAGTGAAGGTGCGTGCCACATATGACCAATTCTCTCGGAATGCACTCAATCCCGTCAGACCTCAGAAGCTAATTACGGTTGATCCTGGATCGTGCTTGTATGGGGGACCTCCATGTGTACAACAGGTGTTGTAGCCTGCTGCTGCAGGGGATACGTTGTCAGGGGAGGGCAGTGCAGCAATATACATTGTTGTACTGCACCATTGCACTATGCTCACCACCTTCACCAACCCACGATGACCAATTTGGTGAAGTATGGACATATAACCCACGTGAGCCGTATCGCATGGAGGGTGTCATTCTGCAGTGGAGTGACAAAAAGGGCTGTACACGTAACGGCCGTTGTATTCAAATTAATCATTAAAGACCTGGACACATCACCTGTGCATATAAGCTATTTAAACTGGATGACAAGACCGCCATCGAGTTAAACGTGGCACAATAACTACTGTAAGTGGAAAGAGACATCCGTCAGCATGGGTTGTAATATTCAGAGTTTAAATACATAGTAGGCAGTGCCCTGAAGAGACTGGCAATCTAAGTGGAAATCGAAAACAACACATTCCTGCGGAGGGAGCTGGTAGGAACGTTGGGTTGCTCGGTCAATGGCCAGGGTCAACGGCGGCACCACGTGGTGCATTCCGCAAATTTGCCCGACTGTGAGGGCGGGCACAAGCCGGCGTGAGTAGGTTAAACGTTGAGTTTTATAAGGGCACCACGGGGTGACCAGCCCCTCCCCACCCAGCCCCACCCCTCACACCCAGCCCCTCCCCACCCTCCCCTCCCCACCCAGCCCCTCCCTCCCCACCCAGCCCCTCCCTCCCCACCCTCCCCTCTCCACCCAGCCCCACCCCTCCCATTTTTGGATGCACGACGGATAGACACAATAATCCCCCGTGGGCTGGTGTAACCAGAGGTTCCTACCAGTATAATTTGGTTTAATTTATAACGGCAGAATAAAACAGCTGTTGCGAGTCGGTGCATTGCAACAATGGCAGTTGACTTTAAAACAACGCAGAGTTCACGAACTGCTCACGCCTTCTATAGACTGGCACCATTTAATGGCAGCTAAGCAAGCTAACACAGCTAATGAGAATTCACTTATTTAGTACAAGGCGATGGTCCATCGAAACGGACTATCTCTTTACAAAGAGACCTGCTCAAAAAATAAAGCATGTCCTTTGTCTGAATAAATAATATCAATGTGCGTTATTCTATTGAGACAAAAGAGATGCAGAAACAAAGTGGGTTATCAACATCCCTAATACTGCAAAACGCTGTATTATGCTAGCATGGAAGGTGTGTAAACAATAACATTAGATGTTCTTGTTATTCCAGGATATATAAAGGAACCAGGGCAACATGGAGGACTGAGAAACTCATTTAAATGCTGGCGTTCCCCAAACAAGGCAATTAATGCCAATCTGGGGTTAGGCATTTTACTAACCCAGAAGGGCTTAATTGCTTTCTGGAATATTGGTACAAGATATTCCACTGAAATTAACAGCCTTAGTCGAGTCTCGTACATCAACATTTGCAGTTATCATGGCCTTTGTTTAAAAGCGTCGATTCCCTGACAGATAAGGGTTGCTGTGTGCACGGCTTCCACAAGCAAGTGTGCCAACATATACACGGCGCTACATTTTAATCTAACACCAAAACAGTATACATTTAATCAACCACAGAGTACAATATAGGCATGGACAGTATTGAAAAAAAACATAATTATTCTCAGTTACTAACGATAGAATTTCGCTTAAGAAACCGAAAAATAAAGAGGTGCATCCTCTTGCCCCAAAAAAGAGTTGCAGCGCTCCACCGAGAGCAACATCACTGCGTGGTGATGAGGTGCACGATGGTGTCGATGATGCGCGAGCCGCGCGGGCACGTCGACAGATCCATGGTCGGATTCTTTATCTTGTCTTGCAGCAGCAGGTCAAGCTCCTGCTTCAGCTCACGCACCAACTCTGCCACCTCCAGAAGAAACAATATTGGCAAAACGCAGACACGCGGGAATTACAGGGAAGTCACAGCGAGGACAGTGCAGTTGCGCTGAACTTTATAAAATAAGTGGCACCAAAGGGCAGCCTCGTTGCGCTTCATTTTGCTCAGACCTGCTGCGAGGTAGCGGCAAAGCGTATCCAGCCATCGTCCAGCGATACGAGGAACTGTCCCTTGTGCAGCTGCACGTCGACCTGACCTCCCGCGAAGAGCAGCAGGGGGTAGACGGACACCATGCTGCAGTCCCGCACGTACACACGAGTCGTCTTCACCTTCTCGTGGTACACCAGGTACGGGCTCTCAAAGTAGCGCACCTGCATCACGCACCGTATACAGACACAGACAACGATCACTCGGTTAGCCTTACAAGACTGTTGGGGCGGGTGCTGTTAGCGAGCACCTATGAAGGCCGGCACGACGGGTGAGTGGCCAACACCACGCCAAGCTGGCTTTCTCTCTCCATAAGTGCACTTTAAGGCCATGTGAAGCGTCGAACGCCCGCTGTCAGGAAGTCACGGGACAGACCCAGGTGCCATGGGTTGACTAAGATGATTGCCCGATACACCACCTGTGCCCCCTACTGTGCCAACTTGCTCCACTCTTTGTTGTGAGCATTGCTCCTCTGCCCTCCGTTGTTACTGGAGGGTAGCGACTGCCTCCAACTGCCCAGTAGCGTCCTTCACAAGCCTCCTCCACAGAGGCCGATCTTGACACAGCCGGTACCAGTCATCGACAAGTCCACTCAGCTTCACATCCTCTTATACCACATCACTCCATCTCTTGGCGTGCACATTTACCTCCCTCTAGCCACCTGAACAAAATCTGTTTAAGTATGTCGTGGCTGGGCATGCAGGCTACATGACCCAGCTAACACAGCCTTGCCTGCCGAAGGAGCTCACATATGAGACTTTTTCCAGATCTTTGAAGGATATGCGAGCTCCTCCATACAATCCAGCCTGGTTAAACCCAGTCTGAATGTCATAAGCACACTGCCCAGGTATGGAAAACTCTCCACTCTCTCCACAACCGCCCCATCACCAATGGAAGCTCGACTCAGCCTCAAATGAGAATCTGGTGCGATCTGTAAACACCGCCACTGGGGAGACAAAGGCAGTCGGGCGTGGTGCTGGCCATCCACTCCTTCGTGTACTGTGCCACCCCTCATAGGTGCTACTCGCTGACAGCATTTGTGCCAAAAATCCGTTGAGACTCTACGGGAAATCTTCGTTCATGGTGGTGATAATGGTGATGATGTCCAATGATGAGGGACGTGGACCCCTATTCAAGCCACTGGGCCACATGCGTCCTGGCTGGCGAGGGGACTTTCCTGTTGGCGCGGCGAAATGGGACCCGGGATCCCCACAGCCAGGGGTCCGAGTTGCCACATTATTCAGTTAAATACCATATATTACAGTTATGTTTTAGTTGAGAGCCCATCGAGGTTTGATGATCATGTTGTGAGATAGACCCGTGTGACCAAATTTGCGTGGGGGAAAGTACGAAAGTCTTAGCTTTGTAGAGGGTCGTTTTATAATTTCAGATCTGGGATGTGACACAACATAGAATTGCCTGTCTCTGGGAATATGTTACTGTTGTTTTAATGCCCGCTACGCAGCAGATAATGCGTTTACGTGATGGCCCACAAAGAAAAATAGACCTGGAAACGCTCGCGCCAATTCTCAATGCAAAGCGGGAAGTCCAAAGAAATGGATATGTACATTACAAGTTAAAATAAAATGTTCATTTTTTTGTAAAAAATCCAACACCCTTCGTGACCAATACGTCGTAAAACGAGTGCTACGTTACACTTCATTGTGACCGCCCGTTTGCCTCGTAACGAAAACGATGAGCCTCTTGGAAGCACCTGAAAGTTGACGGAGGATGGGTGGATGTGCACGGGCCCATCCGACTTTGTGATGAAGCGGAGCTCCTCAGACTTGGAAGGCATCCGCATGGCGCCCGTGCTCGTCTGCTGGAACTTGCCCTCAGGAACTGTCACCTGCAACGCCGTCGCCACATTTCCAGACGAGTGGAAAGGAACCACAGTGACGAAACAATATACAAGCCATCGCAGTGCCTACACCGCTACACGTCCAATGAATTATGAACAATGCTATTGGGTCATCATGCGTCAAATGGACCAATGTACCGGAAGTCCCACACCTCAAGACCTCAGAATCTCTATAAAAAAAAAACTATTCTAGAGATACATAACTCTTAGATGTGAACAGTCAAAAATTAAGTTCAGCGTGACAATTTTGGCTGAGATATGGCTCTTGAAATATCTGACCCAAGATCTCTTACACACTAATAACCCCGATGATCTGAACTGCATGGGTTAAGCCAGACTAAGCCGTGCATTGACACTAGAAGCAGTACATATCATAATCAAGATGGAACCTTAGAAGCCATACTTAGTCAATTTGACATGATCGTTTCAGAATGTATCTATCTTTTATAGCGGGTTGGATATTAAATGGCAACCATTGAGCAAATGTTTTCTTTTTTAAAAATCTCTCATGATTCATGTTTACAAAGTATGAGACCCAAGACAAAAGTCAGTCTACCTTTTCTAGCCGGTGGGTCACGCTGAATGGGTTTCTGAACATATGGTGTACCACACCTGATATTTTCCATCGATCTTCATGGGCTTACTTGGTCTACCTCACCAAGTAAGCCCATGAAGATCGATAGCGAATATAAATTAACACAATTAAGAACACATCAAAGGATATATATCCAATATAATTGTAATTGGTTGAAGCATAATTTGACTCCATGTTTATTTTCAAATTATAAAGATTAAAACTCCATAAAAAAAACGTTGGATATCAAATTATGCACCCGGTAGAGAGATGGATAGATAGACTTAAAAAGCTAAAATATCCAAATGGTGGTAGTAACTAACTTAAGGGACCATGAAAAATGAACATTAGCTTTCTTCATTTCAGGATTCAATGACCATGCAGTGACCAAAATGACAGTTTCTATGATGTAAATGCAACAAACAAGGGTGTAATAATTCATTACCATTGTTGCCATAGCTACACATTTGACATCTTTAAAACCAGGAGGCATTGGTGCTGGTTGGCAGACTGCAAATGCTTCCATTCATGACATGAGAGTTTGTTTGAGGTCTCACCTGCACAACGTTAGGGTAGAGGGCAGCACAAAGCATGGCACCCACAAGCTTCAGATTGTCTGCGTTGGAGTTGGACTGTAAAAAAAGATATATATATCCACTTTAATAATATTGCAAACATTTCATGATCCGTTACAAATATGATTAGTTTTTTTGTGTTTAGTTTGTTGTCCTTCCCCCGCGCACCTCCTCTTAGCACAATTGGCTACAAACGGTGCGAAAGAAGCTCAACATACACACATACGAAACGTGTGTTTAGGAAGCGTCAATGACTGAGAATCACTTGAAAAGCGTCAAATCACATCAGATTTTGGTTGCTAAGCTAGTTCGAGCCTGGATTTGTTTGGATGGGCGACCGCCATTCGCTCCATTCTGTCATGGACTGCCATGGGGGTTGTGCTACGTTTCATTGTTGTAGTGTACCCCTATCCCCACGTCAACGCTGCTAGCCTTCAACCGACGCTGACCGGCATAGTGCATTATGGTAAAAAAACACCCTAGGATGCACAACGGTGTGCATTGTCAAAAAGGGCTGTACGTGTACGCATGCTGGGAGTATACACATGCGTAAGGAGACAACAATCACAGATCCACAAAGGTCATCAACCCACTTGCTGTACGGCCATCAGCTGGCCACAATGTAGCTCTGCAGTTTGGAAGTCACATACAAAGACAAAGATCCCCCATATAGCCTTGACAGACTGTTGGGGCAAGTGCTGTTAGTGAGCATCTATGAAGGCCAGCATGGCACACGAGTGGGTGGGTGGACAGCACCACACCATCATGGTGTCACGCACAGACACGATGACATCTACTCAAGTCGCCAACTGCACCTCCAGCGCACTGTCTTGGCGGTTGCGCCATCACGCCCCAAATGTCTACAACGCTAAACTGGGACCATTTCCGTAAGGTCGGATTTCCGTAAGTCGGGTCTTCCGTAACCCGGGGAGACTTACAGCACGCGCCAAATCGCACACAAACAGGGGCCCCGCGTCAAAAGCGAGGGAAACCTGCACTGATCAGCGGTGCGTGGAGCGGTGCGTGGAGCGGTGCGTGGAGCGGTGCGTGGAGCGGTGCGGTGAGGGCCGCTACCTCGGATCCCGTGGTCTCGAGGACCCCGTCGCCGCCATGCCGTGCCGCCCGCTCCATGTCGCGCGCGCGAAGTCCCTCGCGCACGAAGCCGATGTCCGAGAGCAGCTCGGCGAACTGGCGCTTGAGGCTCGATATCTCCTGCGACGAACAGTACAGGCACAACGGCGGCGTTGGCGTTTCCACGTGCGTCGCGCGTGCTCGTCATTTGCCATCGTCACAATAAATACCGTAATGATCATCGTTCGTTCATCATTTTTGCTTCTTTCCCTCGCACCGCTTGACTTTGGGATTCCCTCCCATCGTCTCGAGAATTGTTTACATGTTACAACTTTGAAAAGGTGTAATGCAAGCTGTTTGGCAGTCACAACCTTTTGGTCGATTCTGAGTAACTGTAATTAAAAGTAATTTCTTACCACATTTGATTGCTGTGCTTTTTTGTAGTAAGGATCTATTTTTACAGGCTCCCCTACAAAAAAAAACTAATCTCTGATTCGTTGTTTGTTTTAGCATGACACATGATTATATATCGCACTCGTGTAACTTGTAATGATTAACCACTATTTTAAAATTGCTGGAGTTATAAAACTACACACAACCCCTGAATCAAGCACATGTACAGGTTCTTTGTCAATTCACTCTTGGATGACAGTATCCCCACAACGTGTGGGTCATGGGAGCTATTTGACCGTACTTCACCACACCGGTCAATGCGGGTTGGTCAAGGCGTGGAGCATAGAGTTGGGAGCATGGAATAGTACAACAAAAATCCCTGCACTGCCCTCTGCTGACAATGCAGACATGCATTAATATTATTCTAGAAAACATTAGATCACTTTAATCTTACCAAAGGAATCATCATCAGTTTTAACCCTTATATTATGCCATCATGACCATTTTTACCTTCATCCTCAATATAATACATACATAGAATGAGCCATTTTATCAGCATTGTCATCTGTATAACATTGCTAAATGTCACTCACCTACAACTCATTGCGTACAAGTGCTAATTTTAGGTGAGGTTGACAAAACAGCGACCGTCATTAGATGCAAAGGTTGATACTTATACAAAAACAGCACTTGCCCTTCCCCAGCCACGAAAATCAGATGCTTGACTAAAGGCTTTGTACTCTGGGTTCTCTCACGTGATCTTCATGCTTTGTTCATAACTTAAAAGAAAGACCTTAATGCCGCAGCCAAAGGTACTCTCATAACGTCGCGAGAGTGAACTTATATATTTAAAACCTACCAGAATGGATTCCACAGTCACACCACAAGAGCATGCCTGACAGTGAGTTTAGGTTTTTTTAATTCGTAAAAAAAGTACAAAACTGCATTTGACAGCCATGGAGATACAGCTTATGTAATTCTACACAGGCTGTTTGTTTCTTGGATTCCAACTCCATTCATTTTGCACAAAGTCCTGCCACCCGATCTTCACGGCCGAGCTACCACTTATTGCAGAGATTTGCGTTTCAGGCACAGCAGCCGCCCTGGTTAACGCTTCGGTGTAATAACTATGAATTCATGCCATCTATTTTACAGTGGATGCTACAGACGCCGTAAAGTTATTTGGAAAAGAGTAGACCACTCGCGCATGTGCGACGGTCGAATTTGGAAAATTATTTGCAAATTGCTTAACTGGGTAGTACCACATAGCAACATCGCACCCCTACGTGCAAATTATCCTCGTCTGTGAAACATAGCACCATTGTGGCAGTCTTGCGTCACAAGAATGCCGCGCATACCAAATGTAACTATCCTCACCTGCAAGGTCCGCCACGAGAGGAAGTTCTCACGGCAGAAGTGATGGCCTTCGTGGATTCGATCCCTCATCGCGCCGAGCCAGCCCTGGGGCCAGAACAAAAACATTGTCACTCAAGCGCTACCGTACTCCTCCACCGACCCAAATGCTCTTGTCATACGGCAATGGTGATGCTTGACTATAGCCTACAACCAAATCAAACCGAATGACCGAGGAAGCTTAGCAGATTTTGAGCCTGGTTCGTACTTGGATGGGAGACTGTTAGGCAATACCAGGTGTTGTAAGCTTGGGCAGCAGGGTGAAGTGAATATGGCAGCAAAATAGATCTGTGAATCTATCTGTGCGGAGCTTTGAGCGTTGCCGCCTCGTATGCGTGGTGGGTTTTCTCCGGGACCTCCGGTTTCCTCGCACACGAAGCCAAACACTCGTTCATAATTCATCCCAATGCATGAACCTTCTAGAAGAGTACTGAGGCTCAGTGCCCTCGCTGAGTAAATAATGAGCATTTTTAAATTTCGATTTAAAGCTTTCGTGACTGCAATGATTCATCTTCTAATGAGCATTATTAAATTTGCAAGAGAGGCTTACTTAATCAAGATTTTTTTAAAATATATACATAAATCGGTTATCGATATTTAGCCATTTTGAGGAAACCAACGTGCCCAGAAAAATGCATGCACTTTATAGCAGTGTGGCTCAAACGTTGCATGTATAGGTCATCGAGTTGTCGTGTAACATTGCTTCTTAAAAAGTTAAAGTTACGTGTAATTTACACACTTTCCGTAGAATCACAAGCGTGTGAAACCACAGACTTGTACAGAAGCAGCCAGAACTGGAGCCAACAATTTCCCAAGTTCTGTAACCCTAAATTGAGATGTTTGGCCAACTCATTTAATGTGGAAATAACCCCAAGCACAAGGAGAAAACCCACAGGTTCAAGGGCGGAAACACTATCCCATACAGATGAAAGAGATGGGATTCCACATTTGCCGTACCGCCTCATGGCAAGCCAGGGTAAGGCACCTCGATGCCCACGGGAAGGGAGTTTCACGAGTTTGGTGTGATCCACCAACCCTCTCCATCTAAGTCGCTGATATAGACGTGTAGCACCATGCGTCTCTCTCTTGCCAGACAACACTGACTCAAACACAGATGGTATGAGGGTGACAGGGTCCGACACACATTGGGGCCTGTATGATTGTGTGGAGTTGGGAGTACAGTCCTTACAGACAGGACCCTCACCTTGTAAGCCTTCAGCAGGGTCAAGTGGTCACTCTTGGCCTCAGCAAACTCCAGCTTCTTGGCATTTGCTTCTTGCCGTTTGTCCCATGGGGAGACCTTACAGAAACGACATTGAAACATCAGTAATGTTTTCTTTGAAATCAAATATATGAGGAATAGGTTTATTTTACATCAATCATTGCAATAATTTATAGTATCATACGTATTAGACCAGTCCCCAATTCCTGTAACATGTAACCGATACTTATTGTTAATATTGTCACCTATGTAACCATGATTGTAACTAAGGTCTGTATTGTGCAACATCTGTACCATCGCAGGACACCCATGAAACAGAGCCTAACAGCTTATTGGGCCCTTGCTGCTGAAATAAATAACATCTATCTAATGTATCTGAAAATAAAAGTTAGGAAAAATAACGTCACTCTCATATTCTTTGGGTCTTTCGGTAAAGTCACGTAGATAGAACAATAAAATAATAAAAATGAAGTTAATTTTTATTTGTATTATTCTATCTACGTGACTTTACTAAAAGACCCAAATAATATGAATTCCTGCAGTCACGCAAGCTTTAAGTCAAGATTTAACTTCACTCTCGTTATCTGCAAGACACACTGATTAACCTGGTTGTTCAATCGTTCCGGTCCTAGTTTACAGACGAAGGCCAAAATCAACACAACCTGTTGTGGTGGTGGTGGTGGCGGCGCCCTTCCTAATCAGAAACCACTGACATAGACTACCGCTTCATTAACTAATCGA
Source organism: Petromyzon marinus (assembly GCF_048934315.1). Lineage (NCBI taxonomy): Eukaryota > Metazoa > Chordata > Hyperoartia > Petromyzontiformes > Petromyzontidae > Petromyzon > Petromyzon marinus. The sequence continues at coordinate 21,880,858 of NC_133683.1, read as the reverse complement.
CTAATTTATTAATAAATGTATCTATTTATACAACACTATACAATCTGTATTCACGTGATGACTAAACAACTTCATTTGAAGACGTTACATACATATGGAGAACATGTATGCATAGAGGAGCAAACTACAGCACAGAAAGGCACAGCAAATGGATATGGTAATGGTGAGAATGAAGACAACTCACAGAAGGAGGCAGTCATAGGCAAAGGGTAAAAGGGGAGTCTGCAGCCTGAAATTGAATAAGGTCCTAGTCTTGGCATTCTACACCACTGGAGCACCAGCGCAGAAAGGGCATTCACCCAGTGAGCAGAAGTTACCTGGGGGTTTCGCCTTAAGGCCATGATAGTTAAGAGCGTAGAGGATATAAAAGTCAGCATCGTGACATAACAAGGGAAAGTTGCGCTGGGAAAATAGTCCATGGAGGATCCTAAATCCCCACCACCCCCAGGTGTCACAACAGGGCCAAGAGGTTGACTCACGAAGGGGGACTTGAAGGCAAGGCTGGCCGCGATTGTGAGGATTGGGTCGAGACAGCGGAAGATGGCACCGAACAGCACAAGCTTGCCGATGCGCACGTCCACGGGCAGCGAGGCCAGGTGGTAGCCCAGCGGCGTGAGCGACTCCTTCTCTGTGAGCGCGCCGAGGTCTCGCAGGCGCTGGATGGCGGCCGTCAGGCTCTCGGGCGCCGGGGGCTCGATGAGCCGTGAAAACACGCTGTCCAACTGCCGGTCCTTAAACAGGTCCAGCATCTTGATTCTGCATCGCGAATATACAAAATTCCATCGTTATTCGCGAGGGATACGTTCCGGAGAAGCTCGTGAACAGAAAATGTCATGGATAATTCATTTAGGCCTACGAAAAACTTATCTTTTAAATTAATTACCATAACTATATATACGTAAATAATCTATTAAATACGTGATAATGATAACACATCTATTTATCTCATCACTTTATCGCTCACCACTTTCTTTCTCTCTCAATTTATAGTCGTGCAGAGTTCCAAAAGCGCTTCACCCATAGCCAAAATCGTGAATAGCAAGTTTGTACAAAAAAATTAATAACTGTCAAAACAGTAAACACACATCTCTTATAATACTTATAAAGTGGTGCCATGCTCACACACATGTTGGGAGGTAATCAAATATATTGTATGTATGTATATTTAACTTCTTTCACACCGTACGTAGCCAACTATGCTAATAGAAGGAGCTGAGCCACAATAACATATAAAATAGATACCTGTACGCAAACTTCAAGTACTTTTACGGGTCATATTTGGAACTTCACATAATAACATACAGTAAAGCCCCCGGGTTGCGGAAGACCCGACTTACGGAAATCCGACTTTACGGAAATGCTCCCATAAATCATGTAAAAAAAATCAATTTGCATAAATGTTTGCGTTAGTTATGTAAGAGCAAATAGTGCAGCGCAGTGAAGTTGCGGCCCGCCTTGTTCCTCGCTCCACCTCGCTATCGGATTTTATCTCGATTTTGGGGGGAAATTCGTCAGTTTCCGACGTGCAAAATTCGGGTTACGGATAGTTCTCAGGAACCTAACCCTCCTGTATCCCAGGGACTGCCTGTATTGTTTTGGCAATTTCCCTCGTTATTGGCAATGGAGACATGGGCATGTCTTTGCCAGGAAATAGAGGAAAATTTACATTCACTAAGATACAGTGAGGGAAAAAAGTATTTGATCCGCTGCTGATTTTGTGCATTTGCCCACTGACAAAGAAATGATCAGTCTATAATTTTAATGGTAGCTTTATTTGAACAGTGAGAGACAGAATAACAACAAGATAATCCAGAAAAACGCATGTCAAAAATGTTATACATTTATTTGCATTTTAATGAGGGAAATAAGTATTTGACCCCCTCTCAATCAGAAAAATTTCTGGCTCCCAGGTGTCTTTTATACAGGTAACGAGCCCAGATTAGGAGCACTCTTAAAAGGAGTGCTCATAATCTCAGCTTGTTACCTGTATAAAAGACACCTGTCCACAGAAGCAATCAATCAATCAGATGCCAAACTCTCCACCATGGCCAAGACCAAAGAGCTCTCCAAGGATGTCAGGGACAAGATTGTAGACCTACACAAGGCTGGAATGGGCTACAAGACCATTGCCAAGCAGCGTTGTGAGAAGGTGATAACAGTTGGTGCGATTATTCGCAAATGGAAGAAACACAAAAGAACTGTCACTCTCCCTCGGCCTGGGGCTCCATGCAAGATCTCACCTCGTGGAGTTGCAATGATCATGAGAACGGTGAGGAATCAGCCCAGAACTACACGGGAGGATCTTGTCAATGATCTCAAAGCAGCTGGGACCATAGTCACCAAGAAAACAATTGGTAACACACTACGCTGTGAAGGACTGAAATGCTGCAGCGCCCGCAAGGTCCCCCTGCTCAAGAAAGCACATATACATGCCCGTCTGAAGTTTGCCAATGAACATCTGAATGATTCAGAGGACAACTGGGTGAAAGTGTTGTGGTCAGATGAGGCCAAAATGGAGCTCTTTGGCATCAACTCAACTCGCCGTGTTTGGAGGAGGAGGAATGCTGCCTATGACCCCAAGAACACCACCCCCACCGTCAAACATGGAGGTGGAAACATTATGCTTTGGGGGTGTTTTTCTGCTAAGGGGACAGGACAACTTCACCGCATCAAAGGGACGATGGACGGGGACATGTACCGTCAAATCTTGGGTGAGAACCTCCTTCCCTCAGCCAGGGCATTGAAAATGGGTCGTGGATGGGTATTCCAGCATGACAATGACCCAAAACACATGGCCAAGGCAACAAAGGAGTGGCTCAAGAAGAAGCACATTAAGGTCCTGGAGTGGCCTAGCCAGTCTCCAGACCTTAATCCCATAGAAAATCTGTGGAGGGAGCTGAAGGTTCGAGTTGCCAAACGTCAGCCTCGAAACCTTAATGACTTGGAGAAGATCTGCAAAGAGGAGTGTGACAAAATCCCTCCTGAGATGTGTGCAAACCTGGTGGCCAACTACAAGAAACGTCTGACCTCTGTGATTGCCAACAAGGGTTTTGCCACCAAGTACTAAGTCATGTTTTGCAGAGGGGTCAAATACGTATTTCCCTCATTAAAATGCAAATCAATTTATAACATTTTTGACATGCGTTTTTCTGGATTTTGTTGTTATTCTGTCTCTCACTGTTCAAATAAAGCTACCATTAAAATTATAGACTGATCATTTCTTTGTCAGTGGGCAAATGTACAAAATCAGCAGGGAATAAAATACTTTTTTTCCCCTCACTGTATGCATTGGGTTACAATATTAGATGTGTACATTTGACTCAGCTGAACAGAACATGATGAGCTGTGCAGCGAGTAGTGCTGCTGTTGGTGATGATGATGATGATGACGATGGTGGTGACACTGCTGCCGATTAAACCATAACCTCCCCCTCGAATTCAATAAATTTCCTGCAATTTGGGGTTGCGATTAAAGAATTCGGGGTCGTTTTTACCGTCTAGTTTGCATTTTCTCAATTTGTTTGACTTATATGTACAACCTAGCTTAAATGTAACATTCGCATATCATTTACGTGTATTTAAAATGGCAAATGCTTCATTCTTACTCAGCACAAATCAATGCAAGTGTCATGCGTTTAAGAATGCATTATTTACGTATTAATATAGTATTATGCAAATAATGATGACAGTGAAAACTAGTTCCACCCGTGGCTGTGGAGCACAATAAAAAAGCACAAAGTCAACTAACACTCATCAATCAAGACCAGTGAACGGCAGAAACCAAAGCAATTCGTCAGCTTCCAAACCAACGGCGGTGCATGGCTAAAAAGCACTGACACCACGTGAAAACACCTGTTGTTCTTACACCTGTTGTTCTTACAACACGCTGAATACACACACAAAAAAAAGATGACGAAAACGACGACGGCACTTACTGACCTCAGGCACAGCTGCTCAAGCGGAACGCGCTGGATCTCGGGCAGCTGCTGCTCGTCCAGGAGATGTTCGAAGCGGTGGCTTGTGAACAGGTGGAAGCAGGCGCCCGAGGCGACCCGGCCCGCTCGGCCCCTGCGCTGCACGGCGTTTGCCTTGGACACCCACGTCTCCTCCAGGCTCTCCATGCCCTTGCCCGCGTCGTACCTGCGGTGTTAATGATCAACGGGTCCCACTAATCAGCTTTCAACCAAAGGAGATTGCGCAGGGTCAAAAATTTGATGCTCAATCAGGGTTTACTTTGGAAGTGATTCTTAGCCAACAGTCATTATGCAAATATCTCCATAAACACGTGAACAAAGATAGTTTCAGGCCTTGACATCGCCAACTTGTCGTGTCTGACAGATATAGTGTAAAATAGTTCGCACAGAATGTCCATCTGGATCCCTGAAATTAATGTTCACCCACCCCAAAAGCATAGCATTTGTGGGAGTGCGCAGAGGAAACAAAACCCGCTCCACTGCCGTATTTTCTGAGGTGACTGCTGTAAATGCCTGGTAGCATCAACAATCAATGACAGGTATACCTGCCAATATTGTGTTGGCGGTAGAGGAAGGAGCACCCCTATTGAACGACAGAGGAGAGCAGCACCTTCCTAAAACGTTGCTTTGGCACAAACCAGGAAATCAAACCAATAATGCTTCACCGATGTATGCAGCACAGGCCAAGTGGTGACCATACAGATCTCCTCCAGGGGAATCCTAGAATCCTATGGGCAGTGGCCAACCAGACCACCACCACTCGAGTAAAGTACGCTATGGCCCTCTGACTTGGCCAGCTCTCAGAAATATCATAGTCAAGCCGTAACATTGGACTCTGAGAAGGCCCTCATCTTTAAATTCAGGCCTGCTCAACTCGTCAATCCCTGCGCAGGTACCAATTCAGCACCCTGGCCGGGTCCAGACGATGCCTCTGCCTCTTTCCCTGTTAGGCTTGAAAGGCAGGGACAGAAGGGCAGGTGGGATTTCTTGCTTTCTATGAAATATTGAGGCTAGCGCAGAATGTCGGGTGCAGGGAGCAAATATGCACCTCTTCTCCTTCATCTTGCCACAGTCGATGACGTAGACCACATCGTCAATGGTGATGGAGGTCTCGGCGATGTTGGTGGAGATGATAATCTTGATGACTCCCTCGGGCGCGGCTTTAAAGACGGCCTGCTGCTCCTCGCTCGAGAGGCTCGAGTGCAGTGGCAGCAACAGCGCCCTGGACCCAAACAAAAAAACATCAGTGCTGCAGCTTTCACCACAACGAATTGTGTCAAGGTTCTCCCGTTGTGACGTATCTGAATGGTTCAGAGGTGAGGCTCGAATCTTGGCAGCTGCTGGTGATTAAACTGGCTTCTCACGTGCAGCGAGTTTGTGGTCTCAACCTGGTCACTAGTAAACTCTAGAAAATAACTCCCATATTCTACAATTTGGTTCTGCATTTTATTTCATTAAGTACAGTGTGCTAACCATTTACCTGTAACAACATGCCCGTATCCTTACAGATGTGTGAATTCGTTCAGCAATGATTACCTGTTTCCACGACGGTTGTTAAACATGGGATTCGTCTGGAGTTTCTCAAAAAGAGTCTTAATCTCCGCGAATCCAGGCATAAAGATCAGGACAGCTCCTTAAACACACATGGGCACAATGCAGACAGATGCAAACCTCAATAAAGTCATAATGCAAATACCATATGCTTGTAGATACACTGCATGCTATTTAAACTTGACATGCAATTAAAGCTGGTGTTTAAAGTCAGTCAGTGGGATTTCCTTCCACCAACAGCCAGTAGCAGTAAACCATACTCTGGGATTTCCTTCCACCACCTGGTTGACTTAACTGTGTGATATACTGACAGTGGCGAGATATGTCAGCAGTGTACCTGCTTTGTAGTCGTGCTTTCCTTCCAGTATCCACTCCAAAAGTTCCTCAATGAGGTCCAGGTTTATTTTTTCCAGGTCCATGGCAGCAAGTGTCTTTATTGTGGTCATTCTGCACTCTGGGGGTCATAAACAAACACGAGTTACATCAACACCTGTAAACCCTGGCTGAATGGAATATGTAGAATTACCAATATGGTTATAGATTAAATGTTATTTGAATCAGTTTTCCCTATCAGCTTCTTTAATCTAAATCTGCAATTCTTCCATGACAATTTAAGCTAATGACATTAGCATATGAGTGAAATATGGAAGCAATAGAGTAGAACTTGCATTGCATGGTGTGTATGAAGTGTGTAGACTTCCTAAGAACATGATGCGATCAGGGTCAGCTATGGTAAAACTAAACTAGACAGTTCTGAGCATTCAATGGAGATACTGCCACTACAGTTATAAAAGCAATTTATTAAAGGCACATGCAGGTGTGCTGTTCATTTTCACTGGATGGAATTTAAAGTTGGACTCAGGCATGGGCAGGGCCTCATTTAGCCATGAACTGAGAATGAATCAGCGATGATCAAGGTGATGATTCTAAAGCTGCTGCTCATGACCATTAGCATTATATAACATCTTGACTATGACTCAAGCGCTGCGAATTATTGTTTTGGCTAGCCATTAAACAGACAGTCCCTGCATCGCGTGCTTTCAGATGCACTTCTGCAGCAGTCTGAAAGGTCCTTCTGATATTAGAAAGCCAATGGAGCTATGCACTTTTAAATCTAGATGGAAAAACTCATTTCTTTAGAACTGCTTTTTGTGTTTAGTCTGATGTCCTTCCCCCGCACCTCTGATTAGCACGTTTGGCTACGTACAGTGCGAAATAAGTTCAACATACATATATACATCATGCTGTATGATTACGAGTCTTCTGCTGCTGCTGATAATCATGCTAATGCTGTAAAAACCCCGAGAGGGTAGAACAAGGTCGTGTGCTGTCTCGCCTATGTATCGACTGTGCAGTTGCTGGATGGAAAGCGTTTGGTCCGGAGCCTTTTCCTTGACAGGAACCGCGTTTCTCGGCGAGAGAATCAGCGAGCGCAAAAGGTCTTCCTCCAGTTGTTCCATGAAGCCACCTCCTTTGCCTCTTCGCCCTCCTGCTCCAATGGCACTTGCGCCCTTCCCTTTGCCACCATCTGGGCCGCCGCGCACGGCCGGACGCATGAACGGGCTGCCGTGTTCAATGATGTAGCTGCGCAGAGAGTGGGGATACGGACGGCAGTGACGTTTTAAATATTGATGTCAAACCGTTAAAAATTAAAACGTCATCCAAGGAACCTATGTAAAGGTTTTCGCAAACAGCTCTTCATTGCACCTGTATCCAGGAGTTAAATTACCACCTTACACCAGTTAATCTCTATGCACTCGCATCTAAACCCTTTGGGATCTCATTTCAAGCTACCATAGCAACTTGCATTCTCTTGACATTTATCCACATTTCCATTTTATCTAGCCCAATCCAAATACTGTATGTGAATTGTCTTTATTCACCTGGTACAGCAATGCTTTGTTGAGCTTTCTTATGTCGCGAGCACATTACATTTTTACTTTACAGTTCCTCCTTTATGCATTGCTGAATACTCATTTAACCTGTTTGTTCATGAATTAACTTTACTTATGTTTAGGTTTCATGTTTAGATTTCATGTTTAGATTTCATGTTAGCTGACTCTGAGTTGCATTACTAGGTTGGATGTCTTTGTATTGACAGGCTGGATGTCCTACTCGCTCTGCAACCGATGCATCATTGACATGCTAATCTCTCACAATACAATAGCCACTTCCACAGCCTCAGAGAGACCATCTCTAGCCCTGCCCTCTAACTCTGAGGCTGCACCCATCTCAGGCCTTTACTAGACCTTGTTTCAGTAGCTTTCTTTCTCTCTCTCGCTCACCTGAAGACGATTGCTTGTCGTGATCTATTATTTTTCTATCTACGTGACTTTACCGAAAGACCCAAAGAGTATGAGTAAAAATAGTACTATCTTGTTGCTGGGTGTTTCATATACTATACTTTCCCAAGCATTATGCAACGTATTTCTTATCTGACCTCTGGGCAAAAACGGCTTCTAACCCAGATGTAATTAAATGTAAGATGCATTTGCATGTTGTATGCACTCAGGGCTATGTGCATATGTGGACACCCTGATAATCGGTTTAAATAAAGTGGTGGGGTCTTTAAACTTTATTACCACCATGATGTGCAAACCTACCCACAGTGTAAAACCATGTAATCACTGGAGAAAAACCAGAAGCACAAGTGAGAATAAACACACCCATGATCTCCACCACAATGACCATGGCTTGAAACAGCAGCTATTGATTCCACCCCCATTATGTGAAATTCGAGACAATGAAAGGTACGAAGAGCATTGAACTAAACGGTTTTCTTTTCCATTTTTGTTTGCACCCTTATAGCACAAATCCAGATTGCATTGTGAGCAGATACAGCTAAGGACATATGAGTAAAGGCTGCCTGTGGTAAAGGGAGCTGTTACCAACCATCACTTTTTTAAATTAAATCTGTTCTGCAGGAGAAAGAGTACCAACACATCAGCTATCATTCAGTGACTCACCCAGTAAGGTCAATGATATCTTCAAGGAAATACTGGTCCACTGGAAATGTTCTCCCTGAGTTTGAAAACAAGCATAACTTGTTAGCATTTGATTGATTAAATTGTAACGTCATTATTTTGTCATTTCGGGAGAAAAAAAAAACACTTACATTAGAATCTATTATTACTGCAGTGTCTACAAGGTTTGTAAGGGCTGCTATGAGCATGATGTGCATTGGCCTGTATCATTAAAAGGATGACGTGTAATTGTTAGAATCAACATGAACTTCTGCCAAGTTAACATGAACACATGAATAAAATTACATTTGCATTGATCACCTTGATCACCTTAGATTATTTAATAAATATTTTGCAAGCAATAAACTGCCATTTACACAACATAACCAGAAATATTATGCTCATGTTAAATTTATTATAATGGACCAAACACAACTGAACAAGAGAGAAATGAATTAGAAGACAAAACTTAAAATAAACTATTTATATTTTACCAGGTAGGGCCCAGTTAGCAATATAGCTCTATTTCAGAAGCCACAAATAATAGCTCAACGAAGTGGCTTATCATGTGGAAATTTATAGCAGCCAAATACTCTAAACGCATGTTTTAAAATGTGGAGGGAAAAACTGGAGGACCCTGGGAAAATTCCACGCGACCATGGGGAGAACATGCAAACTCCAAATCTACAGGAATCAGGGTCTGGATCGAACCCACAACTTCCTGTATACCAAGCGAGGTAGCTAACATCTCGCCACCGTGGCAAGCCTAACAATGGAGATGGGAAAAAATAAGACAAATAATACATCAGCTCTTGGATGGTATTGCGGCTAATAATCAATCTAATGTATCGGCTCGCTGGGAAGGGTGAGGGTACGACATTACATGCCGAGTGAGTGTGCTTGAAAACACTGCAACACATCTACTAGGCTAGTGCTTCACGCAGGTCAAACTGGGATGCCACGTACCTGGTATGTGCACGACTGGGCAGCCGTAGAGGTACTCGGAAAAGAGCTGTGCGTTGAGTGTGGCACTCATGAGCACCACGCGGAGGTCACTCCGCTGGGCAATGAGGTCTTTGAGCACCATCAGAAGGAAGTCACTGCACACACGGAGTGGATAATAACACGGCGGCATCTTCTGAATCAAGACTCGCATAGCAGTCAACATATAATAGCATTGAAATCCCTTTGACCCAAATCAACCCAATCTCGTTACAACTCAGAAGCCTGTCAGGGGTTGAAGTGGACAAGTGCTTGGATAGGTGATCATCAGATTGCAATGATTGCGAGCATCCGCATTCATTTTAATACACGTATCTTTACATGCCAAATTATAATATAAGTGTATTTTTCTCATGCACTGGGTCTTGAGATGCAGATGCTTATATAATCCAAATTGTATCACAGCATATTGTCCTTCTATAATGTTACGTGATTTTTGCATCTCAACTGTTTGTATGCCTGGTCGGATTAATTATCAAACTGGCTTTCAGATTAGTTATGTAATGACGCATTAATAAAACATAAATTAAGACTAACGTCATATACATCCAATTGTGTGTTTAACTTTTTTTAAAATATTCAGCTCGTGCAAGTTGTACACCCCGGCAGTCACTAAAGGCGCTACCATTAATTTTGAATCGAATTGCCACACCAAATCGCGACACCCGAATCGAATCGTAGGAGGGCAAATCGCGAAGCGCCTATCCCTTGCGTGCATCGAGTGGCTCGTGGCGATGCCAGCCCAGGTGGTGGTTCGTGGGACCGGTAGTCCTTACCTCTCCTCCGTGCGCTCGTGCACCTCATCCACGAGGACATGCGTGACCCCCTGCAGCATCGGGTCACCTTCAAGCCGCCGCAGCAGCACGCCTGTCGTGCAGTACAGCAGCCGTGTCGCCGACGACTGGCGAAGGGCAAACGTACAGCGGCGTACGGACAAGTAAAAATACAGCAACAGAGGCATGTGCAATCGGATACCCCAGATAAAGACCCTTCATCCAAGCATTAAACCTCATCACGGACTCTTTTTATTCCACGGCCTCACCAACTTACAACCATACCCTCGGTCAACCCTTTTGTCAATCCACAAGTTGTGTGGTTTAGTTGCCTATACTTTGCCACATCGGTAGGTGTGACTTTGAGAAGGCGGGATACACAAATGCTGCACTGCTCTCATTGCCAGAAAAAAATCATCTCTGCTGCCATGTGCTGATGAATTTTTGGCTTCTGCAGGCGGCAGACTTGGTGCACAACCTGAAGCAGGGGCTGGGAGCATACTGCGGCTAAACATTTATTTTGTTGCACTGCCCTCTGCTGCCCACAATGTCACCCCAGCATCTTTATTTGAAAAGACAACAATACGAGGAGCCTTCCTTAATACGTTGACGTGACAAAATAATGAATCCAAAATATTGCTCGTCAGCACTTAAGCACATCACGCAAATCTAGATGCCACGTTGTGGCACCGGAGCAGGTTCCTAAACGCCCCCACCCCTGCCTAGCATGAGTGCAACTCCACCACCGTCACCTGCACGCTCTCCAGCCGGATCTGGTACCCGACGCTGGCGCCAAGGCGTTCGGCACGCTCGCGGGCCACGCGCTCCGCCACGGAGATGGCGGAGATGCGGCGCGGCTGCGTGCACACCAGGTTGCAGACATTCGCGGGCGAACCCTGCAGGGAGGCGTCCAGCACGAACTGGGGAACCTGCGTGGTCTTTCCGCACCTTCCGACCGATGCCAAAACGAGAGAGCGCGGTGAGCCGCCGTCAAAGAGTTCAACGGGCGTGCGACGTGTGAAATTTGGTGATGATGCGTTAGCATTGGTGCACAACCGTTGTTAGTAAATAAGCTCAACACATTCGTCAATACCACCGTCATGAAATTAACAATATATCACAGGTTATGTTTGTGGCTAGTTCTTCTTCAAAGCACTTAAAATCAACATTGCAAAAGAGGCATTGTCCAAAACATAACCTATTATAACATTTTCCTTTCAAGGCAGTGGTATTGATGAACGTGTCGACTTTTTTGAAAATGAAAGCATTACGATCATTAGACATGCAGAGATGCATGGAGGAAGCGTTCCCATTGTGGATACTGCCAGATTCCTCGTAATCTGCAATTCCTTCAACACAATTAATACCAACAAACAATAACGAAAAAAATAATTAGACAGGTAACTATTCATCAATAAAAATTTATTAATATATCCATTAAATATTCATATTTTTGTGCATATAAGAACTAATAACTTAAGATTTACATAAATTATTTTAAAATGCTTCAATGAGTTGTATAATATATAGCGATATGAGAGTATATAGATAAACAGTATGTATTTGTGTGAATGAGTTTGTAGAGCTATGAAAGTATGATACATGTGCTTATACAGTGTGTATGTGTGCGAGTGGGTTTGTAGAGGCAGAGGTGGTCCAAAAGTTAGCACAATGGACAAACCCAGTGGACTGGGTTCTAAATCCCAGCCATGAAAAACATCAGGGTAAAGTGATATTTCAACTGGTTATGGATGCTGGATAAACGATCCCTTACTAAGCTGTGGTGAGCATAATAGGTGCTCGATAACAGCAACTGCCCTCTTCTTCACTTCTTCAGTGCTCTGCTTTAATATCAGAATATTTATCAGAATGTTTATTTTGATTGGAAAAATCCGATTAGCTATGAAGCTCTTTTTCACTGATGTCCAGTATGGCATATCGTTGCCTGCCATATTCTCCATCCTTTTCCATTGTCTGACCCTCCTCCACTGAACTCTTCCAACATCCCAATCCTTTCCCTTACATTCTGTCAATCTATATGGGAGATCTTAGGCTTTACGGTTGTGTGGATTTGGATGCGTGCGTGTTTGTATGTGTGTGCAGGCGAGGTATGAGTAAACGGGTGTGGACCAATTAAATTCAAGGACAGTGCATATTATTATCAGAGTTGTCTCTTTTGTTTGCATTTTGACTGCTTGTGTTGTGGTTATTGCAAACATGATGCCTTGAATAAAGGTGTCAGTTTTTGTGCCAGTTAAAAGGGTAAAACCTATTACTATAAATGGTAAGACTCTCCTGAAAAACAGTATATGAGACTACGTAAGCCTTTCCTGGGTAAATAAGCATCATACTAATGCACTTAGATGCTATGAGACTAAACTATTAACTAAACTATAAATTATTTTACTTTACTAGGTAACGTCAATTGATCTATAAAGCGTTTTCAGAGGCGACCAGGCGACAAATTAAAGGTCAACTAAGTAATTCACGTGGAAATTAATGGCAGCCAAATACTCTAAATGCATGTTTCTAAATGTGGAGGGAGAAACCGGAGGACCTGGGGAAAAATCCACGCAACCACGGGGAGAAAAACATGCAAACTCAAAAGATACAGGTGTCGGGATCGAACCCACAACACCTCCTGCATACCAGACGAGGGAGTTAACGTCTCGCCACCGTGCCGTTCATTAGGCTGTTTGTGGACTCTGGTGAAGTCTACGATCGTGATTCATGCGAGCAGAGGGGCTGTGCGTGGACGTACCCCGTCATGCCGCTCACAACCAGCACCTGGTGCAACTGCAGCAGCTCCAGGATGAGCTCACGCTCCTCCCAGGCAGGCAGCTTGCCTCGCTCCTGCAGCATTGCCTGGTACTGCCGGTTTGACTGCCACGCACAACGATGCGAAGCGCACATTCAATTAGGACATACATCAAACGCACACGCCAACCACTGAAACGGTGACTGGGAGTCGGGCTGTGAAGGATATAATACAATTTGAAGTTGAATGAGCATCTAAATTCCGACTGCATCTATAGATGCTGTACTGCAACAGTGTAGATATTGATTTTGTAGAGGAAAATTTAGTTAGTTATAAGCAAAGACCTCCCCTGACATGGGGAGGTCATCATTCAACAGTAACTATTATGTTGAATTTATTATTCAAATTTGACCAGGTTAAGGCACACTGAGATATACTGCTCTTTCTCAGAAGCAACCTAGCCAAAAAACGACAGCCTAACAAAGTGGCTTGTAACGTGGAAATGTTTTGCAGCCAAACAGAAGAAAGGCTGCAAGTGTGCACAAGTGAACAACTCGGAGGAAAAGAAAAATCCAAAAAACACACGCGGCTTAAAAGCGATAAAAACAAATGCAACAAAAAAATGCGGACCATTTTCTCCCGGTACTGGCGGCAGAGCTTGGCATTCTGCGCGAGCGTGTCCTGCAGGCGGCGGTCTCGCCGCTTGCGCTCCTGCTGCCGCTGCTTGAGGCGCACGTAGCTCTCGGGTTCCACGCCGACCGTGCTAGCGTCGTCTCCGTCCTCCTCTGCGGCGTCGCACGACGCCGCCGCCGCCAGCGGCGACGACGCCGCCATCAGCGGCGTCGTCGTCGTCGTCGGCGGCCCCTGGGCTGTGCCACGCACGCAATCCCTGGGGCCGTTCCGGTTGCCCCGTTTGTCGTCGCGAGCTCGCTCGCCGGGGCCGTTTTGGATGCTCGGCTTCTTGCCGCGCGTCTGGTCGCCGGGGTCGATGGCGTTGGCCCCCCTCATCTCCCAGGGCCGCTGCCTCCACGGCAGTGTCTCGCTTTGGGAGCGCGGCTCCAACTCTTCTCTGGGTCTGGCGGTTACAGTGGCGGAGAGGAGCAGTGTCAGCAAGCAGCATTACATTTCGAATAAAGAACACAAGCCCCATTACATTCGTGATCAAGACCACTCCAACTATACCATTGGGAATTGAGCCTACATTGACTGACAAAGCTCGAAATATGATTATAAATTACTTAAAACGACTACTGAATACAATATTTACCGTTTCATTTTACGCAGCATCCACAATGATAGCCTGTGACTTTTCATGGCACATCATTTTGGTAACTGATAATGGTAATTCATAATAATTTCAACTTGTAATACGAACAGTATTCGCTTACTATCGAAGACAGAGAATGACCCAAGTAGCAAGAGGAACCAGAAATGTCGGAAAGGCGGCCAGGCGATGAGACAGCACCAAATTCCCCTCCAAGCTCCGAAGTCCTCGAAACATGTGTTATTGGCTAATTCATGAGTGTTTACATGTAGGAAGAAACCCGAGCGCCCAGAGAAAACCCACGCTTGTGAGGTGGCAACTCTCTATCCCATACAGATGGAACAAAGGCCACAGTTTGCTGCATCACCTTCTCCTGGATGACCACGGGAAGGAGGTTAAACAACATTTATGTGATCCACCAACCCTTGCCTCCAGTGCTGGATTCAAGGCATGTGCCACGACTGCCCGGCTAATTGATGATAATGGTAATGATGATAACGACAATGATTACTACCACTGGACTCCTCACCGGGGTGCTCTGCTGGCGATACTGCTCTGTGGTGCCCTGACGACCGAGACCGGCTGCGGCATCTTGATCGGAGCCAGCTGCGGCGCGGGGAGGCTAAAACTGTGCTCCGCCCTCTTCAGGAGCTCCGTGACCCTGGCCTCGTTCTCCTGCAGCAGCATGGCGAGAGTGAACACGGCTGGGAGCCGTTCTGCGGCCAGCGCCACCGCCTCGGCGTACAGCAGCTCGCTAGCGTACAAGCAGAACGACGCCGGCAGCAGGACGTTGCTGGACACGAACGCCACGAGAGGAGCTACACACGGGTAGCGGTTGTTGGCGGGGAAGCGGATCTCGAGCTGGTACATGGACTGAGGCGGCTCGGCGATGGAAGATTTTCCTCCCGAAGTACCGTCGGCTGTGGGCGCCACGTGCCTCTGCCGACAGCGTGTCCCGAAGCGACAGCCGCCACCCCGTAGGTAAAACCTGCACACGGGCCCAGTGTCTTCCTTGAGCCTCTCGTCGGCCCTCTGCATCTGGTGAGGGGTCTTGTTCTTCAGCTTGTCCGTTAGGAAGCTCAGCTCTAGGCTGATGAGCCACACCCTGTTCGGAATTCGCTCAATGAAGTTTGAGCCGAAGATGGACTCCAGGGCGAAGGCCTCCTCCTTCCGTTGTTCCAAGCAGTCGTCCAAGGACATGTCAGCGTTGGCATAATTAAAATTTCCTGGAAATCTCTCCTGGAAACACTGGGTCAGCAGCAACTCCAAGGAAGCTCCGATGTCTCCGTCGCATCGGCGCAAAGTGGCCTCGCAGCGCGACCTGTCAAAGCCGTACCTGACAGGATAAAAAACCTGTTACAATATTGTAAACATTGCGGCGATATTCTCACATTGGACGATGTTATAGGATGAATTCTGCTGGAAATGTTCCGTTAAAGTATTTTCTCACTCATATGTGCATTAATCTGCATGTCGTGCTGCTGCTCAGAATCAGGAGTGGAAATTCGACATTCATATGGAAGGAGCAAGTTGACACAATAATAACCACTGTTGACTTCCCACACCTATATGTAGAACCCTTTTGTCCATCTACTGCTGAATGTGGGCCTCCCCACACCAATTGTGGCAAGGGGTTTATTGACTATACTTCACCACACTGGTCAGTGTGCTTAGGTGAAGGTGGAGAGCAAAGAACATGGGAAAATAGTACAGCATAACAATGTATTTTTTTTCTGCACTGCCCTCTATTGCTCATAATATAGCCCTATCGTAGCCTATAACACCTGCCTTATGCATGTTAGTTGCCCATCCAAGCACTATCCAGCACAGCCTTGTTTAGCTTCTGAGAACGAAGGAGATTGGGAGCATTCTGGGCGATTTATGTAATTTGTGTCTTCCCACAATGGTACTCATTATACTGATTCTGGAAGAAGGGCTGAGCTGACTGAATGAGATTCGAGGTTGCAGCGTTCTAATTACGAGCTGCACAATCTGACAACCAACACATTCTATCGATGGTGACCTTTTTTGGCAGTATCAAAATGATGAACTAAGAAAAATAGGCTTTAACCTTTCTTGCAATAACACAGGTATTAAGATGTTCAAACACCAAATTGACACCTATTGCAAGGCATCAAATCTGCATTAACTACACATACTTGTGGCAAAAACATGCCTGCCAACAAACATGTTCTGATAATTATATACTTGCATTGTCTTTGAAACTGATTGGCCCACACCAGAGACAGCCTTCTTTTTGGCCTTGTCTCACCAATGTTAGACCAGAGAAAGCCAAAAGGCCAACAACACAGGTATTACATTCTGCAAATGTAAGAATGCTATAAAAATGACAGGTAGATTGCATGCAACCCATGCACACAGATACCTACAAGTGGTGTTTAATGTTGACACTACACAGCAGTGTTTTGTTCCACACCTGGTAAGATTGTGCACGGCGAAGGGGGACACCTGAGCCTGTGAAATGGGCTCAGGCTGAGGGCTCTCGCAGTGGTTCACACCATCTTCCACCGGCAACTCCTGGTCCGCATCCCAGTACTCCTCATCGCCTCGCGACTCATCCTCCTCGTAATCGCTGTCCCTGCTCGCCCGTCACCAACCAACACAACATTATCACCCCTTGACACTCATGAACCATGTCGTGTCAGTACAGAGCAGCAAACTTGAAAATGCCCTGCCAATCCACACTGCAAGAACTCAGGTTAACCTTCGTGCCAATGGATCCAATTCCCATGCACGTGAACAGCCGTTTAAATTTAGACAAAAAGACAGCCAGATAAGGGCCGAAAGAAATCAGATATCTCTTTCATGAGAGAGCTGGGATAAAATAAACACAGCAAAAGAACATACCAATGCCAAATTATTTATATGAATTATGAATACATTAATTATTTACTCGTTTGTAAATATTTAATGAAACAAAAAAGAAATTACTGAATTCGAACACACATAATATAGAATATATAGAATTTACAGCCCTTTATCAAATAACGACCTCCCCACGCTGTGATAGTCATCAGGCTTATTTGACCATACTTCATCACATACCTTATAATTCACTTTAATTTAATTAACAAAATCCACAAAAAACCCTTAAAACAGCACTTTAAAAACGTTCTTTTGAAAACAAAAGATATTATGATATCTGGTACAATAATGACATCAAAGGCAATCATGGAAAAATATATGCTAAAATTGGCCAAAGCAATTAAAACCCAGTTTTGAATCACACAACACAAAGATGCGACCTGTCTACATATACAGTGTATATATTGAATTTCCTTTATTGTTAAAAAGAGGCACTCACTCTGTCTCAGGCTCCTGTCCTTGCAGGACCCGGAGCAGCTCTTTGACGTGCTCCTGATTAGCACTTGTCATGCGCAGCAGAGGAACCCGCGACTCCTGTCGCCCCCCCCCACGGCTTTTTCCTCCCACCCCGCCACCACCTCCTCCCGCACCGCCACCTCCGCCACCACCACCGCCACCACCACCGCCCAGCCCATTCTTGCTTTTTGATCCGGAGCCTCCACCTCCTGCCCGAGCTCCACCTTTTCCTGCACCACCACCACCACCTCCACCACCACCACCACCTGCTCCTCCACCACCACCACCACCACCCTGCCCTCCTTTGCCAGCGCCAGAGGACCTAAATAGAAATATGATCAAAAACATGGTTACAAAAAATACTTAAATACGCTTGGCAACTTTCATAATTTCAAAGCAATGGAACTTTAAAGCAATGTTTGTAAGTGTATTAAGACAACATGTGATGTTACACCATCAGGCAGTGTCACTCAGTCTCTGCGACCCTCCAAAGTGCAGCATCATTATCAAATTTATCCATTCGTATTAAAATACAGCTGCAAAATGTTGCACATAACCCGGTGGTTGATAATCATGAAAATTTACACTATAGCGGATCTTGAGGACTCGCATTTGAGAAACACTATTCCAAGACATTTGTCCGCTGTCAGTTCATACATCTCTTTCAGAGGCAATATTTAGGTACGGGCGATATTAAACAATTTAACTCATCAGTGCAGCCTCACTGACCTAGGCAGACCGTCGAACCTCGGCGATAACACAAAGTCATCGTCGCCATCATCCCAAAAGTGGCTGGTGTTCTTTTTTGGACTCGCAGAAGCACGGCCACCGCCCCCCCTGGAGGCACTGCCTCTCGGCTTATTCCCGCGGCCACCTCCGCGGTTGGGCCGCGCAGCACCACGTCTCTTCATCACCTTGCTCATTCTCAGTGTCGCACAACTGCAAGCAGAGAAAACAAAATTACATTCGTGAAAGATTCTACTTTTCTTGCAAGTTTAAATTTAGTGAAGGAGAAAACCGATTTTGTAACAATGGTCAGGTGTGCTCAGTCATAGAGCTCTGATGATGTTACTACATTAATGTTGTGATAAAATGGATGGAAGTTAAGTAATTGGGATGTCACTTCTGAACAATTCCATGCTTTCGAAAGTATATTCGAGATGTGAAAAATCCTTAGTATAGTCATGAAGTGGATTTTCACTTGGGCATATAACAAATTAATATTGAAATTGATTGTCCATTTTTGTTTTTAGACAGAAATGCTCACAAAATACCCCTGTGTCAGACCTGCACAGACAGATGTATTCATCCACGGTGGGATGGTGATGGTGCATTCATTTGTGTATGTGTGAAACCACTGATTTATTCCACAAGAAAATATTTTCTAAAACAATAGATAATTGATGCTGCCATCGTTGTGATTGTCAGTACACGCAATCCAGGTCGCCGTTTTGATCTCCCAGCGTGGCAGTTGAAAAAAATTACACCTTTATTAAATCCCCCGAGTTCTATGCACCCGGCTATATGAATGGGTACACTACAGGGGTTAGCTACTTGCATCCCATCTCTTCCAAGCAGTCTGGCTAACATGGAAGGAGGCCAAAATACTCACCAGAGGGGTTCTCCACAGCACCCTCTCATTGAGGCCCATCTACCAGCAATGGCTTACTTTTAGCACCTTTAATAGACAACTACCTTCCAAATTAATATCCCTAATATTGTATTAGCATTATTTTGACACTGTCACTGAGGTTGCAAAGTTTGTACAACTTCTATACTGCACTATATTGGTTTTAAGCCTTTTTGCTCATTACCGAATCTTCAAACTCAAATTAAAACGTAGACAAACAATTTACACGCTAAGATATACAGTGTATGGTGTTTAATCTTCCTGGGATGCATTTATAACAACATTTTAATCTATTAATCGTAGAAATATGACCACATCCAAAGATCCTGTGCAAGTGGGGGCACACTGGGAGAAGGGGGAAAAACATTGAAGAAGGCGGGCCCCTATGACGGCAAGAGGTTTTCGATGATACGTGTAGGAAAGGATTTGAGCCAAGTTGCGAACATGGAAGGAAGTTAGCAGTACACACTACAAGAGGCCAGGGGAGCGAGGTCGAGGCAACAGGGGTGGCAAAGGAAGAGTTACATAATTATGTAACTCCCTGGCTGACGCCCTTCACCCACAAATCTCAGTTAGGTATCAACCTATCACCATATTAGGATTTGTGAATGCCACTATACAAGAAGGCACATTGACTGTGTCAGTCAGCGGCGACTAGTAACTAATTCAAGAACTATGACACAATCACACACCCAGCAAAGCAATGTGTCAGTGTGGGAGTAAACATACAGCCTTTGTCAATCCACTTCAGGATGAAGGCCTCCCTACGCCGTGCAGGTTGTGGTCATTTCACCATACTTCAACCACGCTAACCTTACTTCCTCAGTGCGGGTTGGTGCATGCAGGGGGTGTGAGAGGAAGGGGTGGTGGGGATGGATTTAGGAACTGCTAGGCCATTAATCGCCACTGATGTTAGATTTGGCTGGGAATTGAACTTAAGTCACAGAGTTCACTGTTTATCCCCGGGAATAGTGTCGAGAATGTATAATGATTTTAAACCGGGTGAAATTATTTTTCACATCCAAAAAGGACTGGGTATTATGGCGCAGTAGAAGCTTGCTATAAGATCGGGTGTCATTAATAGCGAAGTGTGCTTGTATCAGACGTTTCCATTCGCATTCTCAAAACAGAGCTTATATAAGAATTGAAATCATATCAAGTGTTCGTATACGTTTCTCTATCTGATATATTTTGTGGAAAAGCCATTACAAACGTATGTCGAACTTCTTTCGCACCGTACGTAGCCAACCGTGCCAATCGGATGCGAATGGACACCGTAATTATAAACCCGGCATGGCCATTATGAAGGCGACGTGACCATTATTACGCCTCGTAGCCTCTTATGAACCCAGGCACCCCATTGTAAACTCGGATATCCCATCACGAATCCGACATTGCCATGACGAACCCGGCACGGCCATGATGAACCGACATAGCCATTATGAATTAATATAGCCATCATGAACCCGACACGGCGTTCGTGAAACCATCACCAGTCGTCGTCGTCGTCGTCCCCCACCCCGCCGACAGAGAGAGACGCTTCTCGTAGCGGCGAGACGCACAATGCGAGCGAGCAGGAGCCCAGGGCAAGGGGCCGCTAACACGCGGCGGCGATGACACAATGCAAGCCTTGGCGGTGGCGGCGACACAAGGCGATCGAGTAACAGGACAGAAGCTACACTTAAAACAGAAAAAAAACCCCACGGATTATTCGCCGTTTCGCGCGCGTGTGTAGTAGTAGTGGTTAATGAAGGGATCGATAGTTTAACGAGAAGGAATTGAGAGACGCATCACCTCACGCTGCTCCAGACGCCGGCTTCACGCGAGCGGCGCCATGCTGCCGCGACCGGAACCAATTCTTTTTTCCGCGGAAACAATCGGCGATCACGATCGTTCAGAACGAATCCGCTTAAAACTCGGGAGCTTAAACCCAAAATGTATTATCTAGCGCTATTACCGTACGTGAATAAAAAATCAAGTCTTTATTTATTCGGAAATGTTACGCGAAACGCTCTTTACCGCTGTAACAGTTATTCGGGTACGACTTTGCTGTGCTTTTTTCCCCCTCTCTTCCCCCTCCCGGAACGTCTTACGTTGCGATAATTGCGCGTTTCCGCACGTCGTAGCACCGACGACCGGAAGCTGCCGCGTTGCCACGGTTACCGAGGGCCCGAGGCTTTTGTTGACAGCTTGCGCCGCTTGCTTTTTTAAACGAAACTCGGTCAACGAAGAGCCGCGAGGGCGACGTTAACCTCCGACGAAGCTGCACAGAGACGGCGAAGAGACCGAGCTCGCGCACGCGCGCTGAAACAGCGGCAGCAGCGGTTACAGCCTCGATAGGTGGTGGGGTGCGTTTAACCTCGAGTCAATGTCGGGTGAGTTGAAGAGTCGACGGGACTTGGGGAGACTCGCGTTTGTTGCTCATCACGCCGTGTCTCGCACTCTACCAGAAGACACGCAACACTCGCTTCTGGTATCGGCATGGCCGGGAAGAGTCCGTGGGACGGTCGGCGTCGAGTGGAGACGCAGAAGGCAAATAGTGTCGGGACGGCGACCGCTGTTGACTTGCCACCTCGGGGCTGGTGAGATCGACTAAATAAATAAATCTGAAACGTGCATGAATGCCGTCATGTTAATATTACAACAGTGCTATGTTTATCCGGAAGAATCTCATTTATAGATTGTTGGTTGGGGGAGGCGGGGTCTGGAGAGCACTGCCTTGGAATGTTTGACCAATTCCTTCATAAGTGATTTTGGATCCCGAGAGGAAAGCTCGAATCAGCTGAATAAACCCCACACCTAACAAGAGGATGACCACAATATGGGACCTTTCTTGCCAGTATCAAAATATAACAATAGGGTTTCCCCTTTATGGCAATAAAACAGGTTTTAAGATGTTAAACACCAAACAATATTTTTTCAAGGAATCCTGTCTGCATTAACCACACGTACTTGTGGTCAACATGCAAACAAGAAACATGCTCTGAAATTAGGTGATTACCACAACAATCCTTACAGATTGGTGAGCAACAAGCGTTGTTTCCTGTAAAGCTTGTATTTATTTTAACAAAAACGTCTGTATCTCAAGACGAACAGAAAAAGCAAGCCCATGCCCACGATTAATCCCTGGAAAAGGCAAGAATTTATGTTGGTGAAGTTTGAGAGACTGACAGAGCAGGGTCCTGGGGAATTATATTTTTGACCAAGACATTCGGACACAGTATAGTACTGTTAATATGTCCGTCACTGTAGTATCGTTGATGAAAAGCCATCTTAGATTAGATTATCAGGTTGGGAGTTCAACAGCAGACCATGAGATCTGCATGATTCACCAACCCTGCAGCTACTGATATTCTGAGTTTTATAATACGTAAAGTTTGGTTATTTTATGAGGATCATCGTTGCGTTATTGGGTCCCAGGCCTTTGTGTGAAATTGCTGTGAATGTATCTCGGAAGCTAAACATGTTTGAACCTGGTTCTCTGATGGGCGACAGCCTGGGAGTAACCAGGTGTTGTAGGCTTCGGCTTTGAGGGAGGCAGATGGCAGTCTAGCATTGGATTCTTGACTCTATGCAGAACGTTGCATGTTACACTTTCATGCTCGAGTTTATACCCCATACCAATGAATCATGTGTGAAATTGACAAAGCATCCTAATACAGGACTCTCATACCTGTCAACCCCTTATCAGTGCCTACCTTATTACAGACCAATTAAGACCTTATTGGTCACTCCGTGCCCCTTATAAATCTCAACGTTCATCCTACAAAGTCCCATCACAAGGGAGAAAGACAAATAGACAAAAAAATGCCCATATTGAAACGGCTGCACGCTGTATGGACCTGAAAACTCAATTTCTCTGTACAATTCGGGTAAATCACTACTTAAAAAGTCTTGAGTCAAAAAGTGAGGCATTCCTCGTTAAAGGGCATTACATAACTACGTATATTAATATTTTCTCATCAAGTAATTTGTAATCGGTAAATATGTTATGAAATTATGTTTTATAAGTGGTGTTGTGTTTTTTTTAGGGCCAGTTATATTAAGTGGTTCATACGTCTTCCCCAATGGAGACAAATACGGTAAGCACAAATACCTCGCATGTAAATGTAAGTTGCCTTACACCATGTGTTATTTCTCTACTCATTTTAAATACACCTTGAGAACTGTTTAAACATTTTCCTCCCATCTGACTCATCATTCTTAGGATCCATCAGACACACCCAAGTATGTCATGCTCATGCAATTTGAATGACTAACATAACATACACAAAATACACTCATTGTTTCTATGACACATGACAATCCTACAAAAAATAAATTATGGTTTTATGGTATGGTGGGCGTTGTGCTATTTTTTGCTCATCTATGGTTTAAATTATTTGATAAATTTTTAAAACCTATATTATGGATGATTAATCACATACAAACTTGACGATTGTATACAGTATGTGAGAGTTCACTGAGACGACTATTTTGCAAGAGAGACTTCGAGCACAAAGTACAGCCCAACATTGTAGTGCAGAAAAATGCATTCGAAAGATGAGATAGTTCTTATTAAAGAACATTGCTATAGTTGCCTGCATAATTGTGTGGGTATAGAAAATCTTAAGGAAATTGTTCGCAAGACTTCCCCAAAGTGTACTCAATTTGTCTGTGTTTGAAGAATTATCCACAGTTCATAAACATTTGTTCCTTTCTGAATGTATCTGTGAGCTACATGACCCTGAGCTTACAGAGAGATTAGGAAGGGCTGATGGCAGAGGTAAAATATATTTGGACCAAACCTGCCACAAAGCTGCTTTGCCCACATATTACATTTATGTTTTGACTTACACTGTAGGATCACGGTATTATTTGGAGATCAATGATTTCCTTGGGGCAACAGTTCTATACACATCTTGCAGAGGGTGAGTACAGCAAGAGTGAGGATGGTGTGATGGAGCGACATGGCACTGGGACGCATCGCTCGGCAGGGGGCAGTATCTACACAGGCCAGTGGAAATACGACAAGGTGAGCACTTGGTTCTTTTGTAAATAATAGTACCCTGAACCTGTAGTCTAAAATCACTGCTCTTTTCTCTAGCATATGGCTGAATACCAACATTAGTATACGTCCAGATTATTCAGGAAATAGCTTCCTTTTATGAGCGGTGCATTGATTGATAAATTCTGGAGATCTTTAGTGGATCAGTGATCGGAGGCTTATTTGGAATAACAGTGTTCGTAAAAATAGTGATATGTCCAAGGTGCTAAAGAATTAGAAGGGCTTGAGCTGCACCCAAGCATTATTTGCACAATTGCAGGAATTTGCTAGATGTTAAAATGAGCTTGGAGTCTGATCAGAAGTGACTTGATTTAAAAATGCAAAACATGCACATATGTTTTATCCGAACAATGCCACAGATGGAGGGGACTGGACGGCTGGTTTACCTGTCGGGAGCCGTGTACGAGGGAAGTTTCCACGACAATATGTACCATGGCACAGGCACCTACACGTGGCCCAGTGGGGTGAAGTACATCGGAAGCTTTCAACACAACAAGTAAGCAATAACAGTAGGCCAGGATTATTAACCTTTGTGCTGCGCATGCTATGGCACATGGCCCAGCTCTTTTGAGTCTGTTTATGATAGTTCAACTTTCCAAAAGAACTCCAACCTGCTCTCTCCTGTACCTTTATGTTTTTTTTTTATCTCATAGTCTTTGTCTCCATAACTGATCTGGTATACATGTTCTGCTGGTTTCCAGTTGTGTCCCTCCAACAGATATCTCCATTTATTACCAATCTTGTTGTACATGACTTATGTTGTACATATTTATCTTAAACCCAACTGTGCAGCCTTCTTTGGTAATTCTAAAATTTCCTGCAGGTAATTTTCATTGGACATGTCATCAGCAAAATCTGAGATGATTTTTAAAATTATATTTCTAGACTACCTTCGACGTTAAATTTTTTAGTCCTGCCCATCTGGGCCTCATTAACAGGTGGTGCATAGGAATGTGGAAAGAATTCAAACTGTGTGCTCAGCATGCACATAATTCAGTGTTTAACAAAATGCACATTACCAGTCCTATAATACATATATAGATCTTTGGAAATATGCTGCCCTATTAAATATTCAAGAAAGCTTTCCTCCAAATATTTGTCCAGAAGTCTTTTCTTTAGTAGTTGACAGTGTACAATGAGTTAAATGACAGTAGTCAGCTTGTAGTTCTGCATATCATGAAAAGACCAAAGGCAATGTTTTACCGTGGCACACTAAGCAGTTCGCCAGTAACAACAGTGGCAAAACGTATTTTAAAATGTTTAATTGAGTAGTAATACACATGTTAAAGTCTGGAGGCTCATTAAGAGATTATAATTTCATTCAGAAAAAATAAAGAGACGTGTGCATGTTACTGTTTGAACTCGTTTACTTGTGTTTCTTTGCTGCAGGCTAAAAGGGGAAGGTATGTTCACAGACACAGAAGGACAAGAGTGGACAGGGATGTTCCACAAAAAGGCTGCACCAGGCCTCAAGCTCAAACTCAACATGGGATGACTGCAGTCGTGAAAACATGTCCCTTTGCCATTATTACACCTGAAATGAAGTGGGCACCTTTGGAACATTTTAAAAGTGACAGTGTAATGGAAATCTACATTTACATTTGGTGATAGAAAAGCACCCGTATGCTCAATGATGAATTTCAAAGAATGTAAAAGTTTATTTTATTTATTGCAAAATACATTATGAACCAAAAATAAAGAAACAATGGATGAAACGTGGCTCATGAGATGCTTATCCGTGTCAAAACAAACCTTCAAGCACAACCGTGTACAGTAAAACCTTGGATTGCGAGTAACTTGGTCTGCAAGTGTTTTGCAAGATGAGCAAAAATTTCAGATAAATATTAATTTGATAAACGAGCGAGGTCTTGCAATACGAGTAGTACGTATACGCTTTGTATGCTGAGCGTCACGTGATCACAACTGATATACGAGTGATTTGATGTACGAGTGCTTTGGATTACAAACACGTTTCCGGAATGAAGTATGCTCGCAATCCAAGGTTTTACTGTACATTGAAATACCCCTCAGTCAACAGACTTTAAAAAAATGTAAATCAAGAGAACACTCTCAAAAATGTACAACTGCCACTGACTGCTCCCACTATGCCCAATTTGCAGTTACATATTTTCACAACAATTTATATACAAAAAGGCTTATATGGATATGGTCCCTTGGCCGCGCTGCATGTAAGGTGACGTGTCAATTGCAGAGCTTGCGCAAGTGCAAGATGTTGATGTCGTCGCTGCAAAACTCCTGGTCGTGATTTTCCACGGGGATTTTCTCCACCTCAAACTCTTGCTCTATCAGCTGTGCCACACACAGTTCGAGTACAATTAGTTACGTGGACTAAATATGTGCACACACTTGTACAGGGGTTTTCAAAAAATGCAACTTCTAGGTTTGCATTAATCTATTGATTTAAACCGACTTATGCTCGTAATACCGTACATGTATCAATTTGTGTGTTATAAACATTTAATATTGCTGATGAATGTACATTGCAAATTCTATGTTTAACTTACATTAATGCTAATGTGGTGAACAATGTTTTATACCGTAGCTCCTGCTTCTTGAATACAGAAATATACTAATCTGATCAAAATACAACTTCTTACACATAATTTACTGGGTTATCAATTAAACCCAAAGGTATTACAGGATAAATTTTGACTTAAAACTTTCGTGACTGCAGGAATTAATATTCTTTGGTTCTTTCGGTAAAGTCACGTAGGTAAAGTCGCATAGATAGAAAATAATAAAAATAAAGTGAATAAAAATATAGAAAGAACCAAAGAATATTACAGGATTGTTGTGGATCACAGACCACACCAATATTAACCAAGGCCACATGTAAACATACGCACGCACTTCACCTGTATAAATCTGCTCTGTATTAGTGGATTGCGTCCTGCTGTACGCTCTTCATAGCAGCAGATCACAAGGGTGTTTGGCCCGGACAGGGCACCAAGAGTCCTTACCAGTGGCTCCAGAGACTTAAAAAAGGACAACACTTTCTGGTAAAGATACAAAACCACGCTTGCACAAAAAGCATCCGTAAGACAACTTTATCGGAGAGGTGTTTGTCAAGTACAGTGTCACCATTTTAATTTTGTAGCATGTCAAGGCATCTCAAGACACGAAGGAAACCATACACACATTAATAGATCTGTTTATATTTAGATGTCCATCCAGATTCTAGCAATCTAATGTAAATAGTCATACCTCCGTATACGACCGCTTTGGAATACGTCGAATTTGGTATATGTCGTGTTTTGACGAGAAAAAAATGTCTTGTGATACGACGTCTTGCTTGGGATACAACGTGCTTGCTAGGGATACAACGTGCTTGCTAGAACTTGTATGGGTCGGGATGAGTCGCCGCGGACCCGCGTAGACCCCGTTAACGACTGAAACAAAGCGCCGCTACTCAGTCTGCCTGTACAGTAGATCTCGTTCAGTGCACAATCTTTGCTATAGCTCTGTGAATTTTCACGTGTTTTTTGTCATTTTAATTTATGTATTCATTTTGGTAATAAGTAGCTTCTACATTATGTTATTCAACCCCATTAATGTATAATATGCCATATAAAATATAATTTCTCATACTCTGCAATGGATTATTTCCTTTCCCTTTATTTATGGGAAAAATTCATTTGGTATTCGTCATTTTCGGTATAAGTCCTACCTTCTGGAACGAATTAACGACGTATACCGAGGTACCACTGTATTCAGTTCCTGAAGAGGCTCCCAGAACGTGCAGTGAAATGTCAGATATACCGGACAATACGAGGTACAACCCGAAAACATGAGCCAGCAACAGCATAACTGAGAAATATGCAGTAGCAAAGCCGAATTATATGAAAACATCAGATACATAAACAATAAAACTAGCATTACACTCAAATTCAGATTATGAAGCATAGCCCTGCAGATGGTGAATTGTACAATTAGTCATAACATCTAAATATAACCCCTTACCTAATTAAATGACTGAGTTGAATTATGTTACTTATGCCTGTACTAATATGAAAACCTGTGAATGAGCATGTCATTGATGGCAGTTATCTGGCCATTACCTGTTCATAGTAGATGCAGTCAGCCATGAGTATGTAATCAGGATGAGGAAGAAATTCTTCTATACTTTTGCCCCTGTGAGGGAAAATGTTCACAAGTTTAAGAACTAGAGTATTTAATAAATGTTGTTCAAGTAAAGAACATTTACATCACTGGTAAAATAAACCACATATCCTCAACAATAAAGTATTTTTTTTCTATTTTAATCAAAAGCAACTTGTTCAGTCTTCATAAGCTATTCTAAAATTTATCTTGGACCTCTTATTCGCTGCAGTGATATCAGCATTATCATTTATGATGTAAGCAGATGTTGTTCCTTGCAAGATCTGAGCCCTTTGAGGAGATTGACATTACATGAGCACATTTAAATACGGTAGTTCATTCAAGTAAACAATACGATAAAGAGCATTTACGAAATATCTTAGCGATTTTAAGGAGGCAAAAATGCCATACAGACCATTCGAGTACCTTGGCTTGTGCCCTGCCCTTCAACAATGCAGAGTTGTCCTTGATGTTTGTCTCAATCAGGTCCATGAACTGTGGGAGATCCGTGAGGGTCACGTAGGCCCTGCACAAACACAGAGTGGAATCATGTATTGTAATTTCAACCTTGTAGAAAATGTAGTATATAGTGTAATATTACAGCACACTTACACTATTGTGCAAGCCTCACTCAACTTAAAACAAATATCAATTAGATATGAAGGATGAGCAACAAATTCCAGATTGGCCACGCGTGGTGGCGTACGACTTGAGATCCAGGGATTTGTGGATCACGCATACTTGCGTTGCGATGTTGCCAGATGATGTCAGTACAGAAAATGTGTGAATGAACCAATCTGTAGATATTTGAGTGTTATCCCCTCGTGTTTTTCTCTGGGTACTCTAAGAATTGGCCAATTATTAAAATGCAGAAATATAAGATCTAGCCTTGAGGCTTAGTTAGGCTTTCTTGGATACGTTATTATATTAATGCGCAACGTCCAGCATCTGACTCAAAACCAACAAGGAAGATTAAACTTACTCTTTGGTTCTATTCGGTAAAGTCACGTAGGTAAAAAACAAAATAACAAAAAGATTAAACTTGACTTGACTCGAGACCTTGGATCGACAAACAAAATAACAAGAGACATTTTTTTCGAATTCGGTGAAAAAAACACTCAATATAATATCGATATTGGTCGGCAGATTGCCGACCCCTGTCCTGGACATATTGATAAATAGACAACCATTCATGATGGCTTGTAACAGGATGTGTGTGTGTGAAGGGTTAAGTGGCTTTAACTCCTGGAACTGTGCTATAACTGTGCTGTCCAGGTGAGGTCCCAATAAAGTTGTGTACAGCCCCCCGGTTCAATAGGGCCGTTTCAACACCGAGACAAAGACATCCAGACATACCCAGAGACAGAAACACAGCGAGGGAAAACAATAGTGAAGCGGAGACGTCGAGACACAACTTGATAGTGAAAAAGATACGTGACCAGGGGTACGGAGTGACACAGGCGAAAGAGAGACGCAGCGGCGGATACAGAGGCGGCGGATACAATGCCCGTCAGGCAATAACATCTCGACGACGCCTGTGTCAGGCTCGGTGTTACCGTACTGAATGTTGAGGCCACGGGGATACACAACAAGAATTACAGACAACGGAAATGGTCGTTACTTCATCGTCGATGTGCATCCGATTTTTGTCATTCGCTTTACGCTGGTCTCCACGTGGAATGCCGAATGATCGCTGGCAGGTTCACGGGACCAACACACACAACAATACCGTCATGTAACATCACGAGTGACAAATACATTGTAACAAGAGAAACAACGCCTTCCACCGACAGCGGGGAGTAGCAAGTCATCACCCCCGTGTAACGACCCCCGTGTAATGACCCCCGTGGGCTCCATCCCCTCAGCCAGTGTTCATCGTTGCGAGGCCCGCGGGCCACTGGAGCCACCCCCTCACTGCCTTTAGGGAGGCCCCTGACGTGCGGCCCCCGACAATACACAAAGAGTGACCCCCCCCCCATCATCGTTGTGCCGTTGTCAAATCCCCTCCCAATGGTTTCAAACGTGTGGCGGCCCTCACACTGATGATGTCTTATCGGCGAAACTTGCCCTCCCCCCTAAACATGAGCGACGAACACCGTTCTACGGGTTCATGCATCTCGATCCTTACCCGCAGCTCGCAGCCACGAGACCCACGGCCCCGGTCCCAGCTCCCAGCTCCAGGACCCTGCGGCCACGCAAACAGCTGCGCTCGCCCTCTCCTCCTCGCAGGCGGAAGGCGTCCGTCTCGAGGTACTTGGCCAGCACGATGGCTGCGTCCCACACCACACAGCCCACGTCGCCGACGGCTCCCTGCCTGATCCACACAGGGCCTCCTCCGTCCCTGCGCTCTATGGAGCGAGGCAGCAGCCACACGCTCTCCTCCTCCATGCCGGCTCCACGTGTGCCGGGCGGGTCAGGGGCGTCACTTAGCGCGAGTCAGCCAACTCCGACGGCCATCTTAGGTGGGGACATTGCAAAGACTTCTTTACGTAGGGAATTGAGAGGCCATCTTAGGTGGGGACATTGCAAAGACTTCTTTATGTAGGAAATTGAGAGGGCATCTTAGGTGGGGAATTGAAAGAGCTTCGGTAGGTAAGGAATTTAAAAGGGCTTCGAAGGTAGGGAATTGAAAGAGCGTATTACGGTAGATATGGACGTCATTGTACAGTGTGGTACAGATGTCTTGTGATCCCCATATAATTATCTCAAACTTAATATTTTTTTACAGCAAACTTTATTTAAAACATAAATGAATGTGCAAATGAGAAACATTATTTTGGGGTCAATTAATTTGACGTCACAAGACATCTGGACCACCCATGGTTAGTGAGGAGCGCCGCGCTCCGAACCACCCGAGTTCGATGACCACTCAGGGCCACACCACCAACAGTGACGATTTATCTGAACCGGTCGTGAGCCTCCCCTGGGTTGACTCGGCCTCAAATAAGTACCGCAGCCGGTGCGGTGTGCGGTAAGCATCGCCACTGGGGAGACAAAGGCGGTGGTCGGGCGTGGTGCTGGCCACCTCGTCGTACCATTGCCACTCTTCATACTGCTCTAGAGGAGTTGTACAACCCTAGCTGCCACTGCTATTCAGTGGCCTAAAATATGGCTCTAGGGTTTGGTGTTATAATTTATTTATGTAGTTTATTGTAAAAAAATTCGGTCACAGTCCCTATGATCACTGTTACATTGCATTTATGGCTTTTATTTTGGTGATTTCGAAAAGTTTTTTTGGTTTGGCTATGTTTTTGTTTATTGTAGTACGGAGTTGGACTGATGGCCTAAATCTTAGTTGTCTTGTGGTTGTTGTTTGACTTGCATCCTACTGGGATTTTTGCACACAGCGTTGGTGTACGATGCTATTTCAGGAATATTTCGATGTTTTTTTCCTGTATTTTCTGTTTTACACAGTCACGTAATCACTTTAAGATGTTTTCTTGTTCATGTTTTTGGTTTGTTGCGGTTGCACCCGATTCAAGAGCCGAATGGCTCACAGGGCTATACCAAATAAATGGAAGTGTCCCATAAGTCTCGAATAATGGGGGGAAATAACCAATTCATATTTCCCTGGTCATTGGCAAGGACGACGTCGAGGGCCTGTGGAATGGCCATCGAGAAGCCCCGATCTCACACCACTGGACTTTATTAATCTCTGGGGTCACTTGAAGGCGCTGGTCAACGCGGAGAAAGCTTCGGAGTGCTTCAAATCTAGAAAGTTCAAGAGTGTTTCAAATCTAGAAAGTTCAAGAGTGTTGAACATTTGCGGCAGCGCATTAATTGACGCACGTTAACAACCATGAAACCTGGTAAACATTTTACCGCGTGCCTGCTGACTTGGGTTATCTCGACTGGAGTTGAGTATGAGGAACGATGGGGTAGAGACACGTTGAGCACGTTTCTGTGAATAAAAGCGTTACTTGCCTTGTTTTGCGTTATTGTTTTCCTGACCTCCACACTTAATGGGACGCCCGAGAGGGTTGCTGTCTTTGCTTGAGCGTCACAGACTTTACTGACACGCGTTTCTTTAAGGTTACTTTCCTTCGTGTTGTGTTTCCGCTACGGCACCGCGTTATTCACAGCCCTTTTGTCAATCCACTGCTGGATGAACGCCTGTCCACGACGCTGTGTCGTGGGGGGGTCGTTCGACCATACTTCACGCTGGTCAATACCATTTGAGTTGAAGCAGGGTGGAGAGAGACGGGTGCCACAAGTTGAATAAGATGACAAGTTGAATAAGCGAATTAAATTACCTTGCATTACTGTTCAAGGTGGTCTAGATGTCTTGTGACTCCCAATGAATTGACCCCTGATACTCGTTTACTTTTGAATTTCCGTGTCTGTTTGAAATACACATTGCCTTTTTTTTAAATAAACAAGTTTTAGAGATTTAAAGCCTTCGTGACTGCAGGGATTCATATTCAGTTTAACACGTAGGCTTTCGCGACCAATATTATTCATAATAAAGGTTTTTGGGTTAGATCGCGTTTATTTATAAATGTGTCGTAACCCTCCACCACCCGACACGGCCAATCAGCAAAAAAAGTGTCACGTTGACAAAAGACAAATAATTCACTACTTCAGCCCACCGGTGTGTTGAAGAGTTAATCCACATTTACAGTTTGAGTACGACGTTTCGCTGGTAAATACATCCAGCATCATCAAGCAATTCGCCAGAATGGTAAAGCCCTCGCTTGCTCCCGGTTTTTATATAGAGCAGCAGGGTGACGTCATCACTTAACTCATCAGGTGCAGTGATTAGAGGCGGAGGGGGGGGTATTGTAATTATATAATCGATTAGTAATCAGTCATTGGTTATGATTAGTAATGAGTTGTAGATTAGTAATTATTTAATTGTAATGTGTATTATTATTTAAGCGTATTATTAAATAATACTGCACCTAATATGAGAAGTGATGACGTCACCCTGATGCTCTATATAAAAACCGGGAGCAAGCGAGGGCTTTACCATTCTGGCGAATTGCTTGATGATGCTGGATGTATTTACCAGCGAAACGGCGTACTCAAACTGTAAATGTGGATTAACTCTTCAACACACCGGTGGGCTGAAGTAGTGAATTATTTGTCTTTTGTCAACGTGACACTTTTTTTTGCTGATTGGCCGTGTCGGGTGGTGGAGGGTTACGACACATTTGTAAATAAACGCGATCTAACCCAAAAACCTTTATTATGAGGGGTTCATATTCTTGGTTCTTTCGGTAAAGTCACGTAGAAGGGACACGATAAAATAATAAAAATATATAAAACAATACAATTGTCTTGCTGTGGTTTTCACACCTGATGATGATTGCTTGTGTTGCAGTCGAAACGTCGTGAGAATTTTGTTTTATATTTTTATTATTTTATTGTTTCCCTTCTACGTGGTGACTTTACCGAAAGAACCAAGAATATGAATCACTGCAGTCACGAAAGCTTTAAATAAAAATTTAAGTTTTAGAGAGTTAAAAGGGGGGGGGGGGTCACAAGACATCTGGACCACCGTGTACAGTAGTTTGAACTTCAGCATCGTCGTGGCATTCACCGTCGCCACCTTAACGTCGTAAGCGCTGTGTACAGTCGCTGTACGTCACTTTCATTCAGAGTTTTAATCTTCAACGTTAAGTTTTAAATAAGCTATTTTATGAGCGTTGCAGATAATTTGCACCAAACTGTGGCAAAAAAAACCGTGTACAGTATATTTTATAGTAATCTTCATTGGTAGTGCAGTATATTCGGTGATTATATTTTTTAGTAAAGTAGTTCACTTTACGTAAACATTGATTAACGTGCAATGGATTAGCTTTCCTTGCTTTATCTTTTACTTGAATGCGGCAGTGTACGACGTGAACACGTGTACGTTTTGTCGCACACTTAAACCACAACCGAAACGTGAATACAAATGCCAAAGGTTTCCGATGCAAAATCCTCTTTAAAAAGGTCTTGGGACTCGGCGAGCCTCTCCTGGATATATAATTACAAGAATTATGATTGTTATCGTATCTTTATTGTTGTCTGTTCTTTAGGCCCGAAAGCGGAGCCACGGATTTTCCTGAATTCCCCGCAGGCGAGGGTCGCTCTCTGCCGGCACGGGGAAGCGGGGGGTGGGGGGTGGACGGAGAACCATGATCTGCGTTATTTTGGTAGCGGGACACGGCACGCTGTTGGAAAATGAAATTAAGGTAATGCGCGAATTGAGTTCCTTCTCCGCTTTTGCTGCGTGGTTAATTGCACTGACCGACTTGTAAATATCAGGGCGCACGAGAAAGTCCCCATGCCCCTGCCCGAACGGCTCTGAGTGTTTATGTTTGTGGGTAAGGGTGTAAGGGGACTTGTCGTCCACCCTGTAAGGGCAATCTCAACGGAGAGAGTGTGACATCCTGTCGTACGAATGTGGGGGAATCTTTATTTAATAACCGATAATAACAATATTTAAAGGCACAAACTGAATGTCATGAGGGACCCTTAGGCTTTGCCCTCCACCTCCCAGTCACTTTTTTTTTACTTTATCAAGTTTACTCAACGATAAAAGCTACATTGTATATTATTAAAAAATATATTTAAAGCTTTCGTGACTGCAGGGATTCATTTTCTTGGATCTTTCGGTAAAGTCACGTAGAAGGGAAACAAAATATTTTTTATATTTGTTTTTTATTGTATATTATTAGTTTACCTTAAGTCTTTCGCCACCAATACTCAGTCACCTGTGACCTCACCATGTCTAGTTTCCCCAAGTCTAAATCAAAACCAAACTCTTAACGCCAAAAATCGGAAGAGTTTATGTCTTCAAACCCCATAATACAATTCTGATGTAATGTGAATTCATGTAAATTTATATTAATTGTTCATATACCAATTCACAACTGTTTACATATTTACTTTCTTAATTCCAAGTATTTTCAGTACACTACAATCTAAATAACGTATAACGTGAGTCAATCTCTCTGCCCACTCTGCTCTGAAGAAGGGCCATTGCCGAACACAGCCTGCTATATATTTTTTATTCTCTAAAGCAATGCTATTAACAGATGTCGTGGGTTTTTTTTATTTGCGTAACCATTAAAAACCTGCAGCACTGCTTTATTGTGACTAACATCCTGTAATCACTCATGTGTCCTGGCTGTTTTTACGTCTGCAGAGAGACACGAGTGGGCTCTTTGCCCACTTGGAAGGGGTGCCAAAAGCCCTCTTGCCTGGTGTGGGCGGAAAGAAAATACTGGACTTCTGGTGGGAAGCACTACGCACGTAAGTTGCTCACATCTGTTCGTCCGTCCATTCAATCTAGTCGCTGCTCTATATATCATGTGGAACAGGTGACCTATACAAGAACAATGATGTTTTCTCATCCAGCATTGCATGCCATAGAGGCATCTTCCTCTCTGATATTTATAGAAATACATTTGGATGCATGTGGCAATTATGTAAACTCACATGTCCCCGCTTTTCCACCTGTTTTCTTTCTATTGGCAGTGTTGTATCCTATTTTGACACCCACTGTTAACCTTCAATCTGCAGTGTTTGTGAATTTTTTTCCATAATTGAGGTCAATATGTTGTTGTGGCCAATGTCGTAGCTGCCATGTACCCTTATTTCCTTCTGTTAGATCCTGTAGATTTTGCAAAGTCAACACAACACTGCCATAGTCTTACAATATCCACCATCTGGTTTTAAGTCTTCCTCTAGGTCACCGACCAGTGGTGGTTGCCACTCCAATGCCTGTCTCTGTAACCTGCGCTCCTCCATCCTGCACATGTGGCCCATCCATCACAACCTCCAGTGTACATGTACAACACTTTCTTGCCATATTCTTGGTTCTTTCGGTAAAATCACGTAGAAGGGAAACAATAAAAATATAAAACAATAAAATTCTCACGATGTTTCGACTGCAACACAAGCAATCATCATCAGGTGTGAAAACCACAGCAAGAAAATGTGGTTTTCACACTTGACGATGATTGCTTGTGTTGCAGACAGCAAGAAAATGTGGTTTTCACACCTGATGATGATTGCTTGTGTTGCAGTCGAAACGTCGTGATAATTTAATTTTATATTTTTATTATTTTATTGTTTTCCTTCTACGTGACTTTATGAATCCCTGCAGTCACGAAAGCTTTAAATCAAAACTTTCTTGCCACTTATATTTCGGACTTACAATTACTTCTGTTTTACAGTATATTCCTAACATCCTCGTAAAAAGCACCTCAAAATGCACTTACCACCCACTCACACCCACGCCCACTGCCTTCCAGATTTAAACATTTTGAGTGCTGGGCATTGGCCAGTGAGTTTCCTGTTAAAACCATTCCTTGAAATATCACAAATTTTATTTGTTGGAGTTTAACAATTTCCAATAACAGTGGGAACTGAAGGGGCATGTGTGCTGTGTTATCATTACATGTTGGTGTAATGTTTGGCATGCGCCACCATCACTCCAGCGGTGGTGGCGGCGCATGCCTGTAATCCAACACTGGAGTCGAGGGTTGGCGGATCGCACAAATGTTGTGGAACTCCCTTCCCGTGGGTGTTGAAGTGCTATACCCTGGCTTGGCCAGGAGAAAGCGGTACAGCAAAAGGTGAACTCCACCTGTCCCATCTGTATGGGCTAAGAGTGATTTCCCCCTCGCATGTGTGGGTTTTCTTCAGGTGCTTCGGTTTCCTCCCACAAATAAACACTCATTAATTGGCTGATAACACCTGCCTTCTTGCTTGTCTGCAATTCCTCGTGCTTCTGAGTTATTTTTTTCTTCAAGAATGAGTCAACCAATACTCTGCACGTTACAAGTTGGAATTATATTATTACATTGGTGTTCTCTAACCATTATTGTGAAACTCACTTTTTAGGAGGCAGTTGTTCAGTGAGGTGTACATGGTGACAAATGCTGACAAGTAGGTGACATAAAATTTACTTTCATTCATCATATTTTCAGAAATTCTCTTGAAGATTTCTCATTTTACTAATGTTGGCCTGTAATTTATTATCTCTGTTCGGGTTCCATTTATTTTTCTCAACAGAAACACATATGGGAGATTTTTTTTCTGTATCTTCAATAACAATCAACAAATTACGTCTAAAAAAGCGTCGCCAAATGCACTTGCCACCCACTTACACACCCGCTGCCTTCCAGATTTAAACATTTTGAGCGCTGGGCAACAGCCAATGAGTTTCCTGTTAAGAACATTGTGAATGATGGGAGCAGCGCAGAGGGCACGCGGCTCGGGGCCGTGGCAGACTTCCACTTGGCCGTGCGCACCAAGGCCATCGACGACCATGTCTTGGTGGTGAGATGGTGGGGACACATCTTCATTTACCATCGTCACTATTTCCCGAACGCTGGTCACTACAGGTAGGTGAAGGCGGGAAGAACAGACGTAGGAACACAGAAGTCCACTACAACAATGGATTTTGGTACACTTTCCTCTACTGCCCACCAAACAGCCTTGCAGTCTGTAGGCTATAACAGCTGTCATATATGATGGTCACTCATCCAAATACGTGCTATCCAGGCTGAAACTAGCTTAGCTTCCTAGATCTGAAAAGATCAGCTGCATTCAAGGTTATTTGGTTATAGGCCAGTGTAGTAGTTTATAGAATAGTTAATGCGTTCTTTTTACTTCTGACCAACAGGTGGCAGGAGACATGCTGTGCGGTGACCAAAACTTTGACATCGTCCAGGTCCTCAAATTTTTCCGGCTGAAGGTGAGCTCTGGATGATTGTGCAGATTATAAGCACACACACACACGTAGTGAACTCTGCAGAAACATACAGAAAGTAGTGCTCTACACAGGTATGTGTGAATTGTGCTGTTCAGGATGGAGAGCTGGCTATTTACTATGAAATGGAAGAAAGTGAAATCACCTCTTCCCGAGGAATTTTAGAGGTTTGCCCCATGACGCACAGGTACTTATCTCACATCGACATTTCCTCATAATGTTTCTTTCTTAATGACATTAACGTTTCAAATGAGATCAAATTTTCAACTAATATCTCAGTTAAAACTCAAAAATATTTAAAATAGATTAATTAAAATATATTATTTATTTTAATGTTGCATTTATTTGAAACAATTTTTTTAAACGTCATTTTAAATTATTATATACGGGCACTCCGTGGTTCCAGCTTATTGATCTGATCCCTGAGCCAACTAGCACCCTGAGAACGATTGTTTAAGGGCGCTTTATTAATTGAAATTATTATAGTGTGCTTATAACTCTACCAAACCTAACCATACCAAAATAACTCGACATATTCCTAAATAGCACTGCAATACATGAAAATATAATAACAGGTGGAATTTCGAACAGTGGCCATTCTTCGTAGCATTGAAGAATGTGTTGAGATTTTAATAATTTGTGTTTGTGCAGCACAGCAAAACAGTATCACCAAGTCATTTGGTTAATTGCAAATACAAGTCATATTACAATTCCATCAGTGCTGCTCAATCAGGTGCAATTTTTTTTATATATATAATATGTAACAGAGCAGTTTAATGGACAAGCTGGTGACTCCTGTTTTATAATTTGCTTTACGGGAATGGTTTTGCAGAATCCAACGTTTTTTTGAGAAGCCCAATCCCGGGGTAACGGGATCCCGTCTGGCGAGCGTGGTGTTCTACTGCTTTCGCAAAACGACGCTCGCCACCTTCCCGGAATTCCTTTCCCAGCAGCCACACCCTTCTGAGTGTGGCTTTGGAAAGTACATGGTGAGCAGATGGTATCGCTCGCCTTCTTCGGAAAAAAAAGCAGAATACTTTGATGTGGAGCGGTGACACAGTGGTTAATGCACTGCGCCATCAACCCAGCGTCCAGAGTTCAATTCCTGGCTGTGGCTAATATTAAGGGAGAGTAACATATGGTCCCACTCTCCCACTTCACCTTCATCAGCCTGCACTGACCAGATTGGTGAAGTATAGTTAAACAAAACTCATGACCGACATAGCTTGGGGAATTCTTCATCCAACTTCGAAATGACAAATGGCTCTGAATTACTATTTTAATTAGACTGACTTTTAAACACTGTAATCTAATATAAATGTATGTATGTGTGTTGAACTTCTTTCACACCGTACGTAGCCAACTTAGCTAATCGGAGGTGCGGGAGCATTTTAAATAAGCATTTTACAAATTTGGTAATTATGTCAGAATATACATTTGTTTACTTCAAATAATGATTTATGTGTGGTAATTGACACCAATAGTGTGCACAAAGCAAAGTAATCGTTCATAACCTGATTGTCTGGAAATGCTGCCTTACCTTTGCCAGGAATGGCTGGTTAATGAATCAGATATTCCTGTTTACGGCATGAAACTGCCTGGAGGATTCCACCTAATTGGTCAAGTGGTAAGCATTGGATGTGCTCATTGCACTGCACTTGCTGGTGCAGTAATGTTGTAAAAAATCATGTAATATAATTTTCGATAGTTTAATGAATATTTATAAGACACTGCATGTGCATGGATCGCTGTGTTTTCTCTGTGTTTGTTACCTCCGTATCATCTTTTGTGCCTTTTCACTTCTTCCCGTCTGTCTCTTCACTCTGATAGGTTTTGTATTTTACGTGT
The DNA here is from genome assembly GCF_048934315.1 of Petromyzon marinus. Taxonomy (NCBI): domain Eukaryota; kingdom Metazoa; phylum Chordata; class Hyperoartia; order Petromyzontiformes; family Petromyzontidae; genus Petromyzon; species Petromyzon marinus. The sequence continues at coordinate 21,840,879 of NC_133683.1, read as the reverse complement.
GTATTTGCAAGTCGCTTTTTAGAGACGATGTTGCAGTTCAGCAATTGATAAATGCAAATAAGTGTCCTTTAAACCAATCTTACAACCATGGAAATAATGTAGATATTAAACATTTTGTGCTAATCAATTTGTGAATAAATGCATGCATTAGCATATGCTTAATGTAGTTTATTGTACACACATAGAGGGGACTGGTCCTCTCCTGCTGTTCAGGGTTATTCAGGGTTTTGTTAATGCCTATGACCAAGTCACCTGGGATGCACTCGATCTCATCAGATCTTGGAAACTACGGCTTGAGGTTGGATAGTGCTTAGATAGATGACCACCATCCATAACAGTTATATGCTGCTACACACTACATGGTGGGCAACAGAGGGCAGTGCAGAAATATCAACAGTTGTGCTGTACTTCTATGTGCCCACATCTATGTTCCCTGCTTTCACCAAACCTCACCTGACTAGCATGGTCCAGTATCATCAAGTAGCCCCCACCACCCGCATTGTGGAGGCAGGCCTACTTACGTTTACAAAGGGCCGTAGATTTACATGTGTGGCCCTCGATAAGTGGAGTGCATTTATTGAAACTACTTAAGCAGAATTAATTGTTGCAGTGTACATAGCCGATGTGACTGTCGCTGGAGGCACTTCCATTTGGTCAACCTAAGAAGAGGTCTGCACCCATACCGCGCAGGGCCTGTCTGACTACCAGAAGTGGCTCGGCTACTACTCGGAGAGACACTGTGACGTGAAGCATCGCCCCATAACGTGCCGCGCATACGCCAGGTGACCCCACAGTTTCCGTTACGTAATTTAATTTGTGTGTTTTTCGAACATTTTTTATTTAGTTGTGACATTTAATTATGTTTGCATCCGTGTGTCTGTGTTTTATGTACAGAGTAGGACTTATGGGAAACCCTTCAGACGGGTTTCACGGTAAAACCATCGCGATGACGATCGCCAATTTCTGGGCAGACGCCACCATCACGGAAAGCAAAACTTTGGTACTTTTATTTGCAAGTAAAGCTCGTTTGTGCGTGCGTACGTGTGTCCATGTGATTTGCAGACATGCACATTTTGTATTAATATTGATGCAGAATGTACCAAGCTTGTGCTATTAAATCTAATAATCATGTCTTGTATGCATGTATGATACAATACAAATACAATGCAACTTTTATTTATTTACCTGTAAATCTCAATATGCTGTACTGGTATCCTGTGGAAAAGGAGAGATGGTCATAACCAGAGGAAAATATGACATTTTGGAGCCTAAAACTGAACAGAGGCAGAGACCACAGATGGATGTGAGTTACAGACTATGGGGGCAAAAGAGGAGAAAGAGAGACCTCCCACCGAGTGAAGTTTGACTGGGAGCTTTGTCCATAGATAGTCTTGATTGCTGGAGCAGTGAGTGCGTGGAGGGGAGTATAAGGATATTGTAGGGGAGAGTTAGGCAGATGTTGAGGGCAATCTATGTAATCTGAGAATCGTCGCACCTACAGCCATGTGATTGCTTTACTTGCTCCATGCCATCGTGATGATTTATATAGTCTTATTAAATCAAACAGTAATTACTAATAATAGTTTTTTACCCTTTTTTCTGGCAACAAAAGAGGTGTTAAGATGTTAAAACACCAAACTGAAACCTTTTACAAGGAATCACGTCTGCATTAACCACAATACTTGTGGTGAGAATGCAAAAAAACCCACTGATAATATATGCATTGTCCTTGAAAAGTAATGACTCCGTAAACACTCAAATTCGAGAATCGTTTAACTGCTCGCGTTTCTGTTAAATTGCACAATAGCAATAATCCTTGTTTACCAAATTATGGGCAAATTGCTAACAACATTTAAATATGCATAAAATGCTGAGTTTGATGCAGTGCCATAAAAAAGCCACAACCCATAAAAACGATAAAGAGATTTTGAAGTTACAGTTGTGCGTGACTGTGGCTCTCTAGAGACATGTGAGATCCCTTTGTGACATTCCTCCTGTGGATTAATATAGCATCAGTAAAGTAATGTCTCCAGATTTTACACTCAATTTGTTTTTCCTCCACGAAGCTTCAAGTCTAAGGTAGACACCCTCAGACACACGTTCAAGTGATGTATCTACAAGATAACAGCTGTTAAATTTCCCGCACTACCGGTTAGCACGGTTGGCTACGTACGGTGCAAAAGAAGCTGCATCTTTAATGCCCCCCTTTTCCTCTCTCATGTGCCGTAGGTTCTGGTTCCGCACCCATTGAACGACCCGACGGAGTTTGGAAGTCTGCACGACCTCTATGGCATCAGCAGGAAGGAGGGGTCAGTGTTTGTCTTCACTCCAAGATGAGAGTGTTGCAATCGAAGATTACTATTCCCTACAAGTTCATAGCCCTGCCACTACCCAATAATTCCCGGGTTGAGTATGAAAACTCTTTCTGTGTATGTAGGCATGAACATATATTGGGTAGTAGTACGCATCTATGACCACTATACCAAGGATAGGAAATATTTAAACAAAAATTGCCTACTTAAGCTGTAATGTTCCAAAAGGTGGTCAACATTTCCCTGAACCTTTGCATTTGGGAATTTAGTCGAGCTAGCATTTAGGAAGTGCTAGTTCGGTACACTTAGAAATACAAATAAATAGCTGCATAAGTTAACGTTTAACTTATTGGGTTGTATGTAATGCTGCTGTTTGTGATGATAGATACCTGGGTGGCTTGAGGTTGCTACAGGCCACTTGCAAGAGGTTTTACCACTACTGCGCCGAGCATGGGTATGATGTAAACCTTTGCTATACGCATATGTATCATCCATGTTTTCACGTGAGGCAAGGTTTGACTGTGCAAACCAAGCACTTCAGTGTGAACCCACTGTTAGGTGGAGCAGCTACCACGGAGAAAGACCTTGTCCAGAGATAGTCTCTCTGGAGTATTTAGGTGGCTCTCAGATGGAAACTATTCAGTGCTGCCAATTTTTATGACCATTAAAATTAAGTCATTTGATGAACTACTCACACGATATGTGAATTGTTCAGCAGATGGCAGTGTCTGTGTGAACCTCTGAGTGTTGTCCACTCATTTATTTTCTCCAGGTACTTAAATGTCCTTGCACACAAAAAAAAAACACTTTAATATGGATTTGACCAATACAAGTCCTTTGTGATTAACAGTATTGATACTAAGCCTGTCTTAGGAAAATCAAGTACATGTTTTATTGTTGCTACCATAAAGGCTGTCTCAATTGCTGTCCTCCAAGATGGCATTCTGTGGACAAGTTGATTGGACAATTTCTGGTTGCTTACGTTGCAGGAATCATTGTATTGCATGTGATTTTGTACCTGCATGACAGCACGTGTGTGTGTGTTTATAATTACATTTATTTAATAGAATTGCATTGGCAAAGCGGAACTTCACACTGAAGTATGACACCAACATTCCACGCCAAGTGGTGAGTGCATGATATAATGAGATTCACTAGCTTTTCTCTGATTTTGCATTGCATTAATACTCTTATTAGTTTTGGCTGCAGTTGATTGAATTTACATCATGCACAAGATAAACTAATGGAAAGCATGTAAACAAACACATCTCATACAATTATTATTTGTTCCTGCAGGGCCTTGCTGGCAGCAGGTAAATTATTTAATTTAATAACTACATTCATGAAGCAAATAGCTACTCACAATATTGAATCGTCAATATACATTTCAATAAAATATTTTTTGGACAATTTATTGAAGGTAATTTTAAACCAATAACTGAGCAATGCGTTTACGGATTGTACCATGTGTTCGGCACAATGTCCGACGTTTCATTCCACATTCCGGGAACTATTTCGGGAACATTAATTTTTGTTTGTTTATTTGTGTGCAGCGCGATTGTTACTGCAACGGTGAAGTGTCTGATGAGATTCTACAGCTTGACGGATGATGTAAGTGCTGTACCACTTCCCATGTAACTACCATCACCATCTGCAATGTGCTCCGTTTAGACTAATTAAATACATCCAAAAGTCAAAGCAGTGCTTCCCCCAACATATCGATGCACCAAGTACTCTGCACAAGGGCTGCATAAATATTTATTTAATTAATACATTCATTATCTACGACAGGCGTTCTATTCCCAACTCTCAGGCGCCTTTGTCTGGAGTGGCTGAATAGAACTTTAAAATACTTTTGGCTGGCCACAATTAACACGCGCGTCAGTCACTGCCATGACTGCAAGGACCACTGGCCATCACAGAAGTGACCAAGCATACAAAAAGTAGAAAGTGTTGCCGGCACCCGATCTTCTTTCGTATGGCTGATGTAGATGCAGAGCAACAGGTACACATGCAAGTGGTCAGGTCAGATAATCGCATCAGGAGCAGTGGAGTGTATCGCGGCTAAGATGCTTGCGGTGATGGACGGCTATTGTGTGCGGGCCGTTTAGGAGTGGTATGCCTAATAAGGGGCTGTATGAAATTAAATTGTGTTCCTGTATGTGGCCCATGGGCTGTAGGTTCCCCACCCCTGATCTTGAACTTGCCTTGACTTGTGGGTGACCTCTTATTAAATCATGGTCCTATGATGCCATTATTACAATTGCTTTAAGTCAAAGAAGAACACGTTGATACAATCTGCACTTATTGTATTATGCTTGTTTACCCAGGAAAACCTCACTAAATCCCAATACTCCTTTTCAGGAGGGTTCCTGCCAAATCTTTTGCAGTCGGGGATGATGTTGCTATTTGTAATCCCAATTGAGTAATTTGCAGGTTATTTTCAGCATTGAAATATGTGGCCAATATCAGGTACATTGTATGGTTTTAGTTATGGGAAGAGTCCAGGGAACCTAGAGGAAACTTGTGCAGAACAGGGTGAGAACATACAAACAGCACACAACAAGGCACCCGAGTCAGGAAGTGAACCCAGGACCTTCTTGCTGAGGCACAGGGTGTTATACGACTGCGCCACCTCGCTGCCCATGTTTTATTAAATGTTCATTGTATATGCTTTATATGATGTTATTCGCTCCCCTATTTGTGTTATCAACTGATTTTAAAAGTTGGCATGGAAAAGTGAAGTCGTTCTGTGTTAATGAGTCCTATCAGTACATTTAATCAACACTAAACATTTGATGAAGTTCCTTATTTGCATAGCACTTGCCCCAGTAGAGTCAGCAGGTCAACATTTTAGATGAAGTATTAGCACAGCGTAGGTCTTCGTGGTTGTGCTGTGTAGTTCTCCGATGTGTGTTTGGGTTGTATCGCATGTTGCTCAGCGTGACGTCCGACATTTTGCTCGGGGGGCCTTAAGAAAGTTCCAAACAACGTGGAGTGAAATGTGGGACATTTTGCCAAACCATACGTGGTACAACCCGAAACACACATCAGGGCATGTGATAAGCTACTTAGTTGAGCTATCATTTGTAGCCAGGTCGCTTCTGAAAAAGAAGCTAATAGCTCAGTGGGCTTTACTTGTTAAGATAAAAATATTGTTTAGTTTTATTCATATATATTTTTTAGTTATTTGTTTAGCTTTCCTCTACTTTTCACTCGCATTGTGTTTTTGTTTTGTTGTAACGTTCTGACCTGACCCCACTAGACATCTGTGAAAAACAGTTTTGTAGCTCATTGCATTTCTTGCCAGTATAAATAAATATTCTGAATCTGCTCTCGACTGTGCCAGGACCTTCCCAAAGCGGCACGCGCAAACTTCATCCTGGGGGTGGAGATGGACGAGCTGTTCATCAACGCCGGCCTGCAGGACCGCGTGGTGCAGGTGTGAGCAACGTCTGGATGGGCGGTCCTGCGGCCGTCTGGAACGCTCTTCTTTCTGACATTAAGATGCCACTGGAACTATGCACTTTTAAGTCTAGATTTAAAACTAATTTCTTAAGAACTGTTTTTTGTGTTTAGTTTGTTCTTCCCCCGCACCTCTCATTAGCACAGTTGTCTACGTACTGTGTTAAAGAAATTCAACATAAATACAAAGTATTTAACGAAGGATTTTGTGCCGTCGACTGGCGACCGGGCTGACACCATCATCTTGCTGTTTTTGAGAGGCCAGTTTAATCACCTGTGGCTGCTGTGATTCGAACCCAGGATCTTGGTGGTGCCAGCTCAGAGCTCTTGAGCCTCATCCACCTAACTACCTCTGGAAATTCCCCGTTCTTGGGACCAGTTTTCTCCAGTCACCTACCACTAAGTAGTGCTGTATAAAAGTTTGGTGAAGGGACATCCCACTGTCACTGCACCGAGGGATATTAAACTATAATAACATTTGGTGTGATGTCAACAATGGTTGTCTTATTCTAACCCATATTAAATTTTGATTTAAAGCTTTTGTGACTGCAGTAATTCATATTCTTTGCTCTTTCGTTAAAGTCACGTTGAAGGGAAACAATAAAATTATAATATATAAAACAATAAAAATTCTCACGACGTTTCGACCATAACACAAACGGTCGTCATCAGGTGTGTTGGTTTGCATTAATTTATTTATTTTAAAACGGTGTATTTATAAAAAAAAAACGTCAACGCCACGCGCAGTTTATTTAGATTTGGCAGTTTATTTAGAAGGACGAGTCCATCTATGTTCTGAAAAGAGGAGGGGGGAGACGAAAAATTAATGTATGCTGTCTGAAAGCCACTGTAAGCGTGAACAATCAATTAAGACCTGAAATGGTTTATCAAATCTTTCCAATGATTGCTAAGCCAGAATCCATCTTCTCGGTTGAAATTGTCTCTGTGCTTGTATATGTGGATAGCCTCATGAACGAATCTCTCATGGTAGCCAGATGGCTTACAAAGGACATAGATGGACTAGTCCTTCTAAATAAACTGCCAAATCGCTGCGCGTGGCGCTGACGTTTTTTTTACAAATACACCGTTTAAAAATAAATAAAATTAATGCAAACCGACACACCTGATGACGACCGTTTGTGTTATGGTCGAAACGTCGTGATAATTTTTATTGCTTTATATATATTATTATTTTATTGTTTCCCTTCAACGTGACTTTACCGAAAGAGCTAAGAATACTAACCCATATTGTTGATTCACTTGTGGTGTAGGTCTACGAAGGTCTTGTCTACATGGATTTCAGTAAAAAACTAATGGAAGAACAAGGCTTTGGCAAGTATTATGAATGGGTAGACAAGCCCCGATTGTCTTCTGTTATTACTTCATAGTTGAACTTTTGCATAGAATGATAAACTCTTAATAACACTCATCACACACTTACATACCATTACAGTAAGTAACTTATTCTCAGATTGAGACCTCATTCATTCATTGACACACTGTAGTTTTTATTCTTGGTTCTTTCGGTAAATTCACGTACCGAAAGAACCAAGAATATGAATCTCTGCAGTCACGAAAGCTTTAAATCAAAATTTTTACACTGTAGTTTGTTATTTGGCCACTTACAAAAGAGGGCCTCCTTTTCTTAAAGGTAAGCCTCAGCGACTTGTCAATTGTCTCATTCTGCCCCATACAGGGAACTACGTGAGCATGTCGATGGACTGCTTGCCTAAGTTCTGGCTGGCTTACCTGGGAGACCCCAGCGATTCCGGAAAGATCCATAGCGACGTGAGACAACGGTGGCTCAGTGGCAAGTGGCCAAACGTTTATATATTGCATCTTTTATCTCAGAACAATACTTTGATTTGATTAACAATCATTCTTCAGTAATATGAACAGGATTCATATAATCATTGAATTATTGCTTTATATACCAGACATTGTATTTATATCCTTGAAGAATGTCGGTCTTCGAAGTAAGATTGTCTTCTTATTCGCTGACATTTGCTCAACAGGTGATCAGGATGTGGTGGAAGCCATGAAGAAGTTTGCAGAACTAACGGATCAGGCAAAGTATGGCATCGATGTTCTGGTTGTGGTATGCAATGCGAGGTTAATTCTTGCGGAATGTGGCATGGCTTTTCCAGCCCTGTCATTGCCCAGAAGCTGGTAGTGAATCTTGAAACTGCACTGTTTCACAAGGCCTTCTCGAGGCAATTTCAAGCTGAATAGACGTTGGCAAAGGACACGCAAGACCACATTGCTACGTTCACTCACGTGTTGCATGGGTGGAGCGGTGGCATATTGGTGAGCACACTTACACTGGAAGCTCTGTCCCTCGAGTTCTACTCCTGCCCGCAGCTTATATTAGTGGTGAATGAGTAATTTTAGCAGTTCTTGGTGCCCCCTTCCCTAACCAGGATGGTGAAATATGGTCAAACAATATTATAGTGATTGGTTTATACCAAAGACTATCGACTGTTGACATGTTATTTAATTACTTTCTGTATAAAGAAGCATGCATTCATTGACAAAAGGGCTATGAGTTACTTATATATGATTATATGTTGCTATAACAACTGCATCGATGTTTGTTGTGATTCTCATGCAGAATGGCATTGGAGACTAGCAACTGGACTCTGCTTGCTGAACTAATGAATCAGAATTTTGACCTGAGAAGGTAAGGTTCAATGGTTTAAAGCACGGATTTGTATAAACACACAAGGCTGTTGCACCTGCATCTGTGTTTGCTTTTGGCTCTTAATGTAAACAGACATTTCATTTTGTGTTCCCAGGTCACTCTACACCGATGCCTGCCTGGGTTCTGCTAATTTAAACATGGTAGAGCTAGCCAGACAGGCAAGTCCAAACCCACATGCTTATATTATAAAAAAATATCCATGTATATAATAACTACAATAAACGACGTGAATAATAAATTGCACACGATGTATATAACGTATTTAAAGCTTTCATTTTGAAAATGAATGATTTACTTTTAGAAAATAACATTCATTTGTTGTTTACCATGTTATTGCTGACAATCCACCACAACAATGGATTTGCACAACCACGAGTGACTTAGAACAAAATAGTTTTCATTTTATCGATAACAGAAGGACGATGAGCTGAATCGACCCCCAACGAGGAATGATTAAATTCCCAACTTTCTAAATGTGAGCCTTGCTGCTTCATTTCTCGGTGGAATTTTCCCATTCTTGGACTAGATATTTCATTCATTGCAGTGTTTATGAACTTTCACGATCCGTGCTGCTGCTGTTGTTGTGAATGTAGACGAGTGCCTCCACTGTATTGCAGTTTGGCGCCGCGGTGAAGTTTCCAGGAAGCGGTGGGGCCGTCGTGGGAGTGAGCGCTGACCCACCGAGGCTGGCGAGTGCCCCATGTTTTCATCCCTCCACTCGTCCGCACCTGCCATCGCGGGTCCCGCATTGCTGACGCGTGTCCCGACGGGTCTCCTGGCCGAAACTGTGCCTGCGTTGTGGCCATCTGTTTCCTTTCCGTCTTTCATGCTTTTTGAAGGAGAACACTGCCGCGGCGCGATTGAATTTGTTTGTGTCGGGAGCGGTAGTGTAGCGGTTAGCGCGCTGCACTTCGAATTCGGCAACCCGAGTTCGATTCCCGCTCACGGCCAACACCAGTGACGATTATCTGAGCTGGTCCTGAGCCTCCCCTAGGTCGACTCAGCCTCAAATGAGTACCTGGTGTGATGTGTAAACATCGCCACTGGGGAGACAAAGGTGCTAGCGACCCTTGTGTGCTGTGTGCACCTTCATATGTGCTCACTAACAGCACTTGCCCCAAATATCTGTGAAGGATATATGGGGGATCTTTGTCTTGGTATGTGCACCTGTGTTGTTTCAAAAGTGATCTATGGCATTTTACTCCAATTTTTCCCTTTCTGCTCACCCCAAACTTTTTTACATGTTCCGCAGAAAAACAATTCTGTGAGTTTAAATATCCGTGTCCTTGTGTGTTGTAGAGTTGTACACATTGTGGCTGTAAATGCAACAACACTTATTTTGCTAAATTGGCATACAGGTTTGGATTTGACACTGCAATTTCCCATGTTAATCCACTCCTAGTATAATTGACAGTCCTTTTGTGACTGTACTGCTTAATGAAGGACTCGACATGCCATGTCGGTCATGTGAGGGTGTTTTACCGTACTTCACCATGCAGGGCGGTGGGGGTGTGGGGCCTGGTACAGATATGACTTGTCACTGATGTCATCTGAGACCACGAATTGAACTGAGGCTTCTAGGCTCAATTGTAATGTGCTAACGACTAGACATGCTTAGAAAATGTGATGGCAGGATACATTTTAAATTATTTAATCCTGTATTTTAACTGTGGTCACAACACTAATCGTTTAGATGCTTGAAACACCTGCTTTCCCTTCTTTATGCCTCTTTATGACACATTTTTAAAAAAGTATAACCAAGATACATTTACGATATTCCTAGCATCTGTGATATTATGCCTTGTCCTCTTCGTGAGATCAGCCATCTCACAATGAGCTTTTATCTGAATGTTTTTTTAAATCAGAACTCTGTTTGCACATATACATGTACAACCAGAGTTCTGTGTGATTCGCCCAGGAAGTAGGCATTGCTCATGATTGTGATCGTCCTCGTTGCAGGCGGAGATGAAGAAGGCTTTCCAGCAGCGTGGTTACGTCATCTGCGACGTTGTGCCGTACGACCCCAGCACCAAGGGCAGCACGACTTCAACCTGACACCCCTGAAAGAGGCGGGGCGCACTTGCCAACCGCATGGCCGCCGTCCCTCTTGTCTCCAGCTGATGTCACTTGAAGCTTTCATCTACATTGCCTATCGCCTTACAATTATCGGAACCGTTGCATGCATCTCAGAAGCGTTTGTCTCGGAACGGCAGTCAATGGGCGAGTACTGATTAGGCCCGTTCTCTTGGCATCATTACGATGCAGCTGTGCTGCTGAAATTTCTCAAGATCCATATGTGTAGAAGTCGAGTCCAAGTGTGATTGCATGCTCATTGAGCATAGAGACAGTGCTCATCTCCTGTTTACAGCCCTGAGCCAATAGTGTAAATTCCACATTGCTATGACGGGGAGGAGTCTACATAGGAAAATGTTGACTACCCCCCAAAGTTGCACTCATTTTATTGACCCTGGAGGGACGATGGCTGCTGAGTCAACCTCCAAACAGGATTTGAACTTGCGACCTTCTGGTGTATGTATTGCATGTTGAACTTCTTTCGCACCATACTTAACCAACCATGAGCCACTTGCATTCCTGGAGATCTGCCAGGATGGTTGATGTCTGCAAGGTGCATCTGTAATATGTAACAACTTAAAAGTCGTGAAACTCAATTGTTTTGCCGCCAATGGTACACAAGCACAAAGTGGTCACTTTTTGTTTGCTCTTGATAGTTTTCTTTAAATCATTTTTTCGTGCAGTGTTCAAGCTGAAGCCATCATTTGTCAACTTCATTATAACTTTAGCTGAATGTTAATAATTTGATTCTGTGACTTGAAAAGTGCGCCAGAGAAAATCTGTTTTAAGCGAGCAATAATTACACTTCTAGAGATGTCTGTCGTGTTCATATTTTACGAGCACTGGATTAGAATTAGACCAGTGATCTGTGTGATGGGAAATTCGCTGGAAATGTAGTTTTTTTCAAAATGCGTTGCAGCCAATATTTGGCAATACGTTAATGAATAAGGCGTTTGAGCCCATGAACACTTCAATAATATTTTGTATGACATGCAAACTTTTTTATAGTATAATTACAAACAAGTTTCACTTATCAGATGTACAATTATTTTTATTTCAAGTTGCTAATGTGGTGGGCAGAATTGCTGCTGTATGAAGCATTACATTGTACGTGCGTTGCCTTTTTTCCCAGTATTGGCTCTGATGAAGTGGACGATACGTTAGTGGGCTAGTTTGATTCTGAAATACTTTTACTGCATACGGATTTTCAAAGCTATTCATTTCCGCTTTGTAATATTAAAAACTAATCTGTGATGCTATTTTCGTTTTGAAAATCAGTTTGTGGTAAAATGGTTTAAAAAACAAGCCTACCGTGTAAAGCTGTAGGGTTGACAAGTTCGATATACTAAGTGCAGATCCATCTCAAGACACTAAACAAAACCCAGCCGTGCACAACACAGCGACGCCACAGAACACCAGATCCAAAGTTTTAACGTATAACGCTTCACACTGCGGCACTGAGCACAGCGATATAGACTTCTTTCAAAGTACAAATGCACCTATACAGCCCAATTGTCAGTCCACGGCTGTATGAGGGCCTCCCCATGCCTGTGTAGTGATCGACTTCCGAGACACGTCGTGGAGAAGGCTTCTTATTCTCACACTTTAAGCACAACACTGGGCGATACATCGATGCAACGTTCTACGTAGCTACACACAGCCGACCCTTCTACACAACCCCATCGTCGGCGTCCAACTACACCGCTGTGTGACTAGCGCAGCGACGGCGGCGATGAGAGCCTTGCAGAAGATCGGCCACGTGGCCGGACGACGAAGAGAGATGACGGGTCCTGGCTGCAGCGACGCAGCCAGGACCCGCAACAGCACCGAACCTCTGTGCTGTTCGGTCCCCCTTGTATACTACACTCCGGTGCAGCAAAGCCCCCGCCTCTGACCACGCCCCCTTCCAGAACCTTCGAGCAGGTTCCAGGAGCTTCCCGACTGACTCCGCCTCTCACCTTTACCCCAGACACGCCCCCCTCATAACTCGATATCACGTAACATGCCCATAACCGCTATTACCCCTTCAGGCCGACAGGTGGCACCCTGTCATTACACCTGTACAGGTGAGGGTCATTGACCATGCTTCATCACGCTGGTCAATGCATTGTTATGCACTGCCCTCTTTTACACCACCACATGGCCCCGCAGCCTATCCGAATGTTTATACTGGAGGAATCCGATGAGCTATAAAGCTCTTTGACAGATGTCCAGAAGGGGCAGGGGGTAAGAAAGTTACAACAAACATTACAAAAACACGGTAGGAGTGCAAAGTACACAAGGTAAACAAATCACCCAAACACAAATACAACACTACACCATCCCCATCCTACCAGACAAAGCCCACTGAGGTATTAACTTATTGTTCAAAAGCGCCGTGGCCACAAATGACAACAAAGTGGGTTATCTTTTGGACATTTATGGTAGCAAAATAATATCGTCTAAACGCATGTTTACGATGGTCACCCATCCAAGCACGTTCACGCTCGGGGCTCAACCATACTTTAGTTTCTAAGGTCGGAAATATTTCGGGTACGAAATTTGGTCACAGGCATACGTAAAGGTATACATTAAAACTTGATTTGGAGCTTTCGTGACTGCAGGAATTACTCTTTGGTGCTTTCGGTAAAGTCACGGAGAAAACATTACACATTAGGCTGACAAGGCGAGCGTTAATTGGCATGCACCGTGTAAGCTGATAGCCAAAGGGTATTGAATTCACGTCCGTGCTCGTGTGTGCATGCATCGCGTTAGTAGTAGCTGTGTGCCTGCATACCACACAGTGGTGGGGCGTCCTGTTCGCTCGTGTCGAGAGGACAGCGTTGAGCACAAATGTCGTGCTGTGTGCAGCCCCCTGTGATCAACCACCACGTCCACTCTACTGCTGTTGGGCATTCCTGACGTCTGTGACGTTTGTAACTTGAGTAGAGACCGACATCCTCATCAGCTTGGAATTGCTACAGCCCATGCCCTGCCCTTTAATGCACCCGATTGTCCGTACCCTTTTGCCTTTGTCTAATATCTACGTGCTCGCGAACAGCACTTTTCCCCAACAGTCTGTTAAGGCCGTACGGGGGATCTTTGTCCTTGTTTTGTGTGTGTTATTTTTGGCAGCATCTGCCCCCCACCGATGTGAGGTTGCCTCCACGGGGAATCCTTTTCCCCGTGGTCGCGGTGATTTAGCGGTTCGTGCACCGCACGACAAAGCCAGCCACACCGGGGGTCTGATGAGGCTCCTCGGCCATGGGCAGCATCAGTGGGCGAGTCGTATCAGAACCGGTTCTGGACCTCCCCTGGGTCAACTCAGTCCTAAAATTAGTTCTCGCGGCAATGTGTAAACATCAGCGCTAGTGAGACAGAGGTTGCCCCGGTGTGTGCTATGAAGCCTTAATAGGTCCTCCCTAACTCCACTCGCTAACAGTGTTGACTATAACATGGTGGGGTGGGGGGTGGAATCTTTGTGTGCTGTGCAGGCGTCGGCAAATGACGCGTGTTCTGTTAGCGTTGGTCCCAAAGACCCTTGGTTACGGTTAGAGTCTTGCTTTATCTGACTGTACACAGTCTGGCCCGAGACTGCTTCGACACAAAGTCGGTAAGAACTTTACAAACTTTTTGCCACCTCTATCGACGTCCATATATGTTTTCTCGCAGCTGGATTTTGGTTTTGTTTTAATATTTATCTTCCCAATTGTTTCACACTTTGCAGTGCTTCGTAGAGCTGAGAGCTGAACTGCGGTAGACTTGCCAAAGTAGCCAACAGCAATGTTTTATTGCAGAGTAATTCTGTCTTTAATTGTGAAACAGAGCGGGTGACTTGGTAGGACTAAAGCTTCGCTGGTATGAGGCTTTATAACGTGTATTAATGTTTGGCAATTAAAATGTACTCCCTAACACTTTTCCGCTGACCAAATCACCCTGATTTTGACCCCATCTCATCAAATACCGGATGATAAGCAGTGTTAGGCTTGGTGAGTACTTGTTTGGGAGACTTAGAAAATTCCAGGTGTAGATTCGGACTGCAAGGCGGCCAGATGATGAAAGTATACCAGTTGATTCTTGAACCAGTCTGCAGAGGTTCGATTTTTATACCAACTCGTATGCATGTAGATTTTCGGAGTACTCAATTTTCCTCCATACGAAGCCAAACACTCATTATTGGACATGTCCAACCATCCCTATGCAGGACACTCCTGAAAATGAATCTTGATTTTCAGACTTTGCTGTGTAAATATAGGGATTTTTTTTCCTGTAAACCTCTGATTAGCACGGTCGGCTACGTAAGGTGCGAAATAAGTTCAACATAGATTCGTATAAACACCCCCGATTTGGTTTTAAACAGCACCGGTTCGCTGCTTGGCTGCTGCTACCTTCCAGCACGTCACCGGTTCCTGCGCGATTGTGAGATGCAATTTGCATAAACGACGACCATATATTTATATCAAACAACCATACATTTTTACAGATGATCAGATATCTATAAATGCAGTCTGACGAGCTACATCATCATCACGATCCATGGGCAGATAGCCCGTAGGTGTCCACTGCACATTTCGTGATTTGTTTCCACTTTCCTCTCTGTCTTGTGCCAATATTCTCAAGCAGTGGCCACGGCTTTCTGGGACCAATGTCTTGTGATGTCCTCGTCAAGCCATTCTCTGTCAGCTCTTCCTCTCTTTCCGGTTCTATTTTTCCAAACAGCACACTGTTCATTGTCTTTGTTCTCCATCCTACATAGGTCTCCAAATAGGTCGATTTTCCGCATTATTCCCTTCATCAGGTCCTCTTACATAATGTGCGTTGATTACCATATAAATAATGCAACCAGCAATGGATATCCATCGTAATTTATATTAACCATCATCATTTATATTAGCTATAGTCATGTTTATTAGCCATAGTCATGTTTATTAGCCATAGTCATTTATATGCATTCATTAATTCCCCCCCCACTATGCACAAGAAGTTGCTCACAAGTGATGTCACCACACCTACCCCTCTATTTAAGGAACGAAACAGGAGGATTTATCCACAAATCTGGCTGTCGCCTGATGAAGCTAGTTGTAATTAGTGGCGAAACGTCGTACCCTTATTGCAAATGTTGCGGCTTTGCTCTCCAACACACCGGTGTGCTGGACTAGTAACGAACTTGCATCTTCTGTTGACGTGACAACCCTTACTAGTTGCCTGTGTCGGGTGGTGGCGGGTTTAACGAGACGTATTTACGCGATCTAACCCAAAAAACCCTGCATTGTCTTCTCCCACGTGGCAGCCTTGTCTTCTACGTTGGTCGCTCTTCGGGCACAGCTTCGATGCGGTATCCCTCTGCAGCAATACGTTTAGGGTGCCGATATCTTAGCCCTGGTCAAGTCTCGCGTGCACACCAGCTGACCGCCTACCGCTACTGAAGTGTCGATGGCACGTGCACAGAGGGATTCGTGGTGACTCAAAGCCACGCGGTAGATTTCTGTTGCTGTGGTGACGGCAAGCCCGTGGAGACGCCTGCCACATGCTGCCAAGACCCCGTGCTGGAAAGGTGATCGGGGAGGGGTTTAAACCTTACACTGGACTAGCTCGCGGCCCCAGTAAACGTGCAAGGCTGAGCCGACGTTGGTGCAACGTGTTCCAACCACATGCCGAGCGACGTTAGCCCAACGTTATAGATTTACGTGGGGAACATCCAACCTCCTTCTGGACTTTCCAAACAATATTTACATAGAAAGGGAAATAAAGCAGCTAATTGCAACCGCTTTGACCGAATCGTTTATGTAAAAGTGAGGAACCAGAGATTGACCTATTACCCAGAATGCTGTATTGTTTACTTTGACGAAAACTATTCTAATAGATTTATTTTCTTAGTTCATAAACCGGTCTATCGCATGTTAAAAAAAAAAATCTGACTTCGGCTGTGTTAAAAGTTGGGCGGGAATGATGCGTCAATTCATCGATAAACATCGATTGTAAATCTCACTTGATACGCATCAATTTACGTGAGAATCGATGGTCTTCAATTCATGTTATCAGTTCACGTCACCCCTGCAGCTACTCGAGGCGCTACCATTCACCGCAATGTTAGCAACATTGTATGTGGCTCAATTACAACAATTAATCGATTTGTGATATTTTTTTAACAGCGTTTAACAACGGTGGCTGGTTCCAGTAGTTGACTGAATGAGTTCTGTTTGAAAATAGCTAAATGAGTAATATGCAATTTTTTACAGAAATGTTAATTGTATAAACCAAAGCTGTGACTATTGTATGGGTATTAATGACAGCCCATTCTCAATGAATTGCTGAATGATGGCCTCCCCCCACCGTGTCCACTATGTGTGTTGTTTGACCATACTTTACCATTTTTATGAGTAAGGGTTGGTAAACCCAGGATAAGTTCAGATATCACTCGCCACTAGCAGGGTTTCCCTTTATATATGAACACAAAATAAACACATTCGTCAATAATACTGTGGCCTGAAAATAAACAATAAATTGTAGGCGATGTTTCGGTCAATGACCCCTCTCCATAGCACATAGATATGTGAGTTTGGTTTAGTATCATAAGGGCCATTGCTTGAAGTGGAACTGGCATTTCACTTTCAAGGAAGTTTTATTAACAAACGTTTTTTTGTTGTTATTAACACTGGTGCATCACTGCTAACAGCGTATCCCCAAACAATCCCTTTACAGAATTGGCACATTCCAATTTAAGCCCCTCAACATTTGCGCAGATCTCGGAAGTTGGAGCGTTCCATATCACAACGTGGGGGACGTGGGTCCAGGGGTGTCCTGGATTGGTCCGAAATTGAGCAGCCGTTGGCAAATAAATCTCCGGTATTTAAACCGGCAACTGATGTTTGTGGCTGAAATCCGGCTCTTTAAAGGGCAAATATTCTATTGGTGATCGCCCCACTCCCTGACTCGACACGTGGCACGCATTTTAGCATTGTCAGTGGAACAAATAGAAAATAAAGTGCCGTAAATACATTGCGACTTTTCTGAAAGTTAGCAAAAACAATGTAGTCTACAGTAATCAATCACAATGCGATGACTT
Source organism: Petromyzon marinus (assembly GCF_048934315.1). NCBI lineage: Eukaryota > Metazoa > Chordata > Hyperoartia > Petromyzontiformes > Petromyzontidae > Petromyzon > Petromyzon marinus. The sequence goes on along the minus strand of NC_133683.1, from coordinate 21,823,283 downwards.
GTTAGCTAACCAGGAGTGGGCTTTGCCTCTGTTCTATAAGTTTGCATGTCAACACCGAGTGGAATGGGAATTCTTTGGTTTATGTCGTCGTGGGTCATGTAAGTGTTTAGAACGAGACTTACAGCAATGGAGAACTTTAGAATGACCCTGCCCGAAAAGCGATCATCTCCATGCTGTAATTTCAGGGGCAAAATCGTATTTTTTCTCATATTTTATACGTAATTATAACCGTACACGTAACTAGAATTGTGCCGAATATCAGGTTCTACTCATTCTGGAACATTGACGAGAATGTGCGCTGCTCATTCATTCAGTCCTGCATTTGTACAATTGGTAAATCCACAAGCACTTGTAATCACCGCAACAACAACAAACATCAGAGGCGAGTCCCAAATTGGCTCAAACTTATCCAGCACCGAAGCATGGTGGCCACGACTCACTCCGCCATCCAACCTCGCCGGCGCTGTCCCCAACCCCCCTCCCAGGGCCAAATGTCGTGAGCACTGCTGAGACTCGGGTTACCCGTGGAGGGCTTCAGGGAGGGAGGGAGAGAGGGCGAGAGAGTGGGAGGGATCGTGAAGGGTGAGGTGGGGAGAGGTTTGTAGCGACAGAAAGAATCGATATCAGCAGGCGAGAGAGAGAGAGAGACGCAAGGCAGGCAGGCAGCCTGCATGCGGGTTGACATCACTGCGAGAGTGGATGCCACAATGGCACCTCGAAACAAAAGGCTTCGCCGGCCTGCGCCGTTACATCAACGCCATCCTTAATCGGGTTGCATTTTTATTTTGCGACAACAAGGACATGCGAACCGTTGTGTTGTGCCCAGAGTGAAGGCTTTATATTTTTGTTTTATAACGCGGGCCACTGTTAAATGTATTTATTTATTTAACAATAACTATTACTCTATGACAGCTCGCCTCTTGATTTGGACGAAAGGCAGCGTGGTCGACAAGTTGACTGCAGCCCCACGACGTGGTAAGTGTGGCATCTTGCTCACTGCTCGTTCCACACAATGTTTGCTTCGTACAGTACACTTGTTGTGGCCTTAATGGGATTATAAATACAGTCTTTCCTTCGATAAGGGTCATAGACATTGAAGCCTCCTTTTTAGGGACTGCTCTGTGCGATCTGTACATCTGTCACGTGCTGGTCTGTCTCTTTATCCATCGGTCGTGGCTCAAAATTAATTAATGCAATGACAGTGAAACGATGATGCATCTGGCAATGAGGCAGTATACGCGCGTGGATAGTGATACGAATCCGATCATGTAATGAAATGTTTTAATTTGATTACATTAATGTTTTTAATTTGAAACCCCAAAAAGACTTAATTATGAATGTATGAAGCAACATATGTCAGTCACGTGGCATGTTTTACAACATATCACCCTTCATTCCTTAAATATAAGTTCCTTGTTCAGCTGCTCAAACACAAATACGATTAAGGAAAAAAAACTCAATTAGTTTTGAGATAATCGCACGTGCAATGTGTGTTTTAACTGCTGTTAAATTTTTTGTTACTCGTAAAAATGCACACGCTTAATCATTCGGCAGGGTGAGCGATGCTGCAATAGCTAACTATTCCTGGGTACCACCCCACACTTCACTGCAAGTCTTCCTCTGACCAGCATATTGAAATATGGTCAAACAAACATCCATAATCGACAGAGGATTGATTGACATAGGGCTGTAAATGTCAATCACTTGGCATTTCTAGATTGATTTGAAGCTTTCGTGACTGCAGGAATCCATACTCTCTGGTTCTTTCGGTAAAATCACGTAGGTAGACAAAATAATAAAGGAACACAACGTTTCGGTCGCAACACAAGCGTCTGCCATCAGGTGAGAAAGCATGATCTGCTATTGTGGCTTTATATAGGCAGCCACGACTCAAGCTCATGGACAAACTAATTTCTCCAGCCCCCACCTGTCCCTGCACGCCACAAACCATCCCCCTCCTCCCCGTGAACTCCTGCAGCCACGACTCTACCCCCCCCCCCCTCCCCGTGCCTATATAAAGCCACAACAGCAGATCATTGTTTCTCACCTGATGACGGACGCTTGTGTTGCGACCGAAAAGTCGTGTTCCTTTATTATTTTTTTCAATCTACGTGGCTTTACCGAAGGAACCAGAGAGTATGTCTAGCTTGTTTAGGTCAGCTTGTCTTGCGCTAGTATTGATTCCAGTGTCTCAGTGCTCCCGGTCACTGTGGTTTCGAATTTAACGTTTGAATCTCACCCTTGCTGTACCTTGTGTGTGTGGCTTCCAGGCTGTGCACCCACCCGCGTTAATAAATAACAAACACCTGCATGTAACCTTAATGGGAAGGTTATTTATTCTGCTGAATTACGTGCCTTCAAGACATTACTCTAAATAGGTACTTTCAATGTGAACTTGGGTTGACCTTGTGTAATATATTTAATTGATTAACAAATGAAAACCTTTATTCATATCCCAACGAAGAGCCCTCTGACATGAGACATCTCTTATAAAGTAGGCCTTTAAAGACATTCAGTGAATGGACAACTGCATTATTGGTCTTATATTCCTGGCCATGGCTCGCGTCACTGGTGAGTGACATCTGAACTGGTCATAGCCCCCCCCCACCCTTTCATCAACTTCCCCTGACCAGTGTGGATGAATATGGTCAAATTACCCCAACGACAGATACAGCATGGGGAGGCCTTAATTGACACAGGGCTGCATGTACATCGTGATGAAACAAATCTATTTCACGGTGTATTCATTCGTCTCGATGTGATATTGTAATAGTAGGAATACAGCCCATAGGAGGCTAGTTAGGATTGCATTAGGCAGCGTGATACCACCCAGCTGGAACCTGAGCCAATGTCCGCGTGTACAGTGGCAGCAACCCTCGCGCGTGTATTCGCGATGCTTTCTCTCTCGTGTCTGCCGCGTGCACCGGCGATGTCTGGGAAGAACCACGCAGCGCGTGCTTTGTTTTGCCGAAACGAAGCGTGAAGGCTAAAACGCACGGACAGACAGATAATCTTACGCCCCCACAAAAGCCGTTGTGGTGTGGTGGGGAGGGGGATTTCGCGTAACGGTTGGCCGGACGGGGCTACCCATGTGCACGCATACTAATTGTGTGCCTACATGTGCCGAATGGTCTCCGGGCGTAAGATTGTATCGCTGAGATAAACCACGAATTGTAAACTGCGGGGATTTGTAGCCGTTCGTTTGGGTTCTTTTTAAAGCTTCGTTTTTTCAGCACAAGTGCTGGCAATTTCAAAGGCAGTTCAGCAGATTGCACTTTCCAATCATCTGCAGTAACTGCAGATCTATCGCTGAGTGTTACCGTACATGTTCATACCTGCCAACCACTTATCGGTGCCTATCGATAAGTGGTTGGCAGACTTCATTGGTCACCCCGTGGCCTTATAAATCTCAACGTTCATCCTACAAAGTCCCATCACAAGGGAGAAACACAAACAAATAAAATCACCACTACACTCGCCACTAGTACACTCACCACTAGTACACTTACCACTAGTACACTCACTACTAGTACACTCACCACTAGTACACTTACCACTAGTACATTCACCACTAGTACACTCACAACTAGTACACTCACCACTACACTCACCACGACATACCTGTCAACCTCTTATCAGTGCCTCACCTTATTACAGACCAATTCAGACCTCATTGGTCACCCCGTGCCCCTTATAAATCTCAACGTTCATCCTACAAAGTCCCATCACAAGGGAGAAACACAAACAAATAAAATCACCACGACTACACTCGCCACTAGTACACTCACCACTAGTACACTTACCACTAGTACATTCACCACTAGTACACTCACAACTAGTACACTCACCACTACACTCACCACGACATACCTGTCAACCCCTTATCAGTGCCTCACCTTATTACAGACCAATTCAACCTCATTGGTCACCCCGTGCCCCTTATAAATCTCAACGTTCATCCTACAAAGTCCCATCACAAGGGAGAAACACAAACAAATAGACAAAACACATTTTGTGCCCGTATTGAAACGGCTGTACGACGTATGGACTTGAAAACTTAATTTCCCTGCACAAGAATATGGGTAAACCGTGATGGGTTGATAGGTATGCATGTTTGTTTCCTGCCTAAACGTCGGTGCTCTCTAATATGTGAATGTAGCATGAGTGATTTTGAGGGCCCAATTTATTTGTGAATGTAAGCTCCATTTTCTGAGAAAAAATGCCAAAATTGCAGAAATGTGTGAAAATTGGGACCCTTAGATTGCCATATATCTGCCGATAGTGTCTCTCTTGTCAACAGATGTACGAATTTTCCTCGAACTATGGTGTTATGGTGCCGTCTGACAAACCACTTTATTTATTTATGGTTTCTTAGGTTTTCTTTCCAAGCCTTTAAATTGCACAACCGGTATCCCCCCCCCCTCTTTTTAAATATATTTAATAGAGTTGCTGACTTTCATTTCTTAAGGAAGGTCATAGTGGAATGAAATTTAATTGAAAGTGTTTGAGGAACAATGTCAGCCTAATAATAATTTATTTTAATAACAAAAATATGCAAACTGGTTTGTTTCTTACAGAAATGGCTACAGAGGTTATTCAAGAAGATGACTTGGCTGCCCACATAACACAGGTAACCTTCCTCTATTTAACACCTTTGCTCAAGGCACTTAACGTAGTTTAGAAAACGGTAACAACAGAATAACTTACATGGCAAGGGGTTACTCAGGCTGAGGAATGAGTGACCGCGATCGAGGGGTAACTTAGGGGTCACGCAAGGGTATGGGAGGGGTAACTTAGGGGTCACACATTGGTATGGGAGGGACGGGAAGGAGTGGAGGAGCAAGAGCATGGGCATTAGAGAAGAGGTGGAGCTTTAGGAAGGGAACGGAAGGAGGTTAAGGATGGGGACTGCTTAATGTACAGGGGCAGTGTTGAGTCTATGGGCAGTGTTGAGTCTATGGGCAGTGTTGAGTCTATGGGCAGTGTTGAGTCTATGGGCAGTGCTGAGTCTATGGGCAGTGTTGAGTCTGTGGGCAGTGAGTCTATGGGCAGTGTTGAGTCTATGGGCAGTGTTGAGTCTATGGGCAGTGCTGAGTCTATGGGCAGTGCTGATTCAATGGGCAGTGTTGAGTCTATGGGCAGTGTTGAGTCTATGGGCAGTGTTGAGTCTATGGGCAGTGCTGAGTCTATGGGCAGTGCTGATTCAATGGGCAGTGTTGAGTCTATGGGCAGTGCTGAGTCTATTGGCAGTGCTGACTGCTGAGTCTATGGGCAGTGTTGAGTCTATGGGCAGTGTTGAGTCTATGGGCAGTGCTGAATCTATGGGCAGTGTTGAGTCTATGGGCAGTACTGAGTCAATGGGCAGTGTTGAGTCTATGGGCAGTGCTGAGTCTATGGGCAGTGCTGAGTCTATGGGCAGTGCTGAGTCTATGGGCAGTGCTGAGTCTATGGGCAGTGCTGAGTCTATGGGCAGTGCTGAGTCTATGGGCAGTGCTGCTCAATGTACAGGGGAAGAAGGGCCGGAAACGAAATTGGCACAGGGAGTAGAAGGTACAGAGAGAGGGGAGACACGTGTTGGGACGAAGAGGACTTGGGGGGGACATGGAAGGAGATGAGAGAGGGGAGATGATGTGAGGCAAGGTCAAGTGTTTGTAAAAATCAACATGTGAAAGTAACATTAAGCTGAGAGTGACGAGATAAATAAGCAGACAGTCCAGCTCCTTGGACATATTTGTCTCTCTACATGAAAGAATAAAGGTATTTTACAATAACATTGCATGGCCTCCTGGGAGGGTGGATGAGCGCCTTCATCCAGCTGTGCATTTTAACAAATGTCTATGAATTATTTTGGACATACTCTATTGACCGAATCTCTGTTCAGACAGAGCTCTTCGAATAACAGAATAAATAGTAAGTTAACTGTTTGATTTAAACGAGTATGTTCAGAGACATTTTGAACCTCCCACTCTGCAAACATTTAGACTGCCACTGGTATGTACACAACGTTTCAAAGAGGGCATTTCCTCAATCAGTTTTTCTTACTTTGGTCACGTGAGAGCCCATAAAAGCAGTGGATCTACGTCGGTTAAAGTGCAGTCGCTGGATCTGCTGCTCGCGTAGAATCAGAGCTCCCTATGCAAAATGCACAAGGGGAGTGGCGTAGCAGCACAGGGGGTCGAGCACATTTTGGTCTACGCACCCAATTCTACCGAAGTTCGATTCTCGGCTGTGGTTAGCGTGAGTGGAGAGTGATGCCCGAATCGGTCCTGAACGCACCCCCTTCATCAGCCTGCGCTGACGAGCGTGGTGAAGTGTAGCACGGAGTTACCTTCATCCCCAAGTGGTTTGACGAAAGGCTGTCAATTGTCGTTCTGTTTTATTTATTTTATTTACATGTGTACAGACGTTACCCCGGATGGCTAGACAGTGAAGACACTTCACACGTGACTCTGCAGCAACTCTTCACTCATATTGGCACCACCTGTGCCTGGTATTCAGAGGGAGGAGGAAAAAACAAACCCTTATATAAGACTCCGTCACTGCCCAAATGAAATGCAGCTACAGGCATCGCACGAAGTTAATCGATAAATCCTGACGGCAAAGGTTTCAGTTACCAAACAAGGTTACTGCACAATATTCGATGAAGTTACCTCTTCTACCTGGGTATCCCTTCCAAGACATCTGGTCAATGTGGAAGAGTGGACCAAATGCCCTGTTAGAAGTTCGCTTGAGTGGATGTACTTTCCGCCAGCAGTGGCGTGAGCAAGCACTTGTAGGGCTGCGCCTTTACCTGGGAATTGCATCCGACCAAATCACCCGCAATGAGGCTGATCTCGTGAGATCTCGGAAGCCAAGCAGGTTTGAGCCTGTATAGTGCTCGAATGGGTTCCACAATGCCTAACAGGCGTTTTAGGCTGTGGGTTTATGTTGTGGGCAGCAGAGGGCAGTTTCAGCTAGATCAGTTTTTGCACTCTACTTCTATGCTCCCACTTCTTTATTTGCCACCGTCACCAACCCATGCTGGCCGGCAATGGTAAAATCATGGTCAAACATCCCCCACAAACCCGCAACGGGCATGGGTAGGGCCTTCTTCATCCCGGCAGCGGATTGACCAGCGGCTGGCTGTGCCTGGGCTTCATGTAGAAGGAGGCTCGCGGCCACGCGTCGGCAGCGAATTCTCTGCGGGTGTCACGGAACGGCCTCGCGTGGCTCGTTCCGTTGAGAGCGAGGAGTGGTGTCGGGAGTGGACGTGTCTGAGCAGGTCCTACAGTGCGGGGGGGGGGTAAAGGCTTTGGGGAGGGAGTCGTGTGCGTGTGTCGTGCAGTCGCTAAACGTGGCGTCCTACTGGAAATCTGTGAAAAAGAGCTTCATGGCTCATCGGATTCCCCCAGCCCGAATCAAGATTGTGATTGTGACTCCGAAGGGAAAAGGGAGGCACGCGATGGGTCACCGCCACGTCGCTTCTTTAAGCCGCTTGCTTGGCCCGACGGACGTGTCCAGAAGCTTCAGCGATTGTGCCAAACTGTCTCATGGAAACAATTCACAATCTCTAAATGACGAGGAAAAACCCACGTCACGTGGACACATCAATAGAAACCTGTTATCTCGCGAGAAAGGCTATCGCAACGGAAACGTTGACAGATTTAAAATAATCATTCCCATTGGTCAAGCTGATGGGCCCTCGAAGTGACATCATCAGTACCAGCAGCAGTCGTGGTCTATCCACTGCTGGTTGAAGGTGTCCCAAAGTCGTTACCATCCTTGGTCTCGTGATGCAGAAATGTGTTTGGCTCTTGCGTGTGAGCTGAAATAGCCACATGCCGTGCGTAGTATAGCCATGCAAATTATTAACCCACTGACTTGCACTGATTCGATGTTGCCATTTGATTTAAGGATCACATTTTTCCGTCTTATTTTTACTGCCTCGTTTTCATTATCTTTAAAACATTTTTTACAACGTTGCACACTCCATTTGCCTAAATGTAACAATAGTATGTCTTTAATGAAATTAACATGAATCTTAAATGGCCGATTCTCACGTGCGTGATTCGATGCATTTATCGTGAGTGAAAGAATCAATGTTTTTGTTTTTACGAAACAATGCCATAACATACCGAGCGTTCGATACATACAGACCCAGCCTTAGGGGTGGGCCATCAGATTCGTTAAGCTGGCTGCAAAGCTCTTCAGGAGGGTGCTGGATATGCACGAGTGTTGCTGACAATGTGAATACAGGGGAAGGAAGGGGGCTCACAAACCCGTGATCGATTGGCGATCGAATCTTCAGCAACCTCCTTGTCTGTGGATCAAGTCTTTTAGATCCTGTCTTAAAAGATATTTGTTTCCGCTCGCATACCACCTTTCTCTGTATAGGTTGTGTGACTTTAATATAAAACACTTTTTTTAGCTAAGGGATTGTTCAGCGTCTGGTTATTGAATGTAAAGCACTCTGAGGCATTGTGTGAACGGTGCTGTTTCTAACATCGAGTTTTAGTTGGTTAGAAACACAGAAGCAGCGCCTGCTAGGAGTGCTACATTGTTTCCGGCTGGGTCCTGAGCATGCGACACGGTACTGCGCCGTGTGGCCGTGTGGGTGAAAGTCATTTAAACATATAGTTTCAGTTTCATTTGATTTATTTTGGTATAGCCCTGAGCCATTCGGCCCTTGAATCGGGTGCAACCACAACAAACAAAAAACACGAACAAGAAAAATGCCGTGTTGCCGTAGCTTTATAACTGCGTAGAAACTCATGGATTCCACATCACGCTCGTGCCGATGACCCCGATATTATTACGGTGGTTGCCTTGCGTGGCTCGTCTCGAGAGAGACGGGGAGAGAGAGGACGTCGTTTTAATAATGGGACATCTCCTGTTCACAAGCGGAGACCTCGGGGGGTGGGTGTGGGGTGCTCTTCACGTTACCACTCGGGAGACGCTCGTCTCGAAAAATAAACGTGTAGTGTCTTGCGCAAAAGATAAAAGTGTGGTTTTGTTTGTTGGCTGCTATTTAAATCACACTCCCCGTCCGTTCGGTCTATGCTGATGATGCCACAGTTTGTATCTTCGAAGGAGCTCAACAAATTGGTGGTATAGAAGATGAGTGATGCACAGCCTTGTTGCACGCTGTCCCCAAAGTCATGGTGAGCAAGGCATCGTGATTCGCGTATTGTTGACATAAACAACCACTTGTTGGCCTGTGCAGAATTAAATCGTGCATATACAGGTACTGTAGTGTATATCCATGCCATACATTTTGTTTATCAAGCCATTTGGTGACGCTGCTGCTGCTCCTCCTGCGTTAGCAGTGGTGCTAACGTGCTCACAATTCAAGTGGATTTGTGTGTGCATTAGAATTGTGCAACGTATTTACGATTCGTGCTAAATAATTTCCAATTACATTTAGGCGAATGGAACAAACACGACTGTACGCACAAGATGAAACAATCGAAAGCAAAATAAAAGCATCGTAATTTTTGTTATGTTTCAATCGAATCGTCACCACGAATCGCGACAATTCATTGAATGCCATCTCCCCAGATCGGGCCGCTGGGATTTTTGCACACAGCGTTGGTGTACGGTGCTATTTCAGGAATATTTTGATGTTTTTTTCCTGGATTTTCTGTTTGCACAGTCTCATAGTCACTTTAAGATGTTTTCTTGTTCATGTTTTTGTTTTTTTGTTTGTTGCGGTTGCACCCGATTCAAGAGCCGAATGGCTCACAGGGCTATACCAAATAAATTAAACTATGAAACTATGAACTATGAGTGATCTGGTCAAAAGCAATGCCGAGTGTACGCCACTGCTGTGCACGTAGGGATCCAGTCAACATGCAACCGTGGGCCCAGCGTTGGTGCAGCGGTTCCATCCACGTGTTCAACGTTTGGCCCAACATTGGCAGGTTTACTGTGGAATTAGAAGAGCGCTGTGAAAATGTGCCCCGCGGCTTCTGCACAATCACGTAGCCTCATATGAAGTAAGAACCCACGGGGTCAGCACGTGAGGATTGTGCTGTCCTGCGTAGGTGACAATTCCGCCGGTAAAGCAAATAGACTGGACACCACTGCAGCTCCCCAACACAAACACGTGTGGCAGTAAGCCGCCCATGTGTGCGAGTGTGGTAAATCTCGCTGTTTGTTCAGTGGGGGGCGAAGCAGAGACAACCTTGGTGTGTGAATGGGGGGGGGGCATAGCCAGCAATGATCACGGATGCTTTGGTGGACGACGCTTGCTTTTGGAAGGGCACTGATATACTGTATCACACGTGGCTTGTTTGATGTGTGTACACGCTGTGTATGATGTGTGTACACGCTGTGTATGATGTGTGTACGATGTGTGTACACGCTGTGTATGATGTGTGCACGATGTGTGTACACGCTGTGTATGATGTGTGCACACTTTGTGTACGATGTGTGTACACGCTGTGTATGATGTGTACACGCTGTGTATGATGTGTGTACACGCTGTGTATGATGTGTGTACACGCTGTGTATGATGTGTGTACACGCTGTGTATGATGTGTGTATGATGTGTGTACACGCTGTGTATGATGTGTGTACACGCTGTGTATGATGTGTGTACACGCTGTGTACGATGTGTGTATGATGTGTGTACACGCTGTGTATGATGTGTGTACACGCTGTGTATGATGTGTGTACACGCTGTGTATGATGTGTGTATGATGTGTGTACACGCTGTGTACGATGTGTGTACACGCTGTGTATGATGTGTGTATTATGTGTGTACACGCTGTGTATGATGTGTGTACACGCTGTGTACGATGTGTGTATGATGTGTGTACACGCTGTGTATGATGTGTGTACACGCTGTGTATGATGTGTGTACACGCTGTGTGTACACGCTGTGTATGTCCACGCACCGTGATGATTGAATGCAGCAGCAGCTGTGCCGTCAGGACTCGACGCGAACGCTCTGAAAGAGTTTTATTTTTCTGACGCGAAAATAGTTTCCGCACATAGGTTCAAAATATGTTTTAGTCTATCGGTCTATTGCCTTTTAGACCAATGTCATTTATTTATATGTATATTTAAATGCTGATTGATAATATTGGTCTGGGCAGCCAGTAGGCTGATGGACTAAAACATTTGTGTTGATATTTGTGAGACAGAAGAACCAAGTGCTGCTTCTATTTTCTTCTACCCACAATGCTCTACGGAATTTCCAAGTGAATGTGTGTGCCGACATTAATTGGGATGTGAAGTCAGTGGTTAAATAGCTGGGTGCAGTGGTTTTGCATACTGTATTATGAACCCATACTGGCCACAACTAACACACGGGTGAGTGATATCTAAACTGATCCTGGTCCTCCACCCCCACTTGCCTACTCTCATTGACCAGCGTGGTGAAGTATGGTCAAACAACCCCAATGACAAACACAGCATGGGAAGGAGAGGCCATCAGCCAGCAGTGACACGACATAAGAGCTGTAAAATAAAATTATAAGCTCGACCGTATTTATTTAAATGTTTTTTCGAATATTTTTTTCATAAATATACATTTTATAAATCAATAAATATTTAGCTGTTCCAATCGTTTACAGTGCAGACGCACAGCGCTGCCGCTTGTTCATCGCCCTGGCGTCCCACGTTTTGCCCCACGTAGCCCGGGGGGCTTAGTTCCTGAAGAAGCCCCGGGTACGTGGAAGCAAAACGTCGGACATCGTGGCAGACGCCACACTCGGTACGACCCAGCAAAAATACATAAAACGGAGACCACCTACGCATTAGCAACACAGTGGATGGCAGTGGAGAGAGCTATTAAAAAAAAACCTGAGCGAGACTTCTCCTTTCAAATGGAATTATTTTCCTTCTCGGAACATTTCACTTAAAGTAAATGCCGCCTTCTTGGGATGGTGTTGTTTTGTTTGAAACGTTTTAGTCGCTGGAATATCACACGTGTTGCCTCAGTTCCACATATGGTGAAGATGACACCGATCATAAAAAAAAAACACTTTCAACTTTGGCTGTGTAGCAATGGGTTTTAGCGTATTTTGATTATCGTGCCAACACACATGGTAACCTGTTGCTTAGATGTTCTTTTGGAAAAATGTTTTATTCCCTATTACAAAAAAGGAGACTACTTTATGTTATTCCTATGTAAGACAAGTGCTAATTTACGTGGAAACTTTCCATGCAAGCATTTAAAACGTTTGATCTCTTCATAAAACCTCCGGAAAGTTGTGCTGCTTTGATTTTTTCAATGTGTTTTTTTTAATCGAGGCAGTGTGCGGGACCGATAGATCACATTCTGAAACACGTATACACCACCAACATACTGCAAGCCAAACCGGTTGTGAAAAGCAGGGGATAGAAAGATTGGGAACAGGCTCGCTGCCCCAAACCATACAAGGGGATCCCACCGGGTGTACTGCTATGTTTAAATTGAATGGGCGGCGCTTGGCCCAAGTAAATGAAGCAAACATTTGAAGCCCCCAGGCAGCTCACGGAGGGCTCAGAGTCACGAAAAACTCATGAATCTGGGGTGCGCCAAATATCAATTCCACTTTAAATTCTAATAAACACAACAAGTTCATTAACATTAAACGCCAATGAAGCTCTTTCATCTGGTCTGCAACGCTCTTATCTTATACCACTATATCCATAGAGTATGTCTTGTTCATTTCTCCTGTGAATTGAAAGGGAGGGGGGGGACTCATACATTATTTATGCTTGGGGCGCCGCAATGGGTTAGCACTGCCACTGATTACAATCGTCCGCTGAGTTTTCTGCACTTTGAGGAAATGAAGGCAAAGTAATTAGTCTGAGATTATTAAAGCTATTATTAAAATAGAGTGGCAAGTAAATTAGTATACGACGATATGTTATATCCCTCACCTGCTATGCAGGAGTTCGTGGGTTCGATTCCGACCCTGATGCGTGCTGTATATTTGGAGTTCACATGTTCTCTCTCCCCGTGGTCGTGTGGATTTTTCTCTGGGTGCTCCGGTTTTGCACTCCACATTAAAAAAAAAACATGCATTTAGATTATTCGGAAGCTGCTATAAATTCCCACATGTAATGATGATATCAGCCATTTCGATGAGCTATCATGTGTGGCCAGGTCATCTCTGAAAAACAGCAAATAGTTCAGTGGCCTTTACTTGGTAAGAAAATATATATAGTTAAGTAAGTTAAGTTCTTCATTTGTGTACTGCAGAGCTTGCTCAACCAGGGGCAAGATACCCGAAGGCTCATTTTGACTTCCGGCAGACCACATGTGAACTCTGTCCAAATCCCTGCAAAGCTTGAAGTGTTTTTTTTTTAATCCAGGCTTCCTAGGTGGATGGGTAGCTCAGGAATCAGAGTGCTCAGCCGGCACCCCCTGAGAGCCTGGTTGTAAATCTGGGTTTCATCCACGCTTGACTTAACTGGGTTCTCATGACTTTATGGTCTCAGTTTTTTATTTAGTTTTCAGTTTCTTTATTTTGGTATAACCCTGTGAGCCATTCGGCTCTTGAATCGGGTGCAACCACAACAAACAAAAACACGAACAAGAAAACATTTTAAAGTGACTATGTGACTGCAAACAGAAAATCCATGAAAAGAAACAGCAAAATATTCCTGGAAAAAGCACCGTACACCAACGCTGTGTGCAAAAAAATCCCAGTGGGATGCAAGTCAAACAACAACAACCACAAGAAAACTTAGATTAAGGCCATCAGTCTAACTCCGTACTACAACAAAACAAACATGTCCAAACCAAAAAACGTTTTCGAAATCACCAAAAAATTAAGCCATAATTGCAACGTAACAGTGATCATAGGGACTGTGACCGAATTTTTACAATAAACTACATAAATAACATGTAACACCAAATCTTAGAGCCATAGCTGGCTGCATGAGTTACTCCACAACAGAAGCATCAGTCGGAGTATCACATTTTTCAATGCACCTTTAAGATCAGCACGCTAAATCAAAATACAGATAATACTTTGCAGCGTCATCCGGAGCGAAAACATTTTATTTTATTTTACGCCAATGAATATCAGTGGCAGCTAGGGGTGTACAACTCCTCTAGAGCAGTTTTGAGAGAAGATCTCATTGGTAGCGATTCAAGTTGCAGTTTATTGGCAATAGCATTCCAGACCCTGGGGACATCAATAGCAAAGGCCCTTCCTCCAGTTTTTGTACGGCAATAGGGAATGTGAAGCTGGTAAATGAGCGAAGACCTGAGGTCAAATTTGTTCTTTGAAACAGAGAGATCCAGCAGGTAGTCTGCGGATTTTTTTGTAAGTACATCGTGAATAAATAAGATCTGGTACACAAGCCGTCGAACATTAAGAGATGTTACATTTGACCCAATGTAGAGATCACAGTGGTGAGTCCTATATGGGCAGTTCAATGTAAATCTTAAGGCCGAGTGATAGATGGAATAAAGCTTTTTCAGTACAGTACTTGGGGCTGATTTATACACGATGTCACAGTAGTCAAGTAGAGGCAGTATGGTAGCTTTTATCAATTCCAAACGGAACATTTGGGGGAAGCAGTGCTTGTGTCTGGCCACCAATGAAATCCTATTACATTCTATTTTGTTTTCCTTTAATTTGTTGAATTCCAGCTTTGGGAACTAAAATATGTTGGTTTGACTGTCATGTGACATTTATTTCTAGCAGGGTACACAGGAAAGTGCAGCCCTTCGTGTGCTTCTTAAACATGTCACTCGTAGGCATTTCAGAAGACTTTCTACGGGAGTCTTCCACTATGGCGTTTACTTATTTGTTTAGCATGTGCGTTTCAACTCTACGAGTTGTTCCAACTCTACATAATTCGGTCACCACTGGTTGCAACATTAGCTTCGACTGAGGGGGGGGGGGAGATGGGCAACTGAAATGCTGAATCCATTGCACCCCACCAAATCTCCCACTGTGATCCATTCTCTGCCACACGGAGTGATGGCATCGCTCGACACTTAATATCGTCACGTGAGGCAGATGGGAGGCAGGTGGAAGGCAATTGGGGAAACAAAACAAAAACACAGAAAACAAAAACAATTCTCGCTTCGTTACCTCTTTCCCTCTCCGCTGGGCTGGGTTGCAGCTGCACACGCTGGTGTCGGAGCTGAAGGAGGGCTTCACGGGCGCCGTCCAGGAGTTGGCTCGGATCCAATACGGGGACTCGTACCTGGAGGAGAGGATTGAGCGCGACCGTGCCGAGTGCGCCCAGCAGACGCAGCAGCTCAAGGAGCTGCTGCTGGGGCTCAAGGTGCCTCCCCCGTTGCCCGCATTAGCACAGCGCCAGGGGCAGCCAGCCACCCGGGCAGCCAGCCAGCGTGACTGCCCGTGCACTGCGTGGCGTTCCAGCTGCCCTATAAACACGGCGCAGATTCGTTGCCCTTTACGAAAGGGGAATAAGAAAATCAACCGATTCACTCTTAATGTACTAAGATTATTATATGTCTTCAAGATAACCGGATATGGGCATTATTATTACTTGGATTGGAGACTGCCTCGGAGCATCGGTTGGTGTAGACTTGGGCTGTGAGGTAGCAAGGGGATGGAAGCCACAGCAATGGTTCCTAGATTTTATCTGTGTTAACCTCTAATTATTTTATTTTTATTTTTCCAGTGTCCTCCAATTCATTCTGACAATGCCACTAAATAATGGCGTTGGCCAAGCATCCCCATGCATGCAGCACTCTCCTGAAAAATATAATGTTGACATTCAGTGAGGCTTTGTTGGGTCAAGCCACACCTCACCATCGCTTCCTTTCTTTCTACCAAATTCTTCAGAAATTTCACTGCCAACACCCGACGACCAGGGTGAGCTCTCAGATTCTCGTCCCACTGACGGGGTTTTACATCGAGTTTGTGGCCATGTTCTTTTTTCTCTCTCGGTACTGCTGGCCAGCGCAACCATTCACCGAGCCCGTTTGTTTTTGAGCAGCCGTGTGCATCATCACCAACGCGACTCTCCCCCCCCCCGTTGTGTAGGACGAGCTGGCGGACGTGGCGGTGCAGTTGCGGAAGGTGTCGGAGCGGCAGGCGAGCCTGGAGCAGCAGGTGGAGGCGCTCGCGAGCGAACGGTCGTGTGCCCCAGCGCAGCGGCAGACGCCCGTCACGCGCAGGTGACCAGCGGTGTGGGAAATTAGAGCTCGCTCCTCGTTTCCCCGCGGATACCCACGAAAGTGAGCCAGCTCGGTTTTGCAGACATCTCGGCGGAAAGATGTTACCTACCCCAGGTCGTAGGTTCGATCCCGGCCCTTGACGCCTGCTGTATATTTGAAGTTTGCATATTCTCTCTCTCTCTCCCTCTGGTCGCATGGATTTTTCTCCGGGTCCTCTGGTTTTTCCCTCCACATTTAAAAACATGCATTTAGAGTATTTGGCTGCTATAAATATCCACATGATAGGCCACTTCATTGGACTATCATTTGTGGCCAGGTCACTTCTGAAAGAGAGCTATATAGCTCAGTGGAGGCCTTACCTGGTAAAATAAGAAAATTGTTTTAGACCTGGGATTAGTGGGCTTGGCCAGAATTCCCATGCCAGCCTTTACCCACCTGCCCCGGCTGCAAACGGGGGGGGGGGGGGGGATTCAAATGCGGGAGGATGATGTACGTGTCCCGTGCACATGGGTAAACTCCAGGGCCACGTTTTTGTTTTAAGCGCACGGCGTAAAATTGCAAAATGAATAAATCTTAATTTGTGAGAGAGTAGCCGGGCCCTAGCGAGGGACAGAGACCGGGTCCACGGAGTTGCTTGGCCATGAAGCCGAGGGTCATGAAATGAGACGCACTCGGCTATACCAAGAAAGGCATGGCTCTGGTGTGCTTTTTAATGGCTGTGTTAACGCAGCATCAAGAATGCATTGTCATGATTCTGGGTCATTATTTGGTAAAAAAAAATATATTTAAAAAATCATATTTGTAATCTCCTTTATCCACTGCTACATGTGTACTGTCCGTACGGTTCTGTCTGTCCCCTGTATTGCCACATTTGTACACTCTGTCCCAGTTATAATGTGTAAATTGTTACGTGTCATTTGTACGATCTTGTTTGTTTTGCCCATCTCGTTTGTGCTGTTTGTCTTTTTCACGCCGTTAGCATAAATGTAGCATGAGCATATGCTTTGCTTGTAATTTTCATGAATAGTAAATCGTACATTTTCGAACACATGACCACACGCATATATATCACACGCAAAACAACTGATTGTAGTCCAGGAATCGATGCATCGTTACATGCCAATTGTGCAGTGTTGGCAAAGTGTCTTTTCCATCAGCAGTCCAATCTCTTTGAAAGGAAACCACTGGAGCTATGCACTTTTAAATCTAGATTGAAAACTCACTTCTTTAGAGCTGCTTTTTGTGTTTAGTTTGTTGTCGTCCCCCCCGCACCTCCGATTAGCACTGTTGGCTACGTATGGTGCGAAAGAAGTTCAGCATACACACAGAGGTGTTTCTCCAGATGGTGCTGCTGAATGCTAAATTACTTTTTTTATTTTAAAGTTCAGTCCTTGTCGAGAATCTTTTTGTTTATCAGAGGTCTTTTACCATTACGTACTGAGCTGATGGGGACACAGCTTATGGATATGCACCTGTCTGTTCTGTTCTGCATCTCCTGTCTTGTATATACTGGGCGTCCTGTTTCTAACTTCCATCTTCCCCAGGATTTGTTATCATCACGTGCAGGGCTTGGAGGCGGGGGGGGGGGGTGTCTATGGGAGTGACAGGGGGCGTGGATTCTTTATCTGTAACACCGTCGCTCATAGAAACAATTCCCAGTTGGGTTCGCGGAAGGAGGGAGCTTTTGCATTCTCAATGGCACAGACAAAGATCCCCCGTATAGCCATAACAGACTGTCGGGGCAAGTGCTGTTAGCGAGCACCTATGAAGGCCGGCACGGCACACGAGGGGGTAGGTGGCCAACACCACGCCCGGCCGCCTTTGTCTCCCTAGTGGTGATGTTTACTACACACCGCACCAGGTACTCATTTGAGGCTGAGTCGACCGAGGGGTGGCCCACGACCGGTTCAGATAATCGTCACTGGTGTTGGCCGTGAGCGGGGATCGAACCCGGGTCGCCAGGTTCGTAGCGCACCATAGCGCTAACCGCTACACTATCCCTCTGACCCGCGTTTTAGAATTTGTGCTCACTTTTGGAATTCGCAATGTAACATAAAATGTACTGGAACTGCACGAATTGTGTTGTTTTTGTAGTTGCTGTTGAGAGTTGCCACTCGCTGATAATTAATTTTTCACTCTCTATATGATTTTGGCAGCTTCACTCACAACTTTCATGACTTGACGAGACGTCACCTACACTACATTTGGCAACATTCCGAAAAATCTGCATGAGACTGAGAGAAAAACCTTCCTGCCCTTGTTATTAAGTGACCTTCTGACAGAAAATAGACAGTACGTTTGCGGAGTCTCTCAATGTGATTTTTGGGTTGTACCATCGAGCATGATGTCCGATGTTTCGCTCCCGGGTGTAGAGCAAAGCGTCGGACATCGTGCCATATAACATGCGGTGCAAACTGAAAAGGCACACACACCGTGAAAACCTACACAGTGGTCTGCTTGTAGGGAGTCTGCTGTCTACAGGGCTACAGGAGAAGCCGATTCAAACTCCACAACTATGGGAGAATCACAGAGGGGAGGAGCCACTGTTTCTGCTTAGCTTTTGTCGCACATTCACGCGTGGATAATCAGGTCCAGATGCAAACAGTAGTTGTCAGGATTAGACTTCGGCAACCTCAATTAAACACAGCTTGTCCGAGCACAGAGCAGTGAGCACTTCAGTCCTCTTCACTGCTCGAGAAACTACTTTGGAGTAAGCGGCCTGTGTCAGAGCAAGGGGCTGGTCCTGCATTCGAGTCCACGTTTCAGCCACACGTGGTTAAACTGGGTCCTCATGCAGAGTGAGTCGATGGCCTCACTCAGCCTGTGCAAAAAAAAAGTCATAGTATTAATTAGTTGTTTTATTCTATTCAGTTTACTCCAGTGTTGGTTGAAATGGGGTGTGTACTCTTTGCCGGACGCTAAAAGTGTGCCACGAGTATGGGTAAAAGAGGCCTGATGAAGAGACATCAGAATTACTTAGATGTCATCTTCTGAGCGTATTAGACACAGGATGGTGCACTTGTAGCTGCAAGAGTTTGCAAAAATGTAAATTTCTTCATCTCATAACAGCATGCCAGCGGCATAATTTGAAAATAATCATAGACTACTAATTATGTCATCCCAGTGCTCTCTACATCTTGTCACTCATGGACGTTGTTTGACCAGAGTTCACCACAGTGGTCAGTGTAGGTTGGTTATATCTGAACTGGCCCAGAACCAGTTCTAATATTATTTGGCACTAATTTTCACCATGGGTGGGAATCAAATTCACACCGTTAGGTTCTGAGCGCAGTGTTCGATCCACTGCCCCACCACTCCCATCCCAGTTGGAATAACTAAGAAGGTAAACGTGCAGCTCTGAAATTGTTTTGCTCACACCACTGCTAGCCAGGGGCGGAGCCACAGGGGGGGGCTGGGGGGTGGGGGGCTCAGCCCCCCCTGAAATTTTGGGAAGTCGGTATTCGGGATAACCTGATATCCGGCTGCTGCAAAATGCTGCAGGCTGCCACCTTGTGCTGCCCTGCAGGCTGCTTGAGCGGCAGCCTTTCGAACTTATCGAACTTATTAGCCACATCAGCGGCTCTGACCTATTAATAAACTCCGCGTTCAAATCCAATAAAATTTGTTTTATACATTTGTGGCGCCCATTGGAAAGCATTAAACACTGGATATCTCAGAATATTGAAGTCAGCCCCCCCAAAGTCAAAATCCTGGCTCCGCCCCTGCTGCTAGCAGAAGGACCTCTGCTCAAGGTAGTTCTAGACAGTTCATTTAGAGCAGTGCTCTTCAATAATTTTCATTGGGCGGCAACTTTCGCCGATTAGACACCAGTGTGAGGGCCGCCGCACACTGGAAACCATGGGGTTTGACTGCACGATGGGCTGTTTTCACACTTATGTATTGTTCGGGGTCGCACTTCAGGGGCCGCCGTAAAGGTCACCAGGGGCCGCCAGTGGCCCGCGGGCCTTGCAATGCAGAACACTGATTTTCGAGGGTTTTAGATGTGAGAATAATGTTTGAAAAAGAGAAACTGAAATATCAAAGAAGCCAGTTGGAAGCTTTCCTCATTGGGCGCACATCTGGTTGGGCCTCAGCCAGTAGCAGCCCGGTGGGTAAATATATTGGAGGGAGTGGGGGCGTATGCAGTGTATAATGTTTATAATGTGCATGTGAGTCTTGCTACAGTTTTGTTTTGTTTTATTTCACGAGTGGGGCCCCAGGCCTCGCCACCCGCTCATGACGAGCCATCCCAGCCGGCAGCGGCCTCACCGCTTGTCCTCTTGTCCCCCCCGCTCAGGGCTCTGTTTGCCGGGGCGGTGGCCGCCGCCGCCGCCGCATCGGCAGCCGCGGCTGCGCCCGAGCTGTCCCCGCGCTCCAGCTGCAGCAGCACGGACGCCCTGCCGAGCGTGAGCAGCGAGGTGACGGCCGACAGCGGCGTCCACTCCGAGGAGCCCGGCTCGCTCTCCTCCTCCTCCGCCAGCCAGGCGTGCAGGTGAACTCCTCCCCCCCCCCCTTCCCCCGCGCCACTGCGCTCCTCCGTGCCTCGGTTCAGCCGGAACGGTCCGGAACGGGCGCAACCCTGGGGATTATTTTCGGCACGCCGCAGCCAAAGTGGCATGGCTCATTTCCCACCCCCCATAATCATTATTAAACTATTAATTTTGCCAGGTAAGGACATTCTGAAAAGCAGAAGAGATATTTAGCAAACAGGGATGATTAGTCGCCCTTGCACTGCAATGACCTATTGTGATGCAATGACAGAAGTTACACGTTTTATATTGTGGTTAATGTAGAGACCTCTGGCGGATGGAAAGGTCACGTGAACCAATTACATGCAACATATACGGAAAACATTTACTCTTTCATACCTATTCCATGCGCTGTTAATCTACGCATTGTTAAAACCACTGGCAGATATATCTTCATCATCATCATCACGATCCATGGGCAGATAGTCCGTAGGTGTCCACTGCACATTTCGTAATGTTTCCACTGTCCCCTATCATGTGCCAATATGCTCAAGTAGTGCCACATCTTTCTGGCACCTATCTATGTAATTATCAGATATATCACAAATGAATAATAAATGTATCTCGTCTCCGGTTTGCCATACTTTACTTGAAGCAAATATGCCCCACATGGCTGATAATATATTTACATTGTACAACATGTGAAGGAGCATTGCACTGTATTTGACCGCGTACTTTCACTTGTCAATGCCACTTAATTCCATGCATCTCCAGCAGGAGGCTTTGCACAGAGTGCTTGTTTTCCACTTGACGGTGGAAAGAGGTCTTCTGAGCCAATAACCTTTTCGTCTATTCCAACCTATAATAATATTGTTCTGTATGTACTTTTAATAAATTGCACAGCAGCAAAGAGTGAGTCACGATGCATTGTGTACAATGAAAAAAAGTTGTATTTATTCACACGTCATAGGTCGTACACGTCCTTATTTACAGAGCTCATCGTTGGTATGTTATAGGGGTGGCCGTTCTTTTCTTAAAATAAAAACGTGAGAGTAGGTTAAAGAGGAGGAGAGGGTGTGGGGGGGAGTGGCTAAGACACAGGATGGCTTGGAGTTGCGACGGTTGGTTAGGGGAAATTTGTGCCACTTTAACGCAACAAATATTTGTTGTTGCTATGGACAGATCTACCAAGAATTTCAAGCAACACCAGGTTGCTTTGCCGTATGAAGGAGGTGAGACCTGCAAAACTCGGGCCGCAGAGAAGACGAGGACACGCCACAGGCACACGGCAGTCAGCCGCTCCAAGGAGAGGACTCAGCCAGCTCGTGAGCCGAACTCCGCAAGCGCAAACGGCTGCGGCAACCCCACGGAGAGCCGGGCCTTTCTGCTGGCGAGCAGCCGAGTCGGCGCGAGGACCCCCACGAGAATGCTGCCCGGCGATCGCAGCAACGGCGGCACGGGCGCGAAACGACCGCAAGATGAGGCGGACGACGACGACTCCATGCGGGACGCTTCGATTCTCGACTTCCAGTCCGATGACGCCTCGTCAACTTCGAGTCTCGAAGCGACCTCGGCTCGGCCGGCTCGGGCCGCGGTCTCTCCGCCGCGCGCCGATTACGGCGTGCTAGGCGACGGGGACGGGACGGACGGCGAGAGCACCCGCCGCCTCCGCTTCCCCGCGGAAGTCACATCCAGGCGGAGGCCGCCGCCGCCGAGGAACGGAGATTTGGCCGGGCGGCTGTCGAGGTGCGGCGTGTCGGAGGAAGACATCCTCGCGCGTTTGGAGAGCGACCACGGCTACGCGCAGTCTCGCTTCGCGCGCTCCCTGGCTCGCAGCCGGACTACGGAGAACGTCTCGATGTGCGTGGCCGATGTGGACCCGGATCCCGTGGGGCAGCGTGCGCCGGACGGCCGGGGGTGTGCCGCGGACGGCGGCGACGGGGCGGCGCTCGCGGCCACTCCCACGCGGGGTGGAAAGTCACAACAGCGGCCGGCGAGGAACGACGACGGCCGCTTCGGGCTGAGGGACTCCCTGCGGAAGCTCTTCAACAAGAAGAGGTGAGGCTGATGGTTAAAAAGAAAAAAAATCACCCCCGATTTTCCTCCCGATTGCGCTGTCAGCGTCATGAGATGAAATAGCCATTCGGATCCCATGCGGAGGAGTGCAGGTGTCACAGAGATCCCTTCGAGTGACCTCAGGTCCACACAGTAGACGGCAGTGCTTCATGACACACGCCCTGCCACTGAGACAAACGTTCATCGCAGAACAGCCACGCTAATATTTGAATTCCCACGACCAAATTGCGCTCGAAGCAAAATCATTGTACGAGAAGCTTTTTTCGTTTGCAATCAATGGTGACTCACTGCACTTGAGAATCCAGTTTAGTTACTTGCGGCTGCCCAGAATTGCGGCTGCCCAGAATCTCAGTGGTGCCAGCTCAATGCTATGACCTCTGAGCCACCGGGCCACCCCATAGGCTCTGCTGACATGGGCGTCACGGTGGAGAGATTGTTTACTCCCTCGCCTGGTGTACATCAGGTTGTCGGTTCGATCCCTACCCTGACGCCTGTATATTTGGAGTTTGCATGTTCTTGGGGTCCTCCGGTTTTCCTTCCACATTTAGAAACATGCGTTTTAGAGTATTTGGCTGCTATACATTTCCACATAATGAGCCACTTCATTGATCTATCATTTGTGGCCAGGTCGCTTTTGAAAAAAAGTAGCTGTAGAGCTCAGTGGTTCTTACCTGGTAAAATATTTAAAAGTTTCGTTTATAGTGTTTGTAAGTTCAGCACCAGAGTGTGTGTAAGGCCATCGTTGAGCCCAAGCACATTCCTCCCCGACATAAATTGGGAGGTCATTTTTGCTGCTGGATGGGGGCCTCTCCACGCTGTGCAGATTGTGAGAGATATTTGACCATACTTCACCATACTGGTCAGTGGAGATTGGTGAAGGCAGGGAGCAAAAACGTGGGAGCATATAAATACAGTACAAGTATGGATTTGTCTTTACTGTCCTATGAATCCCACCACATCGTCCCACATCCTATAACACCCATCCAAGCATGAGACAGGCTCCAATCTGCTTAGCTTCTATGATCTGATAAGACTGGACACATTCCAGATGTGCGTGTATCCAGTCAATATGACAGAAGATGTTATCCAGATAGTCATTATCTTATGCATTTCCAGTCGCTTGGGTCATATGCAAATTTAGAGGAAAATAGTTTTTGATGTATTTAGTAATAATATACATCCTACACAGACAGCATGTACAATATGGAGGGGCGTTGTAGCTGTCATATTCTTGATGTTCTGTGGCATGGTACCAGCCTGATGACTGCAGAGTCATGTGATCTGCAGGATCACGCCAGGCACCTCATCCACCCACCGTGCGTAGTCACCCGTGCTAATCAGGCATGGCTGTTCCTCCCCTCAAAACATTATTGTTCTGCTGCTCCTGTTAGTGAATAATCACAGAAAATGTGTGTGCCCACTATCATTCCGATCAGCACGATTAGCTACGTACGGCGCGAAAGAAGTTCAACATACGTACATACATTCCCTGGCACTTCAATTGAATTATCAGCCAGGCAGAGTACTGAGCCAGCATCGCTGTAAACCTGAACTCAAATTCAAGTTCTAGCCACCTGTGCTTAGACCATGCTCTCTGCTTTAGTGAGTTGAAGGCACCAGCCCAATAATCAATAACTACACAAAAATCCCCATCATCATCAAATTAGTTTAGTACTTAATTGGTAAAATTCTGGGCCTGAGAATTGAAAAACATTGCTTTGACTGCCACGTGACGAAACATGTTTTCAGGCTGTGTGGGGAAGTACACCCTTTAGTGTTAAGATAAAAGGTTACTTGAAACGATGCCACAATTATTTCTGCGATAGCATTTGTCTCATTACATGATGCCCATAGCACGATCGGAATCAAATTGAAAGAAAGTAATACAAAATTATAATCAGTTGATCACGGAAAATGTGATGTCACACTCATAACAGTGGATGTTGCCGTGGTGCAATAGTTTGCACACTGCACTCGCAATCCACAGGTCACCTTTTCCATTTGGTCTCTCGGCGTCCCACTGCCTCTTTCCACCCGGGAGTATAAATGGGTATACCACCGTGGATTGGCATGTCTTGCACGAGGAGAAGGCAAATTAGCCTCTAGATGCGCTTTAAATAACTTCGTCTAGGCGAGGCCCTTCCAGCAGCGATGGTGTGATCAGAGCTGCGCTTATATCAGTCCCACCCATAGCGATGGTGATGATGATGATGATATTGAACGTTTGTGTTCAAAGCTCGACCGTGCGCTTTGCGGATCCGCCCGTCAGCCGACCACGGAGCAACACGCCAAGCCGGGCCCTGGGGATTGGAAACCTGCGCATTGAGGACTTTCTCGACTGCGGGGAGCCATGCAGCGCTGTGTGACAAACACTCACGCAACAAATTGCTCCGCGATCATTTTTGTGTTTCGCTCAGTGAAGGTCCAAGGTGGAAATCTGCGTGTGTTTTGACTTAATGGAATGAAGAGTTTTCAAAACAGTGTACACTGCAATCACAAATGCCACCACTCACTGTGTAAAAATGTACATACGGGTACTGTAAAGTATATCTTGTGTAGGGTACTGCACGTATAAATTATTATTATTCCATTGTCGGCTCGTGGCTTCCGTTTTGGGAGTCTTTACACTCCGCCTCGCGTTTTCAAGTCTCAGGAGACACGTGTCCGTGGATTCATCTCACAGTCGTAATGTCAAGGTGATCTTCTTTCGTGTGGATTAATAACAGCGGATTAAAGATGTAATGTTAGATTTGTTAGCCACTCAATTGTCTGTTTAGACGCAGAGCGGATCTTGAGCCGCTCCTCCTTTAAAGGAGTGAAGGCAGCAGCAGCGGCAGTGGCGGAGTGTTCACGCTGCGGTCGATGGTTTGGGATTCGTGGCTGTACCACTCGCAGGCCGCCGAATCTTTGACGCGCCGTTTGTGCGTCAGGTGGCCACATCGGCCATTCCCGGTCCTGATTCTCGTTGACGATCGACCATTGGCGGCGTGGAGGGTTGAAACCGGAAGGTTCGATGGTCGGGTTCTACTGTCGAACGCGAAGGCGATGCCGTTGATGATGACAATGCTGCACCATCTTCTTTGGTTCTTTCGGTAAAGTCACGTAGAATGAGAATAAAATAATAAATTGATAAAATAAAATAACACAATAATATTCTCACGACGTTTCGGCCACCACACAAGCGGCCTTCATCAGGTGAAGGGACGAGACTGTCTGGTAGGACAGCGCTGGAGGTTGTGGCCGAAACGTCGTGAGAATATTATTGTGTTATTTTATTTTATCAATTTATTATTTTATTCTCATTCTACGTGACTTTACCGAAAGAACCAAAGAAGATGAATCACTGCAGTCACGAAAGCTTTAAATCGAAATGCTGCACCAGTGCTGAGCTGTCGTCACACCGGTTCTCCTGGGGCTCTGCTTGGACAGAATGTGCCTTTCTGATGGAGAGAGCGCTGACGGTGATAGCAGAGGGCTGCTGTTGCATTGCAGCGACTCCATTCACCTGTACATGTCACCTGAGGCATACTGCCATGGCATAATGGCTAGCACGCTTTGATTCAAATCCAGAGGTCACCATTTGGATCTCCTCACATGGTAACGGGCAGTAGAAAGAAGGCAAGTCTCTTAAATCTGCTCCCCCCCCCGCCCCTCTCCCACCTCTGTCCACCCACACGATAGATGGGTAACCCACAGTTAGTTGATTGGCAGGTCGTGTGTCGTTCTTCTCTCAACACTCACCGACTTTCCCTCACTTACCCAAACTCCTCTTCCCCTCCGTTCTCCATCATTCCCAACTTCCCCCTACCCATTTATCACTTTCACTCATCATGAAGCACTCTCACTCATCATGAATCACTCTCACTCATCATGAACCACTCTCACTCATCATGAATCACTCTCACTCATCATGAATCACTCTCACTCATCATGAATCACTCTCACTCATCATGAACCACTCTCACTCATCATGAATCACTGTCACTCATCATGAACCACTCTCACTCATCATGAATCACTCTCACTCATCATGAACCACACTCACTCATCATGAATCACTCTCACTCATCATGAACCACTCTCACTCATCATTAACCACTCTCACTCATCATGAATCACTCTCACTCATCATGAATCACTCTCACTCATCATGAACCACTCTCACTCATCATGAACCACTCTCACTCATCATGAATCACTCTCACTCATCATGAACCACACTCACTCATCATGAATCACTCTCACTCATCATGAACCACACTCACTCATCATGAATCACTCTCACTCATCATGAACCACTCTCACTCATCATTAACCACTCTCACTCATCATTAACCACTCTCGCTCATCATGAATCACTCTCACTCATCATTAACCACTCTCACTCATCATTAACCACTCTCACTCATCATTAACCACACTCACTCATCATGAACCACTCTCACTCATCATGAATCACTCTCACTCATCATAAATCACTCTCACTCATCATGAATCACTCTCACTCATCGTGAATCACTCTCACTCATCATGAATCACTCTCACTCATCATGAACCACACTCATCATGAACCACTCTCACTCATCATGAACCACACTCACTCATCATGAACCACTCTCACTCATCATGAACCACACTCACTCATCATGAACCACTCTCACTCATCATGAACCACTCATTGTCACTCTCATCATCGTTTGTTTCACACATCGTAGTCATCATGGACTACCATCCTCATCAACTCATCTCATCGCACTATTCCGCTGTACAAACAGCGAATCCTTTCTTCGGCGCCTTAGTGAAGGCGCTAAATAAATTAAGACGCGATAAGGAACTGTGGATGTACTCCCACCTACTCCCAGATGTCTTGGCCGCCGTGGAAGAGAAGGCCAAATTCCCTCCAGAGGGGGACACTCTTGAGTGTCCTCCTGGCAGAGTTTGTGCGAGCGATGAATTGCAGGGCCGCACCTTTACCATTGCCTTTCTACATTCCACCTCAAAGAAAAAATGAAAACCCAGACGGAATTTGTAGACTTCCAAAAGTGGAGGTTGCTGTAAATCGTGCTGAGTTGCTGTAAACCGTGTCTGTATTATGTGTGTTCGCAAATTATTCTACGACACCCCTTCGCTAAGTGTAGACCACCAACATGGTGACGTCACGGCTAAAGTTGAAAAGGTAATTGGCAGTTACTCATTAACCGTGGGTAATACTTTACACAACCAAACACCTAATTTATGGACCGAACTCCCCACAAGGCAATACGCGACGTACGTGCATACGCAGATGTTTTGTCAATCCACTGCTGGATGAGGACCTCCCCACGCTGTTTGGGTTATGGTGGGGGGGGGGCATCTGACCCATACTTCACCATGCCGGTGAGTTGCGGGGGTTGGCGAAGGCGCGGAGCAAATGACATTGCCGTACATTCATTATGTTTTTGTTGCACCGCCCTCTGTTGACAACTTAGACCCACAATCATCCCTACAACAGCCGTATGCATGGTGGCCGCACATCCAGGCACTATCCAGGCTGAAAATCCCGCTCAACCAGGACACACTGCCCCTCTCATTTGAGCCAGAAAGCCAACAGCTGAGTGGGCCGTTCCCCCATGAATGAAGTGCCTGCCGTTAGATGGGTGGGGGGGGGGGCAGCCACCGTGATGAGCGGTGCATCCCGTCGGGAGAGAAAGGGGGAAGGAAGTGATTGCTTCCCAGCCAAGTGTGTCGTGAATATAGTGACCGATTGTAGGATGTTTTAACTTGTGAACGGCGGGCGCGAGGACTCACACGGACTGAACACGCTGCCCAAATCTTGATTGAGATTTTCTGGCTTTGAGTCCAGGTCGTGGTGTTTGTAATAAATAACACGGCTGTATTTACATAATACAGCTGTTTTTTTACGCGATCTAACCCCCAAAAAAACCTGTGTTATGGATGATATTGGTCACGAAAGCTTACGCGTTAAACTGCTATATTGCTCCCCACGCAATCATACACTGGGTTTCCATGCAAGAGTAGGAGAAATTACTTATTTGAATAAAAATGTCTTTAATTCAGAATTATTGAACTTTGAGGGCTACTGTTAGCGCACGTCCATGTACCGTACTGTTCTTATACTCGCTGATTTTATGGAAGCATTATTGTAAATGGAGGAAATCCATCATGAATTTAAAACCTCTTCACTCTGTGCTCAGTGCATTTATTCAAAAAAAGCTAAACATATATGATACATTTCAATTTAAAGCGTTCGTGACTGCAGGGATCCATATTCTTGGTTCTTTAGGTAAAGTCACCACGTAGAAGGGAAACAATAAAATAATAAAAATATAAAACAAAAAAATTCTCACGACGTTTCGACTGCAACACAAGCAATCATCAGGTGTGAAAACCACAGCAAGAAAATTTGAAAAAAGTGGCGTTTTTTAAAAACGTTAACGTTTATTATTTTATTATTTTATTGCTTCCCTTCTACGTGACTTTACCGAAAGAACCAATAATATATATGATACAGTACGCCATAAAAAAATGTATGCAGCTTGAAGGTGGGATACGTTTAAGGATGTGTATATATTATCTCCCCGATTGCGTTTCCGAATGATTTTCACGTGAATAAACAGGAACTTATTGAAAAAAAGATGAACTGAAACCCAGCAATTGGTTTTAGGAAAATACACAGTTCCCTTTTGCTGCAGCAAGATAGCCATTGATTGTCCCTGGCAATGTATCTTGTAAAATAAATTCTATTGGAAAGAAAAAATAAAGGCTTTTTTAATTACGTAGGGCTTTCATCGCCAATATGATTCATATTCGAGTTTTGGGTTAAGTGGCGTAATTTGTTAAATGTGAGGAGTGTCCTCCAACACACCCCGAGTGTGCTGACAATAAAAAATTGGCATGTTTGTCCAAGTGACAACTTAATTTGTTTACCTGTGTCGGGTGGAGGAGGGTGCACGACAGACACTGGCATTTTACTCACGCGTGGCTATTTGGCCCAAAAATCAATAATGAATCATTGTGGTTCAGGTTAATATATTTTAAAAATAAAACGTTTTGTGCTCCTTACTGAAACTTACCTTGTATTTTGGTAATTTATATACACATTACCAAAATACATTTTTATATATATACATGTATAAATCAAACCTTAACGGGGTCAAGTGATAGGCACCTTATTAGGGTTACCTGTAAAAAGGTGGCGCAACAATTGAACTTGAAACGTGATTCTGCCTTGGCCAGCCCGTGACTTGTATGTCAGTGGAGGAAGTTTTGTATATTGCGGTTTGCATATGTGTACAAGTATAGCCATTTTGTCAAATCTACTGCTGGATGAGGGTCTCGCCATGCCTCGCGGGTCGTGGTGGTTATATGACTGCGTTTTACCACGCTGGTGAGCGTGCTTTGATTGAAACGACGAGCCGAGACATTGCAGCATAGGACATTAACACAATGGATTTTGATTAACTTGCCCTCTGATGAAATACCATACTCATATATGTAACATAACTCTCGAAGTACAAAAACACCCAAATGGGAATCTGCATCATGTTACTCTGTGTAGCGGTTACCATGCTACATGTGAACATTAATGTAATCGTTATTTTCATACTCAACACTGTCCAAACACCAGAGATTGGTATGCCCCTCTGGGTGCATAATACATTAACCATAACTGTCAAGCCAGATTTGACCAGAATGTATATCACATCTTCACATGTTTGTTCATGACATTAGAAAATGCAATGTCACTTTACCCTTTTTTTAAAAGACACTGGATGCAGTCTCGGTTATTTTAAGCTGTTTTATTAAGGGCTTGCAACATTGATTTAGACAATACATTTTTTTAAAGGTGCGCCGTGTTTTGTATGTTTTGTTGAAAGGGAAATAAAGATTGTTTTATGGCAGGCCTTCCAATTTGTTTGCTGTGTTGTGTTAGATTTTAAATTGTGTGCCATAGTCATTCATATAAAGTGATCAAACTCAACGCATTCGTCAACAACACTGCTCTCGCACTGAATATGCAAAACACGACGTTTCAGGCAATGACCCTTCTTGGCGCCAGCAACGTTGCCTATTATATATTTTTTTCCTTTGACGGCAGCATTTAATGACGCATTTTGTTCCGTTTTTTTGCTGTTTGTGCACCACTGCCATCGCGGTGCCTCAGTGTTATTATATGTTCTATAAAGCACTGTTGTACATACCAATGAAACAACCAACTGCAAAAAGTGGGAAATCATGACGTTCAGCTCTTTGTCAATTCACCTTGTTGATTGATGCTGCGATGTCGGTCATGTGGTTTGTGTTGTCCATACTTCACCATATTGGCCAATGCAGATTGGTGAGTGATAGGAGGGCCTAAATGATAGGCTCAGACATCATTCGCCACCGTTAGCAATTGCCTGGAATCGTACTGCCGGTCACACGTTTCCTCTCGCAGTGTGCAAGCCACTTTACCACTGATTCCGCATTAAAAAAGACTATACTAGAAATATCAATGTGGTTCTTGTTTTGCAGAACTATCACCATCCATGGGATATATTAAGACTGAAGACTCTTGTGGCCCATTGAAATATGTGCGCTAACTTGTTTATGTTATATTAAACATTACGTTTTGAGCCTTACCGTCATCATTATTATCAGGCATTGCCTATCCGCCGCTGTATGAAGGCTTCCCGCTTATATCACTTATCCCACAACGGGGGGCGAGGGGCATCCTGCAATAGCACTATTCCTCCCTTATGGTCATTCTGGACGTGAGCCAGCACAGTGATAACGTTCAGTGGGACACGGTGCACACCGTAGGGGGCGCACGTGCGTTGCATTGCCGCTGCAATACTTTGGTCCAAACAAAACGCTGTTTGTGGCTTGTTCCCCAAAAAAATACACCTGGATAAACTCTTTTATAGCTGTTTTAAAATTAATCGGGCCTGCTGATAACTACTCTGAGTTTCTTCCTTTTTAAAGAACCCTTTTAGGCTAAATATGATCTGTATGGGCTATTATTGCCCCCTACATGGCTATGAATATGTTAAATTATCTTTAAGTAAAGGCATAACTGCATCACTTTACGATCGTTGAGACATATTGAAAGGTACCTAATAAGTGCAAATTATTGCACAATATAAGGCAGCTGCGAACCAATTATATATGGTTTCACTTTCATTAAGAATCATCAGGATAGCAAAGCCTTGTTATTATACTCTTGGAAATTGATTCCTCATACCCTATGGGTTGGTGCAATGCGATAAGAATTCAGCGAGTTCCATTCCCGGCTATGGTGAGCATCAGTGGTGAGTGATATCATAACCCCCCCCCGCCCCCCACTTGGCCTTCATTAAGCCACCATGACCAGTCTGGTGAAGTATGCTAAAACAACTCCCATGACTGGCGTGGGGGATCCTTCATCCAGCATTGGATTAATACGGGAATGCAAATTCAATGAATACCGTATTAGAGCCATACAACTAAATAGGGAATTAACAGCCCAACATCTGTTAAAGTGGATGTCTCGAACTGACCAACGAGTTTGAAGCTCTATCAACGATAACACACATGCAGGGATTCTGAATTGCTTGTCGGCATGCATTTGTCTGGGAATGTACAATGTATATTGTTTAAACGCAGTTGCTGGACAACAAACGGCGCCGTCAACGTTGCAAGTGATAGAGTCAGCACGTTTTACTGAATTGAGGAAGATTGAAAGAGCTGGGGAACAGGCAACGTCGAGCATTTTTGTTGTTGTTGTGACCTGCAGTGTGGTGAGTGAGTGGGTGAGTGGGTACGTGAGTGAATGAGTGAATGAGTGGGTGAGTGTGTTGTTGTTGTGACCTGCAGTGTGGTGAGTGAGTGGGTGAGTGGGTACGTGAGTGAATGAGTGAGTGGGTGAGTGTGTTGTTGTTGTGACCTGCAGTGTGGTGAGTGAGTGGGTGAGTGGGTACGTGAGTGAATGAGTGAATGAGTGGGTGAGTGTGTTGTTGTTGTGACCTGCAGTGTGGTGAGTGAATGAGTGAGTGGGTACGTGAGTTAATGAGTGGGTGAGTGTTGTTGTTGTGACCTGCAGTGTGGTGAGTGAGTGAGTGGGTACGTGAGTGAATGAGTGAGTGGGTGAGTGTGTTGTTGTTGTGACCTGCAGTGTGGTGAGTGAGTGGGTGAGTGGGTACGTGAGTGAATGAGTGAGTGAGTGGGTGAGTGTGTTGTTGTTGTGACCTGCAGTGTGGTGAGTGAGTGGGTGAGTGGGTACGTGAGTGAATGAGTGAGTGGGTGAGTGTGTTGTTGTTGTTGTGACCTGCAGTGTGGTGAGTGAGTGGGTGAGTGGGTACGTGAGTGAATGAGTGGGTGAGTGAGTGTGTTGTTGTTGTGACCTGCAGTGTGGTGAGTGATTGGGTGAGTGGGTACGTGAGTGAATGAGTGAGTGGGTGAGTGTGTTGTTGTTGTTGTGACCTGCAGTGTGGTGAATGAGTGAGTGGGTGAGTGTGTTGTTGTTGTGGCCTTCAGTGTGGTGAGTGAGTGGGTGAGTGGGTACGTGAGTGAATGAGTGAATGAGTGAGTGTGTTGTTGTTGTGACCTGCAGTGTGGTGAGTGAGTGGGTGAGTGGGTACGTGAGTGAATGAGTGAGTGGGTACGTGAGTGAATGAGTGGGTGAGTGTGCTGTTGTTGTGACCTGCAGTGTGGTGAGTGAGTGATTGGGTGAGTGGGTACGTGAGTGAATGAGTGAGTGGGTGAGTGTGTTGTTGTTGTGACCTGCAGTGTGGTGAGTGAGTGGGTGAGTGGGTACGTGAGTGAATGAGTGAGTGGGTGAGTGTGTTGTTGTTGTGACCTGCAGTGTGGTGAGTGAGTGGGTACGTGAGTGAATGAGTGAGTGAGTATGTTGTTGTTGTGACCTGCAGTGTGGTGAGTGAGTGGGTGAGTGGGTACGTGAGTGAATGAGTGAGTGAGTGGGTGAGTGTGTTGTTGTTGTGGCCTGCAGTGTGGTGAGTGAGTGGGTGAGTGGGTACGTGAGTGAATGAGTGAGTGGGTACGTGAGTGAATGAGTGGGTGAGTGTGTTGTTGTTGTGACCTGCAGTGTGGTGAATGAGTGAGTGGGTGAGTGTGTTGTTGTTGTGGCCTGCAGTGTGGTGAGTGAGTGGGTGAGTGGGTACGTGAGTGAATGAGTGAGTGTGTTGTTGTTGTGACCTGCAGTGTGGTGAGTGAGTGGGTGAGTGGGTACGTGAGT
This sequence comes from Petromyzon marinus, assembly GCF_048934315.1. Lineage (NCBI taxonomy): Eukaryota > Metazoa > Chordata > Hyperoartia > Petromyzontiformes > Petromyzontidae > Petromyzon > Petromyzon marinus. Next base: position 21,789,445 of record NC_133683.1, on the reverse strand, counting down.
GAATGAGTGAGTGAGTGTGTTGTTGTTGTGACCTGCAGTGTGGTGAGTGAGTGGGTAGGTGAGTGAATGAGTGAGTGTGTTGTTGTTGTGACCTGCAGTGTGGTGAGTGAGTGGGTGAGTGGGTACGTGAGTGAATGAGTGAGTGTGTTGTTGTTGTGACCTGCAGTGTGGTGAGTGAGTGGGTGAGTGGGTACGTGAGTGAATGAGTGAGTGGGTGTGTTGTTGTTGTGACCTGCAGTGTGGTGAGTGGGTACGTGAGTGAATGAGTGGGTGAGTGTGTTGTTGTTATGACCTGCAGTGTGGTGAGTGAGTGGGTGAGTGGGTACGTGAGTGAATGAGTGAGTGAGTGTGTTGTTGTTGTGACCTGCAGTGTGGTGAGTGAGTGGGTGAGTGGGTACGTGAGTGAATGAGTGAGTGGGTGTGTTGTTGTTGTGACCTGCAGTGTGGTGAGTGGGTACGTGAGTGAATGAGTGGGTGAGTGTGTTGTTGTTATGACCTGCAGTGTGGTGAGTGAGTGGGTGAGTGGGTACGTGAGTGAATGAGTGAGTGGGTGAGTGTGTTGTTGTTGTGACCTGCAGTGTGGTGAGTGAGTGGGTGAGTGGGTACGTGAGTGAATGAGTGAGTGGGCGAGTGTGTTGTTGTTGTGGCCTGCAGTGTGGTGGTTGAACAGAGTGTGGATGAGACAAATAGTCAGTCTGGTAGTTCTCAGCATGGGTGGAGGAATCGGTGAGTGAAACTCACGCGAACGGTAACCACTGTAGTAGCTATAGAAGAGTGATACGGGGGGGAGGGGGGGGACTGACCGCAGGTGAGCGAAGTGACTGCAGTGAATCAGTAAGTGCTGGAACATCAATCAACCTGACCACATTAGGTTGAATTATTTACGTGGCAATTTAATTTTGTAGAGAACATGCGCAGGTTAGATTCATTATATTGATCGTTGAGATAAGTAAGTGGCCTTGGGCAGGACACGTTACTATGGCACCTTTCGACGTGAAGTTTACATCTATTGCAGAGCTTTGGTCAAACTAACTAACCCACATGGCGTGGAAGAGGCCTTCATCTAGCAGTGGATTGACAAACACCCGCAATTCCATTGCCTTAAAACTTGTCCTTTGTTACGCTTCCTTTTACATCACAATGCATTGCTAAGCTGTCTGTTCTTTGACTTGCAGTTAGCATTCGGCATATGTCCTCGTCTGTTTACATACTATTGTAGTCCAATAGTCACCCTCAATCTAACTTGTTAATGGGTTTGTAACTTAATTTGACTCTGAATGTTTTTTTTAATGTAACATGTTTATTGTTCTGTGCATCCACTGTTTTATATTTATTTTGTCACGTGGTTATTTTTGCTGCTGCTTTCTGTTCGCTTGCTTGTGGGGCCGTCCGGAGTTTTTCATGCGATTTGTTTTGACGTTTCGGTGACCCAGGTGATGATTCTAATTGAGACCTCATCCTCTTCGTTTGAATTCTCGCATGGTTATACAAAATAACGTTTTTTTGTACTTTAACCTGACACGTTCACTCAATGACGTTGACATTATTATTATTTATTTCGTGGTGGTGACGACGCCGCTGCACAAACAGCGACAAAATCATCAGCACGTAGGCAACGTTTCGTGTAAGGGCCCCTATGAATAGCCAAAGATGAAGGCCATTATTTATGAATTCTTTACTTGCATGATATATGTAAAGTATTAATGTATGTGCTATGGAGAAGGTCCATTGCCCGAAACGTCGCCTATTATATTTTTTTCCATTTGAAGGCCACAGTGTTATTGACGGATGTTGACTTTTAGCGTTATTTGTGCTGTTGCATATATTTGTTAATTGTTAAGGGGCCGTCCATAAATGACGTCACGCACCTGGGGGGGGGTCAGCCATTTGTGACGAGGGGGGGGGGTGAGAAATGTGACGTCACATCAAAATGCGCAACTTTAAATAGAGACAACACGTTCTACTTAATTAAATAGACTTTTAATAAATGTTTTCTCCTACAACATCAGAGTGCAGTTTCAGTTTCATTTATTTTGGTATAGCCCTGTGAGCCATTCGGCTCTTGAATCGGGTGCAACCGCAACATACAAAAACATGAACAAGAAAACATCTTAAAGTGACTATGTGACTGTGTAAAACAGAAAATCCAGGAAAAAAACATCAAAATATTCCTGAAATAGCACCGTACACCAACGCTGTGTGCAAAAAATCCCAGTGGGATGCAAGTCAAACAACAACAACCACAAGACAACTAAGATTTAGGCCATCAGTCTAACTCCGTACTACAATAAACATGGCCAAACCAAAAAAACTTTTCGAAATCACAAAAAATAAAGCCATAAATGCAACGTAACAGTGATCATAGGGACTGTGACCGAATTTTTTACAATAAACTACACAAATAACACGTAACACCAAACCCTAGAGCCACAGCTGGCTGTGCATGAGTCGCCACTCCACAACAACAGGAGCATCAGTCTGACTGCCACGGTGCTCCGTTGTTTTGTATCGCTCTTTGTTGTAACGTCCTGCACACATCTGTGAGGAAAGAGCATCACAGTTTGACAGGCAGTAGGTAGGTTTAGCCATAAAAGAGAACCCGTAAGTACAAATGTTGACGACGTCGCGGGGCTACAAACGCACCCTGCGCGCTAGTAGCGACTTGTTGGCGCGTTCTGTCGACGTGACAACCCCAAACTATCTTCTTTGGTTCTATTGGGTAAAGTCACCACGTAGAATGAGAATAAGATAATAAAATAACACAATAAAATTCTCACGACGTTTCGGCCACAACGCAAGCGGCCGTCTTCAGGTGTAAAGGTACAGACAGTTCTGTACCTGAAGACGGCCGCTTGCGTTGTGGCCGAAACGTCGTGAGAATGTTATCGTGTTATTTTATTATTTTATTATCATTCTACGTGATGACTTTACCGAAAGAACCAAAGAAGATGAATCCTTGCAGTCACGAAAGCTTCAAATCGAAACCCCAAACTGATTGGCTGTGTCGGGTGGTGGCGGGTTTAACGGCACATTTATATATTTATATAGTCACGTGATCTAACCCCCTCCCCCCCCCATTATGTAAAGAGCTTCACAGCTCATCAAGATTCCCCACCACCAACCCAGCCGCGCGAAATAAATAAACCCGGAATATGCAAATGACCGCATAACACGTGACGCTGGGTGACCACGCCCCGTTGCCCGCCACCCCCCCGCGGGGGACGGAAGTGACGTCAGGAACACTTTAACAAAGTTGGTGGCGCTCGACGCTCGGCTGGGGACGTGCGGCGGCGTCTTTTTTTTATTTTCTCGCTCCCCTCCCGCGCGTTAAGCTATCGAACAAGAGGCAGCGAGCAAATAACAAACAACGACGCACGGGACTACGAAGCGTTCGTGTTGTTGTGTGTGAGCGAAAAAGAAAAGATCTGTAAAGTAAAAAAAAATTAAATATGACGTCGAAGGTGTCTGGGAGTTTGGAAATATCGAAGAAGAATCCGCACGATGACTTCGAGCTCATTCAGAGAGTTGGCAGCGGCACCTACGGGGACGTGTACAAGGTGCGTACCGTCATGGGCGACAAAGCGCTTCAGAGCTTTTCGGATTCGTCCGCTGTACGCGCACATTGCGATTGTGTCGCGCAGCGAGCGGCTTTGCTGGTGCCACCGCTGCTGTGCTACTGCTGCTGTTCGTGTTGTTGCCGGCGTCCTCCCGATTACCACGGTTGGCTACGTACGCACTTGCGCGAAAGAAGTTGAACCTAAGTGTTGTTACAGTGGTTACAGTCACCGGTGTCGTTAGCTGCGTTGGGTGTTGTGCGCGCGCACTGCAGCGTTGCGACTCTTATAATCAGCCACGAACGGCGCTGCTGTTAACAACTACAGGTGTGGGATGGGGGGCGCTTACTGTGTGTCCTTAGAGTAACTTTGATATCGTTATTATCGTTAAGTGTCACAGCTGCGTTGTCGTTACCGCAAGCTGTTGTGATTGTTGTGAACGCGACAGTGTCACTTGCTTGGGTATTTCGAGCCTTACAATAATTAGAAGTTGTACAGAAAATGCTTGGGTGGTGATGATGATGACCCATTGGCGGTGGTGAACAAGTATCAAAAAAATGAAGACATTTGCGAATAATAACATTGCATTTATATCCTGTAAACGATATAATACGACTAGTTATGGTTAATGTTAGAATAACTGCACTACTGCATGGCCAATAAAGTGTTCGTACTGTACCGTGTTGTCGCTCTCCGCAATGACTGCTGTTAAAATTGCTTTATAACGAGCGCGGTGTGGCCGTTAAGAGCACTGCAGTTCCTCACGATACAAACAATGTTACATCTATACAATACTTATGTTATAACTACTGTACAGTACATTGTTATACGGTATTATAGTTACTATTGTAACTGCGGCAGTGTTCCGTACTGCACCGTGATTCGCCATTCCACTTTAACTTATATCCGCTGAGGTGTTGTAGTTACAGTAGTTGTTACTATTGTAACGACTTTGATATCGGTATGATAGCCAAAGTGCGTGTTATACTAACTGCAGTGTAATTAATCAATTTATTATTTTATTCTCATTCTACGTGACTTTACCGAAAGAACCAAAGAAGATGAGTAATACTGCTATATGGTACTACTGTTATAGCTGCAGTAGGATGCTCCTATTATAGTTATAGGCACGTTTAGGATAGTCCCAGTATGGCTGTTACAAGCACTGCAAATGTACCTGTTTTAGAGCTCTAATGTGTTATGATTACATTTACTGTTCAAAGAACTGCAGTATAATCACTACGGTATATCCAGGACAACCACTATATTGTTAATGTCGTATCTACAGGGCACTTGATGTATTATAATTCTAAATATTTTCTATAACAATACAGTATAGCTATCCTAACAACTGCAGTATTACTGTTATGACTACATTACACTATTACTTTTAACCCTATACTATTATCACTAGTGTATTACACAACATGTATTACAGCTTAAATCATAACTACTGCAATGTAATTTATTATAACCAATACAACACTAATCATAGCTACAGTATTAACATGATTGTTACACATGTAACGACATTGTTTCTGTTGTAAAGTAATTGTACCATTTTTAAAAAGTCACCGTTCTAAAAGTACAATTACAGTGTTGTGGTTTTCCCGAGGTTTTAATTTGCCGAGTGTTGGGTTTCATGAACCTAACGTGAAATATGAACGAATCCTGCACAGAATGTTACATCGCTTCTAAAACCTTTGTTAGTCAGAGACGACTTGTCAGTGGGCCACTTCTCCTCACAAGGAAATCGGGAAATCCAAGGGCTGTTTGACCTCGACTATGCAGCACTGCAAGATGGAAATATGGAAGGGACGACAATTGCGTGAGACTTGCTGCTATTGCTGGCATGGGGACAACGTTTAAAACCCGATACCTCTCGGTGTAGGGCACCGTAAGAAGTAGAGTAAGAACACACCTTCAAGGTCAGGTCTTGGCTGCTTGAACTTGAGGTATCCGACAGAGCTGCCTCCACATTTTAAGGAGCACAAAAGAGGGCATGTTGACCCCCCCCCCATGGAATGTACGATCCCTTGTCAATCCACCGTGTAAATTTATAGGGGGTTTGTTGACGATATTCCACTGTGCACCTTTCTCTGTGTGGTTGTTTTGAAGGCGGTAGGTCTAAGGACCGGTTGAAATTTTACCCCCCCCCCCCCACTTAGTCACGGCCAGGATTAAATTCATGTCGATGAGTTCAGAGTACAGTGTACCGCCTTAGAATCGCCACCACCACCATAACAATTTGTATTTACATTACCACCCACTCCATCCTGTAAAAGAGTGGGTACTACATTGGTGGTTTTCTTTGGCGGATGTAAGTACTGGACAACATCAAAAATCCGATTGTGTGGAGGTTGATATGTGACACGAACAGAGATATTCGAACGCATAGAAAATTCCAGTTACATCATGTACATATATTGTTATATAGGCATTGGTCTCATTCCACCATAAGCCAATCTCAGCATTGTGCAAAGTCGAGGTCAAACGGCCCTTAGGTTGTTTTTCTAATGGGTAAACAGTTTAATAAAGGTTTTATGAGTGTAGCAATGAACCTGTGCAGTATTTGGTATTTTAAAAGTTACGTTCGTGCAACTCATGATTTTACCTCGGGAAAGAAAAGTGCTGCACTCTACAATTGGAAAGGTGATTTTTTTTAAAAGTTATAATCTGTTTACTGATTATATAAAGTTTTTTTTAAAACAACGTAACAATCCCGTGTTTCGTGTGTCAAAAGGAAATGCACTTACATTTCCTTTTCTTTGAACGACCATGTATTATGTTGATTTAACCTCTGAAATTTTAGCACTGTGCTTGTGTGGCTTTTGGCACGATATGTCTCCACTTGACCCTCATTAACCGCAATTAATTGCTGACATGGTCTTTTTACCATTCTTTTTTTTTGGGGGGGGGGGGGATACGTCTTGACTTTTTAAAAATGAAAGTAAGCATTAAGCCTTATCAAGCCCTGCATCCTGCACAACGGTAAGATGATTACACGCAGGAAAATTAGTAACATGGCTTTACTGGTGCCTGCCTACATTTTGTAATAGGTTTACCGTACAGTAAAACACGTTCCAGGAAATCCACCGTGATGAATGCCATCGTGTGAAAAGTTTCCTTAATTAACTCGGTACTCCTGGTTGAAGGTTGGCTTTTGAAGGCATTGTTAGTGAGTTGTCGATTAAAAAATGTCGTTTGAATGATCCATCACTTGGTTTACTGAAGGGCGCTCATCAGAATACAATCTAATTTGGTTCCTACCTGGCTGAATAAAGGACTTGTGGTAAAATGTGTTAAAATAGAGGACATCATTAAAATAAAAAAAACTTTGAAATTGATTGCCACCTTATTAACCCTTGTCAGCGACTTTAATGAGGAACAAATGTGTTTCCTGTTTTGGAAAGAGTGATAACAATGGAACAAACAAGCCCAGCTCTGAGGGCTTATTCACCACATCGCCTTAGAGCAAGCCATTTGCCCGTCTCCAAAAAATTATCAGTTGTGCCGAGGAGATAGATCCTGGAGGGATTTCAGGTTATTGATGTGATTCCTCAGAGAGAACGTGGCTCTGCTCACTTGAGTGGGATCTGCAATGGAGTAAGAATGTTCATAAGCCTCTTTGTAATAGGCTTTTATTCTACCTTATACCTGCCGCATCGTCTTATGTTGTTGTTAACGTGCTGGATGTGTTCTTTCGCGAGTCCTTTTTGGCATATCAGCAAAAGTTTCAGAATCCCTCAAGACTGCCATATACGTGTTACGTGTGTATTATACTGTGCATGTGTGTGTCTTAGTTTGCAATTTACCCTCAAGGCGTTATGTTGTTTTGTGTTGCCAATTGAATAATAGGTATGGGGCCTCGGTTGTTTGCCTTCAGCTACTTTGAGCACTGTACAATGCCAGGTTTTACTGTGAGCTCCAAGCACATTATGCCATAGTTGTTGAATGGCTGAGGTGCATTAGCTCATTCGAATAGCTTTGGTCCAACTGGATGATCAAATTCACCTATTGTCGCTCAACTTGATGTCATGTCTCTCACATAGCACACGTTGAGATGTGTAGCCTCTTTTAGTGTGCATGTTACACAGGCCTGTAACATGCACACTAGTATGCCCAGATTACCTACATGGGTATTAAGCAAGTGATTCTTCTTTTCAGGCGTTGTTCACAAGCAACTCCAGAAGTTGTGGGTTTGTAATTCCAGTAAACAACACTGTGAGGAAGTGTGATACGGCTTCACAATTAAGCGTTCTTGTGATATCAAACTGAACTATTTAAAGGTTTACAGTCGCATTTGGTACGAGCGTTAAAGAAAATGCAGGAAGAATGAGTGCAGTGATTTTACACGTTGCTCTTGGTAAACTCGTTCTGCTTGTGTGTGGCAAAGTATTGTTGCCTAAGTTGACCTTAAAATCACGAATGTAAACATTTTTAGCAGTAGTAGTCTTACATTTTTTTACTATGCTGCCAAACATTACAGTGCGCTCTGCTGTATAGAAGTACTGTATTATGTTATGGCTCATTACGTGCACCGCTGTCTTCCCGTTCAACCTCTTCTGACACTTCAACCCGGGCACCACTCTTAAATCAACCTACCCGTTCAAACAAGACAAGTTCCGGCAAATCGGGCCACCACCTTGTTTGTATGTGTTGTTAGCAGCCGGCAGGCCAGTCGGTTAAGGTTCTTCCCGAGTGCAGAGAAGTGTGTTGTGAATTGGTTTCCAGGTGGGCTTTATTTCCGCAAGTCTCGGGGTCAACGCATGGGTTTGTCGGTTTAAAATGTTTTTTTCTCACGGGGAAGTACCTTTTCTCAATTGTGCCTGGCTGGAAATGTTGAGAATTTGCTGTCTGAATCCAATTAGTATGTTTTTAAAATATCCAACCCATGAGCTGTCGCTTTGAACATTTCTTCGCAAGAGTTAAGCTCTTGACTTTTGCTGGGGTTGTGGCCAGATTTTGCCGCTTGCTAAAATGTAATGCTCTGCCCTCCACCCCCAGAACAGCAGATAGGGGGCTCTTTGTGTGCCGAATAGTTTGTAGCTAAATGGGGTTGCACTGTGTGTATAAATGAGCTCAATAATATACTGATTGGGTGAGTGGGGGGTATAAAAGCCTCCATGTGGTTTTGTTGGGTGCAGCACATTTCTTTAATGTTTGCTATACAACTTAATAAAAGCGTCTCTCACTAATAGTTTTTTTTTTCTTATAATGTCAGCATTGTTAGACAAGCATAAAACCGGTTCACACATGCAAATGTTTTTTGGTGTACCACAGACGGCCAATTATTTTATTTTGCACACAAACTCTCCTGAAATACTGTAGACCCTTACTCTCCGATTTGGGTTTGGCCCAACTGAGCTATTTCTTTCACCTACCTTATTTCGTGTGCTTGAGCCCCTTCATCTGGATGTTATACGGTGATGCCTCGGCCTACACATGTTGTTATTTATTTTTGATAATAATGATAAATGAAATGTCATATGGACTTTTGTCTATCCACTGTTGGATGTAGGCATCCCCAACAACGCCGGGTCGATTGGTTGGTGGGAGTTTGTGATGGGAGTTGATTGGGTGTTTTGCCACTGATGCTGAGATAAGGAAATTAACTGAGGCTGCGGGTTCCGTTGTGTACTGAGCCTGACTGTCCGTCCCACTTGCATGCCTTCTATTATTCATGTAAAATGTGGCCTCTTCTATATTGCACAACCATCCACACACACAGCACAAGTGAATAACAACTGAGGCACAAATACTGCCGCTGTGTTCACAATGGCGTTCGAGACCATTGGAATGTTGCGATCAAATGCAGAGCAACATTCTGTCGTTAGTGACGCGCTCACATTTTTAGTTGCCGCACAAACGCTTTCGCGACTGCCCGCACGGGCTGATTGATAGCAGGTCAACATTGGGGCCATCCTGACCTCTCGTTGCCTTGAAGCTGCTCTGAATAAGACAATGGCACTGTACAGGGGGGGGGGAGAAGCAGAGGGATTATAGGCAGCACCAATAAAATATCTCCAAACACGCTAACTTGTTATCGTGAGAAACTACTTGCCTTTGTCAGTAATTACTGTTGTTGCGTGTTCCTTATTCTCGTAGTCAATTTCAGTTGTGTTTAATAATTGCCCTTTGCTTGAGATGTTAAGGGTTATGCAACATATCAGGCTGACTAAATGTCAGCAAGTGGTATGTTGATTTAATCGGCAGACGCATCGGCTCACTTTAAACAGGATACTTTTAAATGTCTTTAAGAGCGTTATGATCAGCTCTAAGGATATTGTTTATAAAGTTGTTACATGTGGTAGCACCCTGTATTTAAAATTTACTCTTGTTGTAGAACTGTAGTTTTTAGTTATGGCATAAAATCAACAAAATTAAAGTCCGTTTCAAGTTTTTAAATTGTCATCGGCCATGATCAACCCACTGCTGGATGAAGGCCTTCACAAGCGATTGTAATCTCGACCAGCTCTGCGATGCAACAATCCATCCACACGAGCTGATTTCTTAATTCTCTCTCTGTGGTCGATGTCTCTCAGACGTGTCGTCTCCTTTGGCTGCCACTCTGTCGTTAGTCTCGAACACTAGTCACTACTTGTCCTGCCAAAGCCCTCTTTTGTAATTCATGATACATGTTCTGCCAATTCCCACTGTTTCTATGATGTAAAATTTGCATATGTTCTATAATTCATGTGCTATTCTTTGTATTTCTAAGTGTCACTGTAAGCATGGTCCTCTCCCTGCTTTAGTATATGTTCTATGTCCATGTTACTGAACCAAATCTTATAATGGTTAATATACACGTATTCAAAACTATCTTTTTAAGGTCCATTAATATGTTCCTTTTTATGAGAGTTTGTTTTTCAAAATCCTCCAATTTCCTCCTATCCGGTTTATTTTGTTCATCATGTTGGTGTTTGTTTCACCTTCTATAATGGCCCTACGTACAAATTCTGACGTCTTTTCCAGTTTAGTCCCTTGCAAGAGATATCTGAAATTGTTTTGCAGACTTTTTGAACCAAAATTCGGGTTTCCTGTACTCTTATTTATTTTAAGACGCTTTTTTTCAAGATCCTTTATCAACTTATTCTATCATTTCCTGTAGGTCATTGCATTTGCCGCAAAAAAAATACCCCACAACAACGCTTATCCAAATAACGTGAACAGTTGAATATTGTAAAATGAAGCAATTGGCGGGACCCCGGGGTCCCATCACTGCCCCGGGGTGGGAAAAACCGCGTAGCGACACGAGTCTTGCCTTACCGACAACAAAAACTAGTGGTCAATCGATTGGCCTCGTCGAGAGCTACTCGGGGCACTAAGTTTCGTAAAAAGTTGAAAAATTACATGAACACGTTAAATTCACTGCCTGGGGGGCGGCGGGCTCGCCTTGGCAAAGAAGCTGAGGATCGACGGCTGACCGGAGGGCGTCGTCGCCGCGCGCGACTGCGGCGGACGCCCCCCGGGCTTGCGTTTTGCCGGTGGGGTGGTGCCCATCGTGTCGATCGCCGCCTGCTGCTGGCGCTTGTTGGTGCCAGTCTGGGTGGGCGGCGCGTTGCTGTCGGGGTCACGAGTGGGCGGACTGATGAATAATAATCATTGACCTGATTTTTGCGGGACCCCGGGATCCCGCCAAATGATTCAAATGTATACAGTTACTGTATTTGCCCTTGTGTAATGTCGATTCCGCCGGCAAAAGCGGTGATAACGCTGCTGTTTGGTATTTAAATCGGAGTACGGTTGGCTACGTACGGTGCGAAAGAAGTTGAATGTACACGTACATAGATGAAGCAGGATTCCACAATTTAATGGGGAGATGTAGCTGCTAATATAGAGAACAGCCAGCTGTGTCCGAGCAAAGTGTGCAGACTGATAAGTGTGACTGTCATTGTGGGAGAGATATCACTTATCGTTGCACCATATGCAGCTATAACGAGAGTCAGATCGGTTTGCAGCTGCCCTAATTTTGCAGGATCAAGTATAGTTCAGAATAGTATTAGGAAGTTGAGCTGGCCTGGTAAGCACAAGATTATGACTGTGTTAGAAAGTATTATTCCAAGGAATTTTATTAACGATGGGAGTAATAAGCCAAAAACGTGTGTCGTTATTTGAAACTAAGGCAGGTTTTTGATTAAGTAATCGTAATTTTAGAAAATAAAGGTTGTATGCCACACAGTCTTATACTTATAGTCCTTAGAAGTTGGCTAATTGTCAATTGCATTAGACTATGAAAGCGGAGCTTTGACATGCCTGTTCTGTCTGGAATGGATTAATTATAATCCAGAAAAGTGCATTATGATGAATAACTTGTTCTTTTTCTCTTCATTAACGATAACTGTTGCAGAAAGTGCAGTGAATCTACGCTAAATTAAACCGAAGACTAACTAATTGGGCCGACTTTCCTTGAACTTCTGAGAAAAGATTGCATCATCATCAGCGTCAACCACACCCAATCTACCACCGAGAACATTCCACCTAAAACTCGCATTATAATCTCCAGCTATATCCTACTGCAGTCTCTTCTATATCTAAAGTACACATGACCTGAAAGTAACGACGTCGATAAAGTGAACCACTCGTCTGCACTCCGTCGATGGAATAATGATTATCGCAGAACTACACGAACTTTCACCTGAAGCCTTCAGACATCGATGTTGGATTTCAGCTCCTGAAGATATTGCCATACGCAACAACAGAATACAATGCTCTGAAATGATCACTCCACCTCCAATGTGGTTGTCCTTTAACTTGTTGTGCCCATTAGGCGGCAAGTCCACGACTAGTTTTGTAAAAACGTTAAATTATTGTCCCTCTCAGCACGTGTCTTGTCGATGAACATGTGTTAGTCTTGGTAGGGAGTTTATCTGATGCATGTTCACTGTCCATCTTATGTTTTTAAATAATTACAAGCAACGTAATCTAATATCCTTAGTCATAGGTGCATGGTGCATAGTGTTGTGTAATTGTTTAAATTGTTTGAGATAATTAACCTTTTGGTAATGGAAAGTTAAATATGATCAATATATTTAATTCTGACATTCTTTTTTAGGAAGTTGTGGTTGGTGTATAACTGCTGAGGAAAGGAATGTTTAGTTGGGTATTTATTGACTCGAGTTTGACTGCGTATTGTCCCTGAATATACCGATATATAATACTAGTATTTTTCTGCGCATTAAATGTTCACACGTAATAGAAAATAATAATTTTGAATGCTATGGAGTCTTAGTATGATATGCATCACTTGACAATGTACAGGAACACCCATTTATATCATATAATTACTGTGGACCAGACTTTCTACAGTGACATAGCTCACATGACAGTGAAATATGGGAAAAAATTGAGTTAAAATTAGATAAAATATATAAAACCAAATACTTCTATCCGATTGGACGTGTAAATAACCATCCTAGAGTTGGAAATGTAATTCGTGTTTGTGAGTCTCAGGTTTTCTGTCGGTTTCTGTCTAAATGTAGGTTTAGATGACAATTACAATCGAGGTGGTACTAGGGAAATGTTGACACTGCAGGGGAATGTCTTATTTTCTGCGGTGGCTGAAAACAAATCAAGACCATCATACATGGAAATCGTAAGCCGACGTCTTCAACAAATCGTAAGATGTTAAGCATATCTTCATCGGGCAGTTTTTTTTGTTGTCGTTCAGCCCAATCATTGTTTGCAAAGTCCCTTCTGAAAAAGAAGCGAATGGCTCACTGGGCCTCACCTAGTAAGATAAAATAATTGTTTTAGTTTTATTTGTATATATTTTTTAAGTGATTTTGTTTACCTTGCCTATAATTTTCACTCCCAACGTGTTTTTGTATTGTTTGTTGTTTTAACGTTATGACATGCCCCTTAGTGGACATATGTGAAAAAGAGATTTATAGCTCATCGGATATTCCTCCGGTATGAGTAAAGATTCTGGTTGTGATACAAAGCTTGCTGTCGAATGTAAACTACAGTACTTGCCTGCGTTGGCACAAAATCCATTGCAAGTGGCCAATGTACGTGTGGACAGTCATTACCCTCCCCTCTCCCCCACACTTGTCTCACCAACTCCCACTCGTGGATCTTCATTAGACAAAGTGGCTGCAACAGCACGCCCAATGCCCTCTTAAGAGTCAAGAGTGGACGATAGTGATACTGTACCGCCCGAGTGGTCACCTGTGGCTCCACTCGTCTCAGAGACGTTTTTTGCAAAGTTTGTGAATGCTTATAATGGAATCCCCTCGGAATGCGCCACATATGATCGTAACTTGGAAGCCTAAGCGTTGTTGAGCGTGGATAGCGCTTGAATGGGTGACCACCGTGCGCAAACAGTTTGTCAGAAGCTTGCAGGGCCTACACGAAGGGCAGCAGACAACAGTGTAGCAATGGCCATTGCTGCACTGTACTTTTGTGCTCCCACTCCTGTGCCCTATGCCATCACGAATGCGCACTGCCGAACAAGCTTGGTGAAGTGGCGTCAAATAACCCCCATGACCTGCATGGTATGGGAAGGCGATCATCCAGCAATGGGTTGACAAAGGGCTGTACATGGGTATTGAATGTGCAGACATGCCGGACGGTTGTGTTAAGTTCATCGGAAGAGGACACAATGAGCTTGCATGCATGTTTTTAGGGTTGATTGTTGAAATTGGAGTGCGAGGTTCTTACACAACATGTGTACCGGCATTGTTTTGCTTTCTAAGCAAAGGGGATTAAACTACATTCAACACGGCAGGATAGATGTCGTGTCTCTATGTCTCCCTGGTTGGGATTGTGTCATCTGTCATTTAGCGTGCTTTGTATGAGCCCAACAATTTTTTGCGCACTGCTGTTCATGGTGCGACACAATGAAACTGACCACGTTATTCGAGAGAGATCAAGAGAGATCTTGAATAACGTGTCACTTGTCAACTGAAAAGGTGAACGTTGAGCAACCTTACTTAAATGACTATAATCATGCTTTACGGATGATGTTGGTAATATAGTTACCTCCAAATCCACCCACCAATGTTTTACCGAAAAGCCTATATCGGAATTTACAAAGTATTTTTGTCTGCTGCGCATGATATAGTTATATCATGGTGCAGATTTTAACGGCAATGAAAGCAAAATATTTTGGCTGTGCCTGGTTTGGTCATTGCAGACAAACACTTATGGGTTTACACATTAGAACCAAAGTATAATTTAGCACAGTTTTGACATCATATCCTCAAGGCCCAAGCAATACTTTATGTCGGCTTTTGGTGAAGACATCACTTTATTACTTAAGTTTATTTCAGTGCTTTTTATATTTTCTTATCTTGATAATGTAACAATATAATGTTCACGTGGAATGTTATATGCACCGTGTGTAGGTGCTAGAGAGATTGTTAGATGGCAGGAGCGCGAGAGATTGTGACAGCTTTGGGATGCTTTCATCCAGCAGTAGATCGGTCATGGCTGCTGGTGTTGATATCAATGATTAGTTTTGCTAATATCTACAAGAAAGGCCATGTTTGACTAATTTGACTCTACATTGTTGGATACAATCTGACCTTTAACTTAAGCACTAATAATAATTCACATTTATCAACACAGTATAAACTACCTTTAGTTGATAAATTGTTTATCTAGTAGTCTGTGTAAATAAATAACTTTGTCAGACTTAGCTTAAATTTCACTTTAAAAAATCACATTTAAAGGCTGCTGTTATTTTTGGAATGCCTGCAGAAACTGTGAAAGAAGGAAAAAAAGGATAAACTGTACCTGAAAGGACAGCTGTTATTATGCTAAAACTCAAAATAACTCAAATAGTCCAACCAACGCTTTTGTTTTTACATCTTGGCAAACTGTAACCGATAAATGTCAATGTGACCACTGGTCACCTTTTTAGGCTTTTAGGGTCAGTGGAAGCCTTTTCCGTTTGCAGCCAATGTTTTAATGGAAAAATTTAGACAGACGCCATCCAGGCATCCACTTTACGCCCGTCGTTATGGAAGAGGTATGTGGATGACACGTTTGTCATCTGGCCACATGGTCGACCGGCTCTGAACCAATCCCTCAACCACGTAAATTCCATACACCCAGCCATCAAATTCACCATGGAAGTGAAAAAGGATGGCAAGCTACCTTTCTTGGATGTCCTAATCAAAAAGAGACCAGATGGCTAAATGAGCCATTCTGTCTACAGGAAAGCAACCCATACTGATGCCTACCTGAAACCTGATTCCCACCACCATCCATCCCAGAAGAATTCCTTAATCAAAACTCTTCACCATAGAGCTCAATGTATCCCTGACCATGAACACCTAACCGGTGAACTCAAACACGTACACCAAGCTCTCAGGGTGAATGCATATTCTGATTACACAATCCGGAAAGCCATCACCAGAACCGTGAGGAAGGAGCCATCTGAGGATCCAATCAAAACCATCGCCTTGCCATACATAGCAGGGGTAACCAAAATATTTTCCAAAATCATGAACAAACACAAGATCCAGGTCCGATTTAACACGGTACATAAAATTTGTGATCTGATCCCATCTGTGAAGGACAAGATCCCTGACATGCAGTATCCTGGCGTCTACAAACTAAGCTGTGTCTGCGGCAGTAGTTACATTGGGGAAACTAAGCGACATGTCTCTGACCGTGTTCGTGAACATAAGGCAGATCTGAAACACGGTAGGACCAATACCTCGGCCATGGCTGATCATTGTTTTAATGCGGTAGGCTCACACGAAATATATTTCTCGAAGATGATGGTTCTTTGCAAACCCACTGGCTATCAACAAAGATTCGTTCATGAAGCCATCCATATATACAGACACAGACACAATTTCAACCGAGAAGATGGGCACAAAGTTTTCAATCATTGGAAGGATGTGATCAACCAGTTTAAGTCATGACTGGCTGTGATGTTCCCATCCTGCCACCTTCCGATGTTATTTGTTATTTTCGGCTGTTCGATTTTACATTAACAGGTTAAATTTCTCACACCAACACCGCCACCTCCGCGTGCCGACCTTGATGTGGCGGCGGCTCTGCGATCTCACATTAACATGCTAATCTCTCACATTTACATGCTAATCTCTCACATTAACATGCTAATCTCTCACATTGACATGCTAATCTCTCACATTAACATAGCCACCTCAGCGCGTTCACCGTGGAGGCCGCTCTCCGATCTTACATTAACATGCTAATTTTTACCTGGCAGCCCTTTAATTGGTGGAAACCCACCACCAGCGCCGTCATTGACCATCACTTACATTAACATTATCTGCCCCGCCCATGCTGCTGACACTTGGGCTACGCCAATTTTAAACCTTTATAAACAGTTTGCCTTTAGAGGCTAACCCCCTTTTCCTGATGACGACCGCTTGTGTTGCGATCGAAACGTTGTGGTTTTTATTTTTCTGATTTTTTTCTATTTACGTGACTTTACCGAAAGAACCAAAGAATATGAATTCCTGCAGTCACGAAAGTTTTAAGTCAAAATCTTCCCCATTAAGTTGAGCTCGGTCCAAAAAAAGAAAATAAGCAACAGTCGCGGGACATTGAGAATTGTAAGAATGTGGGCTGGGTTTCGTTCTCCGTAGTGCTCTGGAATATTGACAACAGATGTCAGCATTGGCTACTGAAGCCAGTAAGCATTTAACAAATAAGCTCGAGTGATGGGGGGGGGGGTCATGTTTGAAGTAATTTAGTGCTGTTTTGCATGTAGTGTCTTTTGGCTAATAGTCAAATTTCATTGCGTTGTTTCACGTGATTTGAAGATAAAAAAATAACACGTACATATGGTGGAAGTTTCATCTTTCACGAATGTGTCTGACACTGGGAAAGAATTGACTGATACATTTAGTATAATATATTCGCTATGCAAATGTGGGTTTTGATTATTTCGTTTGTATGTCCCCTTCCTGTGCTCGCAGTACTTGCCCCAACAGTCTAAGGTTATACAGGGGATCTTTGTCTTTGTTTGTATATGTATGTATACAGAAGTTTTTTCGCACCATACGTAGCCAACTGTGCTCATCGGAGGTACAGAATGGCCATGTTGGTTGATTGAACGTTCTTGGTTTTCAAGCACAGTGGCTTTGTCTGTTATTCTTCCTCTGCTTTATCGCATAAAGAAGCACGCCAATGTACTGAGGGTGTATGTCTCAATACTATACTCAGAATACTTGTATTTCAGTGTACCTTAGTAACAGTAAACCTATGTTTTGGTGATATTGCGTTGACGTGGTGCACAAGCAGAAATTATATAAATAAATAAAACAATACATTCGTTATTAACACCACCTTAGGTGACGTTTCAGGCAATGTCCCTTCTTCCTAATATCATAAATAGAGGCCAGAGAGAGTGGGGATTACAATTTGAGACCACCTTTTACACAATGGGGCCTGATGAGAATTAAATGTGAAACATGTTTTCTGTTGATCAGTTTTTAAATTGGTACCGTATATGAATACAACTGTTCATTGCCATTATCCTTGAGCTTTAGGCGACTGATTTAATATTATTCAAATGTTTATGCTACAGAGGTAAACAGTGGATTGACATGTGTGCTGATGAAAGCAAGTTATCTGCTTTATAGCTTTTCTAAGTTGACTTTACTTTGATAATGCATTTCCCACCCTTGGGGCAACATATCCAAAGTTCAAAATAGTCTTCTGTGAGCATCAGTTGACTCTGGTCCACTCTGGACAGCTTACACATTAACCAATAATTTACATTCACCTGTCAAACATATGTCTTCTCATGAAACTCAAATAAGATACTTGACTCACTACGAGGCACGGAACTGATCGCCCCTTCACGATTAATTTAACTTTCGATCTTAGAGGTCGCCATTCGATTGAAATATCGGTTATTTTTGTAGCATTGTGATATATTATAAAAACTGCTATTCGCTGCCTGTGTAACATTTACAAACCACACGTGTGCTGCGAGCAGAATAATTGATTTTAAATGAATCGATGCGTCATCACTCCCCTTACTCATCTTTAAACGAGACGCTGTCAAACAGGTTAGAGACAGTGTCTAAAGGCCGCTGATGAAAAGCAGAGCCAAAAATATTGTTTTGCACTTAGAAGCATGTAAGGCGTCATTAGTTGCATCACCGTTGGAGGTCACTTGTTTTTCCTACATACGGTTTGCATCTCTGTACACTTGCAGGGCATACAGGCAGGTGGAGGCAGTAAATTATCACACTTGACCACAGTATCCACACGACTTGTTGATGTCCGACTGAATGATGCAATGTGGTGTATCGCCGGAAGTCGACCCCAACCAACGCGGCCCCATCTTTCTTTGTTGCCGCACATCGCTTCGCCATCAATTCGCCGCGATGCCAGGAATCTCTACAAACGGCCCTCGCTGCTTTTTGTGGGCACGTCAAGCCCCTTTTTGGACCCAAGCGCTTAACCGTCAACAATGCAACTTCCACCCGGATGATGCTTGGACAGCCCAATGGAGTTCATGAGAATTCGCACACACACTTCATGAAAGACCCGATGCAGACGATCTCTTGCTTCGATTTTCCGTCAAGTTTATGGGCCGTGACCCTAAAAGCACATATGCACAAACCATGGCAGATGCGGATTCTTGATGCACAATTGAAAAAATAAATTCCTAGTGAGACTGGTCACCCAGAACAGACCATGTAATATACAACTACTCATTGCCTGATTTACATATACCATGTATGCAGCACAGCGATAAACTTGGCTACTCCTGATGCAATTATCTGGCTCAACCACAACATCACTGTAAAATTATAGTTGTGTATGTACATCAACATCAGCCATACGAAGAAGACCACTGTAGACTTGGATTATAAGTCCAAGCAATGGCTGTGAGCACAATAGCCCAGTAATTCAAGAAGTAATACTGAACAATTGTTATTTTACCAAGTGAGGCCCACTGAGCTATATATCTTTTTCAGAAGCAACCTGGCATCATATGATAGCTCAACGAAGTGGCTCATCACGTACATAGCAGACAGTTACTCCAAACACATGTTTCTAGATGTGGAGGGAAAACCGGAGGACCTGCCACCGGGGGAGATAGACATGCAAGTTCCAAATGTGTACAGGCGTCATGGTCGGGAACTAACCCAGGACCTCCTGTATACCACGTGCAGTAGTGAACAGCTCGCCACCGTGGTGAGATGGCGCAGGCCGGTGGCTTGGAGAAAGTATTGTGTGTGGTGAATGACTCATGGCCAGCCCCTTTGCAGTATGGTCGGCTGTGGAGAATTTTCCTGGTGTGGGGTATCCCTTCATTTGACGCCAATGCAGCCCCACACAGGTCGCATACAGTGCTCTTGATTGTTTGGCATGCTTGCCTGTTGCTCTGCTTGGATTTGCATTTGTCCTTATTTGTGTGTCTCATCCATCCATCTCTCTTTCTGCCTCATGGCAGATTAACTGTCTGCACTCCTGCCAAGAAGAATATCCTTCACCATTGTTTCTGCTAATTTTAATATCTGCATGGCCAATTAAACTTTCATGTAAGCTTCGTCGTATTTAATTCTTCTTCTATGAAAAGGGAGAATAGTTTGGGCCGTGCTTTCATCGGGGGTTATTAAGTTTTTAAGAATCACCGATAAGCCTGCATGGGCTGTACATTAGAACCCAACAGAAAAAGTTGGGGGCATTCCACCGTTATACAGCACGTAAATGACGCCCCTTTCTTGACAATATGGGGGTTGCATTTACTTCAAAAGTTGAGTATATATTTTACGACTGTTTTATATTTTGAAGCGCACACACTTGGCCACGTCAATTCGTGAATATATCGGTACTTTTCTAAAATTGAAGTTTACAGAATGTGAGATTATCCGTGCAGTTATGAAAAGCCTTTTTTATCGTGCTCTTCTCCCTGTGATACCAGTTAAAACCCATTTGTTTATTTTTATTGTCACTATAGTTGAGTGAACTGCATTTTGAGAACATTGTGTTTTTTGCATTTAAATTTGCATAACTCATATAATTATGAACCTCAGCATTCCCCTTTCTGTGCAACAATCCTAATTCTGTGGCATTGCAATGAGGTACAGGACTTGCAGGATATTCCAATATACAGCAAATTGCTCTTGGCCATTAACTGACTCTTTCCAAAATGGGTGAAGACATACTTAGTCATGTATGAAAACTGTGCGACTGAGACTATGTAAGTTCATTAGGGGAAGCAATATGAAAAATGGTTAAAAACCACCCACGGCTCCCAGGTTGTTGGTCACTAAAGTGCACATAAATGGCTTTGTGCACACACTCGTGAATGCCGACAAGAGCGTTTTATGTGCAGGGGCTATCTTTGTGTCTATGTTTTTTGTAAGTTCGACAGCTTGTAACGATTTAAAACTTGGCCTATCCTCTGTGGCATCAACATTTACCACTTTCACCTGTGGCTGTGTGGGGAGGTACAGTGGTTTGCGCTCCAGTCATGAAGATCAGGGGGATGGCAATACATCGGCTAGTCAATTGAATAATGATAATGAAATATGACGATACACAACCTTGTTTTGTGATATTTTTATCTGTACATTTTGTACGCATTTTGTCCGCATGACCTTGCCTTCAGCCACTTGATGCTGCTAAAATAATTTTTATGTAAAAAATAATCTAGCAGTTGGATGTGTTGAATCGCAACAAATAACGACACCGCAAGGGGGCTAATATGTACATCCTTACTAGCGAAATGCTGCAGCCTTTTTGGCAATCTGCTGCTGGTTAAGGACTTTCCCATGCCCCGTTGGTCCTGGGGGTTATTTGAATTTGACTATACTTCGCCACGTTGGCCATTGCTTAGTCACGGTGAAAGCAGAGAGCATAGACATCGCACCAGAGTACAAAACAACAATGCATTTTCTTTGCCGCCCTATGCCGCTTGCGTCCTATCTCCGCAGCAACCTAAACCACCTGTTTAACGTGTGCTGCTCACGTGCAAGCACCCGTCCAATTTCAATTTTGCTTCGCTCCTGGGATTTGGTTATTTGTGATTCGTTGCCAATTTTAGCTCGTGGTAATTGCTCTCTTCCTCTGTGAAGGCCTGGGACCTTGTGGCCTACTCGCACACATCCCGTGACATTCCTTGTAAGAGTTCAGCCATCGTCTGCTGCGTTTCACGATCAGATTTTGCCGACAATGCCTCGTTGCATTTACAGACGAACCGCTCATGAGTGGGATCATGTCCCCTCGGTCACACACTGTGCATGTAGTTTAACAATGGTAAACAAGCTAATCATGCGTAAGACAACCGTATTATAATTGAGTGTTTAATGTTCTCTCAGTGTACATTAAACCATGAATAATGCATTAAGTTAGATTTAAAGATACGTTGTAGATATACGTTGGGTATATTACCTTGGGTCACAAGTCTAACTTTTGTACTTTATTTGTAGGTGCAATATTAGACTAAAAATAAACCTTGAGGTTTAGAGTGCGTCTGTTGGAGACCATAAAATTGCAAGGCTTTATCATACTGATGTTACATTGATTAATTAAACAATTAAGTGCCAAATACAATGTAGAAAAAGAATCGCACATCTTGGAAATGTATGCACTGATCAAACATGTTTGCACTTATTTGTTGGGGTGCAATGGTGTAAACATTTAGCTTGTGAACATGCAGGTTGCACAATGTGTCAATGTTGTGCCGCATATATGTACTGGCTATGCATGTGTATGTAAGAGTGTATTATGGTGAACAAATTTTAAGCCAATGTCATAATTATTTTATTTACTTTCGTTTTCTTCAATCGGACACTGCACCAACACCAACCACTGGGGCCTTGACTTGCCGGTTGTTATAGTATTATTTTTACTTGCGAGAGGCGGAGTGCAATTTATTGAAAGAGTTTGCAGGATTACAGTGTTTATATCAATAGCTTTGTGCAGTGTGGCACTTTTGAGTCATGTATTCCTTGTAAAGAAGCACAGCATTTTACCACAAAGCGATTAATAATGGGACCATATAAGCATGCGATGGGATATAATACGTCTTCAGGAATACAATGCCTGTTTCTATACCATTTCTACGTTACAATACCTTGTATGCAAATCGATACTGGGGCTTATTCCAGCAAGCTTTGCATTCATGCGTGGGTCTTTTACCTTCATATATTCACGCTTATTTCTTGTGTGCTGGACATAGGCTTCTGGGACAGGTCTGTTGCACACACACACAATGCGACTGCCATTATCAAATTTCGATTTTTGCGTGATAGACCCTGTGAAAGCACTTGCCTTGTTGCTGTACTAAAAGTAACTGTATTAATATGCTCCTGGCATTTCATACATATGCTTGTTCCTATGACCAAGTCATCCACAATGTGCCCGATGTCATCAGGTCTCAGAAGCTAAGCAGGCTTGGGTCTGAATAGTGCTTAGATGATTGCCCATTATGAGCAAACACAGGTGTCATCGGGGCTGTGGTGCTATGTGGTAGGCAGCAGAGGGCAGGAGAGTGGAATCTATTGTATTGCACGTTTTATGCTCCCACGTCTATGCTCCCCGCTTTCACCAACCTGTCCTGACCAGCGTGGTGAAGTATGGCCAATAACCTGTATGAAATGAGGAGGCCCTCATCTAGCGGTAGATAGCCATATTAAAAGCAGAAGCAACTTTAACCTTATGGTTTTCATTGGTGACTGGTCTGAGTCTATTATAAACTCACGACACTTTCATCTCGGGCAGTTACCTGGATGAGAACTCATGTTATAAGTGGTACAAACCCAGTGCTGTGACGTCTGATCCACCTGGCCAGTTTGTCATTAAATCCTGCACACCCTGGTTCTGTTGCTCTGAAGATACTTGCAGTTTAATTTTCATGGGTCAGCAACCGAAATAACAGAAGTATGTTTTTTGTTCGAATTCGGTCAAACACTCGATATTTCAAGAGCCGCAATGCGATGTTAATAACGTCATGAAGCAGTCCTTAAAGGGCCACATGCAGCTCCGGAGTCGCGGGTTGCCGCCCCCTGTTCCATAGACTTCAGGCGATAAGTCTGTCCTCTGTCAATTTATTGCGACAATCAACTTGGGTATTGAGATAACTACATAAAAAAAAAACATGAAACCAGGCAGTCATGGCCATGGCATCTTTAGCGTACTTATTATGGCACACTGTGGAACTTGTTCCTGCCTGTTTTGGATGTTTGCGCATTTGGCATAATGCCATTGCATATGATGTTACAGTGCAGCAGATGTTTTAATTTCATTTTCACGTGTTTTTTGGAACATTTAACTTAACAGAATGCCCCACATTGTACAGTAAATTTTATATTATTTTATACTGATATTTAATGTACAAATTCCGTACCAGTTTATGAGACTTTTGAACTGTGATTGTTGAAGCTGCCTCAGCAATTCGTAACAATGGGCATGAATGCAAAAAATTAATATGACTGTGGGGTGGTTGGGGCGAGGTGCAGAAAGTTGGCAAAGCGTCACATTAAGTGAACCTCCTTCATTCGAGTGCTTCCATTTTGTTCACGAGCAGAAAAAAAACACATGTTGGTAATGCCAGGGTCAGCTGGTGAATGTCCACCTGGAGAGAATCTGGTATGCAGCTGATATAGTAAACACTACAATTATGAGGTGGGGGCAGGGGTAGTGGTCCACTGGCTAACTCACTGCATTGTGTGCCCATCTACCGGAGGTTGATTCTTGGCCCTGGTTAACTTGAGCGATGAGTGATCATTAAACTGGTCCTAGCCCCCCCCCTCCCCCCAATCCTATCAACAAACTGCACTGATCAGTGTGAGGAGTGAGGAAGTATTGTCAAACGATCTCCATGATTGCCATGCGTGTATGTCATGTGAACATGCGCGCGCCGGCTGGTACACACTCCTGTTGATGTATGTATGTTGAAATTATTTTGCCCCGTATGAAGCCAACCGTGCTAATCAGAAGTGCAGAGGAAGCACTACAAACTAAACACAAAAAGCAGTTCTAAAGAAACGAGTTTTCAATTTAGATTTGAAAGTGCATCGCCCCAGTGGCTTCCTTTCAAAGCAGTCGGATTGCCGATGTGTGGTTCGATGTCACTACACATGATCATAACTGAGTACAGATGAAGAAGACCTTTCAGCTACAAAGTTTGAGGTTGCCTTTAAACAATTTCATAGCCAAGAGACTTTCTGTTAATTTGCCAGGCCATTTCAGGTCCAAGTGGCCTTCTGGCATTCAGTCAAGTCTCCCAGGCTTCAGTAGGAATCTTTCATCTTATGCTCTTGCAGTTGTCTTGAATCTACAAACATTACACTGAATTTCCTCATTGTGCGGTACTACTGTACATGCCATTTGTTTGTGTGGGTGGGTGTACACGTGTGCATGACTGAAGTACATGCGGGCTACTACAATCTGACAGGCACTTAAGAGGAAATTGGTTCAGCCCATAGTGAGCAGTTTTCACTCAAAACGAATCCCACATTCACGGTTGGTCAATGATGTTGTACACAAACCAAGCCATTCATCCAACTCAAAAAGTGCCGTAACTGTCCAGTGGTTGGGTTTTTATTTAATTTGATGTTAGAATGGATTCTCATTCGTTGTTGTGCAAGATTAATGAACGTGACCTTGGTGATAACATTTTTGTTTCCTTGAAGGTATCCCAACATGGAGTAGTTTTTGTTATTTTTACTTTTTTTTAATCATGGTATGGTGGAGCTTTCTTCATAGCTATTTATATGGTAGAGAAATGAGATTGTCAATGTCAAACCATAAATGAGCCTCCTTTCTTTGTGTCCAAATCCTTCAGGGTCACATAAAAATAAACATCTTTGTTTACGTGTAAAACCCTTGTGATGTTTTTTACTCTCACTTTGAAGTGGTATATACGATATGCTGACTTGGTTGGTTTGTACATCTGCACTTGAAGGTATTTAAATAATGATTGTGCTCCGGTTTGTTTAATTTTCAGGCAAGAAATGTACAGAGTGGAGCACTCTCAGCCATCAAGGTCATCAAGCTAGAATCTGGTAAGGATACAAGTATACGGAAAAGTCTACCAAGGCAGTCCAAATAATTGAACCGCCATTCACTTTTTTTGTACATTATTTTTATTGATCCAATCACGGGGGGGGAGGGGAGTGTACAACTTCCGCGACAGGTGAGTGGTGTATAGTGAGATAGGCGGACGTGCAGGACCGTAGTGTTATGTGGTAGGTGCGTCAGATCCCTTCTCGGGGAAGGACGGAGGAAAGGGGGAGGGAGTCAGTCTCATTTCAAGTTCAGTCAAGCAAACTCGGGGTCTCTGGAGTGGCATTAACGAGGGGGCCCCAGGAACCGCCATTTACTTTATGTAATGTCGGCTCTCCATTCTAAATGACCCCATCTCAGTAGGCTCTCACACTTTTTTAAATAAAGTTCAAGGATTCATTACTTATGCAGATTTTCGTGCAAGGTTCTTCAAAGAAGGAAATCGATTTTGTGGCTGCTTTGGCAGTCTCATGTCAGTGCTCTGATCATGGGCAGTGTGCTCACATTTATTGGTCAAATTAAAATGTTGGTATTGATGGAGCATCCCTGACAGTGCGACACCACTACACAAGAACAAATATTTTTTTCCCACTGCGTGCCGCTATACAGGGGACGACTTCACCGTGATCCAGCAGGAGATAATCATGATGCAGGAGTGCCAGCACATCAACATCGTCGCCTACTTTGGCAGCTACCTCAGGTATCTGCTCTTCTTGTTTGTCATGTGATCCTGACTCTTCAGAAGCTTGCACGTATCCCATTCCCCCAAGGCAATCACTCAGCTTGGCCTACAAGCTGCTTTTAGTGTTTAGTTTGTTGTCCTTCCCCCGCACTTGTGATGAGCATGGGTTGGCTACGTATGGTACGAAAGAAGTTCAACATACAACATGCTGTGTATACTGCATGATTTGTTGTAGAACTGATCTGTATGCCATTCTATTTTTTGTGTATGTCTAAGCTACAGAGATCTTAATGCTTTGTTTGGTTTTGTCTTCCCAAATTTATTCCAATTCTATCGGTGTCCTCTCAAGAGATGAAGTGTCCATTTGGAATTTTGCAGAGCATAGCATCACCCCATATTTGAGAACTGTCTGCATAAAATGTCGCAGCACTACTTCTGTGATCATTTCTAGTGACCTCTTATCCACACACTCGGTGGCTAATTCCCATACACTCTGCACAGTTAATTTATTTTTCATGGCAGTCAAACCAATATTTAGATTTCTCAGAGCTGACAATTTGCCATATTGAGTGAGAAGCTAAATTCACTGTTTTTATTACATCCATTGGTGACTGGGCTGAGCTCACTTCTTTTTATCACGAGGTTTAATCATGGGAGGCTGGCCAGATTAACTGGGTTTTCATGCTTGTTTTTGTTTACAGTGCTCTTATTATAGTTATACTAGTGTTTTTATTTTTTACAAGTAACTTGTTGAGCTACTTCCATTTTTATTTTGTCCAGGCCTCTAATACAAAAGCAACTTGGCTCATTGGGTTCCTGCCTGATTAATGACAAATTATTGGTGAAGAAGATGGTGGTTTGTTGTGCCTGTGTTATTTGCGAAACTTACAATCTGCAACTTATAACCAAACATGTGAATTGTTAGCTTATTACTATGTTAAGTAGCTTTCTCAAGAAAATAAAAAATCCCTGCATTTGCTGCACATAAAGGTAGTTCACAGGGAAGGTCGAGCATGGTCACATGGTTGGTACGTGTTTAATGATGCATTGTTGCTTCATTGATTCAAATGTATTGCAATGCTCACATTTCATTTCTTGAATTATGTGCTTACGAATAGATGATTTGCGATTCATGGAAATTATTATTTAAAGGCAGATGAGGTGAACAATGCTATGTAAACGATTTGGGAAAAATGAGACTAGATTGCAACCCTGAATCATGTAATGCCTTGAATCTCTGAGGGGTAAGTGTACATTCCTAATCTATGATAACATGCTTAATGCCTGATATGAGTTCGTCTGAATTCTTTCTTGCTCAGATAAGCATCTCCACTTGAGAGCACTGATAGTGGTGGAAATTCCACCTTCCTTTTTGGAGGTGAAGTTTTCCATGGGACAACCATTGTTGACTT
Source organism: Petromyzon marinus (assembly GCF_048934315.1). Lineage (NCBI taxonomy): Eukaryota > Metazoa > Chordata > Hyperoartia > Petromyzontiformes > Petromyzontidae > Petromyzon > Petromyzon marinus. The sequence continues at coordinate 21,761,837 of NC_133683.1, read as the reverse complement.
CCTTTTAAAGTGACTCATTTTATAGAACTCCGAGCGATGGTGGGCTGAGTCAACCCCCAAACAGGATTTAAAGTTGCAACCTTATGATTGCAAGCGGCTCATTCTTCCACTGAACCACCCGACCAGCTTGATAGGAGTTAATATTTAATTGTAAACATTTATAGTGTCATGTCATAGTAAATAGCTGCACACTGGGCATGTATGGACACTTGACTCCTTCAGCAATTCGTCACCAGCAAAGGATCATATTTCCATTTGATTTATGGCAAAGCCTCTCAGTTTCTGTACCCACGCTACCTCCCATCGGTCACACAGTGCTCCCACTAATGCATCGCCATCATCATGTCAGTGTTCTGCAGTGCGTGAACGTCAACAGCCACACGCGTGAACCTTGCACTTTGCAGTGAGCAATGCTGCCAAGGCCTCCGCCCTACTGACCTGACCAACACCGTAGTGTAGCTTTGCTCTCTCCGCCCATATCTGATTATGCATACCAACCCGCTGAAGTTTCGTGCATTGAATATACAGTATTGAAAACAAACTAGAAAAACAGGTACTGGGTTTCCCACGTCAAGTGCCCGTGCCTCGTGTAACTGTCCTGAGACGATAGTTCAAGATGCGGAGTGAACGCTGACTTTGTGCCCTGGGTGCTGTGCATAGGTGGGATAAACTTTGGATCTGCATGGAGTACTGTGGAGGTGGCTCCCTGCAGGACATTTACCATGGTATGTATGTTAAGTCGGTTACCATGGTATGTATGTTGAGTCCGTTACCATGGTATGTATGTTAAGTCGGTTACCATGGTATGTTTGTTGAGTCAGTTACCATGGTATGTATGTTGAGTCAGTTACCATGGTATGTATGTTGAGTCAGTTACCGTGGTATGTATGTTGAGTCAGTTACCATGGTACAGTGAGGGAAAAAAGTATTTGATCCCTTGCTGATTTTGTACGTTTGCTCACTGACAAAGAAATGATCAGTCTATAATTTGAATGGTTGCTTTATTTGAATATTGAGAGACAGAATAACAACAAAAATCCAGAAAAACGCATGTCAAAAATGTTATGAATTGATTTGCATTTTAATGAGGGAAGTAAGTATTTGACCCCTCTGTAAAACATGACTTAGTACTTGGTAGCAAAACCCTTGTTGGCAATCACAGAGGTCAGACGTTTCTTGTAGTTGGCCACCAGGTTTGCACACATCTCAGGAGGGATTTTGTCCCACTCCTCTTTGCAGATCTTCTCCAAGTCATTAAGGTTTCGAGGCTGACGTTTGGCAACTCGAACCTTTAGCTCCCTCCGCAGATTTTCTATGGGATTAAGGTCGGGAGACTGGCTAGGCTACTTCAGGACCTTAATGTGCTTCTTCTTGAGCCACTCCTTTGTTGCCTTGGCTGTGTGTTTTGGGTCATTGTCATGCTGGAATACCCATCCACGACCCATTTTCAATGCCCTGGCTGAGGGAAGGAGGTTCTCACCCAAGATTTGACAGTACATGGTCCCGTCCATAGTCCCTTTGATGCGGTGAAGTTGTCCTGTCCTCTTAGCAGAAAAACACCCCAAAAGCATAATGTTTCCACCTCCATGTTTGACGGTGGGTATGGTGTTCTTGGGGTCATAGGCAGCATTCCTCCTCCTCCAAACACGGCGAGTTGAGTTGGTGCCAAAGAGCTCCATTTTGGTCTCATCTAACCACAACACTTTCACCCAGTTGTCCTCTGAATCATTCAGATGTTCATTGGCAAACTTCAGACGGGCATGTATATGTGCTTTCTTGAGCAGGGGGACCCTGTGGGCGCTGCAGGATTTGAGTCCTTCACGGCGTAGTGTGTTACCAATTGTTTTCTTGGTGACTATGGTCCCAGCTGCCTTGAGATCATTGACACGATCCTCCCGTGTAGTTCTGGGCTGATTCCTCACCGTTCTCATGATCATTGCAACTCCACGAGGTGACATCTTGCATGGAGCCCCAGGCTGTGGGAGATTGACAGTTCTTTTGTGTTTTTTCCATTTGCGAATAATCGCACCAACTGTTGTCACCTTCTCACCAAGCTGCTTGGCAATGGTCTTGTAGCCCATTCCAGCCTTGTGTAGGTCTACAATCTTGTCCCTGACATCCTTGGAGAGCTCTTTGGTCTTGGCCATGGTGGAGAGTTTGGCATCTGATTGATTGCTTCTGTGGACAGGTGCCTTTTTTTACAGGTAACAAGTTGAGATTAGGAGCACTCCCTTTAAGAGTGTGCTCCTAATCTCAGCTCGTTACCTGTATAAAAGACACCTGGGAGCCAGAAATCTTTCTGATTGAGAGGGGGTCAAATACTTATTTCCCTCATTAAAATGCAAATCAATTTATAAAATTTTTGACATGCGTTTTTCTGGATTTTGTTGTTGTTATTCTGTCTCTCACTGTTCAAATAAACCTACCATTCAAATTATAGACTGATCATTTCTTTGTCAGTGGGCAAACGTACAAAATCAGCAGGGGATCAAATACTTTTTTCCCTCACTGTATGTATCTTGAGTCAGTTGTGGGTTTGCACTTTTACAATGCGTAGGCTTTGTTGAGGTGTTAGTTAACAATTATTCCGTATTTTCATGTACCGCCCTTTGCCAATCCTTCGCTGGTCGAGGGCCTTCCCGTGCCTTGCGGGTTCTGGGGTTTATTTGACCAAACTTCATCATGCTGGGTCGTGGGGGTTGATGAAGGCGTGGAGCATAGATTTAGAAACATAGAAGTATACAGTACAACAATGCATGTTTCTGCACTGCCCTCTGCTGTCCATTTATTAGCCGTGCAAGCTCTATACCATCTTTTATGTATGGTGGTCACCCACCCAAGTGCTATCCAGGCCTGAACCCTTAATGTAATATGATTAATATATACATATAAAAAAAATCATATCTCAATTCCATCTTTGGCTTCTAGCATTTTACCCTTGGTTTGCTGCTCAAAACATATGCACAAAATTCTCTCATTAAAACTGTCCCGATGTACAAATTTCCCTCTGGTTGTAGATTATCTTAACATGCTTTTATAATCCAAATTGTATTGCACGATAATAATCATAATAATGGTCAAACACTCTATTCAGTCCTCTCCTGAATTGTTTTTGTCAGGCTCAATGGAACTTCCGTGGGTAAATCAATGGCTTTATTATTAACAGCTGTACAGAAAATAAATTTGTGCAAAGGTAATATTTTCAATGTCACCTGAGCATTTGATCTTTACCCAACCAGACAGACAAGTCAAAAAAACTACTCGATTATGTTTTACAGCTTAAAGAAATCTCTAGTTACGCACTGAAAATAACTTAAGCTTTGCTGTTTCCTCATTGCATTGTGCTTAACCAACGCAAATCTGAGCCAGATTTATAAAAAAAATGTTAGCAGGAAAATAACGTGTTGCTTCCTTTGACAACGAGAACAGGCGAGTGATTGTGTGTGTTTTTACGTATGTTCTTCAGTCACAGGGCCGCTGTCTGAACGTCAAATCGCCTACGTCAGCAGGGAAACTCTCAAGGTGGGCATTACCCATATAGGTCATGTGCAGTCAGCAGCCTCTATCACAGGAAGCATGACTCACGAGCTCATGCAACAACAATAATAATGGATAATTGTTGTACTGTTTGTTATCGTCTGAATAATTTTGACCATGCAAGCTGATACAGTTTTTGCTTTTTTCGTTTCTCATTCATACATAGGGTTTGGCCTACCTCCACAGTAAATGTAAAATGCACAGAGACATCAAGGTAAGTGTCTGAATCAAATATGACTAACGCTATATATTTCGATAACATTTTTACATGAGCAATTTTTTTTCGACTTTTTTGTTTTAACTTACTCCATGGACTATCGAGTGAAATAATCGGCGGCAGCAGTAGCAGCATTGTCCCAGAGGCGAGAGAAGAAACCAAAAACGTTGGAAATAACACAAGTGCACACATTTCGTAAATAACCAGTGCTCACGATCATATAAATAATTGCACACATCTTTTTGTCGTGTAATGTTTTCCACACAATTTCAACTATTGGACGAGAGGGGCGTTCAAACCTTAGGAATCGGTGCGTGTAGAGAAAATGGCACATCACGTTCCACGGGGGGATTTTTTTTCAAAGCAAGGGAAGGTTGCCTGGCCGTAACGCCTAGCAGCAAGTTTGATTCCCGCCCGCTGCACATGGATCTTACTCTGGGGACAGTGTGTGCTCACGTCCTGGCTGGCCACAATAGTTGGTGTTGGCAGGAATTGGCTTTGAGCCGTTACGAAAAAATGTGGTCTTGTGAATCCTCCCTCTCTTCACATTTTGTCTTGAAGTAAACATTGGATTCTGAGCTAGTTTTTGTTGCGTGTGATTATTTATTTATTGTGAAATTATGATATTTTAAAACAAATTTTTGGAAAAACAGGAAGTTCACTTGAAAAAGCACGATTTATTTGCATCATAAGTAGGTGGTTAGTGGTTGTGCCTGCAAGTCGACTTTCTGCCTGCCTGATCATGCACGATATATTTTAGACCAGTCTCACTGGAACATCCCAAGGATTGCTTGCACAATCATTACATTACCTTGACTGGCTGTGAATGTCAACGGTTCACAGGCATGTTTTACCTTAATTCACTTAAGCTAATTAAATACTCTCATCATAGTTGCGTGGATCCGCCTCCGGGTTTTCCTTTCACTCTTAGCAACATGTGTTTCGAGTATTTGGCTGCTATACATTTCCACGCGATAAGCCACTTTGTTGAGCTATCATTTGTGGCCAGGTCGCTTCTGAAAAAGAGCTACATAGCTCAGTGGGCCTAAACTGGTAAAATATAAAAAAACTGTGCAGTAGCTTTAGTTAATATTTTTGTATTGATTGATATGTAAAGGATTACGGATTATTTTAGTACAATATGTCAATGGTTAACATCAATTGTTCAAATGTTACACAAGGCATAGAAAACAAATATTCTTCAGACAAGCAGCATAGCAAGATGTGTTTTAATCAAATGACTACTAAATATTATAATTTTACTATCTGTTGGTAATTGAAGATCTAATCCATAATAGAGGCTTTTTTTGGGTTAGGTCGCATTAATATATAAATGTGTCGTTAAAACCCGCCACCACCCGACAAAGCCAACTAGTAAGGGTGGTGGCGGGTTTTAATGACACATTTATATATTTCGCGATGTAACCCAAAAAAAACCTCTTATGGATGATATTCGTTGCGAAAGCCTACGTGTTAAAGTGAAAGTCTAATATTAACGTGATTCTTTATTGATGCCTTTGCCATTCTTCGTATGCTGCAATTGCCCTCTGCTTGTTTGTGTTTTCCTAATATTAGGGAGCGAATATTTTGTTGACTGATCATGGGGAGGTGAAGCTCGCGGATTTTGGAGTCTCTGCACAGATAACAGCCACAATTGCCAAGAGAATGTCCTTCATTGGCACGCCGTACTGGTAAGACTGGCCACGTCCGTTAAACACGAGCAGGCGCATGACATCCGCACATTTAAATGGTATTTGAGTGCAGTTGATTAATAGAATTCTGTGTTGGTAACCAAACAGCATTATATTGTGGCGGTTCGATGATTGTGTATGTAACTAATAGACATGGGGCGACTTGATGAATTGTCACAATGTGGGGACCATGGCACAATTCAAATCTCGACGATTTTTTGTCTTGTTTTTACCATCTTTGTACTGCCTACGTTATGTGCTCTCTTCTTTGTTCTATCTCGATCAGGCTATGAGCCAAAAAGTAAGGTTTATATATCATTTACATGAGTTGTAAATAATAGATTTTAAATGTAATGATGTGATGCTTGTAAGTGTTAATTTTATTCAAGAATTAATCATTTGTTACGGGCATAGCATATAGCCCCACTTCTCGAACCCCAGTCCTTGTGACCCACGACAAAGCAGGTTTTCATGTTTGGCAATTGTAAGGTACATGCGATGTGTAACGACTCTGTAGTTTGAGTGGAAAAGATTGGTAACCATGAAAATGTGCACTGCAGTGGGGCTTGAGGATTGAAATTTCAAAATCAGAGTGGTGAGCTTGCTTGTTGCTGAGCCCGTTGTATTCAAGGTCAAATGTTTAGTTCTGGCTGCTTGCACGTAATGTCTACCCTAAATCACCATAGCCCAACATCTGCTGTCATTGGCTTTCACACGGTTAAGCAGTGAATTTAATGTTAATACGTGTGACTGAAAATTGTGCTATGTGATCCAGTGGACCACGTGGTAGCACCAGAGGGCAATGTAGCAAAAGAAAATGGTTTTACTGTACATCTGTGTCCCCGCATCAATGCTCTCTTCCTTCACCAACGTGCACTGACAAGCGTGATGAAGTGTGGCTAAATAACTCCTAGGACTCGCATACAATGGTGAGGCTCTCATCCAGCAGTGGATTGACAAAAGGGCTGTACATTGATAAGATCTGCTGCAACGCTGGACACTTCCAGGCAGCGTAGTGCCACCCGTGCTGTGCAGTGATGCGTGTCGTGCGTGCGTGCTTTGCGTGGCACAGGATGGCACCGGAGGTGGCGGCCGTGGAGAGGAAGGGTGGATACAACCAGCAGTGTGACGTGTGGGCCGTGGGCATCACTGCCATCGAGCTGGCCGAGCTGCAGCCGCCCATGTTTGATCTCCATCCGATGCGGTAATTCCACCTGTTTTGATCAAAACCAAAACATAATAATCATGGAAGTTACTTTTGAGACATCGTTAATTTAAAATGAAAATAATGTTTGGAGATGGCAGGGTGCCCCCTTGGAGGTCAGAGCACTGAGCTAACTTGGCTGAGATTCGGCATTTGGATCCAGGCAGCTGCCCATGATTTAACTTTCTTCTCAAATGCGTTGAGTTATTGGTCTAAGAACGATTACCAAGGCATGCAAAAATAAATAAATTCTAAGTATCACTTAATTTGACTAAGCCCTTAACATTATAATAAACTACTGTTTGAAATCCAGTGATTGTCCCTCATAGAATCGTATATGAGAGTGCACATGGATAAATACGGTCAATGAGAATGATCTCAAAAGTTGTTCTGGCCATTCTCTTAACACATGGGGTGATGCATGCTTTGTACAATTTACAAATCAATATTTAGGTTTATTAAATTGTTCATAAACACACAATTGGAATAAAATTTGGAAAAAGACCAAAGAAAAATGTGAACAAATGTTAATTTAACCAAGAAAAGGTTTGCTAAGTCTCCAACCTCATTTTGAGGTTTCTGCAAGAAATATCTGACCAGTGCCCTTGTGAGTATTTTTTATGAAGCAGTGCCTGAAGATACCCCATATTCTTAATCGGGTAATAGCCAATCTCTGCACATTCAACTTGCATACCTGCTTACTGAGCTGCACGGTTGCCCTGCAGGAGGGTATTCTAGTGACATCATGGCTCTCTGCATAATTTGGGGTCACGATCCACTTCAAAAAGCAGTTATTTTTTTTACATTGTGGTGGATGGATAGCACTTCTATTGGCTGCAGGGGTAACACATAAAACGTAGATGTATTTGTTTTAAATGTGGTTTGGTGCATGTATTATGCTTCGAATCATGTGTAGGATACATGAATATAGTTTAATTGAGGAATTCGTGCATAGTTACACCCATAATAATGAGCTACTTACGGTGCGAAAGAAGTTCAACATATATACACTGGTTTGGTATTAACAATCTGAATTGTGAGAGTGTTTGAGCAATCTCATCAGCTCATCCATTATAGGGCATCTAAAATTAGTTTTCTGCCAGTGGAGCAAGTAAAATTGTGTTATTCCTGTGTGTTTCGTTTCCCGTGGCTAATATGTTTTCGTTAGCGTGTTATTGTTTTGTTAACAAGTTTCTGTTGCAATGGACTATGTGAACGCATTAAGCATTGCCATCCAAGTATGTGTCTTGTGCCCATGTATGCACACGCATGAACGCGAAGTGTCGTGTATGTTTTCTCAATTGTCTAACGATTCACTAGTGTGTGGCAGGTGCTTTATAAATCCTCTCCATTGTCAATGTTGTAGAGCTTGCATAGTCTACTCTAAACACAAAGGGGACTGTACAGACGCACTTGAGGTAATTTCAGTGGAAGTTTGTTTTGGAATTTGTGGCATGTTTTGGTGGTACTAGTTAATATGTATACGTTACAATAATAAAGTGTGGGTTAAGATTTGCAATATATTTATTGGCGGGACTGGCGAAGGGCTGTAGAAATGCCAGGGCATCTAGCAAGTAAACTGCAGTTTGCACCCATGTGGTTTCAGTGGCTGTAACCTTATGGTGGTCTAAAACAACACTGCATTCTCCAAGCCAGTACAGTATTGTCACGTGACACACAAGGCATGATGGGAGGACAAATCCTCTGGTTACAATTGTACCACCTGCTATCTAGAAATCACAATTTGCATATTACTCTTTTAGTTTTTAGTTTCGAGTCTGCATGCACTTTTGTGTCCCAGCTATGAGTGTGGTGTGGTGGCATGATGGGCAGATTTGGCATTCTCCCAGACTCCCACTCACTTTTGTTGAGACGAAACCCATGTGGTCTATAGGTATCAGTGTCACAGTTTGTTTGATTTGGCAATCAATAACAGTAGCACACATGGCAGTATATTACCTTTTAAGGTGCCCCTAGATAAAACTTAAATTTTAATTGAGCAGTTTTTTGGCAGATAGATTTGTATTCTATTGTCCATGCATTTCTATTACCGTTGATGTTCAAGACATTGCAACATATGTTACCTTAAAGCTTAAACTTACTGCGACATACATACAATGCATGGCTTTACTCTCAGTGGCTTTATATTCAGAGATGACCTTTTCTGATTCATGAAAAAATATGCAAACACCGTACAGTATCTATATACGTGTTCTTTTAAAATGCCAATGAATTACCACCAGGAAATAGTTTCATGTTAAATGCTATTAAATGGGTTGTGCACATATATTATTTATGACTCATGCGAAAAAAATAGTTTTTGTTTTTGTCCTGTTGTGGGAAAGAAAATACAGTTTCTAAATTCAGTCACAAAATTTAAACAGGTTATTATCAGCGATGCAGATTCAGGATTGACTCATTTAAATACAAATTGGAGTTACCATCCTGTACAGAAGTCAAACTGATTATTTCTAAGCATATAAAACAAAAATAAGATATTTTACTTTCTGGTTTGGATAAGGATGGGGCTGAATCAACCCTGGACAAGATTTAAACTGATGCCCTCTTGACAGGGAAACCCGCTGGTCTATCACTTCATCAACTATGATCTATCCACTGCTGGATAAAAGCCTCCCAATGCCGTCACAATCTCATAGATATACAAGGCAGCAATCCACCCAGCGTCTCAATATGAGCTTGTTTCATCACTCCGTATTTGCAGTGCATGTAACCACGGGGGTGTTCTCTCCTTTGGCTGCCACTCTTTCGTTAGTCTCTTCCACTAGCCATCGTCTCGTCTCGTCATGTCCTGCCTAAGCCTGCTTATTCTTTTAACGGCCAATGTGATGTCTCGAAATTGCATGTTTTCAAATCCATTTGTTCACCTTTGTCTCTCAGTCTATTTCCAATCTTTGTGCACGTTTAAACATTTGTTCAATGTCTTGATATCACATTTTTAAGCTGAATACAATTTCTTGGTTGGCAGCGAATTTTCTACAAGGGATGAATGAGTCATGGTCCTTAAACACTCGTTGTTCCATAAAGTAGGTTCTACTAGCAGAACCACGGCAATAGCAGGGCATAAAGAAACAGTTGTCTTGGTATTTCAGTTTTTGTTTGGTTTTAAAAAGACTTAATTTTTGTTTCGATTTAAAGCTTTCGTGACTGCAATGATTCATCTTCTTTGGTTCTTTCTTTACCGAAAGAACCAAAGAAGAAGACTTAATTTTTGATTGGTACAAAAAATATATCCGAAAGATTTCCATTTTGGTCTGTGAGGCTGAGATAACCAGTGATCCAGAGGTAGGTATGTTTGCGTCGGGATCTGAGGTTTTCCAGTCCAATAACCACGAGCTCACCAGATACTGCTGTCGTGTTATAGAGACACTTTGCACTGAAGACAGTGTTAACCCCGCTGGCTTAACACATGAGTCAAAATATGCCAGACTTAGAAAATTACTCACAAATGTACAACTGCAATATTCATCACAATATTCTTTTGGTCTTTCGGTAAAGTCACGTCGATAGAAAAATAATAGATCAGGACGTTTCGCTCGCAACACAGACAATTTTAGGTAAAGACGATTGCCTGTGTTGCGATCCAAACGTCGTGATCTATTATTTTTCTATCTACGTGACTTTACCGAAAGACCAAAAGCGTATGAATTCCTGCAGTCACGAAAGCTTTAAATCAAGTTTCATCACAATCATCGCAACCCCGACTGGGGGAAAAAAAACTTGGCAGGACCCTCCTGAAAAGAGTCCTGAGACTTGGTGAGGCATTCTTGGGTAAACAAGCATACTAAATAGTCATAATAATCTTTTAGTGAATAACAGATCGCTACCCTGCACAGGAGGTTGCTAGGATGTCAGTAATGTCCACACATCTTGCAAACTCATATTTTTCCAAAATAGCAATATATTTCCTCCATAAAAAGTCATAATATAGAATACCAAAATAAATGTAAATCATTATGGGTGGCCTGAAAGTATGTGTGCTTACCATTTATTCTGAGCATGCTTTTGCACACGTAATCTAGCTGAAAAGACTTCTATAATTTAGTGAATTATTTACCCAGGATAGCCTCACTGAGTCTCAAGACTCTTTTCCAGAGGATCTTGTATTTGGATGATTGGCTAATACCTTTAATGAGCATTTGGCTTCTGGGAGAAAGCTAGGATTCCTTGAGAGAGCTCGTGCATTAAAAGGGGGTGACAATCATCACTGCTGTCTCATGGCCACCACCACGCCTTACAGCATCATACTGACAACACTGGGCAGGTTGTGTTAGTCGCCCAGCAAATTACTAACCAGGCTGAACTCTTATTAGCATCCGAGATCTTATATGAGACTGGGTGCATTTGGGCTATTATGATTATACCGCACCTGATTTTCCCGCACCTCCGATTAGCATGGTTGGCTGTGTACGGTGCGAAAGAAGTTCAACATGCATGCATACGTAGACAATAAACTATGAAAATAACATGTACTTCCTTGTCCAGCTCGTATTATTAATTCTATACATGGTTATAAACTGTAAGTGTACATAAGACCCACTTAATATATTGGCTTTCCTTTCTTTATATTTCCTCCAAGCGTTGGTGGAATGTTTTCCCTTAAAGCATGGGCATTCCCATGCAGTGCCCCAAAAGGCTCATTAATCGTTGTTGTGTATGTCACCAGGGCACTGTTCCTCATGTCCAAGAGCAATTTCCAACCTCCCAGGCTCAAGGACAAGGTGAAGTGGTGAGTGCTGTGAGAATCTGTTTGTCAGAGGATGTGGAGAGGGGTGAGCCAGGTTGAGCCATGAGGTTTGTAAGGATTTCTCTTCACGCTGCTGGGGGTCAACGATGGACCAGACAGATGTGACGCAATGGTAAGGAGGAGTTGTGAAGGCTCTCATTGCGTTAGGACTGACACAAGCTTTAGGGAGCACACGCTACTAACAAATTATGGTTACGATGAATGGCTCTTGGTTATCAATCGCCCTTCGTAATTGTACACGTGTGAAACTTTAATGGTGATGTGGTCTATTTGTGGAATAGTGGTCGCAGGCTTTATGAGCCTCTATGCATACATTCGCTTATCCCAGTTTCGCATTGTTAAAAGGTTCCCGTGAAGTTATTTTTTAATTCCTGTTTTAACTTGAGTTATGTCATTGTATGCTATTTTGAAAAGACAATACACATGGCAAAACTGCCTGTTGCTGTGTTTTTATTGGGAATGGACTGTTTTACATAACAAAAAATACCCCAGTGTTTCACTATTGACCTGCAGATCACATTTGCCACATTAACTTCAAACTAATTTTATATCTATTGATAACGTGTTGTGACTACAAAATGTTGTATTGCTCTACTGTAGTAATGTTAGTTATGTAGATTAATTGCTCTTACCCTTGTTGTCTTTGCTTGATTATTGCATTTGTTTTACGTTGACTGCGCCATACAGGTCAGGAATTTTCCACAATTTTATCAAGCAGTCTCTGATTAAGAACCCAAAGAAGAGACCAACCGCAGACAAACTCCTGCAGGTACAGTGCCATTCACGCTGCCTTCTAGCTACTTCCTTTCTGTTATCTCTCACCTGAAGTTCAGTGGAATTGGATGCAGCCAAAATGCAGCACATGGGTTGGCACATCTGTTAGATGCGCTAAGCCCTGTAACCCTATCCTTTCACATGGACGCTTTTCATGGACAGCAAAGGAGAATGGGATTAAATTGGTTACTAAGCGCATACACACAGCATCTCCAAGCCCAAACAGTGTGGAATTAAGAAGGCACTGGGCTTGTGCTGTTGCTATCCCTGCATGCTTGTTACTGCGTTTAGGATCCATTTGTGATTCAACCTCTGAACCGATCGCTGGCCACTGAGCTGCTGGATCAGATGAAGTCACCGGCTCCTCCCAGGAACTTCTACGATGATGAGGAACCCGAAGTATGTGTTCCAGCCCTCTACACGTTCCTCAAACATAAACACGCACAACAGTTAACAGCGATTGCCTCGGATAATGGGGCTTTAAAAAATATATATATAAAATTCATTAACCTGTTGACCTGGTTCAATAATTTAATTAATATTCAGCACTTTAAGATCCCCGGCTGGATGAAAGTCTCCCCATGCTGTATCGGTCATGAGGGTTGTGTGACTATACTTTACCACGCTGGTCAGTGCAGGTTAGTGAAGTAAGGGGTAGACAAGATTGGTTCAGGAATCAAACTCAGCGTTGCGGAGTTCAAGCAGTGCGCTAACCACGATGCCACCGCTCCATTCCATCATGTTGTTTGCCAGTGCTTAAATATTTGAGCTGCCACACAAACTTTATGCATGTCATGTCATGCATGAATAGGGGATCAGTTTTCATAGGCCTGGTGCCTATTGTTCCATGTTATTTGAGCAGGCAAGGCTCTCTCTGCCATAGCTGAGCTTAAAACAGTAGTCAACCGGAATGGATTTGCAATTCTGCTGTCTGCATTAAAGCAAGACTTGTATGAACCAATAATGAACCAAAACATAAAACATATTTTAGACATATCCTGCCAGGTGGCTGTAGGCACTGTATTTTGTATTTCATGACCAGAGCTCACGATTTAACGAATGAGTGAACATGCCGTCCTTTGACGGAGAACACCCCATTGGCCAAGTTGTATACGTAAAATACCTCAATGTTATTTGCAATATCACCTCATTGTGATATTGGCATAACAAAGATATTCGTGGATAATTACCCACACTTAACTTTTTCAGTTGATAACACATTCATTGCCTTTGGACATGAACTGTGCGCAACTGGCACGTATGAAAAGATAAACTGAGATTTATTAAAAGGAAAAAAATGCATACATTGAGAATACAAAGGTTTACTTAACCTTTCACTGAATTCTATCGTCTTTGCAGCCTCCTGCCGCTGTTCCCCAGAGGATATCCTCAATTGCCAAGAATTCCCGGGCAGAGAAGACTCGCTCTGAGCTGGACTGTGAGTTAGGGTGTCTTAACTGCAATGCAATTTTACAGTGCAGTTTATCTTCATAAAGCACCTAAATACACCACTACCTCTATATAAACTTCAGAGAGCTCCTAAACAGGAGCAGAACAAAACAACAACTTATAAGGAAATAGAGATTACAATGAGATGATGTGGGACCACGGTAAGATAAAATGGGAGTCTTTAAATTGCATGTTTTATAGCATTATAGCATTTTTATGACTGCCAGAAAATAGTATTTCTTAAATTTCGATTTAAAGCTTTCGTGACTGCAAGGATCCATCTTCTTTGGTTCTTTCGGTAAAGTCATGTAGAATGAGAATAAAATAATAAAATAAAACAATAAAATTATCACGACGTTTCGGCCACAACACAAGTAGCCTTCTTCAGGTGAAGGAACAAAACTGTCGGGACGACAGAGCTTCATTGAAGCTTCAATGAAGCTCTGTCGTGACCGAAACATCGTGAGAATTGTATTGTCTTATTTTATTTTATTATTTTATTCTCATTCTACGTGACTTTACCGAAAGAACCAAAGAAGATAGTATTTCTTAGTGAAACTGATGTAAATATTCAACTGGGAAATCGTGAGCATTGCGGAAGTTGCTTCAAGTTACGCTGGTGTATTATTGGAGTGTGAAACTGTATCTGTGCGATGGTTTGAATACACGTTAAATATCGAATTTCTTCCCTTCACAGTTGATCAGTTGAGATTTCAGCCTCCGATTCCCAAGATAACAGCACCGCAGTACATGGAGGTAGGGTGTATTGTTTAAAGCTATGCATTCTCCCTTTCATTTAGTACCATTGAAGGCTATAGCTGTTTCAGCTTTTTCCTTTTCTTTCTCTCTCAATTACAGTTCAGTTGTTACTGTCAGTGTCATGTTATACGCTCGGGCAATTTCCATTTGGAATGAATAGCAAGTGCTGCACCTCCCTGGGTCTGAACCATCCTGGAAGATGATGTAACGTAACTGCTGCTGAAGTCCCTTCAGTCGGCCTCGTGTTTATTTTTAGTTGCGCAGCATTTTATAAGATATTAATAGAGTGTGTGCAACTTGGAAATGTAATCAAAAAGGTTCATTTGCACAGCAAGAAAATGACAAATTTAGTGTAGAACATAGGCACCATAGACTGGGGTTTAAAACATTGTGAAAAGTTCCTTGGTTAACTTAATAAGATTTTTGTTTAATTCCTGTTGCCTGACTTTTAAGGCATGGACACACAAAGGCTACTTTTTCTTGACAGTCAAAGCAATATACGATTTTTTGAGCTGGAATTTATGAAAATTACGTGCAGAACGTAACTTGATATATTGGCTTTTGGTGCAGCCATCGGTGAACGGTTTGAAACCACGAAATCTATTTGAGAATCCCGTTTAATCACGGTCCGCTGCCTAGATTCAGACCCAGGAGCTTGGCACAGTCTTGGCAGTGGGATCTCAGTGCTCTAAGATTAGTGTTGGCTCCCTGAGCCACCTAGCCACCACCTCAGCTTTTTGTATTTTTATTTAAAAAAAACATCTTTGTTGGTCAATATAATATGAGTACTGAGGTGCAGTTGAGTGAATTAAGCTCTCTCTGGGGGTTATGTGTGTATATAGAACTTTTTTTGCACCATACGTAGCCAACCGGTGCTATAGTTATAACTATAGAATGTTCTCTATAGCACTTTGTTAATATATGTCCGTGCGTGCATTTAATTGCGTGCAGGAAAATCATCGGGGCTTTTCAGATCAATACGCCCCAGCCAGAGGCCATCAAAGGTATTCTGCAAAGCAAACATCAGAAGTACTTCTCATAACATATTTTATGAATACATTCCTCTTGATTTAAACATTTACAGTTTTCAAATGCTCTAGTAATTTAAATATAATGTTTTCTTTACCCAGATTTCAGCAGGGTGCAGAAGATGATGATGATGGTGGAACGTATGTACTTTTCCCACATGGACCATCTGATAGACATTGATGCGCTTCACGAGTAAATAAATAGATTTTGCTCATTTGTGGACACACTTAGATGTTTGGCTGCACATAATGGCATAAACTTGCATGCTATGCAATCGTAATCATCAACCCTGATCTATCTACCGCTGGATGAAGGCATCCCCTTGCCATTCCTTATGATGCCATACCCCGTCTTGCTCTTGCACATGAGCTGATCACTCCATCTCCACATTGGTCATCCTCTTTGGCATGATCTCTCCTTTTGGTTGAGTGATGCAGTGCATTGAAACCTTATCAACAATTAAATGTAGTCGGCCTGTTAAATTATTGTCTACAATGTATAATGTACCTCTTCCAAGACATCTCATCAAGGACCTTTTGACAGCACTGGTGTTGGCAAGTAATTTCAGCGCTGCCATTGTTTCTTTGCTTTTTGTGTAACGGTCATCAGCTGGTTCACAATCTAAATGTATTATTGTGTTGTGCATGTGGGATGTTTAATTCAGGCTGAAGAAAATCCCCCCTCCTCTTCCACCAAAGGTACTAAGACGAGACTGATCTTGTATTTGATTAAAATGCTTTTTTACCCAACTACATCTCATTCATATGTTGGCAAAACCTTGACGATTTACCCTATTTGTCCAAAGAAATCAAGCGAAAATGAGCAACAGCATGTAAACGCGGGTCTGAGTCTTGTTATTGTGGGAGCATTCGTGAGCATAAAATGGGGACGATGATGGTAGTGGTAAAGACAGTGGTGATGAACCTTCACCCAACTCCTGCAACTCTGCTGATCTGTCACAGCCTTGGTGCAAGAGCCCCATGGATGACAACAGCGAGGGCTCGGGCACCATCAAGCAGCGGCCTGCAGCGCCGTCCCCGGCACGGTCCGACGAGCGCTACCCTCCCGTGCCCCGGCAGAAACCCACGAGCCCGCCTCCGGCGCAGGGCTATGGCCCAGCCCCGGTGCCGCCTCCGCGCGTCTCCCAAGTTGGGCAGTTGGCCTCGCCCATGCAGCAAAACCGACCCAAGTACAACGTCCATACCCCGCCGCTTCCACAAGTCGTGTCGCCCAGCAAGCCCGGACAGCCCTTGCCCGCACCACGCCAGCGATTCCACAGCCCGCCGCCGCCACCACCCCCGTATGCTCACACGCCACACAGAGCAGCCACCCCCTGCTACTGCCGCACAGCTCTTGGCTGCATTAGAGATGGAGCAGGTGGTATGATTTTGCCCGCCAGTGTTGATTTATTTCCAGCCAGGCAACAAGCCCATTTAGATCAAAATAATCTCACGCATCATGGGTTAGTGGTAAAACACTCTCTGGGAATATATTGAAATTGCCAAATTGTAATTTTTGTTTCATTTGGCTGTATCTTGAAAATCTGGGGGAGGGTTGTTTTGGTCAACATTTCAATTGGGCTCAAAAGTCACTTATGTCCTGCAATAAATAGGGCTGAGTGTATTATTTTCAGGCAAACAACAAAAATGCGAGAATCGGTTGCATGGCCGTAAGACACTTAAACTTGTGAAAATCCGCGATTCTCAAAGGTATTCGTTGAGACTTGACATGTGTATATGTAGCCCATGGACCGACATTAGTCGGCAAAACTTATGTTTGTGATTCTTGCAATTGTATAAAACAATAGTTGAGGTTTAGATGTTATAGCCGTTAAAAAATATGATCACGTTCACATTGATTGTCCTTCGTAAAGAAACTGTTGCCACTAAAGTTGTGCCACGGTGCATGTTACCAGCTGCAGGGGAACCCCTCGGCTTGTGTAGGTTGTAGCTGTGTACTGCGGTGGCAAGATGTTAGCTACCTCGCCTGGTCTACAGGAGGTCATGGGTTTCATCCCGACCCTGACACCTTTATATTTGGAGTTTGCATGTCCCTCTCCCCTTGGTCATGTGGATTTTTCTCCGGGTCCTCCGGTTTTCCCCCCCAACATTTGGAAAAATGCGTTTTGAGTATTTGCCTGCTATAAATGTCCACACGATAATCCACATCGTTGAACTATCATTTGTGGCCAGGTTGCTTCTGAAAAGGAGCTGTATAGCTCAGTGAGCCCCTTAGTAAAAACAAAAAAAATAGTTTATAGTAATACCGCCGACGGGGGAATTTGTTGGCTTGCAGACACAACATGGGCAGGAACGGGCGGCCCACCCCCGCGGTGCGGCGCTCCAATAGCGCATCGCCACCTCCGCGGCCACCGCTGCCGGACCTGGTGAGCGGAGCCGGGGGTTCGGCCGGGCGCCGTTGCTCCGCCGAGGTCCTCTCCACCACCGACCACCTGCAGCGGATCAACATGGGCCATCACAACGCGCTGGATGGAAGCAAGTTTCTTCCAATGCTACTTGCACACATTTAAACGTCTTCCAATGCTACTTGCACACATTTAAACGTGTTTCCTGCCCCAGGGCTGCCGCTGCGTTGTAGTCCGATTCCAGAGGTCGCCACTCTTGATTTTCCAGTGCGGCGTTTGGAACTGTGGGCAGGTTTTGTAAATTCGCCTCGCCACCCCCTCTCCCACCCAGCAGCATAAGTGGGTACACCACAGTCCATCAGCAGGTTGCGTGCGATTGGGGTAAAGTGTGGGTGCTGTCATTTATGGTCAGCGTTGAAGAGTAGACCAATATACCCTCGAGAGGGCTGCTCTCTTGAGCTTGCTCTTGTTGAGGCCCTTCCTGTGGCATTGGCATGAGCAAGGAATTGAAGGGCTGCACTTTTACTTTTTACATTCTGCTTGTTCATATCACGTGGGGGGGGGGGTACGTCCCATCCCATCAGATCTTGGAGGCTATCCAGGCTTGAGTGAATCTGTGCTGTTCTGTGAAAGCCCCAGTGCAAGAAACTTCTGGACAACATTGCCAATCACACGTCAAACAGGCTGTCGCAGGTCTGTGATCGATAAAACGAGCTGTACAAGTTTACATGTATAGAAACTTTCAGTATATTGCTTTGTAAGTATATCGGACAATGCTTGCTCATTTCTGCCTGGTGAACCCAGTATGAACCTGCCTCTTGCATCTGGTTTGATTGGACTGGTCTCGATCAGTATTTTTCAAAATTCCATCTCTGTAGGCCCCTTGTTGTGATGCTGGCATTTTACATTCATATGCAAATCAGACTGCTCGTATGCAAATCACACTGCACCTGTGGAGTGCAGTTTCAGAAACACTGGTCTAGGCAGTTATTAACTATGTATGTATGTTGAGCTTCTTGCGCGCTGTACGTAGCCAACCATGCTGATCGGAGGTGTGGGGGAAGGACAAAAATCTTAACACTAAAAGCAATTCTAAAGAAATTAGTTTTCAATCTAGATGTAAAAGTGCATAGCTCCAATGGCTTCCTTATATTTGAAAGCACGCGATGCAGAATCTTGGTTCGACTAAAGTCATCCGATGCCCTATGAAGCTCTTTTTCATAGATGTTTCGGAGGGGTGGTTACAGATGCCCAGCTGTAGTTTTACCAACGTTGTTCTGCTTCAGTTGCATTCGTGGCTGGTCTGTAATCTTACAAATAGCTCTTCATTTTTAAATGATGTTATCCAAATAACCCTTGTAATTGTTGTACAACTTATTAATTGGTTTAGCTGTGTGATCATTATGCAATTCTCAAAAGAGCCACACCTTTGAAGAATTTCCTAGTGTTGGATGTGATTATGTATTACATTTTCTCAGTAGAAATACAATAGTTCTTTGACATCTTTAAGGAGCCCTTCCTTGCTACGGCATGACCCACTGGTCACTGGAATAATAACATGTTATTTTCCTCATTTGATTGCAGGAAATCGATAGCACAATTGGCAATATAACAATTAGCAAATGGGCTAAAGCTGAAGTGGATAATTCTGTTTACAATTCCCTGTTGCCTCATTTGCATTTTTCCCCTTAATTTTCCCATGGGGTAGATGTATTAAGCCCACACATGTGAGCAGTTAAAGAGAATGCCCGTCGTCTGGCTCCATCAGGTACCGTGGCGGAGAAGCAGGACGTGAGCCGTACTAGCAACTGCGCACCGCTGGACCCTCTGCCAAAGTCGTCGGTGAGATTTCTTATACAATCGCATTGAGCGTTTACGAAGGAATGTATTCTACCCGTCGGAAAGCTTTTTTCAGGCACTTCGTATGGATTCTTGGGCAGCTATCCAAGGCGTGAAGTGTAGGGACCCCAAGAAGAAGTGCCACTTTTTTTCCTTCTCTGCACAAAGCTATGTGCAAGGAATCTGAGCTCTCCCATTATAAATAATAAAAAAAAATCCTGTCGTGGCCCAAGTTGGCAGACTGTCCTTCGAGTGGAGCAGTGGAACATTATCTGAGTTGTTAATTTATTTTACTATATTTCTTTCGCTTTTTTATTGTTATTACACAATTACCATTAAATTTGTGGCCGCACCTAATTGTGTGGCCTCTACGAAGTGGGTACTTATATAATACCCCTTGCTGGTGATAAAGTAGGCCTATCTGAGTTATAATATACCTCTCAATTTTACGGTGAGTGATGTTGATTTATGTTTTAATAACTCATGCTGTTTTATATTAATATTTCCACAGGAATCAAGTAGTAAATCAAAGTAAAGATTAATTGTTACTTTTAGTGCAAGTACTGGAATTATAGAAATGTTTGATCTTACCCCTGATCGATTTAAAATACATTTTTCAGTTCCAATTGTGATGTCTGTCTTTTGCTCAGAATTTGCTTGCCAATGGACTGCCACCAACACCAAAAGTGCATGTGAGTGTTCTAATGGATAGCATGCAAACTTGAAAGAATCCACAATAAATATTGCCTTTTTATTGAATTATTCAATGTGTTGCATATTTTCAGACACATTTGTTAGACCATATGTTCTCAATTGTAGCAAATACAGCCGTTAATGATATCAGTCATTCGGTTTATTTTGAGTGAAGCCCATTGAGCTAAGAAGCCCTCTTTTCATGGTGACCCAGCCAAGGTGGCAAGCACATTACACGGGAAGGGAGGGCTTACAAGGTTTGCATAAAACAGAAGCAGGTAAATGTTATAAAGATGACTACAAAATAAAGAAGTTTTAAATTATTTTAATAACTCAAAGATAACCACGACTATGTACATTATGCACGCAGACTTAAATGGAAGAGTGGAAAGAAGTAATGACGGATATGAAAGGAACCATGTAGGATATGGAAATGGCAGTAGGAATGGGGGAGGAGAGGACATTCTTTGAATGGCCCAGGCAAATGGTTTTGCAGTGGTGAATACCTACTTCCAGAAGCAGGAGGGACATTTGATGATCTACCAGAGTGGAGAGGTGAAGAATCGGATGGATTTTATTTTGGTGAGGAGGAAGCACTTGAAAGAAGTGAATAACTCCAAAGTGATCCCTGGAGAGTGTGTGGCTGGACTATTGGTGGCAAATTGCATAGTGAAAGGAGTTAGGAAGAAGAAGGTGAGACAAAATAACTGTAGCAGGGTAAAGTGGTGGCGACTAAACAATGAGAAAGAAAACTGCTGTAGGCAATCTATGCAGAAGTTAAACAACGTAAGGTCGAGGTGGAACGTGAATAAAATATGGGAACAACTGGCGAGTGGAATACTGAAAGCAGGGTAGTACAGTGGGAGTTGGCAAAGGAAGACCGATGCAACAGAATTAAACATGGTAGTTGAGTGATGGAGTGCAAAAGGCAACTAGAGAGAAAAAGGCCAAGTTTAAGAAGTGGCAGAACACGAGAGAGAAGGACCATCTGGATGAATACCTGGCAGCGAGAAGAGATGGAAAGCGAGTGGTAGCAATGGCAAAAACAACAGCATTTGCACAACTCTACCAGAAGCTTGACAGCAAAGAAGGTGAAGATGGTATATCGCTTGGCCAGAGCCAGAGAGAGAAAGACCAGGGACATCAACCATGTGAAGGACGAACAATCTTGGATGAGATGAAGTTTAGAGAGAGATGGAAAGAGCTGAATGTGGAAAACCCAAGACATGAAATGGTTGAGGAACATCAAATAATTGAAGTGGTTGCAGATACTATAGCCAGATACTATAGCAAGAGACTATAACCAGAGACTATAACCAGATACTATAGCCAGATACTATAGCCAGATACTTTAGCCAGAGAAGAGGTGGTGGGTGAAGGCTCTGGGGAGCATGAAACATCAAAAGGCAGTAGGGCCAGATGAGATTCCAATTGATGTGTTTAAATTAATGGTAGAAAAGGGTGTAGAAATATTTATGGGGCTGTTTGGGAAAATCTGGATGGAGAAGCAAATTTCAGATGTGTGGAGAGAGCGAGTCACATTGGAAGGTGATGTGCAAGAGTGTGGGAACTACAGAGGAGGAGCTTTGATGAGTCACACCATTAAACTCTGGGAAAGGATCATACAAAGGAGACTGAGGAATCTGGTGGATATTGACGAGAGTCAGTTTGGATTCAAACAGGAAAGGTCAACAATGGATGCAATCTTTGCTCTGAGAGTATTGATGGAGAAGTTCAGAGAAGAAATGGGACCGTCATGTGGTGTTTATTAAACTAGATAAAGCATACGACAGGGTGCTTAGGTCATCTGGTGGTGTATGAGAAGAAGAGGTATTCCTGAGATTTATGTCCAGCTGATCCAGGATATTTGTGATGGAGGGAAAATGCATGTGCGAAGCAGCTGCGGGGTGTCAGGAGAGCTTTCAAGTCAAAGTTGGTAGTGAAGCAAGGCTCTGCCCTGAGTCGCTTCCTGTTCATCCTGGTGCTGGACACTAACGAGAGATATTTAGAGGGAGCCCCCCTGGTGTATGCTGTTGGCAGACGACGTGGTATACGGTGAAAGCAGAGGGGTAGTGGAAGATTATTTGAAGATCTGGGTGCAAAAGATTGAAGGGAATGGGTTGAGCATCAGTCGGACAAAGACGGAGTACATGGTGGCAAATTTCAGTGGAAATAAGGAGGATTGAAAATTGGAAGTGAATAGTTGATTAAAACAAACGTATTTTAAGTACCTGGGGGCAACGATATGTGCTGATGGAGAGACAACAGCAAAATGATGTGGGTCAGAAGGTGCAAGTGATGCAAGTGGAAGGAAAGAGATCAAGAGGAATGCAGAAGAAGAGGTGGGGCGGTGTGGTGTGATCAGACATGGTGGCCCGGGGAGCAGAGCGAGAGATGGTGCAGGACAGGGCAGCGTGTAGAAGGTTGGCAAGGACAGCGGACCCCACATGATTGGGACAAACGCGTGGAAGAAGAAGAAGAATATGTACATTATGCACGCCACTAGAATTTAGAAAGCAATTTTTTTGTAGAACATTTACAATTGCATATCCTATTTTAAATTAAGTGTTTGAAAAAATGACACTTGAAAGTTCCAGGCACAAATTGCTTTATAAAAATTTGTCTATCTAAATTACATTTTATTCACTACATAAAGTAATTGGGCCTTATACAGAATTGAAAGCTTACATTGCATTGTTTCATACGCATGTACACTTACATGCATGCGTTGTTCTTTAGATTCATTGATTTCCTGTTATTGACTAGGATTCAATCAGTTGATATCCAGCACACACTAAAAATGTAACGTGTTAATTAACAGTGATGAAAGCGGTTTTTTAAAAAATACTTACTATCCTGGTTTTGCAGATGGGGGCTTGTTTCTCCAAAGTGTTTAATGGATGCCCGCTGAAGATACATTGTGCAACATCCTGGGTTCACCCAGATACAAGAGGTAACTCGCCAATCATAAGGAGTAAAAATTATTTGTCAGCTGTCTGTGTGGCCCATTGGGCCATCAGCCTTCTAGGCACCAAGCCAAAACTTATTGCCAAGATCTTTATTGGTCTCTGCTGTGTGATATGATGGTATAGGAAGCCACTTCATAAAATTGTTAAACAAAAAGATTGACGGCATCTCTCAGAAGTAGTGCAATGATTTTAAATATATTTGTTTCATATTTCCCTGCTATTTTATCTCGATTGTGCTATCAGCATCATATCGTGATACTGAGTAGCTCACCGAGCAGTGCAATCCTTCATGTTAGGGAATGGTCCAAGGAAGCAAATGCCACAGCTACTTTATATGGCCTCTTGTTTCCTGGCATCACGTGGGCGAGATGTTAACTACCTCGCCTGGTACACAGGAGGTTGTGGGTTCGATCCCAACCCTGATGTCTGTATATTTGGAGATTGCCTGCTCTCCTTGTGGTTGCGTAGATTTTTCTCTGGGTCATCCGGTGTTTCCCTCCACTTTTAGAAACGTGCGTTTAGAGAATTTGCCTGCTATAAATGTCCACATGATAATGGACTTTGAGCTATCATTTGTGGCCAGGTCGCTTCTCAAAAGGAGCTATATAGCTCAGTGGGCCTTAGTTGGTCAAATAAAAAATAGTTTAGTTTAGTTTCATATAGAATGGGGCAGCAATTTTCCACCTGCTGTGACACTGAGAGCAATGTTCGTTGCACGACAGTAACATAATAATTTAAAAGTAATCCTCAGAGCTGGAATATGTCCAGATTGGTGTAGAACCAAATTTAACATGAATATTTTTTGTGCTGTCACTGGGCTGAGATCGTCAAATCGCTATACATGAGAATCCAGTTTAATCACAGGCTGCGGCCTGGATTCGAAACCCAGGTTCTCAGCAGTGCCAGTCCGGCACTGCTGAGAGCTTTTAGCCACCATGTCACCTCAGGCTGTGTAATGTTTTCATTGAGGGCTTTTTCTGGTCAGCTGTGGCCTCTGTTGTCATTGTAGGTTCCAGGAATCCTTTTGTAACTTTTGTAAGCATCGCATGCTCATAAGGAAATCTCTCACAGACATCGTTTTGTTTTCCACCTGTTGAGGTCCTGTTGCTTCACGCCACAAGGGAGACATTTTAAGCAAATGACGTTCGACTTTAGAAGCTTTTATTTAATCTACTTCCTGTCAATGATAATCACTTTTGGGGTTTAATCCTGCCAGATGAAAGGGGTTATTTTTAGATTTGAAGCACGCTTCCTTGCATCCAAATCCTGCCAATGTGTACTCTTATTCTCAGCAGTGTCTAGAGCAGCGAAGTAATCTCTGGGGTACTGACTGCAGAATTCACTTTGTTTTAGGTGATTGTCAAACAGCTTTTGGGTATTATCGCACAAAGAAGGAAACATCATTGGCATCTACAGCTGCATGATCAAGCTACCAGTCAGCATGTTGTCTCTTTACTTGGATGGGACAGAAGTTAAAACGCAGATTTTTCAAATTTTTGTTTCCTTCCACTTTTGATTAGCACAGTTGGAACCACTGGATTAGCACGGTTGGCTATGTACAGTGAGAAAGAAGTTCAACCCACATGCTTTTACTATAGCGAATGTGAAGTGAGAAGTAGGTTGAGTTCCTACGTCGTTGCCTGCCATGTGCACGTTTTTGGATGTCATTGGATGTCATTGGACAGCCTTGCTCGCTGCTGATAAGCCTGCTAAGATATGTAAAAGCAATGCGAGTTTTGATTGCCTCTTTACAGACCAGCATCTGATATTTGGTACGGAAGAAGGCATCTACACGTTGAACCTGAACGAACTGCACGAAGCGACAATGGAACAGGTGGCTTCTTCATTACATTGCGGAAGCATATCACTGCATCCGTGCGTTCATTAACTAAAGATCATTGCTTTGTTTTTTTTTCTTTAAAATGTATGTCACTCTTTTGTAAGTGATACGTTTAAAAAAAACGCACTTGTTGAGGCTATTCAAAAATAGGTGTTGTGGATTTTCTTACTTTCTAGTTGGTTCCACGGAGATGCACATGGCTGTACGTGATGAATAATTTTCTAATTTCTCTCTTGGGTAAGTTTTGCTTCCTCTACCACATTATGCCAAGTGATTTGTATTCTGCAAGCACACTTTATATTCAATGCGTATATATTCTTGAGTTTTAAGCACTTGAAAATTTATTAGAATCTTCTTTGGGGTGTTTTGCCCAGTGAATTAAGATGAAGTGGGTTCATGGATTAAACGATACATTCTAAAACCATGAATGATTTAGTTTAATCCGTCAATACAATTTGTTTAAAACCAGGTGAAAGCCTATTGAAGGAAAACGTGTATATTCTATTGGAAACCTGGATTACATACAACACAGCGCACATTGATAAAATATGATCATTATGAATACATCATAGTTTTATCATTATATACGTATAAATATGTTTATACTCATTCATTGTAAGCTGTGTTGGCGCAGTGGTAAGCACACTGCATTATGAACCCAGATACCCGAGTTAAAGTCCCATCCATAGCCATTGATATATGCCGCAGTTCTTGGCTGCCCTTCAACTCGCACTGACTAGCGTGGTGAGATATTATTAAACAACTTCCATAACTGACATGGCTTGGGGGAAGCCTAAATCCAGGCATAGATTGACAGAGGACTATAAATGTAATGAATTGTGGACATTGGTAAGAGCTGGCGGCATGACGAGATTGTTGTACCATCTACGTGGGATGCAGTAAGCCACTGGTGCCAGTTTGACATGCCTGGGCATGTGTCCGATCGCTGTTGCATATGTGGTGGCGTGTTGTGATGTCGCACACAGGGAAGACCTGCCAGCTATACTCGCACAATCTGATGTGGCTGTTCGATAACACGCGGAAAGAGCAGAGATTGCCTGGACTGTCGGACATGCTGCACGCCAGGTCATCCACAGGCCTTCCACACCGTGTGCCTTTCCATTCCCCCACACGTTTCATTTTACGTCTCTATTTTAGCATTTTTCAAACTCGTGTTGAGCCTGCCATCCTTGGCCTCTTTCTTTACTCATTGTGGTCCAAGCCCATCTCCATGTCCATTCTACAGACCTTCATATTTTTGGTCACATTTTAAAACCACCTCTTTTGCATAGTTTTCTTCAATCAGTGTTTTTACATGTGTAGAGGAGTACCGCGAGGACCCAACGAGGGGCGAGCGCGGGAAGAGGGATGGAGAAGGAGGAGCCGGAGAGAGGGAAGAGAGCGGAAGGCGAGGAGAGAGTGAGGAGAGAGTGAGGGGAAAGAGGGGAAGGCGAGGAGAGAGGGAAGAGAGCAGAAGGCGAGGAGAGAGTGAGGAGAGAGGGAAGAGAGCGGAAGGCGAGGAGAGAGTGAGGAGAGGGTGAGGGGGGAGAGAGGTGAAGGCGAGGAGAGTGAGGAGGGAGAGCGGAAGGCGAGGAGAGAGTGAGGGGAGAGAGCAGAAGGCGAGGAGAGAGTGAGGGGAGAGAGGGGGATTTTGGAGGCGAGAGTGAGGAGAGAGTGAGGGGGATTTTGGAGGAGAGAGTGGGGAGAGAGTGGGGAGAGAGTGGGGAGAGAGTGGGGAGAGAGTGGGGAGAGAGTGGGGAGAGAGTGGGGAGAGAGTGGGGAGAGAGTGGGGAGAGAGTGGGGAGAGAGTGGGGAGAGAGTGGGGAGAGAGTGGGGAGAGAGTGGGGAGAGAGTGGGGAGAGAGTGGGGAGAGAGTGGGGAAGGCGAGGAGAGAGAGCGGAAGGCGAGGAGAGAGTGAGGGGAGAGAGGGGGATTTTGGAGGCGAGAGTGAGGAGAGAGTGAGGGGGATTTTGGAGGAGAGAGTGGGGAGAGAGTGAGGGGAGAGAGGGGAAGGCGGGGAGAGAGTGAGGGGAGAGAGGGGAAGGCGAGGAGAGAGTGAGGGGAGAGAGGGGGATTTTGGAGGAGAGAGTGAGGGGAGAGAGGGGAAGGCGAGAAGAGAGTGAGGAGAGAGTGAAGGGAGAGAGGGGGATTTTGGAGGAGAGATGTGTGAGACCGAGCGGGGTAGCTTCGGGAGAGAGGGAGGAAGGAGGGAGACGTGGACGGGAGGTAGCGAGAGGTCGCGTCAGGTGGAAGTGTGGCGAGAGGAAGAAAGAATCAATGGCGAGCAGCCCTGAGTAAAGACCTGGTCTCCGTGTGATTCTAAATACCCGGGGTGTCCAGGCGTAAAACTCTACACATGCATGATATCAGTCCCCATTCTCAAACAAGTTCCAGATGGTTCTGATCAAGTGGGGGAAATTGATTAAGTCTATGGAAGAGCCATTCTATCCATAAGACAACCACTGTTGACTTCCCATGCCTGAGGTATGGGGGACTCAACTGGGATTTCAAATAATTTCCTCCCTGCTTGAAAAGTTGTCGAATACAATTTTGTTCATATTTAACACACAGCTTTATTGTAGTGCTTACATTAGCTCGGTGGAATGTTTGTTCTGGGTATGTGTGTGGTATTAAGGCTTGTTGACAGCTTCCTCTGCGCTGTAGAGAATGTCATGCTCTTAAAATACGATTGTCTGTCAAATTATAGTGTTTTTATGACAATAGCGCCGCTCACAGACCATTGTGTATATTGCAGGAGATACCCTTCAAACAGAATACCAGAGACCAAGGGATGCCAGAAATGCTGTGTTGGTAAGAGACATTTTAAAATAACAACAAAGATCCTATTGTATGTATGTTGAACTTATTTCGCACCGTACGTAGCCAACCGTACTAATTTGGCCATCTTGCAGTCTGCAAAACACTTTGGCGTACTTGCATATTTTCTATTTAACTATTTTAATTTTACCAGGTAAGGCCCGCTGAGTAATATAAAGCTCTTTTTCAGAAACGACTTGGCCACAAATGACCATAAATCAACGAGAAGTGACTTGTCACGTGCAAGTTTCTAGCAGCCAGAGTACTCTCAATGAACATAACTTGCAAAAGCATCACAATGTAGTCTTCTTGCTGTAAACCGACCGGGATTACTTGAAATTGACATTTTTTCCCTTTGTTTTTGAATCCCCGGTTACTGTGCAGCCAACAACCTTTACACGGGAAACACGTACCTGTGTGGTGCTCTCACGTCAAGTGTGGTGCTGCTACAGTGGTACGAGCCAATGCAGAAGTTCATGCTGGTCAAGGTAAGGCAACGACCAGAGTGAGTTAATCATTGGTAACGGTTCACAGTTAGTTTCTTTATGAGTTAATTTGTGTAGGTATGATGTGTTTTTTTGTCTTTTTATTGATCCAACCACGGGAGCTGGGGGGGATGTACAACTTCTGTAACAAGTGAGTGGTGCATAGCGAGATAGATAGGCGGCTTGGACAGACAACCAAAGCGGACGTATCGGACTGTGGCGTTATGTGAGACCACACATCAGATCTCTTTTCTTCAGGAAAGGACAGGGGGAAAGGGGAGGGAGGGGGGAAGTCGCTCTCATTTCAAGTTCAGTTATTTAAACTCAGGGTCTCCGGAATTACCCCCCCCTCATTAATAATCATTAACTGAACTATTTTTCTGACTTTCAGATTTACTGCAATATACACCCGTCCTTGGACGGGCAAACAAGCTAGTCTTTGAGATTTGATGATCTACCCAAGATGCTGGGTGTATACAACACCTTTAAACAGCACATACAGTTTTAATAGCCGCATCTTATATAAGTATTTTTAATTGCTCTGTGGTTCCAGTGTCGTGGTTCTCAATCTGATTCGTGTGCCAGTAGTGTAAATAAATGCAGTGTCATCTTTATTAATGCTTTGCGATCAAAAATTACGTTTTTGTTATTGCAGACGTTATTCATCAGGACCCAGTGTTGTGAAGCCGGGCCAAATGATCCTCATAACCTGCCCCGCATGGGGAGGCCATCATCGAGCAATGAACTGACAAATAGCTGTACATGTACATTTGACTTTGTATCTGAAGAAGTCAAATAGAGCATTGCCCCTAAAGGTTTGTCCCGCATGTGTGTCTGTATTTGTCATTCTGTGGCGCAGCATTTTCACTTCCCGCTGCCCAACCCGCTGAAGGTGTTTGAGATGCTCGTGGTACCCGACCAGGAGTTCCCACTCGTGTGCGTGGCCGTGGGGTGTGGCATCGATCAGGGCCAAGACCTGCGCTTCGAGACCATCAACCTCAACTCTGCCTCTTCCTGGTTCACGGAACTCGGCTCTGGTAATGTGAATGCGCCACAGAGGCGATATGTTAACTACCTCGCCTGGTGTACAGGAGGGTAGTAGGTTCGATCCCAACCTAATGCCTCGGGGCCATCCATTTAGTACGTACGCACAAATCTGTCAACTTGACCACCCCCCTCCCTGTGTACGCACGTGGACTTTTTACACCCCCCCTCCCACCTGCGTACGTACGCCTGACGCACCCCCTCCCCTCCGAATCCTATAGAACGGCCGATATTTAATCCACGCAGAAATGATCAAGGATGAATAATATTAACGTCTTTAAGCAAACAGCCCACCGCTGGACTATCTAACTCATTTAAAGGCCAATGTAGACAAATTAATATCGAGGCGTCACCCCCCATACGCAAGAGAACGCATTTGGGTTAACCCCCCCTCCCCCCTCCATGCGTACGTACTTAATGTATGGCCCCCTACCGTATGTTTGAAGTTTGCATATTCTCCCTGTAGTCGCGTGCATTTTTATTTGGTTCCTGCGGTTTTTCCTTCCGCATTTAGAATCAACATGTGTCTACAATGTTTGGCTGCTATACATGTCCACGTGATCGGCACTTATTTGAGCTATAATTTCTCACCAGGTTGCTTCTGAAAAAGAGCTGTATAGCTCAGTGGGTCTTACCTGGTAAAATAAAAAATAAAAAATTTCAGCTTTTTGAACACTCGTGTGCCGGCTGACACACATTCCTGTTAATGTACGTATATTTGTTGAACTTTTTTCGCACGGTACATAGCCAACCGTGCTTAACGGAAGTGCGGGGAAGGACAAAAAATTAAGCGCAAAAAGCGGTTTAAAAAAAAGATGCGTTTTCAATATAGATTTAAAAATAAGTAGCTCCAGTGGCTTCCTAATGTCGGAAGGAAGAGCATTCCAGATGGCTGCAGAAGTGCATCTGATGGTTAACCAATATATATTGTTAAACCGCAGCATCGGCAAGTCATCTCTTATCCACGCATTCAGCCCTTTCTTTTTACCCCCAATTTTATTCTATATGTACATCCGATATCATTTCACCTGGGGACTTGGCGTTTTGGGCCTTCAGGCCTGTGTTTCGGCAAGCATGATAGTAAAACAATCTTACTCTGTTCGAGGCATTAAATTTTGTTTACAGTCATTGTACCAATTGTATCCATTGTTGCAGAACTGCTTTAACATTTTAAAATATTTATCGGGGAGGCTGAAAATACGATAGAACCGCATCCAGATTGTCCCTCAGCAGAGGGCGCTCTCTGCAAGTTGATTTAATTTTGGCTGCCAGACCACTTCAGAAATGTTGCCAAATAGTCTGCGAACACTCACAACTTTAACCATAATACTGTTTTTTTTTGGGTGAGATCGTGTAAATATATAAATGTGTCGTTAAACCCGCCACCACCCAACACAGCCAACTAGTAAGGTTTGTCACGTATACAGAACTTGTCAATTCGTTACTAGTGCAGCACACCGGTGTGTTGGAGAGCAAAGTCACAACATTTAAAATCTGAGTGACGTTTTGCTGTAATTACAACTAGCTTCATCAGGTTACAGCCAGACTTGTGGAGAAATCCTCCTGTTTCGTCCCTTAAATAGAGGGATAGATGTGATGACAACACTTGTGGCCAAACCACTGACTCGACTCTGTTGTTATTGTTTATAACATGTTTTAACAGAGGGTAAAACCTGGTGGCTTTATTGGGAAGTAATGTGCTGAAGGGTTGTTGTGTCGGGGAGTTTCTGTGCACTCGGCTGAGCTCTCCTTCACCTGCATTTGCCGGCTGTGCGATTTTACTAAATTACCTTGTCTCAGTGTTCATCCATTTACATTGCATTATTTTTAAGTGACCAAAAGCCATACGATAATCACATTTAGTTACTTAGTCTGTGGTATGGAGGTAACATTTAACTGAAAAATGTTATGCTCACATATGCGCATTGTGTATTGTGCATGAAATAATTGATTAATCCCTAGATTTTTGCTTTAAAAACAACTTGCAATTATACCCCCCCCCCCCCCCCGTGTTTGGAATGGAATGGATGAAACGGAACAAATGAGATAGGCGGCCAGATGAGACATGACAATTCATTCCTGACAGGAGACGCAGTACAAACAGTATAAATGAGACCGGCAGTACAAACAGCACAGTGTACACGGGGTGGGCAGACCAGCGCCAATGAGATGGACATTTGAAACAAGATTGAGCAAACGAAACCGGACAAACAATGACAAAAATAATATATTCTTAAATCGAATTATTACACAGTCAAGTGGTCGAGAGGAGGGAGAGGTGAATTGTTGGATGACTAGTCGATACTCAAAGTAGTAGGTGTTCTGCTTGTGGCAAGTCTACCCCCGGTAACAAAACACATGGGACGTTTATTGCAAGCGAGTTGAGTGGTTGCTCTCCCACATTAAAACTGAGCAAAGCTTTCTAAATCCGGATTTTAGCGCCGCCAAAATGACGTTGTTAAATAATACTCATTAGCGTGCAGGAGCGGCACATGTAGGCAGGTCAGACTGCATGACATTAAATCGTCTCTTGTCGGATGATGTACTATTAATAGCCACGAAGATGCAATACTTTGGAGAGAGGTGAACAGCTTCCAATTAGTGATTACATTTGCCGCATTTCAGATTGCCAGCGGTGGAAAACAGCTTCGTCATGCTTGTCCCCCACCCCGCCTGCTGCCTCTACTGTACCCGGGGTGCTGGTGCCGTCGCACAAGCGCTTACTATTTAAGTGGAATTGATTTCTACAGCGGGTGTTGTGCGTTTCTTTTGTAGCACTATGTCACAGTTCAACAGTGAAGGAATATGTCCAAAG
The DNA here is from genome assembly GCF_048934315.1 of Petromyzon marinus. NCBI lineage: Eukaryota > Metazoa > Chordata > Hyperoartia > Petromyzontiformes > Petromyzontidae > Petromyzon > Petromyzon marinus. The sequence continues at coordinate 21,729,545 of NC_133683.1, read as the reverse complement.
CTGTAGGTGAATTTAACAGCAGCAGCAGCAACAACAACAACAAAAATGAATGAACTTCTCATGATATAAAATGATTGTTTTTAAAAGGTCGCCGAGTTAGTGGCAGTATATTTTTGAGAACGTTAAACCTCGCAGCCAAGATGGGGATTACGGTCAGCCGCCTGTGTTGCTGTGTGTTATTTAACGGTGAATGTCTATTAATCTTTGTGGTGCTATTAGCATCGCGTGTTCTTTTAATAATGAGGTAATTAACCCGATAATTAATCTCTGGGAAAAGTTTAATTGCACTGGGGCTTATATTTTCACAAGATGGAATTAAACCTTGTCCTGTAAAAGCTATTGGAGGTTTTAAATTCTCGTAAACAGCCATAGTCAGTCCACTGCAAGTTGAAGGCCTCTGTCATCACCATCCCTTAGCGGTTTTGTGATGATGATGTTTAATATATTTTGTTTCTTTCTAATAATCATGAGCGGGTGTAAATTACTCTTGTTAATTAGTTCAAATTAATAGAGTAAATACACATAATTTAAATATACTGTTACATGGTAATATCCATGCGTTTAACTATGCATTTATTTATTGATTCAAATTTATTCTTATGCAAATATATGTATCGAATGACGCGTGGGAGAATGGATTGTTTGCAATTGAATACAAGGTTTATGCAGATCATGGGTGTAATGTTATATTTAACCTTATAAATAAGACAACTAAAATGTATTTTAAGTGATAATTAAAAAAAGACTAATGAAAGCTCAAGTCAAATTATGCGCCCCCTAATCATATTTTACTGATTTGCTGGAAGGGTAAATAGCTACTTGTATGTAGAACTTAGTTTGCACCCGACGTAGCCAGCCGGGGTAATTGGAGGTGCCGGGGAAGGACAACAAACTATACACAAAAATCAGTTCTGAAGAAATGAGTTTTCAATCGAGATGATTTAGCTCCATTGGCTTCGCACTTCCTTCCTACAATAGGAAGCCACTGGAGCTATGCACTTTTAAATTTAGATTGAAAACGAATTTCCTTAGAACCGCTTTTTGCTGCTAATAACTGTTTAACTTTAAAACAATTAAGTCTGTCTTTTTTATATAAAAAATGTGTTTCTAATTGACCGCATTGAATGCAATGTGCGCTAATACAACCTTTTGCGTTGTCCCGTTTTAGGCAGTGCCCAGCTGGAAGCTATCCACCTTAGCCAGCTGGAGAAGGACACAGTGGTGGTTGCCATAGACAGTACGTACCGTGTCCTTTCTACTCTCACCCTTCACACTTCTCGACGGCAGCGGTGCTACTTTGAGAAGAGTGTTACTATGGGGGTCAGACAACCTCGTGTATGATCTCCTTTGCATGAAAAAAGGCAACTTCATTACCTTGATCATCTTTTTTTTATTGTAACGTTTTTCAATTTGCGATTCAACTGTTCGATCGACGTAATATTATGACACAAATCATCCATTCGGAATGCTTGCAGAGGTGGTTCATCACCCCACCCTGTTTTTGTTTGAGAATGGCCCACAGAAGGAGATATAACAGAACTACTTTTGAAATCTATTCTCACGACCTCTTATTCATACTTCCGGCGCTTACACTTCCCACATACTTTCCAATAGTGATCTTTATTGCATTCCAGTCAAAATTATTTTTTTATTTTATTCTGAGACAAGAAAATGTTACCTTATTAAACAAAGTACCACGTTTTGTATAGGTCATAAAATATATCCTTAATATAGCTGTTTGTAATGAATGATTTATTTTTTATAAGATAATTGCAAAATGACAACATGTTTAATTTGGGAAGGGATACTGGCTTATAAACGAGGATTTTAGAGACGGGGTTTAGTAGACAACACGGACATAATCCTCTTCTTCAGACTCCCATCTGGCAGGGAACGGACGGCCAATAGATGGTGTCGTATAAAAAGAAAATAGGATCTTTTAATTTTTGAATTTCGTCTTGGTGTTTTTTTGCCCATACGGTCAACTTTATTCCTTGGTGTAAAATGCTCCCAATGTAGAATCATGTAGTGTGTTTGCGGCACAAGCATCACGCGTAATGGAAATACAAATATAAGTGTACGTGCTTCGCCAGCCGTCAACTTCAGATTCATCATCCTCGAGAACACTGCGGAAAATTGGGTTAGCATTTTATATGCCCAAAGACCCGTTGTGTAATTGACTTGGGAGCTAGTTAGTCGTGAAGGTTAATTATAGTCTATGAAATGCTTCAGTAATTGCCATCCAGGAACATTGCACATAACTGGAGCATGCGAGCCATTGCTGTGTGCGGCACACTTTTCCCTGGGACAGCGCCGCTGTTAATGCTGCATTTGGGCTGCATGCAGTCAAAACAACAGAGGCAGCCACTGCTAATGTCCAACCGTCCCTTCTGAAAATGATGTCTTTTCATACATATCCTAAATGGATTCAAGGTGTAGGTGTGGTATTTGTGAGAGATGGCAGCAATGCATGCCTGCAGTGCAGCAGTTGAGAGGCAAGAAGGTTGCTGGATCGGGGATATTAAGGCTAAGTGAGACACCCAAGGTTAGCAGAGAGACCCGTATTCAGGTAGAAGTAATATATGTGAGGAAACTAATATAAAAACTAATATAGCCTTTAGGGAACAGGACATCTATTGATAAACACACATAATCTGCTCATGCTGACCCAAACAAGTCCTGCCTTGCGATAGGACAATCATTTACTTTGCGTCCAATTTCCAGGCAATTTTATAAACCCCCCCCCCCCCAACTGAAAATGTCATGGTCTTTGTTGGGCATTTCATGCTTTTTCTTAATATTTTTTTACACCAGTAATTGGGTTGAGAGCAGGAGCCACACAATGCTAGGGATGATTGAATTATATTTGCTGTTATTCATGAGTGGAAGCATTCTCCTCTGCTTTGCATAGTACGTATAGTTCCCAAAACAAAGGGGGAAAATATGAGAAAATTGCATGCCTTTCAATGCATGGGAAAGGGTAAAAACGTTTTTCGAAACAACCTTTATAAAATTTAATGGATATGGCTTTAACTTGTCCATTGAAAGGAATAAAAGTCCTCTGGGTGAACTGTAATATAATGAGCTCTGGCATCTGGTAGCGCCTTGATAAAGGGCTTGCAAACAATACATCCCTGTCTCGTACGCACAAGCAAGCACGTGGAAAAAGCTGCTCTTATTTCATATTCACTCATCGAAGCCTGATGGCAGTTACAAAAGGTGACATTTAGGAGTGCCTGTTCCAATTTGCTACGTAATAAATATTGTGCTGCCTAGTCCACTGTTTTTTTATTCATGATCGCCCCAACTTCATTCTTATTCACCTCTTTTTGAAAGGTGTATAACAGTGTTAAGGTGGTGTACTTCCTGCTTGACTGGGTAGTTCTTGCATCTTATAAACCCTTGTGGTTCCAGTCGTTCGTCTCCAATTTTTTAATACCTTTTACTACGTAAAAAGGAATACACTTTTGCCTTCTGTGTACATTTCTGCGGTGGCGAGGTGATGTTATGTTGCTGCCAATGCTAGTATCTTTATAATGATACTGGTGCTTTGCGAATCAGAATCTACGCAAACCTCACATAATTACAAGAAGTTTTATGATTCCTGCATTTCACTCCTGCCACCATATATAAGGCTACCTTGAGGACCTGCAGGCGAGTGTTCCACGTTTGTCGCTGTCTGCAATCCACCAACCCCACCTTAACATCACTAAGTTACAGGTGTGCTGGCGATGACACATTTTACTTCATTGAAGTAATGGAATGCAAAGCGCAGCTATATAAAACAAAAATACACTTGCGTTGTATAAGATTGCTTCTGTTTATTTTGTCTTGCACTGCACAAGCTTTTAAGTCAACAACTTTGGACGACCAGTTTTAGCAGTTGGTTTAAACGCTGATCTTTTCCAGAACGTCAAACAATAATTCAGACATTGGCCGCTGCTTGCCAGCGGTTTTGTTTCCAGGGAAACGCTGCCCTTGTTTATTTTTTATTCCCACAACTCCAACGTGACAAAGCGGTTTGCGAAAACATTATACACGCCGCCCGACGCCATAGAGACATCACCCAGTGCTCTCCCACACGTTAATCTCCGTACGAACAAACACATTTGTTTAATATGTTCGATTGTTGGGATGACTTGGTGCCTACCACTCCGTGGTGTATTGCCACGGCACTTCATTTGCAAGCAACTTCATTTACATGTGCAGTGGTTGCTCATGACTAACGTTTTCACGATTGTATTCGTATTCTTTGTTGAAGTCTGGAGAAGTTTAATCGTTGAAAACTATTGAATGTATCAAAGTCCGACCCATGTAAGTGTTCTTGCCCTGTTGAGTTTGTGTTGTCAATGTGCATACTCTTCCAACACCGAGTCATTTGGGTTATCAGATCAGGGCGTGCTGAATACTTATATATAAAGGAATACAGTGGTCCCTCGTTTATCGCGGGGGATACGTTCTAAAAATAACCCGCAATAGACGAAATCCGCGAAGTAATCAGCTTTATTTTTTACAATTATTATACATGTTTTAAGGCCGTAGAACCCCTAACCACACACTTTTATACACTTTTCTCAGACAGGCATTAACATTTTCTCACATTTCTCTCTTATTTGAACACGTTCAAACTTTCGCAGATTAAAAAAAATAAATACAATATTAGTAAATGAAACCAAAGATCAAAACCTGTTTTCAAGCCCAAACATTTTTGTAAATCTGGCTAGCCGAACGCATTCTGTACTCCCTTAGCTAATCAGGACGCAGAACACATGTGCGGTTCTCCCTTAGCCAATCAGGACGCCGAACACAATGCGCGTTCATACTGTACGCAGGAAAAAAAAGCATGCAAAATTACACTAAACAAAAATCCGCGAAACAGCGAGGCCGCGAAAGGTGAACCGCGTTATAGTGAGGGACAACTGTACCATCAATTGTCGCCTGTCACTGTAAATACTGTTTGGGCTCAATAATACAACTTTATCGGTTGTTACTTGTGATGTAACAGCATCTTTTCAACAATTATTGATAATTTAGTCTCACTTTAATGCATTGAATTGTGTGAGAACTACAAACTTAGCAGAAAAAAATTAGAAACTATCTAAATTAAACGTAAAAAAATTGTCTGCATATATGTTTTATGAATAATTTCACCTAATCACAGCCTTGAAACGTGACAGTTTGTGACCATTTAATTGCTGTGGTTTGCAGAGGATGGGGTGAATTATTCCAGCCTTAGCAGTTATACTTGTGGCATACTTTGTATACAATTATTGAGGTTCATAATGGACATATGGGACTTAAAAGGGCTTGTGAGGCCCAATCTAAAATACTTCATACAAAAGTCTATTGCATACCATATTAGGGTGCACAAATGGAAATCCTAGATATATCGTTGTTCTCCTTATGGTCAGTGCAAATTGGCAGGACACTGCGCGATGGCTCCACGCAGGGCTGCGTGCGAGGTTATGTCACGACCTGGCAGTTTCGTAATGGCGGTATGGAATTACAGCTTAGGCGGCACAGCCCTGCGGACAATCAAATTAAATGATGAAAAGAACACAACTCAGGTGTGTGTCACCGCCACCCCCGTGCGTCGATCCCGTAATGCGAACCACCGTCCGCATGTTCTGTTGCAGCTCACAAGTGACAGGCTCAGAGTGTCTGTGGTATCGGCTCACAAGCACATACACGAGTGTTGTTGTTTGCAGCCAGACGGTCCCACACGTGCATGTTGAATGGCCCATGGAAACACCGTTAACGATGGGCGGGGATTCCTATTCTCAGGTTGCATGGGAGTCATGGGAGCTTAGGGGGCCACATGTGGGATGGGTAAGGGTTGGATCAGAGGTCGGCAACCAAAATAACAAGAAGAGGCGTTTTTCTCGAATTCGGTGAAAACCTCAATATTTCAAGAGCCGCAATGCAACGTGAATACGAGACGGTGGGGTCCTTAATAAATAACGAGTCACGAAGCGGTCCTTAAAGAGCCGCATGCGGCTCTGGAGCCACAGGTTGCGAACCCCCCCTGGGTTAGACGGTTAAACAGTTGGGGTGTAACTGTTGACCCCCTATGCCCTCCTGGTGATTTCATGAATTTTTGTCATTCGGAGCCAGTATTGATTCGTTTTTACTGTTTTTGAAATGTGTTGTTTTTTTACAACATTGTCTTATTTTATTCACCGTTTTCGCATACATTTATCGTTAGTATATCGTTTCAATGGATTTTGCATAAATCGATTCTTATGAATGGGATTTGCACCTATCTTGAGTCTTAAGCATCGGTATTAATTGGTGCATTCTTACACCCCGATTAGATGATGAATGACTGTGTAGTGTGTTTATGGTGCTTACTGTGGGGCAGGCCTGTTGGAAGTTTGAACATAGTGCATGTAGTAAAGGCGTAGTTCAAATAGAAGTTGATTACCACATAAGTGGGTTTAAGTTCAAATTGCTAACTCCATAAGTTAGAAGCACAGTAATAACTTGGAAATTCAAAGGTATTCCTTTCCACATCTCTATATCCCAACTCAACCACTTAGCTCCTGATGAGCACAAATGTTAAAATCGTTGAAATTGCTTCTCAGAGCTGAGTATAAGAATTTGGTGTCTTATATGTGCAGATCACGTGACTGCTGAGTGAGAGCAACAATATCTTCATTGGTTATATTTGCTAGAGTGATATTTGGTTATTCCACATGTTCCCTTGAGAATAGAGGCAAGGGCAGTCAAATATTGCTTCCATAAATGCATTCACATTCAAGTTGCTTGAGAGGCGAGAAGCTTGAATATAAAAATTTATGTAAATAAGAAACAATGTATAGTTTACACTAGTTGTTGGTTTATATTTCCCTTTTACAAATTGCATTCCAATTGTATTATTGCCATTGTGTCATTGGACGAACTGTCCATGTCGGAACATCTGCAGAGCAGTGCATCACCTTCTGTTAACATCTCGTGAAGAAGTCAGAATTTATTCCGAAATCCCCTCAAGTGACTTCGTTTATTCACACACGAGGGGGGTAATTTTTGTACGCACCCTGCTATCGATACATTTTAATTGCACGTCAGTTCGACACAATATATTTGAATTCTCGGGTGGAATTTAGCCATTCAAATTAGAAGATATATTTTTGTACGTGACTTGCTCTTGCGCTCAGTCATTTGTGACTGGCCTGAGATGATCAACTTTCTACACATTGTGAACCCAGGTTTATCGCAGGTGGCTTAAAATGTGGATTTGATCCCAGGTTATCGGCAGTGCCAAATCGGTGCCATGACCTTTGAACCTTCCAGGCATATCTATATTTGTTTTTTTATTACGCATCGCATATGCAAATGCTTGTTTGTGTCTTGGGGGAAGAATGTTATGTTGTATACATAAATGGTGTTCAAAAAGCAAATTTACATCATTTTAATGCACATCCCATAAGACCCAGGCAAAAATGCTTTCACTGAATATATAATGTGCTACCGAGCACATTGTATATTCATGTATTGCGCGTTAGTGTGTATTTTACCTAGATTATTTGAAGTATGTACACAGTTTGGGGGACTGTCTTATATCTGGTAATTCTGCTTAGAAATGGCATGCTTATAACTATTTTTCCAATGTGATATTGGAAAATTGCAATAGGATGCTAAACACTTGCAAAAACACGATGTCAGCAGTAATGTAGCGTTTTATTTTAACCATTCTGCTTAAAAAAAAAACACCAACTGTGGTGTTGTAAAAACGACGAGCTTATAAAAAAAATAATCATGCAATGCTTTTATAGAAAATGTAATAAAAGGGGGACAGTGGTAACACTATCATTAGCACCCTGCACTGTGAACACAGTGATCTGAGTTTAATTCCCAGCAAAGGCTGATATAGAGTGCGCGAGCTATATTTGAAACAGTCCTGGGCCCCTTCATTCACCCACCTTAACTGACCAGCATGGTGAAGTACGGTCGAACACATTCCACAGCCTATATGGCGCAGGGTGGCCTTCATCAGAAGTTAATTGAAAAAAATGGATGTAAAGTTAATCATTCTTTAGTAATAGGTTTTTACCCTTTTATCTAGCACCAAAACTGACGCCTTTATACAAGGGATCATGTTTGCAATAACCACAACACAAGCAGTCAAAATGCAAACAAAAAGAGACAACTCTGATAATGATATGCACTGTCCTTGAAATTGATTGGTCCACACCCGAGAGACGGCTTTTCTTAGAGCCTAGTCTCCACTGGTGTTGGACCAGATGACGCCAAAATTGGAGTTTACTGCGTAAAAAAACCCAAGGTACTTAAAAAAGATAAGCCCCCCAAAGTAAATTCGTCTACTGTCATGTGATTTTATGATCACTGCCTGCATTGTTCGTGTTAGTGATATTCATGACATTCATGGGAGTGTGCCATTGTATTTGTTGCATTAATGCCTTACACTTTCATTTTTGTCCCATTTGCAGAGAGTGTAAAGATAGTCAACCTTCATGGAAAGCTGAAGTCAAACAAAAAACAAGCCTCTGAGCTGCACTTTGACTTCCAGATCGATTTCATAGGTGAGCAAACATGGCCTGTCACAGAACGCTCATGCATTCTGCACATACACTGCATACATTAAATGTATGTAAAGTACAACTTTTCGTACTTTGCAGTTTTGAACGTTGCACATATCATCCCTACGCATTGGTTGAATTTGTATATTTATTGGAATTGTGTACAAAAGGGTGTGAGCGTTTTCCATTTTCGAACATCAGATATGACACTGTCTTGTATGTTACACCTTACACTTAAATTGGGAAAATTAATTGCCAAAAATGTGATGTTTATAAATCAGCATAGATATCTGTTGCCATTTATATCAAATATTTAGTAAGATTTGAAAACATTAAGTGAGAATTTTCAAAAGGAAGATCACAAATGGTCTAAGTACCTGTCACAAGCACTTCACCTTTGGATATATTGGCGATGGCCAACATAAAACTTGAAAAACTCTCTCGAGTTGCGTTGTACGTGAAGCAGTCTTGTGTTAAAACGTCGCATATCGTCCCAACGACTCTCGTACGGATTTGTTGAACCTGCTGACATCCATCCGTGTACGGGGGTGTCTTGAGTCATCGTGTTGCCGTTCCCGTTCCCCGCAGTGTGTCTGCAGGACAGTGTTCTCGCCTTCTGGAAACACGGCATGCAGGGCAAGAGCTTCAAAGCCAACGAGGTATTAACATGCTGCCAGCCGAGTGTAAGAGTGAGGGTATTGCTTTGAGAACAGTTAAGCTCTCCGAACTACGCACGCTGTCAAACTGTTAATGCTTGGAGGCAGGGGTCCTAAGTAAAATGTTATGGCTGGAGAAGTTCCTTTTTTTCTGCGATGATTTAATTTCCTTAAATACAATGATGGTGGCACTGACCTGCAGCAGTTGTAGGTTATACGGGCCATAACCTATTAAAATTTATCGTAAGTAATGTTTACATGGCATGTCTGAATGTTTTGACTTTGAAGTGGTGCTTTGAACGACAGCACAATTGTTTTGCCCTATTATGGTATTTAATGGGACTTCCTTAAACATCCATTTTATAAACCCATTACTGGCATCGTCATAATCAATAATGAAAATCTGCAAGTATTAATTTGTGTCTGTAGTCACAGAGAGGTGACACTTTGGCCATTTGGCCATCATCAGTTGGGCAATTGAGACGTGCACATTTCTCCCAACGTCCTCGGCAGCTTTGAGGCATCAAACAGCAGCCTGATCATTTTGCTGCGAGACATTTTGTTCTGTATTTTGTGTTCACGGATGGACAAGTATGGGGTGTGGTGGTATGTGAGCTGCGTCCGTTAGTTTTCGTTAATTGGGCCTGCGTCCGTTCAAGTTGCAAATGAGTGCTGTGTCTGCCTCAACTCTGCCTCGTTACTGATCACCCCATCAACCTCTGCCCTCCCGTTAGGCATTGCTTCTCGTACGCTTCTTTCTATAAATAATTAACTTGGTGATACAGCCCAGCACTTGTCATTCAACTTCACCTCTAGCTATTAAAACGGCGCATATTGGATTGCGTTTCATTAACCTTTCCCTTCAATTGATTCGTGCCGTGTATTTCTTTCCCTAGGTTACCCAAGAGATCTCGGACCACACGAGGGTATTTCGGCTGCTCGGATCGGAAAGGTATTGCCACTCATGTCATTGTCACGAATCGCCAGCTTTCCGACGGCCGAGTATATTGAACCACTGGCTGACTGCACAAATAGCTCGATAGGTTTTTCAAGTTGTAACACCTCTGTAATCCGGGATCCGGGTTTAAAGTCCAGCATAAAATGAACACCCAGGAGAAGGGTTATCTGACCCGTTGGTCTTCAGTTATGTTTGTTGGGCTAATCAAACAAACTTCAGTGATTTTTTTTTTCACTGCTAATGGAATGTAACACATCTGTCGTGAATCCGGTCTAAATCATTATATTTGAACAGGAGGTTTGTAGCTGGTTGGTGGTGTTCGTCAACATTTAAAAAGTAGATTTGGTGATTATTAATTTGTTCTTGAAACATCTAACAGTTTAATTCAAAGTCTGTTGTCGAGTCATAGTTTGTATTCACTCCAGCAGTGCTGATGTTTTATTTATGTTTGGAGACCCGTACTTTCACCAACCGTAAATTCCGTAGGGTTAAAGATTATTATGTACACCTTTGGGCCAAATAGTGTGATACGGATGAGTAACCACAAGTGTGCATTTTTTTCCTCTTTGTAGTTTTCCCCCTTCTCTTTTTACATCGAGAAAACCCTACATCTCCCGAAAGCGTGCCGTCCAATGCAGAAACGATTTATTTCTATGGGGAATATTTTTTTAAAGTAGTTTTGTGAGAAACGTTTTCACACAAAATTGCTTAAAAGAGGGGGCATTGTTAGGTGTGCATTTAAGCGTGCATTGAGCAGCACGGACGGGAAAAAAAAACATTAAGAGTATTTTAAAATAACAAGCCGCCTGGCCGTGTTGACGTTGCATGGGCTGCTACCTTGCTTTGGAATGCCACTGGCTTGGCTCGTCAAACGCACAATCCGCGCGTGAGCCAGTCTCTTGGAAGCTGTGGCCTCGTGGGACAAACTCAGGCTCTATGGAGCACAGCGACGGACAGGCAGCACCAGAGATTGAGTTCCTGAGCTGTTGCTATACATCGTTAGCTTCGACTGTGCGCCCGTCCCCGCAGACTTGTCAGTGAATTTCTTGTAATACGGCATCATTACGGATCGCGTGCACTTCTTCAGTGTGCAGTGCTTTTGATTTGTGGTTGCGATTTTAAAATTGTATTGAAAGGGATATTTTGTGTTGACTTTATTTTATTGACAAGTACAAATATTTATTCGAATTTACATTTTGTTTCGTAAATGATGTTTATGCGAAGCATATTGTGCAGTTAACACATCCAAAATGAAGAAGTCATCAGATTATAAGTGAAAAATGTAAAGATAATTCAGAAGAATGAAATAACAGGTTTGGTAGTCTCATCACTAATTTGCACAATTGTTACATTTGGGCTTTGTTACCAGCCTGACTTATCTTTAGAGAATGGTAACACCATAGAGCAAGCCCAGGCAGCTATGCAACATTTGTTTCTGAGTTATACACCACCCGTAGTTCCAAGACTTGGCAATTGCAACTGCCCATACGCATTTAAATGCCTGTTACAAAACTTGTTACAGCCGACTAAACCCACAATGGCATCCAATCTCCTCGACCTGTTTGTCTCATTTTCCTTTGATGTGCCATTTCCGCCTTGTAAAAAAAAACATTCTTGGCTCACAGGGGATCCAACTATTTATTTGCTTAAGATAGCAGTGGAATATAAAGTTGAGCAATGTTGACACAGGAGTCAGGACAAAGCTGTTCAATGTATCCTTGTGCTATTTTGTTTGCTTGGCAAATAATTGTAGTGCAATTAATAATAGAGCCTGCCCTGTGAGCAGCCTTTTAATAAATAAAGAAAGCAATACAATACAGTACATAGCTTTTTTTTAATATACAATTGCTTTAGTTTAAAAACCAATTGGGCTCCTACGTGTACAGGAAGAAAAAATGGATATTACTGGGTCTTTGAGTATTTATAGTATTTTATTATTGTCTATTCCGCGCACCTCCCATTAGCACAGTTTGCTATGTACGGTGCAAAATAAGCTTAACATACATACATTTTAAATACAATTCCTGTCATGTATTTTTGTTAAGGCATGAGACTGCGCAATCATTGAATTAATTTAGTATTTATTTGAAGGTGTTTGACGGGGTATTATATTCATTATATAAATGCATACTGTGTAAGTTATAGATTTAAACTGTTTTGTACGCGTGATGTTATGCATCTGCTAAGTGTGTGTAAATCTATTCTATGGAAATCTTAAGAAATGTTCCAGGTGACAATATTTTAATGGAGTAAAGTTAGCGTCGTCATGGATTGTGCGATCTTTTAATAGATAATTTAATAGAGATATCGATCATTTAATAGAGCTATCGATCATTTAATAGAGCTATCGCACAGTTTGCTTGCATTTACAAGTATGCACATTCGACATTTCACAGCTCAGACAGTGTGTATAGCATTGAATTTACTTGCGTAAAGTTTAATGTTTCGCAAACAAGTTGCACATAGCAAACCGCACTGGATATCACTTAGGGTGTCTTAACCATTAAAATGCACTCGGTCTGCTTCACAGTGGACTTTAAAGATCACGTGGAGTTATTTGCAAGAGCAGGGCCACTGCGTGCCTGTGTCAAAAGTCCACATTTGATGATTATAAAAATAGTTACCAGCAAATGACTCAGATGGTATTACAAGACACAATATTTGTCCCTCCTGAACAGATTTCTGACCCATTGAGACTCCTGGGTATACAAACGTTGTAATAATAATATACTTCAAATTCTTGGTTCTTTCGGTGAAGTCACGTAGAAGGGAAACAATAAAATAATAATACAAATATAAAACAATAAAATTCTCACGACGTCTCGACTGCAACACAAGCAGTCATCATCAGGTGTGAAAACTACAGCAAGAACATTTTCTGTTTTATATTTTTATTATTTTATTGTTTCCCTTCTACGTGACTTTACCGAAAGAACCAATAATATGAATCCCTGCAGTCACGAAAGCTTTAAATAAAAATATATACTTCAACTTGTTTTTTTCAGGTTTTCTTTTTTAAATGTCATTTGCTCAAGAAATTAATTTGGCAATGGCAGACTAATAAACTTGCAGAAAAAAACATGGCTGTTTTATAGGATTTATTTTAAAAGTGTTTAATCGTTTAAACAAACTATTTCTCAGTCACTGATATTATCAACGTATCTTTTGTGAAAAGCACTCGGTTACTCTCTGCATGGACCTTGTTTTTTCATGTTGGTAAATCCAACTTTTTGTTCACCAAGATTGGCCCAGTGTTCATCTGTAATCGCTTTATTGACCACACTCATTGCCATGGCAACAGTGTCTGGACAGAAGAGCGTGTGTGTGTGTAACGACCTAATGCACCTTGGTAGCGATGGGTGTCATTCTTTGTGCTTTGTACGGCTTGCTTCCCTGTTAAAGGAATTGGGCTTGACCGATAAAAGACTTTGAATAAACTAGTGGCACAAACTTAGCATAGCGGGAATACTTAAATACATAGGTGGTTTGTGCGTGTGCATGTTTTTACTGTAAAGGGTGTATTTGTCTATGGATTCATTAGTGTAAGGTATAAGCCCTGTAACAATGAAGGTCAGAACAGAATCTACTCTGATACTATGAGACATTTAGAATGCAACGGTGCAAATAGATTTTATGTCCAGACCAGCGAGGCAGAGAAAGGTGTTGCCTGTACCCTGTGGTGTAGGTGGCATGGTGAAAAATCCCACAAACCAAAACTAGTCAGGTTAAGGCATTTGAGGACAGCTTTTCCAATTTTAATATACATAATTGCCTCAAAGGCCATTTTCATAAAAACAAGAATGTTCCTCTATTTAAAGAGCTGTGTTGCTTTCCACTCGCGGCACACTGCTCGATTCATGACCCAGTTCTCGCGAGATTCTTCCAAGAGGATGTGGCTGCATTCTAAGTATGCTCCCTGTTAATTCCCCAAAGGGAATTGTAACATGTTGGGCTTCAAGAGTGGCCACATCGCAACGGATCCCCTCCCAATCCATTGTCCACTGAATTCCTGATAAAAATATTCCCGCATTGCGAGGTCATAAAGTGCCAGAGCCCCATCATGCAAAGGGACTATGTACAGTGAGGGGAAAAAGTATTTGATCCCCTGCTGATTTTGTACGTTTGCCCACTGACAAAGAAATGATCAGTCTATAATTTTAATGGTAGGTTTATTTGAACAGTGAGAGACAGAATAACAAGAAAAAATCCAGAAAAACGCATGTCAAAAACGTTATACATTGATTTGCATTTTAATGAGGGAAATAAGTATTTGACCCCCTCTCAATCAGAAAGATTTCTGGCTCCCAGGTGTCTTTTATACAGGTAACGAGCTGAGATTAGGAGCACTCCCTTTAAGAGTGTCCAAAGAAGCAATCAATCAGATTCCAAACTCTCCACCATGGCCAAGACCAAAGAGCTCTCCAAGGATGTCAGGGACAAGATTGTAGAACTACACAAGGCTGGAATGGGCTACAATACCATTGCCAAGCAGCTTGGTGAGAAGGTGACAACAGTTGGTGCGATTATTCGCAAATGGAAGAAACACAAAACAACTGTCAGTCTCCCTCGGCCTGGGGCTCCATGCAAGATCTCACCTCGTGGAGTTGCAATGATCATGAGAACTGTGAGGAATCAACCCAGAACTACACGGGAGGATCTTGTCAATGATCTCAAGGCAGCTGGGACCATAGTCACCAAGAAAACAATTGGTAACACACTACGCCGTGAAGGACTGAAATCCTGCAGCGCCCGCAAGGTCCCCTTGCTCAAGAAAGCACATATACATTCCCGTCTGAAGTTTGCCAATGAACATCTGAATGATTCAGAGGACAACTGGGTGAAAGTTTTGTGGTCAGATGAGACCAAAATGGAGCTCTTTGGCATCAACTCAACTCGCCGAGTTTGGAGGACGAGGAATGCTGCCTATGACCCCAAGAACACCATCCCCACCGTCAAACATGGAGGTGGAAACATTATGTTTTGGGGGGTGTTTTTCTGCTAAGGGGACAGGACAACTTCACCGCATCAAAGAGACGATGGACAGGGCCATGTACCATCAAATCTTGGGTAAAAACCTCCTTCCCTTAGCCAGGGCATTGAAAATGGGTCGTGGATGGGTATTCCGGCATGACAATGACCCAAAACACACGGCCAAGGCAACAAGGAGTGGCTCAAGAAGAAGCACATTAAGGTCCTGGAGTGGCCTAGCCAGTCTCCAGACCTTAATCCCATAGAAAATCTGTGGAGGGAGCTGAAGGTTCGAGTTGCCAAACGTCAGCCTCGAAACCTTAATGACTTGGAGAAGATCTGCAAAGAGGAGTGGGACAAAATCCCTCCTGAGATGTGTGCAAACCTGGTGGCCAACTACAAGAAACGTCTGACCTCTGTGATTGCCAACAAGGGTTTTTCCACCAAGTACTAAGTCATGTTTTGCAGAGCATTCAATACTTATTTCCCTCATTACAATGCAAATCAATTTATAACATTTTTGACATGCGTTTTTCTGGATTTTGTTGTTATTCTGTCTTTCACTGTTCAAATAAACCTACCATTCAAATTATAGACTGATCATTCCTTTGTCAGTGGGCAAATGTACAAAATCAGCAGGCGATCAAATACTTTTTTCCCCTCCCTTACCCCCAATGTTTTCCAGTTGTGTTATCATTTAATGCGCCATTTCCATCTCATCTGATGTGCACATATTTGCATTGTTTATTCACTACGCTGCTTGAACGTAATTTGAAAATATTTTAATTCAGTGTTCCAGACTGATATGTTATTACTTCCCTGTGAGGATGTTCTTCAAGTGCCCTTATTTTTTTTTCAGCAAGACATTCGATAATTTTTTTATAAAACCACAACATATATTAACATGTATGCTGTGCACTGTTGGTAGCAATATTTTTCTAAATGTAGAAGAGTAAAAGTATATTTTTTGTTAATGTTATTTCTACTCAGTGAAGTAACACATCACACTGCATTTCACGGCTGCTTGATTAAAGAGGTGACAATTGTAAGCTCCTCGATCTGTAGAATTTGGATCTCTTCCCCACACTATGCAATTTGATAGAAAGAAAACAACTGCTGGCATTGCTTATATATTTTATACTTAGATTTTTTGCTGTACACAAGAACACAAGCCTGCTGCAGAACGTTGGGCGACCAAAAAAACGCACACAAATATCCACCAGGCCCATGTACCCGACGCGTTCTGGTTGATGGGGGGCGGGGGGCAGACAACCCGGGGAACTGCGAACATTGTTAAGGGAAAAAAACCGAAATCCTCACTGCCCAAGTTGGATGGATGTTGGCCTAGGAATGGGGCTTGGGGGCCCCTCCGGTTATCCAAACACACCTGACCCTTACAGCTGCATGGTTCAGCACACTCTCATTGACCACTGTCCATGGGCGCCTTCTGTCCCACACCCATTAATCACCGTCCGCATTGAGATTCATTTGGGCGTTGGGCATCGAGCGTGTGGGCTGCACAAGCTGCTTGCTAGCACAAGTAAAAGGCCTGAGCCACAACAACAACTAATTTGGTTGAAAGGGCCACTGCGTCGCAGCTAATATGCATGTGCCCCCTTTCGTTTGTGTGAAAACACGTACGTCTTAAATCTTAAAATGTACACTGTCGTAGAAAAATCTGGGGACCTAATTGGAGTGGAGTTGTGATTTTGCTTTCCCAAAAGATTGTTGACCTGAAAAGTTATGGTTAATATTTCATGTGTCAAGGTTCCTGGGATTTTAACACCAGACATTCCAGCTGCGTGAAGCTGTCTGAGTAGACACTAGTTTGAAAGGGAAACTACTTATTTGGAGAGAAAGAGTTAAATCCTAGATAATATATTATTTGGTCGATTTGACAATTTACCACGATCACTTAAATAACACCTCAATTAACAACAGTACTCAAGTGTGCCTATATCGACAAATGCTCTAGCACTTGCTTCCAGTCTGGTTTTCCAATAGTTACCGATGCCACTGCAGCATGTGTTCCCCTGGCTACTTGTTCATAACAGGGAGGAGGAGGGGTGGTGAGGACTGTGTGATTGAGAGGTGGGGTGATTCTGCAGCCTTCGTGAGTCCGTTACCACCACAAACAGCAGGACTCTCTTGTAAAGGAGGCTTTTATCTCTGTCCATTTTTGACGTCATACGGACTCAAGGTGTTACTCTTTTTCTTGAGTGAACCTAGTTAAAAATAACAAAGTTGTTGTCGTTTTTAAAATTTTCACGGGAGAAGTTTGATCAGTTCTACAATTTCGGACGTACAAGTTGGATACTTTAAATATGTGGGTGATTGGTTTAAGTATGAAGTGGCTTTTTGACTTGGGCAATTTTGACTGTTTATGCAGAGAGAAATAACTTGTGCACCTTTTCATAAGGGACAAATACTTGGGACGAATTGATTGTTTTATCCATGCTGAGATGGTGGAAGTGTATTCCATTTTATATATACGTGTCAAAACACCAGATTATGCCACAAAAAAGCCTTTTTTTCTAAAAGTATGCAAACTTACTTTTTGAAATGCCATCTCTTAAGTTGTCTTAGAATGACTTGGAAATGTTTACTGGATTTGTAGAAATGCCGATATACAGTTTTTCTTTGTTAGGTCAGTTAATGCGTGGTACTAATCACGTGGAATCTTGTAGGCACATAACAGTTCACCCCGTGATGCGCTGAAAAGGTGTGATTCGGGATTGTGATTTCATTCAAGAAGTGATTACTTTTTTATTTGCTTTGCCATCATATTTGCATTGATTTTGTTTTTATTTTAGCTGCACAGCTTTGTTCAACCAAATTATCCTAAAATGCAAGTCATAATTTTCATCTTAACTTACATAGATTGCGACGAATAAATTGCCACGCTCACAATTTGACCCGTGTATGTGTGTCATGAGTGCGAGAATAGATTTTAATCAATTAATGATTACGTGCCTAGGTAGTAGAATGGCAGGATCATTAAGGGATTGCGACGATATAGGGAGGCCTTCATCCAGCAGTGGATAGACAATGGCCGACTACAACGGTGGTGATGGTGAATCCTTGTCGAAGCTCATTGCAGGGATGTCCTGCAGTGTGTGTGCTGTTTATTTTAATAAAAACATTGTTTAACATTAACCTTTTCTGGCGCTGTGGCCCAAAACTCATTAAAGCACAAGTTACGGATCCCACTCACAGGCTCTGCCCACTCCCAGCGCCACTCCAACACACGCCCATGTGTTATTACAGGCCGGACGGGCGCTAGCGTGGTTGACGAATGACGGCACACTCGTCGCCCGTTGATGTTCATGTCCGCCCAGGCGTGCGAGCGTGAGTGTCCCGGAGTCCTTGGTGCACGGGGCGAGCTGAAGAAAACGGCTTTGTTTTCTCGCAGCAAAGCCTGCACTTGTTTGGTTTGGACCAGGTTTGATTGATGGCATTGTTGTGAAGGGCATTTCTGCAGAGTACACCTTTTGAAAAGCATTCTGCTCCCATTGAGGAGCAGAATGCATTGTGGCTTTCGAGAGGGGACTGGTCCCCATTTGCAGATGCTTTTGCGGAGAAATATATATTGCGCTCTTGAGATTGATCAAGGTGGAGGTTGTTGCAATCTGGGTCGCCATGGTATGCTGTTGACCTGCCTCCAGTGGGAAAGTTGTCTGAAAATATACTCAACCGGTAACTTTTTGATTGTGCCGGAACCTCTATTGCTCGCACCTGTCCCTTGGCTGGCCGTCAAAGTTTACTGAATATTTTTTTTCATTTGCTTAAAAAAATCGTATGAGCCAAGAGGCTTGATGAGAGGAATTGTTGAAAGGAAAGAATGGAAAAGAGCAAGATGGTAGGAAGAGGAAAATCTTGCGTGAATTGAAGGAAACGACGGGGAAAGTAGGAGAAGAGAATGAGGGCTGTTTTACAATTACCTGACCTGTTGGTATTGACAAGACACATTGGATTGTATTACCATCCTAATCAAAACGGATGATTATAATCTAGCTTTATCTGCCACATTGCTTCATATATCCATGGTTTAGTTTTAGTTAACAAGTAATATTTGGACATGGAGTCTGTTCTTCCCCCAAAGTATGAAATGAAAATCCCATGTAACTTCATCAGCCAATAAGCCATCTGGACCAATTGTTTTTCAACAGTATTTGTTTTAAGTAGGACCGTGTTTGACTGGAATTGACTTATCTCAATGGGTTTGTTAAAAATGTATAAATAACAAAAAATATTCTGGATAAAAATTGTTCAGAATGTGCATTGACCAACCTCTTTAATTTTTGATTTAAAGCTTTCCTGACTGCAGTAATTCATATTCTTAGCTCTTTCGGTAAAGTCACGTTGAAGGGAAACAATAAAATAATAAAATATATATAAAACAATACAAATTCTCACGACGTTTCGACCATAACACAAACGGTCATCATCAGGTGTGAAAAACCAATGGCAAGAAACATTTGAAAGAAGTGGCGGTTTGCATATATTTATTTTTAAAACTGTGCATTTATTTATTTTAAAAACGTTAGCGCCACGGGCAGCGATTTGGCAGTTTATTTAGAAGGACGAGTCCATCTATGTTCTGAAAAGAGGAGGGGGGAGACGAAAAATTAATGTATACTGTCTGAAAGCCACCGGAAGCGTGAACAATCAATTAAGACCTGAAATTGTTTATCAAATCCTTCCAATGATTGCTAAGCCAGAATCCATCTTCTCGGTTGAAATTGTCTCTGTGCTTGTATATGTGGATAGCCTCATGAACGAATCTCTCATGGTAGCCAGATGGAAGGATTTGATTGGAAAGCCACGCTTACGGTGGCTTTCAGACAGCATACATTAATTTTTCGTCTCCCCCCTCCTCTTTTCAGAACATAGATGGACTCGTCCTTCTAAATAAACCGCCAAATCGCTGCCCGTGGTGCTAACGTTTTTTTTAAATAAATAAATACATAGTTTTAAAAATAAATGCAAACCGCCACTTCTTTCAAATGTTTCTTGCCGTTGGTTTTTCACACCTGATGATGACCGTTTGTGTTATGGTCAAAACGTCGTGAGAATTTTTATTGTTTTATATATATTTTATTATTTTATTGTTTCCCTTCAACCTCCTTAATGTTCATGTTTTTTTTTAATTTCGTGTTGACACTGCCTTTGCTATTTATTATCCATTATTAATCTATCAAGGTGCCACGTAATAATTTTTTACAAGTGGCTTTGTACACATGGATACATTTACAAGTAGTAGTAGTAGCCCTGCCATGGCACTTCTGTATCTACAAAAATGAAAACAATATGATTGGCGTTTATGTAGGATATTGTGGCTATAGTGTGCTAATGAGTCCAATAAGAATGACACCAGTTCACAATTGGCATGTTGTTCGATCCAGCTTTCCCGAACTGGTGACTATCACAGGCTTCTGCATAATCTATGCTATATCAGTTTCTGTCTAGCTAAGGGTTAAGCCGGGATAGTGCTTGGGATGAGTTACACTATACGCAGCATGTTATAGGCTGCTGCAGCAGAGGGCAGTTTAGCAAAATTAATTGTTGTACTTTACTTACACCACTTATATGCTCCCCACCTTCACGAACCCAAAATTGATCAGTGTTGTGAAGTATGGTGAAAAATGACCCCGATGATCTGCACCGTACGGTTGTGTAGGGAGGCCCGCATGATTCCGTGGTGGATTGACGAAAGGCTGTATGTATTTGTCCGCGTCACATGTCAAGTCATCTCGACGCGCAAAGCAGGCTGTGACTTCCTATCATGCTTTTTCACTGCCCAAATCACTGCCGTGCGCACGCTATTCTGTTGTCCCCCCCCCCCCCCGCACCTCCAATTAGCATGGTTGGCTAGGTACCGTGCGAAAAAAGTTCAACGTACGTGCATACATTCTCTGTTGCAGAGTGGTCGTGCTGGAGAGCAGGCCTACAGATCATCCGACGGCACACAGTAACCTCTACACATTGGCGGGGCACGAGAGCTCCTACTGAGCAAGGCACTCGCGACTCTTCACTGCTTGCCGGGCTGCCTGACACTCCGTGGGGACACCTCTGGAATGCGCCTCCAGACTTCTGGGCCGGGTTGAAGCCTCCTATCCTGCCCCTCGAGCCATTCATTATTTCAGTGGCTTTTGTAGAAATGTGCAGAAGCACCGACTCCCTAAAAAAATGCTTCCTGTTTTTAAGTAGGTGTGGGAAACTGTTTAAACAAAGGGAATACTGTATACAGTAGTAGTAATTATAATAACGATGTTTTTGTAATGACGTTGACATCATTGATTGTTTCCTACATGTAAAACACAGCCATTTCGTATAGGTACAAGAGGTTGATGATTCTTCGGATTTCCATCGGCAAAGGCTCCAGCTGGGGTGTCCAAATGTTTTATTATCTTTGGTGCATCTTGGTTTTAAAACATATATCTGCTTGGAGATGATGTTTGGGTCAACGTGACCGTTTCTGTCATTCATGGACACACAATCTCAAAGATGTGAGGTTTGATTTTCATTGTACCCTGCAGAGATTTCTAATACCGGTACAGAATCATGTGTGCGCTGTGTCCCATCTGAGCCTACAGAGTCGGCTGCATTTCTTTTCACACCTTGTGGAAAATGTTTGCGATGTATTCCGCTTTACAATATGTGCCACGCTCGAGTTTTAAAGCTCCATTTTTATACGTGGACGCAAACTATTCAACTGCCGAGTGATTTCCGTGGTAAGGCACGTTTAATTAACGCATGACACTAAAACATTCCACTGACAAGTGGTCTCTGTAATCGGACATGAATTCCCAGCATTTTGACTGAAACTGTTAAGGGCTTTAAGTGTTTCCTACCACACCAAAGCCGTCGCACACCCGTGTTTGAGTTACACCGCTGCCTCAATTTTGGTGAACTTGTGCACTCTACTCTGGCAAGGAGCTTTGCTTCTTAAAAGGTTCATCTCGTTGAAACGTAGCGGCGTTCTGTGTTCATAGAATTTAGATAAGTTAAAGATGAAAACGAGAATGTAATATCTGATATTTTTAGACACATTTAGCCTACATATGTAAAAAAGTAACGCTTAAAATGTTTATACTAACCGCAATTCAAATGTGTTTGTTTCCTTTAAAGCTTCGTCTCCCACGTAAGGACTCTACCGGTTATTTAATCAATCTGGATGTTCCGCTACGACCTTGGCACTTTACAAATGTAAGCCCAGCCCCATTAAATGCGTCCTTGAGCTGTGTTTTTTTTAGACTCCCTCTCCATAGTTATGATTCAAGCCGTTAATGCGCGCCGTTGGCATTGATGTGCAAATTTTCTACGGGGGCGGGTGTCGTTCTTTGCACTGCAATTGCCGTCGGCGAATTATTTGGGCGGAACCACCTGTCACAGGTGCCACCTCTGCCGAGGGCTTTCATTCTAAAACCCCGGTAAGAAGTTGCAATTGAAAACCTATTTTATCGTATGCGCACTTAAGCGTTTCAATCTTGTGCCTTTAGATTGGCGAAAGCTAAGCGATGTTTTTTTTTTGAAATCGTGAAACCCTTTCTGCACGAAGATGTAAAGATACCTACGTCCGTACACTCCCAGTTACAAGTGGTACAATTTGTAGAAGGTGTGAGTGTGCGTAGGTGCGCGTCCACCTACACACCCTGGGCCTTCTGGTGGCCTGTTGGTGCACAGACAGACGTGGGTGTGATGCCGTGACGCTGAGCTACCCCATGCCGTTTTAAAGTCTCCGTTTCAAGTTTGCCGACTTGCTGTGAGCAGTGAAACAACGCACATCACTTGTCAAATCTGTGCCCTCTATTTGATTGCTGCCCATTGTCCAGAAATGAAACCCGCTACTCTGTCCGTAGATACTTTGAAACGGCGTGCAGGGGAATAAAAACACGTGGCTTGAATAAACAGGTTGTGCCAGGCTCGGTTAAAATTGATTGGCGAGCAACACGTTTTCAGTTCGATTGTTTAATTTGAGAACCTCATTGAAAATGACCGGTGATGGTTGAAGTCGATTTGTATTTCTTACTCAACGCGCAAACGGATTGCTATTCACTGTGGAAAGGTTTGATTGATGTGCCACTGCTTTTTTTAACGAAGTCTACTTATAGCTTGGACAAATCTGAATAAACTGGTAACCTGGGGTTTAGCGACGCATTGCTTTTTGGGTCATTTAAATTAAAGTGCAAATTATGTTGTGGGAAAACACTTTGATACATTTGTAAGTGGACTCGGTTCTTCTAACTGATACTGTGGCCATGCCATCGTCAATGTGTATTGATCATTGTCATTGATGGCACCACAGAATGTAATATTTAAACCTCTGACTCCTGACCTCCGACCTTTAACCATTTTCACGGGAAAGAGGCCTCCTGCTCGTGCCTTTTTGTTGACGGGTGCAGTCAGAATTCGGCGACTCGTGCCCCACAACTCATGTCCCGAAGTGCTGACTTAAGGAGATCATCAGCAGCTGTGCATTTGCCTTGGGCATAACCCCATATTTAAATGAGCTGCATCAGTGTCATAAACCAGTGTTAAAACAGAACAACACCAAACTAGACGGCATACGCACGCCTTAATTTGTTCCCAATTTGGGAGTCTACGTGAGATATAAACCAGAGCTTCGTGAGAGTTTGTATTATTTATGAATGTGCCCGTGTGTAGTGTGCTATTTGTGCATCATTTGGCTTGTGCTTTGAAATGCGCGTAGTTGGACAACCCGATTCGGATGTGGGTCTCTCAGAGAACTGTGCAGGAGTGTAGCGCCTTCCATCGCTGCACTTCAGGTGCGATGCATGTCTTAAGATTCCCACGTGAAAGGCGCAATGTAATGTTTCGTGTGTACGTCTCAACGTAGTTTCGGAACTGTGTAAATACTACGTGCTTTCAACTGCGTATATTTTTATCTTTTTTTTGCTAAAGGAGAGTAATAACAATAGAAAGTAAATTTTAGATATTTAGTTATGTTTGCCAACTTTTCTACACTAATGTGTGTAATGTTATGCTTGACGTTTATTGTGTCCGTGCAATGGTGGGGTGCTTTGAATTGTGGCCGTTTAACATGCGTTGTATATTAGACTTGGTGTTACGTTTAAGATTCCCATGATGTGTTACTTACGAGCATTTGCCCAGACTGATTTTACTGAGCGAAACGGCTGCAGCTCTCCTACGCTTTTGTTCATTTTTATTCGTCTGTAAATCGTTATCTTTGTCATTATTCTGCTGTCCTATTAAGGCGATATACTGTGACTCGTGTAACACTTTACACCGCCTTTTATAACAATATATACATGCGGTGTCAGGGACCATTCGAGACAACGGCTGTTAAATGTCTATCTCTGCTTCCTGGCAAGAGAGCTTCTGCTGCATTGCGTTCGGCTGTCTTTCTGCACTGCTTCAATAGCAAGCTTCACTTATCTTACGGGTGGGTGGGACTAATATCAGTTCTTTAAACTCAAGAAACGTGCATCGAATCGCGTGTGTAAGATTAAATGTTCCTTGGTTTGTATATACGTTGTACGTAACGGGGGTCACGTGACATACAGCCGCTACATTGACCGTGATGTAAAAAAAAACACCCGGTTATTGAATCAAATCGCGACTCGAAATCGTGAGAATTGATTGAATCGGCAGGGCCGCTAGGGTGCTAGTGGATTTGTTAAATGGTCTCATCACAATGCCTTCAGCTTTTACTCTTGAGCAGTTTTTAAAGGTATCAATTTTGTTTTATCATGTATGTTCACTTCACGTGTTTCCCAATATCACACGGCTACTTGCTCCCACAAAGCAACTTGTAAAGCACGTATCGATTTTTTTTTTATGAAATAAGAGGTTTGTTTTGCCCAAGGATTTGAAAAAAACCCCTGCCTTTTGTATTCCTATAGAGGTATAAAACCTTGCGTCTCTTAAATAAATGATGCTAACTTTTGTATGTGTATATAATGGTATGAATAAAGAATTACAAATTGCTTTCTTGGTCTTCACTTAATATTGCAAAGTTTTTTTTGCGACAAATGCCACGCAGCATTGTACAAACGGTGTACACATTACATTTTTACTTAACTTTCGTGACTGCAGGAATTCATATTCTTGGTTCTTTCGGTAAAGTCACGCAGATAGAAAATAAAAATAATAAAATTAGAATAAAAGCAAAAAAACCCACGACGTTTCGATCGCAACACAAGCGGTCTTATTATTTTATATTTTATATCTACGTGACTTTACCGAAAAAAACAAGAATATGGTGTACACATTCTGTACTTAAAATGTTCCACTGTGTGGAAAATTTTATTTCTCAGCAGCGACAGTCGGAGAAATATGCATGCCGGCCGAAGCAGATGTAACCATTCGCCAGCCAATGCCCCACATTGTAGGAATAGTTGATGTTGGTATAATGTTTGCAGATCGCCTGACTCGTTTAGTCTATAGGTGGGGCTGTTGGTGATTTGTGTACAATCCACTGCTGGATGTAGCCATCTCCACGCCATGTGGGTCGTGCGGTGCTTAATTGACCATACTTCACCACTGTGGTCAGTGTGGGTTGGTGAAGATGGGAGTCATAAACCCTCGAGCATCGGAGTACACAACAATGGCTGCACTGCCCTCATGTGGCTCCGCAGTCGCCTATAACACATGTTACATGGTGTTCGCCCATCCAAGCATTATCCAGGCTCAACTCTGCTTGGCTTTGAGATCTTATTGATATCTGGCACAATCCGTATGGTTTTGTCAAAGGTTATGCGTTGCGAATTAAAAAGTCAGTACAGGGTGCTTCAAAAAAAATGTTAACACTTCCGAGAATTTGCAACAACACCACGTGACATGTGCCGCCTCCCCCGGGCTCTGGAGGACACCTGGAGAAGATTCCAGGCCACGTGTTGACAACGATGGCGAACAAGTGGAGACTATTTTTACTTTTTGAAGCTATTAACATTACATATGTTATAATGTTACAGTGTATTATTATCCGTTCTTTTTCCATTAAAAACTATAGTTCCATATAAATGTTAAACACTTTGAAAGCACCCTGTACATGCATGTTGTCGTTTGTGCTTCGTGGTTTGTCTGTTTTACTGGGTGAGTGGACATGGTGATGTCTGAGAACACTTTTTTGTATAGGACGTGTTCACACCACCACTCGTCTAACCTACAGCAAGCAGGCTGTTTCCCCAAACGCCAAACCTTGCGACCCACCACGTACGGTGCCCTACACCTTTCCCATTCTGTGCCAACCACAACCTCCCGTTCAAAATCCTAAACTTTGTGTTGCCACACGCTGCACGAGGCTGACTGTTCGTAGAACGCGTCCCGTGGCGTAGGAAGCACGTTGGGATGGAGTGATCCGGAACGCCGCGGATGAGGCGCACGAGATGTCTCGACGTGTTTGTTTGTCGCGTGGTCTACGCGTGTAGGCAAGGTGTAAAGCAAAACCCGCGAGCGACGCCCCATATCACGCAGGACACACGTGTACCAACGCAAGATCTCTCCCTGGCAGTTTTCATCAGTGCTCTGTGTGATGTGGGACGCGTACAAACACACACACGCACAAGTTAAAGCACTGATTCAAATGCTGTCACGTGGGACAACAAAACAATAACAAAAAATCCCCGTATAGCTCTCTGCCAACAAATTTGTTGGCAAGTGCTGTTCGCGAGCACCTATGAAGACCGGTACGGCACGCCAGGGAGTGGGTGGTCAGCCTCACGCAGGTCCTGTACTCATTTGAGGCTGAGTTAACATCGGAGAGGCCCAGGACTGTTGCAGATAATCGTCACCGGTGTTGGCCATGAGCATGAAGCGAACTTGGTTGGGTCTCCGCTTTAATTTCCATTGGAATTCTCTACACCGCGGGGGGAAGGTTTCGCAATCATCGGGCGCGTGTGGTGAGTAACGACGTTCTAGTTCAGGGGTCGGCAACCCGCGGCTCTTTAATGATTGCTTTGTGACCCCACCGTCTTGGATTCACCACGTGCATTGCGACTTTAAATATCGAGGTTTGTTTTGTTTACCGAATTTGAAGCCTTGCTTTAGTTGAACGGACAAGACATCAACGGGCGGAGTGTCGTACCGTGGCGGGTTCCGAGGATTGAGGTTTGGGAAATCCTGAACTTTTTGTGACAGAGATTACCTTCAGCTAAAAGCCATCATGTTTGGGAGAACTGCTGCAAAGACGGCTCGTTGTAAATGTAAGCAGTGCCACTCTCTCTGTGTAAGTCCTGTGCAGGTGTAGGGCCCACCTTTTCCTACAGAGGCCGGGCAAGCAACGCTGCTTTGTCTGCCGAAGAATGGGACTCAAATCCGCGTAACCTTTTCTCGTTTTAGCGCCAGCCTGCTTTGTATGCGGCTGCGAGCGGCGGTTTTGTGAATTGGTGATGATGAGTGATGGCACTGCTATTTTAAAATACAGCGGCGCAGGTATAATGGGGCCACTATGCGTACGTTGTCTCACTGTGCGCACGGATGGGGGATGCTCGGGATTTATGCCTCAGTTGTCCACGTGTCCATATATTCATCATTTCCCAATTTTTCAAATGGTGTAGAGGCACGGGGAGGCTGGATCCTTCCCGCCCATGCAAAGAATGTACACGCAGTGCTTTGTTTTGTGTGCGGGCAATGCTTAGAGCCAAACCTACAAAAATGATAGAGGGAAAATATTACGTGAATAGTAAAATATGAAATCGATGCAAAAGGTGGTGGCAAAGGTGCAGCCCCTGCAGTTTCTTGCTCACGCCACTGCTGTCAGAATGACCTTGAGTAGAGGGAGCTCCAGACAAGCCCCTCGAGAGAGGATATGCGTGTACTTCTCTTCACACTTTGCCACGCAGCCCAGACTTCTTGGAAGAAAGTGTGGAGTGTCCACGGTTTACACCACTTTACGTGAATCTCCTTATTAGCTCACTCAAAAAAATCTTGATTCAAAAGCAACAACAAAAATAATGTATGTATACATTAATACGTAGAAAATAGGAAGTTACATTTTTGTTATGCAGCCCAATTACTGCAATATCATTTATACAATCAATACAATGACACAGGGCACTTCAGAATGTCTTAATACCGTTCCTGTACAGTTTACTCAGCAGGTAGAGCGTTTCAAAATATTAATTGAGCAAAAAATTGCGTCATCTTTTGTTATACAGTTTGTGTTGTTAAATGTATACATAAGCGGTGAAATGATATCTTTGAAAGTGGGTACGCGTAAGAAAATGGTTGAAGAAAAGCTGTCAGATATTTATGTAGGAATTGCAATGACTGTTCTGCGGCCATTCACTCATGGTGGCCAACGCTGCCAATGGGATAGTTATTTATTTTGCTTGTGATCATTCGTAATTGATTATTATCAAGTGCCCGAGGTGAGTTTTGGAACCCCCGGACGCTTGAATTAATATGCAAGTGTTGATGTGCACAAAGTAGCCTCCGTATTCCGTAGTTGCACAGACTTTTCGGTCAAAGTGAGAAGCTACTAAGGCTGCCACAGCTGCACGATGGACTGCTGTGCATCTTTGGCAAACGGCAATTTACAAATCGACCGAGAGCAGGACAGCTGCAGACATCGCTGATGTTCCGACACGGTCCTGGGTCTCCCTTGGGGCGACTCTGCCTTAAAACGTGTCTAGCGCAGTGCGGGAATTACAATAAACCTTGGGGAGGCAAGGGTGGCCGGGAGTGGTTTCGCGGCCACAACCCACTCATATGCTGCACCGCACTGCTGTGATCGATGGATAAAGCGTCTACCCTTCACGGTACGGTCAATAGTCGACTCCACCAGTGGATGCACATTGCGCCACGTCTCTCTGAACCTGCGATCGTGGTCCCTCTCTCAAACTCACCTCCCTTCGCCAAACAGTTCCACCGTTTCTCTCCGATGCTTGCGTTATACAAATGCTACAGTTCGTATGGAATGCAGGTTTATGAATTGTTGCGCATATGTTGTTGCAAACTGAAGTCTGCCCCCGACTGCAGGAATATCAGACTTGAGCTATTGTGCATAGCCTTGAAATAGCCGAACCGTGTCACTTTGTCTAATAAAACGGCTGGTGTTGTTGTGCTAACTGCTTTGTCATGCGTATTCATATTTATCCCAGCTGCTCAACGTGCATTGAACAATGTCTGTGTACAGAGCTCTTTTAGGGCGGTGTGCGCGTGATGTTCGCACGCCTTTGTTACGATGCAAAGCACGCGTTCAAAAACACACACACGCGCGCATGCGTGTGTGTGTGTGCGCAAACACCGAGACACATGCTGCCATGCGCGCACACGTGCAAGCGCGAGGTAGACATAACGCGTTTGCGACGAGACATAAACAACGTCGTTTTTAGGTGACCTTGTTTTCTCCAGAGGTCAGAGCGCTGAACTGGCGTCCCTGGGTTCGATTACAGGCGGCCGCCAATGATTTAGCTAAAAACAACGCATTTGTCCAATAACACTGTGGCCTTAGAATGGGGAAACAATATACAATAGGTGGGGTTTCGCCCGTTCATCATAGCACATTCGGGCAATGTTCCTTCATCACTGATGTGCTGTGAAGAAGGGTTATCATCCGAAACGTCACTATATTTATTCCTAAGGCCACTGTTATTGACGGATTATTATGGATGGTGGTGGTGATGGTGACGACGATTGTTGTTTATCGAACACTGCGGATTGCTGTGCTGTTACTGCACTTAGCTGGGCGCCACGGTGTTCGTGGCGATGCCGATTAGTTCTGACAATCAAAATCGGCAGTTCACCGTTCAACAGGCCACAGCCCTGCTGATGAGACTCAAAAAGTCGAAACCGGCACACAGTTGTTCTGCTCAAATGCCTTCAAACATTAATCCTGGAGGCTCCGTAAGCTGATGGACCAAAGTGTTATTTTCCTTGTACGCGGTGAAAGAGACCGGTGCGTTTTTCTGGATTTTTTTGTTGTTATTCTGTCTCTCACTGTTCAAATAAACCTACCCTTAAAATTATAGACTGATCATTTATTTGCCAGTGGGCAAACGTACAAAATCAGCAGGGGATCAAATACTTTTTTCCCTCACTGTAGCATGCCAATTCGTTACTCGTACAGCACACCGGTGTGTTGGAGAGCAAAGCAACGACATTTAGAATCTGAATACGACATTTCGCCAGTAATTGCATGATGAAGCTAGTTCAAATGTACTGGCGAAACGTCGAACTCAGATGGTAAATGTTGTGGCTTTGCTCTCCAACACACCGTTGTGCTGTACTAGTAACGAATTGGCCACGTTCTGTTTACGTGACAAACCTCTTACTAATTGGCTGTGTTGGGTGGTGGCGGGTTCAACGACACAACATTTATATATTTACTTGATCTAACCCCCCAAAAAATATTTTTAGGATCAACACATGCTCGCGACCTATAACAGTGATGAAAATGTTAACCGAACCTGGGCCTCCCCTAGATCGACTCAGCCTGAATTGAGTATCTGGTCGGATGCGTAAACATCGGTAGTGGGGAGACAAAGGCAGTCGGGCGTAATGATGGCCCATCCACCTCCTCGTGTGCTGCTCCGGCCTTAATAGGTGCTCGCTAACAGCACCTTGTATTATGATCCAGAAATATGTGATGTACATTAACATAAATCTTGACTTAAAGCTTTCGTGACTGCAGGAATTCATATTCTTTGGGTCTTTCGATAAAGTCACGTAGGTAGGTTCAAATTAATTAAAAGAAAAGAAACAAAAAACTACGACTTTTCGATCACAACACAAGCGATCCTCCTGATGATGATCGCTTATGTTGTGATCGAAACGTCGTAGTTTTTTTTAATTCTTAATAATTTCTACCTATCTACGTGATTCGAAGCTTTCGTGACTGCAGGAATTACTCTTTGGTTCTTTCGGTAAAGTCACGTAGAAAATAAAATAATAGTAGAATACGACGTTTCGATTGCAACACAAGCAACCGTCATCAGGTAAGAATAAATGAGAAAAAAAACAACAGTAAACTTAGAAACACAATGCGACACAACGCAGAGAGCCGGACAACACAACAGCCAACACCCCTCCAGGCTGACCACGCTGCTTTTTTGTTGTCATTCTTTGGATTAAGCGTTGCAATCGAAACGTCGTATTATTTTATTATTTGGTTTTATTTTCTACGTGACTTTCCCGAAAGACCCAAGTAATTACATTCACATATTTTGTGTGGCATTTCCACACCTCCACGGGTTACAGACAATTACGACACTCCGCTCTCAGGCCGGCGACACGAGTTCGATTCCCGGCCGCGGTTAACATCAGTGGCGAGCGACATCTAAACCGGTGTTGGATGTCCCCCCCCCCGTGCCTCCTTCACGAACTCGCGCTGACCAGAGTGGTGAAGTATAGCCAAAGCAGCACCTAGTCCAGCAGTGAATTGACATCACTTTCGAAACTCACTCCAGCAAAACATCACGCCCTGGGGATGCTGCTGCTGCTGCGTGACGGCGAGCGAAATGAACTTGCAATGCGGAGCGGGTTCGATCTTCCGAGCCGCCAGTCGAAACGATGGGCACGTTTTATTAAAGCCCCTCGCCTCCGGCCAGCGAGCAGTGTGCAGGTCATCGGTAAAGTGGGGGTACAGAACTTTACACCTCTTCCAGTGGCCAACGTGGAAGAGGAGGCCACATTCACTCTCGATGGGCTCTCGAAACCCCGCCACTTTAGTTGAGACCCTTCAACCATCAATTACTGCGAACAAGCACTTGCATGGCTGCGCTTTTACCTGTCTTTACTTTCTACAATGACGAACGTGAGCAACAGGACAACAACAACAACAGCACAAACCCACGTGAACACATTCCTCACGTGAACACATTTTACTTCGGGAATATAAGAACGACTCGCCGTTTACCCAAATGGTTGGGCGTGAGAATCCACTAGGTTTTCCCCGTAATTGTCCGGGCACACCGCCCACCCACCACCACCCCTCTCCCGCAGCGGTGGGTGGTGTTGTGGGGGGGACCTCGCTTCACCATTGGTGGCACGGCCACGAGAGGGCGGCTTCGCTCGGGGAGATATTTCACCGGGACGGGAGGCGTTTGAAGTTTGTCAGCCGCTGAGCAGAACAAAGGGGCCACGTTTGACCCGCTAATGGGCCCCGTTGTTAGCGTGCGGCAATCCAACAAAGTCGCCTCCACGAGGGACATTGCACACACTCTCCCGGCTCGCGTATCTGTCAGCTCTCGCTCTCTCTCTCTTTCACTCGCACGTGTCTCACTCGCACGTGTGTCTCAGCATAGCCGCTAAGAAGAACGCCTGCACCGCCGCCGTGCTTATCATTGCACGTGGCTCCGTCATTGCCCGTAGACGAGGCATGACGAGAGGCTATCTTAACGAGGACTGAATTAATGGTGTCATTGCCATTAACTAAGTTATTTAGCAACAGCAACGACAAGTAAGGGCGGTGCGTGACTCGGGCGGTTGCTGTGGCGAGCCCCGCTTCGCTCTCTTTCAGCTGAAGGCTGCAAAGGGGAAGCACTCCGCTGGGCTGTCTCCAGCCTGAACGATCGCAGCCACGACTCGTGGCGTGCGTGCCCTTCGCGCCGCGTCGGCTTCAAAGCAGCGCTGCTCTTGTCAACTACAATTTGGCAGCCAGCCACGGCGGTGGACGACCACCATCGACCATCGCGTGTCGCATCAGCGACGTGCCACTTGGGCGAGACGACAGCGACCATCCCTTCCTCGGCGTGCGTAAAAGGCGACGCAGCCTTGTGGCACCGTACGCACCCCTCTCTCGACATACACCGCAGCGATAGTCTCTCCATAGGTAGGCAGACGTAACAAGCCTCGCAACAGCGGAGAGGTGAGATGACGGACAAGTATGAGAAATTGCGCAAGATCGGCGAGGGCTCGTACGGGGTGGTGTTCAAGTGCCGGAGCCGGGACAGCGGGAAGATCGTGGCCGTCAAGATGTTCGTCGAGTCGGAAGACGACCCGGTGATCAAGAAAATAGCCATGCGCGAAATCAGAATGCTCAAGGTAGGCGCTGTTCTCTTCGCATATTTGTCTGTAAAGATCACCCTCCCCACGTGCACAGCCTTGGCAGACTGTTGGGGCAAGTGCTGTTCGCAGGTAACACCTATGCAGGTGGGCGCGGAACTCGACGGGGTGGGTGGGCAGCACCACGCCCGGCCGCCTTTGTCTCTCTAGTGGCGATGTTTACACACCGCACCAGGTACTCATTTGGGGCTGAGTCAATTTGTATTCACACAACGCGCAAGGTGTTTACCCGATAATATTATGACTTGAGCGCATCATCGCAGGCACCCGTGTACGTGTTCTCCTTAAGAGGGTATCGGTGGCAATTCGACTCACAAGGACGACGGGACCGTGCCACACTTGGCCTGTACCTTGGAAGCACCGTACGTGGTTTGATAGCGGCTTGGGCGGGCAGTCTTCGGGGGGTGGCGGAGTTGCGAGTGGGCCGGTGGGCTGGCTGGCCATACACCATCACCATCACCGCGGTGAGTGCCTGCTGGTGACGAGTGGGTCCAGTTCAGACAGCATGCTCCACTGATGGTTATAGCCGTGGCCCGGAATCGACGTTCAGATAAGCCGGGTTAATAGTGCAGTGCACTAACCACTCCACCACCGCTCCCCCCCCCCCCCCTCATTAAATGTATGAAATAAATGCGTAAAAGCAGGCACTGGTAACGCGATCATAGTTTTGCACCGTGATGCCTTTTGACACCGTGGAGAGAAATCGTTGGGGTCGTCCGGATGCGAGGCTGCTTGCGCTGCTACCACGTGGCGTGGCAGCGGCGTGATGAGTCGTCCTCCTCGTCCTCCTCGTTATCTTCTTCTTGTGGAGTGCGATATAAATAAAACAGCAACAGCATTGCACAGCAGCAGATATGTTTTTTTTCCTCGAAGGTGGACTGTTGTTTTTTTGTTTGAACGGGTTATTGTTTTGGGTTAGGGTACCTATTCAGCTTTGGGCAATGATATTGTGATATCATAATGATTTTGATGAAATAATGTATTTAACCAAGTGAAGCTTCAGAGTCTCAAGCCTTGATCAGGTTTTTATTGCATGCCTCTGTTTGTCTGTAGATCGACTCAGAAGGGAGCGGTGGTGGCGCGGTTAGCGCTACGCTGCGATACGAACCTGGCAAGCCGGGTTCGATTCTCACTCGCGGGCAACACCAGTGACGATGATCTTAACCGGTTCTGGGCCTCCCCTAGGTCGACTCAGCCTCAAATAAGTACCTGCTGCGATGTGTAAACATCGCCGCTAGGGAGACAAAGGCGGCCGGGCGTGGTGTTGGCCACCCACCCCCTCGTATGCCGCTCCCGGCCTGCATAGGTGCTAGTTTACGGCTACAGGGGTCACGTTGTTTTAGTCTTGCCTGTGAATTGTAGTGTGTGTGTTCTCTGTGTACTTATTATAAAAGTATTTTATTTAAAAGAGAAAGCCTCACTGAGTATTCCGACTCTTTTTCAAGAGAGTCCCGTTTATGTTTGAGTCTTTTTATGTCCCTGTGTTTGGGTGTATGTGTGTATGTGTGTGTATGTATGTGTGTGTATGTGTGACGATTATCTGAAACGGTCCCGGGCCTCCCCTAGGTCGACTCAGCCTCGAATGACTACCTGGTGCGGTGGATAAAAGCATTGCTACTGGGGAGACAAAGGCGGTCGGGCGTGGTGCTGGCCACCCACCCCCTCGTGTACCGTTCCGGCCTTCATAGGTGCTCGCTAACAGCACTTGCCCCTACAGTCTGTTAAGGCTATACGGGGGATCTTTGTATGTATGTGTGTGTATGTGTGTATGTATGTGTGTGTACGTGTGACGATTATCTGAACCGGTCCCGGGCCTCCCCTAGGTCGACTCAGCCTCAAATGAGTACCTGGTGCGGTGTGTAAACATTGTCACTAGGGAGACAATGGCGGTCGGGCGTGGTGCTGGCCACCCACCCCCTCTTGTACCGTTCCGGCCTTCATAGGTGCTCGCTAACAGCACTTGCCCCGACAGTCTGTTAAGGCTATATGGGGGATCTTTGTTTTTTGTATGTGTGTGTATGTGTATATGTGTGTGTGTATGTGTCTATGTGTGTGTATGTGCGTGTATGTGTGTATGTATGTGTGTGTATGTGTGTGTATGTATGTGTGTGTATATGTATGTGTGTATGTATTGACGTGTGTTTACTTGTATGAAGTGTCTGTGTGTGTCTCTATGAAATCTGATTGTCCTGATGATCTCGGTCGACTCAGCCTTAAATGAGTACCTCTACCTGGTGTGTAAACACCAGTACAGGGGAGACACTTTCCCCAACATTATCTTATGGCTATATGGGGGATCTTTGTTTTTGTGCATATTGGAACAGATTTAAGCAATGTCTATGCTCTGGACGATTCTGAGAAAAACAAAGCCAATACGTGTGCGGAGCTGACCGTGTGTTGAGCTGACGTCTCTGTGATTGAGATGGCCGTGCACAAGAGGATGGGTTGGATATGGGGTTCGGGTTAGGGAATCTTCTCAAATGCTATCAGGCGGACAGCTTCCTGTGGGTGTGGTGTCTACCTGAATCTGAATCATATCTATAGACCACGTGTACGTGTACAGCTATCGTGTCAGTCCACTGCTGGATGAAGGCCTCCCTCCCCGGGCCGTGTGAGTCGTTGGGGCTAATTTGACCACACACTTCACACTGGTTTTCCTTAAATTTAAAATGCCCTCTATGTGTGTGTGTGGGGAGGAGCGGTAGTGCAGCGGTTAGCACATTTGATTCCTGGTCACGGCTAACACCAGTGACGATAATTATCTGAACCGGTCCTGGGCCTTCACTAGGTCGGCTCAGCCTCAAATGAGTATCTGATGCGGTGTGTAAACGTCGCCACTAGGGAGACAAAGGCGGCCGGGCGTGGTGCTGGCCATTCACCTCCTCGTGCGCCGTGGCGGACTTCACTTAACAGCACTTGCCCCAAAAGTTTGTTATGGATACACGGGGTATCTTTGTATTTGTGTGTGCGCACACATCGGCTTGTTGTGATGAAATGGGCAAATCATATGCGAGTGTTTTAAGTTATCATTAATCCGTGTTATTGTCATGTAATTTAAAGGAATTCATAGCACAAAACTGAGATTTTAAATCAATCAAACCTCAGATAAACACAAATCTCCACGTACATATACAAATAAGCAGCCGCTGCTGTTCGGTAACGCGGTCTCAATAATCTGAACAGATCGTCAGTTTTTGGTTAAATAAAAGGAAAATGAATCCACGAGCGTGAACCACCGCAGCAAGTTCATGCCAAGCCACTCCTGCAGGGTGGTGTTGGAGATTTGACGCTTCCACGTTTCAAGCCTTAAAAGTCAAAATGTCATTCCCATTAAAATTAACGAGACAGCCGGTCTCACTACTGCTGATGGATGGCATGCTTTTCATTTAAACCCTTGTAAGCCGCTGTAAAAGCCAATGGTGTGCACTGTGTATGACAGTGATCGGGTGGAGCGGTGGGGCAATGGTTAGCGCTCTATCTGCCCAGTTCATGGCGCTCAAATCATCAGTGGCGATTGCTGTTGGATCCGGTTCAGCCACCCCTTCTCCCTACCTTCCCCCAACCTCTTACCAACATCTGCACTCACTAGCGTGGTGAAGTATGGTCAAACAACCCCCATGACTAAAAGGCATTAGGATAGGCCTTCAACTAGTCGTGGGTTGACAAAGGACTGAAAGTCTAGTATAACGTTACTTTTGTAATAATAAAAAGCCTAGTATAACGTTACTTTTGTAATAATAAAAGTCTAGTATAACGTTACTTTTGCAATGATAAAAGTGTAGTATTACGTTACTTTTGTAATAATAATAAAGACAGACTATTGGTGTTGGCCATGAGCGTGAAAAATCGAACTCGGGTCACCAGGTTCGTAGCGTAGCGTGCTCACCGCTACACTACCGCTAAACATAGTATATACACACACACACACCCCTCTGTGCTCTAAATGCTATACATTCCATGTAACATGCCTGCTGCTAATTAAACATCTTTGTTATGCCTACCATGATAATACAGCATACGCGAGTGTGGCAGGTGTGTAACAAACGCCCCTTTTTGGCCCCCGACAGACAATGACAAACTAATAACGAGGTATTGTCCACAACAATCGATATCGGATTGCAGGTGTATTTTCACACAATCGCTGTCTCCTCAGACATTCAATTGAATAATTGGGTGTCAACCTCGTGGTGGTGATGCAAATGTGTGCATTGACGGTTCGGGGTGTGAAGAAGAAAGGTACCCATCTGCATGTTGACTCACACTGCAGAGGGCCCTGTGACATAGCCACGATACACTACCTAGGGCCCATGGTTAACCCGAGGAACGCCTCAATGAGTCTCAATACTTTTGCAGGAGGGTTCTGCAATGGGATGTGGACCCGATTGCATCCATGAGTGGCAACGTTTTTCAGCAGGTTTATTTCGGGTAAGGCCGATTGTCGACCTGGCCAACAGGGCTGAGCTTGTTGTTATGGGGAGGGCGGGTTTTGTAGGGGAATGATGCGTAAAACAAATTCAGTGAAATATTATATCAGAATGATAATCTTTATTTATCCTGGAGAAATCCGATGAGCTATGAAGCGCTTTTTGTTTTTACAAATGTTCAGTAGGGGCAGGTCAGAAAGTTATAGCAACAAAGAATACAAAAACGACAGGAGTGCAAAGTATAGGAAATATAAGCCTATCACTAAACAAAAATAATTAAACTAAAACGGTAAACAATGTTTTCTTTTACCAGGTAAAGCCCGCTGAGCTATTCGTTATTTTTCAGAAGCGACCTGGATCACAAATGATAGCTCAACGAAGTGGAATATCAAGTTGGAAATGTATAGCAGCCAAATAATTGATTATAAACATAATCAATAATAATAATACATCATCAACAACCAGGACTACAGACAGTATGCACAATCAGTGGTGAGTGACACCCAAAGCAATCCTGCTCGTGCCACCCTGCACCCAGCCTGCACTGAGGAGGAGCAGCAGCAGCACGGGGAAGTTTGGCCAACCCCTCGGGCCCAGGGGGTCTGCAACCGCTTCGTGAGATATTTTTTTTTAAATTAAGGACCACCGTTTTATTCTTTGGGTCTTTCGGTACAGTCACGTAGACGGTTAAAAAAAAATAACAAATAACAAAAAAAATAACAACAAACTTCGACGTTTCGATCACAACACAACGGCCGCTGGTGTTGTGATCGAAACGTCGTCGTTTTTTTGTTATTTACTTTGAACCATCCACGTGACTTTACCGAAAGACCCAAAGAAAAGGAATTCCTGCAGTCACGAAAGCTTTAAGTGAAGACCACCGCCTTGTATTCGCGTGCTTTGCGGGCTCTTGAAATATTGAGGTTTTGTTTACCGAATTCCAAAAAAAAGGCTCTTCTTGGTTTTTTTTGGTTTGCCGACCCCTGCCCATGACTGGCACAGCATGGCGGGAGACCTTACTCCAGCAGTGGACTGACACGGGGATGTATTATATTATGAAATATATCTCATAGCCACGTGTGGAAAATTACCAGCAATGACATCATCATTAGCAGGCGGCCTTCGAGCACTGCAGCTCACCTGGGCCACAACAAACGGCTGCAGCTGCAGCAGCAGCAGCAACGCCGGCGTCGAGCGGCCACCCTTCCCACAGGACCGAACCGGCTAATACATAAGCAGAGCCCCCGTGGGTAGTGAACAACAAGGCAATGCACACAGCGACCCTATGCTCAGTCAGCTGAGAGCACAGCACTTGGTCATGTCGGGCAACGATGCAGCTTCCATGCTAATTGGCGGTACTGCGGTCATGTCCTTGCTCATGTAGCCCAGGTCCCAGAGGGCCGCGATGTTCCACGCCGCAATTGCTTATTGCGGCCACGATGTTACCGGTTTGCAGGTCAAAACCGTGTTACATAACAGTCGGGGTGTATGTTCGTCATTTGTCATCATCGTCGTCATGTCCGATGTTGCTGAGTGTCTCAAAGGACCATCGCACGAAATGCATTTCATCATGATTCATTCTCGTCGATATTAACGTTTAAAAAAAATACATATATAGTAACATACGGTACCTGATGAATGCATATGACCAAGACTGACTGCTGTAAAGAGTGCTTGAGATGGGCGGGAAATGGGAAATGTAGCACAAATATAGTGGAGCTTCTTGCCGATAGCTAGACAAATCCCAATTTTTTTTTACATTTGCAACATATTGAATGTTTTTACTCATGGGGTTTGTTCAGCCTCTAGTTATACATTTGCTTTAAATGCTGCGTCTAGCACTAAAAACTGAACTATAAACAATTTTTATTTTACCTGTCCACTAATGATAGCTCAAACAAAGTGGCGTGTCATCACGTAGACAGTTATAGCAGCATGTTGATTCTAAACGTGGAGGAAAGACCCGGAGAAATATTCACGTGACCACAGGGAGAACATTGAAACTCCAAATATACAGCAGCAGGCGTCAGGGTTGGGATCGAACCCCCGACCTCCTGCATGCCAGGCGAGGTAGTTAACATCTCTCCACTGCGACACCGAGTTAGCATAGTTAACATCTCGCCACCTACTAAGGACGGTGCATGATCCCCATCAGTGTTGCTGAGAAGCCTGTTGAATCTTTTGATAAGAGGGTAGGCAGAGTCTAGTTTTGCATATATGTCTCTCTCTCTCACAACCGTGAACCTAAATCTCGGCACAGTTACGTTTGGCTCGCTGACGAGTGCTAAGAAAACGAAACTTAACCAAATTTATTGTTGACCAATTGCTAACGGCTCTACCGATGGCGGGCAAAGACTTGTCGCCTTAAATATGATTCTTGACCTTTCATGCTGAATGTATTTGTATTCAACTCTCGATGCATACAGGGGCATATTGTGTGTCGTGTGTAATGACTCATGTCATCGTTGTCGCATTTCGTGTGTCATGAGTGTCATACAGAATGACTCACCCCACACAAACATCGAGAAAAAACAGGGGACTTAAAAATAAAATCCTCCGTGTGTTCTGCGGACACTTGCCAGTTGCGTTCAGTATTTACGGGATCTAACCCCAAGCAAACCTCTATAATGGATGACATTGATCGCGTTCAGTTACGTACGCATGTAAGCACATCGTACGGAACGTGTCACCGCGTCGACCTTCATGTCTAAATTGATTATGAATTGTCGTTTACGGAAAGGGAGACGCAACGGCTCGTTACCTCTGGCTTACCGTGGTGGTCGTCGGGAGGCTGTAAGGCAAGCCGCCCCTGCGTGTGCCTGCAATGCGGGTCGGGGTTCGTACATTTGCGCGAGTGCAGCGGCTAGCGGCGCTGTGCTTACGAAACCCCGGCAACCTCCCGAGTTAGATTCCCGCTCACGCCCCACAATCGGTGGAGAATATTCTGTATTTGTGTCTCCCCTTGGTCGACTCAGCTCTAAACGAGTAGCCGCGGCGGTGTGTGAACATCAGCACTGGGGAGACAAAGGTGGCCAGGCGTGGTGCTGGCTACGCAACCGTCCATGTTCACTAACAGCATTTGCCCCAACAGTTTGAAAGAGCGACTTTGTCTTTGTATGTACAGCACTGTATATAGTCCACATGTATTTAAGCTGTGTCGCAAGCTTATAATTATCTGCCTAATACGTAGGAGTAAATGCAATAGATCAATTGGTGTATGCAAACTCGCATGTTGGCTTATGCGCTGTTTTACATGCTTGTTACTACGAATGCTCATGCACAATCTTGATTGACTGAAAACTGAACACATTCGTCTTGAAATAGAAACAATAGCCGACGTTTTGGGCAATGAACCTTCTTCCATGTGCCATGGAGAAGGGCTATTTGC
Organism: Petromyzon marinus; assembly: GCF_048934315.1. Classification (NCBI taxonomy): domain Eukaryota; kingdom Metazoa; phylum Chordata; class Hyperoartia; order Petromyzontiformes; family Petromyzontidae; genus Petromyzon; species Petromyzon marinus. The sequence goes on along the minus strand of NC_133683.1, from coordinate 21,688,620 downwards.
CCAAAATGTCACCGATTAAATATGTATCATCACATCACGCTAGTTGGGCTGCAATGTTGACTTCTGGCACCAGTGCGTACAACTGTAACAAACACGAAACAAACAAAAGCTTAAAATTTGGGCCTCAAAATACCATGAGCTGGAGGTTGATTAAAAATTCACCGATAGGGCAGGGTCTGTCAAAACTATTTTAAATTGCTTCAAGTACAGTATCACGGTAAATGTAAACAAAATAATAAACTATTCTTATAATTATCAGTGGACTCCTCGCATGGAGTGAGTGTAGAAAGTGAGCAAAGCCTGCACAGCGGTTATTTTGAGCATAAACGTATCTCTTTAGGCTTTAGAGTTTTAGACGATCCCCATGAATAGAGTCAATCTATAGGTTGTATCTTCGCAATGGAGAAACAATGAAAGCGTTACACCCAACTGAATTTAATCACAAGCTCAGTCTAAAGGCAAAGGTTGACGTTCATTGGATTGTTTTTTTTGTGTGCGGAAATGACCCCCCGGTGTCGCCATCACCGACAATGGGGTGAATTGTCGAGGCGATGTGCTGCGACTCTTTCAGCAAGGGCAGGAGTCTTTTGTTTTCCTAAAAAAAAACCCCCACCGATTTCAAAAGTGTGCCATTTGCACTTCGTAATTTTGCCAGAATCTAACTGACCAAAATTATTAGGGCTAAAAAAAAAACCTCACAGCAATCATCATTAACACCCGCTTGATTGGCCCATGGTGATGGTTAATTATTACCTTCATTATTTCTGCAGTGCTTTCAGAATAAATAAAAAAAACTCCAGAAAAGCTAGCTCAGGATGTAATAAGTCAAGGGCCTTCTTTAATATTAACCGAATAAGCTGTGGCCGATGTGATGTGATAACCCAGCAGTGACAGAGGTCGCGGTATGAAACGAGCGCCCCCATGTTGCATCGCGTGCGGTCACCGTCGTACGCTTGTGCCGCCGATTCGCCTGATGGACGTCGCACTTTGTTCAAGTTCACCCGAGGCGCGCGCGCGTTTGGCGCTGAGATTTTTTTTAAAGCGCCACGTGAAACTGATGCCACACGTTCACGCCCGCGCACGGTGAATGTCAGATATCGGGGGCACCAGACCGGTCTGTTACTTTGCCACGCGCGCATATACATTAACCACATTGCACGTGCCAATTGAGAGTCGCTATACACGGGGTCTCATTTTTTTGTACACTTTTTGTGTTTATTCACGAGTCAATCGAATGAAACGTGCGCGTCTATTCACAGTTGTTGATTCCCTTTGAAATGTGGCACCCACTAACAGCCCAGCTAATCACAGTTATTCCATCAAGTGCGTTTTCCGCCCCTTGCCCTCCCTTGCAAAGAAGGCGCTGCACGTCAGACGAATGTTCTCTTGTTGTGAAGGACCGTCTTGTTAACGCAGCACGTGTCACACTCGTAATGCGTGTGTCATGGGCACGTGTCACACTCGTAATGCGTCTGTCATGGGCACGTGTCACACTCGTAATGCGTGTGTCATGGGCACGTGTCACACTCGTAATGCGTGTGTCATGGACACGTGTCACACTCGTAATGCGTGTGTCATGGGCACGTGTCACACTCGTAATGCGTGTGTCATGGACACGTGTCACACTCGTAATGCGTGTGTCATGGACACGTGTCACACTCGTAATGCGTGTGTCATGGGCACGTGTCACACTCGTAATGCGTGTGTCATGGACACGTGTCACACTCGTAATGCGTGTGTCATGGACACGTGTCACACTCGTAATGCGTGTGTCATGGACACGTGTCACACTCGTAATGCGTGTGTCATGGACACGTGTCACACTCGTAATGCGTGTGTCATGGACACGTGTCACACTCGTAATGCGTGTGTCATGGACACGTGTCACACTCGTAATGCGTGTGTCATGGACACGTGTCACACTCGTAATGCGTGTGTCATGGACACGTGTCACACTCGTAATGCGTGTGTCATGGACACGTGTCACACTCGTAATGCGTGTCATGGACACGTGTCACACTCGTAATGCGTGTGTCATGGACACGTGTCACACTCGTAATGCGTGTGACACGCAGCACGTGTCACACTCGTAATGCGTGTGTCATGGGAACGTGTCAGGGCGCTGATTGGTCCAATTCACTTGGCTGTCACGCTCACAACACCTGCGTCGATTCATGCGCGTGGAAAAAAAAGATTTATAATTCGTGCAAATTATTGTACTCATGTTGCTCGTGGGGTGAACAAATAAGACGGAAGGAACACGGGAAAAACACAAACGGGACGGACGGTGAACATGGCCCGCAAAGTAATCGAATCTCGAATCAGATCGTGAATCGTCGCGGTTCACATTGAACCGATGGCCACGGGTTAAATCATTGCATCTCTCGCATCAAAATATCCCGCGGCAATTATTAACAGCGTTGCGGATTGCAACGTGCTGCCTGTGAAAGATGCGATGTAAAAATTGACGATGATGATTATGACGACGTGAACGATAATGACGATGACCACGTAGATGATGTTGGTAGTGTTTATAGTTAACGCGCGTGCAGGCCACAGTAGTGCGCAACGCAGTGGTGCACGGCAGTGTTGGCGAGAAATTACTTAGCAGAGACGGTACGTGGGAGGACACAGGAGGGCCCGGCATTACTCGGAGTGAATTTCTCTTCCCGCTTCTCTCGTGTGCGATGCTGCTGAGAGTCCCGCTGCCTGCACGTCGCAAGAAGAGAAGAGGGAACAACGGGGTACCATCTCTTCGTGTTATCATTTCCCGCAAAAAGAAACTTTCCAAAGAAAATATGTGATTATGCATAAGTACAGCCAAACACACGTCCACGTGTACGTCAGTACATGCCTGTGTGTGTGTGTGCTAGGGGAGCGGTGGCGCAGCGGTTAGCGCGCTGCGCTATGAACCTCGCACCCCGAATTCGATTCCCGCTCGTGGCGACCACCAGTTATGATTATCTGAACTGGTCCTGGGCCTCGCCTAGGTCGACTCAGCCTCAAATGAGTACCTGGTGCGGTGTGTAAACATCGCCACTGGGGAGACAAAGGTGGTCGGGCGTGGTGCCGGCCCACCCACCCCCTCGTGTGTCGTGCCCCAACAGTCTGTAGGGGGATCTTTGTCTTTGTTCAACAATACTATCGGCACAGGACCGGTGGTGTGGTGGTTAAGCCACTGCAATAAAATCCAAGCCGCCGACGTGCTTGATGTGTTTGTTTGCTGGACGTGGTCACACCCGCACCGATGGGGAAGCACGTTCGGTTTTGGCGTGGGCCTTCTTTAGGTTAACTCGACCTACAATTGGAATCCTGGCACAATTAAAATAGTTCTCACTTATCACTGCCAAAGAGAAGCATATTTTGGTGGAACAAGCGGAATCCACTCAGCTACCACCCCAGATGATATTGAATGGCTTACAAAACCAATTGTCGCCGTGCTGCGTTTTTAAATGCCATTTACAAAAAAACTAAGATTACAATTATACCGATTGAGACATTGCCTGGCAGCGCTTACGACCCAGACAGATTCACCATCTCATTGCGATAGCCTGAGACGCATCCATGTATGCGTTGAACGTTTGGTGGGGAGTGGTGGCACTGTGGGTTAAAACAATGCCCTACGAACCCAGCAACGTGAGTTCGATTCCAGAGCACAGCCAGCGTTTGTGGTGAGTGATATCTGAATCATTTCCTGGGCCTCCCTTAGATAGACTCAGCCTTTAATTGCTCCCTTTTCAGTGTGTAAGCATCAGCACTGGTGAAGAGACAAAGGTGGCCGAGAGTGGTGCTGGCCCCCATCATCATCACCCCCTTCTGCGCCGTGTCAGCCTGACTGAATGGGTGCTCGAGAACAGCCCTTGCTCCCACAGGCTGTATGTCTACACGGGGTGGCGGGGGAGTGAGATCTTTGTCTCTATCTGCTGCAGCATCTGGGCAGGCGGCTTCAGGCAGGGACTGAGCCGGTCTCGGGCTGTGATTTACGGCGGCAGGCTGTGTTGCCCGAGGCTGCGTGACGAGCAAGCGCCGCACAATCGGACTCGGCACAGCCGCTTGCTCGCTCTCTCTCTAAACACGTCCCCCCCCCCCATCAGCGCCGAGCTCCTTCTGCCTCGAACCCCCAGCGACCCTCGTCTCGCCGGCTAAAAACACGACGCGTGTCGCTGTGGGCTCAGAGGTCTGTGGTCTCCTCCCGCGCCGTTCCAGCCAAAGCTTTCCGTTGTGTACAAGCAAAATCACCCTCACCACCACCACCCACTCAAGCAGCCCAGCCTGCGTGAAACTGTGCTCATATACAGGGTGCTTCAAAAAATGTTTGAACACTTTTGCGAATTTGCGACGATACCAGAATAAATGTGCTGCCTCTGGGCTCTGGAGACCACCTGTAGAAGATTCCAGGAACGCGTTGACAATGATGGCGAGCAAGTGGAGGAGACTCTGACTTTTTGTTATCACGTTACAGTGTCATTATTATCCGCTCTTTTTCCATTAAAAACGATAGTCCCATGTAAATGTCAACCATTTTTTTGATGCACCCCTCTATACGGTCGTTGGCTGCAACAGATGACGAGCGAGTGTCCGCGTGTCGCCCAGCCTTGGGGCGACTGTGCGCGGAAACAAGGACAAGGCGATTCTTGTTGGTTGGCGATGCTGCTGCGTCGGCAATGGTGCACAAGCACTTTTAACAAAAGAGACTCAACAAACCCCATCAGCAACGCTGCCTTAAAAGAAAACAATACATAATCGGCGACGTTTCAGGCAATGGCCCTTGCTGAGGAATGCGATGAAGTGCCATTGCCTGAAATGCCGCCGATTTTATACTGAGTATACATGTTTCTTTTATTTTAAGGCAGTGTGGTGTTGATGAGTGGAGGCCCATCAGTTTCAAAGCCAATGCGAATACAATCAGAACACGTTCGTTTTCATGTTCACCACAAGTACCGTGTGTGGTCAATGCAGTAACTTGAGTCCTTGCAAAAGGCTTCTATTTTGGTGTTTAAATATCTTAACACCTCCTGTGTTATTTACAGAAAGGGTAAAACCTATTATTATTATTTTGTTATACTTTGATGAATGTGTTGAGTTTGTTGTTAATAACGAGAAGCGATTGACTATTTGGAGTTGTGATTCGATTTTTATTTATTTTGTTTAACATATTTGTCTCATTTTCACTCTCCAGTCATCTTTTCGAAATCGTGCACTCCATGCGCCTCAATTTCACACGAGAATGTCATTTTACACAGATCGTGAAGGCAATACGCGATGACTGTCACTCGCAAAATTCGTTTCATGTACAGTGAGCAGGAGCATCGATTTGAATCGATGCGTTGACACTTGGCTCGGGAAAAAGGATGCACTCTCTGAATGATACTTCACCGCTTTGCATTTTGGCCAACAGGCCTGCAGGATGGCATTACAGTCGTGTTTATGTCTGCCGCTCACTGAAGCAGCATTGAGATATAGATATGTACTGACATGTATTTCCATTTCCTGCCTACTCCTTTTGGGGCTCCGTGACTAAGCGGTGATGTCCTCACCTACAACACTGCGCCTTCCTGACAGCCGAGACGGCTCGTCTCACTGATGAGCCCGAACGAGCGTGAATTTCATTAGGTTGACAAGATTTGTCAGTGGTGAACTTTACAATAATACGAATAATTTATATGTGCATATTGTGCATTTGCGATGCATGCTTGAGCTTCGTCAACCCACATTTTTATTTTAAAACTGAATCAACCTACACGAGGCCCAGAGAGAGAGACAGGCACGGATACGGAGAGGGACACAGCGAATGGGAGATACAGAGAGACATAGAGAGAGAAAAACACAGAGACAGATAGAGAGACGACACGGTGAAAGAGGCAAACACAGAGAGACATGGAGAGTGACAAACAGTCACGGAGAGGCAGGCACAGAGAGGGACCCGGGGAAAGACACACACACACAGATCATTCTGGGTGGTCCTAAAGAAGGGAGACCCTTGTTCACATGCACGAGTCATGGACACGTACACGCACACACACACACCGGAACCAAGCACCCTGACCATCGCATGGGAAATGTTTCACGTTGCGACGCGTGGATTTATCTAACGGGGTCCTGTGGGGTGTGCCTTGGCGACAGACCCTGAAGCACCCCAACCTGGTGAACATGCTGGAGGTGTTCCGCAGGAAGCGCCGGCTGCACCTCGTCTTCGAGTTCTGCGACCACACGGTGCTCAACGAGCTGCACCGCTACCCCCACGGGTACGAGCGCAGATCCTGCTGCCCGCACTCCATTGCACCTCCCATTGGCACGGTTGGTTACTTGCGGTTGCGAAGGTTACTAACTGATTAAATGGCTTATCACGTGGGTAAAAACCGAAGGACCCTTCGGGGAGAGAAAACACGCAAACTCCAAATATACAGGAGTCAGGGTCGGGATCGAACCCCTGATCTCCTGCATACAAGGCGAGGTAGTTAACATCCCGCCACCGCGGCGCCCCAAAGGTCAAACATGCATGCACCCTGCCTCAAGCTCGCTCGTCTCGCTCTCTCCATGCCAGCAGTCTCGTCCGGCGGGGTGGGTGCAGAAACCTTCAGGGGATGGGAGGGTGGGGGCAGGGCGGGGGGTTGGTGGACAGAGGCGCGTTGCAGCTGGATTCTGTGCAGGTTCAACTTCAAATGTCCACGGGGAACGTCAATGCCACATTGGTGACGAAGCAGATGAATGCACATGTATGTAGATGTATGTTGGATTTCTTTCGGACCGCACATAGCCAACCGTGCTAATCGGAGGTGCAGGGAAGTATAATAAAACTAAACGCAAAAAGCGGCTTTAAAGAAATGAGTTTTAAATATAGATGGTGATTTAAAAGTGCATAGCTCCATTGGCTTCCTAATATCGGAAGGAAGAGCGTTCCAGACGGCCGCCAAAGCGCATCTGAAAGCGCGCGATGTGGTGACCGTCTTTGTCCGATGGCTGGCCAAAAGCCGCTGTGAGGATGACTGAAGTTCGCTCATTAACTAGAGACGTGAATATGTGATTTAATAATAATAATTCACACCTCTGTACGTCTCTGTTTTGTGGCCTGAGTCAGCTTAGATGTGTTTTGTCACTGGAAGATGGTGTAGGAATTAGTCTTCTTGACTTGGGGGTCTTTATTAAGATTCCAATAAGCTTGAGACTCACTGTTCCATACAATAAAAAGTGAATGTGCAGTCCTGTAATTGCTTGCTCACGCAACTGCTGGCAGAGGGAGCTCTAGAAAGCCCTCTAGATGGTGTGTGACTGACTCTTCCACGCTTGCCAGGCGTTTTGGTAGAGGTGGGAGTACCCACATCCTTACCCCCACCACACACGTGACCAACCGATCAACTCACTGCGGTGAGTTCATGAACGTAGACTGCCGGGTGGACAGAGGCAGGGAGCGGGGAGGGAGGATGGAGAATTTCAGAAATCTGCACCGTTGTTTCAACCGAACCGGCGACCGTTGGATTGCAAGTCCAAGTGGGGTGAGCGTTAAACTCCTCTGTGTACACTCGGGGATAGATTTTATGAAGAGTCGGGATTGAGGGCATGGGATCGATTAAATTAGTTTGTGGGACAACGTGAACAGATGGATGGGACTTTCCCACGGGAGACACTCGTCATGGGTCGTCAACCCGCGCCTCCCTTTTCCCGCACCTCTGATCAGCGCGCTTGGCTTCGTACGGTGAAAAAGAAGTTCAACCTACCTCGGTCATGGGGCTGGTGTGAGGTTGATGAATAGATTCGACTCAACAATTGCCTTTTTTTTACATTGCAATGAGTGAATGAAACCAACAGTCGTTCTTCCCCCATCATAGAAAAGTGGAATTTCCACCCCTGGCTCATGGCTTTCTCAGAGTAAATACCGATTTTTTTTAAATGCACGGCACGTGCAAACGTAAATCCGCAAAGGTAGTTTCTTCATTAAAAACACAAAGAGCGATATTCATGGGAGAAATTGCGAGTTCGAGCGACATGGTGAGACATAAACACACGAACGGTTACAGACGTACCCATGCGCGCCACCTCTGCTGGAGCCAATCTGAGCATTGCTGGGTAAATTCTAGTTGCTGGGTAATTTCTAGTTGCAGGGTAGTTTCTAGTTGCTGGGTCATTTCTAGTTGCTGGGTCATTTCTAGTTGGTGGGTAATTTCTAGTTGCTGGGTAATTTCTAGTTGCTGGGTCATTTCTAGTTGCTGGGTAATTTCTAGTTGCTGGGTCATTTCTAGTTGCTGGGTAATTTCTAGTTGCTGGGTCATTTCTAGTTGCTGGGTAGTTTCTAGTTGCTGGGTCATTTCTAGTTGCTGGGTAGTTTCTAGTTGCTGGGTCATTTCTAGTTGCTGGGTAATTTCTAGTTGCTGGGTAGTTTCTAGTTGCTGGGTCATTTCTAGTTGCTGGGTAATTTCTAGTTGCTGGGTAATTTCTAGTTGCTGGGTAATTTCTAGTTGCTGGGTAGTTTCTAGTTGCTGGGTCATTTCTAGTTGCTGGGTAATTTCTAGTTGCTGGGTAGTTTCTAGTTGCTGGGTCATTTCTAGTTGCTGGGTAGTTTCTAGTTGCTGGGTCATTTCTAGTTGCTGGGTAGTTTCTAGTTGCTGGGTCATTTCTAGTTGCTGGGTAGTTTCTAGTTGCTGGGTAATTTCTAGTTGCTGGGTAGTTTCTAGTTGGTGGGTAGTTTCTAGTTGCTGGGTAGTTTCTAGTTGGTGGGTAAATTCTAGTTGCTGGGTAGTTTCTAGTTGCTGGGTAGTTTCTAGTTGCTGGGTAAATTCTAGTTGCTGGGTAGTTTCTAGTTGCTGGGTCATTTCTAGTTACTGAGTAATTTCTAGTTGCTGGGTAGTTTCTAGTTGCTGGGTAGTTTCTAGTTGCTGGGTCATTTCTAGTTGCTGGGTAGTTTCTAGTTGCTGGGTAAATTCTAGTTGCTGGGTAGTTTCTAGTTGCTGGGTAGTTTCTAGTTGCTGGGTAATTTCTAGTTGCTGGGTAGTTTCTAGTTGGTGGGTAGTTTCTAGTTGCTGGGTAGTTTCTAGTTGGTGGGTAAATTCTAGTTGCTGGGTAGTTTCTAGTTGCTGGGTAGTTTCTAGTTGCTGGGTAAATTCTAGTTGCTGGGTAGTTTCTAGTTGCTGGGTCATTTCTAGTTACTGGGTAATTTCTAGTTGCTGGGTAGTTTCTAGTTGCTGGGTAGTTTCTAGTTGCTGGGTCATTTATAGTTGCTGGGTAGTTTCTAGTTGGTGGGTAAATTCTAGTTGCTGGGTAGTTTCTAGTTGCTGGGTAGTTTCTAGTTGCTGGGTAAATTCTAGTTGCTGGGTAGTTTCTAGTTGCTGGGTCATTTCTAGTTACTGGGTAATTTCTAGTTGCTGGGTAGTTTCTAGTTGCTGGTTAGTTTCTAGTTGCTGGGTCATTTCTAGTTGCTGGGTAGTTTCTAGTTGGTGGGTAAATTCTAGTTGCTGGGTAGTTTCTAGTTGCTGGGTAGTTTCTAGTTGCTGGGTAAATTCTAGTTGCTGGGTAGTTTCTAGTTGCTGGGTCATTTCTAGTTACTGGGTAATTTCTAGTTGCTGGGTAGTTTCTAGTTGCTGGGTAGTTTCTAGTTGCTGGGTCATTTCTAGTTGCTGGGTAGTTTCTAGTTGGTGGGTAAATTCTAGTTGCTGGGTAGTTTCTAGTTGCTGGGTAGTTTCTAGTTGCTGGGTAAATTCTAGTTGCTGGGTAGTTTCTAGTTGCTGGGTCATTTCTAGTTACTGGGTAATTTCTAGTTGCTGGGTAGTTTCTAGTTGCTGGGTAGTTTCTAGTTGCTGGGTAGTTTCTAGTTGCTGGGTAATTTCTAGTTGCTGGGTCATTTCTAGTTGCTGGGTAGTTTCTAGTTGCTGGGTAGTTTCTAGTTGCTGGGTCATTTCTAGTTGCTGGGTAATTTCTAGTTGCTGGGTAATTTCTAGTTGCTGGGTAGTTTCTAGTTGCTGGGTAGTTTCTAGTTGCTGGGTAATTTCTAGTTGCTGGGTCATTTCTAGTTGCTGGGTAGTTTCTAGTTGCTGGGTCATTTCTAGTTGCTGGGTAGTTTCTAGTTGCTGGGTAATTTCTAGTTGCTGGGTAATTTCTAGTTGCTGGGTAGTTTCTAGTTGCTGCGTAGTTTCTAGTTCCTGGGTAATTTCTAGTTGCTGGGTCATTTCTAGTTGCTGGGTAGTTTCTAGTTGCTGGGTCATTTCTAGTTGCTGGGTAGTTTCTAGTTGCTGGGTAATTTCTAGTTGCTGGGTAATTTCTAGTTGCTGGGTCATTTCTAGTTGCTGGGTAGTTTCTAGTTGCTGGGTCATTTCTAGTTGCTGGGTAGTTTCTAGTTGCTGGGTAATTTCTAGTTGCTGGGTCATTTCTAGTTGCTGGGTAGTTTCTAGTTGCTGGGTCATTTCTAGTTGCTGGGTAGTTTCTAGTTGCTGGGTAATTTCTAGTTGCTGGGTAATTTCTAGTTGCTGGGTAATTTCTAGTTGCTGGGTCATTTCTAGTTGCTGGGTCATTTCTAGTTGCTGGGTAGTTTCTAGTTGCTGGGTCATTTCTAGTTGCTGGGTAGTTTCTAGTTGCTGGGTAATTTCTAGTTGCTGGGTCATTTCTAGTTGCTGGGTCATTTCTAGTTGCTGGGTAGTTTCTAGTTGCTGGGTCATTTCTAGTTGCTGGGTAGTTTCTAGTTGCTGGGTCATTTCTAGTTGCTGGGTAGTTTCTAGTTGCTGGGTAATTTCTAGTTGCTGGGTAATTTCTAGTTGCTGGGTCATTTCTAGTTGCTGGGTAGTTTCTAGTTGCTGGGTCATTTCTAGTTGCTGGGTAGTTTCTAGTTGCTGGGTAATTTCTAGTTGCTGGGTAATTTCTAGTTGGTGGGTAATTTCTAGTTGCTGGGTCATTTCTAGTTGCTGGGTCATTTCTAGTTGCTGGGTAGTTTCTAGTTGCTGGGTCATTTCTAGTTGCTGGGTAGTTTCTAGTTGCTGGGTAATTTCTAGTTGCTGGGTAATTTCTAGTTGGTGGGTCATTTCTAGTTGCTGGGTAGTTTCTAGTTGCTGGGTAGTTTCTAGTTGCTGGGTCATTTCTAGTTGCTGGGTAGTTTCTAGTTGCTGGGTAATTTCTAGTTGCTGGGTAATTTCTAGTTGGTGGGTCATTTCTAGTTGCTGGGTAGTTTCTAGTTGCTGGGTAGTTTCTAGTTGCTGGGTCATTTCTAGTTGCTGGGTCATTTCTAGTTGCTGGGTAATTTCTAGTTGCTGGGTAATTTCTAGTTGGTGGGTCATTTCTAGTTGCTGGGTAGTTTCTAGTTGCTGGGTAGTTTCTAGTTGCTGGGTCATTTCTAGTTGCTGGGTCATTTCTAGTTGCTGGGTAGTTTCTAGTTGCTGGGTAGTTTCTAGTTGCTGGGTCATTTCTAGTTGCTGGGTCATTTCTAGTTGCTGGGTAATTTCTAGTTGCTGGGTAGTTTCTAGTTGCTGGGTAGTTTCTAGTTGATGGGTAGTTTCTAGTTGCTGGGTAATTTCTAGTTGCTGGGTCATTTCTAGTTGCTGGGTAGTTTCTAGTTGCTGGGTAGTTTCTAGTTGCTGGGTAATTTCTAGTTGCTGGGTCATTTCTAGTTGCTGGGTAGTTTCTAGTTGCTGGGTAATTTCTAGTTGCTGGGTAATTTCTAGTTGCTGGGTAGTTTCTAGTTGCTGGGTAGTTTCTAGTTGCTGGGTAATTTCTAGTTGCTGGGTCATTTCTAGTTGCTGGGTAGTTTCTAGTTGCTGGGTCATTTCTAGTTGCTGGGTAGTTTCTAGTTGCTGGGTAATTTCTAGTTGCTGGGTAATTTCTAGTTGCTGGGTAGTTTCTAGTTGCTGGGTAGTTTCTAGTTGCTGGGTAATTTCTAGTTGCTGGGTCATTTCTAGTTGCTGGGTAGTTTCTAGTTGCTGGGTCATTTCTAGTTGCTGGGTAGTTTCTAGTTGCTGGGTAATTTCTAGTTGCTGGGTAATTTCTAGTTGCTGGGTCATTTCTAGTTGCTGGGTAGTTTCTAGTTGCTGGGTCATTTCTAGTTGCTGGGTAGTTTCTAGTTGCTGGGTAATTTCTAGTTGCTGGGTCATTTCTAGTTGCTGGGTAGTTTCTAGTTGCTGGGTCATTTCTAGTTGCTGGGTAGTTTCTAGTTGCTGGGTAATTTCTAGTTGCTGGGTAATTTCTAGTTGCTGGGTCATTTCTAGTTGCTGGGTAGTTTCTAGTTGCTGGGTCATTTCTAGTTGCTGGGTAGTTTCTAGTTGCTGGGTAATTTCTAGTTGGTGGGTAATTTCTAGTTGCTGGGTCATTTCTAGTTGCTGGGTCATTTCTAGTTGCTGGGTAGTTTCTAGTTGCTGGGTCATTTCTAGTTGCTGGGTAGTTTCTAGTTGCTGGGTCATTTCTAGTTGCTGGGTAGTTTCTAGTTGCTGGGTAATTTCTAGTTGCTGGGTAATTTCTAGTTGCTGGGTCATTTCTAGTTGCTGGGTAGTTTCTAGTTGCTGGGTCATTTCTAGTTGCTGGGTAGTTTCTAGTTGCTGGGTAATTTCTAGTTGCTGGGTAATTTCTAGTTGGTGGGTAATTTCTAGTTGCTGGGTCATTTCTAGTTGCTGGGTCATTTCTAGTTGCTGGGTAGTTTCTAGTTGCTGGGTCATTTCTAGTTGCTGGGTAGTTTCTAGTTGCTGGGTAATTTCTAGTTGCTGGGTAATTTCTAGTTGGTGGGTCATTTCTAGTTGCTGGGTAGTTTCTAGTTGCTGGGTAGTTTCTAGTTGCTGGGTCATTTCTAGTTGCTGGGTAGTTTCTAGTTGCTGGGTAATTTCTAGTTGCTGGGTAATTTCTAGTTGGTGGGTCATTTCTAGTTGCTGGGTAGTTTCTAGTTGCTGGATAGTTTCTAGTTGCTGGGTCATTTCTAGTTGCTGGGTCATTTCTAGTTGCTGGGTAATTTCTAGTTGCTGGGTAATTTCTAGTTGGTGGGTCATTTCTAGTTGCTGGGTAGTTTCTAGTTGCTGGGTAGTTTCTAGTTGCTGGGTCATTTCTAGTTGCTGGGTCATTTCTAGTTGCTGGGTAGTTTCTAGTTGCTGGGTAGTTTCTAGTTGCTGGGTCATTTCTAGTTGCTGGGTCATTTCTAGTTGCTGGGTAATTTCTAGTTGCTGGGTAGTTTCTAGTTGCTGGTTAGTTTCTAGTTGATGGGTAGTTTCTAGTTGCTGGGTAATTTCTAGTTGCTGGGTCATTTCTAGTTGCTGGGTAGTTTCTAGTTGCTGGGTAGTTTCTAGTTGCTGGGTAATTTCTAGTTGCTGGGTCATTTCTAGTTGCTGGGTAGTTTCTAGTTGCTGGGTAATTTCTAGTTGCTGGGTAATTTCTAGTTGCTGGGTAGTTTCTAGTTGCTGGGTAGTTTCTAGTTGCTGGGTAATTTCTAGTTGCTGGGTCATTTCTAGTTGCTGGGTAGTTTCTAGTTGCTGGGTCATTTCTAGTTGCTGGGTAGTTTCTAGTTGCTGGGTAATTTCTAGTTGCTGGGTAATTTCTAGTTGCTGGGTAGTTTCTAGTTGCTGGGTAGTTTCTAGTTGCTGGGTAATTTCTAGTTGCTGGGTCATTTCTAGTTGCTGGGTAGTTTCTAGTTGCTGGGTCATTTCTAGTTGCTGGGTAGTTTCTAGTTGCTGGGTAATTTCTAGTTGCTGGGTAATTTCTAGTTGCTGGGTCATTTCTAGTTGCTGGGTAGTTTCTAGTTGCTGGGTAATTTCTAGTTGGTGGGTCATTTCTAGTTGCTGGGTAATTTCTAGTTGCTGGGTCATTTCTAGTTGCTGGGTAGTTTCTAGTTGCTGGGTCATTTCTAGTTGCTGGGTAGTTTCTAGTTGCTGGGTAATTTCTAGTTGCTGGGTAATTTCTAGTTGCTGGGTCATTTCTAGTTGCTGGGTAGTTTCTAGTTGCTGGGTCATTTCTAGTTGCTGGGTAGTTTCTAGTTGCTGGGTAATTTCTAGTTGCTGGGTAATTTCTAGTTGCTGGGTAAATTCTAGTTGCTGGGTAGTTTCTAGTTGATGGGTAGTTTCTAGTTGCTGGGTAATTTCTAGTTGCTGGGTCATTTCTAGTTGCTGGGTAATTTCTAGTTGCTGGGTAGTTTCTAGTTGCTGGGTAATTTCTAGTTGCTGGGTAGTTTCTAGTTGCTGGGTAAATTCTAGTTGCTGGGTAGTTTCTAGTTGCTGGGTAATTTCTAGTTGCTGGGTAGTTTCTAGTTGCTGGGTAGTTTCTAGTTGCTGGGTAGTTTCTAGTTGCTGGGTAGTTTCTAGTTGCTGGGTAAATTCTAGTTGCTGGGTAGTTTCTAGTTGCTGGGTCATTTCTAGTTGCTGGGTAGTTTCTAGTTGCTGGGTAGTTTCTAGTTGCTGGGTAATTTCTAGTTGCTGGGTAATTTCTAGTTGCTGGGTAGTTTCTAGTTGCTGGGTAGTTTTTAGTTGATGGGTAGTTTCTAGTTGCTGGGTAGTTTCTAGTTGCTGGGTCATTTCTAGTTGCTGGGTAATTTCTAGTTGCTGGGTAGTTTCTAGTTGGTGGGTAGTCTCTAGTTGGTGGATAATTTCTAGTTGCTGGGTCGTTTCTAGTTGCTGGGTAGTTTCTAGTTGCTGGGTAATTTCTAGTTGCTGGGTAGTTTCTAGTTACTGGGTAATTTCTAGTTGCTGGGTAATTTCTAGTTGCTGGGTAGCTTCTAGTTGCTGGGTAGTTTCTAGTTGGTGGATAATTTCTAGTTGCTGGGTCGTTTCTAGTTGCTGGGTAGTTTCTAGTTGCTGGGTAATTTCTAGTCGTTGGGAATATATTTTTTTGAGAATTATCTGCGTAACATGATGCATACCGTTGCCCTTGTCCGAATTGTTTACATGCCCACTTGAAACATTAACATTGGGGTAATTGCAGACAGCCTTCGTCTAATTTTAAGACGTGGTATTTTAATAAAAAAAGAACAAAAAAATGGCAATTTCCCCACAAAAAACGCCGTGTAGAGTTGCACGGAGTCAATGTCTTGTCGGTGGTGATCAGCAATTGCCATCATGTACGAAATAATGCAAAACAACCCTGTTCTTCTTTCTTCATGAAAAGCACAACATGCTTTTGTGTAAACAACAACAGCAGCAGCAGAGGCAACAACAGCAGCAGCAGAGGCAATACATTTGCTTGATGAACGTGGCAGTTGCCGTGCGTGCGTCACGCAGTGGTGCCCTCGAGGACACGGCGAGCCGGTCTCAGTGCCATCAAAACAAATCTGTATGAGTATGTAGACTTATTTAATTAATATTGTTATTATTCCACCTCATCCCCAATCATTTGAAAAATCAATTTTTGTTGATGCACACACACACACACACACCTGCGCCCACCGATGCCCGCCGCCGCCTTGTTGCTATGGAGGCATACGTGTGGCTTGTGGTGGGGGGGGGGGGGGTTGTGTAGGGTTAAATATGCTTTTAGCACTCACAGCATTCAACGGTCGTGGGATTTTCTTCATCGCCGGGAGCCGAATAAGCGCAGAAGTCTCACGAGAGACGACACCATAACGACGCGTTTGCGGAGCGGAATGCCACGCGGGGGTTGGTCCCCGCGTTCTCTTGCTGTGCCCTGCAATCGGGGCCCGTCGCTCGTGCGCGTCCACTCCGGCTGCCACACGCGTAGCGGGATCGCATTCACGTGCCCGATATACGTCGCACAGGCTCGCTCGGTCCAAACAAAGCACTCGGGGAGGGGGGGGGGGGATATACTGCGTTGGCAGAGGTGAACAAGGACGTCATTCAAATTTTGATTTAAAGCTTTCGTGACTGCAGTAATTCATATTCTTAGTTCTTTCGGTAAAGTCACGTTGAAGGGAAACAACAAAGTAATAAATCATATATAAAACAATAAAAAAATTCTCACGACGTTTCGACCATAACACAAACGGTCGTCGTGAGAATTTTGTATTGTTTTATATATATTTTATTATTTTGTTGTTTCCCTTCAACGTGACTTTACCGAAAGAACTAAGAATAAGGACGTCATTCGTTTGCCAAAGAGCCAAGTTCAAACAATTTCTGCAATTTTTTTTTTATTTCCACCGAGAAGAGGGGATTGAACATGGGTGTGTAATTGCTGACACAAAACTACAGGGCCAGTGTCGTCGGCTACCACTTCTCTTCTCCATTGCCCACTCCCTTCCTCTGCCCAACACTCATCCCTCCACTCATTCCCATCCCTCCCCTATAGCCCTTTCGTGACTCCGACGTGCGCTGTGTTACGGTCACTCATTCCTCGGCCCTTGCACGCCCCTTGCCATCTAAATGACTCTCTTGTTGTTACCGCTTTTTCAACGATAAATATAAAATTATATAATGCGGGTAAGAAGTTGTTGGGCGCACCTTTTCCGATAACCGGTCTCAGACGAGTGATGTGGATCTGGCGCATTGACGAGTGAGCGCAGGGCACGTTGCATTTCAAATCCGTGCTCACAAAAAACCGAGCGCCCTGTGCAGTGACCGCGTAACGGCCCGCTCTCTCGAGCAACTCGAATGGATCGCCTCAACGCCAAGTCTCATTTTCAAATTCAAGTTACTTACGGTCTCGTTTATGCTGTTTCCTGTTTTCCTCTGTTTCATTTGTACAGCGATTCCTTACACATACGCATGTCGTATGAGCGTGAGTGTCGTTTGTAAATTGATGTCATGATATATATCATTGCATGCTTCGTGCACATATATCGTTTTTATAGTCCTACGTTTTTGTGTTTTTCTTGAAAGAGCAGTGGCGCAGAAGTTAGTGCTAACTGACGATACCATTGGTTAACATGGGTGCATGGCTGACATCAGTAGCACATGATAACGGGACCAGTAGCTGGACATTATGTTTACAAAAACCGCTCTGACCAGTGTGGTGAAAGATGTCACGCGAATTGGGGGAAGGCGCTCATTTAGCAGTGGATTGAAAACGATTGAAAACGTTATATTTGTCTACAAGAATAATGTTCGCATCGTACGTGCTCTGCATTGAGCAATGGCTCACTCCCAGGCAATGTCAAACCTGGGCCCGTTCTCGTCTTGACCTCGGCAGCGAGACGTGAACCCCTCTGTGTAGCCGAGAAAGTTCACGAACCCACCCGCGAAACGCCTCCATGTCGATTGTACCTTTCATTCCCCTTCAATTTCACTCCAGCGTGTGTCCTGAGAGAGAGAGAGAGCGCAAAGCAGAGCAAATTGACCTACGCCTCCTTTCATCCGTTTGTCCATGAAGCATTCACCTTGAGATACAGTTATGCGGTACGTGTGTGTGCGCGCGCGTTTTCATTGCAAGACACATCACACCGCTCACCCGGAGCAGCCCCATTGTGAGCCAGGGTCGCAGCCGAATTTGCAGGATCACTCACAATTACTCAATTACCGAACTGGCACTGTCTCAATGCCTGCCGCAACTGGACCCTGCTACCTTCGCGAAGACGGGGGATGGGAGGCTTCTGACAATCAAACCGCCTTTAGTGGAAAAACAGACCTGTGATTACGATGAACGATGGCCCATGGTAAAAACCCGCTGTTGGGTGGGGCCGCTGACTCTTGGTTCTCGACACAGCAGACAGGCTGTTAGGGTACTAGCCAGCCGCGTATGTCACTGTACCAACAAGCGCGAGGCTATTTACATCGGAAAGCCCGTTCACCCATATATTGCCTGTGTCACGGTTAAATATATATTGGCACAGTTTGTGTGCAGTGAGTCACCCAGGTAAACACGTGTGTAAATATAGATCGAACTGAATGCATGTCGTCCGGTTACGGTTGCACTTAGCCTGGATCTTATATATAATACGAATGTGTGGGCAACCTGGTCCGTCATGGCACAAATAATGCATTGATTCCGACTGCTCATGTCAACCATTTGATAAGTGCTTAAGCCAAATGGAAACAAAATATTTGTCCGTATAAATCAGATTTGCAAGCATGTGTGTTTTATGGGAGGCTATTAAACATCAATGCTTTGGGATAGCAATATAAAACAGCGAACTTTAAAAAAATATGGTATTGTGGCTGAAGTTAAATTAATTAAATAGTAGATTTAAGTCCTGTTGTATTCTTAAGAGGGTGGTACCAGCCCCTCCGAAGCAGTACATTTAAACATGAATCAGTGTCAATGTCTCTTGTTTGGATTAAACAAAGGATATTCTAATTTCTGCCACCTCACAATTTAGAAAGACCAAATATGAAAATATGACAATTCAGACCAATAAAACTGAACTGTATATCATGTTACCCCCGCATCATTCCACATCTCCGAAAACCATCCTGACCTCTCCACTCCAACATATAGAGAGGACTTGAGAAAGAGAGTTAAGCCCACACACCTCCGATTAACACGGTCGGCTACATACGATGCAAAATAAGTTCAACATACACACGTACGGACAGACACGTTTTAGACAATTCTACAACCCCAGAAGTATCGCGTTGAGGTGATACATCAGGCACAGCTCATCATCCGTATCGTTTGTTCCTGCATTCTTTTGGCCAAAAATGAATTAACCATTGGAACTCTGTACGATGAAAACGGCTCAAGTGAGTGGTGCGACCGTCTGACTCGCCAGTGGATTGAAACATTGGGGTTTCTCATCAAGTGTTTTGAGTGTTCACAAATACTGGACATCTGTGAAAAAAGAGCTTTATAGCTGATCAGATTCCTCCGGTATAAATTAAGATTCCGGTTCTGAAATTGACGTACGGTCGCGATGTTCGCGGTGATCTATGGTCAAACAAACCCCGATGTGGAGGGGCTTTGATCCAGCAGTGGATTGACAAAGGGCTGTGAATTAATATTTTAATCAAACATATAAATACTCAATCGCATGATTTGATGCATGCATTGGGAGAGTAAGAATACATTTTAATAACGTTTGCATTGTTAGACACCTGATTATCACCTTGCTACTATGATCATGATGTTGACAATGACGACGCTAATGATGA
The DNA here is from genome assembly GCF_048934315.1 of Petromyzon marinus. Taxonomy (NCBI): domain Eukaryota; kingdom Metazoa; phylum Chordata; class Hyperoartia; order Petromyzontiformes; family Petromyzontidae; genus Petromyzon; species Petromyzon marinus. Next base: position 21,669,697 of record NC_133683.1, on the reverse strand, counting down.
TGACACTGTAATGCTGTGTTGGTTGGAACTGTCCGTCCCCGTAGGATTCCTGAATCCCAAGTGAAGAGCTACATCTGGCAGATCCTGCAAGCGGTAGCTTACTGCCACCGGCATAACGTGCGTAAAAAAAAGACACAAGCACACACACACACACACTGCACGCGTCTTAAAACCAAATGCAGTAGCGAAATGAATGGCACACGCATAATGATGAAGATTCCCCCGTATAGCCTTGACAGACTGTTGGGGCAAGTGCTGTTAGTGAGCTCTTGTGAAGGCCGGCAGGTAAGGGCTGGTGGCCAGGACCACGTCTAGCCGTCTTTGTCTCCGCAGCGCTGATGCTTAAACATCGCACCGGGCACTCATTTGAGGCTGAGTCGAACTAGACGAGGCCCATGACAGGTTCAGATAATCATCACCCAGTGTTGGTCCTGAGTGGCAAGCGAACTTGTGTCGCCGGGTTCAAAGCTCAGCGCGCCAACCCACTCCACTACCGCTCCCCACACACACAAAATATCACATCGGTTTTGTTTGAAAACAAATTAACAACTGTCCTCTAATGTGACACACGCGCTTAGTGGCTGAGTGGGTGTAAATATAGGCTGAACAACACAGAGCTAAGCAGTGGCTGCTCATGGGAAAATGTTGTCCCCGAAAAAGCTGCATGGCTGCTGCTTTTATAATTCTCTGTCTGTGTCCTCACCCTCGACCACCACCACTGCTACCACCGCCACTTTTGTTCTCGGCTCTACGCAGAGGGCCCACGCGAGCTTGCGGTCTCAGTTAGCTCCGCGTTCAAACGGACAACAAACAGGTGACTTCTGGAGAGGCCCCCATGAGGCCTCGCTCGGAGTGATGCTGAACAAATTCTAAATGCGTGGAGGACACCTCGCCGAGGGCTGTGTTGGGTACACGCAAGGTGCACTTAGCCTGGTGCAAGCAGTGGCATCACTGCGGTGGTGATGTCAGCGCCAGTTAGAGGCCAGCGGGAGGTTCTTGTTTGTTTGCTGTGATCGCATTGCATCTCCCAAGATGATAAGAAGCTAATGACCTAGCATTGTCATTCGTCTGGGTCAAATTAATAATAATAGTTTAGCACAAGCGTCCACTTTGTACTCTTCCTGAAGTGTAGAAACGAGTGTTTTTTGTTCTGTGACTGTGAGGTTTGCTTGGCATGGACCCACACTGTGTGTGTGTGATGCCATATAATGTAACTATTTCATTTTATCCCGAAGAGTTTGGAATGTTGTTCCAGGAATAATTTTGTCATGCCACGTCCATCATAATACTGCGGTATCATAGGACTACAGGAATATAGTAATGCATAGAGTACATCAATAGAGGGTACACTCATTTAGGATTGTTATGGATATGCGTAACCTGTACTGTAGTGGCCGTGTATTACGCTGATAATCACTACTCTGTAATGAGAACGGCGTGGGCTGATGTATTGCTTCTCAGTCCCTTTCACCTGTGTTTGTGCTCAGTAGCGGCTTTTTGATGTCAACGTAGGTATGAATAGTTTCTGAAATCTTTTTTTCTGTAATAACTTTGCTTGAATAGCGCGCAGTCTATTTGCGTTCCCATGATAAAAAAAGACCCACATACGATGAGTCAAGCGGGCATGCTTGCATGTACATTGTACGCTCACCCACATGCTCAAAACAAACAAGCCCTCTGCCCCTCTTTGCCTGGGTTCCATGCCAATCAATAGGCTGCCGTCGCTTCTTAACGCTCAAAGACACACCGCACAACCGCTGCAAACTAAATCCCTTCGTGTTGTCAAATCACTTCCCCGTGTAAAGGACAAAATTGTCCTTTTCACATTTTAATGACTGGCCAGCCGTGGACTCTAAATTTAGAGATGTCGTCTCGAGTGCACTAGCTCGAATGATGCTGTGCCGAGCAGCTCAGCAGATGTGTTCGCCACCCTCGACGGGACTCGAGCTGGAGTTGTGCCGAGTCGCACCGCAGTGCCGATTCAAAACGGCGTGTCTCCGGGTAATAGGATGGGAGGCACGGCGGGCGATGGTGGTGGGTTATTTTCATTATATATCCTTGCGCTTGTTTTTTCTTCCGTTCTGGCTGTCAGCTTTGCTTCGTGCGTGAATCGCTCGCCAAGACACTCACGCCGATTAAAAAACACTCGGATTCTGACGTCCAAAAGTCACTCACGCTGTCGTGCCTCCCGCCGCTTGTTTTTTTTATGGTCATTTCATTTTGCTCAATTCCGCTGGAGAGCCGGTGGCAGCCTGTAATCGAAATGGGTGGAGAACCGCACGAAACAGCCACCTCCACTGCCACTCATTTCACCTCCTCCTGTCCCATAAATGTCCCCAGGTAGGTGCACGGACTCCTCATAACCTCATAGTCCTTGCTACAGGAGATGCGCACACGAAAATCAGTCGCGCGACCCATTAAACATCTCCCGAAGTGCACACTGCAGAGTGCTGCGGGAGGGAAGGAGTGTAACAAAAAGGTAAATGTCAGTCATCATCTGTAGGCTGTCCTTCCAGCTGTTGTGGTCAAGGATCAGTCCTCTCACTGCACAGACTTTTCACGATTACGCTCCTACGTAACTCTCCGATGCATTTTTTTGGGTTGTTCTGCATAATGTCCGACGTTTTTTTTCTCCACGTGCCTGGGGAGCTTCCTTCAGGAATTAAAATCAGAACCGGTCCTGGCTCTCACTGGCATCATATCGGGCTCACGTGAATTCCTGCTGCGAAGGGATAGGCACCACACAGCCCCTTGCATGGCAAACGTGGCTAAGAGTGAGGCTAGCTCACATACAGCTCCTTAGTGCGCCAAGCCGCTCTTAATAGGCGCTCGCTAGCAGCTTTTCCCCAAGAGTCGCCTAAAATACTGAAGGATGGATCTTTGTTTATCACTTTGGTGTACATATATTGATTGTCAAACGTACATGTGCGTACACATGTATATACCACCGCAGCCCTCTGGTAATGATGTAGGGACATTATCAGACAAAAATACCATTGATCAATGTTTTAGAGAGAAAAATAAATGGTGGCATTGTTTCTCTAGAGGCGGCTATTGAGTCCCATTGTCATGGACACACATTTGGACAATTACCCACAATTACTAAATTGCTAAATATGTCAATTCTAGAATGTCTTCTTGGCAATATTTCAATGCCCACCCTGGGGGTCATTGCTCTGGGTGAAACCATGTTCAAAGTCTCAATGCACATAACCCAGGGGCACGTGGTTAAAATTCAGCTCTTCATTTGCAACGTCAATGTCTCTCTGGCTGATAGGGTCATTTGTCATTGTCCATTAGAATGACAATAGTAACAAAGACGTGCAGCATTGTGTTTTATGTGTGTGCGCGCACTGTGGGTGTTGTGCGTATATATCTTGTGAACTACACGTTTAAAAAAAAAACGGATGTCGGATATTTTAGGTTTGTTTTTATTGACAGCACCCTTTGCCCGGAGAGACAAGTTCTGTTCCCTCGTTGAGGTATTTTTACGATGACTCTTGAAGCGGGAATGCAGAATTTCCGCTGCCGCCCGAGGTCGAGATGGGGCGGGAGGAACGATGCTTACTGTGAGAGTTGGACCTCAGCTGTTCCCCCCAAAGGCCCCCCTCTTTACAAGGCTTTGTGGCTCGTCCACAACCAGGCCTATTTAGCAGCGAAAGGTCACACCGACACAACGCGGCTTTCATTCGTGACACCGGGAGCCTATAAACATTGCGCGGTCAGGGTTAGTGCCCGCATTAATGCGCAAAGGCTCTTCAGCGCACACGGCAGGGCGGGTAGCCTCCGGAACCTCCCTACAATATCGTAATTTTCCATGAGAGTGAACAAGAAAGACGTCTCCTAAGAGGGAGCAAAAAAATAACAGTGAGGTGGTGGTAAACAAAACAAAAATGGAGCGATACGTTTTTATTTTTCATTGCATTTCCTTTGACGTGGAGGTACACACGCGAGACAAAGACACAGATCCTCCTCGGAGCCTCAACAGATTTTCGAGGCAAGTGCTGTTAGCGAGTAGCACCTACGAAGGTCGGCACGGTATACAATGGGGTGGTAGGCCAGCACCGTGCCCCGGACCGCCTTTGTCTCCCTCGTGGCGATGTTTACACACCGCAGCAGGTACTCATGTGAGGCTGAGTCGACCTAGAGGAGGCCCAGGACCGGTTCAGATAATCGACGCTGCGAGGGGGAATCGAGCGAGGGTCGCCAAGTTCATATTGCAGCCCGCTAACCACTGTGCCACCGCTCCCGCTATACACACAAGGCGCCTGCACGCATGCACGTAGATATACACACATTCATGCGTGTGTGTGTACACACACGCATGAACACCCGCAAACACAAAGATCCCCGTATAGCTTTAACAGACTGTTGGGGCAAGCGCTGTTAGCGAGCACCTATGAAGACCAGTACGGAACACGAGGGGGTGGTTCGCCAGCACCACGCCCGGCCGCCTTTGTCTCCCCAGTGGCGATGTTTACACACCGCACCAGGTACTCATTTGAGGCTGAGTCGACCTAGAGGAGGCCCAGGACCGGTTCAGAAAATCGTTACCGGCGCTGGCCGTGAGCTAACCACCACACTGCCGCATGAACGCACACACACGTGTAAACTGTATGTTGCCCAAACGCGCGGTGACACGCGTGTAAAACACGTGCTAAATCGAACACACGCACTCATCCAGAAGCATAACACACATTCATCCACGCATCTCCTGCATGCAAAGCACATTTTATATGCACACAATATAGAATTTGTTATTCTATTAAATGTATGTAATACATATTCATCAACACAACATTTCACCGGGTCTTTATTTTTTCACGAGCTTGGTGAATGGTTTGGCAAAATTTAGTGGCGTCTTTTTTCGCGTGGGAGGAGACGGGGCAGCGTCCAAGAGAAAGCCACACGCAATGTGTCACTGCATTTACCAGTAGACATTGCTTGCTATGTTTGGCTCTTTCCGTTTTGAATACCTTACATCTGACGTTGAAAGCGTTTACGCGTTAGCCCTCTCTGTCTGTCCGTCGGTAATGTGAGCGGGGGGGGGGGGGAGCAACTCACACGAAGATGATCGAATCCGAAGTAAACTTTACCACGGAGAACGTTTTGTCCGAGTTGCCACTTGTCACCTCATGAATATCGGCCGGGTTGATCATCGGGTTGTTCACCAAAAGGCGAACAGTACAGTTCTTTGCAAGAGGTTTATTTTTGGTGTTTGAACATCTTAAAACCTATATTCTTGGTTCTTTTGGTAAAGTCACGTAGAAGGGAAACAATAAAATAATTTTAAAATATATATATAAAACAATAAAATTCTCACGACGTTTCGACTGCAAGATAAGCACGAAACGTCGTGAGAATTTTATTGTTTTATATATTTTTATTTTTTATTGTTTCCTTTCTACGTGACTTTACCGAAAGAGCCAAGAATATGAATCCCTGCAGTCACGAAAGCTTTAAATCAAAATCTTAATACCTGTTTTATTGCCAAAAAAGAGGAAAACCTATTCTTATTTTTTCAGATACCCATTCGTTTTCCGTACTACTATAAACACTTCTGAGGACATGGGTGTAGTGGAGAGTGTAACAGTATCCCATGGATATGCATGACGATTATTATATTTGTTTCCGCTCGTATACGAAACATAATTTTGGCATTTGGGAAGGAACCAAAAATGCCCGATTACACGCGGAGACGCTGCCAGTCCAAGTGCCGCCTCACTTGCACATTTTTTTATTATTTCAGCTGCGATCTTTAAATATGGATCACCGTGCGATAATATGCGCGGTGATTTTGTTGAGCATTTTTCGTAAGGTATTTGTCGGACGGTCGAGATTACGCCTCCATGAAGTGCCACAGGCCGGCAGTTTTGACGCTCGGTACAGTTCCGCAGCCCTTGAAGATGCTTCAGCAGGACTCTGAAGGAGGTGAACGAGCTATTGACACAACCGGCGTAAGGACTCGGGCCCAAAAAAACAAGGTGCACACATTGGATGAGATCTGCGACAAAGGAGCAGCGTATATCTTTGAAAAGGAAAAAGGCCACATTCTGTTCGCTAGGACGTGCAGTATTGACAGGTGTATGCATCACGGGCAAGACGATAAAACACTGCACACACACACGCACATATTTATCATTCAGCCTATGAGCAAACCACATGGAATTCGCCCGATCTTGACAGATCATTGGAATTTTGATTTAAAGCTTTCCTGACTGCAGTGATCCATATCCTTAGCCCTTTCGGTAAAGTCACGTTGAAGGGAAACAATAAAATAATAAAATATATATAAAACAATAAAAAATTATCACAACGTTTCGACCATAACACAAACGGTCGTCATCAGGTGTGTCGATAAAACACTGCATACACACATCAGGTGTGTCCGTTGGCAATGCCAACCGACACACCTGATGACGACCGTTTGTGTTATGGTCGAAACGTCGTGAGAATGTTTTATTGTTTTATATATATTTATTATTTTATTGTTTCCCTTCAACGTGACTTTACCGAAAGAGCTAAGAATATAGATCATTGGAAGTTAAGCAGCAGTGCAGCAAAATCCACTGTTGTGCTGTACTTCTACGCTGCCCTCTTTCAGCCCGCACTGACCAGCATGGCGACGTTACAGACAAATAACCGCTGCGACCTGTACGGAATCAGAATCTCCATTTAGACGGGAGCAATCCGATGAGCTATGAAGCCCTGCTTCACAGACGTCCAGTGCGGAGAGTCTCGCCGAGCAGTTTATTGACAAGGGGTGTTGCACACGCCGTCCGTAACAGCGGTGGGTGGTCAAAACATCTTGCAATCTATACGTTAAGTGTGTATGTCCACTGCCTAACAGGATGGCAACTTATGATTGAAATAGTGACGAGCGTTGTAAACCTCCGTCAGTTGTAACATTATATTGGCCATAAACGTCTTAGGATCTTTGTTCCCAGGAGTGGCAGCGTCAGGTAGAGGAGATGTTTGCGCGTGTGTGGTCTTGTTCGGTGGTCTGTAAAAACAAGTGAGAAAAGTTGTTTTGCCTGCGTGTTTGTGTGGACGTATGTGTTTGGGTGTGCATGCCTGTTTGTAGCGGTAAGCGCTGCGCCCCGAACCTGGCGACCCGGGTTCGATTCCCGCTCACGGCCAACACCGGTGACGATTATCTGAACCGGTCCTGGGTCTCCCCTAGGTCGATTCAGCCTCGAATGAGTACCTGGTGCGGTGTGTAGTCAACATCGCTACTGGGGAGACAAAGGCGGCCGGTGGTGGTGTTGGCCACCCACCCCCTCGTGTGCCGTGCCAGCCTTTATAGGTGCTCGCTAACAGCACTTGCCCCTACAGTCTGTGAAGGCTACACGGGGGATCTTTGTCTTTTTTATGCCTGTTTGTGCGTGCGTATGTGTGCGGATGCACGTGTGCGTGTGTGCACTCGTGCGTGCGCGTTAGTAACGTGTGCATGAGCGTGTGTCCATGTGTCCATGTACGTGAGTATGTCCACATATGCACGCGCGTGTGCGGATGTGTCCTTGTGTGTGGGGAGCTGCTGGTGCAGTGGTTAGCGCACCGCGCTACGAACCTGGCGGCCCGAGTTAAGATTCCTGCTCACGGCCATCATCATTGGCGAATATCTGAACCTGCCCTAGACTTCGCCTAGGTCAACCCAGCCTTAACACACATCAGTATTGTGGAGACAAATATCGGGTCAACGTTGGAATGTGGTTGGCACCGTTGGCCCAACGTTCGCCCCAAACGTTCCACGTTGAACCCGGGCCCTCCTCGGGTGCCTTGCTGGCCTTCTTTCATCGGTGCTGGTTGGCAACAGCACTTGTCCCCACAGCCTTGTGTGAGGCTATACGGGGTGGGGGGGGGGGGCATCTCTGTGTATGTGTGCGTGCGCGTTCCCTTCGCTCAGCTCCGTGTTTACAGCGCGGAGCGGCCACGGTTGGACAGGGCCCACCCGCTCTGTGTGTGCGTCAGGAAGGCAGCATTCTCCACCTGATTTACGCCCGCCCGACGTTTATTGGCGTTGGGTACCGAGGTGCCGGCGACCGTGGGGGTGTGTGGCCGCGAGGTTTTTTTTTCTGGTTTCCATGCGCGCGGGGAGAGAAAATCGAAGCGCATAAGCATCATCGGCATCTGTTTGTTTAGGTCCGGATGACTGTACACGTGTGTGTGTGTCTGCACGCACGCGGGGCCAGGGCGATGGTTTCCACAACTCGGCACCCCGGAGCCTCCTCCTCCTCTTTAGGTCTCGCAGACTCGGAATCGTGACTCGTGATTCGCGGGCAGGACACCACGGTCGGATAAGTTTCGTAGAAACAACGGCGCGAGACCGGGTGTGTGTGTGTGTGATGGTGGAACATTGGAACGCAGTTGTCACAGCCCTATGGGTGGGGAATGCATACGAACGGTGCGAAAGAAGTTCAACGCACACACATACCCGGCGGTATAAATTAATAAACCACGGGTCGTCAATCGGTGGGTCACATGTGGCGGGGTAAAGCCGTGGGTATTCCCATGTGTTTCAAGTTGTCTGCCCAACGTGGAAGAGTAGGCCAAAATACACTCTCAGAGGGGCTCTCGCTCCGGAGCTCCGTCAATGATGTTTTGATGGAAAGTGATTTCGGCGCTTAAGCTCTGCCAATGGAACAAGCGGCGTTGTAGCTGCGAGTAATGAAGTAGGGGACACGTGGGAGGCCTTCCCGGTGCGCTGCTCATCGTTCTAATTCACACGTCAGTGTTTAAACCAGCGGAAAATGTTGACTCCACAACCTGGTGAACCCCACACTAAAACCTTTCAAACTAAACCATAAACTATTTTGTTTTTTATATATATATTTTCACCAGGCAAGGTCCACTGAGCTACGTAGCTATTTTGTTTCAGAAACGACCTGGGTCACAAACGAAAGCCCGACGAAGTGACTTATCACGTGGAAATTTACAGCAGCCAAATACTCTAAAAGGCTTCTTTCTAAATGTGGAGCGCAAAACCGGAGAGCCCGGAGAAAGATCCAGGCGACCCCGAGGGGAACATACAAAACTCCAACGACACAGGTGTCGGGATCGAAACCTCCTGTATACCAGGCGAGGTAGTTAACATCTCGCCACCATGCATCCTGAAGGCACCCCCACCCCCCTTCTTCCACACAATTCTCCTTCGTCTGAGCAATTCTCCTGTCGCTCACCAAAGTGGATCTCGCTCGCACACACCCAGGATCGGCTCTGGTGAACTCATTAGGATCCCATGCTCCCCTAACAAGCTCAATGCACGAGCTTCAAGGCTACGTTGCTAAGGAACGAAACATCATTGCTTCACTTAGTGTATGTGTGTATATATACACAGCCCGCTCGCCATATGTAATGATGATGTCGTGTACTAATGTGTACATTTTTACAGTTGTGCTGTATTGTGCCGGGCCGATGCGTTGCCGGGCGTCGTACCCCGTGTTGTCCGCTGCACGATGTCCGACATTTCGCGCTGCACGTGCCGGGAGCTTCAGTTATTGTCCTCGGAGAGGCTCCCAGCAAACGCGTGACGAAACGACGGACGCCGCGGATTTAACGCCGCAGCAAAGATGTGCATTTGCATGCACCCCCAGCTCTCGCGTGAAGAGAGCTCCGTTGCGATCAGTTCTCTCTCGAAAATTTGCAGATTTGAATGATGGGTCACCGTGCCAAACAATATGGGCCACCCAACCCAAAATCACTCTCGGAGAGAGCTGCTGGACGCGAAACGGTGTGAACCAGCAGTCCAAATGCATTGAGACCGTGACTGATTTTTCTTTTGACCCCCTCCCCCTCGGCAGTGCATCCATCGTGACGTGAAGCCTGAAAACATACTCATCACCAGGCAGGGCGTCATCAAGCTGTGTGACTTTGGTTTCGCCAGGATCCTCAGTAAGTGGCCTCCTAATCCCACTCCACTCCCTCCCTCCACCATCCTCCACCGTCTATTACATGAACACAAACACACCCCCCTCCTGCTCACATTTGAAACACCAGGATTAGCATCAGGGCCAACTTGATGTTCACACGAGGCGTTAAGGATTGCCTTTGTCATCGTCACATGACCACCCCCCCCCTCCCCTCATTTATACGGCTCTACTTCGGCCGTGTATTCTTACGTAAGTTCAATCTCGCTAGTGTGCGGTATGAAAATAGGTTTTTATATTTCGGAGAAAAAATATCATCCCGATATAGGGTCTTGGCGGAGCAGTGGCGCGGTGGGTGGTTGGCGAGCCCCCGGCGCTACAAACCCAAGGACCCGAGTTCGAGCCCTGGCAATGGCGAGCGATGTCCGAGTCAGGCCTGCCCTCTTCCCTACACTCCCCGGCCCCCCGCTGCACGCATCTGGGCGACCGCCACCCACCACGACTGACTCGGCATGGAGAGAGCTTCATTCAGCAGTTGACCGACAAAGGGTTATACATTATTTTAAATTATTCTTTGTAGTAATAATAGAGAGTTTGTCATATTATACTGGCTTGTTTAACACGTAGGCTTTCGCGACCAATATTATTCATAATAAAGGATGTAATTACCAGCGAAACGTCGTACTCAAACTGTAAATGTTGTGGATTCACTCTTCAACACACCGGTGGGCTAAAGTAGTGAGCTATTTGTCTTTTGTCAACGTGACACTTTTTTGCTGATTGTCCGTGTCGGGTGGTGGAGGGTTACGACACATTTATAAATAACGCGATCTAACCCAAAAACCTTTATTATGAATTATACTGACTTAAAAAACTCTCAGCAACGACCATTCCTGAATCAATGCACACATGTGGACATTGTGCCCTGCAAGACAGTAAATGTGACAGCCGTCAGCTCTGACTAGAATGGGGCCAGCCAAAGCACGCACACCCACACCCACGTAGTTGCATTATGCAGGAACCGGGGAGAAAACGTCGTCTTTTTTGAGCATATAGAGAGAGGCACACGGTGATATACGGAGATTATAGAGATGATAATTAAGAAGCATAAAGGGCGCAAAGGAAGATGCGTAAATACGCGGATAATGGCAAGCAAGGGGGGAAGAATGGACGAACAGAAAGGAGGTGGGGAACGAAAAGGGGAAAGTAAAGAGAGAGGGGGCTACCGCTGTCATGACTGACAGTCGCGTCGCACCAAAGAATTCCTTTCAGCTGGCCGGGCCTTGAAGAGGTTTCCACTTGTGCTGCGGACGCCATGGCAACGCGGGCAGGCGGGAGGGCAAGGGGAGCACCCTCGGCTATGGCCTCCTGACCACACGAGGGCCCGGCTCCCCCCCTCCCCCCAGCACGCCCGAGCCTGCGTGTGACCACACGGGAGGGCCGTCTTCCAAAATCAAACGGATCGCCGTGCCCTTGGCCGATGGGTCCAGACACATGGCAATTGTGTCCCTCGCTGGGCCACGGGGTGACGATGAGGGCTCCGCGGTGGCTAGGAGATGTTAACTCCCTCGCCTGGTATGCAGGGGGTCGCGGGTTCGATCCTGACCCTGACGCCTGCTGCTGCTGTATATTTGGAGTTTGCGTGTCTCTCTCCCTCCCCGCGGTCGCGTGGATTTTTATCCGAGTCCTTTTTTTTGCCTCCACATTTAGCAACGTGAGTTTTAGAGTGTTTGGCTGCGATACATTTACACGTGATATCACTTGTGGCCAGCTCGCTTCTGAAAAAATAACTCCAGTAAAACCTTGGATTGCGAGTAACTTGGTCAGCGAGTGTTTTGCAAGACGAGCAAAAATGTTTAAATAAATATTAATTTGATAAACGAGCGAGGTCTTGCAATACGAGTAGTACGTATACGCTTTGTCTGCCGAGCATCACGTGATCACAACTGATATACGAGTGCTTTGATATACTAGTGCTTTGGATTACAAACACGTTTCCGGAACGAATTATGCTCGCAATCCAAGGTTTTACTGTATATATATCAATGGGCTTTACCTGGTAAACATAAAAAATAGTTTCAATGAAGATAGTTTAGTAGTTTAGTTTCGCCTGCTGCTGCCGGCCTACCGATTAAAGCTTGCAGAATTAAAAGACTTTCGATCGAGATGAGTATTCGATAAATAGACTCCCACTCCTCTCTTTGTGCCACCGTCATCATCATCGTTGTCATCAGCCTCAATCAATCTCCTGTTTTATGAAGACCTCTCCAAGTTGTCAAGATGTTACCACGTCATCGATTCTGCGTTGTAACAATCCATCCGGCACCGGCACACGAGTTGACCTGCATCGGTTCCTCTCTTAAAACAACCCCCATCACTACCACAACTCCTATCACTACCACAACTCCTATCACAACAACAACTCCCATCACTACCACAACTCCTACCACTACCACAACTCCCATCACTACCACAACTCCTATCACAACAACAACTCCCATCACTACCACAACTCCCATCACTACCACAACTCCTATCACAACAACAACAACTCCCATCACTACCACAACTCCTATCACAACAACAACTCCCATCACTACCACAACTCCTACCACTACCACAACCCCCATCACTACCACAACCCCCATCACTACCACTAATTCTATCACTACAACCCCCATCACTATCACTACCCCCATCACTACCACAACTCCCATCACTACCACAACTCCTACCACTACCACAACTCCCATCACTACCACAACCACTATAACTATCACTACCCCCATCACTACCAAAACCCCCATCACTACCACTACTTCTATCACTACAACCCCCATCACTACCACAACCCCCATCACTACCACAACCCCCATCACTACCACTACTTCTATCACTGCTACAACTCCTATCACTACCACAACTCCTATCACTACCACAACTCCTACCACTACCACAACCCCCATCACTACCACTACTTCTATCACTACCACAACCCCCATCACTACCACTACTTCTATCACTACAACCCCCATCACTACCACAACCCCCATCACTACCACAACCCCCATCACTACCACTACTTCTATCACTACAACACCCATCACTACCACAACCCCCATCACTACCCCAACCCCTATCACTACCACAACCCCTATCACCATCCTTACCCCTACTTGGTACTCCCTGCCCCTGCTCCCCAGCTATGCCCAGACCTACCCCACCCCCTGCTTAATCACTCCTCCTGTCCCCCTGTCACTATAGCTACGGTTGGATATGTACGGTGTGAAAGAAGTTCAACGTACACATTCACTACCACTTTTTATAATGCCACTCTTTATTTTAACCACTCTCATCTCACGTACAATTGTATAACTATTGTAAAGTGTCTTGGACTAAGGCGATATATAAATGTGTATAACATAAGATGAGCTAATTCCATCGCTCCATCTCCTTGGTGGACGTCTCTCGGACTTCGTTCCATTCCACGGCTGCCACCCCAACCATCGGCCGTCAGCCCTTCTAGCGGCGTGTCCCGCAGGATCCCACTTAATTACCTTAACCATTTTTATTCGCCCTTTCACCTGCATATGTTATTCTAATCCACGTTTAAAAAAATATCTTTTTCTGCCCGCTCTGAAATCGGGAAGTCTTTTTTATTTGTATGTCGGCTGGTTGGCTGTCCCGACTTACGCTACCCGTTGGCTGTCCCGACTTACGCTACCCGTTGGCTGTCCCGACTTACGCTACCCGTTGGCTGTCCCGACTTACGCTACTCATTGGCTGTCCCGACTTACGCTACCCGTTGGCTGTCCCGACTTACGCTATCCGTTGGCTGTCCCGACTTACGCTACTCATTGGCTGTCCCGACTTACGCTACTCATTGGCTGTCCCGACTTACGCTATCCGTTGGCTGTCCCGACTTACGCTACTCATTGGCTGTCCCGACTTACGCTACTCATTGGCTGTCCCGACTTACGCTACCCGTTGGCTGTCCCGACTTACGCTACTCATTGGCTGTCCCGACTTACGCTACCCGTTGGCTGTCCCGACTTACCCTACTCATTGGCTGTCCCGACTTACGCTACTCATTGGCTGTCCCGACTTACGCTACTCATTGGCTGTCCCGACTTACGCTACTCATTGGCTGTCCCGACTTACGCTATCCAACAACGTTTGTTTAATAAAACAAGTCCGAAGCTGGTTTCGACATTTTGGATGTCATCAGTGCAGTGAGGCCTTTAAAAAAAATACACTGCTAGGTTTCCAGATTTTACTGGCAAGAGTACTGCCTCAAACACAAGAGAGCACTATTGTATACACGCTCAACCACCGTTTAGGAGCATTTTGTGCCACTAGCGCTTAGTCACATGGTTTGATTATGTACTTCCCTGCTAACTCCGTGAGAGTTTCAAAAGGAGATGTTTTAATTCCATGACATTGTGCCAATAAGAACATTCAGAATAAAACGGTGGAAAATACGACCCCCCCACCCCCGCCGCTCCGCCCCCGCCACCTGAAACCGAGTGGCGTGGAGCGTGAACATAACTTGTTGGGCACAGAAATAACAGAGGGGACATGGAACTCCGCTCCCCTCCGCGTGAGAACCAAGGGCGTGAACATGAATCGATTTGGCCGCACCTCTCCTTCTGCACGCATCGAGCTGTGAGCCCTCAGAATTGACTGTCGATGATTTGCACGAATGCTACGCCTTACGACCAAAATCACCCAGAATGCAGCCGATCCCATCCAACCTCGGAAGCCGAGCAGGTCTCAGCCTGGACAGTGCTCGGGAAGGGCTGACCACCGCGCACGCGAGACAAGTGTCTTCGGAGTTTGTTAGGCGGCAGAGGGCAGTGCGGCGCGCCATGAGCTCAAGTTTATCCTCCGCTGCCGCATCCGCAGCGAGTCCCGGGGACGAGTACACGGACTACGTGGCCACGCGCTGGTACCGCGCGCCCGAGCTGCTGGTGGGCGACACGCAGTACGGGCCGCCCGTCGACGTCTGGGCCGTGGGCTGCGTCTTCGCCGAGATGCTCACGGGCAACGCGCTGTGGCCCGGACGCTCCGACCTCGACCAAATCTACCTCATCACGTGCACGCTCGGTACGCAAAGTACTCACACGCACGCAAAGTGCTCACACGCAGCCGTGCGCGCACATGGAAATGTCACACGTTTACACTGGGAAGAGGTGGCTCAGTGGTGGTGCATAAGGGTGATGCACTGACCTGAGAGTTCCGATGGACACTTAATCTCCTGTGTCATGACTGCATGGACATAAATTGTGACAATAGTATGAAAGGTAAAGGAAAAATACACTTAGACGAAATCAATTATTCACTTTGTGACACCGTAATCCACAAGCGACGTGAGGCCAGCAAACAATGGTGGGAGTTCCAGAGCCACCGTTTCGTGATAATGTCATTCTCACGAACGACCACCTTCCTGGAAGACACAGCCGGAAGTTGTTACCATTTCAAGAAATGAAAGTAAACAACATTTTTTTCCCCATACCAGCGTGACACTAGCACCCAACACGCAACGTCAGGCAAGGGACACGTGGTTGAGCTGCGAGTGTGGGTCAGCCCTGCAAGGAAATCCGCCCCAGCTTTATGACAAAACGAGAAAAGAAATACACGACGTGTCTGGCCTGGAAACAGTAGATGCCGATTTAAAAAAAAAAGAACCCCACACACAAATGAATGAGAAAACGAACGAATGAATGGCCTCGAAAGCAATCCTGGAATTGATGTTGCCGATTGATTCGCTCGCACTCGGCTATGAGGTTACAAATGGGTACCAGCGGGGGCCACGAGGCTCATTTGTCTCGTGCAGCGGGAGGCGGCTCTCTCCGCCTCGAATTCGGTTCCGGCGCGTTTTACGGGGCGTGCGGAACGCCCAGCCTTCAGCAATGTCAACAGCGGCAACTGGGGAAAGGAAAAAAAAATTGCCAAGCCTCTTTTTTGCGTCAGCGAGGCCACGCACGTGGCACACTCTTCGACCGAGTCTCAGAGTTGTAGCCAACATTGATTTGTGACATCAAGCAATGACAATACTGCGAAAGGGGGGTTTCGGGTTGTACCGTGAGTTCATATTCTTTGGTCTATCGGTAAAGTAGCGTGAGTTGTTCGGAACGATGTCCGACGTCTATCTCCGCGTGCAGGAAAGCTTCTTCAGGAAACGAATGTTTGCATGCGTGTTGAACTTCTTTTGCACCGAACGTAGCCAACCGTGCTAATCGGATGTGCGGGAAAGGACAACAATCTGAACACAAAAAGCAGTTCTAGAGAAATTATTTTTCAATCTAGATTTCCAAGTGCATAGCTCCAGTAGCTTCCCAATATTGGAAGAACGTTCCAGACGGCCGCATAAGCGCATCTGAAATCGCACGATGCAAGTGGCTGTCTTTGTTTGATGGTTTGCCAAAAGCCACTGCAAGGATGACCGGAGTTTGCGTGATGGTTTATGCTCCCTGACGAGATCAGCAAAGTTTGTGATACGGCGACTGAAGACATTGTGACGAGCAGCAGGTGGTACAACCCGAATACACATTGGAGAAGTAGTGATAATGCAGTGATAATGTAATTTATTTATCCACGAAATTCTCACAAAGTCTCAAGGCCCAAGCCTCCCATAAATTACGTGACTTCTGTGTGGCCGCCGCCACTCTAAATCCCTCCCCTTTCCCTGCCCCCTGTGAAAACAGACGCAGCTGATGCCGTCTCTTCCCGCCCATCCTCATCTCTCCTCACCCTTTGCTCCCGTTGTTCACATTTTTTTCCATCCTTTTCCTCGTGTTTCCCATTCTTTCTCTCCTCTCTTTCCTTTCCTGTTTCTTTTTCTTCATCCTTACATCACATCCTCTGGTTCCCTTGTATCCTCTAACCGCGGTGTGCCACAGGTAAAAAGTTGCGAGTGTATATTGAAGTGCTGGTCCATACCTGGAAATATGGTTGACAATGTAGCGTCACGTGGGTGTTCCACACTCCACAGCGATTCTAGCGGTGTGATCCGTTAATGCACGACCTCATTACGGTAGCTCATTACTCTATATACAACTATATACAACTTTATACAACTTTATACAACTATATACAATTTTATACAACTATATACAATTATATAAACTTTCTACAACTATATACAATTATATACAACTATATACAACTTTATACAACTATATACAACTTTATACAACTATATACAATTATATACAACTTTATACAACTATATACAATTATATACAACTTTCTACAACTATATACAACTATATACAACTTTATACAACTATATACAATTATATGCAACTTTATACAATTATATACAATTATATACAACTAACCATCGCTTAACCTGCTCATTGTTGCATTTCCTGGCTGTCTCCTGTCACCTACCAGGGGACCTCATTCCCAGGCACCAGCAGGCGTTCGCGTGTAACCAATACTTCAGTGGACTGGGAATCCCCGAGCCCGACGTCATGGTGAGGTCACCCACGCCGCCACCCACCCCCTGCCTCGGGGGTCAATCCTGAAGCCACTTTCACGTCAAATGCATGGCAGAGAGGTCCGCCGATGATGACACTGGATAGGCGGCTGGCACAAGAGCTGTTCGCGAGAGCCAAATCAAGCTGGCACGACACAACAGAGATAGCGTGGCCAGCACCACTCCTGTCTGACTTTCACTCTCCAGTGATTATGTTTATACATCGTCCTTATTTAAGGGCCTAGGAGAGGCCCGGAAAATGTTCAGAGTTTATTTAACCCTGCTACAATGTTGGTGGTGTATACGTGCGTCAGAATGTGATCTATCGGTCCCGCACACTGCCTCGATTAAAAAAAAACATATTTAAAAAATTAAAGCAGCACAACTTTATGGAGGTTTTATGAAGAGATCAAACGTTTTAAATGCTTGCATGGAAAGTTTCCACGTAAATTAGCACTTGTCTTACATAGGAATAACATAAAGTATTCTCCTTTTTTGTAATAGGGAATACAACATTTTTCCAAAAGAACATCTAAGCAACAGGTTACCATGTGTGTTGGCACGATAATCAAAATACGCTAAAACCCATTGCTACACAGCCAAAGTTGAAAGTGTTTTTTATTATCGGTGTCATCTTCACCACATGTGGAACTGAGGCAACACGTGTGATATTCCAGCGACTAAAACGTTTCAAACAAAACAACACCATCCCAAGAAGGCGACATTTACTTTAAGTGAAATGTTCCAAGAAGGAAACTAATTCCATTTGAAAGGAGAAGTCTCGCTCAGGTTTTTTTTAATAGCTCTCTCCACTGCCATCCACTGTGTTGCTAATGCGTAGGTGGTCTCCGTTTTATGTATTTTTGCCGGGTCGTACCGAGTGTGGCGTCTGCCACGATGTCCGACGTTTTGCTTCCACGTACCCGGGGCTTCTTCAGGAACTAAGCCCCCCGGGCTACGTGGGGCAAAACGTGGGACGCCAGGGCGATGAACCAACGGCAGCACTGTGCATCTGCACTGTAAACGATTGGAACAGCTAAATATTTATTGATTTATAAAATGTATATTTATGAAAAAAATATTCGAAAAAACATTTAAATAAATACGGTCGAGCTTATAATTTTATTTTACAGCTCTTTTGTCGTGTCACTGCTGGCTGATGGCCTCTCCTTCCCATGCTGTGTTTGTCATTGGGGTTGTTTGACCATACTTCACCACGCTGGTCAATGAGAGTAGGCAAGTGGGGGTGGAGGACCAGGATCAGTTTAGATATCACTCACCGGTGTGTTAGTTGTCGCCAGTATGGGTTCATAATACAGTATGCAAAACCATTGCACCCAGCTATTTAACTACTGACTTCACATCCCCATTAATATCGGTACACACATTCACTTGGAAATGCCGTAGAGCATTATGGGTAGAAGAAAATAGAAGCAGCACTTGGTTCTTCTGTCTCACAAATATCAACACAAATGTTTTAGTCCATCAGCCTACTGGCTATCCAGACCAATATTATCAATCAACATTTGAATATACATATAAATAAATGACATTGGTCTAAAAAGGCATTAGACCGATAGACTAAAACATATTTTGTACCTATGTGCGGAAACTATTTTCGCGTCAGAATGATAAAACTCTTTCAGAGCGTTCGTTCGCGTCGAGTCCTGACGGCTAACCGCTACACTACCGCTCCCCTACTCTACCGCCACACACGCATACACCACACACGAACACTGTGACCCTACACACACACACATTGTGACAACACTGAACTTTGCTTAAGGTGCTGTTGCTATGTGTTAGCCAGCTCAGCCGAGGGGCTAAAATGCTCAGTTCCCTCTGTTAATTGCGATTAAATAATGATACCGAACATCAACGTGTGACTGGCGAGTGGCCTTGTTAGGTCTCAAAAGCATTGCCAATAATTTTCGGATCATTCTGTATTGATGATTAAACTGGGATATTTACTGATGATCATATCCTCAGTGCGACCTTGACTGGAACTATTATACATTCTAGTTGTTCATATGCTGGACAGACGTCTTCAGAACTTTATGAGGAGCTTTTAAAGTAATTGCTTTCGGGCGTAAAGTATATTTTTAAGCTTCGGTAGCAATATCAAAGCACGGATGAAAATGCATTACCGTTCTGTTATTCGAGCTGTATAATTTATTATCTTGCCTTTTAACATTCAGGCTATATTATCTTATTGCTGACTTCCTCCCACACTTTTGCCCTCTCTGTGTCCCTCACATTTTACAGGAGCCCTTGGAGATTAAATTCCAGTCGCTCAACAGTCAAGCTCTGAGTTTTATGATGGTAAGTTTTTACGCGCGGCATGCGGTGCACACATTTGGTCTATTCGAGGTGCATGGGTGACCTAGCGGTGAGAGCAGTGAGCAACCACGAGCTGACATCCTGAGTTCAAAACCAGGCATCGGTCCACCCGCGGTTAAACTAAAACACTCAACACATTCGTCAATGGCAATGACTTTAAAACTAAAAAGATATCAATAATCGTCAGGGGTTTTAGTGAGTTTTTGTTGTTATATTTCTGCTTGTGCATCACACCAAATAATGTTTACTCGTGATTAAAATAGCTTCTCACGTGGTGGTGAGCTTATGGCGTGACCCTGGTCGTCAACGACTGCACACACAAAGCAAATAATCTCATTCAATGAGGGTTTTGTATTTTATTTTGCTTTCGCCGAAACATGCGGCAAACAATCCTTGCAAAGCGTTAAAAGGCGTGCTTGGCCCTCGTGTGCATACAGAGATCCCTGAAGCAGTTCTGTAACACCTTCTGGGGCCATCCCCCGACACAAGGTGGTGCACAGCTAGCTCTGCCGGTCCGGAATAGAAATATATTCATCTCATTACGTGACGCCAAGAGCATCATTTGGAATGTACTTGTGAACAAAATCCCCGTTAGCATATTATGTTCTGATAGGCATTAAGTAAAGATGAGGCTGGATGTTCCGTTATCAGTGGTGCGTAATCTCCAGATGATCTAATCCTCCAGGCTGATCTTCACCTGTTGATCATTGCTCGCAATGTGAATGTAAATGAGGTGGGGCGAGGCAGTCGCGCGTTGCGTTTCCTCGACGGATTGCTGCGCCGTCGCTGCATCGCGGCGGCGGTGGCTTCGAAAATCCCGAGGGAGGCGTTAGGGCGTCACCGTCGTGGGCTGCTTGGAGATGGTGGGGGGGGGGGCTCTGAATGAGTGTCCTGGTGGGGGGCTCTGAATGAGTGTCCTGGGGGGGGGGCTCTGAATGAGTGTCCTGGGGGGGGCTCTGAATGAGTGTCCTGGGGGGGGCTCTGAATGAGTGTCCTGGTGGGGGGGGGGCTCTGAATGAGTGTCCTGGGGGGGGCTCTGAATGAGTGTACTGGGGGGGGGCTCTGAATGAGTGTACTGGGGGGGGGGCTCTGAATGAGTGTCCTGGGGGGGGCTCTGAATGAGTGTCCTGGGGGGGGCTCTGAATGAGTGTACTGGGGGGGGCTCTGAATGAGTGTACTGGGGGGGGGCTCTGAATGAGTGTGCTGGGGGGGGCTCTGAATGAGTGTCCTGGGGGGGGCTCTGAATGAGTGTCCTGGGGGGGGGGCTCTGAATGAGTGTCCTGGGGGGGGCTCTGAATGAGTGTTCTGGGAGGGGGCTCTGAATGAGTGTCCTGGGGGGGGATCTGAATGAGTGTCCTGGGGGGGGGCTCTGAATGAGTGTCCTGGGGGGGGCTCTGAATGAGTGTCCTGGGGGGGGCTCTGAATGAGTGTCCTGGGGGGGGCTCTGAATGAGTGTCCTGGGAGGGGCTCTGAATGAGTCCTGGGGGGGGGCTCTGAATAAGTGTCCTGGGGGGGGGCTCTGAATGAGTGTACTGGGGGGGGCTCTGAATGAGTGTCCTGGGGGGGCTCTGAATGAGTGTCCTGGGGGGGGGCTCTGAATGAGTGTCCTGGGGGGGGCTCTGAATGAGTGTCCTGGGGGGGGCTCTGAATGAGTGTACTGGGGGGGCTCTGAATGAGTGTCCTGGGGGGGGCTCTGAATGAGTGTCCTGGGGGGGGGCTCTGAATGAGTGTCCTGGGGGGACTCTGAATGAGTGTCCTGGGGGGGGCTCTGAATGAGTGTTCTGGGGGGGGCTCTGAATGAGTGTCCTGGGGAGGCTCTGAATGAGTGTCCTGGGGGGCTCTGAATGAGTGTCCTGGGGGGGGGCTCTGAATGAGTGTCCTGGGGGGGCTCTGAATGAGTGTCCTGGGGGGGGCTCTGAATGAGTGTCCTGGGGGGGGCTCTGAATGAGTCCTGGGGGGGCTCTGAATGAGTGTCCTGGGGGAGGCTCTGAATGAGTGTACTGGGGGGGGGCTCTGAATGAGTGTCCTGGGGGGGGCTCTGAACGAGTGTCCTGGGGGGGGGGCTCTGAATGAGTGTCCTGGGGGGGGCTCTGAATGAGTGTCCTGGGGGGGGCTCTGAATGAGTGTCCTGGGGGGGGCTCTGAATGAGTGTCCTGGGGGGGGCTCTGAATGAGTGTCCTGGGGGGGGGCTCTGAATGAGTGGCCTGGGGGGGGCTCTGAATGAGTGTCCTGGGGGGGGGGCTCTGAATGAGTGGCCTGGGGGGGGCTCTGAATGAGTGTCCTGGGGGGGGCCTCTGAATGAGTGGCCTGGGGGGGGGCTCTGAATGAGTGTCCTGGGGGGGCTCTGAATGAGTGTCCTGGGGGGGGCTCTGAATGAGTGTCCTGGGGGGGGCTCTGAATGAGTGTCCTAGGGGGGCTCTGAATGAGTGTCCTGGGGGGGGCTCTGAATGAGTGTCCGGGGGGGGGGGCTCTAAATGAGTGTAATGGGGGGGCTCTGAATGAGTGTCTTGGGGGGGGCTCTGAATGAGTGTCCTGGGGGGGCTCTGAATGAGTGTCCTGGGGGGGGCTCTGAATGAGTGTCCTGGGGGGGGCTCTGAATGAGTGTACTGGGGGGGGCTCTGAATGAGTGTCCTGGGGGGGGCTCTGAATGAGTGTCCTGGGGGGGCTCTGAATGAGTGTCCTGGGGGGGGCTCTGAATGAGTGTCCTGGGGGGGGCTCTGAATGAGTCTCCTGGGGGGGGCTCTGAATGAGTGTCCTGGGGGGGGGCTCTGAATGAGTGTCCTGGGGGGGGGCTCTAAATGAGTGTCCTGGGGGGGGACTCTGAATGAGTGTACTGGGGGGGCTCTGAATGAGTGTCCTGGGGGGGGGCTCTGAATGAGTGTCCTGGGGGGGGCTCTGAATGAGTGTCCTGGGGGGGGGCTCTGAATGAGTGTCCTGGGGGGGGCTCTGAATGAGTGTCCTGGGGGGGGCTCTGAATGAGTGTCCTGGGGGGGGCTCTGAATGAGTGTCCTGGGGGGGCTCTGAATGAGTCTCCTGGGGGGGGCTCTGAATGAGTGTCCTGGGGGGGGCTCTGAATGAGTGTCTTGGGGGGGGCTCTGAATGAGTGTCCTGGGGGGGCTCTGAATGAATGTCCTGGGGGGGGCTCTGAATGAGTGTCCTGGGGGGGGCTCTGAATGAGTGTACTGGGGGGGGGCTCTGAATGAGTGTCCTGGGGGGGGCTCTGAATGAGTGTCCTGGGGGGGCTCTGAATGAGTGTACTGGGGGGGGCTCTGAATGAGTGTACTGGGGGGGGGGCTCTGAATGAGTGTCCTGGGGGGGGCTCTGAATGAGTGTCCTGGGGGGGCTCTGAATGAGTGTCCTGGGGGGGGGCTCTGAATGAGTGTCCTGGGGGGGGCTCTGAATGAGTGTTCTGGGGGGGGGCTCTGAATGAGTGTCCTGGGGGGGGATCTGAATGAGTGTCCTGGGGCGGGGCTCTGAATGAGTGTCCTGGGGGGGGGCTCTGAATGAGTGTCCTGGGGGGGGCTCTGAATGAGTGTCCTGGGGGGGGCTCTGAATGAGTCCTGGGGGGGGCTCTGAATAAGTGTCCTGGGGGGGGGCTCTGAATGAGTGTACTGGGGGGGGGGCTCTGAATGAGTGTCCTGGGGGGGGGCTCTGAATGAGTGTCCTGGGGGGGCTCTGAATGAGTGTCCGGGGGGGGCTCTGAATGAGTGTCCTGGGGGGGGCTCTGAATGAGTGTACTGGGGGGGGCTCTGAATGAGTGTCCTGGGGGGGGGCTCTGAATGAGTGTACTGGGGGGGCTCTGAATGAGTGTCCTGGGGGGGCCTCTGAATGAGTGTCCTGGGGGGGGCTCTGAATGAGTGTCCTGGGGGGGGGCTCTGAATGAGTGTCCTGGGGAGGCTCTGAATGAGTGTCCTGGGGGGCTCTGAATGAGTGTCCTGGGGGGGGGCTCTGAATGAGTGTCCTGGGGGGGCTCTGAATCAGTGTCCTGGGGGGGGCTCTGAATGAGTGTCCTGGGGGGGGGCTCTGAATGAGTCCTGGGGGGGGCTCTGAATGAGTGTCCTGGGGGAGGCTCTGAATGAGTGTACTGGGGGGGGGGCTCTGAATGAGTGTCCTGGGGGGGGCTCTGAACGAGTGTCCTGGGGGGGGGCTCTGAATGAGTGTCCTGGGGGGGGCTCTGAATGAGTGTCCTGGGGGGGGCTCTGAATGAGTGTCCTGGGGGGGGCTCTGAATGAGTGTCCTGGGGGGGGGCTCTGAATGAGTCCTGGGGGGGGCTCTGAATGAGTGTCCTGGGGGAGGCTCTGAATGAGTGTACTGGGGGGGGGCTCTGAATGAGTGTCCTGGGGGGGGCTCTGAACGAGTGTCCTGGGGGGGGGCTCTGAATGAGTGTCCTGGGGGGGGCTCTGAATGAGTGTCCTGGGGGGGGCTCTGAATGAGTGTCCTGGGGGGGGCTCTGAATGAGTGTCCTGGGGGGAGCTCTGAATGAGTGTCCTGGGGGGGGGCTCTGAATGAGTGGCCTGGGGGGGGCTCTGAATGAGTGTCCTGGGGGGGGGGGGCTCTGAATGAGTGGCCTGGGGGGGGCTCTGAATGAGTGTCCTGGGGGGGGCCTCTGAATGAGTGGCCTGGGGGGGGGCTCTGAATGAGTGTCCTGGGGGGGGCTCTGAATGAGTGTCCTGGGGGGGGCTCTGAATGAGTGTCCTGGGGGGGGCTCTGAATGAGTGTCCTAGGGGGGGCTCTGAATGAGTGTCCTGGGGGGGGCTCTGAATGAGTGTCCGGGGGGGGGCTCTGAATGAGTGTACTGGGGGGGGCTCTGAATGAGTGTCCTGGGGGGGGCTCTGAATGAGTGTCCTGGGGGGGGGCTCTGAATGAGTGTCCTAGGGGGGGCTCTGAATGAGTGTCCTGGGGGGGGGCTCTAAATGAGTGTCCTGGGGGGGGCTCTGAATGAGTGTCCTGGGGGGGGCTCTGAATGAGTGTCCTGGGGGGACTCTGAATGAGTGTCCTGGGGGGGGCTCTGAATGAGTGTTCTGGGGGGGGGCTCTGAATGAGTGTCCTGGGGAGGCTCTGAATGAGTGTCCTGGGGGGCTCTGAATGAGTGTCCTGGGGGGGGGCTCTGAATGAGTGTCCTGGGGGGGCTCTGAATGAGTGTCCTGGGGGGGGCTCTGAATGAGTGTCCTGGGGGGGGGCTCTGAATGAGTCCTGGGGGGGGCTCTGAATGAGTGTCCTGGGGGAGGCTCTGAATGAGTGTACTGGGGGGGGGCTCTGAATGAGTGTCCTGGGGGGGGCTCTGAACGAGTGTCCTGGGGGGGGGCTCTGAATGAGTGTCCTGGGGGGGGCTCTGAATGAGTGTCCTGGGGGGGGCTCTGAATGAGTGTCCTGGGGGGACTCTGAATGAGTGTCCTGGGGGGGGCTCTGAATGAGTGTTCTGGGGGGGGGCTCTGAATGAGTGTCCTGGGGAGGCTCTGAATGAGTGTCCTGGGGGGGGGCTCTGAATGAGTGGCCTGGGGGGGGCTCTGAATGAGTGTCCTGGGGGGGGGGCTCTGAATGAGTGGCCTGGGGGGGGCTCTGAATGAGTGTCCTGGGGGGGGCCTCTGAATGAGTGGCCTGGGGGGGGGCTCTGAATGAGTGTCCTGGGGGGGGCTCTGAATGAGTGTCCTGGGGGGGGGCTCTGAATGAGTGTCCTGGGGGGGGCTCTGAATGAGTGTCCTAGGGGGGGCTCTGAATGAGTGTCCTGGGGGGGGCTCTGAATGAGTGTCCGGGGGGGGGCTCTGAATGAGTGTACTGGGGGGGGGCTCTGAATGAGTGTCCTGGGGGGGGCTCTGAATGAGTGTCCTGGGGGGGGCTCTGAATGAGTGTCCTAGGGGGGGCTCTGAATGAGTGTCCTGGGGGGGGGGCTCTAAATGAGTGTCCTGGGGGGGGACTCTGAATGAGTGTACTGGGGGGGCTCTGAATGAGTGTCCTGGGGGGGGGGCTCTGAATGAGTGTCCTGGGGGGGGCTCTGAATGAGTGTCCTGGGGGGGGCTCTGAATGAGTGTCCTGGGGGGGGCTCTGAATGAGTGTCCTGGGGGGGGCTCTGAATGAGTGTCCTGGGGGGGGCTCTGAATGAGTGTCCTGGGGGGGGCTCTGAATGAGTCTCCTGGGGGGGGCTCTGAATGAGTGTCCTGGGGGGGGCTCTGAATGAGTGTCCTGGGGAGGGCTCTGAATGAGTGTCTTGGGGGGGGCTCTGAATGAGTGTCCTGGGGGGGCTCTGAATGAGTGTCCTGGGGGGGGCTCTGAATGAGTGTCCTGGGGGGGGCTCTGAATGAGTCTCCTGGGGGGGGGCTCTGAATGAGTGTCCTGGGGGGGGCTCTGAATGAGTGTCCTGGGGGGGGCTCTGAATGAGTGTCCTGGGGGGGGGGCTCTGAATGAGTGTCCTGGGGGGGGGCTCTGAATGAGTGTCCTGGGGGGGGCTCTGAATGAGTGGCCTGGGGGGGCTCTGAATGAGTGTCTTGGGGGGGCTCTGAATGAGTGTCCTGGGGGGGGGCTCTGAATGAGTGTCCTGGGGGGGGGCTCTGAATGAGTGTCCGTGGGGGGCTCTGAATGAGTGTCCTGGGGGGGGGCTCTGAATGAGTGTCCTGCGGGGGGGCTCTGAATGAGTGTCCTGGGGGGGGGGCTCTGAATCCGTGTCCTGGGAGGGGCTCTGAATGAGTGTCCTGGGGGGGGGGCTCTGAATCCGTGTCCTGGGAGGGGCTCTGAATGAGTATCCTGGGGGGGGGCTCTGAATGAGTGTCCTTGGGGGGGGCTCTGAATTAGTGTCCTGGGGGGGGCTCTGAATGAGTGTCCTGGGGGGGGCTCTGAATGAGTGTCCTGGGGGGGGGCTCTGAATGAGTGTCCTGGGGGGGCTCTGAATGAGTGTCCTGGGGGGGCCTCTGAATGAGTGTCCTGGGGGGGGGCTCTGAATGAGTGTCCTGGGGGGGGGGGCTCTGAATGAGTGTCCTGGGGGGGGGCTCTGAATGAGTGTCCTGGGGGGGCTCTGAATGAGTGTCCTGGGGGGGCTCTGAATGAGTGTCCTGGGGGGGGGGCTCTGAATGAGTGTCCTGGGGGGGGGCTCTGAATGAGTGTCCTGGGGGGGGCTCTGAATGAGTGTCCTGGGGGGGGCTCTGAATGAGTGTCCTGGGGGGGGCTCTGAATGAGTGTCCTGGGGGGGGCTCTGAATGAGTCTCCTGGGGGGGGCTCTGAATGAGTGTCCTGGGGGGGGCTCTGAATGAGTGTCCTGGGGGGGGCTCTGAATGAGTATCTTGGGGGGGGCTCTGAATGAGTGTCCTGGGGGGGCTCTGAATGAGTGTCCTGGGGGGGGCTCTGAATGAGTGTCCTGGGGGGGGCTCTGAATGAGTCTCCTGGGGGGGGCTCTGAATGAGTGTCCTGGGGGGGGCTCTGAATGAGTGTCCTGGGGGGGGCTCTGAATGAGTGTCCTGGGGGGGGGCTCTGAATGAGTGTCCTGGGGGGGGCTCTGAATGAGTGTCCTGGGGGGGGGCTCTGAATGAGTGGCCTGGGGGGGCTCTGAATGAGTGTCTTGGGGGGGCTCTGAATGAGTGTCCTGGGGGGGGGCTCTGAATGAGTGTCCTGGGGGGGGCTCTGAATGAGTGGCCTGGGGGGGGCTCTGAATGAGTGTCCTGGGGGGGGGCTCTGAATGAGTGTCCTGGGGGGGGGCTCTGAATGAGTGTCCGGGGGGGCCTCTGAATGAGTGTCCTGGGGGGGGGCTCTGAATGAGTGTCCTGCGGGGGGGCTCTGAATGAGTGTCCTGGGGGGGGGGCTCTGAATCCGTGTCCTGGGAGGGGCTCTGAATGAGTGTCCTGGGGGGGGGGCTCTGAATGAGTGTCCTGGGAGGGGCTCTGAATGAGTATCCTGGGAGGGGGCTCTGAATGAGTGTCCTTGGGGGGGGCTCTGAATTAGTGTCCTGGGGGGGGCTCTGAATGAGTGTCCTGGGGGGGGCTCTGAATGAGTGTCCTGGGGGGGGCTCTGAATGAGTGTCCTGGGGGGGCTCTGAATGAGTGTCCTGGGGGGGGCTCTGAATGAGTGTCCTGGGGGGGGCTCTGAATGAGTGTCCTGGGGGGGGCTCTGAATGAGTGTCCTGGGGGGGGCTCTGAATGAGTGTCCTGGGGGGGGCTCTGAATGAGTCTCCTGGGGGGGGCTCTGAATGAGTGTCCTGGGGGGGGCTCTGAATGAGTGTCCTGGGGAGGGCTCTGAATGAGTGTCTTGGGGGGGGCTCTGAATGAGTGTCCTGGGGGGGCTCTGAATGAGTGTCCTGGGGGGGGCTCTGAATGAGTGTCCTGGGGGGGGCTCTGAATGAGTCTCCTGGGGGGGGGGCTCTGAATGAGTGTCCTGGGGGGGGCTCTGAATGAGTGTCCTGGGGGGGGCTCTGAATGAGTGTCCTGGGGGGGGGGCTCTGAATGAGTGTCCTGGGGGGGGCTCTGAATGAGTGTCCTGGGGGGGGCTCTGAATGAGTGGCCTGGGGGGGCTCTGAATGAGTGTCTTGGGGGGGCTCTGAATGAGTGTCCTGGGGGGGGGCTCTGAATGAGTGTCCTGGGGGGGGGCTCTGAATGAGTGTCCGTGGGGGGCTCTGAATGAGTGTCCTGGGGGGGGGCTCTGAATGAGTGTCCTGCGGGGGGGCTCTGAATGAGTGTCCTGGGGGGGGGGCTCTGAATCCGTGTCCTGGGAGGGGCTCTGAATGAGTGTCCTGGGGGGGGGGCTCTGAATCCGTGTCCTGGGAGGGGCTCTGAATGAGTATCCTGGGGGGGGGCTCTGAATGAGTGTCCTTGGGGGGGGCTCTGAATTAGTGTCCTGGGGGGGGCTCTGAATGAGTGTCCTGGGGGGGGCTCTGAATGAGTGTCCTGGGGGGGGGCTCTGAATGAGTGTCCTGGGGGGGCTCTGAATGAGTGTCCTGGGGGGGCCTCTGAATGAGTGTCCTGGGGGGGGGCTCTGAATGAGTGTCCTGGGGGGGGGGGCTCTGAATGAGTGTCCTGGGGGGGGCTCTGAATGAGTGTCCTGGGGGGGCTCTGAATGAGTGTCCTGGGGGGGCTCTGAATGAGTGTCCTGGGGGGGGGGCTCTGAATGAGTGTCCTGGGGGGGGGCTCTGAATGAGTGTCCTGGGGGGGGCTCTGAATGAGTGTCCTGGGGGGGGCTCTGAATGAGTGTCCTGGGGGGGGCTCTGAATGAGTGTCCTGGGGGGGCTCTGAATGAGTCTCCTGGGGGGGGCTCTGAATGAGTGTCCTGGGGGGGGCTCTGAATGAGTGTCCTGGGGGGGGCTCTGAATGAGTGTCTTGGGGGGGGCTCTGAATGAGTGTCCTGGGGGGGCTCTGAATGAGTGTCCTGGGGGGGGCTCTGAATGAGTGTCCTGGGGGGGGCTCTGAATGAGTCTCCTGGGGGGGGCTCTGAATGAGTGTCCTGGGGGGGGCTCTGAATGAGTGTCCTGGGGGGGGCTCTGAATGAGTGTCCTGGGGGGGGGCTCTGAATGAGTGTCCTGGGGGGGGCTCTGAATGAGTGTCCTGGGGGGGGGCTCTGAATGAGTGGCCTGGGGGGGCTCTGAATGAGTGTCTTGGGGGGGCTCTGAATGAGTGTCCTGGGGGGGGGCTCTGAATGAGTGTCCTGGGGGGGGCTCTGAATGAGTGGCCTGGGGGGGGCTCTGAATGAGTGTCCTGGGGGGGGGCTCTGAATGAGTGTCCTGGGGGGGGGCTCTGAATGAGTGTCCGGGGGGGCCTCTGAATGAGTGTCCTGGGGGGGGGCTCTGAATGAGTGTCCTGCGGGGGGGCTCTGAATGAGTGTCCTGGGGGGGGGGCTCTGAATCCGTGTCCTGGGAGGGGCTCTGAATGAGTGTCCTGGGGGGGGGGCTCTGAATGAGTGTCCTGGGAGGGGCTCTGAATGAGTATCCTGGGGGGGGGCTCTGAATGAGTGTCCTTGGGGGGGGCTCTGAATTAGTGTCCTGGGGGGGGCTCTGAATGAGTGTCCTGGGGGGGGCTCTGAATGAGTGTCCTGGGGGGGGCTCTGAATGAGTGTCCTGGGGGGGCTCTGAATGAGTGTCCTGGGGGGGCCTCTGAATGAGTGTCCTGGGGGGGGCTCTGAATGAGTGTCCTGGGGGGGGGCTCTGAATGAGTGTCCTGGGGGGGGGCTCTGAATGAGTGTCCTGGGGGGGCTCTGAATGAGTGTCCTGGGGGGGCTCTGAATGAGTGTCCTGGGGGGGGGCTCTGAATGAGTGTCCTGGGGGGGCTCTGAATGAGTGTCCTGGGGGGGCTCTGAATGAGTGTCCTGGGGGGGGCTCTGAATGAGTCCTGGGGGGGGGCTCTGAATGAGTGTCCTGGGGGGGGGCTCTGAATGAGTGGCCTGGGGGGGGCTCTGAATGAGTGTCCTGGGGGGGGCCCTGAATGAGTGTCCTGGGGGGGGCTCTGAATGAGTGTCCTGGGGGGGGCTCTGAATGAGTGTCCTGGGGGGGGCTCTGAATGAGTGTCCTGGGGGGGCACTGAATGAGTGTCCTGTGGGGGGGGGCTCTGAATGAGTGTCCTGGGGGGGGCTCTGAATGAGTGTCTTGGGGGGGGCTCTGAATGAGTGTCCTGGGGGGGGCTCTGAATGAGTGTCCTGGGGGGGGGGGCTCTGAATGAGTGTCCTGGGGGGGAGCTCTGAATGAGTTTCCTGGGGGGGGCTCTGAATTAGTGTCCTGGGGGGGGGCTCTGAATGAGTGTCCTGGGGGGGGGCTCTGAATGAGTGTCCTGGGGGGGGGCTCTGAATGAGTGTCCTGGAGGGGGCTCTGAATGAGTGTCCTGGGGGGGCTCTGAATGAGTGTCCTGGGGGGGGTCTGAATGAGTGTCCTGGGGGGGGGGCTCTGAATAAGTGTCCTGGGGGGGTTCTGAATGAGTGTCCTGGGGGGGCTCTGAATGAGTGTCCTGGGGGGGCTCTGAATGAGTGTCCAGGGGGGGCTCTGAATGAGTGTCCAGGGGGGGCTCTGAATGAGTGTCCTGGGGGGGGCTCTGAATGAGTGTCCTGGGGGGGCTCTGAATGAGTGACCTGGGGGGGGCTTTGAATAAGTGTCCTGGGGGGGGGCTCTGAATGGGTGTCCTGGGGGGGGCTCTGAATGAGTTTCCTGGGGGGGGCTCTGAATGAGTGTCCTGGGGGGGGGCTCTGAATGAGTGTCTTGGGGGGGGCTCTGAATGAGTGTCTTGGGGGGGGCTCTGAATGAGTGTCCTGGGCGGGGCTCTGAATGAGTGTCCTGGGGGAGAGCTCTGAATGAGTGTCCTGGGGGGGGGGCTCTGAATGAGTGTCCTGGGGGGCTCTGAATGCGTGTCCTGGGGGGGGCTCTGAATGAGTGTCCAGGGGGGGCTCTGAATGAGTGTCCTGGGGGGGGCTCTGAATGAGTGTCCTGGGGGGGGGCTCTGAATGAGTGTCCTGGGGGGGGCTCTGAATGAGTGTCCTGGGGGGGACTCTGAATGAGTGTCCTGGGGGGGGGCTCTGAATGAGTGTCCTGGGGGGCTCTGAATGAGTGTCCTGGGGGGGGGCTCTGAATGAGTGTCCTGGGGGGGGCTCTGAATGAGTGTCCTGGGGGGGGCTCTGAATGAGTGTCCTGGGGGGGGGGCTCTGAATGAGTGTCCAGGGGGGCGGGGGTGGTTGGAGGGGCTCAATGCCGGCTGCGATCTTGCGTTTGCGACCGTGCAGTCACCTGGGAATTCAGCCCAGGTTCTCAAGCCACCACGGCAACGATTAAACGAAAAAAATAACCCACCTGATGAAAAGATGATTGGGAAGCCCGTCCACATTCAATGGCTCCCCCACCCCCACACATGACCCCTCTCAAACGGTACATGCTTATCAATTTTATCATTTTGAAGTGTGGCCGAAGCCACATGTTAGGTTATTGTAAATAATAAAACAGAGAAACCACACCTAGGCCAATAAACAAAATATCCGGATGAATTATCGAGTAAAAGATTCATATTCTTGGTTCTTTCGGTAAAGTCACGTAGAAGGGAAACAATATATTTTTATTATTTTATTGTTTCCCTTCTACGTGACTTTACCGAAGGAACCAAGAATATGAATCCCTGCAAGTCACGAAAGCTTTAAATCAAAGAGTAAAAGATTATTTATATTTCAGTATTTTTGCTCTCGTTGCCATGAAGAACATATTTCGAGCTTCCGAATTACTCATCATTTAAAATTTGGTGGAGTGGTCTCAAAGTCCTCTAGCCATACATGCACACAGGCTGGTCACTTATTATGGAGATTGCTCTGCATCTAATTTGTTCGGCGAATACACAGAGAGAGCGACGAACTCGTCTGTACATCGAAATAGTGATGTCGGTGTGATGTGGTTAAATAGACCCCTTCATGGATATTGAGCGAAGGGCCTGTGGCATTTCGCAGCCGATTCACTCCCCAATGCGACTCGTGGCCTGCTTGTCGTAAGATTTTCCAGAAATTAAGATTGCTTTTCTCCCATGGCTGCCACAAGATAGTACAAGTGAACGAGCTAGCAAGACGGTCTATTAAGTGAGCCTCCCTTCCATTCGGAACGCATCCATACATTTGTCCTCGAGCGAACAAATGGATGGACAGAAGAGTAGATGGACGGACACACAAATGGACGGACGTATTTCCCCGCCATTGCAATTACCAGAATATCGGCTCCCTATCTTTAAAACAAATGCCAGGGTCGGTTGCCGGAACGGGGTGCACATGACCGCATCTCGAGACGACACGAGGCGTGCGCGTTCTCTTCCGCCGTTGATCCGAGTACCCGTGATGCCACCCGCCTCCTCGTCCCGCAGAGCTGCCTGAGGATGGAGCCGACGGCAAGGCTGAGCTGCGAGGCGCTGCTACAGCACGCGTACTTCTACGCGTTCCGGGAGGGTGACGGGGGTGGCGGCGTGGGAAGCCGCGAGCCCGATCGGGGCGAGCGCAGGCACGACAAGCGTGGACGCAAGCGCCTCCCCGCGGTACGAACCGCGGCCGCGTGCGCTTCTCCCGGCAGCCATTTCTGTCGCTCAGATTTTCACCAACTTTTTTGTTTTGTAAGGCGGCCGGGTGGCGAGGCTCCGATGTCAGATAAGGGTTGCCGCGTCTAAGGTGCAAGCGCAACAGAATATCTCGCAATCCGTCCGTTTGTCCAACTGTCTGTCAATCCATTTGTCTATCGATCTATTTGTGTGTCCATCTGTTGATACACGCATACATTCATCCATCCATTCATTTCTCTGTCTGTTGCTCCATCCATTCGTCCATTTACCTGCCCATCTGGTAATTCATCCAACCATCCACCCATCAATCCATTCCTCTACATATCTATCCATCGATTCATCCATAACACCCATCGATTTGTCCTTCTCTCCGCCCAATCCATACACTCGTGCCGCCCGTCTGTCCGGCCATCCATCCGTCTACATTTCCTCCAATCGTTGAAGCGGGGGCGCGTGGTCCCGTTTGCCGACAGATGCTGCTGCTGCCGCAGCTGATCGGCAACAGCAACTCGCCGGCCCCGGAGGTCCGGAGGTACGTGCGCAACAAGCACGACCACCACCTGCCCACCATCTGACGGCGCGGGGCCACTGGAGCGTGCCGCCGTGGAGCTGCGGCGGAGGCGCTACCGAGCCCCTTTGTTTTCCCGTTTTTTAAATTTTTTTAAAAATATTTTTAATTACGTTACTTTATAAATAACTCATGAGCCATCTGCCACAGTCTTGCATTCTCCGTTCGGTTTAGGAATAAAAAGTCAACGAGGGTGGTGTGAATGTGTATGCAAAATCGAAATAAAATTAAAAGGGAATGAAACCGTAGGGTGCGGGGGGACGGGGGTGCTAGCAGATGTCTGAAATCTGCACGCCGAGTGCTGGGAGATGGGCAGGGTGCCTGGGCCTCGGGGGGGGGGTGGCGACTGTGATTGGATTCTCCTTGAGCGCTGGGGAGCAGGAATCATATCGCAGTTATGATTGCAGCGTGCACGCCCGCGGTGGGCCGCGAGTCGGTTTCCACTGCAGTCCGCACAGGATCACTGTGGGTATTTTTATTCTTATTTGCCGCTCCTTTCCCGCACCCTTAACTTATTTATGCATTCCTTTTCAGCATTAGCACGGCTGGCTACGTACGGTGCGAAAGCAGTTCAACATACATACATACATTAGGTGCGTGCCTCGATTGCTCGACACCTCTCTCTCTCTGATGTTTCTCCTCCTTAAAAACACTCCCGAACTGCCCCTATCTGCAGCTTTCTCCTTCCCTACCCAAAATCAATGACAGTTACATTTATAAATATATACGATTGCGTTCCCAGCAACAAAATGTGCCACCACCGACGTACATGATTCTATGGATACCTGACAGTATCTTTGTTGACGATCATCATCACCATCATCATCAGCGGCAA
Source organism: Petromyzon marinus (assembly GCF_048934315.1). Lineage (NCBI taxonomy): Eukaryota > Metazoa > Chordata > Hyperoartia > Petromyzontiformes > Petromyzontidae > Petromyzon > Petromyzon marinus. The sequence goes on along the minus strand of NC_133683.1, from coordinate 21,635,631 downwards.
TGCTCTATCCACTGCTGGATGAATGCCTCCCCAAGCCGTCGCCATCTCTCGTCTAGGTCCTGCACGTTATCTGAGCTTCTCGCTTCATCTCCGAGGCGGATGACCTCCTGGGCGTGTTTCCTCCTTTAGCTGAAACTTCATTATTCGTGACAACCACCGGGCATCGTCCCTTACAAAAACGTGTCCACCCGAAGCTGATAGCATCCGTAAATGATCATGACAATGATGTTGTTGATGACGATAACCGTGATAAAGGTGGTGGCATGATTATGGGATTAACATGACAATAGTAACTGTGATGGTGAGTAGTCTATATACAATTTGTCTTTGTAGGCTTTTATGCATTAAACATGCATATATGATTGAAAGCTGTATTGCAAACTGCCAGGATGCTCAAATTTTAAGCAGCTGTTGCTGTTTAAAAAGTCGAATCTCACAATGGGGTAAAACTAGGGCGGCTACATCTTATCCTTGACACCATTACCTGCGACTCCTATTATCCGTGGCAGCTGTGAGGTTCACAGACACTCCTATTAGCCAAGATCCTATTCTTTCTATTATTCGCGATTCATGTGTGGATTTGCCCATTCCTGATTTGCGAAACGGCTTCCTGTGTGTGGAATTTTCCCGGACAAGAAGTCACGCGGCAAAATACATCCTATTCTCTGCGAGTGGCCATGCTTTTCACCGCACAGGATAAGCGACACAAATTGTACGGAAGCCCCGCAGGTCTGCCATATCGGTTTCCCTCCGTGGGAGGAGTTAAGAGGAGTTGTAGGTGCAAAAATAGAAAATGAGATTCCGAGTTGCTCAAGTTGTCCGATGACGTGCCGGCTTTTAATTTCATCTCCCGTGCAACACGCACACCGCTGTCTGCTCTCGCCAGTGCCGGCGATACAATCGCAATTCGAGTACCTTCCATTGCACCTGCCACGGAGCTTACGATTGTCTGCGCACATTTGCGTCTCAGCGGTTTTTCATGAACCCCTTGTCTCCTCAGACGGCGGCCTCCCCTCCGTCTATGCAACAATACGCCTGCTTCTAGATTTGAAGCTTTCGTGACTGCAAGGATTCATACTCTTTGGTTTTTTCGGTAAAGTCACGTAGGTAAAAAATAAAATAAAAATAAATGAAAACAACGAAATGAAATCACGACGTTTCGGAGGCAACACAAGCTTCAAAAGAACTGTAGAGAGCTACAGTTATTTTGCTGTGCCTTTTTTTTACACCTGATGAAGGAAGCTTGTGTTGCCTCCGAAACGTCGTGATTTAATTTAGTTGTTTTCATTTATTTTAATTTTATTTTTTACCTACATGACTTTACCGAAAAAACCAAAGAGTATGAATACGCCTGCTGCCGTAGACAGCGGGGGAGAATATTCCTTTGGGAGACTGAAATACGTTTTTGTGGGGGGCAGTGGACGGGGGGGGGGGGCGATGACGACGACTGAAATATGTTTTAACTAAGCATTTTTGTGTTTGAATTAAATAAATGTTTAAAATATATATTTTGAAAAGTGACGTCCGAAAACTGGCAGAGCCCCTAGGTAGCCCGGGGCGCCAAAGGGTGGCGCGGGGTCCCCAGCGGTGACCTTGCACTCTGTCCACTTTGGACACGAGTTGTCGAAATATTTTTCAAATTGCACGGCATCACCAAATCCGTTCGCACGGCACGCGCTCTGCTAGTGGTGCGACCTTGCACCCTCTCGCCTGGGCTGTCGTCCACAGGGGGTCCCGCTTGTGCATGGCTGCGTTTGAATGCAAACTGCTAAATAGGTTCGAGGGGCCAAGCCCCGATTGGATGAACCGCACCACCGGCTGTGCTTGCTACAGAAACATCAAATGCTCCATCAAGTTAGCCCCTGCACTAATTGTAATTTTTTTTGGCGCAAATAATTCCCCTACCCTGAATAATCACCCCCTCACCAAAATCGTTAATTTCACTCAATTTAGATTGATTATATGAAGACACCAGACCTTAACAAGCTCCCCAACTGTGTTGTTATCCATGATCCCCAACACGGAATCTTGTTCGATGAAGAACTTGAATGTGCTGCTTCTGCTGCTGCTAACAAATTGTGTCATTCCCACGAGTGGAAGGACATTGCTGCATTCATGTTCAGCTCTTGGTGTATCAGTGCTGGGGTCTTGGCGACCCGACAAATCAAGCCCCATGCATACCGTGGAATGTGAAGTTCGGATGAGATTCCCACGCCAGGTGCATTTACTTACGTGGAATGATTGCCCAATTGGCCAAAACAGACTATTTACTTTTTATTTTACCAGGTCAGGCCCACTGAGCTATATAGCTCTTTTTCAGAAGCGACCTGCCACAAATAATAGCTCAACGAAGTGGCTTATCACGTGCAAATGTATAGCAGCCAAATACTCTAAACTCATGTTTCTACATGTGGAGTGAAACAACAGAGGAGCCGGAGAAAAATCCTCGCAACCACCGGGAGAGAGAGTACAGCCAAAGTCCAAATATACAACAGGCACCAGGAGTTGGGATCGAACCCAGGAACTCCTGTGTACCAGGCAAGGTAGTTAACATCTCGCCACCGTGGCGCCCATTTAACATCGTTAATGTGGCCATGCTGGAGAATGAGAGGGAATCACTCGGTCACCGATGTTACTGATTGCAGAATAACAAAACTAAAACGAAACCTGGTGACTGCTGAACCTCGCATCACTCTGCTCGTGTCCATGCCATGTGGAGAATGACTTGGCAAAGCCGACGACATTGAGACGTTTAAGTTGGCGGGCGCAAAGGGTCATCGTTTTCATGACTCCTGCGTGCCACTCATGGCGCACGCCGTTCTGGTCGATATCGACGGCGAGGCAGCCTTCAAGTAAAATCGCAGTACCACCGTCCCCTTGTTGAGAAGACCTTCACGGGCTCCTGTGTTTTTGTTAAATACCCTAACATGTCCGAAGCACTGTAAGCAAACTTCATTCAATGGGAGACTTTTATACATTTATAAGCCTAAGCATTTTAAACACTCCTGCGAGACCTACACACACCCTTATATATAAACCGGGCTTGTCTGTGCTTTTATCTTTTAACTAGTGTAATTAAATTTAGTGCAGTGGTAGTAATATATACCGTGATGCATAGTTGTAATATTTTTCAAAAATATTTTGATATAAATGACATGTTCTGATATATAATGTAATAACATTTGACCAGCGCATTTCAAAAATTTTGCGTGCTTACATTGAGTTATTATTGTGTACATACGCTGTTATCATAACTCCTGTTTGTTTAAAGTACCTGGATGATGAATTGTGTGCATAATAAACGTGTCTTTTTTGTTTTTTTTTGTCTGATGCAGCGTGTTCTTTTGCAGCGTGGAAATATGAGGTTAATTTGATTTTATTTTCAATTTTCAAGCTCAATCCAAGTCCAAACCCTATTATATTATCACCGGTATGAAATCCAGTTTCAATTTAAATCTCTGAGAAATAATCACATTGATCAGACAATGTGTTCTAATGCATTTAGATTGTTATTAATGTATATAGGAGTAAAATAACCTTCATATTCAACTTGACACACCTATGTACTACAACATTTTAAACAGGCAATACAAAATCATCTATAAATCCTATCGGCAAGTGTGAGGAATCAATGTGATTGGCTACTGATGCCTCTATATGCAGTGTGAGTGTAATATGATTGGCCAATGGTGCCTATAAAGGCAGTGTGAGAGATCAATGTGATTGGCCAATGGATGCCTGTACTGTATAGACAGTGTGAGGTCTGTGTGTTAGGTTACTGATGTCTCTGTAGACCGCGCCTGTGAAAGTTGCAGGAACCCTAGCATCAGTCCCTGATGCAGGCTGCCCTGCTGCCGTGTGGGACAGCCACAGCCGCGAGACTTGTAGGGCACAGACCAGTGGCGTAGCGTGGCTGGCACGGGCCCTGGTGCAAGCAGTGAAATGATCGATGTTCCCTGTCCAACGTCGAAGCCCAGAACCTGTCTCAACCCCGACCTCCATGCCCACGAGTAGAGATGATATCACTACCAACGATACTCACTTGACATGGTGGCCACCGCGTGGCACGGATAATCAGGATGTAAACATACGCCCCTCTATGATTGGTACTTAACGGGCCTGAAAGGGGATTAGTTAGAGGCAGAGACATTGATGAAGGGATTGAAGGAGAAATTCAAATGGAGAAAAAGAGTGGGGGAACGGAGGATGATTGACAGGGAAGTCGGTTGGAATTCGTTCGGGAAAGTGGAAGGTGATTTGGCTGGAGGGGAAGTGGGTCAAGGAACCTTCGAGAAAGAAGCATTGATGGATATTCATGGTGGTGCTTCAACAAAAAAAATGTGAACACTTCTGAGAATTTGCAACAATACCACGTGACATGTGCTGCTGCCTCTGGGCTCTGAAGACCACCTGGAGAAGATTCCAGGCCACGTGTTGACAATGATGGCGAACAGGTGGTGACTGACATTTTTTAAGCTATTAACACGCATTTGTGATCATGTTACAGTGTATTTATTATCCGTTCATTTTCCATGAAAAACGATAGTCCCGTATAAGCGTTAAACATGTTTTTAAGCGCCCTGTATAAGTGGTGGGGATGGGGGTGGGGGACTCGAGAGGTCGACACGCGTGGAGTGAAGGGACTCCTTGAAGACCGTGCGTCTCGTGCCCGAGGAAATGAAGACTCCGCTTTGTTGAAGACTGACGTGTCGGGCGTGTCGCTGCACACGTGGCCCGGGAGCAGTTGCACCGACTGCGTTCTCTTGAGCCACGCCACTGCGTGTGCGAGTCAACTGGACTCAGGGTGGAAATTTCCATTTCGTTGTTGCCGAGAAGCTGGTTATGTAAATATAGATATCTGCAGCACCATGCCAAATATGGTTTCAACCATTCGGGTATTGAAGTGCCTTCTACATGGAGAGAAAATGCCCCCTCTTGTGAGAACCCCAGTGAGGCTTCGCTGTTTTGCAAAGCAGGCATGGAGGAGCTGACGAATGTAGTTGAATAAAAACTACTTTTATTACAATTTAACCTAAATGTTCACGTATGGGAACCGAGCACATTACACGTTTCCATTGGCATATACAATTATGCAACTTACATTATCCGATCATAATTACGGTAATTGAGCGAACAAATTATAATGTAACTTACATAACCATAATGGTCCAATAAGCTTAATGATCTGAGCCATTACATTTCGCACGCATAATGAGATGGTCGTTCAAGGCAGTCATTCACACACACCTTACACAAGCATAATTGTGCCTCGTTAGTTGAGCCAGCGGTTTCGTGTTCAAATGAACATGGGCAGACGGGTAATCTTCAGCTACACGTCCGCACCGCCGATGTTAAACGCTGTGACATTCTTCCCCTACATCACACCGTGGCGGTGGTGCTGCCGTAGCAGTCATAGAGGCACGTGGGTTCATCACGTCACAACCTCATCAGGTGGCTGTGTCAGGTGGATGAAGGGTTTACGACACACGTTTTTTACGCACGCGATCTGACCCCCCCCCCCAACAAAATCAGCCATGGATCGTGCTCATCTTCTGTTTCGAGCCCGAAATGTAGACCTGGGTGGATTTTTGGATCACGTTTTTTTTTCTTCTCAAACCAAAATGAGTCACCATATTTTCCGGATTGTAAGACGCGCTTTGCCGCTCTGCCTCCCCCATATTTCGAAGCAACAGTCGAAGGTGCGCCTTATAATCCGGTCGGTATGTGTGATCAGGCTTGTACAGACATTGAGGCAAGTTTGGGGCGTGTTTCACTTTCTGGTGCGTCTTATAATCCAGAGAATACCATAAATACAGGACACTTGCAGTAAACCAATCACAACGGTGGTAAACACGGGAAATGATATCCCAAAACCTGAGAACCTCAAATTAACCGTTATATTAAGCAGCAAAGGCAATCTACCAGTGGAGCATACCTTTTAGGAGTAGAGTGATGAAAACTCCACATTCATATGACCGGAGCGAATTCTTAGCCTCACGATGATTTAGGCGCAGTAAGAGGTCAGTTGAAAAGCGCCATTGCCAGAATCACTGGGAATGCACCCATATTTGTTCTTACAATATTTCCGAAGCTCTGCAGGTTTCGGCCTGGACAGTGCTTGGTGAGGTGTATGCAGAACAGCTGTTGCAGGCTAATTCGGGGCCACGTTGTAAGCAGAGGGCATTGCAGCAAGATCCATTGTCGTGCTCAAATATGTTCCAACCTTTGTACTCCCCACTTTCACCAACCAGCACTGAGTGACCAGCGTGGTGAAGTATAGTCAAACAACCACCACGGGCAAGGGCAGCGTGGGGAGATAATCGCCCAGCAGTGGATTGAAACACGTCTAGGACGGTGCGTGGCCAGAGGTGATTTTGTCGTTGTTAAATTTCGAGACACACAAACCAACAAATCAGTTGGGTGCAGCGGAAGGGGCTGGAACAACGCAGGTCGGCAACGTTAGCGCGGACTCTGCTGTCCTCTTGCGGCGGCGGCGCGTGGGGTTTTGACGTCTCCGAAACGGAAGGTGAAATTGCGGAAATGGTTCTGACGACAGCCAAGCGGTTAACAGGAAGAAACGCGTGGGCCCCCCGCGACTCGCGAGCGAGCACGGCCGCGGTTAAAGTTGTACTCGTTGTGTTGCTACGGCACAGCGATCATACTCGCTCGTGTTCAGTGAGCAGAAGTGTGTGGCCCGAACCTGGAGGCACTGTCCACAGCCGCCGTGGTGCTGAAGCGTTGTTCCCTGGAAGCCTCTCGTCTTAAATCCCAGTTGCCACATGGAAGGCGGAGAGGCGTGAGTGTTGTTGACTCGCAACACGCGCACTGCATGCACCATCATGAGCAGCTGTGGTCAATCCACTGCTGGATTAAGGACTTCTCCCGAGGCCGCCGCCACATCTCACCATCGCGCCTTGCAATAATCCGCCTAGCACCTTCACACGAGCTGATGTCATCGTTCCGTCTCTGCGGTGGACGTGTTTGATCGGACACGATCATGGCTTTGGCTGACATTTCGTTATTATAAACTAAAACTATTAAAATATATATTTTTTATTTTACCAGATTAGGGCCACTTAGCTCCTTTTCAGGAACGGCCTGGTCACAATAGCTAAATGCAGTGGCTTATGTAAAACATGTATATGAGCCAAATGTTCTAAACGCATGTTTGTAATTGTGGAGGGAAAACCAGAGAACATGCACACTCCAAATATACAGCAGGCGCCAGGGTCTGGATCGAACCCATGACCTCTTGTATCCCTGGCGAGGTAGTTAACATCTGGCCAACGTGGCGCCCCTTATTATTGACCATAGGCCATCATCCCAGCGACGTGCCCTGCCCACGCCCTACTTATCTTACGCCATTCTGCACTTTGCGCATGTGATGCACCATACTGTGTTTACGGTGTTTCGCATATACACGGGACACATACGTGTACACGCCCAAGACATCGCTCTGCACGTGTGCAACAGACATGTACGACCTATGTACACATACAACACGTACAAGCCACGTGTACAACACGCATTGATTGCACATTGTAGCGTGATACGCTCAGCTCACTAAACAACTTGTAAAACAATACTTTTACAGGCATGCAGTTAGAGCTACATTTAACATTCATTTAAATATCTCCCATTCCGGCTTACCGAGTGACTGGGCAACTGATGTCGGCGATCACCCATCAAGGAGGCAGTACAGCGCCTACATTGACTTTAGATGGTGGGCAGAATACCACTCACGGCCGCATTTGTCTCTCCATTGCTGCTGTTAGTAGCCGCATTGCAAAGAAGAAACTCCCAGGCGTTTAGTATGTTTCCACAGGCTGCGGGAACAGCATTTTGAGGTTCAGTACATAGTGTTACTTCACGTATACTGCACGCCAGCCAGTGTTTCCGTTCAGAAACTGCATCTGATCGTTCAAACCGTCTTCCCCACTGTCTTCTTGGGATAACCTCTTAATTTCCCAGTGAAATCTCTTGTTTTTTACATTACATGTCCATAACATTTGTTTTGTATCTATCTCTAATTATGCTTCAGTGTTTGTTTTGTACCTGCTGCCCTTCATACATTTGTCACATCTTGTTTGTGTCTGTCCATGCATTTTTTAACATTGTCAACAAGACGCATTTCTGTTATTTCTAGTTTACTTTGTATAATTGCTCACCATGTACACCTGTACGTCATATTGAGCTGACCATATGTTCAGTAACACTGCAGTATTATAAGTATTGTATTTAGGAATGAACTGGAGGTCGAAAGAATCAAATAAAATACTTGAAAGCTGGCCAAGTGGCGTGCGCTCAGAGCAATGCGCTCGGTATGTGATTGTGTACACAGAACCGTGGAGGAAGAGGCTTCGCAATCCAAAACGTTTAAGACTTGGCAGGACAGTGCTTTTTGCAGGTATGACTCAAACGTGTTCAGTCAAAGACGTTCCACTTTCAATTGAGAAATCGTCACGATTTTTTTGCAGCAACAACGTTTATCGCTCGATGTGTGTGAGGTCTCTTGTTTCGTGTTTTAAATAGACACATGGGCGGATTGACGACGCGGTGTGGCGCGCGTTGTGTGTTGATGGATTCCTCGCCACGGCGAACGTCGGCTGTGGCGAGTGCTATCTTGAGCCGGTTATTGGACGCCACTCGCCCCTTTATCAGCCCGCACTGACCGGCGTGGTGAAGGGTGATAGAGACAACCTCCATGATAATAACATGGCCTTCAACCAGCAGTGAATTGACAATGGGCTGTAAAGTGTCAAGTGGCCATCAGGCAGTATCTCACCTCATGATAATTACTATTGTAGAATTAAATGACTTTAACTTTGCACAGACGGCAGAGGGCACTTGAGCAAGGAGTCTCCCCATACAGAGTGGACATTGGCCGACGAATTCTCACGGACAAAAATGCCCTCTTCCCACTTCTGCATCAAGGAAACGAGGTATGGTGAGCTGAGAAAGCCGGCCGGTCGTGCTGGAGCTAAGGACATTCCAAGCCCAGTGGCTGAGACAAATTAACTCCTTGAGATTCATATTTTAGGTTTGGTTGGAAGGTGGTTGAGCGTCTGCGAGCTTTAATACTCCGGTCATCCTCGCAGCAGGGGCTTTTAGCTAACCATCGAACAAAGACGGTCACTGCATTGTGTGCTTTCATTTTATTTGTGATTTATTTAAATGTTATTTTATTTCTACATACGTGACTTTACCGAAAGAACCAATAAATATAGTAATTTCTGCAGTCACGAAAACTTCAATTCTAGATCTTTCAGATGAGCTTCTGCGACCGTCTGGAACGCTCTTCCTTCCGATATTAAGAAGCCCATAAAGCTATTCACTTTTAAATCTAGATCAAAAACTAATTTATTTCTAACTGTTTTTGTGTGTTAAGTTTGTTGTCCTTTCCCCGCACCTCCGATTAGCATGGCTGACTACGTACGGTGCTAAAGAAGTTCAACATACATATGTAGTGACGAACTCGGAGACGATAAGACTTGGATGCACTTCTTTATTAATGAGCACCATCGGGATCAACACACTTAATATTTAGTCCGTCTGTTATCGGCGAACGCTACTCAGCCAGGACAGTTGGTAGGCTGCCTGACTAGCGGCGCTCTGAGGTGGTAAAGACGGAGACCACAACGAGAAGAATGGTGACGTAGGACTTCAGCAGCACGACGGGGATCCCACTCCAACAACAGCCCCGAGGTCCCCCACAGCAGCCCCTCTTATATACTGTCACCGTGGCCTCGCTCCGCCCCGGCCACGCCCCCTTTCTGGAACCTACCAGCGGGTTCCCGGTGGGCCCCTTCTGTGACCTTTCCCCTAGATCCCCCTCTCGGCTCTATCATGGCCTGCTGACGTCAGGACTGCCGTACGCCGCAGATCCCCTTTCTGGCAGCAGCCAGCGCTATTCCACGACACAAACATCCAATGGAGTGGATGTTTAGAAGTGTCCAGTCTCGCTCGTGCTGTGCTCGTGGCGTAGAGCGAGCTGGGCCTCGAGGTGTCCTCTCTGCGGGACGACGTCGTGCGTGTGCGGATCAACGAGATGCGCCCCCTACGGCCACGGTACCAGGTCCCAGATGTCCTGGTGGGAGAGCCGGACACCCAGAGGTACCGCACCACTGTCACATTTTGAGACGCAGTGAGGCTTTCCCGCCTCGACTGGACATCCGTGAAAAAAGAGCTTCTTAGCTCATGGGATTCTTCCAGCATAAATAGAGATTCTGATTCTGAAATAGTAGACGTGTAAGGCTATAGCTACCTCCCCATTGATCCTATGAATTGCCGTGATTCATGCTTGCTGTTTGTTGCCAGAATGTACAACTTTTTACTCCTTTGGTACAATTTAGTTTGTGCCGTGAGTCTAGATTTGACAGCTTATCATTTGCTCGTAATTTACACTCATAGTTAATAATCGATTCTTACGTAATTTGTTGCCTATATTATGAGTGTAAGAATCGATTAAAATCATTTAATTAATGCAGTATATCATAATAATAATTATATAATTATTACATACCTAGTAAAAGGGCATTGTTATTTATTGGACAGAATACCGATGCGGCATGGACGTGCACGCGCAGTGCACAGCGGTACAGACGTCGCGTACAAAACGCCCTCCCCTCTGTCACCTGTGCTTTCCCTCGGCGGAAGATGGACTGAGGAATCCGTTGACGACAAGAGAGTGACACTGGGCGCCGGGGAAGTGAGCGTAGTCATCACGGCCGCCCCCTTCCAGGCAGAAGTTCGTCTCGCTGGGCATCCGTTTGTGAGACTCAACCCGCAGGGTCTGCTGCATTTTGAGGTTCTTCAAGAGAGACCGGAACGGTATGATGAAGTGTTTCGGTGTTTGTTTGTATCGATCTGTGGTGAAGCAGTGGTACAGTGGTACACGGAGACTTTAGTCTGATTCGTGGCTCCTGATATCTGAGCTCGTTTAAACCCACCCTCCCACACCCGGTCCTTTTCCAACCTGCACCGACCGGTGTGGTGAAGCACGGTTTTGAAATATTGCTGTTATGTTCCACGTGGTGTAGGGAGGCCTCCTTCCATTGGTGGAATTGTCTGGACGTTTATTTTATTCATTATTCTTATAGGCCCACGCTCATTCTCTTTCTATGTTTTCATCCCCACTCTACGCTTGTTGATTTGGTCGACTGGTGGAATTTTCAGCAGATGTGTGCCACCCGTTAATATTTCCCCTTCAGCACTGTGGTTCGTTTGTGCTCCTGATGGAAATATTTGCCCCCCGCCACTCCCACTTTATCAATGCTGTAGTGTAAAGCCAGAATGCCTTTATTGTTGTGCTATTTTATCTGACTTACAAATGGACCGTTGCATTTCTCTTCTTTTTTAAATGTGAGTTTTTACACTTTGTGTTTTTAGTGCCGTTGGGGTAAGCGGTGTGCAGACACCAGCAAATGCAAATGATGACCCAAAAGCAACGGAGGCAAGTGATGTTTGATTAACACTGATCTTACCACTATTTATTTATACTGGTAGGAACGAAGTTGTAAACTGAGTGTACCAGCCTGTCATGCTGTTCATAACTCCATGTATGTTACATGTATGTTATATGTATGTTGAACGTCTTTCGCACTGTACATAGACAATCATGCTAACCATGATGAAAAGGAGTTACAAAGATGAGCAATTCACCACACTTTACAAAAAATCGGCAATAACATTCTCTTTTCCAAAATACAAGTTTGTTTTTTTGAGAGGCCGTGGCCTGACCTGAATTAACTGATACATGAAGTGATTGGCTGCTTGTGATTGGCTGGTTGTGATTGGCTGATTGTGATTAGCTGGTTGTGATTGGCTGGTTGTGATTGGCTGGTTGTGATTGCTCGCTAAAGATACCCATTGAGGGATTGCAGAATTACAATACTGTATTCGTAAAATCTTCATTTTTATCGTGTTCTTGTTTATGTATTTAACTATGTTTATTTCATATTAAATACATTATTTATGTATTAAAGATGTATATTATATCTTCAATACTTCTTTCGTATGGTAGTGTTTAGGGAATTTAAATAGATGATGAATTGATGTCGAAATTTAATATCCATTGGACTGCTTTAGGAGTATCCGCGTGGAATGATCTGATTGGGCAGTCGCTCATGACATGAGATGTCGCTGGACAGTCACAAACTGGGCTCTCGTTAATTTTCCATTCATAGAGAAAGTGTCCCCACATCTTCTATGGAGTGTGTCCGCATCCGATTCGAGGAGGAACAGATCTTCCTCGATAGGTCAGATCCGGGTTGGAGGATTGTGGGGTCACTGATGATGGATTTTCGCAGCAGTTCGGTGTTTGCCCAGGATTGCCTCCATTGTGCTTCGGTGGTCTTGACGTCATCGAGGCTGTTTGCATATTGCCAGAAAGGTTGTCTGGATCTGAGCCACCTGTGCGGTGGTGGCATGGAAATGTCCTTTGTTTATTGGGAGGTTTGGATTTCTGATGGCCTTGCGGTAATCCCTCGCACGCGCGCCACCGCGGTGGAGCTGCTGAGGAGCGATGTCCGTGAGGACCAGAAGCCACGGCAGTGGTGTTGCTCTCTGGCGTCCCTGAGACGATCCTCGTGGCTGCATTTCGCTGCTGTGTATCCGCCGGCTTCGCGTGCGCGCTTTTGTTTCAGGCTGGTGGCGCAATATTCTGCCGCAGAGAAGACCCAGTGCCGTGGTGGCCATCCGTGGCCTTGTTGTGTTTGCTCCCCATGTTGTTCTGGCCAGTTTGTGCACGTGAGATCAACTCGTCGTTTTGTTTGTACAGCGGTCTTCTGTTGGTGTTCATGGCAGGTGAGGCTCCTGTCGAGAGTTACACCGAGGTATTTCGAGGACTTCTCGTGCTGGACCTTTTCGCCACAGAAAGTGATGGCCGGTTTCTGGTCGGCGTTTGCATTGTTCAGGTGAAATGAGCTGACGAAAGTGTTACCTGGGTTTGGCCGGAACCTCCGGTACTTGAGGTACATTTTGAGTTTCTTGAGGTCTTCGCACAGGTCGTTTTGGACCTCAGTTTGGGTTCTTCTTTGGATGGCAAGTGCCAGGTCATCGGTGTAGCCAAAATTCCAGCTGATGGTGACAGGGTGGTCAATTATATATGTTGAAAAGTGCCGGAGCAAGCCCGTTACTGAGTAAGCAGGCTCTTCTGCCAGTGTTCCCTAGGTGGTCTCGGTATCGCCGGTTGGACAGTAGCGATGATAGGAGTCCGAGGGTCTGCTGGCATCTGATGACTTTCAACACCTTTAGCATGAGGCCCCCCCACCATACCGTGTCATAGGCCACTGATAGGTCTATGAAAGCAGCTCCTGTGATGTCCTTGCGCTGGTAGCCAGCTTCATTGTGCATGGTGAGTGCCAGCACTTGGTCGCATGTGCTGCGGCCGGGGCGGCAACCAGCCTGTTCAGTTGGTATAGCCTCCTCGAAGATTGGTGACATACGGGTCGGTAGCATCCTCTCCAGGAGATTGTACACCGTACTAAGCAGGGATATGGGGCGGAAGTTATTTGGGTTTGCTGTTGATTTTCCAGGCTTTGGAATGGCAATGATCATCGTTTGTCGCCATTTTTTTAATTTTGCCTGAAGCCATTATGTCGGAATACAATCTGGCCAGCCAGCGGCATCCTTTTTTACCAAGGTGTTTCAGGAACTCGGGATAAATCCTGTCTAATTCTACTACCTTTCCTGATGCGGTGGTTTTCATGGCATCAATGACCTCTTTTTCAGTGAGGGGGGATGACAAGGCTATTGTCGGTGCACATTCTGCTGATGATTGGTGGAGTTGTTGCCTTCACTCGCTCTCTTGTGTGCCGGTCTGAAGGGATCTTTCCATTCAGCAGCATTTGTGCATCGATGGCATTGACGGGCACGTTGGCAGTATTGTTTGGTGGTGGCGGTATTGTTTGCTGGTGGTGGCCGTATTGTTTGGTGGTGGTGGTGGCGGTATTGTTTGGTGGTGGTGGTGGTGGTGGCGGTATTGTTTGGTGGTGGCGGTATTGTTTTGTGGTGGTGGTGGTGGCGGTATTGTTTGCTGGTGGTGGCGGTATTGTTTGGTGGTGGTGGTGGCGGTATTGTTTAGTGGTGGTGGTGGAAGTATTGTTTGGTGGTGGTGGCAGTATTGTTTGGTGGTGGTGGCAGTATTGTTTGGTAGTGGCAGTATTGTTTGGTGGTGGTGGCAGTATTGTTTGGTGGTGGTGGCAGTATTGTTTGGTAGTGGCAGTATTGTTTGGTGGTGGTGGTGGCAGTATTGTTTGGTGGTGGTGGTGCTGCTGCTCCTAGGTGTCTCAAGAGGTGCCAGGCTCTACGGCTCGAGTGTGTGAAATCTGAAAGACTCCATCGCTTCTGTCCACCTTTGTTTTCTGGATTCATTTAGGGAGTCCAGGAGAGGTTTTACACATTCTGGGTTTCCAGACTCTGTGTATGCCCGGAGCAGGGACTCGCTTTGCTTGCTCCAGCACGGAGTATATTCTACCCGGGAACCCCCGTGGGATGTGTGAGCGGGCCGCTTTGAGCACAAGCTTGGTGAAAGGTGTCGTAGTTTTCTGGCTTTGGTGGAATCCGGGAGACGGTGCGCTCATTGTCATCGGTTAAAAGGTTCCCAGCTAGCCTTTCTTAAGTTGTGTCGTGGCACATGGGTGGACGTGATCTTCAGGATTTTGACCCCCGATATGCACCAAGACCGGCCTGTGCTGACTGTTTGGGAAATTGTCCAAAACCATTCTGGAAGCATATAGTGGTTCATCCCAACTGGCACACGACACAAAGCACAGGTCAGGGTTCCATTCCTTCATCCATCGTGCGGAATTGAAGGTGCCTCGGGCTTTTGCGTCGAACAGGAGGAACAGGTTACCAGATTCTGCCCAGTCGATGACTTGTTCTCCACACGTTTCATCGGTTGCATAGCCCCAGGCCGTGTGATGGCTGTTGAAGTCACCGGTGAAAACCGCGGGATGGGTCGCGGCAGGCAGCATGTTTGAGCTCCATGCGGTGCTTGGAGGTTTGCATACATTTATCACAGATATATTCTAGATTTTGACGATGATGGCTGACAGCGAGTTGTTTTTTGGGTTCGTTGTGGTGAGGTCCTAGAGATGGCAATTCACGTGGGATGGTGGTGGATGGCAGTGAGCAGAAATGCATTTTTGAGGCTCTTTCATCGTCAGCTGTATTGGGGTTTCTTAGAGCACATCAACCACGTGTAGTTCGAGGGAACGTCCCAGGAAGTCGCACTTAGGCCTTGATAGGCCCTATACATTTAGACGGCACAAACGTGTTGACGGCCCCACACTGTGGTAAGTTTGGCCTTGGAAAGGACCTTTGAGAGGCCCTTTTTAGGCGTTCGATTGCCAGGTTTGTGACGAGCACATAACAGTGGAGACCACGGGAAGGTTGTCATCTCCATCATCATTATCAATACTATTATGCATGTATTGAAAGATAATAAAAAAAATATTAAGGAATTCTTTTTTCATTATCAAATTCAGTAACCGAAAGCATTTGTGGAATGCTTTCATGTCTGCTGGCTGAGTCACAATTAGAAAGGAGCTCCTTAGCTCAATGGGAAAACATTTTCTGATTATCCTACGTTCGCTTGGCTATTTAGTTCATTTGAATTCCAATTTGCTTTCTATAATTGCCCTAGGGATACATTTTCTGCTGTATCATAGTTTATGGGAGTTTATCCATCAAAATGACACGAAGCTTTTCTTTTAACTTATAAATTCTCTCCAATATACTTCACAGATCAAGATAAATCGGTGTCTCTGAAAAATATCTCAAAATGTTCTTTGAATAGGCTCCGTTAAAGCATTACACCTTGTCTTATTATTTTCTTGTTATGTGTTTTGTTACTTTGTGTGATCTTTGTGTATCAGTCCGATCTTTATCATGGTTTAGATAATATATTTAATGATTACTCAAGGAAAAATAGTAAAATATAAGGATGAGAAGGTTCCAGAATGTTAGAATTGAAATGTAACCTCTAGAGGTTACTGATGGTCTGAAAACGGGACACTACTGGCCTGGGTGGAATAATAAATGAAAGTTATTATCACCAACATATCACGTGGAAATATGATTGCGATTGTAACTGCAATACGACTGATGATTTTGTCATAGGCCTCGTCAGGAGCAGACGTTGACAGTGATGGATTGTGGGAAGAAACTTTCAATGAGGTCGTGGACAAAAAACTGAACGGTACAGAACAATTATTTACATAATATTTATTTATTTATTTTTGGGTTAGATCATCATATAAATATAAATGTGTCGTTTAACCAGCCACCACCCAACACAGCCAATTAGTAAGGTTTGTCACATAAACAAAACATGGCAATTAGTTACTATTTTGATTTAAAGCTTTCGTGACTGCAGGGATTCATATTCTTGGTTCTTTCGGTAAAGTCACGTAGAAGGGAAACAATAAAATAATGTATTTTTACCGAAAGAACCAAGAATATAATTAGTTACTAGTTCAGCACACTGGTGTGTTGGAGAGTAAACCCACAACGTTTACAATTCGAATACGACATTTCGCCGGTAATTACAACCAGCATCATTGGGCAACAGCCAGAGTTATGGAGATATCCTCCTGTTTCGGTCTTAAATAGAGGGATTAATGTGATGTCGTGCCATGTAATCAACATACATAACGTGCCGTTTGGATCATCCGCTCGTGTTTTGCATTTTGCGAGCAGGGCCGTCCTCTGTGGGGCTGGATTTTGCGCTGCCAGACTGCGGCCACGTCTACGGAATTCCCGAGCGAGCCACCAGCTTCCGACTCAAGCCAACCACGTGCGTTCAGTCCACACGTAAACATTTCGAGTGTTTGGCTGCTATAAATGTGCACGTGATAAGCCACTTTGTTGAGCTATCATTTGTGACCAGGTCGCTTCTGAAAATGAGCTGTATAGCTCAGTGGGCATTACCTGGTAAAATAAAAATAGTTTAGTTTCGTTCATTAATTGCAATTAAAACGATTACATTGGCAGCCATTTGCCAAGCCACTGCAGCATGAAGGCTTCCCCACCCATGGGGTTGTCACCTGCAGGGGTTGTGAGGCCATACTTCACCAAGCTGGTCCGTGCTGGTTGTGGTGAAGCGAATGTCCATGATCGCTTTAGCAATCAATCACTACTAATTCAAACTCAGGTCGCCAGGCATATAGCACAGTGCCCTAACTTGGGGGTTGTTGGACCATGCTTCCACACGCTTCCTAACAACATTAACAGAAAATAACATCTCATGAGAATTCACTTAAATAAAGACGATGGTTGAATACTCGAGGGAAGTTTTAGGTTTTGCCCGTCCTTTGTGCCCGTTTGCGTGTGCTGCTTTGTGCAGGGAGGGCAGCCCTTACCGCATGTTCAACCTGGACACGTTTGGTTACGAGCTGCACAATCCACAGGGCCTGTATGGGGCGGTGCCTCTGCTGCTCGCTCACTCAGCGCAGCGCACCTCCGCCATATTCTGGCTCAACTCCTCCGAAACCTGGGTGGATGTGTCTACAGCACAGCAGCAGCAGCAGCCTCCGGTAATGCAGTCAACACCAAGAACCACGATAACATCCCGCACCTCCGACAAGCGCGGTTGGCTATGTACGGTGCTAAAGAAGTTCAACATACATACATACAGTCGCAACAACAACAGACCCTGGGCAACCCTGTGGTCGAGCGTTATTGTGTTTGTGAGTCGGTGCGTCGCAAAGCTCGGGAGGGGCTATTCTATCGTCTGCGCACTACCAGCTGCTCGTCTTAACTCTACTTAATCTGGCCCCTGTTGTGTCTGAAAGTCGCGGTGTAATTGTAGCGGATGTTGACCTGTAGCCCTTCATCTGTTAAAGCCGATTTTTATGCTCTTTGATTCATGCGCGCGTCGGTAATAACGCGTCTGACAAATAACTAAAAGCAGATCTACAGACAATAAATGAAAATAGCTCTACGGAAATGTCTTCTCAGCTCCGTGACATTTGTTCAGCCATTGCATGAGGTCACCGATGCAGTCGTTACCCAACTTTACACAGCAGCCTGTAGCACCTGAGAAATCAGGCACTGCTGTATCTAAACACATCATCGTCATCATCACGATCCATGAGCAGATAGTCCGTCGGTGTCCACTGCACATTCTGTCATTTGTTTCCACTTTCTTCTGCCGTGCGCCAAATATGCTCAAGTGGTGCCGCATCTTTCTGGCACCAATCTCTTATGTCGTCAAGCCGTTCTCCGTTAATTGTTTCGAATTTTCAGAAATCTGCGTTGAGTATTAACGTGATGGTGGCGTTTTCGAGTGGAAGATTTGTGTCAGAAAATGCACCACGTGTGTGAACAAAAATAAAATTCACTTCACTTGACCTGGGCCCTTTCAGGTGCCCTCCGAGCCGTCGGCGAGTCAGAGTTCGTCGGTCCGCGATCGAGTGGACACGGGGGTCCGCTGGATGTCGGAGAGCGGCACCATTGATGTGTTCGTCCTGCCGGGCCCGACGCCGTGCGACGTGTTCCGGCAGTACGCCGGCCTCACGGGTTGGTGCCCCGCGCACGCCACTCCCCTTGGGTTGGCTCGGCTGTGGTCACTTCTCTCAGGATGTGAGTCCGGGAAACGGGCGAGTGTCAAAGAGGTCAAGAGTGCTGAGCTTGGCACCGTCCGCTGAGTTGCTGGGTACTTGAACTATCAACTCGAGCGTTTGATTGACCTGGGTTCTAAAGTGTAGTTAGTGGAGCAATGGTTTCACCGGAGTCGTCAATGACCGCGCGAAAACATCCCCCATCGTGTTTAAATTTGGTGTTGCGGTTAATTTGGCAAAATTCCAGCTTCAAGAAATTAAACATTGGTTTGACTGACATGCGAGGATCGCTACTCTTTGTGGAGAAGAGATCACTTTGCAGGGATCTCAGAATTAGTTCTGTGATATCTGCTTCCGCAGACCGTTCTTCACCACGGGGGGATGGGCAGTCGCACAGCTCTGCGAGAGTCCTGAATAGATCCTCCTATCTGGCGACATGAAACAAATTGTGACTGCGATTTTTTTGTGAGACTATCTTTACGATGAATATATATTTTCATTTTACCAGGTAAGGCCCACTGAGCTTCATAGTTATTTTTTTCAGAAATAACCTGGCTACAAATGATTGTTCAACGTAGTGGCTTTTCAAGTGGAAATTTCTAACAAATTCTCTAAACGTGTTGATTCTAAATGTGGAGGGAAAAACCGAAGGACCTGCAGAAAAATCCACGCGAGCACAGGGAGAACATAAAAATTCGAAATGTACAGGCATTAGGGTCAGGATCGAACTCACAACCTCCTGTATACCAGGCGAGATAGTTAACATCTCGCCACTGTGGCACCCCCGACATTGCGACCCGTGGCGCGTCACGTTACGGCCTCGTTCGCCTGCGCGACTCGAGGCCGTCGGCTGTTGTCGACAGAGCCGTTGCGTTCTTCTCCGTTGGGAGCGCAGGGACACAGGCCCTGCCACCCTTATTCGCGCTCGGCTACCACCACAGCCGCTGGGCCGAGCAGACGGAGGCCGACACGCGGGAGGTTGACGGCGGCTTCAGGAGGAGCCGCATCGCGTGCGACGTCCTGTGGCTCGACATTGAGCACACGGACGGCAAGCGGTACTTCACGTGGGATGCCGACCGCTTCCCCGACCCCGTCGGCCTCCAGAACGACCTCGCGGCGAAAGGTCGCAAGGCGAGCGGCGTGGTGGGGACATCGGAGCTAAAACCGACGGAGTTCGTGGCCGCTCGGCTTGCCGTTATTAATCGCGTCTCTGATGGCGGCCTGTACTCGATTCACCTCCCTCGGGGTTCGATGGATTGTCGAGGTTAAGGATCGCGATTCAGTTCAAGGATCCGCACCTCGGATTAGCAGGTTTTGCTTCATACGGTGCGAAAGAAATTCAACATACATAAGTACAAGGATACGTTTTCTTATTTTTCCTAATACTTTTGTTCATTGTAGCGCTTTGTAATGGGTGCAAGGGTCACGTGAATTCGTTACATACTGCACAGCACAGACTGATTAAACAAACGTAGATTCTTGTGGAGGTGACTGCGCGGATTGTGAACTTTTGAGAGTTAATGTTCAGCGATGCACCGTTAAACCCCTCATGCAGGAAGAGTCGTGAAATGTAACTTTACGTCAGTGGGGTGATGACCGCCCGGCGCTGTCTCCTGTCTCCACAGGTGGTGACTATTGTGGACCCGCACATTAAGGTGGACGATGAGTACTTCGTTTATTCGGAGGGCAAAGCCAGGGGATATTTTATCCGAAACCCCGACGGGAGTAATTACGAGGGTCGCTGCTGGCCCGGTGAGTGTCAGCCTTTGTCGATGAGCATGGTTGGCTACGTAGGGTGCGAAAGAAGTTCAACATACGTACATACATATGAGGACGACACGCGCACCGCCAGATTATCACGGACAAATAGAGAGTTGTCCCTCGCGTTTGGCGGCGGCCGTACTCTGTAGTCTAAGGATGGGGATGTCGACGCTAGGGGGGAGTGGTGACATCTTGTCACCAGAGTTGCGAGATCTTCACTCCCTCGCCTGGTATGCAGGAGTTTGTGGGTTCGATACCGACTCTGACGCTTGCATATTTGGAGTTTGCATGTTCTCCCACGGTTTTTCTCTCCACATTCATAAATGTGCGATTAGAGTATTTGACTGATATAAATTTCCACACGATAAGCCACTTCGTTGAGCCATAATTTATGGCCAGGTGGCTTCTGAAAAATATCTATATAGATCACTTGGGCCTTACCTGGTAAAATAGAAATAGCTTAGTTTTAGTTTAGTTTGTTTTACACACGGCGCTCAGAGTTTGATGCTCAGCCACGACCAACGTCAGCGTTGAGCAAAATCTGAACCACTCCTCGGCCCCTCCAACTACTTATCTCCACCAACCCGCACTGACCACCGTGGTGAAGTATAGCCAAGCAACTCCCATGACAGTATGTATGTATGTAAGTTCAACTTCTTTCGCACCATACGTAGCCAACCGTGCTAATTGGAGGTGCGGGAATGTTGATCTATGACTGATAGAGTGTGAGTAGGCCTTCATCCACCAGTCTGACTGACAAAGGGATGTAACGTATTATCAATATTCATACAATATTATCTAAATACATACGCATTGTAAGATGCTGTACAAAACAGTGGGGCTTATGCATCATCGGGGAATAGGAGGTGCATCTATAGCTTTGTTTTCAAAGCAGTTTTAGGCAGAAGAGAGAAAGAAGGTCTTGAGCTTACAAGGATCATTCAGTGAGTGTGATGCTCTACGATTTCAATCAAAAACCGGTACATTTACAGTGCCCTAACACGGGAGTGGTTGGATTATACTTCACCAAGCTGGTTGTGGTGAAGCGAGCGTCCGTGCCCAGTTCGCCAGTTCGCCAATCACTCGCCACTCTTGAGCTTACAAGGATCATTCAGTGTGTACATTAAAACAGGGCACGGTTTGGTGAAACGTCACGTCGCCCTCATTGTTTATTTCTTCACACGGCATGGGGTGGACTTGAAGAGGGGGCCCAGAGTAGACAGCGCGGATCACCGGGGGGAGGGCTTTCAAGTGTGAGCCTACAAAATATTAATACGCCTTTTTAATATTTTATGTGGAAGGCCTCTCCTCATATCTGGACCTGACCAACCCAGACGTGCGTGATTGGTACGCGAGCAAGTTTGATTACTGCAACTACAAGGTAACGAAACATATCCTACTTGCCAGACACAAACGTGCGGTGCGTTTTTGAAGGTTTTTTTTTTTAAATCCGGATTGTTAGGATTGTGATGCAATGTGATGTGGAACCGCTTATGTGAAATATGTCAACATCATAATCATTACGTGAAAAAAAACATCGACTTCATATGGCTAATTGAGCTCATGGTGGTACAGTGAATGGGGGTCATGAACCCATCTGTGTGAACCTTTCAGTATCTCCTCGTGTGTTAGGTTTACTGTGGGTAACCCTGTTTCCTCAGACACACGAAACACTCCTTGAAAAAATGAAATTGGCTAAAATCGCAATGCACGGCCCTGCTGACAAAAAGTCTTGACACTTAGTGAGGGTTACTTGGATAAATAAATTATATTATTATATTGCAATAGACAGTAACAGTTCACCTCTTTTACATTGTTTCTTGTGTTCTTTCTCTCGTGTTGCAATTCTGATAGCTTTGTGTCACAAGAGCACTGTGCCCCTTGCGAGAGAGAATGAATCGCACGTGAGATTTCTTTCACTGGAATTCTCAAAAATCCTTCAATTGGCCTTTTCGTTTGCACAATAAATTCGGGGTGCACTCTTCCACGACAGCCCAAATTATATCATTTTAATTATCATGACTCGAATTGAGTCATGATAACGCACTCATGTAATACGATGATGACGGTGGTGATGGTGGTGATGGTGGATCTTTTATGTAGCATCGTTGGCCACCAATCTGAGACGAACAACTTGAACCTGGTTTTAATTTCAGAAAGCAATGCGGATTCGAACCCAAGGTTCACTGCCGTGCCAATGTAGTTATTTAATTTTAATTTGCTTTGTGAGATCACAGCAAATTCAAAGTCGCGTTTCTCTGATCGCGTCACAGTCCTGAAAGTGCGGCAGGGTGATTAGATGGAATGTGTTGGTGCTACGAATGGAGCGGTGGCATCGTGGTTAGCCCAGCGACCTGGGTTGGATCCCCATCAACGGCTCTCGTCGGGAGCGAGCGATATCTGAACCGGTCCTGAGGCCATCCTTTGGTAACCCACACTGACCAGCATGGTGAAGTGTTGTAGGCTTTCAAGAACAACATGATTAATAATTGGTTTTGTTTGGGTTAGATCCCGTAGGTATATTGTCAACGATGATGCCGATGTTGATGAACATCTCTCGTGTGTTTTGCGTTGATCGTTGTAGAACTCGACGGCGGCGCTGTTCACGTGGAACGACATGAACGAGCCGGCCGTGTTCCACTCCATCGAGAAGACGGTGCCCAGGAACTGTCTACACTGGGGTGGCTGGGAGCATCGAGACAACCACAACCTGTACGGCTTCTACCAGGTGACGCTAGCACCGCCAGCACCGCAGCCACTGCCATTGCCATGCTGGTGCTACTACCAACACCGCCAGTACCACCACTGCCATTGCCATGCTGGTGCTACTACCGACACCGCCAGTACCACCACTGCCATTGCCATGCTGGTGCTACTACCAACACCGCCAGTACCACCACTACCATTGCCATGCTGGTGCTCCTTCCAACACCGCCAGTACCACCACTACCATTACCTTGCTGCTGCGACTGCCGCCGCTACCACCACCACCAACGCCGCGACCACCACCGCTATCACCATCATCGCCAACACTGCCACTACCAAATTCCGTGACCCACCCTTACTGGGTCTTACCCACTTCCCCGCTCAGCGTGACTTTGCCGGCGGTCTAGAACCACCGCGTGCGGGATGCCAGGGAGCGGCGACTCGCAGCGGCCCTGCGCTGCGCGTCGCCGCTCGCTCCGCTGACGCCGCTTCTGACATTTTGCAGCAAATGGCGTCGGCGGCCGGGCTCGTGAGGAGGTCGGGAGGCCTGGAGCGGCCCTTCGTGCTCACCCGCTCGTTCTTCGCAGGATCGCAGCGCTACGGTGAGCGGGCCCTCGAGGCCGACTGCGGTGGGGGCGCGCGGCTGCTCGCCCGGCGAACGTGGCGAGGAAGGGGTGGCACATTGGCGCGAAGGCGCCGGAGTGGAATTGTTTTTCAGATGGTTGAGGTCAAGTGGGCCGGAAGGTGACGATGTATTATTTGCGTTATTCTCGTGTTGACTTTTTGTTTGTTTGCCAACTGGGTGCTCGTGAGGACGTCATGATATTTGTCCGGAAGCTATCCTGGCTGTTATCTGGGAGCGCATGTTACATTTGATTTGGGTAATTTTTCCGCGCCCCCGGTGTTATTCTGGTGATGGTATTGGCGTCCATTGGGAACCCTCACAGAGCGTTGCGTATCCTGCAGAAGCAGCGCAACTCAATTCTTTTCGTGCCTTTTTTTTAATCCGTACACTCGGGGGGAGCACTTTGCCACATGCCCTCCATGGGTAAACGTTTGTCACGTGGCAATTCAGAAAACAACATAAATTCGATGTGATAGCGTTTCTTTAGCTCGCGCAGTAATTGGTGATCAGATCAGTAAATGACGAGAAAAAGCATTCGTAACAGATTTATAGTACAGGCTGGAAAACTATACGTTTCAAACAGCAACACAATAATTTGTAAAAAATCACGCAGCCTTTGTGCATATGCAAACAACTATCAGTAGTTCCTGAAGAAGTACATTGTGGTCCTCTTGTCTTAGGTCATCATTAAAATAACTTTGAGCAAATGCAACCGACTGACAGCAGTGACAGACCACTGTGTGGACCGATTTCGATCTCAGCGAAGTATATTGTCACCAATACCCACTGCTGCATATTTACTTGGTAGACCTGGCTGAGACCATAAACTCACAAAACATACAATCCAAATTTTAATCTTCTCATCGGTGATGGCTCAGTGTTTTGACCTCTGACCCACGCGGCCATCTCAATGGTGGATGTCCTATCAGGTACGTTCCCTGCTTATGGCTGCCATGCCAGCAAGATTGACTGAGAGGTCTCTCTCCAGGTGCGGTGTGGACAGGGGACAGCCTGGCAACGTGGGATTACCTTCGCATGTCCACACCGATGCTGCTGAGCCTCAGCGTGTGTGGGATCTCGCTGTGTGGAGGTTTTTTCACGCGCACACACACACAGTTTTTTTCTGGTGGGACACACTGTTGCATTACATCGTCACCGTCATCATCATCCTGACCAGTCTATCTGCAGCTGGATGAATGTCTCCAGAAGCCAGGAGACGTGCAATCTCCTACATTTGATTGAGTGTGAAACCTTTTGATATTCGGTAAAGGTTAAGGTAGCGCCCTGCAATTTCATGTTCACCGCCACTTTTGGTGGAAAGGCCTCCACCAGAGTGAGCTCTGGAGAGATCCCCTTGAGTGGAGGGAATTTTGCCTACTCACTCTTCTACACAAGAGGTGGCATCACCCACACTTTACCCCACTCACAGCGCGAGACCTGCGGATCGACTCGCCGCGGTTTTACACGTTTATACCACTGGGGTGGACAGAGGCAGGGGCACTCACAACTTGTACTGACACGTCACGGCTCAACGACTGAACCCAGCGGTCGCTCTCGGGGGCGACGGCGCGCTCGCGTGTCGCAGCGGACGTGGGCGGCTTCTTCGAAGAGCCTCAGTCGCAAGCGATGGTGCTGCGCTGGTTCCAGGCCGGCTCGCTGCAGCCGTTCTTCCGCGTCCACTCGGCCAAGGTTCGGCGCGAGCCTTGGCTCATGGGCGCCAGCGGGGAGAAGCTGATCCGGCGGGCGGTGGCGCTGCGCTACGCGCTGCTGCCGTACTGGTACACCCAGTTCTACCGCGCGCACCGCACCGGCCAGCCCGTCATGCGGTGAGCTCCTTCCGCCCGCGCGCAGGCACGTCGCGCGAGCTGGAGAGTTGTCTTCACGGGGGAGGGTGCCCGACTGAGTTCACTAACTGGGTGTTTGATAGCCGTGGAGAAGGGTGGCGGCAGTGGTTATTGCGCTGCATTGTGCACTCGGCGACCTGAGTTAGATTCCCGCTGACAATATGTGTTTGTCTTGGTCCTGTGCCTAACCCTAGGTTGACCGAATTAAGTACCTGCTATGGTGCGTAAACAACAGCATTGGGGAGACAAAGGCGGCCGGACGTGGTATTGGCCACTCACGCCCTGCTGTGCCATGCCGGCCTTGATAAGTGCCCGCTAACAGCACTTGCCCCAACAGTCTGTTAAGGCGATATGTGGGATCTTTGTGGAATTTTGCTGTGTTTCCTCAGCCAATGGGAAGGGTGCTGACTGAGTTCACGAATGGCGCTCGATGCCGTGTCCCCGTGGCGGCGCTACTGGGCTGATCCGATTCCCAAGTGGGCTCGGGAAGCGAAAACAGAGTCGCATTTAGCTGGGACGACCTTGGAACCGTTTGCGATGTCACAGGATCGACGTGGTGGCAATGGGATGCACGTTCAGTGGTGTCCATCGCTCTGCTCGACTGCACGGCCGTGTTTTTTTGTTAGACACGTTGCGGGATGATTAAGAAAAGTTCATCTCTGCCTTAAATGGTCTCGCTACAGCGATACGGGTTGGATTAATATGGCGTCAAAAAGCGACCGCATATCCAGGGGCCCGAGGGAGGCAATCAGAGGAAAAAGGGACGGTCTTGAGCATGGACTCGAACAGTGTCGTCGCGATTCATCTCCTTACTCCCCTCGTTGAAGGAGGGGCTGAGCCCATGGGGCCCTTTGTTGTATTTTGACAAGATCCCCGTAAAAGGCATGAACCATAATACGGGGGGGGGGAGGGGGGGTTACAAAAGCCCGTACTCGGTGCTCCAGGGGTTCTGGGAAGGGGGGACGGTTGGGCTCACTGCCCCACTCACCTGGTAGGGACTGTGAGCGGGAACGTGGGGTTTTTATACGGGGGAAGGCAAGGGGAGAGGAACAAAAGTAAAGGGGATATGGGGGCGGGGGTCGGGGCACGGGGCCCTTCATGATCTGTGCTGTGCAACATCTGTACCGCCGCAGGACGCCCATGAAATGGAGCCTAACAGCTCATTGGGCTCTCCCTGCAGAAATTAATAAATATAATCTAAATCTAATGGCTCAGGGTTACGTGAGGACACGGACCCTTTCCATGCTGATAATCCCTGAACGGCAACTGGGCTGTTCCAGGCTCCCATGAGCCCACTTGAAGCTGGACATGGAAAAGTGTCAGCGGTCTCAAGTGCGTTGTGTGCTGGCGGTGGTGTAGCGGTTAGCGCTACGCTGCGCTACAAACCGGGTGATCCGGGTTCGATTCCCGCTCACGGCCAGCATCAATGACAATTATCTGAACCGGTCCTCAGCCTCAAATGAGTACCTGGTGCGGTGTGTAAACATTGCTACTGGGGAGACAAAGGCGGCCGTGCGTGGTGTTGGCCACCCACCCCCTCGTGTGTCGTGCTGGCCTTCATAGGTGCTTGCTAACAGCACTTGCCCCAACAGTCTGTTAAGGCTATACGGGGGATCTTTGTCTTTTTGTTGTGTTGTCGTGTTCCAATGCGGTACTTTAAAGGGTTGCTCACTGCCAGTGTCCTTTGCAGTCCTCTCTGGGTTGAATTTCCGTCGGATGAGGAGACGTTTGTTCTGGAGGATCAGTACATGATCGGTGAGATACGTCCACACGTTTAACACGTGACCATTTTAAATGATATATAATTATTTTTTCAACGATAATGTTGCGGGATTGGTTGTGAGCGAGGTTTAATTTACAAAGCGATTTTTTAACGTGGAGTATTAAGATTTTTTGCCATATCGTGGTGGATTGGTGGTTGAGCTCAGGAGGTTCTGGCTGCAAAGTGGCCTCTGCCAATGGCACAGCACATTAAGTTAAAACGCGGCTGACGTTACAACGTATCACTGACTACACGTGGATTCATTCATTTCTTACATCATACACATTTAATGCACGCAATTTTACTTGAAATGCGCTGCTGATAATTTGGCGTAAAACCCCCAAGTTGGTTCCTTTCGTAAATCTCCCTGCTGTTAAGACAACACATGTCACGTTTTGAGATAATGAACAGGTAAAGCTCACCTCTTCTCCACTGCCCATTCTCTTCCTCTTCCCTCCCCCCCGCCCCTCCATTTCTTCCCTCCTCTCCCCTACCTCTTTCCTCACCCCTACTTACCCCCCCCTCCCCCATCGTAACTCTTCAGTGTGTGACTGTGGTCATCCAGAACAGACCGTATAACGATGCAATGCCCGATCCACAAATACGAAGGAGACATCACAGCGATAACACTCCACTGCTCCTGATGCTGTGGTTGTCTGGCTCGACCACCTGCATGTGAAATTGTAGTTATTGCTCTGTGTCTACATCGGCCGTACGACAAAAAGGAAGAAAAATCCCCAATGGTGGTCACCCATTCCTCATCCTTTGCATGCCCCTGCCATCTAAATAATGTATTTGCATATACCGTGTTTTAAATTGTGTTCAGCGATGGTGGTGCGATGTTAACTACCTCACCTGGTGTAGAGGAGGTCGTTAGTACGATCTCGTCCCTGACACCTGTATATTTGGAGTTTGGATGTTCTCCCCGTGGTTGTGTGGATTTTTCTCTGGATCCTCCGGCTTTTCCTTCCACATTTATAAATGTGCATTTCGAGTTTTTGGCTGCTGTAATTTTCCACATGATAAGCCACTTTGCTGCGCTATCATTTGTGGCCAGGTTGCGTCTGAAAAAGAGCTGTGTAGCTCAGTGGGCCTTACCTTGTAAAATAAAAATTGCTTTTTTAGTTTTATTTACGAAATTTGCTTCCACACTCGCCGGTGTCACTATGAGTTCATGATTGCAGGGTCCATGCTTTCCCTGATGAACGTCCCCATTGTTTTGTAGGCAATGCCCTGTTGGCCCGGCCGGTGACTGAGGACAACGTGAATACGGTGCAAGTTTACCT
The DNA here is from genome assembly GCF_048934315.1 of Petromyzon marinus. Classification (NCBI taxonomy): domain Eukaryota; kingdom Metazoa; phylum Chordata; class Hyperoartia; order Petromyzontiformes; family Petromyzontidae; genus Petromyzon; species Petromyzon marinus. The sequence goes on along the minus strand of NC_133683.1, from coordinate 21,607,084 downwards.
CCCTGGGAGAAACGAGGTATTTTCTTGCCATCTTAACCTTCACACGGTCTCCCCTTGCGGAAGAGTCATCGTCCCGCCCGCTGAAGTAACATGTACCGAATCGGTCATTCCTTTGTCATGATCATATCGGCGCTTATTCTCAACTCCATGACTTTCCATTTGTATTGTTTGTTGTTGGAAACACGGTGGCAAAGATGAGCGGTATAAGCAACCCGAGATGGGCGTGTTTTAGAACCTTGGCCATGGTCCTGTGTGTTTGAGTGCACACGTTGCAGTTGTTGTGTACGTATAAGTCCACGTGCGTCTGTGCGCGGTGCGTGGGGGGTAGTAGTGCAGCGGTCAGAGTGCTGCGCTATGAATATATTGACCCGAGTTCGATTCCCGCTCATGGCCAACAACGAGTGACAATTATCTGAACCGGTCCTGGGCCTCCTCTAGGGTTGAATCAGCCTCAAATGAGTACCTGGTGCGGTGTGTAAACATTTCCATTGGGGGAGACAAAGGCGTCCGGGCGTGGTGCTGGCCACCTACCCCGTCTTGTGCCATGCCAGCCTTCATAGTCAGTTAAGGCTATATGGGCGACCTGTGTCTTTGTCTGTGCAATCCATTAGTGGGAAGCGTCGCCATGATCATGAGTGACTCCACTACATTGCAGTCTTGACAGCAAAGGTTAGATGCTAGACCATGCATTGGTATCTAAACATAGTCTTGGCCTCACCTAGGCAAGCTTAGCCTTAAACAATTACCTGGTGCATCTGTGCACTCAACTTGAGTGCTGGGTAGGCAAAGGCAGTCAAAGCGTGTTTGACTGATGAAGCAAGGGATTTATCATCCAAGCACGCTTTGCAGATGGAGAGATGATGGGCGACCATTATCTCTCTATGCGCACCTCCAATTAGCACGGTCGGTTACGTACGGTTCGAAAAAAGTTCAACATACATACATATCCCTGTCCGTGTGTTCGCGTCCAGGCATGGTACGACATCCACAGCCGCAAGCGCTACCCAGCTCCGGGCAAGTTCGCGCAGCGTGTCAACATGTCCTCGGTGAGGGAGCGCTGCTATGTTTAGACACCGGCTTCGTTTGGCTCATCGCTCCCCCAGCCGCGTCCGTAGTTGTCGTCCGTTCGCCGCGATGCATGGACGATTAGTGGCATGCATTCCACCGCCCTTTCTCTCCCTCTTCACCTTGTCCAAACGTGAGTTGTCGCAAACACATTCCGGACATCGCTCGGCAGATTTTGCCTTGCGGCTTGCAGATAGCGGTGGGGTCGGTGGCTCGTTCAGCTGTCCTGCCCTTTGAACTTTGGTGTCAGCTTTCCAGGTCAGGCCATCTCCCCCTCAGGAAACAAACTCACATTTTGGAGAGTGAATATTATTTTGCTGATTATTTGGTATATTGTTCGTACTAATTTGGTTTCTCAAGTAATACGCAGTAAGATATATAAACGTCTTCCATAAATCAATAACAGCATGACCCTAATTGAAATAAAATCCCTGCGTTATCAAGGTAAAGCCAGAGTTCTTCAGCTTAATTGAGCAAAAGCTGTGGAGCTTATCTCTTTTTTCAGCCGTGAGCCAGTTGTGGAAATTCCACATTCCCATGACAGGCCCTGTTTCACACAGGACGACTTATGCTGAAACAGTGCTGAACAAGTCATTGATTATAATTGAGTCTTATGGTCAATACAGCTGCTCACCCCGAGCTATAAGTGTCCTGATAGTGGCATTGTCTTTGTGCTGTTGGCGTCCTCTGGTCTAACACTTTGAGACGAGGCTCAAAAGAAAGCTGTCTCTGGTGTGGACCAATCAGTTTCATAGACAATGCATATAATATCAGAGCATGTTTCTTGTTTTCATGTTCACCACAAGTACGTGCGGTTAATGCAGACAGGATCCCTCAAAAGGATTCGGTTTGGTGTTTTAATATTTTAACACCTGTTTTGTTGCCAGAAAGGGTAAGACCTATTGTTATATTTTGATATTGGCAAGAAAGGTCCCGTATTGTCAATACACAATATGGCAAAACAATGATTTCCAATACACAAACCTCCAAATTCGTGGAAATTGTGTGGCTGCTATTGATTCTGCTTGGCAAAAGGGTATCCGCTATTTTATTGAATCGTGACCACAAATGTAATTGTAGAGGGGGTGAATTAATTATTGTTGCCTCGTGTTTACTATGTGTCATTTCATAATTATATCCCTCATTCCAGAAATATTCCTGGAATCTTAAAGATTTTTCATGAGGATTCTGCACTCGATATTTGGGCAGGCATTTATTATTTATTTTTTACACCATCACTGTTTATGGTGAACAGGGTCCCATTCTGAATGGAGAATGCTCTGGCAAAAAGACTTGCCAACCAGGCAGTATTTGTTTAAAAAGGACTCTGCTAATGGGACCCAAAAGGTCAAAATCAGTCGACAGTTATCTTGCTACATCAAATGCGGCTGGACAACATGAGTTTGGAAGACTACTGGGTTCAACACGAATGTGTTATGTGGAGAAAAAAAAAGAATTATGTTTATATTTTATCACTCATCATTTGTAAAGTTGGCAGGCATTCAAGCTCCCTGTATTGCTTGTTTTCCGTTTGTTCAGATCCCTCTGTACCAGCGAGCTGGAACCATCATCCCCCAAAAGCTGAACCTGCGGGACTCCACCGAGCTCATGAAGGAGGATCCCTACACCCTGCTTGTCGCTGTGGACCCAGGGGTCAGTGCTCCTCCATCCAGCCTGAACGCTGTTGACTCGCATCACGAAACAACGCACACGACAGCTTCCCTCGTGCTACGTCATGTTCAATGAAGATGCATCCCAGAGAAACAAACAAACCATGCTTGTCGTGTATGTATGTATCTATTTTGAACTTCTTTCGCAGCGTACGTAGCCAACCGTGCAGCGGTAAAGCTAGATTGTCTATTGCAGGCTGTCTCACTCGAGTTTGAGGCTTTGCTAGGAAACACAGGTCAATTTTAACGTGAATTCCTTGGGTGCTCTTTTGGCATCGCTGCAGTGGTGGTGCCGAGCTCTTAAATAGTAAAACATCGCTGTGAACTTGTCACTCACCGCAGCTGAAAATCACTTTAAAGTGCCAAAGCAGTGCAGACAGCCCAAGTTACACAGCCCAGGTACTTATCTACGTGGAGTGAGCTTTTTTCATCGCGCGTCCTTCCTGAAGCATATCTAATTTGATCGTAATGGAGTGAGCTATTCAAATTCTTATGATATTGTCTCTAAATTTTGGAAAGCTAAACTTTGGCATCGTTATTTTCGAGTCCAGTAAAGCCTCACGGAGGCTCAATTGTAGGGGACGATATTTCTATTTGTGATCAACGTAACTTTTCGACATTGGGATGTTCGGCCAACACCGGTTACATTTTGTGGGGTTTTTTGTTTGCTATGGGAGGAAGCCGGTGAACGAGGATGAAACACATGCAGAACAGGGGGAGAAAGCTGCCCGTGTCTGGAATTGAACCTCGGGAGTTCTTGCTATGAGGCCCAAGTGTGGCCATTACGCCATCACCTAAATATATTTATTGTTATCTGATGGCAATGTAATCCACCACTGTGGAGGCAAGGGTTTGTTGGGTTGCACAAATATTATGAAACGCCCATCTCCCGGGTGTCGAGGTGCTATGCCCTGGCTTTCCAGGAGAAGGCGGTACAGCAAAAATGTGGTCCCCACCACCTCAATGGGCTCGAGTGTTTGAGGACCGCAGAGCTTGGGACATAATTATTGGTGCTGGCTCATTGGGTGGCTGCTTGCCTTCTGAGTGATTCCGACTCACTCGACGAGAGCGAGGAGTAAATACCGAACGGCGGCTGCGGCGAGCTACAAATTAAGCTAAAAACTCAACAGTTTATTTTTATTTTTCCAGGTAAGGCCCACTGAACTATAAAGCTCTTTTTCTAGAAGCAACCTGGCCACAAATGATAGCTTAACGAAGTGGCTCATCACGTGGAAATGTATAGCAGCCGAATACTCTAACACATGCTTCTAAATGTGGAGGGAAAAACCGCAGGACCCGGAGAAAAATCCACTCCAAATATACAGCAGCAGGCGTCAGGCTCTTACTCGATCCCACGACCTCCTGCATACAGGGCGAGCCAGTTAGCATTTCACCACCATTGGCATTATTGTGATGATGATTATGTTTTCGCTGATTGTTACTCTGTGCGCAGGGCTGTGCTGAAGGAGAGCTGTTCATAGACGACGGGCATTCGTTCCTCTACAAAACCCAACAGCGGTTCCTGCACCGTGGCTTCAGCTACAGCGACAGCACGCTCACTTGCAAGTGCGAGCAATGTTCCATGCTTTGCATAAGCCTGCTGGCTAGGCCCGTATTGAGTCGCCCGAGTCATCAAGTAAAGTTTATTCTTATGGCTCATGAATCATGCGTGCGAGAATCGATTTGTTTTCTATTCAAATTACATCATACAGTGATTGGCTCATGTGACCGCTGCAGCGACGGCAAGCCCTATAATCTCTGTATTGTCCGAATAGAAATCATTCTTCAGTTGAATCGTGTCCTCAGGATCCCTCGCTGTGAAGTCTGATCTACAACTATAAAGGCAATACATATTTCTGCCCTCCTTGAGGAAGGATTATTGTCCACAAGATGAGCCGATTATATATTTTTTCAGTGTAAATGGCAATTGGGGTGGGGCAGATGCGCAGCGTTTTTGCGCACCGCGCTATAAACCCGCCGACATGTATTTCCACAGCTAACATCAGTGGCAAGTGATATATAAACCTGTCCTGCGACTCTCCCCCCCCCTTCACCAACCTGCACTACTCACCAGCACGGTGAAGTGTGATCACACCAACCGCGTGATCGACAGGGCACAGCGGGGAGATCTTCGTTCATCCAGCGGTAGATTGACGAATGTCTGTGAGTTATGATGGCGTTTGTGGCGAGAGGTTTTGATTTGGTTTCAAGAGAGAATGGTGATGGGTGCGGTTGTTTCTCTTCCCCTGGCAAGGTCTCTGGACTCTGCGGGATCCATGGAGTGTCGCGTGCAGGTGGAGAAGGTTGTGATCGTGGGTGTGCGTCGTCCCACGCGCGTCCTGTGCTCGCTGCCAGGTGAGCTTAGGCGAATGACGGATTTGGTTGCGAAAATTGTTCGTCTACTGGACATCTGTGAAAAAGAGCTTCATAGCTCGTGGGCATTCACCGGGATAAACGAAGGTTCTGACTCTGAGCTGAGTGGTGAGCTGAAGCGATAATTAATGAACACAGCGTTTAAATGCTTTTACACGCGACAGTTTCGCTAGTTTGGCTATGTTGGGTGGTGGAGGGTCTTAATGTCAGAAATTAGTTCGAATGCAAAAATAAACTTTAAATCGGAATGACACAATTGTGCACGATCTCACAACTGAATTGTATTGCAGGGACCAATTTATTGTTTTGATTTTTTTTATCTCTTTCACCAAACTATTTTATTTTATGTATACATTCACAGAAGCAGCAACCATGCTAGTTTCATTAAAACACTTTACACTCCACTTTTGATCATTATTATTTAATTTCCCCACAGGTAGCTGGCCAATTAACTTAATCATTCTCGTTTTTTTTAAATCCACTCATTCTACATATATAATATTGATAATAATATACACTCCTCTGTCAATCCACAACTGGATAAAGGCCTTCCCATGCTGTGTCGGCCTTGAGGGTTGTTTCACCATACTTTACCACGCTGGTCAGTGCAATTTGGCGAAGGGAGGCCTAGAATGATGAGTTCATATGTCAGATATCATTCCCCAGTGAGCTCGGCTTGCTAGGTTCATAGCGCGGGGCATCAACCACGACGCCATCACTCCACCCTGAGCAAATGCCCTCTCTACGTTCTTGACAATGACATTTTGTGGGTTTTGATTTAAAGCTTTCGTGACTGCAATAATTCATATTCTTAGCTCTTTCGGTAAAGTCACGTTGAAGGGAAACAATAAAATAATAAAATATATATAAAACAATAAAAATTCTCACGACGTTTCGACCATAACACCATTGCTTTTCACACCTGATGACGACCGTTTGTGTTATGGTGGAAACGTCGTGAGAATTTTTATTGTTTTATATATTTTATTATTTTATTGTTTCCCTTCAACGTGACTTTACCAAAAGAGCTAAGAATATTTTGTGGGTTATCAAAGTTTTTCCAGGACACCCCCCCCCCCGCCCCCCGCTCCGCTAAATGTCCCCTCGTGTGCTGGTTGTGTGTAGGTGGCAAAAAGAAGGCACTCCATTTTGGGTACAATGCCAGCTCGTCGGTGCTGGTTGTCAAGAATGCGGGCGTTCCCATCGCCTCCGACTGGAGCATTTCCCTCACCGTAAAACAGGGCCACAAGTCCTCCTGAGCCTGACCAACCAGCCTTGACCATTTCGATACAATCCTGCTGCGAGCCAAACTCAGTTGCATATCAATACACACACACACACTCCTTCCTTTAGCTCATCATCTCTCACAGCAGCCGAGTTGCCAAATATACATTTTATGGGTCAGGGTGACAGTGCAGCTTCGAAGGCGGAAACCAGTGATTGGTCGTGGGTCGGCAAATTCGATACAGCCACAGGTGTGGCTCAAATAGATTATTGTGTTCTCCCCTCAGCTGCGTACCCAAGGGGGCAGGCCCCTGCCGCCAACTCCCTCCATCCCATCCCAATCCCACACCCACCTCTTCAGCTGAGAGTGCCGCGCGCTCCGTGTTATTGCGTCGTGGCCAGGGAAGGATTATTGAGGTGGGCCCCTCTGGTGTCTCTGGCAGTGTTTGTATCGGTGACGCCATCAAAAGGGTGCAGTTGAGCGTTACACCCAGGACTCTATTCCTGTATTGTCTGCGCCAATTGTTCGATCACTTTTTTTTTGAGGGTCGACGGCAAAGAGCGAACGTGGATGTTAGTCAGTGGTGGCGGGTTTTAACGACACATTTATATATTTACGCGATCTAACCCCCCCAAAAAAAACCTCTATTATAAAGGTGGTTGGTTTGCAAACCTGCAGGATGAATCCTTCTAACTGTATTCAGAGTGTACCTCCCTGTTCATTGCTCAAGAACTCTTGTGTGGAGTGTGGTATTGTGATGTGGAAAGGGCGAGTAGGATTGGATAGGCTAGTTGGAGCATGTTTACAGTTGTGCAATGCAATTTAATACTACAATATGGGTACCCCCCCCCTCTATATATAGAACATGTATGTACCTTAAAAGTTGTCCAGAGAGCGAAATTATATATTCACATCCATATTTTCCCATTGACTCCCCATATATAATTGGAGGTGCATGCCTACAGGAGGAAATGTCAACCACTTTTGAGCCTCGACCCAATTGGTCTAATGATGTAGATGCTCACCCCGAGCCCTCATTACTTTGATAGTGCATTGTCTTTGAGCTGTACTTCTTTTGGCGTCATCTGGTCGAGCACCAATTGGGTCGAGGCTCAAAAGAAAGCCGTCCCTTGGTGTGGACCAATCAGTTTCAAGGACAATGCATATATTATCATAGTATGTTTTTTGTTTGCATTTTGACTGCAGGTATTGTGGTTAATGCAGACATGAATCCTTGTAAAAAGGTTTCAGTTTTATTGCCAGAAAAAAAAGGGGAAAAACCTTATTATATTTTGGTACCGGCAAAGGAGGTCTAATGATGTCACAATAAATCAATAAAAACGCTTTACTACACTGGCGGTGTGATTCATGCAACTGTTGTGCGATTCAGAATGGACTTTGTTGTTTGTGATTAGCTCATGGAAACCCTGCAGCCCGTGCAGATTGGAAAGGCTGCACAAGGGTAAAACAGAAAAAAGGATTAAATCATCAAATCACGAATTGTGACGATCGATTTAATCTTGCAGGGGTTAATCCTTACATCCCTTGACAACCAGAAATTAACACATTAAAAGGAATGTCACGGATGAACTTTGGACATTAATGGAATTCTGTTGAAGGGTGTTTTAAACTCGTTTGAGCATGTTTTTGCCGATAATGGTGTGCACTGATCGTTAAAAAAAGTTAATTCACTGCATGAGAGGCACGATCAGAATAGTTTGAGAATTGTATAAGATTTGGTAATTCTTAAATGCAGCAGAAAGTGGGCCTGACATTCTCCTCTAGAATCGTCTGATTCCATGGTTGTGTCAATGATGGCGAGCCATCCAGGGCCTCTAGCAGCAGAGCAGCCCCAAACCTTCACAATTTCTAACCACCATTCTTGACGGTTGGGATGAGGTTCTTCTGTTCAAAAGCAGCGTTTGGTTTTCGCTAAGCATTACACTTCTCATAGAGGCCAAAAATTTCTACCTTTGACTCGTCTGTCCAGAGAACATTGTTCCAGAAGTTTTGTGGATCATCTATTTGTGCTCTATGGCAAACTTCAGACGGGCAGCAAACTTTTTGGGGAGCAGTGGTTTCCTCCTTGCTATCTGCCCAAGAATGCCATTCTTGTTCAGTTTTTTTCTGATATTTGAGTCATGAATACTCACATTAGCCAAGGCGAGAGTGGCCTGCAGATACTTGGATGTTTTTTGGGGGTTTTTTGTGACTTCCTTTAGGTTTTTCCGGGTTATTCTTTGGAGAGATTTTGGTCAGACGACCGCTCCTGGGAAAAGTGACAATGGTCTTTAACTTTCTACATTTGTAGATTGTGTCTGACAGTGGATTGGTGAAGCCCCAAATCTTTGTAATTTTTTTCGTAACCCTTTCCAGCCTGATGAGCATCAGAAACTATTTTTCTGAGATCCTCAGAGATTTATTTTGATCATGGTATCACTTGTTTCCACATACACCTGTACGGTGAAGATCAAACTCACAGTTTCTGATCTTTATACAGGATGGGGCCTCCCAAACTCATCGCTGAAGATCTCCCTTATTATTTAAACACCTGATTCAAATTATTCCATTAATTTAGCAAATGAAACCAGGGGTTCACTTTTCACATACCCTGAACCGTAATTACTCTGTTTAATTCATACTTAATGTTGCTTCAAAAGACATGGAATTGTTTAATATTAGCCCTATTGGATATTTAATAAAAGACCGTTTTTTTAATTCAAGAAGGCTATCATGAGTAAGGCTATCATGGTAGAACTATGGAATTTCCATAATCATTGGGGTTCGCAAACTTTTTCTCGCCACTGTACCTCATTCTCAGCAAACTGTTGACTGCCTCTTGTGCATGTACACAGGTACTCTAGCGTTCAGCTTGTCAAATGACTCTTGGGTGCTTTGACTTGGTACCAGTACTGCAATCACTAACTTCAAGGGAAAGTGATTGATTTTAGCATTTGCAAATGACTTTGGTGTGTTGGTGTTGACAAGGCGGCAGTTTCATATCGCCGCCGCTGCATGGCTGAACGATAGCTTCAGTTATCGCGGGCTTTAAACGTCTTCCGAAATTAAATAATGAAATAAACGTGCAAATACCGTGCCGCCACTCTCGGCCCCTCTCTCTGCGCGCCAATTGACTCTGTGTGTTGTGTCTCGAGGGGGTTCGCTGTCGGCAGCTTCTAATAGTCAAAAAGCGGACGGAGATGGACAAACGCACGAGCCACCGAAAATAATCTTGGGGCACCGCGAGTTGGAGTAAGCTCTCGGACCCCCCCCCCCCCGCTGTGTAAAATTAGCCCCTCTTTATATGGGGCGCCCGCTCTGGGCCTCGCAGCCCTGGGCACAGCGCCACTTTTGATGGTTGGGGCCCGGCCCTTTACCGGCTACCGCCGTGGACGATCGCGTCCCCGTAACGTTCCTGGGATCGGAACACGGTGTAAGAGCGGTGAGGGCCGGGGAGAGCTCAGGTGACGTGAGGAGCAGACAGAGAGAGAGCGAAGAGAGAGGGAGAGGGAGGGAGGGCGTTCCTTGAGACGAGAACTTCTCTGCCTTGTGCCACCGGGGAGTGGGTTTGAGCCAGGGGTGAAACCTCAGCGGGCTGAGGGGTATTTTTAAAGATCGGTATCTGCCTGCGCGACGTTCTACCTTGCAATGCTGCGGCCACTCTCAAAAGGTAATTGCACTTTTAAACGGGAAGTTTTTCGGAAATTTGCGTTCTTCTAAGTACATTTATGAGTGCTTCAGTGATTGCCTGCAAGGATTTGTGCTCTGAAGTTTTTGAAACGGGAAGTTTTTCGGAAATTTTTGTTCTTCTAAGTACATTTATGAGCGCTTCAGTGATTTCCTGCAACGATTTGTGCTCTGACGTTGGGATACTTTTTCTGGAAAAGTGTGTGCTGTTGTGTGCAATGGTTTTGCAATGTTGGTAAAGCAAAGCATTTTTTTAAAGCTCTGCATAGGTAGAGTTTTTTTTTGAGCGCTGAAAAGAATAGCAACATTACGTTTACAACAATGAACTTAGTAATGCTTAATTTGTGGGTAATATTGGGAAATTTTCCTTGCAAACCTTGTGAAATTCATATTCTTGGGGCTTATTTTCTTTGAACCTATCTACGTGACTTTACCGAAAGACCCAGTAATATGAATTCCTGTAGTCACGAAAGCTTTAAGTCAAGACTTGTGAAATTCGTTAAAGTAATTTGCCAAACACGAATAATGCAGGACCCTCCTGAAAAACTTTTTTAGGTTCAGTGACTTATTTTGTAGAAATAAATAACGTCATTATTTGTCAGTCTGTGGGGAAAAGTATATTGTCAGTCACTGCAAGATCCCATTTTGAATGGTGGAAATATTTCAGAATTTTCATGTAAACACCAGCAGCCCAGAGTCAAGACAAGGTTACTGATGCAAATCATTTACAGCCCTTTGGTAATCCACTGCTGGGTGAAGGCCTCCCAAAACCACGTCGGTCATGGGGCTTATTAGACCATACCTCACCACACTGGCCAGTGTGGCCACACAGGACCAGTTCAGATGTCACTCACCACTGATGTTATCCATGGCCAATAATTAGGTTGCCAGGCTCATAACACAGTGCGCTCCCTCCTGTGCTAAAGCTTCCTCCTGGTAGAAATTTCAGACAGTACTATATATATAGCTCTCTCATATGTGTTTAGAGAAGCGTATGTTTTTATTTCTTTCATGGAGTGTTGAGCATTAAAATTTGAAAATAACTGAAGTGTTGAATTTCACACGGTGGGTGCAAATGGGATTAGGATGCTCGCATAGCCACAACAGATTTTCACCTTTGTATTCATCTTTAAAAAGTCTTCGTGTTGATGCCTCGCAGGGTGAATGCCGTGCAGCACAAGGCACAGAGTACGGTGAAGTAGAATACGTACACATTTTTAAAACGGCACCGCGATAAACCCAGAGATGCCGTACATTTTCAACACGCGGGTGCTGCCTCAGCCGAGGCCCGCTCCGAGCCCGACGCCCGGCCACCCGTTCATGCACGGCTCCTCGGGGAACTACCGCAACACCGCCATCAGCAACCGCAACGCGTACCTCATCGACACGCAGGGCAAGAGCTTCGAGGAGCTGCGCACCTTGTGCCTCAGCCACGACGTGCTCTTCGAGGACCCAGACTTCCCCGCCCACAACAACTCCATCTACTTCAGCCAGAACGCACCGATGCAGTTCCAGTGGATGCGTCCCAAGGTGAAGCAAGCACCCTCCGGGGTGGCGCTATTCATTATTTCCCCCCCCCCCCACCGCAAATTTGTGAAAAGGTCGCGCGCGGAGGGCGTCTGTCTGTCTGTCTCTCTCTCGTGTGTGTCGGCAGAAATTGCTTTTCTCTTGCCGGCCTTGCGGTGGAACGGTTGGCGAGTTCTTGTGATGCAGTGGCGGTTCGTTTATTTACAACTAATTAAGGTGTCCTTGCAGTTTGTGCTGTATCGAGCGGGCTGATGTGTACAACCCGGAAAACACATCGGACTTCGGTTAGATTTCTGTCAAATGGCGGCAGCAATTTGCCTTTCTGTTAACAAGGGGAGCAGGTCCCTTGATGTTGAAGCACTGAATGAGAACAACAATCCATCCCGAGAAACGCCTCATTACACAATGTAAGTTGTGCACTGCGCGGAAATCGTTTTGCTCATGAACCTTCCATGAAATGTAGATCCAAAGCCACTTGTAAGGAAAACCGCATAAACCAATGATGTTGTGATGCATTCCTAACCTCAGCAAGTCCAATGCCAAGCGTGACTCATACTCAAGACCAGTCCATCTGTGTATGGGTGTCCAGAGGAAATAATGTGACTGCGGTGATTTATGGACCGGATGTCACAACTTGAACAACCGTTTTGTTTCCTTTATCTTGAAGCTGGTGAGCAACCATTGTGACTCCCTTTCTTTTTTACAAGCCAGACCCTGCGTCTATAGGGGTCAGTTATTTATAATGCATATACTTATATTAATAAATAATAATAATAATATATGTCTTCTTTGGTTCTTTCGGTAAAGTCACGTAGAATGATAATAAAATAATAAATTGATAAAATAAAATAACACAATAATATTCTCACGACGTTTCGGCCACAACACAAGCGGCCTTCATCAGGTGAAGGGGGCGAGACTGTCTGGTAGGACAGCGCTGGAGTGAAAGAGCCACGTTCAGATACGGCCTTTAAGCTGTGTGAGAGGAACAAAGCGCCTTGACATAATAATTGATAACATGAAGGTAATTTATATTTTAGTTTTTATTGGTTCACTATATAGTACTGTGAATAGCTCAGATGTGTAGTCATTTCTGTGACCAGTCACTAGCTAATCACTCAGTTGTTTCAATGCTGGATTCGCCTAGTTATTTCAATGCTCAATTCTCCTGTTTGATTTGTACTAAGGGCCTCGGTGAATGTGTATGCTCTGACTTTAACGTAGCTATTTCTGCAGCAGGTACAAGCTCTATTTCTGCAGCAGGTACAAGCTAATCACTCAGCTATCTCAATGCTAAATTCTATGCTAATTCCATTGTCAAGGGGTGCCTCTGCGGATGTGTATGCCTTAACTTAGCTATTTCAATGCTAAATTCTATGATAATTCATTTAACAATGGGTGCCTCTGCGGGTGTGTATGCTTTAACTTTTAACATAGCTATTTCTGTGACCAGTCACAAGCTAATCATTCAGCCATTTCAATGCTAAATTATATGCTAATTCCTTTGTCAAGGCGCTTTGTTCCTCTCACACAGCTTAAAGGCCGTATCTGAACGTGGCTCTTTCACTCCAGCGCTGTCCTACCAGACAGTCTCGCCCCCTTCACCTGATGAAGGCCGCTTGTGTTGTGGCCGAAACGTCGTGAGAATATTATTGTGTTATTTTATTTTATCAATTTATTATTTTATTATCATTCTACGTGACTTTACCGAAAGAACCAAAGAAGATGAATCATTGCAGTCACGAAAGCTTTAAATCGAAATAATATATGTACACTGCTTTGCCGGTCCACTTCTGGTTGAAGGCATCCACGCTGCCTGTCAAGTATACGAATTGCTTGGCCCAAACTCACCTCGCTGGTCAGTGTCGGATGGTGAGGGGGGGGGGGGTGCTGATGTGCAAGGGGGCACCCAGGACCGATTCAGATGTCGCTCGCCACTGATGAGAGAGGAGTAGGAACCAATCACCTCGCCACCACTCCACTGATCCAAAACAATGCCCTGTACGTAATATATCTTCATACTGTTTAAAAGTTAGATGTTTCACCGTTAGCACTGAGAAGCACAACCTTACACTGCCTAGCGTGGCCATGCACGGTCAAACAAGACGTCGTGATGACTGACACGGCATTCAGACGAGGGCTTCATCCAGGAGTGGATTGGCAAAGAATTAAATTATTTCTTCCTGGAAATTATTATTTACGAGTAATTAGCCCTCGTCGTCGTCGCCGCCGTCATCACTGATTGGCGCAAGATACCCGCGTGGCAGTGAATTGCTGTAATTATTTATGAGTAATTATAAATAATGCTGACGACGACGAGGAGGAGGGTCGTGTTTGCTGAAGTCGTCTGTTACTTTCCGCAACCGCCCTCTCTGCCCGCCGGCATTGTGACTTCACACTTGGGGCGTCGTGAGATTGGTTTGTGTGAGCGAGAGAGAGAGAGGTGCTCGCGGTGGGCATGGAAGGGCGCCCCGACAGACCGCTGTCTAACCCGAGCCTTCGCCTGCGCGCACGTGACAGGGCCCTATTATTCATTTGGCATTGGAGCAGTGAAAACACACACCATTGACGTGCCTAAGCCGTGTCAATGCAACTTCAGCAGAGTGAGCCAGGAGATGTGGCAGTGATCGCGGGACGTATTGTGCCTTTTGTGTGTATTGAACATCGCGCTGTCTGTGGATTTAGCCGTGTAGTCTATGCCTCTATGGGCATTTTGTGGCCGAAGGCTATATCTGCTTCCTGGCGACCGTCGTAATCCTTTTCCCCACGTGCTTATGGTGCAATGCTCGTTCGGGAGTGAGGAGACAACGCATGAACGCACACCAAGTCGCGTTCTGTGAAACTGTCAACTCTGCAGAAAGTGTTTACTATTCGCACGTTCAGGGTATATTCGGCTAGCGGTGAGCGCGACCATTGAGGGTGTTTGTGAATCCTTGAATTGGTGCGTCGATGCGTACAGTGTTTCCCATTGAGGCATAATTTTCTGGGTGAAATGTTGGGCCTGCGAAAGACGACGTTCGCGAAAAGCTTGATGTTTTTAATGTGCGCTACGTAATTAGGTTGACCGCACATATGCGTAGAATATTTTTTTCGTTGGGATTGTATTGAACACCGCATCAATAATTGTAAGTGTGTTTAGTGAACATCAGGGGCATTGCATGCTAATTATATCATGATAATATTATTTGATCTCATGATAATAATGTGTAAGCGGTACGTAAGCAAATATCGTCAACTTTTTGTACAATGACACTGTGTATCATTGTACAAATATAAACAATGCACAACTTAAGAGTACTCAGCGTTATTTTCTGAAAACACCCCTGTTGATGATGAGCAGTAACGGAGGCAGATGGATGTCAGTCACCTTCAGGTCCATCCTGCAACTTTAACCGGCCAATCACAGTGTGCCATTCCCAGCATCATGGTTTAGAGGATTATTGTGTGGGAGCCCTGTGGTGGTCTGTGGATTTTGGTGTCAAAATAAAAGCGGGGTCTTTTTTTCGACTCACGCTTTTTCACGAACAAATCGTTCCTTGTTGGCCCTACGTCCCGCACGATTGCTGGACGATGCCAAAAGAAACGGTCAAGGATCAGTCAACGTCGGGTCAAGTGAAAATAAGTGTTCTTTAATTCACATTTTTTAAAAGTTAGATTGAGTTAAAAAAGGAGAATAAAAGTAAGCAAACACAAAGTTAAGTTCGCGGCAACTACGACAACACAGCAGCAGCAGGAGGAGCGATCATGCCACCAAAAAGGGAAATGATGTCCTGGATTTGCGATCGAATTTTGCACTACAAAGCGTGGCGCGGTGGCATCGGCAGCGTGAACCAACCCGTGACCTTCATGGGGCAGAGCTACATTGCGCTGAGGACCGAGCGCCTCTCGGAGGGCAGTCTGTTTTGCGACGATTATTTCCCAGCCAACGCCGAATCCCTAGGTCGGCGGTGCAACAAAACCAGGGGGATTCGCTGGAAGAGACCCAAGGTAGATTTGAGCAAGAACCACCCCTTCGTTGTCTTCATGCTGGCAGTGGTTGTGGGAACCGCAAGCTTTTAGTGTTAACCACTGACACTAAGGCGTTAATTAAATAATTGTAATGTTGTTTGTAGAGTGCGGAATGTGTGTGCGAGAGTATATAGATTTATATAAAGGGTGCCGTGTTCTCGCAAGCATTGTTAAAATAAAACTGAGTATATGTTATTAAATATTGTAAAGCAGTATATTTTCACAACTTAATCGTAATAACTTATATTCAGCGTACTTGGTCAATTAAAATAATTCCATAATCTTATATACGACACGATATGTATCCGTGTAGTGTCTAAATACAATTCATATATGGGCCTTACATTACATTGGTGCAATACTTTGTCTTATTTTAACATTATGTTTCTGGATATGTGTTATTTTTATTCACAGCTATATATGCGTAATTATTAACCTGGTGAAAACGTTCAGGCTGAAAGCGAAGTTTATATACAGCGTGTGTGTGTGTGCATCCCAATGGTATAGAAGCGATGCGCTGCAGTGGTTGAGTGTTGGGTGGGGCGAAATACTCTTCATTGGTCTCCTGATTCAAAGGTGGAAATTCCTCATTGCTGTGGCAGGGATTCGGCACATTCATGTACATACTTGCCAATCCTCTAGAATTATGCAGAAAGCTGATTATGTTTAAAAGCTTTATTTTATTTTAGACCCATATACACGAGCTTGATAAGGTTTTCCGAAGAATATATTTTTGCGGACTTTTTGCTGTGAAAAATTACGTGCGGCAAAAAATCTGCAGCCTGTCACGTGAATTGGAAGGGCTGGCTAATACTGTACACATATTTTCTCAGTACGTGGCGGGTGGTGGGGCGGTGGCATACTGGTTTGCACACTTTGCGATGAACCAGGCCACCCCGAGTTCCCTCTCCAATCATGGCTAAAATCAGCGTGGTCAACTGTGGTCAAACAAACACCGTGGCGTGGGGAGGCTTTCCTCCAGCCGTGCGTTGTTGTATTTCACCCCGCACCTCCGATTAGCACGGTTGGCTACGTACGGTGCGAAAGAAGATCAACATTCGTCCATTGACAATGGCCTGGAAACGATACATTGTTTTTAACTGTACTGCATTGTCAACACAGCAGTGTGCTTTGGGGCTCTTCTCTTCATAGACTCATCGCTCATTGTATTTCTTTCTTTGCACAGGACATTTGTGAAAACCCGCAGTTCATCATTAATGGGGCGACGCGCACAGACATACGGCAGGGAGACCTCGGTGAGCCCTGTGTGTCTGCACGCGTGTCACTGTTTTCGATACTGTCACACAACACGCATGGAAAAATGTAATATTCTGATTCTGGTGGAAACTCACAAAAAGTCACAGTAGCGTCCGGTCAAACGGGCAAGGTCTGGTGTTCGTCTCCAATTTGCATTGCTTAACTAGTTGTGGACATTCCACGTTTATATGGCAGAGGTAAGTGGCTCCATAGGACAATCACTGTTGGAAACTTCACATGAATTTAAGCCCAGTTAATTTACACCACAGCTACAGCGAGTATGTATTCCTGTTTTTGTTTCTAAAAGTTTAATTTGTAGATCGCAAAGCTGTGCTTGTTTTATTATTTTGTAAATGAATGTACGTAATAGATTGAGATTTTTTTTTATTTCAGCAGGAAGTGCCCAATAAGCCGTTCGGCTCTATTTCATGGACATCCTGCGATAGTATAGATGTTACACAGTACAGATCTTAGTTACAATCATGATTACAAAGGTCGCAATACTAACGGCAAGTATCTGTACATACTTTACACATCACAAGAGTAAGGAACTGGTCGAAAACTAAAAAAAAATACATAAACATGACCACATTCGTTAACGGACAATAATAAAGGGAGGAAGATGTTTTGTTTTATTTAACAAAGCAAACACAATCAGTAACTGACAACTTTAAGCACGACCCAGACAGACTCGGACTTATGCTTCCCGTTCGATTATTTGACATCTACATCCGTGAAGGAACTTGAGATTCAGGGATGAACGGAGGTTTCTGACGGCCGGCAACGATAGTGTGATGTTATTTTCCTCGCCCGGTATGCAGGAGGTTGGGGGTTCGATCCAAACCCTGATGGCTGCGGTATATTTGGAGTTTGCGTGTTCTCTCCGTGGTTGTGTGGATTTTTTCTTCAGGTTATCTGGTTTTATACTCTTTGGTTTTTTCGGTAAAGTCACGTAGGTAAAATAAAATAAAACAATTAAATCACGACGTTTCGGAGGCAACACAAGCTTCCGTCTTCAGGTGGAACAGTCATCGCTGCAGCGATCTTGCTGTGTCTGTTCCACCAGAAGACGGAAGCTTGTGTTGCCTCCGAAACGTCGTGATTTAATTGTTTTATTTTATTTTACCTACGTGACTTTACCGAAAAAACCAAAGAGTATGAATCCTTGCAGTCACGAAAGCTTCAAATCTAGAATTATCTGGTTTTCCCTCCACATTTCGAAACATGCATTTCGATTATTTAGCTGCTTTAAATTTCCATGTGATAAGCTACTTTGTTGAACTATCATTTGTGACCAGGTCGCTTCTGAAAAATAAGCTAAAAAGCTCTGTGGGCTTCATGTGGTAAGATAAACATAATTTTGTTTTATTTGTATATTTTTTAAGTGCTTTGTTCACATTTCCTATACTCTGCACTCCTATCATGCCAGTGTTAGGGTTAAAATTTGGCCAATCCCAAAATTACCTGTAAATAACTATATTTGGATTACGCATAGCAATCGTCACTGGCAGAATAATGCTCCAGGTTAACCTTACAAACGAGACTATTTTGGTATCTTGCATTCTCTCGAGTTTAATTCTAGGCCACTACTGGACGTCTGTGAAAAAGGGCTTTATAGCTCATTGGATTCCTCCAGTCAAACTAAATATTCTGATTTTCAACATCAGTGGTGAGTGATACCCAAACTGTTCCTGGGCCCTCCATCGCCAACCAAATTGTAATTCATGGGCCTACGTTACGGTTCTATAATTTACGTGCTCGTAAGAATGATAAATAAGAAATGTCTTGTCAACGTATGATGTATAGGGTACAGGTAATGAGCATGATTGTTTTCCAATGCTTTATTCCACTACATTCACAAGCTCGTCATCAACAAGCTCAAGACTCTGTGTCATATATTACTAAATAGCTTTGACTTTTTTTATTTCTTTGAAACATACTGGATATGAAACTGATAGCAAATCATGATTTTGTAATCCCGTCGGTGAGCTGTAAGTCATTCGAGGCGCTGCAAAACCTACAGCCGACCTCGTAAGGCGCAAAAGAATTGTCTCTCGAGACACACAAGCTTATTATTATTTTCTGTATCCGAGCATGTACAGATTAAAGTACATATATATTTTGTTCTCTTTAAGAACATCTACCTTGACTAAAAATACATCAAAGGGCGATACTAAATTACCTTGGATTTTGGTTTAAAGCTTTCGTGGCTGCAGGGATTCATATTCTTGGTTCTTTCGGTAAAGTCACGTAAAGGGAAACAATAAAATAATACAAATAAAAAACAATAAAATTCTGACGACGTTTCGACTGCAACACAAGCAATCATCATCAGGTGTGAAACCCACACCTGATGATGATTGCTTGTGTTGCAGACGAAACGTCTTCTACGTGACTTTACCTTGGATTTGTTTAAATAACCCTTGTTAATCTGAGTCACGGATGTTTATCTGTTTGTTTTACCTCTGCTTCAGCAACAAATTAAACGTGGCGTCAACGTTTTGTTTGTCACACATCCTTGCTGAATTCGACGAGGGCGTCTGGTGGGGCTGTCATGAGTGACTAGGCATTGATGAGTGACACGAAAATGACCTTTTGAACTCTGCGCTTCGTTAGCATTCGCGGACTGCCCGTCGCGATTACACCACTTCAGTGTGCACAGCACTGAGCATGCAAACCCGAGTGCATTTTAAATTGCTGTTGCACGCCGTTCCCATGAAGGGGACCATTGCGCTAAAGTAACACATCAAATACCATGCTGCCTCAAAGGCAGTGCACAGCCGAATGAACAACAGTGACACATTCAGGTACCCCACATCTCATTGCTGCTGAACTCCTGTCTTCACAAATGCCACTGAATAGCCAGTGAATCACAATGCGTACCAAGCTACTTGCCACAACGGCGTCTTTTTTAGGGGGTTTTAGTGGGAATGTAACTTTTGCACCACCCAATTGTGTCTATCGTAAATAGACCCCTACGATCGTGAAACGTGCATCGAATTGTGCGTGCCAAGATCGATTGTAATTGAAGCAAATCATACACATATATACAGTGTCTCGCCCAATTAAAGAAACGTGTTCACTCTCATCTATTACGACTTCAGTAGTGCTGGTTGTTGCTTGCCACTTGGGCGTTTTGAGACCTTTGCGGTTGGTCTGTGATCAGTAACTGTGATATAAAAAAATAAAACAATACAAATGAGATGGTAAAAAAGTGTGGCTTACACCGAATAGGTTTGTGAATTGAATCCCGACCTTAATTCATCCCATTGTTTGGCGAGTTAATTGTCACATGCCTCGTATTTAGGTAGTTATTTAAACTTGATTTGAAGCTTTCGTGACGGCGGGAATTACTCTTGGGTTCTTTCGGTAAAGTCACGTAGAAAGAAAATAAATTAAACAATAGAATACGACGTTTCGATTGCAACACAAGCAACCGTCATCAGGTAGAACTGTGTTGTCTCTCTCTGCTTGTGTGTCTGTCTGTGTGTCTCTGTGTTGTCTCTCTCTCAAATTTAGTTCTACCTGATGACGGCTGCTTGTGTTGCAATCGAAACGTCGTATTCTATTATTTAATCTAATTTATTTCTACGTGACTTTACCGAAAGAATCAAAGAGTAGGTATTTAAGTTAGGCAGGCAGACAGGTAGGTAGGTAATTGTGCAGGTGTGCATTGCGGGAAGTAAGAGTGGTGTGTAGGTAGATATTTATATCGGTAAATGGGTAGGTAGGCATTTAGATAGGCAGGTAAGTGGGTTGGTAGCCATCAATCAAAGATGGTTACCGTATCACGCGCTTTCAGGTGTGCTTCTGCAGACATCTTTAACGCCTTTCCTTCGATATTTTGAAGTGACTGGAGCTATGCACTTTTAAATCTCGATATAAATGTAATTTCTTTAGAACTGCTTTTTGTGTTTAGTTTGTTGTCCTTCCCCACACCTCCGATAAGCACAGTGCGAAATAAGTTCAACATACATACATATTTAGGTCAGCACATGTTGTAGGTATGTAAGTATTAAGAGAGGCAGGTCACATGTCTGAACAGATAGTTGATACAGGTGTAGTGAGTTCAACTGAGTCGCAGACGTACTCTTTGGAGGCAACACATTTATTAACACCAACACACGGGGTTACTGCCCCTTAACATAATAACAACTTATGGTGGTGACCACCAGGCTAACTACACCAGTTACAACGTAATTAGCGTAGTTAACCTGGTGGTGACCACCACGTTAACTACACTAGTTACAACGTAACTGCTACTACAGACCGGGACCGAAGCTTGGGTCCGGGTACACGTGTTGGAGACTCTGTAGGACGTACAACGTAGATTCTTTAGGTTGAACAACAGCCCGCGGTCCCTCCCTGGGACCCGGTTTATATCCTATGTAGCTGGGCTGGCTCCGCCCTTGGCCACGCCCACCTTCTAGAATCCTCGAGCAGGATCTCGACCCTGACACGTGACCACCCTGAGCCCCCACTTGGGGCCCCTGTGTAGACTGAACTGGTCACGTGTCCTTCGGGGTCAACCAGAGTGCCATGGGCCTTTAGTAACCACATTTCCATGGCCGGCACTCTCACACCCTATCCTGTAGGGGTCGGCACTGCACGCAGAGCGTGGTGCCATCCAGCACTGGCAGTCAGCGTTCACCGAGCCCCTCTAGGGCCGGTACTGCACCCACACCATAGTGGTGTCGCGATGTCGCGACACCGCACGGCGTGCCTCTCTGGGGCCGGCATCACACAGTGACATCCCGCGATGTCACTACACAGGTGTAGGTAGTTATTTAGGTGGGTAGATGGGCTGGTATTTATGTGGGTGGCTGGGTAGATAGATCTCCCAACGCAGCACAATCCAGTGGGAAATGTATGTAGTGCAGTGTGCCACGCAAGATGAAGAATTGTATGAATGACTGCAATGTCGGTTGCATGACACCCCCGACGTGAGACTGTAACATAAACCAGGCATGGAATGTGCAGACTCGGCATAGCGATACGGCAGTGTGGATCCATTTAGTGCTTTCCTGCTCCCATGCGTCTCCACGCTCACGAACAGCGCAGACAAAGATGCTCTGCGTAGAGCCTTGATGAGACCGTTGGAACAAGTGCTGTGAGTGAGCACCCACGAATGCACGGCACACGAGTGGAGTTGGTGGCCACGCCCAGACGTCTTTGTCTCCCCACGGTGCTGTACTCATTTAAGGCTGAGTTGACCAGGGGAGGCCCAGGACTGGTTCCAATATTCGCCACTGTTTTTTTTGTCGTGAGCGGGAATTAAACTGCTTCTACAGCAGCAGTCCTACATTCACCTACATTTTCAGTCTCATTAAGGTCACTCCAACGATTCTCACAACGTGGCCATAAATTATCCACCACGGGGCTCTACAACGGAAACTATTATTTATTTATAGGCAACGGTGGTAAAGATGCAGCCCTGCAATTGTTTGCTCGTGCCACTGCTGATGAAATGGCCCTTCACTAAAGGGAGCTCAAGCGGGTATTTGTCCGACCACAAGAAGAGATGCGATTACCCACACTTTACCCCGTAACATTCGAAGTGCCTGATCGGCTTAACTGCGATGTAAAAGAAATGTAAATTAAGAAAGTTTCCCTTCTGTTTCAACTGCCGTGCCAGGAGATCAATCCAGTGTGCTAACTATTATGCCAAGGCTGCGTCTCCGATTAATTTTATATTCATTGATAATGAAGAGTTTGTTTGACCTGTTACATGATATTGGGTTGTGGACCTAGAGCAGCAGCATCATTGCGTGATTTTTCAGCAGTCTGTTTAAAATCGTGCGTCACAATGTTATGAACTTATATTTATCGTGGCATCCTAGCAACACGGGGTCATGTGAGGCTTCAAGTTAAAAATAGTTGGCCAGATTAAAAGGTCCATTGCTATGAAAATAACAAATTTACATTTAAACAGCAGCAAGGTTTTTCGCTTTCCTAACTAGATTGCATTAACTCAAGGCAGACACCATTTTAAAACGAATGCAACATATGCAATATATCAAATTCATTTTGCACAAATTCTGTATGATCAATATTATTCAAATGATTGTCGGTGGATAAAGGTTGTTACTGTTAGATGGGGAAAATACTTTTAAAGAAAAACGTTATCACTCCTACCCTTGCCTCCACCTATCCACTGCAGTGGTTTATTTCCTTCAATTCAATGGTAGGAAAAAAAACACAATTTCCACTGCAAACAGGATTTCTTGATCATCAGCCTTTCTTCTTGGCCCACATCTAAACTTAAACACTTAACAACCAAGAGCCCTAAATCGCACACATGTTGGTAGCGATCACAGTGACCGAGACACAAGGAAACTTGGATTTAATCTCAATTGCAAATGTCAAGATATTCATGAAAATTCATTGTTTACGTATCTTGTGCAATAACAACCGGCGCAGCGACGCAACGTGAAGCACAATACGGTGAATTGAAAAGCATTGCTGCCTGATAAAGGTCAGCAGATATGGGCCGTCACATCGGGCATTTCTGCCCACGCTTTCTGAGCCGTTCTAAATGCACCAGGACACGCGCACGTCTTTTGTGCACATATATATTACGTGTCATAAACGTTCATTCGAGTGAGCAGCCAAAATTTTTTTTTAACGATGGGGCATATCGCTTAAAGCACGGGGTTGTAAAGAATCCCAGCGAGTAACTGCACATGGCATTGGACCACAGTGCGGGCTCATCTGTCTTGCTGTCAGGTGCCCACTGCCTGGCGTGTTGAACCAGGCAAATGGGTGTGAAGTGTTGACACGTTCAGCTGATCGTGCGCAAGTGGCATTCTGGGAGCGGCCGGGGGCTACGTGAGTCGTTGTCTACGCTCGTAAAGCACGTGCCTGTGGCACGGGTTGATTTAATTCAACACACGAGCCGCCATTGATCGATTCGGGCATTGCGATGTGAGGGTGGTTGAGTCGACTGCATCACAGAGCAGGGAGGTCTCATTGAAAGTTGGGCAGCTGCCCGGGTGTAGCAGTTCACTTGAGAGCCCCGACACTTGGCCCCTGCGTATGTCACCACCACGTCGCCCATTGAGGCAATTAACCCCAGCACGTGCGGTGCGAAACCCGAGATGGTGAGCATAGCTTCCCCAAAACCTGAGTCACAGCCTGCCTGCCTGCCGCTGTAGTGCCCTAGTGCTCAGGGGATGCATGGAGTCCGCTGAGTATAAAACAAATGACCATCGCCATCATTGGCTTTGGTCAATGTACAGATAAATAAACAGTGAGTCTGCTAAGTATAAAACAAGATAATAAATAGTCAAGTGAAAGCGTAAAAGGCATTACGCTTTCGCCACTGTTGAGTCTCACCGGGTGGAGCCGTACTCGCCAATTTAGTAGTTGTGAGTTCAGATCCCGGTTGGATTGTGGGCTCGGCGCATCATCCCTCAGCGAGTAAATAAAATAAGCACCACTTTTTGCAAAGTCAACCAATGGCGGAGCCAGGATTTTCAGATAGGGGGGACAACTCCTCCAGCAATGTAAAATGATAGAGGAGTTGTTAGTAAGTAAGGAGTTGTTAGTAAGTAAGGAGTTGTTAGTATGTAAGGAGTTGTTAGTAAGTAAGGAGTTGCGAGTAAGTAAGGAGTTGTTAGTAAGTAAGGAGTTGTGAGTAGTATGTAAGGACTTGTCCCTTGCTTTTTATTCGACTCTCGATCGATGGCACAGCCACCTTTCGAGGGTCGAATTCGAACCGCGTTGTGTGATCGGCATCGCGCTCGCTGAAGGTGTTGATGCCTTCAGGGAAGTCGTCTACTGTATACGCAACTGCGAACAATTCTGAGCAACTTATAACCGCTTTGCCGTTACCTATTACCAATTATGGACTCAGACTATTGTCCTATCATCTCATAGAGTCACTGGCACATAATAATATTCCACACAGTGGCAGTGGGGGGCGCAAAATGCCGATTTATTACTAATAAACCCCAATGATCCGATTGAAATTATGGATTTCGATCGGATCATTGGGGGGGCACGTGCCACCTCCCCCCCCCCCCCCCCCCCACTGGCTCCGCCAGTGAAGTCAACAGTGGTCATCGTGTGGAGAATGAGCACCGCACCATAGGGATGTAAAGCGTTCCACTGCCCGGCTGAGCATCGCCCACGGAGACAACCAACACCGCCCCAGTGCTTGATTGAGTGCGAGGACACCCCCAGACTTTAAAAAAAAACGTTACGTAAAAAAAAGAAACACATCGAGAAGCATGCATCTGCAAATTGACACGCAAGGATCGGCTGAGCGCGCGGTTGGAAATCCCTGGGGGAAAATGACGCGTGCATTTCTAAATGCGGGGGGGGGGGGGGTAGAGGTTGGGCTGCATGCACTACGGTGGCAAGGCTTGTCCGCTCGCCGGTGGTGGCAGCGGCGGCGGTGTGAAGACAACAACCCGATCCGTTTGACCCAGCTCGACGAGCCCTCCTCCTCCTCCTCGGGTTTTCACTCGCAGAGCTCCGACGCCACTCGGGGGGTCCACGTCGGCGCTCTCAGTGCCGCACTTAAAATGGAAATATTCCAAAGCGAGGGCCCACACACCTGGGCACGTGCACCAAAGCCAACCCACCCGAGCGGGGTGCGATCGTGACTCGATTGGCGCTCGCGCGGTAGATGCCAGTTCATGCGGTGTGCAGCAACACTGCCTCTGTCCCCTATACTAATGACCTCGATCACACACACACACAAAGTGAACCTGCATCTAAAATAGACCGGTATCGCGCATGAGTGTCCATTACTGTAATGTGTGCGTTTCTTGTTACGTGATCATGACGGTATCCTGTTGCCGAATTTCTGCGGCAGCTGGAGCTTGTCCCAACGGTTGACGATTCGGACACATCGGCTGAATGTTGCTCGGTTCCTTTCAGCGAAGGGGCTAAAGGGATAAAAAAAAACCTAAATCGTCACTTGTCAAATTTGGGTGGATGCGAGCCTCCAGTCCCGTGGTGAGCGTGCCCAATGTCACTAAACCTCAAGGCCGTTCTCTAACATGGGGCTTAGTTGGTTTGACCAGGTGAGAATGCAAGATACCAGGATAGTCTCAATGAAAAGTTTCCCCTGTGGGTGATGCTACATCAATTTTTTTCTACATGGAATTTGCTTTGTCGCGTGGCGATAACACCAATAGGCCGATGGGAATACGTCTGTTAAAAAAAAAGACGAAAAAAGCTCCTCACGTAACGACTGAACCCAATTCAGCGAGGGGCGTCCAAGTCGTTCCACGATCGCAAAATATAGGCGGTAGCACATTTGGAGAGTACATAGAGAGTGTGTGTTGTTCTGTTTTCGGAATTTTAACATACTGTATGCCATGACTCTTATCATGTTATTCTTGATTGTACTACGTTAGTAAATGAATTCTGTTACGTTTTTTATGCTACGATAGTTTTCCTGTTAGCATGGGTCACTATATTCTTGGTTCTTTCGGTAAAGTCACGTAGAAGGGACTTTACCGAACGAACCAAGAATATGAATCCCTGCAGTCACGAAAGCTTTAAGTCAAAATGGGTCACTATATTATTATAGTACTAATTTACACTTTGATGCAACGTTCTGTTATAATTGCTACCACTGATTGCTGCTTGAGTGGCAGATATAGGAGGGGAAGGCGCCCAAGAGGATGGCCACTGCAGAGATGGACCTGTGAGATGAGCTCATGTGCCAAAGCTCGACGGAGTTTTTTCAATTCCGGGACAGTGAGAGATGGCGACAACTTGGGGAGGCCTTCATCCAGCAGTTGATCGATCACTGCTGATGACAATGATGATGCACACTGCGAGTCATATTGTAGTTGCATTCAAAAAAGATATGCTTACAAGATGTATATGCCACTCCGAAGACAATATGGATTGCTCATCACTTACTGCTCACACCTGTCCTGACAATCGATGAAATCCGTGGCAGAGTGGGTGCCACCGACGATGTTTAATTGCCCAAGATGCAATGCTTTTTCAATGAACGTGAAAGCCAAACGAAGCGCGTTGGGAGTGAATCCCTTGAGTGAGGCGCATTTCTCTGGAGTGCGGCCAGGAGTTATTATAGGAATCATAAAATAGTGCAGCTGTCCTTATCAATATGCAGCTGATGCAGCATACTATGTGTGTCATCCGTGTCCATGCACAAGCCTGCAAGGTGTCATGCACATGAACTCGTATAACCCTTATCTCTGCAGCAACGCTCATTATTGCAACGTGCAGTGCTTTGTATTCACATACATGTACACGTAAATAATGATACATTTATATTTAATATTTAGTTAATTAAATATTATGTCGCATAATCGCTAAATTGATTTCAGGAGGGTCATTCTGTTGATATTCTGTCTATTCGTTTTGAAGTATGCGTCTATCTGGAGTGTATAACCAGCTGCTGATGAATACAATACTTAGTATTTATTATTATGCTTGTTCACCGAGGAAAGCCTCACTGAGACTCGTGACTCTTCTTCTGGAAGGCGATGATTGCGATGTATAATTCCCATTGAGTAATTTGCGGGTCATTTTTAAATGTGCCAAATATGGACCTTGACGCGAGCAACACAATGGCCTACTCTTACGAATGCCGTCACACGGGATCTGTGATGTCTACTGTGAACCAGACGGTGCGTTTGTTTGCGATTGTGACACCTGCAGTATTACTACAGCGCGGCCAATGGATTCGAACCGTCTAGTTCTCGGACAAGCTGGTGAACGAGCTATCGTTGGGCCACATCACCGCTCAATGAAATTCCTTCATTTAAGATCAGTAAAGAGCCCATTGATAGCATAAGTGGACAGCAGGGTGGCAAGAAGCTCCTGGGTTCGATTCCAGACTTGGGTTCCTTAACAGTGTGGAGTTTGTATTCTTAGCTAAGAATATGAATTACTGCAGTCACGAAAGCTTTAAATCAAAAGTATGGAGTTTGTATGTTCTCCCTCTGTTCTGCGTGGGTTCCCTCCAGGTCCTTTGAAAAAAAATAAGAACCTAAAATGTATTGACCAAATATCCCAATGCTAACGAATTAAAAGCAAACTACTCAATTGGGATAACACATAGCAACATCACCCACGACTGTGAAAATTTAGCAAGACCCTCCTGAAAATACTATTGAGACTCAATGAGGTTTCCTGGGTAAACAGGCATAGTAATCATAATATTAATGCAATTTATATTTTTCGAAGGAGATCTGGGTTAGAATAAACACATCGTAACAACTAAGACCCGGGTGCAACACATTAAAGCGTCGAATCAAACAGGGTCTCTCTAGTGCAACACTCTGAATTGAAATGGCGAACTAAACGTCATAACAGTAACATGTTCTGGCGTGCCACGAATTGAATTCACATTTAAACATCATCACAGCTAACATGTTGCAAAGTGCAACAAAGCACTGTGTGGTGTTCCATCTTGCAACCTGCGATCTGCCTCCTCGCCCCCCCAGTCCCTTCCTCGTCGTTTCTCCGTTGCAGCTCCGGCCATGTGGATTTCACGTCGGCGTCGGCCTTCTGTCATAATCGGCAGCTCTTTATCTTTCTCTCATTTATTCTCCCGCGCCTCTGACTTTCCTTTTTTAAGCTCAATTAGTTGTTTGTATTACAATTTGCATTTATCAATTTAATGACCGAACGAATGATTGATGTGACACTGTACTTGTAAATACCACTTTTGCCAGTACCAAAATATAATAATAGGGTTTTCCCCTTTTTTCTGGCAACAAAACTGAAACCTTTTTACAAGGATTCATGTCTGCATTAACCACAATACCTGCAGTTAAAATGCAAACAAAAAAATACTATGATAATATATGTGGCATTGTCCTTGAAACTGATTGGTCCACACCAAGGGACGGCTTTCTTTTGAGCCTCGACCCAATTGGTGCTCGACCAGATGACGCCAAAAGGCGTACAAAAGAGGTCTAATGATGTAGATGCCCACCCCGAGCCGTCATTATTTTGATAGTGCATTGTCTTTGAGCTGTACGCCTTTTGGCGTCATCTGGTCGAGCACCAATTGGGTCGAGGCTGAAAAGAAAGCCATCCCTTGGTGTGGACCAATCAGTTTCAAGGACAATGCATATATTATCATAGTATGTTTTTTGTTTGCATTTTGACTGCAGGTATTGTGGTTAATGCAGACATGAATCGTCGTAAAAAGGTTTCAGTTTTGTTGCCAGAAAAAAGGGGAAAAACCCTATTATTATAAAAAGGGCATCTGAAGTGTAAACAATGATGCAAAATTAAATAACTTATTGATGATAATTATAGTCTTATTTTCAACAATAATGTTTGAGGTTACTGAGAAAAAATGTTTGGTTGCAATGACTTAATATCAGGCTGAAATGTTTTTATTCATTATCGAAAGCACAGGAATAGGACAGGAACATCGACTGACACCAACAGTATGTATATTGAACTTCTTTCGCACCGTACGTAGCCAACCGTGATAATCCTAGGTGTGGACAGAAAGAAAACTTGCATCAGCATTCATAACAGGACAGAAAATAAAGTCCTGTATATTCCTCCCAGTGCTTTACAGCAATCGTGCTCCATTACATCTGGCTCAATCTCGGAGTTACATTGATGAAGACAAAAAAATATAGATAAATATGAGCATATATTTCACATTCTCTCAATACACAACGTTGCCATTAACCACCATCTTTATTCGTGTGCATTTACATTCAGAAATGCGAGTGTACGTGTGCGTGTTTGCCGTCAACACTTTTGTGTGTGTGTGTGGTCAATTTGCAAGGGAGTGGAAGCCATGTGCGGGAAAGCAGCTGACACGATGATAAAATACATGTTCGGGATGCGTTCATCAGCACTCCAGAGGGCATGAACATCTGTGCCTTCCTTGAGAAACAATAACTACTCTTGCCTGACATAAGTTTGTTTAATACATTGGCATCGTCAGCATTGCCTTGATAGCATTACAGCTTCGTGCGTGATCATAATTAGATGGCTACGTACGGTGCGAAAGAATGTCAACATGCATCATACATCATCATCTCAAGACTTTCCTCTTCTAAGATATTAATTGACTGTCTTTCCATGAACTTTATTAAAAATAATTTACTGCAATCTGCTCCTCCCTTGACTACTTTACCACCACCAAACGCTCCATTGCTATTCACCTTGGTTAGTTCGATTCTGCCCTTTTAAATGGACATAGACATTTGAAGTCTAAATAATTATCAATGTTAAAACGAACTAAACGATGTTTATGGTTGCACTGTAATACACGTACAGTGAGGGAAAACAGTATTTGATCCCCTGCTAATTTTGTACGTTTGCCCACTTACAGAAATGATCAGTCTATAATTATAATGGTAGGTTTATTTGAACAGTGAGAGACAGAATAACAACAACAAAATACCAGATAAACGCATGTCAAAAATGTTATAAATTGATTTGCATTTTAATGAGGGAAATAAGTATTTGACTCCTCTGCAAAACATGACTTAGTACTTGGTGGCAAAACCCTTGTTGGCAATCACAGAGGTCAGACGTTTCTTGTAGTTTACCACCAGGTTTGCACACATCTCAGGAGGGATTTTGTCCCACTCCTCTTTGCAGATCTTCTCCAAGTCACTAAGGTTTCGAGGCTGACGTTTGGCAACTCGAACCTTCAGCTCCCCCCACAGATTTTCTATGGGATTAAGGTCTGGAGACTGGCTAGGCCACTCCAGGACCTTAATGTGCTTCTTCTTGAGCCACTCCTTTGTTGCCTTGGCCGTGTGTTTTGGGTCATTGTCATGCTGGAATACCCATCCACGACCCATTTTCAATGCCCTGGCTGAGGGAAGGAAGTTCTCACCCAAGATTTGACGGTACATGGCCCCGTCCATCGTCCCTTTGATGGGGTGAAGTTGTCCTGTCCCCTTAGTAGAAAAACACCCCCAAAGCATAATGTTTCCACCTCCATGTTTGACGGTGGGGATGGTGTTCTTTGGGTCATAGGCAGCATTACTCCTCCTCCAAACATGGCGAGTTGAGTTGATGCCAAAGATCTCAATTTTGGTCTCATCTGACCACAACACTTTCACCCAGCTGTCCTCTGAATAATTCAGATGTTCATTGGCAAACTTCAGACGGGCATGTATATGTGCTTTCTTGAGCAGGGGGACCTTGCGGGCGCGGCAGGATTTCAGTCCTTCACGGTGTAGTGTGTTACCAATTGTTTTCTTGGTGACTATGGTCCCTACAAGATCCTCCCGTGTAGTTCTGGGCTGATTCCTCACCGTTCTCATGATCATTGCAACTCCACGAGGTGAGATCTTGCATGGAGCCCCAGGCCGAGGGAGATTGACAGTTCTTTTGTGTTTCTTCCATTTACGAATAATCGCACCAACTGTTGTCACCTTCTCACCAAGCTGCTTGGCAATGGTCTTGTAGCCCATTCCAGCCTTGTGTAGGTCTACAATCTTGTCCCTGACATCCTTGGAGAGCTCTTTGGTCTTGGCCATGGTGGAGAGTTTGGAATCTGATTGATTGATTGCTTCTGTGGACAGGTGTCTTTTATACAGGTAACAAGCTGAGATTAGGAGCACTCCCTTTAAGAGTGTGCTCATAATCTCTGCTCGTTACCTGTATAAAAGACATCCAGGGAGCCAGAAATCTTTCTGATTGAGATGGGGTCAAATACTTATTTCCCTCATTAAAATGCAAATCAATTTATAACATTTTTGACATGCGTTTTTCTGGATTTTGTTGTTATTCTGTCTCTCACTGTTCAAATTAACATACCATTAAAATTATAGACTGATCATTTCCTTGTCAGTGGGCAAACGTACAAAATCAGCAGGGGATCAAATACTTTTTTCCCTCACTGTAGTGATGCAATGGCGTTAATTACCAAATTTCCACGAGGATGTCTTTCAGAGCCTCGCAGCGACTTTTGGCTGCTGGCCATCGAATGAGACGGCGGTCACCGCATCACGTGGCGCTTTCAGATGCGCTCCTGTAGCCGTCTGGAACGCTCTTCCTTCTCATATTAGGAAGCCACTGGAGCTATGCACTTTTAAATCAAGTAGATTTAAAACGAATTTCTGTAGAACTGCTTTGTGTGTTTAGTGTGTCGTCCTTCCCAGCACCTCCGATTATCACGGTTGCCTACGTACGGTGCAAAAAAAGTTCAACATTAACGCATACAGTGGCACAGTATTGCATTTTGAACCGTTGTAAAGCATGTCATTCCGTCTCCTCCAGATTGTATGATGCTCCTGAAAGTAAGTCGCATCACAAACATGTGCCCGATGTGAATAAAGTGATACAAATATCGCCACACACACACACACATCTTTCTATTAAAATACGGGAATGGTAACCCAGGGAATATGCAACACCTTTGTGGTGACCCCCTCGACATCGGTGCTTCCAGGCCACTGCTCATATTAGTCCATGGGCCAGAGCAGACATTGTTACCACCCAAGGTAGCAAACTTCACTCAATCCAATTTTACTCGAACAGCAAATAACAGCTCAATTAAAACAGTTATTCCATAATTCACTCTTATTGGCCACACACGATTGGAAGCACTACAGTTATGCCAGCTCAGGTGGTATTGACAAGTGAAATATCTGCTCTGGGCTCATGGACCATCAACTCTGAGCTATTTCAGGTTTGATAGTGCTGTTTGTTGCTGGCCACTTGGCATTTGAGGCGTTTGTGCCTGTACTCAGCACCTGTTAAATCGAGATTGAAAACTCATTTATTTAGAACTGCTTTTGGTGTTTAGTTTGTTGCCCTTTCCCCGCATCTCCAATCAGCACGGTTGACTAAGTACGGTGCGAAAGAAGTTGAACATACATACCTGTGTAAAGTAAATAAAAAACGAACCATAAAGCCGCTGCGCTAACGAGGTCCTGGCAACGCCGCTGGGTTTTGCTCCAGGTGACTGCTGGGTCCTGGCCGCCATCGCTTGCATGACCATGAACGAGGAGCTGCTGGCTCGCGTCATCCCGGCAGGACAGAGCTTCGAGGAGAACTACGCCGGCATCTTCCACTTCCAGGTGGGCACCCTCCCCTGCCGAATCACGCCGAAACAATGGTCCCCAATCCTTTCCCACTGGCACATCCGAGCCGAGCTAGTGCGGAGAACCCACAGTGTAGGTGGTTTATTTTTTCCAGGGGCTATTTGCCGTGTCGTGACCAAACCATGGCCCTACGAGATGCCTGGAAGTCTGCAAGCAGGGTTTGATTTCGGCTGCGGATGCTGCAAGGTGTAATTGGTTAACACGCTGGACCTTACAATGCTGAGGTCACCGGTTGAATGTCCCAGGGAGACAGTTGAAACAATGGGGCAAGTTTGCTCAATCTTCTCTACCTCTGTCCACGCAGCAATATCAATGGGTAACACCACAGTTAGCCAATGGGTAGGTCGTGTAAGGTGTGGGTACTCCCACTTATTCCAAGACACCTGCCCAGCACTAAAGAGTAGGCCAAACTACCCTCTAGCAGGGCTTTGTAGAGCTCCCTCGACTATAGGCCCTTCTGGCAGCGGTGACGCCATTCACTGCAGAGCTGCACCTTTTACCACCTTTCGTATCCATTCTACCTCTCGCTGTGGCTGAGGCTACGAGTCACGTGCCTACTCGAGCCTCACCGGTGACCTTGGAAACGTACGGTGATAAATAGAATGCTGTTTGAGCCGGGCGCAAGTGGTGCACACCTGCGACCCAGCGCTTAGAAGGCAACTCTCGGCGGATCTCGTAAATTTGTAAAACGCCTAAAGCTGCTGAGCCGTGTCGTAGCTAGGTCACGGCAATATGATGAGTGGGTTTGTGAACTCCATCTGTGTGTACTTTTGATCGTGTATCCCTTTGTATGCATGCCGGGTTGTTAGCCGAATGCTCTGATTTCCTTCCACGTGCCAATCCTTCATTAAATAAAACTGGATTGTCCAAACAGTTTAATAGAGGACTCTACTGAAATTTGAGACACAACAGAAGTTTTCGTAAATTTAATTATAATAATTATCAGTTGGCATGATAGTAATCAACACCTCTGTATCTACCATGCTGCGGATATCCCTAATGCCTTTCAGGCCTTTAAGCAGAACGAGCCATGTGTCAGTGAGTGAATCTTAACATTGCACAATTATTTTGTTAATTAACCAGTATTAACATAGCTCATGAGTTCAGGTGCCGGGTGCTGAGTTCTGATCTCCCAAGTGCCAGCTTGCATGCATGGACTGCACTGAGAGATGGAAAGAGGAACACGTGGATTATATAACATAGTGATTTAATTACATAATTTGTGAAGAAATGGCAGTGGGCATGGGAAGAAATGGTAGTGGGCACATTGGCTGATTCTACGAATGGTTCTTTTGACCCGAACGCCCCACCCAACCCCACCCCCTCTAGTTCTGGCGTTTTGGCGAGTGGGTGGACGTGGTGGTGGACGATCGACTGCCCACTTTCAACAACCAACTGGTGTTTGTGCAGTCGGCCGAGCGGAATGAGTTCTGGAGCGCCCTGCTCGAGAAGGCCTATGCCAAGTGAGACTCATTGCTTTTGAATCCAGATCGAAAACTAATTTCTTTGGAACTTATTTTTGTGTTCAGTTTGTTGTCCTTCCCCGCACCTCCAATTAGCATGGTTGGCTACGTACAGTGTGAAATAAGTTATATATATATACATACATTGCTGCACATCCCTCCACCAGTCCTTGTTTTCCCAGGATCATCTCCTTGCAGTTTTGGGAAATCTGTAAGTCTTCCCGTGGCATTAAGCACCATTGTTTTGTGTTAGTTGTGTAATAAAACTCCACGAAATACAAAAAACTATTTTCCACACTTCTGATATTGTAAGAAAATTTTCTTCCAATGACATGTCCCGGTTTTTTTTTCTATTTAAAAGGTGGCAACCTTATTTATTTACTACCTGGCCACAAACCCCTACCGCTCATTTGCATGGCCACTGGGAACCACGCTCTGACAGCCCAGGAATGATTCCGTTTTGACCTATGATCGGCACAGGGGCCTCGGCTCACGTCCCCATGTCCCTTGAGCCACAAGGATCCCTATCCTCAACTCCTCCTGGAATGCCACCTCGTGCCCTCCTAGCCCTCCGCAGCCAGAGGTGCGGTCAGGAAGCAGTAGGAGCATGGAACCTCATCACACAATAGAGGGCCACATAAAGACGGTCACTGCATCGCGCGCTTTTAGATGCGCTTCTGCGGCCGTCTGGAATGCTCTTCCGATAATAGGAAGCCACTGGAACTATGCACTTTCAAATCTAGATTGAAAACTAATTTCTTTGAAACTGATTTTTGTGTTTAGTTTGTTGTCCTTCACCCACACGTCCGACTAGCACAGTTGGCAACGTATGGTGTGAAAGAAGTTCAATAAATTATAAGGCCAATATCAAGTTCTTGTGGAAATTTGTCACGTGACTCATTGAACATGCAAGCAATGCAGCAGAGGCTCTCAAACACTGGTCCGCAAGAGGTATAACGATGCACTGATTCATCGGTTAATGTTGATTGTTAAGCTTTCGGCGTACGCATCGAATGGTGCGTGTAAGAATAATTTTATTTTTTATTTGTAGTATTTAATGGGTTCACATGACCTTTCAAGCTGCGAGCTACCACTGCATTCACCAGAACGTGTAATGTATATATACACAGATAAAGAATTGATTCTCGAAATAAAATGGCAACCCTAAATCGCTAGGGGTCATTGAATCACCAAGGGGTGAATTGTCACACGTCTATGGTCCTGTGACCTAGCAAGAAAATGTGATTGTGCAACACCTATTACTGATGCCTCTACGTCAATGCACGTGTTATTTACCATGCAAAATGATTTCGCTGTGTTGTGCTGAATGTCCCATTGTGTTTGCGGAAGGGGATCCACAAACACTCAGCCTCAAATGAGTACCTAGTGCGTTGTGTAAACATCGCCATGAGGGATACAAAGGCGGTCGGGCACGGTGCTGGCCACCCACCCACTCGTGTGCCGTGCCGGTCTTCAAAGGTGCTCGCTGACAGCACTTGCTCTTGCAGTCTGCTGAGGCTATTCGGGGGATCTTTGTCTGTGTGGAGGGCTCTTGCCTTTTTAAAAATACCGCAATTCAACAGCAATTGTTTAACAGGCCCAAACAGGTCCATAGTTTGCCTACTTGACTAAATAATGATCGACCATTTTGGTCCAGAAGTCTTAAAGGCTGATGGCTGTAGATAGTATTTCATTTTATTTTGTCTAGTTATTTCTGATTTAATAATTCTACAGTTAGCCAAGTAACCAGTGCACGTGTGACTCAACGTCGGAAGGTTACAGGTTCAAATCGCAATCTCGTGGTCGGCTCACCCTATCATGCCTCTGAAGTTGATCAAATGAGAGCCACTTTGTTTCAAGTCAGCAGTGGGAATCCAGTGGAGTTAACTGGTCCTCGTCATGGCATTGTGGAATTTTCACCGCTTATTCGGGGGCACCGATGGGTGATGGACACCACCCTCTGCTCGAAAAGCAGAAACCACTTTGACTTTAACACTTTGACATTTGCAACATCTAATAATAGGGGTTTTCCCCTGTTTTCTGGCAACAAAACTGAAACCTTTTTACGAGGATTAATGTCTGCATTAACCACAATACCTTCAGTCAAAATGCAAACAAAAAACATACTATGATAATATATGCATTGTCCTTGAAACTGATTGGTCCACACCAAGGGATGGCTTTCTTTTGAGCCTCGACCCAATTGGTGCCCGACCAGATGACGCCAAAAGGCGTATATTATCATAGTATGTTTTTTTGTTTGCATTTTGACTGCAGGTATTGTGGTTAATGCAGACATGAATCCTGACACCTGCTGTATATTTGGGGTTTGCATGTTCCCCCTGCCATTATTGCCATCCCGCACCTCTGATTAGCTTGGTTTGCTATGTATGGTGCGAAAGAAGTTCAACATACATACATACATAGAGACTGTCCAGTTGCTGAAACTAACATTTGAAATCATAATGTTTTTTATTTATTTATCCAGGAAAGGCTTACTCAGTCTCAAGGTTTTTATTTTTAATGGGGATCCGGTGGTTCCCACTGCAGGATATTTGACCAATTCATTGCAAAGCAATGTTTTTTATGCATGTGCGAATACATACCAGAATGGCCAGAGAAAACCCACATGTGAGTAGATGACACTCAACTTCTACATCGATCGTTTTATCAACCCAAATGCCGTATGGCCATGTCACGGCCACCTCGCAACCCAATGGGTTTGAGAGGAGTACCACACATCTCGTTAAGGAACATAAACCATCACGTGATCTCCGGTCATGCTTGCAGCGGCTATTGGCTAGCCAGCGAACAAAGATGGTCACCGCATCGTGCGCTTTCAGATGCGCTTCTGTGGCCGTCTGGAATGCTCTTCCTTCCAATATAAATTCTATAAAATTATGAAGCCGCTGGAGCTATGCACTTTTAAATCTAGATTTAAAACTAATTTCTTTACAACTGTTTCTTGTGTTCAGTTTGTTGACACTCGACTATGTACAGTGCGAAAGAAAGTTAAACATACAGTACATACATGTGCTTGATTCCACAAACCCTTGCCCTCATAAAGCGCTCGATTACATTGGCGCGCCACGGCAACCGGTCTGATTGCCTGTTGTCGCTGTCTGATCGCGGTGAATACAAACACAGGGTCCATGGCTCTTACGAGGCTCTGAAAGGAGGGAACACGACCGAGGCCATGGAGGACTTCACGGGCGGTGTGACGGAGTACTTTGAGATGAAAAATCCTCCGAAGGATCTCTATAAGATCATGGTGAAGGCAACGTCCCGTCGCTCACTCATGGGCTGCTCCATCGATGTAAGCGGAAAAGCACAATTACAGCAATATCAAAGGAAACTCTAAGACACCGAGCACGTTCACCATAGCTTCAATTGACGTGCGCCTACATTTAGGGGCTGTCGCTTGCAATTTTGAAAGCTTGATTGCCTCTTTTAGTCAACCCCCAAGAGGTTCACATGTAATATGACGAATCAATATGCCATTTGGATGAGCAGTAATTACGAGAGTTGTGATCCCGCCCCTACTGAGACAGGCAGACAGACGGACAGAGCTAATCCATTCAAAAGTGATACTGGGGACCTGTCTAGGCACCTCTGTGATAATCAATTACATTTATAAAGCTGCTCTCTTTAAGGTACTCAAAGCAACACGTCCATAGTTGGCGGGGGAGGGGGGTGCTAATTTGGGGAATCTGGGCCGTTAGAAAACGTGCACCTGCTGCAGCTGCTGTGCCCGCGCTTGTGCCCAGGATGGGATGTGCTGGCGCTGCGGGGTCCCAGCTCCCGACAGCATCGGCCTCGTCCGCTCCAAGTGCGACAGCTGCTGCGACGAAGAGGACCACGAGCACGAGGGCGAGCACGAGGGCGAGCACGAGGGCGAGCACGAGGGCGAGCACGAGGGCGAGCAGGACCACTCGCACCTGCACCCCCCGACGCAGGCGAGCGGCGGCTCCCCGCTGGCGCGCGGCTTCCCACGCACCCCGTTCTCGGCGCTGCCGGACCCCTTCTCGCCGGGGCCTGGAGCGTCGTCGGCACAGGGAGGCGACATCAAGTTTGACTTCCCCGATGGAGGTGGAGGAGGACGCAGCCTGACCAGGGACAGCAGCGTTAGCGGCCCCATCACGCCCAAGGTGACCGCCCGCGGTGGCGAGATATTAACTCCCGCGGCCGGTGTGCGGGTGGTCGTGGGTTTGATCCCGACCTTGACGCCTGTTGTATATTTGGAGTTTGCGTGCATTCCCCGTGGTCGAGTGGACTTTTCTCCGGGTCCTCTGGTTTTTCCCTCCACTTTTAGAAACGTGCGTTTAGAGTATTTGGCTGCTATAAATTTGCACATGATAAGCCACATGTTAGTTTGTCCTTCCCCCGCACCTCCGATTAGCACGGTTGGCTATGTATGGTGCGAAAGATGTTCAACACGCATATATACAACTAGCAGATGCCAAGGCAGCCGCCCCAGAACAGCTGCAGATGAGATTGTTTGCATGACTTAGGCCAAATAATCTCATCAGGTCTTTGATGTTGAGCAGGCCAGAGCCTGGCTAGTGCTTGTAAAACCAGGCCCACAGTGGGGCCCTCTTGTGTGCAAGGCCCATGAAAAATTGCCTCCTTCTACAGTCACATCATGATGAACCAGATGTGGTCAGAACATGCTCGGGTTTTAAAATACATTGATGTCTTTATTTAGGTTTGGCAGGTCATTAGATGAGGTTTCAGATGTGAATCAGCAGTTGGTCTATTTATATCAGCATATTTAAACTGCTGCACTGCCATGGACACTCATGGCTTCGATCGCAACAGTAAAAGAAAGGTAGCAGTCACGCAGTTGTTAGCGGGCTGCGTTATGCACCTGTCAACTTGAGGTGTTTTTCCTGTTCACGGCTAACATCAGTGGCGATATCTAAACCAGCATGTCCCCCCCATACTTCGCCATACTTATCAGTTTGGTGAAGTATGGGAAAACATCCTCCATGACCAATACGCGGTGTTTACGCACGCACGTGTGTTGAGACCTTCATTCAGTCGTGGACTGACAAAGGTGTGCATTTAAATTTATTATTAACATTCAAAAGTCACAATTATGCTTGCACTTCCTTTTAATATAGTTCAACTAACACCAATAGGAATAGAGTGTCTTGTGTTTCACCAGGTAAGAACTCACGAGAACAGTGTAGAGGAGTCTCATTTGGAAGAGTGGCCTGGGGGCATTCGTCTGCCCATGGGTGGTGACGGTTGCTATGTATCATCCCAAATTGGTAATTTGCGGGTCATTTTTGAATTTGGCCAATTTGGACCCTGACGGAATATTCTATCATGTTAATATCAATGAAGACACCCTCGCCAGTGTGTGGATATCCATTCATGTGTTTGCTCGTGATAAAATCCTGCAGCCACTGCATTGTGCTCACATGTTATCTTAATGGTGATCACGAGCGGCAATGTTGGTCCTGAAATATCATCACCAGCAGCAGAGGCTCACCTAGAAGGGGGCAAAAGGGGCGGATACCCCACGCCCCCCCCGAAAATGTTTATATGGCCATTGCGTGTCATAGGCTAATAAAAATAAATCAATGAAGTACACTTGTAAATATATAATCATGGTTGATGTATTATATTTTTGATATATTTTATATGATGCAACAAAAACGTAAGCTATATGAAATATGTTGTTTGCAGAGCGACTTGGTACTCTTGAAATGTTTAATCACCGTCACCCACTCAGCAATGCATCTCAATCCTGCACGTGAATACATCTCCTGATGTCCTAACTTAACAACGTTAAATTGCTGGATAGTTTATGAAAACAGTCTGTGAGTGTACACTCACAAAACTGTGGAGCAGGACACCTGGATTCTCCACGTGAGCACCGACACATGGCATACGATAACCAGCCGTAGAGATCTTTTAACTTTGTCCAAATTTTTGTCCCGCCCAAAGGTTTTTCAGACTTCGCACTCAACTCATGATGAGGACACAGGGCAGTGCTACCTGAGAAGTGGGCACAGTGGGCAGATGAGTAAGCCGGACCTCTAAAGAGTAGGCCAGGCCAATGTCAGACAGAAAAGGGCTGCCCGATTACCATACGTCCTGGTTGAAGCCTTCCAGAAGTACGGTAGCCTTACCGAAGAAGGAACACAACACGTGCTTCTAAACCTTTGTTCCCTCTACCATCTCAAATGTCTCCCCACAGATCGCCATGTTGACGCACGCAGAGTCGCGGACGCCCATGGGGCTCGTGCGAAACCACGCCTACTCCATCACGGGCTTGGACGAGGTCGACGTCCCTTCCCACCGCCGTCGCACGTTCACCGCCAGCCGAGAGCCCCTCCGCTCACGCTGCATTTACGCAGCCGCCAGGGGGCGAGGGTCATGGTGAAGTTCACAACCCCGGCGGTAGCCAGCTCGGGGCCATGCTCCCAAGGCAATCCTGCGACGCCGAACCCAACCTGAAATGGGCTCGAGGGAGAGGGTCCAGGAGCTCGTTTTTTTTTTTGCAAACCGAGTCACGTGCTTATGTGTCACCCCATTTGCCCGAAGCTGGCCTCAGAATCTGTTGTAATGTCACCGGGTCAATGTGGAGGCTGGCAGCGGGGTTAACGGCATCCTTCGCCTGGGTCATCTTACTCGCAGAAATAAAAGCGCATCAGCTCTGAAAAGCTTAACCTAACCTTGGCCTGCGTTTCCTGAGTCTCTCAGCCTGGCTGCAGAGGGTAGAGAAGGGAGGCAGGGGAGGATGGGGCATGGGGGAGGACGCGTGAGGGTCTGAGCTCCTGGAGCCCCAGGGCCTTTGAAGTATGGGGACTTGGATGTGGACTGTTCTGATGATCCTGGAATGCAAGTTGGTGGTCATGGAATTGTCGCATTTGCGGCTCAAAGCCTTGAGTGACAGTGTTGCAGGTTCTGTGTGTGCTGTTGTAGTGATGAAGGAGAGACACCAATGTAGAGCGATACCATTTAAAAGGAGGAACAATAAAGATCTAAAGTGCCATTAATGTCCACAGGTACATTTAGGTGTGTTCTCATCAACGGTCTCATTGGACCAGTGGGACTTTTATCGTTCTTGGTGAAGGAACGAGTTTTGTGTTTATCTAAATTACTCATTCATTGTAAACCTAACCCATGTTTGCCAGCACAGAGTCAACAACGATTTGACATTCTAGTACGAGGTGAATTTGCAACTACTTTGTGCCAGCCCGAACAGGTAGCCCACTGGAATCGCTTGCCCCAGCTGTCTGCACGCCAAATTCTGTCCTCTGCCTCTGTTCTGTGTTCACGTGTGACGAATGTGTAGGTGAAGCATCGCAGCAAGATCGTGCAGCTGGTCCGACTGCGAAATCCATGGGGTCACGTGGAGTGGATCGGGCCGTGGAGCGACGCGTGCGTGACAGTGTCAATGTCTTTTCCACACTTTTCCGCTCGCTCTGATCTACCTTGACCCGACCGGTTGAGCGTCACCCGCCTCCACCCACCTCCACCCACCCTCTTCCTGTCACAATTCTCACCCCCGCCCTCCGCTCGCTGGCTGTGTACAATGGTTCGACAGCTTTTGCTGACTAGTGTAACAAAGAGAAACCAACTGATACACAATAGGTGGAAACGAGAAAGTATAATTAGGAATGAAGTTTGGGCGGATCAGAGGAGGGGCCGCAAATCCACAAACGCTATGCCAAGGCTTGAAAGGAGCAGCGGCTTGACTTTTGCGACCCTTGTATCGTCCGTGTTGTTATTCTGGAAAGGCTCTGCAGTTGCAGTGGGTGCTGCAGTCGTGTTTAAGGTCGCACTCATTACACACATAGTGCTGGCTACAAATCAATCACAATACCCTGCTGATCTCGTCAAGGGGCATAATCCATCATGGGAACTCCGGTCATCATTTCAGAGGATTTTCGTTAGCCACCGAACAAAGACGGTCACTGCACCGTGCGCTCTCATATGTTTTTATGCGGCTGTCTGGAATGCTCTTCCTTCTAATATTAGGAAGCTACTGGAGCTATGCACTTTTAAACCTAGATTGAAAACTGATTTCGTTCGAACTGCTTTTTATGTTTAGTTTGTTGTCCTTCTCCCGGACCTCCGATGTGCATGTTTGGCTATGTACGGTGCAAAAGAGTTAAACGTACATGCACGCACACAAGCTACGAAGGCGTTTGCCGAATCTCCAAGCAGAGGCTGCACGCGTTAAAACAAACCATACGGGGCTCTCTGTGGTGATTGAGTTCCAGCCAGTTCCCTCCAGATCAGCGACCCGGAAAATATTTCCGTATCTGGCACACCACGTCCAGTATACCTCGTCACGTGCCTACGCGATTCTACAGTATATTGAGTAAGTCATTCAACGCTTTGCGCACATAAAGCTGATCTAATGATTCATTGATAAGCATTGATTTGCATACTCGCTACACATGTGTAGGGACGCAGATCGTAGACAGTAATACTTGGATGAACTTCGTTTATTTAACAAGCACCGCCGAGATAATACACAACACCCTGCGTGGGTGCACACTGTTACAATTAAGACCGTCTATTTTCTTGTTTCTTTCACCATCTCCTCGTCGTCGTCTCTGCCTTCACCATCCCGGGGTGCTGTAAGACGACCGCGGTCGTCCCGACAGTTCTGTTCCTTCACATGAAGAAGGCTACTTGTGTTGTGGCCGAAACGTCGTGAAAATTTTATTGTTGTATTTTGTTTTATTGTTTTATTCTCATTCTACGTGACTTTACCGAAAGAACCAAGAAGATGAATCCTTGCAGTCACGAAAGCTTTAAATCGAAATAAGACGGTCTATTGTTAGAACAGTTGGCAGGCTGTCTGACTAACAGCACCCCGGGATGGTGAAGGCAGAGACGATGACGAGGAGATGGTGACGACAGTGATCTTGAGCGGCACGACGGGGATTCCACTTCCAGCAACAGCCCCGAGCTGCCGCTCAGGGCCCCCTCTTATACTCCCTGCGTGGCCTCGCTCCGCCCCTGCCACGCCCCGCCCCTGCCACGCCCCCTTCTGGAACCTACCAGCGGGTTCCCGGGGCTTCCCGATGGGCCCCTTCTGTGACCTTTCCCCTTTAGATGTCCCCCTCTCGTGTCTATCGTAGCCTGCTGACGTGGGTACTGCCCGACACCGCAGTTAACCTTTTCCACCAGCAGCCAACGCTATACCACTACACATGCATGATAATTTACTATTTACACAAATGTTACGCTCTTACATTTAGGCTCACGGAGGAAACAAACGTTTTCTAATCAGACTAAACAATAATCATTTGAACTTGTAATGCGCCGCACAGCACTCGCTCGTAGATAGAGAGAGAGTGACTCAGAGTCACGAGGAGGAACCACAGACAAGTTGGAAAGGGCAGCAACAGCCAGGCGGCGAGCCGGCACCAATAATTGTCCAAGCTTTGTGGTCCTCTCTATATATACACACATGTGCAGATGTGTCCAGCTAATTAACGAGTGTTTACATTGTGGGAGGAAACTGGAGTGCCCGAATTGGTACATGTCAACTCGGCATGTCATTATTCAGTTCAAGGATTGATTCTCGTGCATCGTACTGAATGGATCATCTCTCGTGCCTGTGAAGCTTTGACACGCAAGGGATACAAAAACGCAAAACATTCTTACAAAATGATTGAGACTAATGTTCAATTTTTTATTGACGATTAAACGCATCGTTACACACCCATACTGCCACGTGTGCTAAGCAAAGAGCAAAACCACCTCAACACTGTGCACCCATTAGCCCCTCATTGAGACAGCAAAATAAACAGCAGACTAACAATTTGGACATTGGACCTCCTTCAGAGAATAACCGTCAGAGGCGGGGGGCGAAACGTTGTAATGCCAAACACGTCCCTCTGTTACTGGGCAGCGCCAATGATTATTTTGTCGGAGTGAGCTGTGTGAACGCTGGCATTTATTGGCCTGTTCTAAAGTTGTCTTTTTTTTTACCCCCCCCCCCCCCTTTACAGCTCCAAGGAGTGGAATGAAATCACGCCATCGGAGAAGCAGCGCCTTCAACTCATCAGCGCTGAGGACGGGGAGTTCTGGTGACCTATGCCCACTGCGGTCGCGTCAGCTGTTACAATTGCCGCCTTGCCGTTGTGTTCGGCATCGCCGTGACCCCCCGGTTCTCTCTCAGGCGTCACGGTGACCCCCCGGTTCTCTCTCAGGTGTCACAGTGACCCCCCGGTTCTCTCTCAGGCGTCGTGGTGACCCCCCGGTTCTCTCCCAGGCGTCACGGTGACCCCCCGATCCTCTCCCAGGCGTCACGGTGACCCCCCGGTTCTATCCCAGGCGTCGTGGTGACCCCCGGTTCTCTCTCAGGTGTCACGGTGACCCCCCGGTTCTCTCTCAGGCGTCGCGGTGACCCCCCGGTTCTCTCTCAGGTGTCACGGTGACCCCCGGTTCTCTCTCAGGCGTCGCGGTGACCCCCCGGTTCTCTCCCAGGCGTCGCGCGAGATGCAAAAGGGGCAGCCCCCGCAGGTTCGGCAGCCTGAATTGTCGAGTTAGCCTCGGGGACGCCACCTGGCCTGCAGTGGTGTCAGAAAAAGTAATACGTGGTTACAGTACCACATAAGGATGCTGTTGGTTAATATCAAGGGTGTTCGCCGTTGTGTTACATAACCGCTTACCTAATGAGGGGCGGTCG
The DNA here is from genome assembly GCF_048934315.1 of Petromyzon marinus. Lineage (NCBI taxonomy): Eukaryota > Metazoa > Chordata > Hyperoartia > Petromyzontiformes > Petromyzontidae > Petromyzon > Petromyzon marinus. The sequence continues at coordinate 21,562,112 of NC_133683.1, read as the reverse complement.
TGTAGCGGTTAGCGCACTGCACTGTGAACCCCGCCACCCGAGTTCGATTCCCGCTTACAGCCAATACCAGTGACGATTATCGGAACTGGTCCTGGGCCACCCCTAGGTTGACTCAGCCTCAGCTGAGTACTTGGTGCAGTGTGTGAACATCGCCACTGAGGAGACAAAGGCGGTCGGGCGTGGTGCTGGCCAACAACCCCCTCGTGTTGCTGTGCCGGCCTTCATAGGCGTTACTTGCTAACAGCACTTGCCCCAACAGTCTGTTACAAAAACACTCTGATGTCGTGTTTTCTGGCCGCTCCCGACAAAGCTCCCAACACGTGGAGCGAAATGTCAGACAGCATGCGGGAGAACATGCACATACCGTGCCTTTGCCAAGCATGGCAGAATCGTAGCACACTGCAGTTGTATAAGACAACTAAAGTTAAAATGTCCCCGAGTGACCTATTTAATTCAGTGTAAAACAACGGACCACTGCTAACCGGTGAAAATCATTCGAATTGGGAACGTTTTAAGCATGCTAATGTTAGGCAATAGAAAAAAACATGGCATCTTACAAAACAACGACATGTAATTTGTTGCATTGTGAGACTGTGAGAGATGGAGACAGATTTTCATGATCCCTTACTTCAGCAGTGGAAAGATCAGGGCTGATAATGACGATGTTGAAAACAACTTAAGTGAACATTTCCCTTCGTGATATGTAACTCAATATACAAAAAATACTAAGATTAAAACTTTCATCACTCTCATATCTATACCGGTTGTAAATTTCAGGAAATATTTTCTGAATCTTATTTTGTAAATGTAAACAACAGAAATGTGATCCGTGGAAAATTATTTTTATATTTTTACCACTTGCAGACTGATGAACGTCAGTCATTTCAGAAATATGAAGTGGTTTTCTTGATCATTTCATACCAAAAACATACTTTTCTAATTTAAATGTAAGGTAAAAAAAAAACTCCGTGAAATGTATTTCACCTCAAAAATATTTTGGGATTTTTTGTGATAGCTGTTAAAGCTGTTGATACTTTTGGTAGGGGTTTAATATCAGGGGTGTAATGATGTATTTCATATTACTGTGTGTATACAATATCTATAAATTATGGATTAATGCGACCCCCTCCAGTCCCGAGGGGCCACTACATTTGTCACAAAGTTAAAAACAATATTAATGAATTATCGATTCAAACGATGAACCCAAAATCACGACAGTTTGCTGAATTGCAAGAGAGGGGAGGGAGGAAGTCATTAATCCCTTAGTTGTATACCACGTAAAAGTGCTCTTTTTTTTCAACAAATAACTGACCAACTCCATCACAAAATCACCTGGACCACGAGGCAATTGCCGGGTCGGAACTCGGCTCGTATGCACCGGGCCTATCGTTGTGAGCGCAAACACAACCCGTCGACGATCTTCTCTCCCCGCTCAAGGATATCCTTCCAGGACTTCTGCCGCAACTTCACCAAGCTGGAGATCTGCAATCTGTCGCCGGACGCGCTCGCCGACGACCGCACCAACAAGTGGACGGTGTCGGTCAGCGAGGGCCGCTGGGTGCGTGGCTGCTCGGCGGGCGGCTGCCGGAACTACCCGGGTACCGCCAGCACCCTCGCTACCCTGTTTGCATCTCGCTCGTCTACCCGCTCCCCAGCCCTACCTGCTCCCCTGCCTACCTGCTCCTCCATCTACCCTCTCCGCTGTCTACCTGTCCCCTGTCTACCCGCTACCCTGTCTATCTGCTCCCCTGCCTACCCTCTCCTCCGCCTACCTGCTCCTTCGTCGACTCTGTCTCCTGACTGTCCTCTCTCCCAACTCCCCCAATTTCTCAGCAGCACCTCACAAACACACCAGCCCCCCACACACAAACGCCCAGTCTCTATGTAGGACAGCAGCTGTTGACAAGCCAGCTGGTGGTGAAATTAATCCACCCCGGAGGCAGAGGCTTTGCATGGTTGGCATTGGTCCTGTTGCAAGGAATGAAATGGGCACTCGCTATCTGCATTCCTCTCTCTTCTGAGCTCCGTGCTCGGACCCCCTCCAGCCCATGGGCCTCAGAGATGATGAGATGAATTAATCCTGTGCGGGATACGGTATCACAGAAATTAAAGTGTGCACCCATTCCTGTAATGCCACAACTGCTATTTAGATAAATAAACTTCAGGTGTGAAACAATTAACTCTCCCAGCGATTCGATGAATAGTCACAATTCAGGGCCGCGATTCGAATTCGGACTTGATTCTTTCTCATATAACGTTCCCCTTTCTTTCGTATTTTCCATTTTTGTTTTCCTGTCTCGTTTCTATAGTTTCATTTCGCTCCATCTTTCCGAACGTGACCGGTCCCTTTCCCATCGTTGCCTACTCATGGAGACAAATCATGGCATGCTCAGTTGTGACACAAAGCAATCGGGGAACACTTGTGTGTTGTGATTTTGTTTTTCTTTCCCAATCCTCTTCCATTACACCGAGTGTATCTTGTCACGAGACTTCAGGATCGGTAGAGAAGTCTCCGAGAGCAGTGCAACTCCACCCGTAGTTTCTCCAAACTCTGGTCCACGCAGACTCCCACGGTGCTCCTTTCCAAGTTTCACAAATTACCGTTGGATTGCGAATAAAGTTGGCTACAAGCTGCACACTCCTGACGGTTGCGAAATAGTTCCCTCGTTACTTGGATAGAGCACCTGGTTTAAATTAACACCACGTGTGCTTGTGTGCGTGTAGAATGCACTTCGTAACAAGCACTCTGCAGTCACCTGGGGCTATTGTGTCGCAATAATGAGACACGTGCGGCTGCGTATAACGACTTGATTTGTATAGAATTGAAGCTTTCGTGACTGCATAAATTACTATGCTCATTGGTTTTTTCGGTAAAGTCACGTATGTAGAAAATTATATTAAAATTATTTTCTACATACGTGAATTTACCGAAAAAACCAATGAGTATAGTGACTTGATTTGTGTTTGAACGGAGGGTATTGGTGAACATTGTTGGTAAACATAGAAAGGCTTACCCTGGTGGGTCACGATGACTTTGAGAAGCCTTGCCATTCGAGAGTGGCCCGCAGCTTTTGAGATCGCTTCAAGTAACCTTTATAGTTTTATTTTATTATTTTATTCTCATAAATTATGACGTCACCCTGCTGCTCTATTTAAGACCGGGAGCAAGCGAGGGCTTTACCATTCTGGCGAATTGCTCGATGATGCTGGATGTAATTACCAGCGAAACGGCGTACTCAAACTGTAAATGTTGTGGATTCACTCTTCAACACACCGGTGGGCTAAAGTAGTGAATTATTTTTCTTTTGTCAACGTGACACTTTTTTTGCTGATTGGCCGTGTCGGGTGGTGGAGGGTTATGACACATTTATAAATAACGCGATCTAACCCAAAAACCTTTATTATGAAGAACAAAAGAAGATTTATCCACACACTTGAAGTTGCAATTTTCCAATGTGCACCACTGCAGATAACTATTTAATGTGTGGAATATTAAGTTAAGAGTAAAACTAACTTATTAGAATATATTTTGGTGTGTGCACTCTGTGGTGATCGGGCTGAGAGCATCAATCCACTACATTTGAGAACTACATTTATCCACGGGTGGCTAAAACCCAGACGAGGAACCTGGGATCTCAGCGATGCCCTCAACGACTTTGCCACTTCTTATATGACAGTAGGCATCAACGCCAGTAGTGAATTTGTGAGTTTGTGTGGGTCCTGTGTAAGTCTATGCGGGTCTGTGTGATCGATGTGTGTCCGAGGCTATGTGCAGCTGCGTGAGTCCGTGTGCATACACGTGTGACTGTGTACGCCCTACGTGAGTCCGCGCGGCTCGAAATCTGACACGTGACCTGCTGCTGTGCTGGCCACGTGCTCGCGCAGATACCTTCTGGACGAACCCCCAGTATCGACTGCAGCTCTACGACGAAGACGATGACCCCGACGACAACGAGCTGCTGTGCTCCTTTATCGTCGCGCTCATGCAGAAGAACCGACGCAAGGAGCGCAGGCAGGGCAGCACCATGCTCACCATCGGATTCGCCATTTACGAGGTGCGTGCGTCGCCCAGGGAAGCCGCGGCGATCCGAGCGTTCGCTCACTCCGAGCAGCAGAGACAAATAAAAGTAGAAATTCCACCAGACACGGACCATCAGAAATAAGAGCATGACAAAGTGTAGAACGCTAATGTCTGTTGGTGAGAACGAAATAAATGGGCCTTACCCTTTCTGGCAATAAGGAGGTGTTTAAGATGTTCAAACACCCAATTGATGCTTATTGCAAGGCATCAAGTTTCAAAGACAATGCATATATAATTATCAGATCACGTTTGTATGTTTTGCCGCAAGTATGTGTGGTTAATGCAGATTTTCTGCCTTCCAAGAGGTATCTGTTTGGTGTTTGAACATCTTAACACCTCCTGTTTGATTGCCAGAAAGGGTCGAGCCTATTCTTGTTTCCACCCCCCCCCCCATCATTTTCATACTGGCACAATAAGGTCCCGTAGATATTACTGTCTGTGTTAGCGCGCAAAACACAGATATGCACGAGGGAAAATGCTATCCAGAAGGGACACTTTGGGGGATTTCTGTAAGCGCGAATTTGAATTACCAAAGCGTGCCCGTGCCCGCAGGCCGCACGTTTTATCCAGACCCTGCACCACGGGCTCACTCAGTGCCCAGTGTACAGACTGCTAGGCTACACGCTGAACTGTTGCTTGCAATCTACAACGCTCGTTGCGAATCCCTGCAACCTAAAGGTAAAGGTGCAGCGCTGAAATTACCTGCTCTTGGCACTCCTGCTAGAAGGGCCTCCACTTCTGTAGAACCCCTTTAGATGGTATTTGGCCTACTCTTCCATGTTTGTTAATGGTATTATTTGAATAAAGACAGGTAAAACAAATCAAACATTGGTAATCTAGGTGTAGAAAGACATTGCGCAAACGCTCTTTAGCAATCTCTGCTGAACTCGTAAATCCAACGCTGTCTTGGCTCTAATGCCGCAGGCTTACAGCCCTTTCGTCAGTCTACTGCTGGATGAGGGCCTCCCCACGCCGTGTGGGTTGTGGTGGTTACATGACCATACTTCACCATCCTGGTTAGTGCGGGTTGGTGAAGGTGAGGAGCATGCATCTGGGAGATTAGCATCGTTGGCTACGTACGGTGCAAAAGACGTTCAACATGCATACAATATAAGTACCGTACCACAATGCATCTTGCTGCACTGGCCTCTGCAGCCCACCGTATGGACCGTACGATGACCTGTTTGTGCATGGAGGTCAGCCTTCCAAGCTCTGTCCAGGCTCAGAAACCCTTTTTCGCTTTCTGAGATCTGATAAGACCGGGCACATTCTGGATAATGTTTATGATTGTTTATTTATACGTGTACTGGATCTACACAGCTGATGCACACAGGCCCAAAGGCCCACAATGTAAAGAGGCCAGCAAGCAAGGATCTGATGCTTTAACTTTGATACAATCCCCGAGAACTGAACGTAAGTCACACGGATCCTGTTTGACGCCATAACCCTAATGCAACGCAGAACAGGTTTAGAGGTTCATTCACTGCCTCTCCGTTAAACCGCCATGTCTAGCAAGCCTTGTGGTGCCTTTATAGCAAAATCATTAACGAGGAATGTTCTGCTTTCATTCCATCAAAGGCCGCAATGTTTGAACGTAGAAACATCTTGCCCTCGTTGAAATCTCCACATAAACCATGCTCCCTTTTCATTTGTGCACACACTTAGTTGAGCGATTGTGGCATTTTAAAGGCACATCCTGGGGGTTTATAGTCAACCTCAGAGTGCACAGGCCAACTTTATTTTAACCCAAAATCCTGGTTGGCTTTAGCTGCGCCAAAATAAAAGTATCCTCGTGGCATTTCTGAAAATCTCACTTTTATTGATCAACAGATTGAGGCCTTAGAATACATTCCCTGGCTTCACAAGACCAACGTTCAATCCGCAATACCTTGCTGATCTCACCAAGGGGCATAAACCGTCATGCGGACTCTGGTCATCCTCGCAGCGACTTTTGGCTAACCATCGAACAAACTCGGTCACTGCATCGCGCACTTTCAGATGCGCTTCTGCAGCCATCTGGAACGCTCTTCCTTCCAATTTTAGGAAGCCACTGGAGCTATGCACTTTTAAATCTAGATTGAAAACTAATTTATTTTGAACTCCTTTTTGTGTTTACTTTGTTGTCCTTCCCCTGCATGTCCGATTAGCACAGTTGGCTATGCATGGCGCGAAAGAAGTTCAACATACATACAATCCACGTATTCTGGAAATTCGGCACCATCGCAACAACATTGCTTAGGGTGTACCAATTCACTTTCCCCACCTCCTTGTGATTTCATCAATGGTTGTGATTCCATTCAAGAATCGATTCTTTTTTTTGTTACAGTGTGGAGGATGTAACGGCTTCTATTGGCTGGATGGGTCATGTGAACCCGTTGCATAAAACATACACAAATCGGAACTCACCGATTCTCACACATAGGGTCCGATGCTTGCATTTCGTTACTCACCATAGATCTAACCCCAAATAAGCACAACCCCAAGGGACTTAATTTTTAATCCACATGAAATATTAACGTTGGTGTTTTGCCAGCAAAAGCAAACAAGCAACAGTGCAAGGGACAGTCAAAACGATTGAGAATGAGATCTTCTAAATAATGTTCACTGCAAGCTAAAATTCCTCTCCAGCTAAACACCCATCGCTTGCAAGGAAATTATTTTTGAAAGTCTAACAAAACTAACACGAGGCTTATTTTGAATACGTATGTTTGTGTTGTATGAACAAACTACGTGCATTGGTGTTTTAAGCGATTATATAGATAAATAAACACATGGAAATGTGTTGCATGGAAAGTGTTTTAGCATTCACTCCAGTCGGTAGATACCCTCGCCAACCAGAATGAAAAGGTAAAGTAAGTGGGGTTTGGGCAGAACCACGTCGCTAGGAGTGATGGTAGCCAATGGTCAAGGATAATTACGGAGTGGCAGCCACAGGATTGAACGTGCCCAAGATCACGTCGACCGAGGAGACTGAGCGATGAAAGCAGTTCGTGTGCAGGTGCTGGCTGGATTACCATACAGGTGCTGGCTGGATTACCATACAGGTGCTGGCTGGATTACCATACAGGGTCATCAGGGATAGCAGCGGCTTGCGGAGGCCTTCATCCACAAATGGATTGACCATGGCCAGTGACGGTGATAAAGTAAAAAAAAAACGAATTTAGCGATGCAATTTTTTTATGCAGTAATTGGTGATTGGCCTGAAACCATCAACTTGGTACACTTGAGAACGCATTTTAACGATGGGTGCACGACACCCCATTTGCTGTCCCTCGTGACCACAGAACGAAAGTGCCCTCTCGTACCATCTCCCAGGTGACCGAGGAGCTGCGTGGCAGCCGGGAGCACCTGCCCAAGGACTTCTTCCTGTACAACGCGTCGCGCGCGCGTTGCAACTCCTACATCAACCTGCGCGAGGTGACGGAGCGGTTCCGTCTGCCGCCCGGCGAGTACGTCATCGTGCCGTCCACCTTCGAGGCGCACCAGGAGGGAGAGTTCCTGCTGCGCGTCTTCGCCGAGAAGCACAACGTGTCGGAGTGAGAGGCCCCGTGCGCCACACTCACACACATAGACGATGAACAGCCTTTAACAGACTGTTGGGGCAGGAACACAACCACAGTAATTTAGAGTAATGTCTGATCTACTGCTTCATCTTAGTCTCAGTTTAAAATAATAAGAATAAGTATTATTATTGACAGCTGGATGAAGGGCCTCCCCATGTCTTATCGGTCATGGGGTGTCCTTTGACCATACTTCATCACGCTGGTCAGTGTTTAGATGTCTCTCACTACTCAGGTCAGCTACGTCAAGGAATCGAGATCATATCAGGTTATTCACTTTGACATTGCAGTGTGCTGACCACTGCACTTACCACTTAACCCCCAGTCTCTGTTTCCAGCACCTAAATCGAAGGCACAATGTGCCTTACCTGAACTAAATTGAGTACCTGGTGCGGTTGACACACCGCAGCAGGTACTAATTTAAGGCTGAGTCGACCTCGGAGAGGCCCAGGACCGGTCCAGATATTCATCACTAACCACTGCGCTGCCGCTCCCCGCTATGGGAACACGCGCGCGCGTGCACCCACGTGCGCGTGCACCCACGTGCGCGTGCACCCACGTGCGCGTGCACCCACGTGCGCGTGCACCCACGTGCGCGTGCACCCACGTGCGCGTGCACCCACGTGCGCGTGCACCCACGTGCGCGTGCACCCACGTGCGCGTGCACCCACGTGCGCGTGCACCCACGTGCGCGTGCACCCACGTGCGCGTGCACCCACGTGCGCGTGCACCCACGTGCGCGTGCACCCACGTGCGCGTGCACCCACGTGCGCGTGCACCCACGTGCGCGTGCACCCACGTGCGCGTGCACCCACGTGCGCGTGCACCCACGTGCGCACGAGATTGGCCGCGCGCACGCAGGCAGGCAGGCAGGGGGTTCTCCCTCAGGCGCCCGCAGCTACGAGCCCAACGCTCGTGTCTCCTCTTGCCCGCGTGCGAGAGAACCTATTACGAGGCTAATTCCGCCGTATCTTAAAAATAAACGCAGCACTTAATCGCATAAACAGCTGCACAGGGGAGTAAACAAAGTTATATTAAAAATAGCTCCAACTATGTTAACAAGGCACCTAATTACCATTTTACCGTTATTAAGTGCGTGTTTTTGTTTAGTGTGCGCGCTCAAACGAGCGTTGCCTTCTCGATGCAACATTACCAGGCTCCCTTTACTCAGAAAAGAAGACTTTAGCAGCAGCAGCGTGCGTGTAAATATTTAATGCTCGTAGGATATGCATCTACACAATGCAATGAGGATGTGCGCAGCATCAAGCTGCGCCCACATTTCAAGACGCTGTACAGACACAGTTAAATTTTACAATAATAATAGATTAATGATAATTATATTGTTGGGTGTGTTAACCAGAGAGAGAGAGAGGAACGGTCACATGTAGAGGGAAATGAGGCGTATCATTAGATAACAGTTCGCATGTCCGTGATGAAACAAACCAATTCACGAACGTACACATCGATGATGAAAACGAGTCTCGTGACTAATTTTTCAAAAATAAATATGTGTTTTCAGGCTGATGAATGAAACAAGTCTGTAATTTTCACGAATAAATAATTTTCTCAAAGTTACATATTTACATGTCATGTGTGTGTTTGTTGTTATTTTTGTTAAATCAGTCTCTTACAAAGTTCTCATTTGTTCATCCCCTTCCACACTCCTCCCCCCCCCCCCTTCTCTTACCCCCCCTGTCAGGGAAATGGACGACATCATTGGCGTGGTTGGTGTAAGTGTGGATGTTGTGCAGAGCAATTCTCATTCTAATCTCAACCTTCCCTATTCCACTTGGCTAACTTGCCACCGACCGCCCGTTGTGTTGACCGCACCTGTACCCCCCACTGCCCCCCCCCCCCCCCACGTTGTCCCGCCACCCCGTTCACGGACCGATGCCGTGTGTTGTTGCGACTTAAAACACGCGCACGCAGGGCAAGAAGAAGAAGAAGAGCAAGAAGAAGAAAAATAAGGTACTGGCTTAGGCAGGAGCGGAGCGAGACGCACACCAAGTGGGGAACGAGCCCTGGCAACGACACGGCGACGCATTTGCCTGGCTTCTCACACACGCCCCCACCTCCCCTTCGTTGTTTTCACGGCTCTGCCCGTGCCATATTGCTGATGGTCCTTCATCAAATTTGCCGACTTTTCCGTTCATAAACGTGAACCGCGAGTGCTGCGAAGAAAACACGGGCATGCCAGCGATGTCCTCCCGTGCTAAAACAATGTTAAAATAAAGCCCCCGCCCCGTGTTTGCATTGCAAGCTTGGCGTTCCCTCTGTTGCTTTGCATGGCATGGCACGATATATTTATTTATTTCCCTGCTTTATATTCATATAAACTAACGTGTTTTTCATTCTTCTGCTGAAGACCTTTGGGAATACGAAATATTGTCTTTTGTGTTTGCCTAATTAACCACCTGGCCTGCTGTGTGCAATGAAATCAATTAATTTTCGTTCTCATGAAAAGCCAGGACCATTGCTGATAAAGTCATCCGTCGAGCTCGTTTGCTTTCAATCTCTTGGGATCTCAAAATTGCATGGCAATAATGGGGTATTTTATTAAAATTCATTAAAGCAACATGCTGTGTGCTTTGATCTCATATCAGGTCCCCCCCCCCTTTCTAATAGCAGTTTCTGGAATCTTCCGCACCCCAGAGAGACGCTTATCGGCTTTTAACACATGTCTCTGTACAAAAGAACCTCGATTATCAGGCAAAAGTACTCATTGTTACATCATCAGAGTAATAATATAAATGATAAAGGGGTGGATAACAGCTTCGCGATTCGAATGCTAACCACTGAATCCGGCAGTAATTCCATGGAGAATGTCCCAAAGTACTGCAAAGTTCATATACAAGACATTGTCCTGAATCATAGCCCATATCCACATTTGTTTAAATCGCCTTGACTACATTTTCCATTTCAAATTTAAATGCCATTTATATGGAATATTGTTACGAAGGTATAAGAAATAATGCCTCCCAATTGGATGCAAATAAATTCAAATTTTCAGATTATAATGTTTATCTCAAATTTATCACCATTAATAGTATAACGCCTCTTATGAAATGTTGATCCGACTAGCTGTAATGTTATCTGCGCATTTACTCCACTTATCCACGAACAAATGCGCAGCGAAACCACAGAAACCATGATTAATGTCTCGTGCCACTCCAATGATTTATTTCTTTTGAAATGCACGCAATAAATAGAAAGCCATTCCGCAGTGCAGGATGGAAAATGCCCCAGATAATTGTGGATAATCTGTGTCCACAGATGTTCACAGATGTCTACATCTGTGTCCACAGATGTCTACTGTCCATAGATGTCTACATCTCTTGTCTACATTTATCCTGGAGGAGGATTTCGATGAGCTACGAAGCTCTTGTCCACAGATGTAGACATCTGAAACTGGATACATATAATAGTATTTTAGAATACCCTACTGCTCCCGTAGATTATACAGTCATGGATAATAGGAGTTCTCCTGTCATCTATAAATGCAATGTGGTGTTACTTTTTAAAATAAAACAAAAACCCTGACCCTTTGTTTCTCAGTCTGGGTTCGATAATCAAGGTTTATTTTTGTACGCTATTTCTGAACCTTTCTCTTTCACTGAAAAAATGTTATCCTGTTCCCTTTCTTTTCATATCGCCACCCATCATAGCCAATCGTCTTTATCTCGGACAGAACTAAGAAAGGGCAGCAACAGCCGGAATCTCCTGACGAGAGCGAGCCAGAAGATGGAAACGAGGAGGTTTAGTGCCTTTTAGTGATGAATCGTCTGCACGCAGAAATGGCCTCGTCTCGCCACGGTTTTATGAGACTGCGTTTTGCCCGTGTGTGGGAGGAAGTGTGTGTGTCGTCCTTGATCGTCACGATGCTATGCCGTGCTTCAACGATGAGCGAATGCGCAGTGTTTAATATTGATGCCAACTGACGATGCCGGGTAATGCATCTAAAAGGGCCACATTATGCCGTGTTATATCTGGTGTAGATTTGTTTCTCTCTCTCTCCCAAACAAGATATACAAATCGCATTACGTTGAGAACTATCATTCATTAATACATTTCACCAGGCACTTTGAAATTCGTAAAATTAGAGTAACACTACACTCTACAGTGTACCAATATAAAAAAGGTATTTAATACATCGTTTATTTAATTTACAAATGGTATACAGGGAGGGAAAAAGTATTTGATCCCCTACTGATTTTGTACGTTTGCCCACTGACAAAAAAATTATCAGTCTATAATTTTAATGGTAGCTTTATTTGAACAGTGAGAGACAGAATAACAACAACAAAATCCAGAAAAACGCATGTCAAAAATGTTATAAATTGATTTGCATTTTGATGAGGGAAATAAGTATTTGACCCCCTCTCAATCAGAACGATTTTTGGCTCCCAGGTGTATTTTATACAGGTAACGAACTGAGATGAGCACATTCTTAAAGGGAGTGCTCCTTATCTCAGTTTGTTACCTGTATAAAAGACACGTGTCCACAGAAGCAATCAATCAATCAGATTCCAAACTCTCCACCATGGCCAAGACCAAAGAACTCTCCAAGGATGTCAGGGACAAGATTGTAAACCTACACAAGGCTGGAATGGGCTACAAGACCATTGCCAAGCAGCTTGGTAAGAAGGTGACAACAGTTTGTGCGATTATTCGCAAATGGAAGAAACACAAAAGAACTGTCAATCTAAAGTATTAAAGCTTTCGTGACTGCATAAAATTACTCATTTTATTGTATTTCTACATACGTGACTTTACCGAAAAAACCAATAAGTAACTGTCAATCTCCCTCGCCCTGGGGCTCCATGCAAGATCTCACCTCGTGGAGTTGCAATGATCATGAAAACGGTGAGGAATCAGCCCAGAACTACGCGGGAGGATCTTGTCAATGATTTCAAGGCAGCTGGGACCATAGTCACCAAGAAAACAATTGGTAACACACTACGCCGTGAAGGACTGAAATCCTGCAGTACCCACAAGGTCCCCCTGCTCAAGAAAGCAGATATACATGCCCGTCTGAAGTTTGCCAATGAACATCTGAATGATTCAGAGAACAACTGGGTTATAGTGTTGTGGTCAGATGAGACCAAAATGGAGCTCTTTGGCATCAACTCAACTCGCCGTGTTTGGAGGAGGAATGCTGCCTATGACCCCAAGAATACCATCCCCACCGTCAAACATGGAGGTGGAAACATTATGCTTTGGGGGTGTTTTTCTGCTAAGGGGACAGGACAACTTTACCGCATCAAAGGGACGATGGACGGGGCCATGTACCGTCAAATCTTGGGTGAAAACCTCCTTCCCTCAGCCAGGGCATTGAAAATGGGTCGTGGATGGGTATTCCAGCATGACAATGACCCAAAACACACGGCCAAGGCAACAAAGGAGTGGCTCAAGAAGATCCACATTAAGGTCCTGGAGTGGCCTAGCCAGTCTCTAGACCTTAATCCCATAGAAAATCTGTGGAGAGAGCTGAAGGTTCGAGTTGCCAAACGTCAGCCTCGAAACCTTAATGACTTGGAGAAGATCTGCAAATAGAAGTGGGACAAAATCCCTCCTGAGATGTGTGCAAACCTGGTGGCCAACTACAAGAATCGTCTGACCTCTGTGATTGCCAACAAGGGTTTTGCCAGCAAGTACTAAGTCATGTTTTGCAGAGGGGTCAAATACTTATTTCCCTCATTAAAATGCAAATCAATTTATAACATTTTTGACATGCGTTTTTCTGGATTTTGTTGTTATTCTCTCTCACTGCTCAAATAAACCTACCATTAAAATTCTAGACTGATCATTTTTTTGTCAGTGGGCAAACGTACAAAATCAGCAGGGGATCAAATACTTTTTTCCCTCACTGTACCTTGCTCAGTAAATGAAGTTTAAGCTTGCCGAAATTAGTTGATCGTTGAAGCACTGCAGTTTCAACAGTGATCACGTGGAGCCGTCATATCAGCACTGTGCATGGAACTTGAACCTAAACCTGACCTTTACGATGACGTTTCTGTTAGTTTGACCCTGTGTTTTTAAGCGGTCGCCGGCTTGCAGGGCTGAGCGATGCATCAGTGCTACAGACAGTACCGTCGACTATTCGTGCGCTGGCAGGCACATCGTGTGCACAGCGATACAGGCGGGGGGACTGCGCTGTTCAAGACGCGCCTGCGGCAGAGACGGTGCAGCAAACCTCGTTTAAATCAAAATCAACATTCTTCATGTCACGTGACGCACAAGTCACGTGACATTTAATTGGCTGTCAGGTACTCGTATATATAAAAAATATATGTACCTCGTTAAAACCGAGCTTACGATTTGCTCATTGCTGCAATTAGCCTCGTGTAAATTCCGCCACTTTAACGGATAATCTCCATCTATTGCTCTGATTTTACAGAAAGTGAACCTAAAGTATATTTTATCACCCCGGCTTTGACCGACCGAGCCGCTGCTTCATAGTGTTGGCATTCGGTGGTTGCATTGTTGGGAGGACAGGGCGGGTCTTTAGTACTCAACCAGGGTTGCCACAATGCCACCTATCCTGATTTTTCCAGGATCGTCCTCTATTTGAGATAGCTGTCTTGCGACCTCTTCAAGTATTCCCAGGACATTAAAATTCTGGCTTTTTTTTGGCAAAATACCACTCACGGCAATGCATTTGCATATAGTTCTCACCTCTTGCGGTATTGCGACATAATCTTCCTCTCCTCGCGATATGTCCCGGCTTTTTTACGAGTTGGCAACCTGATCACTCAACATTGGGGTGAACCAGTATTTGGGTGTCAGTCGCTCAGCCCTTGCAGTTGGGAGACGTGCACTGCGTTTGAAGTACCTCTGCAGAATGCCAAGGAGTTACGTACAAATGCATCCACACATCATGAATGGATCTGTCTGAACCCTGAGCATGAGAAGTAATTTAAGTGTGCGTTGGAACACCGTAGTGGATTCTCACTGATTTGGCCAATACATATTTAAAGCTACAGTGGATGCGGAAATATGTAAAATATTAAATAGCATTGTTACATCTTGATTTAAAGCTTTCGTGACTGCAGGAATTCATACTCTTGGGTCTTTCGATAAAGTCACGTAAATGAAACGATTATAGATCACGACGTTTCAATTGGACGACTGCTTGTGTTGCGATCGAAACGTCTTGATCTATTATTTTTTATTTACGTGACTTTACCGAAAGACCCAATAGCATTATTACAATCAAAGGGGGGGGGGGGGCGGAGAGACGTGGTGCAGTGGCTGCTGGCACAGTGTGCTATGAGAACCCGGTAACCCGAGTTATTAGAATCTCAGCCACGGCTCACATCAGTGACAAGTGATATATCCAAATGAATCCTGAGCTTCCCCGTTAACCAACGCGCGCTGACCGGCGCGCTGACATTTAATTAACCCAGCAGTGGACAAAGAATGGACAAGCGACGTTATGATGTTTGTTACTAAAATCGCAGCGAAAGAATGCGCATGCTCATGTTTCGAATTACAGCTGCGCACAGTGTAAATGTTGCCACCCAGTCCCTATTGTGGGGTGAAGATGCACGTAGACTTCACACGTGTGTCCCGCTGATAGATTTTCTGACAGGACCCTGTCCAATTAGTCCAAATCAATGGGAATCCGCTGGGGTTTAATTGCCCGTAAATTGTGTGCTATTTGTGTCCGTGTTGTGCTGACTGTGAACATTGCAGTGGTGTATTCGTAGTGTATTCACACAGCAGGGCACATTGATGAGAACAACCTTTATCTTTTTGCATCAAAAAAACGGTTTGCCCACCTCAAATTGGTTTAAGCGCTGGAAAGAAGGCTCAGCGAGTGTGATTCGTGATTGTAAACTGATCTTCCTTTGCACATGTCGGTTAAGATGCAGCATCAAATCTATTTTTTTCATGGCGCCATTTGTGCTGCGTTGAGGTGGGAAGAATTGGTAGCCCCACACTGACAGTGAGCATGGCTGGTCTCGTATGAATACACCACTGCACGCACGCCGGGATGTGAGGAAACGTTTTTAAGGTGAATGCACGAGCAATTACAATTACAAGGTCAGTGGCATTGCTATTCCGACTTCTGAGCTGGGTGGTTTGCTGAATGGCAGACTTTCAGTGATGGGGCTGGCTTAATCGTGTACGTGTGTTTGTGTGCGATAATTGCTGGGTGAGGAACCATTATCTTTTTGTGGTGTTCTGTCTGTCACTCTGTGTGTTTGTGTGTCCGTGTGTGCAAATGTGTGTGTCTATCTCTCTATCTCTCTTTCTCAAATCTCTTGATTTTGTATGCAGTCAAATAAGTTGGCTGAACCTGAAAATCCAAAGGAACCAGACCTGACCCCAGAGGATAAGCAGTTCAAGACAATCTTCAAGCAGCTGGCCGGAGACGTACGTTTACAGGAAAACGAGTTACAGCAATTCTGGGTTATTTTGTGGTTTAACTTGGCAAAACACTACGGCTCTTTCTGTTGGGTATACACACAAACTAGGAATTAAACCACGGCATTCTCTATGAATTGCCAAGGTTTAGGTTCGATTGGTGAAAAAATGTATTGCTTATGCTCCGGACAAAAGACCAAATCACCTCATAATCACTAGATTCCATCAGATCTTGTCGCATCTGCAATCTAAGCAGTGTTGAGTCTGGAAGGCACATATATGCTCCTCACATTTAACAACCCACAATAACTGGCGTGGTGAAGTCCAGTAGGGCGGCCCTCATCCAGCAGTGCAGTCATGAGGGGCTGTACATGCATGTTTTAATAGAGCCTGCAATTGATCATGCAAGGTGATTGATTAAGGTTATGACTAATGGCTTTTGTAAAACTTCATCCCGTAAACTAAAAGGCCCTGAAAGCACGTAACACATCTAATCATATCGATGTGCGGATGTAAAGCTGATGTCCAAAGTGCACTTCTTCATGTGCTATGTACCTATGACAGCAATTCAATTTTTGATGATGTTTGTTTATTCATTGGCATGTATTATAGATACATGATCTAGAATAGAGGAGCTCGGCGTGGTTAGTAGATCACTTAAGTTTGTTAAAATTCCGAACCCGCTGGACTGAGGTGGCCAGCAGATAGCATAACAGATAGCGGTACGGGTTTTAAAACCATTTGTCGGGACCTTTGAATGTTACGTCCAAATACGTGTGGGTTTTCCCTGTATTAGACAGACGACTGGCAGGTTGCATGCGCTGAGGCAAAGTGTGAGTAACCCAACCTCTTCCAAGATGTCTGGCCAGCTTAGAAGAAGAGGTAAAATGCCCTCGAGAAGGGCTCTCTAGTGGAGATCCTTCTGACAGCAGTGGTGCAATGAAGCAATTGCAGGGCTGCACATTTGCCTTTCACCTTTTCTCTGGGTACAGTACTCTGGTTTGAGCAGACATGCAAAGTACTCATTGAAAAAATAATTGGCTGAATATTCTGATGCAAGACACTTCTGCAAAATAATCTTAAGACTCAGTAAGGCTTTGCTGTATGATCAAATTATTGTTTTGTTAATTCAAATTAAACAACTTCTTAAACCGATTTAAAATGTGTTCAAATATACAATGTATTGTATGTTGGGATGGAAATTGAGAATGTGGTGTTCGCCGATCTTACGTTTATCGTTTGTTTTGCCTCAGTGGGGGTGCTGCTGATGTTTTCTGTCTCCTCAGGACATGGAGGTCGGTGCTGCTGACTTACATAACATTCTCAACAAAGTCATAACCAAACGTACGTTGGCAGAAAAAACATAACCCCCCACCTCCCACCCTCGCCCCACAAGATGTGTGGTCAGAATGGAAAATGTGGCTCCCACCTACTCTCTAAACGGCTATTGATCAGCAACCTAAAAAAGCATAGGTATGCTAAGCAATTTTCATGATCGATGGCGCATGATCCAACCTTACTGAATCGAACATGCAGTCTCACTATTGTTTTCGTAATGCTGCCTCAGTCGAAAGCTCAGATGTCGACCTTGGTGTAGACTTTTGTGGTGAGATGACAATGTGAAATGTATAATAAACTACTTTATAAAATTATATCCGAATAATCTATGGCCCTTTGCCCAATACACTGCTGGATGAAGGCCTCCCCCACACTGTCGATTGTAGCTGTAGCTTGACCATACTTCACCACGCTGATCACAGCGAGTTGGTGAAGGGGGTACCCAGGACTGTTTCAGATATCGAGCGACACTGACGTTGACCGTGGCCGACAATTGAACCCGGGTCACCGGGTTCATGGCACATTTTGTTAGCCACTGCTAAATCCCAAATGTCTTCAGGGCAGAGCAATGTCACTGCTCCACCCCAATTAACCAGATTACAATTCGCAATTTTGGTCAAGTCTTGCCAATTTTATATTTAATTACTCTGTGGCACCTTTCTGGAATAATTTTGCCATCCAAGATGGCAATTTTGCCTATAATTCTTGAGAAAAGCCACATGCAAACAGAATGTGGGGGTACTGTGATATGTGCAGTCCAAAGCTACATGCTCATACAACTGCAATATTCTAAAATTCATCTCTAAATTCTACCTCAAAAGTATTGCTTAAAAATATGGGGACAAAAAATTGCATGATTGAAAATTTTCCGATAATGCAACCTCACATTGACTAAACATCTTTAAAACGTAGATTACATCGGTCAATACAGTGAAAATGTGTGTACATTTCCATGTGTCACTTCAAACACAGGCACAGTGCATGTGTGTTCAGCAATAAAAAATACCCATGTTAGTTGGCAAAAAAGGGAATAAATTAGAATTTGCAATATACACATGAAGTATACACACTTTGGGGTGATTACATATTGCAGCATATTCTGCATATGCAAAAAGCCTAATCACTCAGTGAAGGCTCATATAATCCAATCACATGTTGCCAACAGGCGTTTTGACACAGATGTTCGGTCCTTATGGGGCTTATTAGTATGGCGGACAGTTTACTTCTGCTCAGATCGGTCTCATATACTCACTAACTGAGGGTGCGAGGACGAATGATGAAAAGTATCCTCCCAACATAAAGTGTACATGTTCTCAGTGATATATATATATAAATGAGGGTGTTTTAATAAGTAAAAAGAGAGATGTTATTTTCAGAGAAAATCTATGCAAGACTGCTTCGCCACATATTCACGCGACTACTACTACGTTACATTCATATTCCATACATTTACCCAAGAAAAGCTTAACCTGAGTCTCAACCTCCTTTCGGAAGCGTCCTGATAAGTTTCAGGCTTAGGAGAGAATGTTGCCTGTGTATTTTCCCAAATGATTATATTTTAAGTTAAAATTTCAAGTACATTTTTGCCTAGCCAGGTGAAAGCACAAGAGACCAAAGCCACTCTCATTTTCGAGAGTGACCAGACCTGGCGTTTTAGTCCGCCAGTAGGGGGCAATGGTTGCTATGTACAATCCCAATTGAGTAATAATGTGGGTCAATTTTTTTAATTGGCCAATTTGGACCCTGATGCTGGCCCACATCAGGGGATATATATAGCAGATGAGTACCAGGGTCATGACCCAATCGCTACCTAATTTTCGTCACCAAAAATAGTACCGACAAAGGCAGAAAATTGCTATAAAAATAGAAAAAGCTAGAGGGCATATTCCTGTAATCAAGTGACTTGTATGAGGGGTTAATGGGTGGATATCTAGAGGTCACATGCATGAGCAAATGTAGGGAGGGCGATGAGGTGACTATAGGAGGTGGTAAGTAGACTGCTGATCTATGTTTTTTAACTATATATTAAAGTTTGATTGATCCTCTCCAATGTATATTGGATATCTCCAGATATTTAATTTTCCTCCCAAACACAAACATGCTCAAAACAGATTTGGCCAAACAACAAAAAGTAGGATCCTCCTGCAAACAGCCTTGAGAATTATTTTTTTAGGAAAATTAAGACACAAATACAAATTAACATACAAGCAATAACTGTGGTTAAAATGCATATAAATACATATGAATAGCGTACATTATGTGTATGTGGTTGTCTTGTGTCGGTCCCATGACTCACTTTCTAATTGAAATTTTATTATCAATGTTGCATAGTTATATATGTATAATAAACAATGTGCAGTGCTTTGTCAATCCAATGTTGGATGCAGATCTCCCCATGCCCTTTCTGACATGAGTTGTTCGACCATGCGTTACCATGCTGGTCAGCGCTGGTTGGTGAAGGGAGTGGAGCACCGGGGCAGTGGATAGTGCATTACGCTTTGAACCCAACGAAGCTGAGTTTGATTCCCGGCCGTGACTAATACAAGTGGCGAGTGATATACTACAGATATATCTGAATCATTCAGAATCAGAATATTTTAGACTGGAGGAATCCGATGAGCTATGAAGCTCTTTTTCACATATATCCAGTATGGGTGGGTGAGCATATTCGGAAGCCACTGGAGCTATGCAATTTTAATTCTAGATTAAAAACGAATTTCTTTAGAACATCTGCAAAAAAAATGTTTTCACAAGTTTATTGTCCTTCCCCACATCTCCGATGAGCATGGTTTGCTACGTACGGTGTGAAAGAGTTTCAGCATCCAGTATGGGCGGGTCAGCATTCATGCATGGCCCCTTCGTATATTTATAAAAAAAAATAACGTCACGTTTGCTCTTGCAGACAAAGACCTGAAGACGAGCGGCTTTAGCCTGGAGAGCTGCAGGACAATGGTGGCACTCATGGATGTATCCTTCGCTGCTGTTTCATGTCCTTAACGCTCATCCTCCCCTCACCGGATCACTCGGCTGTGGCCACCAGAGCAGGAAAACCAGCCCAGTTTTGTCTGCTGGTTTGCACGCTCTCGCGAAAGGTGCCGGTCAGCTTTTTGCTCCGTAGACTTTTTTGGGGTTGCTGGAGGGGTGAGGGATGTGTGCACTTGTAGAGGCAGCACTGTGGAACGCTCTTTATTTATTTAGGCAGCCCCACCATCCTCCTATTCCCCACCCTCTTACAGTAGGGGGTTCTTGTGAACAATACATCCCAGGCCCTGAATTCCTGTTGGCCGCAGCGATCAGGCATATAAATAGCTTACATGCTAAACCCACTCCTTAAACCAAGGCATCTGCAAAAAAAATGTTTCACAAGAGGTCCTCTGTTTCAGTAATGCGTGTGAGGTGTGGAAAACCACGTTTTATCGTGGGATATTAATGCAGTACCAACGTTAAACTTATTTTGCCCCTTACGTAGCCACTGTGTTAACCTGAGGTGAACGTTAATCAGAGGTGAACGTCAACAGATTTACATGCAACATTGTGTCAACTAATTCCCTAAATTCAGGGGATGCTGCCATGGAATTCTGAAGTCGCTGGTTCACTTCGTTCTCTCCGTTGCGGCCAATGAAACAATGGAGAGGCTTTTACCACCCCCGCCCGCCCGCCTCTACCCAGCAGTGTTGATGGGTGCACCACAGTCAGTCGATGGGCAGGTCGCATGCGGTGGGGTGAAGTGTGGGCACCCTCGACCTATTCAAAGGCCGAATGCACTATCGGGGCTCTCAAGAGCTGCCTCAAGGGGAGGCCGTTCCACCAGCAGTGGCGTGGGCAACAGAGTTCAGGGCTGCACCTTTATCTTCGCTTTACTGCATTCACTCTGAACAGCAAGTTCGTTGTAAGGGTAGATGATGCGTACACAAGGAAGGGGCTTCAAAGGAAGTCTAACATCAGGTTCGTGTTACATATTTAATATTTCATTATGCATCTCAACCATAGTATACTGTATATGCCATTGTTACATATATATTTCTTTGTACAAGCCGAGATGCCTTAACTTGGTTTGCTCAGACGGACCTTTCAGGAAAACTGGGCTACAATGACTTTAAATATCTCTGGGATAAGCTCAAGTTCTGGCAGGTAAAGTATGTGGGTGCACGGTATGAGACTTGGTCTGCTTTAAAAACACCGTATCACCTGTGGTGCTGATACATGGAACCTCCTGTACCCTGCACAAGAGTGTTGCATTGCCGCAACCTCTGCATGCAATGCTAATTACTGCCCCTAATCCATGCTATTTAGATCACTCTCTAGACACCACTGTTTTGTGTCTAACGTGTGCATATAATGATTTGCATATTTCCCCTATGCAGCACCATTTAGCACAACGAACCTGGAAGGGTAGGGTGCAGAAAAAGAGGTGGATGAGATTATTCCATACCAAGGAATTTTCCATGTGAAAAAAAATAAATCTGAATTAAGTATTTAAGATTGCTGAATAATACTTTCTATTTGGAACTTGTCTCCAAATGAAGGCATTCTATCTAAATGTGCTCCCAACGGTTTATAAAGTCATGAATTGTGTAATTCATCTATGTTGATTCTACCAGTGCCTTAATCCTTGGTAAATATAATGAGTTAGGCTATATATGAGCCATTGTGTGACGAGACAAAGGTAATAAATCAGGAAACTATAAAGATGAGAAGAATATGAGAGAAAGCTGATATATCTCATTGTGAACAAAGAAACACGCCATTTTAATCTGGTTTACAAATTATATATTCAGGTTGTTTTGTTGAAATACACTTCGATTAAGATGACCCCTGAAATAATTACATAATAAGTATATTATGTAATTTTATTTTTCTTATTTTTACGTGACTTTACCGGAAAAAAACAAAGATTAACCCCTGAAATGTTTGTAAGAAATTGATATTAACTCGAGTTTATATAAGCTACCATACATACTTAATGAGAATGCCTTCTCGCATGATAAATAGTTATTGCTTGCACTACACATTTGCCAGATGCTAAATTATGCACGCAGCGTTATAGTGTGTCTTGCATGTGTGTGCGTGCCATTGACATACTTTTGAATACAGATAAATGAACGTGCCGTTAAATGTATTTACTTCTTGATGTTTTCGTATTTTCTTTCCAAAGCAAATATTTCGCAAGTACGATTCGGACAAATCTGGTTCCATGACTTCCTACGAGATGCGCTTGGCCATCAATGAGGCCGGTAAGTGATTGTGCTAAATTGACAGATTGCAAAAAAATAAATTAAAGGCAAAGGGCCTCAACTAGAGTGAGCTTGGGTACCCTCCCATGCTGGCTTTACATCTTTGAAGAGGTCGAAGAACCCTCACTTTACCCCACCACACACGACTTGCCAATCGACTGTGGTGAACCCATTTGTACTGCTGCATGAACAGAGGTGGGGAAATTTAATAATAAACTTGCATAGTTGTCTAAATTGCCATGCCTGGTAGATTGAAGCGGCAACTATCGGATGCACGTCCAGTGTAGGAAGCATTTACACCATGGCAGAGTACCCTCCTGTACTACCCAAACAATAATTAATAAATGTTGAAGAGCAGCCACTGCTGTTCCTGGTGCTGCTGCCTAGGCAGCTGTGTATCAGTGTCAGGCCTCGTTACCACGTAAGTCACCAAGCTTGATGCAGCACTTGGCTGTTGAAATAGAGTCGCTCCCATGCTTAAGAGATCTTCCAACAGTGGACTGAGGCAAGCAGATCACAGGTGTGCGTCACCTCAAGTGGTGAGAGGTTTCTGATGAATCAGCCACTTGGTGAGGGCTTGGGTTAACAGCCATGATTTGGCATTTCTCAGGGTCCTGTGAAAACATTCTGCCCCAGTGACATTCGCATCGGGCATAGTTATGTGTAATGTAGATGTTTTTTGGTTGGTTATTGTGTTTGCATGCAATGATTGGCCTCGAAAGCAATTAAATTATTTTTTTAATTCTCAGTCACGATGTGTTTTTTTTGTCTCATTTGTTCATTTTTGTTTTACGCTGCAGTGGCCTAAATATAACACGAGCATATAATTTGCATTATATTTGCATAAACTATGAATAATTGATCATCAAGCACATGATGTAATGCATGCATTGTGAATATAAGAATATTTTAATCAACAAATCAATGCATTGATACAAGCCTATTATTAAACTTTCCGGACAACTGCGTGGAGTTTAAGAGAAAACTGTCAATATATTCGAATGAGATATTAACCTCTTGGCATAAACCCGTTGATATTATTAACTTTTTATAAGGCAATGCCCTCTGAATAAAATTAAGGATCGTTAAAAACATATTGATCACATATACGTAAATGTCATTTCAAATAATATTCACATTACATTTGGACATTATTCTCGCGTATCTTCCTTTTAAACCTATATAACCCATCTCAATAATCTGTAAATAAACATTACACGTTTATATATATGTACAGTATTATATTTATTAACAACACAATGGATAATTCAGCCGGACGGTTTATGTAACGCAAAACGGCCCTGGGTACTCAAACGCTTTCCTAAAATGTTTATATTGGAAACGCCATCAGGATTCAGGCACCCACATGTTAATATTTATTTTTGGATCTAACACTCAGTTATCGCCGAGTACTGACACTATTTGGCGCGTTCAAACACTCTCCACAGGCTACCAGCTGAACAACCAGCTCTACCAAATAATCACGCTGCGTCACGCCGACGAGAACTTGAACATTGGCTTCGACAACTTCATCGCCTGTCTCATAAGGCTCGAGGCGATGTTCCGTTAGTATTTTCACACCATTGAGCGCAGATGTTATTTTGTGCTCGTGAAAATTCGACTTTGTCACTGACCTGGGAGTGCGTCCGAGCTGTGCGGAGGATTTATTTTTGGTTCAGTGCCCCACTTTACGCTTGACCGTATTTACGGTTCTGCTTGACTATCACTCTGTTGTGGTTCAGTGTATTGTTTTATTTACTATGTGCAACATTGTGTTTGCAGTGAGACAGTGTGTATGTCTTGCGGTGAATTTTTCCATGAAGATAACTGTTGTGCTAATTCCCCATAATGTAAAATGAATACCTGTATAATGGATTCCCTTTGTACGGTGTATGCAGTGTTTCTGTCTCGAGATATTTGGATGCCATGTAACCCCCTATGCTTCAATATGGAGCTACCTCTGAGTGTTTGCTTGAGTCTGCATATGTATATACATATGCAAGACTTACAACCACATTTTGGCTGAGCATGTATAATATGTTCATCTGCATGTATGGTTTAAACCTTGCCTTAACCAAAATAGGAATGTGGGCCCTTTAAGTATGTATATGTTAAGCATTTTGTCAATCCACGACTGGATCAGGGCCTCCCCAAATTAAGGTCATGGGGTTTTTTGTCTGAGTACAGAACAAGAGTGGATTTTGCTGCTCTGCCCTCTGCTGCACACTGCATAAACCTCGCAGTCCTATACCAACCTTTTTGCGTTTGGTGGTTACATATCAAAGCACTATCCATGCTCAGCCCCACTTCGCTTTCGAGACTTGACAAGACTGTGCGCATTCCGGGTGATTTGAACATGAGCGGCCCTTTAGTACCCTGTTAAATACGGGCATTTATTTTTAATCCTGTGTAAGGGTTCGAAACTGGATGTAATATCGCACATGTCGAAATGGGAGTATAATTACAGTGCAAAGCCACCCACACGGGTCCTGCTTATCTCAGAGTCCTTACCGGTCAAGTGTGCCTACGTACCTTACCAACCAGAGGCCTGCAATCCAGTTCCTTGCCCGCAATACCAACAAAAGCACACATTTCCCTGGGGTTGTTTTTTTGTTATTGTGTGTCAATGTTCCCATATGTTTATGTGCATGCTTGTCGTTAAATTGCACAGTATTGACCGTGGCTTGCGTCCGCTAACCATTAATGCCTCCTGAACACAAAAATACCAGTGGACTGACTTTCATGTAACAACGCTCTTGTTTATTATCCGCTTATTTGTTCAAAATGTAACCGAGCAGCAATGCATTTTTAATTATTAGGAAGCCACTGGAATTACGCCCTTTTAAATCGATATTGAAAACTAATTTCTTGAGAACCGACTTTTGTGTTTGGCTTGTTGTTCTTCCCCCACACTTCCGCTAAGCACGGTTGGCTGCGTATGGTGCAAAAGAAGTTGAACATATAAACATATATAGGCAATGGGTAATTTTATTTCGTGTGTTTTGTGCCTGTGCTTGACAAAGTGTGTGCTTTCTCTGTAAACAATTACCACTTCAAGACCACAGCGTTAACACTATGGTATGTGACGTTGATCTGCAGGAGCATTCAAGGCCTTTGATAAGGATGGGGATGGCATTATACGTCTCAATGTTTTGGAGGTGAGATGCAATCGTGCTGCATGTGAAAGTAAAAATGTGGACTCAGACAAAGGGAATATCTTAGAAATTTTAAAATGTGATCCCTCGAGAAGTGGCTGAGCTGGGTAAGAGTCTGGTTTTTAACGCATCCATGATTAAAGTGGCTTTTCAAGTATAGCGAGTTAATGGTCTCAGCTCAGTCAACAATGACGTTAAATTTCATATTTCACTTAATTTGGAAACATTGCTGCTCTTAGAATAAAAACAAAACTAAGTTTTCCATTTGGTGAACATAGCAGGGAATGTGAAATATTGCATCACTCTTAGTGTGGATCAGAGGACGCACAAAATGATCTCATAAATAGTTTGCTGACATCTCCCTCCATGAGCTGTTTTCTAACACTGAGTGCATGAATGACATTTAGATATTTCTCTGTCTCATGTCATGATGCTGATAGCAAATATCCAACTTAAATTTTGAAAAACACAAGAAAATTGTCCCTCCGATCCAGCAATAGTCTCGAGTTCTATATCAGCAGTGTGGCATGCTGTACATGACCCATTTGATTTAACACTTGACACCTAAATTTTGATTTAAAGCTTTCGTGACTGCAGTAATTCATATTCTTAGTTTTTTCGGTAAAGTCACGTTGAAGAGAAACAACAAAATAATAAAATATATATAAAACAATAAAAAATTCTCACGACGTTTCGACCATAACTCAAACGGTCATCTTCAGGTGTGTTGGTTTGCATAAATGTATTTATAAACGGCGCATTTATTTATTTATTTAAAAAAACACGTTAGCGCCACGCGCAGCGATTTGGCAGTTTACCCAGGACTAGTCCATCTATATTCTGAAAAGAGGAGGGGGGAGACGACATTTTTTTATAATGTATGCTGTCTGAAAGCCACTGTAAGCGTGATTCTATCTTAGCAATCATTGGAAAGATTTGATAAACCATTTCAGTTCTTAATTGATTGTTCACGCTTACAGTGGCTTTCAGACAGCATACATTATAAAAAATGTCGTCTCCCCCCTCCTGTTTTCAGAATATAGATGGACTAGTCCTGGGTAAACTGCCAAATCGCTGCGCGTGGCGCAAACGTTTTTTTTAAATAAATAAATGCGCCGTTTAAAAATAAATTTATGCAAACCAACACACCTGAAGATGACCGTTTGAGTTATGGTCGAAACGTCGTGAGAATTTTTTTATTGTTTTATATATATTTTATTATTTTGTTGTTTCTCTTCAACGTGACTTTACCGAAAAAACTAAGAATACTTGACACCTAGTTTGCAAATGGCTGGAACAGCTCGGCCAGCATGTAAACCTGGAGTAAGGTGTGCAGCTGTAAAATTTTATGTGAATCTGGCTTGTAATACTTTTGGGAGAAATTCATTGAAAATACCTCATATTTACCATATAAGCGGAGATTCTCAGCATGAGAGTAAACAAATTACATTTCTATATAGATGTCATATTGTAAATGAAAATTGTTTAAGGCAGCTGTAATACTCTTCTGAGTCCATGGACATTTTTAAGCAGGCATCTGTGCTCATTTGAACGACAAGGTAAACTTGGATCTTTGCCCTGCGGCATGCACAACAAATACAGCTTTCTGATTCATTAATTGGCCATTTGCAGCCCAAATGTTGTGAACAAATAAACTTTCCTAACCGACATGCTCAAAAATGCGAGAGCAAAACATTTACTGGAAATGCTTTCTCTCCTCCTATAAATGCAGGCCACAATATTTGTTATTACAGCAGGGGTCAGATTCACGCAGGGGCTTTAGGGGCTGCAACCGAGGGCCTTGGATTTACAGGGCCCCATCAAAAATACAGATACTGCATAATAGTATTTGAAACACAATACTACAGCACTATGATAAATCGTTTAGTGTCAGTTGGTAAATAAACCATAGCACCACTATATGTATTATTACCAGTTACGTACTGAAAAAATGTTTTTTTTTACTTTGATTTAGCTTTACAATTCGTACATCACATTTAAAAGTTGAACTGAAATTGTCAAAGGTAAACAACAATGGAGTGTTAGCATCGGGCGTACATGGTGGTAAAACAGTCAAGAGAAGGAATGTAATATACAGAGGGGCCCTCTATAAGGGCACCGCAGTGGCAAGATTTTACTCCCTCGCCTGGTATACAGGAGTTCGTGGGTTCGATCCCGACCCTGACACCTGTATATTTGGAGTTTGCATGTTCTCCCCGTGGTCGCATGGGGTTTTCTCCGGATTCCCCGGTTTTTCTCTCCACATTTAGAAACATGCCTCTCGAGTATTTGGCTGCTGTCGATTTCCACATCATACGGCACTTCGCTAAGCTATCATTTGTGGTCATGTCGCCTATGAAAAAGAGCTATATAGCTCAGTGGGTCTTACTCGGTAAAATAAATATATATTTTATTTAGTTTATTAGAGCATCGGGCCCCCCATCAAACGTAATGCAGCCCTGAATACACAAATAAGGTTCGCTCCTACAGACGCCCAATGCATGCAATTTAATTTAATGCCGATTTGTGTTTTTTTGTTTCCTATTTAGTGGCTCCAGCTGACAATGTACGCGTAAGAAGAGATCGCAGTGTGTGGCCAAACCACAGACATGCAATGAGTGAACAAAGAAGGCTCAAAGTAGAGAGGAACGTGACCTTGGGAACTTACGTGGCATTCATCATAGTTCTATCGGTGTGCGAATGCATTCATGTTTATCTTGTTTCAAAACAACAATGCTCACAACCAAAGTCACGTCTCTCTGTTCAATGATGTATTTTCACGTAGCAGCATGCTGTGAATATACCTTTCGGAGTATTTGGTCTGTGTGAAGAATCTTCAGGGCCTCGCTGCTGTCGGTAGTTTATGCAAAGGCTATCGTCGCAAGAGGTCACACGTTTGAGCACAATGGTCCATCGCTGACTATGCGTGATGAATGAAGAATCTTCACTTGTAGGTACCATTGTAGAAAAATGAAATGCAAATGGAAGCTTGTAATGTACGTATGTATATTGAACTTCTTTCGCACCGTACGTAGCCAACCGTGCCCTACCTTTTTGTACTAAAGTGCAAGGAGGTTTATTGCATGATCCAACTTGCTTGCAGCCTAAAATTGACAGAATTTAATTTCGGAGCATGTGTCATATTGTAGCCGAGTAATTGTGGTTGCATATCTTGTGTGCGATGCAGCATCTATCATGGTCACTGTAATACAGTTTGTATTGTAAAACATCATGGTGATACGGAGGTTTTTCTGTTTCCCATAAATAGAAAATAAAAAATTCAAACTACAAATCTCAGTGATGATTTATGCTAATTGAATATTATGAGAGGTTCATAATGTGACCTTGTGGTCTGTTGATTTTGCAAAAGGGTGGTAAATGGAAACTGATTATTCAGCAGGAGAGGGAAAAAATGCAACTGCCCTTTTCAAACTATAATTGGTCATTCTTTTTATGCTCGACACATTCCACTTAAAAAGAGATGAACATGCCACTAGGAAATTGATCATGCATAAACTACATTGTGACCTAACTTTTGTCAATCTCATTTCAGAGCTTCATTGCCGAGAAATTACTTTCCTTATTGCACATACATAATCAATAGTGAGCCATGGTCAATCTACTGGTGGATGAAGGCCTCCCCAAGTTGCCACCACCTATTACAATCTTGTGGTACAAATATGGCACCTAACACCTACTGCCTGCACAAAAACTAGTTTCAGAATAAATATAAGATATAAATGAATAAGAACATGTTTTTACGTGAAATTTATCCCTTTGGTCTTCACGGATAATGCATTTGTTTTGTTTGACAAAATGAACAATACTCGAATACCTCTGTTTTCAGGTTTAGTTATGTAACACTTATGTGTACGAGTGGGTAGCGCTTACTGTAGCTTTTTTCATCGTTTAAATTGACTGTCATATAAAGCACTTGCCAAATAAGAAGCCGTAAATTGCCTTAAAAGAGTACAGTTTTTTATGAAGAGTATGACCACTAGATATTAATGTCAGTGTAATACAAATGAAGATCACGGTACATGCAGAAATAGCTTACAACACAATTCATATACACAATGAGGATTTTACACGCGCGTCAATCACTGTAATGAATTATTTTTTTTAAGACTATATAATTTATGTAGGAAGTCAAAACCAAAACAGAAACATTTCAGCAGTTGGTGTGGTCACGATGAGTAATATAGTTTAGTCAAGAGTAGGATTATATCTTTCACAAACAATCCAAAACCGGTCTAGCAGGGTAGCATGGCAAGGGCCGATTCCATAGGAAGTATCGAGTGGCAGCTTATTAGCCGCCCAGACTTGTAACCACATGGCCAAGAGGGGAGGAGAGTTAACATTTAAGAGATACAGTCAATCGAAATTTATTTAAGGCCTGCACTTTATGTTTGCTGTACAGTATTCTTATGCGTTTTGACCCGAATCGACGGGGTTTCCACCCCCCAACCCCCACCACTTAGCAGTAAGGACGGCGACAAGAGTGGCACAGAGACGCTTGCTGCTTAAAACACTTCCATCCACCTCGCCACGTGCTTTCTTTCTGTAATTACCACCACCCCCCATTGGCCTTCCGAACTAATGTTATCCAATGCGTTTGGTAAGCTAGCAAATGAACTGCGGACCGGTTTTCAACCCTTATGCGTCTCATCAGTGGCGGCGAGTTGAATACTGTGCATGCTGCTGGGTTGCCACACGTTATCGGCAACAATCATCCACTTTAGCTACGCTTACAAAACCCTCGGCTCTTTCCTATCGGCAGAAACGGAAGGGCCGGTGTGTGGCTGAGGCTGTGACTGCCTAGAAGAATGACGGAATGTGTCTTGTGCTGCATTAATCCGCCATGCAAATGCCAGTGCTGGGGATGCCTGTGTAACTTTAGAGCCAACCCGGATGCCTGTTTAAATACTGTAACACACACGTGCTGTTTACATTGGGCAGAATGATCTGCCAGGTTTGAAAATCATCCATAATGTGCATGCACTGTTTAGAAAGCCACACTTCAGGTATTTTGTACAAGTTTTATACGAAGGAATTCCGTTGCCTTTGGGAGGGCATTTTTGCCAGCTTGGCTGACAATTGCCCATCACAAATCAATGATGGAGTAGGGCATATTACTTTTTAAATCCTAATTTATCACAGCATACCTGCTACAGACATTTCATTTAAAGATCAAGGGCTGGAATTGATCACTTACATTAAAAAGCCGATACAATGTTACAACATCGTCTCATTTTTTTGTTCAGAAATTCAGAACAGGGTACGTAAAATTTGGAAATTTGAGGCAATAGAAAAACAATCCTTTATTGTGAAGTAATTTTGATTGACACATCAAGTATAAATTTGCATAGAATCAATCTGTAAATGAGTAATTAAAATGTAGTTATGAATTGAACAGAGGAGAATGTATGAATCATTGTTATTTGCCGCATATTAATGCAAATCACACCTACCAAAAGCCATGAAGAATGGTTGTTTGGTATCATGTTTTTTTTAAATTAGTTTTGGTTTTCTTCATTTTTACCAGCTGTTGAATGTAATTGGATCTTAATTGCTTCTGACCAGCTGTTATACTGTTTAAAGTGTAATGTATAATTACTGTACAGTGTATGCACTACTGTAATATGCATTCAACTTTGCTTCTCATTTAACCAGATTAGTTTCCAACGGCATATAGTCTATGCAATACAGAAGTGAATTAATCTATCCGTGAAAAGAAAACAATAGGCGAAATAAGTTGTAGCTTTTCAATTAGTCTCATAACACCAGACAATGACCTACACTTGACAATCTTGTCATATGCTCTTGACCATCCTATATGAGTTCAATTGAGTCGCAGGCGTAGACTTGGAGGCAACACATTTATTCAACTCCAACACACAGGGTAACTCTCCCCTTAACAGAATAACAACCTATGGTGGTGACCACCAGGCTAACTACACTAGTTACTACACTAATTACAATGTAAAGGGCTACTACGGACCGGGACCAACAGCTCGGGTCCAGGCCCACGTGTTGGAGACTCGTTGAACAGAGAACGTTGTCGAAGGTTTTTTCCAGGATGAACAACAATCCCGGGCCCTCTCGGGACCCTGCTTATATGATCTGCAGCGTGGCTGGCTCCGCCCTAGGCCACTACCACCTTCGAGAATCCTCGGGAAGGATCTGGGTTCCAATCACGTGACCACCCCTAGCCCCCTCTGGGGCCCCTTTGTAGATTTAACTGGTCACGTGTCCTCCCGGGTCAACCAGAGTGCCATGGCCTTGAGTAGCCTCATCCTTAGGCCGGCACTCACACACTCTGTCCTGTAGGGTTGGCACTACACGCAAAGCGTGGTGCCATCTAGCGCTATTAATCAGCACTCACCGGGCCCCTTTAGGGCCGGTACTACACCCACACCATTGCGGTATCCGCGATGTTGCTACATATGTAATGGATATATAATATTGTAAGTGAATATCTTAGCACTATAAGATGTGCTATATCCACGGGTGCTTGAGTAAGGTGTTATTACTTATTTCTAGTGGATTAGCTCAGCACTATAATTAGTTGCCAAGATTCAGATCGTTTCCAATGTCATTAGGGCACCACATAATTGACCCGTAGATATATTAAATACGA
This sequence comes from Petromyzon marinus, assembly GCF_048934315.1. Classification (NCBI taxonomy): domain Eukaryota; kingdom Metazoa; phylum Chordata; class Hyperoartia; order Petromyzontiformes; family Petromyzontidae; genus Petromyzon; species Petromyzon marinus. The sequence goes on along the minus strand of NC_133683.1, from coordinate 21,529,734 downwards.
TTTTGTAAATACAACATTGCTGTTTTGTACAGACAGTATGGCTTTTGAAAATAACATCTGGTAACACAGTAGCATTTGTTTAACAGGTCTAACTCTGCTGATACGCAGAAAGTTGAAACCAATACAGATGCTGCCTGCATTTTTGCTGTTTGCCTGCTTGAATAAATTATCTTGCAAAACATTTATCTGGAGGGCCAACATGCTGATGGAGTTAATATTATTTCATGTGGAGAGATATGCTTGTCCATTTATTTATCTACGTAATTAATAATAAATGACAGCCCTTTGTCAATTTTCTGGTGTATGAAGACATCGACACACTGCAGTCATGGAAGTTATTTGATCATACTTCACCAGTTCAGGTATAACTCTCTATTGATGTTCGTGGTCGCTGGGAAGTCAATTCTGTTTTCCGGGTTCAGAGCTCCGTGCATGAACCACGGAGCCACCCCTATCAATATATCTGTACTGTATAAAATGAGTTTCAACTTAAGCTGCATTTTTTTAAATAGAAAAAAATATTGAATAGTGACTATTGGTAATGATTAACACGTACATGAACCAGGTGTGTACAGGAGGACCTTTTAGTAAAGGCGTTGGCTTAACCAATACGTGTGGATGTAGGTTAAACCTCTTTCGCACCGTACGTAGCCAACCGTGCTAATCGGAGGTAGTTAGAGCTGCTATGCACATGGTGTTCTACAATTTGAAACGCCAACATTTTTTTCTCAAATGGGGGCAACGGTAAGTGTGAATGATTCACATTTGCGCAAAGCATACCGTTCCTTGCAGTGCTGGCATTTTGTACCCTACGTTTAATCTAAAAACAAAGGCACAGGGGTTATGTTGCTCAAGCTTGACTTAGGAAGTTTCAGAGCTTCCGTCTCGAAACATAAGACAGATGAACAAACTTTGTCTCCCAAGCGCTTGTGCGAGTGCCAACTTGAAATGGCATGTGATCCTGAGAGAGTATGGCAAGAGGGCTCAAGGGAAACCATCAATCTAAGCAGCGCTGCCCTCTGTGCCCTTTAATACGTTGCTGGCGATGACCCGATTACGGGCTCACACAACCGCCATAAACTATTATAGTGAAACAATTCAACCTCTGGCTCCAGTTTTTATGGTAAATGATGTGCCTTGCACTGCACATTCTATTGCACAAGTGGGTCTGGCACAATGGAAGTTTTCCGGGTGCTTATAAAAATCGCCTTTAGGCTTAGCGTGGTAACAGCTGAAATCATACAGATGATAATACGATACAATTCGACTGTTGAACCTACATTTAAAGTTATTTCTTGGCTGAAGAAAAACATCAAGTTAATTTTCTGTATGATAAAAGGATGATAGTATGATAGCATGGCAGCATGCCATGTCAACTATATTTACAATAGTGTTGTTATTTTCAATCCCCTTTCTGAAAACCTACTGCTGTCTGAAGGCCTTTAAACCATGTGGGTTAGTGAAGGGGTGGCCGAAGAGTGGTTCTCATATCAGCCACCAATGATGCTAGCCATGACCAAGAATCAAACGCAGTTCACTGGGTTCATAGTGTAGTGCACTAACCACTGTACCACCCTATATTATGCATTCCAAAACTAAATATATTTTTATTCTTAGTTTTTTCGGTAAAGTCACGTTGAAGAGAAACAACAAAATAACAAAATATATAAATATATGTTTTAAAATATATATATAAATATATGTTTTATATATATTTTGTTATTTTGTTGTTTCTCTTCAACGTGACTTTACCGAAAAAAATAAGAATATGAATTACTGCAGTCACGAAAGCTTTAAATCAAAATTGAAATATATTTTATTTACAGTATGTAGAAGAGCATTTACCCCCACGAAGGTCCTGTTTGGAATGTATGTCAAATTCCTTGAATACATTTGCCTTTCGGTGGAGATAAGAGTGGCCAAAGAAAAACCGCATACTACTTTTTCAGAAGTCAGTAATAAATTTTGATTTAAAGCTTTCGTGACTGCAGTAATTCATATTCTTAGTTTTTTCGGTAAAGTCACGTTGAAGAGAAACAACAGAATAACAAAATATATATAAAACAATAAAAATTTTTATGCAAACCGACACACCTGATGATGACCGTTTGAGTTATGGTCGAAACGTCGTGAGAATTTTTTATTGTTTTATATATATTTTGTTATTCTGTTGTTTCTCTTCAACGTGACTTTACCGAAAAAACTAAGAATATAAGTCAGTAATAGTTATGTAGTGTTCGATTTCACTCGGACAACTTCTGTCTTTCTGTGAACACCGCTTTATTTACAACTCTCAGCATGTCCTCCATATTCCACATTATCCTGGTCGCCACGGCTCGCTCGCCGTGCTTCACTTGACTCGCTCGCCACCTTTGTCTCTCCACTCCCCACGATTACTTCGCTTGCTACGCACTCAGCGACTCTGCACTTAGCAACTCCGCACACAGCGTCTTCACACACAGCGTGTCTTCGCATACAGCGACTTCGCACACAGCGTCTTCGCATACAGCGACTTCGAACACAGCGACTTCCACCCTTCAACTCTTAACTCTAACTCTGTCTCTCAAACTCTGTCTTCCAAACTCTGTCTCTCAAACTCTGTCTTCCAATCTCTGTCTCTCAAACTCTGTCTTCCAACCTCTGTCTCTCAAACTCTGTCTTACAAACTCTCCACACTTCAACTCCCCCCAAGCTCTCCAGCTTCAACCCATCTCAAAGCTCTCCGCTCTTCAACCTCTCTCCAAGCTCTCCACCATTCAACCCCCCTCTGTTGACTCCGACTCCCGCTCTTATCCCCGCTCTCATTACACCCCCAATTAATTAACCCGCGTCCCAACGGCACTCCACGTGACCGTCACGTGTTTCTCGCCAGACTTCCAGACGCCTCTCCAGCCCCGGCAACAGCACCAACCAATCACAGCCGTCCACGGCTCTCCCAGCTTAATTGCCCCAACATAACCTGTACTGTATTTGCCTTCGCTACAGGCTGACCCAAGATAACCCGTACTGTCTATGTGATCATGTAATCACGCTGTTTCCACAACGCACCTTCCTACTCCACTACAGTTCTATGAAAAAAGGTTTCCCTCCACACTGTGGGATGTCTCCCACTGGTTCAGGGCTCTTGAACAGAGATTAGTTGTAGTTCAATAATGCATTTATTGATGTTTTCGTAGAACTCCTTTGGCTCATGACACATGCTTCTTAGGTTGATTGATTCACGTGGTCCCTACAGACCATGTAAAACCATAACATCACTTTTAACGTATCTCTCCAAAAACACATCGTGTTTGACCACTAACCACACATCGTTATTTGAAAACTCCTTATGTAAGGGGGCATGTTGTGAGGCTTGATTTAAAACTAGACAAAGCGACAATGTCCATAGTTGTAATGGAAGTTGGCTACGTGATGTTGGAGATAAATTGACAACTGCTGTCACATGCCCTGGCCAGAAGGGTTGATGGCACCACCAGGAGATGGGATCCTGCTAATTGGAGTTGAATAGATGCCGATGGAAACCCGTCACAAAAAGAACACACATGAGGACCTGTGAATATACCCGGTCTTGAATGAGATACATGTATGAATTATACTACAGAATATTCCCTGAGTTTCCAGCCACGGCTAACAATCAGTGGCACAGTGACACAATCGCCGGTCTCTGCCCACCAAACGCTCACTGAGACCAGCGTGGTGACGTATGGGCAACCAGCGTGGTGACGTATGGGCAACCAGCGTGGTGACGTATGGCCAACCAGCGTGGTGACATATGGCCAACCAGCGTGGTGACGTGTGGCCAACCAGCGTGGTGACGTGTGGTCACGTGCCGAGGGGTTTCCGTGGACTTTGAACACTCAACGTGTCCGCTCCCTCCCCAACTTTGTTCACGTTCCCTCGAATGGGTTGAGTGACAAAAAAATAAAGTAATAATGTGAACGTACGTAACTAGTTCAACACGTAGGCTTTTGCGACCAATATCATCCATAATCTAAGTTAAAAAATATATTCTAGAATTTTTCAATGGATTAAACTTTCGTGATTGCAGGTATTCATATTCTTGGTTCTTTCGGTAAAGTCACGGAGAAGGGAAATAATAATAAACAAAAACATTTCATTATAATTTTGTTGTTTTATTTTGATTATTTTATTATTTCCCTTCTACGTGACTTTACCGAAAGAGCCAAGAATATGGATTAAACTTTGTTGACTATCAATGTTTGCTATACTTTTTGCAAGAGTATGGTAACGATGAAAACGTTGTCCCCCAGCCTGGACGGGTCGACCAGCCCCTTACACTCTTCACAAACTCCCCTGAGGCGATTAAAAAAAACAAAAACTGTTGACGTCGGAAAATAGGGAGATTTTCGCGGAGTTTACAAGACGCAAAAACAAACTCCTCCCGCCCAACACAATCGACGTAACTGCGTGCGGAGTAGTAATAAAAAAATAAAATAACAATGATGGTTCAAGTGCAGAAGGGGGCGCGATGCAGCCTCCTCAGTTCCGCGCCCGACACGGGGGCGGCAGCCCGCCACCACAGCTCTTGTTTCCCCTCAGTTCGCTTTTTGTGGGTTTTTTTTTAAATTTTGTTTTGTTTTGCTTTTTTAAAACAAAACAAATATTGATTTGTTCACGACGACGATAGCCCGACGCGGCGGAGGACTTTGAGCGGAGATTTAGTGTTGTGGCTCTCGCTACGTTTGGACGAGTTTTGGTTTATGTTGTCGTCGTCGTCGTTGTCGGAAGACGGCGGCGGCGTTCGCCTGAGGCCTGGAGTGAGCTGCTCCCCTCCCAGAGGCCTGCCCTTACCTGTGAGTGCCCTACCCGCTCTTGTTGTTTCTGTCGTCTGTCGTCGTTTACCTCATTTTCATATATATAAAAACAGTAACACGCACACACACGCACACTTTTTAGTGAGGAACAGCGACGTGAGGGGTGGTTTTTTTTCGTGTTTGTGTGCGCGCCGGCACTTTAATTCGCAACATTCGAGAGCGTTTCTGTTGGTCCACCACCACCACAACCACGAGCGTGTTGAGGAGAGGGGTCCACCACCACCAGTAGCCCCCTCGTGTTGAGGAGAGGGGTCCACCACCACCAGTAGCCCCCTCGTGTTGAGGAGAGGGGTCCACCACCACCAGTAGCCCCCTCGTGTTGAGAGGGGTCCACCACCACCAGTAGCCCCCTCGTGTTGAGGAGAGGGGTCCACCACCACCAGTAGCCCCCTCGTGTTGAGGAGAGGGGTCCACCACCAGTAGCCCCTTCGTGTTGAGGAGAGGGGTCCACCACCATTAGCCCCTTCGTGTTGAGGAGAGGGGTCCACCACCATCAGTAGCCCCCTCGTGTTGAGAGGGGTCCACCACCACCAGTAGCCCCTTCGTGTTGAGGAGAGGGGTCCACCACCAGTAGCCCCCTCGTGTTGAGGAGAGGGGTCCACCACCACAAGTAGCCCCCTCATGTTGAGGAGAGGGGTCCACCACCACCAGTAGCCCCTTCGTGTTGAGGGGTCCACCACCAGTAGCCCCTTCGTGTTGAGAGGGGTCCACCACCACCAGTAGCCCCCTCGTGTTGAGAGGGGTCCACCACCACCAGTAGCCCCCTCGTGTTGAGAGGGGTCCACCACCACTAGTAGCCCCCTCATGTTGAGGAGAGGGGTCCACCACCACCAGTAGCCCCCTCGTGTTGAGGAGAGGGGTCCACCACCACCAGTAGCCCCCTCATGTTGAGGAGAGGGGTCCACCACCACCACCACCAGTAGCTCCCTCGTGTTGAGAGGGGTCCACCACCAGTAGCCCCCTCGTGTTGAGGAGAGGGGTCCACCACCACCAGTAGCCCCCTCGTGTTGAGGAGAGGGGTCCACCACCACCAGTAGCCCCCTCGTGTTGAGAGGGGTCCACCACCAGTAGCCCCCTCGTGTTGAGGAGAGGGGTCCACCACCAGTAGCCCCCTCGTGTTGAGGAGAGGGGTCCACCACCAGTAGCATCCTCGTGTTGAGGAGAGGTGTCCACCACCACCAGTAGCCCCCTCGTGTTGAGGAGAGGGGTCCACCACCACCAGTAGCCCCCTCGTGTTGAGGAGAGGGGTCCACCACCAGTAGCCCCCTCGTGTTGAGGAGAGGGGTCCACCACCAGTAGCATCCTCGTGTTGAGGAGAGGTGTCCACCACCACCAGTAGCCCCCTCGTGTTGAGGAGAGGGGTCCACCACCAGTAGCCCCCTCGTGTTGAGGAGAGGGGTCCACCACCAGTAGCCCCTTCGTCGTCCCTGTAGCGTTCGCGTCGCACGGAGCGTGACCCGGCAGTGTTAGCGCTTTGTTTAAATCTCACACGTGTGTATGTGTGTGTGTATATGTGTGTATGTGTGTATTTGTGTGTGTAAAGGTTGCAGAGCACGCACACACACCGCTTGTGCACTTTAATCACGGGGCTTATGTAACTACACCTCGATTTAGTCCACGCCTGCTGTGTTACTGTCCGCGTTTGTTGTAGGGTAGCGTTTGCGTGAGCCGATGCTGATTTAATTGGGTAACGCGAGTGGATTGTTTTTGTGCCTTGGTATGCTTTAAAAATTAAATTACATGTCAATAATAGTGTAACGTTCAATTGTACACGGTAAGTTAGGTGAATGCGGAACTGTGCGCTGGTGCTGACTCAATGGAGTCATTGTGTCCACATTCCGTGATGTACACACACTAGTTATAACTGGATATCCTAATGTTTACTTTGTATTATAATGTCTATAGCTAAAAGGTCGATCTGTACGCTCAAACAGTGAGACAAATGTACAGTGTGTGTGTAATATATATACAAAGCTAACCCCGATCTTTACCAACCGACTCGCATTGACCAACGATGGGGAAGTATGGTCAAACGACTCCAATTAAGGAAGTCCATCCAGAAGTTGATTGGTAAAGGATGTATTAAGTATAAATCAGTTTTAATATTTCGAACAATAAAGGTGTACAGTTCTGTTTGCCCACTTTCATTTATAATGATTAATTGTATGATTTTAAACTGGCCAATACACAATGTCCCGAGTTCAGGGAAAGTGTTGTTCATGATTAGCATGAACAGACACTAATTATTAATTAGGGGTCACCTTTCACTTACACGTTCACAATGGTGACTCAGGTTGTACTGTGGTGACACATTCTCTGGTCATTTAATTTGGATCCGAGTGTGGGGACAATTGTAAATTGTTTTGATATTAAGTATTTTAGTTTTCCGTTAGTGACAACATGTTTTTACCCCCAAACTACAATATATAATTACAGATACAGAGTATTTAATTGCCGGTCTAATGAATACACTACAAATGTAACTTAAAACTACAGTAATTGCACTGTGTTGAGATCGCAATTTTCCTTCGTTGTGGTTAAATTAGTCCTTTAATCAAACTACTAGTATTTCCCAGACGTGACTTTATAATATATATTTACGTGTCATGAAGTTTGAGAAACTATGCTGCGAGAAATCTAATCCTGCTGTATGATTACGGCTCCTTCCCGGCAGAGTTTGATCTCCTTGACATTTGACTTAACAGGCAAACAGCTGATTGTGCAGTCCCCTCCACACGAATGTGCTTGGCCCGGATGGAACATTTTCGTTCTTCGGTGTTACATTCCGAGACTTATACTGCATGGAATCCTTTCTACGACTCCAGTTTGAGATGATGCTTCATCTGCGCAATGCATAGCTGTGCAAGTGTGGTGTGATATACGCAGTGTACACTGCGTAACTCAATTGGTATTCAGTTTAGCACCGCAGGCTTTCGCCTGATGAAGCTGTTTGTATTAACCAGCGAAACGTCGGACTCAAATTGTAAGTGTTGTGGGTTTCCACTCCAGCACAGCAGTGTGCTGAAGTAGTAACTAATTGGCACGTTTTGTGCACGTGACAAACCTTACTAATTGGCTGTGGAGGGTGGTTAACTACACTTATATTTACGCGATCTAAAACCCCCCCCCCCAAAAAAACCTATATTATTAAACTAGATTGGAAGCTTTATTATTGTCAGTTGTATGGCGTTGTTTTGCTTGGAAGAAGGGGTGTGTGAAAGGGAAAATAAAAAAAGCATTACCTTGGAGTAATGATTGCGATGTTTGCAACTGTTTCCACGGGTTATTGTACTGGAATAACTTCCTTTTGCTCGCCTTTCCGCAAGCTTGATTATCGTGACCCCCCGCTCCATGCATGGTGTGTTGTAGGCTGAAAAGCAGCAGTTCCTATTGAGGAATGGAATTTTTCTTAGCAGTTGTAACTCACAGTGACCTTAATAATATTGGCCACGTGGCAGTCATGTGATGGTTAATGTAGAAACCACTGGCCTCAAGCATGGAGAGATTAAACATTAACAGAGAATAGAAAACATTACATTTCATGTCAGCACAAACAAAAAGAGACGGCATTGGGTACACCTTCAGTGTCACTCCCTTAAGGCCGAGACGTGTGTAAACTAATGAAACGCGTTATTTGGAACTAGTCTACTCGAAGACTTCCACAGGGAAAAAAAAAACTATCATTGGCAGAAACCCAGGTCCGCGCACTGTACGTGTGCAATATTCAGTTGTATGAAGTGTTTGCTCATCTGGGCTTTGGAGACGTTTTGGCGACTTTAATGCTTGCTGTTTGCCTTGAGTTTGGCTAATAGTCAGCCAGAGGCCAAGTTAATAACGTTTGTTAAGCAACTACTCTCAGTGTGGACGAGTGTCGGTTGCCAGTCGTGCATACAATGGTTAGGCATGATGGTTGTCAACATGGACCTATGCCAACCCCAGCTTTGGAAGTCGCTGGAGTGGAATGTGCAGAAAGAAGCATTCAAGTTCCAACTTTATGAGCCATGACGAGCCACTGATTAAGAGCATTTCAATTTGTGAGTTTTTGATGAATCTTTAAACTAATACGTAGTAGATTTCATGTACAGTATGTGGTACACAAAATTGATTTGTACTCTGTTGTCAGACATTACCAACTTATTTTAGTTTACCACTGAGTGAAGGTACACAACTAGTTCATATAAAGCTTTTATAGGCCATACCTACTTGTACCAGCAGTGCAGTTCGCTCAGAGTTTTCCGTTTAGAAAACATGTAAACATTTTTGTTGTCTTGTAAACTCCATAAAATCAGTATTTTTTATGTTAAAAGCTTGTTTTCTCGTTTAGGGCAGTGGAAAGAGTGGAATAGGCTGTCGACTAGTTAAGGCTCGGACAAAGTTTTAATTGTTACCATACTCTTGCAAAAGTATAGCAAACACTGATAGTAAACAGTTTAATCCATTAAAATATTGTAGATTAAATAGATCATTTGGAACATACCACTCTTCCTTTTCATTTGTGAGTTCAATTTTCCAAAAGGAGTCCAACCTGTTTTCGGATGCCTCTTGTATAATTTTGATCCAGATCCACCTTCAGTCACAGCCAAATGTACAGTGTAATGAAAAATACCACACCATTTTCCAAAAGAAGAAGATTTTAAGCAGTGTGTATGGCCTGCGTTACCACGTGATCAGAAACATTAACATTGGCAGAGTAGAATTAAAAGGTGAAAAGTGCACAAAGAAGCATGTTGGGGTTCATTCTTGAAATTACTCTGAGAGACAGGGTAACATACACAAGAACACATACACAAGGGGCATCATATTGACTCTTATGAATTGTGGGCTGTGCCTGTGGTTGAGGCTAACGATGGAGTGAGCCAAAGGAGAGAACACAAGATGTCCACCTTGGAGATGGAGAAATATCTTTGTGTGCAGGAGTTGGGTTGTTGCATTAAATACTGGGAAAGATCGCAATGGCTTGGTTGGTCAATAAAATAATGTGGATAGTTCAAGACTGCTGATGATTAGGCGGCTCCTTTTGCATGAAGACAAATCATTGTGTCTTTTTCTCTTGCACACAGTCATGATTTGTCAGTAAACGGAATTGATGTAAAATTGTTATTTCAGTATATCCCAAAACATTTGGAAAGGCGAGTGTTGTACAGGTAAATATCTTGCTCAAAATGCTGACTGGCATCCAGCTTCAAAAATACAAGTGTGCAACTCAAGTGCAGTGACATATGAGACACATGCCTGTGCCGGTATAAAGGCACATAAATGAGAGCATTCATGTTTTAATTATAAAAAAAACACTTTAATTCCGCCAAAGAAAGTGGGATGTCATGCTTGGCCAGAATAATCGATAAAATGCCCTTGAACTATACTACTTCATTGGTATGCCAAGTGCATATGTGAGTATTTATTTACAATATGATCGTATTATTTGTTGACAAATTGAGCTGGGAATATAACGCATTATTCATATGCATTATGCTAATGAAAGCATTTTAGATGACTCTAAAACAACACTGGATTAATTTCAAGTGAAGTATAAAGTAAACTTAGTTTTTGGATATACAGGAGAATTCCTCATGCATATTACCTGTGGATTCTATTATCCATGGGATTAACCTTGATTTTACTTCCATCCATGGGGGTAAACAAATCGAGGATAATAAGATTAATTTGCCACGCGATGACTCTTATCCATAAAATATTTGCGAGAAATAGTCTTTTAAAGCGCAGCAGAGGTCTTTGAAGCACCTTTATAATCCATTCCAACAGGTTGCAAGGTCTATAATGGAGGTTTTTGGGTTAGATCGCGTAAATGTGTCGTTAAAACCCGCCACCACCCGACACAGCCAACTAGTAAGGGTTGTCATGTAAACAGAATATGACAATTTGTCACTAGTACAGCATACCGGTGTGTTGGAGAGCCAAGCCACGACATTAACAAACCGAGTACGACGTTTCGCCAGTAATTACAATGAGCTTCATCAGGCTGTCGCATGGGATTAATCTTCATCAGGCTGTCGCCTGATGAAGCTAGTTGTAATTACTGGCGAAACGTCGTACTTGGTTTGTAAATGTGGCTTGGCTCTCCAACACACCGGTGTGCTGTACTAGTGACAAATTGGCATGTTCTGTTTACATGACAACCCTTACTAGTTGGCTGTGTCGGGTGGTGGATTTTAACGACACATTTACGTGATCTAACCCAAAAACCTCTTATGGATGATATTGGTCGCGAAAGCCTATGTGTTCGGTTGCAAGGTGTTTTAGCTCTGGTCCGTCTGTTTCTGTAACTTGTAAAGATAATCGAACATAAAGGAAATGTTCGTATAAAGATGTGTAAACCAGTCAATTTAATGAGAGTTGCTCAAAACCAGACATTAAAAACCAGTGCTAAAATATCTAGCGCTGGTAATAAACCTTAGTAATTAGCTGTGTCGGATGGTGGCGGGTTAAACGACACATTTATATTTACACAATCTAACCCAAAAAAAAACTGTATTATGAACAAGCTTTACTACCCGGCTTCACCCGGGACTTGGATTCACGACGCCCGGCCGCCTTTGTCTCCCCAGTGGCGATGTTCACACACCACACCAGTTACTCATTTGAGGCTGAGTCGACCTAGGGGAGACCCAGGACCGGTTGAAATAATCGTCACCGGTGGTGGCCGTGAGCAGGAATGAAACTCGGGTCGCCGGGTTTCGTAGGGCAGCGCGCTAACCACTACACGACCGCTGACCCCACACACAAACGCGCGCGCGTCCATAGGTACACATACACGCGCTTGCTGCAGTCACACAACTTTCAGGGTACGTACGGTAGTACACGACTCAAATAATAAACCAATGCTGCGCGAAGAACGCCTTAGACCTGCAACACATTTGTATTTCACTTTACCCGCGATCAGCAGGCACACGGCGTTACACTTCCACATGCGCGGGTCATATGACAGATGTGACGTCACAGCTCACTTGCCGTGCAAAATATATGCATTATTGCGCACCCCCTCCCCCCTAAAATTAAATACAAGTCTATTTTTATAGACACAAGTTTGTTGCATGTCGGGAAGTAGGCTAAACATTTTGAACAGATACACATAATCACAAATTTCCCTTTTATATATAGATAACATTGGTCGCGAAGGCCTAAGTGTTAATCTAAAAATATATGCCTTGCCGGCTAAGGTAGTAACGTCATTACGTGTGACACACGTCCGCCTTCGCTCTAGCTAGTATTACATACCTCGGAAGACAAAGACATAGACATGTTGGAAAACATAATTCATGCATATGCATGGGTTTTTCCTCGTTTAGTAATTAAGCCTAAAGCCACAGAACGATTCCACTCCATATATAAAGGACTAGCTTTTTTCCCCGTCCAAGGACGGGTGTAGATCGCAGTAAATCTGAAATATTCAATAGAAAAATTGTTCAGCTCACGATTATAAATGAGGGGGGGTTGCCCCATGCGGAGTGATGTCACCCGCTAATGGTTATTGGGGATGGGTGCGGCATGTAGAGTGACGTCACCCCTCATGTTTATTGTGGAGGGGTGCGGCATGTGGAGTGTGCGACCTTGTGCGTTCGTGTAAATTTCCACGCGGGCATGAATATTAATGAAGGGGAAAGCTCTTTTTCAGTGACGTCATGCACGCATGTCGCACTGTGCTGCGTATATTTATTTTTTTACCGTCACTTTCTGTAAAGAAACGTCATTTGAAACGACTCTGCGGAATAAATTATTTAATTCAGCTCTGCCTGCATTAGTGTAAAAATCCACCCACTCATGAATATTAATGAGGGGGGGTGGGCCTAATGTGGAGTGACGTCACGCGTGGGACGGACAGACATTTCTGGGTGATTATATTATAGAAGGTAATATCAGTCATGCTTACATTCGTGTATTATATGGTAGTTAAACCTGTGGTGCTTTGAAGTTCCATCCATACTGTGTGGCTCTTCGAGAATTGGCAATTGCTTGTCATGGCGATGATTTTCATTCTGTGCGTATGGTTATCATGAAAAATACAATCTGCGCCTCAGAAAATGTATTATTAACCAGCAGGTGTTTTCTCCGTGTTGCCATCAAAATGTCAGTGCTGGGATCTTTTTTTAGGCTATATACATGTAGACTATTTTAGACATAGACTATTATACCTCTGTAATATTATCTTATACGCATGCATACATTACACGTATGCGTGTATATCAACATGCATAACAATAAATGCAATATTTTACGTGATATGCATCAAACGCTTATGCGTTGTGAAACCTGGAGTCGCGCAAATGTCCTTAACGATATTATAGCTCGTCTCGCTGAATTGTCGAGACCGATGCAGCGTCCACGTGAATGTGTTAATGCTGCGAGAGAAGGTGCAGGCGTGTTGTGCAAGTTAAACGAGCCTCCGGTGAAAGCTTTTTTTATATGTTAAAGAATTGTGTTGACTAACCTTGTCCGTCTAACAGCATATGTTTCGGGCAAATTTATGTCCGTTCAGTAGGGTGCGCAATGGTCTGATCCTTTTGTGTGGTAACCTTAGTGCTGAATTTGGCATGCGTACAATGGGCAGAATATTGGATGAATTTGCTTCCATTAAAGAAAAAAACCCAGCAAAATGAAGTGATATATACCCTTTTAATGTACAACGTTGCACCTAAGAGTAATTTTAGAATGTTTTCCATAAGTAATGTGAACAATTTGCCATCTTCATGAATTGGCATACATGCATAATATCAGTACTTGCAGGTTGAGCAATTTTAAAATAAATAACATGTAATATCCCTTGAACTGACTGCGTTATATTGGTGTGGTGAGTTTTAAATGTCATGGCAATATGTGTCAAAGGTGTGTTCGGGTTGGGCTTTAAACCCAGATCCAAATGCACTAAGCACCAAGCCACGCATCCGCTGTGAAATTCGCTTTGTATTAATGTTTAAAAGTAAGCGATTTCTCATTAGTGCCCATTAATCACACTTGACACTAATGCCATTAATGACTTCCTGTGTGTACATAGCGTTTGGACCAACAAATAGTAAAGCAAGCACGTTTAATACAGTTCGTTTGAGCATTACTAACTAAATGACAGTTACAAAGCCACTTTTGAATGCAGTCTGTAACCTCCCGAGATTTGTAGCGCTCTCGCGCGATCATGCATGCTTTCCCCACATAAAGTGTGGCAGGGTTATATTTGTTAAAGATACGTGCAAGATGTATTGAGCATTTATAGAGTCCGGGGCTGCTTTCGAGAGGTTTCTTGCTTGTGCCGAGTTGCCGGCCTCTTGGTGGAACGCCCTGGCGTCTTATTGCTGCTGCACAGGCTCGCAATTCTCCCCAGCTTACTAATTACACGAGTCTCCTATAAACAAACCATTCAGCTCTGCAGAACTGTTTGGGAGTTCGCTCAGCTTCCACAGGAATGCGAGCATTAAACAACAGTACGGCGCATCACAGCACTCTTAATTGTTTTTTTGGATATCTTGCATTGTACGAGTGAAAATTTATAGGAATTGTGTGGATAGCCTAAAACTAAACCTCGCACATAATTCGGGAAGTATGTTTTCCAACAGCATAATTGATAGTGTTGGTTAAATTTAATTTATTTTACACTGTTTTGGCTTTTTATGTCATCGAGTGTGTTTTTACAAACACTTAGCCGACGTCTTGATTAGTGTTGTGCTTCGGATAACACATGTCCAGTGTTGCATGCCACAAATCTGAATTCAATAGCCGAATCACTTTTTACTGGGGGCAAGAAGGCTTCCCTGCAAAGGGCGAACTACTGTAGAGAGAGAGGGGGGAGGAGGGGGGGGAGGGTCTTTGAGCTGGGGCTGACGGAAGGGTGGGAATGAACGCGCAGTGACAACACAATGCCGTGTGTCACCTTGTTCTGTGGTTGAAAAAAAAATTGAAAAGGAAGAAACTTTCCCACTAGATACAATATATAGGTGGGGAAAAGTAAACAATCTGGATCGAGAAGAGGAAATTGACCACAACTTGGTTTGACTTTGTGCACAGTCTTCACGGAAGAACCCAGCTGCTTTTCACAGGGACCCATAAAAAAAGGCAGTTTCAGAAATGTCGGGCCCTATCACAGTGGCGTGCATTGTTTTCTGAGTTTTGTCCGCGGCCAACGATTCAAGGATTACCACAGGATTAAGTACCTTGAAAGGTAAGATTTGAATGCCTGTTCTGTTCGTTTAATGTCTCCAGATTACAAAAAAATGTTGTTAAACGGGGGGGGGGGGGCGCGGAGGGGATTGTTTTGTTCCACATTCTGCTACACCACTATCTACAAGTAATAGTAGCCTCCAGGCTTTGCTGTAGTGATGATACCTGCTTTGAAACTTTACGCTCCTGTGCTATTGTTGTTGTGTCAATCATTAGAATATAACGGTTTTTGTTCAAGTCACAGCTTGAGTTCACTTTAAAGTGCACACCCTACATCAGCCCATGGGGCAGTATTGAGGTCTGTTAATTATTTCTTTATCTCTCCTTTCTGAATCCGTCCCCTTTTCAGGCCCCAGAAGTAATGTGTTGGGGTACAACATTAAATCCTGCTCCATTTTCTAGCTTGCAGACTTTATGCATGCGCCAGACGTCTTTCCCAGAATTAAGTAATCATGTGTCAGTCTTATATAATAGGCGATCTTTTCCAAAACCAAACACTACCAGCTTGTAAAGAAGCTATAGTACGGACTTCAGGGTACAGTGCAAAGGGCTCTCTTATGTACAGATGTTTTGATGACACCTCTTGTACAACTACAGTACCCTATCAATGTTTTGGTACATTCTGTATCTTAACTATTGTTGTGCAATGACACTTCTTTATTTTTTATTTTGCATATATTGGGGGTTTTGTGGACGTTTTAAATATGAAAGCAATATATTTTTTATATCAATCAATTTCCTTGATGGTACACAAACCATTGTGGTCATACTTTAGAAATACTGCAAGACTTTTTATTCTGTCCCTGTATTTTTTCCCCTGCTTCTACTAATCTTAGGATTGAACAAAAAAAGTTCTCCATTTTATGTTAAACCCAAACATGGTCTTGTGCAAATAATGGTCTAGAAAAAGAAGAAATTGTGAAAAATATTTCGCAACGTGCAGCATATGCCAAGTGACTCAATGGCGGTATTTACAGCGTTTAAGATTGTGGAGTGCTGAGTATTGACAGCGCATAACTTGTTACGTTGGAAGGATCTGTGCAAAGGTCTAATCTTTTACAATGCCCATTGCACCAATTATGAAACTAAACTGCCTGTATGTGTTTTTAAATACAAATATTTAGGCTTGTGTATTGCATAAATTTAATTACTCGCAATGTCAGTCTTATTTTAATTGACATGACTGTAGATTTTATATAATTGTCTAGGGAAATGTTGTGTAACAGACTGTGCTAAGTTGTACATTTGGAACCACCTATAAAAATGTTCAAGAGCCGCTTGGCAGTCCACTGCTGGATAAAGGTCTTCCCCACACACTGTCAGCCATGGGAGTTTGTACTTCAAAAGGCTTGTCAGTCCAGGTTGGTGAAGGGCGAGGCCCATAACCGATTCACCACTGATGTTGTCCATGGCCTAGAATCAATTGAGTTCACTGGTTCACAGTAGTGCGCTATGTATGTATGTTGAACTTGTTTTTGCACCATGCGTAGCCAGCCGTGCTAATCGGAGGTGCGCTAACCACTGCGCTGTCACTCAATTGAGAACCACCAATGTACGTGTCCAGCCCATTTTCAATCCATTGATGGACGAGGATCTTTTCGTGTTCAGCAGGTTGTGGGGAATGTTAGACCACACTGGTCAGTGCAGATTGGTGAAGATGGGGAGCATACACATGAGAGCATAGATTATAACAATGGATTTTACTGCATTGGCCTCTGCTGTCCACGACATAGCCGCGTATGACAACCTGGCATGCATTGTGGTTACCATCATCATCAGGCGCAAAGCCCTCGGGGCATAGTGATCCCCACGAGACACTGCCAGGCGATCCTATCCTGCACCATGGTGGTGAATATCTTTCTCGATTGTGAGCGTCTACGTCATCTGTAGCCTGCCTTGGGGTCGTCTCAAATCCCGTGGTGGTGTGGCAGTGATTCTGCACAGGGCTTTGTTGTGATCTGCTGAGGCGTCCGCTCAAGCAACGTATCCGGAGAACCAAAGTCTTCTGGGTCCAACTGTCAGAGACTGATGGGCATCCTGTGTGAAGGTGGACATCGGCATTCGTGTGCGCCGAAGTGAATGTGGAATATCCGTTCAAGGTGTACCACTGGTCGAAAGCTGTCCAACTTCTGGCTCGGTGACGCTGTCATCAGCCACGTCTCTGAGCCATACAGTGGTACGGGAACGACTTTTCACATTGTAGAGGCTGATCTTTGTTGCTGTAGTAATGGTGGAGCACCAGGTGTATCTGTCGAGCTGTTTCATACACTTGCATGTAATTGAGATTCACCTCTTAAATTCTGCCTCGCTTCCAGTTTGTTGTCAAGTCAATGTTATATTTGCTTGAACATGTTGCACCTTTCTGACACATCTACCACTCAAAGTGCACCATGTTGCAAAATATAACCGAGATAAGTGAACGACTTTACTGCTTCAACATTTTGCCTGCTATTTGCACTTCGGTCAAATCGAGTGGTTGCTCATAAGTGGTCTGTTTTTTGGTTTTAGCCCGGTATATTTTGAGGCCAAATGGGAGGGTTTAGCTATGCATGGTCTCCAGTGCTAAGAATAAAACTTAAATTATTTCAGCTCGCATGGCGACATCATCTGCATAATCCAGATTGGAGTCGGTCCTATCCCACCAATATTCGGATTCAACTTAGTTTAGTGTCTGAGATCAAATGGGATTGGGTTAATTCTTGGTGATTGGAATGACATGGAAATCATCTATTCATTTAATCCCAACAATTTTTTATTTTTTTACCACGTTCCATAGTCAGTTTAACACGTAGGCTTTCGCGACCAGTTTGAATGTTCTATAGTCATGTGCAACACCTAATGCAATGTCCTGTACGTCAATGGGTGTTGCAAGTCTTCAGTTTATCTTCCACCTTCCTCCACGTGGCTATCAGCCTGACTCAGTTATCTTAAAACGGTTGTCATATATTTCGGTATGACAGAGTACAGTTTATTGGAACTTCTTTTTTTAACAATGTTTAGTGTTCAAAGTACATCTTATTTCTAGCCACGATATTTTTTTTCCTTGTGATGTATATTGCTTTACAGCC
The DNA here is from genome assembly GCF_048934315.1 of Petromyzon marinus. Lineage (NCBI taxonomy): Eukaryota > Metazoa > Chordata > Hyperoartia > Petromyzontiformes > Petromyzontidae > Petromyzon > Petromyzon marinus. The sequence continues at coordinate 21,511,667 of NC_133683.1, read as the reverse complement.
TGCTAAAGCAGCACAGCTTTCAAATATTTTAACAATTTGACGTGGAGTAATTATTAGTACGGTCATAAAAGTGTTCTACATATGAAAATAATGCTGGTTTTCCGTGATCAGCTTTTTTCAGCTGTGTATCATGTTATTGTTGGTGTGTAACTGTATACTGTAATCATGCAGATGTATTGCTTGTATAGTTTTGAGTTAACATTAAACAATTAATCTAAACCAATAATGCTATACCAAGTTAAAATATATAATGTTGCAATGTATTGCCCATTGTTAATTAACTTCTGGATAAATACTATGTCAATGATTTGGTAGTTGAATCGTACCTCACCATGCTTGTTAATGTCAGTTGATGAAGAGGGAAGGCCGAGGACTGGTTCTGTAATCACTTGCCACTGATGTTCGCCATGGCAATGAATCTTAATCTGGTTATTGGGTTCATAGTGCAGTATGCTAAGTTGCTAACCACTGCTCCACCGTTTCAAAAAAAATGCATGTCTTCAAGACCATTTAACGAGCAGTATAAAAAAAAAACCATCTACTTTGTTTATACTTTTCTCTGGTTAATGTATTCTATTCCCTAAACTTAACATCAATTATGTTTAGATTGTTATTTTGCATTTGCACATTGCCTTTGTTGGAACTTATTAATTGGCTTAGTTCAATGGGCAAAAAAAGAATGTATCGGCAAGTGTGCCTTTAATGGCAAGAGAGATTGGTTTCTGGGGAGATGCGTGGGTGGCAAGTCTGAATGCTGTGTTCATTTCCTGTGTGGGAATGGGGGAAGACTATAAACAGCGTCACTGACAGGTCGCTAATATGGAGGGTGAATGAACAATCAGCAGAGGAATACTTGACAATTGATCGCTTTGGAATAAGATAGGTTTTTTGCTTTTTATTTGTTTCAAAACTATGCAGCTCTTTGAGATATGGCCTAATTTTTGTGTTAACTGCTAAAATGTAAAATGTATATTTGCACAAATGTATCTTTATATGTGGTTGCAATGCTATATTGAGAATGTTGAGTGAGCGTTATGGGGTATACATGTACAGCTATAAAATTACGTATATATAATGTTTTGTACCAGAAATGCAGAGACTAAGGGTCTCTTCTAAGCCATTACGAAATGAACAAAAGTTCATGTCACATTAACCTTTTTTTACTTCAGCAAGCGTTGTCTGTCACATCGCATTAGTACTTGTATATACCATTTAAGCAAAGACACAATTCATAAAGTACCATGGTGTATTAAATGTTCAGAATACAGATTTTTATATATGAACTAAAAATAACTAAATATTTTAAGGACTAGACATCCTAATCATCTTTGTTCAAAGCATGTAACTTACAATACCAGGTCCATCAATGGAACACTTTTCCAGTGTCGTATTTCCAACCTACCTGGTACAAGGCAGTTACTGGAATAATTGTATGCTTTAAGTTTGGTCAATAATGCTCCCGTTGATGTGAAAGTACATGTAACATAATTTAATCGGTTCCTGCAGATCAGTTTATAAAAGTTCTCATCCATTGTTGTTAATCTGTGCATAGCTGTGCTTTCGTAGAATCAAATGGAAGAATGCTGCCCAATATATCGCATTTTGTGCACTGATACAATGAAACGTTAACATTTGATAGTCGATTGCGTTTTGTGGCATTGGAACCTTCGAACCTTTGAACTTTGCACCTTCAGGTCTTCCCTTGCTGATTGTTAACTGTCCTTGAACATTTGAGAGAATGTAAATAATGCATGTGCACCTTGCAACTATCAGTCCAAATCATGACAGCAGATTTTGGTCTTTGATTTGAAAATGACAGCTTTTAAAATTGTCTCACAAATGTTAAATATGTACTGAACAACGTTCCCAATTTGTTGTGATGTTTTTTTTCCTTTAAGAAAACAAAGACATCAAGGAGCATTCTTAGCCTCTCCCAAGATGATGAACAGACTGCGCCAGAGTTTTCGGAGAAAGAAGGAAAAAGGTGTTCCAGAATCCAGCCGGCCCCACCAGTGGCAGACTGACGAGGAGGCAGTGCGCCATGGTCAATGCAGTTTCCCAGTCAAGGTGAATTACATTCGTCAGATCCAAAGAAACAAAGCAGACATCACCCCGCACCTCAGATTAACACGGTTGGCTGTGTACAGTTGTGAAAGAAGTTCAACATACATATATAGTGTGCTTTTGCATGACCACTGTCTCTCTTTAAGGAAAGAGTTAACCTTGTGCACATTAATTTTTTTGTCTTATAAAAGTGTCCAGCTTTTTGTGTCTCAGTGTTTTTGACATTTGGCTACCAGTGCCCTAATTGACCTGAGTTATGGGTATCCAATGTTTAATGTTCACCGATAGGTCTGAAGAACAATAAGGTTTATGACTGTGATGGACAGAGGCCAAAATTAATGATCGTTTTTATTGTTAGCTTTTCTGGGAGTGAGGTCAAGACAAAGCGGATGGGAAAATAACACAGGAAACTCGAAATGGATGTTGTGGACTAGCAATACAGTCAATTGTCATCACTGGTTCGTAGAGGGTGATGCATTTTTAGCACTTAATTCTTATTTCCAAAGGACAGATGGACTGCTTGTATGTTCAACTTGTTTTTCCAGGGTGTGCCTTAATATTTGATTCAACTTTTGTTTAATGAATTTCATTGGTTTCCTTTATCATTGTAAGGGAGGAAAACATAAATATGATTAAAATTACAATACAAAACATTCTTATACTGCTTTCAGATATGGTAAATGAATGCGATACTTTGAAGAAAATGGTACAATTCCTGTTACTTGCGCTTTTAAAGGTTGCAATTAAATTGCAGCAATGCAAAATAAAAGAACAATCATAAATTCCATTACCATCATTTTAATTCATTGCTTGTGGGGTGCGCGCACTGCATGGGCACAGAGCCGCATCTTCCGGCTGTTTGCCTTTTTCCACAAGAGTGAGATTTGCCTCGGTATCACCGTGTGCGTGTGTGCGTGCGTGTGTGCGTGCGTGCGTGTTTATGTGTGTGCGTGCGTTTCCTGGTGCAGTACCTTGGAGCAGTGGAGGTGGATGAATCAAGGGGAATGCACGTGTGCGAGGATGCCGTCAAGAGGCTTAAATCTGTGAGTCAGTCCCAACTTCGTGGGTGTGCGTGTGGAATAATAATTACTTTTTGTGCGTGCATATTTTATATATTTTTCTCTTGTGGTTGAAAACACAATATATGTTACACTTTTTTTATAATTATGAACAAATCTCCTTAATCTTCTTGGTTCTTTCGGTAAAGTCACGTAAAATGGAAATAAAATAATATTTTATTTTATTATGTTTTATTTTTATTATTTTATTTCCATTCTATGTGACTTTACCGAAAGAACCAAGAAGATGAATCCCTGCAGTTACGAAAGCTTTAAATCGAAAAATCTCCTTAAGTATAATGCCACAGCTGTAATTGTGAAATATTACAGTAAGTCCAAGTGGGGATTAACTGAAAGAGTGGCCATTATTGGGTTAATGATCTAGAGTCCATTGGGGAATTGATATGTGGGTACCATGAGCCTGGTTGTGAGAATATAGCTTTGCTGAATTAGATTGGTTACTGCTTGTAAGAACCCCAGAGCCAGTATAATTGTTCACCCAGCCATATGCCATGGCCTGACTTGGCATTTGTGGCAGCTGCTGTTGTAATCCCCAGCTGGTAGACCTCTCGGTTAAATGATTTAAAACCTGATTTTTAGTCTTCAAACAGAATAGTTTGGTTATTTAATCCATAATAACGTCGACAAATCCCTGTGTAACTTCCCTTAACGTTTGAACAATTATCCCAAAGGAGGAAATGTGTGCCTTTGTCTATACAATTGCCATTTCCTAGATGAAATGTTTTGCTATTGTTCAGAAAAGGTTGAAAATGCCTGCACTTTTCATCCATGATGAACACTGATGCATGTAATTAACTATTATTATATTTGGATATGATTACAAGTGAGGGCACATGGTTTACGATATGTGTTATGCGCTCTACGTTAGCAAAATATATCCATCACTTATTTTTTTAGGGAGCAGTGTACACCTTATGGCTGGTCCTATCCCTGAGTTGTAATGTGTGCAAATTTATCTGTCCATGTCGTATACATATTGTGTCCATTAATGATTTCGCATCAAACTTAGATTTTATTCCAGCTGATACAGGCCCATTTAGTTAAACATTCCTCTTATAAGGACGAGCAACCCAAGACTGCCAGCATTGGTGGCAGTTACAGAACATTGCAGAATGGGAATGTGAAAATGTATAAACTAACAAGAGCCAAAACTAAATAACTTATAATAAACATGCCACTTCAATCTGCAAACAGGCTGAAACATAAACTGTTTAAAATAAAATGAGAACCCTCTAAAAAAAATAATGTCACAGACATGTAAATAGACCATTGTCTCAGCTGTAATGGATGTCAGTTATAGCATTTGCAATTGTGACAGGTAGTCCTGAAGCATGGCATTAACACACATGCTAACAAATGTAAATTTGGAATAATAATATTGGTTATGAGGACATTCCAAAATGTGGGTTCTGCGCAAGGAGAATTCCCTGGAACTTGTCTGCTTTTTCGATCTAGGAATGGTCTACAGGAAATCGGAGGTCCATCTCTGGTTTCTTGGAAGTTTTAACAGTTAGAGAATGTCACTTAAATACCGAGATTATTTGGGTTGAGGAACTTTGTAGATGAAGATTGCCCAGTATGGATCTCAATGTAATTTCAGAAAGGTTAGATCAGCTTAGAGTAAAGCTCACAGTAGTGACTTTTTAATCCTGGCTTATAAAGTGAAAGCTAGTTTTTCTTCAGTTTTTACCCTACAAAGTAGATTAATAAGTTAAGCACATGCAGCTGCAAGGTTGCATACATACAGACATCAAAAATCACGGGTAAGATTTGCATCATGTTTATAAACTTTACTTGTCTGCCAATGTTCTTAACAAACCAAAACATGTAAGCTTGTGCTTGCTTATAGGTATGCTGAATCTAAATTCATGCCAGGGATGTGGTGTGTGTATTGCGTGTGTATTGCGTGTATATAGACGTTTCACTTTTAATTTGGATGTTTTTTTATGAAATATGCAAATTCATGTGATGTGTATATGGTATATTTAAAGTAAAAAAATGAAGTGTTTTCCTTCTAAAATGAGAGTGGGAAGGAGCTTAACTCCAGTGGTTTCCTTGTGCTGCTTGTGAAAGTTCCACATTCCTTTGGTAGGGACCAATCTCTCGATAAGACAAACATATCAGTTGATAATTTACACTTCGAAAGCACCTTGGTGGTACACTTTATTGTCAACACAGCACATTTCCCTGCAAGGCAGCCTTTGTTGTGACGTATTTGAAACTAGGTTTAATCTTCGAATAACCTTAAGACGTTGAATCATTGAAAGTCATGACTCTTTGGCATATGACTGACATGTGAATTCAGTAAATGGATTTACGATTTTATTCGAAGGAATTACATTATTAGTATGTTATGCACGTTAAAATGAATACAAATTCTCAAGTTTCTGTCAATAATCTTAGAAACAAAACACATTTCTGTCAGTGTGGCTCTGCAAATTATATTTTCTTAATGATGGCATGTTTTATCATTATTTCTGTAGGTCGGGAGAACAAAGGTGCGAGCAGTATTGTGGGTTTCTGCAGACGCTCTCCGAGTCGTGGCTGATCTGACAAAGGTAAATTATTGTGGAACTTGGAAATGGAAGACTTCAATTGCATTCATCAGTTTCGATTTAAAGCTTTCGTGACTGCAAGGATTCATCTTCTTTGGTTCTTTCGGTAAAGTCACGTAGAATAAGAATAAAAGAATAAATTGATAAAATAAAATAACACAATAATATTCTCCGAAACGTCGTGAGAATATTATTGTGTTAATTTATTTCATCAATTTATTATTTTATTCTCATTCTACGTGACTTTACCGAAAGAACCAAAGAAGATGCATTCATCAGGTTGAAGTTTGGAGCGGCTATACAATGTTATTAAATGCAATTGGTTAGCAAATGGTGTAGAGCCGTAGTGTGATTACTCTTACATTTTATTTTGAGTTTTATATATCTCACTCGGCTCTGTATATACACGGGTCGAATTGGTTGTGACCTTGAATTAATGGTCTGTATTTGCACATCACAATTTTTTTTTTATAATGTGAGTTTATAACCTATGACTCAATATAATTTTCCATTTTTATGAACAATGACACATTCAAAATAACAGATTCTTCATAGTCCTTTGGACAATATTAATGTATCATGCTCAATATATTTTAACACTCCTAAGCAAGTATATCAACTGGCATTACAATAAATTTAAGTAACTTTTTCTTTAGTAGCATACCAATACTACTGTTGGTGTTTGCACAAGTTAGAAGGTTATGCTTGTCAATTAGTTTAGTATATTATTTTAATACATAATTAAATAATTCCAGGAACAGAAATACATGTCGAATGAGTAATGACAACATATAATGTCCAATTAGTCGGTTTAATAAAAAATCTGTCTCCATATGTTATCTTAAAAAAATGCATCAGATGCATTGACGCTTTATTGACTAGAATGAATTTCTGCCATGAAAGAAAAGTAAACACTATTTGCTCTGTTTAGTTTTAGATTACTTAAAATGCCTATTAAGCTTTGTATGGCAAAGCAGGCTGGGCAAGCAATTGAGAAGGAGGAGCTTCCTCTTTGTGTTATTTAATGGCATCCGCTCACATGAGAAAGAATAAACGTAACCTCTTGCAAACGTAGGCCATTGTTCTACATAAAAATCACGTGTACTGCCTCAATGAATGGTAGAAAACAATAGCCAAAGGCTTTGTGTGTTGGCAAGTTACATTTAATAAATCAATATTGGTCCAATGTGCCAGTAACCCTTACCATTCCCAAAATGTGGTTGTATTACCCCATTGAATATAATGCATTAATATTTTTCTCTTGCAAATAGTATAAGCAAGCACTTCATATAAATATCATTGTCATAGCGCATGTGGTCAGCTGTTGGTATTTGTTGGTTCTCACTCTAGAATGTGTTTTGTTTATGCCTTCCACCCACTTGTTGTAGGATTTGATTGTGGACCAGACGATCGAGAAGGTGTCCTTCTGCGCTCCGGACAGGAACTACGAGCGAGCCTTCTCCTATATCTGCCGCGACGGCACTACACGTCGTTGGCTTTGCCACTCTTTCATGGCCGTCAAGGACTCTGTGAGCAGAATGCCTTAAGTGAATTGTGTGTGTGTGCCGTGAGCAATGTGTTTTGGTTTGTACTGGAGAAAGAAAGAAGGAAAAAGACCTTCAGTAACCCGCACAATCCCCGTGATTGACGTGGCATAGATCGGCTTTTATCCAGCAGCGAGTTGATGAAGGGTTGGAATTATAGTATTTTTGGAGCCTATAGGGCCGCTGCTGCACTGCATTTAGTCGATGAGCAGGTTGCACGTGGTGGGGTTAAAGTGTGGGGGGTTCGTCCTGCCACTTTCAATGTCTCACCAGCATGGAAGAATAGGCCAAACTACCCCTTGGTGGGACTCTCACGAGCTTCCTCTAGGGGAGACCCTTCCACTATCAGTGTCGTGATCAAGCACTTTTAGCGCTGCACCTTTACCTTTTTCTCAATGTGGCCACGTTTGCATTTAACACTTTTAATTTAGGTGAATAGATTAGTCGCATGGTTGTGGCCAGCTATTCCACAGCAAAGGTTATGCATTTACGCATGCATGTTAAAGTGCTTTCACACCGTACGTAGCCAACCGTGCTAAACGTTTCTGTAACGTTTGCCCGTCCGCCTCCCTCCCTCCCCGCCGTCTCAACTCCCTGACAGGGCGAGCGCTTGAGCCACGCCGTGGGCTGCGCCTTCGCCGCGTGCCTGGAGCGCAAGCAGAAACGCGAGAAGGAGTGCGGCGTGACGGCCACATTCGACGCCAGCCGGACCTCGTTCACCCGTGAGGGCTCTTTCCGCGTCATGACCGCCACGGAGCAGGCCGAGCGGCAGGAGGCCTTGCGGCAGATCGAGGAGCAGAAGCGTGCAGGTGCCTCCTCGCTCCCTACCTCTGTTGGCAATCTGGAGCGAAAGCACTTTATAGATGCAACCCAAATAACAGGCAGCACTTGTAGACACTTTACCTAAGCTGTGTCTCTCCGGTGTAGGTTTGATGCTTAATCATGCTATATTATATTTTATATATATGAAAACGAAGTTTTTTACTCGCTGGCGCGCGGGCGGGCGCGTGTGGTGGTGCGGCTCGATGTCACCCGCACACCACAGAGTATTGGGCCTGGTTCGTGTATCGCTGACGCCATATCTCTGCCCCACCCACTCTCCACACCGGCTCGTGTATCCCACGCAAATGCATGGACAGTGCTAGTTAGTCAAAATAAAAATCACAGGTGCTATTTAGTGACCTCTTCTCAATGTCATTCCTGTTCTTTTTAATATCCTTTTAATCGCATGTACATTGTTAACAACGGAAGACTGCACTAATTTCCACTGGTATGTTGTACTGCTTTGCTCTCACACTGACCAGCATGGTGGAGTATGGTCAAATAACCCCCATGACCCCCACGGCATTGGAAGCCTCTTATACAACAGTGGATTGACAAATAGGCATGTACTTAGGCATGTAACAATACCGCGATTTATTTATTAAAATGTATTATTTTCTTCAATATATAGCAATCTATTTGCATATAGGAATTGGTTATTTACGATGTTATCTATGCAATTCATTTTGATCAAACCTGTCTCTACAATCACTTCAAGTAATCATATTTAGCATGGGATGAACCATTGCATGCCTAACCTTCCTGAAGTGAATCGCAACAATCAAACTGACCATGATGTAGAATTATATTTTTTCACTAACAAAGTTTCAAACTTGTGTTGGGCAACCTGTGACACACAGCTTGGATAAGTATCTACTTCATAAGACATTTTGTTTTTGGGTTGTATCTTTCAAGTGCTGGCACTTATCTGCTGGCTGTGGCACTGGTAGCTTGGTGGATAGCTTGAGAATAGGTGTATTATGTAACTTGCATTGTAACCTTGTGCCCAGCAACACTTTTTTTATGAGAACAGGTCAACATCTTTTCATCTGGCCAAGTTCCCAAACCGGTCTGAGATATATCTTCACATGTTCAAACCAGGAAATTAGGTCATGCTCAAGAGACCTGAGACTATTAGCCTTACTTCCTGGTCTTCTGTAACCATTAACATTTTTATGGGGAAATGAGAACTGCATTACTTTGCTAAATTTGAATGAATGTATGGTAGGTCACATAACGTGTAAAATAACTTATGATCCTGATAGAGATTGTTCATGGCAATGATTATTTATTGAAACAAAGCCGGTATATCATGAAATAAAACTTACTGGTATCTTTTGAAGATTACTGTTAAAGGTCTTGGTTTGCAATTATACCAGTAAAATATGTTTAAAATTGTAGCATGGGATTTAGCAGCCCTGTTAATACGTTCAGCATGTATATGTTATAATTCCTGCATATGTTACATTTTCATGCACATTTTATTCATATGTAAAATTTTAGCCATATGCTCTCCTTCTAACATGAAATTGCCATCATTCACCGGTGCATATTGAAATACGTGGATTTCAAGTTAAACATTACCAGAGTGAAACTGTAATTTGCTAGTGGTGCTTTGTTTTAACTAGAAAATTCTGCACTGACCATACTTTATATATATTTTTTAGGAGGCCAGTCCTGTATATTTCTAATAGGGGTTTCTTTGTTGTACTTTGCCCTGCCTGACAAGTTTAATTCACGGAATACCATGGAGTATGTGTAATGAGTATAGGAATTGCTTTCATTTTGCAGAAGTTTTCCTCTTTGCATCTCAATTAGTTGACTCAGTGCAATGTCTTTTGGCTGCAACCACTGATTGTAGGAACAATGTACACAAGTGGCAGGGAAGAAAAGTTTTTCAAATACTAAGGCTGTAATTTATTTGCAAAAGAGTTTTTAGTTTTACATGTAGCTCATGATCACCTTTTTATGCCTTCTTTACTCTTAGCTTGGTGTTTTTATAAACTATCGCAAACATTTTGCTGATGGCGAAAACATCAGCTTTGTTCTTATAATATAACACTAACAATGATATTAATACCATAAATTGGGTTGCCTGATGAATTTAACTGGCTGGTGACCCCACATCGGAAGTCCAGCTGACTGATGGATTTTCTGCTTGAGTACATGGAAGGAATGTTTAAGGTCAAATCTCGGTAGTCTGCTCTATACCCTTTGATGTGTCAATCAGATTATGCTGATGCTTTGTCCGCCTGGCTTCTCACTGCCAAGCGCATGATCACAAATGCAAGGAGCTGGATTTGGCAACATTTTGCCCTTTAATGTAATTTAAATGAAGTACATTACTATTTTTTTATGTTTTCTGTGGCCAGTTAATGAGGACCCTTGTTCGTTAAAACTTAACGTGGGCTACACAGTAGAGACATCTATGTTTACTTCGTCCTTCTCCCACACCTCCGATTAGCATAGTTGGCTACGTACGGTGCGAAAAAAGTACACACATTACCTCTACAATCAGTTCGCACTCGAAGCATAATGTAAATGGTAGTATAGAATGACAATCGAAGCAGATTTTCAAAGTGCTTTATTCGTGTACATTATCCATAGCTTTTAGGGTCAGCAGGTTGCTTTCTTGTCAAACCTACATCTCTTCGTGAAAACCCTCTAGAGTTGATGTATAAATGAATTCTAATTTCTATTTGGATTAGGTTTATTTTGGGTAATTTGTATTTGTTACCTTGGCTTATGAAAGTAGTTTGTGAAATGTGTAGCGGTATTAATAGGACAAGTTTAACAACACCCTTCGCCACCCCTTCCCCACCCCTCCCAACCACAATTAAATGCATGATTGCAATCTAGATTTGAAGTTTTCGTGACTGCAGGGATTCATACTCTTTGGTTCTTTCGGTAAAGTCACGTAGGTATAAAAATTAATTAAATCACGACGTTTCGATTGCAACGCAAACAATCATCAGGTGGGGAAACCACAGCAAGAAAATGTTTTGCTGAAGTGTGAGAGAGATACCCCTCTTCTTACCTATATAACCTCTTACCACGGTATCTCTCTCCCACTTAAGCAAAACATTTTCTTGCTGTGGTTTCCCCACCTGATAATGATTGCTTGTGTTGTGATCGAAACATCGTGATTTAATTTATTTTATTTTTATACCTACGTGACTTTACCGAAAGAACCAAAGAGTGCATTATTGCAGTTCAGGGTTGTGATTTAATTCAAAGTAAAAATACGTAACCTTTTGGTGAATATAGCATTAGTCCTTTTAAGGGTCCATGAACCTATAATATACAACATATAAACACTGTTTGGTAGGAGGTAGAGAGAATGGTTGTCCTCTAGAGTCTAATCTTTACCAGTAGTTGGTACATGGTATTTATAACCATTGGAGAAGAGCTCTCAACAATCACTCAAACATGGTGACACTTGAGACGATTTTAATTGTCAGCATATGTTAGCGCTGCAAAATTCGTTGCTTTACTGCGATCCCACATCTATAAGAACACATGATCTATGCTACCCACTGTCGGCCTGCATTGACCAGCATGGAAAAGTATAGCCAAAATACCCAACAAGGGCCCACACAGTTTGGGGAGGCCCCTTTGTCATCAGTGATTTTACACGTGCACAATGGTCTTATGAAAACTAAAAGCCTGGCTTAAATGACAATAGATGAAGGTGCACCAGCTGCAATTGCTTACTCACACCACTGCTGGCAGAAGGGCCTTCATTAGAGGGAACTCTGCTCTTGGAAGAGGGGTGGGGGAGGTACCCACACTTTACCCCACCACATTGAAAACTAATTTCTTCAATTGAAGACTCATTTATTTAGAATTACTTGTTTTGTTTTTGTTTAGGTTGTCCTTCCCCTGCACCTCCGATTAGCACGGTTGTCTACGTACGGTGCGAAAGAAGTTCAGCATATACATACATTCATTACTACAAATAAACTATAGATTTCCACTTTTCTTTTTTATCGCAGCCGGTGTCGCTAATGGGCACGAAAACGGTGGTACGGGGGATGCAGTGGTGGTGGCGGCGGTGGCGTCATCAGCCCCGATTGAAGTTGTTAATCAGGTGGTCTCCAGCGGTCCGTCGGATGGGGGCAGCGTCCTCGCCATCCCGCGCCGGCATGCCCCCATCGACGAACTCGTGCGGCAGGGTTCCTTCCGTGGCTTCCCTGCGCTGCTGCAAAAGAGTTCGCCCTTCAAGCGCAACCTCTCGCTCCGCCTCAACGACCTGCCCTCCACGCTGCAGCGCAAGACCGACTTTCAGCTCCTCAACAAGGGTGAGCGTTTAAAAGTGACTGGCACGTATGTATGTATGCGAGTTGAACTTCTTTTGCACCGTACATTGCCAACCGTGTTTCTCGGAGGTGCGGGTATAGGCATAGCAGTTAATGCACATGCGTGCGACGCGTACATTTCAATAGTTTATTAGATCACGAGTTGTAAGTATACCTGGGTTTTTTAGACCACAGATGGTTGATTGGATGGTGGTGGTGAGTTTTGTGCAATTGAAAGGTTTACAAGGGTAAGTGAAAGTGTTGGTGTGTTGTGTGTTAAGCTAAATGTGTACGACTGTGCATGTGTAAATATGAGTGGATGTTTTTGTAATCTTGTGCCTCAGAATAACTGTGGGGGGCAGGGAAGTGGCTTGTCTTGGAAACGTGTTTAACATTACTCCTACATTTGATTGTAGTGTTTTGAAGTTACGTAAAATGTCATTTTAAGCTATGGTATATGAATGATACTCAGTCATGACTTGCTGTTTTTGCATGATAAACATTCACTCTTAATATTCTCTGCTAGATTTAATGGTAAAATACTGGCCTTTAGCATATATATCTGCCTTTGTTACCACTTTTCCTATTATAGTAATTTTACAATTACACTACTAGTGTCCCAGTTTCACATAAAATGTCGTGCTATCATGAGTTACATACCTATTAACTGTGCCTAAGTAATTCTGATGAACAGACAGGTTTTTGAAGTTATGGGCACAACATGTATACATTTGTGTGCTCCCTGAGGGTCATTTTGGAATCGTGTATAATTTTGTGGTGTATAGTAAAGGTATTAAAACTGTTGAACCGTTTATTGTCTTTGGCAGTGCCGGAGGTGGAATCGCCAAACAGCCCCGAACCGCCCAGCGCAGACGGTATTCACGCCCTTTGCTCCCAGATAACGAGCAGCTTCCCTCCCGCTGAGGATCCATTCTGCGCCGTTCCCATGTCCCGGCCAAACGTTCCTGGTGTGGCCACCCTGCCTTTAGGTTAGTGCCACCCTGCCTTTAGGTTGGTCCCACCCAGGGATATCCAAGCTGGTGCCCACAGAATGTAGCTGCCTACATGTCTACATTTGTGGCCCCTCCCAGCGATTGGCACCAGCAACATCTTTACTATGAGCAACTGTGGCAACTTAATATGGCGTTTGCAAAGTGTGGTGGTGGTGGGGGGGTGATCTGTCCAGACAATAAACACGAGTTTGTTGAAAAGTGTGTTTGGACAATTGGCTACAGAGCACACAACTTTAAGGTAGTCATGCGACTTGGGTTTTGTAATCTAATTGGACATTTTTAGTTGCCCACATGTTCATTTTACAAATGTTGTGGCACCCATTGCCAGTGACACCCTGAAATTGCCTTTAGGAGGTACCAGTGCTTGTTCCCGCCAGGCATTGAATTGGACTGTAATAGGAAAGTCAGAGTTTCCTTATTTGGCTGTTAATATACATTTTGACAATCTGTCCCAATGTGAAATAATTAATCCACAAACACTAAACTAATAGGTGAGTGATGGAGCACACAAAATAAAGGCTACATCACTTACATGGCTGGCTTCACTGTACATTGTAAGGTGGGAAGGTACATGTTTGTGAAACCTAACAGACTTGTTTATGTTAATGAATTAATGTGAGAACAGCATTCCAATGAACTTCCATGACTTCAGTTGTTGCTAGTCTTTGCAAAACAATTGAATGTTAAAGCTAAAGTTTGATTAATGTAGAATTTATAGCTGACAGAAATCATTTCCATTGCAGGTGTGACTGATAAAACCGTCTGTTAAACCTTTGGACCTTACCTTTATCTCTGCTTGCCTTTTGCTTAAGGCATTTTACGTACTGTGCGTTTGAAACAATGTCGCATGTTTATACACAGTATTATGTAGGCATGTATGTGACGTAAAAAGTGAATCCTAGGAAGTTTAATTAATAATATAAATTACACACTTTAATTCCGGACTTTGTTTACATAGATTAGAACTCGTGTGATAGTTGGAGATACATTTGTGAGGTGCATAGCCATCAAATGAGGTGGTCTTGCTTAAGAGCAAAGGGGAATGGGCCTATCCAAAGTCCCATTTGGTGAGACGCTGAACTATTGAGGTAGTGAGCGCCCTCTGCTGGACCAGCTGGTTTCTTCTCCCTGGCAACAGTTCACATCGTATAGAATAACGAGCTGCGTTGTATGCAAATACGCCGCCTTGGGATTTGTGTGCTGTAATTTTTTTGTTACACCGACACTTGAGAAGCCTCAATTAAGGAGACGGCAGTGCACTTTTGACGCATTTTGTTTGCTACTTGGGATTGTGGGGTTGGGGCACTGGCATGCAATCCCAGCAGGTGCATTATCTTGCTTCCACTGCTGCCCAGCCATCACACTTGATACATTCAATTAAAGTGCAGCAACATTTAAAGTGAATATAAGTGTAGCAGGTTCCAGGTCCTTTGGATAAAGTCATAATGAATGTCGGTAAAATGCTTAATGATCAACCACTCATGTCTGGGTTATAAATATTATTTCCAAAATGAAATTGCTCAGGAGAAGAAAGTGGTTGGCCAGCCTTTAGGTGACATGCACCGTACTTTATACAGAGGATTTATGTCGCCAAACAGCCACATTTCTGCACCGCTGTAAGCTGCATTGCCTTAGATGTTTCCTGACCTATTGGCCTGGACAAAAGAGTCATTCTCACAAGTTCATTGCTCATAAGTTATCGGTTGCAGAGCCCTGGCTGGGTATAATACCATACATACATAATTTTTTCACCATAAGACGAGATAACATTGTCAATTACAAAACCATTCGTTATTATATAAAACAATAGTGCCAAAATAGTTTATTCCAAAAATATACAAATATTTGTCAGTTCTAACGAAATGAGTTTTCAATCTAGATTTAAAAGTGCATAGGTATAGTGGCTTCCTAATGTAATCTGGTGCTCTTGCCTCTATTTCTAACTTATGTAATCTTAATTTTACTGTTGGCTGACAAACACAAAACAGACAGCAGGTAATCAATATTTATTTATCCTGGAGGAATCCGATCAGCTATGAAGCTCTTTCACAGACGTCCAATAGTGACAAATAATCTGGGTTTATTTATATCAAAGCCAATCCTTTAGTGTAATAAGACAACCGGGGGGGATGAGTGTGCTGTACACGCTAGTGCACAGGGAGAAGTTCATAACCATTTCTCCTGCTGCAGCTTCTCCGTTTTACCGTTGCCTCTTTCATTTTAACTGGCTTTGCAATTTCTCGCTTGTTCCAGCTAACACCGTGCCTTCCGCGTTTCCTGTAACCAACTCTAAACCCCCCGTTTCCCCGCACTCGACCGTTGCACCCGTGCGCGACGTCAATCCTTGGAGTCACGCCTCCTCTGTCACTGTCGGTACAGCAGGTAAGTTGTGCCTGAATTCCATGCTCCTTGGCGTGATGTCTCGTCTTCTATTTATCCAGCTTTCTCGTGAAAATGTCTTAAGAGGGTTTGCTGACAGTCGTCTTTGATGCTTTTTCAGTAGCAATATGTAAAACTCTGCAAATGTAGCAGATAATTCACTTCAGTATTTGTCATAGACGTATCTGTAGCATTGTGGCCTAATACAATTCCATTAATTAAATGTGCATCCTGTTGCCACTACCAATGGCAATGTAAAAAAACAAGTTCAAACGAAATATCTTGTACAATTTTGATTAAAAGCTTTCGTGACTGCAGGGATTCATATTCTTGGTTCTTTCGGTAAAGTCACGTAGAAGGGAAACAATAAAATAATAAAAATATAAAACAATAAAATTCTCACGACGTTTCGACTGCAACACAAGCAATCATCATCAGGTGTGAAAACCACAACAAGAAAATTTGAAAAAAGTGGCGTTTTTTTAACGTTAGCACCACGGAGAGCGATTTGGCAGTTATTCAGATGGACGAGTCCATCTATGTTCGGAAAAGAGGAGGGGGGAGACGAAAATAATGGATGCGGTCTGAAAGCCACCGTAAGCGTGAACAATCAATTGAGACCCGAAATGGTTTATCAAATCCTTCCAATGATTGCTAAGCCAGAATCCATCTTCTCGGTTGGAATTGTCTCTGTGTTTGTATATGTGGATAGCCTCATAAACGAATCTCTCATGGTAGCCAGATGGCTTGCAAAGAACCGCTGTCTTGGAGAAGTCAATATCATGTGAGCCTACTGAATTATAACAGTGATCTGCCATGGCCGAGGTGTTGGTCCTATCGTGTTTAAGGTCTGCTTTGTGTTCACGAATGCAGTCCAAGACATGTCGTTTGGTTTCTCCAATGTAACTACTACCACAGAGGCAACTTAGTTTGTAGACACCAGGGTACTGTATGTCCGGAATCCATCTTTTACAGACGGAACCAGATCACGGATTTTAAGTAATGTGTTGAATCGGACCTGGATCTTGTGTTTATTCAAGATTTTGGAGATCTTTTTTGTGATCCCCGCAATGTAGGGTAAAGAGATGGTTTTGAAAGGCTCCTCAAGAGGGTCCTTCAGTGAACTCAAGCACGTACACCAAGCTCTTAAGGCTAATGGTTACTCCGACTACACCTGATGATGATTGCTTGTGTTGCAGTCGAAACGTCGTGAGAATTTTATTGTTTAATATATTTATTATTTTATTATTTCCCTTCTACGTTACTTTACCGAAAGAACCAAGAATATTAATATCTTATTGCTACTTTCCCTTTTTTTCAGATAGTGTGCTTGTAGTCGCAGGTGGCTCGTAAAAAAAAGGTTGTGTGTGGCCTCGGGGCCAGAGTGAGCAATGCAGTGTGCATACAATTCAAAACATGACTAACATGAATGTTGGTGCCCACCTATGAACAAAACAATATACTCTTCCATATGCAGTGTACTCGAATTAGCTTTGTACAGAAAATTGGTAATTTTACCGACAAGTGTCATTTTTATCATTAGACCTCCTTTGCCAGTACCAAAATATAATAGGGTTTTTCCCCTTTTTTCTGGCAACAAAACTGAAACCTTTTTACAAGGATTCATGTCTGCATTAACCACAATACCTGCAGCTAAAATGCAAACGAAAAACATACTATGATAATATGTGGCATTGTCCTTGAAACTGATTGGTCCACACCAAGGGACGGCTTTCTTTTGAGCCTCGACCCAATTGGTGCTCGACCACGACGCCAAAAGGCGTCATCTGGTCGCCATCTGGTCGAGCACCAATTGGGTCGAGGCTCAAAAGAAAGCCGTCCCTTGGTGTGGCCCAATTAGTTTCAAGGACAATGCATATATTATCATAGTATGTTTTTTGTTTGCATTTTAACTGCAGGTATTGTGGTTGATGCAGACATGAATCCTTGTATAAAGGTTTCAGTTTTGTTGCCAGAAAAAGGGGAAAAACCCTATTATTATAAGTGTCATTTTGTTTGTTACTGTCATGATTTGACAGTTTTTTTAAATGAGCTCCTAACTCTACAAACTTTTTGAGCAAACACTGCAGACAAGAAGAAAAACCAATGAGAGGTATCCTCAACCCAGGTTAATTTAATGTCATGGCTGAAAACGCGGCAAGTGCAGTGACATGGTGGTGTACTCGTGGCACATTTTCACTGTTGAGTTAGAATATGGAACTCATCTTCTCCAACCATGTGGTGGGGCACGTGTGTTTGTGGGGGCACAGGTACAAGCACCACTGTGGGACCGGCCTTCAACCCCGGACACCGGAGAACGCAGTCTGAAGCAGAGCGGTGGCTCGATGAGGTCGCCAAGTCCACGCAAAACCAGAAGCAACCACATGGGCAGGTGCTGCCCCCCGGGGTCACGCCACCCCATGGCCTGTCCCCTACGCAAATGCAGCCTGTTGGGTCATTGCCAGGTGGGGTACCCTCTGCTGCGTTTGCCATGCAACATCATCATCATCATTACCAGCCAGTGGCGGTGGCAGCAGCAGCAACCTCTTTCCCAGGCCACTTTACGGTGAACGGTGGTGGCCAGCAGCAGTACAGCACAGGGCCGACACCCAGTATGACGCCCTCGCAGATGGTGGTCAGCGCGTTCACGGTCGCAAGTAATCCCGGGGCGGCAGCAGCAGCGGTGGGACAGCCCACACAATCTCTGTCTCAATTCAACAGCAACCTCAACAATTCAACGCAGGCTGCTAAGCCCAGTTTGCCTGCCGGTGGCTTCGGTGGGAATGCTGCGTCCGCCTTTACAAATGGCAATGGGGTTTCGGCAGGCGAAGACCAGTTTGAGGCGCAGTGGGTTGCGCTGGAGACCAGGCATAAACAGCAGCAGCACAATCCCACTCAGCAGCAGCAGCAGCCGCAACGCTTTACCCCGTCTCCGACAAACCCTTTCAGCAGCGAGGTTCAGAAGACTTTCGAGATTCGCATCTGATTATACCGTTTCCTTACCCTTGGCACTCATGTCCATGCTGCATCAATTTTTAGTTCCAATTTTCTTAATTTGCTTAAAGCTTCTCTTTTAAAAGAATAACAGCGGCTTGGGATTTGTAGGTTCTTTAACAGTTAAGAACATTAAGGCAGTAGAGAGATGATAGAATGGCACAAAACCTCTGGTATTATCAAACAACAATTACAATTGTCTTAAACCGAAAAAACCAACACACACAAACCCATATCTTAAATGATGACATAGCACAGTTTTATTTTCTTCGTGCCTCTTGGAAATGCCATTGTAGCTTTTGACAGAAAGTGCTGTTTGTTTTATAACTGTAAAAATAAATGTTTCAAAATGGTGCAGCGTTAAAGAAATGTTAGGATGCCCAGTGACCGTTTGGGGTCGGGTGAGTTATCAGCCATGGTTACTTATTCACAAGTGTGTGTAGTCACTAGATATCTTTTTTACAGTTCACGGACATTGATCAATGTATGATAGCAAAGCCTGTACTCGCGCAGGGTAATGCCTGCAATTATTGCAGTGCAAATGATACATTCGAGTCTTCTCATATTTTTCTTATTATTTTAGAATTTTTAATTGTCTGCGTAGAAGCAATGAATGAGTTATCTGTAAAATGTAAACAAATTTACCAATTTATACACCAAACTATACCATTTGTCAAAAAAATGCCGTTATCTTATTATAACTGCAGAAACATGTCCTTGTGTAATTATATAATGGGCTTGGGATAAATTATAGAATTAGCCTTCTCTACTGTTGACCTTTAAACTTAGTTAACATAACCTGACCTTTTCATAATTAGATTGACAATGATCGTAGCATGGTTATTTATATACTGTATTGGGTGTCATAACTATTTAATTTTCATTTACCCTTCCCATCAGTAACTTTTTAACACTCGCTTTATACTTTTTAAACAGAGGTACAAATTTATCACAGCTAAAATTAGGCCTATTTTAATAAAAATGTTACTTTGGACAAATGCGTTTAAAGGGCATGGCCACTTTGGTTTGTGTACGTGTATATATTCGCCTAAAGAAAACAATTGAAATTTATTAGATACGCATTATAATGGGTCTCTTAACATGGTCTGTAATTACATTTATTGCAGTTTTTTTGCTGCATCTTATTTTATTAAAGTGAAATAGACTATAAATTTAGCACTCACACTTTCTTTCTGGGTAATGCAAACAGCTTTGAACAAAAAGTGCATTATTGCAATGAAATGTTTCATTTACTGTTCATAAAAGAAAAGAAAAACATTGTTCAAATGGATATATGAATGAAATAGTATATTTCTCTTTCGTTATAGCATTTACATCTTTAGCCATTCATGGACATTGCAACAGTGGCGTGATAGTGGAGGAGGGATAAACAGCTTAACACATGACATGCTGTGGCCCAGTTGTTTCAAAGTATAACAGGGTCTTGAGAAAAGAGTGTCTTGTCCATTGAAGGTTCCACTGCACCATGCGAATGATCGCTGGCAACACAAAGCGGTGTGATGCAGGCAGGCGGAACACGGGTGCGTACGAGTGCACAGCCCATGGCGCTGCGCAGCTGTAACAAGGGGAACTTTGACACAATGCAGTCCGGGTGAACATTAACCCCTTGTTGATGGAGACCCTTGTTCAGTGTCATTAAGAGAACGTTGTCCAACCTACATGGATTTATTGGCAAGCATTGTCATGATCGTCCCTATGCTGAACACGTGTGTGTGTGTGTGTCACGTGAAAAAGCGCTATTTTTACATCTTAATTTGCCAAAATGTGAAGTTAACTGCATAAACTACTGAGTTAGATTATATATGCAGGTGATGGGATTGGATGAGCTTTATTTCTTGTGTAATTCTACAGAATATCTTGGTAAAGGCACTGCTAGTGTAGTTTTATAGGTATAATGTTCATGCAGTGATTTTTAGGTTTGCTGTTGTGACACTGATGACAAAGCCGACGCTAAAAAAATATTTTTATGAGTGTGATTCTAAAACGTACAGCGTATATGTGCCCGATACAGTAGATTTGAGGTCATGTGGGTGTTTAGGTGAAATTGCTAACTTTTTATATATTTTGATACAAAAATATATATCCCTATAAAAAATGTCAAAGGCCTTAACTGCTGTATGTGGTACAGTCAGTTGCAGATTAAAATATTTCTAACTTTGTTAGGACATGATTTTAAAAAAGTTTGTCACCAAAAAAACCAACCTAAAGTTTAACATTTTAACTATTGTGCTGGCCCACGGGTTTATAACACGACGTTGTGGTGACATACACTTAGAAACTTGAAGGGTTATTTGGATGTCCATTGTATTTCAGGTAAGCCAATTGTGTAAATCGTGGATATGAAATGAATTCATTTCAAATCGGACACTGAAATCTTACAATTTCAATACACGAATTTTCTACATTCTAACAGGGTTCCACAACTTGGCAGCAGAAAAAAATATAGGTGTTGCATTAAATTTCGTTTTTTAATCGAAGAGATGTTATATGACACACCGTTATTGTTCGCTGGCTTTGTAAAGACCCTTTCACACTAGTCAAGTTGTTTTCTTTACATGCAATGTGTCGTGGAGACATTTTCAGTATGGAGCAAATTAGACTTGTGTGTGGCATTAAATACTGTTTTATCCTTGGGAAATTGTGATTTCAGACCGCCTTTGATGAACTGTGTCCTGGCTTTATGCCGTTGGTGGTGGCTGGCCATGTATTGATATCTGCATTGCACGGATTTTCGGAATTCCATCGTGCACCGTTTTAGCTTGTCCCAAGTTGCACACGTTACAGGCCACAAATCTTTCTTTGCTCCTGATAAGAGAACTTGCCAAGTGTGTGAAGGCCTTATACAGTGTTTTTTTACTCTTACCTCGCCTGTAATCAGTTAATGATACTAATACGATGGATTTTATGTAATACAAGAATCGATGTTTATAAAATGAAACGTACTGCTGTTTTAAAATTGCTAAATTGAGACAAATCCTAGTACCCATGAGTTAAAATCGTTTTTCAGCATTCTTGTTAAGTATATCATACAAACCACTTTGCGTACTTTTATGGGTGCATGTGCTCTTACAAGCTTCTGTATTTAATGGCAAAGTATTTAGAGCAGTCCAGACATTCAAAGAATAAACAACTTTGAAATCCAGTGTACTTGTTTCATGTCCATGGTTGAAATTAAATAAATGTATATTTTGCCACTTGTAATTTGTACTCTGAGCTAAACCTCGGCATCTTACAACAACAACGCCCGGTTGCTCTTGCAAATCGTTGATACTATGTACATACACTCGTCTGAGGCCTTGTTCACTTTGGGCTTGTGAGCTTGTGGTGATCTCATTAGTTTTGTTGGAGTGTGAATCGCAATGAAAGCGTTTTTCTTCACCAACTTTGGTGTTGAGAAAATGCGACCACCAGGTGGCAGTGTTAAAACACAACTGAGTTAAGGACATGGAGTGTCTTGCATGAAGGTTAAACACATTTTACATTACATTTGAATGGTATTGAGCATGCATTTTTTTAAAAATAAAAGGCCCTTGTCCTCCGTTGAAGAAAATCCTCACCTGCGGATTTCTAGAACAGGATGTTTCAACTGGAAATGTGTCAATTTCTCCACAGAAAGTTAAACTTTGGGAAGGTGTGCAGTGGTTCTTTTGGTAAAGTCACGTAGATAGAAAAAAATAAAATAAAAATAAAGTGAATAAAAATATCACGACGTTTCGATCGCAACACAAGCGGGTCGTCATCAGGAGCAGGGAGGGCAAGCTGTTTATAAAGGTTTAGAGATGGGCGGGGCAGCTAATGTTAATGTAGGAGAAGGCTGCGATACCGGCAGTAGGTCTACACCAATCAAAACAATGCACCTCGCTCCACACAGCCACGCTGCTGACGGTGGAGGTTGACAAGAAAACACAAATCGAGTCATGACCCAAAGTGGTTGGTGACATATTTCCAAGTCAAAATTTGGGAAGGTGGTTGAACTATACTGGTGATGAGTTGTTTGCAGAGAGAGAACTCTTATCAGCAAAACAATTGTGGTTTTCCCACCTGATGATGATTGCTTGTGTTGCAATCAAAACGTCGTGATTTATTTTATTTTATACCTACGTGACTTTACCAAAAGAACCAAAGAGTATGGTTTCCTGCAGTCACGAAAGCTTCAAATCAAGATTGAACATTGGTAGTGTTCGCTAAAATCCTTAACGTCTCGGGGTGTAGTGGTGGTAGTGCAGTGTTTAGCGAATTAACACTTTTATCCTGGCGGTCCCAGTCCCAATTCCCAACCATGGCTTTCTGAAATCTAAACCAGTCCTGGATAGTTCCTGTCCGCCTTCACCAACCCGTAATGACCCATTGCATAAGTAAATGGCTACAAAAGTGAAATGTGAATTGCCGTAATGTTGGGAATACTGTTCATACACTGTATTTTTACCATATAAATAAGCAATGTTTATATACATGTGTATGTATGTATGATCTAATGTCTGCCTTGGTTTAAGTTTAACTTGCACACATTTTTATGTTTTGTTTCTCGTAGAGGGAGGACAGGCTCTGGAAAAGCATTGCAGCTTTTGGCTACTGACAGCGAAGCGACTGAATTATTGTTTCCGATTTCATTTTATTGGCTTCTTTGACCCTTCTGGGAAGCCTTTCCTAAGCTATCTCGGCAGTCGCGACCTGAAGTTTGGGAAAGTGTCACCGTTATAAATTCTACTTCTATATTTTTTTTATAACCGTGATCCTTTCCACCTTTCCCCCTCCTACAAAAAATATCAGCTTTCACATTGCATTTACTGCTCAACTTAATACAGCAAGCCCCAGTATCTCTTTGGTCCTCGGTGATTGCCCTTCGTAGCCGAGGGTCCGTTTCATTCGAGCAGTGACATCCATTGGGCCATCAGGCTGCCCCCGAGCGCATGGCTCGCTGGCGAGTTGCGCGTCTTGACGGCGCGTGCGCGGTGCAGCTGGCACAGCAGAATCTCGTGTAATATGCGTTGTGACACAGGCTGGCCTGCACCACCAGTTCACAGTTGGCCAGCTCTGGCCGGTCAATGCAGGACCTCTCGCTGGCAGTGCTGGCGGTGCCCAAGAGCCCAGCAGACGCATCGATGGCGGCACCACCACCAGCATCACGAGTATCGCCACCACCAGCATCACCGAAAGAAGCACCGTTGACGATACCACCACCACCATCACCACGAGGTACAGAAGCAGACGTGTCTGCAAGAGGCAGGCGGAGCGACGGAGAGTTTTGCAGAACAGGAAATAGAAGTAAGAAGCATGAGAATTTTTGCAAACGTGACCCTGCGTTGTTACGCAATAGCCTCGGCTTATTAATGCTTTTTTATAGTCGTGCATTTGAATTAAATCACGTGACTTGGTGTTTAAACAATCTCTTTATTGCTAAGTGCAGACTTTTCACAAACTTGTAAAAACAGTAACATGCAAAATTAAAACTACCTATGATTACACAAGTGTATAAAGTAAAAAGTAGTAGCTACAACATGAAAAGCATGAGTGTTTACCAGCATTAAACTGTTAATGGATCCAGTTTCACAATTTGGCCCCAAAGGTCTGCAGATAAGTTTTCTGTCATAATTAGCCTTTACATCGGTTTAAAAATGTGCATAGGTATTTGAAAGTTTAGGAAACTTTCAAGGTTTTCCCATTCCAAGACATTACTAATGCTCCACCACACTTAGCGGTTGGGCTCAGACATTTTT
Source organism: Petromyzon marinus (assembly GCF_048934315.1). Lineage (NCBI taxonomy): Eukaryota > Metazoa > Chordata > Hyperoartia > Petromyzontiformes > Petromyzontidae > Petromyzon > Petromyzon marinus. The sequence continues at coordinate 21,487,181 of NC_133683.1, read as the reverse complement.
CTTTCGCAGCACGTGCAGTGTGAAGCAATATTTCTACACCCCCTTCCCAGAAGAGGTGCAGAGATTCAAATTCTGAAACCACACATGGTTTAAATCCGCCTCATGCAACGAAGCATATATATGCATAAAAACATTGTACCAAAATAATGGCGAAAATTATTTCGCCGTTAAAGTTTCGTGTTTTTAGGGGTCAATGACGTGGGGTTTCACCAATATCAAGTGCAATTCTGTCGTAAAACTGCACCATTTAATACACCAATATAAATAAACTTTGCATGCAAAATTCTCGATTACCATTACCCATAGATCGCAATGCAGGACCCCTTGTAAAAAAAACCTTGAATAGATGATGTACTTCTGGAGAAATGCAACTCTGTTATGGAATGGTGAGCCATTGCTCATTAGCCCTATCAAATCATTTTTGAAACCGAACTTAAGTTTTATAAATTTGGTATGACGTGTCAACAGGTAAGCTTAAGCTGCTGGTTGAAAATGTGCAAAATCTACACACTCCAAGGAAGTTTTTATTACGTCATTTCTATTTTTGGGATGTTAGAAAGATCACATAGATTGATCAGAATGTGATTTACTCCAAACTGAATGGTTATTGGTCAATTTAGTCCAGTTGGTATTCAGATACCCTCAGTATATTAAGCAAGAAATGCATAAACCATAACCATGGTTTGTGCATGATAGACCATCCAAGCAGTTCATGTGGGAAGCCTGTCTATAGAACTATAAATGTTCCAGTAGTAACAGTACAGCAGGAAGGTTGCATATGTACAAGTACGTGACACATAATGCTGAGTGTTATCTCCTGATTTCCACACACAGAAGGTCTAAGCCAAACATCACAAATAAAACCATCCTGAGAACAGTACTCCCTGAAGAACTCGGTTGAGACTTTCCTGAGTAAATAACACTCGCTGTCTCCTGCGCACCTCTGTAAGTAAACGTTCCACACGTCTGCGGACTCAGTAGGAGTTGGAGAGAGGAAGACTTTGGACAACATGGAAAGGGCCTTGAGGGTCACGGCTTCACTGGCCAGTGGTGAGGTGGCGTGTTCACAGAATCCATCGTGCCTATCCTTCCGTCCCTTGATCTGCCCTTCCGAACTCTCTCTCTCTCTCCATCCTCTCCATTCATCTGTCTGTCCTTTCCTTCTGTCTGGCCATCTGGCCTCCGTCCATCCTCTTTCCTCTGTCAGTCCATCCCTTCTCTCCGTACAAATGTCCTCTATGTCCATCTGTCCGTTCACCCTTCTCTGTCCGTCCATTCCATCATCTCCATCCGTCTGTCCCATCATCTCTGTCCGTCCGTCCTCTCCGTCGGTCCATCCTCTCCGTCGGTCCATCCTCTGTCCATTCGTCCATCCATGCGATCGTCATCCTCTCCGTCCCGCTGCCCACCCACCCATCCACCCACCCACCCATTCACTCGCTCCTCGCCAAGGCTATTGTCCTAGCTTTTGGCCGGGGAGCCCGACCTACCCTGCACGGTGAGGTGCGCACTGGCGCTGACGGAGCGGGAGCCGCTGTACGCGTTGCACGTGTAGCGGCCGGCGTCGCTGCTGTGGACGTTGCGCAGCACCAGCATGCCGTCGCCGGACACGAGCACGCGGCCTCCGCCGACCTCCCCGGATGTCAGTGACACGCCGTTCCTGACATAAACGGGAACACCCCCCACGACACACTTGAGTCGGTGGAAAACATTTACACATTCCTGCGGCAAAAATTCTACAATTCCATTACTTCAAGGTCCTCGATGGACTCGGCCCCGCCTGCCTACGCTGTGCTCTCGTGCTGGTCTACTCCCTTCTGGTGTCCTCTGATCCAGCAACCAATGCCTGAATTGGCTCCGACTGGACTGCTGCCCTTCCTGTCTGGAATTACCTTCCTCTGGCCGTTCATACAGCTGATTACACCCCCCCCCCCTTTTATTAACGCTCCAGCTTTTAAGCCCTCTTCTCCTCCACCTACGATGTATTTTCATCGATCCAAGTGTCTTATTTAATGCAGGTCTCTTCCTAACGTATGCCTTCAACTTCTTAAAAATATATCCAACCTCTTCCCTGTGATAGTCCAATGAACATATCTCCCTTTGTGTAGAGCGTCTCAAGATGCAGTCACATTTAAACACTTCATGCATTCAAAGTGTAATTGAATTGGGTATGTGTTGTAGATCAAGACATCCCCTGCCACTCCATTCTTGCTCCAATATAGCCTGCCCTTGCTAGGAATTGAAAAAAAAACAATCCAGTTGTATCCATGAAGTAAGTAATGTTGCATCCCCCTGAGACGTGTATTGTCGCGATTCCAGGTCACGATCCAATTCAAGAACAGTCATTGTAGTTTAATTTGAACTCATTTGTATTGTTTCATTGTTATCCACTAGTTTCGCCAAAATTTAACAGCATATCTGTATTTTATTTCCACAAATGATAAACTATTGAGTCTTACACACTATTTTTTATGCATGTATCTTTAGTGAAATAATAGATTTTAATCGATGGATTGATGCATCATCAGCATCATCATCATCATATCGTGCCTGTCTTAACGCTATTTACGAAAAACAAAACATAGCCCACGTGGAATGAGCCACCTACCTGGTCCAGATGACATTAGCTTTCTTGTCGGACACGGTGCAGGGAAACGTGGCCTCGTCGCCTTCTTCCACCTCGACGTCGCCAGGCGGCTTCACGATGGAGAGCACTCCTGCCCGCACGCGCGCGCACCCAGGACGACAAATGCTGCAGACTCGCTCACCGCACGGCATGACGGCACTTTCCAAAACAACTTGTGCTCGCTCTTCGCGAACTGCGTAGACAAGTGAGCGATGGTTCCGCATGAACGGAGCTGCGCAGATTGGTTGAAGAAGAAGAAGAAGTAGTAGGAGGACCAATGCCACACCAGGCTGAAGCATAAAATCAGTATACTTCATGGGCCAGATTTAGACAAATGGCCAAAACACTTCGACTTGGCGATTTGTGGCATTGATGGCAAGAGAGACACTCGGTGCATTTTCACCAAAAATAGGATGAGAAACATTCGCCCACACGTGAATATAACTCAATAATATTATATATTTTTTTTATTGCTGACTGTATACTGATTTTAAGGTAGTATTTATTAAATTCCTACTTCAACATAACAGGTTCCGTTTGCAAAATGTGCCCAGCTTTATCCAATTTCATAATAAATGTGGGGGTAAGGGTAACTTGTGCTTTTTGTTCTCGATTGTTTTTTACAAACTTGACGGATTGCTGATGAAAGTTTGTGGAGTGACATTGGCAACATCAGGCAACCTCGTGTGAAGCGACAACACAGCTGCGCAAAGCAGTCTGGGTATTTGCCAGATGGCAGCGAACTGTATGTCACGTGCTATGGAACAGAACTGTGTAGTGAAGTTCCACGCAGAGGATTAAACCTGTTCATTGGTGATACTGTATTGGCAGTGGTGTACAGCACCATTAACAAAAACATTATTAGTCACATTGAAAGGAAACAAATATAGAATAAGAAATGTTTTTGGCAATCACGGATTTTTTTTTACAGATGAAGCCCAATGAGCTATTGGCTATTTTTCAGAGGTGACCTGACCACAAGTGATAGCTCATCGAAGTGGCTTATATCACATGTGGGAATTTATAGTAGCAGCTAAATAACCTAAATGTATGTTCCTAAATGTGGAGGGCAAAACCTGGAAGACCGAGTGAAAATTCCACGCGACCCCGGGAAGAGAGATCACGCAAACTACAAATATACAACAGGCATCGTAAGGGTTGGGATCGAACCCACGACCTCCTGCCTAGCAGGCGAGGGAGATGACATCTCATAATCATCACTCTTTCACCCTGGACTCTTTATGTGCTGATAAAGAAGGACCATTTCCCAAAACGTCACCTATTATATGCCACTTTTAAGGAAATGTTATTGACGAATGTGAGTTTTTTTGTTACAATTACAGAAGGTTAGCTGAACAGATGGGTGATACGTGCCTCGCATGCAGAAGAGGGAGTAATCCGAGTGGGTCGATGTGAAAATGTGAAAGCAGAAATCCTGACATGGAATACGTATCTGCCCTGAAGAATGTTGCACTTTTGTCATGAAGGTGTTACAACACCGATGGGGCAAATGGCATCAGTGTGGCAGGGGAGTAGCTTGAAAATCAGCGTGAGTTCAATCACTTCACTGTTCACATTCTGTGGAACTAAAAGCACACGTTAACCTTGAGCCACCCTTGTAAGCGTGTATTGCACTGGAGCTTTTTCTCCATGAAAAGGCAACAATAATTGTTGCGAAGGACACAAAGTGACTTCAACACATTTGATTCCAGTTAGAACACAAATGCATGTGTGCAGTGTATATAAATACACACAAACATATAAGACTTAACCTCCAACCTGTTATCTTGAGATTCAAAGAATTTATTCAAATACTCATTTTTGAACTTGAAGTTCACATACGTGACACAGAAAGGGGGTCACGATGCTTGTGATGTGACCTTTGAGTGGTGTTGTGTTCACAGGTGTAGCTCACCTTTACAATTGCATGCAGACAGGCAGAACCTCTTGGCTGCTATGCTGGCTAAACCTACTTACATTACAATCTGGCCTTGAACCATACTATGCATCTACACGTCGACATGCTTTTGAATGGGATGAGCATTGGGACATAATAATCAAAAGGGTGATTAAATTTGCATTGACTGCATTGTAACTCACGTGTTTCTAAGAGTGCCGTTATTTTCGAGAGATGTGTTGTCTCGCCACACTGTGGCATTTTTAAATCTCAGGAGAGGCTCTTAAAGTAGCTGCTGATACATTTTGTCTCGAGATGTACTGCATGGAGGTGCAGTATAAATGATGGCGATGATGATGAACGAGTATTGGTGAAGCTTCTGCACGATATCGCCGTTCGCAAGTCCGTCGATATCCAATGTGTGCACGACCTTGACCTTTGACCTTCAACGTCAGGCTGGACCGCCTGCGTGCCGCCCCGAGCCTCGTCTCCAGCTCGCAGGCGTAGGTCCCCGCGTCGCCGGGCATCACCGCCGAGATCACCAGCGAGCCGTCCGCCAGCTGCCGAAAGCGCCGGCCGGTCGGCGCCCTCCCCGAGCCGTCCCTCCAGACGGGGCGGGGCGCCGGCTCGGACGCGGCGTAGCGGCAGGGCAGCCGCACGGACGAACCGGCGCGCGCTTCGACCACCGCGGCAGAGTTATCGGCTTCCCTGACCGGAGGCTTTTGAGCCGACGAGGTTGTGGCTTAGTATAAAAAAACAACGACATGCGCCAGAGCGGGTTACGGGAGCGGAGGGGGGCCTCCGGTTACGACGCGGACGCAACGGCGCCAAGTGGACGGAGAGAGGAGATGGAGAGGCGGGGGATGGAAACGCCGAAAACACCAAAAGACACCCTTCCAAATGCTCTCCACGCATGCAAGAGTTGAAAATGCCCACCACCAAGGTCATTTGACATCCAGAAATGACTTGAGAAAAAAGAGTCAATGGATTAAAACAGAATTGGTGACCGTCATATAACGTCACGAGCACATATGAGGTCATGTGTGTTGACATTTGCGTGGATTCACCCATGATGCTCAGTTGCACCTGGCGGAACTCCTGCTGTTGCCCATTGCTGGCGCGGCAGGTGTATATCCCAGCATCCTCCTCTTCCACCGCTTGGATGTAGAGGGAGCCGTTGAGCAGCACAACATACCTGGCCCAACGACGTGAAGCCCGCAGCGATATTCGTGAGGCGCAGGTCACGACTTAAATAATCATGATTGTCAACAGCCCTGGTCTATCTACTGCTGGATGAAGGCCTTCCCATGCTGCCGCCACCCCGTATCGTGTTACGACGTCACGCCCCGCTCACTCCTGCACATGAGCTGATCTCTTCCCTACGTCTACACCGGGGTTGTCCTCTCGTGTGCGTTCTCTTCTTTGGTTGGCATCCCAACATCAGTCTCGTTCGACGACCATCATCATCATCCTTCCTGGCAATGATGTCAATATGACGGAGACAGTCACCGTACATCAACTGGGCTTTAACATCTGCCACGTCGCTTCAGCCTTGTCCCCTGGCCCCACATTGCACTCCCCCCCCCCCCCCCCCTCACCGGGAAGGGTCGATGGCTCTGCTGTCTTTCATCCACTCCAGCGCGACGCCGGGCGAGCCCTGGGCACGGCACAGGAGCTCGGTCGCGTGCCCGAGAGGGCGCTCCACCGCCGTGGGGTCGTCCCGCTCGATCCACAGGCTGCACGCGCCCAGCACGCGCACGGCAACACGTCGACGCGCAGCCTCGCCACGGTCTCGCCGCAGCAAGGCAAGTCTCTAACCCTACAACACCTCTCGGATGCACGGTGGTCCACGCATCCAATCAATATCCAGCCTCAAGCCTGCTTAGCTTCTGAGATCAGTTGGGTGCATTCCGAGTGATTTTGGTCAAAGGTCATAGACTTATTTGTGTAGAGATGTGTAATTAAGAAAACGAATTATCGACTATCAGCCTGGTAACCCTATTTCATAGTTCTCTCATGGCTCAGAGTGCATTGTCTTGTTTTCATTTTGTGCACTTGTTATTCAAATACTAATATAAATATTAAATTGCTGATTTGGTGTACTTGACTTGTACGATTCATTGCACTGCTGTAATTGTTATGTCTTCAAGCCTGTAAATGTGGGTTCATGTTCCAGAGATTGGAATTGTACAGCAGTTGTATTTTATTTAAAATATACATTTGTTATTTTCTCCAGGTTAATCGCAATTGTATTATCAGTTACGTCATGAGAAGACGTAGCATCCATTCAGCACTTTATCAGTTCTAGTGCTAGACAACATCCCGTGAAAGGAGACCCTCCACTACTCCTGGATTCCCATCATGTGACCTCTTCTCCACACGAGGGGCACTGCACTTTTAATGCATGCCCATCTACAGAAATGTGTGTCCCATGTCTGACCGAAATAAGTTCATCTCAGAGCTGGAATTTGTACAAATTAAAGGAAAAAAACAAATTGAATGTGCTTTTTTTGGGTGCAGTCATCGGTGACATTGCTAAAACCATAAGCTCTCCGCATTTGAACATCTGATTCGGTAATGAGCGGCTGAAGCCCTAAATTTGAACTTTGGGTCTCGGCGGTGCTGGCTCATCACTTTGACCCCCTGGGCCACCCAGCAACCACAGCAGGGATATTTCAAATACATTGGTCTGTGTGGCATAAGCTCGTGCACTTCCAACGCTTCCCATGGTGTTCATGCAGTCTGCAACTTTCGTCTCCCTGGGCTCTCTGTTTATGTGCCATGAAGAAGAGCTATTGCCTGAAACGTTGGCAATAACATGTTTTTTTCTTCTGCTTTTTACGCAGTGTTGTTGACGAGTGTCAGTTTTGTTGTTAATTCCACTTGAGAACCAATACCAAATACAGCATCACCAAACAATCTGTTACATTGCATTGAGTCTAAATTCACCTGTAGACTGGCTGACTGGGCCTGTCTCCGCTATCTGGCTGAGGCTTGTGCTCAGCTTCCCGGTGATGCGTCTCAAAGGAATGCTCCTCTTGCTGAATCTGTGGTATATGGCACATTAGAAATATTATTACAAAATGTAGGTGATTCCAAAATAAAACGGTTTACTGATGCACAATGCACACTTAGGGCACAATCCACCACAACAGAGAACAGTAAATAAGTCAATATACAAAAATTATATAACATTTATTTCCATTAGTTCATGGGTCTTCTCAACCAATGTTCCAGCAGAAACCGTTCGCAGAGGCCACAATCTGCAGTCTCATCGCCAGTTCAAACTTTTATTGACTCCGCTTTTTTTGTTTACTCGCTAAGTAAATATTTAACTTCCCTCAGTAAATTTACATTCACATTTTTTTCACTTTCATCTTCATTGCCTTTTGTTCTTGCCCCACTTGCAACCTATACCTAGATTTTAAAGTCAAATAAGTAATGTTAAATATAATCCAATGTATGCATCCATGAAAACCTCACTACATCTCAAGGATATATATTTTTAAGGAGTATGTATGTATGCATGTTGAACCTCTTTGGCACCGCAGGTAGCCAACCGTGCTCATCGGAGGTGTGGGTCCTGCATTGTGATGCTTGGTCAGTTGCTTTACGAGGAGGTAACAAAGGCCCTCAATGAAGGGTCGATGAAGTCACTTGCCGTCTTACAGCAACCTCTTGAGTTCTCTTGCCGTTTCTAATCGCCATCCTCTGCCCTCTCTATCACATTCTGGCCATCTCATTAAACGTCCTGAGATAATCACATTGTTACACTCTTCATAAATCCAATACTATTGCATCACACTGCAATTGAGAGGCGCTCTGGTCAAAAACATTGATCACCCGTAATATCTTATTGTCTAGAATGTGGCCTTTTGTTGAGAGCAGGCGAATTAGGTGGGTGAATTGAATTAATTGTGCTGGCCACGTGTGGAGATGACACACACCTGGATTTGTAAACTGTTAAAGCTTTAATAGGATATCTTATATTCGAGTGGCCATCTCGGAGGTACAAAATAAAGTTCATCATGGGAAGAAGAAACGTCTTACAATACTGGAAGAGGGGAGAGGGAAGAACTGCATGTAAGGCCCATGGTGGTGCCATGCTGTAGAGGGCGGTGTCCATCTTGTCCGCTCTACCTCTCAGGCCTCTCTGTCATTGTGTTATGAATTAGGGCCATTGCCCAAAAAACGTCACTGATTATATATATTTTTCCTTTAAAGGCCACACAGCGTTATGGACGAGCGTACTGAGTGTGTTGTTATTTTGGCCTGTGCACAACTGGCCAATGAAGCAACACCAAACGTGGTACATGTAAATGCACTTTCATTTGAGTGGTGCATTATTATGTGACTGGAAAAAACACCTGGGAAGACTTGTAGATTTGTCAGAAGTGCTACCTCAAAAAGAGGATGATACTGGGAAAACCAGGACAGGTAGCAGCTCTGTTATAAATAGTTTATATATTACGGATGGGAAAGATCAGAATTTTTGATTTTCACAGGCAATTTTAGATCTATTTTCAGATTTGTATTAAGTACTAATTTAATGTGTCATCATGCTAACAGCAGTGGCCTCACCCGATGCCAGATTATTCCACTTTTTTGTGGGAAAACCACAGAAGGAACGTGATGCAAGTGACAATTTCTTGTGATTGATCATTTATGGATACATTCAAATTTCCATCTCGGCCTGATTTTTGGACTTTTCCAATTAATACAAAATTAATGGCAACAGGTCCCACATTTACATGCATACATTGGTACCCTGCTTCACGTGGGAGACACGTTGCTGAAAGATGCGCCGACGAATATCGAAACGACGTAAATCAAAGCGATTCACAGCGTTGGTGGAGGCGACGGCTGAGAGGGGACCCGTACAAGAAAGGACGGGCGATCCTGTCACCGGCAGAAGTGTGGCTTGAGGTGATGCAAATCGTGTCGCGGTATTAATAAAGCGACGACATATTTTCGAAACGACGTAACGGGGCGGAGACGTAAATCGGGGAATTACTCTGCGCGTTTTTAGGAAGCCGCTGGGAGCGTTGCACTTTTGAACCTAGATTGAAAACTCATTTCTTTAGCACTGCTTTTTGCGTTCACACTTTGTTGTCTTTCTCCCGCACCTCCGATTATAGCACGTACGGGTGCGAAATAAGTTCCACATATACACGCACATCAGGTGTTCCAGCGTACACCCCGACTGCCCACTACCGCGACGAGACGGCCGCGTCCCATTGCGCCGCAGCGCTGCAGTGGCTCGCCTGCGCCTGGTGGTGGCGGTGGCGATGCGTGGCGGCGCTCTGCGCCCGCCGTGGCTCCTGCTGCCGCTCGGCGGTCTGCGCCGCACACGCCCGCACGCACGCCTCCTCCGAGTCGAAGCGGTTGACGTTGCCGTCGCAGCCGCTGTACCAGAAGCGGTTGCAGGCGCCGTTCGCCGGCACCCAGTACCAGAGCGCCGCGTAGTCGGCGCACGCGCCCCTGGCGCTGGGCAGGCTGCACGCAGGCCTCGCTGCCACCGTCGGTCAGCGTCATTAACTTTCGTCATCATCCACGCGAGCACCAGCATCAGCATTGCTCATCATCATCATCACCACCACGAACGTCATCGTCAATATGAGCATCATCATCATGAGCATCATCGTGAGCATCATCACAACCGTGAGCATCGCCGTCATCATCATGAGCGTCGTCATCATGAGCAGCAGCAGCAGCAGCAGCAGTATAACTGTCATCACCATGAGTATCATCATGATCATCAAGATGAACATTACTTTCACTATCGTCAACATGACCATCATCATTATCATAAGCAGCAGCATCAGCTTAATGATCACCATCATCATCATCATCACTGTGAGCGTCATGAGCAGCAGCACCATCATCATCATTATCAACATGATCATCATCAGGATCATCATAAACATTAGCATCACTTTCATCATTATGAGCATCATTGACACATTTTAACCATCACTGGAAAGCCTAATGGAGTTAACAAGAAGTTGCCAACGAACACCGCATGAAATACCCAAAGCAAAAGATCCCTGCCTTTGATCATCCGCCAAGCTCATGGGCCACAACCCTAAACTGCATCATCTGCACAAACCGTGGCAGATGCGGAGAGTTTATTCGTACATTTTAAAGTAAAAACTCTCCCGTGTGCGACTATACTGACCCAGAACAGCCATGGATCACATAATGACTTTGTGCCCGATTCACAAATACAAAGGAGGCATCATCACAGAGATACGTTCCGCTATTCCTGACGCAATCATCTGGCTCATCCACCTCAATGTGAAATCATGTGTGTTGCTCTACATCAATATCAGCCATGAGAAGAAGTGTAATCAAACCGATTCGCGGGAGAGAAATGTATTGCTTAAATAATCAGATAGTCCAGCTCTAGTGTGCAGCGAGAGTCATGGGCGCACGGGAGAGAGTCACGTGGATATAGGAGAGACGGCATCATGTTCACCTCCGTCATGGATGCCCGAGCAGCCCTCCCCGTTGGGTCCCTGTGCCGGGGACACGTGGTCAGGGCAGCAGCCGAACCTCTGTCCGTGGCAATCGTCCGCAACAGGAGGATGGGCAGCCCGCTCAGCCGGCTGGAGGAGACATATGTGACGGGATGCGCAGAAACAAAAAGAGGAACTTGGGACGTTTTTTCACCAAGGTGGTGTCGCGAGCCACAGCCAACATACTCGGCGTATGTTCACAGCGTGCTAAAGTGCCGTAGATATAAGCCACGCGTCTCCAACGTGGTGCGGTGATGTACGCTACGGAGGCAGGGGTTGGTGGGTCATGTAGATTGGTGAAACTCTCAAATCTGCTGTGCCACAAGGTGGCCAGGAGATGGCTGTACCACCAGGGGGTTTGTGATTCCATTCTTGTGGATCTGTCGGTGTTATTTCCATGCATGCTGGGTGGTTTTCTCTGGGTACTCAAGTTTCTGACCCACACGCAAAAACGCTCGATTGAAAAGCAATTGGCCAAAACGTCACGATGAAAAACTCTCCTGGAAATGTCTTGTGACTCAGGGAGCCTTCACTGGGTGGGTGAGTAAATAAACAAATAAACACCACGCAAATGCATTTGTAACATAGTTATCTTGCAATGCTCCTTGGCTGTGAGAAATTAATACTGTACAGACACTCCATCTTCTCCATTATTGCATTTTTTTTCATTTTGAAAGTGGTGGGTGGGTGGGGTGGTGGCAGGGATGGCGGGGGTGTGATGGGGGGGGGTCAGTGTTCACGTGCTGCCGAAATGAAGAGAAGCTGCCCTGAGGCAGTGGCCACCAGTGAGGTGGACACTCGCTCCCTCCCACTGCCACAACTGCAGAGCGCCGCTGCGTGCGACGAGCACCTGGCCGGCTGCGACCGCCGGCTCCCGCGGGCGCTCGGGCTCCCTCCCGTGGGCCTCCTGCCGTCCGGCGGGCTCCTCCTCGGGCCCGTGCTCCTCTCCTCCATCGTATCCCGAGGGGCAGCCTAGGGCATCGGTCCCCCTGGCTGCATTCACGCCATCGGGGCAGCAGCCAAATCTGCCCCGGTGAGCCGGCGGTTAAACGGCGCGCAGTTTAGGAGAGAGAGGGACGCTGCCGCGGTGCAATCGTTCGCCACGCTGGACTTGCAATCCAGAGGTTGCCGGTTCAATTCGTTCACCCTGAGCGCCGGTTTAAACGATGGGGCAAGTTTCTCGGAACCTCTTGCCTCTGTCCACCCAGGCAGTATAATTTGTTAACAGGGTCGATCTGCAGGTCATGTTTCGTGGGGTAAAGTGTGGATACCTCCACCTCTTTCAAGACATTTCGTCGGTGTGGAAGAGTAGGCCAAATGCCATCTTGAGCGTCCTCTATTACCGGCGGCACTTCTGCCGGCAGAGGCTTGAGCAAACAATTGCAGGGCCGCACCTTCACCTTGACTTTTGCCGTGCATGTGGCGGGGTGAACAATGGTCCAATTGGGCATTACTGTACATAGAAGATAAACTCTTATGTATAATCTCAGAAAGGATATCGCTTAAGCATTTCGTATCCGCAGGTGCTATTATGTGGGGATAGCTCCGAGTGACGGCACAAGACCGTGACAAGTGGAGGAATTGGGCTGCCCGGATGTGCCGGCGTCACGGGATGGCCTAAGCTAGGACGCACCTCAGTAAGCGAACGTTTTGGGCTGCCCTGTGCGTTTCAATGTGCATCACGTTGCACCCCGCCAGGTGGTTCAGTGGCTGGCAATCGGGGCTCACGATCAGCAGGCTTGCGAGGTCAAATTGTGGTCGAGGATTGATTCGGCCCATCATCCCACCACCGAATTCAATAAAACGAGTACCATTTTTGTGGGAAATCAGCAGTGGTCCTTTGGATAGACCACCCCTGTCATGGTAACGTGGAGTTTGCACCGCAGGATCCAGACCGTAAACAGCATATTAGCGCGGCCCAACACGTCTTTGAGTGGAAACTAGCTCTTAACTTTTGCAGAGGTCCGGGATCTAAAACGCGAAGCAGTTGACAACAGAGAGAGAGGTATTATCTACCGTAACACATCTTCTACCGTAACACATCTTCTCAACGCTTAGCAGCTGCTCCTCGTTGTATAAAACCCAGAAATCCGACCCCCCCCCCCCCACCAAGGTAATCTCCAAAGGATGGAAACGCTAATGAGAACAAGCGCAGATGCAACCATCTCAAGCCTCCAACAGATCCCCACAAAGTAATTTACATTTCCCCGCTCGCTCTTCAAACATTTTCCTGTAGAAAATAATGAGCAACTGCCCTTTTTTGTGTCTCTTTTGACTGCTTAGCCCCGTGTGGAGAGTCAACAAAACATGACTGGGACACGACGACCTAGGATATCAATGGCGATGTAAGCATTCATTCATTGCCATAAATGAACGTGGCCAGCCGTTTTCATGTCAACATTAATTCACGTAGTCAGCCGGGTTAATGGAAGCCGTGCGAGCTCCTCGATGCTTTTAATCCGTAGAGGCTGAAACCCGAGCAGCCAGTGCGAAACGTTTGGTAACACTGAAGCCTCCTGGAGTTGAGAATGCACGGGATCGTTAAAGAAGTGTGTCGTCGTTTGGGATAAATAACAAAAAAAGGAAACGTGTAAGCCTTTCTCCACAGAGGCAATGCTACTTTGTTAATAACATTTAACGGATAGGATGATCAGTAAAAGAAAGGGTGTAGTGATGGAGCAGTAGTAAGCGTGCTGCGCTATGAAACCGGCGACCTGAGTTTGATTTCCGGCTTTGGCTGACATCAGTGGTGAGTGATACCTGAACTGGTCCTCGCTGCTACCCTTCACCAATCCGCACGAAGCAGTTTGGTCTTCTCCCATGTGGATATGAACTGAGTAGGAACTATGGATCCAAGTCTCGGTTGTAAATCCAGCTGCTGGCTTCTGGGCACGACAATTGAATTGCAGTTGTACCCTCGGAGAACACTCTCAGTGACTCGCACAGAGGCCCGTAGACCCACACAGAGAGCCACAGACTCGCACAGAGACCCACAGAGAGCCACAGACTCGCACAGAGACCCACAGAGAGCCACAGACTCGCACAGAGACCCGTAGACCCACACAGAGAGCCACAGACTCGCACAGAGACCCACAGAGAGCCACAGACTCGCAGAGAGACCCACAGCTCAAAGAGATGATGGACTCTGGGAATTTTGTCGTTAATTAAGTATGTGGACCGCTGCCAATGCAGCAGAGTCACCAACTAATTTAGTTTTAAGCTAAGATAGCCACTTGGGTAGGGTTGTGTATGGAATGAACAATAATGCATTGTGGTGTGTCAACCAGTTGTGGATATATTTACTGCAGTGGCTTCGACTTTGGCTGGGAATCTTCTCATGTGAGATGGGGCACTGCTAGCTCAAGAGTTCCAATTAGAAGTGCATTTGTTTTGTGACAAGACACCAAATGACACAATTGGAAAACAATTGTGAGAAACATTTTTTTTATATTTACCAAATGAATTAATTGCCACATTAGATATCCAATCATGGTTCAACTTGCAAAACAATGAAGGATGGTTGATTTCAACGAACAGGAATGCACCAAATTAATAAATTATTCAGCTTCTACATTTCAAAAGGGAGGTGTAATATATAAACTAAACTACCTTTATTTTATCAGGTAAGGTTCACTGAGCTGTATAGCTCTTTTTCAGAAGCGGCCTGGTCGCAAATGATAGCTCGAAGAAGTGGCTTATCGTGTGGTAATTTATAGCAGCCAAATACTCTCAATGCACGATTCTAAACGTGGAGGGAAAAACCGGAGGAACCGATGAAAAATCCACACGACCACGGGGAGAGAGACGTGCAAACCCCAAATATACAGCAGGCGTCAGGGTCAGGATCGAACCCACGACCTCCTGTATACCAGGCGAGGTAGTTAACATCTCGCCACCGCGGCGCCAATATGGTTGATGTACAGAGTATGATAAAAGCCATGAACCACACGTCTGTAGGGTGCAGCTCGAACTGTGCACATGTTGTTTGTACTCAACATTCCTTAAAATGTCAACAACGATCTGAGCACACCCGGCCTGCACTTTCACCTTGAGTTCGTGTGCCGAGTTTTTTTCAACACCTCAGGGATGGCTGGTATAGACGAACGACTTCAAATGTCCCCAGAGAAACAAGTCAAGAAGTCCGGTGACTTTGGTGGCCGATTAAAAGTACTCCTCATTGATCAATTTCGAGGACATCACTGCCTTCTGTACACCAAACAACAATGTATGTCTTCTTGGTTCTTTCGGTAAAGTCACGTAGAAGAGAAATAATAAAATAAAACATAATAAAATAAGAATAAAATAAAAAAATAAATTAAAATAACAATGTATGTACGTATCCAACCGTTATAATCCAGCGCTGCCCCCAAAATCTCTGGTTCCTGATATTTGGTCGCACATTGTGCATCGACAGACCGAGTCGATTGACTTGGTCGACCGATCGATTTCTGAACTTGACATGGGGGGGAATGGTGTGGCACCTGGTTTGGTAACAGGAGACGTCGGGGCAGCCCTCGCCGCGGTGGCCGTGCGCCGGGTTCCTCCCGTCGGGGCAGCAGCCGTAATAGGAGCCAGCGCAGTCCACTCGCTCGGGACGCTGGTCCACTCGCTCGGGACGCTGGTCCACTCGCTCGGGACGCTGGTCCACTCGCTCGGGACGCTGGTCCACTCGCTCGGGACGCTGGTCCACTCGCTCGGGACGCTGGTCCACTCGCTCGGGACGCTGGTCCACTCGCTCGGGACGCTGGTCCACTCGCTCGGGACGCTGGTCCACTCGCTCGGGACGCTGGTCCACTCGCTCGGACTGTCCCCAAGCTGGCTCGCCTCCTGCATGCGCGCACGGGAAGCCACGCTCGGTGGCGCATGCGTGGAAGGACGGCATCGGGGAGCGGCGGTGCAGCGGTTAGCGCTATGCCGCGCTATGAACCCGGCGACCCGAGTTCGATTCCCGCTCGCGGCCAACGCCCAGTGACGATTGTCTGAACCGGTCCTGGGCCTCCCCTAGGTCTACTCAGCCTCAAATGAGTACCCGGCGCGTTGTGTAGACATCGCCACTGGGGAGACAAAGGCGGCCGGGCGTGGTGTGCTGCCCACCCACTCCCTCGGGTGCCGTGCCGGCCTTCATAGGTGCTCGCTAACAGCACTTCTCCGAACAGTCTGGTAAAGGCTATACGGGGGATCTTTGTCTCTGTATTTGGTTGTTACAGCGTTGTGATGGTGTAACAGGGATCGTGACATCTTTGACACTTCTCTCTGCACGTCCTGCGTGTTTGCCGGATGCTGCCTGACCTTGCAGGGAGTAAACCCGGTGCTGTGTGCTGTCAAATCCCAAGGGGTTCGGCTGGCTCGGAACTTCTGTGAAATCGAAACAACAAAGTGAGTTTCATAGTTGTGTGTATGCCTTTACAGGGGACTCTCAAACCGACGCATCAGACAATTGTGAAAGAGTTTGCTACACAACACGATGGTAAGGCACACACATTGTGAACTCTTTTTGTTCATCAATACAAAGTGATAATCACCACTTTGCACTTTGTATTTTAGTTTATGAAAGACAATACCACCACGTTTATCTGGTTTATTTTATTCATTACACATTTAAATCCTTGTATTGGAAGACTTGGTCCAAACTGCTCGTCTTGCCCGACAAGAGTAAATGCTACACTTGTAAATTCTTCTCCTCATTCGTGGAAAGGCATTGCATCTCTCTTGAGGTTAAACCCCCTTTAATTTCCATCCAGTTTTTTCAGGGACAATGGGAATTGTCAATTGGTCATTGCGAATATAAGCAGTTTTGATCGATTTCGTAAAAAGCTAAAATATATCTAAATGGGATTTAAGTTATAACTACGAATCTTACACTGTTTGTTGTTAATTGTTGAATGTTTCTGGTTTTATCTAAGTTGTGTGATATAACTTCCACTGCTACATTACATCTGTTGCTTTGAGACTCAGGTCTCCCTTGGAAAATAGATATTTAGTTTCACTGGACCCTCACCTGGTCTTAACTCCCGAGTTGCATGCTATTTTTGCGCATGGCAATATTTAGTTCACAATGTGGTCCATAGGTTTGGCTGCGTGCCCACAATCGCGCTGTGGGTTGCCTTTCATTATCTCGCGGCCCAGCTGTTACGTGATTCCTTGTTAGCTTAAGTGATGACGTCACCCTGCTGCTCTATATAAAACCGGGAGCAAGCGAGGGCTTTACCATTCTGGCGAATTGCCCGATGATGCTGGATGTATTTATCAGCGAAACGTCGTTCTCAAACTGTAAATGTGGATTCACTCTTCAACACACCGGTGGGCTAAAGTAGTGAATTATTTGTCTTTTGTCAACGTGACACTTTTTTTGCTGATTGGCCTTGTCGGGTGGTGGAGGGTTACGACACATATATAAATAAACGCGATCTAACCCAAAAACCTTTATTATGAATATTGGTCGCGAAAGCCTACGTGTTAAACTGACAACTAATACCGTCATACAGGTTAAATTAGACGTTAATTCGAGTTTAGATATGATTATCTCCGAGTGATATGACACAATATCATTAGAAGTGGAGGCACTGGGTTGCCCAATGTGTCGGTGATACGGGCCGGTCGCCCTCGCAGCGGATTTTGGTGAACCGTCACAGCGCTTTGAGATCCGCTTCCGCGGCCGTCTGGAATGCTCTTCCTTCCGCTATTAGGAAGCCACTGGCGTTATGCACTTTTAAATCATCTAGATTGAAAACCCATTTCTTTAGAACTGATTTTTCTGTTTAGTTTGTTGTCCTTCCTCCGCACCGATTCGCGCAGTTTGGCTATGTACGGTGAAAAAGAAGTTCAACATACATACAATACGAAATTGTTGAAACCAATTCTCACACTTTCTGAAAATGACGAGAAACTCATCAGGCAGAAAAGTGTGTGGAGCCTGGAAACAAATCAGAGTAGTAGTAATAATAATCCACGCAAAGAGGTGTTGTTTTCTAAGACAGCAAGAGGCACAATTGTGACCCATCATGCCTCGCATGGCATGTGACATCACCATACGATGAAGAACACAGTCGTTTACTGTCGAGACATCACCTTTTCCGCACGCTGTATTGTGACCGCCAATGCGCGTGTGTGCGTGTGTGAGCGCGCGCGTTATGGTGACGGTGAGTCTGACTAAACGGCCGACGCGTCGGTGGTGAGACGGTCTGAATGAGCTTGCTGGGCTCCCCACCCTGCGGCAGGTAGCACGGCTGAGTGTTGCAGCCCTCTTCCTCGGTGGGATGGCCTTCCTCGCCGCACATCCGCGGGTCCATCACCTCGAAGTCCTCGTTGTAGCAGAGGGCCTGGCGCTTGCGCAGGCCACCGCCGCAGCTCACCGAGCACTGCCGCGGAAGTGAACGTTCGGCGGAAAGTTCCCGAGTACGCAGAGCGGTGTTCTTCACTAATGTTTAAAGGGGGGTCGGGGGCACTTTCGCCGATAAGACATCATCAGTGTGAGGGCCGCCACACGTTTGAAACCATTGGGAGGGGGTTTGACAGCGGCACGACGATGATGGGGGGGGGGGGTGGGGGGTGTTTCTCACTCTTTGTGTATTGTCAGGGGCCGCACGTCAGGGGCCTCCCTAAAGGCAATGAGGGGGTGGGGGGGGGGGTGGTGCCAGTGGCCCGTGGGCCTTGCAACGATGAACACTGGCTGAGAGCGTTGCCCCCGCTGAGCGATAGAGGGATATGTGAGCCAGGCGGTGGTGGCTCAATGCACGCCTGTAAACCAGCACTGTGGAGGTGGGGGGTTGGTGGATCGCACACATGGTGTGAAACGCCCTTCCCATGGCCGTCGAGGCTCCACTCCCTGGCTCGCTGTAAGAATGCGGTCCTGCAAAATGTGGACGCCACCCATTCAATTTAACACGTGCTTTTTTCTCTGAGTGCTCAAGTTTCCTCACGCATGTAAACACTCATTGATTGGCCAATAACACCTTCATATGCGGAGGACCGCAGAGCTTGGGGGGGGGGGGTGGGGGGATTGAATTTGGTGCCGGCTCCCCGCTTGGCTGTTGCCTTTCCCACTCGTCTGCGGTTCCTCTGTGCCCCTCTGAGTCATTCTCACTCGTCGAGAATGCGCGAACGCTGCGAGGCGTAGTTTAAGTTCAAATGTATTTTTAAAATCATTATTAAATGAGGCCGAATTAATGTATGTATGCTGAACTTATTTCGCACAGTACGCAGCCAACCGTGCTAATCAGAGGTGTGAAATGTGAAGGTGGAAATCAATTTTCTGCCAATCCTTTCAGCAGCACACAGCAATTGTAAAATCGGCAGAAGCTTGAGATTGGGAGGTGGCCTGCAGCAGTGTTAAGATCCAGAGGGAGTGTTCCTGTGGGGCGCTAATCAGCGAGGCTGTCTGCAAGATGAGAGCAGCAGTTATTGCAGTGGAGTGCAGCGCTCTTTTGATACCAAATTAATATCCGGCTATTTTTTTTGTAAACGTTTACGGGAACCGCCTTTCGACCAACCCGATTTTTTTTTTTTGGCCCTGGTTATTTAATCCAATAAGGAACGATTTGTTTTGTGTTTGTTTGTCAATTTTAATTACTGTGTTGAAACTAGAGGAAATAACAATTATTTGTTTTTTTTTAGAAAGGAAAGCCGCACCGAGTCTCGTGATTTTACCGGGAGGGTTTGGAATCGGGATGTTTGGGTAATTCCCTTTTTAATAAGTGTTTGGCATGTGGGAGGAAACCGGAATCCTTGAGAAAAGGCCATGTATTTGAGGGGACACTGCTCCATACAAACACTTTGTAGAGCGCGTTGCTGTGCTACAATTGTTCGGCCACTGCGCAGTCCAAGCCTGGAAATTTCAGTCTCCCACCAAGAACTAACCATGCTCAACCCCACTTGGCTTGTCATATCTGACAAGATTTAGGCATATTCAGCCGAACGTGGTCACGTAAACAGAGATTGGCATCATCTAAATTCCAGATAATGTAAATAGTTAACTGCATAATCGGTAAACATAACCGGTAAATTGTATCTAAATTACACGAGACACGATTAATTGTTAATATGTATCGAATCTCGTTCCTCCATAATATGTAATTTGAATGTATTTTGCCCATCTCTGCGTGATGATCGAGGCAGCATGTCTGCAAGCTTGCAGCCATTCGCTTTTCGAGCAGTGTTCGTGGAAATGCGTGCGCGTGTGTCCGTTGCTTCGGGCCCAAAGTGACGCCGTGCGCGGCACCCACCAGCCCCCAGGGCCCCTCGAACCAGCCGAAGCTCCGAGCGGGGCACGCGGCGCGCTCGCACGGTTGCCTGGCAGGGGGCGTGCTGGCGGGGCTGCACCGCGCCAGCTGAGCGCCCCTGGGTGCCGGCGGGCCGCACGTCACCGCCCGGGTCTGCACGCCGGTGCCGCACGTCGCCGAGCACTGGGGCGGGGGAGGCGAGAGACCCGCAGGGCGACGTGAGGGCCCTGCTGCCTGGCTTCTAGGCAGAGTCAAAATTCACCCACTACCCCAGCGCAATTTCCCTGTGCTCTCATAACTGTTAAGCTTCTGTCTATTCAGGCTCCCTCCCTCCCCTCCCTTCCCTCCCCCTCCCTCCAAAGGTGGCTCGGCAGCTGAACTGGAACTCATGGGGTTGCTGAGTTCGAATCTGGGCTTCAGCTATTTATAATTAAACTGGGTTCTCAAGTGTAGCGAGTTCATAGATTCAACATTGACTGTGCAGTACCGACGATTACGTATGCAGTCCGTATGCATCTTTAACTTCTTTGACACCGTACGTAGCCAGCCGTGTTAATCAGAGGTCATGCAAAAGAGCTGCCGCGAGCGAGAATTAAAAAAAAGGTCACTTGGGATCTCAGAAGAAGTTCTGTGATATATGCTTCTGCGGCCCGCTTTTTCACACAGGGTAATGCACTGCGCTGCGAGAGTCTCAAATGGACACGTGTCTCTCGCAGCGTGACGCCAATAGCACAGTTTAAACGACCCACGGAAAGTAAGACGAAAGAAGATGTCAAATCGGCTTCACCTCGCTCCAGGGACTGACGCTCCACTCGGGGTTGCGGCATGGACCCAGGTTGCACTCCCGCTCGGAGGGTGGTGCCCCCTGCTGCTCACAGCCGCCGTCGCCGGATCCACACAACACCTGGCGCTGCTGGCGGCCCTGTCCACACTCCGCTGAGCACTGTCACGAACAAGGACAAAGATCCCCACCCGCTAGAGCAGGGGTCTCAAACTCGCGGCCCGCGGGCCAATTTTGGCCCGCGGAACGATATTTTGTGGCCCCCTACTTGACATCATTTTTTTACCATAGCTCAGGCTCGTGACAGCTTCCGGTGTTTGTTGATGGTAAATGTTTTTGGCGGCATGACGCTTGTGTAAAGAAACATAAATTAGCCGCATCATTGTTTAAGCCGCAGTGTTCAAAGCGTGTAAAAAAAGTAGTGGCTTATAGTCCGGAAATTACGGTAGTTTTTTTTATTAACTTTTTTTCTGTTATTATTAAATGTGTTTTTTTTTGTCACCCAGCCCCAGTCATGTCTTTCTCAAAACCTGCCGTGAATAGAAAGGTTGGCGACGAGCACAGACAATTTCAGGAAAAGTGGGAGACGGAATATTTTTTTGTTGAGCACAGGGGCACCCCGACGTGTCTTATATGCACAGAGAAAGTTGCGGTGCACAAGGAATACAACATCAGACGTCATTACTTAACTAGACATACTGAGGAGTATGCAAAATGCCAGGGAGATGAGAGAGAGGACCGGGTCGCCAATCTTAAAACATGTCTACTGAGGCAACAAGATTTTTTCAAGATAGCAAGCAATGAGAGTGATGCAGCAGTCGAAGCTAGCTACGTGGTTGAGTGAGATGATTGCTAAGGCGGGAAAGCCATTCAAAGACGGCGAGTTCATCAAAAAGTGCATGTTACAGGCTGCGAGTATAGTCTGTCCGGAAAAGAAGGGTCAGTTTAGCAACATCAGCCTTTCAGCCAACACAGTGGCAGAGCGCATTTCTGACCTGTCAGGTAACATATACGATCAACTGCGTGAGAAAGCCAACACATTTCCGTGCATACACAGTCGCTCTTGATGAGAGCACAGACATCACTGACACTGCGCAGCTCGCAATGTATGTCCATGGTGTGGACAATTTTGAAGTGACGGAAGAGTTGCTCACAGTGAATCCAATGCATGGCCAGACCACCGCTCAGGAGATATTCCGCCAGCCGTGTGATGCCATTGTGGATGCCGGTTTACCATGGAAGAGGTTTGCTGGAATAACAACCGACGGAGTGCCATCAATGACAGGGAGGAGAAATAGACTGGTGGCACTTGTTCAAAGAAAACTGGAAGAGGAGGGTGTGGAGGAGGCCATTGCTCTGCACTGCATTATTCATCAGCAGGCCCTTTGCAGCAAATGCCTGAAGTTTGACAATGTGATGTCTGTCGTTGTGAAATGCATCAACCATATCAGATCCAGGGGCTTAAAGCACCGGCAGTTCCGCGCCTTTTAAGAGGAAATAGAGTCAGCATATGAGGATGTGCTCTACTTCACCAAGGTACGTTGGCTCAGCAGGGGAAACGTCTTGAAGAGGTTTTTTGAGTTGAGAGCAGAAGTGAAAGCCTTCATGGAGAAGGATGGGATGGCTGTTCCTGTGCTAAGTGATCCCAAATGGCTCATGGACTTAGCTTTTCTTGTTGACATCACACAGGAGCTGAATGTACTGAACAAAAAGTTACAAGGCCAGGGGCAGCTTGTCAGTGCTGCCTATGACAAAGTCAGAGCATTCTCCACAAAACTTGTGTTATGGAAAGCCCAGCTCTCTTAGACAAACCTCTGCCATTTCCCAGCATGCAAGGCACTCATGGACGCGGGCACACCATTCAGTGGTGAGAAGTATGCTGATGCCATTGTAAAGCTACAGGAGGAATTTGATCACAGGTTTGCAGACTTCAAGACACACAGAGCCACTTTTCAAATTTTTGCTGACCCCTTCTCCTTCGATGTGCAAGATGCCCCTCCTGTGCTCCAAATGGAGCTAATTGACCTGCAGTGCAATTCTGAACTCAAAGCCAAGTTCAGGAAGGTGAGTGCAAAAGTAGACAAGCTTGGACAATTTTTGAGAGAATTGCCCCCCACCTTCCCTGAGCTTTCCAGGATGTTCAAGTGGACCATGTGCCTTTTTGGGAGCACATATCTGTGTGAAAAGCCCTTCTGCACCATGCACTTTAATAAGTCAAAGTACAGGTCCAAACTTATTGATGAGCATCTTCAAGCCATACTGAGGGTCTCAATTGCTTCCTCCCTCAAGCCAAATGTGGCTCAGCTGTGTAAGAAGAGGAAGCGCTGTCAGGTCTCTGGCAGCAAGGAGTAGGTAAGAGAAGCCTATGTTCTGAAGAACCGTTCATGTTCTGAACTGTTATTAATAAAGATTGAGAAGATTGGATCAGTTGTACTTTTTTTTGGAATACTTGATGCGGCCCAGCCTCACCCAGACTCCACCTCCAGCGGCCCCCAGGTAAGTTGAGTTTGAGACCCCTGCGCTATAGCCTTCGCAGACTTGGGGCAAGGGCTGTTAGCGAGCAGCACATATGGAGGCTGGCACGGCGCACGAGGGAGTGGGTGGCCAGCACCATGCCCGGCCAAAAACACAAACACAAGAACGCTGTCACCAATACCCCTTTTTCCACCGGCACATCTGAGCCGAGCCAGCACACAGCACAGGTGGTGTTCCACTGGATATTTTTCGTACCAAGCCGAAACCAAACCGTGCTACGCTGGCTTTACAAGGCCTCGGAATCTCGCTAGAGGCCGAGCAGGGCCAGCTCCGAGGCCAACGACGTGTTCATCGCGCGTGACGTCAGTCAGCGGCATGTGAGGATGCGGCATCACCATGTCATCTAGATGCGTCTCGGCTCGTTTGGTGTCTATGTGAGACGTCAGTGGCAGGGTAGGGGTCGACTTCTGCAGTCGACAAACAAGCTGGCACCTCGAGAGCCGTGCTGTGCTGACTCAGCATGGCCCTGGTTTGGCTCAGTTGTACAGTGGAAAAGTGGTGGTGTGTAACGGACATCAAAAATGTATTTTTTTATTGAGCGGCAGGCTGAAGGTCAACATCTGGATGATAGCATTTATACAATTGCACAGCGTTTTGTCAAGGTCCCCTATTTGTCGTGTTTAGTTTGTTGCCCTTCCCCCACACCTCAATACGGTGCGAAATAATTTCAACTTACATATGGCCATGGGGGTTGCATGACGGTACTTCAATACGCTGGTCGGTGCCGGTTGATAAAGGAGGGTGTGGATCCATGACCAGTTCAGATATTCCACGCTGCCGGTGTTAGCCGTGGTTGGGAATCAAATTCCGTTCAACGTCCCCTCTCTCTCTCTGTCTGGGACGGGACCCGCACGTCCCCACCTCTCTCTCTGTCTGTCTGGGACCCTGCACGTCCCCACCTCTCTCTCTCTCTGTCTGGGACGGGACCCGCTCTGTAGGGCCTCGCTTCCCCGCCACGTCTCCGTCGGCCCCATCGACAGGCGCGTGGACACTTATTTACCAGTTGTGGTCGTAGTCGGCTTATACGCCGCAGAGACCCTATTTACGTCTCTACATATGTATTGAGCTGGATTAGTACCTGTTGTGAAAGTAAACAAATCGTTTGGTGACACTGAAGTTGGCAGTGGTGCGTAAGTTAAAACTACAAAAAGTCAACACATTCGTTAATTACACTGTGGCCTTAAAAGGGGGGAACCCCCCCCAAACAGATCCCAACTTGGTAAGACGAATGACAGCAGCCTTAAAGGACTACGAGTTGCAATCGGGAGGGAAGATGGATGAGGGCAATTAGTAAAATGTTCTCCAGGGCTCTCAGCCGCTGCTGTTGAGCAACACTTGAGGAGGCTCTGTGGCTCTTCACTATCATCCCTCACGTGGACCACAATCACACCGCAAGTGGACTCTCATCAACCAGTGAAACCCACATGACCAGCGCACTATATACCTGCGCAATGTAGCAACACTTATTGATTCTTTAAACGAAATCATCAAGGGGAGGGTCTCTCCAAGCCAGCCCCTACCTTTCATAGTTCTGGGATTAAAACAATGCATTTAGGTCCTGTCCACAAACTAAGTAACTTTGCTCCACCTCTGTAAGAGCTGAGGGATCGTGAGCCAGATGAAGTCTGTGGGTCGATCCTACCTTGGATCATGACCGTGAGTTCTCCCATGATGATGTTTATATATAAATATATAGAACACCAGGTAGAGGGTCCATGCCCTGCCACGAGTCCCCATGAAGGTCCGGTGATCTAGACAAGTACTACGCACCGTCAGGATTGCAAGGCCTGAATATTTTAACATATAAAATACAATCTCACGTTTCCTAAACTCCAAAAGTGGAAAATCATCAGTAATGAAGCCAGCATGAGTCAATCTGTGTGTGTGCGCGAGTGCATGTACATGGTGCTTCAAAATAATGTTAACACTTACATGGGACTATCGTTTTTAAAGGAAGATAACGGATAATACACTATAACATGATAACAAATGTAATGTTGATAGCTTCAAAAAGTCTCCACCTGTTGGCCATCATTGTCAACAGATTCCTGGAATCTTCTCCAGATGGTCTCCAGAGCCTGGAGGCAGCAGCACATTTCTCGTGGTTTTGTTGCAAATTCTCAGAAGTGTTCAAACATTTGAAGCGCCCTGTATGACGAGGCCCATAGTCCTACACACAGGCTGAGAGGACAGCACCGTCTTCCAAGGATCCTAGACTGAGCAGTGAGCTCGCAGGATAGTTGGGACCGTGGGCCCTTGAAGATCAATTCACATGGAGAGTGAACTCATGGCCACACGGTGCAAGCTAGGCCAGGATCGCCCTGCTGTAATCTCCGTGGTGGATGTCACTCACCGGCTCCCAGGATCCAATGATCCACTGTGGGCAGGGCTGGAGGGAGCAGCTCTGCCGAGAGGCCGGGGCAGGCCCCAGGGAGGCGAGGCACGCCGACTCGTCAGCAGGAGCAGCAGCAGCAGCAGCTGCCGAGGACGGTACCCGCCCGTCTTGGCCACCGACACTGCCATTCCGGCCGGAGCTCATGCAACGCACGGGCCGCGTCTGCTCACCTGCGCCGCAAGTGACGGAGCAGCTGCCCCAGTCCCCGACGCGCCAGCTGATGGGCAGACGGCGCACGCTGGGTTAACTTTAATGTTCGTAGATGGAGGCCGGCCGAGGGCATGGAAGCATAGCAGGCGTGACTTGTGGATTTTGGGGGTGTTCAATCAATTCATGGATGACTCTGGCTACTTTGATGTAGGCTCCCCCCCATGACTACCCACTCTCTGAACCTTAATGTTTTGACGTCTGCGTCTGGCCCAATGGAAATAATTGCCTTCATTGTGAGGCTAGGTTTGGCATTTGTATACGTTGCCACGAAAAAATTGCTTCTTTTCTGCTGAGGTCAAGGATAAATCAAAGGTTTCAGGACATTAAATAAAAAAAATTGATTATTTAAAGTCAAATGTGTTGGTTGAAATGTAGTTTCTGTAAATTTTTGGCGCAGCGCAGCCAAATGTAATGAAGGTAGTATCAATACATTTATTTTCATCAATATGGTCGATATGCGCCTCCTTTCTGCCAAACCATGCATTCGGTGCGCGCTAAGACTTGAAATGAAGCATTGATCATTAAAAATTTTTTCTCAATAATTCCAAAAGGAAAAAAAAACACGAAGAAGGATTTAAGAGGTGGTCTAAAATATTAAATATAAGCCGAAGAAGCTGTGCTAAAATCAGTAACCCCCCCCCCCCAAAAAAAAACCGAACTAATCTGTGAAGTCATACACGGGTTAAATCCACTTGGGTTCATATTTTTTAAAATTTATATTTCCAAATTCAATTACTTTAAGATAAGCGTTTAAGCCAGGGGTTGACAATCGGTGGCCCAGAGCCCGGGGGTGCAGTCCAAGTGGCTTCTGTGGATGATGAGTGGTGGTGGGGGAGAAGGGGCGCGACGCGATATCGAGTGGGCAGACGGACGGCCACGGAGAATGAAGTCCACAGTGCCAGTTGCCCAGCACGGTGATCATTAACGGACCGTAGGGCAGAAGTAGCTGCGTGGACGGATGATCGCAGAATTGTTGAGTGGGCGTGTGTGCGCCCAAAGGCTTATCGATAGCCGTTTTACGTGAGAATATACATTGATTTAACGTATCTGCTGTGACCAAAATATTTCACGAAAGATGAATTTGCTGGACCTCCATGAAGTGGGTTATAATTCGCTGCATTGTGAAAAGGAAATCGTTTAGCCTGGTTTGACATGAACTGTTGAGTCATTTACAACATTGGGGCCGTAACCCTTCGGATCCGTCTTGCCAAAGCCTCCAAGTGAGCTCCCTTCCTATCCCCAAGTGTCCTCCTCCACCCATTAGGCTATCAAGCACAGAGAACCCTTGGTGTCCAGGGTCAACTCAGGGGGAAAGTGAGCCACATTCCCAAGTGCATGTGGCTGTACTTAACCGGTGTATTTATCATTGTGGCGAAAGGGGTCGCTGAATCAAGGAGAACATTTGAGAGTTATAAATCAGCTGGTTGTAGAAGCCTCTGCCAGCTTCGAGGATTATTGTTGGTCAACAAGGGACAGACTCTGTTCGACTGACTCGAAGGAATAACACGGAGAAAATATTTCCCAATTGGATATCAATAGTCGACAACACCGCGTATATGTATTGCGTATTAATTACGCTGGGAGTCGTCAGTAGCATAATCACGCGGCACGTCTGGTGCACACGCCGTCGAGAAGGAAAATGAATTCATCTCTAGGAGATTGTCACCGTCAGTCACCACCCATCACCCAGTGGCAGACTCTGTGGTCTGTGACTTTGGGACACTTTCCACAAAATGCAATCAAAAGTGATTTGGATTTGTCGGCAGAGGCGATGGCATTCAGTAGTGGTGCACTGATTCATGACCCCGGTGAGTCAATGCATTTTTGTGATTCAGAGCCACAATTTGATTCAAGTATTGATTTGTTTTTGTCCCATTTGTGCCACCTCATGTCTCATCTTTACAATAATTCACTCCGTTAGCCTAAGTGTACCTTTCAGCGTATAATTTGCATGTAATATAATGAATTATATGAAAATACTTGTTCGTATGCACACACTACTTTAAACATCGAATTTCGTTATTGCATTGCTGTTACGTTACTCCTATATAACATACTTTACGTAGATATGTTAGCAATACATTAATGGCCAGTTTAAAAGGATTTATTGACGTGTAGGTTCATCAATTAAAAGCTATTATTATGCCCATGATAGGTGTATCAAATAATGCGTGTGACAATTGATAATTTACAGTCATGCAAATTATATGTTCATGTTACATTTAGGCGAATGGTGCAGAACAAAACTTCATAACTAAGACCCAAAAAAGGGGAAACACTACAATGGTGCAAAAAACAGGACCGACATTTTTCGATGTTTGAATCGAATCGGAGCTTGAAATTCTAACAACTGAAATAAACCCAGATTGTTACAATGCATTGAATGGCAGGGGTGAGATAGGGAGGACGTGGCATGCCTTCTAATTTAACCTAGCCCTCCGTAGCACAATGTCATTCTGCAGGATATGTTATACACAACTGCATACTAATTGATTTACCTTCATATCAGAGTTACTTATTCACCTATCTCAACGTCTGCCATTGCCACCTCCACCACCACCACCACCATCACATTCCTCCTAAGGTTCATGAAACATGCTTAGCATCAACACCGCCAGCTAAGATCAGATGAGAGCGGGACGAGTCAAGCTGCAGCCCGCCCGGAAGGGACAAACAACAAACATCTTAGCAGGCACGCATGCGGGTTTAAACACCATCTTAAAATTGCACTCTCTTCGCTGCTTGTGGCCCACAAACCCAAAAACGCCGTGAGATTTGCTTGCGGTTTGAGTGGGCTTAGCGGCTCAACTGATCGCCCCGCGAGCAGCAATCGCACCGCAGCA
Source organism: Petromyzon marinus (assembly GCF_048934315.1). NCBI lineage: Eukaryota > Metazoa > Chordata > Hyperoartia > Petromyzontiformes > Petromyzontidae > Petromyzon > Petromyzon marinus. The sequence continues at coordinate 21,458,158 of NC_133683.1, read as the reverse complement.
CCAGCCCAACGAACCCGGTGGAAATTGCCCGCGGCTGAATTTCCACGGCCGATGGGGGGGGGGGGGGTTCGGCCCTCTGCCAGGAGCCGTGGCCAAGACGGTGGCTACCAGGAGCCGCCACTCCTGCTGTCTCCCCCCGTGCCCTGACATGCGAAGGCCCCGGAGGTGAGAGCTTCCCAATCACCCCCCCCCCCACGCGCCAGCAGGCCCTCTTCCCCTACCCTGCAACCCCCCCCCCACCAACCCCACACAGGTCCCACCGCTCCGCGGACGAACTCGTCTTTCACGGGATTATTTGTTATCGACAGAGGGTTGATGAGGGGAGGGAGCCCTCAAGTCGGGTTTGGGAATTGCAGGACTGAATGGCGGCACGTCGGTTTTGCAGTTGTGCCGTATCATCGTCTGATGTGTACAACACGTGTACACTGCAGCGACGAACTGGGGATTGTTTAATGTTATCCAGCGTTTCCAGCTGTTATGCAATTACATTCTTCATATTGGTGTATTTGCATTTTTTTTGTTTAAAATGTCTGCAAGAATTTTTTTTATCTCATGCAGTGTAATGGTTAAAGGTTCAGTCCTGCAATTCCTTGCTCATACCAGTGCTGGCAGAGGTGCCCCAGGGAGCTCTAGAATAGTGCCTTTAGATGGTATTTTTGACCTACTCTTCCATTTAAACTTCTGGTGGAACAGAAGTGGGTCAGGATATGTAAGAAACATGCTCTACTGATTCAAATGTCTTGACAGGAGATCAAGCCAGTGACCTCTGGATTGCAAGTCCAGCGTGTGTACAATTATACCGCGGGCAGCATCCATACAGTATAAATATTCTTAAAACTACACGTAGTATACATAGCTGCATTAACAGGGTATGCCATGTCATGCATCTAAGTACACAGGAAGTACGTGTAGAGGTACGTGTATTGAATGACTTGTCAAAATGATGTTTTTCTTTCTAATCAAGATACTAGCAGATGATACGTTTTTACAACAAGCAATTGTGCCTGGGTAAAATAGGGTGCATATGCCGTGGACTTATCAGCATTTTAACCTGTGGAGCTCTGGGAAAATTATGTACACGGCATATCCTCCAAGCTGCTTGAGATATTTTCCACCACCATTATTAAAGCATGCGTACTTACGTGAACGCGAGTGACCTCCGTGTGTGTGTGTCTGTTACCTGTAGTCCATCCACGGGGCAATGTGTGGCCTGTGCCCCTCCACAGGTCTATACTTGAATGCGAGCCTTTTAGTCGTGTGCGAGCAAGAAAAAACATTTATCGTAAACGCATTGCAGTTGTCACAAGACCAGAGAGCACGATGAACGACCCAGCACGGCAGTGGGTGTGTGCGACTCGGAATTTTTCGGTACAGAAGCAGTAGCAGCAGCCTGCTCTGGCGAGCACCCCAGTTGCAAACTCGTACATGCCACGGGATTATTCGGTTCAGTTGGCGACGCCTACATTCATGAAGCCCCCAACGGACGAAAACATCAAAAACATTGACGTACATTTTATTGCGGGTTCAACTCTGGTGTTGTGGTTGGCTCAGTCTATCATCGTGCTGGGGTTAATACAATTGCTCCAGCTACATTTAGTGGAGCAACATTTTTTAACTAGTCTGACTGCTGATGAGACGCAAAATGTTCAAACTGGCTCAGAATATGCTTGCTGAAAGAAATGCCGTAGGATAATGCGGATCCGGAATGCCAAATTTGCTGCTGGGACTAAAACATTTTGTATTGATATTGTAAAGCTAGAATGGAGTTCTGCGTATGTATCCTTTCATAACATTTTGTGTAATGTCAATCAACAGAGGTTGTCCTGTGGAAAAGACTGGCCATGGGAATGTGGTATTGTCACCACTGGAACCAGACCACCAACTAAAGATGAACAACCACCACCGTTTGCCTTCTTGAGCAAAAAAATACACTTCGACTTAAAAAAAAAGATGATTTTTAGTTTTTTGTTATTGTGATATTCCGTTTCATATCAAAGCTGTGGCAATGCAGGACTTCTCCCACTGCCCAGCCTCTAGTGCGCCTCTCCCTGTCATGTGTCATGGATTTATTTGGGGGGTACAAAGTGGCTCACCGGATGACAGCGGGGCAGGGGTCAGTATTGCAGGAGCGGTTGCTGGCCGGCCTGATGTCCCCCGCGCAGTATGCGTCTGGCAGGACCTCATTATCCGACGAGCAGTACACCGTCCGGGTCTGAAACCCTGGCAGCCCCAAGAGAAAGCATGTGGGGACGTTCAAAGACAAAAACGCCTTTTTAATTCCTGTCGTATGTGGGGCTGCCCATGCTGTATGTATGTACATTCCGTGTTGTATGTATATATGCATGTGTGTGCATGCCGTGTTGTGTATGTATATATATGTGCGAGTACATTTCGAGTTGGCGGTGCGGCAGTGCCGTGCTGTGCGCGAGACGCGTTACCTCCGCTACATTCCTTGCCGCAGGGGCCCCACGACCCGTGGCTCCATCCGTAACCGAGCTGGGCACGATTGCGTTTCGCGGGCATGAAATACTCGTAGTGGATGCCCTTGTTCTCCTCCTGGCTGATCAGCTGTGAGAGGGTGGCACGGGTCACAGGGCTCCCCCTATTCGATGCCACGTAACGCTGTCATTTTTCATCAGTGGGCCAAATGGCACATTCGACGAGACAAGGAGTGAGAATGGTTATGGACGTTTGCACACGTTGGTGATTAAAGAGGCGTTACGTCTCAGAAATGTGACGTGCGCTTTTGTACGTGAGCTAGGTTGACAAGTTCGAGCGAAGGTTGCTGTGTGTGTGCACGCGCGTGGTGGAGATCTGTGTCTTTGTGGTGGTCAGCGCGCTGCGCCGTGAACCTTGACACTTCCTTTGATTCCCGGCCAGGGCTAACAGCAGCAGCGAGTTATATCTGAATTGGTTCTAGGCCTCCCCTAGGTCAACTCAGCCTTAAATGAGTACCTGGCGCAGTGTGTGTAAACATCAAAGCTGGGAGATAAAGGTGCCCGAGTGTAATGCTGGTCACACCACCCCCTTCGTGCGGCGTGTCAGCCTTGATAGGCGCTCGCAAACAGAACCTGCCCCAATAGTCTCTTCAATGCTATATGAGGGGATCTTGGTCTTTGTCTTCGATGTACATGTGTGCTTTTGTACATGAGGTCCAGCTGAGTGTGTTCATGACGTCCAGCTGTGCGTATGTGCGTGTGCTAAGTCCAGCAGTGTGTTTGCTCAAATGTGTGAGGTGCAGCTGTGTTTGCGTGTGTGAAGTCCTGCTGTGTGCGAGTGTGTGCATGCATGTCTGCACGATGTCTAGCTGTGTGCGCGCATGTCAGGTCCAGCTGTGTGCGTCTCTTTGGTCAGGTTGTGTGTGTATCTGTAGGTCTGTGTGTGTGTGCGCGTGTGTGCGTGTGTCTGTCGAGTCCACCTGTGTGTGTGGTCTCTTTGATCAGGCTGTGTGTGTGTTTCTCTGTGCGAGTGTGTGATAGCGGAGTGGTTAACGCTGCTGCGTTACGCTCACGGCCAACACCAATGACAATTATCTGAACCGGTACTGGGCCTCCCCTGGGTCGACTCAGCCTAAAATCAATAGCCGATGCGGTGTGTAAACATCAGCACTGGGGAGACAAAGACGGTCAGGCGAGATGCTGCCCACCCGTCCACTGCATGTACCGTGCAAACTTTCTTAGATGGTTGCAAACAGCACTTGCCCCAAAAGTCTGTTGTGTGTATGTTGAACTTCTTTAGCACCGTACACAGACAACTGTGAAATTTGGAGGTGCAGGGGGACAACAAACTGTACACAGAAACCAGTTCTAAGGAAATTAGTTTTCAATTATTTAAAAGTGCATAACTCCAATGGCTTCCTAATATCGGAAGTAAGAGCGTTCCAGACAGCCGCAGAATCGCATGTGAATGCGTACGATTGCGGTGACCGTCTTTGTCAGTCTATACAGAAGGGGATCTTCTGTCTTTGATGTCCCGGTGTGTGTTGGTATGTGTGTGGGGGCTCTGGACAGTTGGCTGGTACATCTACCAGTCATCTCAGTCAGCCAACCCATGACACCTGAGTCTGCCCCGCAACCTCCTGCTTCACGTGGCCTCAAAGTGCACCCGGCCTGGCACGGGCGCCGTGGTGTCGTCACCGCCACTTAGCGGCGAACGGCGGCTGTGTTGGTGTTGGGCTCTGGGTCAGGAGCAGGCGCGCGCTCTCCACCTCGACGAGCAGGGGCTCCGTGGTGGGGCCGCTGGCGTGCACGCTCTGGGCCGAGCGGTGGCTGCCCTCGCTGCGGTCGTACTCCACCGTCGTGCCGGCCGCGGTGAACGTCTGCGAGTAGTCGACCGTCCAGTCCCCGTTCAGGTGGTACTCGCCTCGCAGAGTGCGCACCGCTGGCACCAACACAGAGCCACTCGATTAATCAACAACGACAACAACAACAACGACGTCAACAACGTCGTCGTCGGCAGCGGCACCGTCCTCATCAACTTTACGGGCGGCTGGTCGAGGAAGATATCGTCGTCATCATGGTCGTCGTCGTCGTGCAAGGGTTGAAATAATTATGGTGCAACATTTATCAGTGTAGTAGAAAAAAACTAACATAAAATGAACTCAATAAATAGTTAAGTAATCAAATGGCACTAAAAGTCACAATTACGGAAAAAATGTAATATTAGCCAGTATAAACAAATAAATGAAATGTTCTTGATGAAGCATTAAAAAACGTTACAGCTGTACTTTTGAGCCAAAATAAATTGTCAATCTCTGTGCTCACACAAGCCACCCACCTCCAAATTCTAAGCCAACCACGCACCTGCAACAATAACTGAATAATTCTTACACTCCTGTAATTATGAAATTACAAAACAACTTAATTCATAATTGCCAATAAAGGCCATGGTTTAGAGATGATTACTGACAATGTCGTCGATGCTACCCTCACCCCCTTGAAACCAACGAAGTACTCTGGCTTTCTGAGTTGTCACCCGGCTAAATAACATCAACTTGAAACTCGGAAATTCCTTCTGCCACAAAGCATGACAAATCAAGGTCTTGTATGTATGTGTAGAGGAGTAATTGATGACGTCATGTCACCCTGGGGGAGATAATTGATGACGTCATGTGTCCCTGTGACATATATAGGCAGGGACCCGTGACGTGGGCGGGGTCGTCGTCGAGAGGGGTAGAGAGTCGAGACCCCGGGTAGAGGGAAATTAGCACCAGGCTAGCGGGGGGGCTACTTCACCCGGCCGGCCGAGTTGGCTAATCCCTCGGTCGGTGCTGAGGGAAGAGCCCGAATAGCCTGGGTAGGTGCTCGGGACCTTCCAGTAGCCTTTCTCTGGGGAGAACTATAATTAGACCAACCATCCATTGTTAGGCGTAAGCCCTGTTTAATTCCTAGGCATAAGCCCCTAATAAACCGGCATCAGCCCTTACCAAAGAACCGCATCAGCATCGTCATTTGCACCACAACATATGTATTGTACGTTGAACTTCATTCGCACCGCAAGTAGCCAACCGTGCTAATCGCAGGCACGGGGGAAGGACAACAAACGAAACACTAAAAGCAGTTCTAAAGAAATTAGTTTAAAATCTAGATGATTTCTTCACTATTGTTTCATAATCTCAACACTTATGTCTATTAGTATTTTGTGTGCGAAACTGAGGGGTTGTATTTGTGTAAACAGGTGGCTTGAGATGGTTTTGCGCCGTATGTTCTGCCACTGCTCACTGAGCCCAAAGCGCTGTCTCTTTTGTTGATTTTTCTTATTTCGTTCCGCATGTGCTGTTCACATCCTGGGATGTTTTTAGTACGTACCCCGGCAAACATGCATCTACGGCTTCACAAAAGGGCAGTCGGTGTACATTAGTATTATAAAACATTCGGGACATTTGAGGCATTTATCTGTCTAATTAGTAATGTTTTTTTTTTAAATCACTGATATCCCAGCCTACAGAAAAGCACAACCCCATCTAGTTATGAATAACTTCTGAGCAGCACCCAACAGGACCTTCCGTAGTGTCTGAAACAATTAGCCTATCAAACATGCTCTGCTGCAAAGGGTATTGCTATGTCATTTAGTCTCAGAGATAATAACAAGACATCGAACACAGCCACTAATTTACAGATTTTTTAAAATTTATTTTAGTCTGCAGTCAGCGGTGAGCAGGTTCGAGCTGTCGCTAAAAAGCTACACTAGAGAGACCTCTCACGTTGCAAAGGCCATGCTCATATTACACTCAGTCTGCCTTGAGGCTTTATCTGAGCAGCCCCCACTCAATGGTCTCATGTGGACATGTGGCAAAAAAAAAACACCGGCACAACCACCCACCTCGGGACGTCATGGGTTCATAGACCCATGTGTGGTATTCGCAATGACGGGTTCTTTTCTATGAACGACAATTGATCTTCACTTTGCATGCGCAACTTAATGATGGAAACGAAGGCTGATTTCCATTGCATATTTCTACGCTCCCCACCCTCACCAACCCGCACTGACCAGCTTCGCGAAGTAAGATCAAATAACGATGCACGGCCCACGTGGTGTTGGGAGTCCCTGATGCAGCAGTGGATTGACAAAGAGGGCTTTACGTGAACGTATGGGGTTTTGGCGGTGCAGGTTGGTGCAGGACTGTGAACCAGATACCTGAGTTCGATGCCAGGCCATGCACAACATCAGTGCCTCGTAAAGTTTTAAACAGCACTGGGCCTTTCTCCTCTCCCCTTTACAAACCTGTACTAACCAGTCAGGTGACGTATGATAAAACACCCAAAAAGGGTTGTACATGTACATTAGTGAATACGAACGACACGCAAATTGATGTTTTTTTCAAAGTCTACAAATGTCATCAATAGGTATGTTGAATAAAAATGTGTCATAACCCTCCACCACCCGACACGGCCAATCAGCAAAAAAAGTGTCACGTTGACAAAAGACAATTAGTTCACTACTTTAGCCCACCGGTGTGTTGAAGAGTGAATCCACAACATTTACAGTTTGAATACGAAGTTTCGCTGGTAATTACATCCAGCATCATCGGGCAATTCGCCAGAATGGTAAAGCCCTCACTTGCTCTCGGTCTTGAATAGAGCAGCAGGGTGATGTCATCATTTAACTCATTTCAGGTGCAGTGATTTGTGGATTCACTCTTCAACACACCTGTGGGCTAAAGTAGTGAACTATTTGTCTTTTGTCAACGTGACACTTTATTTTGCTGATTGGCCGTGTCGGGTGGTGGAGGGTTACGACACATTTATAAATAACGCGATCTAACCCAAAAACCTTTATTATGAATAATATTGGTCGCGAAAGCCTACGTGTTAAACTGAGGTATGTTGAACTTCTTTTGCACACTACATAGCCGACCATGGCAATCAATTCCGCATGAACACAGTTGCCACGATCGATGTATTCTCATGTTGCGATCAGTGCACCAGAGGAAACTTCACCGAGGAAATTCCTGCTCGGAATCATCTCTTTTATGAGGATGCTTGTGGCTCCCGCTGGGACGAGCACCACGTGGCTGTAGCCTGAAAGCACACAATCACAGAGGACATATTTGTACCTTCACGCGGGCCTGAACTGACAAGATCAATCGGGAATTTGTGCAGCGTTCACTTGCTTACACACTCCCAGTGTAATGTCAGAGCTGCGTTCTCATCGGTGGTGTAACAGGAATGAGATGGGCCCCCTCTCATGTCTGTTTACCCTGCCCTCCTTCCCCTGTTCGCAGCCCGTTGCCTGGGCCCTTCCGGCTCACGGGAACCGGTGCAGTTGCACTGGTGCCTGCACACTCGATAGGCACGCCACTTATTCTCACCCCGCCAGGGGACCAGCAGAATGCAGCCATTGCCTAAAACCAACATTGTTGAAACACTGTGATGCAAATTGAAACGAACTAAAAAAACAAACTCCGATGCAAAATAATTATATAACCGGTGCAAATGAACCGCGCCCAGTAACGGGGCCCGTTATTTCAACCGATTTGCATGATGATGCAAAAGTCAAATTTTAAGTGACACAGTTTCCCCGGCACAGCTTGCCGCAGGAGAGTGAGCCAGCTCACACCTATAGGCAGCTGGGACTTGGTGAACACGCCCGAGACCGGGTAGCAGGTCCTGCCGTCGCCTCCACACACGCGGCACTTGTCCTCTGCACGGTCCGACTCCAGCTCACCGTCGCAGCCGACTCGCTGCACACGCAAAAGCATTTGTAATTCGTTTCTTTGGGGTTATATCGCCGTGGAATGTGTGATGTAATTTTTTTTTACTCTATAACCCTCCAAACCACCCGATGGAGCCGATCAAATCGAGTAGTCACGTCATAGGCAAATATGCCAATTGGTTTGGTTTATCGGCAAAACCCGAATGCTGAAGAGCGATCGAAGTATTAACAATTTTTTTTTAAATATGAAACGAGCCAAGCGGGAGTGGCTAATTGAAGCCACAGCGCCCGGTGGTTTCACGTTAGTTTTGATCCCGTTGTATACCAGGCTCGGACGCTTTTAGGGCCCTGCGCACACGAGAACTCTGCTGTGGGCAGTACGGAGCGGAGCGCGCTTTACCACGAGCTTCGTTGGGTTATTTTTACAGCCTCCTGCCCCACGATGCGTTACCACCTTCCCACCCCTGTGCGTGTGCAGCAAACAATTCGCGGACAACTCAAATGATCAAACTCCCTTCCGTCTGCACGCCCCCTCCCCTACACCCCCATCCCTGAGGCTCCTCTTAATGTATTGTGAGTCTACAGTCATGCACGGTTATCATCAACTTCAAGGTCACACAACGTGACATTTGGTAAAGAAAAATAATACAATATAGTGGAACCAGTATTTTAAGAATATATTATGAGATATTTCACGAAAATGAAATATGAAACTGATAGTATGCCCTGTAGTCAAGGACATTTTGCTGTGTTTAGACTGAGTTAATAATAATTTGAAAGGCGCTTTATAAAACTGAGTTTATTATTATGATCATATCATTATGGATGCAACTTCATGGCAAATGCACCTTCCATCTCGCACACTTAAAACATGACTGAGATTTTTAGATGAGTGGGAAATGGGATGTGAGAAAGGAACTGAGGTAAAGGTACTTTGGACGTTTGGCATTTTGAAATATTCATGCGGTATTTGGTTCGCGACGGTATATGAATTCATATTTGAAGCTGTAGCGTTCTGTTTCCTGACTTACTGCCTTAATTAGCTGTAGCGTTCTTGCTGTGTGGTGCACCAAGGTCTTGATGCTGTTGTGTTTGTTTCGTTATCAGCCTGTACCATTCCACGACTGACCAAAGCCCCCCCCCCGCCCTCCCTGTTCTTCCTTTCCTTAAGCGTTCTTATTCAGAAGTGGCCTCCGAGCTCTTTGGATTCAGCCCGCCATCTCTTCCACTGTATTCCACTCTAACGTTAATACAGTCAAATCACCGCATTGTCTATTTTTTCTCGTAATTTTCGCACTATCTTGTCAAGCACCAACAGAACCCTAGGGGCCTTCACTGCAACGAGTGAATCGGGCTTTGGAAGTGCAACACAATGTTCGTGTCTCAGGCCTGGCTTTGCTCTCACCATGCAGATGCCCTCGACGCACTTGTCTGACTTTCCCAGCTCGCACGGCGTTCCGTCGATCACCGCCAATGCGTGACGGAAGTAGAAATTCTCCCCCTTGGGCATGCAGTTCAGCTCACAGCGCTTGGTCCCTGCGGGAGGAAGGGACACAAATGGACGTGAGTGGCATTGAGCCATTGATCACCTGGGCTCACTGATTTGTTTTTCGTTAAAAGTTATTATATGGAGCTGGCCAGGTGGCTCAGGAAGTCAAAGCGCCGCTGAGATTCAGGGTTTGAGTCCAGGTTATTAAGTGTAGGAAGTCGTTCGTCGCAGCCTCAATCACCGATTACTACAAATGAAGTAATAACATTCAGTTTGGTTTTTCACTAAATTTAGCAAAATTCCAAATCTGTTATAATAAAACATCAGTTTTACTGTGATGTGATGAACATTTTCTGTTGCAGGATATCGAAGGAAGTGCATTACTTCTGAGTATGGATGAAAAAAAATAACATGAACGAATCTCAAAATGAGTTTTATGCTATCTGCACCTGCGTGCTGTTTTGTAACACATGGGGATTGCACTGCTCTATGAGAGTGCCAAATGGGCACTTCATCTCTTGACATGATGCAGAGTGCAGAATTGGAATAGAATAGAAAATACACAAAAAATTTACATGTCATGGTCTGGATGCAGAATGTTTGGGTCTACGCATTCATGTGAATCCTCAATGGTGCGTACTGTCTGCTGTAGGTGTAATGGGCAGTGGGCCACTCAACAGATTGTCAGACATCAATAGTAATGGCTCAGAAGAGGTGTCAGGCAGGTGTTTATATTTTTTCATCTCGGTGCCTCTATGCTGTGGAAACATGGGCCTGAGCCAATTACTTGAGGTCAGAAACAGTTTTTATACTGGAGGAATCTGATGAGCTATAAAGCTCGTTTTTACAGATGTCAAGTCGATGGGTTCAGCGATGGAAAAAACACTTGTTACTAATATTAATATAGTTCCTGTGAGCATGTGGAAATTACTTAAGCTCATAGTTTTAATACAAATCTAATGATTGGCACAACTGGTGATGGAAGAGCCAATGGGAGTTAGAGTGGTGGGGCTTTTGCATTATGTAACAATGAGCCACGTTTGTTCGAGAACAGTAGATTGAACAAGGCATTGCCAACAGCTGAATAGCTGCCCAACTCAGAATTGTTTGGTTATGAGTGCCAATGTTCCTTAATTTGGGTTGATCTTTAGCTCCCTGTGCCACTTAAACACAAATATGTTGGCGTTCAGCAACCCGTGCCACTATTGTGATGGAATGAATTAATTAGCATATTTGGGGTTTTGTTTGAAAGAGCAATGCCAAAGTCGTTTACATTCGCAATGTATCGTATGTAATATCGTATAGAACTTATGCAACCTCTATATACGTCTACTTGTGTATAATAATAATAATAATCATCATTTACAGTCCTTTGCAAATCTACAGCTGGATGATGTCCTCCCCACGCCGTGTCCGACATGGATTGGCTCAACGGCACAGAAATTACCACTAATGTGCTGTGAATCTGGTTACCAAAGTTCAATTCCAGGTCATGGCTAACATCAATCCCCATGACTAACGCAGCAACAGGAGGTCATCATCCAGTGTAACATTGACACAAGGCTGTAACTTGTTTTAATGTTGCATGCCATGGTTCTATGTGACACCTGCAGCCACTTAAAGCTGATACATTTACCATATATATCACACGCATACGGCCAAGCAATATTTCGGGTGGTAATGGCTCGTCGTGAGGTTGTATCCACGGATGTGGTAGAAGGGGCAATGTCAAAGTGGAGTGGAAGATGGCAGCAGCCTTCACGCGACCCACTCTGTCAAGTGAGAAATTACCACGAATGCTATCAACGTGACGACCGATCATCGATCTTCCGGTCTGCAGAGCAACAACACCACACGTATATAAAATTACATCTTTAAACGAAACGTAATTGTGATAATTAATCGAATCGCTTGCAGGGGGTTGGGGGTGGGGGCTGAATTACATTAATCTGCCTCTATTGCTGTGTACGTGCGATTGTGTGCACGGGTGTGGGTAAGTGGGATACCAACCTCCATGGTAGGGCACCCACTTGTACGTTCGCCCTTCGAATGGAACCTCGTCAAACTCAGAGCACTGCACGTTGCGGAACGGACGGGAGCCCTCGGGGCATGCCTGCGGGACACAGAGAGACGTTCACAGCCGCTCTTTCACCACCAAACGTGGCATCATAAACACCTTCTCCCCCTCGCTATCAACCACCACTTGTTTGGAGGTCACTCCTCCTCTGCTGCGCTCACTGCTTCCTCCCCAAAGTCATCTGCGCTGTCGACTTCCTGCTCCTCTTAAAGTCTAGCCTCAAGACCTTTCTCTTTTCCTCTAGTTATGATTTCTAAATTGTATTCCCCCCCCCCCCCCCCCAATTGCATCCAGATTGTGCTGTTGGCATCGAGTAATGTGACGAAGTTATCCATTCGGACTTCTTGCAAAGCAGTGCAACCACCCTCTCTTCTCTTTTTAAAAACATAAGCAGCTGATGACTACGTACCTTTTCCCCAGTGATACAAATATCACCCCGTTTTGTTCATTTTTTTAAAAATGCAATTGCATCTACGTGTCATACAAATTCAAATTTTCTAGTTTAAAGGAAGCGTATTCGTGCACAATGGGCCAAAGCACAACATGTAACGTGCAAACATTGTGGGAGGGAGAGATAACATACACGGTAATAGAGGGGCAGGTGCACGTGCAGGTGCACGTACAGGGAACACGGAGGGACACTTCAGAGCGAAGAGCGGAGGCACAATGAGTGGACCTTTTCAAGAGATCCTCTGGACGGCACAGGCTGGATCATAGTTCGTTGTTCCTGGCTGCCACTGTGATGTTCAATTGTTCCCCTTAGACCGGCATTAATTATTCAACGGCACTTCAGCAGTCGCACGACAGGTTGGGGGCTGTGCTTAAATTCTCATTTTCAACAACTGGGCGAGTGTGATGAGAAACTGAAAGATTCATGCTCCTCGTCTCGTGCTCTCCCCTTGCGGGATCGATCGTCAACACGAGAGGCTCACGCACGCCACACATACGCCGCTGCGTAAATTACCCACCGTGAGTGTTTAATTAATGTACGCGGGTGCGCTGCATATGCGATTGATTGACATGCGGCCAAATCGCCATCCCGAATGTGCCCGACTTCATTGGATCTCGGAAGCTAAACAGGTTTTGAGCCTGGTCTGTAGTACTTTGGTGGGTGGAAACCGGGGCTTGTGGATAATGTAGACATGGGGTTGCGAGGTAGCCAGCAGATGGCAGTGTTGAGTGTTACTCCTCATCGGCGTGAGATTTCCCTACTTCCTCGGGTGGCCACGGTGACGAGATGTTAACTACCTTGCCTGGTATACAGGAGGTCGTGGGTTCGATTCCCACCCTGACGCTTGTTGCATATTTGGAGTTTGCGTGTTGTCCCCGTGGTCATCTGATTTACCTCTCCACATTTAGAAACGTGCGTTTAGAGTATTTGGCTGATATAAATTTCCACATGATAAGCCACTTCGTTGAGCTATCATTTGTGGCCACGTGGCTTCTGAAAAAGAGCTATGTAGTTCAGTGGACCTTACCTGGTAAAATAAAAATAGTTTCGTTTAAGTAGTTTGTCTCTCACAATGTAATTGCCCAAACATCCCAAAGCAGCACCCTCCTGAAAAATAGTCTTGAGACTGGGTTAATAATTTGCATTATTATAACTACGTGAACAATCCGCACATTCCATTGCTAGCATTTCCTGGATCAATGGCGTTACCATTATAACTATTAATTGGCACTATATTTGTTGTGTTGGCAGCCACTGCACTGCACCATTCCCGCTGCAAAGATTTAGCTGCTGTCATATTTTTGTTCAAAATCTCCTGTACTCTATACACACGACACAAACTTTTCCTTTGGAGGCGCTAATGCCTGTATGAAAAACCGACTGCTTGGGCCTGGCGTGTGAGAAGATGAGCTGCTTTGTATTTAATCCACGCGATATTTTAATCCGCCAGAACCTCAGTCGATAAGTATCGGTCAAATTTGAATAACTCTTCGAAAGGGAGAGTGCACGCAGCGTACAACTGCACGCGCACTGTATTTCAGTTATAGCCTCAGGTAAAAGAGGTTGGACAGTCGACAAACTGAACCAGATGCTTTCGGTATGTTTCAGCAATTATCAAATTCTCCATTGACATTGGAATTCACTGCAGCCCGTAAATGTGGCCACCTTTTCTCGGTTGCTGCACAGATAAATATCTGAGTGGCAATGGAAATTACGTACGAATGCCAAGCCACAAAATATGTGTTCCGCGTGTATAATTCACATGTGGTAAGAACACACTGTGTTATACTAAGCTTCTAACAATAATTGTTTTGTTCAACATTCAGAGGCGCTGTCCTTCTATCAAACAGCGTCACGTTACCACGTTAAACGAAGCGTTGTGCTCATATTGTTGCATGCTTTATTTCAATCTGAAGCTGTAGCTCAGCAGAGGATGGACCGATGGCCCAGTGGTTTTCGCACTGTGGCTATGAGTCCGATGACCTGAGTTTCGATTCCCGGCAACAGCTAACGTCAGGGTCGACGAATGATATCTGAACCGGTACGCAGCACAAAACTGGCCAACATGGTGAAGTACGGCCAAATGACTCCAATGACCAGCATAGTGTCGAGGGCCCTTCATCCAGGAGCGGATTAACAAAGGTCTGTAAATTATTATGATTAGCTTATTTATTGTATCTGATCCTTGCCAGGTTGCACAGTGGTAGACCGCACATCTTATAATAAGCTTTCGAGTTCAAATCCAGATCAGGCGTCGACTCTGTTCTTCTTTCCCTCTGGGGTCGATAAAATGAGTACAACCTCGTGGGAAAGTCAATCGTGGTTGTCCAGTGCAAAGACTTACCCCCGGCGTAGGAATGTGGAATTTCCAAAAATGTTATGATTACGTGTTACTTGTTACAAATCTGCAAGCACTATCTTTGCAGCTATAGTTGGGTTTAAACAAAAGCGTAAGAGCCTAAAGGAAATTTTAAACGTAACGTTATGTCCATTGATCGAATGCGAGCAGGTCACGTTTCACACTCCCCTTGTCGTTGCAATAAATGAACCGCACCTGTACGTTGCAGGTCCTGTACATTCTTGTCGATCCGAAGCATTCGGGCTGCCCGTCATCCCTTAGGGAAGCGAGATGATGGTGTGTGCGGGGGTGGGGGGAAGGTATAGAGGGGGAGGGGGTTGAGGTGGGGATGAGAACAAGGCCAGCGTGGGAGAGAGTCGGGGGAGTGTTGTGAGATTCACACACAAATAGAGAGGCGCAGTGAGACTCTGACAAACATTGACAGCTTCCATTTTTGTGGGCTGCTCGTGCCTAATAAATCTACATCGCAGCAAGGAGAATCGATCAATGTCGTCTGGTGATGATTGATGCTTTATGTCTTAAGATGTCTGCTTCAAATAATACATAATTAGATTAAAGAAACATTCTATAAAGTTTGGTGTTAAATTAACGGCTCAAGAGGTCTGACTTAAATTTTTATTTAAAGCTTTCGTGACTGCAGTAATTCATATTCTTAGCTCTTTCGGTAAAGTCACGTTGAAGGGAAACAATAAAATAATAAAATATATAAAACAATATATATAAAACAACATAACAATAAAATTGTTTTATATATTTTATTATTTTATATATATTATTATTTTATTGTTTCCCTTCAACGTGACTTTACCGAAAGAGCTAATTGTTGTATATATATTTTATTATTTTATATATATTTTATTATTTTATTGTTTCCCTTCAACGTGACTTTACCGAAAGAGCTAAGAATATGAGGCTCTGACTTAGCTCTTATTTCAGGCTGGTCTAATCTGAAGTAAGGCCTCAACACTCATATCACCTCGAATAGTACTCTTCAAATACGATCTGAAGTTAAAAGAAAATATATTTTATATTGACCGGACATTTCATCAACTTTAAAAGCCTGTGTAATCACAAACGAAGGAGGTGTATGGTAGCCTGCAAGATTCCACCGTGAATTACGGCTCCCACCGCTGTGCATCTCAGGCTACAACATTTCACGATGATTTACACCTCAGCGAGCCAAGCTAAAGGTCATTACAAAAGCATTCAATTACATCTTTCTTGCTTTTTTGGCGTTCTTCTAAAACAAACAAACAAACAAAATTGCACAAACAACGAACAACCGCTGACTAGAAAGTCCCCTTGTGTGGTATGTGCCTGCAGGTTTCTATGTCCAAAGCACCGCTGCCATTTCCTTGCAAAGGGTTCCGAAGCTGACCATTGACTTGGTGTCCTTTGCAATCAAGCTCCACGTGTACGCCCATGCACGTAGCAGAGCCGTCAGAATATTATGTTGGAAAAATAAAAGGCAGAGGATGGTGCTGCAGTAGGAGGTTAATTATACTTGAAGTGGGACGCTGGCAGAAGCGATAAAGTGGCTCACAAAAAGTGAGCAATCATTTCTGGCTTGTCCCTACAAACCCACAGGACACTGTCTCACTTAACCTTTTGTGTGTTTCCTCATCATAAAAAAATGCAATTCACGTTCCATATGGTATCAATCACAAATCCATTCTTTTCCAAAGTCTTGAGTTGGAGGCAATGCCTTTTTACATTCAATAGATTGTATTTGATATTTGCATTTTTTTATTTGTATATATATACACATATTTTGAAATCACGTTTTATACTTAGGCAAGACGATGATTCACGTTTGAGTGTTTAAAAACTGGGCCTTTGTTGAGTCGGAAATTGTTGTAAGGGTCTGGCAGTGAACGTAGGTGAGTGGTGCTTACATATTCACACTGGAGGTTATTTCTGCAGAGAAACACATTCTGGTAACAAGGCCCTTAGCCCCTGGCAGGTGCAGTGCTGGCGGGGCACAAAAATTTTCCCAGCCCTAGGTTGCACATTTGCAAGTCAAAGCAACACTTTTATATGCATTGCATGTGGCTGATCCGGGATTAATTTGAGCTGATAAACAAAATGTTTAAGGATGCATGAATCATATACTCAATGCACAACACCCCTTTTCCAATCTACTGCTGGATGAGTGCCTCCCCAATCTTTACCGTGCTCGTCAGTGGAGGCTAATAAAGACAGGGAGCATAGATGAAGTGTACTGACACAATATTCATCAGTTCTGTTTCTCACTAAATTATATGACATTTTTATTTTGGAAATCATTTCTCAGCATTAATAATTGCTCTCCATCGATCATTTAATTCATTTCTAAAGTTATTTTATTTATCTTGCACTGGGTAAATATTTATTTAGGCATTTGTGCTTTGCCCCACCATGGGGTCACATGTCCCCTTGGAGGTTTCTTATAGTCTCTCCAGCTCATTAAATTGCCCTGATAAAAGTTAAAGTGACTGAACGACTGCTTGATGCTACCAAAAGTTGTTTGTGCAAAGCTGTCCGGTCGAATAGGGCACATCCCAGATTTAAATAAGATTGGCTAAGCGGCTCAGGAGGACGATGTGCACGCATCGCACTACTGACGCGCTACATCTGTGGTGCACGTTTTCCAGCCCAGGGGAACGCGGCGCAGAAACAAAACGCCTTGTGTGTCCCTTCGTTTGAAAAGGTCATCATGTACTCAGCATTTGATGGCATCAGTCCAGTGACCTACAAAGGCATTTAGAGACAAATATTACATACATTGGCGTCCAGTGAAACAAAATGCATTGGTGAAATGTGACGTCCTTAAGCCTCACTGCAAATCATGGCCTTTGCTATAAAAAGGGAGTCTGCTGCTGTGACTGTGGCCTATGAGAAGGAATGCCACGTGGTTCCCCTCCACACCTGTGCCATTAAGAATTATCTCTGAAATGGAAAATATAATTAATGACCCAAATGATGATGGCTCTAACTAAATTATTATTGTCAGCATCAATAACCATCACAATAACGTGTGTGTGTGTATATTGAACTTCTTTTGCACCCTACGTAGCCAACGATGCTAATCGGGGGTGCGGGAAAACAGTGGTTCTGGTCACAGATACTCTCGAGTGTCTACAAGTTCACCAAGCACTGAGTGTTGCCCATCTCCATTGCCGGTACTGATTGTGGCAACTCCGCGTTCCTAAAGCAGGAACCAGGACCTCCACAGAACAATAACAGTCAACGACCGATGACAGTGGCTCAGATATGATGACAAATATTACAACAGCATTAATGCTCATCATTTGCTTTGATTTATATTATTTAACTCCAGAAATGGCATCAGCAAATGTATCGATAGTCCACAGAAAATTGAGATGGCTGGGAGGGCTCAGGGAACAGAGCACTGAGGTGCCACAACTGTGATTTTATGTTTAAATCCAGAATAAGATCCGGCAATTGGTGAAAGTATTCTTTGGAAGGATGGTGATATAATATTTTACAAATTATAGCTTAAAATACATATAATCAATCTTTTAAATGTATTTAGTCAATTAATCTTTTTTAAAGGAGATAGTAACAAGGTTGCAACTGGCAGGCCACGTACGTATGTTCAACCTCTTTTGCACCGTACGTAGCCAACCGTGTTAATCGGAGCACGTGGTAGCCTGACGCGCCCAAGGGTGATGCGGGATACCCAGCTGCGTGAGTCGAACGCGTGGCTGTTGCAGCGGTGACCTTGCACTCTCTCGATTTTGGACACCGTCTAAACATATAACATTGCACGGCATCACCAAATCCACGAGTCGTAGCGTGCGCTCTGTTCGTGGTGACCTTGCGCTCTCACTGCGTCCGTCTCCGAGAAGTTGTATTGTATGCGGCCGTGTTGGAATTGAAACCGGTAATGGGGCTGCAGGTGGTTTAAGCCCTATTCACCAGAGCCACCCAGTGCCAATGACTCCGTACAGAACATGTGCACTGGGGCCCTTTAAATGTCAAAAAAGCACGTGGCTCACCTCAGGTAGAGACAGGGCCTCTCGCGGTGGGTGATGCCTCCCCCACAGCTGCGGCTGCAGGCCGCCCAGTCTCCCCACGGTCCCCACTGATCGGCCTGACGCTTCGACACCTCAAACGCAAACACCCGCACGGACGCGTGTTGCGTACACACACACACAAAGCACGTGCACACGTGGACCCACGAACCAAAGCACTCAAACACCCCACACACGTCAGTTGAACACGTAGGCTTTCGCGACCAATATTATCCATAATACAGGTTTTTTTTGGGTTAGTTCGTGTAAACATAAATGTATCATTAAACCCGCCACCATCCCGTCACAGTCAATTATTCAGGTTTGTCACGTAAACAAAACATGCCAATTCGACACAAGTTCAGCACACCGGTATTATGGAGAGTACAACCCACAACGTTTACAATTCGAGTGCAACGTTTCGCCGGTAATTACAACCAGCCTCATCAGGCGACAGCCAGAGTTGTGGATAAATCCTCCTGGTTTGTGTTCACACGTACGCTCACCAAAGCAATTTCAATGCAAACTCTGCGATGTCAAACAACAATATAATAATCCCATTAAATCAAGTATTTGTGTTGTAATGGGACAGGTTGGGGTTTATTATGGGGTTAATATTGAGATTGCACGTTTATCGTGTTGAATGTAATTGCCGCAAACTCGATTTGAATTTAATTGCTGCAAAGATCGTGCCGTGCTCTTGTGCACAGTTTCGCTTGGGGAGAATGCAGAGCGTCAGGATTTTGGTGCCTAGCGCCGTGACTCATCCGTGATGGCCGTGTTGACACCGTCAAGTGGGAGTGGTGAGAAAACGTAATCAGCACGTGTTTTACACCACCGTTCCCACCCACACAAAACAATGAACTCACTGTTTACTCTCTTAGTTGCATAATGTTGCTTATAACCACTGTCAGCATCATCATCAGCTATAGTCAA
The DNA here is from genome assembly GCF_048934315.1 of Petromyzon marinus. NCBI lineage: Eukaryota > Metazoa > Chordata > Hyperoartia > Petromyzontiformes > Petromyzontidae > Petromyzon > Petromyzon marinus. The sequence continues at coordinate 21,438,676 of NC_133683.1, read as the reverse complement.
TCCACTGCTGGATGAAAGCCTTCCCCAAGCCACTACCAGATCTCATTTCTGTGATGTCATAATCTTACAGGACGGTATTATAGTTCCAATCAATTTGGGAATTTTATATGAATACAGTCCTTTGTGATTGAATTTTTTTTTTAGATTTTAAAATAAATTCATGATGTGATGGCAGAAAAGTACATATCATCATTTGGTGGACTAAGCTATGATCGACAGTCATGCAATAGCTTTTAGTGTTGTGATCATCAGAAGCCAATCGCTTATCGAAGTGGACATGGACCGCCAGCGCATAAAATAGTTGCTGCTCGTGTTAAACTCGGCATTTCGTCAATATTCATTGTCCATCAGAAACAAATAAAACACAAGTGGAATTAGCAAGGCGAACCGGCCAGGACTTGACAAGGCTATTTATGAGCGTGAAGCTCGTAAATTCATAGACAGAAAATTGAATGCCACAGCTATTTGGCTGCATTCTTCCGAACACAGAGTAATATGTGGTGGTGTTGTGGCCAGAAAACGAAGCCAAATAAACCGCACTTGGTGGGTTGTTTGGAAAGTCAGATTACCGTACTGCATGCCATTGTGAAATATAATGCACTCATTTTGCTGGATCGACTGAAGCAATGTTCCTTCATTTGTGGGACTTTGTAGTGTGGGTTTTAAACAAAATCCAATCACACAGTGACAAGGGCAGTCATTACAGCAACACAGAGAACCAAAACAGGAATTCTGTTTCCGTACTTTATTATATTTATTTGATAAGCCAATTTTTTTTTATTACAATTACAACAGTTGTCATTCAACACTTTGTGAATGCACTGTCTTACGAAGGCCTACCTCACGCAATGTCTCGCACATGGAAACCGTTTCACCATCCTTCACCACGCTGGTCAGCGGGGGTGAAAGATGGAGTACACTCAGGAGCAGTTCAGATAGCACTTTACTATTCTATAGCAACTGTGCATATACAAAAACACACATCCGTAGGAACATAGCAAAGCTATTCATATTTTTATAATGCTTAATTTAAGTCTATCTTTAGGTGTCGGTATGAACACCAAAGAGACTATATAATGGTATTCTATTGCATTTAATACACATATTATACACTACATAATATATTCTAGTTATTGAATATGCATGATATACATCAATGTATTTTTAGTGTAGTTAATATACCCCACAGACTACAGAATGCAGTCTCGTGGATTTAATATACAATGTATATATTTATTTTGTCGGTATGTCATCTGTTCTCTTTGTTCTTACCAATATGCATACTGGCGAATATCTCCCCACTTTAACCACTGGTCACAAGCAGAGGCCATGTGGGGACGGGTTCTCAACATTACTCCGTTATTGACTTTTTCCACAGCTCACAATTCATTTGATTCCAGGCTTTGCGCAGTAGCTAAGCATTCCTGTATTGTGCACGCCTAAAGCAAAACGTTAGCAAATGGGCCCAACTGAAATCCTCTCTCACTGGAATGTCTGCCATGAAAAGATGTCTGATGCTTTAGGGGATCTCTCAACCGCACATCTACCCCTGTTGATGAATAATCTACAGTCAACTGCGATTATTTTCCGTTGTGTGAAAATAATTGCGTTTATGGGAATAGAAAAAAAAACATCTTTAAGAATTTTAATTCGAGACAGAAAGCCGTTTGAAAATCTGTGCGTATCACATAGCCTGGCTAAATCCGCACGTGGCTTTATGTATTAGCTTTAGTCCTGATAAGCGGGTATCTGGCAGGTGCGGTGTTTGAGCAGATTGAAGGACAGATTTAGCTTGCAAGTCTATATACACTGTCTAAGCACAAACCCATTCACTTTCCTTGTCAAATGTTTGCCAATGATTACCCCCACAGGGAGACAGTGGAGCACTTACGGGAGTGGAGAGTGTGCCCTGGGGGTGTGGGACCAGGAGCAAGAAGGAGACACTCCACCACATGGTATCCTGCATGCAGTGACACATTTAGACACACGCATATCAAGTATCATGCTTATACCTGTGTGTGTGTTGTTCACATTGTTCACAGCCCTTCGTCAAAGCCACTGGCAACTTAATTGTCATTGTGCTCTGATCAGTCTAACAGTAATCTGCCCGAGCTGACTTACGACACAGTTGTTGTTGCTCATTTATATTTGCTTCATTGATGTACTTTATTTTAATTATTTTGCTGTTGTCATTTTGGTGACCCAGGTCACACGCAGATGACACCATCCTGATCCCTTGAGTTCTCACCCAGTTAAATAAAAACTGGGTGAGAACGCTCTCCCCATGGCGTGGTGGTTAACATAATTTGCTTGACCATACTTCACCACGATGGTCAGTGCGAGTTGGTAAAGGTGAGGAGGATGCCCAGGACCAGATGAGATATAACTCGCTACGAATGCCCACTTCGGCTGGGAATCAAACTTGTGTTGTGGATGTACTGTATACATTTCGATTTAAAGCTTTCGTGACTGCATAGATTCATCTTCTTGGTTCTTTCGGTAAAGTCACGTGGAAGGGAAACAATAAAATAATAAAAACACACATTTTGATTTAAAGCTTTCGTGACTGCAGGGATTCATATTATTGGTTCTTTCGGTAAAGTCACCACGTAAAAGGGAAACAATAAAATAATAAAAATATTAAACAATAAAATTATCACGACGTTTCGAGTGCAACACAAGCAATCATCATCAGGTGTGAAACCACAGCAAGAAAACTGCAACACAAGCAATCATCATCAGGTGTGAAAACCACAGCAAGAACATTTTCTTGCTGTGGTTTTTACACCTGCAATGTGTGTTGCAGTCGAAACGTTGTGATAATTTATTGTTTTGTATTTTATTATTTTATTGTTTCCCTTCTACGTGACTTTACCGAAAGAACCAATAATATGATGTACTGTATGTTAATTAGAAGGGGTATAACGATTCGCACCTCTCATTATGCAATTAATTGTTGTGATTCAGGGTCACTATAAAAAATAAAATTTAACAAAAACCGATTGTGGTTAATGTGGTAGCCTCTTGTAGCTCGAGTGATTAAACGAGTCCATAATATGAAATAGCAACGAATTTAAGATGTTCTGATATTTAAGGACATTTTGGATCTTTTTCGTATGTTTGTGTTCACCGGATCGTTTAGATAATATACGAATGTTTCATATCTGCGTGGCAAAAAACAAAGTGTTGCCACCCAGCAGCCCATAAAACTTTTACAAATAGAAATGCAGAAGAAGAGACCACAAGATAAGAAATGTCACTGAGTTTTTAGATCGATTCAAAACCAAAATAAATTAATACATAGTTTATTTTAAAAGTTCCCTAACATACGACATATATGAATAAAATTTATATTGAATCTTACATGTACACATTTGATGCATGTATCACGAGCATAATAGACTATATATTAATTGATGAGCCCATTCTTTGTTATACCCCAAATAAAACGTTGTATCTATTCAATTCAAATAAAAGTTTCATACACTTACGCATCAAATTGTACGTGTAAAAATACATACTTACAATTTATGCACATTATATTCATGCGATGTGCTGTTCACGTTTATGCAAATGTAGTGATCAAAGCTCGATGAGAGCGACGCAATGAAATGAGAATGATGAAATTAAGACTAAAAAATGATCACTAGAGACCCCTTGATTGTGATTTGTAACATGCACAATGTTCAAAGCTTCCACATCCCTGTGCTCAGCCCCATTACAACGCAGAATATCCTGCAATGTTATATTTTCATTTCTATACAACCACTTAACAATACATTAACATATTCTTTGGGTCTTTCGGTAAAGTCACGTAGATAGGTTCAAATTAATAAAAAAAACTACGACGTTTTGATCACAACACAAGCAGTCGTCGTCTTTTTTCCTCCTGATGATGACCGCTTGTGTTGTGATCGAAATGTCGTAGTTTTTGTTTATTTATTTTTTAATTTTGTAGTGTTCAACACGGAGGCACACACTTGACTTGGAGGCAACACGTTTATTACACAGCCCAACGGGGCTAACTACATAAACGTACACACGCTACAAGGTCACTACATAACCGGGTCAGTCTGTAACCTCCTGACTGACCCACGACGCCGAGCGGAGACCACAGATCGGAGAGACGTAGCGCCAAGGGTTGATTCCAGAGAACAGCCAAGAATGCTCTCGGGACTGCCCCTTGATGCTCCTGAGCGTGGCCTCGCTCCGCCTCCAGCCACGCCCCCTTCGAGACCTTTCCCAAAGGATCTCGACCGAGCATCACGTGTCCCTCAAGCCCCCCTCGGGCCCCCCTCACTACCCTGTCCTGGTCACGTGCCCTCTCGGCTTCACCCAGACGACCATGTCCCGTCTTATTCTTTGGGTCTTTCGGTAAAGCCACGGAGATAGAAAAATTATAAAAATATCACGACGTTTCGATCACAACAAAAGCAATCGTCATCAGGTGAAAAAAATATAGCGGGAGAGCTGCTGAAGCAGGATGTTATATAGGTTTGAGATGAGCGTAGCCCAAGGGTAAGTGGGCGGGCTAGAAAGGGAATTTGCATGTAAATGTAAGATCGGAGAGCTGATATACAGTGAGGGAAAAACGTATTTAATCCCCTGCTGATTTTATACGTTTGCCCACTGACAAAAAAATGATCAGTCTATAATTTTAATGGTAGGTTTATTTGAACAGTGAGAGACAGAATAACAACTAAAAAATCCAGAAAAACGCATTTCAAAAATATTATAAATTGATTTGCATTTTAAGGAGGGAAATAAGTATTTGGCCCCCTCTCAATCAGAAAGATTTCTGGCTCCCAGGTGTCTTTTATACAGGTAAGGAGCTGAGATTAGGAGCACACTCTTAAAGGGAGTGCTCCTAATCTCAGCTTGTTACCTTTATAAAAGACACCTGTCTGCAGAAGCAATCAATCACTCAGATTCCAAACTCTCCACCATGGTCAAGACCAAAGAGCTCTCCAAGGATGTCAGGGACAAGATTGTAGACCTACACAAGGCTGGAATGGGCTACAAGACCATTGCCAATCAGCTTGGTGAGAAGGTGACAACAGTTGGTACGATTATTCGCAAATGGAAGAAACACAAGAACTGTCAATCTCCCTCGGCCTGGGGCTCCATGCAAGAACTCACCTCGTGGAGTTGCAATTATCATGATAACGGTGAGGAATCAGCCCAGAACTACACGGGAGGATCATGTCAATGATCTCAAGGCAGCTGGGACCATAGTCACCAAGAAAACAATTGGTAACACACCACGCCGTGAAGGATTGAAATCCTGCAGTGCCCGCAAGGTCCCCCTTCTCAAGAAAGCACATATACATGCCCGTCTGAAGTTTGCCAATGAACATCTGAATGATTCAGAGGATAACTGCGTGAAAGTGTTGTGGTCAGATGAGACCAAAATGGAGCTCTTTGGCATCAACTCAACTCGCCGTGTTTGGAGGAGGAGGAATGCTGCTTATGACCCCAAGAACACCATCCCCACCGTCAAACATGGAGGTGGAAATATGCTTTGGGGGTGTTTTTCTGCTAAGGGGACAGGACAACTTCATCGCATCAAAGGGACGATGGACGGGGCCATGTACCGTCAAATCTTGGGTGAGAACCTCCTTCCCCAAGCCAGGGCATTGAAAATGGGTCGTGGATGGGTATTCCAGCATGACAATGACCCAAAACACATGGCCAAGGCAACAAAGGAGTGGCTCAAGAAGAAGCACATTAAGGTCCTGGAGTGGCCTATCCAGTCTCCAGACCTTAATCCCATAGAAAATCTGTGGGGGGAGCTGAAGGTTCGAGTTGCCAAACGTCAGTCTCGAAACCTTAATGACTTGGAGAAGATCTGCAAAAAGGAGTGGGACAAAATCCTCCTGAGGTGTGTGCAAACCCTTGTAGCCAACTACAAGAAACGTCTGACCTCTGTGATTGCCAACAGGGGTTTTGCCACCAAGTACTAAGTCATGTTTTGCAGAGGGGTCAAATACTTATTTCCCTCATTACAATGCAAATCAATTTATAACATTTTTGACATGCGTTTTTCTGGATTTTTTGTGTTGTTACTGTTCAAATAAACCTACCATTAAAATAATGGACTGATCATTTCTTTGTCAGTGGGCAAACGTACAAAATCAGCAGGGGATCAAATACTTTTTTTCTCTCACTGTACCTCAACGACGACGCAGCTGTGGTGGTGGCCATTGTATCGTGAGAGATTAGCATGTCAATGTAGGCGAACCACCGCAATGGTGGCTGTGCTCGTGAGAGATCCAGCTCGTTAAAAAACGAGGGATGTCCTGACTTGCCGTCTCTCAGGCCGTCACCAGGACTATGCCCCCTAGGGCCCGTTCGCATTCCGTATTCACTCTGGCCCCAGAGAGAGGTTCCAGACGCACAGTAGCACTCTTGTAACAGTGCCTGGCGCTAACACCATAGTGTCACCCTTAGCGTCACTACCATTTGAACCTATCTACGTGGCTTTACCGAAAGACCCGAAGAATATGAATTCCTGCAGTCACGAAAGCTTTAAGTCGATACATTAACAGTACAAATTCACAATATTTCAATAATTACCGTGGTCAATGTCCAACTATTTGCATTTTTGTGTTGAATAATCATCATTTTTGCACAATAATCTGTTCTCATAAACAGCAACTTTAAAGGTAAAATATTCAACAACCATGTTTTATCCACTTCTTGAAGAATACCTCTTAACGTTGTGGCCATCCCTCATGGTCCTGCAATACCATAATAATCTATCACGCTGTTGAACATAAGCTAATCTCACTGCTAAATTTTCAGGGAGATCAACATCTCAGGTTCTCTCTTGTGGCTGCTATCCCACCACCACGAGAATTGTCCATCAGCCCAGTGTGAAACATGGGAAAGCTCCTGGGCCAGATAGAATAAATTGTGGACGTCATCAAAAAGTCAGCACAGCTTTTGGGTAATTAAAAAAATGAGCAGGCCTATCTACTCAACGGTTACAACCAAATGAATTACTTCAATTGTGAAACTATACTTTAATATTTGTAATTTTCTTCAAAGGGAGACAAGTCTGATTTTACACAATTACTAACCAAATTGCCTCTTATCACACATCTTTAGATTATAGAGAACGGAATGGATCATTTAGAGCCCACTAACTAAATGAGAAAGCTGGTTTTCAAAAAGGTTTTTTTCTAGCTTGACCACACACTATCAATCAGAATCTAGGAAACAAAAAAAGAACATAAAATATAATTATGCTCGCCTATTGTAGACTATTAACGTTATTTAATTCAGTGGAAACTGACACAGCCATACATGCTCTGACAAACCGAGGCCTTAATAAAAACGCCATGGGAAATCATCAAAATAATTTACAATGATTAAACAGCTATGCTGAGATTACATTAGATTAGAATCAGAATCTGTATTTAGATTGGATTAATCCGATGAGCGATGAAGCTTTTTTTCACAGATGTCCAGTATGGGCAGATCAGCAATTTGCAACAACAAACAGTACAAAAAACGACGAGTGAAAAAAGATATTTAAAAAGGTAGGCAAGTCACTAAATATAAAACTAAAGAATGATATAAGTCCGCTTTTGATCAAACTTGGGCAAGGCAACAAAAACAACAACAACAACAACGCAGTCCCAGACCACACCAAGATAACACCACGCAGCAGTAGTCCCTCAATAAAATGGCACATTAAGATCGATACATGGGTAAGGATCAAAGTTTCAAATCACATTTGAAAACGTAACTGTCGTGGTAAAAAGTAAATCACACAAGATACACAGCAGAAGGGTCATGCAAGGCGATGCACTACTACCAAGGCTATTCAGAGTGACAAAACGTAGTTTATGAAAATTGGAATGATGACATAAAAGGATAAACATAAATAGAGAAAGTATAAATCATTTTATATTTGCTGACAACTGCTGGAAATTAACCACAGGATATGATTGACGAACTGCAATAATTTCATCCAGATGTACTGCATGGGAGGCCTGGTATGAGTATTCAATGATGATTAGTTTAGCCCAGAAGGCTGCAAAGTTGGCTTAAAGACATACAAATAAAATATAAGTGTGTGTGTGCATTTATGGACCTAGTCGATTGCAACTGCCTAAGGTAAATACAGTAGCAGCTATTTGTGTTTATCGTTCTTTGGTTTATCATCATTTTTAAGTGTCCACGAGGGAGCCTAGATTCACCTGTATTGACACGTTTAATAGTTGAATTCAATAAAAATTGTGGTTGTGATTTTAATAATATGTTGCAATGCATGCTGATCCGTGTAGGTCTGATTTACGATCCAAATCTCCCTGCTGTGCGAACTCGCATCCCAATGGAGAAACGCCCAATAGTCGTTAAAACAGTTTTGATTTAACAGATCATAGTGGGTTTGGTATAACGTGCAACAAAGCGAGATTTTAATTATTTCAATAGATTTCACGTATGGAACCAATGCATCGCAGCTGAGTAGACCATAGACGCAAAGTAGGTTTGAAGCCTGGTGAGTATTTGCATTGGTGACCACCGGGCTTTGCCAATTGATGCTGAAAGGTGGCCAGGAGATAGCAGTGCTGAGTGTCACCCCCCGAGTGTCTCTGTGGGTTTTCTCCGGGAATCCCCTGGATTCTTCCCACATGCCAAAGACGCATTGAGGGAATTGGCACAAACATTCCGATGCAGGACTCTTCTGAAACAGTCCTGAAGGCTCAGTATGGCTTTCCCGGTTAAATACTTGACATTATAATTCTAGTTGAAAGCATTATCACGTACCTCATTTTTTGCAATTATTTCAGCGAATGTTGCATTGAGAAACTGGAGTGGTTTCGATATGTTCTTGCAAAACGTTGAATTAAGTGAACGTTACAGCGTTTTCCTGTTGCTATGTTTAGGTTATAGTTTGTATTGTGCAAAACAGTAGCACATATCCTTACACACGTGCGAGCTGAGGTTAAGGTTAAACGAGTGCATGAAATAGTTGATACATTGTTACATTACAAGCATAAGCATGAAACAATATATAGTACACTTTGGAATGTGTTGTCTAACGTGTGTGATTATAGCCCGCAGCCTCTTTCCAAACTACGTGGCCAGGGTATAAACTTCAAGCTGGGCTTACACATGCGGACTACACAAACTTGAATTCCTCTCTCCGTGTCATCTCGCGCACGATGACATGAAGGCTGCTTCTGTCTTTAAAAATATGCCACTCAAAACTAACTGCCTCTGAGTTGCGGCCGTAACGTCCGCAAATTTGCGCGCGTTATAAATTGCATTATTATTATTAAAAGTTAAACTTCACGTGCATGATTGCCCTTTTATTGTAAAACTTTTCATTACAGTATATGCACATTCTATGAAAAAAAAGTGTGTGTAAACAGAGTATGCTAAGTAACTCCTTAAAAATACACAATTCCAGTAAGATTGTTGCGTACGAACTTCAAAAGATAGTTCTTTATAGCGGGGGGGGGAAAAAACAGTTTTGAAGAATGTTGAAATTGTACTTACGGCTTATAAATGTCTCACTCAGCTGCTAGCCAGCGCGCACACCAGGCAGTGAATGAAGTTAGGTGGGGGCTGGGGGAAATGCGCCTGCGTGATTGCATGCAGAAGTGCAAAAGAAACCCCACCCTGGGAAGCTTGAATAGAGGGGGTGCAGGGCTCAGCGGTGTTAAGGTGGGCGAGAGGATCGTTGTATCCACTATCAGCCGCCCCTCGCATCACTTGCAGGGCTTTGCGAACCAGACGTTCGCAGCGGGTTCCCGTAAATTCAAACTTCGTCAAACCCAATGCCGTGCGAAGGCTTTCTGCACGTCGTGGCAGTCACGGAGGCTGTTTGACCATAATTCACCACGCTGTTCGGTGCAGGTTGCGTAAGGAGTTGAGGGAAGCCAGGATTATATGAGGATACCACTGGGCACTGATGTGAGGTGTTGGCCAAGAATTGAACTCGGGTCGCCATGTCCATAGTATGGTGAACTGCTTCAACCTTTGTTCCCATTATTCCCCGAAGAAGCTGAAATTGTGCTGAGGTTATTGCTTAGAGTTAAGGGCTGAGGTTCAGTTTAAACTATTTCAGTTCTTGAAGACGTGACCTCAAACCCTTATGTGAATTTGCTATGAACAAAGCACCCTAAATGCACCCAAGCTTGTCAGATCTCAAAAGCTAAGCACTGTTGGACCTGGCTGCTACTTGGATGGGTGACCAGTCAGGATTGGCAACAAGTGTTCTAAGCATGGGGCAGGCGAGGTGCCCAGGGGATGGCAATGTTGAATGTTATCCTCTTGTATGGGTGGGTTTTCTCCGCATACCCTGGTTTCCTACCACAAGCCAAACACTCATTAATATATAATTGGCTAAATATCCCAATGCAGGACTCTCCTGAAAATAATTTTAAATGCAGTTAGACTGTCTTTAGTAAATAAATAGAAATCTTCATACAAACAAATTCCATCTTAAAAAAAACATGTAATACCTTTGACTGAATGCTTTTGACAAGTGTGTAAAATGTTACTTAAAAATATATTGTCGTGGTGACTGTTCCATGGTGTGTTGTTGTTGTTCCCTGAGATTTTAATTTAGAATCCATTTTGCACTGCAATGTGTGTTCAACTAGTTTAGCACCGTACGTAGCCAACCGTGCTGATGGGAGGTGCGGGGGAAGGACAACAAATTAAACACAAAAAGCAGTTCTTAATCCTAATACAATGCTTAGAGATAATTGCATTGAAATTACAAGTGATTTTACAATATCTTTCTGCTTGAACTTAGCGTGCACATTTCTGCAAGCACACAGGCATAATCCCCTTGGACCAACTCGTGTTACTCATTAACATGTTTGGCAGCTATCAACACGCCGCAGGAATGAGATAGTGTTTATTCACGGTGCACAAATAATTCCACGTTGCTATTTACACACGAGGCTACATTGATGATGAATGCCTTCCCCAAGCTGCCAACACCTCTCACAATTCTGCAATGCATTTTACCTTTTGTAATAATGTGACATTATGCGTATGTTGGTGAAATATTTGTTATAAGCCATGATATACACACTGTGCGTATTTGTGTTTATTTAGACATCTGTTGGCATTCATAATTACCAAAACTGCACTCATTTTGTAAACATCTACCTTGGAAAGCAGCTATGTCAACATGCACGCAACCCCTGCGGCCTCGCTGACTATCATGTAACAAACCACATGCTACATTAGCTCTGCTATTTATTTTGGAAATCTGCCTGGAAAGAAATTTGTTCCGGACAGTGAACAACATGAGGTCGAATGCTGCTCATAACGGCACATCATTAAACTTGCACTTTGGAGGAGAAGGCATAGGGCCAGATTTGGCTAATTACTTTCAGATTTGTCTAATTGTTGATGATGGAGACAGTCAATTTTTTGTTTGCCAAAAACAAGGTTAAAAAGAACATTTGTATGTGACCATACCGATTGAATTCCAATGGTGATTGTATTAAATAACTGTTATTTTCTCAATCAATTCCAGTGCCATTTTCATGTGCTTTATATAATACAGCATAGTACAGGTATCTGTGGATTTATGCATTTTTGGATTACGAAATTCCTGTTGGCAAATAATGGACACTTTTCTATGAGCTAAATCCAATTTCCGCGTTAACGAAACTTCACATGGCGTGCGCCAAGAGATGAAACAAAAAGCACCCGGAGGCTGCGTCATCCCTCTGTGCAGCAGTGACGCCTCCACATCGCCTTGCCAGTCATTCCAACGTGCAGAACTTTTGGTGAGTTTCTCGAAAAGGTTGATTTTTTTAATTAATTACTATTCAATCATTTGAAGATTTATATTCGAAATTGTTATTTTTCTCCTGTGAAAAGTGATATAGGTGTATATATATAGGTTAGGAGTAGAGCTTGAATGATTGTTGGAAACAAATCCCACATTTTTTGTATTCAATTCATGGGAAAAGCCCTTATTGCTAAAACTTTGTTCTACGTGAATCCTAAGAATTGCGGCATCCCCGCTGTTCACAGCAAATTCCGTAATCCGCTGGGACCAAAATCCTAAACCTGCAAATTTTAAGTACGTATTTTTGGAATATTGTAGTGTGCTGCGGATTAGAGGGCCTCTAACGCCCGCCCCCCGCCACATCACCGTGAAATTTTGAAATTCTACTATTGTGTGAAGGATATTTTTCACGTGAAAATTGCGTAATTTAAGTGTCAAAAGTCATTTAGTGTGGATCAGTAAAATAAGGTGCTATTGGAATGCACTGGCAAGAGCTGAGACACTGCACAGAGGCATCGGGGTATGATGGCCACATATGACTTATGAGCCTCAATTAAATTGAAGATCATTGTTTTTTCCACCAAAAATGTTTTCTGGAAGAAGATGCATTGGCCGTTGGATGAAATGTGATTCCCTTTCCTTTAGAGCAGTTTGCTGAAGAATAAAACAGTATGCAATGTTGATGATGGCCCTGTTCATGTACAGCCCTTTTATCAATCTCTGCTGGATGAGGGCCTGTTCATGTTATGAGGGTTATATATCCAATCTTGACTTTGCTGGTTGTTGACGATGGTTGAGTACATAAATGTAGGAGCATATAAATACTGTACAGTATCGTAATGGAATTTGCAACACTGCCCTTTTCTGTCCACAATGTAGCCGTACAGCAGCCTATAACATCTCAAATTTAGAATCTGTATTTATACTGTAGGAATGAGATTAGCTATAAAAGCTATTTTTCACAGATGTCCAGTAACCAATTGAGTTATGCATGGTGGTCGTCCATCCAAGCACTATCCGGGCACGTTGGTGAATTTGATCAAAGCCAGAGCATAGAGGCTAAAGAGATAGCGTGGATGAGAGTTGAAGGCTCCATTTTCCACCATGGGACTAAGAATTGCATTTCAAAACGTGTCCCTGATAGCAGTTTTTTCTTGTAATTTGAATAATTACACCACAAGTAGCTATTGCGTAACGGACCTTTGAAAAATCACTCACCCCAGCGAGGTCCGAGTCACAACTACCGCAAAATCTCGTCACCGTTACATACACATAGGACTCAAAGACACCTTTAGGGAGTTTAACACGTAGGCTTTCGCGACCAATATCATCCATAATAGAGGTTGTTTTGGGTTAGATCGCGTAAATACATAAATGTGTCGTTAAAATCCGCCACCACCCGACACAGCCAACTAGTAAGGGTTGTCACGTAGATTTAAAGCTTTCGTGACTGCAAGGATCCATACTCTTTGGTTCTATTCGGTAAAGTCACGTAGGTAAAAAATAAAATAACAAAAATCACGATGAAGGCCGCTTGTGTTGTGGCCGAAACGTCGTGATTTTTGTTCTTTTATTTTTTACCTACGTGACTTTACCGAATAGAACCAAAGAGTATGGTTGTCACGTGAACAGAACGTGCCAATTCGTCACTAGTACAGCACACCGGGGTGTTGGAGAGCCAAGCCAGATTGTAAATGTTGTGGATTTACTCTCCCACACACCGGTGTGTTGTACCAGTAACGAATTGGCATGTTCTGTTTCCGTGACAAACCTCTTACTAATTGGCTGTGGCGGGTTTAACGACACGTTTATATTTATGCGATCTAACCCCAAAAAAACCTGTTATGGATAAACCGTATGGGTTGATAAGCATTTAAAAGCACTGACCCACCGTGGCTTTACATTGGGTTGACAGATATTTAAAAGCACATTGACCCACCGTGGCTTAACAATGGTGTGACAGATATTTAAAAGCACATTGACCCACCGTGGCTTAACAATGGTGTGACAGATATTTAAAAGCACATTAACTGTTGGCACATACAATCCTACAACTTTTGAGAACCCACGTTTCAAAAAGTCGGATTTACGAATCGCGGAATTCTTTCTTTGGTCTCCTCCCTCTCCACCGCGCGGCCACCGTAGGTCACGTGCTCCGCCAGCCAGGTCACGGCGCTCGCCTCCATGTTGCGTTGGTCGCGCGTTCGCTTTTAAAACGTTTCGTATCTCGTCGGCTTGGAACGTTCGCGTTTATCAAGGCGGTAGATCCACGCCCGGGCGCAAACGTTGCTCGTAATAACGGCAGTTTTATATATATACAGGGGGGCCTACTTAGGCCGAAGTGACCGCGCGCGGGTTTTCGCGAGGCGTTTCGGTGGCGGGAGGACCACGGGCCCGCTAGGCCGTGTTTCCTGAGGCCTGCTTCGGGCTCCGCGGAGAAGAAAAGATTACGGCGGATTGATCGGCGGATCTTAACGGCGATATTTTACCACTTTTCGTGATAGTAGTCGCTACTAAGACAATGGCGCAGAATGCGAATAAGCCCAAGTCGTTGGAAGCGCGGCTGCTCGACCTGAGGTAAGGCCCCTGTGCGGAGTTGGTGAGGGGTGGGGGATTTGAATCCGGAATTAATGGAGTCAACATTTAAACCTTAATTCAGTAACGATGTTAACATATGCGAGTGTGTGAAGAAAATGTGTGGGGTGCACCTTAATGGGTCGATAATGTCCCTACGTGTATGCTTTAATAAATCCACAGCCCTTGGTCGGTCTACTGCTGGATGAGAGCCCTCTTGCCGAATGGCCGTTGTGTGGAGAGATCTTCGCTTGATTGAACTTACGCGTGAACAAACCCGAAAACTAAACACGCGCTTGCTTTCACCTTTTATTTTGCTCTTGACATGTGCCGCGGTAATCCATCTTGTGTTTTACAGTTGGCCTGCACAGCAGCCCATGCCTTACCCACCTCATTTAAACCGGGCACCTATGGGCATGCCTGCTCTTGGGCCTGGCATTGGCCAGTTCACATCTTTCAGGCCTGGAGTACCTGTGCCACCAGGTGAGACATGCACAGCACCGACTTTTCAGCAATAATACATTCACGAGGTTTTTGTTTACACACTGCAAGCTCAGTGTTTAATGCTATATATCCACGGTTAATCTCGTAAGTGTGAGGAGTGTTAAGTTTATCACAATAACTTAATCACGCTGTTTGCAGTCTCTAGACAAAGTAATACATAATTGCGGATTAAAGTTACGTTGGAATTTTCAAACGTTTTAAAAAAATCTCGAGGATAGTATAGTTTTTCTGATTTGATATTGATATAATATTAGATCAACAAAGGCAAATCGTTTATACGCATTAGCATTGGTAGTGCAAACATCAGTAACCTACACTATTGTGTTTATGTATTCGATACAAGCATTGAATAACATACATTCTTATCAATATTTTGTTGAGATCTACCCAAATAAAATGTGTGTATTGATGTGTTTTATTAGTTTGTATAAAGCACATGATAAAAATTAAGCGAATTAATAATTCTTAAAACGCTTAATATGCATTGTTTCTGTTATGTGAAGGAACACCACTCCTGCCAGTTCCTGTGGGTTTACTGGGACCATCATCTGGCCCTGTAAGTACAGCAATTCGATTCATACTCATCAACAAGCATTCACATTTCAGCATGTATTTTCAAATCTTTGCATATCTTAAGTGTCAGAGTCTTAATTGAAGACAATTAAACTCAACTCTACATTTTACCAGGTAAGGCCCACTGCGCTATATAGACCTTTTTCAAAGCGACCTGGCCACAAATGATAGCTACGAGAAGTGGCTTATGTGGAAATTTATAGCAGCCAAATACTCGAAATGCATGTTGATTCTAAATGCGGAGGGAAAAACTGGAGGATCCGGAGAAAATCCACGCTACTACGGGGAGAACATGTAAACACCAAATATAAAACAGGCGTCAGGGTCGGGATGCAATCCACGACCTCCTGCATACCAGCGAGGTATTTAACATCTCGCCACCGTGTGTGCGTGCAGGTGCTGCTGCCTACACCCAACATACCAGCGTTACCTGTCAAGCCGCTGATGGCTCGAGTGCGTGAACGCCCCGCAGAAGAATACAACGGTCCCACCACCACTGTCTTCGTGGGCAACATCACGGACAAGGCGTCCGACGTGCTCATTCGGCAGATGCTCGCGGTATGAACTAAAATTGTTAACTTTCGCGTTTTTTATTTCAATACACGTGCAAATATTGTTTTCCTTTTACTAACCTTTTTGCCCAAAGTGGCAACCATAGCTGACACAACGTGGTCCTTCATCCAGGAGTGAACTGATAGGGTTATAAACTCAAATGTTATTGTAATGAATAGGGGCATGAATATGATACTGTATTTAAAAATGTCTGATTAAATTGTGCAATTCCTGTTATTGAATAAGACTTCATGCACTGCATGCAAACCCTAGATGCTCAAGTGCTTATAGGCAACTGTATTATTTTCTGATTAGACCAGCTGACTGCTCAGGAATACATTGTAATATGAAGTTTGAACCAAGGAAGGAATATACAGTGAGGGGAAAAAAATATTGAATCCCCTGCTGATTATGTGCATTTGCCCACTGACAAAGACATTATCAGTCTATAATTTGAACAGTGAGAGACAAAATAACAACAAAAAATCCAGAAAAACGCATGTCAAATGTTATAAAGTGATTTGCATTTTAATGAGGGAAATAAGTATTTGACCCCCTCTCAATCAGAAAGATTTCTGGCTCCCAGGTGTCTTTTATACATGTAACGAGCTGAGATTAGGAGCACACTCTTAAAGGGAGGCTCCTAATCTCAGCTTGTCACCTGTATAAAAGACACCTGTCCACAGAAGCAATCAATCAGATTCCAAACTCTCCACCATGGTCAAGACCAAAGAGCTCTCCAAGGATGTCAGGGACAAGATTGTAGACCTACACAAGGCTGGAATGGGCTACAAGACCATTGCCAAGCAGCTTGGTGAGAAGGTGACAACAGTTGGTACGATTATTCGCAAATGGAAGAAACACAAAAGAACTGTCAATCTCCCTCGGCCTGGGGCTCCATGCAAGATCTCACCTCGTGGAGTTGCAATGATCATGATAACGGTGAGGAATCATCCCAGAACTACACGGGAAGATCTTGTCAATGATCTCAAGGCAGTTGGGACCATAGTCACCAAGAAATATATTGGTAACACACTATGCCGTGAAGGACTGAAATCCTGCAGTGCCCACAAGGTCCCCCTGCTCAAGAAAGCACATATACATGCCCGTCTGAAGTTTTCCAATGAACATCTGAATGATTCAGAGGACAACTGGGTGAAAGTGTTGTGGTCAGATGAGACCAAAATGGAGCTCTTAGGCATCAACTCAACTCGCCATGTTTGGAGGAGGAATGCTGCTTATGACCCCAAGAACACCATACCCACCGTCAAACATGGAGGTGGAAACATTATGCTTTGGGGGTGTTTTTCTGCTAAGGGGACAGGACAACTTCACCGCATCAAAGGGACGATGGACGGGGCCATGTACCGTCAATTCTTGGGTGAGAACCTCCTTCCCCAAGCCAGGGCATTGAAAATGGGTCGTGGATGGGTATTCCAGCATGACAATGACCCAAAACACACGGCCAAGGCAACAAAGGAGTGGCTCGAGAAGAAGCACATTACGGTCCTGGAGTGGCCTAGCCAGTCTCCAGACCTTAATCCCATAGAAAATCTGTGGAGGGAGCTGAAGGTTCGAATTGCCAAACGTCAGCCTCGAAACCTTAATGACTTGGAGAAGATCTGCAAAGAGGAGTGGGACAAAATCCCTCCTGAGATGTGTGCAAACCTGGTGGCCAACTACAAGAAACGTCTGACCTCTGTGATTGCCAACAAGGGTTTTGCCACCAAGTACTAAGTCATGTTTTGCAGAGGGGTCAAATACTTATTTCCATCATTTAAATGCAAATCAATTTATAACATTTTTGACATGCGTTTTTCTGGATTTTGTTGTTGTTATTCTGTCTCTCACTGTTCAAATAAACCTACCATTAAAATGATAGACTGATCATTTCTTTGTCAGTGGGCAAACGTACAAAATCAGCAGGGGATCAAATAATTTTTCCCTCGCTAAATATTTTTGCTTTGTACACTTTTAACCAGGATCTTTTGTTAGAAATGCAACTTATAGTTTCGTACTTTTGTGTGATAAGGTCATGCCTGATAAGTGGTTAACGAAGACGAAACTACCTAACAGTGGTGTGGTAGTCTGTGCACTCACCTGCCAAATGACTCTCTCTCTTGCAGAAATGTGGGACTGTTGTGACCTGGAAAAGGGTACAAGGTGCCTCAGGAAAACAACAGGGTAAGATAATCATTGCAAGATTTCATTGCACTACAAATCGGTGAAACATTGTTTATATTTTAAGAAAAATATTGAATGCCCATAAACATCCTTGTCATGAAATTCACACTTGAGCATGCATGTTTGTCTTGTGCATTGCAGCATTTGGCTTTTGTGAGTACAGTGAGCCGGCGTCTTCCTTGCGTGCCATACGCTTGTTACACGACTTTCAGCTGGGAGACAAGAAGCTGCTGGTGAAAGTGGATGCCAAGACCAAGGCACAGCTCGAGGAGTGGAAGGCTAAGAAGATGGGTACCAACGGGGTAGGTGAATGGGTGTGCATGTGCGGACTTCTATAATGCTCACAATAATAATGTGTATAATGGCAAGCATTTAGGAAGGAATGTGTTTATTTCAAAATGTTGGTTTAGCCTTTTTGGCCGTAGTTGATAATAGAATAAGTGACTTTTACAATTTATTCACTTGTTTTCCACACAAATTTGCATGCAACAATTGAGTAATAAACATCAATGAGGAATTACAATTATGTGTCGGGCCAGGATGATACATTGTCTTTATTAAGTCTTGCCCCTGTTTGTATTTTAGAAATATAGTTTTTTTTCGGTTTGGATTTGAAATGAAGTGGTGAGCAAGTAATTACAATAGTTAAAATAACGTGCTGAGACTAGGTTATGAGGTCAGCAATCCTGATGGAATTGAGATGGTTTATTAATATTCATTGAAGTTTGAAAAGCTTTATCATTTGTATTGTCATGCAGTTCTGTAGCACTGTCTCATTTTACTGTGATCCTGCCTCATTAGCAGGAGGCAAAAATTGAGGAGGATGGAGAGGAGCTGGATGAGGTTACACAGAAGCTGGACCAGACGGCGAAGGAGGCCCTAGACCAGCTGCTCGTCGACTTCTCCAATGATCTCAAAGCTACCACGGAGGCACCCAAGCGGCGGCGCAGGGACAAAAAGGATGATTTATCGGTAAATATCACGGTTGCCATGTAACAATACGCAAAACTTGGGTAGCATTGAGTGATCTGTACAGCTTCTTGTGCAAATTGATTGAAGATACTTAACCGAAAACTAAATGTGACACTACTCTTTGGGCAAAACATCAACGCACACAAGAAATAAATGAAGTGGTAAATGAATAGGAGGATATGATGTTTGTCAGTGCTATAAGACCATTAAATGTAAGTACATCTATTGGTGTGCATATAAATATGAAGCACAGATTTGGTCTGCCTTTTAAACCCGTTGGAACAATGCAATGGAAACAGAAAACCATCCACATTTTACATTAGAAACATTCTTTTAGAGCTATTTACTGACCTTTCTGTATTTGTGTTGTGAGCTGGTTGATATTAATTTTAGGAACTTAATGCATATGCATGTTATACAGAAATATTGAAACATGTAGTGTACAATGAGAGTCATACAACAGGTTATCAAAATAGATGGAAACTGTGATTTAGTTGGCCAGTGTTTATTCACATATTGATTTCAGATGATTAAATAGGATTACCTGTCTTTTCTTCCTGGTTTATCATTTCAGGAGGACCTCAACAAAATGGAGATAGAAGAAGAGAAAAAAGACCTCATTTCCCGCGAGATCAGCAAATTCCGCGACACGCACAAGGTAGTTCCACAACATTTGCACAAACAATTTCACAGTAGCATTTAAACGAGAATATTTAACCGATGCTTTTGGGATATTTAGTTCATTGGTATGGACCATATTAAAAGGATCAGGTCCTAAATCATTGTACTTCTTTACATAACAAAATATGAATTGGGTGAAAACTAGAGTCCTACCTCTCACTTGAAAATCAAAGATTTGTGTCATCTTACGTCACTTGGCCTGCATGCTTGCAGTTTGACATCGCCAAACTTGTTAGCACTACATGAACTCTATATGTTAGCAATTACGCAGTGCACACGCATGACATCCACACAAGTCACTGAAGTAGTCTCATTTGGCCAAACAATGCAGCTAAATCCAAAAGTTTGTTGTGCAGTGGAAAGTGTTTAGTCTAATCTGCTTGAGTACAAATGAGGCTGAATGTCTTTTAATAGCTGATCTGTTCATTGACCCCATCATTACAATAGAGAACAGTGGGTGTGACATAAAGCAAGGACAAGCTTTTCTACTTGTCGAATCGTGCTGTTGCCTGCCAGAATGTAAGTACCGGCTTCTCTTTCTTGAATGAGAATGGACACCCCCTGAAGCGGAGACAGGCTGACCCAGAAGGGTAGAGGTTTGTGTTGTGTTGCCTTGGTTTTAGCGATTAAGCTTTCAGTCCACAAGGCCGCTGGGAAGAAACACGTTGAAGATGGAAAAAAAAAACCTACTGCAGCATCAGTTGCTGCAATTGATGGTGTTGTGTAATGCAGATTCTGGTAAGCACAGTATTGCCTTACAGGTGCAGCCTCTGCAAGTCTTTGCATGTTACTGACAGTGAAAAGTACTGGGACAGGTATGGACAGACTTAAAGGTTGGGGGCAGGGGGTGTCCATTTCAAAGTCTCTTTCCCGGTGACCTGAAGATGCCTTTAAGGTATGTGTTGCGTCACATCACTCTGCTTACCCACCACATTCACACCTTACAGGCCAATTGCATCCACATATACTTGATTTTACATATCAAAGTAGTTTCAAATATACACATCATAAATCGTCACTTCATTTAGATTCTTTTTCAGAAATCCAATTTTCTCCGATCATCACTTACTACAGTTAAAGGTCTCTTATGACATTATTTTTCTAGTAGGTTGCTATGTCATTGAGGAGGTGATAGCTTTAACAAACTGCTTCAAAATCACCCAGGTGTAATATCCTTGCCGCAGCAGGTACACATCTCAAACTGGTTATGATTATAATATCTGGAGCTTAAAAATAAAAAAATATAGTCCTGCAGCTAATTGCATCGTTTTTCAATATTAAATAAAAAGGAATTAACATGGCAGTTATGCTTATTGCATGACATTTACTTTTCTAACATTCATTATAGCTTGTATAATATATTCACGTGGGTTATAACTGGTACTTATGTGTGAAAGCTCTCAACAAGACTTGGCAGATTACCATTGAGTAGTCTGAATAGGAAATCACGTACAACACACGTAAAAAAAAATCGCATTCCCAAACTGTTTTCACTACCATCAAGTTTGCTACACTTGCATCTTGCACTTTCACACCTTTTGGCACCAGAAAATGTCTGCAATGAAGACCCAGCCGGTGAGTGCTTTTGATTTTGGTCTGTTGCTGGTGACTTCATGCGCCGAGTGTGCACGGGGTTTCCGCAGAGCGGTGTGTTGCAATGTTTAACCCTTCTTACCCCTACAGGATGGCCAGTGGGAACTCCTGATGGCAACTTTTGTCTGCTTTTTATGCTTGCATTGAGATGGAAACTAACCATTTTTGAAAAAAAAAAAAGCTACAAGCAGTAACTTTAACCCATTTGCCCTTTGCCCCCCTGATGTGCTTGAAGTGACGAGATCTTATTATCTTGGTGATTGCTAGGTAGTCTGTGTGTACTGTACGATACATTGAATGTCGCAGGTTGGGCCTCCGCACCTGGGTGCACCGTGAAGCGGCGCCCTGTCCCGCCTCCTCTGAGTGAATCCTCATGCAGGCAACCGTAGGGACTGCCATTGTGCAAGTGTACATGCTCCGCTAGTTGCATCGCGCGGGGGGTATCCCCCTGCAGTGCACTTTAAGTGGGGGCACACTGCGCACCGTTGTACATGCATTCCAACATTCATCATTTGCATACGGGTGGGCTGTACTTAAGCTTACGTGTAGGATTGTTTATATTTTTAGGAAATAATTTAACTCCACATTGATGTAAAACAAAGAAAATACATGTTTTGTAAAGCTTTTACGTAAAATGTTAACGGTAATTATAAAAGTTTAAAAGTGACGTTTTTAAATGGAAATGATCAATTAGTAAGTTAGATTATTGTGCTATTTTGACACAGTTGTAAATTGACAAAGGTGTTAACTCTTTTGGCATTTTCTCTTGCGCAGAAACTCGAGGAAGAGCGCGAGAGGCAGCAAGAGCAAGAGCGCGACCGTGACAGGGAAAAAGAACGCGAGCGAGAGAAAGATAAAGACCGGGAGAGAAACAGGGAGAGGGATAAAGACAAGGACAAGGACAAGGACCGAGAGCGCGATCGTGTAGACAAGGACAAAGAGCGGGACAGGGACAAGGAGCGTCGGGAAGAGCGCGAAAAGGAGCGCGATCGTGACAAGGACTCGCACCGGGACAAGGACGCTCACCGGGACCGTGACCGGCGTGACCGGGACCGGGACCGCGAGAAGGAGCGGGAGAAGGAACGCGAGCGCGAGCGGGAGAAGGAACGCGAGCGCGAGAGGGAGCGGGAACGGGAGCGCGAGAGGGAGCGGGAGCGGGAGAAGGAGCGGGAGAGGGAGCAACGCGAGCGGGAGAGGGAGCGAGAGCGGCGCAGCACTTCCAAGTAAGGCAACACCGCCACGTGGATTGATCGGTGTCGGTGCAGTTGTCGGTGCAGCACACGCACCAGCTGCCCTCCTGTCGCACTGCTGACGGTGTGTGGGCGTGTTCCGTGTCTCTCAGTAGAGATAGCAGGGATCGGGAGAAGAGGCGCGACACCCGTGAGCCACGTGAAACACGTGAACCACGTGAGACGCGCGAGACGCGCGAGCCGCGTGACAAGGAAGAGGACGAAGAGGAGTTGCACGAAAGGCGGAAACTGGAGCGTCGTCTTCGTGAGAAAGAGGCCGCCTATCAAGAGGTGGGTTTTGGCGAAAGCCGAGAGAGCAGCGGTGTGTTTTACTGACCAGTACGGCAGCCGTTACGTAACCACGTCTTGTATACATTTTATCTAAATAACACGATTTTTTTACAGCGCCTTAAGAACTGGGAGGCCCGCGAGAAGAAGAAAGCTCGGGACTATGAAAAGGAGATGGAGCGCGAGGCAGAGAGGCGGCGAGAAATGGTGAACGCATGTTTGCACTTTTCATCACACTCATAGGCCAGGGCCGTCCAAAGAGGTGGTCGCCCCTCTTTGCCTATACCCTTAGGACAGCTCTGCTCACAGGGCGTTGCTTCGCAACTCACGCGTTGATTGTATTCACAGGCAAAGGAAGCTAAACGCTTGAAGGAGTTTTTGGAAGATTACGATGATGACCGAGATGATCCCAAGTACTACAAGTAAGACAACACTTGGCTGACATTAAAACATTATAATACTGATGAGCAAATCACCATGAATGTTCCAAATCTGGGCATATTACGTAAGTTAAACAGTTTTGAGACTGGCTAGTACTTGGATGGGAGATTCCCAGGAAATACCAGGTCTTGTTGGCTTGGACTCTCAGGTGGTCAGGAAATTACTGTGCAGCAATTGATTCTTCAATCTATTTGTGTGGAGCTTTGGGTTTTACCCTCGTATGCATAGGCTTTCTCTGGGTTGTCCAGCTTCCTCCCACTTACTATATACCAGTGAATGGAATTGGGCAAATAACCCATTTGAGAATCTTCAAAGAATCTTGAGACAGGCTTTTCTGGCTAAATAATTGAAATTTCATGACGTCAGCTCTTATGTCGGTGAATTAAATAGAAGCACAACATGGGTTTCAACGCTGTGTTAGGGGCAGTGCTCTGCAGAAGAGGCAGTGGGATCGCGTGAAGGAGGTGGAGTCGGATGACCGTGACCGCAAGCGCGAGCGAGAGGAGCTGGAGGAGATACGCAAGAGACTTGTGGAGGAGGGACACCCGGATCCCGATGGAGAGATCAAACGGGTGCGTCTCATACCGCACCTATGCTGTGCTCAATTCCGCCTATCGACATTGCTGTGTGTGCACAACGTTCTGTTGAAAGGTCACTGCTCATACATTTTCTGTCACATAACTTTTGGCCACTCATGCTGCTAAAGAAATACAAATGCACCAGCCTTCACGGCCATTACTAACAATAATTACCCTCACTATAATATTAATTGGGTGACTCAATTCTTGAGACTAAATATTATTAGAAACCAGGCAAATTTAACCCAAGAAAATAAAAATGTTTTGGGGGCGGGGGGTGGGGGCAAATTTACTTGGCACTGGAAAATAAATAAATTTTGAAAACTAAAGCATATGCCCACTCCTTACAGCAAATGGAGAAGGAAGCAGAGAAGGAAAACAAGCCGCCCATCAAGGAGGAGTCTGACCACGAGGAGGAGCGTGTTGAGCGAGGCGACCGTGTTGAGCGTAGCGAGCGAGGCGAGCGCGGAGAGAGAGGCGACAGGAAACAGCTCCTGGACTCCGACGAGCGCGGCCGCCCGGCCAAGGACTCGAGCGACGACGAAGACGTAGCTGCCGCCGACAATGATGACGACGAAGATGACGATCGTGCGGACGAGGAGAGCGGCGGTGGTTCCCGCCGGGAGCCAGCTACGCGAGACACGGACAGCGACGCAGACAGGAAGCCTCCTCGCTTCGTGGAGAAGCTGCGTCCAATCGGGGCACAGGCGGCAGCGGTAGCGGAGCCGTCGGAGTCGTCGGCGAGCAGCCACCCATCGCCTGCGTCGCCGCAGGAAGAGTCGCCGCGCGGAATCATCATCCCGCACGAGAACTCGCCCACGCGCAGCCAGCCCGATGAGAAGGACAAGAAGCCCAAGCTGAGCCTCAAATTGAGTAAGTGAAATGGAGCGCGCTGTCAGATGCGCTTCAGCGACCTTCTGGAACGCTCTTCCGATATTAGGACGCTACTGTAAACATTATCTTGTTTAGAACTGCTTTTTGCCTTTAGTTTGTTGTCCTTCCCCGCGCGTCCGATTAGCACGGTTGGCTACGAACGGTGCGACAAAAAGTTCTACGTACATACATACTCTGGTAGAGATGATCCAGTTTAATGTCAAAATGTGAAGTTGTGTTGCAATTTGGGATTTACGCATTTGGAAACTGGCCAAATTCATCGTAATGTTGACCAAAACTTTACAATAATGGCCTCTAGGTGACATCATTAGGTGTGATGTAATCTTACAATGGCACGTCATGCGCCATGTGACGTTATTGTGCAGTCAAGACATTGTTATAAATTGAAGAAAATACTTAGACTAAACGCATATTGGAAAACATTACTGAAAAATATGCACATCCAAACGTTTTACTTTTAATAACAGTCAATTCTTGATTGTCTAGGGTAATGGGGGAGAGGGATGGCTTGGATAAATAAAAACATGAATAATGCAAAACATGTAAATTATGTTATAATGCAAAACATATAAATTATGTTTTAAAAAAGTTTTTGTGTATCTCTTAACTAGTATGGGGGTAAAGATGTAGAATGTTTTCATCTATTTTACCGCTTCTTAAAGTAATCACTTGCCCATGTATGTGCGGTTAAAATTACACTGAGTCACTGCCTGGATGAGTGAAGAGCAGCGAATAATTAAACCAGTACGGGTAAAAATATTATTATTCGCTTTATCACAAACATGGTTAATCCACCCACTGATAATCGAGTTAACTAGTGCAGTTCTATGACTTAAGACAGAAATTTCAAACACTTTAAACATGTTTGTACAATTATTAAATGTATTTCTTCTACTTGGGTCTTGTGTCAACCATTGGGTCTAGTGTGTCAACCAATTCGGACTTTAATTGAGGTAGAACTAATTTATCTACCTTTCTCATTAAAATAGAAATGCTTATTTAATACCATGGTGTCAGATGTATTCTGACATACTGGATTTTTCATCCATGCTATGGAATTGATACCGAATTAATCTTAGTTCATGTCACCTTGCATATATAAGCCATATTTTCGAAAACAAGAGATTTGGTTACTTTCAAAGTGACACCAAATATCTTTTATTAAGAATGATTTTGAAGTTTTGACCAAAGTTGCCTAATTTGTGGAATTGCCCATTATTAATATAGTGATTCAAAGTCTCGTGTGCAAACGATATGTGGAATGTTTCATTTGATACTGTGAATTCAGATTATATGCACAAAATGTGACATGGAATATAATCAGTTTGAATTTCGTGAATATTGTATGCAAATGCTTTCCCTTTTGCTGTTGATCAGAACCAATAAGACAAGACTAAAGAGATATGAGATGGTGATCCGCAGTACAGACTAGACTACAAATGAATTAGACGAGCCATAGGAGACCGACGGCACAAAGAATAGATTCTTGAATCAAATGATCCCGAATAGTGACATTTAATTGAATCTTTGCATTTCCTGTCCATGCTCTCATGAGGCAAGGTCTGGTGCTCACCTAACTGAGCTTATGATGTAAATTGTACATTCATATGACGTCCCCTTTCTATTGAGGACAAAGTGTATAGAACTTATGGACCCTCAAGGCATTATGGTTTAGTGATCTTATAACTAGAATTGAACTCGTGATCTTTCGATTGAGTCAGTAATTGCTGCATAAAAAATACACACTTGGACAATAAGTAGTTTTGATTTGGTAGGAACCACAATTTGTTTCATTGTAAAAATATTCTGAAGTCTGCATAAAGGTGCTAGTAACTTACTTGCTGTGCTGTCACGCAATGGAAATGTTGTAGTCATGTCTTGTCTAATGCATATGATAATAGCTCGGTGATATACTAACATCATCTCAACAGTACTGCATTACATCGTCACCTTGCACATCATTCATATCTTCACTGTCATATTCTTTGCCAGGCACCTCTTCTCTCTCACATCAGGTTTCACATAGCCTTGGCAGCTATTATATGTGAAAAATAAAATTACTCAATATTGAATGCATACCTTTTAAAAAAATTGTTTATTTCCATAATGTTTTCATCTTTTCAAAGTAAAGGCGCAACGAATGAATTGCCACGCAGCAACACATGTTTGATTTATTACGCATATCGATGAAGTTCATCAATCACCATAATGGAAGTGTGTGATTTACTGTGTTCGTTTTGTGTGTTGTGCTCTTTTTTTTTCAACATTGCCTTTTTAATTCACCCACAGCCGGCTCAAACAACAGCCCAATGTCACTGGGATCTGGGAACGTGAAGCGGAAGAAGCTTAAGGTAATTTCTTGGTGGCCAAACTTTCTGCCAAACCATGAACTCCTATTCCTCCACCAGTGATTTGGTGGTTACAGTTGCTTTTTACATAAAAAAAAAATGTTCATACAGGCCATTGTATGCTGCCCGCACCCATTGTGTTAATGACAAAGCTACACTCAAATTTGTATATGACGAGAGTGCAGTGCAATTTCACTAATGCACCGGTCGCATTACACGGGGCTGATTTTTATCTTGTACTTATGCAGCCCTTTTGTCGATCCACTGCTGCTGGATTGGGGCCTTGCTTTGTGTTGTGTGTCATGGGTGCTATTTGATAATGCTGGCCAGTGCAGCTTGGTGAAGGTGGGAGCATAAGTACAGTATAGCAACAGATTTTTCTGTACTTCCCTCTGCTACTGTTTACCTGACAACACCTGTTTATATATGGTGGTCACCTAAGTACTGTCCAGGCTGAACCCTCCTTAGCTTCTGAGATCTGATGAGATCAGATGCATTATGCGTTGTTCTGGTTTGAGGGTTTTTGCCTTTCTGCTTTTAAATCCTAGAAAAGGTCTTTGAGTGACACTGCAGGAGCCATCCATTGCTCGTAACACAAAATGCGCTCTCCCAGGATAACATCTTCTCCAACGAAGACGACGACGACAACGAGGAGGCGCCCAAGCGGCGCAAGCTCGTGCCCCTGGACTTCTCGGAGGAGGAGCGAGCGAGCGTCTCCACGGATCTGCCGAGCAACAAGAATGTGGCGTCGAGCGAAGAGAAGCGCAAGCACATCAAGAGCCTCATCGAGAAGATCCCCACCGCCAAGCCTGAGCTCTTCGCCTACACCCTTGACTGGACCATGGTTGATTCGGTGAGCGTGCAATGCGCATCGACCTACATGTGCATGCGTGCATCTTTTGTCAACCGATGGTCACTCAATCCAATATTTACATGGCGTACTCAACATCAGAGGACTGTATGTCAAATAAACTTTACATTAATGGCCAAAACTTAGAATATATAAAATTCAGGGATAAGGGTTTCCTCCACACACCGCAGGTCCATGGGGGATGTTTAACCATACTTTGCAATTATGGTCAGTGCAGATTGGTGAAGGTATAAGTACAATACAACAGTGGATTTTTCTGCACTGCCTCCTACTGACA
This sequence comes from Petromyzon marinus, assembly GCF_048934315.1. Lineage (NCBI taxonomy): Eukaryota > Metazoa > Chordata > Hyperoartia > Petromyzontiformes > Petromyzontidae > Petromyzon > Petromyzon marinus. The sequence goes on along the minus strand of NC_133683.1, from coordinate 21,410,344 downwards.
GCAGCCCCTGCAGCAGCTTGCACCACCCAGTTTTATGCGTGGTGGTTGCCATCCAATTACAATGCAAGCTCAAGCCTGCTTAGTTGCCCGATGTATTATGAGGTTGGGGATATTCCGGGTGATTTGGTCAGTCACATCTTTGCAAATGCTTCATCTGTCTGCATTTGGGTAGTTATGTAATCAATGCGGTGAAGTCCATTGGAATTATTTCCATTTGTAACTTAGCTTTGACTTCATGATGGTAATGTGCTCAATGAATGTAAAAATATGAAGTGTACTGTTAAGTTATATTAATGTGTTCATATGGTGGCAGACATTGGCAGATTCCCAGATTTAGAGAGCAATTCACATTGGTTAAATGTATCCCTCCTTGCTGGGGCGAGATGAAACTAAGCCTACCAAATGAGCATAACCCTGGGCCAGGTTTACACGACAATATTCAAAGTATTTTCGCTTTATATTGTGTAGTAGTGTTTGCGGACTAGGGATAATTTTGTTTTCAGACGCTGTTGATGAAGTTTTTTTCATTGCAGACTCTTATGGAGCGGCGAGTGAAGCCTTGGATCAACAAGAAAATCATTGAGTACATTGGAGAGGAGGAACCAACGTTGGTTGAGTTCATATGTACTAAGGTAATACACTGCCCTGGATAGGTTGATAAATGTTAGCATTCTCTGCTCATCATGATTTATGTTCACCATTGTATACACGGCCGTTATTTACAATTTCGCTGTTGCTGTCAAATGTAACTGATCGTCTGGTATTGCATTTCTGACTTGGGTGTTGATATTTCGTTCCGTTGCAGATTTTGGCCCACAGTGCCCCACAGAGCATCCTCGACGATGTGTCAATGGTGAGTTCAGGTTTCATTTTTTACAATTTGTGATTCTGTAACACGTCTGAATTCAGGCACATAGCGCAGGTAATTGTTGACAAGCAGTTGGATGATTTATGAGAGAAGTGTTTTGCGGTGAACTGCGTGTACTTGCTGAATGCATTTGGGGGTTAGCATGTGCTATTTTGGTCAGGCATTTTAGATTACACTGGATAATTTTAAACGGCAAGGTCATAAAGGGCACATTAATTAAATGTCTTGCAGTGCTGAACTTTGCAGATGAATCCAAGGGTAAAATATATACTGCAGGTTTTTATTGGTCATGTGAAAATCTAGAAATTAAATGGTGCTTCCGGCAATAAGCAATAGCCGAATGGCATTGCACTGATTAGTGCAACAGAATGTTTTTTGTAAGGAAATGTAATCACTCAAGAAAGATGTGTTTTATTTTTGCAGAAAGTGCAATAAATATCAATGCTTTAGTGGGGACTCTAGTAGGGTCACTCTCGTAGCCTCAAGCACATGAGCATCACACTGACAACTTGACTGCTGTATATATTTAGGAATGTTCTTGTTTTGCAAGACGTTGAAGAGGGGTTTATCCTCTTGTAACTTATATTGGCAGATAACATGTGCCAGATATGACACGTCTCCTTTAGATCAAGGTTGGTGTTTCCACATGAAAGGAGGTTTGTGGGCAGGGGGGGGTGAACTGTGAAAATTTTAGACATCTCAAGGTAGAGAGGGGAATTAGGTGGATGTTTTGCCCAGGGAAATTATGGAGTTTTAAATAGCTAAATCACTTCTTGTGAATGCCCATGATGGCTTTGTTTGTACATTCATCCTAATTTCTACGTGTCTTTTTCATCTTGTCCCATGCAGGTGCTGGATGATGAGGCAGAGGTGTTTGTGGTGAAGATGTGGAGGTTGCTCATTTATGAAACGGAAGCCAAGAAGTTTGGGCTTGTGAAATGAAAGCTTCACGTTAAGCCTGGCTCCTGCCAGAGCTGTGGCTGTCTCCTTTTGGACCATAGTGGTTCAACAGTTTTTTTTACTGTTTCGGTTTTCTGTTTTACCAGGTGTGCTCATAGGAACTGGATTACACACATTGATAGAATGTAGGCTAATTTCCGAGGCATAAGTCTCACATGAAGTGGCTTATGATTCGATGTTGCATGTGAAAAGGATACAATGTCAAGCAGCTACCAGAACTATCAGAATAAAAACAATTGGTGCCTATACGATATCTGAATCCCATTTGTAAAGGCAGGAATCAATGTACAGGGAATGTGTTTTCTGTAGAGTAAACATATGCATATTTTGAATAAAGCAGTGTCAATGATTTTTTTGCTTGGGTTATGATATTAAAAAAAACTATAATTTGAAACATTTTGCAAATTTGATGTCCATAAATTACTGTCATTACATGGATTGCGTTTGAATTTGGCTTTCTCAATGATAAAAAACGAACTTTATTTGCAAAAACGCTTATTCGACAGAATAATTGTGTTGTTTTTATACACTGTTGGGTGGGTAATTGGGACATGTCCAGTTTTAACGACTGTTTAAGTTTGGTTTGACAACATTCAAATGAACCATGTGAATGTCATCTTGCAAACCATGTGACTGGAAATGTAAAAAAGCCTCAAGTTTTTCACGTATTGAAACACTCCAATTGGCACAAACACATTTGTATCCATAAAATTTGATTAACGAAAGGACATTGTAGTGTCTGAAGTGCATTATTTCAAAGTTGGTGATCATTTAATTGATAATGAAATTCAGCACCAAGAGCTAATGTTTTTTCTGTTTTGCATTTGCCACCAAATGTCTGCAGCATTAGCCGGAAACGTACTCACAATACGGATATAAAACAAGATGTGGTATATGTGTGCATATACATACTATATTTTGGGTTTTACCCTCTGCTGTTGTGGTAGCAACTTGTTGGTGAAGCAACTCAACGGTGCAGGTGAAACGAACATTTTATATCACAGCAGAACCCTGTTGATATGAATGCATGACTGCATTTGTATTACGCACATCCACAGCAATGTTGGCTGTGCGCAGTTTAAATTACTCCAGACGTTTTGTAAATATCGATGATTTCTCTTTCATGACTTGAATAGATAAGAAAGTGGTGGATAATGGCTTTGATTTGCATCGACTGCAAGAGTACGTGGTAATTCCTGTCAGGGTAATTTTGTTTTTTTGTTTCAGTAGCCTGTGTCATAATTTGCTTTTACAGTATTTGCAGTCCACGCCTGAATAAACTTTGTAAGTTTCGATATGTGGCTGAGTACGGTTGTCCAAATGAAAATTAAAGACATGACTGCGGATGCAATACTGTGATAAATGGTACTCGCTTGGATTTATCATTTAATGCACTTCTATTAGCCATTTGAATGTGCAGAATTTGTATCAATCGCATCGGAAATTGTGCATGAAAACAACTTCCAAAGGTGACCCGACAAATTTAAATGCATGATTAATCTTTGAAATCCACCACGTCTCCTCGACTACAATTTACATCGCTTCAATTTTGTTTGATAGGAGTGTACTAGAGTTTCACATGCATTGGCATTTACTTAAAACGTAGGCGGCTTTTGAGGTGTAAGCGTATCTCAATATAACCTACCCTCGCCTAAGCTGTGTTCTGCTTGCGTTGACCCCAGACGCGTAATGTTTAAATGCATAAACGGACATCAGATGGGACTGCTTTGCATTCATTGCATTTTGGGTTAAATTCCTAACGTCCGCAAAATCGCGGTTTAATTCACTGTTATGAAACTGATTTATTTTCGCCAAAAATACAACACCATCTGTTCCCATAAATTAAAATCCCGTGTTTCTCGGTGTTGTGCCAAAGAGCCAGTTACAGCGGTTTCGCCGTATACCCCTCCCCCCTTAAAATTTTACGATGGGAATCGGAACGTGCATTGCAAGAAAAAGGCGCTCTGTGAAACAAGGGCGACTGCAGGGCGAATTTGAGTAATGAGACGGTGTTCTATATTATTAACTGCATTGTGTTTGCTTAAGTGGCTGGAGTGGCGGTAATTGGTACCCGGGTTTCGCGTTGTAGCGCCAACTATAAACTTGCACCTGATATGCAATGCGCACCACAATTTTATTTCGTGTTTTTTTATATGACGAGATTAGATGAAGCTGTGATGAATGTCACACTGACCCAGTCTTTATAGCTGTCGAATGCATAGGCCTATTGATTGGTATTTCAAACCTGGAGTAGGTGCATGGTTCAGACCGATATGTTATTCTACCTACCTTGGCCAATTATCTTAATTGCGTTTCGCAATCTGCAGTGTACATTTTAAACGCAACCCAATTGGTAAGGATTGGTCACAGCCAATGGTCCTTGGCAAAGACTGCGAGGTTAGCCTCTTTCAGTTCATGATTTACATTTCCTTTAGGCCAATCTGCTTTTCGCCCGCATTTCACCTGCCAATGCAAGACGCATGCACTCACGCGCGGACACAAATACCCATGCTATTTATATGTATGTAAAGGGTTATGTCATCCAGACCAGATAATGTACCACGATCATTATACCAAAGCTTTTAGTGTGTGTGTGGGGGGGGGATCAACTTTGTCTATTCCAGCAATGCGCAATAGAGGATGAGAGGGGGCTGAAAGCGAACGCTTTAACGCTCAGCGTTAAAATGCGCATTTACGTGTGTAATCTTAATGGAGTGCTGCACGGTGGGATTCCGGCTATAGATAGCAACGCAAGCTGCTTACCGCTCTTAAGCCCACCCCCAGAGTGAGTGCCCGCAGGAGAGAGCAATTGTTCCCATTCGCGATAAAAAAGACGGGGTCGGAGCTGCATCGCCGCCTCGGCTGTAGCAGTGTTTTTTTCTGTTCTCTCCCCGCATGCAAAGGACGCGCGCTCTCGTCCACAGAAGACATCTGTCCGTCTCTCTCGATGTCAGTGTCGGCGTAGCCCGCTCCACGTTTTCATCATCGCACGCAAACGCACCGCGCACACGTAAGACAGCAAAAAAAAGGGGGGGCACCGTTTAATTAAGGATTAAAAAGGGTGGGCAAGCAAGCTATGTCCGGCGAGAAGATGGACAGCCTGGCCACGACCATCGAAGCGATCGCGGCTGATGTGGCGCAAATCAAAGCGCAGTTCGCCAAGCAGAGCGAGGAGCTCGACGGGGTGGTGCAGGAGATGCGCAGAGACAACAAGAACCTGGAGCAGAAGTACGCGCAGATGGCGAGCGAGCTACGCGAGGCCAAGCATCTCATCCAGCAGCTCCAGGACACCAAGGTCGCCTTCGAAGCCAAGGAGCGCCAGGCGCAGAAACTCAATCGCCAGCTGTGAGAGCTCCCTGACGGGTGAAACCTGTGCGCGCCGGCCAAGCGATAGCTCGGAGGTCATTCGCTACTGTCTTAGTGGTCAGTTTGTGCCAAGATTGGAATTTTAGCGAGACGGGGATATGCGGAGTGTATTGTCTGCGGTGACCTTCATATTGTGCGTGCGTGCGTTTGATTAGCGCTGCGCCTCTTGCCCATTGGCTGTGGTGGATCATTGCTATTATTGTATGATTGCTGTCTCGCGAATTGCTTCATACAGGTTCTTATTACGCGACTGGCAAGCTGATTATTCGTAGCTGCTAGTACTGCTGCTGCTGTTGGCAAATCCACGATCATTATTATTATTCTTAATCGGGGACACCTGCAGCGTCCGCAAGTGACGACGACATTTCTGATCGCAGCCTCTGCAATTGCATCATCAACAGTAGCAACAGCGACGTGAAACAAAAATCAACTTATTCATCGCTCGGCTGGGCTAGCGCTTGTCGTAGTACGGACCACACACACACACAGAGGACAAACCACACGCCCCACTCATCACAGAGCGAGGCAGGCGGATAACAGAGACCTCTGGAGAGACACACACACAGTCAGCGCGCCACCAGCGCTCTCCTGCCACCATGGAGGACTTGACAAGGGACGTGGAGGAGCTGGCGGCCGAGGTCGAGAAACTGAAGGAGGAGTCGAACCGTCGCGTCGCCGAGAACGAGCGCCTGGCCCGAAGGGTGCGCGACGAGAGCGAACGACTGCACGCCAAGAGCGATGAGATAAGCGCCGACCTGCGCCAGGTACACGAGGACCTGAGCAGCCTGCATGACACCAAGACGGCCTTCGAGGCCAAGGAGAGGCAAGCGCAGAAGCTCTACCGCCAGCTGTGATGCTTGATCGAGGCGGTAGGAGGAGGAGGTGGAGGAGCGGCGGCGTGGTGGCGATGCCGTTCCAGGTCGCCGCACCGCTCGCCCATCACTGCATGCGCACAGCCGCGGTCACTGCGCCCGTATTTTTGACGCGCGCGTCCATTCACCCGTCACGTCGCCCGCCTTCATCGCCTGTACCCGGGGCTCTTTTTTTGCGTGCGCGCTGCGTCGTCGTGAGCTTCATTCATCGAGCCGAGCTCCTTGGCTATCCGCTGTGGTCGCCGTGTGCGCGATGCGACGCTAGGGACCCGCGGAGGGAAGGGAGAAGCCGAGTCCCTCGGCTGGCTGGGGTTCACGCGTCGACACATCGCACTGAACCCGTGCTGCTACTTCCCCGTGGATCGTTGTTCTGAAACCACTGCCGGCGTGTTCCGAGAAGTCCGCCTTCTGTTCCCGCTGCTAACCTGTGACCAGCACCACCTGCCGCTGGGCGGACACGCAGAACAAACTATCGAAGTCGCTTCGTGAGCGAGCCTGATATCATTATTATTATTATTGTGACGATTTGTTCCGATGTGTTCTTATTTTGTTCGTGAAACATTTTCCTCTTTTTTATCGTTTGTTTATTTTACTTAGCTAATGTTTAAAGTGTTTATTTAAGAGTGATATATATTCCTTAAACGATGCATTGGTGTATGTATACGATACATTCCAGAGTTACAGGTAACGTCATTAAGCCTTGTGTGCAAGTGCAGTCTTTAAATTATAATGGTGACGATGCTGGCTCCCAATGATCTCAGTTCGCTCTGTGTCCATGGATTTGAGTTTGCAGCCCCCACGACGACCCCGCTGTCGAGGAGAGGGGAGAGGGGCTCGTGGGGGTTTTTTGGGAGGGGGGGCAAGGCGGAGAGGGGTAGTCGCAGAATATTCGATGAGAAACGAAGTCCTGACCCCAATGTTCACTGCACCGTGGCTGCAGTTTTAAATTACTAAAAAGAGCACTCCACTTTGTATTGTGTGAGCTCCGGGTCGCCCATCGTCCCCGAATGCGATCAGAATGTCCTGGACTCGTAGCCGGATGAGTCTCGAAGAACCCCGTTCATGTGAAGAGCGAACATCGTTAGTTAAAGCGCCGTCTCGAGTCTGGGGTAGACAGTAGAAGGGTGATACAAGTTCGAACCCGGAATTCTCAGGGCCACCTAATTATTGTATATGTTATCGGTAATAATCGCCATATGAAACTGTATAACAATAATTGCCCTAATGCGGTACTATTAATAATAATAATAATGCATCGATGCGCATCATGAGCATGTGACGGAGGGATGATGGTTGTCGCATGGGGCGGTGCCTTAATCCAACAGTTGATAGAGAATGGGACGATTGGGATGATGCATTGCGCAACAGCGCTCCATCGTACTTGGGTGCAGTGTCCAATACATCAGAATGCCACAGAGCCAGATATCTCACGGTAAAAGCAACCTCCATTGGCATCACTTTTGCTCAATCTTTTCCCATTGAATTGCAATTTTTAGTTTTAACCACGTAACATTGAGCGCTAGTTGACAATCTGCAAGCGTGGGCTGGTCTTTATAAACGACATTACATATAAAGGATATATATATGGTACGACGTTCCGTCTTAGACATGCACGGTATGGTCCAACTTGTATGTGTGTATTGAAAACTCTAACTGTGCACGTCTTAAAAATCCTTAAAGAAAAAAAAACAAGCTAACATGCTATTAAGGACCAATAAGAAAGAGTGCGGATTTGCTTTGAAATGTTAAAGAGAATGTATGCATGCAATATATACGCTAGAGTTGGTTTCCAAGTGCTTATGTCACATTAACCATTGGATCCCACGGGATTGTTGGTGATAAACGCCGTTGGTTTACAGCTGGTCAGATTTTGAAAAGGAATCTTAAAACGCAAACCACAGCGCGTCTGTTTAATACAACAGAGGGACTCTTGCAAATGAGATGTATGCAGCTGCAGCGAAAACGGGCTGAAAGAGAAAACATTTCTGTAATGCGCACAAGCAATCACAAGTGTGTTAGAAGAACAAAATATAAACTGGAGCCAAATGTATAGCTGGGATACTGTTATACCGGTTGTCACACCTGAGCGATGAGTTGCACAACTTGCCAGCATGCAACTGCTATCGACGAACGTGAGTTGTGCTGTTAATTGTGCTCACAGCATGCAACTAGATCGCGTCTGCTGTACGTATGTGGACGTCTCTGCAGCGACCCATTGCAAAAAAACAAGTTGCCCAATCAGTTGCTTCCATTCGGTGGACTCGACGACATTCCAGCGATCTGCTCAGCGACTTGTCGACACGTCCTTTGTCACGAGCACATTCGCGAACCGTGATTGGTGGTTACAATCATGACCGCGCCGTTTAAATGTCCTTGCGGCGCAACTGGTCGCTCAGATGTGGACAAAATCAGTCGCGGATCGCTCAGGTGTGTCATCCGGCTTTAGTTGTTTTTGATTATGGTCCGCGCTCAAACAATCTGCTGAGTTATACTGTGGGTCAAGGTCAAGGGAAAGACATTGAAATGTGTGTGATTTACAGTTGTCGTAAGGTGGCAGGATGGTAGTAGTAGTAGTAACAGTGGTAGCATAACTAAAGATCGTTATTAAATAAGCTGCTAGACTTTAGGCACGTGCCGAATCATGTTGACTGCTGAAGTGCTATGCTGCTACGTTGATGTATGTGTTTGTGTTTTGTTTTCGCCTCGATTAAACAAACATAGCAATGAGGGTTAATCGTTTAATTGCAGAGGTCACTAATTGCGTGGTTGGCTTTAACACAATATCCGGTATATCTAGACACTATATAAAATGTGTTACGTACTTAATGTAGAACTTGGCTGCTACAGTCATGCATGCTATTGTCTTTGTGGTATAACATGCATTTTGATGTATATTGCGTTTTGTATTCCGATTAAGTAATTGAGTCCATTGCATATGTGGCTCGTGTGATTATCAATATTAAATGCGGTGCCTACAATAGACACTTTGTACTCATGTATAGGCTACATGTGGATGTATACAGTACCGTTTATGCATGTTGCATGACATAGGAGGGTGTATGAGATTGCAGGGATGAGTTTATTGTGACACTGTGGAATGATAATAATTATAATAATACATTTGTGTATAACTTATAATGATATACCAGAATGTAATAACTCCTCTATGTGATATTTGAAAAGTCAGAGACACATTAAAATCATTTAATCTTCTCCTTTTGTTCTGTTTACTTTGTATGTGAGCATAACGCCAATTATTATTTCTTAATAATAAAATTAACAATACCGTACTGTAATGCCAATCACTAAAGCAAGGAACGCATAGCTGAGTTTCAAAACAAGTTGCAGGAGGTTCATAAATTGTGATATTTTGGGCCAATGCCATGAACGAGCATTTGGTTCGTATTTCATGACAGAATACCGGAGATCACGGTACAATCCCAACACGCACACGAAGGGTTGACACGCTCAGTACTGCCATCTACAGGCCATACCTCGCAGCCCCACGCCTACAACACCTAGCAAGATGCGTTGGCGTCGCGGTGGCGAGACGTTAACTACCTCGCCAGGTATACAGGAAATGTTGGGTTGTATATTTGGAGTTTGCGTGTTCTCCCTGTGGTCACGTGGATTTTTCTCCGGGTCATCCGGTTTTTTCCTCCACATTTAGCAACATGCGTTTGAACGTTTCGAGTATTTGGCTGCGATGATAAGACTCTTAATTGGGCTATCATTTGTGGCCAAGTCGCTTCTGAATAAAGAGCTATATAGTTCAGTGGGCCTGGTAAAATAAAACATAGCTTAATAGTTTTAGTTTAAGAGCATAGTGGTTACCCATCCCTGCAAGTAGTAACCAGACGTCCATGCTTAGATTCTGAGCTCGGAATATAAATACTTGCTCATTTAACACAAATTATTGGGTGATGTGGTGATGCTGCTGCCGCGGTGCACAATCACAAATAATAACAACACTCAACACATTCTTCAATCACAATGTGGCCTTCGAAGTAATTATATATGATATATATATAAATATATAATATATAATAATAGGCGACGTTTTTGTTCAACGGCCCTTCATCACGGAGCACAGAGAGAGACCAGTTGCGGCAGACTGAGGAGTGACTTAGTGGAAAAGCATCATTTGTCAAAACCGAGATTTATTTCAAGGCGATTCCTTAAAGCGAGGCGGATTTGTCACAGCGCGGTGTTCTTATTTTGTGTTGCACCCTGTCAAACGCGTGACGCGATGCACTTTCAACAGGACGGTCAAAGCGCGGCGCTTGAAGGCGCTGTTGTTTATTTGTGCACGGCGATGACATTGTGTGTGCGCGTCTGGCCAGCGGTACAAATCGCACGGTGACCGAGGTCATCGGCGACGATGGCTCGCGCTGCAATGCGGCGCAAATGCCGCTGCGGAGGAAACATTTTCGATTGCACTGCAGGTCGCACGTGGAACCAACGCGAGCCGTCGTCGCCCGTGTTCTTGGCTGTTGTCTGCGCTCCTTCCTGGCGGTGTGAGCTCGACATGGTTTCATGATTTATGAATGGACCACGCGTGTTGTATGTGTGTGGAGGTGGTTCACAAAAGGACTTTGAGTATTATGAAGAGATAGCACGCAATGTAAGCGCCTCCAAATGACGCTATCCTTCTCCGCTAGCTTAGACTTCTCATATAAGATACAGTGTATAGTGAGGGAGAAAAAGTATTTGATCCCCTGCTGATTTTGTACCTTTGCCCACTGACAAAGAAATGATCAGTCTATATATTTAATGATAGGTTTATTTGAACAGTGAGAGACAGAATAACAACAAAAAAATCCAGAAAAACGCATGTCAAAAATGTTATAAATTGATTTGCATTTTAATGAGAGAAATAAGTATTTGACCCCTCTGCAAAACCTGACTTAGTACTTGGTGGTAAAACCCTTGTTGGCAATCACAGAGGTCAGACGTTTCTTGTAGTTGGCCACCAGGTTTGCACACATCTCAGGAGGGATTTGTCCCACTCCTCTTTGCAGATCTTCTCCAAGTCATTAAGGTTTCTAGGCTGACGTTTGGCAACTCGAACCTTCAGCTCCCTCCACAGATTTTCTATGGGATTAAGGTCTGCAGACTGGCTAGGCCACTCCAGGACCGTAATGTGCTTCTTCTTGAGCCACTCCTTTGTTGCCTTGGCCGTGTCTTTTGGGTCATTGTCATGCTGGAATACCCATCCACGACCCATTTTCAATGCCCTGGCTTGGGGAAGGAGGTTCTCACCCAAGATTTGACGGTACATGGCCACGTCCATCGTTCCTTTGATGCGGTGAAGTTGTCCTGTCCCCTTAGCAGAAAAACACCCCCAAAGCATAATGTTTCCACCTCCATGTTTGACGGTGGGGATGGTGTTCTTGGGGTCATAAGCAGCATTCCTCCTCCAAACATGGCGAGTTGAGTTGATGCCAAAGAGCTCCATTTTGGTCTCATCTGACCACAACACTTTCACCCAGTTGTCTTCTGAATCATTCAGATGTTCAATGGCAAACTTCAGACGGGCATGTATATGTGCTTTCTTGAGCAGGGGGACCTTGCGGGCGCTACAGGATTTCAGTCCTTCACGGCGTAGTGTGTTACCAATTGTTTTCTTGGTGACTATGGTCCTAGCTGCCTTGAGAACATTGACAAGATCCTCCCGTGTAGTTCTGGGCTGATTCCTCACCGTTCTCATGATCATTGCAACTCCACGAGGTGAGATCTTGCATGGAGCCCCAGGCTGAAGGAGATTGACAGTTCTTTTGTGTTTCTTCCATTTGCGAATAATCGCACCAACTGTTGTCACCTCCTCACCAAGCTGCTTGGCAATGGTCTTGTAGCCCATTCCAGCCTTGTGTAGGTCTACAATCTTGTCCCTGACATCCTTGGAGAGCTCTTTGGTCTTGGCCATGGTGGAGAGTTTTGAATCTGATTGATTGATTGCTTCTGTGGACAGGTGTCTTTTATACAGGTAACAAGCTGAGATTAGGAGCACTCCCTTTAATAGTGTGCTCCTAACCTCAGCTCGTTACCTGTATAAAAGACACCTGGGAGCCAGAAATCTTTCTGATTGAGAGGGGGTCAAATACTTATTTCCCTCATTAAAATGCAAATCAATGTATAACATTTTTACATGCGTTTTTCTGGATTTTCTTGTTATTCTGTCTCTCACTGTTCAAATAAATCTACCATTAAAATTATAGACTGATCATTTCTTTGTCAGTGGGCAAAAGTACAAAATTAGCAGGGGATCAAATACTTTTTCCCTCCCTGTATATCCCGTGTGTGTAGACGTAATTGGGATGGAACGGTGGCGCAGTGGTTAGCGCATTACGCTACGAATGCGGCGACATGAGTTCGATTCCAGGCCAGGCCTACCATGAGTGATGGTAAGTGATATCTGAACCAGTGCCCGCAACCCGCTCTAACCCCCTTTACCACCCCGCAATGAACAGCATGGTGAAGTTTGGTTTAAAATCCCTCCACGACCTACACGGCGTAGGGGAGGCCTTCATCCATTCATGCTATGTATGGGGAACTCGACACGCTTGCAAACGAGAGATTCCATCTCGCAGGATTATCCAGGTTAAATCTGTTTATAGATATAAAAGTAAATAGATTAACGCGGATTGACAAAGAGCTGGATGTAGACGTTAGAAGTGTTTATATAAGTAATACATCATGGAACCATTTTGCCAGTATCAAAGTGTGAAAAATAAGAATAGGTTTTACCCTTTCTGGCAATAAAAGGGGTGTTGAAATGTTCAAACACCAAATATATAGCCATAATAGAGGTGTGTGGGTTAGATCGCGATCTAACACACAAACCTCTATTATGGATGATATTGGTCGCGAAAGCCTCCGTGTTAAACGAAAGCTTTCGTAAGGAATCAAGTCTGCATTAGCCACACGTACTTGTGGTGAACATGCAAATAAACATTGCTCTGATAATGTATGTCTTTGAAACTGGCGTAGGCCAATCGGTTTCAAAGACAATGCAATCATTATAATCAGAGCATGTTTTATTTGCATGTTCACCACAACTACGTGTGGCTAATGAATACTTGACGACCTGGTGTTTCAACACCTGAACATCTGTTTTATTGCCATGAAGGGTAAACCCTATTCCTATTTTTCATAATAAGTAAGACAGTTGTACAACAACTTGAGTCTTGCTTGGTTTCAAAGTGCTAGTCGTGATTATATTTGTACATCATAATTGCAGGGTATGCGTTGGGTACAACTGCTGTAAAAGAAATACGTGTAGATTGTAGTAGTTGTAGCATGACGATAAGCCACTTCGTTGAGCTATCATTTGTGGCCAGGTCGCTTCTGAAAGAGAAGCTAATAGCTCAGTGGGCCTTAACTGGTAAAATAAAATAGTTTAGTTTGTGCTTTCCTTACCTTTCCTATCCTTTGAAATCCTATCGTATTTTGTATAGTTTGTTGTTATAACTTTCTGACCCGGCCCTACAGGACATCGGTGAAAAAGAGCTGTGTAGCTCATCGGATTCCTCCAGTATATATAAAAATAAATATTCTGATTCTGGATTTTGATCTGGTGGGGTCATACCGCTGGACTGCCTCAAGGGGGTGTGATGCAGTTTTGAAACCATTTTCAGTGACCGGTGCTGCTGGCAACAATGGAACAGTCACACGTACAAAAAAAAACAAATCTATCATTTGTCCAGTGTCTGCACGTGTCGGCACGCGTCATTTCTCATGCAATTCAAGGTCATCTGCAGGTGGTGTGATGTTTTTTCTCTTGCAGACACCCACCTGGCAGGTGGACAAACAGCCTTTGGCAAGGCTGATGAGTAAAAGTCAACGTGGTCTGGAAATCGATTATGCAATATGCTTGCAGCGTTTCAGATAGTCATCGGGCTACAACTGAAGCCGTCCACTGGCTCATCCATACTCGCTCGACATCAGCATATAAATATTGTTGATCAACTTCCAACTATACGGAATAAGAAATGTGTGTGTGTTCACGCGCGCGTGTATGGGGGCCGTCCATAAATGACGTCACGCGATTTTGGACGATTTTTGACCTCCCCCCCCCCTTCGTCACACGGCGTCACAAAAAGGCAGACCCCCCTCAAATATGACGTCACAAAGCTCTGCCCCCCCCCCCAAATATATACTACATGCTTCAAATCTCTTTAAACTATTGTCATTGTGTGGCGCTGCACTCTGATGTTGTAGGAGAAAACATTTATTAAAAAGTATATTTAATTAGTATAACGTGTTGTCTATTTATCTAATGTTGCGCATTTTTTCGTGACGTCACATTTCTCAACCCCCCCCCCCCCGTTACACATCGTCACAAATGTCTGACCCCCCCCCCCAGGTGCGTGACGTCATTTATGGACGGCCCCATGGGGAGCGGTAGTGTAGCGGTTAGCGCGCTGCGCTACGAACCTGGTGACCCGAGTTCGATTTCCGCTCACGGCCAACACCAGTTACGATTATCTGAACCGGTCCTGGCCTCTCCTGGTGCGGTGTGTACATATCGCCACGAGGGAGACAAAGGCGACCGGGGGTGGTGCTGGCCACCCACCCCATCGTGTGCCATGCCAGCCTTCATTAGTGCTATTCGCTAACAACACTTGCCCCAACACTCTGTTAAATGCTATACGGGGTATCTTTGTCTCTGTGCATGGGCACACGCGTACAATCCCTGTAGTCGACAGCATAGTCACACGCATTGCGTGGATCATATTGAATACCCCATCCGCACGCATGCCAATTATCCCTCTCCGCAGCTCACAATCATACATGCTGTTAATCTTTTCCTTTAATGCGTCCAACAGTTCATTAAAATTCTCTTTGGAGGGTTCATAATGTCTCAAAACCCCCAATAGTTCTGACTTCATCTTTAAAAGATCCATGGGACATCTCTACGATGATACACTCACTTAAAACAGTCTCCCTTCGCAAGAAAGTGCTCATTGTTGGCGTAAAGTCAGTGGTTTAAATTTCACATTGCTACGGCATGGCCCTGACCACTATCAGTCTATTTATATATTAAAACGTTCCACAATGCGGTACACATTTTAATGACCTTGTGTGGAGAAGGGGGAGACGACAGATGATGGGCTGACTTAATCTCGCTGTACAACAAGACTGAGTTTATCTTCCGCTCCGTGGACTTCAACGCACATCTTCGGTGACGCGAGTCCCATTCTTCTCTCCGTATCTCCCTCTCGTCAATCGCATACGTTGCTTCGGGGCGTCGCGGTGGCGAGATGTTAACTACCTCGCCCGGTACACAGGAGGTCGTGGGCTCCATCCCGACCCTGACGCCTTCTGTATATTTGAAGGTTGCATGTTCTCTCCGCGGTCGCGTGGATTTTTCTCCGGGTCCTCCGTTTTCCTCCTCCACGTTTAGAAACATGCATTTAGGGTATATGGCTGCTATAAATTTCCACATAAGTCACTCCGTTGAGATATCATTTGTGGCCAGGTCGCTTCGAGAGAAAACAAAGAGAAACACAGCTCAGTGGGCCCCTTACCTGGTAAAATATAATAAAAAAGTTTTAGTTTTCAATCAGAATCTCTCCGATTCCGCGCCGTCCTCGGCCCTCCTCTGCACGGCGTCGTCGGGAAAGATGATGAAGACAACGGACGAGGAGCTGAAGGTGACCCGCTTCCTGGGCCTGTCGCCACCGACGCTTTGTGCAGAGGCGGCGGCGGCGCTGCTGTTGCCCATGTGGTGGCCGAGAGGAAAGCCCCACCGCGCGTTGTGTTCGGCGAGCGAGGAGGTGCGGCGCCGCGGCTTGCGCTTGGGCAGCACCAGGGCCTGGAGACACCTGCGGAACTGTCGGGAAGGAGTGGAGATATGGGGGGGAGGGGGGGTAAGGTTCGACGTGAGTGGTGCAGTCAATTTGAGCCGTCATTACATTTTTTGTTAACCAGGTAAAAGGGCCCACTGAGCTATACAACTCTTTTTTTATATAAAAGCAATCTGGCCACAAATGATAGACCAACGAAGTGGCTGATCACGTGGAAATGTACAGCAGCCAAATACTCTCAACGCGTGTTTAGAAATGTGGAGGGGAAAAATTCCACACGACCATGGGCAGAAAGATCATTAAAACTCCAAATATACAACAGGCGTCAGGGTCGGGATCAAACCTACGACCTCCTGCATACCAGGCGAGGTATTTAACATCTCGCCACCGATATGTTAAATGTCAGGGGATGCTGCCATGGTGGCATGATTTGGTACATTGGACCTGCAATCCATAGATCCTCGATTTTGTCCGCCCTCTGGATGCGGCAGTTGAAAAATGGGCACGTTTCTAAAATTCCCACTCCCTCCGTCCGCTGTATGAATGGGATTCACCCCAGCTTCGTCGACCGCGACAGGTCACGACGCGCAGGGGCAACACGTGGGCACTCCCGTCTCTCGCAAGACATGTGTGAAGGCCAAAGTGCAACCCAGAGGAACTCTGCAGAGTTCCCACGAGAGATGCCCCTTACCATCCATTAATCAATCACCGTCAATCGATTCATCGATCCATCCACAGTGGTTGATCGATTGATTAATGTGCTCCCTACCATCATAGGTATGTTGACTATACATTTGTCAAGGATGTGTAGTTGAAAAGGCTTGGGTAGCGACGTGGCAAGGAGATGGCAGTACATCAGCGGATGTTTTAATAATTTTGTGAAGACCTTTGAGTGTTACCCCCCCCCCCCCTCTTATGCATAAGTGGATTTTCTCCAGTGACTAAAATTTCAGACCACAAGTCAAACACTGGTTAATTCATTATTCATTGTTTCCCCCGAGTTAATTGGTTGGGGCATAATGTCAATATTTAACTATAACCCTCCACCCGACAAAGCCAATCAAATAAAGTTGTAGCGCGGGCAAATATGCCAATTGCTCTGGGGTTTTCAGCAAAACCTGAATGTCGAAAAACAAGCAAAATTTTGAGCATTTTTACAATAATTGTTTTTTGCTGGAGACTCCATCCAGCATCATCAGCTGTTTAACAGCAACAACTCAGCTCGTAATATTGGTCGTGAAAGCCTACGACGAAATGTACTGGTTAATGTAATTGGGCAGACATGCACTGCACGACTCATCTGAAAATGAGCTTTGAGAATCAATAAGGCTTTCCTGGGTAAGTAAATGAGGACCACCAAAGGATATGGGCACTGCCCCATGCTCACTCGAGCAAGGGCACACTTCGATGTGTTTCAAAAACCCTTCTAGTCAGGCTCGAGTTTATTTGATAAAACACATTTCTTTCCCAGAGCCTTTTGCACCACAGTTGGAAAATCCACGTTTCTATTGTGAGGACAAGTTCATCCAAATGTTAAAAGGGTTTAATAAATTAATAACGCTTCTTGGCTACGAGATGGCCATGAGCAGGTAGTAGGTTGCTGCAAGTCGGTTATTGAATGTATCTGTGTAGAGCTTTGGGAGTTATTTCGTCATGCACGGCGAGTTTGCTCCACGTTATCCAGTTTTCTACCACAGGAAAAACACTAAATAATATAATTGGCCAATAAAGGACCCCCGTAAAAAAGTGTTGAGACTCATCGATGCATTCCTAAAGAAACAGGCCTATAGGACATGTACACATGTGTTTTTATGTGTACATAAACACTGCTGCTCATCTGTGAAAAAGAGCTTCATAGCTCATCGTATTCCTCCAGTCTCAATAATTATTCTAATAAGATTTTGCGACTGCTCTCACGTGCACTTTGAGTGATCAAGGTCACCGTGATCTCTGAATGAAGCCACAACTTAATGTATATATATACCCATGTTTTGTTAATCCACTGCTGGATGATCAGAACACACTTCACGCTGGTGAATTCGGCTCACTCAATGCGGGGAGCATAGACGTGCAAAAAAGTAAAGTACAACGATGAATGCTTGCTGCACTGCCCTCTGCTGACCGCTACGTAGCACAGACAACCTGGCATGTACGGTATCGTGATCACCAATCCGAGGACTATCCAGGCTCACCCCCTGCTTGGCGTCTG
The DNA here is from genome assembly GCF_048934315.1 of Petromyzon marinus. NCBI lineage: Eukaryota > Metazoa > Chordata > Hyperoartia > Petromyzontiformes > Petromyzontidae > Petromyzon > Petromyzon marinus. The sequence continues at coordinate 21,392,260 of NC_133683.1, read as the reverse complement.
AGTTCTCTGCTACACAAACGTTCCTGCGATGCTACATTTTGGCAGGCAGCAGTAGGCAGTGCGCAAAATCCGTTGTTGTACCGTACTTCTGTGCTCCCACGCCAATGCTCCCCCGGGTTTCACCAAACCTGCATTGACCGCCATAGTGAAGCATGGATCGGGTCACAGCGGCGTGGGAAGGAGGAAGCCCCCATCCAGGAGTGTATTTAATCAGAATGTTTATTTATACTAGAGGAATCTGATGAGCCATACATGTATTTTTCACAGGACGCTGTCCATGTTCCGGGTCGTCCAGATGTCTTGCGACCCGCAATGAATTTAGCCTCATTGAAAAAAAACACTATGAAGTTGTACATAGCACAATAATATATGCCGAGTGTGTGGTGATAGTACCGCAACGTGGATCAATACATCGGCATCATGGTAGAAAGCTTAATAAATATATTGGAGCGTTAAGCCGCTTATCATTTGGAAGACGGCTAATATTCGGGTGATGAGATCCAATTGCCTTCCCTCACCTCTCTCTCTCCAGAAGCGTGTAATTGACTCGTCAGAGCGATTGCGAAACATTAAACAATTATTGTTCAATGATTGGTCGCTGAGCATTGACGTGTCAATCAAACGTGACGACGTTGAAATGCGAGCGCACGCCGCAGCCCGTCAGACCGGGTGTTTAACCGCAACGCCGAGAGAACGAACAACTTTCCATCGATTGTGAGCTGGGGTCTCCCGATCTCGACGGTACTTTGTTCCTCCGTTACTAATTGGCGCACACTGCACGCGTCTGATGATTGATAAACAATGTGGGACACAAAAGACAAATATTTCCCATCTAGCCCTCGCCGACTGTCGGTTCAAGTGCTGTTAGCAGGCACTTATAAAGTGCAACTAAACACGGCACACGAGTGGGAGGGTGTCGACGGCCAGCACCATGCGACTGACGGGCAGCACCATGCGACTGACGGGCAGCACCATGTGACTGACGGGCAGCACCATGTGACTGATGGCCAGCACCATGTGACGGACAGCACCATGTGACTGACGGCCAGCACCATGCGACTGACGGGCAGCACCATGTGACTGACGGCCAGCACCATGTGACGGACAGCACCATGTGACTGACGGCCAGCACCATGTGACTGACGGCCAGCACCATGTGACTGACGGCCAGCACCATGTGACGGCCAGCACCATGTGACTGACGGCCAGCACCATGTGACGGCCAGCACCATGTGACGGCCAGCACCATGTGACTGACGGCCAGCACCATGTGACTGACGGCCAGCACCATGTGACGGCCAGCACCATGTGACTGACGGCCAGCACCATGTGACTGACGGCCAGCACCATGTGACTGACGGCCAGCACCATGTAACTGACGGCCAGCACCATGTGACGGCCAGCACCATGTGACTCCCCATTTACAGGCCCCATCAAGTGCTCATTTGAGGCCGAGTCTACCAAACGGAGACCCATGAACCGGTCCAGATATTCGTCACCGATGTTGACCGTGAGCGGGTAACGAACTCAGGTGGCCAGGTTCGTGGCGCGGCGCCGCTAACCCACGCGACGCAATTGTTCCCCACAGGTGGGGCACACGGCTGTACACACACACACACAGATCTTTGTATTCATTTCAATTTGCTCTCTGTACATAACGCGTGGATCACACGCGATATATCGATTCTCATGTCACTCGGCGCAACCGTCACCTGCGACACACACAAGTTACGCGCGTGTTCACACACGCGGCCATATGAATTAGAATTGGTGCACGACGCATCATTGGTCGTGCACACGCCATCGCTGTCTTAAATTGTACCGGAACTCCGTTGAGTCGCTTGGGACGCGTGTGTACCAATCGTCCGCCACGTGTGTACCAATCGTCCGCCACGTGCAGCGTTGCAACGACTTCAATTGTGTTAGAGCCGAGACATTGGGGCATGCTCGGGATGGCTCTGCGTATGCCGTGGTGGCCCGCCGAGGTCTGGGAAACCCCCCTAGCGTTTATAAATCCAGCGCGTTCGCAATGAGAGCTTTCAACAGCAAAACATTCTGCTTTACACACAGCCGGGGATTGAGGATACTCGCTGGTCCCGTTTTCACGACGGGCAGCTTCGCACCTCCTTACCGAGGAACGCGTCGAGGATTTGGGGGTCGTGGACTGTTGATTGCGTACGATCAGCACGGTTGACTACGTAGCGTGCTAAAGACGCTCAACGCACATGACGGGAGCCTGCCGTGCGTATCGAGATGCCATCGCCATTCTCGCGCTTATTCTGCGCGCAGCTTTGGGACGCGTGATGGCTCACTGCAGGGCGCACCCGCTTATTGAGGAACACGTAGAGGATGGGGTTGTAGGCGATGCTGGACTTTGCGAAGAACGATGGGATGACGCTGGTGGCCGGGTTGATGAGGTCGCCGTTACCCGCCGCCGTGAGTAGGGCCAGCACCGCGTACGGCATCCAGCACAGCAGGAAGGTGGCGACCACGAGCAGGGCCAGGCGGGCCGCGCGGGACTCACCACGCAGCGTCTGCGCCATGCGGCCGGCCGTGTGGACCTGCGCCACGTGCAGGTAGCGGAACTAGAGGGGTGGCATGGACAGCCGGGTGGGTACACGGGGGACGAGGGCGATACGACCAAGGGAATGTTAACCACCTGTGTGGGAGGTGTTCCACCGTGGTGCTGTGCTGTGGTGGTGCAGGGGTTAGCGCTACGCTGCGCTACGAATCCGCTCACGGTCAACACCGGTGACGATTATCTAACGCGGTTCTGGGACTCCCCTAGGTCGACTTGGCCTCAAATTAGTACCTGATGCGGTGTCTAAACATCGCCACTGGGGAGATAAAGGCGGCCGGGCGTGGTGCTTGTCACCCAACCCCCTCCTGTGCCGTGCCGGCCTTCATAGGTGCACACTAACAGCACTTGCCCCAACAGTCTGTTCAGGCTATACGGGGGATCTTTGTCTTTGCTGTCCTGTGTTGTAGCTCACCCCCGACGCGTGTCGGCACAAACCATGGCAGCAGATGCGGCCACGTGATGCACAATTGGGATCGTTAAAATAAAAATTGTCGGGAGTGCGGTGACTATGGTCACTTGGAACAGAACCATGGAATGTATAACGACTCGACGACAGATACACATGTATACACAATTATCCGGCTCAACAATCTCAATATAAAATTGTTGTTCTACATCAGTGGTGCTTAACCTTGACTGCAACCTTGCACCCATTTGGTTCTCAATCATTAAAGCATTTATCGTGTTAAGAAATACACAGGGTTTGATTCAACAAAGTAGTTGAACTTACGTGACCGTGCTTAATTTGTGTTTCGATGATTTACCTTAAAAAAAAATCTGGTCATGTATCTCACCCCCGAGAAGGATCATCTCATCGGCCATATATGGATGGTGTTTATGAAATGCCCAAGATTAACAAACCTGCTTGGCTGCAAGCTGGCTAAGAGTTGGCAGCACAGCAAGTGGATTAGAGGTTTCTTGCAACATCTGTGTGATGCATTGCGAAATATTGCCAGCAAACATTGAATACTTTATATGGTAGACTTGCAGACCGTGTCCCTTCGTGTTGAAGTGCGTGCATTAGCCACAATGTGTACAGGTGCGTATCCATAGATCTCTAAAAGCCAAATTGGCTCACGGTAAGATGTTATAACACTCTCTGATAATGGAGTTCAATTGTAATTTGTAGAAATGTGGTGATCCACAACCTATGACAACACCTCAGAAGCGAAGCCGCTTTAAGCCTGGTTAATGATGAGACGGGTGACCACCAGGCACGCATAGATTTCAAATGATCATGGCTCGACAATCGATTATCAAGTATGTATGACCAAATACACTTGAAGAATCACCGAATGAAGCAGTTTCTGCAGCTAAAGAGGCAATTCAACAATTGCCTTGCACCTTCTGCCGCTCTCTTTGAGAGCTCTTGGCTATCGCAAGCCTCAAGGCAGAATACACGCAAGAATCATGACGTTATCTTGACATGCAAAGCAGGTGTGGTGGCAATTGTCGTCCTGATATGTAAAGCAGGTGAGGTGACAATTATGATGTCATCTCGACACAAAGCAGGTGATGACAATTATGATGTCATCCTGATTTGTAAAGCAGGTGTGGTGACAATTATGATGTCATCTCGACACACAAAGCAGAGCGACAGCTTAACACCACGAGCTTTGTGTCATTTCATATTTTTGCTCACGAGTACAGATGGCCATTCACTGGAGCGAGACGGGGCCACTCGCTCGGCTTGTGGACGGATGCGCTGGGATGATTTAATCGGTGACAAGAAGCCGGCCGTCATCAAAGTGTCTAGCTCGCGTTTCCTGCGCTTGACGATTGAAATGGGAAAGATGAAAAAGGAATCCCACCCCCCGCCGCCCTCCTGCCGTCATTGTGGTTGACCTTACATGATAAATGTATCGCCTGTACGAGACGGCTGTGGTAGATAACCCTTGTCACTAAACTGCGGCTCCTCGCCTACTGAATAGTTCCTGAATTTTGAGCCTTTCGCCAAACAGGCTTCAAGTGTTTCAAGTAAATAGGCAAAACGTTTGTCAACGCAAACAAAACATGATTCCTACTTCATCAGCCGATTGCCCTTCTGGACAAAATGTTTCTGGGTCAAAATACAAGAAAACCATAGGAAAAGCTATTTCATGAAACATTACATATTATACATTCCTTTGTAAGGCAGTGTTATTGACAAATGTGAAATTGAGACCCAGAGGGTTGTGACCAGTCCAGATGTTGCATGCTTACATACATTCCGTTATGAATTATTAGTGCAATAAACATTGTTACGTGGAGAGATTGACTTTTGTCCGTCTACTTATTACCCACAATGCTCTACAATGCAAGACGGCTTTAGGAAGTGTTTTCAGGTAGCTCCCATGAAACATTCTTATTAACCTAACGTCTGGAACGCTCTTCCTTCTGATATTAGGAAGCCACTGGAGCTGTGCACTTTTAAATCATGATTGAAAACTAATTTCTTTAGAATAGTTGTTGTGTGTTTAGTTGTCATTCCCTCTGCACCTCCTATTAGCACGAGTTGGCCACGTACGGTGCGAAAGAAGTGAAAATACATTTGTGCGTTTCCTTCCAGTGCAGTGTATGCACGTGCTGATCATTGCACACCTCAGACATTAGATTTAACAATATTTTTTTGCTCAAATTAGTGACATCTTCGAGAGAAAAAAAAGCTCAAACAATGAATAAGACTAACAGTTACAGTATTAATATATTACAATCAAGATCAATAATTGCATCATTAAGTCCGATTTATTTAATGTATTCCCCACACCCCAATAAATTTTTGTTTAAAAATGCCCAGTTTCGATATTTTAAAATCAATTTTCTTATGGATATGTTGTGTCAATGACAGTGAATGAAGTCAAGAAGATTTATTTTTTACATGCCAGCAGAATAATTGGATCCTTGTAATCGGACCCAGTTGGGCTTCTGAGATCTGGTGGGACCGGCCACATTCGGGGGCTGCCTCACTCCGCTTCTGGACTCTTTGTGCATTTTTACCCGTGGCTTAAAAGACGAAACTCAAACAGCTCCTTGCAGCTTCGCAACTCTAGGCTGTATTTAAAGCTGTCTGGCGCAACGTTATTCTAATAAAACTTAGAAAACCCGTTACAGTTGAGGCTCCCTAAATTGACTGTGGCTTGACAGCTTATTTTGTCAGTTTAACACGAAGGCTTTCGAGACCAATATTATCCGACACGGGCGACTAGTAAGGGTTGTCACGTAAACAGAGCATGCCAATTCGTGACTAGTACAGCACAGCGGTATGTTGGACTAGTGACGAATTGGCACATTCTGTTTACGTGACAACCCTTACTAGTTGGCTGTGTCGGGTGGTGGCGGGTTTAACGACACTTTGTATATTTATGCGATCTAAACCCAAAACACTTCTGTGGATCTTATTTTGTACCCCTTCTCTTGTTTAAAGCCACTTGCACGAGCGAGCGAGTCCGCGTCTTGTATCGCCAGGAAAACGCCCACGAATTGACGCTCCCTTTATAGGCTGGGCTCGTCGGCTTGTTATTGACACGGGGGAGGCAGCAGTTGGGGGTGCGTGCGTGCGTGCGTGTGTGTGGGGGTCTCCTCTTCCTATAAGCCACGCGCTGTGCGCTGTCCGCACCCCCCGCACGCGCAGACGAAACGCAGCCAGCGATGAGACACCACCGTGCCTGGGTGATGGCGAGTGCTATGCGCCCGAAGCAGAAGCCCATGACGAGCAGCGGCGCGGCCAGGCAGCCCAGGAAGAAGAACAGCACGAAGGCGGCGTCGGGAGGGTTGCTCGAGGCCCAGTCGATGGAGCAGCCGAGGCCGTGCTTCTCCAGCACGTAGCGGCTCCATCCCAGCAGGGGAGCTCCCGTCCACGCGGCCGAGTAGAGCCACGTGTACGTCACCGCTCTCCACGCCCAGCTGAAGTCCAGCACCTGCGCCTTGATGAGTCGCGCGTAGCGCTCGTACGACAGCGCCGTGAGCGTGGAGATGGACACGATGCCTGTGAGCACGAAGGGTCGTTCCGTTAACCACCCCCGTTAACCACCCCCGTTACCGCCCCTACAGAACTTCTATGTGGCCTTCAGCCAAAGCGACTAAATTGTCTGGATCTCGAAAAGCCGTTCAGGATGTTGTGTGCCTGGTTTTGTGCATTTGTGGGTGATGCACAGCGGAGGCTTCTCGGGCGCTGTTGAAATGGGGGCTGCTGCGAGGTGACGAAGAGATGGCAGAGCTGGTTGACCGTCCCTCCGCCTCACGCCCTTTGACCGCGTGATGGTTTTCTCTGGGTCCTCTCGTTACCTCCCACATGCCACTTAGGCATGCAACTGGCCAACAGTTAAGTGAGGATTTCTCGGGTAAATATTGGGCAACTCGCCTTTTGCCCGTCCAAGGACGGGTGTATTGCAGTAAATCTGAAACTTGAAAGCGATAAGCAGACCGCGACGTGATATTCAGTGCATTAATGCGTGTGCAGTTTGTAAGGGCGCGGTGACACAGACCTATTTCATTTACAGGTTATAATCCCTTGTTCATCACGACGTCCTTTTTACTTCTATGTCTCAGTAGCGTTCGGAGATCACGTGACGTGAGGGTTCTGCCTTTGTAGTGAGGGTTGTCAGTTGACGCAGAGGAGGGGGAGGAGGCGCCTCGCCCCCCCCATGTGGAGGGACGTCACCCGCTAAATATTATGAATGAGAGGTGTCCAATTGGAGGATGTCACCTTATAATGATTATTAATGTGGGGGGCTGTTGGATGTGGAGTGATGTCACCTGTTCATGATTATTAATGAGGGGGGTTGGTCGACGTGGAGTGACGTCACGTGCGGGACACACAGACATTTGGCTCATGTTGTAACTAACTGGCGTTTTGCTGACTGGTGGGGCTGGTGGAGTAGCTGTCCATTGGCACCTACTTGTACATGCATGTGAATAATAATACATAGTGGTGGTAGTTGTGATGCTGGTTTTAGTGAATTCGTGGATAGTGTTATGATGGTAGCATTAGAGACTGGTGTGTTTTAATTGCGTATGCTTTTTAGTAAAAATATCAATGCCAATTGCGAGTATTTACCATGAAATGTCTCACCGAGTTTAAAGACCATATTTGGGGAGACTCCCGTATTGAGATGTTTGGCCAATTCCATTTAAAAAGTTGTTTCATATGGGAGGAACTGGAATACCCAGTGGGCTCGCCATATACATCAGTCATAACATTCCAAGTTGTGCACAGAAGGATTAAAGTATCTATTGATGGCCTGCCATTCCTGGCTCCCTTTTGGTCCAAGCCTACTCTTGTATTATTCCAAGGCAGTCTGCAATCCAAGTACGTACTGTACCAGGCTTGGCCGGATTAGCATCTGACAAGTTCGGACACTTGCATGGGGATGTGGTCACGTGTTGGTGTGATTGATGATGTATCGGAGGTGGCCGGCTGACCGTGTATCAAGAGGACTGAGCCACCACCGCTAAAACTTGCGTTCATATGCAGTGTCCGTTTCATCGACCCATGATTAAACTGGATTCGAAAGTGTAGGAGGATATTAGCCAAGTCAATAGTACATTTTAAAAAAATGCATTAAATACGTTTTTATTATAAATTTCAGCTCCGATGCTGAAAATAAACGACCAGAATGATGGTCAAGTGACTAATGTTTCCCTGCAGCAGGCTGTGCCGGATAGTGCACCCCTAGCGTGGGATTAAAATGCCGCTTGGGTTTAAGACACGGCTTGGGTTTTAGACACACGGCTTGGGGATTAGACACGCGGCTTGGGTTTTAAACACACGGCTTGGGGTTTAGACACACGGCTTGGGGTTTAGACACACGGCTTGGGGTTTAGACACACGGCTTGGGGTTTAGACACACGGCTTGGGGTTTAGACACACGGCTTGGGGTTTAGACACACGGCTTGGGGTTTAGACACACGGCTTGGGGTTTAGACACACGGCTTGGGGTTTAGACACACGGCTTGGGATTTAGACACACGGCTTATGCGGCGTCTCCTCCATTGCGCCGTGAAAGTCCTGCTTCGATTTTTCGTCTAATCGTGACTAAAGCTTTTTGACAACAGTATGGGGTCAGACGCTCCGTAACAACATACTAATCGCGTGACCTGCAAACTGGCCAGTACAGCAAAAGTTTCCTTGAAATCGTCAATGCAAGCGGTTTGAGCTCTCCTCTCGTTTGTTTGTGTGGTAAGTTTTATTCAGGTTTTCCAGTTTCATCCCACACGAAGACAAACGCCCACTTATGAAATTCGCCAAAACATCTATTTGTGGCATAATCCTCCTGATAAAACGTCCACGAGACTCTGTGAGGCTTTCATGGATAAACGAATGACGTCACCCTCGTGTTTAATGCGTCAAAGGAGTTAACTTTACGAGAGATAGAAAGCTGTTACGGAGCTCCGCCTGGTCGTAACTTTAAATGAGTTTGTTTTCTCACAAGCGTAGCCAGGTGTGTTTATGATGCTGCATGTGATGCGGTGGTTTGGTTTGGCCAGAAGCCATATCACTTGTCCGGCCGAATTGTGTATCGGTAGCAACAACCTTCATCACACTGAATGTCACCCACTCACTTCTAGGATGAGTGGCTCTATAATAATAATGTACTTACATTATGCAATCGCTATCTGCTTATTTGTTTTCTCCCATATTCTTTGATAGGTTCAAAGAAAATAACAAAAACATTTTTCTGTTTATTTTCTTTGAACCGATCTACGTGACTTTACCGAAAGACCCAATAAATATGAATTCCTGCAGTCACGAAAGCTTTAAGTCAAGATTGTTTTCTCCCACCAACTTGTGCTTATTCAGTACTAGTTCGTGACAATGTACCAGTTGTTTTTTTAACCCGAGTACTGTATCTTGATAGCTTTCCAATATGTTTTCGGGTTGTTCGGTGTGATGTCCGACGTTTCACTCCACTTGAGGTACAATCCAAAAAAGCCCATCGGAGGGCCATATCCATACACACAGCACTGCTCAATGGCAAACTAAACTACGTATGCGGTTGTATAGCAACTCTAAAAGTTGTGACGTCACTTTGTTTGGCGTTCGCTGCCAGCGAATTGCAACTCAAAGCATTGGCAGTCGCATGTCAGACCGGCGGAGTTGACTAAACTATTTTGTTTCCGACTTGGTAGGAAACAATTGTATCCGAGTGCACTGTAAGTACAGTCTAAATCATGGCAATTGCACTTTCTCACGCCTGTAAGTTACTTTTAACTTGCCTCGCAAACAACGCATTTTATAAAAGACAAATTTATTTCAGTTTCTGCTGTGTCGGCCATAGGGGTTCATCTTGCCCCATACTTCACCACTCTGGCCAGTGCAGGACTGGTGAAGGAGCGGGGTGGGGGAGTAAGTTATGCGTGACCTGGAATCGAACTCAGGTTGCCGGGTTCGCCACGGCGCTCCTCCGCATTTCCTCTCCCACCCCGCTAATTTCTAAACGACGTTAAAGTCCAGAAGAGTACACTTAAATTCACACGATTTACTATCGCTTAGGAAGCCGCCGCTGTCGTGAGCTACCCACCAAACTGGCGCAGGGCAACACTTGCCACGGACAATAGCCCCGAGCGATCGAGCGAGCGAGCGAGCGGTCGAACCCATCCACGTAGCCTTCGGTCACTCACCGAAGAGGCTGTTGCTGAATCCGTCCCACACGCAGCCCCCATTGCCCCACACCCACCGCCTGCGCACGCACGACACCAGCGTGAGCGTGTTGCCGAAGACGGACACCAGGAGGTCGCTCAGGCTGATGTTCACCAGCAGGAGGTTGGTGGGCGTCTGCAGGCGCTTGAAGCCCACGAACAGCGCCACGAGCAGGAGGTTGTTGAGGAAGCCGGCCACTCCGATGGTGCCGACGACGCCGGCCAGCAGGCGAAATGTGGCCGCGCTGAAGGCGGTGGAGCCCTCGCCGAGGTCTCCTCCGTGCAGGAGAAAATTGCTCCCGAGGGCAGACGCGTTCCCTTGCGCCGAGTCCGGCGCCGCCTTGGCCCCCGTGTCCCCCGCGTAGTGGAGCGAGTCCTGCTTGGGAGACTGCATCCCGGGTGCCTGCACGGGCGCTGACAGTGGGCGGCTGTCATTGTTCACGACGGTTTGCATGCTCGGTTTGTGATCTGTCCTGGTGCTCACCGAGTGCAGGACAGGCGGGCGGGCGGGCAGGCGGGAGTGCAGTGGGGGGGGGGGGGATGGTGAGATTGGTTTAGATGTGGGGGTGCGATTAGCAGGTGATGGGAGGGTTGGGGGTGGGTGCTGGTGGAGGAGGGTGGGGTGGGTGGTGAGGCGTGGGAGGGAGGGAGAAGGGAGAGAAGTGAGGGTCGTGGAGTGAGTGGTGTGCGCGACTGTAACGGAGCCTCGCTGCGCGCTCATCCGAGATTACTTTTCGCTCCCCCACCGCTACCGCGCCATCCGAGTGTCATTGTTCGCTCTCTCTCCCTTTCTCTCTCTCGCGCGCACGCGTGCAACTCAACGGGACGCAGGGAGAAAAATGCAAGCGCAGCCAACGTGATGATTGTGAGCAGGAGACTGGAATCACGAGCAGCAGCATAACCAGTAGCAGCAATAGGAGCAATAGACGAAATTAGCAGCAGCAGCATTCCGTGAACGATAACTCGTGTCGGCTGCGTTGTCAGGCAACAACCGAGGCAAGAACTGTCTCTCCCAAGGTCAAACGGAGACCCGGGCTCCTATCCCGATCTCAATTCTCCCCCTTTTTTACGGACTCTCGATTGTAGCGGAGCACCCCGTGTCTGCTTGTTACTTCGTGGATGTGTGTCTGTCTGTGTGTGTCTCTCTCATGTGTGTCTGTCTCTGTGTGTCTGTCTTTGTCTTATGGAGCGCCCCACTGGTGATGGAGCAGTTGTGGAGAGAGTGGAGAGTTTCCCATACCTGGGCAGTGTCCTTATGACCAGCTGCGGTTTGACAGCAGAGGTCTCACTCCGAATCGGTCGAGCGGCAATAACTTTTCATCGGCTGTGCAATGCTATGTGGAAGCTACCTGGTCTGTCACTCCGCACGAAGCTTCGGGTCTTCTCGGCCACATTAATGTCCTACCTTGTCTATGCTTGTGAAACGTGGACCCCTCTAATGGAACATCTGCGCCGGTTAGAACCATTCAGCCTGGCATGCCTACGATCCATTCTGGGTTTAACCAGGGTGGATTGTGTGAGGAGCTCACAAGTCCTTGAAAGATCTGGACACATTCCCATCAGCGAGCTCCTCCGGCAGGCGAGGCAGCGTTGGCTGGGTGATGTGGCCCGCATGCCCAGCTACAACATGCCCAGCCACCGCATGCCCAGCCACCGCATGCCCAGCCACCGCATGCCCAGCCACCGCATGCCCAGCCACCGCATGCCCAGCCACCTCTATGCCAGGGGTGGGGAACCCCAGCTACCGCATGCCCAGCCACCGCATGCCCAGCCACCGCATGCCCAGCCACCGCATGCCCAGCTACCGCATGCCCAGCCACCGCATGCCCAGCCACCGCATGCCCAGCCACCGCATGCCCAGCCACCGCATGCCCAGCCACCGCATGCCCAGCCGGCCCGCGGGCCTTATACGGCCCGCGGGCCGTATAAGGCCCGCAAAATCATTTGGTCTGGCCCTCCCAAGACAACCGCAGGCGGAACTCGAAATTCAATAAATCCAGGAGCACACCTGGAAAGGCAGTTGCGAGTAGCAACATCATCAATACCAACTAACATCACACGCCACACCAAAGAGAAGTAGTTCCAGCCATCGCATTAGGAGTGAGTTAATGGAATGTTTGACCAAATATAACAGGCTAATTTTTAAGTTGATAATTTTGTATGGCCCGCGAATGATGTTATAAATATCCAAATGGCCCTTGGCAGAAAAAAGGTTCCCCACCCCTGGCATAGAGGGAGCAAAACGGGCACGACGTGGGCTGGAGAAGAGATGGAGTGATGCGGTACAGGAGGATGTGGAGCTGGGTTGATTTGCTGACGACTGGTACCAGCGGTGTCAAGATCGGCCTCTATGGAGGAGGCTCGAGAAGGACGCTACTGGGCAGTTGGAGGCAGTCGCCCTCCAACAACGGAGGGCAGAGAAGCGACGCTCACAACAACGAGCGGAGCGCAGTGCGGATAAAATGCAGCAAGTTGGCACAGTAGGGAGTGCAGCTGGTGCATCTACCAGTCATCTCAGGCAGCCAACCCATGGCATCTGGGTCTGTCCCGAGACCTGTCGGCGAGCCTTCGACACTTCACGTGGCCTCAGTGCACCTAGCCTGGCACAGGCGCCGTGGTGACGTCACCGTCACTGAGTGGCGAATGGCGTGGTTTTGGTATTGGTGGAGAGCGGTGGTGTAGCGGTTAGCACGCTGCGCTACGAACCCGGCGACCCGAGTTCGATTCCCACTCACGGCCAACACCAGTGACGATTATCTGACTCAGCCTCAAATGAGAGTACCTGGTGCGGTGTGTCAGGATCGTCACGAGGGAGACAAAGGCGGCCGGGCGTGGTGCTGGCCACCCACTCCCTGGCGTGCTGTGCCGGCCTTATGTGCTCGCTAGTAACAGCACTTGCCCTAAAAAGTATGTGAAGGCTACACGGGGGATCCTTTGGCTTTGTCGTTGTCTATGCACCGTTAATAAAAATGAATGTCCTCTGGTTCTGCCTGTACAGCGTCTTTTGAGACTGCGCGTTTTGAGACGCCTGTACAGGCTATAGACAGTAAATCAAGGTTATATGCATGGCGCCGAATCGCGTGTGTTGTTGTGTTCGTGTGTCCGTGCACATTGCAGAGCGGTGGCGCCAGCGCTTAGCGCACCATGCACGTTGTGAACCAAACTACTGTAGCTGGGTTCGTTTCCCGTCCACGGCTAACATCAGTGGCGAGTGATATCAGACCCCCCCAACTCCTTCACCAACCCGCACTGATCATTGTGGTCAAGTATGGGCAATCTCCCCCCCCCCCCCCCCTACTGACCAGGCGCAGTAACTAACAATGAGCGTGTGCGCCAGTCCATCATCACCACCGTCATCACTCAGTGTCACTCGGCGGCCTCTGGTTTCAATTAACAGCGAGCCCAGATAGCGACTCGGCCCCCCCCCCCCCATTGTTGCCGCTGTTGTAGTTGCGACGGAGTGTTCGGTAAATGGTGGGGCCCGCTGCACGCGCCAACAGGACCCATGCGTCACCCTTGAGCCACGTGTTTTCCCATTTTGGAGCAAATGGCAGGCGGCGGGCGATTGAGCGATTGAGCCTACGGGCGGAGTGGGAGATGCTTGATGGTGGTGATGATGGCGGTGGTGATGGTGCTGATGGTGATTGTTGTTGGGGGAGTTGGTAGTGTATGGTTGTAGGCGCACCGCGCGGCACCCAGCGACCCGAATTCGATTTCCGCTCACTGTCAACATCGGTGACGAATATCTGCACCGGTTCTGGGTTTCCCCTGGGTAGACAAAGTCTTGTGTCAGTGCCTGGTCCGGTGCGCCAACATCAGCGCTGGGGTGGCTAAGGCGACCGACCGGGCGTGGTGTTGGTGACTCACCCCCTTGTGCGCCCTGCCGGCCTTAATATTTACTCGTCTGCAACAATTTCCCCAACATTCCTTTGAAGGCGAAACGAGAAATCTTTGTTTGTGATAGTGGTGGTTGTGGTCGTAGTGGTTGTCGATTATGTGAATTGCATGGGTAGTTTTTGAGGGCACGTAAAAAAGAATTGGTTGTGCAATTGTGCATTTTATTAATAATAATGTGTCTTTTTACCTTAAAGACCCACTGAATCTCAAGACGCTCTTTTCAGGAGGGTCTTGCAACATTGGGATGTTTGGCAAATTCCGTCCACGAATAGTCCGGCTTTATGTGGGACGAAACTGTGAAAATTATCCAGAGAAACCCAGCACGCATGCCAGGGGATACCACTCCAGCTCATGGTCACCACTCAGCCCCACAAGCATCGAGCATTTCCCATATAAAGTATTTCCATATAAAGTATTTACTCACAAGGGGCAGTGGGGGAGATTTTTTTTTTACAATTCTCCAAATGCAAATAATCTCTTAAGTCACTGCATCGCCCCCTTCTAAAATAATGATACTAAGTAGCTGCATTGCCAGAGGTTTAAGCTCGAGTGCCACTCTGAAATCACGTGTTACTTTCAAGATCCCGCCTCCTGGTTTTATTTATTTGCCGGTTAAACTGAAGCCACTGTGAGTTTCGAGAAAATCCTTAAATGGTGTATCGTCATAGTAAATATAGCACTGCCGATTAGCACAGTTGACTACGTACGGTGCGAAATAAGTTCAACATACGGTACATGCATACAGATCCCGAGCAACCCGTAACTATGAGCTGATTAAAGTTACATTTCAGCTGTTGACTTGTACACCAAATTAACAAGCCGAGAGGAAACGATCCAGCAAAACTGAAACGCCACTTTTCCATGTCCATATCGAGTGGCAGCCTCGTGTAAGCAGATTCATTAAGAAACGGTTATCTTACTGCATTGTAGCCAACATCTGCTTGGCTGCAAGTAACGAAATGACAACCCTTGATCAATTCGCTGCTGGATCAAGATCTCTCCTCCCCGTGTTTGTCATGGAAACTGTTATAAAACAAACTTTACACTTTTTGATTTACCTTTCAATGCTTTGTTACAACCTAACCAAGTAACTCGATTTTAATCCGTGGGAATGCGGTCCATTTTGTCCCTTCTTCTCGAGGTCATTGAGGATTATTTAACCACGTAGGTTGGTGAAGGAGGTTCCTAGGGACTGGTTCTGATATCACCCCACGCTCGCCGGGTCCACAACGCAGTGTGCCGCTGATGCTACACTCAGACACTGCACCTATCATAATGTGGTGGTGTCAAACATAACGGGAACATATTTTTTTTAAAAATGCCTTTCGATCATACCAAAGTCCAATGCAACAATACAATAAATTCCATTTTTAGATTGTTTGTTGCCAAGGATACATCGCGTCAGTGCTTCAGCCGGCTGGGAGTGCATTGTCTGAGACTGCGAAGCTTTCATGTCAATAGCTAAAGGTTACGTTTAGATTTAGAGTTAGGATTACTACACTAGTTATCAATACTCTTACAATTATACACCATACGTCACTGCTATGTTAGAAGGGGGCATCGATCCGCTATTAAAACAGACATCTGTGCTTCTCGCTGTTATCGCCTGTGGATTTTTCTCCGGGTCCTCCTAGTTTTTCCCTCCACATTTAGAGACACGCGTTTAGAATATGTGGCCACTATAAATGACAAGCTACTTCGTTGAGCTATCATTTGTGGCCAGGTCGCTTCTGAAAAAAAATATCTTTGTAGCTCAGTGGACTTTACCTGGCAAAATAAAAAAAGTTTATTTTTTTGTTTAGTTTATCACATATATGTGTATGTGTGCTTATAATTGATGAGATGTATTCATGTGCAGTGATAGGGATGGAAAAAGGCGGTGGGGGTATTGTATCTAGCAGTGGATGGATCATGAAGGATGAGTGATCTTCATCACGTGATGATTTATTATTATTTCATGACGGACTAACTGACGACAACGAATGGCGATTGGTGATTATGAATCGTGACGAACAATGACAACGGAAACGGTGGTCAGCTCGATGAGGATTATAGTGACCACGATGATGATGACGATGATCAACACAAACAAAGGGTACTGATGGTGTCCGTGTACCAGTCGATAATGCCTATGGGAACGCGTCATTGCGCCAGGATGCATTGGCCCAGTACCGCCGCGATAAATCGTGGGGGGGGGGAGGAGGGAGAGGACGCTCCACCCTGGGATTGAGTGGAGCCACGTTCGAGGAGGAGTGGTGCATCACGATCGCAGCGTCTTGTGAATCGTGACGCCTCAGTCGCGACCCTTTCTCTCAGTGTCACGCTTAGCCCGCCCTCTTGCCACGTTACAGTCATTTACAGATTTTAATCGGGCAATAATTGGTTCATATGGTTTCCGAAAGGATTTAATTACGGGCATGAACCATCGCGCGAACTCCGGTCATCCTCGCAGTGGCTTTTGGCTACCCATCGAACAAAGATTGTCACTACATCGCATGCTTTCAAATGCGATTCCGCAGCCGTCTGGAACGTTCTTCCTTCCGATATTGGGAAGCCACCGGAGCTATGCACTTTTAAATCTCGATTGAAAATTTATTTCTTTAGAACTGCTTTTTGCGTTTAATTTGTTGTCCATCCCCCACACCTCCGATAGCACGGTTGGCTACATACGGTGTGAAATAAGTTCAACATACGTACATGACTCTTTGTCATATTAAATTTGGGTTGTTGATGTTGGTGGTTGTCATGTCACCTGGTGAGCCATATTGAATGTGCTATGAGTGTAATCACAAACCTTTGAGGCAAGGGTTGGTGGATCATGAATCTTTATGAAATCCCAAAAGCCACTGGGTGGCGATTTGGCCAAGAGATGGCAGCGAACAGAGTGAGTGTGTGAATCTATCTGTGCGGAACTTTGAGAATCATCTCCTCCACATGTCACACACATGTTAACGAATTAATTGTAACGCAGGGTCGTTTTGATAAAATAATATTGAGCCTAAAGTCTTTTGTACTGGGTAGTCGTGGTAGTATTATTATTGGAATTCTTGATTTGTGCTGCTGGATCGGGTCATTACACGGAGTTGCCATTTCTGTGGCATAATTCCAACTTGAGGGCACGTGGACAATCTTGATCCACTCTACTGAAAATGGTGAATTCAACAGAGCACAGTTATGATGCGCTTTAAATCTGTTTGGTGCACTGTCATATAAATCTGGCAACCTATGTTTGATACCCAGCATATGGCTAACACGGGTTGCCCGTGATACTCTCTCCTGGTCCTGGGCTCTGCTTTGCCAACCTGCATTGACGAGCGATTAGCACGGTTGGCTACGTACGGTGCGAAAGAAGTTCAACGTACATATACTGATGACATTACTAGACTTTGGAAGAAAAAAAAACATCAACATAGGTCAAACAAGCTCCATGGTGGACACAGAGCGGATTTTAAAAAAATAAGAATCAGATTTGTATTATTTATTTACTTAGAATTTGCAGGTGTGCGGTGCTCTTAGAAACGTGTGTAATCATGTGTGTGTAAACATGTGTGTAAACATGTGTGTAAACGTGAGTGCACGTGAGATGTGCTTGTAATCCAAATGCACTTCCTCGCTTGTCACAATTTATTTCATTCGATGGGCCAGAACTCGTTTGGCACCGAGTGTCAGTATGTTGCATTGCGTCCGAAGGAACTTTTCATGGGAAAGTAATAACTTGTACAATCACAACTGACAGTAGTGTCTAGGGTCTTGGCTGTATCGGGGTCGACATTTTTTTCCAGCCCCCCCCCCCCTGTTCTCTGGAATGTTATCGACAAAGGCAACTGATGTTCATTTTGCATGAGTGTAGAGTTCATGAATGGATGGGTGCTTTCTGACGAAAACTCAGTGTTCACGCTTGATCTCTGTCCGTTTGTCTGTGTGCCTACCTGTATGTGTCTGTAGCGCTGCGCTATGAACACGGCGACCCGAGTTCGATTCCCGCTCACGGCCAACACCAGGTGACGATTATCTGAACCGGTCTTGGGCCTCCACTAGGTCGACCCAGCCTCAAATGAGTGTATGGTGTGATGTGTAAACATCGCCACTTGGGGAGACAAAGGCGGCCAGGCGTGGTGTTGGCCACCCACCCCATCTTGTGCCGTGCCAACCTTCGTAGGTGCTCGCTTAACAGCACTCGCTCCAACATTCTGTTAAGGATATACGGAGGATCTTTGTCCATTTGTAACTGGGGGGAGGGGGAGAAGGGGGGGGGGGCACGATGCATCTTCAAAAGAGTATCTAATGCGGACAAAACATTATAGCACTCTAAAGTTGCGTCGCTTTTAGAGAACCGCCGTTGAGAGAAGGAGCCAAATTGGTCAAAGGGATGCCCGCACTGCTCCTGGCAATTGACATACTGAGCGCTGCTCTCTGGTCACAAGCGTACGGACTTGCGCTGCTTCGTGTGTCACCCAGGTCACCACCATTTGCGAATGAAATGCACCCTGGTCTATTGAGTTCTCACCTGGTTGAACAAAATAAACTTGAACATTAATGCGTAGCTGCCGCGAGTACTTACACCGCACCTCGAAAAGTGCTGCAGGATCCATGCAAATGCGTGCCTTTTATTTTGCCTTGTTTGAATGAGTCTTGAGCATCCCATGTTTACGTGTAAACTCCGGCACATTTCACTGAGGGGAGCGCCTTTAACCACTTGTTGCAGAGGTTCGAATTCAGCGGCCGTCCGATTAGCACGGTTGGCTGCGAACAGTGCGAAAGAAATTCGATATACTTACATACAATCATAAAATATTGCGCTGTCCACTGTGAAGTTGACGTTAAAGATCCCGTGACGTAATTCGCAAGAGTAGGCCATTGTGTATTGGCGTCATTGTCCAAATGTAATACATTACCTGCAAATTTTACACGTTTCATTTTATAAAGCCAATATTGCCCCCCTCCCTCTTACTGTGAAAACTTGGCAGGACCCTCATGAATGAAGAGTTGTGGGGCTTGGCGGTGCTTTGCTGGGTAAACAAGCAGAAAGCAAAAACAATGTGCTTTACATATTCTTGGTTCTTTCGGTAAAGTCACGTAGAAGGCAAACAATAAAATAATACAAATGTAAAACAATAAAATAATGTGCTTTACATGTGTCTGTGGTTCCGTCTATGTAGGATTTACGCTTAATGCAGAAACTATCAAATTGATTGAGTGCCAGGGTGACACGTCTTACCCGAAAGTGCCAGAGATCTAGTGAAATTGCACTTTAATGAAGTCTTAGTCAAGTAACAAAGCACTATATCTATTACAGCATCTTATAATTAACGTGAACATGGGCAAATGTGCAACAATTGTGAAATGCATTGAAATCTTTAAGGCGATGCATAATAATATCTTAAGCGTTATTTATCTAGCCTCAAGCACACGTTACTGTGCCGAATAATATACAAATTCTGATTTACTGCAGTATTTTACTTATTTGGGCTGCTTTATGTAGAAGACGTGAAACTCACTGGAGTGACAAAAGGACCACAATGCACTTCAGGAGATGCTGATGGTTTTTCGCATAATGCACAAAGGCGCCATGTGTGCTCTCTTCGTAGTTTTGTGTTGTTGTTGTTGTTGTTTGAAACACACGGTCTTACAGCCTGCACTGTGATTCTGATGTGATGTCTTTGACTCATTATTTACAGATGCCATTACTGGACTTACAGCATGGACATGACCATAAGCTGGCATGGTCTGTGTCGTATAGCAAATGAATCAATCTTGTATGCCATGTATTGTTGATATATACCGTATTGCCATGAGTATAATGCTTGTTATGCCGTGACAATGTGTAGGTCTGTATCCTAACACTGCGCCAGTTTAGTTAAAGGTACTTTGTATACTTTGACCCTCACGTGCCCAAGCGTAGTATTGTTCGGTTGATGTAAATGGAGGAATAAGAGATGGTTTTGTGACCTATGATTTATTGTTTTAATTTTTTTTCTGTTAACGCGAGAGAGATGTAAAACGAAACCCAATCAAATAATGAAGTAACAAATAAAACACGCACTAAATTCGTCAGCTGGCTAAACGGTAGAGCGAGTGGCTTCCGAGTTCAAATTCGATCGGGGTGGACTTGCCCTCTGCAGTGGGAATGTGGAATTCCTACGTTTGACTCAAGGATGTACACGGGAGATGAGCAACGCCTCATTGCTCATTTGAGCGACAAATCACTTTGAGATGTGTGACTCCATTAGAAATGTATGAACAATGTTGCTCTGTAAATGATCAAGTAAGGCAAGTAACCGGGAGCAATATACGCCTGCTTCTCTCTCGGCTTTTAATGGCACGAACTTACAAATATTTACTCCAAAAATCACGGCATTAAAATCCGATTGAGCATTTGAATAAAAACCGATTCCCGAAATTTTGAGGAGATCCAAATTCAAGAACGTTTTTTCTATATTTATTTCACATTTTCTAATCGGATTTTACATTTGCTATCACTACTTCGAAACCTTCACGTAAGCTGAAATTTCCCACACAGAACAAGAGCGAAGGTATAAGTATTGACTGTGCAATGGGACTTTGCGTTATTAATCGTGTCGGAGACCAATGAGACAACTGGCTTAGCTTTAACAATGGTAGCTCGAGGCTCAATCGTGGGTATTGTTGAATAGTCTTCCCCACATCGATGTCCGTCCCCTTCGCGTGTAAAAAAAAATACAACCCTCCCCCCCCAATGAATTTAGAAACCTGAATTGCAGCTGCATCATGAAAATGTCGCAGCAGCGCTCGATGCATTTCGTGCGGAGTGCGCTTGTTTAGTCCGGGGTGTCACGGACGGACCGTGCGGACGCGTTGCGTAGCTTGTTTGAGCAAACGCGAGTTAATTAAATGTCAGGGTGAGACCCTTCAGATGCATAATGGTTTAACCGCGCTGCGATGGGAGCGAAGTGAGTGCGGAGAGCCCCCCCCGCCGCCCCGCATGTGCGGTTTTCACTCGGAGCAACGTGGCGCATCATGCGGCATCATTATCTCTGCCCGGTTTAAGCTTGCCATGATCAAGTGGGCGACCGCAGAAACATTGCTACAAGCTCAACGCATTTGGGCAATAACAGTGGCATGAAAAGGATGAAATATATATAATCAATTTTTATTTAAAGCTTTCGTGACTGCAGGGATTCATATTCTTGGTTCTTTCGGTAAAGTCACGTAGAAGGGGAAATAAATAAATAGAATGAAAATATAATTGTATTGTTTTATATTTTTATCATTTTATTGTTTCCCTTCTACGTGACGTTACCGAAAGAACCAAGAATATAACTATATAATAACGTTTCGGGAAATTGCGCTTCTTCAAAGCATTTTATTCATCCTGTCCATCATCATCATCATCATCTTCATTGTTATTGTCAGTGTTATCATTGTTATTGTCAGTGTTATCATTGTTATTGTCAGTGTTATCATTGCTATTGTCAGTGTTATCATTGCTATTGTCAGTGTTATCATTGTTATTGTCAGTGTTATCATTGCTATTGTCAGTGGTATCATTGTTATTGTCAGTGTTATCATTGCTATTGTCAGTGTTATCATTGTTATTGTCAGTGTTATCATTGTTATTGTCAATGTTATCATTGCTATTGTCAGTGTTATCATTGTTATTGTCAGTATTGTTATTGTCAGTGTTATCATTGTTATTGTCAGTATTGTTATTGTCAGTGTTATCATTGCTATTGTCAGTGTTATCATTGTTATTGTCAGTGTTATCATTGCTATTGTCAGTGGTATCATTGTTATTGTCAGTGTTATCATTGCTATTGTCAGTGTTATCATTGTTATTGTCAGTGTTATCATTGTTATTGTCAATGTTATCATTGCTATTGTCAGTGTTATCATTGTTATTGTCAGTATTGTTATTGTCAGTGTTATCATTGTTATTGTCAGTATTGTTATTGTCAGTGTTATCATTGTTATTGTCAGTGTTATCATTGTTATTGTCATTGTTAACATTGTTGTCAGTGTTATCATTGCTATTGTCAGTATCAATCTGACAATCGTCCTTCATCCATGTAATCATAATCTATCAGCCATAAATCATCATCCATTGGTCATCATTTATTGTCATCCAAGAATTACCTGGAGTATCAACAACAACCGCCATTCGCCACTAAGTGGTGGTGATGTCACCACGGTGCTTGTGCCAGGCTGGGTGCACGTTGAGGCCACGTGAAGTGTCGAACGCCCGCTGGCAGGAGGTCACGGGGCAGACCCAGCAGGTGCCACGGGTTGACTGAGACGACTGGCTGATGCACCACCTGTGCCCCCTACTGTGCCAACTTGCTGCGCTTTAGCCACCCGGCGCTCCGCTTGTTGAGAGCGTCGCTCCTCCGCCCTCCGTTGTTGTTGGAGGTCGACTGCCTCTAAAAAATATTGTTAAATCAAACAACACCGATCTTTGTATATTTCTGGGCCACATAAAGACTGAATGTGTATTAAATCGTGACTTAAAGCTTTCGTGACTTCAGGAATTCATATTCTTTGGGTCTTTCGGTAAAGCCACGTAGATAGAACAAATAATAAAATAATAAAAATAATAACAATAATATTATATATTCTCAGCAGCTCCCCCGCTATATTTTTCACTTGATGACGATTGCTTGTGTTGCGATCGAAACGTCGTGATATTGTTAATATTTTTATTATTTGATTATTTGTTCTATCTACGTGGCTTTACGGAAACACCCAAAGAATATGAATGTGTATTGTATGATGTAAGTATATTAATATGTTTTATTCAGATCGCATTGCAGTGTGTTTTATGGAGCTTAGAAAATGGTCTTTAAACGTGCAAGTTCTAAGAATGAAAATCTACTGGCGCCCACGGACTTGAATGAAATGTCTCTTTATCTTCTCAGTCCATCATACGGGTTGGGAGGCACGTGCTTGTTGTGGTGTGGATATGTCACGCCAATTGTAGAGTGTATTGTTAAACTCTGGCACCGGGAATGTGATAGCGATGGTCGGTACGATTCCCTTGATTTCCCCCCTCTGGACGTACGAGAGGATGACACTCAGCAATTCCATCTTCCAGTCCCCCAGCAGTCTGAAGCTTACAGCACAAGGCTCGGTGGGGGTGCTGAGGTTGGTCCTGCACTAACAAATGTCCGTTTTTACGATTTAATTAAAAAATATATATTTGATCAGATAAGGCCCACTGAGCTATATACCTCTTATTAAAAAGCGACCGGGCCACAAATGATAGCTCAACGAAGTGGATAATCATGTAAATATTTATAGCAGCCAAATCATATTTCCCAGCTTTATTGCATTCATTCCATAGCAGTAGATCACTGACCACTGTTAAGATGGGCCACACACAACAACTCTACGACACCCACTTCTCCACCACCTCTAACCAAGAGGAGCTGGAGCCAGGTCTGCCTGCTACTGTATCGGGTCGACTCTGGTTGTCACCCATCCACCCACCCACCCATCCAACTCACCCCTGGTCAGGCTCAACCGGCTTTGCTTACAAGGTTATGATGAGATCGAGCACATTGGGGACGATTTTTTCGGGTCTGTCGGCGAATGTGCACAACGATAGGTGCGCGAGCCCACTGTTGGGACGTGTGTGCTTCATGACGTGGGCCAATCGCTTTGACTTCCGACATTGGCTCTCGAAAATAGACTTGAGGATGTAACACCAATTGGTGTGCACGTGTTCATTCCACTGAGCTCCTCGAAGGTTCCGATCAGAGTGGCGCGGCCACGCTCCGGCTGGCAAATTGCTTCCAGAGCACCCCGTACATTTGTCTTGCAGCAAATGTGGTACAATAAATACGGGGTGATGCAGAGCAGGGGGGGGGGCATAGTCTGTGTTTGCCTTCAATTGCCAGCCAGTCTC
Organism: Petromyzon marinus; assembly: GCF_048934315.1. NCBI lineage: Eukaryota > Metazoa > Chordata > Hyperoartia > Petromyzontiformes > Petromyzontidae > Petromyzon > Petromyzon marinus. The sequence continues at coordinate 21,368,285 of NC_133683.1, read as the reverse complement.
CTGCTGTCGTCACGTGTAAACTAATGGGACTCACCTGCCGATTCATGGGTAAATATTCATAGACACCTGCGGTGCCCTAAGAATTCCAGCCGATGGGTTCTCATAATGGAAAAGGCTCATCATGCAAGGACACGAGTTTCTACGACTAATTTGTTCTGCGTATTTAAAATCGCTGCGGATTTAACCCCCATTTCATAGCTTGTGCTTTATGTGTGTGTAGTTATGCGAGAATGCGTGTGTGTTACTTGACTTGGTTCGGAGTGCGCTGCTTGAAATGTATACAGCTGTGCACGCGCGCGTGTGTGCTTCCTCGCGTGTGTACGTTCACATGTGACCCACGCTTGGTGTACACATCCCTAATTGACATTAATACAAAGATCTGTGTGTGTGTGCGTTTTTTGTCCCACGTCGAGAGCGGTGGTGCAGTGGTTAGCACACTGCGCAATGAACCCCGCGACTCGAGTGTGATTCCCACTCACCCAACAGTGAGAAAACGTCCAAACCGGGCCTTGGCCTCCCAGGAATACATTGCAAAGGAGTGCATTGTGCGGTGTTTAAACATCAGCACCGGGGGTAGACAAAGCCAGCCAGCCGGGCGTGGTGTTGGTCACCCACCCACCTCGAATTCTATGCCGACTCTAATAATGTGTGCTCGTTAACAGCACTTGCCCCAAGTTTGCTCGAGGCAATACGGGGGGTAGAGTGGGGGATCTTTGCCTTTGCATGTCACGTGAATATTTCCTATCATGCGCGCCCGTGGGGATGCCTGCTGGCTGTTTGCACGCACATCGTGTTCCGAGCATTGTGTGCGATGCTGATGCTTGACATCTTGCGGCGTGGCTACGGTGTGAAGTGCTTCACTCCGCCTCCCACGGTGGTCGAGACTGCTCGGCAATGAGGGAGGAGGAAGAGGAGGGGGGGGGGGGCGACACGAGTGGCACGGTCAAGGGAGGAGCGTCGGGAGCGGTTCACGTCCCATCGTGGGACGTGAACAATGGAATGTCAATCGCTGCTCTGCATCCAAGAAGTACGCCAACATCAAGTGCACCGCGAAGCGAAATGTCAAACGCCAATCCCTTCCACTTGCTCCTTAGCGTGAACATATATTTAAAAAAAAAATGTTTATACGAAACTTTTTTAAAGTCCACTGCTGGCAGGGGGAATTGATTCGGTATCACGTCACCCCCCTCCCAACTCCGGCCACTATCTGTGGATGTCTGTTAGCTATATCTACGGAATCTGTTGGTGTCTCTTAGATATGCCTAGGGAGAATGTGGGTGTCTCCTAGACATGCCTGGGAAGTCTAATTCTGGCCAAAAACGAGTCCACGTTCTTCTCCCTTCAAAGGGTGACACTACTGGTGATTACACTGATGATGAGACGTTGAATTACACAGCAGCGCGTGAATAGCACTCGGCAATGAGTCCCGTGTTCAGTCAATAAATATAATAATTAACCTGATTGATTTTTAACAAATTTTTCCACGATCAGACTAACAATTACTACACAAATTTGTATATTTCCTGAAAAAAACACAAATTGTCGACGACTTCATTCAACTTTTCATATTTAAAGACGTACCCATCGGAAACCGCTCGATTTAAAGATTCCGTTATTTTTTTATTAGAAAGAACAAAAATTACTTAACCTAACACTCTATGAGGATAATTATTACCGTTTTCGAATCAATCAGATGTGAACATCATAAAATGTATATTTATTTCGTTCATACCCGCTTTAATCCGAAATATCTCAAACTATCAAAAATAGAACAATGATTCTCTCTTTAATTGTATTTTCTGTTTAACGCTCTATCAAACGATCTTTTATTTTGAACGGTTTCTGAATGACGAGCACAAACATGTTCATGGGGCACTTAAAATCGAGATTTGGGGGCCTTAAAATTTAAAATATGGGATTTGTTGTTTGTGTCCTAAAAGCTACTCATTGACCAAATTTCAGCTTTCTACCTTGTCGGGAAGTACCCTCGAGTTTTTATAGGTCAAGGACTTCATTTATTTACATAGAAGAGAGTCGAGTAGAACTCCGCTTATTCGTGACGAAGTTTATAGGGTGGAGGGGGAGAGCTTTTCTGATCACACCTTTTTTTTTAATCATTAACTCGAGCAGAACATGCCCAACTTCCAAAGTGGGTGTCTGGGTCCCCTGCTGCACAGCGCCCGTGTACGGGATGGGGATGCGTTACGTGGCTGGCTGACAGAGTCTCCCAGCGAGGAGGAGGAGGCGCTGTTGTTCCTGCTGCTGCTGCTACTGGGGCTGCTGCGGCTGCCAGCTCAAGCGTTGATTATATTATTTGACCCTTCACCATCCAGCAGCGGAGCATCAATCATGTCCGCCTCGAGTCGCCAAAGCCTTGTCGCGGAACGGGAGACGTGCACGTATCTATTGCTTCCACTGCATAACACCCTCGCATCGTCCTATATTTGTTTAATACGCGTTTATGAATCGTGTTTATGAATTGTGTGTGTGTGTGAATTGTGTGTGTATATGAATTGTGTGTGTGAATTGTGTGTATAGCGCGCCGCGCTACGAACCCGGCAACCCGACTTCGAATCCCACCCACGGCCATCACCAGTGACGATTATTTGAAACGATCCTGGGTCTCCCCTAGGTCGATTCGGCCTCAAATGAGTACCTGGTACGGCTTGTAAACATCGCCACGAGGGATACAAAGGTGGCCGGGCGTGGTGCTGGCCATTCGCCCCCTTCGTGTGCCGTGCCGATCTGCATAGGTGCTCGCTAACAGCACTTGCCCCAACAGTCTGTTACAGGCTACACGTTTGGGCTTTGTCTTTGCGAGTATGCACACATCCCAGACATGTTCTCGAATGTCACGTTAGTCAGTCAGGGTGCAGCCCTGCAATTGCTTGCTCGTACCGCCGCCGCCGCCGTCGCTGCTGCTGCTGCTGGAAGAACCTGTGCTGGAGCGAAGTTCGTGAGAGGTAAAGGTGCGGTCCCGCCAAAGCGCTCACTCGCGCCACGACTGCTGGAAGGGCGTCCATACGAGGGAGTCTCTTCGAAGGGGACGCTCGACAGAGCTCACCCTAACAAGGGTGATATTGGCCCCACTATTTCACGCTGGCCAGATGTCGTGGAAGCGGTTCGAGTACCCAGATTTTACCCCCATCGCACAGCGCGAAGTGCTTGCCACCAACGTACCGCAGAACCTTGCTGATATCGTCAAGAAGCACCGCGGGTAACTCCGATCATCCTCGCAGCGGCTTTTGGCGAGCCAGCTAACAACAAGGACGGGCACCGCATCGCGTGGCGCTTTCAGATGAGCTTCTGCGGCCGTCTGGAACGCTCTTCCCATATTAGATTAGGAAGCTGCTGGAGCTATGCACTTTGAAATCTAGATTTAAAGCTCGTTTCTTTAGAATATATTTTTTGTGTTTAGTTTCCCCCCCCCCCCCCGCCGCACCTCCGATGAGCATGGTTTGCTACGTACAGTGGGAAAGACGTTCAACACACACACACACACACTGCTTGATGGTAGGTGGACGGAGGCGGTTGTACATGGGGTGGGTTAAAAATTGTCCCACTGTTTCAATAGTTCTGGAGATTGAACCCATGACCTCTATGTTCACCATTACCATTCTTACGAAGAGAATGAAGCAAAAACATGCATCTGCTGTCAATGTTGAAACATGCCCTTTTTTTCCACGTGAGTTTGGTGAAGTTGATTGGGAAACGGTGATGGGCTCAGACCTGCACTAAGTCATGGGATGGTGGTGATGTGTTACAGTTGGGATTCGTTACAGCGCCCCTGATTACATCAATTTTAATATTTCACCTGGATAATCTCTTGAGATTAACCTCTCATTTGCAAGGGTGTCGGTCTACGGTGTCAATTAATACATGCATAGCATACGCGTGATGACACGTACGCAAAAAAACACATTTTAGTCTAAAGCTTCTACACTGTACACATGTATACAATAAACGCCACAGTCAAACACTTCACTAAGTGGTGCACACTGTCGGTTGACGTAGAATGTACTCTTGCTGTCGCAGTTACAAGTATTGTTCCAGGGGTGTTTAATTGAAGATTGAAATAATTTGAGATTGGCAGCATTTGTGTTCATGTTCCTGGGTGAGTGTTCCATATTGAGCCAGCTTTGTGTGTGGTTGAGTGTTAGTGCGAGCGGAGCGGTGGTGTAGCGGTTAGCGCGCTGCGCTACAAACCCGGCGACCCGGATTCGATTCTCGCTCACGGCCAACATCAGTAACGATCATCTGAACCTGTCCTGGGTCTCCCCTACGTCCACTCAGCCTCAAATGAGTACCTGATGTGGTGTGTAAACATCGCCACTGGGGAGACAAAGGCGGTCGGGCGTGGTGCTGGCCACCCACCCCCTCGTGTACCGTTCCGGCCATCATATGTAGGTGCTTGCTAACAGCACTTGCCCCTACAGTCTATTAAAGGCTATACGGGGGATCTTTGTTATTTTTGTGTGCCTGTATGGGGTTATTTGACTCGAGGAATTGCAGCCTGCCAGTAAGTTTCCCCGTTTGGTTTCTACCGAGGTATGTGTAGCGTCCTAAGGAATTGGGATATATATGAGTATGTATACCGATAATTGATGCTTAGCATTGTACTATGACGATGAGATAGACTGGTGACAGTTATTGCAGAAAGCGGACCTATTCATTGTATGATCTCTGCTGTATAGAGGGATACGATAGATTAAAAAAACTGAAATATATTTATTTTTACCGTGGGGTTTGTGCTGTGTGCTTGTGTAAATCTCTTGTTTACCGATAAAGTCCTCCCTCATTCTCAAGAATGTTGTTGCAGGGGGTCTGCATCATTTCCGTAAGTAGCTATTGGTATGTGTTTCCAAATTGAGTGATTCGCGAGTATTGTTTTCTTAGTTAGGTACATTTGGACAAATGGCCCATTCACTTTGTGAATAACGTCACGAGATCTTGAATGTCCGCTGTGAAGCAGGCGCTGCATTTTGGTTTATGATTAATACACCTCCAGTTTTAAACAGGATGGCCTGTTGGAATCGAACTGCGAACGCCTGCAACAAGCAGCGAACGTCACCATTCGATGTTATAATTGTATTGTTTTGATATGTGGAAGATGGAATAAAGCTTTGATAAAGCAATCCATTCCGATTTAGCAAGTGCCTCATGCCCTGTGTTATTTCCCAAGAGTAAACACTATATTTGGAAAATGTTCCTTATAACACGATGCTCTTCATCTATGGAACAATATTGTATTTTAATTGCATTTGAATAACCTTCCTCGCCAATCAGTTGTAAGGGACAGACTGGACAGATTGCTTGGACAACGCAAATACTTTTGAACACTATTAACACCGAACTCATTTGATGGGTAAGATGTGGTAAAGGTGCAGCCTTGCACCTCTTTGCTCATACTGCCTTTATAGAGAGGCCCTCTCGAGGAGGGTATTTGGCCTACTCTTCCACATTCGACAGATACCTTGGAAGGTGGGAGTACTCACACTTTATCCTTCCACACCCGATCTGCCGATTGGCTATTATTTTATAAGTATTTTAAAAATATTTTTGGCCGAAGTTTTGATCGTAATATTGCTGGAGGTTTTTGTGTTCAACGTTACAAATAATTGGCAGATGTTTCCGTTCATTTGTTGGTGATTTTTTTGTTAACATGTACGCTGTTCGTTTAACACGTAGGCTTTCGCGACCAATACCATCCATAATACAGGTTTTTTGGGTTAGATCGTATTATGTGAAGTACACGTGTTCAGCTCTTTTTTACGTGTGATTTAGGACTCTCTTGAAAAAATTAGACTTTTATCTCGTTCAAATAAAGATGTTGATTGATTGCTTGATTGCTATATAAGTCATGATGCTATGTGCTTGTTTTGTCGTCCGTTATAAGCAAAGATGTTGGTCAAAATGATTTATGACGAAATATAAATGTTACATCCTGCCACATACTTCACCTTAACAATATGCTGTTGTGTTTTTACACTCTCTTGTGAAGGTTAAAAAACAGTTACATGAAAGGCTGTATACTGTATTTAATATGTTTTTGGGCTGAGTTCCAATGAAATAACTGCAACAGCTAGAAGCAAAAAAAATAAAATTCCGCCGTGATTGCCCAAAGATGAATTCAGCAATGCATTATTAAGTTGATCTAAAAAAATGGACTCTCATTATTTATATATGCTTTAGGTACAGTCTTGAGACGCCACGTATTGGCTGCAAAGGGCACAGTTTAAAGGATTAATTATTTATTGTTTCGTCGCATCAAGAGTAATAGAGGGGTTATGAGCTATTGAGGTCAAGACATTATTTACACATACGGAGACATGCTGCGAATGAAAATATTTTCCAGTTGGTTGGTCGGTGATTAAAGCAAAACAAAATTTGAGATCAGTGGAGAACAAAAAACCGAATAAATTTCTTTAGCTGCGGTAAACCGCCGTTGGTGAATGAGCACAGTTGAGTTTGTGAGGGGAGAAGTTGAGTCTGTCCAGCGCCGACGCTGACAGAGCGTGCAAACTTTGAATTTGATCACCTCCCAGCACTCCGGCAACTCTCTGTGAATTCAATAATTTTTTTATCAGAGTAGTGATTTTTCCATACCCATTTATAAAGTAAGAGACGCGATGGGACATGATTATATGACATTTGAACAGCATTAATGCATCGCTCTTTCTGAGTGATTACCTGGTGATTTCATTGAATTAGAAGTTCAGCCGGGAAACAGTCGTGAGGTACAGGAAGAGTGTTTTGTTTAATTTCAAGGTTACTTTGTACCATGTAAAATTAATCTCATTTTACAACTGTTGGTTTTCATGGTCGTGCTGTACAACTGCTCCTCCCCGATGCGTTTTTGGGCCGTCACAATGTCCGACGTTTCGCCTAACGTGTCTGTAACGTCGTCAGGACCTAACCCTGCATGTACAGCAAAGGTCATCAGGGGCACGTCGGACATCGTGCCATCAATGGTTACCATGCAAACAACACGCGGCACAACCAGAAAACACATCAGATAGCTAATCTAATATTTTCTATCGATAAAACTGCATTATAACGTTACATATATAATAGCCTGACAATGTGGGCAGTGGCTCTTCGTCAGAGCACATTCATATCACTATGATAATGATAGTTCTAATAATAAGTATTATTCACTCTCCTTTGCCAATCCACTGGTCAATCCCCCATGCCACCCCCGTCGCAGTAATATCAATTTTTCGAATCCTCAAAACGCGTCTGTAAAAATAATAACGGCCATAACGTACTTAAAATAGCAGACATGCGGCCAGTGCAAAGGCAGGGCTTTAATTTTGTCACTGGTTTTAATTTCGATGGTGATATTTCACGCACCGTTGGTAACCCCTCGGTGACCCTTGAGGCAATTCATTTGATGTAATTCCCACTTCTGAACCGGGGTTTGGAATGGATTTTAGCATCCCCACGTCTTGCTGCGCCTGCCCCCTTCTCTAACCCGAAAGCACTCATCACGTAAGATCGGATCGATGATGAAATTACGATGGGGGTTTGCTCTTCCCCATCGTGTGTGTGCCCAGGCCCTTGCGTTTTTCTTCCGCCAGAAGAGGACTTTCCCTCGCACGTCGCTTGGCCGCTGGCATCCCTCGCACGCATCGATCAACGTCACTCAAAGCCCAGAGGGGAACTGTGGAGCAGACATTGCGCCGCGGGCAAAAGGCAATTTGTAATTGCGCCAGTTTCAAGGTTCATTTTGTGGATGCTTCATTTGCCCCCGGACAACGGGCAATGCACGGTGCTGTGTGTGGCAGTAGTTGTGCCACTACATTCATGAAATCTCGCAGCCTGCATCGCCACGAGCCCCTACTCAATTGAGAGCCCATCATCTGTCTCCCCAATGCGATGCCTCAGCACTTCCCCCCCCCCCAACTACACACCAGGCCTACCACAACACCTCCTTCACACTTGCGCCTCGTCTGTGGTCACTAGAATAACACCATCACTTTTAATAACCCCGATTTAACACGTAGACCTTCGCGTCCAATGTTATCCATAACAAAGGATTTTTGGGTTAGATCGCATTTTTCATCTTAAACCATGATCGTCCTATGTACAATTTTATAATCGCTTTAAAGCGATGACAACACGGACGGGTTGTGCTCTTTGGCGTAATGGCGACCGTTTGCTGTGGAGGTTTTGAGGCATTTATGGGAAGAATTTATTTTTCAAACACCACCTCGTTTAGACAACAGAGGTGAAAATGTATTTACTGTTTAAAGAAAATGTTCACCAATGCTGCTGGATAATTTTCCGACACCCAACCCCAGCAAACAAAAAAATCAAAGGAAAAATACTCCTGACGTTAGGGAATTATGTAGCCTTGAGCAGTTAGGTTACTCAATAATGCATCTCTTCAGCAGATTTGTCATGCACAGCGTACGTGTTAGTTGTAACAATTTCTGAATGTAAATGTAACAGTATAATTTATCTTCAACAAAGAGCATTTTTAATTGTTTCCATGAAACGTGGACCGCGAATCCTTGCGTCTTCTTAACATAAATACAAGCTTGTTAAACATCAAGAAGAATGCAGTACCGTTGGTGAGTGATTCGTTTTTCGCTCGTAATGTTATTATTATTATTTACACAGGGGAGAATGATTTAGTCGCAAGAGTTCATATGTGCGGTGTAGACACATCTGCGTGGTCTGTCTTGAGGCGCAATTGGTGAGCAGTTGGCACATTCTACTTGGGGCCAAAACGCGCGACATCTCGATTCCCTGATTGCATGGCGTGCGAGTCCAATTATTAACAACCTCTTTAACTGCTCTTCTTTTGTCACTTCTCAATTTGAAAACCATTGATGCAGATGTGTGCGTGAATTACAACAAAAATAACAGCAGAGCGTTTTCTTGGGCGCTATGATCCAATGTTGTCTGAATGCGCAATTTTGTGTAGGATCTTGGAAGCTAATGTCACCGCCAGCCCGTCTTGTCTCTCTCCTCCCGTCATCGTAGCGACAGAACGGAGCAGGCTGAGCCTGATGAGTACTTGACTGGGTGACTGCCCAATGTGGAATAGAATGCCAAATATTCTCTAGGGGGGTGGAGGAGGGGCTCTAAAGCTCCTGTACCCTTCGGCCAGCAGTAGCGTGAGCAAGGGATTGCAGGGCTGCACCCTTACCTGTACCTGGGCGACAGCTATTTGCATACCAGGTAATTTTAGGCATGGGGCTGTGAAAGCTACGAGGTGCCAGGAGGTGGCTGTACAGCAAGAGGCGCAGTCCATTAATATATACGTCTTTGGTCCACTCACTGGATTTAGTCTCTTTCTGGACTGAATATGTCTGTGTGGATCGTTTAACTAGTATACGTATGTAAGTAAAACTATTATGGATAAGTACAAATATTTCGCACCGTACATAGCCAACCGTGCTAATATAAGGTGCGGCAAAGGACAACAAATCAAACACAAAAAGCAGTTCTAAAGAAATTAGTTTTCAATCGAGATTTAAAAGTGCATTGCTCCAGTGGCTTCCTCATAATACATATCCTCTTATGTGTGAGTTGTCTGCAATCACTCCAGTTTCCTGCCACACGAAGCCAAACAACCACGAATGGAATTGGCTGAATATCCCAAAGCAGAACACACTCTCCTGAAAAAAATAAAAACAAGTGTTCAGACTTTCATGCGTAAAAAAACAATTGGAGTTATATCTAGATTTGAAGTTTTCGTGACTACAGGGATCCATACTCTTTGGTTCTTTCGGTAAAGTCACGTAGGTATAGAATAAAATAAATAACATTACATTGGAGTTATGTTTATAATGCTCGTTCAATGTTCGACTTGTGTGCATCGCCCGTGATTCAGCACCACAAACTTGCGTGCGCTCGCGAACATCGCAAAGTGAAATTCCCCCTTGGCCGCACCGTGAACGCGCCGCGGCATTGCGTGTGAATGAATTTGTTCACGTAAATCGGCTTGGAGGTGATTCTCAATTTGATCTAAAAAAAAACCCCCACGAAGAGAACTTAACCATGAACGCCGTCGCGTGACTCACCCGTGGTAACGATGACCCTGCAGGGCAATGTTGTTGAGGACAGTTGAGAATCGACAAAGGTGTAATTGAACGCACATCACTCTCCCACAGTCTCTTTGCCCCGTGTTGTAATCACACTGCAAGGGCACATTCGCGCAGCGATACTGGCAAAAAAATACCTTAATACAAGGCAGACTTGGCAGAACACTGGCTTGGTGTTATGTTTAAAAGTCCTACATTGGGGGGGGGGGGCGCGGGGAGGGAGGGGGGAGTGCCTCTCCGGGATGCGTTGCGATGACTCTCACGGTTACGGGGAAGCTTCACACGTTTCCCTTTTCTCCCCATGACTTCAATTAAAATCCGACAGTAATGCACCGCGGGGAAAATAAATGTCACTACTGGCGGCGCCAGTAGTGACATTCATATGCACCATTTCCACCACTCTCCCCGAGACTCGATTTCAGGAGCATTTTGGTAAGCACTTTATTGCCATTAAGTGTTAAAATGCATTTTCTGATCGATTGCGAGGGCGATTGTTACGATATGCAATCCGGCCAAAAGAAATGGTCATTTGGTATTGTACTGGAGTGCCGACAGGGCCAACATTTGGATTCTACTCAACAGACTTTGTCTTCACAATGCTTGTCATTTTTAACATTTGCAGCAGTTGTTTTTGTGACCAACCCCAATGTACGAAAGCTGCAGAGCAGTGTTTTTTAACCTGGAGTGCACGCTGCACCCCCGGGGGGTGCGAGATGCCCTTTCTGGGGGTGTGAGACACAGCCAGATATTTTCGGAAGGTAAATAATCGAAAGACAAATTTAGCACGGGCATGTAAGTACAACCACTTTGTTTTATCAAACCTATGTATTTATTAGCATTGTTGTACATGTTTTTAACGAGTGAGAACCAAAGGGGTGCAATGCTGCAGTAATGGTTAAGAACGACTGCTTTGGAGGTGGGAGTATATACATTCCTCAGGGCATTCCGTTGGCCATTCACAACAGTAGCAGCGGGTAGTCGTGACAATTGAATGCGACTTATCGCTGCCACCACTGAAAGTTTCTGCACTCTTGAAATCCTTTCTCGTTCTATTTGATCGTGTGGCAGGTGCGGCCACAAATTGCGCTGGCGGAAGATGAAAATCACCGCCCCCCACTCTCCTTCCTCATTGTGGCCGCCTCTATCAAAGTCAAACCGAGGAGCTTATCGTCTGACTTGCCCCCGACGTCTATGCCCATTAGCGAGTGGCGTCCCAGACCATTCACAGATATCAACGTGGCTCAGCGACCACGACTGCATTAACGTAGAATGTTGCCAATCACCCGAGCCCTAAGAAATTTCACTGCATCTGCATTGAAATGGTGAAATGGCGCAGTGTTTAAAAGCGTCCGGTTATTATTTCCGCCAGCTTGCATTGCACTTGCACGGCATCTGTTGGCAATTATGAGCAGAATGAGCTCGCGTTATTAATTTGCTGTTGTGTAAATAGGAAGATTGCCTTGGCAGTAATCCACCAGGCAGGTGTTGCGGTGAGGAGAGGATATCTGACTGCGATATCTAATTTTCGTCTAACGACGATAACTCGGGGGTGTGTAAAAAATGCAACTTCCTTACTCGTGGAAACTCGATGGATTATCGTGCTTCAAGGTTGATTACAATTCAAGAATCGATTTATTTTTTGTTTCGTTTTTTACCATCTCGTTGGTACTCTTTCTAAACATGTTTCTGCCTCACTTGTATTCTATTTATTTGAAAACTCCACTTGAATGGTAGCACCCTCCAGTCAAGGCTGGATTATGGACCAGGCCAGTGGGGCCAGTGCCCCGGGGTCTCGGGCTGCCAGGAGGCCTCCAAGCCTCAGGCCGCGCGCGGTGCTCAGCCTAAGACTTCCGAAGGAAGTTGAACGCCAGGGCCCTCAGTACGCACAGCGCAAGCTGACCACATGGCCCCCGGGTGCTTATAGCGTGAACTGACCACTAGGGCCCCCCAGACCCTCAGTGCTTACAATGTGAGGACCCCCAGGCCCCTTGGTGTTTAAAACGTGAGCTGACCACTGAGGCCCCTAGGCCCCTGGGGCTTACAGCGTGAGCTGACCACTGACGCCCCTAGGCCCCTGGGGCTTACAGCGTGAGCTGACCACTAAGGCCCCTAGGCCCCTCAGCGCTTACAGTGTGAGGGCCCCCAGGCCCCTTGGCCGTTTAAAGCGTGAGCTGACCACTAGGGCCTGGGCCCCGCAGCGCATACAATGTGAGGCCCCTCGATGCTTAAAGCGTGAGCTGACCACTAGGGCCCCCGGGACCCTGAGTGCTGACAGTGTGAGTTGACCACTAGGGCCCCCAGGCCCCTCGGTGCATACATCGAGCGTAATACCTGGGGGCCCCTTGGTACACACAGTGCATGCTTAAAACGAGAGCTTCTCAGAGAGTGCAGTGCTTCTGTACAACTGAGCCACTGGTTGGCACGCTACAATATGCTGTGACATGGTACACTATTCACCAACAAGTCAGTTCATTCTACATAACAGGACAGTTTGAAGGGCGCCATATTATAGCAAGCCGTTCGTTATTTGTCTTACCGTAACTAGCTATCCCTTTATTTTAGCTAGCTGCCCATTTTCCCTAGCTAGCTGCCGATATGATTCAGCTTGATAACAGAAATTAGTTAGCTAGCTGACCTTATTGCCAGCTAGCTGCCCTTACAACTAAATTAGCTGCACTAAAAAGCCAGCTAGTGAGACCGGGGGCTCGTCGTTTGTTGAGAGCTTAGTTATCCGTTGACAAATCAATGATTAAAATACACCGTAGTTTTGTGAAACATTAAAAAAATATGCCAAAAGCTATATTTTTTCATACGCTAACGCATATATAAGAGACCCAATCCATACTTAAAGATGAAGGAAAACTCCATTATTTTTTTCCATAGACCGTCTGTTTTTAGATCCACGGAAGTAGACACTGCTGACGTTGACATGCAAATTGTCGACAGCTCTCACGAGGTCTTTTCCCCCTCCCCATCGATGGGGTGTGGCCTATGGGGTGTGGCCCCTCCCCATCGATGGGGTGTGGCCTATGGGGTGTGGCCCCTCTCCATCGATTGGGTGTGGGCTATGTGCATAGTCTCCACCAAGTAATTTCACTGACCTATCAGAAACCTTTGTTGGTTGGTCAGCCAATGAAAACAAAGTTATCTTTTGAATTTCAAGCAACATTATCCTCTCTGTGTCTGGCAGGTATATAAAACATTTCCTGGCTGTTTCAACAATCCCTCCTAAGGGTTATTTTCTAACATCCTTTTTAAAGGGTTAGGGTTATTTTCTTTTCCGTGCTTTTCTATTGTTTTATTATCTACTTAAAGCTGCCTTTAGGTACAAGTAGACTATAAAATACCACTGCTTGATTGTATTTTACAACAACAGTATTTGAAGGGTGTTGTCATTATTAATATGTATAAATTCATAAATATTGACATATGCTATAAATATATTTATATAAATAGCATACTAGTTCTAAAATATGGACCACTAACTTTGAAATAGTGGTACTTCCAAAAGGAAAGCTAATAAAGAAAGGGAGGCAAGAGACGCAGTCTTGCTTCAAAGTGTTCCACTCATTGTCCACGTCTTTCAAAAACCCTCTGATAGTAATAATGATGACAGCAGCAGCATTATTGTCATCTGTGAGGAAGGAAATAGCACGAGTTCAATTTCCAGTAATGTTGTCACTCTCCCAGAGCCATCCTTTGAAGTCGAATCCTCAACAGCTAATGGTATACAAGAACCATAATTTCCACCTCAGGAACAGTTGGGCAATTCACAAGAATCAAATCAGCAACCAAACCATTCCTGGTGCTATGAGGTCACTGACCCTGCTTTATGGAAAAGCACTTCCAGTGACATTGTAAAGTTAGTGCTTATTGAAAGAGGAGCAGTCCCCTTCCAAACCCACAGTGAAAAATACTCAGCTTCAGTCCGAGATAAAGCGCATGGTGGAAAGACTAGAAGTTTCAACAATGAACTTCGGAACTGTAAATTGCCAAATGGGCAGAAGGTTTCTAAACAGTGGCTACTGTACTCACCCTCAACAGGTTGTGTGTACTGTTTTGCAAGCAAACTGTTCTCCAGCAAGCTCGGTGGCTTTAGTCAGGAGTTTAGTGACTGGAAGCACCCTGAAAGAATAGGGGAACACGAAAAGAGTGCAGAACACAGATCATGCATGATTGCCTTGCACCAGCGGACAAAGGGCAGTGCTGTAGATGCAGATCTCATGCAGCAACTTGATGGGGAACGTAGATACTGGAGGGACATTTTGAAAAGAGTTGTAGCAGTGATCAAGTTCTTGGGTGAAATAGGACTTGCGTTTAGGGGAGATGATGAACGGTTTGGGTCAACCCATTAAGGTAATTTACTTGGCATCCTAGAATTGCTATCACAATTTGACCCATTCTTAGCTGAACATATGAAAAAAAGTTTGGAGGAAAAGGTCGAGGCACAGTGTCCTATTTGTCGTCGACATTATGTGAATAACTCATTGAGCTAATGGGTCCGAAAACTCGCCAAACAATAGCAGATGAGATTTGGGATGCCAAATATTTTTCAATAATTGTTTACTCCACCCCAGACCTGTCACATGTGGACCAATTGACATTCATATTCCGGTTTGTTAACAGCAGCAGGAATGTGGTGGAGCGATTCCTGGGCTTTGAGCAAATTGAGAGACACACTGGTAAAAGGTTAGCAGACTGTGTGACTTTGATGGTGGAGGGCCTTAGGTTGGACCTGTCAAACTGTAGAGGTCAGTCATATGACAATGCAAGCAACATGTCAGGAAAATACAATGGGCTACAGGCCCACCTGAAACAGCGCATTCACTTAACTTAGTTGGTGTTAACACCTTAGACGGCAGTAGCCCAGAGGCTGACGAGTTGTTTAACATGTTGCAGTCACTCTACACATTTTGCTCTTCATCCACACACAGACGGGGGAAAGTCATTCGGAAGACAGATGGTATGTGCAATTATGATCATGAGAAAAGAGATACTCGAATTGAGGCCGCTGGACTATGTGCTAAATTGTACACCTTAGAGATAGTGTTCATGGCACATTTCTGGGACGTCATACTTGACCAGTTCTACTCTATAAGTATGCACCTACAGAAACGTGACATTGACATCTCTGTAGCAGCACAGTTTTTGTCTTCGTTGAGGGATTTTGTGGTGGAACAGTGAGACCAGTTTGAGGTTATTGAAAGGGCAGCCTTAATGTGACAGGTGTCTCTCAGTCATATAAGCACGATCTTCAGCGAAAGAGGAAACGCAAAACATTTGCAGATGAGAGCTCAGAGCCAGGTGTGACACTTGAAGGGAGGGAGAAGTTCAAAATAGAAACATTGGATGTGGTCATTGATAAGCCAGTGGCATGCATTGGACATCGCTTGGACGCTTACAAGCGTTTGACCAGTCTCTTTGGAGTTCTGTTTATGCAAGATCAGGTGTCTAACAGCTTCATCATGGTGGAAAAGGTAAATGGACATGAACTTTGCCAACAAACTCATCCAATTCAAAGTCTTTCATGTCTGACTCTGAGGGTGAGAAGTGCCCAACTAAATTGCTTGAGACGTTGCAGGCACTTCAGCTGCAGTCAGTGTTCCCCAATGTTTTCGTGGCACATCGGATTTTTCAAACTTTGCCAGTGACAAACTGCCAGGGTGAGCGGACATTTGCCCCTTTTAGGCAGAATAAAAAATGAGCTGCGGAGTAGCGTGTTGCCAAACACGTCTCAGCTCATTGTCACTTATGTCAATAGTCAGCCCTTGTCAGACAGCGAGATTTTGACGATCTAGTGGATGATTTTGCGAGGAGGAAGGCAAGAATGACATCAATATAGGAAAGCGGGGGGGGGGGTCCAAAAGACACGTGACCAGGGGCCTCACGGGACCATGATCCGGCCCTGCCTCCAGTGACTGCAGGAGTCACCTAAACCCATCACGTGTAACATACAGTCCACGAACCCAAACACATGGATTCCTATGCACGTAATTCCACGCACGCACCGCGAGCTTCAGATGCGAGGTGGTAAAGGCACAGTCCTGCAATTGCTTGTTCATGCCACTGCTGGCATAAGGTCCTCCGCTGAATCAAGTTCTTTATTAGCTGGTATATAGGGTGTACGCTTTACTTCCACGATGACCACAAGAAGTTGCCACACAATACACGACCATGCGCAACCTGCTGAGCAACTTCAAGTTTCAAGTTTTTTCAAGTTTCATTTATTTGGTATAGCCCTGTGAGCCATGCGGCTCTTAAGTCGGGTGCAACCGTAACAAACAAAATATGAACAGAGAACATCGCAAAGCGACGACGCGCAACAGAAACATCCTTTGTTTTTTTTTTCGGTAAAGTCACGTAGGTAAAACAAAATTAAAATAAAAGAGAATAACTAAATCAAATCACGACATTTCGGAGGCAACACAAGCTTCCGCCTTCAGCAAATATTCCACACAAAAAAAACGTATTAAAACGCTGTGTGCAAAAATCACAATGTGGTGCAAGCCAACAACAACCACCATAAGACAATTTAGATTTACCATATGTTTTCGAATCACCAAAATAAAGCTATAAAAACAATGTAACAACAGTAATCATAGGAACTGTGATTTAAAATTTAACAATAACCGATATACATAACACGTACGACAAAACCTGCAGCCAGAGCTGGCACCACGACACTCCCAGTGTATGATGTGTGAGTGAGTCAGCAGCAGCGTGAGTGAGTGTATGATGTGTGAGTCAGCGCACGATGTGTTAGTCAGCGCATGATGAGTGAGTCAGTGTATGATGTGTGAGCGAGTGAGCGGCAGTGTGAGTGAGTGGATGATGTGCGAGTGAGCCAGCACACGATGAGTGCACCTGTGTATGATGAGTGAATGGGTCAGTGGTTGTGCGAGTGTATGATGTGTGAGTGAGTAAGCGCATGATGAGCGAGTCAGTGCATGATGTGTGAGTGAGTCAGTGCATGGTGTGAGTGAGTCAGTGCATGGTGTGAGGGAGTCAGTGTATGATGTGTGAGTGAGTCAGTGTATGATGTGTGAGTGTGTCAGTGCATGATGTGTGAGTGAGTCAGTGTATGATGTGTGAGAAAGTCAGTGTATGGTGTGAGTGAGTCAGTGTATGATGTGCGAGTGAGTCAGTGCATGATGTGAGTGAGTCAGTGCATGATGTGTGAGTGAGTCAGTGCATGATGTGAGTGAGTCAGTGTATGATGTGTGAGTGAGTCAGTGTATGATGTGTGAGTGAGTCAGTGCATGATGTGTGAGTGAGTCAGTGTATGATGTGTGAGTGAGTCAGTGCATGATGTGAGTGAGTCAGTGTATGATGTGTGAGTGAGTCAGTGTATGATGTGTGAGAAGGTCAATGTATGGTGTGAGTGAGTCAGTGTATGGTGAGTGAGTGAGTCAGTGTATGATGTGAGTGAGTCAGTGCATGATGTGTGAGTGAGTCAGTGTATGATGTGTGAGTGAGTCAGCGTATGATGTGTGAGTGAGTCAGTGTATGATGTGAGTGAGTCAGTGTATGATGTGAGTGAGTCAGTGCATGATGTGTGAGTTAGTCAGTGTATGATGTGTGAGTGAGTCAGTGTATGATGTGTGAGTGAGTCAGTGTATGATGTGAGTGAGTCAGTGTATGATGTGTGAGTCAGTGCATGATGTGAGTGAGTCAGTGCATGATGAGTGAGTGAGTCAGTGTATGATGTGTGAGTGAGTCAGTTTATGATGTGTGCGTGAGTCAGTGTATGATGTGAGTGAGTCAGTGCATGATGTGTGAGTTAGTCAGTGTATGATGTGTGAGTGAGTCAGTGTATGATGTGTGAGTGAGTCAGTGTATGATGTGAGTGAGTCAGTGTATGATGTGTGAGTCAGTGCATGATGTGAGTGAGTCAGTGCATGATGAGTGAGTGAGTCAGTGTATGATGTGTGAGTGAGTCAGTTTATGATGTATGAGTGAGTCAGTGCATGATGTGTGAGTGAGTCAGTGTATGATGTGTGAGTGAGTCAGTGTATGATGTGTGAGTGAGTCAGTGTATGATGTGAGTGAGTCAGTGTATGATGTGTGAGTGAGTCAGTGCATGATGTGAGTGAGTCAGTGCATGATGAGTGAGTGAGTCAGTGTATGATGTGAGTGAGTCAGTGTATGATGTGTGAGTGAGTCAGTGCATGATGTGTGAGTGAGTCAGTGCATGATGTGAGTAAGTCAGTGTATGATGTGTGAGTGAGTCAGTTCATGATGTGAGTGAGTCAGTGTATGATGTGTGAGTGAGTCAGTGTATGATGTGTGAGTGAGTCAGTGCATGGTGTGTGAGGGAGTCAGTTCATGGTGTGAGTGAGTCAGTGTATGATGTGTGAGTGAGTCAGTGTATGATGTGAGTGAGACAGTGTATGATGTGTGAGTGAGTCAGTGCATGATGTGAGTGAGTCAGTGCATGATGAGTGAGTGAGTCAGTGTATGATGTGTGAGTGAGTCCGTTTATGATGTATGAGTGAGTCAGTGCATGATGTGTGAGTGAGTCAGTGTATGATGTGTGAGTGAGCCAGTGTATGATGTGTGAGTGAGTCAGTGTATGATGTGAGTGAGTCAGTGTATGATGTGTGAGTGAGTCAGTGCATGATGTGAGTGAGTCAGTGCATGATGAGTGAGTGAGTCAGTGTATGATGTGAGTGAGTCAGTGTATGATGTGTGAGTGAGTCAGTGCATGATGTGTGAGTGAGTCAGTGCATGATGTGAGTAAGTCAGTGTATGATGTGTGAGTGAGTCAGTTCATGATGTGAGTGAGTCAGTGTATGATGTGTGAGTGAGTCAGTGTATGATGTGTGAGTGAGTCAGTGCATGGTGTGTGAGTGAGTCAGTTCATGGTGTGAGTGAGTCAGTGTATGATGTGCGAGTGAGTCAGTTCATAGTGTGAGTGAGTCAGTGTATGATGTGTGAGTGAGTCAGTGCATGATGTGAGTGAGTCAGTGTATGATGTGAGTGAGTCAGTGCATGATGTGAGTGAGTCAGTGTATGATGTGAGTGAGTCAGTGTATGATGTGTGAGTGAGTCAGTGTATGATGTGAGTGAGTCAGTGTATGATGTGTGAGTGAGTCAATGCATGATGTGAGTGAGTCAGTGTATGATGTGAGTGAGTCAGTGTATGATGTGAGTGAGTCAGTGTATGATGTGTGAGTGAGTCAGTGCATGATGTGAGTGAGTCAGTGTATGATGTGAGTGAGTCAGTGCATGATGTGAGTGAGTCAGTGTATGATGTGAGTGAGTCAGTGTATGATGTGTGAGTGAGTCAGTGTATGATGTGAGTGAGTCAGTGTATGATGTGTGAGTGAGTCAATGCATGATGTGAGTGAGTCAGTGTATGATGTGAGTGAGTCAGTGCATGATGTGAGTGAGTCAGTGTATGATGTGAGTGAGTCAGTGTATGATGTGTGAGTGAGTCAGTGTATGATGTGAGTGAGTCAGTGTATGATGTGTGAGTGAGTCAATGCATGATGTGAGTGAGTCAGTGTATGATGTGAGTGAGTCAGTGTATGATGTGAGTGAGTCAGTGTATGATGTGTGAGTCAGTGCATGATGTGAGTGAGTCAGTGCATGTTGAGCGAGTGAGTCAGTGTATGATGTGTGAGTGAGTCAGTTTATGATGTATGAGTGAGTCAGTGCATGATGTGTGAGTGAGTCAGTGTATGATGTGTGAGTGAGTCAGTGTATGATGTGTGAGTGAGTCGGTGTATGATGTGAGTGAGTCAGTGTATGATGTGTGAGTGAGTCAGTGCATGATGTGAGTGAGTCAGTGCATGATGAGTGAGTGAGTCAGTGTATGATGTGAGTAAATCAGTGTATGATGTGTGAGTGAGTCAGTGCATGATGTGTGAGTGAGTCAGTGCATGATGTGAGTAAGTCAGTGTATGATGTGTGAGTGAGTCAGTTCATGATGTGAGTGAGTCAGTGTATAATGTGTGAGTGAGTCAGTGTATGATGTGTGAGTGAGTCAGTGCATGGTGTGTGAGGGAGTCAGTTCATGGTGTGAGTGAGTCAGTGTATGATGTGTGAGTGAGTCAGTGTATGATGTGAGTGAGTCAGTGTATGATGTGTGAGTGAGTCAGTGCATGATGTGAGTGAGTCAGTGCATGATGAGTGAGTGAGTCAGTGTATGATGTGTGAGTGAGTCCGTTTATGATGTATGAGTGAGTCAGTGCATGATGTGTGAGTGAGTCAGTGTATGATGTGTGAGTGAGTCAGTGTATGATGTGTGAGTGAGTCAGTGTATGATGTGAGTGAGTCAGTGTATGATGTGTGAGTGAGTCAGTGCATGATGTAAGTGAGTCAGTGCATGATGAGTGAGTGAGTCAGTGTATGATGTGAGTGAGTCAGTGTATGATGTGTGAGTGAGTCAGTGTATGATGTGTGAGTGAGTCAGTGTATGATGTGTGAGTGAGTCAGTGTATGATGTGAGTGAGTCAGTGTGTGATGTGTGAGTGAGTCAGTGCATGATGTGAGTGAGTCAGTGCATGATGAGTGAGTGAGTCAGTGTATGATGTGAGTGAGTCAGTGTATGATGTGTGAGTGAGTCAGTGCATGATGTGTGAGTGAGTCAGTGCATGATGTGAGTAAGTCAGTGTATGATGTGTGAGTGAGTCAGTTCATGATGTGAGTGAGTCAGTGTATGATGTGTGAGTGAGTCAGTGTATGATGTGTGAGTGAGTCAGTGCATGGTGTGTGAGTGAGTCAGTTCATGGTGTGAGTGAGTCAGTGTATGATGTGCGAGTGAGTCAGTTCATAGTGTGAGTGAGTCAGTGTATGATGTGTGAGTGAGTCAGTGCATGATGTGAGTGAGTCAATGTATTATGTGAGTGAGTCAGTGCATGATGTGAGTGAGTCAGTGTATGATGTGAGTGAGTCAGTGTATGATGTGTGAGTGAGTCAGTGTATGATGTGAGTGAGTCAGTGTATGATGTGTGAGTGAGTCAATGCATGATGTGAGTGAGTCAGTGTATGATGTGAGTGAGTCAGTGTATGATGTGAGTGAGTCAGTGTATGATGTGTGAGTGAGTCAGTGCATGATGTGAGTGAGTCAGTGTATGATGTGAGTGAGTCAGTGCATGATGTGAGTGAGTCAGTGTATGATGTGAGTGAGTCAGTGTATGATGTGTGAGTGAGTCAGTGTATGATGTGAGTGAGTCAGTGTATGATGTGTGAGTGAGTCAATGCATGATGTGAGTGAGTCAGTGTATGATGTGAGTGAGTCAGTGCATGATGTGAGTGAGTCAGTGTATGATGTGAGTGAGTCAGTGTATGATGTGTGAGTGAGTCAGTGTATGATGTGAGTGAGTCAGTGTATGATGTGTGAGTGAGTCAATGCATGATGTGAGTGAGTCAGTGTATGATGTGAGTGAGTCAGTGCATGATGTGAGTGAGTCAGTGTATGATGTGAGTGAGTCAGTGTATGATGTGTGAGTGAGTCAGTGTATGATGTGAGTGAGTCAGTGTATGATGTGTGAGTGAGTCAATGCATGATGTGAGTGAGTCAGTGTATGATGTGAGTGAGTCAGTGCATGATGTGAGTGAGTCAGTGTATGATGTGAGTGAGTCAGTGCATGATGTGAGTGAGTCAGTGCATGATGTGAGTGAGTCAGTGTATGATGTGTGAGTGAGTCAGTGTATGATGTGAGTGAGTCAGTGTATGATGTGTGAGTGAGTCAATGCATGATGTGAGTGAGTCAGTGTATGATGTGAGTGAGTCAGTGCATGATGTGAATGAGTCAGTGTATTATGTGTGAGTCAGTGCATGATGTGAGTGAGTCAGTGCATGTTGAGCGAGTGAGTCAGTGTATGATGTGTGAGTGAGTCAGTTTATGATGTATGAGTGAGTCAGTGCATGATGTGTGAGTGAGTCAGTGTATGATGTGTGAGTGAGTCAGTGTATGATGTGTGAGTGAGTCAGTGTATGATGTGAGTGAGTCAGTGTATGATGTGTGAGTGAGTCAGTGCATGATGTGAGTGAGTCAGTGCATGATGAGTGAGTGAGTCAGTGCATGATGTGTGAGTGAGTCAGTGCATGATGTGAGTAAGTCAGTGTATGATGTGTGAGTGAGTCAGTTCATGATGTGAGTGAGTCAGTGTATAATGTGTGAGTGAGTCAGTGTATGATGTGTGAGTGAGTCAGTGCATGGTGTGTGAGGGAGTCAGTTCATGGTGTGAGTGAGTCAGTGTATGATGTGTGAGTGAGTCAGTGTATGATGTGAGTGAGTCAGTGTATGATGTGTGAGTGAGTCAGTGCATGATGTGAGTGAGTCAGTGCATGATGAGTGAGTGAGTCAGTGTATGATGTGTGAGTGAGTCCGTTTATGATGTATGAGTGAGTCAGTGCATGATGTGTGAGTGAGTCAGTGTATGATGTGTGAGTGAGTCAGTGTATGATGTGTGAGTGAGTCAGTGTATGATGTGAGTGAGTCAGTGTATGATGTGTGAATGAGTCAGTGCATGATGTAAGTGATTCAGTGCATGATGAGTGAGTGAGTCAGTGTATGATGTGAGTGAGTCAGTGTATGATGTGTGAGTGAGTCAGTGTATGATGTGTGAGTGAGTCAGTGTATGATGTGTGAGTGAGTCAGTGTATGATGTGAGTGAGTCAGTGTATGATGTGTGAGTGAGTCAGTGCATGATGTGAGTGAGTCAGTGCATGATGAGTGAGTGAGTCAGTGTATGATGTGAGTGAGTCAGTGTATGATGTGTGAGTGAGTCAGTGCATGATGTGTGAGTGAGTCAGTGCATGATGTGAGTAAGTCAGTGTATGATGTGTGAGTGAGTCAGTTCATGATGTGAGTGAGTCAGTGTATGATGTGTGAGTGAGTCAGTGTATGATGTGTGAGTGAGTCAGTGCATGGTGTGTGAGTGAGTCAGTTCATGGTGTGAGTGAGTCAGTGTATGATGTGCGAGTGAGTCAGTTCATAGTGTGAGTGAGTCAGTGTATGATGTGTGAGTGAGTCAGTGCATGATGTGTGAGTGAGTCAGTGTATGATGTGTGAGTGAGTCAGTGTATGATGTGTGAGTGAGTCAGTGTATGATGTGAGTGAGTCAGTGTATGATGTGTGAGTGAGTCAGTGCATGATGTGAGTGAGTCAGTGCATGATGAGTGAGTGAGTCAGTGCATGATGTGTGAGTGAGTCAGTGCATGATGTGAGTAAGTCAGTGTATGATGTGTGAGTGAGTCAGTTCATGATGTGAGTGAGTCAGTGTATAATGTGTGAGTGAGTCAGTGTATGATGTGTGAGTGAGTCAGTGCATGGTGTGTGAGGGAGTCAGTTCATGGTGTGAGTGAGTCAGTGTATGATGTGTGAGTGAGTCAGTGTATGATGTGAGTGAGTCAGTGTATGATGTGTGAGTGAGTCAGTGCATGATGTGAGTGAGTCAGTGCATGATGAGTGAGTGAGTCAGTGTATGATGTGAGTGAGTCAGTGTATGATGTGTGAGTGAGTCAGTGCATGATGTGTGAGTGAGTCAGTGCATGATGTGAGTAAGTCAGTGTATGATGTGTGAGTGAGTCAGTTCATGATGTGAGTGAGTCAGTGTATGATGTGTGAGTGAGTCAGTGTATGATGTGTGAGTGAGTCAGTGCATGGTGTGTGAGTGAGTCAGTTCATGGTGTGAGTGAGTCAGTGTATGATGTGCGAGTGAGTCAGTTCATAGTGTGAGTGAGTCAGTGTATGATGTGTGAGTGAGTCAGTGCATGATGTGTGAGTGAGTCAGTGTATGATGTGTGAGTGAGTCAGTGTATGATGTGTGAGTGAGTCAGTGTATGATGTGAGTGAGTCAGTGTATGATGTGTGAGTGAGTCAGTGCATGATGTGAGTGAGTCAGTGCATGATGAGTGAGTGAGTCAGTGCATGATGTGTGAGTGAGTCAGTGCATGATGTGAGTAAGTCAGTGTATGATGTGTGAGTGAGTCAGTTCATGATGTGAGTGAGTCAGTGTATAATGTGTGAGTGAGTCAGTGTATGATGTGTGAGTGAGTCAGTGCATGGTGTGTGAGGGAGTCAGTTCATGGTGTGAGTGAGTCAGTGTATGATGTGTGAGTGAGTCAGTGTATGATGTGAGTGAGTCAGTGTATGATGTGTGAGTGAGTCAGTGCATGATGTGAGTGAGTCAGTGCATGATGAGTGAGTGAGTCAGTGTATGATGTGTGAGTGAGTCCGTTTATGATGTATGAGTGAGTCAGTGCATGATGTGTGAGTGAGTCAGTGTATGATGTGTGAGTGAGTCAGTGTATGATGTGTGAGTGAGTCAGTGTATGATGTGAGTGAGTCAGTGTATGATGTGTGAATGAGTCAGTGCATGATGTAAGTGAGTCAGTGCATGATGAGTGAGTGAGTCAGTGTATGATGTGAGTGAGTCAGTGTATGATGTGTGAGTGAGTCAGTGTATGATGTGTGAGTGAGTCAGTGTATGATGTGAGTGAGTCAGTGTATGATGTGTGAGTGAGTCAGTGCATGATGTGTGAGTGAGTCAGTGCATGATGTGAGTGAGTCAGTGCATGATGAGTGAGTGAGTCAGTGTATGATGTGAGTGAGTCAGTGTATGATGTGTGAGTGAGTCAGTGTATGATGTGTGAGTGAGTCAGTGTATGATGTGTGAGTGAGTCAGTGTATGATGTGAGTGAGTCAGTGTATGATGTGTGAGTGAGTCAGTGCATGATGTGAGTGAGTCAGTGCATGATGAGTGAGTGAGTCAGTGTATGATGTGAGTGAGTCAGTGTATGATGTGTGAGTGAGTCAGTGCATGATGTGTGAGTGAGTCAGTGCATGATGTGAGTAAGTCAGTGTATGATGTGTGAGTGAGTCAGTTCATGATGTGAGTGAGTCAGTGTATGATGTGTGAGTGAGTCAGTGTATGATGTGTGAGTGAGTCAGTGCATGGTGTGTGAGTGAGTCAGTTCATGGTGTGAGTGAGTCAGTGTATGATGTGCGAGTGAGTCAGTTCATAGTGTGAGTGAGTCAGTGTATGATGTGTGAGTGAGTCAGTGCATGATGTGTGAGTGAGTCAGTGTATGATGTGTGAGTGAGTCAGTGTATGATGTGTGAGTGAGTCAGTGTATGATGTGAGTGAGTCAGTGTATGATGTGTGAGTGAGTCAGTGCATGATGTGAGTGAGTCAGTGCATGATGAGTGAGTGAGTCAGTGCATGATGTGTGAGTGAGTCAGTGCATGATGTGAGTAAGTCAGTGTATGATGTGTGAGTGAGTCAGTTCATGATGTGAGTGAGTCAGTGTATAATGTGTGAGTGAGTCAGTGTATGATGTGTGAGTGAGTCAGTGCATGGTGTGTGAGGGAGTCAGTTCATGGTGTGAGTGAGTCAGTGTATGATGTGTGAGTGAGTCAGTGTATGATGTGAGTGAGTCAGTGTATGATGTGTGAGTGAGTCAGTGCATGATGTGAGTGAGTCAGTGCATGATGAGTGAGTGAGTCAGTGTATGATGTGAGTGAGTCAGTGTATGATGTGTGAGTGAGTCAGTGCATGATGTGTGAGTGAGTCAGTGCATGATGTGAGTAAGTCAGTGTATGATGTGTGAGTGAGTCAGTTCATGATGTGAGTGAGTCAGTGTATGATGTGTGAGTGAGTCAGTGTATGATGTGTGAGTGAG
This sequence comes from Petromyzon marinus, assembly GCF_048934315.1. Taxonomy (NCBI): domain Eukaryota; kingdom Metazoa; phylum Chordata; class Hyperoartia; order Petromyzontiformes; family Petromyzontidae; genus Petromyzon; species Petromyzon marinus. The sequence continues at coordinate 21,342,593 of NC_133683.1, read as the reverse complement.
TCAGTGCATGGTGTGTGAGTGAGTCAGTTCATGGTGTGAGTGAGTCAGTGTATGATGTGCGAGTGAGTCAGTTCATAGTGTGAGTGAGTCAGTGTATGATGTGTGAGTGAGTCAGTGCATGATGTGTGAGTGAGTCAGTGTATGATGTGTGAGTGAGTCAGTGTATGATGTGTGAGTGAGTCAGTGTATGATGTGAGTGAGTCAGTGTATGATGTGTGAGTGAGTCAGTGCATGATGTGAGTGAGTCAGTGCATGATGAGTGAGTGAGTCAGTGCATGATGTGTGAGTGAGTCAGTGCATGATGTGAGTAAGTCAGTGTATGATGTGTGAGTGAGTCAGTTCATGATGTGAGTGAGTCAGTGTATAATGTGTGAGTGAGTCAGTGTATGATGTGTGAGTGAGTCAGTGCATGGTGTGTGAGGGAGTCAGTTCATGGTGTGAGTGAGTCAGTGTATGATGTGTGAGTGAGTCAGTGTATGATGTGAGTGAGTCAGTGTATGATGTGTGAGTGAGTCAGTGCATGATGTGAGTGAGTCAGTGCATGATGAGTGAGTGAGTCAGTGTATGATGTGTGAGTGAGTCCGTTTATGATGTATGAGTGAGTCAGTGCATGATGTGTGAGTGAGTCAGTGTATGATGTGTGAGTGAGTCAGTGTATGATGTGTGAGTGAGTCAGTGTATGATGTGAGTGAGTCAGTGTATGATGTGTGAATGAGTCAGTGCATGATGTAAGTGAGTCAGTGCATGATGAGTGAGTGAGTCAGTGTATGATGTGAGTGAGTCAGTGTATGATGTGTGAGTGAGTCAGTGTATGATGTGTGAGTGAGTCAGTGTATGATGTGTGAGTGAGTCAGTGTATGATGTGAGTGAGTCAGTGTATGATGTGTGAGTGAGTCAGTGCATGATGTGAGTGAGTCAGTGCATGATGAGTGAGTGAGTCAGTGTATGATGTGAGTGAGTCAGTGTATGATGTGTGAGTGAGTCAGTGCATGATGTGTGAGTGAGTCAGTGCATGATGTGAGTAAGTCAGTGTATGATGTGTGAGTGAGTCAGTTCATGATGTGAGTGAGTCAGTGTATGATGTGTGAGTGAGTCAGTGTATGATGTGTGAGTGAGTCAGTGCATGGTGTGTGAGTGAGTCAGTTCATGGTGTGAGTGAGTCAGTGTATGATGTGCGAGTGAGTCAGTTCATAGTGTGAGTGAGTCAGTGTATGATGTGTGAGTGAGTCAGTGCATGATGTGAGTGAGTCAGTGTATTATGCGAGTGAGTCAGTGCATGATGTGAGTGAGTCAGTGTATGATGTGAGTGAGTCAGTGTATGATCTGTGAGTGAGTCAGTGTATGATGTGAGTGAGTCAGTGTATGATGTGTGAGTGAGTCAATGCATGATGTGAGTGAGTCAGTGTATGATGTGAGTGAGTCAGTGTATGATGTGAGTGAGTCAGTGTATGATGTGTGAGTGAGTCAGTGCATGATGTGAGTGAGTCAGTGTATGATGTGAGTGAGTCAGTGCATGATGTGAGTGAGTCAGTGTATGATGTGAGTGAGTCAGTGTATGATGTGTGAGTGAGTCAGTGTATGATGTGAGTGAGTCAGTGTATGATGTGTGAGTGAGTCAATGCATGATGTGAGTGAGTCAGTGTATGATGTGAGTGAGTCAGTGCATGATGTGAGTGAGTCAGTGTATGATGTGAGTGAGTCAGTGTATGATGTGTGAGTGAGTCAGTGTATGATGTGAGTGAGTCAGTGTATGATGTGTGAGTGAGTCAATGCATGATGTGAGTGAGTCAGTGTATGATGTGAGTGAGTCAGTGCATGATGTGAGTGAGTCAGTGTATGATGTGAGTGAGTCAGTGTATGATGTGTGAGTGAGTCAGTGTATGATGTGAGTGAGTCAGTGTATGATGTGAGTGAGTCAGTGTATGATGTGAGTGAGTCAGTGCATGATGTGAGTGAGTCAGTGCATGATGTGAGTGAGTCAGTGTATGATGTGTGAGTGAGTCAGTGTATGATGTGAGTGAGTCAGTGTATGATGTGTGAGTGAGTCAATGCATGATGTGAGTGAGTCAGTGTATGATGTGAGTGAGTCAGTGCATGATGTGAATGAGTCAGTGTATGATGTGTGAGTGAGTCAGTGCATGATGTGAATGAGTCAGTGTATGATGTGTGAGTGAGTCAGTGTATGATGTGTGAGTCAGTGTATGATGTGTGAGTGAGTCAGTGTATGATGTGTGAGTCAGTGTATGATGTGTGAGTGAGTCAGTTCATAGTGTGAGTGAGTCAGTGTATGATGTGTGAGTGAGTCAGTGTATGATGTGTGAGTGAGTCAGTGTATGATGTGTGAGTGAGTCAGTGTATGATGTGTGAGTCAGTGTATGATGTGTGAGTGAGTCAGTGTATGGTGTGTGAGGGAGTCAGTTCATGGTGTGAGTGAGTCAGTGTATGATGTGTGAGTGAGTCAGTGTATGATGTGAGTGAGTCAGTGTATGATGTGTGAGTGAGTCAGTGCATGATGTGAGTGAGTCAGTGCATGATGAGTGAGTGAGTCAGTGTATGATGTGTGAGTGAGTCCGTTTATGATGTATGAGTGAGTCAGTGCATGATGTGTGAGTGAGTCAGTGTATGATGTGTGAGTGAGTCAGTGTATGATGTGTGAGTGAGTCAGTGTATGATGTGAGTGAGTCAGTGTATGATGTGTGAATGAGTCAGTGCATGATGTAAGTGAGTCAGTGCATGATGAGTGAGTGAGTCAGTGTATGATGTGAGTGAGTCAGTGTATGATGTGTGAGTGAGTCAGTGTATGATGTGTGAGTGAGTCAGTGTATGATGTGTGAGTGAGTCAGTGTATGATGTGAGTGAGTCAGTGTATGATGTGTGAGTGAGTCAGTGCATGATGTGAGTGAGTCAGTGCATGATGAGTGAGTGAGTCAGTGTATGATGTGAGTGAGTCAGTGTATGATGTGTGAGTGAGTCAGTGCATGATGTGTGAGTGAGTCAGTGCATGATGTGAGTAAGTCAGTGTATGATGTGTGAGTGAGTCAGTTCATGATGTGAGTGAGTCAGTGTATGATGTGTGAGTGAGTCAGTGTATGATGTGTGAGTGAGTCAGTGCATGGTGTGTGAGTGAGTCAGTTCATGGTGTGAGTGAGTCAGTGTATGATGTGCGAGTGAGTCAGTTCATAGTGTGAGTGAGTCAGTGTATGATGTGTGAGTGAGTCAGTGCATGATGTGTGAGTGAGTCAGTGTATGATGTGTGAGTGAGTCAGTGTATGATGTGTGAGTGAGTCAGTGTATGATGTGAGTGAGTCAGTGTATGATGTGTGAGTGAGTCAGTGCATGATGTGAGTGAGTCAGTGCATGATGAGTGAGTGAGTCAGTGCATGATGTGTGAGTGAGTCAGTGCATGATGTGAGTAAGTCAGTGTATGATGTGTGAGTGAGTCAGTTCATGATGTGAGTGAGTCAGTGTATAATGTGTGAGTGAGTCAGTGTATGATGTGTGAGTGAGTCAGTGCATGGTGTGTGAGGGAGTCAGTTCATGGTGTGAGTGAGTCAGTGTATGATGTGTGAGTGAGTCAGTGTATGATGTGAGTGAGTCAGTGTATGATGTGTGAGTGAGTCAGTGCATGATGTGAGTGAGTCAGTGCATGATGAGTGAGTGAGTCAGTGTATGATGTGAGTGAGTCAGTGTATGATGTGTGAGTGAGTCAGTGCATGATGTGTGAGTGAGTCAGTGCATGATGTGAGTAAGTCAGTGTATGATGTGTGAGTGAGTCAGTTCATGATGTGAGTGAGTCAGTGTATGATGTGTGAGTGAGTCAGTGTATGATGTGTGAGTGAGTCAGTGCATGGTGTGTGAGTGAGTCAGTTCATGGTGTGAGTGAGTCAGTGTATGATGTGCGAGTGAGTCAGTTCATAGTGTGAGTGAGTCAGTGTATGATGTGTGAGTGAGTCAGTGCATGATGTGTGAGTGAGTCAGTGTATGATGTGTGAGTGAGTCAGTGTATGATGTGTGAGTGAGTCAGTGTATGATGTGAGTGAGTCAGTGTATGATGTGTGAGTGAGTCAGTGCATGATGTGAGTGAGTCAGTGCATGATGAGTGAGTGAGTCAGTGCATGATGTGTGAGTGAGTCAGTGCATGATGTGAGTAAGTCAGTGTATGATGTGTGAGTGAGTCAGTTCATGATGTGAGTGAGTCAGTGTATAATGTGTGAGTGAGTCAGTGTATGATGTGTGAGTGAGTCAGTGCATGGTGTGTGAGGGAGTCAGTTCATGGTGTGAGTGAGTCAGTGTATGATGTGTGAGTGAGTCAGTGTATGATGTGAGTGAGTCAGTGTATGATGTGTGAGTGAGTCAGTGCATGATGTGAGTGAGTCAGTGCATGATGAGTGAGTGAGTCAGTGTATGATGTGTGAGTGAGTCCGTTTATGATGTATGAGTGAGTCAGTGCATGATGTGTGAGTGAGTCAGTGTATGATGTGTGAGTGAGTCAGTGTATGATGTGTGAGTGAGTCAGTGTATGATGTGAGTGAGTCAGTGTATGATGTGTGAATGAGTCAGTGCATGATGTGAGTGAGTCAGTGCATGATGAGTGAGTGAGTCAGTGTATGATGTCTGAGTGAGTCCGTTTATGATGTATGAGTGAGTCAGTGCATGATGTGTGAGTGAGTCAGTGTATGATGTGTGAGTGAGTCAGTGTATGATGTGTGAGTGAGTCAGTGTATGATGTGAGTGAGTCAGTGTATGATGTGTGAGTGAGTCAGTGCATGATGTGAGTGAGTCAGTGCATGATGAGTGAGTGAGTCAGTGTATGATGTGAGTGAGTCAGTGTATGATGTGTGAGTGAGTCAGTGCATGATGTGTGAGTGAGTCAGTGCATGATGTGAGTAAGTCAGTGTATGATGTGTGAGTGAGTCAGTTCATGATGTGAGTGAGTCAGTGTATGATGTGTGAGTGAGTCAGTGTATGATGTGTGAGTGAGTCAGTGCATGGTGTGTGAGTGAGTCAGTTCATGGTGTGAGTGAGTCAGTGTATGATGTGCGAGTGAGTCAGTTCATAGTGTGAGTGAGTCAGTGTATGATGTGTGAGTGAGTCAGTGCATGATGTGTGAGTGAGTCAGTGTATGATGTGTGAGTGAGTCAGTGTATGATGTGTGAGTGAGTCAGTGTATGATGTGAGTGAGTCAGTGTATGATGTGTGAGTGAGTCAGTGCATGATGTGAGTGAGTCAGTGCATGATGAGTGAGTGAGTCAGTGCATGATGTGTGAGTGAGTCAGTGCATGATGTGAGTAAGTCAGTGTATGATGTGTGAGTGAGTCAGTTCATGATGTGAGTGAGTCAGTGTATAATGTGTGAGTGAGTCAGTGTATGATGTGTGAGTGAGTCAGTGCATGGTGTGTGAGGGAGTCAGTTCATGGTGTGAGTGAGTCAGTGTATGATGTGTGAGTGAGTCAGTGTATGATGTGTGAGTGAGTCAGTGCATGATGTGAGTAAGTCAGTGTATGATGTGTGAGTGAGTCAGTTCATGATGTGAGTGAGTCAGTGTATGATGTGTGAGTGAGTCAGTGTATGATGTGTGAGTGAGTCAGTGCATGGTGTGTGAGTGAGTCAGTTCATGGTGTGAGTGAGTCAGTGTATGATGTGCGAGTGAGTCAGTTCATAGTGTGAGTGAGTCAGTGTATGATGTGTGAGTGAGTCAGTGCATGATGTGTGAGTGAGTCAGTGTATGATGTGTGAGTGAGTCAGTGTATGATGTGTGAGTGAGTCAGTGTATGATGTGAGTGAGTCAGTGTATGATGTGTGAGTGAGTCAGTGCATGATGTGAGTGAGTCAGTGCATGATGAGTGAGTGAGTCAGTGCATGATGTGTGAGTGAGTCAGTGCATGATGTGAGTAAGTCAGTGTATGATGTGTGAGTGAGTCAGTTCATGATGTGAGTGAGTCAGTGTATAATGTGTGAGTGAGTCAGTGTATGATGTGTGAGTGAGTCAGTGCATGGTGTGTGAGGGAGTCAGTTCATGGTGTGAGTGAGTCAGTGTATGATGTGTGAGTGAGTCAGTGTATGATGTGAGTGAGTCAGTGTATGATGTGTGAGTGAGTCAGTGCATGATGTGAGTGAGTCAGTGCATGATGAGTGAGTGAGTCAGTGTATGATGTGTGAGTGAGTCCGTTTATGATGTATGAGTGAGTCAGTGCATGATGTGTGAGTGAGTCAGTGTATGATGTGTGAGTGAGTCAGTGTATGATGTGTGAGTGAGTCAGTGTATGATGTGAGTGAGTCAGTGTATGATGTGTGAATGAGTCAGTGCATGATGTGAGTGAGTCAGTGCATGATGAGTGAGTGAGTCAGTGTATGATGTGTGAGTGAGTCCGTTTATGATGTATGAGTGAGTCAGTGCATGATGTGTGAGTGAGTCAGTGTATGATGTGTGAGTGAGTCAGTGTATGATGTGTGAGTGAGTCAGTGTATGATGTGAGTGAGTCAGTGTATGATGTGTGAGTGAGTCAGTGCATGATGTGAGTGAGTCAGTGCATGATGAGTGAGTGAGTCAGTGTATGATGTGAGTGAGTCAGTGTATGATGTGTGAGTGAGTCAGTGCATGATGTGTGAGTGAGTCAGTGCATGATGTGAGTAAGTCAGTGTATGATGTGTGAGTGAGTCAGTTCATGATGTGAGTGAGTCAGTGTATGATGTGTGAGTGAGTCAGTGTATGATGTGTGAGTGAGTCAGTGCATGGTGTGTGAGTGAGTCAGTTCATGGTGTGAGTGAGTCAGTGTATGATGTGCGAGTGAGTCAGTTCATAGTGTGAGTGAGTCAGTGTATGATGTGTGAGTGAGTCAGTGCATGATGTGTGAGTGAGTCAGTGTATGATGTGTGAGTGAGTCAGTGTATGATGTGTGAGTGAGTCAGTGTATGATGTGAGTGAGTCAGTGTATGATGTGTGAGTGAGTCAGTGCATGATGTGAGTGAGTCAGTGCATGATGAGTGAGTGAGTCAGTGCATGATGTGTGAGTGAGTCAGTGCATGATGTGAGTAAGTCAGTGTATGATGTGTGAGTGAGTCAGTTCATGATGTGAGTGAGTCAGTGTATAATGTGTGAGTGAGTCAGTGTATGATGTGTGAGTGAGTCAGTGCATGGTGTGTGAGGGAGTCAGTTCATGGTGTGAGTGAGTCAGTGTATGATGTGTGAGTGAGTCAGTGTATGATGTGAGTGAGTCAGTGTATGATGTGTGAGTGAGTCAGTGCATGATGTGAGTGAGTCAGTGCATGATGAGTGAGTGAGTCAGTGTATGATGTGTGAGTGAGTCCGTTTATGATGTATGAGTGAGTCAGTGCATGATGTGTGAGTGAGTCAGTGTATGATGTGTGAGTGAGTCAGTATATGATGTGTGAGTGAGTCAGTGTATGATGTGAGTGAGTCAGTGTATGATGTGTGAATGAGTCAGTGCATGATGTAAGTGAGTCAGTGCATGATGAGTGAGTGAGTCAGTGTATGATGTGAGTGAGTCAGTGTATGATGTGTGAGTGAGTCAGTGTATGATGTGTGAGTGAGTCAGTGTATGATGTGTGAGTGAGTCAGTGTATGATGTGAGTGAGTCAGTGTATGATGTGTGAGTGAGTCAGTGCATGATGTGAGTGAGTCAGTGCATGATGAGTGAGTGAGTCAGTGTATGATGTGAGTGAGTCAGTGTATGATGTGTGAGTGAGTCAGTGCATGATGTGTGAGTGAGTCAGTGCATGATGTGAGTAAGTCAGTGTATGATGTGTGAGTGAGTCAGTTCATGATGTGAGTGAGTCAGTGTATGATGTGTGAGTGAGTCAGTTCATGATGTGAGTGAGTCAGTGTATAATGTGTGAGTGAGTCAGTGTATGATGTGTGAGTGAGTCAGTGCATGGTGTGTGAGGGAGTCAGTTCATGGTGTGAGTGAGTCAGTGTATGATGTGTGAGTGAGTCAGTGTATGATGTGAGTGAGTCAGTGTATGATGTGTGAGTGAGTCAGTGCATGATGTGAGTGAGTCAGTGCATGATGAGTGAGTGAGTCAGTGTATGATGTGTGAGTGAGTCCGTTTATGATGTATGAGTGAGTCAGTGCATGATGTGTGAGTGAGTCAGTGTATGATGTGTGAGTGAGTCAGTGTATGATGTGTGAGTGAGTCAGTGTATGATGTGAGTGAGTCAGTGTATGATGTGTGAATGAGTCAGTGCATGATGTGAGTGAGTCAGTGCATGATGAGTGAGTGAGTCAGTGTATGATGTGTGAGTGAGTCCGTTTATGATGTATGAGTGAGTCAGTGCATGATGTGTGAGTGAGTCAGTGTATGATGTGTGAGTGAGTCAGTGTATGATGTGTGAGTGAGTCAGTGTATGATGTGAGTGAGTCAGTGTATGATGTGTGAGTGAGTCAGTGCATGATGTGAGTGAGTCAGTGCATGATGAGTGAGTGAGTCAGTGTATGATGTGAGTGAGTCAGTGTATGATGTGTGAGTGAGTCAGTGCATGATGTGTGAGTGAGTCAGTGCATGATGTGAGTAAGTCAGTGTATGATGTGTGAGTGAGTCAGTTCATGATGTGAGTGAGTCAGTGTATGATGTGTGAGTGAGTCAGTGTATGATGTGTGAGTGAGTCAGTGCATGGTGTGTGAGTGAGTCAGTTCATGGTGTGAGTGAGTCAGTGTATGATGTGCGAGTGAGTCAGTTCATAGTGTGAGTGAGTCAGTGTATGATGTGTGAGTGAGTCAGTGCATGATGTGTGAGTGAGTCAGTGTATGATGTGTGAGTGAGTCAGTGTATGATGTGTGAGTGAGTCAGTGTATGATGTGAGTGAGTCAGTGTATGATGTGTGAGTGAGTCAGTGCATGATGTGAGTGAGTCAGTGCATGATGAGTGAGTGAGTCAGTGCATGATGTGTGAGTGAGTCAGTGCATGATGTGAGTAAGTCAGTGTATGATGTGTGAGTGAGTCAGTTCATGATGTGAGTGAGTCAGTGTATAATGTGTGAGTGAGTCAGTGTATGATGTGTGAGTGAGTCAGTGCATGGTGTGTGAGGGAGTCAGTTCATGGTGTGAGTGAGTCAGTGTATGATGTGAGTGAGTCAGTGCATGATGAGTGAGTGAGTCAGTGTATGATGTGTGAGTGAGTCCGTTTATGATGTATGAGTGAGTCAGTGCATGATGTGTGAGTGAGTCAGTGTATGATGTGTGAGTGAGTCAGTGTATGATGTGTGAGTGAGCCAGTGTATGATGTGAGTGAGTCAGTGTATGATGTGTGAATGAGTCAGTGCATGATGTGAGTGAGTCAGTGCATGATGAGTGAGTGAGTCAGTGTATGATGTGTGAGTGAGTCCGTTTATGATGTATGAGTGAGTCAGTGCATGATGTGTGAGTGAGTCAGTGTATGATGTGTGAGTGAGTCAGTGTATGATGTGTGAGTGAGTCAGTGTATGATGTGAGTGAGTCAGTGTATGATGTGTGAGTGAGTCAGTGCATGATGTGAGTGAGTCAGTGCATGATGAGTGAGTGAGTCAGTGTATGATGTGAGTGAGTCAGTGTATGATGTGTGAGTGAGTCAGTGCATGATGTGTGAGTGAGTCAGTGCATGATGTGAGTAAGTCAGTGTATGATGTGTGAGTGAGTCAGTTCATGATGTGAGTGAGTCAGTGTATGATGTGTGAGTGAGTCAGTGTATGATGTGTGAGTGAGTCAGTGCATGGTGTGTGAGTGAGTCAGTTCATGGTGTGAGTGAGTCAGTGTATGATGTGCGAGTGAGTCAGTTCATAGTGTGAGTGAGTCAGTGTATGATGTGTGAGTGAGTCAGTGCATGATGTGTGAGTGAGTCAGTGTATGATGTGTGAGTGAGTCAGTGTATGATGTGTGAGTGAGTCAGTGTATGATGTGAGTGAGTCAGTGTATGATGTGTGAGTGAGTCAGTGCATGATGTGAGTGAGTCAGTGCATGATGAGTGAGTGAGTCAGTGCATGATGTGTGAGTGAGTCAGTGCATGATGTGAGTAAGTCAGTGTATGATGTGTGAGTGAGTCAGTTCATGATGTGAGTGAGTCAGTGTATAATGTGTGAGTGAGTCAGTGTATGATGTGTGAGTGAGTCAGTGCATGGTGTGTGAGGGAGTCAGTTCATGGTGTGAGTGAGTCAGTGTATGATGTGTGAGTGAGTCAGTGTATGATGTGAGTGAGTCAGTGTATGATGTGTGAGTGAGTCAGTGCATGATGTGAGTGAGTCAGTGCATGATGAGTGAGTGAGTCAGTGTATGATGTGTGAGTGAGTCCGTTTATGATGTATGAGTGAGTCAGTGCATGATGTGTGAGTGAGTCAGTGTATGATGTGTGAGTGAGTCAGTATATGATGTGTGAGTGAGTCAGTGTATGATGTGAGTGAGTCAGTGTATGATGTGTGAATGAGTCAGTGCATGATGTAAGTGAGTCAGTGCATGATGAGTGAGTGAGTCAGTGTATGATGTGAGTGAGTCAGTGTATGATGTGTGAGTGAGTCAGTGTATGATGTGTGAGTGAGTCAGTGTATGATGTGTGAGTGAGTCAGTGTATGATGTGAGTGAGTCAGTGTATGATGTGTGAGTGAGTCAGTGCATGATGTGAGTGAGTCAGTGCATGATGAGTGAGTGAGTCAGTGTATGATGTGAGTGAGTCAGTGTATGATGTGTGAGTGAGTCAGTGCATGATGTGTGAGTGAGTCAGTGCATGATGTGAGTAAGTCAGTGTATGATGTGTGAGTGAGTCAGTTCATGATGTGAGTGAGTCAGTGTATGATGTGTGAGTGAGTCAGTGTATGATGTGTGAGTGAGTCAGTGCATGGTGTGTGAGTGAGTCAGTTCATGGTGTGAGTGAGTCAGTGTATGATGTGCGAGTGAGTCAGTTCATAGTGTGAGTGAGTCAGTGTATGATGTGTGAGTGAGTCAGTGCATGATGTGAGTGAGTCAGTGTATTATGCGAGTGAGTCAGTGCATGATGTGAGTGAGTCAGTGTATGATGTGAGTGAGTCAGTGTATGATCTGTGAGTGAGTCAGTGTATGATGTGAGTGAGTCAGTGTATGATGTGTGAGTGAGTCAATGCATGATGTGAGTGAGTCAGTGTATGATGTGAGTGAGTCAGTGTATGATGTGAGTGAGTCAGTGTATGATGTGTGAGTGAGTCAGTGCATGATGTGAGTGAGTCAGTGTATGATGTGAGTGAGTCAGTGCATGATGTGAGTGAGTCAGTGTATGATGTGAGTGAGTCAGTGTATGATGTGTGAGTGAGTCAGTGTATGATGTGAGTGAGTCAGTGTATGATGTGTGAGTGAGTCAATGCATGATGTGAGTGAGTCAGTGTATGATGTGAGTGAGTCAGTGCATGATGTGAGTGAGTCAGTGTATGATGTGAGTGAGTCAGTGTATGATGTGTGAGTGAGTCAGTGTATGATGTGAGTGAGTCAGTGTATGATGTGTGAGTGAGTCAATGCATGATGTGAGTGAGTCAGTGTATGATGTGAGTGAGTCAGTGCATGATGTGAGTGAGTCAGTGTATGATGTGAGTGAGTCAGTGTATGATGTGTGAGTGAGTCAGTGTATGATGTGAGTGAGTCAGTGTATGATGTGAGTGAGTCAGTGTATGATGTGAGTGAGTCAGTGCATGATGTGAGTGAGTCAGTGCATGATGTGAGTGAGTCAGTGTATGATGTGTGAGTGAGTCAGTGTATGATGTGAGTGAGTCAGTGTATGATGTGTGAGTGAGTCAATGCATGATGTGAGTGAGTCAGTGTATGATGTGAGTGAGTCAGTGCATGATGTGAATGAGTCAGTGTATGATGTGTGAGTGAGTCAGTGCATGATGTGAATGAGTCAGTGTATGATGTGTGAGTGAGTCAGTGTATGATGTGTGAGTCAGTGTATGATGTGTGAGTGAGTCAGTGTATGATGTGTGAGTCAGTGTATGATGTGTGAGTGAGTCAGTTCATAGTGTGAGTGAGTCAGTGTATGATGTGTGAGTGAGTCAGTGTATGATGTGTGAGTGAGTCAGTGTATGATGTGTGAGTGAGTCAGTGTATGATGTGTGAGTCAGTGTATGATGTGTGAGTGAGTCAGTGTATGGTGTGTGAGGGAGTCAGTTCATGGTGTGAGTGAGTCAGTGTATGATGTGTGAGTGAGTCAGTGTATGATGTGAGTGAGTCAGTGTATGATGTGTGAGTGAGTCAGTGCATGATGTGAGTGAGTCAGTGCATGATGAGTGAGTGAGTCAGTGTATGATGTGTGAGTGAGTCCGTTTATGATGTATGAGTGAGTCAGTGCATGATGTGTGAGTGAGTCAGTGTATGATGTGTGAGTGAGTCAGTGTATGATGTGTGAGTGAGTCAGTGTATGATGTGAGTGAGTCAGTGTATGATGTGTGAATGAGTCAGTGCATGATGTAAGTGAGTCAGTGCATGATGAGTGAGTGAGTCAGTGTATGATGTGAGTGAGTCAGTGTATGATGTGTGAGTGAGTCAGTGTATGATGTGTGAGTGAGTCAGTGTATGATGTGTGAGTGAGTCAGTGTATGATGTGAGTGAGTCAGTGTATGATGTGTGAGTGAGTCAGTGCATGATGTGAGTGAGTCAGTGCATGATGAGTGAGTGAGTCAGTGTATGATGTGAGTGAGTCAGTGTATGATGTGTGAGTGAGTCAGTGCATGATGTGTGAGTGAGTCAGTGCATGATGTGAGTAAGTCAGTGTATGATGTGTGAGTGAGTCAGTTCATGATGTGAGTGAGTCAGTGTATGATGTGTGAGTGAGTCAGTGTATGATGTGTGAGTGAGTCAGTGCATGGTGTGTGAGTGAGTCAGTTCATGGTGTGAGTGAGTCAGTGTATGATGTGCGAGTGAGTCAGTTCATAGTGTGAGTGAGTCAGTGTATGATGTGTGAGTGAGTCAGTGCATGATGTGTGAGTGAGTCAGTGTATGATGTGTGAGTGAGTCAGTGTATGATGTGTGAGTGAGTCAGTGTATGATGTGAGTGAGTCAGTGTATGATGTGTGAGTGAGTCAGTGCATGATGTGGGTGAGTCAGTGCATGATGAGTGAGTGAGTCAGTGCATGATGTGTGAGTGAGTCAGTGCATGATGTGAGTAAGTCAGTGTATGATGTGTGAGTGAGTCAGTTCATGATGTGAGTGAGTCAGTGTATAATGTGTGAGTGAGTCAGTGTATGATGTGTGAGTGAGTCAGTGCATGGTGTGTGAGGGAGTCAGTTCATGGTGTGAGTGAGTCAGTGTATGATGTGTGAGTGAGTCAGTGTATGATGTGAGTGAGTCAGTGTATGATGTGTGAGTGAGTCAGTGCATGATGTGAGTGAGTCAGTGCATGATGAGTGAGTGAGTCAGTGTATGATGTGAGTGAGTCAGTGTATGATGTGTGAGTGAGTCAGTGCATGATGTGTGAGTGAGTCAGTGCATGATGTGAGTAAGTCAGTGTATGATGTGTGAGTGAGTCAGTTCATGATGTGAGTGAGTCAGTGTATGATGTGTGAGTGAGTCAGTGTATGATGTGTGAGTGAGTCAGTGCATGGTGTGTGAGTGAGTCAGTGTATGATGTGTGAGTGAGTCAGTGTATGATGTGTGAGTGAGTCAGTTCATAGTGTGAGTGAGTCAGTGTATGATGTGTGAGTGAGTCAGTGCATGATGTGTGAGTGAGTCAGTGTATGATGTGTGAGTGAGTCAGTGTATGATGTGTGAGTGAGTCAGTGTATGATGTGAGTGAGTCAGTGTATGATGTGTGAGTGAGTCAGTGCATGATGTGAGTGAGTCAGTGCATGATGAGTGAGTGAGTCAGTGCATGATGTGTGAGTGAGTCAGTGCATGATGTGAGTAAGTCAGTGTATGATGTGTGAGTGAGTCAGTTCATGATGTGAGTGAGTCAGTGTATAATGTGTGAGTGAGTCAGTGTATGATGTGTGAGTGAGTCAGTGCATGGTGTGTGAGGGAGTCAGTTCATGGTGTGAGTGAGTCAGTGTATGATGTGTGAGTGAGTCAGTGTATGATGTGAGTGAGTCAGTGTATGATGTGTGAGTGAGTCAGTGCATGATGTGAGTGAGTCAGTGCATGATGAGTGAGTGAGTCAGTGTATGATGTGAGTGAGTCAGTGTATGATGTGTGAGTGAGTCAGTGCATGATGTGTGAGTGAGTCAGTGCATGATGTGAGTAAGTCAGTGTATGATGTGTGAGTGAGTCAGTTCATGATGTGAGTGAGTCAGTGTATGATGTGTGAGTGAGTCAGTGTATGATGTGTGAGTGAGTCAGTGCATGGTGTGTGAGTGAGTCAGTTCATGGTGTGAGTGAGTCAGTGTATGATGTGCGAGTGAGTCAGTTCATAGTGTGAGTGAGTCAGTGTATGATGTGTGAGTGAGTCAGTGCATGATGTGTGAGTGAGTCAGTGTATGATGTGTGAGTGAGTCAGTGTATGATGTGTGAGTGAGTCAGTGTATGATGTGAGTGAGTCAGTGTATGATGTGTGAGTGAGTCAGTGCATGATGTGAGTGAGTCAGTGCATGATGAGTGAGTGAGTCAGTGCATGATGTGTGAGTGAGTCAGTGCATGATGTGAGTAAGTCAGTGTATGATGTGTGAGTGAGTCAGTTCATGATGTGAGTGAGTCAGTGTATAATGTGTGAGTGAGTCAGTGTATGATGTGTGAGTGAGTCAGTGCATGGTGTGTGAGGGAGTCAGTTCATGGTGTGAGTGAGTCAGTGTATGATGTGTGAGTGAGTCAGTGTATGATGTGAGTGAGTCAGTGTATGATGTGTGAGTGAGTCAGTGCATGATGTGAGTGAGTCAGTGCATGATGAGTGAGTGAGTCAGTGTATGATGTGTGAGTGAGTCCGTTTATGATGTATGAGTGAGTCAGTGCATGATGTGTGAGTGAGTCAGTGTATGATGTGTGAGTGAGTCAGTGTATGATGTGTGAGTGAGTCAGTGTATGATGTGAGTGAGTCAGTGTATGATGTGTGAATGAGTCAGTGCATGATGTAAGTGAGTCAGTGCATGATGAGTGAGTGAGTCAGTGTATGATGTGAGTGAGTCAGTGTATGATGTGTGAGTGAGTCAGTGTATGATGTGTGAGTGAGTCAGTGTATGATGTGTGAGTGAGTCAGTGTATGATGTGAGTGAGTCAGTGTATGATGTGTGAGTGAGTCAGTGCATGATGTGAGTGAGTCAGTGCATGATGAGTGAGTGAGTCAGTGTATGATGTGAGTGAGTCAGTGTATGATGTGTGAGTGAGTCAGTGCATGATGTGTGAGTGAGTCAGTGCATGATGTGAGTAAGTCAGTGTATGATGTGTGAGTGAGTCAGTTCATGATGTGAGTGAGTCAGTGTATGATGTGTGAGTGAGTCAGTGTATGATGTGTGAGTGAGTCAGTGCATGGTGTGTGAGTGAGTCAGTTCATGGTGTGAGTGAGTCAGTGTATGATGTGCGAGTGAGTCAGTTCATAGTGTGAGTGAGTCAGTGTATGATGTGTGAGTGAGTCAGTGCATGATGTGAGTGAGTCAGTGTATTATGCGAGTGAGTCAGTGCATGATGTGAGTGAGTCAGTGTATGATGTGAGTGAGTCAGTGTATGATCTGTGAGTGAGTCAGTGTATGATGTGAGTGAGTCAGTGTATGATGTGTGAGTGAGTCAATGCATGATGTGAGTGAGTCAGTGTATGATGTGAGTGAGTCAGTGTATGATGTGAGTGTGTCAGTGTATGATGTGTGAGTGAGTCAGTGCATGATGTGAGTGAGTCAGTGTATGATGTGAGTGAGTCAGTGCATGATGTGAGTGAGTCAGTGTATGATGTGAGTGAGTCAGTGTATGATGTGTGAGTGAGTCAGTGTATGATGTGAGTGAGTCAGTGTATGATGTGTGAGTGAGTCAATGCATGATGTGAGTGAGTCAGTGTATGATGTGAGTGAGTCAGTGCATGATGTGAGTGAGTCAGTGTATGATGTGAGTGAGTCAGTGTATGATGTGTGAGTGAGTCAGTGTATGATGTGAGTGAGTCAGTGTATGATGTGTGAGTGAGTCAATGCATGATGTGAGTGAGTCAGTGTATGATGTGAGTGAGTCAGTGCATGATGTGAGTGAGTCAGTGTATGATGTGAGTGAGTCAGTGTATGATGTGTGAGTGAGTCAGTGTATGATGTGAGTGAGTCAGTGTATGATGTGAGTGAGTCAGTGTATGATGTGAGTGAGTCAGTGCATGATGTGAGTGAGTCAGTGCATGATGTGAGTGAGTCAGTGTATGATGTGTGAGTGAGTCAGTGTATGATGTGAGTGAGTCAGTGTATGATGTGTGAGTGAGTCAATGCATGATGTGAGTGAGTCAGTGTATGATGTGAGTGAGTCAGTGCATGATGTGAATGAGTCAGTGTATGATGTGTGAGTGAGTCAGTGCATGATGTGAATGAGTCAGTGTATGATGTGTGAGTGAGTCAGTGTATGATGTGTGAGTCAGTGTATGATGTGTGAGTGAGTCAGTGTATGATGTGTGAGTCAGTGTATGATGTGTGAGTGAGTCAGTTCATAGTGTGAGTGAGTCAGTGTATGATGTGTGAGTGAGTCAGTGTATGATGTGTGAGTGAGTCAGTGTATGATGTGTGAGTGAGTCAGTGTATGATGTGTGAGTCAGTGTATGATGTGTGAGTGAGTCAGTGTATGATGTGTGAGTCAGTGTATGATGTGTGAGTGAGTCAGTTCATAGTGTGAGTGAGTCAGTGTATGATGTGTGAGTCAGTGTATGATGTGTGAGTGAGTCAGTTCATAGTGTGAGTGAGTCAGTGTATGATGTGTGAGTGAGTCAGTGTATGATGTGTGAGTGAGTCAGTGTATGATGTGTGAGTGAGTCAGTGTATGATGTGTGAGTCAGTGTATGATGTGTGAGTGAGTCAGTGTATGATGTGAGTGAGTCAGTGTATGATGTGTGAGTCAGTGTATGATGTGTGAGTGAGTCAGTGTATGATGTGTGAGTCAGTGTATGATGTGTGAGTGAGTCAGTTCATAGTGTGAGTGAGTCAGTTCATAGTGTGAGTGAGTCAGTGTATGATGTGTGAGTCAGTGTATGATGTGTGAGTGAGTCAGTGTATGATGTGTGAATGAGTCAGTTCATAGTGTGAGTGAGTCAGTGTATGATGTGTGAGTGAGTCAGTGTATGATGTGTGAGTGAGTCAGTGTCGGCTCCCTCTGCTTGCACCGTCCCCCACCGCCCCCCTGGCTCCGTCGCCCCCCCCCCCCCCCCGGCTCCGTCGGCCCCCCCCAGGCTCCGTTTCTCCACCCCCCCCCGGCTCCGTCGGCCCCCTCCATCGGCTCCCTCGGCCCCTCACAAACGGCCCCCACCAACCGCTGCTGGGAGCGCGCGCCTCAGGCGGCCATCTTGCTGATCGTGCACCCGTGTGTTTATGATACCTGGTGGACAGAGGCAGGCAGATTTCAGAAACTTACCCAAAACTTTAATTTGCCATGCCGCAAGCTTTACCCAGCGACCGCTGGATTGCAAACCAGTCGGCTAACTTTTGCAACGTCCCAATGGTGATTTTTTATTTTTGTTTATCGATTAATGGATGCATCAATTTACCCCGAGTGATCACCGCCCCTACAGTGAGGGAAAAAAGTGTTTGATCCCCTGCTGATTTTGTACGTTTGCCAATGACAAAGAAATGATCAGTCTATAATTTTAATGGTAGGTTTATTTGAACAGTGAGAGACAGAATAACAACAACAAAATCCAGAAAAACGCATGTCAAAAATGTTATAAATTGATTTGCATTTTAATGAGGGAAATAAGTATTTGACCCCTCTGAAAAACATGACTTAGTACTTGGTGGCAAAACCCTTGTTGGCAATCACAGAGGTCAGACGTTTCTTATAGTTAGCCACCAGGTTTGCACACATCTCAGAAGGGATCTTGTCCCACTCCTCTTTGCAGATCTTCTCCAAGTCATTAAGGCTTCGAGGCTGACGTTTGGCAACTCGAACCTTCAGCTCCCTCCACAGATTTTCTATGGGATTAAGGTCTGAAGACTGGCTAGGCTACTCCAGGAACGTAATGTGCTTCTTCTTGAGCCACTCCTTTGTTGCCTTGGCCGTGTGTTTTGGGTCATTGTCATGCTGGAATACCCATCCACGACCCATTTTCAATGCCCTGGCTGAGGGAAGGAGGTTCTCACCCAAGATTTGACGGTATATAGCCCCGTCCATCGTCCCTTTGATGCGGTGAAGTTGTCTTGTCCCCTTAGCAGAAAAACACCCCAAAGCATAATGTTTGCACCTCCATGTTTGACGGTGGGGATGGTGTTCTTGGGGTCATAGGCAGCATTCCTCCTCCTCCAAACACGGCGAGCTGAGTTGATGCCAAAGAGCTCCATTTTGATCTCATCTGACCACAACACTTTCACCCAGTTGTCCCTGAATCATTCAGATGTTCATTGGCAAACTTCAGACGGGCATGTATATGTGCTTTCTTGAGCAGGGGAACCTTGCAGGCACTGCAGGATTTAAGTCCTTCACGGCGTAGTGTGTTACCAATTGTTTTCTTGGTGACTATGGTCCCATCTGCCTTGAGATCATTGACAAGATCCTCCCGTGTATTTCTGGGCTGATTCCTCACCGTTCTCATGATCATTGCAACTCCACGAGGTGAGATCTTGCATGGAGCCCCAGGCCGAGGGAGATTGACAGTTCTTTTGTGTTTCTTCCTTTTGCGAATAATCGCACCAACTGTTGTCACCTTCTCACCAAGCTGCTTGGCAATGATCTTGTAGCCCATTCCAGCCTTGTGTAGGTCTACAATCTTGTCCCTGACATCCTTGGAAAGCTCTTTTGTCTTGGCCATGTGGAGAGTTTGGAATCTGATTGATTGATTGCTTCTGTGGACAGGTGCCTTTTATACAGGTGACAAGCTGAGATTAGGAGCACTCCCTTTAAGAGTGTGCTCCTAATCTCAGCTCGTTACCTGCATAAAAGACACCTAGGAGCCAGAAATCTTTCTGATTGAGAGGGGGTCAAATACTTAATTCCCTCATTAAAATGCAAATAAATTTATAACATTTTTGACATGCGTTTTTCTGGGTTTTTTGGTGTTATTCTGTCTCTCACTGTTCAAATAAACCTACCATTAAAATTATAGTCTGATCATTTATTTGTCAGTGGGCAAACGTACAAAATCAGCAGGGGGTCAAATACTTTTTTCCCTCACTGTAAGTAACTCTCACCACACAACTCCTGTGCCACAGGTGATGCTGCCCAGACTGTTCCGAGGTCTTCTTTCCCCTAGGTTGGCTATGTACGGTGCGAAAGAAGTTTCGCGTAGTGTACACACACACATACAAACATACGAGCCAGATTGCCTGGCTCGTATGTTTGTGCCTCGCATGCGCGGGGCTGAGCGAGTTGTCGATCGGGAATGGAAACTCCAATCCATGCACCATCGTAACAATGTATCTGTTTCAAAATGGATTGGTGGAGGTTGGCCTCTGTATAGCGTCGGTGCCCATGGGAAAGGAAAACTTAGAAAGTCGATTTTTTTATGCCTTTATATGTTTTTCTCTCCCCTTCCCCCCCCCAAGTCAATCATAAGGAAATCCAATGCGGGCCAGCGATGTCGAAATCGTGGAGCAAAGGAGGAACATCATTTGTGCAGTGTGTGTGCGTGTTCACGTGCTGCGTTTGTGGGGAGCGGTGGTGGAGTGGTTAGCGCTACGTTGCGCTACGAACCCGGCGATCCGGGTTCGAATCCCGCTCACGGCCAACACCGGTGACGATTATTTGAACCGGTCCTGGGCCTCCCCTATGTCGACTCGGCATCAAATGAGTACCCGATGCAGTGGGGAGACAAAGGCGGTCGGGCGTGGTGCTGGCCACCCACCCCTTCGTGTACCGTTCCGGCCTTCATAGGTGCTCGCTAACAGCACTTGCCCCTACAGTCTGTTAAGGCTATACGGGGGATCTTTGTCTTGTTCACATGCTGTGAGCTGGTGGGTGCTGGGAGAATGATGTGGAGCAGCCATGAGGGCATGTGGTTAAGCTGGGATAGCGCTTCTGGGTATTATAATGATGCATTTATTGTTAGATATACATTCATTCCTCCACTCTCGATACATGCGCCGTGCGTGTACGATTGCGTTTGTTTTGGGTTGCACAACGTTTTGGTGAAGTTATAAAAGTAAAAGTTGCGTTACGATAATATCGCTAAACAAACGAGGATATTTAATTTAGGGACACAGCTGCAGTGTATCGTCATCATCAGCAGCAGCCATGGTCAATTCACTGCTGGATCAAGGCCTCCCAAAATCCATCACCACCTCTCACGACTCTGCGATGCAATCACTACAGCCGCCACTTTACCACGAAGTAGCGGTGACATCACAATGGCACCTGTGCCAGGCCAAGTGCGCTTTGAGGATTGCAGGAGGTCACGGGCCAGACTCAGGCAGTGCAATGGGTTGACTGCCTGAGATGACTGGCAGATGCTCTAGCTGTGCCCCCCACTGTGCCAACTCACTGTCTATTATCCACCCGGTGCTCTGCTCGTTGTGAGTGTCGCTCCTCTGCCCTCTGTTGTTGTTGGAGGGCGACTGCCTCCAACTGTTCAGTAGCGTCCTTCATACACCTCCATCGAGGCCGATCTTGACACTGCTTGTACCAGCCTTCGGCAAGTCCACTCAGCTGAACATCCTCCTGTACCGCATCAGTCCATCTCTTTTCCATTCCGTGTCGTTCCCGTTAAGCCCCCTCTGTATGGCCAAACATAAGCTGCTTGGACATGTGGTGGCTGGGCATACAGGCTGTAGGACCCAGCCAATGCAGCCTTGCCTGCCAGAGGAGTTCACTGATGGGAATGTGTCCAGATCTTAATAATCCACCCAGCACCTGCACACAAATTGATTTGTATACCTAGGGGAATTATTGCAGTAGGACCGTGATCAAAATATAAAAATGGGAATTGAGCGAGAGGACGTTGGAGTGGTTTATGGAAATCAAATTTAATCATGAAAATCAACACACCAATTTGCCTGAGTAATACACGTCTAAGTAATGCATATATTAACCACTAAAACGTATAGATTAGAAACATGGACATTGTATGAAATGGTTTCATTTATAGGTGCAAGCTTGAAATCACGATAGACGATAAGAGTGACACGTGTGTCGTGGATTAACACGCGCATACAGGGTGGATGGTAAAGACGCGCGAGTTATGGGCAGTGGAGTCACGTCGGGCCGGCCAGGTGCGGCAGCGGGGAACCGTGGAATAGAAACGGCCCAGTTAAGTTGGTACGCGATGTACGGCTGTGATTGGCAGGGTTATTGTCAGCGGCAAAGTGGCGCCGGAGTGTCTGGAGATAGAGGGGGGAGAGCGACAGGTGCGGGGGACGCGGGGCGTCGTGGGCACGCGGCCTAATTAATTGGTTGTTGATGAGAACGGGAATATATTCGGGAGACGGAGAGAGCGGAGGGAGTCGTCGCTGTGACTGGGACGGAGCAGTTGGCGCCGGTGATGGCAGCCTCGGCCGGTTGGTGCGCCCTGTTTTGTCCGGTTTTGTCTTGTTTTGCTTGATCACCGGTGCTGGTGAGAGGGGACTGCTGTTCAGCACACCTGTGCTGGTGAGAGGGGACTGCTGTACAGCACACCTGTGCTGGTGAGAGGGGCCTGCTGTTCATCACACCCGTGCTGGTGAGAGAGGCCTAATGTTCAGCACACCCGTGCTGGTGAGAGGGGACTGCTGTTCATCACAACAGCACTGGTGAGATGGGCCTGCTGTTCATCACACTTGTGCTGGTGAGAAGATGGCGCCGATGATGGTAGCCTCAGCCGGTCGGTGCGCCCTGTTTTGTCTTGTTTTGTCTGTTAATTCAGTGTTTTGCCAAGATTTTCGGAGTTCGCTAACAAGAGACGAACTTTTAAACATCAGGGAAACAACTCCTGTGGCTTTATTTCCCACTTTTCTGCTTCCAGTGGCAGAATTAGTGGGCATTCTAGTCAAAGCCGCGCTAGGCTTTGCTCAAGCAGCAAAACGCCGCCCAAGGGGTAAACGGTCGGGGGCTCTCGTACGGCTACGCAGACGCGGGATCCGAACAGTGCTTCCAAGCTTTTTCCTCTCCAACGTACGTTCACTGTGCAACAAAATTGACGAACTTCAGCTACTGATGGTGAAAAACAGAGACTTTCTTTCATTTTCTGTTTTGTGCTTCACGGAGACATGGCTGTGTGATTTGATTCTGGACACTGCGCTATAACTGGCAGGATTCCATCTTGTAAGATCGGATCGTGACATAGCACTCTCCGGCAAGACGAAAGGCGGTGGTATTTGTTTTTACATTAACAGTGGCTGGTGTGTAAATGTCACAGTGATTCTGCAACATTGTTCTCCGCTCCTTGAATCATTTTTTATAAACTGTAAACTTTTCTACTCGTCTCGCGAGTTCGCGTCGCTCATATTGGTCGGAGTTTACTTGCTGCCGGGTCCTCCAAGTTAAAGAGGCCCAACGCATGTTCGCCGACCAGATTCTGAGTGTGGAGCGAGAAAATCCAGATTCGTTGGTTATCGTACTTGGCGACTTTAACAAAGGTAATCTCAGCCACGAACTCCCCAAATACATAAAATTCATTTAAATGCCCTACCAGAGAAGGGAACACTATGGATCACTGATACACCACAGTCAGTAGAGCCTACCACGCCGTCCCCCGAGCAGCACTGGGACACTCTGACCATGACATGGTCCACCTGATTCCTGCATACAGGCAGAAACTAAAGCTTTGTAAACCTGCTGTGAGGACATCTAAACAGTGGGCCAGTGAGGCTGTGGAGGATTTCCAGGCGTGCTTGGACTGTACTGACTGGGATATGATCACGACTGCTACCAATAGTCTGGATGAACTCAGAGGCTGTGACGTCGTACATCAGCTTCTGTGAGGACTGCTGTATTCCAACACGTACCAGGGTGAACTTCAACAACAACAAGCGCTGGTTCTCAGCAAAGCTCAGAAGGTTGAGGTTGGAGAAGGAGAAAGCGTTTAGGAGTGGGGATAGAGACAGATTCAAGGAGTCGAAGAACAGGTTTAGCAAGGCGGTGAGAGAGGCTAAACGACTGTACTCAGAGAGACTAAAACACCAGTTCTCTGCTAATGACTCTGCTTCTGTCTGGAGAAGGCTGGGGCAGATCACCAACTACAGGCCCAGAGCCCCCCACACCACTAATGACTCCCACCTGGCCAACGACCTGAACGAGTTCTACTGCAGATTTGAAAGACAATTGGACTGTTACGAACTACCCCTTCCCACCAAAGAGGCCCCATCTCCCACTCCTACTACAGAGACGACTCTCTCCTTTCAGGAGGGAGAAGTTAATAGACTTTTCAAGAGGCAGAACCCACGCAAAGCAGCTGGGCCGGACTCTGTCTCTCCAGCCACCCTCAGGCACTGTGCTGACCAGCTGTCTCCGGTGTTCACCAACATCTTTAACACCTCCCTGGAGACATGCCATGTACCAGCCTGTCTCAAGTCATCCACCATCATCCCTGTGCCCAAAAAGCTAAGGCCAACAGGACTAAATGATTATAGACCGGTCGCCCTTACCTCTGGTAATGAAGTCTTTTGTGCGCCTGGTCCTGGCACACCTCAAAGTCATCACAGACCCTCTCCTGGACCCCCTTCAGTTTGCCTACAGAGTCAACAGGTCTGTGGACGATGCAGTTAACATGGCCCTCCACTTCACCCAACAGCATCTGGACTCCCCAGCATCCTACGCCAGGATCCTGTTTGTGGACTTCAGCTCTGCCTTCAACACCATCATCCATGCCCTGCTTCAGGACAAGCTCTTCCAGCTGAACGTGCCTGACTCCACCTGCAGGTGGATCACAGACTTCCTGTCCTGACAGGAAGCAGTGCGTTAAGCTGGGAACACAAGTCTCTGACTCCAGGTCCATCAGCACCGGAACTCCTCAGGGCTGCGTCCTTTCCCCACTGCTCTTCTCCCTGTACACCAACAGCTGCACCTCCAATCATCTGTCCGTCAAACTCTTGAAGTTCGTGGACGACACCACCCTCATTGGGCTGATCTCTGGTGGGGATGAGTCTGACTATAGGTGGGAAGCTGACAACCTGGTGATCTGGTGTAGCCAGAACAACTTAGAGCTAAATGCTGTAAAGACAGTTAAGATGGTTGTGGACTTCAGGAAGAATACAGCCCCACTCACCCCCATCACCCTGTTAGACTCCCCAGTCAAAATTGTAGAGTCCTTCTGCTTCCTGGGCACTATTCTCTCCCGGGACCTCAAGTGGGAACTGAACATCAGCTCCCTCACCAAGAGAGCTCAACAGGGGATGTACTTCCTACGGCAGCTGAAGAAATTCAACCTGCCAAAGACAGTGATGGTGCACTTCTATACAGCAATCATTGAATCCATCCTCACCACCTCCATAACGGTCTGGTACGCTGCTGCCACTGCCAAGGACAAGAGCAGACTGCAGCGTATCATCCACACTGCTGAGAAGGTGATTGCCTGCAATCTACCAACCCTCGAGGACCTGCACATCTCAAGGACCATGAGGCGAGCGAGGAAGATTGTTGCCGATTCCTCGCCACAAAAACAGTTTCTTCCCTACCGCTGCTGGCCTCTTCAACAAGGTCAAGGGCTTACACTGACTTTAACATTTTATCTACAAAATTACACCTTGCCATATTTACACTTTTTTATTTTTAGATTGTATTTTATAGCTACTTTATATTCAAAATTGTACATACTTTAGCCGCTTAGTGTTAGTTAGACGTTGTACCTTTAGTATAGATAGACTTGTATATCACTTAATTAACATTTAAGATTCCTATATGTTGAATGATGCACCTTCCTGCCAAAGTAAATTCCTTGTCTGTGCGAACTTTCATGGCGAATAAAACCCTTTCTGATTCTGAGACAGAACAGGCTAGCAGTGGAGCAGAAACAAGCAGCGACTGAGAGCGATAGAGACGAGCAGAGACAAGGAGCGAGACAGAGATACAGCGTGGGACAGAGACCGAATGAGACAGGGACAGAGTGAGACAGGGACCGAGCGAGAGACAGAGACAGCGAGCGACGGAGACAGCGAGCGACGGAGGGAGACAGACGACGCGGAGGGACAGTGAGAGATAGGGGAGGAAGCGGAGTGAGCGAGACGGGCGGAGTGCGGCGAGCGAGCTGCGGCTAAGAGGAATGATGAAGTCACCGACGTAATGTGGAGAGTTGTAATAAAAGTGGTGTCGGAGAAAACAATAAAGTTGTCCGCGTCAAGTCAACCACGACACGTGTATTGAATAAGGTGTGCACGTGAGAGATATCGGATAACGATGGAGCGGCAGCCGCAGGAAGGAACACACTTTTAGAGGACGTCAGTGTAAACTAAAAAAAACATTAAACTATTTTATTTTACCAGGCAAGGCCCACTGAGCTACATGGCTCTTATTCAAAAGCGACCTTGCCACAAATAAAAGTTCAACGAAGTTGCTTATTATGTGGAAATGTATAGGAGTCGAATACCCTAAACGCCTTTTTCTAAATGTGGAGGGAAAAACCAGAGGACCTGGAGCTAAATCCACGCAACCACAGAGAGAACATGCAAACTCTAAATACAGCAGGCGTCAGGGTTAGGATCGAACCCACGAGCCTCCTGTATACCAGGCGAGGTATTAAATTCAACTAGTTTTTAATAGTTTCTAGTTTTCTTCAAGAAGGTGGGAGTACCCACGATTTACCTCACCGCACGCGACGTGTCGATCGCATAATGTGTACAAACTATTTGGTGATACTGCGTTGGCAAGTGCTGCATAAGCACATGAAAAGAACAACACGTGCTATTGCCAAACGTGTTGACTAATTTACAATGCTAAGGTGGAGGGATGTAAGAGACGGGGTGGGGGGTTTCGGGGGGGGCAGTGGATTTAAGAAACTTGCCGATTGTTTCAAGTGCCAGGTTGCCTCGGGCAGATTTCATTTTGGGGGCATAAAAACTGAATTTCAAAGCCACCCAACCGCACCTCCCTGTGTACCACAGAGGTCTCTCCAGGGGCGTCTCTGGAAATGCTGCCTAGGGCAAAAGAAAAAAACCCAGCATCTACTCTATGGCTTCTGGCACAGCAGAGTAGTAATGAGGTTTATCTTCTTTCTTTTTCAGTGAGCGTATTCAAAAAAAGCATATTTGCCTGCTTAACCGGATTACACTTTGCCCCACGATGCGATTGGATGGCAAGTCCAGTGTCGTGTGAAATAATGACGAGTTTATTAAGCGTGCCTGCAATAGTTCACACGCTCACCCAACCATAGCTCCTTTCATCTATGCCTCTGTCCGTCCGTCCGTTTCATCCGTGGGTATACTCATACAGGGAGGAATTGCATTTGGCTTTGGGGCGATTTTTGCGTTATCCCATGAGTTGGGTAATAAAATAATAATAATAAAAGTAAAATATTCCCCCACAGATTATCACGAACGATCATCAACCGACTTCAGGAAGAATACAGCCCCACTCACCCCCATCACCCTGTTAGACTTCCCAGTCAAAATTGTAGAGTCCTTCCGCTTCCTGGGCACTATTCTCTCCCGGGACCTCAAGTGGGAACTGAACATCAGCTCCCTCATCAAGAGAGCTCAACAGAGGATGTACTTTCTACGGCAGCTGAAGAAATTCAACCTGCCGAAGACAATGATGGTGAAATTCTATACAGCAATCATTGAATCCATCCTCACCTCCTCCATAACCGTCTGGTACGCTGCTGCCACTGCCAAGGACAAGAGCAGACTGCAGCGTATCATCCACACTGCTGAGAAGGTAATTGCCTGCAATCTACCAACCCTCGAGGACCTGCACACGACAAGGACCATGAGGCGAACGAGGAAGATTATGGCCGATTCCTCCCACCCTGGACACTCTCTGTTTCAGCTACTCCCCTCCGGCAGAAGGCTTCGGTCCATCAGGACCAAAACCTCACGCCATAAAAAGTTTCTTCCCATCTGCTGCTGGCCTGTTAAACAAGGCCAAGGGCTTACACTGATTTTATCATTTTATCTACATAATGGCACCTTGCCGATATTAACTATGTTAACCTATTTTTAATTTTTATTTTTAAATTATATCTTAAACCTATTTTATATTCGATATTTATTCAATTTTATATACTTCAGCCCCTTGGTGTTAGTTAGACTTTTAACCCTTATTATTATAGTAAGACTTGTTTAAAACTTATTTAAGAATTTAGATTCCTATATGCTGAATGTATGCACCATCCTGCCAAAGTAAATTCCGTGTCGGTTGAACTTTCATGGCGAATTAAACCCATTCTGATTATAGTTAAAGTAATCTTTTAATTACATTTGTTATTATTATTTTTATTATCATTACGGTTCAACGTTTAGTACGCTGGACTGGACAATCCAGAGGCAGCCGGTTTTAATTTGATTTCGCGGCATGGTGGTTTAAACAATGGGTAAGTTACCTCAAGTGTGGGTACTCCTTACCTCTTCCAAGATGTCTCGATACGTTTGAAATGGTATGCCAAATATCCTGAAATAGTAGCCCAATATCTCTAGAGCTCCCTGTAACCGAGTCCCTTACACCAGCGATAGCACGAGCAAGCACTTGCAGGGCTGAACTTTAACCTTCATTACTATTTAATTGCTCTACTATATTTTAAAATATCAGAATATTAAGTGTCTTGCTTACAATACGCTCTGAATATTCAATGGCTCTGAATATCCAATGGCTCTTTCGCACAGCGACTCGCTACTGATGAAGCCAACAATTTGACTTGAAGAATGAACTCTCATGCCATCATTAGCACCCAACACTATATGCGGTAGCTTGAATAGGGCAACTTTTTACAAATGGAAGGACCAATTAAGTCATGCCCTTTATGGGCAGACAACTAAGAAAGTGTCCGATTGTTCAAAACCACGCGGCCATGGCATACAGCGTGCACTTAATATTTTTTGACGTGTAGGCTCCTTCGTTTCAGTTAAGCTCGCTGATTACAGCAATGCACCACAGACACACACATAGCACTTTATTGATGTTTAATTTCTCGTTTACTCACTAAAATGCTATTATAAGGTGCAACATTAGGGGAAATTACACACGTTTAACCCACAGGATATGTTTGTTGTTTTTTTTTTATCGGAAAACGTGAAAAGTGTGTGACATCTCGGAGGAGAGTGGGTGATTTGGGGGGGGGGGGTTATCCTTAATTTGTACACAAAATTAACAATTAGTCAATTACACCCAACTGACAATTATTGTAAGCAGGGAGCAGGCTGAGGACTCTCCCAGTACAGTGACCATTCATAGGGTGATGCGGAATGGGGGTGGGAGAATTGTGGGCAGCGCTTTATAAATGATTTATACACAACTCATTCGCTGCACAGCCAAGGGGGTTTTGGTCAGACCCAAAGAGAGAGCACACAGCCAGACAGTTGCTGCCTTCCCACGAGAAGCTTGCGAGGCCGATGCACACCGTTACTCTTGTGGCCTCATTAGCGGGGAGGATAGTGACACTCAAAAAAACGCATAAATGTTACTTGCCAAAGACCCCGGGTGAATTTATTTTGAGTCGGCGTGCATCACTTTCGCGCTCGTATACGGTGCGGTTACAAAAAAAAGCGCTCGAATAATAGTAGCAGAGGGGACGATGCAATTCCACAGAACCGATGTGGCTCTGCCTGGGTGATTGTCACATTGTATTTTTTTTCGTCATTTGTGCCAATTACTCTTTGCAAGCAATGTCAATTGTCCTCCACTGTAGCCCTTTCCTCATCATTAAATAGTTTTTGACCCAAATGTGAATGGACAATTTTTAGGGGTCAGTGGCTTCCAGATAGTCTATTTGTAATTGTCCACAATCCTCACGATGCCCCCCTACAATGGCCTAAAATACACAGGTGACATTTATATTAGATTTAAGTTAGAAGTCAAATGCCAGTGTGGTGACTGCACTATCA
Organism: Petromyzon marinus; assembly: GCF_048934315.1. NCBI lineage: Eukaryota > Metazoa > Chordata > Hyperoartia > Petromyzontiformes > Petromyzontidae > Petromyzon > Petromyzon marinus. The sequence goes on along the minus strand of NC_133683.1, from coordinate 21,313,618 downwards.
TTCCCGTAATCCGGAATTGCCTTTAGTATCTGCACGCAGCTAGGATCTCTCTTGGGTCAACTCGGGCTTAAATGCAAAACCCAATCCTGCACGGCTGTGATGGGGAGAGGGTAGCGGCTCTGAGACCATTACTAGCGCACTGAGCTGAGGAATAAGAGCACAATAACAGCCCCAATGATCGCTGGAGGTTTTTAGCAGACCATTCTTTATGCTTTAACTCGGGAGCTCTGCCATGTGACTTCGATTTTTTGTTATTCAATATTTTAGAAACGTCTGTCCCCATAAGTGTCTGTATTCTCAATCTATGTTCCGTAATTAAACAAGATGTTTGGTGATGCTGCGTTGGGGGCCGTTACCTGAAACGTCGCCCATTATATTTTCATCCTGTTAATGCAGTGTTATTGACTAATGTGTTGGGTTTTTAACGTTCTCTGATTGTTTAAAAAGTAACATCATTATGAATGGGAAAAAAAAACTTCCCATCATCCATGTATTGTAGGCCAGTGTAGGAGAATTGTAAGAATACAGTGGATTTGTATTGCGACTTAAATTTACCTCTTTACCTCGTTGTGGAAATGTAAAGTTGCCCTTATCACAGCAAGAAGACACGACTCGGTGCATGAAGGAATGGATGAAAAGTATTGTTTGTTTGAATATAAAAACAAATGTGACATTGTAAATATATATAAAAGAGCTTCCAAGCCATTCGAGCTACATCTTCAGAATGTTTACAAATCGCTTTAATTGTATTTCGTGCTGACCCACTGCGGTGTCGCAGTCAGGAGAATCAAACTCGCCAAGGCAGAGTGCCCAGCGCGACAAAACAACTCACTGTCCAGTTCATTGCATTTACAAGCACGGGGAGAAAATTGACGTCAATCAAATGTTACATAACCCAAAGACGTATAAAAGAAACAAACTCAATTAACTGAGGGTTGTCAGGGCAACTGTTATATAATGGAATTCCACGCAGTGCTTGCAACACGATCATCATTTACAGGCCTTTGTCAATCCAGTATCGGATGGCAAAGACAAAGATCCCCCGTATAGCCTTAAAAGACTGTTGGGGCAAGTGCTGTTAGCGAGCACCTGTAAAGGCCGGCACGGTACACGAGGGGGTGGGTGGCCAACACCACGCCCGGCCGCCTTTGTTTCCCCTGTGTAAATGTTTTAACACACCACTGCACCAAAGTACTCATTTTAGGCTGAGTCGACGTAGGGGACGTCCAGGACCGGTTCAGATAATTGTCACCGGTGTTATCCATGAGCGGGAACCGAAACTCTGGTCAGCAGGATCCCTAGCGCTGCGCACGAACCACTAACCCACGACACTACCGTGCCGGTATGAACGCCTCCTGCCTGCACTGGCGGAGCCAGTGGGGGGGGTGGGGTGGCACGTGCCCACCCCCCCCCAATGATCCCATCGAAATCCCTTATTTCGATCGGATCATTGGGGTTTATTAGTAATAAATCGACATTTTTGCGACCCCCACTGCCACTGTGTAGCATAATATTATGTGCCAGGGACTCTATGAGATGATATGACAATAGTCCGAGTGCATAATTGGCAATAGGTAACGGCAATGCGGTTATAAATAACTCACAGAATTGTGCGCAGTTGCGTATACAGTAGACGACTTCCCTGAAGGCATCGACACCTTCAGCGAGCGCGATGCCGATCACACAACGCGGTTCGAATTCGACCCTCGATCGATGGCTGCGTCATCGCCGCACACGCGTCGAATAAAAAGCAAGGGACAAGTCCTTACTTACTAACAACTCCTTACTTACTAACAACTCCTTATTTACTAACAACTCTTTACTCACTAACAACACCTTACATATTAACAACTCCTTACTTACTAACAACACCTTACATACTCACAACTCCTTACTTACTAACAACATCTTACTTACTACTAACAACTCCTTACTTACTAACAACACCTTACTTACTCACAACTCCTTACTTACTAACAACACCTTACATACTCACAACTCCTTACTTACTAACAACACCTTACATACTCACAACTCCTTACTTACTAACAACACCTTACATACTCACAACTCCTTACTTACTAACAACACCTTACATACTAACAACACCTTACATACTAACAACTCCTTACATACTAACAACACCTTACATACTAACAACTCCTTACTTACTAACAACTCCTTACTTCCTAACAACTCCTTACATACTAACAACACCTTACATACTAACAACACCTTACATACTAACAACACCTTACTTACTAACAACACCTTACATACTAACAACTCCTTACTTACTAACAACTCCTTACTTACTAACAACACCTTACTTACTAACTCCTTACTTACTAACAACTCCTTACTTACTAACAACTCCTTACTTACTAACAACTCCTCTCTCATTTTACATTGCTGGAGGGGTTGCCCCCCCTACCTGAAAATTCTGGCTCCGCCGTTACCTGCCTCCCGCATTGGTAACGGGGCTTGTTTTTGAGCCATGCTTTGTCATTCCGGCTGGAGCTGATTGGTGAAGGATGGGCATAGTACCGGTTCAGATATCACTCGCCACTGAAGTTGACTGTGGCAGGAAATCAAATTCGGGTCGTTGGGTTCATACCCGATTTGGCGTGGCTGGCTATGTATAGCGCGACAGGAGTTCTACACACGTCCCGCAGAAGGCTGACCACTGTGCCACTGCTCGTATGTGATTGATTCTAGCCTGAATCAGACCCTAATGGCAAGCAACACACGCCACTGTTTTGCTACAGCGTCTTGACATAAGGTTTCAATAAGGCGCAACGTTGCATCCTCTGATTGTCCTGTGTTTTATTATTGTTTCAGAACGTCGAAAAGGTTGATACGAACATCTCCTTCATGAATGGATGAATAAAGACGAGCCGTAGTGTGACTGTGGACGTACAACCCAAACCGTGGACCACATAACAAACCACTGTCGTCTGTTTAACATGGAGGTTGTAGTCTGCGATCCTTCAACGGAGAAGGAATAGCAAAACCACGCGAACTGTCTCAAGTCCGCTCGTCGTGGCTCGACATCGGCAGGCCTCGACATTGGCATTTGGCTTCTAAAAATATTGCCATACGCAGGAATATAATTGTAAAGGAGGCAGCTTGAGACAATGTTATAGTGTGTAATTAGACTTGGATGACACATCCTTTTTAAATAACCTAAAGTTGTTGTGCAACTTGGAATGGCAGCAGCTGCAACGCGAAGCCTGAATGAATTGCACGTGCGGCGCTATGGAAATTTACAACATGAAATTATGTAATTTGAATCCTCAAATGTGCAGATTACTCCTTTGTTGTTGAAGTGGCCATACTGACTTAATATATGCAAATAGTTTTTTTGTATAAAAAATATATTTCCATAAGTTATCATACAATTAGGAGTGAAAGTCGTTGCCCTCAAGCTGCAATTAGTAAAAGTTGCCTCTCAAATTTCGTAGTGGTTTTGAACAAGCAGATCATTATGGCCGGGAAGAGACTCGAATATTTATTTGTTTAAAGTCCATGAAAGTTCTGTTTATGTACAGGCCAGGGACCATGGTGGAGTTTGCCACCATGACGAAAGGTTTCCGTCGATAAATAATAATAATAATCCATGTAGGTCGCCCCTCTATGCGGCCAAATATCAGCTGCTTGAGTATTTTGTTGCTGAGCATGTGGGTAATTCAATGCAGCCAACACAACCTTGCCTGCCGGAGGAGGAGCTCACTGATGAGACTCCGTTCAGAAATCTCGAGCAGCTCACACATCCAACTTAGATAGCCCAGGACGGATTATAGGTGGGCCAGTATCAACGTTGCAAGGCAGTTAAGATATTCCTGTCAGAAAAGGTCCACGTTTTACAATTACTGTATGTACAGAGAAGAGAGGCCAAAACTGCGGTCGTGACGACCAGGAGTTTCGTATGCAGTGATGTTTAACTGATTCAAGACGAAACCTCCAATGCCAAACCAGAGCTGGTCATGAGCGTGCTGCCAATGTGTGGAACTTCCCCATTCTCTTCACAACTGACCTATTGCTCATTGAGAGTTGTTTTAGGAGGGCTGTATTGGAACAGCAACTGAAATTCGCCATTATGTGATGGTGATGACACCACGACGCTTGTGCCAGGCTAGGCAAGTCTTAGGCCACGTGAGGACTGCGCACTGGCGGGAGGATGTTATGGGTTGACTGAAATGAATGGAAGAGGCAACATCTGCGTTCCCCACTTGTTTCATTTTAGCCATCCAGTGCTGTGCTCATTGTTGTGAGCATTGCTCTCTCCGCCCTCCGTTGTTGTTGAAAGGTGACTGCCAACTGCCCAGTAGTGACTTGAACGAGCCTTCTCCACAGAGGGCGATCTTGACACCGCTGGTGTCTAGTTTGTTGTTCTTCCCCCGCACCTCCGATTAGCATGGTTGGCTACGTATAGCGCGAAAGAAGTTCAACATACATTTAGCATATATACAGTCATCGGCAAATCCAATTGGCTCCGCATCCTTCTCGATTGGGACATAGGCATATACGCACATATACAATGTCTATCAATTTGAATCAGCCATTTTTATATGACGAAGGGATACTTACCATCTATAAATAAGCGCATGCAGTGAGTGCCGATTTAATCTGTATTTGAATAGAGGTAGCTGGTAACATAGACAGATTGTGGTGGGTCACGAGGACTGGAGTTGAGAAACCCTGCCCTAGTATGAATTTATCTTTGAGTGGGAATTCTTCTCCATCAATTGTGAACGGTGGAATTCGCTCAATTGTTCACAAACTCAGCTGCCATTGAACCAAAACAGGGCAGAGTGATGGCCAAAAAACCCTTCGTAGATATCATCCGCTTGTGTGTTTATAATTAGTAACAATTACTAGTCCGTTGTCAAACCACCGCTGGGTGAAGGCCTTCCCACACCATGTCGGCCGTAGGGGTTTTTATCGACCATACTTCATCACGACGGTCATTGCAGATTTGGCAAGGAGATGGATGCAGCACCAGTTCTGATCTCATCCTCCACGAACGTTAGCCATATCCAGGAATCACACCAAGGTTGCCAGGTTTATAGTGTATTGTGTTGAACAGTGTGGCACTGCTCCACTCTCAAGTTGAATTTAGGCAAGAAATTTCAAAAGAAACTTTTTTTCCCATTTACATCCTTGTAAAAAAACCCTGCTTCATTTTAATACGTAATGAGTCGGTATAATGAGTCATGGTATAGCGTGCTGCCATCATGGCTCATGACCAGAAGTTGGCATACATAATGGTACTTTGCTCGCCAAAAAAATAATTAACGGGTGGCTTGGATACCACACCCCAGGCGTGATTGGCACATAGCCGCCTTCATTACGTGGCAGTCACCGTGGGTCAAAGTCGTCACCCCTTCCAATTACCGGGAGTTTGAGCCTCAATTTATCACGAGTGCAGCAGTATTTATTTTATTTCGTATGTGTACTTGAAAATAGAAGCAACAACAGCTGGTAAAGTAAATTGCACCTGCATTTCAAACGTACAACCTGCTTGGCTGCGTGCGCGTACCGCTCACAATTTGCCCGTTGGGTGACATCACGATGCTTGTCTAGGCATTGAGGCTAAGTGCGCAAATGTCAGGACAGGACAACTTCACCGCATCAAAGGGACGATGGACGGGGCCATGTACCGTCAAATCTTGGGTGAGAACCTCCTTCCCTCAGCCAGGGCATTGAAAATGGGTCGTGGATGGGTATTCCAGCATGGCAATGACCCAAAACACACGGCCAAGGCAACAAAGGAGTGGCTCAAGAAGAAGCACATTAAGGTCCTGGAGTGGCCTAGCCAGTCTCCAGACCTTAATCCCATAGAAAATCTGTGGAGGGAGCTGAAGGTTCGAGTTGCCAAACGTCAGCCTCGAAACCTTAATGACTTGGAGAAGATCTGCAAAGAGGAGTGGGACAAAATCCCTCCTGAGATGTGTGCAAACCTGGTGGCCAACTACAAGAAACGTCTGACCTCTGTGATTGCCAACAAGGGTTTTGCCACCAAGTACTAAGTCATGTTTTGCAGAGGGGTTAAATACTTATTCCCTCATTAAAATGCAAATCAATTTATAACATTTTTGACATGCGTTTTTCTGGATTGTATTTGTTGTTATTCCGTCTCTCACTGTTCAAATAAACATACCATTAAAATTATAAACTGATCATTTATTTGTCAGTGGGCAAATGTACAAAATCAGCAGGGGATCAAATACTTTTTTCCCTCACTGTATCAAATGTCTCTCTTTACACTTTAGAGTGAGGCAAGGGGCATTCGTTCACCACGGCGCGCTGAGTGCACTTTGTTGTGGAGCTGGGAAACGAGAGCCTCCTTAAATAACATGAACACTCAGAGCGACTATAATTGGTGTTGCTGGCATAGCGTTCAGAAATGGCCAAAGAATCATCTTGTTGTGTGCTGCAAATGCATTGCAATACACTAATACACACGTTTGATCGTATAAATAACCATGTGAGTTTACAACCCCTAAGCAAGGCTCAGTTCAGACATTACCCACAACTGGAAATCAAGCGCAGATCGTCAGGTTTTTGTTTATTCAATGACAAGAACAACTATTATTTCCTATTTTCCATATGTGACCTGATTAACCGTGGCTATATATGGACAGTTATATTTAGAGTTGAATTTGTTGGTAATTCTTCATATTTCAGCAAAGCCAGCATAAGAAAAACTGAATTTGGTTGATGATATAAATCATGATACAAGGTATGCCCATAACGTCCAGTTCAAGCTGTTGCCTTGCCTTCCCCCCCCACTGCCATGATTGTGTTCTGCGGGGACATCAATCGCCATGCTGTCCTTTGTAATAATTATAATGCGCTTCACCCAGGAAAGCTTAACTGAGTCTCAAGGCTCTTTTTGGGAAGGGTCCTGCATTTGGATGTTTGGATAATTCGTGAAAAGTGTGTGTTGGCTTCATGTGGGAGGAAACTGGAAAATTTTAACTAAACCATTTGTATGTCCATCAGGTATTTTTCACTGAGCTATACAGCTCTTTCTCAGAAGCGACCTGGCCACAAATGATAGCTCAACGAAGTCGCTTATCACGGGGAAATGCATGTTGATTCTAAATGTGGAGGGAAAAACCGGGGGACCCAAAGAAAAATCCACGCTACCATGGGGAGAACATGCAAACTCCAAATATACAACAGTCGTCAGGGTCGGGATCGAACCCACGACTTGCATTCGAGAGGATGACACTCATGACCTCGCCACCTTACAGCTCTACGTCTAAAAAAGCTGGAAAGCCCTGGTGGTCACTCATCCAAGTACTAGCCAGGCTCAAGCCTGCTTGGCCTTAAAACCCTGATTTTAAAAAAACCCAGCAAATTTAGGGTGGATATGGTTGTAAGCTGTAAGATCAAATCACCTTTTTGTCACTGCACCAGATGCATACATGTGCTTTCGTGACGTTCGCATGACAAGCACAATTGACGTTTGACTGGCGGTTTGGAAAATTACCCACAATTATTTAAACAGTAATCATTTAGCCACCAGAGGATTTTATCTTTATATATATAAAAGTGAGAATAAAATCGTGATGGATATTTAATATTAAAAAAATATTTAAAATAACATTCAAAAATGTTCACGGGAACGAAATGCATCTGATTTTTTGTACTGTATGCCATGTCTTTTGTTAGCCGGGCGATATTTGCATGAAATGTTGTGAATCTGCCTAATGCCATAACCATGATATTCGTGGAAGTGCTCTGATTGCTAAAGTCAGCCTCTGCAGTAATTGTAGGTGGAAGGAGAAAATATTGAAATACGTGGCGGTATAATTCAAGGTAAAGCAACACATCTGCTTTTTTTTGCCAAGAGGAATATTGGAGACAAATTTCCATTTCTCTTTTTCAAAGATAAAAGTTTATGTTTGATGTTTAAAAATCTTTGTAGTTGCAAAATCGCTAAAAGTAAGTCATTCCAGCTACAAAAGCAACGGGGCTGTGAGAAAGCCGTGAAAATGTTTGGCTCGGTGAGCATGGTTAGGTGGTTATGCTCAGGATATGTGGGCAAATGTGCGTTTCAACTCTGCCGTGGTTGAGAATAAGGTTACAGCCAATGGGGAGTCTTGCGATCGTTTCTTTGCATTGCATACAAATTGCCAGTAGCTTAAATCTAGGCTGCCTAATGCTTTATAGATGAAAGGATGTTACACATGCCGTCAACTGTAATTTGACTCTTCCTTTTATTGCTTGACATTTTTTACGGCTGAATTTCCTGCTCGTGTGAACATGCAAAAATACACAATTAATGCAACTTACTCTACAGAAGCCCATGCTCTTGAAATGTATATTGCATGGAAAATGTATCTGCCACATACATGTAGTATGCATATGTGTCTGTATCTTCAAACGTCGAATGGAATCATACGAAAACACTGTTGTATGGAATATTATTTTGTTTGCTGAGTGAGGATTTTGCTTCCGTTTGCAAAAGAAATGCATAGCTATTTATATCCTACCTGGGAAAGCAGAATATGTTTTGAGCCGTAACTAGCCTCGAGTCAACACAGGTCATTTACAGACATTGCCAATTGGGCGAAATATAGATTTGGAATAACATTGCGAAACGATACAATTTGCATACATGTGGGTTTGAGTTCACATCCCAGTTGTGGGTGTATTTGGTCCAGTATCTCTCTGGAGACGATAAAATGAATATCATCACCAGTCACGATTCATCCACTGCTGGATGAAGGCTTCCCGATGCCGTCACCATCGCTCACGAGCCAGCTGCGAAACATTCCACCGAGCTCCTGCGCGCGAGTTAATTTCATCGCTCAATCTCCGTGACGGATGTCCTCCTGGATGTGTCCCCTCCTTGGGTGATGTACGGTCACATATACTCCCCCACGTTGTGAAAAATCAACAGCGATTACCCTATGGAAGTCATGATCCCCCCCCCCCCCTGCCCACCCCCCTCATACAAATATAGAATGTTTTAATCACTGAGCCAGAACAGCTGAGCGAGATGAGTCCTATCCAATGTTAATATGAGCATCCGCACACATATACGTATATGTTGACAACATATGTACATGCACCATGCTTGTGTATTATGCAATTGAAATGAAAAGAACTGTGGGAGAAAAAAAATTCTCACCTTTCCGAAGGCTCCTGGCTATTAACAACGAATAACTGACGTGTAGGCTGGCATAATAGAATTTTGGAATCACTTTGGAGAGATCCCAACGCTACTGTCTGCGGCTTCCAATTTGTAGAACATGACCTTAGCAAGCCGCCCTGCAGCTTAGACACCGAAGCTCGGGGAGGCGTCCGAACACTACTCGGGCTTGGACGGCCTGTCCGCCAGGGGCACGCTGGCGTGCCGAGATTGTGTTCTCTCCACCGAGACGTTCAGCTCTCACGGCTCTCCGAGGTCATTGCCCCGGGGAGAGGGGGGGGGCATTATAGAAATCTGCGAAAGCCGTAAGGTTAACGGTACGAGCAATACTGAAATGTCAGCAGTGCTCATAATAACGACGGACAGGATGGGCGACTCAAAACAAATATTTCCAGGGTAGCTCTGAATTTTGCCGGCTGCTAAGTTTTTATTTTTCTTCTTTGATATTGTCGTTCTATTTGTTGGATTGGTCTGAACTTTTAACTTCGTATTTGAACGCGTTGCACGAGGGGGAAGTAGAGCCGACAGCGGACGGGATTGCCAGTAATAGTCGACGGCAGGCATATCCACTCAGTGCCGGAGCAAATGTTACTAAGGGGCCCTAAATAAAAAAAAAACACTTAAATATTAAAACACATTTTTAACTTGCATAGTAAAGTAATTGTGTTTTTTCATTTGCTATACAGCCAGATAATACGACAAATCGCTAATCTTAAACACCCAGTCGTTCATAAAAGTTGAAGGCAGTATAGTACTATAGTAATAGAGCAAGTGCAGAATCGCTGAACCGGAATTGATAGCTTGAAAGCATTTAGCGCGGGGCCCTTGAAAGTGCGGGACCCGTAGCATCACGTGTAGCTACTTTTGCTCCTAGTGTAGTAGATTCCACGGAGGCCACACACTTTAACTTGGAGGCAACACGTTTATTCTCACACCCCAACAGGGTAACTACATGAACGTGCAACATGTTAACTAGACCACAACGGGGTAACTACATAACTGGGTCAGTCAGTAACACACTGCCTCACCCACGATGTCGAGCTTAAAGACCGAGGACCGAGGATCGAAGAGACGTAGCACCGACGGGTTCCATTTCAACAGACAGCCTCGATCGGCTCTCGGGACCTCCCTTTTATGCCCCTGAGCGTGGCCTGGCTCCGCCCTCCACTACGCCCCCCTCTAGATCCTACTAGAAGGTTCTGGGCCATACATCACGTGTCCCTCTCGCCACCTTTTGGCCCCCCTCGCTACCCTGTCAACTGCCCTCTCTCTGACTGTCACCAGAACCATGCCCCCTATGGCCCCCTTCCATGCCATATCTACTCTCGTGCCAGAGAGAGGCTCTAACACGCACAGTTGCTCTCTTCTCGCAGTAGCTGGCGCTAAACGCCGTAGTGACCCAATATACCTCACTACATTGGGATAATCCGGCACTGTATCCACTCGCACACGCCCAAGGGGTGGTGTTACGGGCTTGGTGGCGGAGTTCTTAAATGCGGTGCTACGACAGCTCTCGGCTGCTGCAAGGCCACCAGGCGGAAAGAGAAAGGAAGCACCCCCTGGCACTCATTGCCCTCTCGAGCAAATGAGATTGCCCGAGCTTGTGCCTTGAACCCTTTGGCATTTCTGCTGCATGTTCACGACGCAAAGTAGAATATGTGGGCGTGTAATTACCGATTCTAAAGTTTGTCTCATGGAAATCTCTCGTATAATCAGCACGGTGGTTTCAATACACCCCCCCCCCCCCAAGCAAACTGAATTTACCAGTTAAAATGTCACTTTCCTTAACTTCTAATGGCAAATAGTCCCTTTGTGCTTTTCATATATATAATCGATACTGCCTGTACATTTTCCATAAGCTAAATACGTCAACTGCTTCATGTTGTTTGCCAGGGTTAATTGAGATCTGCTCCTCAGATGTTTATTCCAAAAAACATTGAAAGTTCATGCAAGAAGTTTGAAAGTCAGTCAAAGTGTACGCGTGCTCAAACAAGCACTGTGGTGTCCATGATCTATGGACCTCAGATTAGCTATTTGAACGCGATTGGCTACGGTGCGATTTGCTACGGTGAGAAGGAATTTCAACATACATATATCGACTGCTTAATGATGAATGCCGTTGCACAAAAGCCATCATAATTTTACGATGCAATAATCCATTTAGCAGCTGCACTTGAACGGATTTAATTAATTCATCTTTACAGTGAACGTCCTATCCGATGTGTTCCCTCCATTTGCTGCCACTCCTTCCATAATAAAGGTTTTCTTTTGTCTTAGAACACGTAAATACAAATGTGTCGTTAATCCCGCCACCACCCAACACAGCCAGTTATTAAATGTTGTGGGTTTACTCTCCAACAGGTCCGTGTGCTGAAGTAGTAACTAATTGGCACGTTTTGTTTACGTGACGAACCTTACTAAATTGATGCGTCGGGTGGTGTCGAGTTAAACGACACATATTTAAGCGATCTAACCCAAAACACCCTTTATTATTAATGATATTGGTCGCGAAAGCCTACGTGTTAAACTGCCACTCCTTCATGACTCTTTACCACTGGCCACCCATCCCTTCTAAGTGACGTGTCCTCTAATCCACGTGTTCCTCTTGCTGTCTCTGTTAAAGTCTTATGACAGGAACTAGTAATCATCAATCAAGGTGGGGCAACGAATGTTGACAGGTCACTTACGATGGGAGAAAGGGGGCTGTCGAGATATGTTTAAGATGTGGTGATGGCCAACGGTTCTGTAGAAGAATTGCACCCAAGATTCATAAGGGCCAGATAGGACATTGCCTCCGATGCTCTTTTCCACATGGACTGAGCAGTGACATCACTTGGGGCAAGGTCTGCCTATGTCGGTGGAATCATTTGGCATGACGAAGATGTCACTTAGGACAAATTTATCAGTAAGCTCATCGCTCCCACCCTTCCACATATGTGCAGTTTCGAGGATTCTAAACACATTTTGCAACGATGCTTCTTGGGTTGGAAACGCTGGTGGCTTGTGGGCAGCCGTGGGTCAGCCCAAGTGGTAGCGTCCGCGGGGAGTTGGCTTTGTGCACTAATACAGTGTGGCTTTTTGTTGTTGTTGCTGTTGCTGTTGCAAGGAGACAAGCCCAGCATTCGGCGCTCATGAATAATGGATGAGAGGAGCTTGTCGAGCAGAAGGAAAATTGTCAGCAGAATGTGCGCGTTGTCTCGGCGATTGCTTTTTTTTCCTTCGCCGATTAATTTTCACCCCTTGCGTTTGTTCATTCAGAGGGAAGCGGCCAGGAAATAGGCCCCCAAGTCATGTCTAAATCAGCAGCTATTGCTTGCTCGCTTGCATATTAATCACCGGGATTTGTACAACGTGGCAGCCAAGCTGGACTTTATACAATCTGTTTGCAATGTTATTTTTATTTAAAAAAATACATCTGTAAGCGAATGGGGGTTATCAGTATAATGTTATTGATTTATTTTTATGAGACCTCCTTTGCCAGAAACAAGATATATTTTGACTGCTTGTGTTGTGGTCATTGCAAACATGATGCCTTGAATAAAGGTGTCAGTTTTTGTGCCAGTTAAAAGGGTAAAACCTATTCCTATGTTATTGATTTATTTAAACATGCTTGTCGTTCTGCTTATTTGCTTGCGAATCAAACGTGTACTCGGTTGAGAAATGCTCCCTCCAAAAATCGGTCGAAAAAAATCCCCTTTCCAAACGACAAGTTGGATGGGGTTTTCTTGAGATGCCATGACTTGACCTAGAGAGTGGACAGCGTTTTTGTTTCGTGCTCATTGATTACTTGTGATTGCAGCTATTGACGGATCGCTCGATTGCGATATTTTGGAATCATCACACGACTGTTGGCGTATTTAAAAGGTGCCTGTCCATCATTTCCCTTCGATCTGGGGTAGAAGGACTAGCTCGTGGACAAGGGGCGTCTTCCCGTGTACACAGCCGCAGCGGCAAAAGGTGCCACCAACGCCATTAACTTTTGTCGTGAGATATAGATATAGATAGTCTTTATAACAGGCATATCATAGTTCACCCCGCTTACCGCTGAAATTATAGAAATTGTCACGTTTCAAAATCATGATTCACATCCGCACAAACCATGGCAGATGCATAAATGGAAAATAAAAAAAATGTATCCTGTGTGCGACTGTGGCCATCAAGGACAGACCGAACAACAACAACGGATGACGATGCAATGCCCCGATCCACAAATATGAAGGAGACATCACAGCGATGCACTCCGCTGGCTTGACCACCTGCATGTGGAATTATAGCTGTTGATCTGCGTCTACAACGGCCGTACGACAGAAGAAAATTGAATTTCAGATTAATTTGTGTCTCGCTTTTCCTGTCTCGCAGTCTCGTGTTTTTTCCGACTCGTTGCTCGGTCCGTTAGTCCAAATGTAACATTTATAACATTCATTGCACACATTGCAAATTCATCGATTCTCGTGCCGCGTGGATGGATGCATGTACCGCGAGTGTAAGAATCGTTGTTTTAAATCGTTTAATCAATGCATCATGAAGCAGGTTTCGCTACAACCGCGCGTGAAAGTCCACTGAGACGACGAGACCGGCGTAATGGGGCCCTGGTGCAACCTCGAGGCAAGGCAGAATGCGGCTACGCTAGAGCGCTTGCTTGGATATGCAGGTGATGGTCACTGTGTTGGGGGCGGGGGGGGGGTCAACATTTAAATAAAATGGGTGGATGGGTCACGAGGGCTCTCAACCATCTTCACTCCCAATCTACGCAGCCGTAAGGATGATGCGTTATTACCCCACTACTCCTCGCGAATGGCAATATGGGATCCCACAGATAACATTTCTCACTTCGTATTCTTCCCACAGCTTTGTACACCATCGGATGAATCGCCATGTGGCTCGCGACTATTTTTTTTTCATAGCACATCGAAGGGCTTCGTTTGAAGAAGCTTTCTCGGTGGACATTTTCGGGTTTTTTTCCTCCATGTGATAATTAATAGGACGGCTTCGAGAATATCATCACGTCACGTGTCAAGAATGAGCTCTCAAATCGTTTTTTCTTTGGATCGTGCCGCCGTGTTGGCGTTGTGTCCGACGTTCTATCCAACGTGCCGGAAGCTTCTTAAGACATTGAATTATTAGCAAGTGGTAGTAGAACCCTGAAACACATTTGAGAGCTGTACAGCACAACCGCCAACACCCACGCACCATCATGAGTGGTTCATTCCCAGTCTCTCTGTTCTTTGCGCTTTCGGCACAATGTTTGATTACAGAGCACACGCACACAAACACAGTCCCATTAACAACGACGGCACGCGACAAAAATGTGGTTAACAAAGTTGTGGGCATTTAAACAATACAGTCTCTGTGTACTTGTCGATCAATGAAATCATACATTCACCACTGCCAACCGACCGCCGAGGAAACAAAAAAAACGTCTCGCTTCTAACGTCTTCTTTGTTTTAGCTACAAAATTACAGCCGCAGTGATTGAAGACTTGTCAACAAAAAGCACTGATTGTGCGATTCTTCGCACAATGGAGGTAGATTGGAAGCCGTTCCTTCACAACGCCGATGGCTTGGCTGTTAGGCGTGAGCTAAATATACTTCGCGTAATGCGATTGTGTTTGGCGAGGCGATCGTGCCATTGTGCGGGCCATTGGTCGCTCCCGTTGAATACCACTGCACAGGGGGTGTCTTTTTTTTGTTCAGAGCGGTGCTGGTTCAGCTCCCCGACGTGTTCTCTGGTTCGACCCGCAAGTTGCTTGACGCGATGTCCGACGTTTCACTGTGTGCAGGGAGCTCACTCGAAGTTTGTTTCCTGAACAACTCAATTCCCGAACACGCTCCCAGCACGTGTGGCGGGCCAGGGAACAGCTTGTCATGTGCACTCTGGAAACACTGGAGATTAAAAATGTGTATACCTCTAGCAAGGTGGTGAGAGTGTTTGATCTTTGCTGGGAGACAGTATTCTTCTGCGATTAATGGAGAGTCATCTATCAATCCACTGTTGGATTCAAGCCTCCCCACGCTGTGAGTGATCGCAGTTACTTGGCCATACTTCAACAGTGTGAGTTGGTGAAGGGGGGTGGGGGGACTGGTCCAGATATCACTCACCACTGAAGTTAGCCGTGGTCGAGAATCTATCTGGGGTCACCGGGTTCATAGAGCGGTGTGCTAACCACTGCACCACCGCTCTACATAATTACCGTTTTTATTGAATCGGAGTGTTATCTAGCGATCTGTTCCCTTTGTTAACAGCATGTTAATGTCTTAACTCCAGATAGCCAGAAGCACGTGTTTAATATCTGAATATGAAGGCGATACATATTTGTAATACATTAACTATATCGTGTAGGCAGGACCAGGTCTTGGGTTATAATCAGTCGTCTGAATATGTGAACTGCTAAATTTCGATTTAAAGCTTTCGTGACTGCAAGGATTCATTCCGAAAGAACCAAAGAAGATGTGAACTGCTTTAATAATAATTGTTAAAGTGTTTTTTTCATTCGAGATGGTTTTTTTTCTCCCCACACTTACGCATTGCTGCTGAAGCAGCTTCCAGAGCTGTAGCGATGCATCAATTAATATCGATCCTTATAAACCTGATTTGTATATCATGTTGCATTGTGCATTAATCGAAACATGCCGTATTTATTTAAGAATGATTCTAGCTAAGATTTATTGGTATTTATCAGGTGTTTTACTTCCCCGGCATCTCAGATCACCTTAGAGCACATCTCATCGCAATCATTACAATGGCAAACTGTAGTATTTATATGTATTTTATCAATGTATTTAGTTAGTTGTAGGAGATCCCCTACTGACAGCTGTCCCCTTCTGTGTGTACACGGTGACGGCAAATGTCACGTGTTTTTTTTCTCATCGCGCAAACAGAAATGTGAAAACGACATACTGGGTTTGTGAAGAAAAAGATTAACAATTCACACGACGTGGTAAAAAAAAACCAGGCGAAAAAAAATAGCGGATCGTTGGATCACACCACGGCCCGGCATTGTGACAGCTCTTTCAGTGTCCAGGTTGTGGTGGGTGAATCCTAACCCCCAATTGTTGACTGATTTGCAGGAGAAGTTGCCGATCGAGGCTTTCCGTTGCACTCGCAAATGCTGCCGTTTGCAAGTGCGTTTCTTTATTTGGGCCCGCTAGTTCACGATCATTTGTTTGTGAAACACGCCAGGCAAATAAAATTCAACGAACGAAAGATGAAACGTGAGCGCTCGCCATTGTCACGTTTTAAGACTCTTCACGCAAATACCAATTTTCGGGACCGTAAGTGTGGATTGTAAAAGGCATTCATAGATTGGCATCGGGATGCCGCCATGATTTGATGGGTAACAAATTGTACTCGCAATCCAGATATCGCCGGTTCAGTCCCCTGGCACGGCAGTTACAACAATGAAGCAAGTTTCTGAAATCCCAAAGCCTTCTGTCCGCGCAGCACTCTGAATGGGTGCACCACCGTCAGTCGATCGGCAGTCCGCGCATGGTGGGGAAGAGTGTGGGTATTGCCACCACTTCCAGGACTTGAGGCTGGCGTGGAAGTGAAGGTCAAATACCCTCCAGAGCAGCGTTCTTCATTGTTAGAGCAGTCTTCTTCATTGTTAGAGCAGTCTTCTTCATTGTTAGAGCAGTCTTCTTCATTGTTAGAGCAGTGTTCTTCATTGTTAGAGCAGTCTCTTCATTGTTAGAGCAGTCTTCTTCATTGTTAGAGCAGTCTTCTTCATTGTTAGAGCAGTCTTCTTCATTGTTAGAGCAGTCTCCTTCATTGTTAGAGCAGTCTTCTTCATTGTTAGAGCAGTCTTCTTCATTGTTAGAGCAGTCTTCTTCATTGTTAGAGCAGTCTTCTTCATTGTTAGATCAGTCTTCTTCATTGTTAGAGCAGTCTTCTTCATTGTTAGAGCAGTCTTCTTCATTGTTAGAGCAGTCTTCTTCATTGTTAGAGCAGTCTTCTTCATTGTTAGAGCAGTCTTCTTCATTGTTAGAGCAGTCTTCGTCATTGTTAGAGCAGTCGTCTTCATTGTTAGAGCAGTCTTCTTCATTGTTAGAGCAGTGTTCTTCATTGTTAGAGCAGTCTTCTTCATTGTTAGAGCAGTATATTCTTAGTTCTTTCGGTAAAGTCACGTTGAAGGGAAACAATAAAATAATAAAATATATAAAACAATAAAAATTATCACGACGTTTCGACCATAACACAAACGGTCGTCATCAGGTGTGTCGGTTTGCATAAATTTATTTATTTTGAAACGGTGTTTATTTTTTATTTATTTATTTAAAAACGTTAGCGCCACGTGCAGCGATATGGCAGTTTATTTAGAAGGACTAGTCCATCTATGTTCTGAAAAGAGGAGAGGGGAGACGAAAAATTTAATGTATGCTGTCAGAAAGCCACTGTAAACGTGAACAATCAATTAAGACCTGAAATGGTTTATCAAATCTTTCCAATGATTGCTAAGCCAGAATCCATCTTCTCGGTTGAAATTGTCTCTGTGCTTGTATATGTGGATAGCCTCATGAACGAATCTCTCATGGTAGCCATCTGGCTTACAAAGAACCTCTGTCTTGGAAAAGTCAATGTCATGTGAGCCTACTGAATTATAACAGTGATCTGCCACGGCCGAGGTGTTGGTCCTCCCGTGTTTAAGGTCAGAGCAGTGTTAGAGCAGTCTTCTTCATTGTAAGGCCCACGGGCTACTGGCGACCCCTGGTGACCTTTAGTGCGGCCCCTGACGTGGGGCCCCTGACATTACACAAAGAGTGACAACACCCCTTGAAGGCGATGTGGTGGTCCTCACACTGACGATGTCTTATCGGCGAAAGTCTCCCGCCCCCCACCCACTCCCTTTTTTAAAATTTGTGAAGAGCACTGCTCCAGATGATCTCCGGAGGCTCCATCTATTTTGTAGGCCATTTCGTCAGTTAGTGGCAGCAAATTATAAGGGTTGCACTTTTTCATTTTTACCTTTTTAAAATTTGGAATTAACTGCACAAAGATCAGGAAAAAAGAAACAGCTCTCCGGCACAAACTTGAGCACCGACGCTGCGCTTCAGGCTTAGGCTCAGGGCCAAAGGGTATCGTGAACCAATGAAGCTGACGCGGAGCTCTTTGCTGGGTGTTATCGAGGCGATCGTCTTTTTTGTTGTTATTGGTGGAAGCCTTGCAAGTTAAATAATTCTCACATGGTACGCACTGGCTCGAGAGGACCTGGCCGCCCACTTGCAGCAAAAAAAAACACAACTCAGAGATGCAAATGCCCGCAGTACAGGACAAATCCATGGGGACAAAAGCCCAGGGGAATTGATGAAGAACGTGGTACATTCTGAAACAAACGAGCTTAAAAAAACACTCTCACCAAATAGTGGTAGATACCATTGAAAATTACAATCATATACAAACGTAGCCTCACTGGGATTTCTGCAGGATATGTTTGGGGTAATTATTTTAAGAAAATTATAAATATCTACAGGGAGTGTTTTATGGGGGATTTTTTGCTATCAGAATCCAACCACACAGAATTGTAATAACACAATAATATTACAATTACTGTATTCGTCGTCGTATTTTTTGAGGATCAAAGTGATTTATTCAAATTCAAGTAGGCTGTGCAACCTTCTATTGATGTACTTGATTGTGATTAGCCATTCATCAATAAATGCATGTGCATGTTTAAGATAACATTTTCAAAGAATGAACTGAGGCACATAGCCGTAAGAAAGACTTGCGCATGTTTTCGGCTTGTGGTGCCATTTGGGGCAATGTTCATCGTAGATTAATGTATCGGACGGCAAAATCTAATCGGAATATGATAGATTTGTATTTTTATCATTTTAATATTACATACTTACACATACACACATTATATGAAGAACTCTACATCTAAATGTAAATTAGCTTTTACAGGAATTGATTATAAAGGTGGAGCATTGCTACAGCAGTTTTGCACCCTGCGATAAATTTCCTCACCACGGCTAATGACGGAAGTGATTGATTACCTGAACTGGTCCTGGGCGCTCCACCTTTCGCCAACCTGCACTGACTACCGTGGTGAAATGTGGTCAAACAACTGACATGTCCTGGGGAGGTACATCCAGATTGATGAAGGACTGTAAATTATTGTTATTATGATTGGAATATGAAAATAAAAATGCAATTTACGGCCTTAGTTTTTCAATGAAAGAAACTATCCTCCGATTCAATTAAATTTTTGGGCTAGGCCCACATGGTGGTGATGGTGGTGGTTTTATGTCAAAGTTCTTGTCATTAACCCTCCACCGCCCGACAAAATTATCACATTTGCAAATATGTTTTTCATGAGGTTTTTTTTCACATTGTGCGCACAATGAGGTGAACCGTGCACCCTAACCTGTGCGTCAGGGATCATCTTTTCCTTGTCAGGGATCATCTTCTCCACTTGCAATCCACTGAAAATAACCCGTCACTCCGCTCTCCTGGTCTGCACCATCTCTGGGGACCTGCTTAAACTGTCAGCTCCGTGCTTTGTGCGCCACATAGTTTAGACTTGCCCGGCTGTGCGTTCCAGCGGTGAAATCCCACCGGGAGAATCTGCCCACATTTCCATCGCTACGACCCTTCATTTTGAGGGACAATTCCCATTATTCTTGGTTCTTTCGGTAAAGTCACGTAGAAGGGAAATAATACAATTATAAAAATAAAATATAATTCTCACGACGTTTCGGCCAGAACACAAGTAGCCTTCCTCAGGTGAAGAAACAGAACTGTCGGGACGACAGCGCTCCAATGAACACTGTTAAGCTTGGCAGCGTATTTTAAGCTGGGTGGGAGGAGCAGAGCGCCTTGACAAAGGAGTTTACATATCAACAGAATAATCTAGCATTGAAGTAGCCGTGTTAATTTGATAGATTAGCAGGATGTTAAAGTCAGAAATTAGCATGTAACTGGGAGATTAGCATGATGTTAGTGTGAGGGATTAGCATGTAACTGGTCACGGAAGTAGCTATATTCTTGGTTATTTCGGTAAAGTCACGTAGAAGGGAAACAATAAAATAATAACAATATAAACAATACAATTCTCACGACGTTTCGACTGCAACACAAGCAATCATCATCAGGTGTGAAAACCACAGCAAGAAAATTTGAAAAAAGTGGCGTTTTTTTAACGTTAGCACCACGGAGAGCGATTTGGCAGTTATTCAGATGGACGAGGCCATCTATGTTCGGAAAAGAGGAGGGGGGAGACGAAAAATAATGGATGTGGTCTGAAAGCCACCGTAAGCGTGAACAATCAATTAAGACCCGAAATGGTTGATCAAATCCTTCCAATGATTGCTAAGCCAGAATCCATCTTCTCGGTTGAAATTGTCTGTGTGTTTGTATATGTGGATAGCCTCATGAACGAATCTCTCATGGTAGCCAGATGGCTTGCAAAGAACCGCTGTCTCGGGGAAGTCAATGTCATGTGAGCCTACTAAATTATAACAGTGATCTGCCACGGCCGAGGTGTTGGTCCTACTGTGTTTTAGGTCTGCTTTGTGTTCACGAATGCGGTCCGAGACATGTCGTTTGGTTTCTCCAATGTAACTACTACCACAGAGGCGTTGTGATCATGTGGCAACTGGGATGTTCTTGTTCCCTGGTCGCCGCCCTCTTGCAGTGGTTCTCTGAAGCATCGTCCTCCAGATTACTGCGCAAAAATGCAGCTTGAGGTATCATATATGCATGAACCGTGCGGCTGACACAGGCAGCTAAATAATCACACGCGCGGATGCACATCCACACGGGTTTTCTCTACGCTTGGGAAGTGTGGCAAATTGCTGAATGCTTACCGAGTACATTATTTTGCGTGTGTTTTTATGAATTCGATGAAGCACCACCCCTGTCTTTTGGAAACGCACAGCGAGACGTGATTTGGTGGCTCCATAAGGGATTTTTTTTTTTGCACGGCCAAAATAATGACGATCGTTCCTGGGACATCTCTTGCGGAAACCAGGAAACTGCCTGGAGAAGAAGATGATGATGATTCAAGGCTCTCGGTCCCAAGAAAGTGAGGCCCAGGCCGACCCAGAAGAGCTACGAATTTATGAGGTTGTTGCTGCGACAGAGTTTAGAGTGGGACAAATGTTCACAAGAACTGCTGGTGTAGCAGAGTCCATTTTACGGCCAGCCCACGGCCTGAGGAAGGCTTGAAAGTGAAAGGGAAAAAAAGTAGAAATTTTAATGGCTTTAAGGTGTAGTGGGTGTTCTGTTTTTGATACGAAGTCACGATGTCCTACATTATATTTAACGGCAAAGTGTGGGCATTGCATGTTCAAGATTTTTCAGCCATATCCAGACCACTAGCTCAAAATAATTGAATGCGTGTCCATTTTGTCGTTTAGACTATCAAAGAGTTGATCAAATGTAACCATGCCAAAGGGATGTGTTTAGTTGGTTGTCATCCCCCCCCCCACCGCACCTATGATCAGCACCGCTGGCTACGCAGGGTACAAAAAAAGTGAAACAAAGGCACAGCTGCAGACTGGTTTCATTCTCATTTGGACTCATCAGTACAGCACAGCCATCAATGGCCACGCAGTTAGTTCTTGTCAGCTCGTGATCTGGACCAGGTTTAGATTTTTATGCACATGCAATACGCATGTTTGTGTGTCGTTAAACATATTTGTTTCCAGCCTGCATGAATTGTACTGTTTTTTATGGGATTTCTCATAATTTACATTTAATGATTTCCCACTGTGCTTAGACACATCCAACACCAATTACATTTACCGCTTGATATGACCTAAATAGCGACCATGACTTTGTCCTTTCTTGATCACAGATAGACACCACCAACGACCAATTCACGCTGAATGCGTCCATGCTCTTTGAATCTCGAAACATGACTTGAGCCTGATTAGTAATTAGGATCGTATTGAAGCGAAGATTGTTGCATTTTTTTTAAACAGTTCTCAATCTCTGTCAGCATGAAGGCCCCTTGCTTTCTGACAATACTCCCTGCTGCCCTGTAAAGTTGCAGTCCGGACACAATCGGCGAGGGGCAAATGACGCACACCCTGCTTATCTACAAGTCTCCATGAGGGAATTATTTATTTTTTTCAAAAATATGTACGTCTTATGTATGACGCTGTTTCTTATTAAAACATTCAAACGGCAGATGCTCGCTGCACTAGGATCTGAAGGAGAAAAAAAAGTGAAATCTCTCCCCACTTCCAAAATCCATCCACAATTGTCTTTTGTTTACCTTCAGGCCAAATCCCTTGGAGGGCATCTCGTTTATATATATCTTATACATCACGGGTGCAGGTAACTGTGCGCGCGCAGGATTTGCCTGGAATCCAACAAAACACGAGAAAGCTGAATGAAATTTGTGTGAACTGCAGACCCCCGTCCTAGATAAGCGACGAGGCGGGGGGGGAGACGCAAAGCCAGCGAAAGTCCCCAAGAGGCCTGCGGTGACATCGCCGTTTACTCAACACGCGCCGGCAAATCGCCTGCGTGGGCATGCGGTGCGGTCACAGTGCAATGTCCGAGTGTCTGTTCTGCAGCATGTGCTGATGCGTCACTTTCTACAAACATTGTCGCGTATTCGGTTCTAAATATTACTCCAAATGTGTCTGTTGCACAGCGGCGCAACTCCCCATGTTAGATAATCGCATGCACATCTATCTCTTCATGTGCTTCCCTGCCCCATGCTGTTGTCTTTTTTTTTCAACTCGGAGCAATTTACTGTTGCGTGCTTTGTGCGTCAACTGGACGTCGTGTACCCTGGATTTGTGCTTTCGTGTAAGTAAGTGTTCTGTTGAAAACACACGTTTTTAAAAGCAGACCTGGTAAAGCACAAAAAAAGAGAAAACGGCCCACAGAAGTGAAGATCACAACTACCGCTTGGATTTCTTTAAGCGAGCTCCTATCCACGAAATAAGTGATAGGAATTCCATATTACTGTGATGAAAGTGCAGTTAAGTGTCATTTAGTTTAATTCATAATTTCAATATAAATGTCACAAACATTTAAGGACATTGCAGTGGCATTGCAAGGATGCAGTACACTTTAGAAAGGATTATTCTGAAATCCACTGGCTCCACAATAAAGTAGTTAATGTCACATTTGTGTCGAAATCTATTTTATGGCAAGATAATTGTAAAGTTGAGCACATTTGATATTGCTCCAATGTTATGTAACCCACAATTATTGCTACAAATGACACAAATATACATGGGCCCAGGTACAGAATTGCATTGGTCTATGGAGTTTTTGTATTTCACTCTTATTTTATGTTGGTTGTGCTATCAGTGTCATGTCATGAAAAACTCATTCAGAATGGGGCAAAATTCTACAGAAGTTATTCCGAAAATCCTTCAAGTCACTTTTGATTCACTCCAGAATGCGCACTTTCTCACATCCCTGGCTATGGAGATTTTTTCATGACAATGAAACTGATATTTTTAATCCTTAACGTTGGAACTTTGCAAAATTAAGTGTTTTTTTCTGTGTGTGTGCGACCGTCTGAACTGAACAATGTTCATTATTTTGTGTGTGTGCGACCGTCTGAACTGAACAATGTTTATTATTTTACCAGTTAAGGCCCACTGAACTATATCGCTGCTTCTCAGAAGCAGCCTGAATACACGTGACAGCTCAACTAAGCGGCTTTTCACGTGGAAATGTATTGCAGCCAAATACTCTAAACGCATTTTTGGTAAATGAGGAGGGAAAAACCAGAGGACCCGGAGAAAAAGCCATCGACCACAGGGAGAGAGACATGCAAACATCAAAAATACACGCCGCCTGGACATAGCTGGGCTTGCTCTTTTGACCCATTCGTGGAGGTTGGCGAGGCATGGGCCGTGACCTGTCCTGAACCTGTTGAGAGTGACCCACTCCTCCCTGGGGAGGTTGAAACCAGGGGGCTGCTGTGTGGGGGTAGGGATGAGGTACTTAAGTGCCAGGTTCAGTGACTCCCATTCTTGTGTTTAGGTGAGATTCGCGTTGAAGTCGTGAGTGGGTGAGTAGGTGAGTGGGTGGCTGGCTGGCTGGGTGAGTGAGTGGGTGGCTGGCTGGGTGAGTGAGTGGGTGGGTGGCTGGCTGGGTGAGTGAGTGGGTGGCTGGCTGGGTGAGTGAGTGGGTGGCTGGCTGGGTGAGTGAGTGGGTGGTTGGCTGGGTGAGTGAGTGGGTGGGTGGCTGGCTGGGTGAGTGAGTGGGTGGCTGGCTGGGTGAGTGAGTGGGTGGCTGGCTGGCTGGGTGAGTGAGTGGGTGCCTGGCTGGGTGAGTGAGTGGGTGGCTGGCTGGGTGAGTGAGTCGGTGCCTGGCTGGGTGAGTGAGTGGGTGAGTAGGTGAGTGGGTGGTTGCCTGGCTGGGTGAGTGGGTGGCTGGCTGGGTGAGTGAGTGGGTGGCTGGCTGGGTTAGTGAGTGGGTGGTTGGCTGAGTGAGTGGGTGGGTGGCTGGCTGGGTGAGTGAGTGGGTGGCTGGCTGAGTGAGTGGGTGGCTGGCTGTGTGAGTGAGTGGGTGGCTGGCTGGGTCTTTACAAATCGTCTTTCTTGAGGGCAGGCGTCATCTATTGTGGGCTGACGGTAAAGATGCAGGCCTGACATCAGTTGCTCACGCCCCTTTCGGGGGAAGGGTCTCCATTAGAGGGAACTCTCGAGAGCTCATCTCGAGGGTGTTTGGTCTTACTCTTCCACGCCTGTCATCCATATTATTTGTTTCTTTCACAATAATGAAACATGTACAATCACTCTCTTGGCCTTCTGAAATTATACTATCGAGAATTAATCATACGTACACGTTTTTTCGACAGCACTGCCCTATGAACCCGGCAAACTGACCTTGATTCCCGTTCACGGCTGACAGTAGTAAGAAGCGATCTCTGAACGGCTCCTGCATCCCACAACCCCCCGCCCTTGACCAACAAGCACTAACCAGCCTGGTGAAGTATGGTCAGCCAACTCTCATCGCTGACACACTGCAGTGATATCTTAATAAAGGGGTTAACTAGTAAACGTGTTTATTTTCGCGCATTTAATAATACAATGTTTGCACTGATGCCTCTCAAAATAATACATCACGTGAATTTGTTGTTGCTTATATTATTTCGTTCTTTCGGTAAAGTCACGTAGATGGAAAATAATAAAAATAATAAAAAATTTCATAAAACCCAAAAACTCACGACGTTCCGATGGCAACACAAACGGCCTTCATCATCTCTCCGCCTGATGATGACCGCTTGTGTTGCAATCGAAACGTCGTGAGGTTTTGTTTTTTTATGATTTTTTTTAACTATCTTATATTATTTTAATTTTATTATTTTCCATCTACGTGACTTTACCCAAAGAAGCAAAGCATATGAATTCCTGCAGTCACGAAAGTTTTAAGTCAAAATTTTGTTGTTGCTTAGTTTCAACTTCCATTCTTGCCATGTTTCTGCAATGTCAATGAGTTTGGGTGGTTAAAAGGGTAGCGCTTTATTAAGCTGACACATTGAAAGTAATGTAGTGTTTTCTAAGCATTTTATCATTTGTGTTTAGGACCACCTCAATATTTAACTGTCTGATTAAGCCTTCTGAAACATGATGTTAAACATTAATTAACCATCATTTTGGTTTTCCACGGACTTTATTCGCTTTATTCATGACAGCTGTAATACAGCGCGGCAGCATTATGACGCCCAGCAGATTCCAAGTTGTCTCTGGGGTGACTCTGCCTTGCTAGATGAGCGTGAATTGTTAATGGCTTTATTTCCTTTCACCCTTACTTTTTTAATGAAGCCATAATCGCATAATGCCGTTTTAAAGCTCTAGTGTATATCAGATTGTCGGAACATTCTGTAATACAAAGAGGGAAATTGGAAGAACGCACATGCGTGCCTTTATGTGCATGGCTGTATTTAAGTAAGAGTTGATAAACAAGACCCACAATGGGTAGACGAAGGTGGGCTGGGCATGATTCCGGCGACATTAATATGTCGTATGCCGCACCAGTCGTAATAGCTGCTCGCTTGCATTAATTTCCCCAACAATTGAATGAGCTCATCGCGGAATGGTGGTGTCTTTCCGTGTGGGAACTAATAATGACTCACGATCTCTGGAGAAAAATGTAGTTTTCATTAAAATTAGATTTAATTCCAAACCTAAGTTTAATCACAACATTTTGTAACAGTGGTGTGCCCTGATCGACTCTGAAAAAGTAATTGTCATGCATGACAAACAAATGATTTAAACAGTACAGAAACATCCCATCTATTTCTCACGGAGCCATGGGGAAGAGGCCCAGGCCCCACCCAGAGCACAACACTGTTGAGGTGCCACTCACAACTAATGCGTACAAAGCACAACTTTAACACAAATCTAGATTTGAAGTTATCGTGACTGCAAGGATCCGTACTCTTTGGTTCTTTCGGTAAAGTCACGTAGGTGAAAAAAAGAAAATAAATAAATAAATTTGAACTAATTTACAAAAAAAGATTTATTTGCATTTATTCTTTTATTATTTCTTATTTCATTTTGTTTTATTTTTTCACCTACGTGACTTTACCGAAAGAACCATAGAGTATTAGCTTTAAAATAACTTTCTTCTGAAGCTATCTGCCCACCGGCTGGTTCTGCCTCAAGCTGTCTCCATCACATCCACTCACAACCCCTCCCCTTCAAGTTGCAACACCACACTGAGAATACTGGGGGAGGTCTTGGGTCATAGGCACGGGGAAGGATGGTCAATATGGTTTCACCTTGACTTCCCCAAAGCGTTTTTTTTGTCACACCATCACCAAATATACTTAAAAATTGCGCCCAGGATGATGCCATTAAGTTTACGGATGTGTCATCAAGTGTGCCTGCAATTGCTCACACATGCACACACGCACGCGTGGCAGATAACGTCTTGTCTCTTCCATGTGACATTTGGAAAGCAACGGGACTTGGTCTTTAAATGTGTGCGTTGAGCTGGGAAAGTCATTCAGTGGCATCTGGAGGGGGTCACCGTATTGATTGCAGTTACAACGCCTGCAAGATTGCGCATTGGGCAGAGATCTGTGTTGCGAGTGATGGTGATCTATAACGAAAGACAAGAAATGACAGCGTTTTTTCCAGATGATTACCTCAAAGTGACACTACATGATATCTTCTTCTTTGGTTCTTTCGGTAAAGTCACCTAGAATGAGAATAAAATAATAAAATAAAACAGTAAAATTCTCACGACGTTTCGGCCACAACACAAGTGGCCTTCCTCAGGTGAAAGGGACAGACCTGTTGGGACGACAGAGCTTCAATATTGAAGCTTGTTTTATTTTATTGTTTTATTTTATTATTTTATTCTCATTCTACGTGACTTTACCGAAAGAACCAAAGAAGATGAATTCTTGCAGTCACGAAAGCTTTAAATCGAAAATTAGACTACATGTTATGTTCACCAAGACCATTCAAGTTCAGGTTGGATCTCCGGGAAATCGCTTGTGTACAGTAGTAATATCGAACATACATTTTTAAGAATGGTTGAATGTTTGTTGTGTAATATTCTGAAATAAATTTGTGTCGATGCAAAAAAACGGATAAGTAAAGGTTGGGTAACTTATACAATTCAGCGGTCATTTATGTCTGGGAAATACTGTGCACATTACAAATGGCATTGCCGTTGATGTGATAACGCAAAAATAGCCATGTATAGCACTGCGTCGGTGTTCATGGTCGTGCGGTAGAGTTCTTCGATGCATTTTCTTTCTCCGGCAATTGAAGCTTCCCCCAGCATGTGGAGCGAAACGTCGGACATCATGCCGGACAACACGTTGTACGGTATGTATTTTATAATTTCATAAAAATATATATAATTGTACTTCTTAACTTAAGAGGAAGCTCATCCATCACGTGATGTTTTATTGCTATTATGTATTTTTTGCACACAAAACTGCACAATAAAATCGCGCGTAATGTATTTACATATGCAAATGGTTGATGTGAAAATAAATTATGTTTTGCAGTGTTCTATAATTTGAAAGGAAAGAGGACTTAATTCACAAAAATGGTCGGCGCACATATACGGTACACGCTTACACCTAGAACACTGCCATAATGTCAGCGTGGTTGTCTTTATTGTGGCAATTTAAATCGCGAGGTGACCACGGCAGAACGCGGGTGAAGACTCGAGGGAATACATTCTCAACGCGTTTTTGGAGCCGCAAAACCACACTCGGACCACAAAGCGGCTGCGGAAACGTGAGCGTAACATTTACAAAATGTGTTTTTGCAGAAGCGAGTTGCTCAATAGCTCCGGGAGCTTGGAGTCCCACGTCCATTTGTTTCAGCGCTTTAATGCGCAAGCGTTCAGCAGCTTCCCAGCGAACGTTGGGCACCCGCACACTCATTTCTCCAACACTGGCAGGAAACATTCAACCCCCGTGCCACGAGGGAGCCTATTGGCCTCGCCAGACCTCATGAACGGTGAATACCGGCCAGGTCGGAAAACAGCAGCAATCCCAGTTGTTGCGGAGATTCCTAAAACAGCCACCTCTGCAGTGACCGCTCAGGATAGGAGCAGTATACGGTTAGTGATACGGGACATGACTTGTGTGCCAACACAGAGAATGGCAGTTTGAAGTTTAATTAGTATTTCCTTTCATCTGTGGAGAACGGTTCCCAGCTGGTGTTTATTTCTTTGCCAAGCTCACTGGCCGCTAATTCCACGCTGTCATCATGGGTAATGGGACTCGGCCTGTTATTAAACGTCTGAATAGACTCTTCAGGTGCTGGTTTTTGGATTTGAGATTCGATTTCCCAAAATGCCTTGCCACTTGGACTGCTCGCTGAATCTTACCTTCGGACAAGGGGGCCATGCAAGATGGCTTGGCTGGTTTCTCCCGCTACTCTTAGAATTTGCGACACGTTTCTTTAGGAATGGATTTTTGGAGCCCTAAAATTTTACAACGAATGTAAGAATCCTGAACAAAGTATGACAACTCGCAGCAATCCACAGTCATAAAATACACAGGTTGTGAACCTGCTGTATCTTTATTTTTTTTAAATGATTAGGAACATTATTCTTAGCTCTTTCGGTAAAGTCACGTTGAAGGGAAACAATAAAATAATAAAATATATATAAAACAATAAAAAAATTCTCACGACGTTTCGACCATAGCACAAACGGTCGTCATTATTATTATTTTATTGTTTCCCTTCAACGTGACTTTACCGAAAGAGCTAAGAATATGAATTATTGCAGTCACGAAAGCTTTAAATCAAGATTAGGAACATTATTCTTCATATGCTGATATCTTAGCATGCATGTGCGCCAGATTGCTGTTCGATGCTCCTCATGCTAATTGCGTCCCATGGGCAAACCACGATGTGGAGCTTATTTCTTCTTTCGTACAGCATTATGAAAAGCAACAATTATTTTTTTCTTAATGGTCGTCATAAATTCTTGCAAAGGTTCCTCATCCAGTCCAATGATGTGGGGTTGACGCAGTGTGGATTTCAGCGATACCGCCAGGATGTGCATGGATGGAGCGTTCATCGGTGATGTGCTTGGATGGTTTGGACTTCTGTTATATGGCAACATCTTCTACTGTTTGCGAACGTTTAAATTGGGAATTTGTGAATTGTATTGTTTTAACTGCAAGTAATTAAAATACAACACAAATACAGACGGATAGACGGCCCAAATGTAAACAGGAAAAACTACATGTGCTAGAAATTTGAAAATCGTCATTTCACAACGAGATACCAAGAACCTCCACCTGATATCATCTTGAAATATGTAGCAGATGTATGGATGAATGAGGTAGGGTTCCCGATATGTATATATATATTAAAAAAAAACATATCTCCAAACATATATACGTGCATCTCCCCACACGAGAAACTAAATTATATCTAAAACATTACTAATAATAATATTATTATATAGCCTTTTGTACGTTCAATGCTGGATAAAGGCCTCCCATGTCATGACTGAGTATGGCTGTTTGTTGCTCATACTTCACCATGCTGGTCGATGAATGTTGGCGAATGGAGGCCACCAGCTGATTCGCAAATGATGTGAGTCACAGGTCGGAATCGAACTCGGATCGCTCGGTTCATTGGAACTAAACAACAATATTTAAATAAAACATTGAGATGCAACCAATGGTATGGGTCATTTTTTTTTTACATTTCCACATATCGAAAATTAAAAACTCTCCAGCGCGCCACTGTGGTCATTGAGAATAGACCATACAATACATAACGGACGCAATGCCAGATCCACAAATACGAAGGAGACATCACAGCGATACATTCCATTGCTCCTGACTTGGTCGTCTGGCTTGACCACCTGCATGTGAAATTGTAGCTGTTGCTCTGCAATAGCAACAGAGCAACAGCTACATATATTGTATCTGTAATCACATCAGCAGCACCATCTCCAGCCATAGTAGATCTACTGCTGAATGACCCTCCGCCACCGCCCACTCCCACCATCCCTCACACTCGCGTGATGCCACAATACACCTCCCTCCTGCACACGAGCTCATCTCAACGCTCGTGTGAATATATTTAACGACTGATAACTAATAACAAAAACATCTCACGCACCATCACGGAGGTAATACATGAATAACACGCAAGCGTGTGTATCTCAGGGGAAGAATAAAATACATAAATGTAGTCCATCTTTTCTATGGATCTTCTCGACTAATATTTTTCAGCATTATTTGTTCACGCAGGAAAACACTTCATTGGTTTCAATTATCTGCGTTTCATCAGCAGCCAGGCCTTTTAGCCTTGTTTCCAGAAGTCCCAGAGTCCGATGGACTACGTTTTATAAATATCTTTTTTTATTTCTACGTGAAGAAACAACAAAGTATTTATATTAACTAAGGACTAATATAATCTACAGTTATAGATAGTGAAATTAGTCCACAGGTCTGCAAAAATGCACCTCATCCAGCAGTGGATTGGCAAATGGCTGTACACTTGGGCATGTTTATGTGTCATCTATTCTCTGCAAGTTTCTAAAACCAGAGCTTCAAAGTAGTCGTCCTGAATAATTTAAAAGCAGATGCTGTACATACACTTTTAATCCCAAATACAGGGTTCCTAAAAGTCAGGACCCATGGGGTGATTTTATTTATTTTAACACTGGCATTAAATATTTGCAATTATATATTCATCAATTAAGTATTTATCTATTAGCATTATTCATATCTATCTTCTTTCTCTTCCTGTGGGGTCACCTCGAATCTATTGTTGACAAATCTCGACCAAGAACCCTGAATTTATGTAGACAAGACACAATTGATGAATGTTCAAACATTACAACATCCGTAATCCTTCAATAAAATCCTAAATACATGTCAAACGAGAATTCATGCATGCATAAGTGTCAATGGAAGTCAGTTTGAACATTTGTTCAAATAAATGAAGTAACCCTATGTGATTTGTTAAAATAAATATCTTAACCCTATGTGTCCTGACTTTTGGGCCACCCTGTATGTGTGCCTACAGCTTCAACAAATCAGCGTGAGCAGAGAGTACAAGCACGGAGGACAGACATGCAGGAAGAATGCTGCCTGCAGACAACCTCAATTCCCAGGGAAAGGACAATGATTGCGTCGTTGCGAAGTGACATTTATCGGCTTTTTGTACATTGTCAACCGTGAAGGTTTGGGAATTTTTCTATTTCCTATCACTTTCAATTGTGCCTCAATTTATCCAATATGAAGTTGTGTGGAAAAGAAATAATAATCATAAAATAAAAACAACATGCTCTGTATACATTGTAAAGGATCGCCGAGTGTCGCTGGTAAGAGCACTGAGCCAGCAACGCTAAGAGCCTAGGTTTGAATCCAGCTGCTGGTGATTGAACCGGGTTCTCCAGTGTAGAGAGTTGATGGTCTCAGCTCAGTCGCCAATGGCTGTACACACAAAAAAACCCCACACGTGACGTGAGATGTCCGTTTTTTCCACTTCATTTGGATATTTTGCAGTTGTAAAGAATGAGCATACGTTTTTTAGTGTCACACAACTAACACAAATCTCACAGCAAAATGAGTGAGGAAGCGTGCCCTTTATTGTGTAAAGATAAAAGGGCCACTTGAAGGGATTTTCAGAACTTCTTTGACACAATCTGGACACACATGGGGGGGACACAACTGCTCGGTGAGATTCCCAGATGGATTCTCTGTCTCGTGACCGGACAGCGATAGTGAACTGGGAATGCAATGTTTAGGCGAAAATAAAGAGCAACAAAATACATTCAAGAAATATGATGTGGACGTCGAATGGCTTTTATTTTTAGCTGATATAGAGTGGCTTCTTATCAAATGACTCTCAACAATAGAACTGATTGTGCAATTCATCTCATCCGAGATCGGAAGCTGTCCTTTCACAATGCTGATAGCTGCCCATTGTGTTTGCGTTAAATGGCAGGGTAGGGTTTTCAATGCAATAGTCGGCATTGAGGCCATCATGTCATTATTAGGCATGTGTAGACTTTATTTCATATTATTAGGCATGTGTAGACTTTATTTCATATATCTACAGAGGCGAATAGAGTGATGTTAAAGTGGCGGCTCTGTCTTTGTTAGGAGGCAGTATTATACTGTTAGTTCGTTTTCTAGATTGAAAACTCATTTGTTTAAGAACTGCTTTGTGTTTATTTTTTCTGTCCTTCCCCCGATCGAAACGTCGTGATTTTTTTTATTTTCTTTTATTTCTACCTACGTGACTTTACCGAAAAAAACAAAGAGAATGGATTCCTGCAGTCACGAAAGCTTCAAGTCAGTTCTACATACGTATATATGTATAGCCGTTTGTCAATATATTGCTGGATGGAGGCCTTCTAATGCCATGTCAGTCACATTGGGGGTTGTTGGCCACACTTCACCACAATGGCCAGTGCAGGTTGGTGAAGTGTGGGATCCAGAACTGGTTCAGATTTCATTCGCTGCTGATGTTCGCCATGGCCCTGCAATTTTATTCGGGCTATCAGGTTCAAAGCACATGGTCCATTAGCCCAGACCAGACATTTGCCAGTACACTACCACCTGAGGTTGCATCACTTTCGTGTTTCCAATTTCTTTGTGTAGCCAACAACAGTGAATCATGCGAAAACCACTTTTAATGAGCGGGGTTATCAAGCAATTCACTAAATTTACTCCCATTCGTCTTACTACTAGGTGGTACTGGACTCAATGTCTGCTCTGGCTCGTGGACTATTAGTGCACCAACTATCATCATCACCAATAATTTAACTATTCCTAATTATAATTAGGAAGAGTTCATTCATAATTTTAAATCATCGGCTGAGATATTACAGCAAAGGCAATTTAATGACTGAGCCATATTGCTGGCCTTTATCTTCAACAATGAAACACCCATGCTTTTGGATTCCTGAGCTTGAATGTTATTTCACCTATGCTGGATATATTTTTTATGCTGTAAAATACTGATGTAGCAGAGGGATGACATAAAATAAAAATGCTTGGATAACAATTTTACTGCTTCAGTAAAATAACAAGCTATGCATTGCATTATATTGCAGTTTTCTCACGAGCGTGACAGTACAGTATCTGCCAACGTGGCTTCCATTCCTCTCTCAAGATGCACCCACTCCAGCATTGACATTGCGCCAGAAGATTTAAAAGGGACGCAGGCACACGTGTGCCCCTCTGTCAAGCCATTGCTGCAAGAAGCCGTTCGCATGGCGTGCAGGTTGCGGCGATGATTTGACCATACTTCACCATGCTGGTCAGTGTGGGTACTTGTGCGTGAGACCATATAAGTGGTTAAACAATGGGGGGTTTGCTGCGTTGCCCTCTGCTGCCTACCACATAGCCTGGAAGTGTGTATATACAGATATATAACACGTGATATGCACGGTGGCTTCTCATCCAAGCGCTATCCAGGCTCAACACTGCTTAGCTCGTGAGATCCGAGAGCAACCGGTGCTCTCTGGATGATCTGCTCATAGGACGAATCACCCACAGCTCACAGCCAGTTGCTGGTATAGTGTTTAGCCTTTAATGAATGCTTTATGCGTAATCATGGAGCATTATGACTCAGAATGCACCTGGCAAAAGCCAGCAGGTACTCGTGAGTGGTAAATCACACACTGAGCGCCCCTCCTAGGTACAGCAGAGGCTCATCGCCAGGTGTGATGCATGAATATATTTACGTTGAACTTCTTTCGCATCGTACGTAGCCAACCATGCGAAATGCAGCGAATGCAGTGAGAGTATTAGCGGTGGCTTCCAAGGCACTGTAACATTGATCAGACTCGCAACTTCCACTCACCTCCTCTCTCACAATCCACATGTGCACATCCTTACGAATATGAACACACACAAAAAGCCTGGATTTGGCCTTCATGGCATGGCTCACGACATGGCTTGGACTGACCACCACCATTGCTAATCAGCCTCATCACTTCCACTCGCCTCCTCAACTCACTCACAATCCACATGAGCACATCCTCGTGAATTCCCGTGTGGTCTTCACATGGGAGTGATGTTAAAGAGTACATTTTAAGGCTGCCACGGCGCACGTGGTGGTGGTGTGGTCAGAACCATGCCCGGCCACCTTTCATCTCCACAGCATTTATGTGTACACACCACACCAAGTGATAATGTAAGGATGAACAAACTTAGGGGGGGAGGCTCATTGCCAATTATGATATCATTCACCACTGATGTTAGCCGTGACTAACCACTCGCCCCTACTGGACTTCTGTGAAAAAGAGCTTCATATCTCATGGGATGCTTTCAGGATAAATACAGATTATTCTGAATGAAACTTAGCTTGCTGGATTTATGGTGCAGTGTGTTGACCATTGCCCGACCACTGCCCACACGTCTAAAAACGACCAAACAACAATGACCACAGTCGCGATTTGCCACGATGCTTGTGCCAGGCTAGGTGCACTTTGAGACCACGTGAAGCGTCAACGGCCTAGCTGGCAAAAGATCATGGGACAGAGGCAGGTGCTGTGGGTCAACTGACTGAGATGACTACCAAAATACTACCAAGACTACCAAATACTCATATTACCAAACACTCATACGACCAAATATACGCACGCACACACAGTTCTGCTGTCACGCTCGGTTGATTGATGCCGTGCGTTTCTGCGGCGTCGCGAGACGCACAGGTCACCAAACTGAGCAAACAAAGGGTTATTGCATCCATCCGCTGCGGTTTGAAAAAAAGAAGTAATTTTACCCAAAAGTGTGTCACGGGAGGTGACCTGGAAAGGCATCAACCCTGACAGCCACGATTTGTGGAAGGGTTCTCCACCCTCCCCCCTCCGCCCCTCCCCTCCACCACTGCCCCCACCCCCACAAGGCGGTGGCAAGGCTCAATAATGGTTCTGATACGCTCAGAAGAATCTGCGTTTATTTCCGTCAAAGCTTTCGCTTAATTTTCAACACCTCGCAAATGTCATCGAACATATCATTTTTAAAACATTTTCTTTTTTTAAAAATCTAATTCACTGCATCAAGATGCTAAGGCGTGCTTTCTGGTCATCCATACCAGTCACCTTGTTGCTTTAATTTGGATTATCAGTGCACAGAGGCCGGCAGATTTTGTCCAAAGCTCTAAAGTTGAGCAAGTGCATTCTTATCTTGAAGTGCAAAAATATCAAATATATTTATATACATACGTTAATTATTGAAACCTTTTTCAAAGAAGGACCTGCTACGTTGGGGTGGCACAAAGAGAACAGCGTTAAACAAATTGTGATATGAGCCATGCCAGGACATGTGCTCCCGCCAAGGCTTTTCACGAAAACATTTAAATCTATTTTTGTTTTACAAGGTTGCATTGGAGAAATAGCGGCACAAGCATAATTTGAGACAGCGTTAGCCGTTTCAAGTTTGACGGTCCATTATAACAACAACAAAAACCCGCGCGATTCAATTAACGACAGGAAATTATTTGAGAATTCAACAACGGAGGGAATCGCAAAAGTTTGCACTGAAAAATAAACACGAGCGACACAAAGGGCGCGTGCTACAGATGTAGCTCCACCAAATGATTCGCCGGACCAGGCGCCACTGCGAAGACATAAGAGAATGAGTCGCCCTCCGCCTGGGGCAATGATTGTGAATGGAGCGGACTCAAAAGCGTTTCAGTCGGGACGCGCGACAGCAGGATGGGATGCTTTTGTTAAAAAAATCTAGATTAATAATCAAGAGCTACATCGCGCAAATAGAAAAATGCGTCGTTAAAACCGCCACCACCCGACACAGACAATTAGTAAGAGGTTTGTCACGTAAACAGAACGTACCAATTCGTTACTAGTATAGCACACCGGTGTGTTGGATAGCCACTCCACAACAGTTACAATTAAAGTACGACGTTTCGCCAGTAACTACAACTAGCATCATCAGGTGGACAGCCAGATTTGTGGAGAATTCTTCCTGTTATGGGGAAGAGCTACATACCGATGTGCTGTAAGAAGAACGATTATAATTGGCGGAAGCTACCTGCTGTGACATGTGGTTCATACACATGGACATTGACAGGAAACTGGAATGAAAGAAAATTTTAAAAAATACTTAAAATTGCATGTAGAAGAGCATGCATGCTTTGAAAATTACACTAAGAGACTTAAAAAAGAACACAATACAAATCAGATACATATTGAGGATAGACAATGGCTGATGATGATATAAGGGTTTAGCGGACATGACTTCATGTCCGACATGACTTCATGTCCGCTAAACCCTTAGCTATAAGCTCAATATTAAAAGGCACTGAATACATTTTTTACTTAAAACATATATCTGGCCAAATCCGTTTATCGCTCAATTGTAAAGCCTAATGTACTTTACCGATCAATGAAACCGGACTCTGCATTCGTGAGCAAGAGAGCACCACAAAAAATGTAATTATGCTCATATGGGTAAGAGATATAATCTCGCTGACACAGTGAGAGGTGTAATTGGACTCTGGAGGTGGTACGCACACATGCTGGTCCGGTACGGGTTCTCTCGCCCGCTTGCCGGTGCCTCTGGGAGCCAATGTACTGACTTGTTGGCTCCCTACCAGCAAAATTTGCATTCATTTTAATGACTGCACCTGACACAAGAAAGTACATATTTGTGTTTAAGATGGATACGTCTTTCTTTGTTGCCAGACTAAATATTGGTCAGTTCTTGTTTTCTACCTGGCAAACAAGCTTATGCAAATGCTGCATCGATCAAATGTGCAGTCACGTTAGAGCTGCCTATGCTAAAGACAGAACCGGTATGAGAGATATGGCGTCGTTTAATGTATACACAATTACTCTAAATAACACTGAATGGAAGCTTCACATTGTCTGCCTGAACACATTGTTGAAGTCGGCCTGTTATGCTTGTAACCGGGCGTCGTAACAAATGCGGCTCATCCGGCACTTTGTAAGCAAATAATTGTTGGATCAGCCAAATTTGTGAAATTCCACAAACCCATTGAGCTTGAGTTGGCCAGGAGATATCAGCACAACAAGTGGAGTTGAGTCCACCTGTGTGTAGACTTGAATATCATCCCTTCGTTTGCGTGAGTGTTCCCTGACGTGCCAAGAGGATGAAGAGATGAAATCAGCTCGTGTGCAGGATCGCTGAACCATGATTTGTGGCCAGGTCGCTTCTGAAAAAGAACTGAATGACTCAGTGGGCCTTACCTGGTAAAAATTAAAATAGTGGTTTATAGTTAGAGGTGATGGTGGTATTGGGAGGCCTTCATCCAGGAGTGGATTGCACGTGGCTGCTGTTGACGATGCTACATTCCTTCCACAACTCAAACACTCCTCAAGCTGCGAGGTGGCCATGAGAATGTCAGCACAGACATGGATTTGTGAATTTCTCTGTGTGGAGATTTGAGTGCGAAAGAGTCCATCTTTTGTCAGGAAATAATCTTCTTCATTTGGGAGTTTAATGTAGCACTTTGCTACTTGGCTTAACAGCTTCATACTTAAATTTCTGCCAAATTATTTAACAGCTCTAAGACGTGGGGCAAGATCATGCATGCGGTTGTCTTCAGCCAAAGGATGTGAACCAGTGCCATTCCTGGCTCTAAATTGTAAAGTGTTGTTAAACAATATAACTTTCATAAAAAATATATATATAATTTCACCCCAATGGTATTTCGTTTAAAGTGCCAAATTAATTGAAGGTTTTACCGAATTTTGCCATGATTGGTTTCTCAATGAAAATCTACTTTTAATGTCTATAACGAGCGGGGGGGGGGGGGGGGGGGGGCGGAAAAGCTTTATGACGATTTAATGACTAAATAATGCAAGCAGACGCACGAGTTGAGAAGCATTTAAAATCAATTAACGTGAAACTGCAATCGGTGAAGGGAGGAATTTGGCCACTGCGATGCCTGCTGAGTTAGTCCAGCAGGTGTAGCTAAAGCCATTCGCCGCAAAGCTTCGAAGCCAATTGGCCATGAACCAGGATAGAGGATCGGTTTCATTTCAGATTCGATCACGGTTCCTTCACATCCTTGCAAACCTTTGTTATGTTTTTTTTTTAATCAGACCGTGTTTGTTTTAATGTATTGCGGCTGCCCGAAGCCGGTTTTGTTTATATATATATTTTTAAATTAAATCTTGTGAACATTTCACCATTGCCTCCTAAGCGCCACATGTAGTTGCTTTCCATTACAGAAATTCTAAGGATCTACTTCTCGCATTTTTAAAATGTTGAAGCTTTACATCACCCATTGTCATTAGCCCTCCCCAGATTTTATATTTAAATAAATACTTTAAAAAAACTGTCTATGTTTAATTATCGGGTTTTTCCCATTTTTTTCTGGCAACAAAACTGAAACCTTTTTTTTTTACAAGGATTCATGTCTGCATTAACCACAATGCAGACATGGTACTGGCAAAGGAGGTCTAATGATGTAGTCTACGTTTGTTTAATTTAAAACGCTTTACATACATATATATTGTGCACTTTAAATGTCGTGATGTAACCCAAGGTTGCCCTTGGATAAGAGGCGATGTTTCACGCGGATCTCAACGGGTTTATTTCATCTCCTAGTCAAACAAAAGAGACTGCCCAGGGCCAAATTAATGTCGGGCCTTTGAGGACTACTGCCCGGGGCCTCGGTTCATAATCCCCCCTCCACCCCCCCAAAATAGACAGTCAATACACAATACTGTACTGTAGCACTGGGATAAATCCTATAGGTAACTGGTTACTTAAAGTCATGGCATCAGAGTCTGTGCTACTTCCAGTAATGGCTGAAATTAAATAGTTGTGTTCGCTTCAAGTTTGATTTAGATTTACGGTTTGTATGTATGCGTGTATGTATTGAACTTCTTTAGCACCCTACGTAGCCAACCGTGCTAATCGGAGGTGCGGGGGAAGAAGAACAACAACAAACTAAACACAAAAAGCAGTTCTGAATAAATTAGTTTTCGATCTAGATTAAAAAGTGCATCGCTCTAGTGGCTTCACAATATCGGAAACGAAGAGCGTTCCAGACGGCCGCAAAAGAACATCTCAAAGCGTGCGTTGCAGTGACGGTCTTTGTTCGATGGCTTAGCCAAAAGCCGCTGCGAGGATGAATTCGCGTGATGGTATATGCTCCTTGACGAGATCACCAAACGTACTGCGGTTCGTTTGTGGCAGTCACTTTGTGTGTAATGAATATCGCATACCAAACCGACGCTGTAATTGGGGTGTGGGTGGCCGTGAAACAGTCAAGGGAAGGAGTTGGATGTACAAAGAGGGGGCCGCCAACACTCGGATGGCTCTCGGGTACCCACCAAACGTAATTCCAGCCCTGTTC
The DNA here is from genome assembly GCF_048934315.1 of Petromyzon marinus. Taxonomy (NCBI): domain Eukaryota; kingdom Metazoa; phylum Chordata; class Hyperoartia; order Petromyzontiformes; family Petromyzontidae; genus Petromyzon; species Petromyzon marinus. The sequence goes on along the minus strand of NC_133683.1, from coordinate 21,273,721 downwards.
AATGCACTCAAATCGCCAGTTATAAACAAGTGTGAAATGAAATACGTTATCGCTGTATTCACGTTACGATTTATATTCTTCATATATTTCATCAGTGCTGTGCATTAGTATATACAAAGACAAATATCTCCCGAATAGCCTTAACATACTGTTGGGGCAAGTGCTGTTAGCGAGCGCATATGAAGGCCAGCACGGTACACGAGGGGCTGGGTTGGCAGCACCACGCCCGACCGCCTTTGTCTCCCTAATGGCGATGTTTACACATCACTTCAGGTACTCATTTGTGGCTGAGTCGACCTAGTGGAGGCCCAGGACCGGCTCAAATAATCGTCACCGGTGTTGGCCCTGAGCGGGAATAGCGCAGCGCACCCACAACTACACTACAGCTCCCCACACACACAATGTATCTGTAATGTTCCTATGAGATTTTAATTGTGCATAGCAAAAACCATTACTCTCCAACGCAATGCAACTGAACGTTTCTGTACGAGGTGGGCGCATTGAAAATAAGATGCATGCATTGCGCGGTGTGTGTGGTGCATACAGGGGGTTACTTTGTGCATTGTAACAATAATAATATACAGCCCTTTGTTAATCCACTGCTGTGTCAAAGCCTCCTCATGCTGAGTCAGTCGTAGGGGTTGTGTGAGCATGCTTCACCACTCTGGTCAGTGCAAGTTGGTGACGGACGGGGATCCTGAACCGGTTCAGATATCGCTCGCCACTCACATTGGCCGATGTCGAGAATAAATCTCGGGTTGCCGGATGATGCACACAATGCCTCAATCAGTGCACCACCACTCTAGCGCTATGCACGTACATGTGCTTGCGATTTTACTACTCCCTGCCAGAATAAATATGTGCCCTGAGAATGTTTTGGTTCTTTACATTGTCCCAGCAAACAATTGCTTACGTTCCCAAGCGACCGTGACGTGTTTCTGAGTTCAGAACGAGCGCTGCATGCACAGCAGGTAGCCCGGCTGTGCGTGACGGCTACATTTATTATTAAATTGTGGAAATTAAGTGTCGGTTCTTCACGCGCTCCTCTGCGAACCTGCTGCTAAACTTCAGCTAAACACAATGTACGATAATGGCCAAGTCAAGCGGCGTTCAATTTGCACGTCGCGTCGCGTCACGCACCAAAATCCATGTGCTCACCTGGGTTACTTGACCTCAAGACAAGAGTGCGTTTGTGAGTTTGCATAGGTTGGTATGGTACCACTCCACTCACCTTGAATACGTTTGAACTTTACAGCTGCTTATTTAATTTTATTTTATTCATTGGCATGCGTGGCCCAGTGTCTCAGGGGTTAGATCACTGAGCCATTGCTGCCGAGAGCCTGGGATCGAATCCTATATTCAGTCTCTATGTGCTCCTTCAATATAGAATCACCAAAACTACACAAACCCTCTCCTGAAGCCCTCTCGTGGCTAGAAGACGTTCCACATTTGGCATTAAACTCCTGAACATATTGTCATATGCAAGGATAGAATGGCCACTTGTGATTCAACTGGGGTTGCAAGTGTTGTGAGTTGATAGCTTCAGTCCATTAACCAAAGATTCCGGAAAAAAAAACGCAATAGATTTCATTTCTATTGCTAAGTTCCAGCTCTGTCAGTAAAAAATGTCAATTTGACTGACATGCGAATACAATTGTTTTCTCTAGTAGGAGGTGTGGGGAATTGTAATGCCCCCTAGTGCTGATAAAATATGTTTAAACTAGCCTTTTGCCCGTCCAAGGACGGGTGTATTGCAGTAAATCTGAAACTTGAAAGCGATAAGCAGACCACGACGTGATATTCAGTGCATTAATGCGTGTGCAGTTTGTAAGGGCGCGGTGACACAGACCTATTTCATTTACAGGTTATAATCCCTTGTTCATCACGACGTCCTTTTTACTTCTATGTCTCAACAGCGTTACGGAGATCACGTGACGTGATGGTTCTGCCTTTGTAGTGAGGGTTGTCAGTTGACGCTGAGGAGATGGGAGGAGGCGCCTCGCCCCCCATGTGGAGTGACGTCAGCCGCTAATTATTATGAATGGGAGGTGTCCAATTGGAGGACGTCACCTTATAATGATTATTAATGAAGGGGGCTGTTCAATGTGGAGTGACGTCACCTGCTCATGATTATTAATGAGGGGGGAGGGTGCTCCATGTGGAGTGACGTCACCTTATAATGATTATTAATGAGTGGGGTTGGTCAAGGTGGAATGACGTCACGCGCGGGACACACAGACATTCTTGGCTCATTATGTAGTAACTAACTGGCGTTTTGCTGACTCATGGGGCTGGTGCAGTAGCTGTTCATTGGCACCGACTTGTACTTGCATGTGAATAATAATAATAATGATACATGGTGGTGGTAGTTGTGATGCTGGTTTTAGTGAATTCGTGGATAGTTTTAGGAGGGTAGCATTAGAGAATGGTGTGTTTAATTGCGTGATGCACTACTCTACAATGGCTGAGAATACAATGTTTATCTCAGGACATAACGCCAATAACAAAATTGGAGTAACATTGAGACCGAAGACAAACAATAATTCGAATAAAGATTAAACCTATTGTCACGTGTAGAGTGGGTGGGAAACCTCTGGCCCACTGTGTGGACCAGAGGTCACATGAAGGGATCTCACATGTAGTTCTGCGACATCCGTTTGTGTGGTCCGTTCTCGAACACGACAGCTTGCGCTGCCCTGCGAGAGATCCGAATGGGTACATCATCTCGTGACAGTGCCGCCGATGGGACAATCGGAATACAATTTGAGATAAAAAGAGTCAAATCGTAATCATTCGCAAGTCAATATTTACGACTCCTGGTTTTGGAGACCCGGCTGCAATAACCCCGTGTTGTTTGTTGTTCTAAATTGTAAGTTGCAGGAATTTTTAATTAAAAAGTGTTTTTTGTTGGTCTTTGCTTCATTTAGCCAAGCATGGCAGAGATGATAATTAAAACATGGGCCAGCCAGAAATGAATTCCAATCTCGACGCTAATTAGAAGCAATATTCTTCACGTTAAGTTATGTGTTCATGTACACTCGAAAATGTTGGCTCTGAGCATTGTTTATGATTAATTTTATCTGATAAGAAATGTGAAATGTTTAAAACATGACTGCAAATTGAAGTGAGCGTTTAGTGAATCACCTAATTAGGCAATAATCCTATTTTAATTAATGTATCCCCATAACACGGTTAGTTTATGTTTGTAATTTTTCTTATTAAGAATTCTGGTGATAAGTGCACCACACTCTGACCCAGGCGACTCGAATTCGATTCCTGGCCACGGTTAACAGCCACTGACGAATGACGCATTAACTTGTTCTGGGCTGCCTCTTCATCCCTCACTGAGCAGTGTGTATGGTCAATTACTTGGGGGGAGGGGCGTTTGTCAAATTTCCAGAAGGCTTTCACCAACACGCCACTGACAGCATGTTGAAGTATGACCAATCAATCCACATGACCGGCACAGTGTGAGGAGGCCTTCATCCAAATGTTTCTTGTAGCGTATGGCAAGTCGAGTATGCGGACAGTCTTGTTCACCTACAACGGATATAACGCGATGAACTTATTAGGCAACAACATTTATTAATAACGCGGACGCGAATTGGATATGACGAGATTTAGTGCACTGAACTACGTCGCGTGAGTAGGAACAGGCGGTCACATGGCTGCCTTGGCGTAGCGTCATCACAGGAGGCGGTGGGATGCTGCTGGATGCTTCTAGATGCTACCAACGCGCCTCGGTCTTTGTTCAGCCTGAATACGCATCTCACGCGGACTGTGCTTTGCCCGATATTATATATCATTTATTATAACGCGATTTTTCCGTAACGCGGTGTTCTTCAGGAACGCAACGACTCCCCCGCATTATAGGAAAATAGACTGTATATTATGCGTCCAGCTTTAAGGTTGGGATCCTTTGTGATAACGGCTTCTGGGGTAGCGCTACTAACGCTGTCCAGTTCGCCGGAGAGCAGACATAGAATGCAGTGGTTCACGGTATGGTCCATTGTATGGTACGGGTGGCTGCGGTCACTGCACTGTGGGTCCTCTTAAACGTCGTGCTTGTGAAAAGAGCCGTGTGCAGCAACAGTGAGCGGTCGCCGTTCTAAAGCGGTTGGTGGAGCCACCATCATTTTCTTGGCAGAACAAAGCTGTGCCGAGCAGTGGTGGGGGTTCCAAAAATTATACTCAATAAACACATAACAAGTCACATTTATTCATTCGTTTATTATATTTTTGAGGCAGCTGGCCAGGATTGCGCAAAACCTAGCCCACTTTTCTAACAGGCAACTGGACTAAGTACTAAGCACTTTGAAATAATGGTGCAGTAATAGTAATAATAATGCATTTTACTTCTGGGAGCCTCCGTGAGTATCATGACTCATTTTCAGGATGGTCCTGCTATGTTGGGTTGTTTAGCTCATTTCATTCATCAGAGTTTGGCTTGTTGTGGGAGGAAAAAGAGACGGAAACACCCCACCACACATAGGATGGGGTGACACCCAATAATCCAATGTAGAGGCTGACCGAAACGGAATTTCTGGTTTCGGCTGAAACCCAAACCAGATCAAAAATTATGAATTGACTTTCGGCCGAAACCGAAGCCGAAAGTTTAACTACAATTTCGACCGAGACCGAAACAGAAAGGTGTATAACCGAAGTTGCCGAACACAAGATTTATTAAATATGTCATGATGTAATGCTACTTTAATTAAAAATAAATCTAGAACTCATCATTCAGAGCCTGCAGTAAGAGTCGCTAAATATCAAATCTTTAGGTGTTACTTACTTAGTAAATATATCCAAACACACGAATGTTGTAGTTAAGAAACAACAGTTTTCCGCATTCTCGCCCAGCAGGTTGCTGTGCCTTGCTTGCATCATAATCGACTTTAGTGAAGTCATCCCATACCGCATGTTTCGACATTCTTCACGGTGATTAACTGCTCCGTTTATTAACTTTAATTTTCTACTTCACTCAGATTCGTAATTTCGTTATCACTAATTCGCTACGGAACTATTAACTAACTGAATATCACTATTGTCAGACTTCGAATCTCGGTATCAAGACGCGTGTAGACTCAAGCGAACGCAACACGTAAGTCAAGGCGGGCAGGCGGCTGGGGACAGACAACGGAGGCACTTTGTTGTCGTCCCGCAAAAGAGACTCCACACACGGATGGAGATGCAGGCTGCCGTCTGTTGACCAATCGTATATGCATTAGCAGAGCATGGTTGCGGCTGTAACCTCGCTCCCAAGCTGCTGCTGCTGCTGACGTGTGTGTGTTTGCAGCCTATCACATTGGATTGCCTAGCGCCGACTGACCGGCCGATAGGCAGAGTGATAGACGTAGCACTAGCGTTATATTCTCAAAATAGATCTTAGGTTGACGACCGAAAGTTAATATCAGTTTCGGCCGAAACCGAAACCAGACCGAAAGTAAAAAAAATTGACTTTCGGCCGAAACCGAAAGTCAAAAAATAACTTTCGGCCGAAACCGAAACTATACCGAAAGAGGCCATTTGCCAACTTTCGGCGCTGAAACCAAAACCGAATTTCGGTCGGCCTCTAATCCAATGACTGTGCTTCCATTTCGAGGCCACCACGCACCCAACCCAAACCCCACAGCACCTGGCCAACGATCGAACAAAGATGGTCACTGCCGTCTGGAACGCTCTTTCTTCCGATCATAGAAAACCACTGCAGCTGTGCACTTTTAAATCTAAATTGAAAACGAATTTCTTTAAGAACTGCTTTTTGCGTTTCGTTTGTTGTGCTTTTCCCCGCACCTCGGATTAGCACGGTTGGCTACGTACTGTGCGAAAAAAGTTCAACATACATACCTAGTATTACTCCCAAGGAGTCTCCCATTCAACTAGTAAGCAGGCTTAACTCTCCCATTGTAAATTTAAAATCTTGTTATCCGGGGGTGGGGATCAATGATTCACCACCCCCCCCCCCAACTTCAACAACCAAACTCCCCCAAAGAAACAAAAAACATCAAATGAAATGACACGCTGTGATCAAACAACCGCCGCCAGCGATGTGGTGGGTAAGGAGGCTTTTTGTCCAGGAACGGATTGACAAGGAGCTGCACGTTCAACTGAGAAAACGACTTTTAAACAACGGTGGCATGGTTACTTTCATATATGGCGCACATACATGACAACATGAATGACAAGTCGTGACTCTTTGCCATGCAACTTAAACTGTGGACCGTGCATTGCCGTGGTCCGCGCTTGTGCGTGGTTATTTATGTTGCTGGTGAATTTGTGCGTTTCGTATCGAAATCGCCTCCAGTGTTGTCGCTGCTGGCGGCAATGCAAGTGGTTTAAAAAGTCAAAAGTCTTTCAACGCAGAAGGGGGAACAGCAAAGCTCCACGCACGCCGCTCTCGTCATGGCCAGTAGATCTCGACATCGGTGGCATTTTGCCTCTGAATGTACTGCTGCCATACGCAAGAACATACTAGAATATAAGACGCATACTCATGTTGCACGTCTGTACTTTCACTGAAAACGAGCTTCCAGAAGCTGTGTCGGTAACAGTATCCAGCGGGTGAAAAAGAAGCTCAAAGCAGGGGAGGCGGGGGTAGATGTTGTGAAAGGTGCCATTGTCATTGCGCGCTGAGAACACACAGTAAGCAAAGCCCACTTCACAGATTGTTCGCAATGAGGTTGAGCAAAGAAGAGGCCCCTCGACATTGCGCGCATTGTCCCAACTCCTCCTCCTCCTCCTGTGCATCATCACGGCCGAGCGGCGGTGTGACGATGCGAGGTGCCGTGCTTGTGGCGCGCCTTGCCCGGGGTCTCTGCGTGGGTCGCAGTCTCTCAAATCCGGTAGAGTCACTTTAATATGCACTGTAAATTAGGAGCCTCCTTGACTGAAAGTGTGGTTGTACGCCGTGTTTATACATTACAATTGGCCTTATAATGATGCCACTCGCGTGAGATGTCTCGGGTCACGGCTACGATTGGAGTAGGTAGTGATCTTTTTTTTGTAATTTATGCTATGGTTTTTGTTTTATCATCTCGAACACACTTGTGTTTAACCTGTTTATTTAATTTTTGATTTAAAGCTTTCGTGGCTGCAGGGATTCATATTCCTGGTTCTTTCGGTAAAGTCACGTAGAAGGGAAACAATAAAATAATAAAAATATAAAACAAGAAAATTCTCACGACGTTTCGACTGCAACACAAGCAATCATCATCAGGTTTGAAAACCACAGCAATCATCATCAGGTGTGAAACCCACAGCATGTGTTTTTCACACCAGCATGTGGTTTTCACACCTGATGATGATTGCTTATGTTGCAGTCGAAACGTCGTGAGAATTTCATTGTTTTATATTTTTACTGTTTATTTAAGTTGTGCTTCATAATCGATTGTTTTGTTTTTGAGTGTGCTTCATTGCGGTGACGTGTGCACTCATGCGCGCTCTAAACTTCGCGGATTACGATCATCGCGGGGCACTCGGCTCAGGGGTTAGGTATGTTTGGAATTGTTCGTCAAAAAAAGGCATGCGGCAATTGTGAAGAATATTTCCTGCATTCTATCGCACCCACGAACACACCCCCACCCACCCACCCCGAACGCACCCTCATCACACACGTGTACACTTAACCAAGTGCATAGAGTTGCGGCTGTCAACTTGGAGTACGCAGCGAGTTGATCTCACGCACCGTGCCCTGTCACGGACGCGTCTCTGGGTGAGAGAGAGGAGGAGGAGGACACAGCAACGCTGCTGCTGCTGCTGCTCAAAGCTCCTCCAGAGCGGTTGCAAGTGATGGCGAGCCAGGGCAAGGGCTGAGCTGAGCTGAAACGTGGTGGCAGATTTCATTTCAACTACCATCGTCCAAAAGTAACAAAGCCATTGTTTAAGTGGTACCTGCTTTATTGTTTTACTTGTGTTCACTCATCCACGCTCATCGTCGGATTGGCATATGCCGTTCTATTTAAAGTTCACATGCGCGCGTCTACAAAAAAAAACATAGTAACGAAGCAGGTTTAGCAGGCTACATTTAAGTTACAATATTCACTTTACTTAGCTTTTAGTTATCGGCGTCTGCACTGAGTGAAGAGCGGTGATGGCACCGGTGGAGCTGACGGGCGTCTCGGCAGCGCCGCTCGTTCTGTGCCTCTGCCTCCTGCTTCTGGGGATGCTTCTGGGGATGCTTCTCCTCGCTTCTGCGAAGACTCCGGGCAGCGAGCTTCTCCGCGAGGACAAGGAAGGTTCGCTCGGCCGCTGCATGCAAGGATTCATCTCTGGTGAGAAGCGTTCGTCATGCACCCGTTTGCTTGTCAACTTTTAGTTTTGACAGGTGAGAGGAGGCCCACTGCCAGCCCCTCTCTGCGTGTGTCGTGTGTGGCCGGATAGCCACACAATGTTTAGACATGGCTTAGAGACACCCACACAATGTTTATATATGGCTTAGTGACACCCGCAAGAATTTGGACAACAATGAAGGTGTTTTGCAATGCTGAATTTCTCTCCCTCCAAGCAGGTGATAACAGATAATTTGCATACACACAATAGCACAAGTTTAGTAATAATCATACTCATCATAGGCAACATCCGATACATTCATGTACATCATTATCATCATCCACGATACAGTGTTCACTCATCGTCAATGGTCATCATTCGTCATCATCCATAAATCATGCATCATTGTCCGCTATAAACCAGTAACCATCACCCATCCATCAATCATCATCATTCGTTGTAATCATCCATCAATCATGAATCACCATCTGCCATACACGATCCACTAATCACTACCATCATCACCACCACCACCATGCATCATCATCCATGATGATCAATATTGTTCATGCCCACTGCTAGATGGAGGCATCTGAATGTCAACATCACTCACCACCACCACCATGCATCATCATCCATGATTATCAATATTGTTCATGCCCACTGCTAGATGGAGGCATCTGAATGTCAACATCATCACCACCGGCTCCGTGGTGCTGTATCGGTAATTCCACTGCAGGGCCAACGCCGGTTGCAATGTGGCAACTCCGACAATGAGTAATGGCAGCCCGGTTGCACGGCGCAAAATACAATTAACACGTTTAACCTGATATAGACGCTATCCGTCAAATAGTTGCAGGGATATTTTAACACCGTGCCGTGGAAACGTTCGGACCGTGACGAGTGTCAAAAAATATGCCATCTTGTGACAGCAAACAGAACATATACGAGCATACCTGACCTGGCCCGTGTCTCCACGTATGAATACAAATATGTTTTAGTCCACCCTCCAATTGGCTTTCCAGACCAATAGTATCCTAATATGTGTTTATGCAAGAAGGCTCTGGACAGGTTTCGACCTTGTGGATCAGTGTTATATGTTCCTTACGTTCGCTCTTACTCCATTGTGGGTGGGTAATGCAATCTCTGTTCCCTCCCTCCGTCAAAGGGCTGAATGGAATCGCATGTACTCTGGCATAGCAGACGTGTACCAATGACTTGCGATGTGAGGAGTGCATTTATTGAAAGGATGGACGACCCATGCTAACGATATCCAGACAACCTCAATATTTCACGTTGTATGCCTCGACATACAAGCATTACATACATGAAGGTAATACTGTGCACATAGCTAACGCGTATAGACTGCTGGTGGTGTGTTTGTGTCTGAAGGTAGTGATGGTATAAGCACTTGTGTACTGCGCTATAAGCCGAGCTACCTGGGTTCGATCCCTGGCCACGGATACTATTGGTGGCAAGCGGTATCTTAACACGTCCTGGGCTCCCATAAGTAGACTCAGCCTTAAATCGGTATCCGGTGGGGTGTGTCAACATCGGCACTGAGGGAAAAAAGGTGGTTGGCCGTGATCCTGGTCACACCACCCCTTAAAACTAAACTATTTATTTTATTTAACAGGTAAGGCCTAGTGAGTAGCTCTTCATCAGAAGTGACCTGGCCACAAATGAGAACTCTGCAAAGTGGCTTATAGTGTGGAAATTTACAGCAGCCGAATACTCTAAAGGCACGTTTCTAATTGTCGAGGGTAAAACCGAAGGACGCGGAGAAAAATCCATGCAACCACGGGGAGAGAGACATGCAAACTCCAAACATACAGGCCTCAGGGTTCGCCATTGAACCCACGACCTCTTTTATACCAAGCGATGTAGTTAACGTCTCACCACTCCTTCGTTGTGACACTTTGGCCTTAATAGGTGCTTGCAAACAGCACTTGCCAAAACAAGGCTGTAAGACTATATGAATGAACACTTTGATATGTGTTTGTGTCACCAATTCAATGTGCTGCTGTGTGCATGCATAAGGGAGGTTCAAAAGCATTGGCATATTTTAGCAATTATCCTCTGAATACTTAAACGTTAGAAGATGTTAATCTTTAATATGGGCAGATCATCACAATGTCCTGTCCTATGTAGTACTCTCGTAAATAAAATAAAGAGCGCTCAAGTATTAATTATTAATGTTATTGTTTGGATTAAAAACAGTCTTGTGGGGTTGAGGGAATTGCTTGGATTATGCAAAATTAGAATTTCAAATGAGTTTGAGAATATTTAAAAAAAGAAAAGAAAAACAATGCTTAAAGATGTAATGTATCGAATGTTTAATATTTTTTTCGTTTTTCATATATTCCACTGAGGGCTTAATTTCTCACTGAGTATTTCCAGATCGCCGATATGAATTGGAGTCGGCAGGATATCATCACAGCCAGAGGGGGAACGTCGCCTGCGTGTTGTGTGCCGAGTGTGGAATAAGTTGTCGCCAACTCCGTCGAAATGAATCCCTGATTGTACTGGTACATCGCCAAGGGGTTTTTATTACCTACTTTATACCTTCAATTCGCCCACCAGCATGATAGCGTGTGGCCTTAACGGAGAAACTACACTACTCATAGCCCCTGAAATCAATGATGAAGTTTCCAATGAAATATACCGCGAAATAGAAAATGCCACGAAAAAAATTTGAAGCAATGAAGAGAGATTATGGATACTGCGTGCTACATTTCAGGCAGTGTCATCCAAAAATAGTGTCCCTGTAATAATAAACAACACAGCACTGTATGTACACATATACAGCCACGTAGAAAGTATACCAAGGGATATTTGAACTCGTTCCGTAACTCCACGCCGTCATCCACCACCACCACCGTTCCCCTCTCACTCATCAACTTTCACTGGCCAGCCTGAGTGAAGTATGATCAAACAACCCTCATAACCGACATGGCATGGGGAGGCCTTCATCCAGCAGTAGATTGGCAAATGGTTGTAAATAAATAAATATCTTACATCATTTTCTGGAATTACCATTTGGGTAAATAAATGGTAAAAAATGAGAATAGTTATTTCCCCTTTTATCTGGCAACAAAAAATGTCAAAGGAGCAAATTCCTAACCCTAATGGTGTTGGTCATCAGGAGTAAATCCGCAATCACTGCAGCATTAGACAGCAAAATGCAGCAACATGTGCATCAAATAGAAAATGTGTAAAGCAACGATTAACTCAATCACAGCTGCTGACTAATGTGGCTTATATGAAGGCGTGCATGCTGTGTGGTTGAGCTTGCTATGGTAACATTTGATGTTTTTTGGTGGTTGTGGCCAGTGATGGTTGTGATCTTGTTGGGGCTGTTTGTGGTGTTTGATGGCAGTGGCGTTGATGTCCCTCACCGCCGTGTCATTGTTGGCATTCAGGTCCCTCGTGGTGGTGTTACTGGGGACTACCATGGTACAAACACCATGGCAAATGCGGATACCTGATGCACACATGGAAAATTAAAAACTCTCCAGTGTGTGACTGTGGTCATCCAGAACAGACCGTACAACGTATAACGATGCAATGCCCCGATCCACAAATACGAAGGAGACATCACAGCGATCCGCTGCTCCTTGACCACCTGAACGTGAAATTGTAGTGGTTGATCTGCGTCCACATCAGCCATATGAAAGAAGATTACTCATGATTTTGGCAGTGTTGGCGGTGATGTTGCTGGTACTCAATGACATTAACATTACTCACTTTACTGCTGTGCTCCTCAGTGTTAATTTAGTTCGTGTTTTATTTCAGTTTGTCTCGTACAGTATATTACAACTTGTGTAATTTTAGTCACATCTTTTTGTGTTAAGTTCATTGTCCTTCCCCGCACCTCCGACTAGTACGGTTGGCTACGTACGGTATGAAATACGTTCAATATACATACATATCAGTCTCTGGATTTCATCTGTCATTCTGCTCCTCTATCTGACTATGGCAGTCAAAAATATGGTCCACTTTAAATTTAATTCAATTGTGCAGGGGTACAATTAACCTGTACCCTGTCCCATATTATCAGGCCAATCAATCGTTGAACTCATTCACTTATTTTGTATATATGTAGAAAAATAGCCAACTACTACGTTTAGTCTTCCTGAGTGCACCGCTGAATGATCTCAGTCTCCATATTCTGCTCAGACTCGTTAGTGACGTCCCGCTAGGGTCGGTCGCGCTTGTGTCTTTGGCAGGCGTGGGTCACAGCCATCCTCACACGTGATGATTGACGTTCACTCATAGCCATTGTTGACTAAAGTAAAATACAATTTTACTGTGCTTACGGACATGTATCCCACCACATTCGCATAAACACAATTAATACCGGTGTCTGTGTGAAGCTTGGATGTGAAGTGGCATACAATGTCAATTTTTGAGTTCTCTCGAAATCCCTTAACGTGGGTCTATCCTTTCAATACAAAAAAAACCCGTCTAGCCTTCACAGACTGTTGGGGCAAGTGCTGTTAGCGAGCACCTATGAAGGCCGGCACGGCACACGAGGGGGTGGGTGGCCAACACCACGCCCGTCCGCCTTTGTCTCCCTGGTGGCGATGCTCATGCATCACACCAGGTACTCATTTGAGGTTGAGTCGACCTAGGGGAGGCCCAGGACCGATTCAGATAATCGTCACCGGTGTTGTCCGTGAACGGGAATCGAACTCGGGTGGCCAGGTTCGTAGTGCAGCGCGCGAACTGCTACACTACCGCTCCCCGCTTTCCTTTCAACACAAGCACTACCCACACACACACACGAAAGCACACTTTGTTTACGATAATTTTCGCGACTTAATTTCATTCCCAAAATTAATACTGGTGGTGATGTGATGCTGATGGCGATGCTGTCGTGGTGACAATCCTGTGCTGGTGACGATAACCGCCGACGCTGACGATCCCGCGGCACCGATAGCGCGCTGGCTTTGTGTCCCAGGCATGTCGTGGCTGCTGGAGGCGGCGCGCTCGCACGTGAAGCGCTGCCTCTGCCCCGCCAAGGAGGACAAGCAGACGCTGGTGGAGGCGCGGCCGCCCGACTACGTGGAGCGCAAGCTGTCGGTGGCCGGGAGCCGGCCCGTCGAGTTCGTGCTGCCCCAGCTGCCAACGATCGCCATGCGCCAAGTGCACGTGCAGCAGCAGCAGCAGCAGCTCCATCACCAGTATCAGGAGGTGCAGCAGGTGGAAGAAGCTGTGCTATTTGACCGAAGCAGGGATGAGAAAATGCACATTGTTAATGGCAATGGTAAGCAGGGAAGAGAGTTTGGCTGAATACATCAGTGATTATTATTTGCAAATTGACATATTTTGAGTTAAATATATTGATTCATAAATGTATAATATCTTGAAGCTTGTCAATAATCCGTGTATCCCCCTCCCGCCCCCATCAGAGTGGTTTTTAATTCTATATTGATTCGTATAAACATGCTTTCATTATTGAGGGTAGTGCGGTGGTTAGTTAATGCACTGAACTCTATGGCCTCAGCGCTCTGTGTGATTCCCAGCCTTTTGTAGACATCAGCAGAGAGTGATGTCTGACGAGCGCGAGGAAGCTTGGGTCAAGCAACCAACATACTTCATAATTTTATCGTTATCCTTGCTATTATTACAAAAGGTACGCTTGCAACTTCAGAAGAAAACGTATGTCTGAAAATGTCTAATTTTTGTACATTTTGTAAATCAACTTAGTTATCAAAACGCGCAAGCTGTTATATATATTTTGTTTTTATTACAAACATTTTATTTGTGCATCCACTCAGCTGTCGTCGTGTGAAGTACAGCGGAACGGGGTAGGGAAAAAAACCAATACCTCCGCTTTGTGTTATTCGTTGTGCTGTGCAGTGGCTCGTGAACAGTGTTTTGGTTCGGTGGCACACTTCATTACACTCTTTATAACAGTGCACCGCGCTAATGACAGCCATAGCAAATCGCTCTCGCACTCTCCCTGAATGGGAAACTTAATTTTTGTGCGCTTCACTTCTTTACAAGTGCAGGGCACAAAATGAAAAAAAATTACATCCAGTGTAAAATGAGGTAAAATTGTTCTTGGAAACAGTCTCTGGACGCAAAGCAGTTTTTTTTTGGGATCGAGGGCTGTGCATATAAAAAAAAAAACAATCATTGTACTTTACTATGCTCCAATAACGATGCTCCACACCTTCACCAACAACCAGTACTGAACAGAGTGGTGAAGTATGACAAGCACTGCATGGGAAGTCCCTGATCCACTCCCAGTGGATCGACAAAGGGGCTGTTCCGTGTACACGTGAGGGATCAAACATCACTGCGCCGCATGATATGGCCTTCCAACTGTGAATCGGTGAACCATCCTGAACTCTTTCTGCTCTGGGGAAAGGCTACGACTTGAAATGCTTCTTCACAATGTTTTTTCACCTGTTGAGGAGGAATGTGCTTTACTTTTTGTTTAAATGCCCGATCTGGCCGTCAAGACATCGATTAAGTTTCAACCCCCTTGTTGCGATACACCCAGTGGGAAGGGTTTGTCACCTTTTGATGTACGAAACACAAGGACATATTATGGGAATAATAATAATATCTAATAATACCAGAATAGGGGCGAACGACAGGTAAATGCATTACAATCAAGTGCACGTTTTTGTTATCCAGATGAGAACTCGAGAACAGGATTAGTCTCATTGGCAAGAGGGACCTGGATCACCAAGATGACTTAAGCAAAACAAAAAGTACAGCGATGAAAACAAATATACAGTGGTGTAATAATCACGTGACTGACAAAACACTGGGACTTTGGATGTTCCGGGAAGATCCACAGGTCTTTCCAGGACAGCTACGATCGAAAAGGAGAGTATCCTGGTTAAACCAGGACATGTGATGATGTCAATGTTAATAATGAAACGCTGCTGTCTTTTCCCCCCACTCTCCTATCCAAATAAAACAGTGGTTGCACTGCCACTCTTCAGCCAAATTAAGCGTGAACTGGTGGAGGGGACACCAGGATCTGCCACCGTAGGGCCTGCCGGCCTAGGCCAAGATAACCCAAGGCGGCGGCCCAGCTCACTGAACATCTCACCCGTGGGCACCGCCTCCCGTGGCTCCTTCGCGAGGGCCTCCTCAGTGTGTACGTCCACCTACAGCCCCAAGCCGCATTCGCCAAGCCCATCGTGTGGCCAAGCCAGCCGCTCCTTCAGCATCCAAGGCTCAGGTACACAACGCCCGCAGATTGGTAGGGAATGTCCCTTAGTCCTTGAACATAGGTGGAATGCCAGTTTACAAGAAAAACACATGTATCTCAGTTCTTTATATCGGTATTGTACATACAGTACTGGACGTATACTTTGTTTCTAAGTGTGCATAAAAAAACGGGATAAAATTAAACACTGCTCTGTCCCGCTTCGTGCAGTTTCAGAGGTCGCCCACACGGCACAGAGTACGATGTCCAAGTTTATGATATTCAAAGTTTGTGATCACTACTGCATATATGTGAATTTGGTTTTATTAACATATATGCTGACCACAGCGAATTAAATGCCCATTGTAATGCTGTACTTTTGTTGTGATATTTATGTAAAAGGAGATCTAAAAGTACTGAATGTTTTTGGATGTTTTGGAAACTTCAGACAATTTCACTTATTTCCTTCAAATATTTGCACAAAAACTGTGCCTTCTGAATGTCACTGAATTGGTTATGCTCATAGCAATTAGTAGGCGATCACATAATTATTGCCTAATTCCCAGCGTGCACCATTTAATTATTTGTGCACTTTTCAGCTAATCTGAAATATTTATTTGTCAGAGTCCATGTTTCTCATCCAGGTCATGGTAGTGAATTGCACTGAGAGGCAGAAGGAGGAACACATGGATCATAGAACATGCAAACTACGGCCAACATATTGACTGTGAATAAAAAAATGTAGTGGGCTTGAGCAAGACACATCGCCACATTGGATGATAGCTGAGGAACGAGAATGGTGAAGGAATGGCAGCCAAAGAAGTGAACACGCCTGAGAGGACGATCATTGCAGAGGTGGAGCAATGAGATTAGCTCATGTACAGCAGCAAGAGATGGAATTTTGCATTGCAGATCTGTGAGAGACGTGGTGAAGAAGTGGGGGCAGGCCTTCATGGAGAACAAATAAATGTACTTACGTCATGCTTGTACGCGTGCGTAACACGCAAACACGCACTCACTTTGTTTACCGTTCCCACGCAGAGTGGCACCTCCGCATGGGGTCACCGGGGGCCTCCAGAAAGCGGCTGCTCGGCAGGCAGCTCTCAGTGCCTCTCACGATGCATCCGCAGTCGCCCACGTTTGGACAGCTCTCCCCTCTTGCAGAGGTAATGCGTCCAGCCAGTTCAACGTATGTAAGACAAAATAGGCCAATTATATACACGTGTAGCTAATTTGTAATTTACTTGTATACAGTATGCCTGTACCATCTAGCTGCAGTGGCCTGAGCCCCACGCCCCCTCCCCACACCGACTCCCCTTTTGAAGGCTCAGCCCCCCCTTTTTAATTGTTGAAGTCAAGTAACAAAAATGTTGGTGCAATGTTTAACACCGGTGGTGATTTTTATTTCCATAGTTCATGGTTATACTTATGAGTATAGATTTGTGCAAGAAAGGCGCCACTTGTTTAAGCAACAACAACACAACTTGACTTGACTTGACTTCCAGCAAGGTGCTCAAAAGTGTTGCACGTGACAAAAAATAATAACCCATTGGCCAAGGGGAGAAAAAACGAAGAAGCAGAGGAGCTGATTTTGACAACCAAAGGCATCGTATATATAGACATATATGAGAGAAAATATTTGCCAAAGTAGGCGAATAGCTAAATTCAATACGATGTATTTTTAGCACAGTTATTAGAGATTGGGCTTAGGCCATCAACTCACTGCCGCGGAGAACCCAGTTCCGTTGTCAGTGGCTATCACCAGGACCTCAGAGTTTAGTGCCCTGACCCCTGTCCCTCCGAGGATACATTTAGAAGATGCATGTTTCGGAGAAGCCCTTTAATGCACTTCCTCTGCCTTCTCATCAATCTCTACACCTCCAATTGATATATATGAAATGTAATATATATCCATTATATATAAGATATCTTTTATATAATATATAACTTTATTGTGATAAAAATATATAGCCTTGGGCACCATCGCGAACACAAGGCAAACCAAGCCGAGTAAATGCCGCTGGTTGATTAATAAAGGCTCTGTGGGCCATTTTTAATACAGACGACAAATGCATTCAATATTTCAGTCTGTGCGCCATGATTCGTAGCGTGTAATTTGTCACACATCTGTGTATTGTGTGGAGAAACATTATTATAAGTGTTCGGAAATATGTAACCGTGATAAATTGTTCCTGGACGTTATTTTGTCATTTTTCAAAGAATGTTTTAGCTCATTTATGATGGAATCGTTGAAGCGGTGTTTCATTTTGTCCCGTTTTTTATGCACACTTAGAAACAAAGTATGCGTATGTGCAATACCGAAATAAAAAAAAATAGAGATAAGTGTGTTCTTCTTGTAAACTGGTATTCCACTTATGTTCAAGGACTACGGGACATTCCCTACAAATATGGACACAACATACAAAACTGAAGACAGTTTCGACTGTGGGACATTGGAAGGTAACTTTATGATTTACTTGAATGTATTATTCACTGCATCATCTCTTTGGTTTCGTAAACCACGAGGAGGGAATCTCACGCGCCAAGCGTTGGGCTTTTGCATTCAGAGTGAAGAGTGAAAATGTCGTTGATGTGTCGCCGTAGACGTGATTGTGGAAGGGGGGCAGCCAAGTGGCAAGCTACATGTGCAGCTCCGGTACGACCAGACCATGCAACACGTGTGGATAATGGTGGTGCAGGTAAGCCTATCTCTTTGGTCTTTCATTCTTTCATTCACTCACTGATTGAGAGAAGTGAAACCTTTTGTGTGGTCGTATTTTTGAACGACACCCGAAGGGAGGCAGATGAGAGAATAGAGTAGCAGGTAAATGTATTAAAGTCAAATCTAGATAGTACAGGCTGTACAGCTAGTACTGTATATAAATGACAAATTAACTACATACAATAAAACCTCGTTATTTCAGTATTTGATCATTATTCGTAATTGGGGATAATTCGGCATGGCTGCGCTTTCGGCATATATACGGTGTATTAGCAATTTGCCATGAGCTGAATTGCCGTACCAAATGGTCCAATTTCGGCATGACCAAAACAATGAATCAGTCTGGTGGCAGTGTACATGGTGAGCGTTAGTGTAGATCTGTTGTTTTGGACTTTACCTTGTTCATGCACTCTGTGCAAGCCAACCCTCTCGGAAATGTCATCTACACCTAAATCAAGAAATAATAGAAAGGGACTGACGTACAAATATCTTAGTGTGCGAGACAAATCCACAGTTTTGGATCAAAATGATGCAGGTGTGTCAATGCATATGGTGTAAGAAAAAATGAAAAAAACATTATTGGGGGCAGAAGGCACTGGGGAGTACCATTGTAGATAATTCGGAATATTAGGTAGTTCGGCAAGGCCACAGCCCCATATATGTCGAATTAACAAGGGTTTATTGTATGTATTTAATTGGCCTATTTTTTTTATTTGCATAGAACTGGTTGGGTTGAATTTTGCTGGCATCTGACCCACAAGGGAGTGAGTTCAAATCCCAGATGGGGGTTGACCAAGCCAATCATTTCCTTGTGGTTGCTAATAATAAGTGACATTAACCAGAAGCCGACAAATGTTTTCCACTAGATTAAGTCTCCTCTTCCAAATGAATGTGGAATTTCCACCATTGGCTCAGGGCTGTAAAAAGGAAATGAGCAGGAGACTGTTAAGATAATAATATTTCACTGACCGAAAAAATGCATACTTTGTAGAAAGCCATGAGTGGTTATTTTACTGGTCCTGTCACAGTAACGTACAGTTTCCCATCACTGACTCAATACCGCTGTTGGAGAGGAGCACTATTCGATGCTCATTCAGTTCAGTTCAGTTTCAGTTTATTTTGGTATAGCCCTGTGAGCCATCCGGCTCTTGAATCGGGTGCAACCACAACAAACAGAAAAACAAAAACACGAACAAGAAAAACATCTTAAAGTGACTATGTGACTGTGCAAACAGAAAATCCATGGAAAAAAAAAACAGCAAAAATATTCCTGAAAAAAAGCACCGTACACCAACGCTGTGTGCAAAAAAATCCCAGTGGGATGCAAGTCAAACAACAACAACAACCACAAAAACTTAGATTAAGGCCATCAGTCTAACTTCGTACTACAACAAAACAAACATGTCCAAACCAAAAAACGTTTTCCACATCACCAAAAAATAAAGCCATAATTGCAACGTAACAGTGATCACAAGGACTGTGACCGAATTTTTACAATAAACTGCATAAATAACATGTAACACCAAACCCTAGAGCCATAGCTGGCTGCATGAGTTACTCCACAACAATAGAAGCATCGGTCGGAGTATCAAATTTTTCAATGCACCTTTAAGATCAGCACGCTAAATCAAAATACAGATAATACCTTGCAGCGTCATCCGGAGCGAAACATTTTATTTTATTTTACGCCAATGAATATCAGTGGCAGCTAGGGGTGTACAACTCCTCTAGAGCAGTTTTGAGAGAAGATCTCATTGGTAGCGATTCAAGTTGCAGTTTATTGGCAATAGCATTCCAGACTCTGGGGGCATCAATAGCAAAGGCCCTTCCTCCAGTTTTTGTACGGCAATAGGGAATGTGAAGCTGGTAAATGAGCGAAGACCTGAGGTCAAATTTGTTCTTTGAAACAGCGAGGAGATCCAGCAGGTTGTCTGCGGATTTTTTTGTAAGTACATCGTGAATAAATAAGATCTGGTGCACAAGCCGTCGAACATTAAGAGATGTTAAGTTTGACCCAATGTAGAGATCACAGTGGTGAGTCCAATATGGGCAGTTCAATGTAAATCGTAAGGCCGAGTGATAGATGGAATCAAGCTTCTTCAGTACAGTACTTGGGGCTGATTTATACACGATGTCACAGTAGTCAAGTAAAGGCAGTATGGTAGCTTTTATCAATTCCAAACGGAACATTGGGGGGAAGCAGTGCTTGTGTCGATACAGAAAACCAATTTTTATTTTTGTCTTTTTACCAATATAATCAATGTGATCTTCAAAATTAAGTTTTGAATCCAGGATGACCCCAAGATACTTATAGATCTTGACTTGCTCTATTTGACAATTATTTAAGGAATGTAATTGAGGAAAAATAACTTACTGCTTTAGTCCTGGTGAGAAGCATAGCACCTTGGTTTTGGAGGTATTCAGAACTAGTTTAAGAGCAACTAGCTGATGTTGTAGTTTGTTGAAATCACCCTGTAGCTTAGCAATCACGTCATCCGGAGAGCGGCCAGCAGTAATCAGTATCGTGTCATCTGCAAAAAGATTTACCCTGGAATGATCCAGGTCAGTGCCCAAGTCATTGACATAAAGAGAGAACAAAAGGGGGCCGAGGATGGAACCCTGTGGAACCCTTTTTGTTATCTTAACACTGTTTGACCTCCAACCATCTGTGAATACAGTTTGGGTGCGAGAAAAGAGGTAATTTTGTAACCATTTTACTGCGTTTTTGGAAAAACCGAGGCAACTTAGTTTACTAAGCAGGGTGTTGTGGTCTACTGTATCAAAATATTTGGATAGGTCTAGAAAAAGACAGGCACAGTACTGCTTATTATCAAGGCTACTGTAAATGTTATGCAGAGAGTCTAATATAGCAGATGTGGTGCTGTATTTTTTTGGAACCCAGATTGTTTTAGATGTAGTAGATTGTTGGTGGACAGGAAACTGCTAATTTGGTAGGTCAATAATTTTTCAAAAAATGTCATCAACGGGGACAAAATTGAGATAGGTCGGTAGTTATTTGGATCATCTTTAGGGCCCCCTTTGTGAAGTGGATGGACAAAGGAATGTTTCCATTCGAGAGGAACTGATGCTTCTTTGATGAACAGGTTGAAAATATGGGCTATAGGTTTGTATATTAGGTGACCAACAGTTAGTAGAGCAAAGACAGGAATACTATCTGCTCCGGTAGAGGAGGACCCTTTGAGGTAGGACAGTTGTTTGAAGCTTCGGGGCCACTTCCAGGAGTCGTGGAGTTCTTCCATTACCAGTAGGGTACATTTAATTAAAGCGTGTTTTAAAAAAAAGTTTTTAAAATGTTTTACAACACATCTTTGTCGTTTGAGAACTCACACCCACCGGTACAGGCCAGAAGACTCAGCAAGCAGGCGGTCGGCCGTCTGACACTGGGATTTCCCAATCACGGATCCATAAGCCAGGAAAATTTTGTGGGAAAAATCGACATTTTCATAAAATGAGCATATTGGCGGTACACCGGTGGGGCACGATATATATAAAAAAAAAATTTCGCAAAAATTATTTATTTTCTAGCAATCCGCAACCGCCGGTCAGAAAATCTTGTCCGGGTGGTGGTGCGTCAAAATCAGTCCTCGTGATGTCGAAGCAGTCGGAACACGAAGCTTCACAGTCGGAACACGAAGCTTCACAGTCTGTTGCCGTATAGCAAGCACCCAGCCTCATAACGATTGGCTGCTCCGTGTTCCAAAGGCAGATTTTATCAGAGGCGTGCGGTGGTGATGAGTGTGAGGGTGTCTGAGCGTGTGTGGGTCTGAGAGTGTGTCTGAGAATGTGATTGTGTCTAAGAGTGTGAGTGTCTGAGAGTGTGAGGGTGTCTGAGAGAGTGTAAGGTAATAATCAATAAATGTTCTCATGGAACATTCTTAATCTATAAGTAAATAAAACGTAATTGAGGATTCAGGCTTTGCCTATAAACAGGTTAGTAGGCCTCAAGCCTTAGGCCTAACGGTTTAAACTTTAATTTGGTTACTCGACTAAGGTGTTTAATAACTTAACAATTACAGAGATCATTAGATGGCAGATCTTCAGTCACCCCTATATCTGTCAGTGCATTTTTAACTCATTTGAGGATTAATTCTCACACCGCAGGCTTCGTCTAAAAACATATCTCAATCGCAGAATTCAGTTATGCAGAATTACGGAAATAATCACACAACCCTTCTGCTTTAATCAATTTTATTTTCTAGCTAAACTTTAACTTTTGGGTAATATGAGAACTCTCAATCGCGGAATTTCAACGCGGCATTAACACGGTACACATCACGATTGCGTTGTTTCACTTCGATAACGTCACCTGTGGTTAATTCCCCACGTGTAACGCAACCTCGGTTGTTGAGAGAGAGATTAAAACATGCATAAACTATTCTACCAAAACCTTAACTCTATAATATGCAAATTAGTATACTTGAATTGTTACATAACACGGCACTCGGTCATTGATCATATGCGACCCTTAATGCAAATTCTTGTCACGTTGTTAACACAGTTGGACGATTGATTATTATGCAACGATATTCATATGAACGGCACTCAAATAATTATCATTTCCAAAGGCACAATTCTCAACAGATCCATCTGCAAGGTTATATGATGAGAGCAATGGCTTATAGTGAGATTCTTACCTTGGGCCAATCTTTTAATTAATTGTGGCCAGATCCCTGACAGGGAAACCGGTTGAACACGCTATTCTCCCCCCCCCCCCGTGGCGAAGGTGCCAAGGATTAATCCGTATTGATGGATCAGTTGGTAACTTATGCGATTAGAAGTACAGCCCCAAACAAAATATTAACGAGGTAAATTATGAATACTCTTATAAACGACGGATTGTTCGAAGAGGGCATACACTTTACTATTTATACGGTTCTTGAAATTAAATGTGCCAGGGTCATGTATCGAATGATGAGCCGTGTGTCAGTGTTGGGACGGGGTTAATGGGTGTGTCCTGAGCCAACATCCTTGGCTTACAGGTGTAAAGACATGGTGAAAATCAGTTTGACAAAAACACACACTGCTTGTTTGCTGGAGGTTGCTCACGAGGAGGCAAGATTGACGTTATCCACAGGGCTTTGCCGAGCATCAGTGTTCACACTCACTTAGGTCATCCTTAGCTCTAATAGCTTCCTATGGGTTTCTTCGTTGAACACGAAGTTCATTTCTTGAGCACTTGCCCGGGTAGACGGAGGGCCCCAATTCTGCCCTGGGAATGTTCATTTCTTATCTTGGCCAATCTAATTGTAGACAAAGTGACATCTGGGCTAATATTATGCACTGTGTGATGGAGTTGACAACACTTTTAAATAGGGATGTAGGAATCCCCATGCCTCGTTGGTTATGACATTCGTTTGACTTTAAATGCCACGCTGGTTAGCGTGGGTTGGTGGAAGGGGTACCCATAACTGCTTCAATTAGCACTCGCCACTGATGTTAGCAGTGGCTGCGAACCCAGCTCAGAATAACAGGTTCATAGCACATAACTCTTCCCACACACTACTGCCCCCCTGCCCCCAGTCTGTATGATACAATGGACATAATTACGTGACGTTCAATATTTAGAAAGGGCAACATTGAATGTAGCCGAATATAATGCATGTAACATATGTACTTATTTTATAATAAACCAAAGAATGTTTGAGAATGCCACGTCATTTTACCAGTGGTATAAAAACATCTATTATTTTCTCTTGGAATGTCAATTAAGAGGATTTGCAGGGTATATAGCATTGGTTAGGAAATAATTATTCTGACAAGAACATTGTTTTCACGAAAACATTTTTTTGCTGAAAGGCTTTGATGAGGATAATTGGAAAACATAGATTAGTGTTGACACACAACCTTCAGATGGACGGTTACTTTAAAGAAGTGTGGATGCAGAATAAGAACCCAGACCATAATGATGACAGCTAAGTAAGTGGTTTAATTTCTTACTTCAATATGCTGAAAATTACAAGGCAGACAGCCTCGCCCATGTTCAAGGCATAGTTTTGTTATGATTCGTAAGTTTGAATTGTATGCCCTGCAACTGAGACTTGAGTGACAGTCAACCCTCTCAGCTCAATCAGATTTCATGACGCTGACAGCAACCTTTTTGCGATGTTCCAAGTGAACCCCGAGGTTTTATATAATGGGCAGACTTTGCCAAAATACATATCTGGAGGGTATCCTTTTTATTTTAATTCTGGGTTACATTTAAAATGATCTGCAAACGCTGACCCTCCGTTGAAAGAGTCACTCAAAGGCATTTAAATAAAGGTTGCATTTTCAGAAGAACATGTTTTATTTATAAAGTAAGGAAATATGGCACCTGAGGGGACATGTTGAAGGAACTCGTTGTATGGCAGACTCACAGCTTTGTCACTTGAATCCTTTCAACGTCCCCATGTTTGTTTTGTTCCACCCTTTCATCTTGTGAACTGGATATTTTGCGTTGCTGTTAACTTTCATAATTTTGCCCCGTAATTATCTATGTCCCCTTTTTGAAATTGTTTAATATAACTTAAAAAGATTCATCTTCTTTGGTTCTTTCGGTAAAGTCACGTAGAATGAGAATAAAATATTAAATTAATAAAATAAAATGACAATAAAATTCTCACGACGTTTCGGCCACAACACAAGTGGCCTTCAGGTGAAAGGAACAGACCTGTCGGGACGACAGAGCTTCAATGAACGTTGTTAAGATTCGTAGCATCTTTTTAAGCTGGTTTAGAGAAGTGAGGCACCTTGACAAAGGGGTTTACATATGAAACAGGATAATTTAGCATTGAAATAGCTGAGTGATTAGCTTGTGACTGGTCATAGAAATAGTTAAAGTCAAAGCTTACACATCCACAGAGGCACCGAGTACAAATCAAACAGGAGAATTTATCATTGAAATAGCTGAGTGATTAGCTTGTGACTGGTCACAGAAATGGCTATGTAAAAGTCAAAGCCTACACATCCACAGAGGCACCTAGTACAAATCAAACAGGAGAATTTAGCATTGAAATAACTGAGGGACTAGCTTGTGACTGGTCATAGAAATAGCTATGTTAAAGTCAAAGCCTACACATCCACAGAGGCATCTAATACAAATCAAACAGGAGAATTTAGCATTGAAACAGCTGAGTGATTAGCTTGTGACTGGTCACAGAAATGGCTATGTTAAAGTCAAAGCCTACACATCTACAGAGGCACCTAGTACATGGACGCCAAAGGGTCTGCAACAACTCGACTATCATATAGTAAACCGATGTGAAAAAACCCAAGTCTAAATTGCATCAATATAATAAATGTACTCAATATATTCTTCAATAAGCTGAGCTATTAACAGTAACTGGGTATACACTACACTATATAATGAATACCATATAGTAAACCAATAAAAAACTAACATAAACTACCTCAATGTTATAAATAAACTATATATATTCTCCAGTCAGCTAAGCTACCAACAATAAGTCGTTATATATCGCAATGCTATATGGTGAAAAAATGGGTGGATTCTTACCCTCAACTTCAGCACCACGGATAGCTACGAGCCCCGTTCAGACGGACGAGTTCATCCATGGTCGGAACGGAGGAGGGGGAGAGAGACAGCTGCGAGGCGCTGTTATTCTCCATGTTGTAAACCATACCATTAACCGTGGTGTGAGAGGTATTAAGAGTCAATGCCAGCGAAAGAGCTGCGGTCTGAAGGTCATCGTAAAATACAATTAAATCGAAATTTTACTTAAAAAGAGTAGAGATATTTGCTGTAGTGTTCTGACGTCACAACGGGCATGCAACTTGTGTAACTAACCTGTGACCACTTCCTGTTTTATATGTCATGGAGGACGGAGATATGTCTGGCAATCTGTAGTTTGTCTCTGAGAATCAAGTAAAAATCTAATTTGAGTATTTCTCCCTTTGGGCTCATCCACGACTCGTGTTTGAACAAGGTGTTTGTTTTCTTCACTTTCCTTGCCGGCCGCGAACCCTAACAGACGTTATCGTCTCTCGCCCCATACTCCAAAACCAAATGCATCAATCATCGGCTCTCATCTATGCAACTCGCATCTGTCAACAGACACGTGGAGGTTTTGGTACACATTTTGCCACGTTTTTCAGTGCAGGTTGGCTAAGGTAGCGCTTTAAGATGTTTTCTTATTCATGTTTTTGTTTGTTGCGGTTGCACCCGATTCAAGAGCCGAATGGCTCACAGGGCTATATCAAATAAATGGAACTATGAACCTGATAAGATAATGACTTTGCAATAACGCAAGGCGCCCATAGCCCACCGAAACACCCATAGCCCCAATAGCCGCAAGCAACCAGCTGCCATTGCAACCGCCATAATAAGACTACAACCACAGTTAACCACAGCAACAATCACCAACATTAAAACAACTAGTAACTTTGTAACGGCTGTACAGGAAGTAATTCCGATTCATGTGACATTCATTAATATGTGATGCCTCCTTGGACTCCGTGATGAAAAATGTCCCACTATTTTATGCAACGCCTCACGATGTGGTCCCATCTAGATGCTATATTAATTTACACTGCATTTGTCTTAATCACAAGCAATGCACCTTGCAGTGTGATGCCAGTGCGTAGGCAATACAGACACATGGTCTGCATCAATTAATGAAAGTGTGTAGTCTCCATAGACACATGGTCTGCAGCGAAGCCAGCATTCAAATAGATACACACGTGGTCTGTAGTGTTTATACAACATTGATATAGACACGTGGTCTGTAGTGTTTAAACAACATTGATTTAGACACGTGGTCTGTAGTGTTTATACAACATTGATATAGACACGTGGTCTGTAGTGTTTATACAACATTGATATAGACACGTGGTCTGTAGTATTTATACAACATTGATATAGACACGTGGTCTGTAGTGTTTAAACAACATTGATATAGACACGTGGTCTGTAGTGTTTATACAACATTGATATAGACACGTGGTCTGTAGTGTTTATACAACATTGATATAGACACGTGGTCTGTAGTATTTATACAACATTGATATAGACACGTGGTCTGTAGTGTTTATACAACTTTGATATAGACACGTGGTCTGTAGTGTTTATACAACATTGACATAGACACATGGTCTGCAGTGATGCCGACATTTATATTAGACAGATAGTGATATCAGCGTGTAGACCACATACGCATTGTGTGCAGGGAAACCAACATTTTAGACTTCGCCAACACATGGGTCTGTTGCGATACCATTGTTTATCTTACAGAGACTGATTGTCTGCAGTGCAAGGACTGTAGAACACTGCCCTGCTCACCCACCCTCCCATTGCTCTTGCACCAGCTGTCTGCCTTAAGCAACAATGTACCGCTGCCTCTGTAAAACGAGGCTTGGCCTTGGCTATTAAACACATTCATAGGTTACTTCATAGGTAGACATGGACGGTTGGACCTTAATGAGGTTGTACAGATTGGAGCCGAGAATTTGTTCAAGGCCATTAAGCGGTACAACATAGGGTTGTGCCTGAAGTCATATTGATGTTCTAAATAAATCAACATAATTGCATTTGGAATAACAGTTGCAGCTCTGGCCTGTGTGCTTATTTGTGTAAAGAATACCCGTGTTGTTGCATACACTCAGTGATTGCATGCATGCAGCCATTGTTGAGAATAATTACGGGGTTTTTGTTGTACGCAAGAAAAAAAATAATTTGTCAGCTGCAACAGTGGATGCAAACATGCAGCGAACTTTTTTTTACCTCTGTGGTTAGAGATCCAATTACCTCGACTAGGCATATGTCATATGTAGGTCTCTAAGTTATAAGCAGATTCACGAGTCAATTAATTCGCTAACTCCAGTACGTAGTAGGAGTAGAAATAATAAGCGCAGTGTGACAGAGACGCATTGCTCTCTTACACCCCGTGTGGTTTTCCCGGTCACATTCTCTCCTCAGGTTCAAAACCTCGTGCTCAAGCCGAGCAAGGCTCCGCCGAGCCTCTACGTGAAGGGCACGGTGCTCGCTGACAGGCGGTGGACCTTCAAGACCAACATGAAGCCCAACATCAGCGTGAGCGAGCCCGCGGGCGGCGGGGCACGAAGGCCGCGGTTTCCACGAAATCCCCTGGCAATCGAACTCGTCGGCCCAGTTGTAGGGTGGACATTCCATCAGTGGGGGTCAACTAAGGGCTCTGTAAATACCCGAGACCTGTCTCCTATGAGAGTATCAGCAGAGGATGTTTTTTGGGGGTATTTATTTTCTCCCCCCCCCCCTCTCTCACTCAGGAGTGCATTGATTTATCTTTATACTCTATTACTTAATCCTCGTTCAATGGCGAGGGATGAGGGAGATCAATTATGGCGCCTCACTCAAGGCAGTCACAAGGTCGAATGGTAAACAACAGTGGCATAAACATAACCGTTGTGTATTACACTGTTGTACAAACATACTTTATGTTTTAAGTGTTTCGCAGACGGCATTATGAACCTGCCAACCTGAGTTCCATTGTCGGCCACGGCCTTCATCAGGGGCGAGTGATATCCGAAACCGGTCGAGGCTTTCCATCCTTCACCAACTTGCACTGACCAGTTTGGTGAAGTATGATCAAACAACTCCCATGGCCAACATGGCATGGGTAGGCCTACGTACAGCAGTGGATTGACAAAGGACCGTAAATTATATTACTTTCAACTTTAATTTCATAACTGGCAGCAACTGTTTAACTATGGATTAATAATTTAGCAGAGAGGTCTTGCGGCCATTATTTTAACGGACATTTACATGCAATGTTATTAGCCCTTACTAACATAGCCATCAAACATGGCATGCACAGTTGCAACCTGCTCTGATTTGGTTTAATTTCCCTCACTATTTTGCGTTATTCTCTTTTTTGGTGACCCTGGTCACCCTGGTAAAATGAGACTATCCTGGACTATGCTCGACTTCTCACCTGGTTTTAACAACAACAAAAATACACCAAACTGACTCGAACACAAAACTCCCTCAGCGCGAACGCGATGGTGGGACTTATCGCCTCGTTTCTCCCGCAGAACCCGAGGTACGACGAGATGTTTGTGTTCAACATTGAGTCCAAAGCGATGCAGACGGCCAAGCTGGAGTTACAGGTGGCCACCAGGAAGCCCCGCAAAGAGATCCTGGGGAAGACGACGATCAGCCTCCACAGCCTGGGAGAGGAGGCAACGGATCACTGGCTGGAGCTCTTCTTTCATCACGCCACTGTAAATAAGCTCATGAATAATTCATCCATAATACAGGTTTTTTTTGGGTTAGATCGCGTAAATATAAATGTGTCCTTAAACCCACCACCACCCGACCCAGCCAATTAGTACGGTTTGTCACGTAAACAGAACATTTAAATTCGGGACGAGTATAGCACAATCTGAGTATGACGTTTCACCCGTAATTACATGATGAAGCGATTTGTAATGTATTGATAGGAAGATTTGATCCACGGGTAATCGGATTTTCCACGGATAGAGTTGAGGGTGCGGATAATGGGAAGAGTAATTAGGTTTGCTCTGTCTGCTCGGAACAGGTGGATATTTAATGGGAATTGACACTTGAACCAACATAATTTTTTCTGGAGAATCGTTGAGGAATCCGGCCTATTCAACTGTCAGAAACGCCTTCATCAATGTCGAGTCAGCAGTCATTGTTATAGTGGCATGAATCTTCGCCCTGAAACTCCCATTGGCTGTTCCACTTGCATTTGGGCCAAACATTGGAATCAGGTGTGTGTTATAACTACGAGCGTAAGTCATTGCCGCATGCTCATAGCAACTGTAAGATTAATTATTAGTAATAATACGTGCTTTCTATCAGCTCACCCACCTCAACGTCAGTGTGCTCATGCCCACATGCATCTACAGCCCAGGGGGCATGGAGATGAAAGATCCGCACACGTCTGCCCGATGTCTCTCTGCGTCCCACCCGTTAGTGTCTGCCAACATGCCGAGTGGCAGTGACCATTATGAATTCAGAAGACACTGAGATAGCACGTTAGCGTACAGACCCGAGCATCCTGCACCTAACACATCGACACAGTGATGTACAGTACAGACAAAAGCCATCACAGTCAATCGGCTTTAATGGGGAAGTTAAAACAATGGTGCAAATCTCTTACATTTTCTGCACCCCCACCTCTTTCCACACAGCAATGAAAATGGAAACACGACAAATAGTTAATCGGTAGGTCGCATGTGATGGGGTAAAGTGTGGGTACTCCCACATATTTTTTGTGTTTGGTTGTTGTTTGTGTTTAGTGTGTTGTTCTTCCCCCGCACCACATATTAGCACGGTTGGCTATGTACGGTACGAAAGAAGTGAACACACGTGCACACATCTTCCAAGTCGTCTGGCCAACACGGAAAAGTTGTTCAAAGTGACCTCGAGATTGGCTTTATAGAGTTTGTAGTGGAGGAAATTCCTCTGGCAGTGCTGTGAGAAAGAAATTCCAGGGCTGCTCCTTTACCGCCAGCTTATGGGCCTTCCGGATGAGTGAAAACACATGGGTTTTCATGCACGTCAGCCGCCACTGAATTACCATGAGCGATATTCCTTGAATAATACAGGCGCATCTGATCCACTACCAAGCATGGAAGGATCGCTGCACTATCAGTATCATTGTGCAGCAGTGTAATAAGGAATCATGGCCGTTAAACGTTGTTATTGTCCCGTTGACTTGGTCAGTGTGTCCCCTTTGATGGCTCATTGATATCTCAGAACAGATTAATTATTTAAATTTCAGTGTAATGAGCTCAGAATACAGAGCTTCATTACACAAAATAACAATGAAGCCCTTTAATTCTTATTATATTATTGGTTCTTTCGGTAAAGTCAAGTTGAAAGGAAACAATAAAATAATAAAAAATATATAAAACAATCAAATTCTCACGACGGTTCGGCTGTAACACAAACAGTCATCATCAGGTGTGAAAACCAACGGCAAGAAACATTTGAAAGAAGTGGCGGTTTGTATTTATTTAAAAAAAACGTTAGCACCACGGATAGCGATTTGACAGTTTGTTTAGAAGGACGAGTCCATCTATGTTCGGAAAAGAGGAGGGGGGAGACGAAAAATTAATGTATGCTGTCTGAAAGCCACCGTAAGCGTGAACAATCAATTAAGACCCGAAATGGTTTATCAAATCCTTCCAATGATTGCTAAGCCAGAATCCATCTTCTCGGTTGAAATTGTCTCTGTGTTTGTATATGTGGATAGCCTCATGAACGAATCTCTCATGGTAGCCCTATGGCTTGCAAATAACCTCTGTCTTGGAGAAGTCAATGTCATGTGAGCCTTCTGAATTATAACAGTGATCTGCCACGGCCGAGGTGTTGGTCCTACCGTGTTTTAGGTCTGCTTTGTGTTCACGAATGCGGTCCGAGACATGTTTGGTTTCTCCAATGTAACTACTACCACAGAGGCAACTTAGTTTGTAGACACCAGGGTACTGTATGTCCGGAATCACATCTTTTACAGACGGAACCAGATCACGGATTTTATGTAATGTGTTGAAACGGACCTGGATCTAATTCTGTAGAGGTATCATATGTCCCCAGCTTATATCCATCGTATATATGGCATGACACATCATAGCGTCTCGTTACACAGATGCACGATACTCAGTTAATGATATTGCCAATATTTATAACCTTGCCAATTTGTAATGTGTTTATTTAAATAATTTAAGCAACTATTCAGTTAACAATCCTTACTCAATAAACAGTCACTTGATTATATAAATGGCTTTTTAATGGACAAGAGGTTCCCTCAAATGAATCACGAGCTATATTTATTGCTCTTTTATTGTTATCGGGTAAAGGTTTATATTTACAGCCCATCACAATGTCTTATTCAGCAGATGCTTAATAATATATTTTCTCATTAGGGGGGAATTGAGTGATGGCACAATGGTTAGCGAACTGTGCTATGAACCCGGCAACCTGAGTTCGATTCCTGGTCGTGGCTGACATCAGTAACCAGTGATATCTGATTTAATCCTGGGTGCCAACATTACTAATCTGGATTGGCCAGTTTTGTGAAGCATAGTCAATCAACCCCGATGACTGACGCAGCATGGGGTTAATTGTCGATCCATCCAGCAATTGATTGCCAAAGGGATATAATGAACGAAATCAAT
This sequence comes from Petromyzon marinus, assembly GCF_048934315.1. Lineage (NCBI taxonomy): Eukaryota > Metazoa > Chordata > Hyperoartia > Petromyzontiformes > Petromyzontidae > Petromyzon > Petromyzon marinus. Next base: position 21,241,415 of record NC_133683.1, on the reverse strand, counting down.
TGGTTTTCTCGGTCCATTTATTTCGTACAATGCTGATGAGTGCATTCCGTGCTGCCGGTTCCTTTGAAGTCGCATTGTGAGAGCCTGCATTGCAGATGGACAGAGGGGAGCTGTGTGTGTCCAGCTGTCTCGACCTGCAAAAGGACACCCTTACGCTGCACATTAAGGAGGCACGCGACCTCCGCAAGTCCTACTCGACCACCCCAGGCAGTGAGTCACCTTAAAGGAAACGGGCGTGCGTGCACGTATCCACACCCACGCGCGCATGCCTGCACACAACCAGAGCAGCGAGGCTAAGCCTACCCATACCCATGCCTGGAATTTCTGTTTGCACAGTCACATAATCACTTTAAGATGTTTTCTTGTTCGTGTTTTTGTTTTTTGTTTGTTGCGGTTGCACCCGATTCAAGAGCCGAATGGCTCACAGGGCTATACCAAATAAATGGAACTATGGAACTATGCCGTCAGGTGCGCAAGGCAGAGCCAATAGATTTCCTCATCGAATCTATCCTGGGTCAAGGTGTTTCACATCTCGTATGCCAATATTAAGTGCTGTCGGGTCTGATGTTATGAAATGCCATTTTTCGCTGACGACAACCTCTTAAACTTCGAGTAGAAAACCTGTTTTTTATTCTGTCGTTTGATATTTTGAGCACGTGACCCAAGTTGGTCCATCGTTAACATTGTGCTTGTGCAGAGGCTGCTGGTCTATTCTTTGCTCTTTTTTAATGTCATCTGTTGATACATAATCTGACTGTTTGACGAACATAATAATTAATGGATTCCTTTAGTTTATTAAGGCGTATGGAACATCCCAATGAGACTATTGTCCGATTATTGTACTCTTGGAAAATAAATAATATGTAATAAAAAATACTGCATTATTGTTTAGTCGTAATTGTATTACTGTTGTTAATTTATTGTTGTTCTTTCATGTTGTTTAATGCTGATATGGACATCCCATTTTTAATGGTAGAGGTTTTGATAGTTGGTTGAGATGTTTATTGTATGTGTGACCCATATCTCCCTTGAAAAAGAGACTTTTGGTCTACACGGGCTTGCACCTGACTTAAAGGATACAAAATACGACATGTGATGTCATAAACTGTCCTCTTGAGCATAATTTCAAATATCAACTCAGGTACTGCATTAGTTTAACAAAATACTCGTCAATAACAATATTTTTTTCTCAATAATTTCAGCCCTTTGTTTATCCACTGCTGAATGAAGGCCTTCCAACAATGTTAGTGATGGGTGTTGTTTGGCCATACTTCACCACGCTGAGTCTGTGTGGCTCGTAAAATCGGGGACTCAGAACTTGTTCAAATATCGTGGCCAGGAATCAAACTTCGGTGAACGTTTCATCGCGCAAAGCGAACACCACTGCACCAACCCTCTGCCGTGGATTTGTTTGTTATACTGCATATTATAAACTGACATGTAATCTAAACAACACTGGTTATTGATTCAATATCATTATAATTGCTTTGGAAGTGAAGTAAACTTAGTACCTTGGACAGCCTATGCAAGGAGACAACGATTAAGCGTTCGTGCCCTCGCCTTCTCAAAGGAGCGTGACATACACTGTGTAATGCTACCGCAGCGTAACACAGAGTCCCGGTGTTGGCTGGGCCACTTGAGAGTGCGCTGCGCTCTGAGGCTGGGAGCGGCGTTTACCTCCGCAGTAAATTGGATGAGAATGTTTGCCCGCGAGGCGTCGGCTCCGACGCACCGCTTGAGTCAATTGCGATTTTGCACGAACGCTCGTGCGTCGCGAAGGATCGTGTCTCTCTCGTCGGCACAGGGGCGCGTGCTGCGTGCCCTGTGCCCTTCATCGTCACCGTCTTAGCTTTGAAGATTGCTCTCTTCTCGTCATTGAACAGTAATTGATCAAAAAAAGAAACCCGAGCTTTTCGTGTGCGCATTGGAGGAAAATACATTTGAAAATTCTATGGATGCTAACCACTGAACAAAGACGGTCACTGCATCGGGCACTTTCAGATGCGCTTCTGCGGCCGTCTGGACTGTTCTTCTTTCCGATATTATGAAGCCACTGTAACTAGGAACTTTTAAATATCAATTGAAAACTGTTTTTTTTTTAAGAACTGCTCTTTGTGTTTAGTTTGTTGCCCTTCCCCCACACCTTCGAGTAACATGGTTGGCTACATATGGTGCGAAAGAAGTTCAACATTACATATATACAATTGACTTTTTAACAATGCGATGTAGCCCAATCAAAAAATCTGGCACACGGTGAACTACTTTTGAAAGAAAATAATTGGTGGTTCGTCACACCTGGATGAGCTTCGTCAGTGGGTGATTATAGTTATCGTTTAATAACCTTCAAATGTAGCTAGTTTATTTCATTTGCAATGTTGCATGCATGGTTTGTTCTCAGAGGTTCGTGCCTGTATCACACAATTGCGAAAGGAAATAGCTCAAGTAGATACAGTTTACAAATGCTTTATAGGAAAAAAATGTGTGTTTTTGCATGAGTATATGTATTAACAGAGTTTATAATTGATCATCCTCAGCATCCATGACGGTGCTTTTTTCTGGAAGATTTTACTGTTTTATCCTGGATGTTTCTGTTGCCCGTCGTCACTTCAAGATGCTCTTTGTTCATGTTTTGTTTGTTGCGGTTGCACCCGAGTCAAGAGCCTCATGGCTCACAGGGCTATACCCAATAAATTAAACTGAAACTACTGTTGGATGATGGCCACCTGAAGCCATCTCTCACAGGCTTGCGATGCAAAAATCCCCAGTAGATATAGTTTCCAAATGCCTTCGGGGCACAATGCGCATTTTATACTAGTGTGTATTTACACGGTATGTAATTGATAACGTGTTATACATTAATAGTAATAACATTTAAAAATAATAATTTTGAATTTCTGAGACTATTTGAAAACATATCGACATTTTTTACGAGTGTCAATAACAGCAAGTATGTAATGAGAATGCATTTATATTTTTTTGCACACGCACACATGCACACACTTGCACACACATTTACGCACAATAGATGCATTCGTGAAAGCCACCATGCTCATAGCGGACAACAAGGTGGAGAGGAGACAGACGCCACTGAGTGCCGTGGTACATGGCGGCGTCAGCTGGAACCACCCCATCAGCCTCCCGGCCGAACACCGGCACCACAAGTTCCGCGGAGTGAGCGTCGAGCTGCGGGTGTTCTACCGCGACTCGCTCCGCCGGGCACACCTACTGGGCCAGGTGTGTGTCTCTCTCCGTCTCCAGCTCTCTCTCTCTCTGTGTTTCTTACTGACCCAAACAACAATGAGCCCCAACCAAATCTGACCTTTTGCTGCACAATAGCCAAGCGCTGTTTTTTTTGTTACGTTCAAACCCATTTGCGCGTCGGTGAGTGATGTAAATTATAATCGCAACAAATACTGTACAACTAAATATCCAACGCATTGCGCGCTTTCATATGCACCACTGGAGCTATGCACTTTAAATATAGATCGAAAACTAATTCTTTAGAACTGCTTTTTGTGTTCAGTTTGTTGTCCTTCCCCTGCACCCCCGATTAGCACAGTTAGCTACATACCGTGCGAAAGAAGTTCAACATACATACATGTTCTAAAAGAGCTAATAATCCGATATTTGGTACATAGAGATCAAGTCTATCCTTATAAGTAGAAAAATCCTGACACCGAAAATTGCAAATGTGGGCCCTCCATATAACAAAATGCAAACCGCAACAGTGCAGCCCTGCAATTGTTTGCTCATGCCACTGCTGGCAGAAAGACCTCCACTAGACGAGCTCTACAGAACTCATAGAGAAGACATTCTGGCATCCTCTTCTATTCTGGGCAGATATGGGGAGTGCTCACATTTTACCCCACCACACACGATCCTACAATAAACTGTGGTGAACCAACTTGTACTGCTGAGTGGACAGAGGCGAGGGATTTAAGAGAAACTTGCCCCATTTGCCGCACCGGGAGATCGAACCATTGACCTCTGTACTGCAAGTCACGTGTGCGGACCAACACACCATGGCAGCATCTCTCCCTCGGTTATAAGTTGGAAAATATTTTTTTCTCAGTTTAACACGTAGTAGGCTTTCATGACCAATATGATCCATAATATAGGTTTGTTTTCGTGTTAGATCGCGTAAATATAAATGTGTCGTTAAGCCCAAATCTGGCTGTCGCCTGATGAAGCTAGTTGTAATTACTGGTGAACGTCGTACTCAGATTGTAAATGTTGTGGATTTGTTCTCCAACACACAGGTGTGCTGTACTTGTGACGAATTGCCATGTTCTGTTCATGTGACAAACCTTACATATTGGCTGGGTCGGGTGGTGGAGGGTTTAACGACACAACATTTATATATTTACGCAATCTAACCCCACAAAAAAGAATCTTTTATTATTTATTTCCTCTTTTAAGCCTGGGGCTGCGATAGTTTTTTTTTAATCTGGAGGTTCGGTGTTTTTGAAAGTGTGTGATGCTAAAGCTGATAAAATGCAATCAAAACAATATTTTTTTGAGTTAAACTTTCATGAATATAGCTTTTCAACACTTTGCTCTGTATGGACACGTGTGTGTTGATACTCTGTTCATGTCTGTGTATGGGTATAAATATATACATTATATGTACTCGTGTGCCATGACGGCCTTCATAGGTGCTTGCTAACGAAATTTTCCCCAACAGTCTGTTCAGGCAATAGGGGGTATCGTTGTCTTTGTATTTATGTATTATGTACAATTTTATCACATTTTCGTATGAGCTAATATTGATTTTCACATTTATTTGTATTGATACGGTAGCTTTGTGTAAAGCATTTATCAAGTACCTTGTAAATATACGGCCAGTGTGTGAGTTTAAAGACGTTTTATGCAGTGAGTAAAGAACATTGAGTTACATCTGGGTTCAAAATAGGATCAGAATGTTCTCAATTGCCTATCGCCTATGATTACTGTTACCTTGCACTGGTCTTGCCAGGAGCAGTGAACTTGTAAATTGTACAACAATTCATGGCGAGAGTACAACAGCAATGTACTGCAGTAAAACTTTGTGCACCAGTATGCCCTATGTGGTAGTATATAGTATACCGTTGTGCACTCCATCATATCCATGACTGTGTGTGTGCACTTGTGAAAGCTTCTGATTGTTGTTCTTCCTCATATGGGCCGCCACGGTGGAGAGATGTTAACTACCTCGCCTGGTATACCGGAGGTCTTGGGTTCAATCCCGACCCTGACGCCTGCTGTACATTTGGAGTTTGCGTGTTCTCCCCGTGGTCGCGTGGAGTTTAATCTGTGTCCCCCGGTTTGTTTCCTGCGCCTTTAGAAACGTGCCTTTAGAGTATTGGGCTGCTATAAATGTCCACAGCAGTCACTTCGTTGAGCTCTCCTTTGCGGCCAGGTCGTTTCTGAAAGAGAGCTTCATAGCTCAGTTGGCCTTACCTGGTAAAATAAATAGAGTTGTAGTCATAGATATTGCTTGTTAATCTCATGTGTTTTGCTTCTATTAAAGTTTTTAAGGCTCTGTCAATTTTGGTGCTGCAGTAGTTTTAGCAAACAGGACTTTGCTTGGAATTCAGGCGCCTGAGCTCCAATCCCGACCCAGGGCTCACATGAGCCAGCGAGTGATAGCTCACGTGGTGCTTGGCCGCCCCTCCCCCTCTTTCACTGTGGTGGTGAAGTATGGTCACGCAACTCCCGGCGTGGACATGCCTTCAACCAGCAGTAGATAAAGAAAGGGCTTTAAATGTCATTCTTTAATTGTCGCCATTTGCTTAAAAATGTGAGGGTTTATTTATAACATTTGACGTTACATTTCTTTGTAATGCAATAGTTTTTTTATATAAATATTTTTGTGGTTTGTCTTTGTAGAGACTTGTTGTTCCTTTGGACTCTCACCTGGTTATAAAGGACTTCGGTCAACACCCAGGGTTTAAAAATAATGAATAATAACCAAACCAAGCAATACACTCGGTGTTCTGTTCTGACAGACAAATATATCACAGGGAATGCCAGGTTAACGACGCATTTCTATTTACTCGATCTAACACCAAAACCTTTATTATGAAAATTATGAAGGTTTTACATGACGGTAAAACAAACAGGGTGGCATTCCTTCCAGTGCATTGAGATAAATAAAATCAGCCTTATATTGTACATACCACATCAGCCTTTATTTAAAGCAGCATTGGTGCTCAAATTAAAATGAAACTTAAAGAACTTTTACTGGTAGTGATGTGGGTACAAAAAAAAAAGCAATCGTGTTCAGCCATTCATTCAATCCACTGCCGAACGAAGGCCCTCCCAATGCCATGTCAGTAATGGGGGTGGTTTGTCCATACTTGACCGTGATGGTCACTGGGGTTTGGTGACAGAGAGGGTGCAGCATCGGTTCTGTGATATCACCCGCCACTGACTTTAGCTGTGGCTAGGAATCAAACCCAGACTGATGGGGGCCATCGTGCAGTTTTATAACCACCGCACCACCACTTCCTCCAGGGTCAAGGTGGACAACGCAGTATTAATAAAGGCTTGAGCAATGCAATTGAGTACGAAAGAATACTGCTAATTATTGCATTCAGCACTGAGAGAGACTGCACAGCCAATACCTTGCATTTACAATTCCCGTGCGCAGCTGCCGGTCGTTGAAATCCATACATCACATTGCGAGCGCACGCGCGCGCGTGTGTGTGTGTATAATGTGTGTGTGTGGGTAGCAGTAGTGTAGCAGTTAACGCACTGCGCTATGAAGCTGGCAACCCAAGTTCGATTCCCACTCGTGGTCAACACCGGCGATGATTACGTGAACCGGTCCTGGACCTTTCCTTTCTCAACTCATCCTCAAATGAGCACCTGGTGCGGCGTGTAAACATCACCACTGGGAAGACAATGACGGCCGGGTGTGATGTTGGGCCCGCATCCCCTCGCGTGCCGTGACAGATTTCTTAAGCGCTCGCTAACAGCGCTTGCTCCAAAAGTTTGCTAACGCTATTAGGGGGATCTTTGTCTTTGTAATGCGCTTTTGACAGGCAGAGTGATCGATACATCTGACACGCATGTGTCGTGTGGCCAATGCCGCGAGGTTGAAATGAATTCGGCTTTCATCAGTTAAATTGGCCAAAGAGAATGGTGCACGGATGCTGTCGTCCGTCGTGTCAATTATAAATAACGAGGCTCCGGAACGCGGCATATTAACTTGCCAGTTATCATTACTTCAGTATGAACTGGCAGTTTGGGAAGTGAAATATATAATCGTAATTGAATTTATTTCAGCAGGAATGTCCCCGTTAGACATAGATATTTATCTTCTTTGGTTCTTTCGGTAAAGTCACGTAGAATGAGAATAAAATAATAAATTGATAAAATAAAATAACACAATAATATTCTCACGACGTTTCGTGAGGGTTCTCGGGTACATGATTTTAAAAATGTATGTTGAGTATAAAGTATAGTGTACGAATAATGTGTAGTGGCGCTCTTATACTCTGTGGTTTTAGCGTCACACTCCACGGGATGTTAATGATTTGGCTCACTGATTGTGAGCATCATATGTTTGTAAGAGTTAAGCACAATATCTCATGGAGTGTAGAAATTTAGGCTGACCCTGCTCTGAATGGACCAATCAACCTCGGGGCTGTATTGTTTTTTGGCTTTTGATAGAAAGAGTTATAAGCATGTACTCAACTGCTGTACAGTTGTGCAATATGTAATCTTTCTAGCTCTTCTAGAACATTGTTAAACTCTGCATCAGTCACTGAGTCAACCACAATAGTGTATATGTAAAATATGAGACCTGGGTGCCAGGCAGCTTTGTCTGTTGGTGCTGTGTGCATTGCTTTGTAAACAGGGGTCAAGTAAAAGTGGTTTGCTACTCAAATGAGCATGGGGTGATACTCATCTTATGTTCACGGCACTGAACGAGCGGTGGAAAATCCACATTCCTACTTGAGTTGGGATTTAATCTACAGGACAACCGTTGTTGATTCCCCACAAAGCGGTATTTACTTTAGCGGCAACAGAGAAACGTTTTCCTCAGTCAAACCCCAACCGGTCATGGAATTCATGGCCTTCTGGTTGCGAGCCACATGCCCGCACCGTTGCACCACCTGGCATAACGATACGTGGCTTAAAAGGGATGATCGATAAGTTATTATGATAATGCCACTATTAATATTAGTGCGTCGGGTGAAGCAGTGACAGATTGGTTACCCAAGTGCACTGTGAACACGGTGACCTGTGGTTGCTTCCTGGTGGCAACTCGCATCAGTGGCGAGTGATATCTGGGCCAGTTCTGTCCTCCACTTCACCAACCCCGACTGACTGGTGTGGTGAAGTATAGTCAAGCAACCCTTTTGAATGGCATGGTGAGGCTTTAATCAATTAATTGATAAAGAACTTAAATCTCTTACTTATTATTTAATAATTGTATCAGAGTACTGATATTATGATATTCCAGGAGTTTGGAATAATTAATTCTGTATTTCTTCATCTTCGCTTTTAAACTTAGTCGACACAAAGAAGAATCCATCATTATAAGAGTATTTCTAGAATGAACCAATTACATAAGCATACTTTCTCGTAGCTCCCATTTGAAATTAAACATTTTAAAATACTTAATCGCCCATTAAATGAGTGCTCCATTGAATTTCGATTTAAAGCTTTCGTGACTGCAAGGATTCATCTTCTTTGGTTCTTTCGGTAAAGTCACGTAGAATGAGAATAAAATAATAAATTTTATTCTCATTCTACGTAAATTTTATTCTCATTCTACGTGACTTTACCGAAAGAACCAAAGAAGATGCTCCATTGAACTTTTTTTTTTCCTTGAGCCGGGTCATGCGATGTGGATAAAACATAATCCCATAAATACATCAACACTGCACACACTTGAGTTAATAAATAAATGCCCCCCCCCCCCACCCTCTGAAAAATACCAAGTACCATTGGAAAGATGTCATCAACCAAGTCAAACTTTAGCTGCCTTATAATTTAATTGTACAGCCATTTCCATTTCTTCCAGTGTGTTGTACCCGCTTTCGTGCAGTGCACCACCGCTACCCCCGAACCCCCTGCAGCATAACAACAGGCGGCTTAACTTAGGCCCTCCCCCCCACCCACGTCACTTCCTGGCTCCTCCCCTTAACCTGTCTATATAATCTCGGGTGTCTCAGAGCTCTACACTTAAATTTGGATTTAAAGCTTTCGTGACTGCAGTAATTCATATTCTTAGTTCTTTCGGTAAATTCACGTTGAAGGGAAACAATAAAATAATAAAATATATATTTTATAATCTTAGTTCTTTCAGTAAAGTCACGTTGAAGGGAAACAATAAAATAAAATAATAAAATATATATTATTATTTTATTGTTTCCCTTCAACGTGACTTTACCGAAAGAACTAAGAATATAGCTCTTCACTTGATACAGCTATTTTGCTGTGACTGTTCCACCTGAAGACGGAAGCTTGTGTTGCCTCCGAAACGTCGTGATTTAATTTAGTTGTTTTCATTTATTTTATTTTACCTACGTGACTTTACCGAAAAAAACAAAGAGTATGAATCCTTGCAGTCACGAAAGCTTAAAATCTAGAATGAAGTACACGATCGTTGCTCCTACGTGAGTAGGGCAGTGGCAAGATGTTAACTACCTCGTCTGCTATACAGGAGGTCGTGGGCTTGATCGATCCCGACCCTACCCGGAGGGCACCTGACCTCGGGGTTGTCGTTCGTGGAATATCTGTACCCCCTCCCCATCATTCGTGCTCAGTGCCGGGTTGGTGTTTAACAATAATAATACTAAAACGTTCTAAATACTGCAAATTGGGTCTGTGTGGAATGCATCAAAACAGCATAAATTGGCCTCCAATTGTGCATTGAACTGAACTCGTATTTACAATCATTATTATGAATGTTATGGCACATGGGTGAACACTCAGCGGGTAAGTGCGTGATGTTAAGAATGTACCTGCACAGGGAAGGGCAATGATTATTGAGCACCAAGGTGTATTAAATAGGCGGGATGGTATTTTCCATTATTTTCCATCTGTACTTAAAGCGCCCTGAACCAGAGCCGAATGAAACGTGCAGCCTGTAGGCACCGGCGTGCGGTGGAACTTTAAATCGGTGCTCATGGCAGTTTGGGAAGGGATATTGATGCTGCACTCTGAGCCTGGAACAATGATAACAAAGTGTGCTGTCGTCTTTCCCGAATGTCAAACGCGCATGTTTATTAGTGTTTTATATCTTACGTCACACTTTATTGTCTTGTTTTTCTGACGGTTATGTGTTCGTACATGCTCGTGTAAGTATTGTGTATGTATGTTGAACTTCTTTCGCGCCGTATGTAGCCAACCGTGATAATTCGGAGGTGCGGGGGAAGGACAACGAACTAAAACAGGAAACAAACTGTTCTCAAGAAATTAGTTTTCAATCTAGATTTTAATGTGCACAGCTCCAGTGACGCATCTGAAAGCACGCGATACGGTGGCTATTTAGTTGGTGGATATTTAGTCGGTGGATATTTAGTTGTGCAAATGTTATTGCACTTCCCTGATCCCCGGTCTGCCTCTTCAGATTTCCCATCTCCGTTCCGCGTTGCTCGCCAGGCCCACGGGAATGTTGTTGCTCTTACGCCCAATCGGCAAGGGAGGTCTGACGGTTGCGTTCTTTCCTCAGGGCAACCCCCTGGGGCCAGGGAATTGGTGATGGGGGTCCACCACCTTTGTCAAATCGATCACTGCGCTGCCTCCCGTCTTCTCCAACAATGCTGCACTAGCTCCCGTAAGGGAACAAAGAAGGCGCTTTTAACGAAGGGTACAGAATTTGCCCGGGGCTAGGACAGTAACTTCAGACGCTGCTGGCTGCACACAGGTCCGTGCCTCCACGTCGCCCAGTAAACAGACACATTCCGTGCTCCCCACCACCCACCCCGGACACCCCTAGTCAACAACAGTGCCCCTTGTCCCACCCCTCCCATATACATTTCATATCATCATCATCGGCCATGATTTATCCACTGTTGGATGGAAGACTGGTAGGTTAAACTCCCTCTAGGTTATCTGAGACCACCATCACATAACTATCCATATTTTGGGCCCTTGCTATTTAAATGCAAGCTTATTGCTGGATGTCGTATATGTTATGTGTGATTTATTCTGCTAAAATTAATTTGACTCCATCTGCCTTCTACTGTCAGAGTCGTCGAAGCTGCACCTCAAGTCGACGGTTGGGTGGCTCAGCGGCCAGAACATCGAGCTGGTGCCGTGGACATCCTGCATTTAAAATCAGTCGGGTTCTTTTTATTCAATATATCTGTCCGCTGAGTCTTTACGGTGCCATAGTTTCGACATTCAGGCACATGACTGATTGGGTGACATGCAGACACATGACTGATTGCGTGACATTGTTTAACCACGAGGTGTGAAGCACGCAGCCCCCCCTGTAGGGTCAGGGTTGGAGGGAGACTGGGTCCCCCCAAGGCTCACCCCCCCCCCCACTTCCACAATTTTAGTCAAGTCCAACAATGTTGGTATTATGTGTAACGCCATCCTTTCCTCATGTACATAGGGGGGTGAAACGTCAGCCATTTCTCGTATACAAAGTGTGTATGAGAACCAGGGTAGAATGGACGATAACCAATACAGATCGTACGTCAACTAATTATGTTAAGGGTGTAACATTTATTTTAAGTTTGTTTAACGTTGACCGTGCCGTAACCTCCCCCCATTTAAACAAGGTCACGCTACAGGGTAGGAGTCACGTAGCACTTTAGAAGTCACCGTAGAGAAAGGGAAATGTTTAACTTAACAAAATGCTCCTATAAACATCGCCTTATATATATTCATTTTATAACAGTGGTGTTGATGAATGTGTTGAGTTTTCACTTTGCAGTGAAATTCGTAGTACGTACAATAAATTAGTTTTGTAGCCTGTACTGATATGTAGCATGATGACGATTATGCGAAATACACATGTCCAAAATAACCCAAATTCTAACTCACCCTATTGGTTAATCGATACAAAAACAAACATTATTCTGATAGGTACAGTATATAAAATATCACAGCTCCTACTGTGTCATCACAGCTTTCTCTGTGTACTGTCACATCAAAATGTGCACTTTGTGCTCTGATATAACGATGCACATTCTGATATAACTACGTACACTCTGTACTGTGACACCACAACTTGCTATGGAATTTACTTCAGAAGTATTTCTGTGATGTCAAATTCCTGGGCTGATCTCTGGTGCAGTTGTAAGGGTGCCAAGAACATTCAATTTAACTTTAGAGTGTATTTTAATTTGTAATACGGATTACCCCCGTTTAGCCAAGTCGCCCAGCTATTTTACAAGGGAGATCCGTGGTGCGTGAGCACAGCAACAATAAAACAAGAACGTCAGTGTTGCAGAAAACGAGCACAGGGTCCTTGAGGAATATTGACGGTGGTACGCAAAACACATGCGAGTAGTCAAAAACAGTACAAATGTAATATGAAAAAGTTAGGTATAGGTCCACGTAAGCCATGTATTTTAGTATAAGAGTGACACAGACACAAGCAATTTGAAAGGGACAGTGCAAGCATGTGGGAGCTAGAGGCGCGAGAAGAAGTTAGGTACAGGTGCAAGCAGGTAAGCTGTGTGTTTTGGTTTAATTGGAAATGCCTTTGTCACGTGACATGAGGAGTAGAGTCGACAAATGTTGGCTGTGAGCGAAGCGTGCTTCAGGTGCCTTCCACAAGCGAACGAAGGACAGCAGGGGAACATATAGAGATGGGCGTGTGCTGTCGTGTGGCTCTCTCTGATAGGTGACCTTGGCATTTTGATTCTAGTTGACATCAACCCTGTGCGTGTGTGTGTGAAGTGTCGAGAATAGTGCACCCACTTGTAATTTGCAAGTTGGTGATAGTCGAGTTAACATTTCAAAGCCCGAGTCCTTGGGTTAATAATGCGTTTGCTTCCTTATGATATGTTGCGTGAAATGCACACACGCAGGCAGAGTAATAAAATGTTGTTTCTTATTGTAAATTGGAAATTGACCTTTCCATCATGAATTCTTCATCAAAGAGTGATGGAGAAGGGACATTGCCCAAAATGTCACCTTTTATATATTTGTTTTCTTTTCTTGTAGGGCAGTGTAATTGACGAACGTGTTCGGTTTTTTTTTCAATTATTTGTGCTTTGTGCGCCACTGCCAATGTATCGCAAATACAATAGCCACAAGGTGGTATTGTTTGGTGGATATTTTTTAGAAGATGTACAATATAGCAAATCTCCCGTTTTCAATTCCACCGAAAAAACTTCACAACTTCCTCCAACTGTTCTGCGCAATGCGCTCGGAAATAAAAAAAGAACCCCACGTTTTTTACAATCGTCCAAAACAACGGAGGTAAAACACTCGCTTAAAAGTCGCATCATCTCTTCGATCAAGCACAATGAGCGGAGCAAGTGTTTTTTTGTCGTTGTAACCAATAGAAAGTCTTGCGTTACAAAAAAAAACTAAACAACAAAAACTTTCCGGCTCTGAAGTTCATGCAATTTTCCGTCGCGCCAAAGTGAATACGGTCGGAAGTGGGTTAATCAGCCATGACGCACATATATAAGCGCCTTCATGCTTCCACAAGCATTCCTTCATGTCCGTGACATTTAGCTTGGCATTGATATGCGGGGCATGCTGAGATGACGTTTTTTAAAATATATTTTGGTACCAAAACCCAAGGTTGTGGGTGTGGAGCGCTGGTGCTGAATAGTGGGTTGTGAGTTCTCAGAAATGCTGTTAACTTGTTTGTAAACCTGTGATATCATCAAGGAGTACAAATCATCATGCAAACTTTGGTCATCCGTCCAGCGGCTATTGGCTAACCATAGAACGAAGACGGTTACTGCATCGCGCGCCTTCAGATGTTCTTCTGCGGCTGTCTAGAACGCTCTTCTTTCTAATATTAGGAAGACACTGGAGCATTGTACTTTTAATTCTAGATTGAAAACGAATTTCTTTAGAACTGATGTTTCGTTTAGGTTGTTGTCCTTTCCCCGCAACTGCGATTTGCATGGTTGGCTACATACTGCGAAAGAAGTTCAACATACGTCCAAACAAATAGGCAGCAGACAGGCCAAGATGAGCGAGAAAGGGAAGGGATCCCAGGACGGTAGTCCCCAAGACAAAATCAGAATCTTTATTTATACTGGAGGAATCTGATGAGCTATAAAGCTCTTTTCACAGATTGCCAGTAGCAGCGGGTCAGAACATGACAACAACAAGCAATATAACATGATAGAAGTGCAAAGTATATGAAAGATAGGTATATCACTCAAAAAATCACAAATAAAACTAAACTTTGATTTTACCAGGTAAAGTTCACTAAGCTATTATCAGAATCAGAATATTTATTCATACTGGTCGAAACCGATTAGCTATGAAGCGCTTTTTCACAGACGTTCAATAGGGGCAGGTTCGAACGTTACAACAAAAAATACAAAAACACGATGTTAGCTTCTTTTAATCAAAAGCGACCTGGGAAACTTCAGCAAATGTAGATATATAAATGTACTGCATTGTTGTATAACTTATCGGTCGGATGTAGTATATTTTATTTTATTCAACCAATAACATGTAATAGTTAACGTACTTGGAGTAGAAATATTTTTTTTAGAACACGTTCATTATTTAAATCACATATTTGAATGTAATGGCCATATACCCTAAGTATGGGCGCCGTGGTGGTGAGATGTTAGCTACCTCGCCAGGGATACAGGAGGTCCAGATTTTGATCACAACGCTAAAGCCTGTACATGTGGAGTTTGCATGTTCTTCGCATGGTCGTGTGGATTTTTCTCCGAGTCCTCCAGTTTTCCCCTACACATTTAGAAACATGCGTTTAGAGTATTTAGCTACAATACAATTCCACTTGATGAGCCACTTCGTTGGCCAGGTCGCTTCTGAAAAATAGCGACATGGCTCAGTGGGCCTTACCTGGTAAAATTAAAAATTAGTTTTTTTAATAGTTTAATATATGAGTATATTAGAAAATGTATGTACATATTGTAGTGCACTGCGGACCTATATACTTGACGTGATTTGGCGATTCAATTGTGCGCCAAAGAATCAACTATTGTCAATTTCTTTAAATTATACGCGAATGTGCGCAGTGATTAACGCACTGCGCTTTGAACTCTGTATCCTGAATTAAATTCGCAGCCGCGGCTCACATCAGTGGCGAGTGATATTTGAGCCAGTTTTGGGTATCCCTCCCCCCTCCGTTCAATGAGTACTTGGTGCAGTGTGTAAACATCAGCACTGTGAAGACAAAGGTTGTGGTGCTGACTGTGCCACCCACCTCGCCCTCTCCGTGGTGCTGTGCTTCATAGGTTCTCACGAAGAGCAATTGACCCAACAGCCTTTGTTGACGACACGGGGATCTTTTTTTCTGCGACCTGTGGGTGTGATTTCTCAATTGTTATTGTCTCTTGCTTCAAGTCCATATGAAACCCAAAGTGCTGTCATAATTGCAACCTATTGCAACAACATTGTTAAAAGAAATTACATCTCTTTGAGACCACTTCACCTTTTTAGTTTCTAAAGTGACCCTTACAATAGGATGTAGTTATAGATGTAGACACGCGATGATTATTATTCGCATTCGCTTACGTGCCCAGTTGATGGGCGATTTTAAGTTGCCTTCATGATAGATTTGTGAAACTGATGATCATAAAATAACAAAATCACTAGATTACTTTGAATTCGTCTTCTTGTTTGAAAATCGGATTTTTGTTTGATTCAATGTTAAGTTTTGTATGTGAACAGCATGAGTTTAATACCGTTCACAGAAAACATTTGCCAACATATATTTATTTAGCAAACAGACATTGATGAAATATGAAACCTACCTATCATGGCAGTTTTCCATGCTCGTAATGCATTTTCTTTTAACAACAATGCATTTGACAAATGTACACTTGTCTAAAAATAACTTTTAAGGGACAGCTTGCGTGCAAAAAAACTACTATTGACGAACACCCCTTTAAAATACTCTTTGGTTCTATTGGGTAAAGTGACTTTACCCAATAGAACCAAAAAGTATGGATCCTTGCAGTCACGAAAGCTTTAAATCTAGAACCCCTTTAAAATGTTACTTCTGTGCAGAGAGCGCGAACAATGACATGCGTGCCTTTAGGTGTACTGCATTTGACGTCATTGGGAAACTTTACAATGGTTATATTTCAACCTGACATTTGACATGAATTAAAATTAGACCTTTACTCCGCTGGACTCCCTGATGTCTGTTTTTAGCCACTTGCCAACCAATAATTTCTGAGTTATAATTGGGGAGCCGATCTGAAAGCAAAACTAAATTGCTTTAATCTCAAAGCTGCATTCTACACCACGTGCACCGCATTTGCTAGGTGGGGGTGAAGAGGTGACACGGGTTCGTGTGCTGAACGATATCCCGGCTACCTGAGTTTGATTACCAGCCAAGGCTAATTGAGTGGTGAGTGCGATCTGAACTAGCCCTGGGCAACACCCCCTTTACCTACTCACAGTGACCAGCATGGTTAGGTATGGTCAACGATACTGATACACTGCAAAGGGAGGCCTTTACCCAGCAGTGGATGTGCATACTTATTACCGTTAATTTTTTCCTGAAGATCATTGCGTGTCTGTGCTATTTCTCCCACATTCCCAAACGGTTTATTTATATCCTACCTTAAACCCTGAAAAACTAGCAGGGTTTTCATTTTCATACGTTGCTGTATGTACGTCGATAGATGTCTTCGTTTCGCTCAAGGATATTTACAATCTGCTGCTGTATCCCCTGTGAGCCAAATATTGACTGAACCCAGAAGCTGAGTCGGGTTGGGTCCGGTCAGCACCTGGATGGGAGACCACTGTTAAAACGACTTGGTTGTTTTAAGTGATGTTATTCCTCAGTGAAGGGCCAGAGATAAATCCAATGTTTTTGTTGTCTTATTTTTACCATCCCATTTGTATTTTATGTTTTTTCTGTCTCTTTTGTATAAAATGTGTCCGCTTCATGAGTCTAAATACAACATTGGCGTACATAATGCGTATCTTTGCACGATTTGTAAATAATCAATGAATTGATGCTTCATTACATTCCACCTTGAATTATCAAGAGAACACATTACCATATTTCCAAGACATTAACAAATGATGGCATAAGTAAATTTAATATTTTACGAGCCTAAAACCTTTGTTTTGAAAAAGTGGGTTTTTTCTAGATATTATTATTTCTGTTAGTCGCGGGCAGCAGGGAGCGGTGCTGTATTTCTGTGCGTGTATGTCTATGCTCCCTCCCAGCCGAGGCTCAGCAGCCTGGTTGAAGTAAGGTAAAATTAATCCTCATGACCATGCATGGAGGAATGACACAAAGGGATTGCAAGTGCTTTATTCTTTTGCTCGGCTGTGATTGATGCCTGGGAGAATTTAAAGATGTTAGTTTGCGGTCTGTCAGCATTCTCAACCCAAAATCTCCCATGGCGTGCTGTGGAAAAGAATCCACCTTATACCAACATATTACGATGACATTACAAAGTGGTGAAATAAGCAAAGTAAATATTTGCCAAACCCAAGTATTGATTTATTTCTAAAACAAGTGTTTTAAAGATTTTTTTTAATTTGCTTTACAGCGTTTTGTTTAGCTGGTCAAATCCAGTGTTAATGAAACACTGTATTATTGCATGGTACGTAATTGCTGGCCTGACAGCTTTAAACAACAGCTAAGTAAGAATAATAGAGGATGTGCTTGTCTACTGAAGACACCTGCTAATCTTTTTTAAAATGTTTTTTTAAGAAAAGGTTTCTGACCTGCGGGCAGGGTGTGATATTTTCATTTCAAGTCATCAACCATTCTCAAAGTGTTTGGCTTGGGTTGCTAGGTGCCTGGTATAAAGCGAGCAAAAATGTATAAATACAATGATACATATTTTCCAGTGTGGTGAAAATCCACTTCTAGATGAAGGCCTTCGAAATCCGTGTTAGTAATGTGGATTGTTTGACCATACTTCACCACACTTAGCAATGTGGGTTGGTGAAGTTGGAGGGGAGGCCAGACCTGGTAACAATAGACTCGCAAAGAGCACTCAAAGGTACATAGAGACAAGCAGACTCACATAGAGACCCAGATTTGCATAGAGATCCACAGATGTGCACATATACAGTCACATAGAGACCCACACATGTGCATAGAGACACAGACTCTTATAGATATCCACATACTTAGAGACATAGACTCACATAGACCACTTGCCACGAATGTTAGCCATGAACAGAAATGGAATTCATGTCACAAGGTTCATAGAAAACCCTAAAGTTTAAAATGTAGTTTATATTTCAGTGAGATTCATTTTAAATCAGGTACGAGGTGTGGTTCCAGAGCACTTCCATATATATTTAACAAGCAATGAGTCAAATGACACTTGAAAAATGCACTGGGAGGGAATAGTTTTAAATGCAATTTAGGCTACATTTTAGACTGTGCGGGAACAGTGGTGGTGTAGGTGGTGGTTTGCACACTTCGCTACAAACCCGGTGATCCGAGTCCATTTCTGCTCTTGGCTGACAGCAATGGCAATGATATCTGAACTGGTCCAGTGCCCCATCTCCTAAATCCACCAAGCCAAACTGCTCAGCATCATATTGTATTGTTAAACAACTCATGACCAACACGGGCGGGAGGGGGGTTGCATTTGGCAGTGCATTTCCAAAGGACTTAAAATATATTATTGTATTTATTGTTGCTTTTATTGTGCAGTGAATACAGCTCTTTTTTTCTTACAGGTGACCCTGAACTGGGATGCAGAAGGCTCATGTTTGGAACAGTGGAAGGAGACCATCAGAAACCCGGACAAAGTCTTAACCTACTGGCACAAGCTGAATGTGCCTGATTCACATACCATGAGATTTTGAAGGGAAAAAAACTAATCCACGCCCCCCCCCCCCAAGAAAATAACACCATTGTTGGTTCACAGCAGATAAATTATGGAACTGGTCTCACAACAATATATAATGCAACCATTGTGGCTACCCACAAGTATTGCAAGAGGCAGCTCAAAAGAATGTGATGGACCATTCATCCCTCCTGATCTGTAACCCAGCCAAACCACTAGATTCAGCCTTTCATTGGGTTCTCAATTGCCGGACTCTTCGTCCACGTCATCTAATCCCTCTGGCCAAATCACCCAGAATGCACCCGATCTTGTCAGATCTTGTGAGATCTCAGCAGCTAAGCAGGTTGAGCCTGGATAGTTGCAACATTGGGAGACATCCTAAACAACTGTGCAATAATTACATGTAATTAATGAAGTTCAGAATGTGTAGGGTGTGGCTATGACACGTGTAAGTCAAAGCACAGGGAGTGTAATCTGTATCGCCTTACGACTGATTTGAAGAATATTGTTACAGGCTTACATATCAGAGTAACTTGACTCGTCTAATATACGAGCTGAAATAATGTGCTGCTTTAAATCCCCAAAACTGCATGAAACATTGATGCATTTTACAAAGTACCTCGCAATGATTGTACAACGTGAGCCATGATATAGACACATTCAGACTAATTAGGAGTCGTACGGGGCTGATGAATGTGTTAATGTGCGACTGTTATCTTTTTTTTTGCTGCTAATAATACTTTGCTTTTGTCAAATTCAATGTTATTATCTTCAAACACAAGTGTGTTTAAGCATATATATTTATGATGACTAGGTTTCATTGGGTAAATGTTATATTATATATCATTCTATTAATAGGTTATTCGAATTATGTACACATTTTCTGGTAACAGATGCAAGCAAAAAAAAAGTGGTATTTTTCAGAAAAATGTGTTTTAAGGGTTTTTATCAATTTTGCCTTCATCTAGTAGTGGATTGACCGTGGCTGATGATGATTGGTGTTGTATTCGAGAAATACCTTTACATAGGTAAATAACTTATATCAGGCAAGTTGGGTCTACCCTTCCCTGCCGGCAACATAGGTTGGAAATGGTGGATATGCCCACACTTAGCCCTACGGGACTTTACCTTACCAATTGTGGTCTGCCAACCGACTGCTAATTACCATATACTGTACAGGTGCAATACCAGTTTGTGAAATGTGGCCAAGGTTTTACAGGTGTTGGTCCAAAAAAATGCATCTTCAATAATGTATTCAGTGTTGTACGTTTTAGAAAATTGCGTGTGCAAACAGCTGCATTTGCACACGTATCAATGTATACGGGCGAGTTTTAAAAATGGAGTTTAATTAATGTCTTGATTCTATTAACATAATATATTTTCTTCTGATTTTGTTCAGTAATTACATGAGGTGTAAATGTTTCGGCCAAAAAATCATAGGTCTGTCTCCTCTTGTATGATGTTAAAATGTAGACCGTCAATTTTCTGGAGGAACGTGTAAAATGTGTTCATGCCCTAGTACTAACAGTTTACTTACCTCGTTTAGTTTTTGTATGGCTTTCAAAATGACAAAGATATACTCTATATGTGAAAACAAAAATCAATGTAAGTAAAAGGTCTTTCCAATAATGCCCTGATAGTGTTTTGTCTTTATTGATAACTTCGAAATGTCATAGACATAGCCATAAAACATTGTTTATGATTTTAAAAAAATGTGCTAAGATGGTTATATTTTGCATTCAATTCCAATGTTTGTTCTGTCTACATTATATGGACAGGGCTGAGCCAAAAGTCAGTCCTCACTCTATTATCCAACTTTCCCAGTCTATTACTCTTCTATTAATATTTTTATTTTACAAGGTAAGGCCCACTGAGCTATATGGCTCTTTTTTCATAAGCGACCTGGCCACAATTGTTAGCTCAATAAAGTGGCTTATCACGTGGAAATTTATAGCAGCCAAATGCTCTCAAAATCCACACGACCACGGGGAGAACATGCAAACTCCAAATATACAGGCATCAGGGGATCGAACCCACAACCTGTATATCAGGCGAGGGAGTTAACATCTTACCACCCATCCAACAACATCATTCTTGCTTCTTGTTCTCTACCCTTCCTTTTGCCCCTCCAACACTTCTTTAATGAAAATTAAGCTTCTCCTTTTCACAGCATGTCAATACATTCCCTCTTTCAACTGCTGTATGAATGTACGTTGGACTTAATTTACACCGTACGTAGCCAACCGTGCTAATTGTAGAAACAAGTACTGTACAAAATTTGCCACTACTGTATTGGCTTTCTTTGCTTACAAAATCCCCAAGTCTTTCTTCTCTTTACAAATTCCCAGTTCACACTTGCCTGCTTCTCTCCTCCAACTAGATTCCAATCTCCCATTATCGCTACGGGTTTTAATGAGTTCTTCTATTCATGCACCTACTCTTCTATTCATACACCTCTTCTTCACGACTGTGCTCTGAAGTTACATAGACACTTGGATAATGACAATGTCCCTCGGTTTCATACAGATCTTCATCAATCTATCATTTGCTCAATTTCACTTTGGAAACAGACTTCCCTGTCTTCCCAAACAGGCTTTCTCGCCCACCAGAGAATATCACTTAAAACCATTACTCTGAATATCTCGTCTCTCAATCTCACCTCACACAATCCACGCACGTTCAGCGTTTATTTTTCCATTTCTCTCAACGTTTTCCAACTCGATGCTTCTGAGCATTGTTCTTACATTCCACATTCTAATCTTAAATTGTAATTTGTGAGCATTGTGGTTCCCTCCCGTTCATTTGGAAGAGCCCCGTTAACGGCATTACTTTATATATTAAACGTTAAGGTGGTTCTTGATGGATTTATATGCATTTGTTGAGTTGTATTTTTCATTATTATAATTCCCTATTTTTTATTTTTTAATAAATGTGACATCTAATATACATCTTATGTTTTGAAAAAGTCGTGCTTAACAAAACAAATATATGCCCATATTCTTAGCTCTTTCGGTAAAGTCACGTTGAAGGGAAACAATAAAATAATAAAATATAAATTTCGATTTAAAGCTTTCGTGACTGCAAGGATTCATCTTCTTTGGTTCTTTCGGTAAAGTCACGTAGAATGAGAACAAAATAATAAATTGATAAAATAAAATAACACAATAATATTCTCACGACGTTTCGGCCAAAACAGGGTCGTCCTTTCACCTGATGAAGGCCACTTGTGTTGTGGCCGAAACGTCGTGAGAATATTCTTGTGTTATTTTATTTTATCAATTTATTATTTTATTCTCATTCTACGTGACTTTACCGAAAGAACCAAAGAAGATAATAAAATATATATAAAACAATAAAAATTCTCACGACGTTTCGACCATAACACAAACGGTTATCATCAGGTGACACCTGATGATGACCGTTTGTGTTACCTGATGATAACCGTTTGTGTTATAGTCGAAACGTCGTGAGAATTTTTATTGTTTTATATATTTTATTATTTTATTGTTTCCCTTCAACGTGACTTTACCGAAAGAGCTAAGAATATGAATTACTGCAGTCACGAAAGCTTTAAATCAAAATATATTCCCATTTAGAATTGTCAATTTCAATCAATACACACATTTTTGCTTAGTATAAGTGTACCATACTGGACTTGATTGCATTCTCGGCCACCTGGAGGTTTGCGAATGCATGCATTAAAATTCATGTCCCCAGGCAATCCGGTTTACTGTATATAGCACCATACAAATGAATGCTACCACATTTCTGTTTTTATGTAATTCAAGTTTTCAAGTTTGATTTATTAGGTATAGCCCTGTGAGCCATGTGGCTCTTGAGTCGGGTGCAACCGCAACAAACAAAATATGAACAGAGAAACATCTTAAAACGACGACGCACAACAGAAACATCCTGGATAAACCAGAAAATCTTCCAGGAAAAAAAAAAAACACCGTATTACAACGCTGTGTGCAAAAATCCCAGTGTGATGCAAGACAAATAATAACAACCATAAGACAATTTAGATTCAAGTTATCAGGCCAACTCCGCACTTCCGCAAGAAACATGGCTTAACCATATGTTTTATAAATAACCAAAATAAAGCTATAAAATACAATTGAACCGATGCAACACTTGTAATACATTAAACCCCAAGAAAAACAAAATGCTTCATGCAGCATTATTGTCATCAGACGTTTAATGTCATACAATCCGTAAATGTAGGTATCCTGGCTTAACTCTGACAATATTCCATTTTGTATTAATGCAGGTAAAATATGCATTATACAGTTTAATATTTTATAAATGAAATATTTTCCTTTACAGAAAATGGTATTGTTATATAATTTACGCTTACAAAGTCCAACATATATGATAACTATCCTTATCCGTTGTGATGTAGGGGATCAATTTTGGGGATCCTATTATCAGTGGGATTATTCACAATTTATTTTCCAGTTATCTGTTGTAAAACAAAATCTGGAAAATTGGAAAAAAAACTACTCGACTCCAACTGACCATGAAAATATCGTAGGTAACACTGGCCTACAGCCAAAATGCTTCCGAAATAAATGTAGTTCAACTTTACTAATTGTGGGTCACTGAGAATTAAATGATGCTTACAATTGTTGATTGGCTCTAGTTTTAAATATATGCTACTGGGTCAGTATATACCACCTTTGACTTGGGAATGGCGGAGGATAAGTGAGTTATAAAGGGAAGGAATCTCAATTTAAACCAGAAATGACTAAAATACATATTTGACTGGATCTATGAATAAATCTATGACTGGGTTTGGACAGGACATGCTTTTTGAGCAAAACAATGAATGATGCAATCTGAACCTGGTATTGCATCATACATGTATGAATTGCATCATGTTATTCCTAGAAGTCATGGATGATGAAATCATAATTAGGCTTACATCCCTCTGCTGAACAAATTGTCCTATATCAGCTCTAGAAATCATACAGTGTCGTGCTCTCTTATTCGTCAGTGTTTGATTTTGCAAAGGGACACATTTCTGTTTAGCCAAAGTGAGCAGAGATGCCTCGTACTTGTGTGGACAAAGCAGATAACGTCTGCTACAGTATGTGTGTGGTGAAGTGACTTCTGCATCACAAAAGTGCAGTATAACCACTATGGTTAAGAAAGCCTATCAACTTTATTTTGTCTGTAAAATTGGAGATCAGGACAAGATGTGGGCTCCATACATTTTCTACAACACTTGTGCAACAAATCTTCGCCAGTGGTCGAACAGGAAAAGGAAATATATGCCTTTTGCAGTGCTAATGATTTGGAGAGAGTCAACAGATCATACTGTATCAGCGATTGTTACTTCTGCATGGCGCCTTCAGTTGGGAAAGGCTTGTCAAAGGAGAAAAAGTGGACTATGCATTATCCAAACATTCCATCAGCTATATGCCCAGTACCCCACAGAGAAGGACTACCGATTTCTGATGCACCAGAATCATTCTCACTTGAGTCAGACGAGGAAGAGGATGAAACTTCTGTTCCTGAACCGTCAAGGTCACGTGACCCGGATTTTCTCCCATCCTCCTCCTCTGAACCACACCTCGTAACACAAGGTGAACTGAAAGATATTGTCAGGGATTTGGAACTACCCAAGAGCAAGGCAGAGCTGTTGTGCTCCAGACTGCAGCAGTGGAATCTCCTGGCAGGTGATGTTAGGGTTTCCATGTTCCGTGACCGTCAAAAGGATCTTGTCCCATTCTTTTTCATGGAAGGTGATCTTGTAGCCTGCAACAACATCGATGGTGTGATGGCAGCCCTCAACATCGTTCATGATCCAGATGAGTGGAGACTGTTCATTGATTCATCGAAGATGAGTCCTAAAGCTGTTTTGCTGCATAATGGCAATGTTTTACCATCAATTCCAGTTGGTTATGCAGTCCACATGAAGGAAGCCTATGACAACATGAAACAACTGTTTGAGGTGCATAAACTATGACCAACATTAGTGGCAGCTTTGTGGCGATTTGAAGGTTGTTGCTCTCTTGCTTGGTCTGCAGACTGGATAGACAAAGTACTGGTGATTGCTCTGCAAATGGGATAGTCGTGCGAGAGATTCCCACTACATCCAGATAGATTGACCACTCTGACAGTCATTTGAGCCTGGGAGGAAAAGTGTTCAGCATCCACCACTTGTTGAATCAAGGAAGATGTTGTTGCCACCCTTACACATCAAGCTGGGTCTGATGAAGAACTTTGTCAAAGCCATGGACAAAACACAAGCAGCTTTCAAGTACCTCCGTGGAAAATTTCCAAAGTTAAGTGAAGCTAAGATAAAGGAAGGTGTCTTTGTTGGTCCTCAGATTCGTGAACTTCGAGATGCATTTTACTGCACTGCGTGGCAAGGAAAAGACGGAATGAAAAGCCTCCTCAAGGCACACAAAAGCCTTGGTTGCAACATACATTTTTGTTGCACCCTCATCTAGATTTTCTCCCACAAAACTGTGGAGCAGTGAGCGACGAGCATGGCGATTGATTACACCAGGACATTGCAACAATGGAGAAACGATATCAGGGCAAATGGAGCCCATCAATGCTTGCAGCCAAGAAGCGCCGAGTAGACACTGAAGACTAAACTATGTACTTATATTTACATAATAGTGTTTTGCCTTTTGTTTCATAATACATTGTATCTCTATAACCCTTTTGCTGATTATGATTAAAGTGTTACATGAACAGGACAGGTGACATTTTATCATGTAAAGCAACCATAAACACATGAAAAGACCTAGGTTTACAATTTATGAGTAAAACTCTACTATCTACACAATATACTTAGGCATGAAATGTAAAAACTGAAATATCTTGTGAACAGTACCCAATCAGTTGTTTTAATTGTCATATCTGAATTCAGCACGTGAAAATCCATAATGAACAGCACATTTCAACTCTGAAGCAGACGTCTACATTTTTTTAGACCAGTGTAATTGCAAGCCATTCTCCATTGACGAATGGAAAAAGTCACAGATGATGGTGAATAGTTTTGAAGATTAGGGCTGCATATAATAGGATTGTTTTGGGCCCTATAGCTACTGCAAATAATGAGTAGCGGGAAATAGGTTAACAAATAAGAGATATCTTGTTGCCCTTTACTTAGTTTCTTATGGATATGGTTGCGAATTATTATATTTGTTGCTGATGCACATCGTTATCAGGGAATGGTGTAAGCATAATGAAGGCTTGTGAAAGCCTTGATCGAGCAGCGGATTGATTATGGCTACTGATGTGACAATTCACCCCCAATGTGATTTCATGAAAAGTCACAATTTATACTCGATTCTTTGTTAACATTATTGTGAAAGTATTGTCCTCTATTTGTGGGAGTTTTTATGGGTAAGTTGCAAAACGAATGTCCTAGAAAATAATTGGCCTCTCATATACAGCATTGTACTCCTATGACCCGATTTTAATGTTTTCCTTTGTTACTTTTTTAATGTTTTGGCTAAAATGCATTTCACTGACAATGGGGCACATCCTTAATAATGATGTTTGTAGCCATTTTGTCAAGGTATGCTTAATTGAATCGTAAAACCTCAGGTGTATTATTAGTTTGATTGTCATTATAATACGTAAATTACACTTGTGTGGAGTTATTGTTATAGTACTTAAATTGCCCTGGATATTTGTGTTATGTCACTTTATTAATTGACCGTCTTTTAAAAAAAAAAAAGTGTTTTCCCATCAAAAAAATCAACTCCATACTGTACACGGTTGTTTAGTAAGTACTAGCTTGTTTGCTCGTCCAAGGACGGGTGTATATAGCAGTACATCTGAAATATTCAAGAGAAAAATAGTTTGTCCTGCGTCGTCCTTGACACAAAAATGTCTTCGTTCATATTAACACAAAGATCCTCATACCCCACAATAGTATTTTTAGAAAACAAAAGTGTATTTCGTTGCATTGCACATAATGCACATTATGTATGAGTTTACTATATTAATGGAAAGCTGTATTTTGTTTTAGTGTACGCTTTAAAAGCAATAATGTACCATGGTTGCACGACATTGCAGATACGGTACGTGTGATTACAATGCCATCTTGCGGAAGACTTTTGAATCTGCCATGACAAGCGCATGTTAAACTGAAATGAAGGTATTGCAAATTTGCATTCTTATATATTAGAATTACAGTGTATAATAAGTTCCAGGTAAAACATACATTGTAAATGTAGTTATTATTCCAGCCTGTAAATTACAAATCTTGACTTTCAGAAGTAGTTTGAAAAACGTTTAAGGTATACTGTCTTATTCAAAGCTTTTTGTTTTCAAATGACACATCAGTCAGATAAAAAAAACCCTTTAAATATGCACGATGGGTTGCGCTATTGGTAAATCCTATTATCCAAACTTATTAGCACATCTTATTCACTTGAATAAATGTAATTGTATTCCTGCATATGTTCAGTCCTTCCAGGAAACCACTTTTTGGGCATTTTAGTCTGGCTAAATTTCAAACAATAAACAAAAATGCGTAAAAAGACATCCAACCTCTGTTTATTATGCAAAAAACACAATGCTCTACTTCAGAAAATGCTTCTAGTTTTCATATAATGCACAAAGGTTGAATGCTTTTTACACACTTTTTTATTGTTTTAAACTCATGGTGTTTGTCGCTTGCACTATATTTTTTATGTTGGGGTTTTCTCGTACTTTACACTATTAATGGTTAAGGTTGCAGATAAACACGGATAATAAAATTAATTAGCAAACAACTTGCATGTCCCCCCCACGGTTGTGGATTTTTCTCCCCATCCTCCGGTTTTACCCTCCATATTTAGAAACATGCATTTTTAATTATTTGGCTATTATAAATTCCCACTTATGATAAGCCACTTCGAAGAGCTATCACATGTGTCCAGGTAGCCTCCGAAAGAAATCTAATAGCTCAGTGGGTTTCACTGTAAATAAAATAGTATCGTACAACAACGAGGTATACTCCTCTCATCCGCGCCTCCACACGGACAATTGGATTACATTAAATGCTGTGGCACAGACGTCCACAGGGGTGCGTGGTGGGACGGCAAATCGAGAGCTCGCAAGAGAAGTGATTCACAAATATCCAGTCGGGCAAAACAGTAATCAAGGATGGCAGATGCGGATACCTAATGCACAAATGGAACATTTTAAAACTCTCCAGAATGCGACTGTGGTCATCCAGAATAGACCGTGCAACGTATAACGATGCAATGCCCAGTCCACGTACACGAAGGCGACATCACAGCGATACACTGCGGAGATCCTGAACACAGTTGTCTGGCTTGACCACCTGAATGTGACATTTTAGTTGTTACTCTGCATCGACATCAGCCGTACAAAAGAAGAAATCATCAAGGGGCCCAGACAAGCTGCGCCCTTCACTGCCTCGGGAAAAGCCAATCAGGTAACACGTGTCTGCGTAAGCTGCCTGATAGCAGCATCGTTGCGCAATCGTTAGCACGTGTTTACCAGGTGACACTAACAGGGTCCGTTTTGAAGGGGGGTGGAGGATGGGGAGTATGTCTCTGGGTTTACTTTTTTTTATCCCCAGAACATCACTCTCAGTTTTTATCCGAGTCAGGGATACATTTGTGTTTACGTTGAACTTCTTTCTCACCGTACGTAGCCAACCGTGCTATCCCTCTCTGACAAAAGATGTTGAATGTACAGTGCCATACTTGAGCATGGTCAGCACTTTAATGGAGAAAAGGATTTGGAATGCCAGCTGTTGTAGGGTTGGGGCTGACTGTGTGGTGGCCGAACGAGCACAGCATTGGATTATTGAATCTCTCTATGCTGAGCTTTGAGTGCCAATAACCTTTTATGCTTTGTGGGTTTTCTACATTTTCCTCCAACAACAAGATCGCGTATAAAAATATATAAATGTGTCGTTAAACCTGCCACCACCCGACAGCCAACTATTAAGGGTTGTAAAAACCTCTCTTGCGGATATTTGTCGAAATAGGCCTACTTGTAAAAAAAAAAACACGAATTAATGAAAGTGGCTAAACATCCAAATGTAGTAAGACTCTCTTGAAAAAGTGTTGAGGCTTCCAAAGGTAAAATGCATAGTATTACATCTTGTTGGGAAACCGTTTCTCTGCAGCAGAAAACAAGACAGCTGTCCATTTAATACTCTTCTCACAATCCTGTACTCGGAGAACTAAAAATAACGTGTTATTTTATGTAATGAGGTATTTTATATTCTCTATGATTTGAAGAATATTCCTGCGAACGAATTACATTAATAGGATAACACATTGAAAAAGTAGAGCAATTTTAAATTAAACGTGTCAGTCTTTTGTATTCAGAATCAGAATCTGTATTTAGACAAAATAATATCCAGTATGGGCAAGTCAGCAAGTTACAACAAACAATACAAAAAACCCAGAAAGAAGTGCAAAATCGAGAAAATTATCAGCAAGTCACTAAATGTAAATTAACAAAAAAAACATTAACTTTATAAGTTCGATTTATCAAGCTTGGGCAAGGCATCAAACGCAACAACAACAAAACTTACAGACCACACCAAGAAAGCACACAGTAGTGCCTCCATTCAATGGCACATTAACATTATGCTATTGATACACAGATAATGATCACCGTTGCAAATAACATTTGCAAATGTGGCTGCAGCCAGCACTAATTTTCTGCTTCAGGAGTTTTTTTGAAGGAAGATTTACGATGCTAAGGGAATAAACAAGGTTGTTCCAATACGTTGCTGTCACTATGATATCTCTTCCGAACTCCTTCCGCCGTTTGATCTCATTTCAGTGTTTATTTGTTACACGGAATATCCCGTTTAGCCAGTCACCCAGCCCGTTTCGGTGACAACGGCCCGCAGCCAATAACAACACTTACCACAATAGTTATTGTGAGTTGTAGCAGGGTGGAAAGTATGTATGTTGAACTTATTTCGCACAGTACGTAGCCAACGGTGCTAATCGGAGAGCAGCCCAACCAGCAGCCATCCAGGAAACTCGAGGCATAGATTATTAGTAATAGTGATTATTTCAATGAACATATAATGTATGAAGGTAATATCACCTGTTTTGTGTTCAACTATTATTTTCAGTTGTCAATTCATGATTACACTCTGTAACATTTTTTGTTTGTTCCTGGGTAGTAAGTATTATTTCCTAATTGCTTATGCCTCAAAAGTACAGAAAATGGCTATTATTCCCCACAAACTTCGCTTTTGTGACCAAGACAACGATATTTTGAAATTTACCTATTTTACAGAACAGATAGATTCAGTGCTGAGTAAAATTGGAGTAACTTCCAGAACATTCTAAAACTTTCCAGTAATATAAAAAGTAGTATAAATACAGGGGCCTTAAGCCCATCAGTTCAGTTTAGTTCCAGCTGTCTAAGTGGATAAATATCTGCATTTTTCTCAGATCGCATCAAGAGGCTGCAAGCATCCGGCAGACGCATTTTGCTCTGTCTGCAGCCAATTTATCAAGACAATAGCGAAAAAGTATCTGCTAAGATGCGTGAGGCCTACAAGGCATATTTCGGCATGCCTGTTGGGGATCAAGACAAACACTGGGCACCTCATTTTACCTGCGAGCAATGCAAAAAAAACTCTGGAAGGTAAGATGGACAATTGTTGCTCGGAATTTTATGTTATAAAATTAGTACTAATTAAAAAAATGTAAAAGTTTTTAATTTTTACATATTTTACAATTTTCAATGTTATTTAAAAAATATATATATATGAAAAATGTTGCGAGAATCTTTTACACATTAGTCATTGGTGAAATGAATGTATTTTTGTAGCATGGTACAGAGGGGAAAAGAAAGACATGAAGTTCGCTATCCCAAGAAATTGGTGGGAACCCACTGACCACTCAAGCAAGCTCCCCGTACCCACTCCTCTGGATAGAGAGCAGCCGTCTTTAGAAGAGAGCAGCAAGTCAGAGAGCGTGGAAGACGTTGTAGACCCAGATGACAATTTCAGAGGTGGAGCTGAGGAGAGAAACCCATACTACCCCAACCCAAAAAACCTCAACGACTTGATCACAGATCTTGGTCTCACCAAGTCCAATGCCGAACTTTTGACATCTCGACTCAAGCAATGGAACTTGTTGGATAAAAGTGTGCAAGTCGCAGATTAGAGGAAGCATCACCAACTTTTTTGCAGCTTCTTCACCTGTCAAGATGGGCTCTGCTTTTGCCACAATGTGATCAGTCTGTTCGAGGCAATCTGAATCGCCTTTAACCAGAATGAGTGGCGCCTCTTCATTGACAGCTCATCCAGGAGCCTCAAAGCCGTGCTGCTCCATAATGGTAACAAGTACCCGTCTCTTCCCCTGGCTCACTCGGTGCACCTCAAAGAGGATTACAACAGTATCAAGACCTTGCTGGACGCCTTGAAGAATGATGAGTACGGCTGGGAGGTCATCGGAGACTTCAAAATGGTGGCATACCTGATGGGTCTCCAAGGCGGTTTTACCAAGTTTCCCTGCTATCTTTGCCTTTGGGACAGCAGGGACACCAAGGCACACTACCACAGGCCGGACTGGCCACAGCGGACCGAGTTCTCTGTGGGGACGAACAACGTCAAGTGGGAGCCACTGGTGGACCCCCGGAAGGTGCTGATGCCACCACTGCACATCAAATTGGGCCTTATTAAACAATTTGTCGGAGCTGTAGATAAGGAGTCGGCAGCCTTCCAGTCCCTTCAAGACTTCTTCCCTGAGCTGTCTGAGGCAAAGTTCAAAGCCGGTGTCTTTGTCGGACCACAGATAAAAAAAAGATCCTGGAGTGCAATGAATTACTCAAGAAGCTCACTAGTAAGGAGAAAGCGGCTTGGAACAGCTTTGTCGCAATGGTTCGTGGCTTCCTGGGCAATCACAAGGTCGAAAACTATGTGGAGCTGGTTGAGACTGGTGAAGACATACGGCACAATGGGCTGAAGGCTGTCCCTCAAAGTCCACATCCATGATGCTCATCTTGATAAATTCAAGGAGAACATGGGAGTCTACTCGGAGAGCAAGGCGAGCGCTTCCACCAGGATATACTGGACTTTGAACGCCGCTACCAAGGAAAGTATAACGAGAACATAATGGGAGACCACATTTGGGGGCTGATTCGTGAAAGAGATTTACAGTATAATCGTAAATCTCTAACAAGTCCCTGCAGGGTGGGCTG
Organism: Petromyzon marinus; assembly: GCF_048934315.1. Lineage (NCBI taxonomy): Eukaryota > Metazoa > Chordata > Hyperoartia > Petromyzontiformes > Petromyzontidae > Petromyzon > Petromyzon marinus. The sequence goes on along the minus strand of NC_133683.1, from coordinate 21,209,352 downwards.
GTAGTACAAGTCTCTGCGCTGTCTATTGCTGATTTTACACCCAACAGCACGAGATTTCACTTCGTTAAAGTATTGAAAGGGGACGGACGGACGGACACATTAATCTATTGCAGGCTGGTACACTCAGTTTACAACTTCGTTCCTACCAGTATAAAACTACTCACCTCTAAATCTTTTGTAGTCAATTTTGTTTTACTTTAGTATAACGAAAAGACACAAATTCGCCCGTTTTCTCATCGAAAATCGGTACATTTCAAAATATCACTGTCCTGGTCACAAAAGCAAGTTTGTGAGGAATAATAGCCACCTTCAATACTTTTTTAAGTATAAGAAATTACGAAATAACACTTACTACCCAGGAACAAAAATTGTGTTACATAGTGTTATTTTATGACCTCTTTCTGCCGTGCCGGTCATTGGGTTTATTTGACCATACTTCACCACGCTGATGTGTGCAGATTGGTAAAAGTCTTTCACTCTTGGGGTGCTGTCTTACCGGCCCCTCATGACCCGTAATATGATCGCATCCCACCATCACATTGAAATCTCAGCTGTGTGCTCGGCTCTCTCGTTCCCTGATTGAGTTGTACAGCTGCAATTACATCAGTCGTAAATGTCGTCCGTGAACAGGTGGACAGCGTATCAAATACAGCAAGTGGTTTGGAAATGCCTTGGGTTGAATAAGAGCGATTAAAAATGTTTACTCTAAAACAGACCCGAAATGACCTGCAGTGGAATTACGTGATGTGCTCCACCCAATGAAATATTTGGTCACGTTTCAAAATCACCTTGCCAAACCACTGATGTTTAAGAATGTAAGCTTTTCACGTCTTACAAAATGTGTATTGTTTTGTTCTCCGAATAATACAAATGTTCAGTTATTTAGTGGACAAACTTAGATTTTTTTTTCTCGATCAGTTGGGGCGATTAGGAATTAAACAACTCTGCAAACGAAGACGACACCAAGAGGGAAAATGTCATTAGTGAAATAATTTTATCGATTATATAAAGCACACTGCATTTTTAATTATTGCACTGTAGATGCATATTTAACATATACAGTAGAGTATGAATAACACCATTTATTCAATATCTCCAAAAGGCATTTTTATAGAGGTTCTTGAGTAGGGCAGATATTTTAAGTGGATATGTATTTATTGTTGAATTTTAAAAGCTCTGATAAACATACATTAAGCAAAATATCACATTGTTTGGCATCGATAAAACTGGCAATGGCAAATGTAATTGAAACAATTCTTGGGGATATGGATTGCATACCTGTAAACCCATCACGGTTTCCCCCTATTCTTGTGAAGGGAAATTTAGTTTTCATATCCATACGGCGTACAGCCGTTTCAATACGGGCACAATTATTTTGTATATTTGTTTGCGTTTCTCCCTTGTGATGAGACTTTGTAGGATGAACGTTGAGATTTATAAGGGGCACGGGGTGACCAATACGATCTGAATTGGTCTGTGATAAAGTAGGCACTGCTAAGGGGTTGACAGGTATGGGATTGTAATGTGAATTAGCCGCATGACAGCCAGAGTAATATCTAATATTGCATCAACTGGTACGCAGAGAGCGGACTGTTCCACCCACTACCCATAAGCCCCCCGCGCCCTACCTACTCCTTAATATAACACAAAATTAAACAAAAAAATCAAAAGACAAATATGCGGCAACGTTTCAGGCAATTACCCATCTCCATAAAAAAAACACCGACGATGCAATACAAAAAAGTGGAAGGGCTATGAAGAAAGGGCCATTGAAGTCGCATGCCATGTTATTTTCCTTTTGTTGTTAAGACTACCGTGTTCATGACACGACACGTGCGGAGTTGTTGCTGTTGTCCGTTACTTATTGTGGTGCCACTTGGCCAACGCAGCAGTAACAGCAGCAGCTACAGCATTGAGCCCTTGCCACGAGACTCTGAGTGGACATCGCACGCTGGGCGCGAGCCTCAAGAAGCCCCCCACCCCTACCCCCCACCTACCCCCCACCCCTACCCCCCACACCCCACCGGGCACGGGGCTCAAAAACCTCGGGCTGCGATTGGAAAAGCGGGCCACTTTGCCTCCGCGTAATCACGTGGTTGTAACCACGTGTGCACCGCAACAGCCAATCGCCCTTTATGGGGATTTTTACAAAAGATTATCGGCTGGGCCCCACCCCCTGCCGCCGCCGTCTCATTGCCACCCCAACGGGCACGCAAGGATGGCGAGGTGGGGGGCAAGGGCAGGATGGGGGCAGGGGCGGGGCAATATCGGCCATATTGCGTAGGGAGGGTGGGTTGGAATCAACATAGAGCATGACGAAGGGGAAGGTGACGTCAGCAAAGGTTGACACGTCACCCACATTGCTGAAAAGGGTCGCAATTCCCTTAGAAAGATGGCGGCTGCTGCGACCGTCATCGCGCCGTGACGAACGTCACCTCGCACCGGGAGGGGTTGGCGTTCGAGGCACCTGCGCGAGTGCCCGGATGTTTCCCGCCCCGCCCCGCTCCGCCCCTCCCCCTTTCTCTCCCCCGCCCCCCCCTCCCGCCCGCGAACATGGCGACCCCACCTCCCGCTTAGGCTGACTGGGGTCTCGGTGTGGCGAGTCGCGTCGGACGAAGGACGGCAAAAGAACGACGACAAAGACGTCCACCGACGATGAGCTAAGGGGTGGAGATTTAAGGGAACGCTCGAGGAGCGAACGCGAGTCGACGTTGGGCTCGTGTTAGAGGCCGCGAGACACCCAGAGTTTGTCGTCTGCAGGTGCGTTGCTTGCGCAGCTTCTTGCGTGTTCGGTGTGGGGAGGGTGGGGAAAAAAGTTTGATCCGCTCCTCGTTTCGACGTTGACTGGGCCTGTGGTCTTTTTTTTAATCGATCTAACACCGTGTCGCTGCTCGTACGCGTTAACACGCCTAACGGGTGACCCTTAACAGTGGTAGATCGTGCCGAAAAGTTGTGCGGATGCGCTACTCGAGGTGCGACGGTGGTTTGTGACGACTGAAAACGATGGCCAGGTTGTAGAGGCGAGGCGATGCCTCGCTCCCGAGCGACGGGGATCTCGACTCCTCGCACTTACAACTTGGCTGCCGTAGGTTAAGGTGATTCGAACCCGTGCTGTTTTCCGTCAGATGTTGTAATTGTTTCCCGAACATTTAATGGGGGGGAGGGCGCTTTTTTTTAGTTATACTTGTCGCGCGTGTTTTGTGAGCTCCGTATTTTTTCTAATGGCGTTCAGTGATGATGCCTGGTACGGATTAGATTGGTCGCGGTGTCTTAAAGTGGCCCAATTCAAAGTGTCTTATTGTTTGTGAACAACGATTATCATTGAACGTGTAATGTTTCGACCGCACGTGTATATAGCCTGTGCAGTGGTTTAGTTTTGTGTTTTTCTCTTAAACCGTGCGCATTCCTGAAATTGCACTTGCGAACCAGGAAGACGGAGTCATGACATGACTCAGATCATACCAAAATTTGTTTAACCATTGACTCGCGAGCTTGTACAGAGGAAGAGTAAATTGGGCTTGGTCAGGACACGTCGTGGCGAGAGGGGTGGTGATAATGATGATGGCCTCTGTGGTCGAGACTCTGGGTTTGGCAGCCGTAACAAGAGGGAACGACGCGCCCCTTGAGGAAAGATGACCACCGTGAAGACGGAGCGATGGAAGCAGCTTTTGAGCCGGAGCGAGATGGATTATCACAACCTGAGGCAATGAGAAGTGGAATTTCAACGGCTTCGAGAGATGCCTTTATCCAGCAGTGACTAGGTCATGGCTGGTGATGATCGTCAACGAATATCAAAGTGTTGGGCTCTCGTTGTGGCTCGCCTTAGCGGCCCATAAACCATCTACTTTTATTTAATGTATTTCACTTATCCGCTACTTTGTATCCTGAGCAATACTATATTCCCATGTACAGTACTGTATTTTAGTTCTGGTTGTGTAGTGGTTAGTGCCCCGCGCTAAGAACCCGAGTTCGGTTTCTGGCCACGGATAACAAGTGGCAAGTGATGGTCCTCGGACCTCTTTTCTCAAAACTTGCACTTGCCAGTGTGATCAAACAATCCCCAACAGATTGCCAAAAGCAGGCTCTTCTACATAAACATTGTCCTTTTTACCGAAAACATGTTGTTAATTGTGGTCATATTTTTTAAGCAGATGATAGTTAACTGAAATTGTATATTTTTTACAATTGGTTTGTAGCTAGCCATAGTTAAGCATTGACAGTAACTTTAACATATGAATTTTGACATTGACACAATGGCAAACATCACCTGTTCTGTAATTACATCGTACAAATTTGGTAACTCCCGCGGAAATTACTTGGACTGCAAACGAACCCTGTGGCGTGTGCGTGCAAATGTTATGCCATCTCCAGCTGTTAAACATTGCAACGCACATTGTATTTATACCTCTCTAAGAATAAAAGATGCTCAGAAACACGAAATAATGTGGTGCATTGCCGTGACACATTTTGTTGGTATGTGAACGCTTTTCTTAGTAGCGCTGTTTTTGTACTTTAAATGCTTTGTGGCTATTAGAAATCATTGAGTGGGGGCAAAAACGAATAGGCCCTTAAAGCCCGCTTATGAAAGCAAACATCAGGCACACCCTATTTCAGGGTTTTCAATAAATTCTCATAACGGTGTGTGTGGGTGCTTGTGAAAATATCACACGACGGTGGCAAATAGCATTGCAGTTATGTACTGAGAGTGCGCACTGCAGTGCAAGAGAGCATTTTTATAAGCCTCGTTTACCCACAAACCAAAGCATTAAATCATTTTCTCGGTGGGTGGCAAGCTGGATGCAGCAAGGTTCGTGCACAGCTTATGCACTTTCAATTGCACTGCTGATATTGGTTATTTTGACAGTATTTTCATACAGAGTAATGTGACGTTACCCCATACGTTTTGGGGTGTTATATTGTGTACCGTAGCTATAGGACAATTGCATTTGCAAAGTTTGGGTTATGTAAGAATAAATGCATAAATCGTTATATTTGGTTATAATTGTGTCGAAAGAAATCAGATGAAACTGTATTATATTATCTACAAAAAACCAACCCTCATTTGTGAATTGTATACCTTCATTTGCTATTTTCTTTTTGGCACAAAGCAATATTGAGTTAACAAGTAGAAGTGCCTTGCTGCAGCCTGAGCTTCATCAAACGGTTCTAATCCTCAGCGTGGTACTGAATTTGAATTTCCGTCGTTGCCCTTTTGCTCGGGTCTCTTTATTTTAATTAAGACAATTGAGCATGCTACTTTGTATGTACATATTTTGTGTTAATGATAATGACCGATGTCAAAACTCACGTTAATGATGTAATGTTACATATTAATTGTATCCTGTACAGATTTATGATGGCGTCATTTTTATATGTAATAATCGTTTCGTCTGGGAATTAATATTACAAAATGTTATCCCAGCTGCCGCTGCCTGCCACCTTATATGGCCATGCACATGGTGTCATACTCAAAGATTGCTCTGGATCTGATGTGTTAACAGGTCATCACTAACCAGTCTTGAGAAGCCACAAGAAAAGGAAAAGCAATCCCTGGTGACTAAGCTGTGGGAAACTACTGTGCAACATGTTCACCAAAAAGAAAAAGCAGCGGCCTCAAATCTCCGCGCCATGCAACTTCGAGCACCGAGTGCACACCGGCTTCGACCTCGCGGAGGGCCGCTTCACCGGCCTGCCTCCGCAATGGCAGAGCCTCTTGGCCGACACGGCAAACCGGCCCAAACCAGTGGTGGACGCCTCTTACATCACGCCGGTGGACCTGGCTCCCATGAAGGTGATGCACGGTCATTTAATCCTGACCCACGTGTACTTTTATGTATGTAATTATATGCCACAGCACCAAAGGTTGGTAAGTACTGTGTATCATAGTGAGAAAATATAATTTGTACAGATGTGTGAACTTGTTAGAAAGTTTTCCCGTAGCTTTCACCTAAATTATAAAAGGGTTGTGTTTCCGTGTTAAATGACTTTTAATTAAAGGGAGCCAATAACTATGCTACAGGGCTGCAAACAGCTGTTGCAATCTTTTATGTAAACAACCATTACATTTTGGTCCACCCACTCGGACCTTCTTTGAACCCCATTTATTCCCTCACTTTGCCTTTGGCTGCTACTTGTAAAAACCTGCTGTGCCTGCACACACGTGTGATCAAGAGATTATCAGAAAAGCTAATGCTTCTGCGATTTAGTTATTCTAAGTCCTTGGGTGATTGATGCATTTTACCAGGTTCTTATGTGTTGTCTTTCAAAGAGTATTGCGACTATGGTGCAAAGTTGCAGTTGGATGGCTTTTGTTTTCAAGCTTTGTTTATAATGACACTGGACTGAAGTTTCAAACAACAAAATTCACTGAATTTGTCCATAATGCAAAAACCATAATTTTCCGGCCTGCACTGATTTTTCTGTTTTCATGGGGTTTCTCATAATTTACAGATTTGATTACTGGACTGAACACCTTATTTTGAATGAAACCATAGTTTAGGACTGTCTAAAAAACAGCTGAGTTTAGTGGGCTGATTTTGGTGACTCACAGCGGGTGTCGCTTCCTTTTGAGTAATTCGTGCCCAAGGCTCGCCTTTATATTCGCACTCTCCAAAGCATCTGCCTTCACACAATTTAGTTTGTGGCTGAATGTAAGACATGCAAGGTACCCCTTCTGGCAGCGTCAAGTTGAAACATGTCACAGATGACGAATAGTACTGTAGTTGCATAATACAAGGTCTCTTCTTGACCTGTATGTGTGTTTATGCGTATCATCAACATATAAAAGCAGTGCACTGGCATGGTTTATTGCCACTGTTTGCGCAGGAGTTTCGCATTGTGTATTACATAGTTAAATGGACCATGCATTTTATCATGTAATTCTGAGTCTTATTGATGTACTCTTATATTTAGTCATCAAGTACCAGTAGTTTTTTCTACATTTATTGTTTCATGTAGGAATTACTACTATTATGTAGAGGTTTATAATTTAGATATATGGCTTCCAAACAGTTGTATATGATACGCGTTTTAAATGTTTTTAAAGAAAGAAAATTACTAGTGTTTTACAACAAAGTACCTTATGATGGCAACCAAATGCACTTGAGGTCCTTTGTAGGCTAAGTGTGGAAAATAAGATTAAAACAGGATGCATTGTGCCAAAATACTTATTTTACAATAGGGCCAAAGAGCCACCTACTGGCAAATGATTGTGACCATTGGCTTTCAAATTTGAACCACACATTACAGGCATTGAACCATCTTTACCATTGGAAGGATATATGGATTCTGTCTGCAGAAAAAATATTTAAATATTACCATTATTTGATTCCTGTACAGTGTTCATTCTGTGGGCTTAATTAATATCTACATGAATTTTAATGGGTTTCCAACAGATTGGGTGATAGTAGGTCAGGCTAATAAAAACTTTACAGGGATTTTTTAGAAAATTTAAAATTCTGAGTATCCAAGGCTATATATATTTGATATTCATTTAATCAGAGAATTCGATATACACATAGCTGCCCTGTGTATATTCTAGGCTATACACTTGTCTGTATAGCTGACTCTTAGCTGCTGATCAGTACTGTGGACAATTCCAGCCATACTTTATTAACTAGAATCGCAATTGAAATGTATTTCATCTATAAGCATCAGCCATAGTCTTTGTTTATTTCGGTAAAGTCACGTAGGTATAAAATAAAATGAAAAATAAAATGACCATACATGACCATGCTTTCCCACCTGATGATGGACGCTTGTGTTGCGCCCGAAACGTCGTGATTTATTTTATTTTCTTCCTACGTGACTTTACCGAAAGAACCAAAGAGTATGGATTCCTGCAGTCACGAAAGCTTCAAATCATCAGCCATAGGTTTCAATATCAATTTCACTCGGCTGGCAAGGTCTTCATGGACCTTTTTTGCCTGAATACCATAACAGGCTTTGCTTAGCCCAAGCTCCTCCCATGATTATATGATGCTCTATGGAATTGTTTTCTACTCTTAATAATTTTAATCTTAATTCCAGCCAAGGGATCACGAGATTCTCCCAACTTTAATGGCAACTGTTAATCAGCATGCAACATAGGTGTCTCGTTAAATGTTAGGTTTTCCTAACCAGCATGCACTTTCCGAGCTCACTACCTGATATGGCTCAATGTGCTTTTTGTGAAACATATGTTGTGTCGATGTATGTTAAACTTCTTTTGCACTGTGCAAAGCCAACCGTGCCAATCAGAGGTGTGAAATTCAGGACTAAAAAGCCTTAAGTCAATGGTGAGCTTAATTGGTTAGAATTTGAGAAATACATTGGCACGTATAAATAATATCTTTGTAAATGTAACTTATGTCAGGTGGCGGAGGGATAATGACAGGAATATTGGCATAAAACTAAGTGGCCTAGCCCATAAACAAATGCGGATCATAAATTGTACCCTTTTAAAAAGTGCTGGCACAATATAAAACACAATTTGCTGAGAGACTGCCTTGCCAGTTAATGAATGTGTGAATAATACACCGCTTGGAGACTGGACTTCCACCACATCCGGAGTTCATGTCAAGCAAGCAAAGAACAGACCTTGAATAGCTACACTTGCTTGCCTTACCTGGGATTTTGAAAACTACTTTAGAGATTATTGTGTATACCAGCATAGCATAGTGGTTATTCTGGTTCAGCTGCTGAAAAAGAGCAATTGACACAGACAGGATGTGCAAAACCAGCTCAACTGCTTAAACCAGTCACATTATCCAAACTTTGTTCGTGGCAGTAGTATAATGCCTCATACATCATTGAGAGTGAAGCACTTACCAAGTTTTCATTGTACAGGGTGGTCCAGATGTCTTGTGACCCCTCCAATCAATTGATCCCAAAAATGTTTTTCCTTTACATATTAATTTATGTTTTAAATAAACCTTACTTAAACAATATTAAGTTTTGGGGAATAATATGGGAGTCGCAAGCAATGGCGGAGCCAGGATTTTCAGGTAGGGAGGCAACCCCTCCAGCAATGAAAAATTATAGGAGTTGTTAGTAAGGACTTGTCCCTTGCTTTTTTTTTACGTGTGCGCGGCGATGGCGCAACCATCGATCGAGGGTCGAATTCGAACCGTGTGATCGGGCTCGCTGAAGGTATGCCTTCAGGGAAGTCGTGTACTGTATACGCAACTGCGCACAATTATGTGAGTCACTTATAACTGCTTTGCCGTTACTTTTTGCCAATTATGGACTCAGACTATTGTCATATCATCTCATAGTCTCTGGCACGTAATAATATGCTACACAGTGGCAGTGGGGGTCGCAAAATGTCGATGTATCTATCTAAAAGGGAAATTTGTGAATGTGTCTGTTCGAAATGTTTAGCATACTTCCCGACATGCAACAAACTTGACATTTGACATGTGGTTAGTTTCAAGACTGTACACCATGCAAAAAGTATAAAAATAGACTTTTGTATTTTTTTGGGGGGGGGGCGCAATAATGCATATATTTTGCACGGCAAGTGAGCTGTGACGTCACCCGCCCATGCAGAAGTGTTCCGCAGTGTGCCTGCTGATGTCACGCATCCCCCCCCAACCCTCCACGAGTAAAGTACCATACAAATGTGTTGCAGGTCTAAGGCGTTCTTCTTGCAGCATTGGTTTATTATTTGAGTCGTTTACGAACGTACGCACCGTGAAAGTTGTGTGTGTCTGCAGCAAGCGCGTGTATGTGTACCTATGGACGCGCGTGTGTAGTGGTTAGCGTGCTGCGCTATAAACCCGGAGACCCGGGTTTGATTCCTGCTCGCGGTCAACACCAGTGACGATTATTTGAACCGGTCTTGGGCCTCCCCTAGGTCGACGCAGCCTCAAATGAGTACCACCCCACCCCCCACAAGACATCTAGACCACCCTTTAGATTAATTACAACACCATGCAGTTACAAATCGCTATGCATGAAAACTAAACAATATACAGTGAAACCTTGGATTGCGAGTAACTTGGTCTGCGAGTGTTTTGCAAGACGAGCAACATTTTTAAATAAATAATAATTTGATAAACGAGCGATGTCTTGCAATACGAGCAGTACGTACAGTATATGCTTTGTCTGCCGAGCGTCACGTGATCACAACTGAGCCAATGGTTCTTTCTTGCTGCGGGATTGTGGGTAATCGTCTCCCATGCTCGGTCTCAGTCGGCGTGCCTCACTCGTATAGTCAACATCCGTGCGAGCGTATACTGTTTACTACAGTATAGTGTTGTGACCACGTGTGTGTGCGGAAAGCATTTTTTTATTTTGTGTCCCAAGTGTAGTGACTGTTCTTTAGTATCTGTACTGCACGTGAAAGTCGTCCTACACAATAACCCTCCTCCTCTCTCTCGTCTACCTCTCACACCAGCCACGATTACATATAATTAATAATATAGATTACTTTATAATAAATTAAAATGATAAAAATATAAAAAGGTATTTTGTATTAATCATTTTTATATGGATACAATATTTTTGGGTTGTGGAACGAATAATCTGAGTTTCCATTATTTCTTATGGGGAAATTCGCTTTGATATATGAGTGCTTTGGATTACGAGCACGTTTCCGAAATGCATTATGCTCGCAATCCAAGGTTTCATTGTACATTCCAAGTGCCTGTGAACCACTGATGTCATCCATTACAAAAGTATTATTTCGTAACATTTTGTGAAAAGGTCAAGAGATCACAATGTAGTATCCATACCCCTAGAGGGTACGTGGGACAATTGACGTAATGCAGTGGTCACCTACATGAGGTGAGGTTACGGAGTCGTGCTGCTGCTTCATTATTGACTATCAATTCTAAAGCTTTTAACTTAACAGTTGTATTAAATTAATGGGACTTGTACGTCTAATGTTTAGCACACTGCAATTCGATTCCCAGCCACTGCTAACAAGTGACATCTGAACCAGTCCTCGGACCTTCCACTGGCTAGTGTGGTAAAGTTACATACAAACCTTAACCTTCATCCAGAAATGGATTGGCAAAGGAATTAATTTTAAATTCAATTTGTTTTATCTATACTTACATGAGGAGCCATAGGCTTACATAGTTTCCATGATCTAGCAATGGATCCTTAGAGGTAAATTGGGCCTGTAGTCTTGGTAATTTGAACATAGGCCTACGAATAACCCATATACGTACATATAGCATATAGACTAACAAGTGGCACAAACTTATAAATGCTAAATACAATGAAAGTCTGCATAAAGTAATAATCCTAAGAGGTTGAAACCACAATAAAGGAGGTAAATAAAAACAAATTGGCAGCTTATTTTCTTTCAGTTATAAAAATATAAAATAGGTTCTCAAGTAAACTAAGATAGCATTGCAAAAAAAATATCCTTTAAACTGAACTGTTTTAATGATAACACTCTTCTTCCCTGGCCATAAGAACATGTTTTTCCTTTAGGAATATTTCATTAGTTATGAGGACAATCCTTTATGGTGACAGGGCTGATGTGTTTTTTCTGCATTTTGCTGCAGATAATTGTGCGCGGCAGCAAAAAGTTACCCATCAACGACAGCATCGTAACTGAAATGAGCAGCCTATCCGTGTCGCGCTCCAATTCTCTGCGCGTTCGTGAAGACCGGCAAGATGTCCCGTACCGAGGCTCGGACAGGATACGTCCTGGACCCAGGCCTATTACCACCATCATGCAAGATGAGGAATATCGCGAACATAGACGTGACAGGGATTGTGAACGGGAGACCGATGGAACTCACACTGATGGCCGGTTTGGTCGAAGTGACAGGTATTTTTGACGCTCTATATATCCAAACTTCTTTAAAAATCAAATTTACTGTCACCCTCTATAGTAAAAATATATATTTGTAAGTTTATATTTTACACATGGATTCCTATGTATATTAATTTGACTGAGTGGCTCAACTTTGCCAACTTTTTAAATGTTGCCTTTAGGATTTCCCAGCCGAAGGTGGTTAATGGACGGCAAGGATCGCTGGAACAGGGATACAACCGCAAAGGACAAGGCAGACCACCGCCTGGCTACCCGGTAGCCATCACAAAAGAGAGGCCCCCACAGATACCAGGTCAGCCAAAACGAAGCTGGTGACTCTTATTCATAACGATAGTTATAAATGCAAGTGTCCTTGACAACCATATATTTGAGCAGTAACATTTGTGAAATGAGTATTTTAAGTGCAGCATTTTATTGAGCATATAATGTTTATTGGGCTGTCCTGATGTCATTTAAATTATATTTTATTTCTGTTGTGCGGGTCACAACACGTGTTGACGTGTACCAAAGATGAATTACAAAATTACCCAAACTAGCATAACAAGGATTCTTCCAGATTACTTGCATATTTGGCAAATGCTATGTTGGCCAAACAGGACGAAAGATGAGCACAAGAGTAAAAGAACCCCAAATGAACATCAGATACTCACAAACACAAATAGTTGTTGCTGAACATGCCTGCCACCAAGGACATTCTATTGATTTTGATACCATTAGCAGTCTTTGTAGAACTATTTACTATTAGCAAAGACTGATTGTGGAATCAGTAGACATTTGTAGAAATAAAATTTAATTTAAACCTAGCTGACAGCGACAGGCCGAGTGCGGCTTGGAAGTGCATTAAGCAAACACAGCTCAATCTCTATCGAATGTTACAAATTATAAATAATACAGTATTACTCCAGCATCACTCTTTAGTATAATAAAGTTAATAATCATCAACCTGCATCACCGTGCAAGTATATGTAGATTCATATTCACATCATATTCACAATCATTATTTATGTTAAAACGTTCACTTTACGGTATCATCACAGCACCAATTCAAGCCCCATGATTGGAGGAGATATTCACAATTCTGGCAATCGCCTGATGAGGCTGACTGAAGCTACCAGCAGGGAACCTCTTACCTAATTGTTAAATATTGTGAATACCGGTGTGCTGAAGCAATACAAATGGTGTGTTCGTTCATGTGACAATATTATTTATTTGGCTGTGTAAGCTGGAGGATCTAACTAAAAAATAAATTAATCATATTGGTCACGAAAGCCTATGTTTACATTTTATTTCTGTGCCGAATAGACATGGTGCTGAAAGTTTTTGTCATCTCAAATACATATTTAGAAAATTATATTATGTATTTTCCATGAGAGCTGAATGCAGCACAATCAGATGTTACAAATACCTGAAGAATATATACAGATCAGTTTTCTTTACAACTTATTAGTGATTGATATATTACATGAAATGTTCTCTTTTAGAATCACAATTGTGGCACATGACTGAGCCTTCTGCCGGAGTGATGCACCGCAACAAAGAGAGGGAACGATTCCATGACGGAGACGGGGACCGAGCGGTGGTTAGCGTCAGGGATGATTCTGGTCGACCCAAATCGTCGTACGAGGTCCACCCGGTGGCGACCGGGCCTAAGGAACGACCTAGGTCGGGGCCGGATACTGCGGAGCGACCGAGTCGCACCTCAACCCGGTCAACAGGGCTTCCCCGGCCACCCCTCCCTACAGGCCGACAGCTTCAGTCAGGCTCTCTTCACTCACAGCATCCAGCAATGAAGGTGAGTCTTTGTTTTTGTTTGTCTTCAAGGTTATTGTTTAAAAATAATGGTGGGGAGCGGTAGTTGTAGCGGTTAATACTGTGCTACAAACCCGGCGACCCGGGTTTGATTCCTGCTCGCGATCAACACCAGTGACGATTATTTGAACCGGTCTTGGGCCTCCCCTAGGTCGACGCAGCCTCAAATGAGTACCTGGAGTGGTGTGTAAACACCAGCACTTGAGACAAAGGCAGGCCTACATGGTGGAGGCCATCCACCCCCTTGTGTGCCGTGCCGGCCTTCATAAGTGTTCGCTAATAGCATTTGTCCCTGCAGTCTGTTAAGGCTATATGGAGGATCTTTGTCTATTTAATAATACTGTCATCATCATGATATATTTTTTTGTCAAATTCTCCTAAATGCTATAGAAGCATTTTTAATCTTACAAGTATAGGTCTAATGATGCGACATTGATGAATATCATCAAATCTTAAGGCTCGCAATGCATCGTGTGTGTAAAAGTATTTTTTTTCTATACGCGATTATTACATTTAGGCAAAGGGAGTGAACAAGATAATATAAACACCACAAAAACAATGGTAACGGTATAAATGAGATATATAATTTAATTGCATGGCAGCCTCTATCGTGACAATTTTTCAATTGCCAAGTATAGTTGTTAAACCACTATTTTTAGGCACGTAATAAGTGACACTTAACTTCAAATGTTAAGTTCCTTTTTTCTGTGTTAAATTACAAGCATACAGCAATTACCTATCTAATGACGCCTATTTTAATAATGAGTGAGGCCCAGTAATAGTCATGGATCACTATTGAATAAGATTCCACACTACAACATTGTTACCCAAGGGTGCAATATGTCAGTATCTTTTGATACATTTTTCTTTTGGATTAACAACGAGTTTATGCATACATTTTGAAGGGTTTGTCAATATCTGGTAATGGGTAACTTCATAAACCAATTTGGAAACCTTTTATTTTTAATCCGGGCCTCCTGTGGTGTATAGTACAGTCTGAAAATATTATTCTCTCAATCTCTATCACCATTGCCCCAAATGTCATCTATTACATATTTGTTTTCTTTTAAGGCAGGATTATTGATGAATGTGAGCTTTTGTTAGTTATGCATGTGCACCACTGCAAACGCAAGTATTGCAAAATAATGTATCTCATAACTCAATTGTGTTTTTCAGTATGAGAAAAGTGATGCTCAACATTCTGAAGACAGAGAAGTGGAAAATGTGGATGCATACAACCGGGTTCCAACACCTCCCACAGTTGGGGAAAAATCTGCTCAAGTAAAAAGTGGCCCACCTGCCACTTTTCCAAAGCCAAACAAGCCATTTCCAGCAAAGCCACCATCACCACCACCACTACCCCCCACCTCTTATGTGTCTACATCCCTTCCTCGACCTCCAGCGCATCATAAAATGGAGGGAGTGTCTCAGAGAAAAGACCGACAATCTCAGAGTGCATCGGACTCGAGTGGAAGCGGGCCTCCCCGTGCTCACTCACAGCAGTCCATCACGGAAATCCAAAGTCAGCGAGTGTTTGATTCATCAGCAAAGCGGGGGTCTGGGAAAAATGAGCAACATCCAGCAGCTGTGGACCATTCTGAGCCGTCATTGGATACGGGGGACATCGGATCCAGCAATTCTGCTCAGCAGCAGTCTCGGCACCATCCAGATGACAATCATAATCAGCAGCCGTCATCCCTGAATCACTCGCACGTAATCCAGAGTAATGGGCCAAGTGCCCCAACAAAAAAAATGGGTGCTCCTTTATCAAAGCCTGGAGGAGGTGGTCAAAACAACCACAGCACACATTCAGGGCCACAGTAAGTTTATATTGATGAGAACCTTTTTTTTCTTTAAAGTTTATCACTGTCTTGTTATTATTTTTAAATGTAAGGTGTTCTCAGTTAATATATTTTGGTCCACCAGGTCTCAGCAGCACCAGCCTCCTCGAATCTCCCACGAGCAGTTTCGAGCAGCGCTACAGCAGGTGGTCGACCCAGGAGACCCCTCGCAGTTCCTGGGAAGTTTCATCAAGATTGGGGAGGGCTCGACGGGGGTTGTTTGTCTAGCTGAGGACAAACGCACTGGCAAGCAAGTCGCTGTCAAGCGCATGCATCTTCGCAAGCAGCAGCGGCGTGAGCTACTCTTCAATGAGGTGCGTCGTCTAAATCGTATATGCGTTCACAATTAATCTGTCTTCATGCTTCAGCCATTGTTCTTGTTATAATGTCTAATGATTGTCTGTCTTCATAAATGCACTGCATTTACCTCGACAGCTTCTCAGTATAGTGTCTTTGTAAGGGCATTTCTGCATACAATGTCTATTGTATTTTTCGGTTGCGGACGTTTTATGTGCCTGTTGAAAGTGTTTATACAACACAATTGTTTAACAGAATAAAACATAATTATCATTAATTGAAGTGTATTAGTTTGCTCTTACGAGGCTCTGTGCATTAATTCCAACACGGCTGTCGATGTTTGCCAAAATTGGGCTCAGCTGGGAACATGCCAGCCCTGGGGCTGTGCTTTGTTCACTGATTAACTCAATTGATGTTTTTTCATCTCTGATGGTTTGTTGGCTAGGTGGTGATCATGCGGGAGTATCACCATGAGAATGTGGTGAACATGTACAACAGCTATCTGGTGGATGATGAGCTGTGGGTCGTCATGGAGTTTTTAGAAGGAGGAGCTCTGACTGACATCGTTACCCACACCAGGTGGGCATAAGAGGAGAGCATGCCAGCATTATTATAATAGCCACTACTCTTAATATCTGTTTGCATTGCAAGTGGTGCACTGTCCAGAAATTAAACTTAACCAGTTGTAACGTTGCTTTTTGTTCATCTTTACATTTGAATAAACTTAATTCTCTTACCTGTTTGAATTCACAACTGCCCATGCCTAATATTTTGAATTGAGGCCAAAAATTATGAAATGTCTTATGGCTCCTGGGGATACTTGATAGTGTGTTCACCTTTGATCTAGTACTTTGTAGTCAGGGGTTGGCAGATCACGTCGATTTTTGCAACTTCCAAAACTGCTGGTCGTATAGTTTATTTGGAGATGGCAGTACAGCAAATGGGTCTCTGAATCTATACAAACCTAGATGTGATCCCTTCACATGCGGCGTAGGTTCCTATCAAATGCAAAAGGTTCCTGAAATTAATTGGCAAAACATTTTCCCTCCAGGGCCCTCTTGGAAAAGTATCTTGAGACAGCAAAGCATTTATCGATAAATAAATAAATTACATTTCTGTTCTGTCTGCCCGGACTGAGTAATATTATTTTTGCCTTTATTACTAGCCTGGTGTTCATACCTTGAATTGTCAATGTTGCAGAGCTCGGCCAAGAAAATGCAGTTTTTTTTTCATTCAGATTTAACTTTTATGTCTGCTTGTGTGCAGGATGAACGAGGAGCAGATCTCAGCAGTGTGTGTATCGGTGCTGAGGGCACTGGCCTACCTGCATGGGCAGGGTGTTATCCACCGAGACATCAAAAGTGACTCCATCCTGCTCACGGCTGACGGCAGGGTGAGGGAGCCAGGGTGTGGATGTTGGGATAATGTCTAGAGGATGGATATTAAGGCTTCCCCATGGCTTTAAAGTTGAACCTGAAACACGTCAATAAAGCTATTCTGTCAATCCGGCCGAATACTACGCACAATTAACCAAACATGATACCGTTATGGATTTAACCAAATCACCTGAAATTGTTCCGATTGTATAGAATTCTATTCTATTTTGGATTTATCAAGGGCCTTACACCAAGATGCTTGACAATGCTTACCTACTAGGGTGGAGGGAGCGAGGTGGAGGCACTAGGGGCATTAGGTAGTTCTGGTAGGGGTGGCGGAAGAGGAAGGGAAAAGGCAAGAGAAAAGAGATAGGACCTGAGGGCAGTGCGAAAAGAGGAAAGCGCGGGCGAGAGTGATGTGGAGAGGGAGTTTGTTCCAGTGTAAGGGGGCAAGCAGAGCGAAGGAGATTGGGTGGATGGACCGCAAGAAGATAGACAGCTTGTGACAGGAGCAGGCGTGATGGCACATGTAAGGAAATGAGAGACGACAGGTAAGGCGAGGCCAGTCCATGCAAAGCTTTGAAAACTAAGGTGAGAAATTTAAAGAGGCAGCGGTGATAGATAGGAACCCAGTGAAGTTGTTGAAGGGGAGGGGAGCAACGAGATTTAAAGGTTAAAGACAGTGCTTGCAACCAAGTTTTTAATTTGTTGTAGAGGGGCAAGGGTGTAGGCAGGGACACCGACCAGTAGCGAGTTGTAATCATCCAGACGAGTGAAGACGACAAAGTGCACAAGAAGTTTGTCAGCGGTGATGGTGATGAGGGGGCAAATTTTCCTGACATTGAAAAGATGGAAGCAGCATGTCCGAGCGGTGTTGGCGATGTGGGACGTGAAAGAAAATGAGGAATCAAAGGTGATGCCAAGAATTTGGATGGAAGCGATCGGAGTTCGACTGAGCGGGGGGGAAAGATATGCAGGGGGGAGGAGGAGAGCGCAAGTCGGGAAAGTTGAGCACGGTGGTTTTCGAAGGGTTAAGGGAAAGGACATTTTCTGTCATCCATGCTTGGATAGCCATTAGGCAGGATGAGATGTGGTCGGAAAGGTCAGGGCTAAGAGCCTTAAAGGAAAAGAAGATTTGAGTGTCGTCGGCAAATAGGTTATACGAGAAATTGAAAGAAGAAAGGATGGGCTCATGGGGGGGAACGTGTAGAGGGAGAATAGGAGAGGGCAATGTACAGAACTCTGGGAGATGCCAACCGTGACGGGGGAGGGGGAGGATGAACCATGGATAAAAGAGACAGTGGGTGAACGACACGTGAGGTAAGAGCAGAGCCAATGAAGTGGGGTGCCCGAGATACCGAGGTTAGACAGTGGATAAGAAGGTGGAATGATCAAGGGTGTCGAAAGCCACAGACAGGTCAAGTGAAATTAGGACCAATGAAAGGGCCCGAGTGACATGAGTTAGCCAAGTGGTTGTGCTCGTGGAGGAGAGCGGTTTCGGTAGAATGGAACAGATGGAAACTAGACTAGTGGAGGGGATCGAGAGAGTGAGAAGATATGTAGGAAGTGAGTCGAGTGTGAACTAGTCATTCGAGGAGTTTGGAGAAGTAGGAAAACAAGGAAGTAGGGCAATTAGTGTGCAGGGATGGAAGGATCTAGTGAAGGTTTTTTGAGAATGGGTAGAATGATGGCTGTTTTGAAGGAGTTATGGAAGATGCAGATGGGAGGGAAGAGATGGAGAGAGCTAGGAGGAACCGGAGGATCGTAGGGAGGACAGATGGAAGCAAGGAAGGCGGTAGGGGATCAAGGGAGGAAAAGGTCGGGTGAGTTTTGGAGATGTGTTTGACAGCTTCGGGAGTGACGCAGGAGAAAAGGTATTTGAGGAGGAAGGGGTAGGTATGATGCTGGCAGGAAGGGAGGCACTGAGGTGGGTAGATGACATTTTTGCGAGATCTTCAAGAAATAGTTGAGGATGGCGAAGAATGTAGGCGTGTTTAAAGTAGAAAATAGCAGAGCAGGGTGTGCGGAAATGGAAGAAATGAGGGATATAAATAAGATTGCCGAGCAGCCTCCAGTGCAGAATTAAAATCGGAAAGTACAACGAGTGGGAATCAGTCGTGGGTAGAGTCTTCCAGGTTCACTCGGCTTTGTGTACGAGGCGACGTTGAATATTTAGCCCAGTTGTTAGCCAAGGCCGAGGAGGATTATTTGGAGGGGTGCAAGGCAGCAGAGGGGCAAGAGTGTATAATGAGTCGGATAGTGTGGAATGTAGGATGGGATGATGCTTTGTCCGGGTGGAGATTGGAGAAATCAGATAGGGGCGGTAGGTTAGTGGAATCCAGGGAATTAAGTGCACAGTGATAAATGGAGTGTAGATTTCAGTGGAGGGGTGGATGAAGGGCTGGATGGAGAGGGGGATGTAAATATGAGTGTCATGGTCAGCAATAGGTGATCGGACGGAGGACGTTAGTCAACTAGGGCATGGGAAGCTGAGCAAGCAGAAGTGAAGATAAGGTCAAGCGTCCTACCCGGAGGAGTAGGTCGGAGGAGAGGAGACGAGAGGTGTAGGTTGGAAGATCTAGTGAGAGACATTAAAGTCAAGGACGTCGATGGGGAAGGAAGATGGAGGAAGGCTGACCAGGGGGTGGTAAAGAATTATAAATAAGATTGCAAAGGGGAAAGAGAAAGATGATAGTTAAAATTCGAAAGAGAGAAACAAAGAAAGGGCACAACAGGTGGAGACGATGGGATCCAGGTGGAGGAGAAGAGCAACCCAATGCCGCCACCAGGCTTGCCAGATGGTCGTGGGGAATGGATTAAGTTTGTGTGGGATGTGAAAAGAGCAGCTGGGGTGGCAGTGTTCACTGTGGATATCTAGGTTTCTGTAATTGCTAGGGCTTGAAAGGTTTTTGAGAAAAAGGCATCCAGGGTGGAAGCAGGCTTGTTACAGACAGAACGAGAATTCCAGAGGCCTAGGTGAATGGATCTGATTGATGGAGGGATTGGGGGAGGGGCAGACCAGGACGTTTGAAAGAATTGCACGTCGTGAAGATGAGGGGTGTATAGAGGGTGGCAGATGGCGGGGACAGATGTTAGAAATTAATGAATATAACGGGGCAATCGATTTAGGTGGTGTGGCTGTAGCTGGTGGGGATCTGGGCGTGGAGCGGGCTATCAACCGCACGAGCTGCTCCACCCCTTCCACCCCGACAGCCCCTTCGGCAAGGTCTATGGCGTTGACCTCTTCGGAGGCCATGTTATTTTAACAAGTTGGTTGAGCTAAGCGTGACAGGCATAGGCTAGTAGCAGAATCCCAAGAGAAATGCCCTGGTGTACATGAGTGAGCCAGGGTTCGGGTGAATGTCCACCAGACGTTTTTGTAAGCTATCACGGATATCAGAAGCTAACCAGGGTTCAGACTGGAAAGTGTGTGAATGGGTGGTCACAATGCACAGAGATGTTGTCATAGTTAATTTTTTTGGTTTTGATCGTGTAGGTAAAATGTCCATTTCGAACTATAACAATCTACCACCTGACACAGCCCGACAAATTAAGTTTTCACATCGACCCACGTTCCAATCGTTTTTTTTCGAGCAGACTACTCTTATCGAAAAGCAATCAACATTTTTAAGACCTTGAGGTCTGAGCTCTTGCTATTACCTGGATGATGCTGGTTGGAAGCTCCAGTGAAACTTCATACAAATGTTACATTTTGCTTGCTTTTCAGCATTGCCCAGCCGAGCTGTTTGCTGGGCAATAGAGGGCAGTGCAGCACCAAGGTCTATTGTTGTACTGTGCTATGCTGCTTCCATGTCTGTTCCCTGCCTTCACCAACCCTCGATAACAAGTGTTGTGAAGTACGGTCACCTGCATGGCATGGGGTGGCCCTCATCCACAGCAGTAGATTGACCAAAGGGCTGTGTTGACATTGATTCTGGAAACCTAATTAGTGACACCATTAAACCTGTATGGCAAGAATGTTTTTACATATGGAAAAAATACTGCGTATGACGTTAATTATAGACCTGTAAAACTTCATAGTTAAATATTCTGAATTGTTTGATTATTGGCATAACCATCAGTGTGCCATCTGGTTTTTGTAATGTCTTGTTGGATTAGCCAGTAATACTCGCACAAATGGTGTTTTGCTGATTTATTTTAAACATGCAATGGTTGATATGGCACTTTGTTGGCAGGCAATTGGAAGACGTGGTCACAACCACCGCACTGAAGTGCAATCCGAAGTGGTTGTTAGAGTGGCTTGCGAGCAGCCGTGTTTTGTGTGACGCAATGAAATGTGCCCACATTTTATTTTGTTTTTGTTAATTTTATTTTGTGTTTTTGTTTATGTAAATTGATTTATGTTATTTAAATTAAAATGAGTTTTATTCTAGCTTGCAGCAAGTGTCTGTAGTGTTCATCCAGTACCTTTTCTCTGGCCTGTAATTCAAGACTTTAGAGGCAGGAGTTTTGGGTCCAAGGTTACCATGACATGGCTGTACAGTGAGGTGGGGTTGTAAACCCATTGCTGTGGACCTTGGTGCTATCCACATGTAAAATACTCATTTTTGGAATTGTTAAAGCATCCCATTGCAGGACCCTGAATAGATTTGTATTATTATTGAGAGGAGCGGTGGAGCAGTGGTCCCCTTGCACTGGCGGACCTTAGTTTGATTTCCAGCCAAAGATTAGCAGTCTGCAATACAATTGTTCTTAAAGGAGCCATGTTTTTACAAATACAGTTTTATTTTAAAGGTAAACTAATTAAAACATCGGTTTATTATCTTCATATGTTTTTCAGATCAAGCTCTCAGACTTTGGCTTCTGTGCCCAAGTGTCCAAGGAGGTGACACGGAGGAAGTCGTTGGTGGGAACGCCGTACTGGATGGCCCCCGAAGTCATATCCAGGCTTCCCTATGGCCCTGAGGTTAAACCTAAAGCACATCTCAATCAAAAAAGCTATTGCCTTTTTGTTCTTAGCGATTGGCGATTTGGATAAATACTAATCGCATTTAGCCCAACATGATGCCATTATGCTAAACAACAATGCAATATGACATTTCAAAGTAAAATTTGCTACATGTTTCAGTCACCATGTGCACATTTGGTAGAGCATAACCTGCACTGTCTTTCAAGCTGCATTGTAATGTTCTGTCGGTGTAGGTGGACATCTGGTCTTTAGGTGTGATGGTCATGGAGATGGTGGACGGGGAGCCACCCTACTTCAATGAGCCACCACTACAAGCCATGCGTCGCATTCGTGACAACATCCCACCGAAGATCAAGAACTCCCAAGGGGTAAAGCCAAGCACTGTTTAGGCATCTCTTTTTTTCGTTGTATTGACATGTTATTGGTGGCTGGCACACACCTGCAATCCAGTGCCTTTTACAGGTAAGGTTTGGTGGATCGTGTAGATTTGTGAAATTGGCAACCCACCCAGGTGCAAGGTGGCCAGAAAAAGGAGCACAAAGTGGGTTCTTTTAACCTGTCTTTGTGAATTCGTGTAATCCCCTAATGTGCTTGGGTTTTTTTATGGACACTCCCGTTTCTTGCGACACAAAACATTCCTTGGATAAGAATTGGGGAACATTCCAATTGGGCATCCTCTTCATAATTAGCTTGAGCATGTGGTGAGACTTCGCTGACGAAGTACATGATCATTTATTTAAGCTTTTATAGTTGTGCAGTATTGCGATGTTTTGACCTGTCCCTTTTGGGCTTATTATGTACCTTTTTATAGATGTGCACAATGTGCGGTGTTACAGTTACGGATGAACCTGTCTTTTTACGTCAAATACCACACTACCACTCATTTACATTGTCGCTTCGTAAGAATTAACCACGAGGATCCTTTGACATTGTATGCTGCCTTTCATGCTTTTTCCTGAAACTCCCAGTTTTGCTCGATTTAAAGTAACCAAACTTGCATGTAAATACCGTTTTAGAAATACGTGAATTTTCGGTGTAACGTGATCACAAATCTTAAGTATTATATTACTGCCGTTGTAACGTAATACAGATTCTAATTCGTTTTTTTTGTGGCAGACACAAAAGTTGTCATGTATCGCGTAACTGCGGTTCCGATTGATAATTTGTGTTTGCCACTGCAAATTGAGACGTCACCTCCATGTTGTTTGGCATGCAAGTCACATGTAGGCCATGAGCGTATCGTGCAATAATGATAATTGTTTTTTTTACCCTTTTATCTGGCAACAAACTGACACCTTTTTTACAAGGAGTCATGTTTGCATTAACCACAATACCTGCGGTCGGAATGCAAACAAAAAACATAACTCTGATAATGTATGCACTGTCCTTGAGGTGTCAGTTTGTTGCCAGATAAAAGGGTAAAAAAACAATTATCATATTTTGCTACTGGCAAAGGAGGTTCCAATGGTGTCGTGCAATAATGTTACGTAGAAACGTAAGTCAACAGTCATTGTCATACATGTACTTTTTGTTCCGCAGACTACGGTGCAGCTGAGGAGTTTCCTAGACCGCATGCTCGTGCGGGATCCCACGCAGCGTGCTTCTGCAGTGGAGCTCCTTGGGCACCCGTTCCTCCAGAACGCAGGGCCACCGTCCTGTGTGATTCCACTTATGCGACAGCATAGAGGACGCTGACAAAAGCGATACTACTTTAAAAGATTGCTAATTACCTTTGCACAATAATTCCTGCTTTGCTTATGCACCTTTTCATCTCCCATGTGGATTGTGTCGGGGATTTTTGTTGTTTTCAAATGTTTTTAAGCGTGAATGAATCCTATCATGGGGAAGATTGGTACGACACCTTTACATAGCTACATCAACAGTCCACCAATGTTGGTTACATGAGTGGGCTAAACTATCACTCTTTTTTTTATAGCATGCCTCTGTACAAAATTTATTGTAGAAGTTTGTCTTCCTTATTATTAGAGTATGGTGTGTACATTTCATCGGTGACATATCAAAGTGTACGAACTACTGAAAAACCTGTGTAATGTGCATCCTTGTCAACTGATTTTTTTTCCTGCCTAAAATCTGAATGTTATTAGTCGTATTCACTGAAATTGAAAAAATACTTGCTGGTTTAAGTAAAAATTAAAGGCCTTTCAAGTAATGGATCCTTTATTTACTTTTATATTTTGTAAATATATTAAAATTAAGCACTTACATTTGATTATAAATATGGGAGATTAAGGATCTGGGAATTTTTTTTTGTCCAACGTGCCAGAAATGGTTGCGTTAACTGGTAAGTGATTGTGAACATTTTTCACACCAACTTTATAATATGCAGCTAACAGTTGATGAGTGGACAATTTCTCCCCTCCCAAATAACCTATTTTGCAGCATTGTTCACGATTTTATAATCTGAATTTTCAGATGGTAGTGCAACAGGTACTATATTTTACAATTCTCTTTGCAGGTTAACTTTTATTATTTTCCCACAAAAATCTTGAATAGGTACGGTAAATCACTTGCAGCCCAACGTGATATTTATTTCCCTGATTTTTTTTATCAAAACAATTATGGTTTTGGGGACCAACTTCTGTTATGGACACTTTTTTTACACATCACACTGGGTTTATAAATGTCACTTGCTGCAGGTTTAAAAGGTGAAATATTGAAACGTGTTATTTTAACTTCAAGCAAAATGCAAGACAACGTATTTGTCAACCAAACGATTGAATCTGGCAGCCTTGTCAGGTTCACGTTTCTGATTCTTGAAAAGCAAATGTTTATGTACAGACATTTTGGTGTAACAACTGTACATTGTACTGTAATGTTAGTCTTTTGTCATTATTTTACTGCACTACCCGATTGTACAGTTTCTTATTGGGGAGTACTGTTAACTTTTTCATTTTGAGACTGGAACGCTTCACAAATTTTTTTAATTATTGGAAAAGGTAACGTGATACCTGCTTTTGCCTTGTGTTTTTTTGACAATTCCTTTATATGAAGACACCTGCAGTCTTTGTTGCCACTTGCTTTTTTGCTGTATTAGGTTTCATAGATCAAGTTGTCCTTGCTATTTACCTAGGAGCAGTTGAACAAAACGCCCATCAGTGAGAGTTTCACCATTTTGGCTCGTGGATTTAAACATTCTGGGATTACCATTACTGAGGATATCTGCTAGGTGTTAATAGTTTCACAGTTAATATGACTGCAACATTCATTCAAAAATAAAACATCGGTTGATTTACAAGCATTGTTTTCAAGACCTGCATTTCATTTAAGTATGTGATAAGTTGCATACACAGGTTTGATCTAAATGAGCTAAACTACAAAATATGCCCATTGGGTGAATTTATGGTTGTAATGGATTAAACATTAAATTAAGGTTAATTAATTGGCATTTACATTTTTTTTTAATATTAATTCAGAATGCCCATTGGTTGCTGAAATTAAATTTACCTTGACTTTTAAACAACTAGTATTTAGGTAAAACTCGCTTTAACTTGGCACAGTCGAACGTAATGGAAACGGTTTCCTTTAAAGCAATGGCTTACCGTTCATATTTGAATATTACAAGAACACAATTTTAATTATAAGTTTAAATTAAATAATTATGAATTATTAAATTACTGTAATCCCTTCAGTCGGTACGCATGTCGAACCACGACATTACACAAACATCGTACAACACTTCCCCGTTGTATAATGTTTGGTACTGCAAGTAATCCCGATTGGAATTGACCACATACCCCAGTGACCAGAATAAGTCATCGGGGGATAAGCTTTGGAGTCGCGTATATGTATACGTTTGTTAAAACCTCAGCTTTTAATGGACGTCTACAGTTTCACAAAGTTAATTGCTTTTTACGAGCAGAAACATGTTTTTTTGACATTTGGTAGCAAATGAAGTTTGAAATATATTCCGAGGTCCAGTGTCGTTACACCTCTTTCCCCCACTGTGCTTGTGACTTGATTTTGTTCAATTGCAATGAAAAACGTACCCATTGACTCTTGTGTATTATCACACGTATGAATTAACACACTCGCAATTTTCTCCCGAGTGCCAACGATGTATATTTAGTTTCTGCCCTTGTGCCCAGCCTGGCAGCACATTGTGGTAAAACTCCACTACTCACACGGCGTTCGGGAGACATTTCATTCTGTGACGATACGCACTACGAAATCCTACTGCTGTATTGGGCCGATTTTCAAATTTACAACCATAATGAGCCAAGAATGTCTGTGTCCTGCGTGTGACGTCACTCTACGGCGGCCAGCCCCCCTCATTAATAATCATGAACAGGTGACGTCCTCCACATTGACCCCCCCCCCTCATTAATAATAATGAGCAGGTGACGTCATTCCACATCGAGCAGCCCCATTAATAATGAAAAGGTGACGTCCTCTAAATGGACCCCCCCCCCACCAATACAAATTAGCGGGTGACGTCACTCCACATGGGGGGTCAAGGCGCCTCCTCCCCTCTCTGCGTCAACTTACAACCCTCACTACAAAGGCAGAACCCTCACGTGACGTGATCTCCGTAACGCTGTTGAGACATAGAAGTAAAAAGGACGTCATGATGAACAAGGGATTATAACCTGTAAATGAAATAAGTCTGTGTCACCGCGCCCTTACAAAGTGCACACGAATGGATGCAATGAATATAACGTCGCGGTCTGCTTTTCGCTTGAAAGTTTCAGATTCGATATAGGGCGATTCGATCTCCGAAATAGGTGTGAGCCTGGTTCTTTGATAAGAGTCTGGAAATAATGCAGGCTAAGGGTTGCAATGGTGGGCAGAAGAGATCGCAGTACAGCAGTTCATGGAATCTGTCTTTACAGAGCAGAATCGGAATATTTATACTGGAAGAATCGGATGAGCTATAAAGCTTTTTCATAGATGATAGCTCAACCAAGTGGCCCATCATTTGGACATTTATAGCACCAACATAATCCAAATGATCTCAATGCATGTTTCTAAATGCGGAGGGAAAAACCGGAGGACCCGAAAAAAAATCTACGCGACCAATTGGAGAACATGGAAAGTCCAAATATACAGGCAACAGGGGCTTCCTCCAGCAAACTCCACTTTCTTCCCACATGGCGAAACACTCATTAAGAGAATTGGCCAAACATTCCGAGGTGTGAATGACCCTCTTGAAATGGAATCAGTTGAAACAATTGAGTGAGGGCGTCATTCTGGCACAGACTGCTGGTGTAATTGTTCAAACTGCCACGCGGTGGTTGCAGTCTCCAATGTATTGATAGGGACAGTGAGTGCAATAGATGTATACTGTACTGTCAGTATCTTGTAAAAAAAACAATAAATCCTTTGCGCATTCCTTGCTTGATTTTACAGACATCCATGCTTTTAACGGGTTGCAAATGCAGCGTGATATTTAAAAATCACTGACGATTAAACATCAACATTTTGTCACTGCATGACACTGCTTGTTCAATCTTGCTTCATTTGCCGTCATTAGCTGGCTATGCCACTTGATAAATTAGCTCTGAGCCTGGGGAATTAACACAAGTCCTAAAGGTGCCTTAATTAAGCTCTTTGTTGTAGCTTCATTCCTAATATAAGCCAAGAATGTGTGTCCCACACGTGACGTCACTCCACATGCCGCACCCCTCCCCAATAACCATTAGCGGGTGACGTCACTCCACATGGGGCAAGCCCCCCCCCCCCTATTAATAATCATGAGCTGAACAATTTTTCTGTTGAATGTCAGATTTACTGCAATACACACCCGTCCTTGGACGGCCAAACAAGCTAGTTGATTATAATACACAACTACAAATGTCCGCTTATTTTTATATTGAGATGTTAAATTGTATATACGAGCACAGGTATCCCTCGATTTACAAACGTTTGGCTTATAAAGATTTAGCGTTAACGCAACATTACATATTATTGGCACTTTTGCGATGAACGAAATCGAATTTCCTCGTGAACGAAACGTCACGTGGCACGGCGCCACACGAGGTCAAACAAGAAACACCCCGGGCGGCTGCGTCACCCACCCGTGGAGCAGGAACGCCTCCACGTCGCCTTGACAGCTCAGAGCGATTTGTGAGTTCCCTGAAAATGCTATTTTTTTCGTGAAATTTATTATTCAATCGATTTTTTATATTTATGTTCTTCGTTATCATTTTTGGTTTTGCGGAGAGTGATGTAGGTGTATATTTCTTGTTATTTTCCGAGTTGAGTTGGAATGACTGACTGAAATATATCTCAATTTTTTTATTTAATTAGTGGGAGAAACCATGCCAATTCACGTACTATTATTTTACGCCTGTTTTTTTTAAGAACACCACTCGTGTAATCTTGATTTAAAGCTTTCGTGACTGCAGGAATTCATATTCTTTGGGCCTTTCGGTAAAGTCACGTAGATAGGTTCAAAGAAACTAACAAAAAAGCTCACAACACTCGTGATGTCATATTGTTCCCATGTGCCACACATCACGTCCACTCTGCACCTGCACTGACTATCTGGTGCAATCGACGTATCGGGTTCTAGTGTTAGGATACGGAGTGGGGAGTCTATCCAGCAGCGGATGTACAAAGGGCTGTGAATTGTAGTGCTAATACCGTTAATGGGATTGAATGGGGGACCGGTTGGTTTACGTTTGCAGGATTCAACACGTTTTAACTGGTGGGTATATAATGTGAGTATACATTTTGCAAGGCGATGAGTGATTTCATTTTTGGGGGGAAAAGTTCATACCAAATGTAGTAAAAAAAATAACTTAAAATGAAATGCGATTTTATTATTATAAAAGTGGTGGTTAAAAATAATAAGGATGAACTTTAAAATAAAGTTTGCAAGTTGTTGAGCAATTATACCAGAATCTACTCACATGAGCATAACCGTACTCTTTGGTTCTTTCGGTAAAGTCACGTAGGTGAAACATTAAAAAAAATCACGACGTTTCGATTGCAACACAAGCAATGAGCATAACTGTTTTAACCGTTTGCCAAAAAAAAACGTGAAAAAGTGTTCTCTCATGATCAATAATTCTGAAATTAATAGTAACTAGCTTATAGCCCGTCCAAGGACAGGTGTATTGCAGTAAATCTGACAAATCTTGACTTAAAGCTTTCGTGACTGCAGGAATTCATATTCTTTGGGTCTTTCGGTAAAGTCAGGTTGATAGGTTCAAAGAAAATAACAAAAAAAAGTACGACGTTTCGATCGCAACACCAGCAGTCTGCTTGTGTTGTGAGAAACTCGGAGGACAAGCCGAGCGCGCCCAGCATTGCCTCACTCCGACTAGCAGGCAGGAACATTGTGACTAGCAGGCAGGAACATTGTGACTAGCAGGCAGGAACATTGTGACTAGCAGGCAGGAACATTGTGACTAGCAGGCAGGAACATTGTGACTAGCAGGCAGGAACATTGTGACTCGCAGGCAGGAACATTGTCACTCGCAGGGAGGAACATTGTGACTAGCAGGCAGGAACATTGTGACTAGCAGGCGGGAACATTGTGACTAGCAGGCAGGAACATTGTCACTCGCAGGCAGGAACATTGTGACTAGCAGGCAGGAACATTGTGACTAGCAGGCGGGAACATTGTGACTAGCAGGCAGGAACATTGTCACTCGCAGGCAGGAACATTGTGACTAGCAGGCGGGAACATTGTGACTAGCAGGCAGGAACATTGTCACTCGCAGGCAGGAACATTGTGACTAGCAGGCAGGAACATTGTGACTAGCAGGCAGGAACATTGTGACTCGCAGGCAGGAACATTGTGACTAGCAGGCAGGAACATTGTGACTAGCAGGCAGGAACATTGTGACTCGCAGGCAGGAACATTGTGACTAGCAGGCAGGAACATTGTGACTAGCAGGCAGGAACATTGTGACTAGCAGGCAGGAACATTGTCACTCGCAGGCAGGAACATTGTGACTAGCAGGCAGGCCGTGCAGAGATAATAAAGAGACTCGAGTCAGAAGGAACAGTGCTGGATTGTTCATCGTTTATCGGGTAAATAATCGGGAACCTTTCGGGCGCGAAGTGTGTGTTGAGCGTCGTGATTGTGTGTTCGGTGTGGTGTACTTGCAATTTCACGTTGCTCGCTCCTCGATATTACTCGGGCAGGACAACCGCTGCCTTTGCCTGCGTGACTCCGCCGTAAATACACGCTTCGCTGCTTCTTCACCCTCCGTGTACGTCTTCTCCGAATGCACGTGTATTCTTCAGTCGTGAAAGGCCTCCCACCTCGCTCTGAATGCAACATCATTTGTCCGAGTACTCGTCTCTCTGTGCACAGTTGTCACTCGGGCCCGCATTGCCATACGCGTGGGCACTTTTGTGGTCTCCAGAGCTGGACTGCGTGCAAGCCAGCAGGGGGCAGTGCAGAACATTGAACTGAAAAAGCACAGAGCAATGAAGTGAATGCTGCCGTATGTTGATGTTAAATTCAGTCATCGAAAGACTTAAGCCTCCGTTGAGGAGCTTTATTGGTCAGAGTGTCATCAACACATTGGCACGTATCGATAAAAAAAACTCATATCTGAATAAACGTGATAATGTTGTCGGGGGATGGAGGGTTAAACACTAGACACGTGTGGAAAAAAGAGCTTCATAGCTCATTGGAATTATCTTGGATAAATAGAGATTCTGATTCTAAATATAATGACAATCGTTTTGGGCATAAAATGACCACGTGGCCCAATAATTGCGCTGTACTGTGCGCCTACTACGTCCACGTTCCCCACCTTGACGAATCCACACTGACCGGCGGAGTGAAGGATGCTCATTCAACTCCACACAGCGACTCATACAGCGTGGGGAGCCCCTCAAACAGCAGTGGATTTACAAGTACATCGAGACGTGATAACACACCGTGGAGAAAAACATGAATCTACGAAATAATTCACTGGGTGCTCAGCTAATATGAAAATTGATACAAACCCGTTCATTGTATATTATACTTCTACAGTAGTTGGACAATTCTACTTTTCGAAGACGTAACGCTAATAGGGGTACCAAAAGGCGAGGCTTACACTAAACAGCACTTTCACAGTTTCATACACTCCGTTGCGGCCATCTATGAAACTAAGAGGCGATCACCAAAACAGAAGCAGTGGACGTTTCACAGTGTTACCCTTTACCAAGTCACGGTTCTTTCGAGTTCTTCACGGACTGGAAGTCAAACTCACACTTCACGCCGCTGATGCTGTCCACGCTGGGCTGGCTGCTGACCTGCTGCTTGTGGCGAGACACCGGGCACGAGGCCTCGCAGCGGCTCGTGCCCGGCGTGGCCTCCTCTTCCAGCTCCCTTTGCTCGCAAGCCCCCGGCGCCTGCACGACGCCTCGCCTCGCGAACTCCGGTGCCGTGAAGCGACGGAGCAGCCGGGTGCCCAGCGCGTGCAAGGGAGACGCCCTCGCGTTGAGCAACGTGGCCGGGCTCTTACCCTTGCGTAGCGGCAGGAGCTTGTCGGCCGGTGCGGCCACCGCCAGCGGGCTACTACTGCAGGGTAGGCTGCTCCGCTTCTGGTAGTAGCAGTCGTTGAATCTCCGCACGCCGTCGTCCACCTGGCAGTTGCTGAATTGCAGCCGCAGCTGCCCGACGTTCTTGCTGGCCTTGAGCGACGATGCCTGCTCTCCGTGGAGAAGCACCTCCGGCAAGCTGCGGCGAGACCTGGAGGGTGGGTGGTCCTCTATCTGCGACCTCGCACCGAGCGGCTCCATCGCGGCCGGCGGCTTCGAGGCGTCTCCGGGAACAGCCACCGGGGGCAAGAAGCTACGGCGGTTGTCGTGTACCCTGGGGACGCTCTGGGACTCCGCTGCCTTCGGGACGGGTTCTCCGCACGAGCCGGTCGGCGTGTCGTCGCCGTCAAACTCCTCCTCGATGGAGTCCATCGAGTTCAGCCGCTGGCGCAAGATTGAGAGTCGCGACGCGGCACGGGGGTTTCCGCATCGAGCATCTGGTGATGATGATGTTGTTGTTGTTGGGCAATAATCTGCTGCTGATGATGATGTTGCTGATGTCTGCGGCGTAAAAAACGATGTTGACAGTGGTTCCTCCAAGACGTCTGGTAACGGAGCCCGGCAAGGGGTCCCGTAGCAGCGTGCCGGTCTCGCGACCTTGAAATGCGGCCCGTCGGCTGACAGCGCGGTTGTCCATCGCCCATCAGCAGGAGGCGGCGGTGCATCGACTTGTGTCGCGGGCTCCACGTGGCTTCTGGACCCACCGCATGCGGACAGCACCGCCACGCAGTCGTGGTGGCCCAGCCAGCGAGCCACCTGATGGGGCCGAGGGATGGGTGGATTCGTAAACGCAAAGGGCAATTCTCTCAGGAGTATTTACTTAAGTACTCGCTGAAGGCGACCGCCGTGCATGCATAACAGGTGTTACAGGCTTTCGTGGTGACGTGGTGGGCAGCAGAGGGCGGTGCAGCAAAAGCAATTGTTTTACAGTACACGTACCCGTGTGCTCCCACGTCTCTGTGGTTATGCCTCACCATCGCCCCGCACTGAGCCAGATTGGTGAAGTATAGTCACTTAACTCCCACGTGGGGAGGCCCTCCTCCCAAAGTGGGTTTACAGAGCGACGTCGAAGTATATTTGTTATGCTCGTTGTGCCGTGTATTGTATGAGTATCACAGGCATGTAACGATGCTTCCCCGCAAAAGATTCGATTAAACGTCACGAAGCATATAATCAACATGGTGTTTGAGAATCGATTATTTTATATCGGCTTTCAAACCGTCTCTTTTGTACTGTTCCTCGTTTGTACGGTTATTTTTGTTCCTTTAGTCCAATGGTTCTTAACCTGGGGGTGCGAGATGCCCTTTCTGGGGGTGCGAGACACGTTCAGATTGTTTTAGAAGGTGAATCATCGTAACACAAATTAAGTGCAACTAATTTGTTTCATCAAACCCATGTATGTATTAACATTATACTTTGTATTAGGATTGATAACCAAAGGGGGTGCAAGGCTGCAGTGACGTTTAAGAAGCACTGTTTTAGTCCAATGTCACACTGACAGCCCTTAATCAACACACTGCTGGATGAACGTCTTCACGCTGCTCAGTTCGGGTTAGTGAAGGGGTAGGTGAGAGTTTAAATATCACTCGCCACCGATGTTAGCCGTGGTCAGGGGCGGAGCCAGGATTTTGACTTTGGCGGGGTTGACTACAATATTCTGAGATATCCAGAGTAATGTTTTCCAATGGGCGCCACAAATGTATAAAACAAATTTGATTGGATTTGAACGCGGAGTTTATTAATAGGTCGGAGCCGCTGATGTGGCTAATAAGTTCGATAAGTTCGAAAGGCTGCCGCTCAAGCAGCCTGCAGGGCAGCACAAGGTGGCAGACAGCATTTTGCAGCAGCCGGATATCCGGCTATCCCGATTACCGACTTCCCAAAATTTCAGGGGGGGCTGAGCCCACCCAGCCCCCCCCCCACCAGCCCCCCCTGTGGCTCCGCCCCTGGCCGTGGTTGGGAATCAAAGTCATGTCGCCTGTGGTTCTCCTGCTTCTAGATGGAGTTTCCAGATGCAAGTATTCACGAATGAGCCATGAACTTATGTAATGAGCTCATGGACTTAAATGCTATATTATTTCATGGCGATGATGCATGCCGATTGCGCTTGTAGAAGAGGTTTTCAATTACAGTGAGGGAAAAAAGTATTTGATCCCCTGCTGATTTTGTACGTTTTCCCACTGACAAAGAAATGATCAGTCTATAATTTTAATGGTAGGTTTATTTGAACAGTGAGAGACAGAATAACAACAACAAAAATCCGGAAAAACGATGTAAAAAATGTTATAAATTGATTTGCATTTTAATGAGGGAAATAACAAATAAGTATTTGACCCCCTCTCAATCAGAAAGATTTCTGGCTCCCAGGTGTCTTTTATACAGGTAACGAGCTGAGATTAGGAGCACACTCTTAAAGGGAGTGCTCCTAATCTCAGCTTGTTACCTGTATAAAAGACACCTGTCCACAGAAGCAATCAATCAGATTCCAAATTCTCCACCATGGCCAAGACCAAAGAGCTCTCCAAGGATGTCAGGGACAAGATTGTAGACCTACACAAGGCTGGAATGGGCTACAAGACCATTGCCAAGCAGCTTGGTGAGAAGGTGACAACAGTTGGTGCGATTATTCGCAAATGGAAGAAACACAAAAGAACTGTCAATCTCCCTCGGCCTGGGGCTCCATGCAAGATCTCACCTCGTGGAGTTGCAATGATCATGAGAACGGTGAGGAATCAGCTAAGAAATACACGGGAGGATCCTGTCAATGATCTCAAGGCAGCTGGGACCATAGTCACCAAGAAAACAATTGGTAACACACTACGCCGTGAAGGACTGAAATCCTGCAGCACCCGCAAGGTCCCCTTGCTCAAGAAAGTACAAATACATGCCCGTCTGAAGTTTACCAATGAACATCTGCAAAATTCAGAGGACAACTGGGTGAAAGTGTTGTGGTCAGATGAGACTAAAATGGAGCTCTTTGGCATTAACTCAACTCGCCGTGTTTGGAGGAGGAGGAATGTTGCCTATGACCCCAAGAACACCATCCCCACCATCAAACATAGAGGTGAAAACATTATGCTTTGGGGGTGTTTTTCTGCTAAGGGGACAGGACAACTTCACCGCATCAAAGGGACGATGGACGGGGCTATGTACCGTCAAATCTTGAGTGAGAACCTCCTTCCCTCAGCCAGGGCATTGAAAATGGGTCGTGGATGGGTATTCCAGCATGACAATGACCCAAAACACACGGCCAAGGCAACAAAGGAGTGGCTCAAGAAGAAGCACATTAAGGTCCTGGAGTGGCCTAGCCAGTCTCCAGACATAAATCACATAGACAATCTGTAGAGGGAGCTGAAGGTTCGAGTTGCCAAACGTCAGCCTCGAAACCTTAATGACTTGGAGAAGATCTGCAAAGAGGAGTGGGACAAAATCCCTCCTGAGATGTGTGCAAACCTGGTGGCCAACTACAAGAAACGTCTGACCTCTGTGATTACCAACAAGGGTTTTGCCACCAAGTACTATGTCATGTTTTGCAGAGGGGTCAAATACTTATTTCCCTCATTTAAATGCAAATCAATTTATAACATTTTTGACATGCATTTTTCTGGATTTTTGTTGTTGTTATTCTGTCTCTCACTGTTCAAATAAACCTACCATTAAAATTATAGACTGATCATTTCTTTGTCAGTGGGCAAACGTACAAAATCAGCAGGGGATCAAATACTTTTTTCCCTCACTGTATGTTGATTCAGGCTGCCATCAGTTGTCCGGCGTTAATCAAAAACACGGTCGCTCACAAATGAAATGGAACAAAAGCTGAAAAATTCGAGAGAAAAAAGCTTAGAGAGAAGCATGCTTGGAATTGCTCCGAGAGACAGAAAGGGAAAAGCTTGATTACGGGCACAACCCAAATTTTTTCAGGCATCATCTTGGCTGAATGAACTTGGCCTGGGGCAGAACGCGCATCGCCAGAAGTGAGACAAAGACCCCCCGTGGAGGCTTTAACCGCGACACCGCTGCCCACGCACACCCGGTGCCCAGGCAACTCCCATCGCGTCACCTGCAGCGCCGAATGCCCATCGCGGTTGGGTCGGTGAACGTCGATTCCGCGACGGTCGAACGCGCGCACGAGGCTCCTCAGCACCCCCGCGTTGCCGGCCGCCGCTGCCTGCACCAAGGCGCTGTCGCCCCAGCGGTCCTCGAGCGCCGGGTCGGCTCCTCGCCGCAGCAGCAGCTCCACGAGGGCGGCGCTGGCCGCGGCGTCCGGCAGCAGGGCGGCGAGCATGAGCGGCGTGTGGCCCTCGGGACCGCGCGCGTTCACGGGCCGCCCGTCGAGGGCGTCCAGGACGAAGCGCGCAGCGCGCACCTGGCCCCGACGCGTGGCGTCCGCGAGCGCACGGGCGCCCGACGCCTCGTCCGACGGGACGGCTGCCCGCCACGGTCGTCGCTTCATGCTCCTTTCGGTCGGTGCAGCGAGGAGTGTGTGGTGGTTGTTGTGGTTGTTGTTGTTGTCGTGGTTGTTGTTGTGGTTGTTGAGCGGTTAGAGCGCTGCTCTGCGAACCCGGCGGGCGACCCGAGTTTGATTGCCGCTCACGGCCAACGGCGGTGACGATTATCCGAACCGGTCATCGGCCTCCCCGATGGTCGATTCAGCCTCAAATGTGTACCTGGTGCGGTGTCTAAACATCACCACTGAGAAGACAAAGACGGCCGGGCGTGGTGTTGGCCACCAACCCCCTCGTGTGCCGTGCCGGCCTTCATAGGTGCTCGCTAACAGCACTTGCCCCTACAGTCTGTTACACGTCTTTGTCCTTGGTGTTGCTTCCACTGATGATGGTGATGAGACTTGTGGTAGGTTTATGAAGGCGACTTGTGTACTAAAGTCGGCTGATGATGATTATTCTGCTGTGGGAGTCGATCGTTGAATACGATTGCGCTGAATCTATGAGTGGTGCTGGTAGTTAATATTGCTTCGACTGACTGATGATGATAATGATGGCGATATTAGTAGGATAGTCTCTTGGGAAGAGTTGTGTACAGATACTGTATTGATAGAATTCAATTGATAATTATGACGAGTCCATTATTATTATTAGAAGGCAAGTGGTAGACTGGTTATATAGGCCATCAAGTGGAGTATAATCTATTCGTTTTTTTAGAGTTGTGCCTTATAATTCATTTTAGATTGTAGTGTTCAAATTTTTATAATCAATTCACAATAGTAGAAGAGTAGTATTCATCGTCTTCAGCTGATGATTGTTATTGGTCGTGCACTCGTAGCAGACATACGCTAGTACTAAAGTAATCGGAGGCTAATTATTGAGAGTGGTGTGTCAGGCTAGCATAAGTAGTGTAGCGATGTGCACTTACTGCTAATTTGTATTTTTTATTAAATTATTATGAAATGACCATTAGTTGAATACCGGTAGTATTAGTCCACATTCGCAATGCTACTCATACGGCAAGACTGCTAATTGTAATTATATTATCAGGATATTATTCATCTGCTGCTCATTCGTTTTTTTCTGCTGTGGCTGATAATTCCAAAGACTGTTCTTATTGAACTACTGTCAGCACTATTAGAGTATTAGCTAATTCGGCAATTTGTATGAATGACGCTACATAGATTGAAACATATAAAACTATGATTTTTAAAATGAGAATTCAACTACAATAATTGCCCGTCTGTTGTAATTGCTAACGCCAACGTATATTCTTATGCCGATCGTTCTTAGATTACGATTTCTGTTATTAATATTCCACTGCTGCTAATCTGCTATTGTTTGTGATTACAATAATATTTCATCCTATTTATTTTGTAGACTATCATCAATTATTTGCACGTCTTAAACTAATTGTGTGTTCAAACACTTCTGTTGATTTCGTACAGAGATTGCCGGTTACAACAATTGTAGTCGTTGTGGTTGTGGAGGTGTTGTTAGGTATCTTGCTGTTGCCCTGTCGTTCCACTCTACAAAATCGTGCATTATTGTTTTTGTCTTCTCTTGCCGAGTTGCTTACCAATTAATCTTACCCTGCAACTGACTGCAAAACGTCATTCATGTCTGGATAATTGTCTGTGATCATTCTGCACCCTCGCTAATTCTTGCACCTGTGCCAACTATATCCTTCAAATTACTCGTTATAGCTGCATGGACTTAATACATTCTGCCTTACGATTAAAATAATATATATATCGTATTGTTTAAAAAAAAACATCACCACCACATTGGTGGTGGTGATGTTTTTTCACTGCCTTGTAAAAACGTTTCGGGGCAAGGGCCCTTAAATGTTCGTATACGTATTTCGTCGATTATCTTGATTTGAAGCTTTCGTGACTGCAGGAATCCATACTCTTTGGTTCTTTCGGTAAAGTCACGTAGGTAGAAATAAAATTAAATCAAACAAAAAGCTTTCCTGACCGCATAGACGCGCGTTCGCGAGCCCAATCAATGGAGAAGCAGCCGTGTTGGTCGAGACGCGTCTCCCGCTGTGTGGAGGGAGCCGTGTTCACTCGCCGTGGCTGCTCTGTGCTCTCTCGAGGCGCTTTATATTCTCGTGCCACCCACAGGAGGTACCGTATTGCCCGGATCAAAAGACGCATCCCACCCCGCCACCTCTACCCTGCTGTATCTTAACGTTAACAAGGTTGGGCGTGCGGCTATTTCTCACGTTGTCTCCCTTCGCCTGCTCCGCAGGAGGTTCGTGGGCTTCGTTGCCGACTCTGACGATGCCTGTTGTATGTTTGGAGTTCGCGTGTTCTCTCTCTCTCTCTCCCCGTGGTTGCGTGGATTTTATTTCCGTGTGCTCCGAATTAGCCCCCCACATTTAGAAACATGCGTTTGTATTCATCGGTTGCGACTACACATCCCCACGTGTGATGGTGGTGATATCAGCCACTTCGATGCGCTACCACGCGTGGCCAGATAGCCTCTGAAAAAGAGCTTATAGCCCAGTGGGTTTTTACCTTGTAGAATACAATTGTTTAGTGTGTGTGTGAGAGAATCGATTTGTATAACTTTATTGATGCCGGTCACAAGTTTAGGATGCATCTTACTTTCGGGAGCGTCTTATAATCCATAGAATACGGCAATAGCGCAGAAGCACTTGACGGCCAACGCACATACACTACAGAGACATAAGATCCCCTGTCGACACTTGTAAGACTGTCAGGACCAGTGCTTATTAGCGAGCATGTATTAAGGCTGACACGCCCGGCCGCCTTTGCCTCTCCAGTCTCGGTGTTTTTATACACGGCGCCAGGGACTCGTGTAAGGCTGAGCCGACCTAGGAGAGGCCCAGAACTGGTTTACGTATTCACCACTGTTTTTGGTTATAAGGGGGATTGGAACTCGGCTGGCCGAGTTCATAGGGGAGCGTGCTCACCACACGCACACCGCACACCGCACACACACGTATACACAAATGCATAGGCAGTTTGTTTATTGGCTCCTGAATTGTAATGTCAAACATTTCCTTGGCGTTATTACTGAAATGTTAATTCCCCTGTGATTTTAGATAATCGCAGTTGTAATTTGCATGCCAAGAACATGTTTTTTGGCGAGATACTCCACAACCAACGTGTATTGAGTACAAATGCAATATACATAAATATTATAGCTATTTGTCATATTACTCCATCTTCACGATCATTTAAGACAATAAACTCGGCTCAGAGTAGTTATTCTTTGTAACAGGCAACCTTGTCAAAAACTCGCGGTGTTTGGGGAAAAAAATCCCGGTTTTTTCCAAAAGTATTGAATTCCATAGAGAAAGTCCTTGTCCAGTGTAGCACCTCAGATCGTGATATATAATAATATATCCAAGTTGAAATCAATGTCAAAAGTCAGCTCTTGTTTCTTTACACTTGGCAGGTATTTGATAAAGTTTTAAATAATTTTGAGGGTTTTTTTCCCTCTCTCTCCATGATTGTACTATCGGCGTCACGCGTCCCGAGACAAAGAATCAGTTTGGATGTCTCGTAGAGACATGCAACCCCATTCGTGCGAGAGAACGGCCCACGGCAGCGAGCACCACGGAGCGACATCTGAGAGCCCTTCAAAATGACCTCTGTCTGCACACTAGGGGGCAGCACTCTCACACTCGCCCTTCGACCGAGAGTTGGGCTCGTAGCATGGCAGTCGAACTCATTCTCGTTTTAATCTTCAGACCTGGAACGTCTCCGAATTAAGTGCCGAACTAAATTTATTGTAATCGGGTTATTGTTGTGTTCAGCCACTGGTGACCGGGCTAAGATCATAAACTGACAACACTTGAAAACCCAGTTTAGCAACACAGCTGCCTGGATTCGAACCAAGGTTCTCACTGGTGCCAGCTCAGCGTTCTCTCCGAAGAGCCACCTGGTCTGCGATTATTATTGTTTAAAGACAAGGGTGCACCTTCAAGCCATAATTACATATCACGAAGATCGTCCCTAAATCTTGTCCCAAAATAATGCATGCAACAAGCCACATGATACTCGTTCACGTTAAATTTAAATCGTACTCCAGTACTATAAACATCATCTATGCCTCGAGTTTCCTGGCTGGCTGCTGGCTGGGCTCCTGTCCACCTCAACAATAATTCAATTGTTAGTGGCAACGAGCAGTTGCTACTGAAACTTACTGGACATCTGTGAGAAAGAGCTGTTGAAGCAGAGGAATAAGTTTGGAAGACTCATAATAAATAGCGACACCGAAAGAGTGACAAATAGGGAATACTGATACGGTTCATTTAAAATTGCTGTAAATGTGAAATGTGTGCTCGTATTCATGTCGTTATTTTTCCAGAATAGTTTCTTTTTTAAACCCTAGAGAATACTGTAAACACACAAAAAATACTCACAACAACGTATTATCTTGCCATTTGATTACGTTAAAAACGCGGATTAATTAGAGATGCCCCCGAGCACGGAAGGATTGTGAGAAGAGATGACAACTGCAACGGTCTCTTGTTTTCCATTGCAGAGCCACGGGTTCTCCTCTACCAGTACATTTGGATAATTTGTTTTATTTAAAGCCCTTTGGTAATCCACTACCGGGCTAAGACCTCCTCCATGTTAATCTTGGCGGTTGTTTGGCCATGCTTCGCCACGCTGGTCAATGCGGTGAAGGCGGGAGGAGGGCAATTGGGATCAGTACAGGTTCAGATATCACTGACCACTGATGTTAACCGTGGCCGTGAATCGAAATTAATTAATTGATGTATTTTGTATCTTAACAAAAGCAATAGCCCATTGATACAACACAGTTTCTACAATTTTGATCTAAAGCTTTCATGACTGCAGTGATTCATACTCTTGGTTCTTTCGGTAAAGTCACGTTGAAGGGAAAAAATAAAATAATAAAAAATATATAAAACAATAAAATTCTCACGACGTTTCGACTGCAACACAAACAGTCATCATCAGGTGTGAAAACCAACGGCAAGAACATTTGAAAGAAGTGGCGGTCTGTAATAATTTATTTATGTTTAAACGTTAGCACCACGGATAGCGATTTGACAGTTTGTTTGGATGGACGAGTCCATCTATGTTCAGAAAAGAGGAGGGGGGAGACGAAAAATTAATGTATGCTGTCTGAAAGCCACCGTAAGCGTGAACAATCAATTAAGACCCGAAATGGTTTATCAAATCCTTCCAATGATTGCTAAGCCAGAATCCATCTTCTCGGTTGAAATTGTCTCTGTGTTTGTATATGTGGATAGCTTCATG
Source organism: Petromyzon marinus (assembly GCF_048934315.1). NCBI lineage: Eukaryota > Metazoa > Chordata > Hyperoartia > Petromyzontiformes > Petromyzontidae > Petromyzon > Petromyzon marinus. The sequence goes on along the minus strand of NC_133683.1, from coordinate 21,168,104 downwards.
AACGAATCTCTCATGGTAGCCAGATGGCTTGCAAATAACCTCTGTCTTGGAGAAGTCAATGTCATGTGAGCCTACTGAATTATAACAGTGATCTGCCACGGCCGAGGTGTTGGTCCTACCGTGATTAAGGTCTGCTTTGTGTTCACGAGACATGTCGTTTGGTTTCTCCAATGTAACTACTACCACAGAGGCAACTTAGTTTGTAGACACCAGGGTACTGTATGTCCGGAATCACATCTTTTACAGACGGAACCAGATCACGGATTTTATGTAATGTGTTTATACACAAGATCCAGGTCCGTTTCAACACATTACATAAAATCCGTGATCTGGTTCCGTCTGTAAAATATGTGATTCCGGACATACAGTACCCTGGTGTCTACAACCTAAGTTGCCTCTGTGGTAGTAGTTACATTGGAGAAACCAAACGACATGTCTCGGACCGCATTCGTGAACACAAAGCAGACCTTGAACACGGTAGGACCAACACCTCGGCCGTGGCAGATCACTGTTATAATTCAGTAGGCTCACATGACATTGACTTCTCCAAGACAGAGGTTCTTTGCAAGCCATCTGGCTACCATGAGAGATTCGTTCATGAGGCTATCCACATATACAAACACAGAGACAATTTCAACCGAGAAGATGGATTCTGGCTTAGCAATGATTGAAAGGATTTGATAAACCATTTCGGGTCTTAATTGATTGTTCACGCTTACGGTGGCTTTCAGACAGCATACATTAATTTTTCGTCTCCCCCCTCCTCTTTTCCGAACATATATGGACTCGTCCTTCTAAATAAACTGTCAAATCGCTATCCGTGGTTCTAACGTTTAAAAATAAATAAATACAAACCGCCACTTCTTTCAAATGTTCTTGCCGTTGGTTTTCACACCTGATGATGACTGTTTGTGTTGCAGTCGAAACGTCGTGAGAATTGTATTGTTTTATATATTTTATTATCTTATTGTTTCCCTTCAACGTGACTTTACCGAAAGAACCAAGAGTATATATACAGTTTTTACATGTATTTTTTTGTGAATAAAACGAACATAACGGCAGAACAATAATTAACATGCACGACTTCAGTGAGTATTTAAATAGATCAGCCAACGCAAAAACAGAATAAGTCAAGGCATCGTCTGCAAGGCATCGGTCTGCTTTGAGTTAGCGCCGTCTCCTGCACTGCGGCGATGAATCGAAGTAGCGGTGGGTGTGGGGTTGGATGATTTAAGATAAACGTCGCCTATATTTAATGAGATCTCACCAAGGGAAGGCTGCAATCACCCTGTCGCCGCCGACGCTACATATCCGGTCGGTGTGGGCGGGCACGGCACGGCCGCAATGATTGACAATCCGACCGAAGCTCCTTTTGTATGTAACAATGGTACAGCGCGGGTTGTCGCGGGGCTGCTTACGATACAGTTGACTGCACCCCCCGTTGCACTTTGAAGCCAAACATGTCGCCGTGTTGTAAGAAGAATTCATTGGATGGCCCCCTTGGAGTCAATTCTGACAATTCCACGTCGAAATTTTGATTTAAAGCTTTCGTGACTGCAGGGATTCATATTATTGGTTCTTTCGGTAAAGTCACGTAGAAGGGAAAAAAATAAAAAATAAATTTATATTTTATTATTTTATTGCTTCCCTTCTACGTGACTTTACCGAAAGAACCAAGAATATGAATTCCACGTCTCTTTGCGGAAAGGAATTGGGCAACCGACTAATCCACACTCGGGGCACGAGATCCAGACTGATGAGCGTGGCGAAGTATGGTCCAACAACCCTCATGACCGACGGGGCATGCAGAGGCCAGTAGTGAATTGAATTATTATTACAGTACCGCATTAGTATTATTATCGGGATGTATTTTTAAACATTCGCTCTTTATAAATGACAGTAAACGGTTCCTATATTTTGTATACTCAGTATTAACGTTCAATAGAAAACTCGGACTTCTAGCCGTATCGACAACCAAAATAACAAGAAGAGCCACTTTTCGTTCGAATTCGGTCAACCCCTCCCGTAATGTTTCAAGGGCCGCAATGCACGTGGTAAATGCGAGACGGTGGGTCCTTCATAAATAACGTCACAAGTCCTTAAAGAGCTACAGGTTGCCGACCCCTGATATAGGCAACAAAATAAAACCTTTGAAGCTTGGGCGTACCAACTTTAGCTTAAATATCAAGCGAAACATGAAATCAGCATCGGTTGTAATTAATTCTATTAGCCACAGGCTGCATCAAGGATATATCCCCTCCCCCACTCCCACCTTTACCGCATGCTGCACCTCAAGTGTTGCATAGACACAAATATTAATTAGCTCTCGCCAATCGCAACCGGTCTCAGGCACCGGTCGCCGGGCGAGTTCGTGCATTCATCGTCGTGTTTGGTGAGAATGACAAAGGCAGGGACCCCAAGGATTAGGCCGACTCGAGTGTTGGGGGGGGGAAGAGATCTTTCTCGTGCTCGGCCTCGCTGATAACGCTCGCGGGTGTACAGAGCGACCCGCATAATGAAGACACCCACACACACACATAGCGTTTTGCCCAGCGCGCACGTGCAATGCACGCAGCACATGAATAATGACAGTTCATACGTACAGCATCGCGCGTGAACACGGTGTGCATGGCCAGCTCATCTTCAACAACAACAACATCATCATCATCGTCGTAATTATCATCATCTACAGCTGAGTTGGTCTATATGTTAAATAATGTACATTAAATGATCTTAAACGTCATATTGTTTAAAGTAAGGTTTATTTTAAAAATAACTGAATATGCAAAGGGAAACAATGTTAGGGGTAAATTCAGTGGGGGGTTTACAATAAATCAGGACTACACTGTGCACATGGGATGTAGCTGTGGTTTCATAGGTGAGCACACTGGTTTGCAATTTAGAGAGACCGCCAGTTATATACTATCTGCCAGCATGGCAGTGAAAACAATTGTCAAGTACCTTGAATCATCCCCGCCTCTGTCCACCGAGTACTATAAATGGGTACCACGACAGTTAGTCGACCTGCGGTTAAAGTGTGGGGACTACCACCTCTTCCAAGACATCTGGCCTGCCAGGAAGAGTCGGTAAAATAACCCTCGAGCGGAGACTCTTCCGGCGCGAACAAGACTTTGCAGGGCTGCACCTTTATCCTCTTGTACAGCAGCAGCATGGATACGCGGTGTGGCCAGATATGGCGATGCTGAGTGATGGGTACCCCCTCGGTGCGCATGGATTTTCTCCAGGCACTTTGATTTTCTTCCACCAGTCAAGCACACAATCGAATTGGCCACAGATCTCATCGTAGCAGGAACCTCCTGACAAAGATCAAAGCGTCTTTGCGACTCAGTGTTTCTCGCCTGAGTCAAACGTTTTCATTATGTTAAACTTGTAATAAACATGATCGCGTCACAATATAATCCACGGAGGGGGTTGGGGGGGGGGGGGGTCTGGATGAAGACTTCGCTGTGCTTGAAAACTCTTCGCCTGAGGTTCCGTTTAACCGCAGAACATGACAAACTTCCGACGTGCACACCACTGATGAATGCCAAGTCCCGTTGATCCGTCACGAGGAACACACCATGGCCTCTTGTATTGTTTTGTCTTCACCTATCGCTCATGGCGCTCCTGGCGGCGATGATTATTACGGTGGAAACACGCGTGTCACGCGATAATAGCTGGATGACTTGAGCATGCAGCGCAAGCGTGTTGGGAATATGCCTGAGGACTAACCCTCCGTACAATTAGGTCTTTTAATTACAATTTTTAATTGCGATGATTCATATTGCACAAACGTTAGCCCCCGCCATGGTGCCTATGAGCGCCTGTGATCCACCACTGTGGAGGCGAGGGTTGATGGATCGCACAAACGTTGCGAGACCTCGTTGCCATGGCTGTCGAGGTTCACTGCACCTATAATCGGACTTGCCAAGGAAAATTCTGTGCCGCAAATGTGACCTCAAACTTTTCTACTTTATCTGTATGGGATAGGGTGTTGCCCCCCCTCTCCCCCCTCCTATGCGTGGGGTATCTCTGGGTGATGTAGTCTCCTCCCACGTTAATGGAGATGGCCAAAGCATATCTATGTAGGGCCACAGAGCTTGGGCCAATTGTTGACGCCGGTTCTGGCCGCCTTCCCGATTGCCTGTGGTTTCACGCGCCTCTGAATCTACGGAAACATGTGCAGCGAGTTAAACATTTGAAACTTTAACTTTTGTTTTTTTTTATTTAACGAGTTTCACTGACGCAGTGTCTGCAGTCCGAGAAATTCGCAATATTGTAAGGAGCCCTGCACATTCCCTCATTGTACTAAGTAGCATTGCCACATCAGCCTTGCGTATCGCTGTTGATTAGACAATAAACACACGCATGCTTCTTCGCGTATCCTTCAAAATACCCAGCGTTTAATGATGAAAGGGTGAGGTTGAGAACACATAATGTTCAGAGAGCAGTCCATTTATCTTCGTTGTTGCGACGTAACGTACCTGGGTCATGCAGATGGCAATGAGCCTGGTAAATGCCATCAAAGCCTTCAGCACCTGCGGCTGCTGGACAGCGACTTAATTAAAGAGCTCGCCTTTTGACACTAATTGCATCTCGGTGAACTTACCCGTGTGGAATCAGATTACACGCCAACATAGCCATTTAAAATCCTGCTACAGGTCAAATTCAGCCCTTAGCGCTCATGTTTCATCTATTTTTAGTTTAATCCATCCATTGCACTATTGTTGTTATCATTGGTATTGTGCTATTTGGAGTCAAGCCCATGACACGAATACGTTTTCTATTCGGAGTTTTTATGTAGGAAGGTCTCTAAAGCATGATGTCATAGAACTAATTCTAATTTCACATCCATAAGTCGTTTTTTTCCACAATAGACGATTCATATATTAAACGTCTTACAAAGAATGTTTGTCGCATGGTAATTATACATTGTAATGCTCAAAATTGCTTTTAATAAACCAAATTAAACGTTTTTCTTGCAGTCATTGGAACTGCTTTTTGTGTTTATTGTCCCCCCCACTGCCCCACCTCCGTTTAGCACGGTTGACTATGTACGGTGCGAAAGAAGGTCAACATACACACATACCCATTATCAACACGCTACATTTAAGACGCCAGTACCCAAATCCGAACTCTGGGTCTCAGCAATGCCGACTCATTGCTCTGAAACGTCGTTAGCCCCATGAACCATCTGGCCACCACCTCTCACAATGGAAACGTGTTTAAGTACAGTACACATGTTACGACCATTACATATGTTGGACGTTCATGATAACAAGTAATGTTATATCAGTGTGGCATAGATGTCTCTAAACCTGAATAATGAATACGATGTTTGGGTTCCAGTTAAAAGTTATACATTTTAAACGTCCCCTGTTGAATGGAACTGCTATATTATCATAATGGTTGCAATACTGAAACGCAGCATACACAATGTGACCGAAGTAAAACGCGTTTAATCAGTGCCTACTGCTATCTATGACACGTGAATTTAATACGGAGACTGATTGATGTAATCATCCCACAGAATAAAAACGGGTGCAAATAGAAAAGGAGCAACACATGAAACAACTCAAATGAGCGACATATCAACTGTTAAGAAGAATGAGGCTTGTAAAGAACACATCCAAAAGAGCAAGACACAAAACAATAATTACAACTAATTTTTTAAAAAGTTTACCAGGTAAAACCCCACTGAGTCATATAGTTTTTTTTTTCAGAAGCGACCTGACCACGAATGATAGATAGCTCAACGAAGTGGCTTATCATCTGGAAATGTATAGCAGCCAACTACTCTAAACGCACGCTTCTGAATGTAGAGGGAAAAACCGGAGGACCCGGAGAAAAATCCACGCGACCAGGAGGAGAACATGCAAACTCCAAATATACAGACGTCAGGGTCGGGATCGAACCCACACCGACCTTCTGAATATCAGTCGAGTTATTCAATATCTCGCCGCAGCGGCGCTAGATGACCCATCGACGAGACTGGTTACACAATGACAGCCAAAGGAGGGAACTCACCCGCAAGTGTGATCGCCGTGGAGATGGAGCGATAAGATCAGCTCAAGCGCAGGAGTGAGATGGATTGTGGCATCCAGCAGTGAAAAGATAAGCAACGGCCGCGCATGATGATGACAACACTATGTAACACAATTTCTGTTCCTGGGTAGTGTTATTTCGTAATTGCTTATGCCTAAAAAGTATAGAAAAATGCTATTATTCCCCACAAACTTTGCTTTTGTGACCAATACAGTAATATTTAGAAATGTACCTATTTTCAATGAGAAAATGGGCGAATTTGTGTATTTTCGTTCACATAAAGTCAGAACAAAACAACATATGAATACAAATTTACATGTATTTATACTAAAGAAATACAAACATTACTACAAAAGATTTAGAAGTGAGTAGTTTTTCGACATTTACGATTATACTGTAAATCACTTTCACAAATCAGCCCCCAAATGTAGTCTCCCATCATGTTCTCGTTATACTGTCCTTGCAATGGCGTTCAAAGTCCAGTATATCAAGGATATGGACTTTGAGGGACATCCTACAGCCCATTGTGTTGTAGTTCTTCACCACAGTCTCAACCAGCTCCACATAGTTTTCGACCTTGTGATTGCCCAGGAAGCCACGAACTACTGCGACAAAGCTGTTCCAAGCCGCTTTCTCCTTACTAGTGGGCTTCTTGGGGAATTCATTGCAAACCAGGATCTTCTTTATCTGTGGTCAGACGAAGACACCTCAAACATCTTAGCAGATGCTTCCACAGAGTACTTTGTCGCTCTTGTCTTGATAAATTGGCTGCAGACATAGCAACATGAGTCTGCCGGATGCTTGCAGCCTCTTGATGCCATCTCAGAAAAATGCAGATATGTATCCACTTAGGCAGCTGGAACTAAACTGAACTGGTGTGCCTAAGGCCCTTGTATTTATACTACTATTTATATTACTGGAAAGTTCTAGAATGTTCTAGAAGTTACTCCAAGTTTACCCAGCACTGAATCCATCTGGAATGTTCGGGAAAATAGGTAAATTTCTAAATATCACTGTCCTGGTCACAAAAGCAAAGTCTGTGGGGAATAATATCCATTGTCTGTACTTTCGAGGCAATTCGGAAATAACACTACCCAGGAACAAGACAAATTGGTATACGTTATTATTCTGATCCTGATGTGAAATTCACCAAATCAACCACGTGGCGGCAATGTTCTCTATCTTTAGTGACGTTAAAACCCATAAGCAAACTATCGCGATTTGCACGTTAGGGGGCAGCCTTGCATCATTAATGCGAGCGGATGAAATAAGTTTTAGTAAAGTGATATGCTGCAGGTAACAACGTTGTTTTTATTGACCCAGGAAAGCCTCACGAGTCTCAAAACGCCTTTTTCATGATGCTGTTGCACTGGGATGTTTGGCCAATGCCATTAATACGTTTTTGGAATGTAAGAGGTAATCATAATATGTCACCCAAGCAATCCCAGGTGTATGATCCAGGGGGTAAACGTACAACATTTTTGCACAGATGCATTTTGTAGTTTATTGCTGCACTGTCCATCTCCTGGTCACCTAGCAATGACTAATTGTCCCAGGGCAGACTCTCATACAAGTGCTGAACTCACCCGGCCCAAGCCCTGCGGAGCTTACAAGTATCAGACGGGATGGGGCGCGTTCAGGGTTGGTTTGATCGTGGGTGAAAAATAAATAAGCACTTCGGGGATCCTGCGGACGGCACGTCATCGGATTCCGCAACTGTGGGGGAGACAAATGTCTTTATTACGCTTTCAACGAAGATGAATGGTCTAATGCATTCTCTCCGCCCGTCTGTCTATAAACAAGAATTCTCGAAAAGATTATCCAATAGCAATACAACGTCAAAAGGAAACCGACCAAATTCATCCAAGGGTACTTAAACTAAACGTATTATTTTATTTTACCAGGTAAAGTCTACTGTGCATTAAAGCTTTTTTTCAGAAGCGACTTGGCTATTACAAATGATAGCTCAGCGAAGTGGCTCATCGGGAGGAAATGTGTAGCAGCCAAATACTCTAAACGCGTGTTGATTCTAAATGTGGAAGGAAAAACCGGAGGTGCCGGAGGAAAAACCACGCGACCACGGGGAGAGAGACACGCAGACTCCAAATATACAGCCAGCGTCAGGGTCGGGGTCGGGATCGAACCCACGACCTCTTGCATACCAGGCGAGGTGGCTAACATCTCGGCATCTTGGTGAGACGTTAACTACCTCGAACTGAGCGCCTAGCGCGAAAGCTACCATTATTATTCTGAACGAATCGACTACTTTCTGCAGGGCAAAACTCATGCTGGAACGCATTCAAGAAAACCATGCATATGCACGTTTTTTCTCCCTTTGTTTGTTTCCCGAGTTAACAACTTCATGGCATGCGCACGTAGTGTGGACGGGCGATGTGTAAATGCTTGACTGAGTTAATCCAGGTTTGACGAGCGGTAATACTGCATAGGCGAGGCGAGGAAGACGTGGGAATGTTAACACATCCAGGGTGAATGTATAGCAAATATCATGCCAAATCATAACTCCGAGACATATAATGAAAACAATTGTAAACACTGTATACCAACGCATATGACTTCCAGAGACGATCGTACATTCTAAAGATGTTCAAGAAAGCCTCGAAAGTCGAAAATTGGCAACAATATAAAAATCGTAAAACCAACATTTTTACAACGTGGGCCACTCAAAACTACGCTTTTTTTCCTATTTGAACAGGCTCAGACTGAAGTTTTACATTGCTCTCATTCTCGTGTTGTGATACGCGACCTCCATCAGTGAATCCAGAGTCATTTGCTCCCCGTGGAGTGCGAGGCTCAAGTCAGTATGAAGGTAGCGATATTCCACCCCCCCCACCGTCTCCCCAATCGGTGAGCAGCACATCCATGGAAAAATCTATTGGAGTACTTAGGGGGGACCCTTACGCACGTGAGTTCACTGTTTCCACGAAGCGTTCCAAATGCTTGAGCGGTGTCAGTCGTGGACGTGAGCTGTAAGAACACAAACACGGGAGACACGGAGATCTCCTCCACCCACTCGTTTCCCTTCGCTCACCAGACCGCACTCCCTCATCCTCACCCAGAACTACAGGAGATCATCGGTTCATTGTCTGACAGACTGTTGGGGCAAGCGTTGTTAGCAAGCACCTATTAAGGGCGGCACGGCGCGCGCAACGGTGGGTGGCGTCGTCAGCAGACTCGGCACCCACGCCAGAACGCCTTTGTCTCCCCCCCCCGTGCCAATGTATGGAGACATCACGCCTCTCGCCTCCTCGTTTACGACTGAGACGACAACCTGGGGGAAGCTCAAGGATGAGCCACGACCACCACTCGCCATTAATGGTCTCCGTGGGCCGAAAGTTCGACTGAAGTCACCGTGCTTTGTACCGCAGTGCACTCACCGCCGCACCGCTCCCCACGTGCCACAGGCATTGTGCGTTCATACCCAGCGCTTCGAGAGGCTACATACGACCTTAATTTGGCTTTGTACCCAATTACAATTTGTTGTTGTTGTAATTTCCTTAACATCAGGCGTATTTTGTTTTAACTCAAGAGGCCAGGGCGAGTGTCGTTTGCAAGAGTAAAGTTGGTCTCCAAAATGACAAAAAAAAACAGAGAAACATAAACGCCAAGTAGAGCAACGAAGTAGAGCAACCGGATACCAAAATAAAACACCGTGTCACACGGGGAATGGAAAATAGAGCAAAAAATATTGCAACGTTATAAATCAAAGCTTAATATCACATTAACTGCAGCGCAACACTGAATGTGAAATTCCGACATTCGTTGCTAATCTGGGATATAACTGAGTCCATCTGGTCGTTTCGCAGTGTGCACCCGAACACGTGCAGCAGATACAAAAACAAAGATCCCCCGTGTAGCCTACACACACAGTTGGGGCAAGTGCTGCTTGCCAGCAGTGCGCACGAGGGGGCGGTATGGTCAGAGCCACACCCGGCCACCTTTGTCTTCCGAGTGGATGATGGCTTCACACCGCACCAGATACTCATTTAAGACTGAGTCAACCTAGGGGGTGGAGACGCAACATCGGTTCAGACATTCCTCACTCGCGTTGGTCGTAGCCGGAAAGCGATCTCGGGTCTCTAGGGACGTGGCGCAGTGCGCTGACCACTGCACCACCGCTCCTCAATTTCACAAAACAAGGACAAAGATGATCACCTTAGAGCCTTTAACAAACTATTGGCGCCAAGTGCTGTTAGCGAGCACCTATGAAGGCCGGCACGGCATGCAGGGGTTGAGTTTCCAACACCACGCCCGATCCGCCTTTGTCTCCCAGTACCGATGTTTACACAGCGCACCGTGCACTAATTTAAGGCCGAGTCGACCTAGGGGTGGCACAGAACTGGTTCTGCTATTCGCCGCTGTTATTGGTCGTGAGCGGGAATCGAACTCAAGGCGCCGGGGTTCATAGCGCAGTGCGCTAACCACCGCGCCACCGCATTCAATAAAACTCACACACACACCACGCGCACCACCCCCATCCACACAACAGCTCCTGACGTTCGCGTGTGTGAATTCATTTGCCCCACTCCTCCAATCACCCCCAGGGAGCCAGCGAGCCGGGGCTGCAGAGAGCGAGCGAGAGAGAGAGACACTCCCACGCTGATCCCCCTCCCTCCACGACTGCTGGCCCGTGAGTGTGCGCGGTGGGGTTAATGCGCGCGCGCGTGTGTGAGTGAGTGGGTGAGTCGGGGGAGGTGGCCGAGGCTGTCTCTGTGTGTGTAGCTCGTATGACCAACAGCATTGGCGGTCCCCCACTCCCCTACCCCTTTTTTTTTTACCCGAGCGTAGCACACAAGGCACACACCACCGCCGCAACTAAAACCACCTCCCCTCGCCTCCAACCCAACCCTCTTTGTGTGCGTGTGTGGAAGAGAGAAGAGGAGGGGAGGAGCGCCTACACTCCCGACTGTACCCGCAGTTTAGCGGAACGGGAGCAAACGCAGCGGAGAGAGAAAGAGAGAGAGGAGGAGGAGACGCAAGCAAAGTCATCATCATCATCAGTGCCATTTCGCTCTCTGCTCCTCCAACAGCACAGGCGCATTCCGCCCGAGACGGATACGCAGCAGCAGTTGGGACGGGAACGGCCGTGCGGTGAAAGTTGAAGTCAATTTTGTGTTCTTCGAAGCCCTCCGGTGAGTTTTGTTTTAGCCACTTTTGGTGAGCGAATTACATTTTTGGGTGGATATGATTAGCCAAAACATGTGTGTGTGTGATGAATCTTGCGGTCTTACGAACCCCAGTTAAATAAAAACAAGTATTGAGCTGCGAAGCCATTGTATGGTTGTGTCATCTCAAAAAGTTACTTCGCGAGTTGTGGCGTTCACTTTACGCGGAGTTAAATGGACAAGTGCCCCGTTCGGAGTCGATAGCAATTGTTGCGTGCGGGTGCTTGGCGGATTGGATTGGCGCCTGGAACTGTTTCTTTTTTCTTCCTTTCGGCGTAACATCACTGTTGTGCCCTGCAAAGAGGTGCGCCTCGATTGTGATGCTTCTCAGCTCCCGAGGGTGGCTTTTTCGATCCGCCGTGATGATGATGATGATGTTTGCTGGTGGCTTTGACGCACAACGGCAGGGCCGAGGCCCCTGCAGCCATTTCGTGAAGTGCAGGGTTTGTGTGTGTGTGTTTGGAGCAGACAGCGAGCGAAAGAAGAGCCGAGTGGAGTTGCGATGTTTTCGGACGGCAAGGAAATAATTGAACGCGGTTGATAAAATAATATTTGCACAAGGCTCTCACCCTCCCCCCATCGCACGTTTATCTTTGTGTGAATAGGTGTGTGTGTGTGTTTCTCTTGGGGTGGTGCACGGTTTGCACGTGCTTTCGGAATAATCCAGCGGCTGCTTTCGCTGCATGTGTCTTTCCCAAACGTTGGGACGCACCAAGGAGTGGGTTGCCTCGAACGTAGCCACGTGTACACATTCTGGCCCAAGCACATGCCCGGCAGAGGAAGGATGTGCGGGGTGGGGGGGATTAAACGCCCATTGTGGCATAAAAGTCGAGCTTGCCAAAAACCTTCTACCTAATTAACTGAACACAAAAAACTCCGTTTGCAAGAAGGGGGAGGTTGGTTGGGGGGGGGTGCTACTTCGATTTGTGTAGGTGAATTGTGAATAGCAGGATGGTTTCTTGGTATTCTCTACTTTTGAGTACACGTGCATACATAGATAACACACGTGCGTGAGTGATTGCGTGTGTGGTTGATTTAGTTTGGTCAGGAACAAGGTGGTGCTGTACTCAAAACATCCTTTGAGCAACAACGTTTGACCCACGGTGGTTTCGGAGTTTTAGCGGCAGTCGTTTTCCCACGGATAAATCGCGTTCCGAGCGAAGCATGTTAATGTGGTGTGTGTGTGGTTGTTAACCCGTAGCCCTGCTGGGGTTTTTTTTCGAATTTGTAAAAGATTCGCGAATTAACGCATTGATTTGGCTGGCAAGTCTGAGTGCTCATTATTACGTGTATATTTTTTTTAAGTTTGTCCTTCCCCCGCACCTCCGATAAGCACGGTTGGCTACGTACGATACGAAATAAGTTCAACATACATACCCACATGCATTGTTATAAAATACTGTACATAATGTTGCACACTTTTTTGTTATACAACCTTCTTTGGCATTGAGGGGGCTACCTTGTGTTTGTCATTGTTTTATCTGCGGTCGATATTCTATTGTTAGCGAAAAAAAACCCCTACCCTACTGAGCAAAACATTGTGGGAAGGGAGATGGATGATGATTTTACAGGAAGTCCACTAGAAATTGTTTTACCGTTATCCAAAGCGAATGCCAGGGTAGCGAGGAGAGGAGACTGTTGATATGTTAATTTGTACCCAAGCTGCCTTGCAGAGACCACCGAAGCACAATGAATTACTAACCCATGCAATTCACCTTGACGCATGTAACACGCATGTAACACGTGCCTACCGCGCATGCAAAGAACAATGGGCAGCCTTGGACGGGGCAGTGTGACAACAGCACGTGACATTATTAATACTATTCAGTGTGCCTCTCGCAGACCTGCACTATACTCTACAGTATGAATTTACAGAGCTTCTTAAACAAGCAGCGACTGCATCTCAACACTCTGTGCAGAAACACCACGCGTTTATTTCACGGTGAGAAAGAGGCAGTCGGTCCATAGGCAGTGAGGGGGGGGGGGGTTTGCCAACTCTGAGCCTGAACTTGAACAGGGGCAAGGAAGGTTTTTGACAGCGACGCATGACCGCAGCCGACGTGGTTGAATTCAGAGCAACCGCGAAACATCGGGGACCGATCGTCGTTGCTGAGCGTAACTTGTTCTGCCCTTCCCTTTTGCAGCAGCAGCAGCAGCATCAGCAGCAGCAGCATCAGGAATGACGCAGCCAGCGATTGAGGGCATACGCATGCCGGACGGGCACTATGCAGACGGCACGTGGGAACTGCGCATCCTGGTGACGGACCTGCAGCAGGAGGTGATGATGCGCGTCACGGGGGAGCTGCACATCGGCGGAGTGATGCTGCGGCTGGTGGAGCGTCTGGGTACGTCGGCGTCGTGCAAGTCGGCCGTCATTGCCCCGTGTTTGGGGTTAGGGATGGGCTTTTGGAATATTTAAGCAATCGGTTGCCTATACCGATTATTATCCGTTCGATTGGACGACTCGTCGGATAACATGGAAATACAGTAGTTGGTGGGTGTAAATCACCTCTCCCCCCATGTGTGTTGCTGGACGGGAGGTGATGGGCGGGGCTTGATGACATCATCTGTATCCCCCACCCAGTCACGCTTGATTTGGCTTGTAGTGGTGGCTGCCATTTTCAAAGAAGCTGGAGCAATCGACTACAAAATAAATATCGGATGATTATTTCTCATCCACTAGTTGGATTTATTGACTCATCATCCCATCTAGTTTATTATTTGTGTTTGGAGCTCGAGTTCTGCAGTCACGAGTGTCCGTTAGTTTGCTAGGTGTCCATTAAGAAGTATGTGAAATAAATGCTTATTCGATTCAACATTTGTTCAATTTATTTGAGTGACTTTCAGTTTTCCAAAACAAAAGTGCGTCTCTAACAGCCACAAGTAACGTAGTTCTATGCTGTGATTTAGGCAGTTTTTTTTTTAAGTTCCCTTTGTTGCATTTGTCATGCGTTGCTTATTTTGACTTAGAATGTATTAATTGCGTTCGAAATGCATTTTTGTCACAATATATAAAGACCGCTTATATTATTGTCCTGTTCACGGGTTTGATCACGTTATGGAAGGACGTCCACACTTTTATCAATCATTGATTTAAAAAAAATTGATAGAACAGCACTTATTCGAGCAAAGAAATGAATTATAAACCCAGTAAGTAAATTATATTATGATTAATCCTTGATGCATGTGAGTGGCTTGTGCCATGGCTCACTATTTTAGGCTGAGTATATCCAAAGGAGGTTCTCACTTTGGTCGTAGGACAAGAACCCCAAGCTTAATAATTTCAGCAGTATGGATGATTAAAGATAATCTTTATTCATCCATACTGCCGAGACACACGAAGTGCTAAATTAATGTGTTGGCAGAAAGGCAATGCCCACCAAATTTCCAGTGGAATTAGAACCAAATTAGCAGCAAATGGTGGCAATTTGGCCATTTGTCTGCATGGTTTTTGGTGGAAACATCCTTCGTACCAACACATGACCCAAGCACTTAGTGTCTATGCCAGACACATCAAGGATGCTTCCGAGCAATATGATTATAATAACGTGAAAGCAAAACCTGGGTCCCTCCCCGCATGACAGGAATGTTGCCGTGGTGGTGCACCTATAGTGAACTATTCCCATGCTTGAGACCGACAATGTTTATATCCCTCTCCAGCTACCGTAATTTCAACATCTCAGCTGCCACTTACATCTTGCATCGTCACATTTTAACGGTGACGTTTTCTGTCGCGATTTGTCGACGTTTTAAAAGCAGCGCATTGGCACATCTTCACCGTGGGTCTGCGCCACGTTCACCCGTCGGAGCGATTCACAGAGCACGTGACGCACACGGCTCATTTGTCAATCCTAGCTGAAGGTCACACAGTGGCCGCTCGGTCCTAGCAGGTAGTGTGCAATTGTCCGTGACATTAGTAGCCCCACATCCATGCTCGGTCACATAGTTATATACCCCAGACATGTTTGTGGTCGAGCCTGCAGAGTGCACATTGTTTTGCGGTTGATGTAATCGTTTCATTCATTCATTCATTCGTTGTTCATGCTCAAGGTTTCTCAGCGTGCTATGTTCTTGAGGGCCATTAGCAAGCTGCTGTCAGGGGCCAGGAGACGCCAATGGAACCTTGAGCATCTTGTGTTTATACGGTGTACTATAATTAATTAATAATGCACTCTAAAGTTATGCTCGCTCAATGTGTAGATGTTCATTTCGTGACACTGCATTTGGCAATGTACAAGGGATGATGCCCTTTAAACATGTCTCGCTATTATAGTATCGCTTTGATCATCAACGCTGGAGGTACATGTCCTCCAGCGTGCATGTTACGGTGCTGCTTCGTGATTCGATTCAATTCAAGAATGGATAAAAAAAACCCGTTGGGCATTTCTTTTTTTAATCTTATTTGTATGGTTTTGAAAAAAATATCCTATCCCATTTGTGCGCTTTAGTTTGCTTTATTAGCCTGAGCGTAACGTGAGCTTAATCATGTTTCACATAATTCGCATACATCTTAAATAACTGATTCCCGTGTGCACGAGTCAACCGATGAGTGTTTCGCAAGCGTGAAAAATGTATTCCCGATCAATGAATCAATACGTCGTCACAGGCCTGGACAACAATTCGCGCACATCTGACGCTTGCCTGACCAACGCTGCAGCAGCTGGCTCGCTCGGACAAACGCCAAGCATTCACATGCCGGTCCCGCTCGTACAGGCACTGCCCCATGCGAGTGCCTGTACGAGAGTGTCTTCTGGGAGATAGCCGCGCGGCATGCCTGATATGTCACTCCTAGTGTTGCGCGCTTCGCATTCTGCCAGCGCTTGCAAGGCTGTGTTGGGCCCCGTGTTACAGGGGACACAATGGAAACATTCTAGTGCTCTCGAGCCGTTTATAAAAGTGGCTTGGAAAAGATATTTTTTTTTTCTCTTAGGGCGGGAACTGTGGGCGCGAGTGGCGCTCGCTTGGGAACAGTGGAACGGCTGTTGCGGGAGGCCGGTATGGGCTGCTGTAAACATCTGTGGCATGCGTTATGCAATTGATTGCCACTGATGGGCGCACGATTTTTGGAACAAGTGTCACTTGTGTGGCCCAGTTTTGAAAATTAAGCACCGTAAATTGCGATTTCCCCCCTCCCCCCCAACTCACTCTTTACGGTAATGTGTTTAAACTGGTATAGGTTAATCAAATAAGTTAAAGCGTCATAAAAAACAAACATGGAAAAGGTTACATTGTAAAAAAAGCAAGGCCCTCGGCCGTTAATACGTGACCTCGAATGGCTCTGACTGCCACTAAGTGTTTAATGCGCTGTAGCGTACCCGCTGTACAGTACTATACTTGCTCTCAGCACTGTGGTGCAGATGTGGTGAGTTTCACTCCCCTCGGTATTGGACAGTCACGAGTATTAGTGGAACAGAGTGAAGATTGCAGCCAGCGAAACGTGGGCTTCTACCGTAAAGCCTATGTTAAGCCCGTTTCCTTTGAACGCCATTGTGGCAAAGCTTTTACACAAATGAAACCGGCACACATACCTTGCTAAAACTGAATTGCCAAGGTAAACGTTGACACTTTTTTTTCCCCTTTCACCTACGTTGGAGCCATGACGCAAAACAAGCGTGCCTTTGTTGAAAACGTCAACGAGCGGGATAAACGGACGGAGAGCTTTTGGCGTCCACGATGTTTCCCGTTGACCGAATGGCAGCGCTCGCTTGGGACCTGCGTGACGCCGCTTCGTGCCGTGGTTTTGGTGTTTGCCCCGTGGTTTTGGTTTTGGTGTTTGCCCCAAGAAGCGCGCCACGTGGCCCCAGGTCCTGCGACGCGGCTGCTGTACGAGGCTGGTGTTGGTGACACGCTTAATGATGGGAGCGTCGTCGTTGATAAAAAACAAATTATTGTGTCCCCCGAGTCACCGATTGGCAAGTCACGTGTTTTAAGTCGAAGCTTGATTACGGGCCTTATTGTGATACAGACCAGCCGAGTTGAATTCAGTCCCTAATCGACCGATGTTATCAATCGTAATATGTCATTGCACAAAAGTCATGTTGGTATTCCGTACCACGCGAAGCATCATTTACTGGGTGTCTTAGTTCACATTTTTTATACACCTAAGTGACTTGTATTCAAATATAGGTTACATGGAAAATTGGTATGATGGAAGTTTATTTTTCGCTGCATATTTTCTAAATTGCTCACTAAATATTTTGTTTTGGGTCACTGTAAAACTGGAGTAGGCATGTGACACTGTCAGCCACAGTTAAAGCGATGGTTTTATGATGGACATGGTGTGCAGGGTGCGGAAATATTTTCCTGATTGCCAACCCAAACAGGATAACACGGTGCATGTCCTTGATGTTTGGTCAATGAAATGCATTTAGTTTTAAGGTAAATGAAGCTGCACATGATGGATTCTGTCCAATCAAAGATCGTTATAATTGGGGTCCATTTCCTGCAAAAAAAAACAAGCACATGATTCCATTGAAGAGAAACAATAATATTTTTGGAAAATAGTTACTCAACTTAGATTTTTTAAATTGAGGGTTCTTGAGCACAGGCCCCAAACGCCAAGCCGTTAAAAACAACCAGCCCTTTTTAACGTGTAAAATCTAAAAGTTAACTAGCTTTATTACATTGGGCAAGGACGCAATGTTGTAAGAGCTTGACGTTGATGAAAATGGTAACCATGGCAGAAGCGACAGAAGAGTGATCCAGGAGGCGACTGACCGCCGCTGAGCGAGCCACCAGAGTGAAACCAGTGAGTGCTGGATCATCGATGAGAAAACCCCACTGCTTTAATCAGTCGGCTTCATTGAGTCGCTACTCCTCCTGAGGCTGGACAAAGCGGTGATCAAGCGGGCTCCGGAAAAATGGAATCGTCGCGGAAGATTCCGATGACGATCACTTTTCTCCAAAGTCTTTTCGGAACGCCCAGTGATCGTCAAAACATTCTCACCTATGTTTTCGTCGCCCTATCATCAGGTTCTCGTTTATCTTCACAAGTTCCTCGCCACGTGACTGCCACGCACTGAACAAATGACCTATTCATACGCCGAAGGACCTTTCCAGTACAGTAATTATTTTCAAATTTAAAAATGTGTTGCATCTGCGTTCAACTTTGGGGGGAGCTCGGGGAAGGTTTGAAGAGGCTGCGGGGTTCTGTAAAAAAAATACAACTCTTTGATGGTCATTGATGTCAGATGGCAGGGTCCCGGCCCGCTATTCTGGCTCGCAAGGAAACTGTTTGTCCAGTGCTCGGCGTCACACCGTGTCAACTAATTCATCTTCTTTGTGCGCGACGAGACGAGGAGATGTGGTCCGGCGCTTCTCCGATCGTTGGCGTCCTACTAAACACACAACTGTACAC
This sequence comes from Petromyzon marinus, assembly GCF_048934315.1. Lineage (NCBI taxonomy): Eukaryota > Metazoa > Chordata > Hyperoartia > Petromyzontiformes > Petromyzontidae > Petromyzon > Petromyzon marinus. Next base: position 21,149,519 of record NC_133683.1, on the reverse strand, counting down.
ACTGTACAGTGTTGAGGTATTTGCTACGAGTTTTTAGTTTTTATTCGTCATGCAGTTAATTTCAAATTGAGTTATTCTAAATGACTTCACCAATCTGCACTAAACTGTGCGGTGAAGTATGGCCAAATAAACCCCCATAACCCACCCGGGTCTTGAGGAGGCCATAGTCCAGCAGTGGATTAACAAAGGGCTGAACAGTACATTCTGAAGACTTAATAATGTTTATAGTATGGCTTCGTAACTTATTGTCTCATCAATAAAAGTTAACAATCCAGTGTATATATATACTTGGTTCTTTCGGTAAAGTCACGTAGAAGGGAAACAATAAAATAATAAAAATATAAAAATCAAAATTCTCACGACGTTTAGACTGCAACACAAGCAATCATCATCAGGTGTGAAAACCACAGCAAGTGGAAACGCCGTGAGAATGTTATTAAGAATATGAATCCCTGCAGTCACAAAAGGTTTAAATCAAAATTTAATCCAGTATATAATTAAAAAAATGTTTGATGGTAACAATTGGAACTTTTGAATGCATTAAAACGTCTCTAATCGGCTCATATGGGAGCTGCTCTTGGCCAAAACAATTATTTCCGTTGATCCACGCAATTCCCACCAACTTATCTGCATGAAGATGCGGCGGAAATAGAAATAATCGGATGGGTTTGTACTCTTGTCTGCGGGGTTAATGCTGATATAATTTGTGTGGCTAAAGTCAAAGGAAAGAGAGGCACCGAATCTCAGATAAGCTGAAAGAAAGTCGACTAGAATGGCTGAAGAGAGGAAAATCGCTTCGCAGGGACGACGCTAAACCATGGAAGCACCAGGGCTGAGACCAAGGAGGCAGGCCGAGGAAAGGCTGTTGACCCTTTCCCGTTCCGAGACGTCTGAAAGTTGCAGGGGGGGTGTCCCGCTCACCGCTGAATCTCGGAACGCGCAAGCAGTTAGCGTTCATTTTTATTTAGAGACATAGCGTCGTTGTTTTTAAAAACATTGTGCTCACCGCGGAGAACTGTAGCAACACGACCGCACTATGATAGCTGGCGCAAAATTGTGCCACACACCCTCCCACATGGCCTTGTGGGAGCCTCGGTACATCTTCCAACTTGAAGACGTACTGATAAAGTGATTTTATTTTCGTTTTTCTTCCGATTCCGTTCCAATGACATCTATGTACATCATCGGAATGGGAAATGATTAAAATTTGGTGAGCCGGGACATTTGTTACCATGAAGTAGCGAGCTGTGGATGTGAAGGACTGTGAAGTTGATGAGGTGCTCTTGGACATAAATGAGTGGAGAAAGAGGTTCAAGAAGGCAGATCCTCCGCACTCCATGAGCTCTAGACCAGATATTTCACTTGTCGGTGACCGCCTGGGGTGATGTAAATTTAGTGGGAAGAATTTTCTTAGTGTGGCCAGACAACGGTGAATTATGTCAAATACCCCCCCCCCCTCTCTATCTCTCCTCCCTGGCTCCTCCCCCCTCTCTTACCTATATAGCCTCTTGTCACGGCAGCCCTTTTGCCCACTTTGTTTCTTGCTGTGGTTGTCCCACCTGATGACGGACGCTTGTGTTGCGCCCGAAACGTCGTGATTTAATTTATTTTATACCTACCACGTGACTTTACCGAAAGAACCAAAGAGTACAGAAACAATAGTTGCATGCAGGAAAGCCGTGCGTTTCAAACAAACGCCTTCGGGAAATGCTGATGGCGTTTTGCGCATGCGCGATGGCTGCGTGCGTTTTTTGCGTCTTGTTTGAGTTGGTGAATCGTGGTTTTGGTAACTGTTCGTAACGAGTGGGCCGCCAAACGATCCGCTGCCATCGGCCGTTTTGCAAATTTGCGTGGGCACCAATTGGTGCTCTGGTCCATGGACTGACTGTCCATGAGTGGTGAATAATGCCAGGAAGACGAAGATGTGCAGTGGTGGTGGATGATGCGTGTGTTTATAACGGAAGGTTCACTGCTCCTTTTTAAAAGACCAGCTAAATACGGCCGGCGGTTTGTGTGCTTTTATTGAAATTGGTCGCATTGTGGAGTACATGGATGCAACGCTGAGAGAGACGGAAATAGCCGCACATTGATCATAGAAGAAAACACAAGTTCGGGGCAACGTATTGACGGAGAATAACATTAAATGGGCTTTTGGCCAGCTCATGTCGCTGGAATGGATGATGTCCAGTGCACCACCGAATGAATTGCAGCCAAAGGAGAGAACTCCTGCGAGAGGACATTGGCCACGGAGATGGAGTGACGAGATCAGCTCGTATGCAGGAGGTCGTTGCACTGTTGTGCCTCGTGATTGGGAGGCATGGTTTTTGGGAAGGCTTCAATCAACGGTGGAGAGTTGATGGCCGATGGTGAATGCGTGAAGTTGAACTATAAATGTATGTGCTCTAACTCCAGCCTTCATCAGCTTGTCCTTGTCTGGTGTAAGACAACACGGGTACCTAATCAGGAATCTTTGAAGTGAAAACTGTGAACAAATTCCATCCATGTGCAGAAATGTCCGATGTCCCAGGAATGCTCATTTTGGTGGTGGCAGGCAGTCTCGGTGTGTCACGCACAGGAGTCAAAACCCGTGGTGTCCTCAGGGATACCACCCACGCCAACATGTGCTGCGTGCTTTGAGGAATTATGGAATGCAGTGACATCATGGCTTGGAAGCATGCTTGGCAGATTACAATGTTCAGTCCTCCAACTTTATTTTGTGTTGTTGACGCAACTTAGTTCATCCTCTCGCTCTAGCCGCCTCCCTGCCTACGACATACGAATCGTAAACATGAACGTTGACAAGGAAAATAAGACGAGAGCTGAAAAGTGTGCAAACTATCACGGAGAGCCGCATGCCTGGCATTACACCGCGAGACGGAAAGAGGAACCCAAGTATCAAAGAACATACGAAAGTCAGAGACGTCATATTCACTGTTAAGAAAGGTAATTGGGCTTGGGCAGGACCTATCACTTTGAAGGGATGATGGCCTGGAGGCCGAGGCTATCTACGGTGTGGCAGCCAAAGAAGGGAATACGCCTGAAAGGATGACCACCACGGATTTTGGGAGCGTTGAGGTCAGCTCGTGTGCAGGAGTTGGATGGATTGTTGTTGCATCGCGAGATGGTGAGATAACGGTGGCGGCTTGTGGGAGGCCCTCAACCACCAGTGGATAGATAACGGCAGATGATGATGAGCTGCCTCCCTGCCTCATCTTGGTACTTGGCGTCCGTGTTCGCTTGGTCGGTCACTCGCTCGCTTCGCTTTAGCTTCTGTGAAGTTGGCAGCGCATGAAACAAATTGACAGTGGAATATTTTTTCTCGCAAATGTTAGTGCGCGGAGGCCATATGCTTTTAAAGATTTAAATAATGAATGTGGCTTCTGGAGTTAACCGTGATCTGTGCCAACGGTTTGTCATGTTTTATTCAAAAAGTCATTGCTCAAAGTTGCCTTACCTGAAGTTTAAGAAAAATTACCGATAATTAATATTTGAACTTTTTCAGTAACGTGTCAGATGCTGATTTTCCATTGCTTGATGTTCTGTTATCTTAACAGATTCATTGATGCAATGATGGAAAGGTCCATTGATGGAAAGCGAATGATAAGGGAATTGACTCTTAGACGCATTTGTCAAAACCACTGTTCAACGGTTAGCGCACTGCACCGTGAACCCAGGTGGCATGAGTTTAATTCTCGGCCACGAGCAAGTTCTGAACTGCTTACGGTTTACCCGGCCACTTCACTCACATTGCAATGACCTGCATGGTGAAGTATGACCACAAAATGTTAAATTCCTTGGTATGTTTTGTGGCGTGGTGTACACATGAAACTGATAGCGAGTGGTTGTGTGATGGTTAGTGCCTTGTGCTGTTGTCCTGGAGACCTGGTTTTGATTCTTGGCCCACATGCCTACATCAGTGGCGCGTGGCAATTGAGCCTGCCGTGGGCCTACTTTAAGTCAACCCAGCCTAAAATGAGTTCCTGGCACACTGTAAGAACGTCGGCAATGAGCAAACAAAGGTGTTTCGACATTGGTGATGATAACCACCGGCACTCTGGCCTTGAATAGGTACTCGCTAACAGCACTTTACCTTCTAGTCTGAAAGCTCTCAAACGTCACTCATTGGGCATGAATTTCACGATTTGGAGCATTCCTCACGGTCTCATGTTGACGTTGCAAAAACCTCGCGCATTACCAATTTCTCAAATCTATTCAATAATGACTGAGAGAGCTCGTACAACAACCCCGCCACTCACCTGGGAGCCGACCAATCAGCTACGTGGAACTACTTAATTACAGGCGCACACTCCCCCCTCGCCCCCACCCGCCCCAGCCCGACCCCGCACTGCTCCCACGCTGACACCAGCCAATCTCACCCCACCCCCCTACCGGGAAGCCTCTCGTGCATGACCATCTGACCTTCTTCCATACCTCACTCGGGTTAAGAGCTCGGTAATCTACGAGACTGAATGCCGATGAGACTCTGACAAACCCAGCCCCAGAGTTTGCTGCTTAAACAGTTGCAGCTGGAAAGCATTGGTTCAGAATTCCCAAAGGCTGATATAATAATATATCCCTCTATAAATACACCATACTCTCCAGATTATAAAACACACTCCCCATCCCCCCCCCCCACCTCTGCATTTTAGAGCGAAAGTTTTGGGGTGCATCTCATCACCTAGTGACCAGATTTGTACAACTTTAATGAAACCGAGAACACGTTTGGGGGTGCATATTACTTCCCAGAGCATCTTGTAATCGGAAGAATAGGGTATAATATTTTTTTTATTTTACACAGAGGAACAGACTTCATGTGCTGTTCATTATGCCGTCGATAAGGCCGTTCGGGAGGTGTCCGTACCTGATCCTGTGTGCCGACGATGGCTCCCCCTTTTTTTGCCCCTACTGTGAACAGAGATGAAGAAGGACTGGTCGGACCACGCGCTCTGGTGGGAGCGCAAAACCACGTGGCTGCTCAAGACGCACTGGACGCTGGACAAGTACGGCATACAGGCGGACGCCACGCTGCACTTCACCCCGCAGCACAAGCTCATGCGCCTGCAGCTCCCGAGCATGAAGTACGTGCGCGTCAAGGTCAACTTCTCCGACCTCGTCTTCAAGGCCGTCGTGGACATCTGCAAGACGTTCAGTAAGGGCCGCGGTTGCTTCTCCCGTCGTGCCGCGTTTTTGTCGTGGTGCACGCACGCACGCATGCACGCATGTTGAACCTGTTTCGCACCGTACGTAACCAACCGTGCGAATCCGGGAGGTGCGGGATGAAGGACAAGAAGCTGAACACAAAAAGTGTTTCTAAAGAAGTGAGTTTTCAGTTTAGATTTAACAGTGACGGTGGAGAGGGCCGAGCGGCCTCTGTCTAGATTGCCATAGACAAGCGGGCCCTGTCATTGGAGTGGGTTGGCTTCCTTTTAAAAGTGAGCCGCATGCTTTTAACTGGGAAGTCGTGATGTCATAGGGTCAATGAGTGCTCAACAGTGTCCATAATTTTAGGTCGACTTCAGTCTTGTGCCAATCTTAAAATGCATGGAAAAATCAACAGAGTAAGTTTGTACTAAAAGTCGTCTATTCTAACCCAGGCATACGTTTATTTTTTTCGCAATCGCTATCCAGCATGGAGGGTGGGGAATGGAAGGCTTGGGAGATGGAGCAGTGGTGGCTGTCTGGCTAATGGAGTGTGGGGACAATATGTGAGTTGTGCTGATGATCCCAGAACGGCCCAGGAACATTCCTCGGCCACCGATGGCACTCGCTAGTCGTCACGGAAACGTGGCATGAGTCGATGTGGGCAGCATTTTGTTGTTGGCAAAATCGGATGGAACACCTCTTCCGTGCCTCTTGCATTCCCATGGGTATTACTTGTACAATGAAAAGGTGTGGCTATATGGGATGGTGCCATGGAAAAGCAGAGACGCAGGTTCCTTTACATATGTATGTATGTTGAACTTATTTCGCACCGTACGTAGCCAACCATGCTAAACGGAGGACGACAAACTAAACACATAGCATTTTAAAAAAAATAAGTGCATACCTCCAGTAACTTCCTAATATCGAAAGGAAGTGCGTTCCAGATGGCCGCAGAAGTGCATCTGAAAGCGTGCAATGCGGTGACCATCTTTATTCAATGGCTAGCCAAAAGCCGCTGCGAGGATGACTGGAGTTCACGTGATGGTTTATGCTCCTTGATGGTCACACATCTTTGTTGTATTTGTTACATTGAGCAGTATTAAATCGGATGTAAAGGCTGTCCGTGTGCCCCATGTTAAAATGCCCCATGCTGTACATTCAAAGCATTATGATGTATGGGAGTAGAATTTAAATTATGTTTGCTGCTCACGAAAAACACAAGGGAAACATCGATTTTCTTGGAATAACTGGTATTGAATCTGTTTGTTCCTGCTGATGGCAATTCAATTATTGTTTGTTAATGCATGACTTGGTTGGGGCCCACTGAGACACACTATCCCTTTAGCCAGGAATAGGGTGTCCTTCCCTCACACCTCTGATTAGCACGGTTGGCTACGTACTGTGCTAAATAAGTTCATACGTACAGGGAGACCAGGTTAACCAGAAATACAGTGCAGCAAATTCAAGAAAAGGTATGTTGTTCATTTGTGTATGTTCAATAATCAATCCTAGGTATTTGTTTACGCATTACATGTACGTGTTGATATGGATGTGAACCGAGAAAGCTGCGTATTTGCTCTGGAGCCAGAGGCCATTTCTTATTTGAATGTGTTCAACTGTTGGAGTTGCACACGCCAAGCTGCCAAAGGTTAAAGGCCGTGTCACATGACCCCACCTGCTGTGCATGCTTTGTGCCCGAGCGCAGCTTGAAAATAGCGCCGGTCCTTATTAGACTCCAGACGCTGCTGGGTTTTCTGGAATCCATTGCTTTTGAGCGGCAGCACTTGGAGCTGATTAGAAAAGCCCCTCTTCATTTCGGATCGAATTACCTTTTACGAGCAGGAACTGTCCAGGATTTCTTCTCGATGGATTTCTCGAGTATTCACTTTTAATAAGATTAGATTGCGCTTGTAATCGGACGATGAGAGGTGGTAGTACGTTAATGTAAAGAGCATTTGACAACCTGACAGCCAAACTTTTTGCTGGTGTGATTTTATTTTTTAGTTTAGTAGAAATAAGTTCGACAAACCAGTCAATTAAGTGGACTGTTAGAGTTTACAAATCCTCTGCCTGCCACTCGTTAACATAAAAAAATATATTTGCTTGTGCGGAAGAAAAATATGGAAGGATTGCCGCTAAGCACGAGGCATTCCATAAAGTGTGAAAATGAAGAAATGTTCCGCAAAAAACTTGGGAAAAAATATACCGGTTCATATAAATGCAATAATCTCACTCGGAAGGTTTTGTTGTCTAAGTAGGTTGGATTATTGTTCAGCGGACCGACACAATTTAAACGCTTAGCATTGACATAAGTTAGCATATATTTTACAGCCGTTTGTCCATCCACTAATGGATGAAGGCCTCCTCATGCTGCGTCGGTCACGGGAGTTTGTTTGGCCATACTTCACCATGCTGGTCAGTGCGTACTGGTGAAGGGGGTTGCCCCAGACCGGTTCACATTTGGCAGCTGTGACCAGGAATCAAACTCGGATCTCCGTGCATTCACACTGCTGTACACTCACTATCGTGCCACCGCCAACACTCTCAGCGGTGACACACAGACCCACGCGAGACAATTCCCAAAAAGGGAACTTGGTTTGGTTTATAACTCGACTTGTAAACAAATGCATTATACTAATGCACTGGGCAGTGACGCTTTGTAGCCTGCGTCTGACTCCGTCTCTGGACCGGGTTAACGAAAGCAACTTTTCCACTGTCTACATATCACGAACCCATAAAAAGTGTAACTTTGCTTCTGGTCTAAATGTGACTGAAGCTTAACCCCTGCAGCCACCTCAGCAGTTGTAACCAATACCTACGTTTCCCTGTCATTTAATCGCCGTTGACGGTGTTTGTTTCCACCGTCGTTTTCATTTTAATCACCCAAGCCAAGTCGATATCGGACCATCGCGGCTCTCTCATTCTGTTAGTCGCATTTATTTGATTTATTATTTTGCCGCTATAAATTTCCACGTGAAGAGGCGCTTTGTTGTTGAGCTCTCGTTTGTGGCCAGGTCGCTTCTGCAAAATACCTCCGGCAGGCTTTGCCTGGTAGGATGGGGATGGTTTGGTTTTATTTGTTTGTTTTCGGGCGATTTGTTTGCCTTTTGCTATACTTTGCACTGCTGTCGTGTTTTTGTATTGTTTGTTGTTGTAGCGTTCTTACCACGTGCCCCTACTGGGCATCTGTGAAAACGAGCTTTATAGCTCATCGGATTCCTCCAGGATGAATAAATAATTCTGATCCCGAGTCGGGGCTCCCACAGCGGGAGCTTTGGGCTGTGATACGCGGCGTGTCACGGATGCACGTGCACACGCGTTCGCACACGCCGTGAGATTTAAATAACGCCGCGTGGAAATTGACACCTGCCCTGCTGAGCTGCAGCCATTTTAATTAGCCGCGAACAGGGCATTTTTAAACTCTGTCCAGCGTGCCGCTCTGCTTACCTCACGCCTATTTTAAACGGCCGCGCGGTAAACACTGAGCTAGCACGGCTCGCAACGACTAAGAGTATGCTCCTAATATGGCCATTGTATTGCCGATTGCCTCCGTTTGCATGACGTCAGTCGCCGGGACTCCCAGACTGTTTCGTGCGTTGGTTTAAACATCTAATTAGCTTGCAGTCGGGGATTTCCTATTTCTCAGCCGGGAACAAGTACCGACTCCCCGATAGAGATGTGTTGTCTGATGGCTTTCGCGATGTCTGACAGCAGGACCGTCTTTGACAACGACCAGTCGTGAATGTGCCCGAGCTGGTATGGGCGGAAGCTTAACCAGGGTTGAGTCTGGTTAGCAGGTGGTTGGGAGGCTGCCTGTGAATTCCATGTGTTTGTGTGGCTTTGGGGCTGCAAGGTAGGCCAGAAGATGTCAGCACAACGATAGATTATTGAGTCTTATCGGTGCGTAGCGTTGAGTGTTATCCCCTAATTGTATGCGTGGCTTTTCTCTGGGCACTTGCAGTTTCTTGCCACGGAGACAAATATTCATGAATGGCATTAGCCAAACATCCCAATTATGGACCTTTTTTGAGTTTCTTGAATACTTGGTGATCATCGTGGCTTTCCTGGGCAAATAAAAAGGCATAGTTTTTTTAATCTACTTGTCCCGTTCATTTTCACAATACTCTCGATCATAAAAAGGGATCCAAAGTAAGGTAATAGAGGCAGAAGAGAGCAGCTTGGAATTATTTTGGGAAATTTTACTTGATAATGAAAAGCAACATGCCACAGACCTAAAAAAAGGAACGTTTATATTCGGTGCATGTTACGTACAATGACATTTGGATCAGAAACAAGGACACTGAAGCAAAAAGAAACGAGAGTTTAAAAGTGCGTATTGAGTCATGGAGGGACACATGTTTTGAATCGCACTGAGACACGTAAAGTGAAAACGCACGATTCGGAGAGCAAATGCAAGTTGGAGACGTCGCGTTCGCCATTTAAGAAAAGTACGCTTGGCAGGATGCGTCGCTAAAGTGGATGATGGCCATGAGTCATGACTAATGACAGTGTGGCAACCAAAGGAGTGAGCATGTCCAAGAGGGATATCCGCCACAGAGGTGGAGCAATGAAATAAACTTAACATGTAAACGATATTTTAAGTTACCAGATGAGGCCCACTGAGCTATTTAGCTCTTTTTCAGAAACGACCTGGCCACATATGATAGCTCAAGGGATGGGGCGTATCATGTGGAAATGTATAGCATTCAAATACTCTGAAAGCACAATTCTAAATGTGGAGGGAAAGACCGGAGGACCTGGAGAAAAATCCACACGCAACCACGGGGAGAGAGACATGCAAACTCCAAATATACAGCAGGCGTCAGGGTCGGGATTGAACCCATGACCTCTTGTGTACACCAAGCGAGGTAGTTAACATCTCGCCACCATGGCGCCCTTGATATGAGCTTGAGTGCAGGAGGAGCTCGATGGTTTGTTGCATCGCAGGACAGTGGGAGACAGTGATGGCTTGCGGGGAGGCCTTCAGTAAAGAAGGCTGATGATGGTCTGTTTGGGGTTATCGCTGTTTTGATGTCACATGGACATGGACACTTCCGAAAAGCGATAATTAGTGCCACTCATTACCCTGTTGCCGGAAGATGCTTGGGGACATCTGAACCCATTACAAAAACGGGCAAAGTTGTTACGACACTCGCAGAGTTATGCACAACACATTAGAAAAACAACGGCAATAACATGCAACGAACTTGCTGAACATTACCTCCCGCAGGCTAGAGATAAGAAAGTTCACCTTTTAAAGTGTATTAGTGTGGAGACCTTTAAAGTGCAATTTAAGAGGAAACCTTCGAGCCATAAGCAATTATCGTAAATGTGCGGGCAGCTGGGCTATTGCTGTTCAAACGTGTCGAAAGTGCACCTGGCTCACCCCGGTTGTTTACGTTTCTCCCTCTCCTCACTCTTTGCTGCGTGGCGTGGAAAATAAAAACAGAACAAGAGTTCACGAGCGCCTTGTTTAGCCCAGGCCAGGCCAGGCACGCGATGACCCAAGCTCTGGGCAGGCAGCTGGGGTTTCCTATTCGTTCTCATGGCAGGGAGTCGATCCGGCAACGTTCGTACGTTCGCGCCGAGGGTTGGCTAGCGAGCCCGTGGACGGGCTCTCGTGGGGCAGTCTGATGAAACGTGGGAAATGCTGCCAGTGACATGGGCAGTGGCGGGCTAAATGCGGTTCCACGGGCGGTAAGATTTGTGACCGCAGTCGTGCACCGTGGGCTATTGGTAATTGTCCACTGGTTGCAGCAGAGGAGATCACCGTTTTGGTGGCTCGGTAGAAGGATGTAGCGGCTCGCAATGAGAAGGTTGCGCGTTCAAATCCTGGTTGGGGGGTCCGACTTAGCCCATCGTCCGTCTTGGGTTGTCAAATGAGTTGTCACTTTGTGGCGAAGCCAACAGTGGTTGTGCTGTGGATAGACTCGTCCCCAACATAGGAATGTAGATTTTCCTTCACTGGATCAGGGGCACGGTCAGCACCTTCGATTAGCATAGTTGGCTACGTATGGTGCGAAATAAGTTCTACATACATAGTGCATATAACGGGAGATGAGGACCATCTCACTGCTCATTTGACCAGGAAATCGCTTTGATTTATTTGGAAGGAGATTTCCACATAGACTTGATGTGCCAACACGACAGACAGGAAAGCATCCCACCCGCCTCTGCAACGCAAGGTCTAGCATACTTGCTGGATAACTGTGTGATGAGTGGCAGACGGCACTCGCAAAGAGAATGGCGGGGGGGGTGGGGCAGCTGCTAATCCGTAGGCTGTGTACGTCCCGGTAATAACAAACCTCCATTCTGGTGAAACCCATAATCTGGTTACATAGTTTTGCTGGAAAGTTAATCCTTCACAAAGTGGTTGACAGTTAAATTATAGTTTGCATTATTTTTATATATGCGGTATATGTATGTTCATATGTACGGGGAAGTTTTTTCCCTATACTTTTAATATAGGTATATTTATATTTATTTTTTCTCACCGTATGTACTGAGAAACCTCAAAGCATGGAAATAAATACACAGCTTTGGATTTTTTCGTGTAATTTGTTTTGCAAAGATATTTATGGAATGCAGGTAAATGTATTGGGTGAGCAGTCGGTTAGTGCACTGCTGTGAACGTAACCAACCGAGTTTGATTCCGGACCATGGTTAATATGAGTCGAGAGTGACATCCAAACCTGTCCTGGGCCTTCTCACCTTCAGGGTCGGTAAAATATTTAGTTATTTATTTATCCAGGAGCCTCAAGACTTTGGTATTTTTAATGCTTGGATAAAAATGTAGTTATTTTTTTGTACCCATGTTCCGTTGCTTGGAAAATTTTTTACACTCAGATAGAAAGAGGAACACACAATCAAAGGACACAACACACAATTTACAGACTTCATATTGACTCTTTATGAAAGTAAATGGGCAGGACACGTGCCAATGTAAGAGATGATTGCTGATGGACACAGGATGACCACCGTGGTATGGAGCAATGACTTACCTTTGCAGGATGTAAATAGATGCTTTGCATCATGTGACTCGGTGGCGGTGATGACTTGGGAAAGCTTTCATACAGCAGTGGATGGATCTTGGCTGATGATGATATTCCAACATAAAGCTGTCCGAAGGGAACCTTCTGGATTATTGTGCGAGTAAGAGGGATATGTCAATGAAGACCAAATATCTTAAATGTTAATATTTGTGGGCAGAGGAGCGGGTGGCCAACAGTAAAGATTAATATACATTTATTTATCCAGGAGCCTCAAGACTTTGGTATTTTCAATGCTTGGCTAGTTCCTTAAAACGTGTTTTGCATATTTGCCAATATTTGTATTCAATAAAATTATTAAAACATACGTACATTACAATACATTAATAAACAAAGTAGGCTGTCAAATATTTTAACAAAGCGAGGGAGCCATGTATAACTGGTGCTTTAAAAATTGCGGTTTCGAGATCATGATTTAAAAACAACTACAAGCGATTTGAATTTCCGTTATGTCACAACTACATAAACCTTCGCTTTGTGGATAATATATAGATGATACAGGTATGACGTTTCCAACAGCATATATAAGTTTCTTCCCGTGAGAGAAACAAAAAAAATTACACGACTGAAACTGAATCCGTGTGCTCTGCTCAAATAACTCGGATATTTATTTTAATTCTGAAAGACGGTTAACAATGGAGAGTAGTTTAACGCAATGTGGGAGGACCTGTTACTAATCGTCATTTTCACACCCGAAATTATGAAGTAGCGGAACCGAGTCTGAAGACTCGACTTGATCCATGGGGAGGGTGGGGGAGACAAGATACAATGTAAACTAAACATTGCTTTGCAAAAAAGATGAAAGTAAACATGCTTTTTAAAGTATAATGCTGACGTTAACAGGAATTTAATTAAATTAGAACAAGCGTTTAATTCAGTAACCCTTCGTGAAGAATCTAAACATGAAACGCATGCAGTTTTATGTGCATTAATAATCTTCTAGTTTAGGTAATAAATCTCCCCCGAAACATTTCATTGCGGCTGCGTAGGTGATGAATAAAAGTGCGCAGGGTAAACCCATAGAGTCCATTATCCGCGGTGTGAGGGGTAATGTTTTATTGTACGAGATTGATTTTGTATTTATTGTGGGTGATTAATTGTAGCTTAACTGTGGTCTTAAAAGGGTTTGTGAAGAATAAGTGGCTCTTTCATTTAATATTTGCAAGCATACCGACTTAACGTCCAACTTAACCCTATCGTGATGCACGAATTCGTAAAATAAAAAAATCAAATTAGTTTTCTTTAAGGTGATTTTAGAAGTTAAAAGCACGCCAACCCAAATATTTTTCCATAACATTTCATATCATAGCAGTCCACCATTGTGCATGAGAAGGGCTAGAGAGGTAACAAGACAGCAGACTCGTTATCACAATTGCCTTCAAGCATCACCAGGGGCATGAAATGAGATGCAAGTCTGGACAAGGAAAAGTTATAAAAAAAATGAGTGGGGTGGGGAGGTCAAAGAACTGAGCTGACACCACTGACATCTTGGGTTGAGTCCAGGCAGCTGCCATTGATTACCCTGGGCTCTCGAGTGTAGTAGCACGTTGATGGTGTCGGCCCGGTCACCAATGACTGCATACGAATACAAAAACGTTTGTCAAATTTGGCCATCACTTAACTTGCCAAAAATGCCAACTTTGAGAATTGACAAATCTTGAACTGACTGCCGTGCGATGAATATCTTTCCGGCAGGTTGGGTTGGAGAGTGCAGCAGCCCTTTTATGAGTTAGAGGTCACTCCAAGGGATTTCAATAGTGGCTCTGTGATACTAGCCTTTTCCTGTTTTGTAAACAGGGGGCGTGGGGGGGATATACCACGCTGTGAGAATTCTGAATTTATTAATCACATGACATTTTGCCTAGAGTGCAATTGGAACCAAATTGTAAAGAACACGGAAGACAATAGAAATGTGTACGAGTTATTTCCCCCAATGATATTGAGGTGATCATTTTTCCCCGTTTTTTTTTGTTCTTTAGACATCCGCCACCCGGAAGAACTGTCCCTCATCAGGAAGCCTCAGGATTCCTCCAAAAAGAAGAAGAAAAAGGGAGGAGAGGAGAACAACCACGAGGAAGTGACGGAGTTGGAGGGTCCCCTCATCACGCCCACGGCCAGCCCCGGTGAGTGCAGCTCAACAGTGGTGTGTGCCACCTTTTGACAAACAGGGGTTTAACAAGGCGTCGAGACCAGGGGTTTAACAAGGCGTCGAGACCAGGGGTTTAACACGGCGTCGAGACCAGGGGTTTAACAAGGCGTCGAGACCAGGGGTTTAACAAGGCGTCGAGACCAGGGGTTTAACAAGACGTCGAGACCAGGATCGGTGGGCGGGGAGAATGGGGTTTTGAGGAGTGAGCCAGTGGCAATTACTGTACTGCGATCGTGGAGGCACTGTAGCCGAGGGGATAGGGCAAGAGGTGACTTGGTTATATACACCCGTGCTGTTATTCGCACGTATGTTTACTCTTCGAATGAATACATTTGGTTTCTGCCAGCGTTTCTATAGGGGTTTCTAGTGGAGGCTCAAGTGTGCCTCCCTGAGTCTGCTAAGTTAAGGGGGTCGGAAGGGGGTGATAGACTCCCCCTGCCCCCTCGGTGCTATGGCCTTCGGTCCTAGGTGGCCCATGTGCCATCACCTCCACCCCTACCAAGGGCCCCTTGGTGCTGCTTGCATGACTCGTGAGTGACTCGTCGTGTGACTAAGCAGGAGGCTGGCTCGACAGTTTCATGGAAAGCGTGGGGGGGGGGCCCTCTTGGTAAGTTGCCATGTTTGGGTGAGGTGTAGATGTCATCTGAACCGATAAAGAATAGGTGCAATTTTCTCGTGTGTAACTTTGCCTCATTCTTCAAATGTTGAGCAACATTCCGTGTCGACCACTGCAGATGTGTCGCTTTTATTTTGCAACGTGGACTTTTACCGAGTTGCAATCACAGCCCATGTCTCTTTATAAAATAAGCTCCGGGTAGAGGGGGGTGTAGGGGTGTGCTGGATGTGGAGGCTCAATTCCTACCCCCCCTCCTCTCACCGAGGTGGTCCTGCCCAGGGTGGCCAGCAAAGAATTCGGGCAAGGAAAGGGGCCAACTTGGCCTATGACTAATAGTAATAATTAATAGCAATAAATTGCAGGCATTGTAGATTAGTAAATGAGATTGAAATAATACAATTTAAAAAATAAATATGGCGGATGTGTTGCTTCCCTTGATCAAGAAGGTTTAATTAAATTATCTTGTCAAACATTTCCAAGCCGTCATACACATAACGAAACTATTCGGCCATATGTGAGCGGATTGCCATAACGACCAAGAGACTCAATCCAGCCAGTAATTGCGTTTTACATATAAACATGCAATAATAAGAAAACAAATATTCAAAGGCAGCTTGAATCCATGACTTCCGTGTTCTTGCCAAACATCTACGACGAGCTGCCATACATCAGCCATGCTGGATCAGAATTCAGCCATGCTGGATCAAACTATGGAGTTGCTCGCAAGATTATTGCAAGAAAATTACACACTTCAATTTTGCATATGATGTCTCATTTTCGTGGGTGTATTTTAGAGTACATGTTTCTGTTCCGGTTAAATTAAAAGCCAATTAATGTTTTCTTTTTTAAGTACATGTATTTGTTTATTTGAAGAATGCTGACGTTTATATCAGTCATACATGACGAATGATGATGATGGTGGTGGTGGTGGTGAAAATTCTGATAGTTGTGTGTGGAATTTCATGTGCAACGGCTGAGTTTGTGTTTCATCAGTAAGTTTAGAACGGGCTCGAACACAGACCCAGCTCTGCTCGTGAACATTTTAATTGATGTTTAAAAATGGTTTGGACAGATAAGCAAACAGCCGATTGGTTACTTGACAAACTGTCCCAGTGTACTTTTGGGTGGAGCCGTTATTAATGACATCCCTTAAACATAACAAGACCAACTTGATAAGCAGAGACTTATTACTCTGTTCAACCACAATTGTCGACATTTCCACTCGTGCAGATTTCCCCGGGCCAATAAAACACACATCCCAGCCTGTTCCGTGCGAATTAGTTTAACTGTCACCCCTAGACCGTTGTTTCATTTTTATTTACCCAATGGCTTAAATGTGGTTAAAATGCCCGAGCTGTGGCAGGGGACACATTACACCTCCTTGAGCTTTATCTTGTGTAGGTTTGCCCAGGTAAAGAGCAGTGTTTACATAAAGGAGGCCCTACTTGGGTGGGGAGAGTTTCGCAGTTACTTGGAATCTTGTACTTCAGCTTACGTAATATCTGGCTTGACAGGCATGTGCAAATATAGCTTGTGTGAGGGAGTAACATCACCTGGTTTTTAGGTGCTTCACGTTTACCGATGGGTGTTTTTTTTCTGTGCCACTTAAAAATCTGAAATCCAGCAGTAGGTTCCATAAATGCTTTACTTCTAGGGCGCAGCCGCTCCAGCACTCCGTTAACCAACTTGTTTATTTTCTTGATTTTTTTTCTAAAGGGCTTGGCATTT
This sequence comes from Petromyzon marinus, assembly GCF_048934315.1. Classification (NCBI taxonomy): domain Eukaryota; kingdom Metazoa; phylum Chordata; class Hyperoartia; order Petromyzontiformes; family Petromyzontidae; genus Petromyzon; species Petromyzon marinus. Next base: position 21,132,835 of record NC_133683.1, on the reverse strand, counting down.
CCGATTAGCCCCTGGGAAAGTTAGTGTAAAATGCCGCACGCGGAATACGAGTGCGAAGATTACAACTTCACGAGTAATTTATAGGATTATGAAAGTTTCGAGCCGAATGCGTGTAAAAAAAAAAAAGCTGCAAAAACAAAAGCGGCATTCGAAAACGAGCTCGGACGACGGTCCCCATTGTCCTTGGCAGCCCCCACCGCCACGGCGCGGCCATTCCAAGTCTCCTTGGGACCCAGGGAGGAGGATTTCTGCTCAGGAAGGAAACGAACTCTGGCGCAGGGGAACTGCAGCGGCAGCAGCAGCAGCGGCATCAGCGGCCTGTGTCCACTGTGCCCCGCGGTGAAAAAAATGGCAACGGTCCTTGAAGCCGAAGTGCCAAGATCGCGCCCAAATAGGCAGTAAACACGAGTCCGCCTCGCGTCCCATTCCACCGCGGAGTCGTTTAACAACAGCTTCCCCGAATATGGGCAAAAAAAACGCTTGGCCCTGCGTCAGATTTTTCCGGACACTTTTTACCGAAGGCTAGCGCTCTGAGACATCCCGTGCCTTCCCCGAGCTCGGCGTGCGTACGCGCGCTTTTTATTTGCCCGTCCGTGTGCTCTCGTCGTTACGAGGTTTTTCGGGACGTCTTGTACCGCGAGCAGCGCTGCTTCATGATGAAATCCCGAACGTAATTGTGAATCTGGCCCCGTGTCTCTGACACACAGGCAGTGCGCGGGGGGGGGGGGGTGGCGCTTCCTGTGTGTGACCTTACAGTACCCGACTGTGTGGTGCACGTTTGGGAGCTCCTGGTTGGACTTTTGCGTGGGATGACCGGGGGGGGGGGGTGGAGAGAGGAAGAGGAGGAGGAGGAGGGGTGGTGGCGACGAGAGGTTGGAGGAGGAGGGGGGGCAGTGTCTGACTAAACCTCCTGCCCTTTGCCTTGTTTGGCCTTGTTTGTCAGTTGCGGCTGAGGGTGGTTTTCTGAAGTATTTTTTCTACATAAAGTCTGCATTCTTGGTGATATTTTTTTCATTTGACTATTGGAATAACCATGGACCGTGATGTTCAAAAAATAAGGAAATGGGTTTATTTTTCATAGAGCACTCTTTTATTTTCTCACGTGCAATTTTATAACTTATTTAATTTAATTGATTATTTGCCCCACTTCATCAGTGTTGGTGGGATTTCTTCTCCTCTTCACCTTGTTACTTTATTAAACCACACGTATTAAAATGGGAAAAAATGTCCACCTTTTTGCCGCCCATAATAACCTCATTACAAAATTCTCTTTTAAAATCTGGACAACTCCGATGGTCTCTGTTTGTGTTCCACCAAAGTTATTTTTATACTCAATTTAAACGCGTTAGATCCAGTTATGAATTTCAAGTACTTTACCGTAACTGTAATTAGATTCCCTAAGCGATTTACAAAAAAATCCTGATTAAATTAAAGCTTAAATTTCTAGCCTTGTTTTCACAAATCCAGAGCGTAGCACTCTTGTGATACCATTAAAACGAGATGTGTACCGATCCACTCTGAACCCCCCACCTCCTCTTAATGCCCAATCAATCCGTTTATTCAAGGTCACAATTGTGGCCAATGTAGCCGTCACTTTTAGTGAACTCTCCACAAACAACATGCCATGCGCGTTATCGAAAAAATAACCGATGCTTACGTATTCTTACTCGGCTTAATAGTCTATAGCAATCGATTGATTGGTGCACCTCCAGTTAACACGTTGAGCTTTTCAGCTTCGCGTTGAGTGTAACACAAACTCACGGGTACAGTTTGTCAAAGGCACGACACCATCACCTTACTTGCATTCCCATTTAAATCTTTTTTTTTCCTCCCTCTCTCAATTTTCCTTCCTTTCCATAATCTCTGCCTCTCTTAGACAGCAAGAAAGATGTTCTTTATATCGGTCCGGTGAGAGGTAAGTTTCTCGTGTGTGTTATTTTCCTGCATCATGTGCTTTGTCTCAACCCTTTCACCTCTCCGTGCATTCCTGCTACTTGTTTGCTTTGGTACTCGTTTATTGTTCTTTGTGTTTGTGTGCGTATTTTGTTCGTTTTTTTTACTAAGCAGTTATTCCCGTGCACGCACACGCATCTACAGATCGCCCTAAGTGACCCCGAACATTCCGCAAGATTGCAAAGAAAATAGCGTGCACACTCGGAAGGGCTCTTTAGCACTGCGATAGCATCTGAAGGACTTTTCTCACTTGAGGGTTATTGCTCTGCATGTTTTATTGTTGGCCTAAAGTAGTTGAGGTGAGTTAGGAATGTTATGCATTGTGCTGATATTTATCCTTTAGAAAGCAAAACCTGTTTGAATTCTCACATAGGTGTCCTGGATTGGTATGCGGCTGTGCATAACAGGACTTTTTTTTTAATGTCACGATTGAAATGATCAAATAATGCACAGCTGTTTGCCAATCCACTGCTGGATGATGACCTCTCTAACTCTACATAGGTATTGGGGGTTTATTCTGCATACTTCACCATGCTTTTTGGTGCGGGTTTGTGAAGTTGGGGGTGCCCAGGACCTCTGTAGATGTTATCCGTGGCCAGGAATCGAGCGTGGGCCACCAGGTTCAGAGCGGAATGCGTTAACAAATGTGCCACCGTTATTCCCACGTTAAATATAGTTTACATGAAATGTTTGAAATAATATGAGACGGATATACAAGTAATAGCACATAAATACGTTGTTAATTCATATCACAGCGAGAGATGCATAATGATCAATTTAGAGGACAACAATCCATCGGATTATATGGAAGACAAATATGAATTATCATTATGCTTAGCATTTCCAAAACACACAGATTCAAATTTAATAACTATAAACTGGTGCCGGTCATTCAAGCACTCACAAACCAAGGCCTTAATAAATTAAAAAACACGTAGAAATATACCAAAAAAATGCAAACACATTGAACAGCTACACTGAGATTGCGTGAAGAAAATTACAACATACAAATCGGAAGAGGAGTGGGGCATGAAGGTGGATGGGAAAAACATAAACCATCTGAAATGTGTCAACGTCACAGCCATTATAACAACTGATTGTAACTAATTAAAGGAAAATGATTGCAGACCATAACAAAATAATCCTGCAAAGCTGAGCAAAGGATAAATGTGAGCAAAGAAAATTAAATGAAAATGGACGGATGTAATCGTTTGGGGTGGCACACAATTGTTGTATTGTGTCTGTCAATTATTGAAGGTGGATCGCGATCAATGTAATTAAATAAATAGGCAAGCAAGAGCAAGGTTGAGTGTGTTAGCTAAATGTAATCTAATTATGAAAAGCAAAATTACAATATGACCAAAGAATAACATTTTAAATATTTGCATATTGTCTGTGACGACATCACAACCAGAAACAAGGACATTGAACAGAAATCTCGAAAGTAAGCAAAGGCGCATGGACAGATGCAGGCTGGGAATGTTTACATGAGCGATCCAAAGAGACTCTCATAGATCGCAGTACAAGCACGCATTGAAGACCTGTTGCTGTTGATGAAAGTAAGTGTGCTTGGGCGGAACAAATCTCTAGCGCAAGGTTGAAACCAGTGCTGGAACGGGCCCGAGAGGACAGCCGCCATGGAAAGTGAACGATGGAGATCAACTCGCGCAGCACGTGAGCCCAATGAGTTCTGACATGGCAGGATCAGGATAGCGATTGCAAAAGCTTGGGGAGCCCTTCATCCAGCTGTTAATTATTATAACGAAATGTTATAGCACGTTATAATCTGTATTTTTTTCCACATTTTTATTTTTCCTGGAGAAATCTGATGAACTATGCAACTCTCTTTCATAGATGTCCAGTAGGGGCTAAACCACATAGAAATGCACAAACATGCACTTTGCACCGTCATGTTCCACTTAATATTGCCGTCATCCTATTTTCTCCTCTCCTAAAAATGAATCCACACTCGAGGAAGTGAACCGCAGAATTTCAATGGTTATGCTTTTTTATGTTTTGTGCGCTTGATGCAGCAGTTTGAAATCGAAGTGTGCATGCGTGACTAATGAATTAACTCGATGTTAAACCCTTGAGATTGACGTGCCCTCATCACCTCTGTCGCCGGAAAAAAACAAAAACTCCCCGTTAAATTTCACCTCCAGTCGTTTTGATTTTACCACGATTCACTAATTGTGTCATCAATACAGCCCGTGCTGCCAATGAAGGGGCCTTGCTCATGACTGACTGCTCTCCAGTGGTTGCACTCGAGATGCTTTCTACTGTGTATGTGTATGTTTGTTGAACTTCTTTCGCACTGTACATAGCCCAACCGTGCTCATCAGAGGTGCGGGGGAAGGACAACAAACTAAACACGAAAGGCACTCCCAAATAAATGAGTTTTAAATCTAGATGATTTTTAAAGTGCATAGCTGCAGTGGCTTCCTAACATCGGAAGGAGGAGCGTTCCAGACGGCCGCAGATAGTGCGTGATGCAGTGACCGTCTTTATGCGATGATTCACCAAGGGCCGCTGCTGCGAGGATGACCTCAGTTTGCGTGACGGTTTCTGCTCCTTGGAATGTGCGATCACCGACATCCCCACATTTCGCCAGTTTTAAAAATGTGCGTTGTTTCCGAGCGGTTTTTGAGCACCTTCGAGTCTCCTGCCGCACAGCGACACAACTAAACTGCCGCAATATGAATCTGAAGCCGCTCTGTAGTGATTTGCAACTAGAGCTGCATTGCGATATGTCCCAGCTCTACAATGTTTATTTTATAAATTACTTTTTTTTTACTTTCTGTTATTACTTACATCCCAGTTTCATCATAGTTGCGTGCTTAGTGCCCGGTCACTTAACCCCGGCCAGCAACAGCCCCGTATCGCATTCGGATGACAAATCTATTGAAACAACTGTTTTGATTGCCGTTACGTGTGACGTTTGCCGTGTTTTCTATGTGGCTGAGACACAGGATCTCGCTGCACTTGATAGCCTCGTGTGTCCACGGCCGGCTAATCGGAACCAAGCCCCCAGTGTCTGAGCAGTAACAGCTCATGGGGTCTGACAGGGCTGTACAGAGGCGCTTCAGCTGCTGCTTGGCCCCACCTCATCATTGATATTTGTACTCCATTAAACCCAGGTTTCCCTATAAGTAAAGGGTCGACTGTTTAGCCTATTTGGCTACCAGGCATGCAGCGATGAATTCATGTTCTGCGTAATATTGATCTCGCACGGTCAAGGTACGTGCATGTATTTTTGCGTACAGTATATGCAGGTGACACTGCAATGTGACATTTAAGCTCATGGGTGTAAGCAAAAGTGCAACTGACAGAAAAAAGAGAAACAAAGCCGATAAATGATCGAATCAGATGGATGCCCCAAACCGCGACTATTCGCCAAATCTCACCGACAGTGGCATTAGGAGCCAATCGCCCCAAACGCCGAATGCGCCCTCCCGTCCGAACAACGGGGAAGGGCTGGCGGCTCGCGCGATTTTTAAATCCATCGCCCTCTCCGTCCCCCGCCACGCAGGCGGACCCTTCTCCAGCCCCGGCTGGTACAGCAAGACCATGACGCCCACGTACGACGCCCGCGACGGCAGCCCCCTGTCGCCCACCACGGCCTGGTTCGGCGACTCCCCGCTCGCCGAGGGCAACCCCAGCGCGCTGGCCGCCGCGCTGCCCAACACGTCGCCCGAGGTGCTGGCGCGCATGTACCGGCCGCAGACGCTGCTCGATAAGGCGCGCATCAATGGCGGGTGAGGCCCAGCGCTCCTGCAAACGATGCCCCCCCCCCCCCCCCTTATGATGATGCTGACGATTGATTCCGTTGCTGCTAATGATGCTGATGAAACTGCCGTTGCTGATGATGTTGCTGCTGCTGCTGCAGCAGCTGATGATGCTGCTGCTGCAAATGGTACCGTTGCTCATGATACGGAGGATCATGAGTTTTCTGCCGATGATGACGATGCTGCTGGTTATGATGGTGATGATCCTACTGCTGTTGTGGCTAGTATTGTTGCTGTTTCTATTGCTGCAAATTCTGCTTCTGCTATTATCGCTGCTGCTGCTACTACTACTGTTGTTGACTGTTGCCGCTCTTCCTGCTGCTGTTGCAGCTGTTTCTTCTGTGGTTTTGAATTGGTCTTTGTGGTAGGAAGTGGCTGAGAGAGATGACAGCATGTGGTGGAGTGGGTGGTAGCAGCAGCGACGGGGGAAGACAGATGTGAAGCAGGGATGAAGGAAGGAGGTTGATAGAGCGTGCGTGTAGGAGGCAGAGAAATGGTAGAGAGGAAGTGAGTGGGGGTGATGACGTCTCGGATTCTCCACTCCAAAATAACCATTGTGTAGCGTTCTCATTCATAAAGACATTTGGCCTCTCATATGCTTCAGAGGCAAGTACACTCATTTCACAGCAAAGTTGTATTTCCCTATCATTGAATGGAGTACGATGTCCAAAACATAATTTTAATAATGCCTTTTTATATACAGAATAAAGCCTCACTAAGTTTAAGACTCATCTTCAGGATGGTTTCCCATATTGGGACCTCTTGGACATTCCCAGAAGGAAGCGTTTTGAGGGTAACACTCAAAGTGCCGCACAGATAGATTCAAGAATCCATTTCCGTGCTGTCATCTCCTGGCCGCTGCGCAGTTCCATGCGGCCTCTCGGCCAAGTCCAAACCCAGCTCAGCCCTGTTTAGCTTCTAAAATGCGATGAGGCTGTGCTCTCTCTACAGAGCGAATTTGGCCACAGGCAATCGATGACCAATTACCACATTGAGCTTTTGCAGGCATCCTCATTAAGAATTGAACCAGGAGGCATTGTTCAAGTTAATGGAATCACGCGTGCCAATTAGTTTTACGAAATAACGGAATATTTTAAAACGACGGCACGTGTGCATGTGTTGTGCAGTGGTGATATTCAGAAGTCATTGGAGCTACGCACTTTTAAATAACCTCGATTGAATGCTTTTTATGTTTAGTTTTGTTGTCCTTCCCCCGCACCTTTCAATTAGCACAGTTGGCTATGCACGGCGCAAAATAAGTTCTACGTACATATCGACACAGAGACCCACATACACCCAGACCCATAGAGACCGACAGATTAGCACGGTTGACTTTATCCGGTTTCGAAAGAAGTTCCACATCATTTGTAATAGATTTGCCATCCGACTGTGTAGAGCGCGCCGATGGAGGAAGGGTCGGCTGCAGGGAGCGGGGTGCTGGGATGAGAAGGAGCCTGTGACTCATGGGGGGAGTGAGGTGGCAGGGCTATGTTGAGGGGAAGGCACGTCATCGTCATCATGTTCACCATCGCCATATTCACCATCGCCATATTCACCATCGCCATAGTCACCGGAGTAGAATTGATGTGGGTGTGTGGGGGAGTCAAACAATGGGCGAGGTGAGCAGGTGCGATTACGAAGACTCAACATCGTGGGTCGTAGTTAGTCACGTCGTCTGTTTTTTTCAGACACGCCATGACGCGCTTGTGAACGTTAGACGTGCCACCTTGTGTCCGTCCTTTGCGGAATGCTGTCCTTCTGCGAGCTTGATTCGCGGGTCATTTTTTGTTTTGCCGCGGTGTTGTCCAGCCTTTGAACTTGGTCATAATAAATGTTTGATGTACCACTACGTTAATTACAATGCTTTCGGTTTCTCTGAATTCTGCGCGCTTAGCGTGGCTTTAATGTCGTGCAGCCGTGCTTTGGGGACCTGATACTGCCAGTGACATAATCTGATAGCGGAGGAGAAGCGGAATGCCCCGTGTGTGTGTGTGTGTGTGTTTTTTCTCGCCATTTCACACTTCAGAGCTTTTTTCCCAGGGAGATTGGATAACTGAACACACCTATTGTCGGTTTCTTTTGAAGTACACCTCGCATTTCACCCATGACTCGATTTCACAAAAAAGCAAATTCGGCTTATGGCAGAAATCCGGATGGAAAATTTGGAATTAAATGTCAGTGTCAATCTCGTGGTTTACAACTGCATGGTTTCTAAAGTAACAACACCTGAAAGCCAATTTTGTTTGTGAGTTTCAACTGTTGTGTTGCTGCTCTAACTAGTAGAATTCGTATTTTATTCAAGCCTGCTTACAAAAGGAGAGAGATATAGAATTTATTTTTAACCCGGCGATATTTAATTGAGATAAGTCCCTTTATCGATGGGTACCTTGTAAAAAAAGAATGTAAGTCCACCGCAACAAAGAAGTATTAGAAATTCCATGCAGTAAATAGTTGACGTACATAAGGGAAAACTATTTCAACGTAAATATTGAAACTATTTTTAAACAGATTTAAACAAAATACAGTTACGGGCCATCTTGGTATATATAAAAACCGCACTTGTACACACCGATAATTAAATGTACTTTGGTTGCTCACAGCTAGTGCTTGTTAAGCACTGTACGTCTTTTATCAACAAATCCCCACCCCCCCCCACGCCCTCCGGTTTAGAAGACCTCCACAGAGGTCAGGGGGAGTTACTTTCACAGCCGCCTCCGTCGTTTTCCCTGAACTTGTGTGTTGGGCGTGCAGTTGGCTGGACTCGTCGAGGTCTCTCATGGAGCAAGGCATCAAGGACAATGACATCTTGATGCTCCGGTTTAAGTACTACAGCTTCTTTGACCTGAACCCAAAGGTGAATTGCATTCAAATGTAACTCTCTGGGCCTATGTACTAATGCGGCAATACACGGAACCCAGTTTCATCATAATTTGCTCTTCTGTGTTTCGAATGCTTCATGTTTTATGTACTGTCCGGTAATTACATTCGCTGCATTATTGCTTCGGTAGCGCATGGTGCAGTGGTTTTGTGCACTGCCCTCTGAGCCCAGCGACATGGGTTATATTGCTGGCCACGGATAACGCCGGTGCCACGTGTCGTCGTTTGAAAATGGATGCCGTGTTTCCCGCAACGTTGACCCGGATGTGAATGAGTACACTCAGTGTGGCGTGTAAACGTCCCGCAATGGGGAGACAAAGGCGGCCGAGCGTGGCGCTAGCCGTAAACCACGCACTCTCACGTGTGTGTGCCGTACCGGCCTTTAACAGGTGCTCGCTAACAATCTGCTGCACATTAAAATCTCTCACAATGTTCAGTATGTGTGTATAGTTTTATCAGCCGAGTTCTAACTGCTGTCTACATATTATTTCTTTAACTATTAGCATAACTATTATGGACTCCCAATATCACCAATCTGTGTGTGCGCATATATATTTAGAATTGTATATTTCTTGTACATTATTAGGTGTCGCGAAATAATATCCGATGTCGAAAAAAATCCTCAACATTTACACCACATCTTTGTAAGTTCAACATTATTGTTACTGTATGCATATTCACGCAGTGTAAGCGGCGTGGAGGCCGGGCATCGCATGTTGACAAAAGAGGCCTTGTTTTATTTTGGGCAACATGACTTGGTGGTTAATTTTGCCGTGACATGGGCACACAGTGTCCTATTCTTAAGCAGGGCGTTGCTGGAGGTTTTTTTTTTTTGCGTCCATGAATCGCCTTGCAGCGGAAGCCAGCGCAGCATTCTCTGGAAGAAACGGCATTAGCCTGCTGCTCTTTGGCGGCGTGTTCAGCACAGAACCTATTTTAGACCGAAAACAGGAGACATTTCTCCCCAATTCTGGTTGCGGCCTGATGAGGCTGGTTGTGATTGGCTGCGAAACGTCACAGTACTCGAATTGTAAATGTTGTGGGTTTAACTCTCCAACGGACTGGTGAGCTGGACTAGGAACTAATTGCCACGTTTGGTTCACTTGACAAAACTAACTTACGTTGTTGTGTCAGGTCGGTGGCGAATTTTAGCGACGCGTTTATGTTCACGCGATCTAACCCAAAAAGCCTCTTGTGGAGAACCTACTCTTGTGACAACGCGGCACTATGGAAGTTCTTGCATTGACCAATGCCGACTGGCGTAGTGTGCGTTGCATGCAGTAGTCAAGTGTAGACATGGCTTGCTTAAACGGTCGTCCGACTTGCTGACTTCGATCTAATTTATTGAACCAGCAAAGCCTTCGTGAGTCTCAAGACTCTTTGCAAGAGCGCCATGCATTGCAGATGTTCGACCAGTTCCTTTGTAAGGAGCGTTTGACGAATAGGGGGGGGGGGGTGTTGGACACTGGGGCGCTCTGGGAAAACGCACGCACACGAGTGGATAAAAAATACTCATGAATCCGCACAGATGAACTTGCAAATTCACTTGCTCTACTGCCATCTCCCGGCCATCTCCCAGTCCAGCAATCCTTGCCTCCGGAGTCCTGGATTACAGGCGTGCCCCTCCATGCCCCCGGTTAGCGCAGTGCACAGTCTCATTACCTCGGTCGTTACTTTGTTAGAGTAAACTTTATTTGATGTCCATTAATTTGGTTTTCAGGTCACTGTTTCGTGACAAGATAAAAAAAATGTATACATTTCGTCCGAAAACGTCTTTTAGTCACAAGCAAGGGTAAACATTTACGCCCTTTGCAATGTTGTCAATTAAATTAATTAAGGATGCGGTGAAAGTATTTTACGTCAAAGTGTATCGTGTCGAGCTCATTCCTTGCTGTTGGGGGGTGGTGATCATTGGCGGGCTGCTCTAAGAACGAGGCGTGACTCACAGCACCCGATGACAACAGTGGCCACTGACGAGAAACACTTCCTTTTTGGAAAACGGTGAAAGATGCTCAACCCGTTGAAATAAAAACGGAACATTTATTATTTGAATAAGGAAACCTATTTCTTCTGTTTTGTAATAGCAGCCCAGTTGATTATTATGACTAAATTGGACAAATTATTCGCAATTACTAATATATATCTTCTTTGATGCCCTGCAGGAACTAGGACTGTTATGTGCCAAAGTGCCAGAAAGCAATACTCTACGGATTCGGCACGCTGATGCACAGATTATGAATAGCATTTAAATACAAAGAGCCCCAATGTACTGTGCTCTTATCGTCTTCATAGGCCATTAACAGACTGAACACGGTGTCATTCCAACGAGCTTATGACATGTGATCGTCAACGCATTCGTGACCGACTGGACACATATCAGTGAGCGATAACAAATATTTAGGCTTACCCCGCTTGCTTTTAATCCCGATTTCACGTCCCATTAATTGTGTTCAACGGGACATGATTTGAAATCCAGCGTATGTTTAGCGACCTCGAAGCCAGCAGTGATGTTTTGGGACACATAACTCAGTTCCTGTGTCTCCCCACCCCACCCCCGCCTGTTCTCAGTACGACGCCATCAGAATAAACCAGCTGTATGAGCAGGCCAAGTGGGCCATCCTCCTGGAGGACATCGAGTGCACCGAGGAGGAGATGATGATGTTTGCCGCGCTGCAGGTGCGGGGCTTCTCACGGGCTTGAATGACGACGACGCAGCGGCGTTTGTGTTCGCTAAGCGTTCGCGTTACATGTGCTAACACATTGTCGACGAACTACAGACTAAACGATTTTTGTTTTATTTTAGCAGGTAAGGCCCGCTGAGCTTGTACAGCTCTTTTTTTTCAGAAGCGCCCTGGCCACACAAGGTCTCGGCTCGCTTCCGAAGCGAATTGACTTGTCACGTGTAAACTTCTAGCAGTCAAATACTCTAAACACACGTCGATTCTGAATGTGGATGTAAAAAACGGAGTACCTGGAGAAAAATCCACGTAACCACAGGTAGAGAGACATGCAAACTCCAAATCTACAGGCGTCAGGATGGAACCCACGATTGCCTGTATACACAACGAGGCAGTTAATGTCTCACCACCGCGACATCCCTTTATGAGACTTGGCTACAGCTGCAGTCCCTCTTAACAGGGAAAGAGAACCAATGATACGTGTGTCGCTGTGCTTGGAAGATGGCTACAAGGCAAAGCTTGTAATTTCAAGTTTATAATCTCATCGCTCATCCTTGAATGATAACACGCGTAATTACATTCAAATATACCCGAGCAGACTTTGCGAAAAAAAAACCATAGCATTGTCGTAATCGGGGCAGGAGGGATAATGATAACGTTATCTTTGGGACGCTAAGGATGGCGTAGTGGTAACACTTGTGCCTCGCAGCAAGAGAGGCCTGGGTTCGATTTCACACTCAAGCGCCTACCTGTGTGAAGTTTGGATGTTCTCCCCCTGTTCTTGGTGGGTTTCATCCCCAATAACAACAACAAAACGTACAATGCCAATATCGGTTCACATTTGCAAGCGAATTGAAAGATGACCCACAGTTACTCACATGCCAATCATCACCCCCTACTCGCAGGGTATAATGCCCATCGTCCAGCCAGTTGTTGCGGGTCACCTTGTGCAGCGCAGGGACAGCTGCCAATAGGGGGATCTGCGCTCTTGAGACGCGTCGCTCCATGATGGAGCCCACTGTTATTGCTAGGCAATGCTTAGATTATTGATGGTGGACACGTGTACTGATCCTTTTGTCAATCCACTGCTGGATGAGGGTTTCCCCAAGCCGTGCTGGTTGTGGGAGTATATTTGCCCATTCTTCACCATGCTGCTCCGTGTGGGTTGCTGGAGGTGGGGAGCATAGACGCGAGAGCGTAGATGTACGGTACAACAATAGATTTTGCTGCGCTACTGTCTGGTTCCCATCGGTGAAATAGTCCCGCAGTCTATGGCAACCTGCCGGTGCATGGTGGTCGCCAATCCCAGCGATATTCGGGCTCAGACCTGCTTAGTTTATGAGATCGGGTACAGTTATGGAGATTTGCTCATAAGCGTAATGTTGATATTGGTGTTTAATAGCCATGTTTGTTTGCCCTGATATTTTTGTTCAAGCAGTGCCTTTTGAGTTTATGCAGAACACGTTATCGGAGTCTACGCAAGGAATGTTGACGTGAAGGAGAGATGTGGAAAATGATTAGAATTGCCAACCGTGACGTAGAATTCGCTGAACTATGGAAAACCGTTAAGGAAATAAATGAGATAAGACAGTCTGAGATCACAACACAAGAAAGCTATGGTTATCTCACAATCATTTGAAGCACTGCTTCTTTAAATGCATCTCCGGGGGGAGGTTTTTATCATTATTATAATTTCTGGCCACAGTATCACATCAACAAGCTGTCTCTGATGACGGAGGGGCACGCGAACCACAGCGAACAGGAGGTGGACGAGGTGGACGCGGCACTGTCGGACTTGGAGATCGCCCTGGAAGGCGGCCGGAGCTCCTCGGGCCTGGTGAGACGTCTTGACCGTGCGATCTCAAACACACGCACGCACGCACACGGTGGCGAGATGTTATCTCCCTCGCCTGGTATGCAGAAGGTCGTGGGTTTGATACCGACCCTGACGCCTGCTGTATATTTGGGGTTTGCATGTCTCTCCCCCTGTGGTTGCGTGTGGATTTTTCTCAGGGTCCTTCGGTTTTTCCCTCCACATTTAGAATCGACGTGCTTTTAGAGGGTTTGGCTGCTTTACATTTCCACGTGATAAGCCACTCCATTGAGCGATCATTTGTGGCCAGGCTTGCTTCTGAAAAAGAGCTTCATAGTTAAGTGGGCCTTTACCTGGCCACTGGAACTGAACCAGCCTTGCATCACGTGGCCTGCAAGTTTGTCTTGCAGAGACGAGGGTCCGAACATTGAGATCCCGCTGTCATCGACGACGTATGACCTCGTATTTATCTTGCACCTCAGCTGCGATGCTGATGCAGTTGACCTCTCAACACAGCACACAAGGGGCTCTCTGTTGGTCCCCTGAGGCTCGGCAAGGAATGCTATAATGGGGGGGGGGGGGGCATTATTTCACGTTCCGCAATCTGTTATGGGGGGGGCCCCCTTTGTTGTAAGGCCTCGAACAAATTGCCACCTTTTGCCACGCCTTCCCAATCTCTGTGCAGCCCTGACATCATCTGCACGTGCGGTACATTTACTGTGGGGTGGGCGGGCAGCTTACTTTGATCTGGGGCTGCCTTTGAGAAGTCTTGCGGCTGCATGCAGGCTTTGTGCATTGCATTCAAGTTACGGTTGCACAATGCAAACGCGGAGCTGGGTAACAGAACACGAGCGCGTGTGGTGTTCCGATTTCTGTTGCAGCCTTGTTTCACTCCTTACAAAAATAGAGCCCCCTTTCATAATCTGAAGTACCCTCCCCGCACGTGATTTTCTGCACGATGCCTCCGTGCAGGAGGGGTGGAGGGGGGGGTACTCTTACATCATTGCCTGGATCGATTCGCCCCCGCTCGTTATCCGATGGATTGTCGCGATTCAGGATGGTGATTCTATCCGATGGTTAATTACGTTTTACAACGGTGTTGAATGTATGTATGCAAGTTGAACTTCTTTTTCACCGTACGTAGCCAGCCTTGCGAATCGGAGGTGCACCGCCGAGTGGTTGATTACGTGGACTGATTATGTACAGCTTGCACAATATGAAACGCTATCTCTTCTTGCACGCACGATTCGATGCATATATCATAAGCCCAATAATACATTTTATTTGACGAGTCAATGCAGGTTATACACTGTCCATTCTTGATTGAAAGACCACAAAGGCGAAGTGATTTCCTGCGCAAATGAACATTGAGCTGGTGCTCATCGCCTGTTTACAGATTCGAGCCTGTGGTGGGAATTCCACATTCCGATGATGGGGGTGAGGCTATCCATATGATAACCACTGTTCATTTTCTCACAAAGAGGTATTTATTTTATATGCCCCCAGAGGGATTATGGGCTGAGTCAACTCCCAACCACCAGGATTTTAACTGGAAACCTTCCAATTACGAGCCTTTCGCTCTTCCGCTGGAACCAACCAGGCTGAGACCATCATTTTCTTTATTAACTTTGACATTTGTTAACTCTGACGTGAATTTGTCGAGCTCGTTCAGTTTTTCTTTTGTACTCGCTAATGCGGCAACATTTTAATGAAATTCAAAATTGTTTTCTTGGCTTGTCAAACATTGCTGATGATGGACGGATTTTCCCTTTCTTGCTTGTTTGTGATCATAGAAAAATAAACAAAACTCCTCAGAGCCAATGTTCAAGCGCACATTGTCCATGGCAACCATTCTGAAGCCAATGTTTTCACAGAGCGGCCCAATGCCAGCTGCAGTTGCCCTTTCATGAGTGTGCTTTATTGAAGTTTGCCGAGGCAAAATGCCCACTGATTTATTTTTGCTGGCTTTTTATGAACATGTTTTTTTTCTTTTCCCAATTTCAGCGGGATATCATGAAAATCCCGGAGCTCTCCGACTATCTGAAGATGTTCCGGTAAGGCTTTCGAGCGTTACGAGCACCGTTTGCCGTATTAATCTTGCTCGTGCGATTCTCTTCTTTGTTGCACATTGAGGATGTGTTTGATGGTTTTCATGGATTAATTTTTTTTTGTGGCAGGCCAAAGAAGCTGACCCTGAAGGGCTACAAGCAATACTGGTTTGTGTTCAAGGATACGGCCATCTCTTACTACAGGAATAAAGACGACCCCAGACCTGTGCAGCAGATCACCCTCAGAGGTAAAAACTTGCCCCAGCTGCCGATCAACTCCAGTCTGTGGTTAATTTGTCTCATTGTCCCGCAGCTTGCTGTCTGAAATAGAGTGGCCACAATTGAGAGTTGTGGTCTAAAATGTGGCTGTGTTGCAATATACACGCGGTTTGGTGGTGGTGGGGGGCGGGAGCACGTGCCACTTGTAGCAGGTGAGAGGGCCGCATCATTGCTCTCACTTGCAACTTTTGCTGTCCAGAAATGCCCTTTTGGGTGTTCAAGTTTATTTTGTTTAACCGTGAGAACTCAAGAGAACAGGATAAGCCTCGTTTTGCAATCGTGACCCGGGTCACCAAAATGCAAGGAAAATAAATACAAATCCGAAGAGAAGCAACCATCATTCGAGGAATTTTAAAAAAAACTGCATACCCTGCAGAGCAAATCGGCTCGGGTAGACTACATCCAGACTGAATATATGGCACGGCAAATGATTAGTCTGCACAATATCTGGTCCTATAATTGTTGTTGCCCTCTGTCTTCAGTGTGTCTCCTTGTGGATAAACTCTGTGATTTAGATGGTGTTTAATAGTTATAGCTTTAAAAAACTTTGCTTATCCAGGAAATCTTTACTGTATCTTCAGAATTCTTTTTAATGGGATGCTTTGGCCACATTCCTTTTAATGATTTGATTTTTACATATGAGCATAAACCGTGATACGCGAAGAAAACTCACACGTGCCATTAGATAATGAAAGATCCACACAACCGGGTCACAAGCCATATTTGCTGTACGGTCTTCTTTGAATAACTTTGCATTTCAGTGGGTTCGGGAGTTTTACAGATCTCTACGTGAACCACCAACCTTTGCCTCCATGGCACTGGAGTATAAAAGGAGCATGCCTGTAATATTTATTTATTTAAAGGTAAATGTCAGACATATGCTCGTGCAAAAGGCCAGCTGTCCCCCCGTGTGCTTTTTCCACCGTTGTGATTTGCGTACAAACTGTTGATCAACTACCATGGATGCCGTGACCCTGTTCTTTGAGGGCATGACCCGGTTGTGGCAGAATATATAAATTATCTATTCGCTGCTGGTCAAACCATATAAAAGAGTCCACAAAAACTTTAACATCCTAGACATCTATGTGCGCTAACAACGACAAAGATAGTCTTAACAGACTGTTGGGGCAAGTGCTGTTAGCGAGCACCTAATGAAGGTCGGCACGAGGGGATGTTTGGCCAGCACCAAGCCCAGCCGCATTTGTCTCCCCATTGGCGATGTTTACGCACCGCACTAGGGACTCATTTATGGCTGAGTCGACCTAGGGGAGGCCCAGGACCAGTTTAGATAATCATTACTGGTGTTGGCCGTGAGCGGGAATCAAACTCGGGTGACCGGGTTTGTAGTGCAGCGGGCCAACCGCTACACTCCCGCTCTGTTTGGACACTGCCAAGCACACGCACATAGCTGCCGTGTACACGGTTAAACCACACACTTACTGCAGGTGCATTTGGCTATGGTACGAGCGAGTGGAGTAGATGCTCCATTAATTTTTGTCATACCCAAAGGATTGCCGCAGGCACAATATAGGCATTCGAGAAATTTCAGTTGCAAAAAATATACGTTTAAAGTTTGATATACAGTAGCTACTTGCATATGCTTGCATTCATGGGAAGTGTCCCTGGTGGCCAGCTCACCACAGCTTCTTGTTGGGTGCAATATCATAATATCTCTGTGTCTGCGTTGAGTGGGGAGTGGTGATGCTTAGGATAGCGCACTGCGCAATGAACCCAGCGACATGGAATGCATTCTATGTGGCAAACATCATTGGATTGTGATACCAGAACTAGTTTTGGTCATCCTCTCGATCAACTCGGCCTTAAATTATCCGTAACAGATGCAGCGTGTAAATATCAGCAGGGGCAGGGGGGAAAGAAAAGCCTGGGTGTGGCGCTGGCCACACCTTCTGTATCGAATATGATATTGGCATTAATAGGTGCTCACTAACAGAACTGGCCCAAACAGTGTCCAAGGCTACATGGTGGGAGTGGGATCTTTGGGAAGAGATGGAGAGGATGGAGACAAGATAACGTATTCCGTGATGCTTTTCCTGCAACAGTGAACCAAAGCAAAAATTAATTAATTCATTATAAAAACATTGACACAGGATAAGTGGGGGTTCCATCATACAATAGAGAATTTTCCCCTCTGTGCGTTAGAGAATTGGGAGAAGTTATTGGCAAATGCTTCGGGGAAATTTTAGCCAAATGTGGGCTCGTACAAAATTATCTGTTTCTCAGAGGATTGTTGTGGAAGTTGCTTTCATATCTGCAAGAACGCATACAAACGCATGCTCAATGAGTTCATTGTCTGAGAGACCTTGACTCGTGTGGACTCGGATTATAATCCGTCATCTTGTACATGTGGCGTTCACTGTCCTAGATCGGCTTGTGTGACCTTGCAGACAAAAACATGGCAAGCAAAAGTGGCTGTTTTCTGTTTGCATCACTTTGCTGCGAGTTGTGCTTGAGCCCCAGGATATTTGATGCAAGCTTGTCCTTGGCTGGCTACTGCCAAGCATCTTTTTTGTGTGGAAGCAAACAGACATTTAAATTAATAATCACCATTCGGGGTGTCAGATTATCATGTCATCTTGTTTTTATTGTATTGTTTGTATTTTTTTATCAGTTTTCTGATCTCCATTATACCGTATTGTTCGCTTAGTTTAAATTTGACAAGAGAATACAATTTGCATATAAATATATATTATAGTAATTGACGGCACTTTGTCAAGTCACTGCTTGATGAAGACCTCTCTACACCGTATCAATCGTGGGTGTTGTTGTTTGACTATACTTCACCATGCTGGTCGGTGCAGGCTAGTGAAGTGAGGACCTAGGATCGCTTCTGACATCATTCACCAGTAATGTTAAAGAGTGATTGGGAATCAAACTCTGGTGACTGGCTTTAAAGTTCGGTGCTTTTGCCACTGCGCCACCAATCCACCCCATCATTTGCATCTGTAATTTTCATCAACTTGATTCTTACAAGGTAATATTGTGTGAGCCTTAAGAATCAACATCGATTGGTCGTTACACCGCTCGTCAATGTTCCAGTGAATAATTGGATGGATAAATGTATAAAGGAATTGTCCGTGTGATGTCCTGTGTGAATTGCAGGATGTGAAGTCATTCCGGACGTCAACATAGCTGCACAGAAGTTTAACATCAAACTGTTGGTGCCAGTTACCGAGGGCATGACTGAAGTCTGGCTCCGTTGTGAGAGTGTAAGTAGCCACTGCACTGTGGCAACGGAGCACAGCGCTGCCGTGTGTTTACCCGGTGGGTCGCCTGTTGAGCCTGCCGTGGTAGTGTGGCTTTCTCTTGAGGACGACACTGGTCGAGTGAAAGCATTGTGCTCGTGTATCTGATTGAAGTTTTTTTTATTTTTTTACTTTTATGGCCACGCTTTAGCAGTATATTGCAGAGGTGTGTCCCGTCCACAATGTTCTGCCACTCTGAACTGAGTTGGTGCGGGTGGATGGGGGTGGGGCTATTGTCTCCTTCAAGGAACGTTGGTTCTTCACGATGGTGTTGTGAGTTGTATTGAGCAGGGATGCCTCGCCCATTACTCGTTACCACAAGTACATGTGTGGTCCTTGGACGAATCGCTGCTGAATGAGAGCTTCCCAAAACAGTGCACATCATGCGAGTTATTTGACTGTACTTCTCCATGCTGATCCTATCACAAGCGCAGTGTAAATAGACTAAGTGCGGTTAACCACTTAAGTCATCAGCTGCACTTTAAGTTCGATAGAAGGTAAAAGTGCAGCCCTGCAATTAGTTGCCTATGCCACTGTTGGCAGAAGGGCCTCCTGCCATACAGAGAGCTCTAGATAGTGCCTGTTGATGGTGGATAAACGGGATGATTCATACCTTTGTCCACCTTAAGTGGGAATCCCATTTGGAATCCTTAGCTACTCTCAGTTGAGAGTCCAATGTGTAGCATTGTCAACAAACAGATGCCTTTATAAAGAGACAAATGTCCCTTTTTTTAATTGCATCACGGACAAATTGTGTGTTCAACATCATGTACAGTTGGAACTGGCAAAACCGCATGGTATTTTGGTGAAAGGGAAAAACAAGATTTTGTAAAAACAGGGAGCAAAAAAAATCTACTTAACTGCACCAGGAATACAAATTTAAAAAGTTAAGCAACAATAAATAAAACGTAGATATAGCCATTGGCAGAAATAAACTACAAAGATCTGATACTCAAACCTTGGGAAAACATTAAACTGGAAGCAGGCGCCACGAATACCCGCCCACATGAATTGCCAACCCATAGTTAAACAGTAATGGCCAAGAAAACAAGAGCAGTCACTGATGTTTATGGCAGTGTTGTGCCATAAAATAACACTTGGACATGCTGCGCAAGAGATGAAATGAGTTTGGATGGGGGGGTCACCTGTTTTTCCCCTTTCAAGGTGTGCTCGCTTGCCGATTGAGAGCTTTACAGACAAAAGCTCGGTTCTGATTTATCTGATCGACCTTCCACTCGAGTGTAAATTGTTCTTTTCAATATGCCAAGTGTTTCCCTGCTGGCTTATTTAAAAAAAAAACAAATATCTTGTTGAGGAAAAAGTCAAGGTAGAGGCACAGCCCTGCTATTGCATGCAGTGGCTAGGAGATGTTAACTACCTCGCCTGGTATACAGGAGGTCGTAGGTTCGATCCCGACCCTGGTGCCCATATATTTGGAGTTTGCATGCTTTCCCCGTGGTCGCGTGGATTTTACTCCGGGTCCTCCGGTTTTTCCCTCTACATTTAGAAACATGCGTTCAGAGTATTTGCGTGCTATACATTTCCACATGATACGCCCCTCCCTTGAGCTATCATATGTGGCCAGGTCGCTTCTGAAAAAGAGCTCTATAGCTCAATGGGCCTTACCTGGTAAAATAAAAATGAAAAATGGCACTGCTGGCAGAAAGGCCTCCACGAGGGTCTTCTATAGAGAGACTCTAGATTACATTTTGGCAGCCTCTTCCTATGCTGGCCAGATGCCTTGGAAGCTGTGGGGGAGTATACCCACACTTTACCCCATTGTGACCTGCAGATAGCTGCCACGCCAGGATTTCAAACCATCGACCTCTCGATTTTAAGTTGTGTATGCCGACCATTGCACCAAAGCAGATGGCTTGTTTTTTACTCACAAATTAAGCAGGATTCGCTATCCACACTACGTGTCTTTGAAAAACTTAATGGAAAGTGGCTTTCGTGACACTGTCTTCAAAATTATTTTGGCTGTGTTAAATTAAGCGATACATAGGTAGGAGGTTTGTGAAACCTTTTCAGAACAAGCTTAAAGCATTTTAAAATGTTTAAAAAAATGTTTTATTATCCCTGTAAAATTCGTCATATACATAGTAGTAGTAGGCATTTGACAATACATTCCTCATCATGGGATCTCCTTTGCCAGTACCAAAATGTGAAAATAGGTTTTTCCCCTTTTTTTTCTGGCAACAAAACAGGTGTTAAGATGTTAAAACACCAAACTGAAACCTTTTAGAAGGAATCATGGCTGCAATAACCACAATACTTGTGGTCAGAATGCAAACAAAAAACGTAGTCTGATAAATGTTTGCATTGTCCTTGAAACAGATTGGTCCACACTAGAGACATTTCTTTCGAGCCTCGTCTCAAACGGTGTTAGACCAGAGGCGTGTTTGCATTCTGACCACAAGTATTGTGGTTAATGCAGACATGATTCCTTGTTAAAAGTTTCAGTTTGGTGTTTTAACATCTTAACACCTGTTTTGTTACCAGAAAAAAGGGGAAACCCTATTATCAATACATACCTCACCGAATTGTCACGATTAGGGGGTCACAATTTTATTCAATAATTGATTGAATTTGGTCTCGTTTTTTTTTAGTTTTCTTCATTCCATTAGCCATGTAAAACCGTCATGCTTCAAGTTTGCGGTCCGATTAAATATAAATGTTTTACAGCTTCAGATGTTACATGAACCCCTCATATACAATGCACAATTCGATGCTTGTATTTTGAGCCTAAGAATCTTATTTAATTCTCGCATGCCCTGCATCAATGCATTGTTGCCTCATATTATAGCATGTGATCACACAAGAGCGGCCTCCTTGGCGAATGTCATAATTGAGATGTCCCAGCCTTTGAAGAGCCTCTAATCTGTTTGTTGACACGGCTTCACATTCCAGGTTACACGCAAGTGTACGGTAGCGTGGAGATGGAACCCACACTGGCATTGCTGCGACCGGCACGTGTCTTGGCAAACACGTGCCATGGGTCAGCCAGTGCCGGAGTTGTGTGTGTGCAGCTGCGTGCTTGAGATGTAAAGTTACCTCCTGGATCAGTGCTGCACCGAGGAGCACTCTAGGAACAGCTTAATCCAATCGTAAAGTTTAAAGGGAGAGGCACGTTAGATATTTTTTTTTGACGAGTGAGAGTCAGGTTATGAGCTTAAGTACCTCTGTAAAATGTCATCGAGTTTCTTTTAACCGGCTGACTCGAGGTGCAGCATCAATTTCTGCTCAATGAGTGCTGTCTTCTTGGCCCTTGAATGGGAGTGTCTGCGCTGTATGTGTACCCCGTTGTTTGAGGTTGGTTCCCATGTTTGTGTTGGCTTTGTGTATTGATTTACAATGCTTGTGTTGACGCCTTCATTTCCATTCAATCATCAACTTTTTCCGCTTTTTATTTAGTTTGCTTTCAGTTACCTATATATAGTTGTTTTGTTCGCAATGTATTTCATAAATAAATACTGTCTGCTCCTTTTTTCCATCTCTGCATCAGCATGTTTTTTCTATCCTATTTTAGACAATGACATATTTTCGTCATTTCCTCTAAAGGGCCGCACTATTTATACTTGGCTATAACATTTAATCCGGAGTGAGGAGGTCACAAGTCCAGTATTTCCACACTCAACCAAGAGTGGTACAAGAGTATATTACAAATCACCATCATCCCCTCTTGGTCAATAAAATAGGTACCACTATGTGGGGGAAGTCAACATTGGTCATCCTATGGGGAGACTCGCCCCCTGAATTACCAATATGCATGTACGTGTGAACTTTTTTCGCTCAACGAAAATGAAATTGGCGTGACCCGTCCGGCGCTCAGGAGAAGCAGTACGCGGAGTGGATGGCGGCGTGCCGCTTGGCCTCCAAGGGCAAGACCATGGCGGACAGCTCCTACGCGGGCGAGGTGAACAGCATCCTCACCTTCCTGAAGATGCAGAACGTGAGCCTGGAGCCACAGAGCATCTCTCCGCAGAACGTGCCCGACATCAACCCCGAGTCGTTCGTGTGTCCTCGCTACATGAAGAAGTACAAGGCCAAGCAGGTGAGCGGGAGCGGGTTTCGAGCGGGTCTTAGTTGGTGATGCGCGTCTCGAGGCTGTCTCGCTTCATCAGGAGTGTCGACATTGCACCGTAGATTTTCTTTTAATGCGTGCACGTCAAGGTAAGTCCTAGTTTATTTGTTACCCAGGTGAGAACTCAAGGGACAAGGATAGGAGTGTCATTTGCAACAGAAACCTGGGACACCAGAAATGACGAGGGCACAACGAATAGAATGAGGGGCAGCAGTCAGGCGAATCGAAGTTGGAGCAAAAACAACTTGGTCGTCACCGTATGAAATTAATATACTGCTCAAAATCATAAATCGGTGTTAAATAACACATTCCATGTAGCTGAGGATGACTCGGGAAAATTTTGTTTAAACTGATCCGAGTACAATTACGTTTACAGGCACATTATAGTGTTATAGTGACTATATTGCACTCGTGTGTAAACAGGGTATATATGTCAAATTCAAATACAGGATGAATGAAAGTGAAATTTTCTTGCACACAACATTTTTGCATTGTTGGAGTATCGTGCAATGTCCTATGTTAAACACCACGACTTTGTTGCTTCTTTTTCGCAACTGTTGAATGTGACAGCCCATGTCTGTGTGATAAAGTAGAGGCTAGGAGGCCTGACCCCAGCCCTCTTCTCTTGCCTGGGTGGGCCAACCTAACGAGCCAGGCAGGGGACCTAGGCAATGAAAGGTGCCTGTTAAATGATGATTGCATTTCATTGCAGTCGGTGATTCATACTAAAAAGCAGTGAATGCCTCCATAGCATCGGTATATCATTACATGTTTTGAAGTGCAGGTTAATCAGCATGTGCTTGTTATCACGCACCATATAAATCACTCTGGAATATAGCGGCATACTTTCCTATGTAACCTTCTCGTGATATGGCAGCATACGGTAACACCTGCACACATCTTGAGCTCGTATCTTGGTATCCTCTCAAATAAAACTGCGTCAATGTTGCTGCTTGGTGCTGCCCTGTTTTTTCACTTTTATCTTTCTCTTGGGTCTTTGGGTTCCCTCCGCTTGCTCCTGAACTGCATCTTTCAGACGGTTTCTGTGCGAGACTTGGTAAGTGTGCATGCTTGCATGGGTTAAGTCACACGTGTGGAAGTGTGTTTCCTCCACTAAATACACTGACATTGTGACATCTATGACCGCATCATCCCGAATGCGTGCCCGATCTTGTCAGATCTCGGAAAAGCTCAGCATGGTTGAGCCTTGGATAACTTTTGGATGAGTGACCCACCGTGTGTGTATGTGTGTTGAACGTCTTCCGCACCATACGTAGCCAAACGTGCTAAATTGTCGGTGCGGACAGGTGTGGTAGGAGTTGTGGGCTGGGCAGCAAATCCATTGTTGTACATTCCAAACTCCTATCCCCACCTTCACCAACCTACACTGCTGGCCAGCGTGGTGAAGTATGGTCAGATGACTCCCACGACCCCCACAGCATGGGGTGGGATTGACAACACGAGCTGTAAATGTGCACGTGAATTCTAACGCATTTCTTGAATCATTTAAAACGTGAGACT
Organism: Petromyzon marinus; assembly: GCF_048934315.1. Lineage (NCBI taxonomy): Eukaryota > Metazoa > Chordata > Hyperoartia > Petromyzontiformes > Petromyzontidae > Petromyzon > Petromyzon marinus. The sequence continues at coordinate 21,108,534 of NC_133683.1, read as the reverse complement.
GACACGTGGCCATTGAGTGGAATAACTTTTGTGAGTACTTCTAACCTGGAGGCAATGACTTGTAAAAGTTTTTTTTTTTTAGAATGGAACCTCATTATTGTGTTTCCTTTGATGTTTTGTAATCTTTGAAATGCCGATGTTATCAATACCATCTGTAGCCCCTGGCAGTGACCATGCAGTGTAAAGGCTTTAGGTTTTTTTTACGAATACCCTTGCGGATGCGTCACAAATATGTTGGAAGTTTTTACCAGGCACGAGGGCTTGGCGTTAGCATGCATGCTCGCGAGAATCGGTGATCACGGTGCACTGCCGTGCAGCAGCGAGGGCAATACACAAATAAATAAATACATTCGCAAGCATGCCTCTGTCCATGTCGGCATTCCTTTGCTGGACACATTGCGAAGAGGAGAGGGACGTGGTCATGGCAGTAACATCTGGCAACCCCTCAGTATTGGTCTCACAAGCCTCACTGCTGATGAGACCCTACAGGGCAAATGCAAGTCCCACAGCTTCAGTGCTCAAAAAGTTGCCGATGAATAACACAATCCCAAATGGATGATCAGCCCCACGCACGAGAACGTTTACGTGATCCATCACGGGCACAGCCGCGTGCCGCGACAGCCGTAAGGCGCTCACGATTCCCGCCGTTGCTTCCCGCAGCTGACGGCGCGGATCCTGGAGGCTCACCAGAACGTGTCGCACATGAGCCTCGTGGAGGCCAAGATGCGCTTCATCCAGGCGTGGCAGTCGCTACCCGAGTTTGGCATCACGCACTTCGTGGTCAGGTGGGTGTGTGGCATTGGTTGGCGTTTGTTTGGGTTTGTCTGCCGCAAGCAGAGCGCGAAGCCTTTGGCTGCGGACGTTCCGGGAGCGGGGTGGGGAGGGTCGGGACCGAGACCAAAGGTCCCCCCCCCCACTCCCCCCCGCTTTCCTTGTGTGTGGGCCCGCAGGTCACCCCCCCCCCACCCTTAGCTACGTTCGCACCACCGAAGATGGCAGAAAAGAAAAAGGTTGTGTTGTTGAGAATAGCGCTGCGTTTTAGGTGGATCAACCGCGGTGCCTCCTTTACGAGTTGATTTTAAAGGATTGAATTGAGTGCAAGCGTGAGCGTGTGTAGGACATATGCAGGAAGTGAAAATGTTTTCCCGTTGTCAGAAGTGTTTGGAGAGTGGAATGCACCTTTGTGTTGACATTTACTTTTTTACGTTCTAATATACTCACTTCCAATGTGAGTGCTATTAAGATTTTAACCAAATACCATTAAAATGTGGATTATACATTGTCTAAATGCAATCGATCGATCAACTGCTGAACGAAGGCCTTCCCAAAACCCCACCATCATCTCTCGCTGTCTCTCACCGTCCTGCCACGTGTAACGATCTATCTCGCAACCGGCTGCACCCAGCGATTCCATCGCTCCGTCTGCACCCAGCGATTCCATCGCTCCGTCTGCACGGTGGCCTTGGGAGGCTTTGTTTGGTTCTCGGCCTGCTGCTGTGATTCGTCTCGACCTCCAGGGTCATCGTCGCTCCTCGTGACGCGTCCTTGCCCAAGCCCCCTCTGCCTTTTTATTTTTTTCCCCCAAAAGTATTTTCGACGAACAAAACGACTCTTGTCCAACACCACAGAGGATACGAAAGAGCGTTGACGTCAGCACAGACACATTACAGATTACAGTGCAATGGAAACCTGACTAAGCCGCACATTTCAAGAAACTTTCTATGAACTCGACAACGCTCGTGTCTTCCCAAGCTCTGAGACCTCTGTAGGAGAAGAAAAAAAAGTGAGGGAGGGAGCGGGGTGCTTAAATGCTGCCATGAATGCTCTTAAGAATCAATGCTCACTGGTGGAGAAGTAGTGAAGGGCTTCCATATTTGGTGGTAAGCTTCCTCCCTGCCCCTTAGTTTTGCACTTAGATGTTCAGCCCTGCCTTTCTTAAAAGTTGTCGTGAGATCCCTACCTTGCGTGCATTCGGTCACCGCATCCCGTGCTTTCAGGGGCGCTTCTGCAGCCGTCTGGAACGCTCTTCCTTCCGATATTAGGAAGCCACTGGAGCTTTGCACTTTTAAATCTAGATGGAAAACTATTGTTTGTAGAACTGCTTTTTATGTTTGGTTTGTTGTTCTTCCCCCCGCACCTCCGATTATCACGGTTGGCTACATATGGTGTGAAAGTAGTTTAACATACGTACATTCTCGCGTAATAAAGCTTCAGTTTGACGTCAAATTGTCAGGTGAACGTGCCTAAAGATTTGTTTTAACCACCCGTTGTAAAAATATGTAAATATATAGAATGCAGAATTTGAATAAACCAGCAAGGTGGCTCTGTTCGTGGGATCCCTGCATTGCTTATCTTGTTTTTACGTCTTCATGCGTGATAGCCATTGACTATCTGTATTGCTGCCAGTTGTTTTCTTGGCTTTGGAGGATGCGTCTCATAGCGAGCAGGTGGTTCAATTGGCCGTGTCTTGTGGGGCCACTGGTTTTACTGCCGTAAGAATCTGTCGCAAGATGTATAGCACCCACACGTGAGACAGGAAGGCAATGTTAACGTCCCTTCATTATTTATAACGAGCCTCAGCCATACCCACGTGGCCGCATTCAGGCAATATCACTGTCTAATCCGGACAGATCTCTCCAGCACAAACTATGAAAAGACAGGGAATTTTGCATATTACCGGTGTTGGGGAAGCCAGGTCATGGGAGAGCAGTAGAAACTATCTCTCCGATGTGTTTTCAGGTTGTTGCCGCATGTTGTTCGGCACGATGCCCGGACGAGGAGAGAAACGCGTCCTCATAGTTTTATTCTGTAAAGTTTTCGTCGTATACTCAAGGCCCTCTTGCACTGGCCTCTCAGCCGCCACCGCCGGCAAACGTGATGGAAGGCCTTTCCATAATCGCTGCGGCTGCTGGCCGCTTCAAGTCTGCTCTGCGCCTTTGCATGCTGCTTGTTACCGGTGACGGACGGCTGCGCCCGCCCGGCGGTTTTGATGTAGCCGCACGTGCCGCTGATGTGGTCGCTTTGAACACCGGCGACGCCAACCGCAACAGGCCGAACGTCATCAAATTCCAAAGCCGCAAGGGGGAAATATCACCAACTGCTTGGAGCAAAATTGAGCCCAAATTAATTTCGATTTTCTCACCGTGCAGTGGCAGTGACCTTTTCATACCCTCTGTCAGAACACCCTCATTTATTCTCGGGCTAATGGGCATTTTTAAAATGCTCATAATATTAAACTGTGGAGGTCTGTAAAATAATTTCAAAAGATGGGCTAGTGGTATCCCAAACTTTCACAGCTGCTTATTTCTCTCCACTCATTCACTCCACTCACTCACTCCACTCACTCCACTCCACTCACTCACTCCACTCACTCACTCCACTCACTCCACTCACTCACTCCACTCGCTCCTGGTCCATCATGGCCCATGCACCTCCTATGTACATCGTGCTCATTTTTACGCTAATTCCTTGGTCAAGCGTTTTGGTTCCTCCCACACAGCGTAAAGGATGCGACCTGGGCTTGGCTGTTTTCACTCCAACGCTGTCCTCATGACAGCACGGTCCCTTCACCTGATGAAGGCCACTTGTGTTGTGGCCGAAACGTCGTGATTTTTGTTATTTTATTTTTTACCTACGTGACTTTACCGAATAGAACCAAAGAGTATGGGCTGGGTGGTTCCAGAGGTCTGAGTGTTCAGGTGCAGGCACCGTTGAGATCCTGGGTTCAAAGCTAAGCCTATGAGTAAACTGTTCTCAAGCATAGTGAATTAATGGTCTCGGCCTGGTCACCAACAACCGTGTAAAAACATCGCCTTAAAAAACTGTTTAAACACTTACATTTGACTAAATTCCACCTCCTGAGATTTAGAACTATTAGTTTGATGGCCATGTGTTGAACATCACTAAATAGCAGAGTGGGTGGCAAAGAAAGGGCTGCCCCTCCCCCTGACTGTGTCGAATATGAGGTCACTTGAAGAAATCTCACTAGGCGGTAGCTCTATGATATCCGCTTCAGTGGGCCGTTCTCTAAGAGGATGATCGCACTGCTCTGCGAGAGATCCCAATGGATTCTTGTTCTCAAGTAGTTGAGAAGCATTTCTGCTGTTGTCTTTATTCAACTCCACATTGCAAATGTATATTTATTAATAGTATTTGTCTTTAAAAACATTCCATTGTAGTCGCCCACATTTTTTTTCTTCAAAAAGCATAGATGTGCATTACCATGTGCATCCTAAAGCTCAGACTGGCATATTTAGATGGCTTGATTGGCTTTGATTTAGCAGTGATTGCCTTACTTATGAAATGGTGGTAACATACTCTGCTGAATGTTCCTTGTTAATTCCTGAGGGATGAGTTAGGATGATGCCCTTCCTTCCTCTGTTCGTAGGAGGCATTTCCTCTCGCATCTCCTCCCACATTTGTACTCGGGAAAATAAAACGATGAATAATGCAGTCACCTCCAGCAACGTGCGTGGGCTCGTATAGAATGCCGTATTGATGTTTACAGGTGGGTAAAACCACAAGCCCAAAACCTCAAACCAAAACACTTAATCGTATGCGTAACCATTTCAATTAACGTTACGTCTAAAAATATACGTTTGAAACTTGAGTACAGCATTTTCTTGTTATTCACGAATTTGCTATCCGTTATTTTTGGCTATCCGCGAATCGCTTCTGCAACTCGACAAGACTGCATCGAGAGAGAGAGGGAAAGTGATGAAATAAAGTGATGAGGGAGAACGTATTTATTAATTTATTTAAGGTAATTCATTAAATGCTATTCACATCTCCGGAACATATCCCTTGCGAATTACGAGGGAATACGGTATTGTCCAGCAATATAATGCCTGTTTACACAACTTTAAAACATTTTTACGAATATTATGCCTATTTTTTTATGCTGGGCCCTGCTTTCTGCGACCTGGGCTATATCACGGTGGTGAATGCTCCTTCCTTTCTCCTCCCTCGTCTCCCCATCACAACCCCTCTCCTCCTATCCCAACGTAGCTCTTCATTTTCGAATAGTGCCTTGAGACACAGTGACATTAACCGTTGTCGATCTGGGTGTTTTTAAAATCAAGAACTAATTTAAAGTTGGGGAGAAAAAAAAATGTGCTTCATCATTTGTGTACGGTCCTTTGCGGCAGGCAGAAGAATGTACGATTCGAGCTCAGCATGTCTCTCTCCATGTGGTTTCCATAACATTGCCGGCTACATCTGGCAGAAATAAATTCTTATCCTGCCCGCTGCCACATTTTCCAGCAGCGACAAAATGCCCCGTAATTTTCCCAAGACGCACTTCGCTAAATACCAACTTCCTGTTTACCCTGCAAGAGGACACAATGCTGGTTGAAGCCTCAATTGTGCATTGCTCCTCTGTGTCGCAGTGACAAGTTTACCATTGGTACACTGTACAAACTTCCGCAGCGTGATCATGTTAAGCAGCTTCACTGCAATGCAGTTTGGACTCTCCTTGTGAGTCAACGATTTTTTACAATTCAGTTTGTTAATCGATTTTTTTTTACGCATTGTGACGAATGGTAGCAGCCTCTCTTGGCTATGTAGGGTCCCCGTGAACCCACTGAATACCAACGAGCTGAATGCGGACCACCCATCTGATGATCCCATCTCGCGTCGAGAGCGCGTGTATCGCGTGTATTCTCCGTCGGGTGTGTTTTTTTTCTTTTGCGTGCGTGCGCTCGCGAAGGAATTCGGCGAGGCCCGTTCTGGTTGAGGTGACCAGAATGACCGTAAAGTTGATTAATGCATTGGTTGTGGATGGAGTGTGGCAGCTGGGCCTTAAGTTAGAACACGTGCCAACTCATCCCCCGTGTGCTCGCACACTCGGCAAGAGGGGAGCGGTCTCCTGGTGGTTACACTTAACTTGACGCCGCCACTACTGCATGGCCGTGTAAGTGTTTAAAGGTACAGGAACGCCTTCTAGCCAAGAGCTGCTTCGACACAGGCTTCTCTTAAACGGACTTCGGATTTTCCCCAGCAAGTCATGGTTGTTGTTGTTGTTGGGTCCTTTTGATGGCCGTGCCTTGCGATCATTGTAACAAGCGGAATTGACGTGGTTTGCACGCGTGCTTTTTTTGGTCCTTGAGGCTTGGCTCCAATTATTACCCATGTACGCCATTGGTAATTGCTTGCAGTGTAGCAATTCACTGCAGCTCGCAATTAAACTTATTGTCACATACAGTGAGGGAAAAAAAGTATTTGATCCCCTGCTCATTTTGTACGTTTGCCCACTGACAAAGAAATGATCAGTCTATAATTTTAATGGTAGGTTTATTTGAACAGTGAGAGACAGAATAACACCAAGAAAATCCAGAAAAACGCATGTCAAAAATGTTATGAATTGATTTGCATTTTAATGAGGGAAATAAGTAATAAGAAATAACAATATTTGACCCCCTCTCAATCAGAGATTTCTGGCTCCCAGGTGTCTTTTATACAGGTAACGAGCTGAGATTAGGAGCACACTCTTAAAGGGAGTGTTCCTAATCTCAGCTTGTTACCTGTATAAAAGACACCTGTCCACAGAAGCAATCAATCAATCAGATTCCAAACTCTCCACCATGGCCAAGACCAAAGAGCTCTCCAAGGATGTCAGGGACAAGATTGTAGACCTACACAAGGCTGGAATTGGCTCCAAGACCATTGCCAAGCAACTTGGTGAGAAGGTGACAACAGTTGGTGCAATTATTCGCAAATGGAGGAAACACAAAAGACCTGTTAATCTCCCTCGGCCTTGGGCTCCATGCAATATCTCACCTCGTGGAGTTGCAATGATCATGAGAACGGTGAGGAATCAGCCCAGAACTACACAGGAGGATCTTGTCAATGATCTCAAGGCAGCTGGGACCATAGTCACCAAGAAAACAATTGGTAACACACTACGCCGTGAAGGACTGAAATCCTGCAGCACCCGCAAGGTCCCCCTGCTCAAGAAAGCACTCATACATGCCCGTCTGAAGTTTGCCAATGAACATCTAAATGATTCAGAGGAAAACTGGGTGAAAGTGTTGTGGTCAGATGAGACCAAAATGGAGCTCTTTGGCATCAATTCAACTCGCCGTGTTTGGAGGAGGAGGAATGCTGCCTATGACCGCAAGAACACCATCCCCACCGTCAAGGTGGAAACATTATGCTTTGGGGGTGTTTTTCTGCTAAGGGGACAGGACAACTTCACCGCATCAAAGGGACGATGGACGGGGCCATGTACTGTCAAATCTTGGGTGAGAACCTCCTTCCCTCAGCCAGGGCATTGAAAATGGGTCGTGGATGGGTATTCCAGCATGACAATGACCCAAAACACACGGCCAAGGCAACAAAGGAGTGGCTCAAGAAGAAGCACATTAAGGTCCTGGAGTGGCCTAGCCAGTCTCCAGACCTTAATCCCATAGAAAATCTGTGGAGGGAGCTGAAGGTTCGAGTTGCCAAACGTCAGCCTCGAAACCTTAATGACTTGGAGAAGATCTGCAAAGAGGAGTGGGACAAAATCCCTCCTGAGATGTGTGCAAATCTGGTGGCCAACTATAAGAAACGTCTGTCCTCTGATTGCCAACAAGGGTTTTGCCACCAAGTACTAAGTCATGTTTTGCAGAGGGGTCAAATCCTATTTCCCTCATTAAAATGCCAATAAATTTATAACATTTTTGGCATGCGTTTTTCTGGATTTTGTTGTTGTTATTCTGTCTCTCACTGTTCAAATAAACCTACCATTAAAATGATAGACTAATAATTTCTTTGTCAGTGGGCAAACGTACAAAATCAGCAGGGGATCAAATACTTTTTTCCCTCACTGTGTCGGGGTCTTGATTTGATTAAAAAATGTTATCTCTTTTTGTATAGTGCACGCATCAGCCTCCTGTGGCTGCATGGGCCACATGAAACCATTGCATACAACATAGGAATACAAATTAAAACATACTTTGATTCTTACACGTGCAATATGAGAGCTTAAGAAATGTGGGTTTTGAAATCTGTTATAATCAGTGTGTCATTACGACCCTCGTTAAGGAGTCGTTGGTACTTCAGTTAACAGTAAATAGCATTTTGATGCAAACTGACAGGATATTTTACTACCACTGATCGGAAGAAAAAAAAAACTTTCATCCGAGTGGATTGCTTTGGTGGAAAATATTGATTGGAATGAGGACCTGGCAGGGCCTCCACCATAAATTCTATCATGCTTGTCTCCAGTACTTCCAAAAGCGCTGTGCTGGCCTCTACGGGCATGTGACGATCGAACTTGTCCCAACCATAGTCTGGTGAGTAAAATGGAGGCTAATTTGTCTTTCTTATTCACAGGGTTGTCATTCCCAACTCCTGTGATCAGTTTCACACGTAGTATTATGGAACTTCGATATTTATAACCTCTTTTTAGAATCCGGACACTGTTGTTTTCCAACGTTTGGATACAGGCCACCAATGTCATAACATGACTGAGTAACGAAGTGGAAATTATACCCTTACAGTATAGTGTGGTTTGAAATAAAAACAATACGCTCCTTGTTAAGCACTGTTAGCTCATATTTGATCTAATTATGGGTTGATATTTCTGTTTTCAAGGGCATTCACTGCCCTATGCAGTGGGCTGGTCGTGCTTGGTGTATGTTTTCGTTTTTGTTTCATGTATTGCTGCATGTATTGGTTTCACTCACTAGCGTTGTACGAAAAAAATGTATCTCTGAAACAAACTGTTGTGTGTAAACATTGTCTTGATGCGGCTGTATTTAAAGTTCGAATTCAATTAAAATCCCAATACGAAGGAATGTGCCTGGTAACAATTTTAACTGCGATTTAACAGTAGAGGACAAGAACAAGGAGGGTCAAGAGTTTACTAGCTAGTGACCCCCGATGTATGTTGTACGTTGAACTTCTTTCGTATGTAGCCAACCGTGATAATGTGAGGTGCGGGATGACATGCAGCTCTAGAAACATTGACACTGACGAGGAAAATGGAGGAACGCTGACTAGTCCACAAAGAAAGCATGTGTGCTGGGAATACATATGAACACATGGAAACAGGGAATAAACTGGGGTTTCCAAATCTCCAGGAATTGGCATCGCTGGTTGGGGTGGCAGGAATTGATTTGAACCGAGCTTCGGTACTGGTATTGTACTAAATTGTATCAAAGTGTAACTGCACAGTATTGTCAGATTTAAGGTGACTGAAAAAACTACGTCCAGGTTTGATCTACAGCAGAAACGGTGGCAGCTGTAGACGAAATACAACAACGGTTTGATTGTTTTAAAGATTATTTAAAAGAAAGTTTTTTGTCGCATATTAGTTGCATTTCAACATAGCTTAGCATTTACGGTAAACATTTTTTTTTTAAATCAGAGTAACATTGCTCCGCAAACCAATGTTATTTGATGTGGTGTTCAGTCTAAGACGCGTGAAGGAATCGGGTTTGTTTAATATCCAATAGCCAATTTGCATTTTTAGGTAAAGCTATTGTGTTAATGTATCTGTTGAATGAACGGTATGCAGTATGAATATGAGGCATTGCTCTGTTCTTTTTGGATTTTCACTCCCACCCGAGATCACAGTCACTCCACACGTAGATTTGAAGCTTTCGTGACTGCAAGGATCTATACTCTTTGGTTCTATTCGGTAAAGTCACATAGGTAAAAAATAAACAAAAATCACGACGTTTCGGCCACAACACAAGTGGCCTTCATCAGGTGAAGGGACCAACCTGCCCAGAGGACAGCGTTGGTAAAGAACCAAGAAGTCACCTACGTGACTTTACCGAATAGAACCAAAGAGTATACTCCACATGTAGATAGTTATTATTGGAAGCTACGTTCGTGATTCTCCTTTTTCGTGACCTGGGTTTTCGTGTGGTCCTGTTCTGTGTTGCCACCCAGATTCCGCGGTGCCAAGAAAGAAGAGATGATGGGCATCGCCTACAACCGGCTCATCCGCATGGACCTGTCCACGGGTGATGCCATCAAGACCTACCGCTTCAGCAACATGAAGCAGTGGAATGTGAACTGGGAGGTCCGGCAGGTGAGGCACCCCGTAGCGCGTACGCCTGCCGAGGATAGTCTCCATGGCTTGCCATTCGAACTACAACAAATACAATGCCACACCTCCCAAGCGACTCCATGACTTGTCGCGATTCAATTAAAACATCGTTGTTATTTTTTAAATATATATTGTATATGTCAGGTTTATATTGTTCCTATCATTTGTTCTGTCTCTCATGTGCTGCCTGTGTCATATAGGTTGTCAAACTTTCATCATTCCTATCTCTTATACTGTTTTATTGGTCGTCTCGTTTATATTGTCTGCTTCTCATTTATTCTGTGAGTTTCGTTTGTAACTCTGTCCTTTGTCCTGTCCATTTCATTGATATTGTCTATTTCTTTCACCTTTTTTTTTACCAAGGAGGGTCCTGGCGAGGTTTTTTTCAGACCGGGGTGGCCCGGTGATTGCTATTTATAAACCAATTGAGCCATTTTGGGGTCCAATTGAAACAAATTTGGCAACTGTGGACGATGACGCCGACACACGATGGCGTAGTCTTGTGAATGACTTCCACCACGGGAAGCTGACGACGCGCACTTCCGCCCTCGTGTTTGTTACCACGAATGCACGTAGCAGTATTCATCGCGGGGGGGGGGCGGGGGGCGGTGTGGGTGACCACGAACCTCCGCAACAAGCGGCGGCGCAACCTACCGCTGGGCCGTGGGGCAGATAGCGAGATGCTCGGATCACTTCTTGGAGTCGCTGTCAGCACGTGCGCCGAAACGTCGGACGTCGTGCCCAATAGTACGCAGTACAAAGCACGACGTAGAGCTGTTCGGAAGGTGAGGTCCGGCGCCCTTGCTTACGAGTCTGGCGTTGGACTCGCGCCTGATTCCTGCCGAACCTTTTTGCCGGGGCACTCTGGGCGGGCTTGCCCTCGCCCTGTGGATGTTGCAGGGGCCCTTGACCTCTGCTAGAGTTGGTCATTCTTTGCCCAATTCTGGTGAGGGATCACCTGCCTGCATTAAAGTTCTAAGGACAAAGCACGTGCTTAAGCACACTTGCTTGCAGAGAAATACAGTATCTCATGACTGGCAAAAAAAACGCTGCCAAGTTTAGCGGTGTTCATTGGAGCGCTGTCTTCCCGACAGCTCTGTTTCTTCACCTGAGGACGGCTGCTTGTGTTGTGGCCGAAACGTCGTGAGAATTTTATTTTATTATTTTTTATTATTTTATTATTTCCCTTCTACGTGACTTTACCGAAAGAACCAAGAAGAAGTTAATAGTTCATCTGGGCAATGAACGCTCTGGATGAATCATTAGCCAGTTAATCCAATTGATGTAGGAATGTATGTTGATTTTGAACAATGGCCACATAATCAGGGTGTTGGCAACTGGTCACATCTACGGCTGTATGACTTATCAATGCAGTAGTTAAAACAATGGGCAGGTTTCTTCAGTCACCCCCGTCGCACCTGTGCCCAGCAGTGGAGACAGATCGAACTCAGTGGGTGAGGCAGGTCGTGCGTTGCGAGGTACAATGCGGGTATTGTACCCCACCACGCGCTCCGATCTCGTCCAAGATGTCAGGCCTGCATGGAAGCGTTAGACCAAGATACACTCCAAGAATCTTCCACCAGCAGTGGTACCAGCAAGGAATTGCAGGGCCGCACCTCTAGCCATTTACCTGTGTGTGTGTGTGTGTGTCATGTGAGAGAGACATAGGTTGTCTGTATCTTAGCCTTTTTCTGCCAATGTGTACTTTCGCTGGCCCTTGTAAGGCAATACAATCTGTTACTTTCATGCAAATAAATCCATTGGAAGGGCATTACATTTCACAGGAGGGACTTGCAGGGCAGGCAAAATCAATATCACGGGGACCACCAGGCACGGGCTGATCAAACAAAGCAGTTTTTTCTTTCCATGTCTCGTTTCTTTTGCCTCAAGGCAAGGAATCCAATACCGTCCGTAAGACTTGTTCTTGTGACATTTTGTACATGGGAGAAATATATAAAGACGTATACGTACCAGTGGTTATGCCCAAAGCAATTAACTGTTTGTAAGATGTTACAACAAAGCAAGACCACATGTCTAATTTTACCAAGGGACCTCTTTAGGCGACTTATCGCTATGCCTGGAAGGTTTTATGATCTTCAGGCTGTCCAACTGAGAACACTTCACATGTTTTCAATAAAAGGACACAATCGGTCCATGGAGCAATTGGTACGGAACTTACCACGCTTGACACACTTGCTTACCCATCTTACGACTGTCCATGTCCAAATGTGAATTCTTTTTGGGCAAGATTTAGCAGTGGCCGGGACCCAGCTGGTTGCTCATTCGCCGCTTGTTTGCAGAGGTCCGCGGTTCGGTTTGAGTGGCAGCCCTGATGAATACCGCGGTATGTTGTCTATTTGAATGGTTACTGAGTAACATTGTAAACATCGCCCCCTCCGAGTAAAAACTTGCCAGGAATCTCCCAAAAGAGGAGTCGTGAGACTCTGTGAGGCTTTCCTGGGTAGACAAGCATAATTAAGTAATAATAATGATAGTGAAATATTGACAATACTCAGAAAACATTTTTTTTTATTTTACAACACCTCACTGGGTACCAGCACTATTAGCAAGCTTAACTTGGGTGAGTGGGTTTAAGCATGTGCACCTAATGCGTGCATCCCTCTGTATGTCTGTACGTGTGTGTTAATGTGCACGTATCTGTACAAGTTGAATCCCCTCACTAAATGCAGGACACCTAAGTCCAGCGTTCCTCAACTCCGATCCGCGCGACCGCTAACGGCACAGCTTTCCGTGATTGCGTTACTTCCGGATAGCACGGTTGGCTACGTACGATGCGAACGAGGCTCGCCGTGCATGCGTACAGCCATCGGGCGCACGAGGTGTGCAGAGGCATAACCTCGATATGCACGGACAAGATTGGTGATCGCCTAAAGGTGCACTCTGGGGGGAGGGGGAGGGGTTGCCAGGTGTGGAGTTGAGAAACACGGAATTCATTAATGGACTAACGCGTGGCAGCTTGTCCTGTTTGTGTCTGTATCCGCTGCTAATGCTGCCGCTAGTGCATCTGCCGATTTTAGTTTCGCTAGCCGGTCTGCACTTCCGCCGCTACTGGCAGCTGATGCCCCCGTCCGTGGGGGCAAGGCCGCCCCCCCCCAGACGGGGGCGCCACCACCGCCGTCGCGGTTTCGGCGCTGGCACCGACGGCGACGTCTCTGCACCCCGCCCCCCACCCCCGCCCCCGCCCCTAGGTGGCCGTGGAGTTCGACGACGAGATGCAGATCGCGTTCCACTGCTCGGACGCCGACTGCAAGGTCGTTCACGAGTTCATCGGAGGCTACATCTTCCTGTCGACGCGCGCCAAGGACCAGAACGAGGCGCTGGACGAGGAGCTCTTTCACAAGCTGACCGGCGGCTGGGCCTGAGGACAGACGGAGGTCCCGGGGGGGGGGGGGGTGGCCGCGAGGAGCCCCCCAACCACGGTGTCGGTGGCGGGGCGCAGTGGTGGAGTCGCACAGAGGCAGAAATCACTACCTTCACAAAAACGTCTGTACTACCGGGACAACCTACACGTGGTAGTGCTGTGTAGATGTCCGATGGCATTTTTTTTGGGTTGTGCCGTGACGCGCCGCTTGGCGCCTTGTCCGACGTTTCGTCCCCAACGTGCTGTGGGGGAGTGGGGGGGGGGGGCATTTTCAGGAACTGAAATTCAGTGCTGGGAGCTAAAATGTCGGGCGCCGTGCCGAAACGCTGCGCGGCACAACCCAAAACAGCACATCGCAGAACATTTTCTGTTTTTAATTAAGGCAACATTTCCATAGAAGCATTTCTTATTTGTATTCAGGTAATGTATGAGCAGTGTTTTTGTTGCTTCACTTTCACATTTTCTGCATCAGCAAAAGACGGATGAAATTTGGTCAAGGGGAACGTGCATTTTTCTTTTGTCCTGAGAGGTTATATCTAACGACGTTAATGAATTTGCTTTACGAATAGAACAGATTTCCCGTTCGTTTGCCGCATGGCTGTAGCATTACCTTTTGGACTTGTGTTTAAGCGCAATTAGCGCTGTACAGATGCCATGGAATGTTGCGGAAGCCTGAGGCCGTTTTGACAGGGTGAAGCCCAGTAACGTTACACAACTGTCATTGGGACTTCTCGATGGACTGTCATCTGTCGTAGATGCCCGGCAACTTTCTGCACCCAGCAGCTGTTAGCGGTGCATTGGCAACAAAACGCGCAGTGACCACCGTCACTGGTGATCTTTGACGGTTGTGTCCATTGCTTCTCCCTCCGAGCTGTGTTTGGCCGGTTTATACACATACACACACTTCGCGAGCGATCAGCCCGGCGTCGTTGTTTTTGCGGGAGGCACCCGTCCTTTGTGGATTTCTTTAACCAGCAAGGTGGAGTGTGCGAGCAACAGTGAGTGCGAGTGTGCCTGCGTCATCAGCCGGTCTCGCCCTTAGAGTTTGATTTCACATCCACGCCGCCGAAGTTCATCTTTCTGTGCCTCGGCTCTGCACACTACTAATTGCCTCGGATGGTCAAATCTCTTCAATACTGCTGTGCACTTACCATTTGCGGATGAGTCTTGTGTCCTTGCCCCTGTCTGTGTGTGTGTGTGTGCGCACGCGCGTGCGGTCTTTATAAGCAGGAGGCCCGCCATAGAATGTTGATCGACAATCACGTTATGCAGCCTCTGGTGCTAATGTTATGGTATGCAATGTACAGTATATAGTGAGTATAAATGAACTGACAAGTGGCGTGTAGTTTTCGCTTAGTGTTATGCAACGATGTGAAGCGGCGTCAATCGGTGAACACAACAAGACCCTCGACGCAGCATTTGTGAAATCTGTCGCTGTCGTCGGTGAGAGACGCATTGTGGAGAACTGCAGGATTAATTTTGTTTCTTGGTTATTTTCTTGGTTTACACGATTCATGTTTTAATCGATACAAAACAATTACGAACTAAATGCTCCTGGTACATAACATCACTTTGCAGCAGTCTGTCGTGCTTCTGTAGCAAGGGGGTTTGCTCTGACGCGCTTTGGTCGAGGTGTGGTCCCAGCGTGTGTGTCAGAGTCCATTAATCGTGAACCACTGGTCCACAAAATTGCATTTAAATGTATCCACACGAGTCAATGTGCCCTTTCGTGTTAATGGAATACTTTGTTATTTTGCCACATGCCTGTTGGGGTGGGTGGATTTAAAGATGTCTAATGGCTAAAACGGTGGCTATGAATTTAACCCCGACTCGGTCCTGGTGAGTATCGGAAATGTTTATTTTTTTAATGTTTGTTGCGTGCAGGTCAAAACATACCCTATACTTATTATGGCTGCATATTTCGGAATGTTAACATCAGTAATTCTGTATATCGAAATATTTTTAACTATTGATATAATTTTTTCCTTGATTGTTTTTTTTGCTGTTAAATTCCGTTTAAAGGTTTTTCCTTACATAGATTATTTTTTAATCACGTGTTACATTTTGTGAACAATGGATTGTGGGATGGGCTAAAAGGAGTGGACAAAAACTGTCAACCTAATTTAACGCAATTACCAACTTTACATAAGTGCATGGAACTTTGTATGCGAGTTAAAAGTTTATTATTATTTTTAATTAGCGTGAAAAAACTCATACAAATTCAGAGGCTGGAGTTTTTCTGTTAATACAAGCAGACACAAATATCAATTTACAAGGCTTTTTAAAAAAAAATATGATAGTTATATAGCAAGTACTGTATTTTTTGTTCGATGAACTATAGCAATGGACAACTGTTACATTGAATACACGTGTGGCATTTCTAACCGCCTGAGTAGCTGCGCAATGATATTAAACCTCCGAGCAGCTAAGTCTGCTTGAAGTTATTGTTCAGTGTTTTCAATGGCGCCATACCCCAAGAGTTGTGTACAATACGAGTGGTGGGCTTCCTCGCTCGTGGTGGGGGTGGCGTTCGGGGTGCCCCCCGCCCCGTGCCCTTGGATGTGGACGATTTCTCTGGGTGCAATTGTTCAGCTCTGTAAAATGTTGATTTTACGTTCTGCGTTCACGTTCACACCTCCACAGAAGAGCAAGCAATGTGTTATTTATGGAGTTAACGCCGATATAAGGGACTTTGAAAGATTGCCTGAGGAAATTAAATACAACATTTGATTATCACAATGCTTTTGGTGCTTGGCAGGTAATGCAGCACAGTTCGAAAGTTTTACTGAAATAAATTTGATTTAGAAGTTACATAAGTATCAGATTAATCAGATACGATTAGTTTATGTTCGATTTGTAATACATTTTATGCAGTGGGGGTCGTGTGATTTCTGCTATTCCACTGGAGGCTGCTATATTCGCCAAAAAAAACAATCCGTTCGTGACTCAAATGGCAATCCCGAATGGTAACCAATTGATCTCGTCGTGATGAGAGCGAAAGTTACGTTTTTAAAGCTTTCATTTGGCAGGTTTTTTTCTTCTTCACGGCTATAGCTTATGAAGTTATTTGCAAAATGGAAGTTGTTTCCTTTTCTTCACATGTGTTCTTAAGGCAACGGTTCCCCCCTGGTTTTACTTTGTCACTTCACTTGGCCATGAACTCGGTGAATAAGGTGCCTGGCGGGGGCGGGAGTGGAGAGTAATTTTCAGTGGAAAGGCGTTACGTGACTTGTGGGAATAATAGTGGGAGGGCCAGAAGTGGGTTTGTGAGAAAGAAAAACGAAGGACTGAGTCAGATGATCCCGGTGGCCTCCTCCATTGTACCTTTGTTATGCTTCTCCGCTGTCGTTCTCCGTCGGGCATGCATCGTCTCCGCCCGCCGGGTTTTTAGGCTTTGCGGTATCTCTCACCCGTCTCGGCGGCGGTGGATTTAAAGCCACCCCATTGTTGATCTACCGGGAACGAAAAAGCATTTTTAATTTCTCACCCGCATCCAAATTGTGCCCCGTCCCTCGGCAGAGACTTCAAACCGCCATTGGATTCTGTCCCACAAACAAAATTGTGCTCTGAGAGAGAGCGCTTGAGTTTAGTCGAAAATTCCACGGAAGAGGTTTTTTTTTTACATATGCGATTGTTCTGCTCCATGGCCGCACAGTCGGATTATATATTAGTCCAAATTTACAACAAGCAGTCAGTCACCAGGCGTCTTTTGATGTTTGTCTTGGCCTGCTTTTGAGGTCCCTTATATTGTTGTTAATTCTGCTCTCAAGGCGCCTTTCGCAAGGCCCTCGTACTGCAGCAGCATTGCCACGTGTGGTCTTTGTATATTTTTATTGTATGATATAATTACATTAACGGTTTTACTGTACTGCACTGCCAATAAAACACTACTTTACACTACGTGCACATTTCCTTTGGTTTTTGAGCGCATTGGCGATCTTGATTGTAAATTTATTTTTTTACAGACCCAAATTACTTATTTGTAATGCTGGATGAAAGATGAGAAGGAGCTGTATGTGTACTTTGTAATCAATCAACTGTATGAATGTTCTTAACAGCGTATGCGCACCGTTGTATTAAATTAGAATAATGTAAGCTATACAAAATAATCATTAATACGTTGCCATACATATTGTATTCGATCATTGAAATTATGTACAACCGGTGTTGTAAATTGCAGCGGTGGTGACGCTTCAGATGGCTTGCATGGAGACGTGAAGCTAATCGTCTCTTCAGTTTTGGCCCCGTGGAAGTTAATTGTAAACCTGTTTATAACATAATAGTTCATGAAGCCTATCTTCGCCAGGCAAATATTTTCAATGGATATAAAAATTTACCTGATGTGATTTTTTTGCAATTGTATGATCAGACACTTAACAACTACTCTTAAAAAAATAATTATTCAGATTTGAACATCACAAAATGCGTTTAGTTCAAATCCACTTTAATCAGAAATACCTCTTTTCTGTTTAACGCTCTATTTTGAACGGTTTATGAATGACGCGCACAAACATGTTTATGGGGCACTTAAAATCGAGATTTGGGGGGCTTAAAATAAAAAATCTCGGATTTCCAGATTGTTTTTCTGTCGTTTGTGTCCTAAAAGCTACCTATGTACCAAATTTCAGCTTTCTACCTTGCCGAGAAGTTTACCCTCGAGTTTTTTTTTCAGACGTCCAGACGAAGGTCTTTATTTATTTAGATAGCGTGCGTGAGTCGCAAGGAACGCCTTGCCCCCCTCATCCCGATGCTCTCTTGCTCACGGCCAATTTGAGGTTCCGCTGATGGCTGTGAGGCACCTTCGCCGGGTCAAACTCGGCCCCGAAACGAGTGGCCACGTTGTCGCGACCGCTGCAAACGATGCTGGCAAAGGGAGGGGGGGGGGGGCTCCTTCAGGTGGGATGATGTGGCGGGGATCGTTCATTTAAGCGAACGCTCGTGGTCCGCGTGAATTATTGGGCGCTCAATTTACACCCACGCTGTGTTGCGTTACTGTGCAGGCGCGCATGATAACAGCGGTGGTGGTAGGGGGAGTTCAGTAAATTCCTGACTTGTTTTACTTCTTTCCCCGGCTGTACTGCGGCGCTCGCTCTCCTCCCTATTCCTCCCAGCGGTGTCTGCCGAAGTCTTCCAACGCACACCACCAAAGGCGTGCAAGGGCAAGTGACAAAAACAAGTTGCGTCCGTTAATAATTCGGTTACGAGTTTGTAATTTATGGGTCCCGCCCCCCGCTTCGATGTGGTCAAAATTTCACACCATTCTTATTTTCGCGTGGTGGCATTTGAGAAGCAACAGAAGCCGCATTTGTAAGCGCGTGTGTCGAGTTTGGGGAGCCGTTCAATTACGTCCGGAGGCCTTCTCCCAGATGGGGGTTGGATTTGCACCTCCTGTAAACAAAAGAAAAGCGTGCACTGCGCACTGGTTGGTGTTTGTGAGTGATGGATTACACCCGTCACTCGCATCGTGTGACGCGTGGACTCTGAGAGATGCGCAGGCTCGGAGAGCCGGATAACACGACGTCGTGTGGTGCGGGGGATCGGTGGCACTTGAAGTCGCAATTTGGCAACTCCCCAATTCCCAATTTGCGGAGGAGGTACCTGCACCTCGGAGTGTCCTCAACCAGAAGCCGGGATAGGATCCTTCTTTCACTTCAGTGCTAGACTATGCATAGTGTGACTATTGAAGGTGGATTGGGATCAAAACGATGAGTTAAAGACACTCAGAATCTGCATTTATCCTGGAGGAATCCGATGAGCTCTGAAGCTCTTTTTCACAGACGTCCAGTAGGGACAGGGTCGGCAACAACGAAGAGCAGGCGAGAACGCTTTTGGAAAGTTTGACTTAACAATGAAAAGTCTCCATAGAGAAAAGTGTTCTATTAGTTCATATTACTGCTGATATGACCTATGGATCAGAAACATGGACACAGAAATCAACTGGATCCAAGAACAAATGCAAATTATGGACATCGTATTTGTCTTTGAAGCAAAGTGGGCTTGAGCTGCACACATCGCTCAGAGGGATGATGAGACTGCTGGCAAAATCGTGTCCAAAAGAGGAAACGCACCAAAGAAGAACATTCACTGCAGGGACGGAGCAGGGAGATCAGCCGCATGCACGAGCAAGATGGATTGTGGCATTCTAAACCCGTGCGGGAAAACGTCGGCATAAGGAGGCCTTAATCCAGCAGTAGATAGATCAAAGTGGATGATGATGATTTCATTGATGCCAGGAATTGAATGGTTTCCGGAAGCTGTCCCTGGGAGTCGACAGCTGTTGAGCTGTGTTTAAGTTGCCTTCATCACTTTCGATGTGTTGTCCTCTGTCTCCAGAACGAACTTTCAGAGATCACTCTTGCTTTGGGAACCAAGAGAGGTCACATGGTGGCAAACAAGGTGAATGAGATTGCGTCAGAGAAATCTCGAGACCGTCAGGGTGGCATGAGTGGGTTATTGTTTTGGTTTTCTTCTTTCGTATGGCAAGGCAAAACGAGAGGCGTATGCGTATATCGAGGTTACCAAGTCATTCGTTAGCCTCTGTGGAGGATTGTTTTAGTGAGGACACATTTCGTCATACCTCCACATTTTGGGGACACCGTCAACAAATTGTTGCGAAGCAGGGGACAGGCAGAGTACGTGGAGAAATAGATACAATTATCTCTGGGCAATTTTAACACAATGCATTTGTTTTTTTTATCATCCCTTGAATTAAATCTTGACTTAAAGCTTTCGTACCCTGACTACTACTACTGTACGTATACATTGGCATTGGATGAGCTGTCGTCTTTGCGGAATTCTGTGCTGGTGTTTTAATTTCATTACGCGTTGTGTTTGTTTTGCTTTGGACCGTGTCCTTTAATCCTGAGCCTTGTTTTGATTTAGATCATTATTGCATTTTTTGTAATTGAGCAGCTGACCCCGAATGCCAATATTTATATTCATAATAACAACGGTGACCCCATTGTCAATACACTGCCTACCCAAACCTTGTTGGTCATGGGAGCTGTTTGACGATGCTTCACCAAACTGCTGAGTGCGGGTTGGTGAAGAGGGGGGTCCCAAGATTGGTTTGGATCTTTAACCGGCCACCGATGTTAGCCGTGGCCAGGCATCGAACTCCGATTGCCAGGTTTATAAAACAGTGCGCCTCAGCACGAATACAAACATTGGTAACGTTTCACAGCGGCATTTAATGTTCTTTTTGGAAATCGCCAGTTTGTAAAAGTGTTTATGTCTGGTAAGCATTTATCAAAGTTACATTTATGCTGGCTTATGAAGTTGTGCAATTTTTTTTTAACTAATGCACATTTCTGTTGGCTGCCCCTAATGTCCTACTGTTTCGTTGCAGAGTCATCACAGCATGAGATGACCTTCATTTTTCAACCAGCCCTCCAGATTCAAAACCCTTTTTAAATGTTTTGGCCGCCAATTCACAAGCATTTCGTCATGAATTATGAAAAAAAACTTAAAATGCCTGCCACCAAGTTTACCTAAAAACTTAAAGCCACCACGTTTGCGCGCACGTGTTCGTTCGTGTCTTTGTCATGGTCCTACGATGATTAAATCACAATTAAAAAAACTCTGTAACAATATTAAAACTATATGTAAGGTTGGAATTAACGTAGTGACGTATACATGTCCTTTTTAGATGTTATTACCCCACCAATCCCGCACTGCACGTTGCCCTTAACACGTCAACATTAAAACTAACTTTCAGTTCAATGTAAGTTGGAGCTTATGACCAAAATTTTAAGTGAAATAATACATACATACAACTCTACTTTGTAATTGCGTGTGATACATTTTACTGCATGTAATGTCTGAATTATGATTATCTTCATTTCCCTTACGTATTTAATGAAATACTTCTCGTGATTTAAAATGCAGGTGTTTTCAGCGGCTTCTGTTTCTCTGGCACGGCTGAGCCACTTTCACGCTTGCGACATTCCTGCTCTGTCAGTGCCAGCCCCGTGGCGTCTGCGAAGGCTATCCAGCGCCATGGAGCCTCTGGTGGAGAATTCAGCCCATCCCACGCAAATTCCACCCCCTTTTTTTCCTGAGAAAATCTTAATTTTTAAATCTACCGTACAGTTTGCCGGCTGCGTTAATTCAAGGAGGTACACTCTGTGGCTCGTTTACATTTCTTCAATCAAGTCCCTTTGCGATATTCCCCACGCTTAACTTTGGACAAGAACCTACCTTTATTGTGTGAAAATAAAAAGTTAGGTTTGGTAAAAAAAATATATAGCTCAGCCCATCATCCCTCCACAGTCAAGAAAATCACTACTATTTTGTGGAGAAGTCAATAATTGTAGTCTCAATGGATTGATTTGCCCCTGTCATAGAAAATGTGGAATTTCCGCCACTGACTCAGGGTTGTATACAGGAGATGGGCATTTCCCCACTGCTCAATTTGAGTAGGAAATCATTATGACTTTTTTTTAAAGGTCTCATCTCGAAACAATGTGTACTGTATCAATATGGTGATTGCAGATACTCATGCTTGCACGGCAGTCATTGCAATAACCATTCCGTTACATTTCTGGGGTAATGCGACTTTTTTTATCCAAGTCGTTGCATACACAGAAGCAATTTTACCTTTTGTGGCCTTGTGTCTTTGTCAACACATGATCGCGAAATATACAAAAGATAAATGTTGTTTGGTTTACATTGGCCTACATATTTTAAGCAGAGTATGATTGAGTGTAAAGCACCATGCCTACACTCTTTTCGCAGCTGCTGCAGCTGTGTGGAAATTGTCCAAGCTTGACAGCTTACAGGGTTACAGGGAAATACGCCTCTCGATATGGAAAGGAGCGCGCAACTGTACTGCGCTGTAAAAAATATATAATAATGAAGTGGAACTTTACCAAGGTTTTCATAACAAAGGAGGCCATCTCTGAGATAGATAGTCCACCAGATCTGGCGATACGTTGTGGAGCCAAGGTGGTAGTCTGATCTGGCACTGACACAGACACGCCGGCGTATCTGGCATCTCGCCTTCGTGCTCGTCCAAACCCACATTTGCTTCTGATTGAATCGATAACCTCCTGCGGAGATAACTGCTCAATTTAAATAAATAACAACGCTTCACCTTTTCTTTCGCTTGATTGCTACTTCTACCCTTGGCAAGCCTTCATCAAAGTATCCCCCCCCACCCACCCCATGCTAAACAGGCACAGTGTGGTACTCTTCTCTCCATTGGCTGTTCTGGGCCATTGGTGGCCATTCTACATTCTCATGGCGGGGCTCGGCCAGGGACACGGCCACTGTGGCTGATGTGGCTATCGTCATCCCAGCAACACTTTTACATATGGCTAAATAAATGCTCACAACACATGTGCTTGCCTGACACCTTGAAATACACAAACACGCAACACGTTCACCAATAACACTGCCTTACAAGGAAAGTATGCACATAATAGGTGACGTTTCAGGCAATAGCCCATTTTCATAGCCCTTAAAAAAATACACAGTAGCACAGTGAGCAGTAGGCTGAGTACTGCGTAATAATAATTTTAGAAATACTTGTAATGCGCACGTATGTCACGAAACAGACACATCGTTGATCAATCGCTAACCCGGAGGCGCGGAGTAGCGGGTAGCTGTGTGTATGTACTGTAATGTAATTGTAGTGCAGTAGAAAACTCTTCTTGTCTGTGCTGAGGGACTCGAGGGCGAGCTTCGTGGTTCCTGTCTGTAATCTCACCAAGAACCAGCGGGAACCATCCCCTGCTCAGACATCAGCCACATACACAGTGTGACTGCTGGGCAAGGCTCAGACCAATGTGCATGCAATGCGGTGGTTGTGTATGGAAGGCATGATCGGAGTCATGCCTTTCTGTTGTCTGTGGCCACTCTGCATTCCCACAGTGGCGCTAGGCCATCTGCGAGAAAAGAGCTTTCGAGCTCATCGGTTTCCTCCATCACCTCCTTGTGCCCAGTGAGCATCGCTTTCCTTCTTTCTCTCTTTTTGCCCCGTTGCACCCTGGAACAAACTCCCGCTCCACGTCAGACTCTCACCCTCGCTTTCCACCTTTCGCTCGGCCCTCAGCTTCCTTTCTCTTCTCTATTGCTTGTTCTGTTCCACTGCCTCCACCCCTACCGGTTCCTCTAAACTACTCCCAGCTCCCCAGTCATCTTCCTCTGACGTCTCACTCTCTGTGTGCACCAGAACCACATCTTTCGCCCAGCCCTACGTTGTGCTCCTCCATCAGCTCAACTGTCCGGCCACGAGACCTCTGCCCCTACCACTCTTCACCTAACCTCATCCATGCCCATTTCACCACTTCACGCACGTGCCCCATACCCCACCGCCGCTCATCCACGCTGCACCCATCAGACACCCTCACTCACCATCACAGTCCACCTTATTCTGCCTTACCTACCCCAGCAACGTCGGCTCAATTCACAGCCCCTGTCCCTCCATCCGTTCCCTCACCTTCCTCACTGAACGCCGTCGGCTTGCATTTTAAAGCAGGGCGCTCTATAAATCGGAAATAGAATAGAACAATGACAATGTGGACTTACCACGAGGTGGTACCAGGGCCACCCGGATGTTCCTAAAGGCCCAGGGGCTGGACGCCCAGGGCAGAATGCCCCATGAGGATCACTTGGTCATTCGCAACGAAAAGCTGGCCCAATGTGGGCCCTCTGGTGTGAGGGCTGGAGCTAATTTCTTCCCTTCCCCACATCCCTCTCTCCGTGGTTCTTATAGGCCTCAAAAGCACGATACACGGAGTTTATCCGCGATTGAGCTTTGAACCAACTATAGTTAGAGATCGTGAGCTGGGCAGTCTGCCCGCAGTATCGCTCTGCCAGCGTTACATAAAGTAATGCATACAATTAAGTATACTGTACTCAATTTCAGCTTGCCTAGCTTTAAAACTTATAACGGGGAATGGGGAATCAAGCTGTCAAAAAAATAACAATTTCAAAGTCGAGGGGAAAAAATACAGAAATTAATTGCTTTTCTGCCATGTTTTTTGACATATATTTCCTGGATTCCTCAAAGTTTGAGCCATGTGTTTTGAGTTGAAATTACAATAGAGCAAAACGTATATGCACCACGGTCGATTAGACCTGCTACTTTGACTCGAGCCTACTATAGGTTTTATGAGAAACAAATGTGTTTTTTTCATCAATCTTTATGAAAGGGAAAAAAACCCCATCCTGTACTGTCCAAATGAAAAGTGAATGCATAACTGTACGAGGTTTTTTTGTTTGTTCTCTTTCTCCAAAGTGTCACTGTGGTATTCAAAACACAACCCTGAAGATTTGACGGAATTCCTCAGCAGTAAGAAAAAAGCCACTTGTCAGGAGTGGAAATTCCAATCATTTTCATCCTCGCAGCTCACTTACCAACTCCTCTGCATTTCGGGTATATATAAGGAACGTTTTTGGCACTTTGATGCCAATGTTTATTTTTTTCCTGTGATTACACCTGTCAGCAAAATAGAAAAAAAGTGAGCTTCCGAGCGTGAAGATTTAAAGTGGGATTCGCCCTGTGCAGTACGCACGCACGCACAGAGTAATAATATGTGCGGAGGTAAGACAAATTACGGTCTCATGCTTTGTGTGAGTTATCACAAATACCTTGGTATGATAAATTGGTCACTTGGTGGATGTGTATTACTTCTTGCTACAAAGTTTCATATTTTGGTGCAATTTTGAACGGTAATTCTTGGAAAAGCACTTCTATTATTTGAGAAAAGTTCAAGGTGCAGTAGATAAAGATCAACACATTGGTCAAACACGTTCTTAAGTAAAGGTGGTAAAGGCACAGCCCTGCAGTTTTTCGCTGATGGCACTGCTGGTGTAAGGGTCTCCACTAGGGTAAGCTCTAGGGAGATCCCCCGAGAGGATATTTGACCGACTCTTCCATACTGGTCATATACATCTGGGAAGAAGTGGGAGTGTCCACACTTTACCCCACCACACGTGGCCTGCTGATACACTAACATTGCTGGACTAAGTGATAGTTGCGCAGTGGACAGAGGCAGAAGGGTGTAAAGAAGTTGTCCATTGTTTCAACTGCCATGCCGGCCGGGATATCGAACTGACGGCCTCTGGATTCCAAGTGCCAAAAGTACACTCAGGAGTGGATCAGTCATCTTTTGTGTGAGTTTCTAAGCATCAGGGAATTATAATCACCAACTTTTCTTGGTGGCATGAATGACGGTCTTTTCAAGTAGAGTGTCGTGTATTTGTTTGTTCCACTTTAAAACAAAACATTTATGAATGCGGATGGTTCTTATACCTCTCACACCACTGTATATAGGAAACAGTGCTCACTTGCGCACACACACACACACACATGAGCACAACTGTTGGGATTGTTCTCTTGAGGAATTGCTGAGCCCACGTGCCCTGCAGCTCAGCTCTGTTCTAGCAATGCCCTTAGGCACAAAACTCGACCCTGCCTCCCCAACCCTCTCTGGCATGGCCCAATAGCCAACAAATCTATACCGTGACCTTTACATGCAGTGACAAAGACTCATTCAGTGTGCCCTTTCCAGTTTACATTTTTCTTCGGTTAAATGATGAATGCACACGTACTTGTGCAGCTCTTTTTTTGTCAATCCACTGCTGGATGAGGGTCGCTGTCCCCACACCGTGTGGGTCACGTGGGTGATTTGACTGTACTTCACCACGATGGTTAACTGGGCCACCTAGAGGTTGCTATAAGGCCCGAGGCTGGAGGCCCGGGACAGATTGCGACCTGCGGTCCCACGATTTATTGCGACAACAACAAAAACATGCGCCCGTTGTGAGGCCCTCTTTAGTCTTAGGCCCTGGGAGAGGAACCTTTTGCCCAGCCGCCTCTTGGTGGGCAAGATGGTCAATGCGAGCTGGTTGAGATGGAGAACCTAGACTCTGGGGGCATAGTACATCAAAACAATGACTTTTCCTCTGCTGGCAATGTTTATTATGTACAGAGTGATCCAGATGTCTCGTGACCCCAATTCATTCGCTAAAACTTGCCAATGGTGGTCAATTAATTGGGGGTCACGAGACATCTAAACTACCCTGTACATAACGAAACACGTGTGCCTCGTGAAGATGAAATATAAAGCGATTTAGTTACAAATTGTGACATCGATAAACAAAAGCGAAATCTGTTGTTGCCATTGGCATGTCTTGTGCACGCACACATCGGTGTAGAGGCAGACAAAAAAAACAATCTGATTTACGCGAATGGAACGAAATGTTTATGGCTCAAATACCACAGTGTGCGTAATGATACCTGTAGTTCAATGTGCACCGAATGCTCACTGCGATCACAGCTCTGCAAATGCAATCGCATCTCTCGTTCTCGACTCGCAGTGTGTGCAAAAAGAGTCCCAGGAACTGGTCGGGTGGCATTTCAACTTGGAGGTTGTGTTCATGTCGCCGCGTATCCCACCGTCGATGGCCAATATGTGACCATCGATGGCCAACATGTGACCGTCGATGGCCAACATGTGACCGTCGATGGCCAACATGTGACCGTCGATGGCCAACATGTGACCGTCGATGGCCAACATGTGACCGTCGATGGCCAACATGTGACCGTCGATGGCCGGTTTGGCGCAGGGGCCAGAGCACTGAGCCGGCTGGGCTAGGCCACCCGTGACGTTCCAGCGGTCTTCTCAAGTGCGGTAAGTTGATGGTCTCTGCCCAGTCAACATTTCACTTGCCCACCAGCACTCGCAATGGTTGTTGTTGTTGTTGACACGCGACGGACACTGTTTGCAGGGCATTATCAGGAAGTCGCTTGAGATGTGCACTTTTAAATCTTGATTGAAAACTTATTTGTTTAGAACAGATGTTTGTGTTTAGTTTGTTGTCCTTCTCCCCCCACCGCCTCGCAACTCCGATTAGCGCGGTTGGCTACGTACGGTGCGAAGGAAGTTCAACGTACACGTGTCCTGTCGTGGATAACAATAAGACGTCCATTGAAGTGACTTCAGAAGTAGTTCTCTGATGTCATTTTCCGGAACTCTCCGGAACTCTCCGGAAAATGACATGATGCCGATAACACAATTGAAATATAATCGACATCATTGTTCAAACTTTACATCTGATTGTGTCTCCACAAGCGCATGCCAGATTGAGCTGTGCCTAAGCGATGCCTATTCATCAGATTCATCAGATTCGAGGAAGTCACATTCCTCCTGCCCTTAGACTAGAGACAGAGCGGGTTCAGTGTGAATCGGCCTTTGAAGCTGCTGTTTGTCGTCTTCGCCAACAGGGGTAATGTGTGACCACATCCCACAGCTGCACTGGATCTGTCTTAGCCACGGTGGAAGTAAATTGCAACATTTGTGAGCCTCCTCGAACTTATTATTGGGCAGGGGGAAAAAACAATGTGGAAAATACCTGCAACACAGTACGTAGCTACATTGGCCTGGAGGGATAACTTCCAGGCCGCATGCTTAAATTGCATTGCACTGCCCTCTGCTGTCAATGCTGTAATGTTATATCGTGGTGCTCGACGAGTCTATGACGTTTGCCTATCAGATTTATCCGTTTGCTGCTTTGGGTCGTAGAATCTACGGGTAAATTACTGCTCAGTTTAATTTGTTTAACTTAATCCCATAAGTACGTCCCACCATTCCACACTGACCAGAATGGTGAAGTATGGTAAAATTAACCCACGTTACTGACTTTTTGTGAGAAGGCCCTCCATCCAGCCAGTGGGATAAATGTATACGGTATATTAATTTTCCAAATTCACGTTGAGAAAATCCAATCTCACAGAGACTCGGGAAGTAGGTGGGACAGTATTGGCTTGTGCTAGAACGCACTGCACATAAATTCAAAAGGACAACATTTTAGCTTGTTTTTTTTTACTGTTAACATTTGCGTAGCCGTAATCCAGATGACCAAATGCCTTCGTTTCACCGACTTTTTGTGCTGTATGAATGATACTTGGTTTGTCGGCAAATCAGCAGCCCTGCATTGCTCTGCTTACACCATTGCTGGCAGAAAAGCCTCCAAGCAAAGGGAGTACGTTGACAAAGCTCCTCTCGAGGGTACTTGGCCAACGCTTCCATGCTGGTCAGACGTCTTGGAAAGTATATGTGTTGAACTTCTTTCGCACCGTACGTAGCCAAGCGTACTCGTTGGAGGTGCGGGGTAATGGCGACAAACTAAACACACAGATCAGTTCTATTGAAATTAGTTGTTTTTAATTGAGGTTGAAAAGTGCGTAGCTCCACTGGTTTCCTAATATCGGAAAAGCGTTTCAGACGGCGGCATCATCAGCATCATCATCACCATGATCATCAACATCATCATCTAGATTTGAAGCTTTCGTGACTGCAAGGATTCATACTTTTTGTTTTTTTTTCGGTAAAGTCACGTAGGTAAAATAAAAATAAAAGAAAAAATTGAATCACGACGTTTCGGAGGCAACACAAGCTTCCGTCTTCAGGTGGAACAGTCACAGCAAGATCGCTGCATCAAGTGGGGAGGCTCTGAGAGCCTCGAGCTTAAATACAGGTTAAGGTGGGGGGGGGGGCAAGTGGGGGACATTGATGAGGTGCGGGGCTAAGTTAATCCGTCTTTTGTTATGTTGAGGGTGCGGTGGATCCGGTGGGTCACTGCACGGGGGCAATGAAAAATAGAAACACAAAATGGAAAAGTTCGGAAAGAATACGCTGTGTGTTTATAAGGTAGCTAAAGTTTTGACTTGGTTTATGACATCTTGCCAGTGGTTGCTTAATTTAAAACCATCCTCTCGGTTGAAGTTGTGTCTATGTTTGTATCATCATCATCCTCAGCATCATCATCAACTTCATCATCACCATCCTCCCCCCACCATGCAGCCTGCTGATTAACTGCAGAAAGCAAAGTATTTTGACACATTGTGTCTATGACAAGGTTTGTTTATGTTGCTGTCCAATGGAAGGGCATTCAACAATTATTGAAAGGGGTTAGGCTCACTGCTGTTACTACAGATTCCCAAATGCCAATGGAAGTGTCAAGTTAGTCGCTGTGGCATTCCAGAGGGCTTCTGGTTTCACAAAGAGCGATCCTCTAATGCCTGTCGATGCCCTGAGTTCGTACAGGGCGTTATTTTTAACATGCGCGTGATTCCCTGCTGTAATCTAAGAGGCCTCCTTTGTGGCTGAGATCAACTTCCACTGAATATCACTCATCTCTCAGAGAGTCTATTGATCGTGGGCTTTTTGATGCTGGGGACGTTAGACAGTCGGTGTAAACTCATTCTGCTATACATTTACAAGCAAAGTATTGTTTACTTTCATTGTATGTGAACGTTGAGGCACATTGCATGCATACATACATTGCAAACAAATGTGTATTTATTCAGAGGTCATACGTAAGGTTAAAAATATTTTTTATGATATCTGAGAGGGAGATACAAATGCAGCATCAAAGGGATGTGGCCTGAGAGAGAGAAAAAAGTATGGTGCTGTGTATATATATAAACTATCTCTTTTGTAACTGCTGTGGTTTCAACTCGCTGAATCTCAATGTGAAATGCTTAGTGCTTACAATTCTGGCGATAAGAGCCCATCTACCATTGGCAGTGAGACAAAACAATGTGAATGTATATTTAACGGTGCTTCTAAGTGCACACGTGAGTGGAGAACTGAACTCGGTCCAAGCTAGAAAATTTTGCAGGAATTACTTTACCGTGCTGACATGGGATCCTTGAAATATTCATCATAATAATAATGCCCTTGTTGATATACAGATCGGGAACGAAGAAAACCTGAAACAAACGCTGAAAAGTTTGCAAAGAACCATTGGGGATATGCATGCTTGGGATTACACTATCGTACATGTATTAGAGAACACAGATACATTGCATTGATTGTTAAAGTTTGTGGAATTGGGCAAGAAGACATTGCTGGAATGGATGATGGCCGGTGGTGGAGACTAATGACAGTGGCAGCCAAAGGAAAGAAACAAGACGTCCACTGCAAAGATGTGGCGGTGAAACCAGGAAGTGCATCGATTGTTTCTTCGCGAAACCATAAATGAGAGGATATGTCACCGTTGATGATGATGGTGGTGGTGGTGAAATCCCTCGAATTACCCAAGAACCGAGTCCTGGGACTCTTCTTCTAGCACGGTCGTGCATTGCGATGTTTGGCTACTTCCCTAAACGAGTGGCAGTGGTAGGAAACCAGTGCCTATCTGGAAAAACAAAAAACCCACCTCATAAGTGGGGTCGTGGCGGTGGGGGGTGGGGGCATTGGGGACATCGTTTCCAGACGTCAGCCCCAGATAGCTCCGGCTGAAATCAAACCCTGGAGTGAATGCAGCGTATTTGCGGCGACATCCTAGTCACATCGCAGCCCCCCACCACCGCCACCACCAACAACAACTGCGCAGGGGTATACAATACACTGGTGGTCCTCCAATACAGGTGATCAACAGGCTGAAATCCACTTCGTTTCCGAGATATGATGTGATCGGGTGCATTCGGGGTTATTTGGTCAGAGGTTAATGTTAAATTTAAGCCAAACATAAACAAAAACTGGCCTGGTGGCCCAGTGGTAGCACGAGTGGTTTGCATTCGAAAAGTTGCAAATTCATATCCTGGTTGGGGGGGCTAACTCAGCCTGGGTAGACAAAATGAAAATCACTTTGTGGGGAAGTCAACAGCGGTTGCACTGTGTGGATTCGCCCCCTGTCATAGGAATGAGGAGTTTACACCACTTGCTCAGGGCTGTACACAGAGGATGAGCAATGTCTCAGTGTCCATTTTAGTAACAACAAAAACACTTTCAATGTAAAAATAAAAACAGTTCGTCTGTGAAATCGGTCAGTCTTCTGGACCAGGAGCCACCTGCTGTTCCACAGCAAAACAAGGGTTATAACGCTGATCCGTGGTGTACAATTTAGGAATGTGCTGCTTCTTAACGGGAGTGTGAGACCACTTGCATTCCTTCTCCACGTCCAAACATCAAACTCCCACGCACGACATCTTTCCCTTGCCCGGCAGTGTTTGCGTAAACTCTCGCTCCTTTTGGTGTCCTCTGGTCTAACACCTTTTGAGACTAAGCTCAAAAGAAAGCTGTCTCTGGTGTGGACCAATCAGTTTCAAAGACAATGCATCATATTATCAGAGTGTGTTTTTTGTTTGCATTCTGACCACAAGTATTGTGGTTAATGCAGACATGATTGCTTGTAAAAGGTTTACGTTTGGTGTTTTAACATCTTGACACCTGTTTTGTTGCCAGAAAAAAGGGGAAAACCTATTCTCATATGATAGAACGTTGATAGAACGTATTCAAGTAATTCAAAGAAACTGCTTTACCTGTGCGCTCACGCAAGGTGGCAGTCAGGAGGCAGACTCGAATATAATGCGCAGGTGGGGGCTCTCGAAAACCACATTGAGTCGCAATCGTTATTACACACAAAGTGCTTGCCACAAAATGCCACACAACACCTCGCCGATCTCGTCGATGAGCATGAAACCACCATCACGCGAACTGCGCTCATCCTCGCAGCAATCGGCTTTTGGCTGCCCATTGAACAAAGACGGTCACCGCATCGCGAATTTTCAGGTGCGCTTCTGCGGGGCCGTCTGGAACGCTCTTCCTTCCGATATTAGGAAGCCACTTGGAGCTATGCACTTTTAAATCTAGATTGAAAACTCATTTCCTCAGAACTGCTTTTTGTGTTTAGTTTGTTGTCCTTCCCCCACTCCTCCGATTATCACGGTTAGGAAAAACAAAAGGACCTGGAGAAAAATCTACGCAAGCACGGGGAGAACATGGGAACTCCAAATACACAGCAGGCGTCAGGGTCGGTGTCAAACCCGCGACCTCCTGCATACCAGGCGAGGTAGTTAACATCTCGACACTGTGGCGCCCTCTGTCGTGGTTTCAGGGCTAGGTATTATTATGTGCAGGTTATGCATGTATTAGTTTTACACAATGAATGGTACAGTATTTGAGTGTGCCTGTCTCATCTCATTGTGGTTTTTTTTTATCAGATACAGAGCTACTATCAGCCCACATTAGGAACAACGTTAATATTGTCCTCAACTATAAATGTCATTTCTTTTTTGCCAATTTGTTAATGTTATTAAGTTATTTTAAGTTTAGAAAATGATGCATTCAGTACTCCACATTCTAGGTACAATAAGCTGGGGAAGACAGCGAATTAAATACATAAGTAGCATGAACAAATATATGCAACTGGGAGTGTGTATTAACGCGTTCTTGAGTAGTGTCATGGACAGAGGTAAATGGAAGGTTCATAATTACCAACGTCTCTGAGAATGTGGCACATAGAGGGAGAGAGAGAGACTCCAAGCTGACATTTGCAAGAGACGAATGTGGACACAAACAAAGGTTTGGACTACGTAACGAGGAATGTTTCTTCAGTTTATAAAACTGTTTCCCAACTCTACAAATCAGAAATTAAAAACTACAACCCACGAGTTTAGGACGGTGAACAATATTGGCCACAGGTATGTTTGTTTACATTACTTCAGCAAAGATAATAATGGATTTCACATCATTACTACTTCCCGCTTCCTTATAGTCATAATGAGCACTTAACTTCCCTGTAGGAATAAAGATGTACTCAAGTTAGTGCTGTGACAGGCGGACTGACACGCAGACAGGGCAAATGAGATGTCTCATCAAGTACATTGATCACAAGCTAATGAATACATCTACAACATTAAACTAAAGCATTTCCTTCAGCCAAGTGTAGTTGACCCATCGTCTAAATTGAAAAGTTCCGTATTTCACAAAATCACACCACGACTGCTTCCTTAATACGCCACACGGCGACTTCTGCCCGTGTTAATTCATCTTCGTTGGTTGAGTCCTCGCTTTGCACTCAGTTAAATAAACACTCGCCACCGCCGGGTGCAGCCAGGGAAATTGCAGCGACGGTGTTGGCTATCCGTGCCGTGTGTCGAAGCATGCTCTATTTCAGGCAGCTTCCAGCTCCCTGTCGTCAGAGGCACGTTTTGAGTCCTTGACGCAGCACAGCTGTGGATGTGTGAGGGTGCGCCTGTTTTTGGTACCGCGAAGCGTGTGGCCCTTAGCGATGGTGATAATAATAATTCGTGATCTATTTGGGCTTCGGCCATGGCGCAATTCCTAACACTCTAGTCCAGAAGTCGCCGGTTCGAATCCATCTGCTGGCGGTCGCGGCAATGGTGCACAAAGAAGTTCAACATCCAAACCACACGTTCCTAAAATCCCCCCACCCACCCCTGTCCACCCCGCGATATAAATAGGTACACCACAGCAAATAAAAACAAATAATTTAAATTTATATAGTGTCATTCATTCTAAGTACATCCCACAACGCTTTACATTAATTATACACAGCTACTACCAAGCAAATGAAAAATAAAAAGGAATGACACCAAAACTAAAGGCACAAAAAACTAGTAACGTTATCACAACAGATAAATGAGGCCATTCGGTCTCCCATCCAAAGCCACAATCCCAAATTCTCACCATAGCCAGG
This sequence comes from Petromyzon marinus, assembly GCF_048934315.1. Lineage (NCBI taxonomy): Eukaryota > Metazoa > Chordata > Hyperoartia > Petromyzontiformes > Petromyzontidae > Petromyzon > Petromyzon marinus. Next base: position 21,074,653 of record NC_133683.1, on the reverse strand, counting down.
GTGACCTTCACATGATGGGCAGTGAAGTGGCAAAAAGTTCCGACTCATTTGGACAAATCAGTAAACATGTCCAAAATGTGGTCACCTATTGTGCAGCGTCTGCCTGGATGAGGACGCAAAACGGCCTTCGGCTCAGATTTGAATTTCTGCGATGGAGTTGTTTCGTCGGATGTGGAGTGGGAGGGTATTCCAGACGACCGGCGCTGCGCCATGAGAAAGCTCTTCCACCAATAGTTTTGAGTTTTAATTTCGAGGTGCACAGCAGACGTCGAGAAGATGAATGGAGAACCCCGGGATGGGGGTAAACTGAAATCAGAGGGGAAAGGTAGTCAGGGGCTAGCCCGCGCAGACAATTCCCGGTGGTGATTCTGCACTGAATCGGTAGCCGGCGGAGGGATGGTAAAGTGGGTGTAATATGATGACGTTTGCAGGTGTAATGAGTGAATACCCTTCCAGCTGCGTGTTGAACAGACTGCACACGTTGGATGAGAGACAAAGGAAGACCGAACAAGAGAGCATGGCATTCGTCTAGAGACTGGAAGTTACAAAAGCATGGTTACTTCTTTCTGCGGCCGATGCGAGACATTTTGCGCAGATTAAACTAAACGGTATTTTACGTAAAGGGAATCTGAGATGAAAAGAAGAGGTTAGACTCAAGAATGAAACCACGATTTCGTGCCTGTTGACTAATACTGAGATTGGAGTGAAGCAGACGGATTGCTGATGTTGTGAGGTAATATATTTATATATTTTCCAACGAAGATAACTTCAGATTTAGCGTGAATTACTTGAAGAACATTTGCTGCGAGCCCCTCAGAAACTGCAGTAAGACAGAGTGGAAAGTTGATTGAAATCAAATTGATTGAAACTCATGTAAATGTGTGTATCATCGGCATAGAAATGGTGTTTTATGTCAAAGCTTCGGAATGAGTTTGCTGAAGGGAAGAATATAAATGGTGACTATAAGAGGACCTTACTAGACCTTTGGGGAACACCACAAAGCAAAAGCTTTGTGAGAGGATGCGACACCGTTTGTAGTAACGTAAAACACCCCCGATTCGGTGAGATAAGAAGATAATCAAGTGTGAAAGGTACCGCAGCAGGCGACATGGCCGTGAGAATGTAAATGATGAATCGTGTCAAACGCAGAGGATGCATCCGGGAGAATCAAGTAAGAAAGAGAGATCCCGAATTAGTCGATAAGGAAAGAAGACCGTTCGAGAGAATAAGTATTGTTTGTATTTGTGATGTGCTTACCTTTCCTATACTTTACACTCCTGTGGAGTGTTTGTGTATCGTTTGTTGTAACGCTCTAACCCGCCCCTACGAAGCTCTGAAAAAGAGCTTCATAGCTCATTGGATTCCTCTTGCAGTCTAAATACAGATTCTGATTCTGAAAGCAGTTTCAGTTGAGTGATTTTTTCCAAAAACCAGATTGAACCTGGTCATAGAGGTTACCGTTGAACAAAATGATTAATTCGATGGTTGTATATGACAAGTCCAATCACCTGCGATAAGAATGGAAATGTTTAAAATAGGGCTGTAGTTTGCAAGCGTTGGTTCAAGCTCCATTGAATCTTGAGACGTATTTCAAGTTAAGTCGATCAACAGGTCGCGCGTGTTGGGGTAAAGTGGGGGTACCCCCTCCCCTCCACCTCTTCTATAGGGGGGGTACCCCCCCTCCACCTCTTCTATAGCGGGGGTACCCCCCCTCCTCTTCTGAGATGTCTGGCCAGCGTGCAAGAGTTGCCCAGTTATCCCCTAATTGAGGCCTTTCCTCCACCAGTGGAGTGGGCAAGCTATTGCAGGGTTTAACCTTTACTTTTTATACAATCGATTTATTCAGGAAAGCCCCGCATTAAGTTTTGAGACATATTTCAAACCCACGGGTGCTAGAGATAGCACTCAAGGGATGACACTCGACGTCGCATCGTCCTGTACCTGGTCCTCTTGCCACACACGATGCTATCCATTTGTAACGACTCCGACGACAAAGTGATAAGAAGAGCCACTTTTATTTGAAGACTTCCACCATAAGGGACCCTCCTAAAGACTTCCACCATAAGGGACCCTACTAAAAAGACTTCCACAATAAGGGACCCAAGGCTTCGTTCTTGTGTTCCTGCTTGTACCTTCCCCCGAGCGTCCCCACTCCTCGTGCTCTCCCCTTGTATATCCCCCAGCCCCCTTTCTCGGACCTTCCCGTCCTTGTTGCTTTACCTTTATCCAGTCCCTGTCCGTTCCCTCTAACGGATCCTTATTCTCAAATCCCTTTAAAAGTCTGCCCTCCCGACCAATCACCGTGGAGGCCTCTTTCTTCCAATCGGAGACCTCGGTTTATTTTTAAATATCCGCTAGGCTGCATATTGGCTTGGGGTAAAATTTCGGTCATTACACATCTATAAGTGATTCACCAACGCCCCTCTAAGTTATACTATTTTTACAGACATGTGCAACCGGCCATTTCACTGAAGCAGTGGGTGCAAAGAAGTACCACATTTTCCCTCCTTGCGTTGCAGCAGTACATTTCTATTGAATTACATTTTTATTTAAATTACCGGAGTGTTCACATGGAAACGGAAAGTGATGGGCAAGGTTTGGCAAATGTCTCGACATAAAGATGTTTTTCTTGTTCGTGTTTTTTTTGTTTGTTGTGGTTGCACCCGATTCAAGAGTCGAATGACTCACAGGGCTATACCAAAACAAATAAACTGAAAACTGAAACTGTGGCCGGTGGCTGTGATTGCAGAGGGTGTGGGTTCTGTATTTTAAATGCTGTCCCCAGAGGTACAAAATCGGGTGAACGAGAGTGTACGCGGACTACACACCTGAAGAAAAACACAGGTGAACACGAAATTCGCTTGCACACAGACTGCACGCGAAGCCAGCCGTCGCATGTCCGTTCGTCGTCTCACGAGTCTGTATGATGTGTGAGCTTGCAAGGGAAATGAATCGTCCCCTTTGGCTTTAATATCATAAAAATAATCAGCACGACTTGAAATTCAAATCAGGATTGCCACATGTATGTTTAGTAGTGGACCGTAAAGATGATCATATCAGTAGATTTCCACAAATTTACATTTTCGTCATGATCATCATCAGTGTTTTTACCTCCTGGCAGATTGGCACAGAAAAATCCCAGTGCACAACAGGAGTATTTAGTTCCTGTAGAGATCTAAGAATAAACATAAGGCAGTATGAACACGTTATACATATTGGCTACTTTCCACTGGGCTTCCTTAAGGAAGGAGAAAAAACATCAATCCTCGTTTGAATCAGTCACCCTGTTTTATTCAAATACATTTAGTCACTTTTACTATTTTCCAAAATTATTTTTCTTCTCTTTGCCAGCCACATCTGTCGTCGTGTTCTGTGATTAATTAGTCACATTTGTTTTTGCAATGGCATCCTTATTATAACTGTCTGCAATTGGATGGATTCAGTCACATGTAGCTTATTTTGACCTAAAACCTGTCCTTAAAACATGTATTTGATCAAATATAAAGGACGTGTGCATATTCATTCCGTTTCGTGTTTAAACTGTGTTTTCATCCTTAATAACATTTCCCCAATAACTCTCATTCAAATAAACGGTACTTGTTGGACTGAACAGATGAATTGGATACTCTATAACGGTGTCACAATGCGGTCAAGTACACAGCAATTACAATAATGTTATTATAATTGACAACTACACCAACAACAAACCCCCTATTAAGACTGTAATGGTTAATTGAAAAGAAAACTCATTCGGAAGGCACAACAGACGTGCTTGTGTGTGTGTGTCAATGTCTCATCGCAGGATGTGAGAAATCTGAGATTTCCACGCGAGTGACGCTTTGCCGACGTGCATAACGCAACGTCGGCATCTCGGCTTCACAAGCACCTAGTGGTTCAAGTTCTTATTTGAGAAGGAGGAACAACATCTGCAAAATGTACGTAAATTGCATGTGTCAGTACATTCCCAGATTACATGTGACTAAACCGGTGTAAAAAAAAAATACATTATAGCCAATTTGTTTTCCATTACTGTAGTTAGTTGCTATTACATTATTAATATATAATTTGCGTTTGCATGTGTCAGTACATTCCCAGATTACATGTGACTAAACCGGTGTAAAAAAAAGCATTACGGCCAATTTGTTTTCGAATACTGTAGTTAGTTGCTATTACATTATTAACCATTTGCGTTTTCTAAAATCTACACATTCTGGATTTTTAAAATATTGATCTATTAAACAAATCGTGTAAAGGACATGTCAGTCCACTGCTTAATGAGGGCTTCCCCCATGCCGTGCGGTTCACGGGGGATTTTGACCGAACTTCACAATGCTGGCCAGTGCAGGTTGGTGAAGGTGGCAAGCATCGAGATCTTGAAGCATGGAAGTCGAGCGCGGCAATGGATGCTGCTGCTCCCTACTAAATAGGGCAACAACCTCTCACAACCTGTTGTGCAAGGGGTGGGGTTACCAAGAGCAGGATGGAGGCTAATTGATTAAAAACGTATTTCTTTAGAACTGCTTTTTGTGTCTCGTTTGTTCTCCTTCCCCGCACCTTCGTACAGGGCAAAGGAGGTTCAACATATATATACACACACACATTTCAGTTTCACTTTATTTAGTTTATTTATTTTGGTATAGCCCCGTGAGCCATTCGGCTCTTGAATCGGGTGCAACCACAACAAACAAAAAAAACAAAAACACGAACAAGAAAAACATCTTAAAGTGACTTTGTGTGACTGTGCAAACAGAAAATACAAGAATGCATTGCCGCTTGAAATTCTGCAAACTGATGATGAGATTCCGGAGCTTTCCCGGAGAGATCTGTACATGGGCGAGGCGCGGCACCTCGGAGATATTCTTCGCAGTTGGTAGTGGAAACATCGGGTTGTTGTGCTTTTTTTAACAGTACAAATAAGAAGACGACGTGTTTTTTTATGAGTAAATCGAAAGTTTTTTTTCTTCCATTTACGTACAAAGTCACTTCCAATTTCATGCGGAAGGTTTCACATAGTTTAGACAGTGGGCAAATTACATCCCTTTTTTTTACTAACATTTTGTATTTTGTACGCGCTCCTGCAGGTTACAGAATGAACAAATATCATGGGTTAAAATGTACAGAGCTACTTTATCTGCAAGGCGACGGACCAACGAATGCAGAGCGATATCACGAGTAATGGTTCCTGTTGCGGTAGTCTACTTGGCTTTAAGATAACATTACTTTAAGCGTGCAAAGACAAGCTTTCGATCAACAATCAAATTTAATATAATATAGCGCCCTTCACAGTCAAATTGTCCCAAGTAAACATGGCATTACATCGATGAAATGCAAGTTATGTAAAACTACTGTATATTATATAAAAGACATTATAAAATAAATATGTATCCTGATTCAGCATACCAAAGGTTGCAGTGGTCCAGTGCATTCCATAATTGATTTAATTATTTGTATCAACTTTTATTTTAAAATAGCCAACATATTGAGGCACCATTTAGTGTTAGGGAAATGTCTGTATGCTAGTAAAATTGTTATGCTTGGTTTTACAATATTTTTTTTAATGTATGCTTTCAAATAGGAATGGAATCATATCATTATGATTCCAGATTTTAAGTTTTCGTGACTGCAGGGATCCATACTCTTTGGTTCTTTCGGTAAAGTCACGTGGGTATATAAATTTTGTTATTTTTTTATTTTATACCCACGTGACTTTACCGAAAGAACCAAAGAGCATGTCATTATGATACTTTTTGTTTGCGAAACTGCATTGGCAGTGGATACATAAGAACAAATGATTTTTCAAAAACGTATTAACAACAACACCCTCTTCTTAGCACATGGAACATCTATGTGCTATGAAGAAGAGCCATTGCCAAATACGCAGCCTATCATCTTTTTAATACAATGGGCGTGCTATCGATGAAGACCAGGGGCGGAGCCACAGGGGGGGGGGCTGGGGGGGGCTTAGCCCCCCCTGAAATTTTGGGAAAGTCGGTAACCGGATATCTGGCTGCTGCAAAATGCTGCAGGCTGCCACCTCGTGCTGCCCTGCAGGCTGCTTGAGCGGCAGCCTTTCGAACTTATCGAACTTATTAACCACATCAGCAGCTCCGACCTATTAATAAACTCCGCGTTCAAATCCAATCAAATTTGTTTTATACATTTGTGGCGCCCATTGGAAAACATTAAACCGGATATCTCAGAATATTGAAGTCAGCCCCCCCCCCCCAAAGTAAAAATCCTGGCTCCGCCCCTGATGAAAACGTCGTGTTGTTTCAAGTATATGTCAGCATGCACCAAATTATATCTCTAAATATAACAGGTTATTATTTTCTCTTTAATATATTTAACTCTTCCCTCAACAGCTCTACAATTTCTCTATTTTGAAATGAGTCGTCCCAATGAGAGCAGCATATTTTGAGGATGCAAGCGTATGGTGGGTAGGATCCATCGGACATCTCATGGGGCCACGTTTTTCCACCCTGAGATCACGTTACCACAAGCCATTCACTGGCGAATGAGTCAAGCAAGGGATGCCCTGAATACTAATTTAAATAGTTTAGACATTCAGTCTTGGAGACGGCCATCCTAATCCCCCATTATGACAAGATGAGAGTACACTGTGGCATCCATCGGCATAGAACTGGGTCGAAATGCTTCAATTACCTCAATTTCGTTTTTGAGTTACCAATAGTTTTGAGATTCCCTATATATATATACATTTGACTTATTATTAAAGTCTCTGTCCATCGGAATGCACCCTATATCAGAAGCTAAGCAAGATTGAGCGTGCATAGTGCTTGAATGGGTGACCACCATCCACAAACAGATTGTCTTAGGGTCACAGGGAAAAGTGGTGAGCAGTAAAGGGAAGTGCATACAGAATTATGTTTCTCAACTGCTATGTTCCCTGTTGTCACCAACCAACACTGACTAGCGTGATGAAGTATGGTCAAATCATACCCACGAACCACGAGGTGCTCATCCAGCAGTAGATTTGCCGAAAGGGTTGTTGGATGTGTATAATGTGCCGGCCACTTGATTTGCCAAAGTCAAATATAAAGACGCAACTTTAGCATTATATACCCCGCGGAAAGGTGCTGTTGACAACTGTATTTCAAAGGCGGAACAGAAGATAAGAGCATGATATGCCAACATCAAGTCTGGCCACTGCTGTTTCCTGCTGACGTTTATTAATTTCAGACTGAGTTCATGTAAGAGAAGCCCAGGCCAGGTTCATGTATCAACTTCCACGAACAACAAATGTCAAGTGGTATTTCAGTCAATGAAGCGATGGGTGAACACTCATCACATCTTTAAGGCCCTGAACCAGTGGTGGAAATTCCACGTTCTTATAATGGAGGCAAGTTAAGTTTGTTTTTTCCTTGGACAACCGCTGTAGACTTCTCTAAAAAGTGATAGGCCTTTCATGAACTCCGGAGAGTTTGAATTTCGATGTTTTTTTTCTGGCATAAGGCATGGTCTTTTTTTATTTATTTTTGTCAGAAACATAAAAAGCACGAAAAACTGTGCACTGCAGGTGTTGAGCACAGGGCATGAAGGTTGTATATGCACATTGTGCTCAACTTTATATCACAGCCCACTGCCCTTGCGAGTGCCCTGTGTCCAAGGCGCTCTCTCTCTGTGTGTGCACGAAACGTGGGCACGGTGCGCCCTCCTTCCTCAATTCCCGTCGCGCGCCTTCGCAACGCCGAACAACAGTGAATCAATCGAGCCTTGTTGTTGTGTTGTCCACACAGACCCTGCCGCCTGTAGCGCTGGATGACGCCTGCGGCAGACCTCACCGAGGAAGTATGCCGACTTGCAGAGTCCTGTCCGGGGGGGGGCGGGGTTCAGCAAAGCCGCCGGTCGCACTCGCTGGCATTTTTTTTTTCAAAGCTGATTGACAGCGCGATTCAAACGTTTCAGAGCGGCACAGTGAGCCATTCTCTCAGCCTGGCACTGAAAAAATTGTCCAGTGAGACAGCTCATGGGCGCAGTCATCCTTTCCCCTTGATCACGGCTGACCGCAGCATAATCCACGAATGTATTATCAAGCAGCTGAAAGCGCTGGTGGTCCCGGGACATAACCGTAGGGGGTTTCGTGAATGTTTATATTAATGTTGGAAAGGGCTCAATTCAAAACCTAGGCGACAAGACCAACGTTGGAATGAGAATACGTTCCCGTAACATGCCGTGAAGTGAAAGGCAGCTTGATGGCTGGAGCGTTAGATGTTTTGCAACTTGATGTAATTCATCATCAAACGTATAAAGAAAACATTTGTTAAGAATACTCAAATTGATTGTATTTCATAATGTATTTGTTATGACAGTCAGATGTAATTTTCGATGGAATCATGGATTAAGTCTGATTGTTATACCATACATATTAACAGCCATTGCTCAAATCACCCGGAATGCACTGGATCTCATCAGATCTCAGAGGCAAAGCAGGTACGAACCTGGCTGCTGATACTTTATCCCAGCGGCTTTTGTCTAGCCATCAAACAAAGACGGTCAGTGCATCGTGCGCTTTCAGATGCACTTCTGCGGGCGTCTGGAACGCTCTTCCTTTCGATATAAGGAAGCTACTGGAGCTATGCACTTTTAAACCGTCTAGGTCAAGAGCTAATTTCTTTAGAACTGCTTTTTGTGCCTAGTTTGCTGTCCTCCCCCGCTACGTATGGTGCGAAAGAAATCCAACAGATACAATAGAGAGCAATGCAGAATTAATCGAGTTGTTTATGAATATCTGTGCTTCTGCATTGATACTTCTCCACCTTCACCAACCCACACTGACCAGCGTGGTGAAGTATGGTCAATTTAACCCTCATGACTCACATGGTATAGGGAGGCCCTATTTCCAAAGCGGTATTGATATACACGTATACATGTAAACTTTCCCTGTAAAAAAAACAAGTACCGCTTTTTATATTTTGTCATTTTAAAAGATAGGGCCTAAAAATTCTGAACCTCGTTGATCTGCTACATTAATCTCACAACACGAGGTGGAATTCGTCCAACTATTAACATTCTTTAAATCAAAGCGTGGAGCATTTACTGGAACGTTAACGCCAAGAAATGCGTGCATAGTTCCATAGCAAATCACACCGAGAGCCCTCTTGTAGACTCCCAGACACCAACTGTTGTTTACGCACCCAAGCATTACATTTCAGTGGCTATCATTGTGCCTGCACAGTTCGTCTGCATGGAACTTCAGCGTTGAACTGCTCTGGGACATTGGGCAATAAGCCCGAGGCACATTGAGGTGTCTTTACCCCCCCCTCACCCCCCACTTTACTTCCTTATCCTTAAGCTTCCCGTTGACACTGTCCCGAATTCTCCCCTTCCTGCTGGCCGTTTAGCACGGCAGCGTGGCAGTGTGTGCTTGTGGGCAAATTCTTACCAAACACCTTGTAGTGGTAAACAACAGAGATAAAGATCCCCTGCTTAGCCTACGTAAGATGTTGGGGCAAGTGCTGTTAGTGAGCACATGTCTACGAAGGCTACCACGGTACACGAGGGGGTGGTGTGTCTGTGACCACGTCTGACCACCTTTGTCTCCCCAGTGCTAATGTTTGCACACTGTACCAGGTACTCATTTAAGGCTGAGTCGACCTAGGGAAGGCCCAGGAACAGTTGCACTTTTGCCACTTACATGAGCCGTGAGCCAGAATAGAAGGCCGGTCTCCAGGTCCGTAGCAGTGTGTGCTGACCGCTACGCTGCTACTCTACAGACAACAACAATAAATCGCCATTCGTCACTAAGTAGTGGTGACATCACCGCGGGACTTGTGCCAGGCTAGGTGCATTTTGAGTCGACGTGAAGTGTGGAAGCTTTGATGGCATGAAGTAACGTGGCAAACGCAGGTGTTTTGGGTCAACTGACTGAGATGACTGACAGATGCACCACGTGTCTCCCCTGCTGTGCCACCTCGCTGTGCCTCAACCATTTGTTGGTCCGCTCGTTGTTTGTGAGCGTTACTCCTCCTCACTTCGTTGTTGTTAGATGGCAACCTCCAACTGTCCAGTAGCATCCTTCGTGAGCCTCCTCTACAGAGACCGAGCTTAACACCGCTGGTAGCAGTCATCGGCATACATGTGTGCACGAACACCCACATGGAGAAGAGTCTGCATTCGTTTTGAATATTACTGTGGCCACAAAAACCCTCTCGCCGTGTCCACTCGACTCACACCACCTCTGCAGAACTGGCGCACCCAAATGTGTTCCTTGTGGGGGTGGCAGAGCCTTGCGTGCCACACGTTGCTGATCCCTGCTCTGTGGTGGCAATGGCACGGCGCCCCAGACACATTTTTCATGACTAATGTGCATGGCAGTCGAGATGTATAATTGCAAAGCGAGTCAAGCTCTACGAGTATTGCGGGGGGGGGGGGGGATCGGTCGTAAACACGTCAATATGTTCTAGCGCAGTGTATAAGCGGCAAAAGAAGAACGTTGAGCCGCTGTGTAGGATGTAGGCCCACGAAATGAGCACGGTGTAGATGCGAGTTTTATTTCGGCTGCATGCAGGTGCAACTGCCGCCTTTATGCTTTGACCAGGTCCGGTCCATGAAAATGTTAAGCCACCCGTAGACCCGAGCCCATACGATCAGTGACTTGATTACAAGGAATTTACAACGATCAGGTTAATTTCACAGCCGACAGAACATATCTGTACATGTATGGACCCGGGAGTAGCCCCATTGAGTGTGACTATTTTACGGGAGGGTTGTGCAGTGAGTGGGAATACTGAGTGTCTGGCGTCATGTGGGACGAAATCATGTGAATCAGAGACCACCTGTAATGTAATTTTACTGTGAGTGGTTTAAAAAGTCAATTTCGCGAGCCAGCTTTCATTACAGGAATTGTTTTCTTTATTGAATTGTTTCAGTAACAACATTTTTGGGGGGCTCTGATTTATATCCGCTTGTTTTTGCTCCGATTTCTTTCTGCTTGTTTTGGTTCGTGATTTATTTTTGTTTGTTCCTACATTGATTCATAGTCGCTTGGTTTTTCTCCGATTTCTGGATGCTTCATTGCTGTACATTTTTCGTGGTCGCGTTTGCCATTTTTGGTGACCCGGGTCACTCTTGCAAATGAGACCTTCCTTGGTCTCTTGGGATCTCACCTAATTAAACACCAAATAAAACACATAATTAAACACCTAATTAAACAAAAGAGACTTGAAGTGGGAAATCCGACCAAAATGAAAAAAGGGGATAACACTCAAAAGCCCCACGCAAATAAATTCAAGAATCCAGCGCTGCACCACAAACTCATGTCCACCCCGTAGCCTAAGCCTACAACACCGGGCAGTCTGCCATCCAAGAAATAGCCAGGCTTAACGCTACTTAGCTTTGGAGATCTGGTGAGATCGGATACATTTAGGTTGATTTAGTCACAGGAACGCATGCAAGATCATGCCATTCTGGCAGTGTTAATGCAGCAGCCCTGCTTGTCACCCATGTCTGAACGAATAGTTTTCCGGGCACCAGTTTTATTGTTTTTGGGCTCCCCTCTCAAAAGGCCCTGCACACATTCCTGCTTCCCTATGAGCTAATTTAGCACTGTCACCACCTGTGGACGTTGATGTTTCCCAGGGCTTCCTCCCAAGTCATTCACCAGCCCCGTATGTATGTATAATTTTTTTTGCACCATATGTAGCCAACAGTGTGCGGGAAGGACAATAAACTGAACAATAATCAGTTCTAAAGTAATGAGTTTTCCATCTATATTTAAAAGTACATACCTCCAGTAGCTTCCGAATATCGGAAGGAAGAGCGTTCCAGACGACCGCAGAAGCGCATCTGAAAGCGCGTGATGCGGTGATCATCTTTGTTCAATAGCCAGCCAAAAGCCGCTGCTGCGAGGATGACTGGAGTTCGCCTGGTGGCTCAGACAGTGATGACAAAAATATATTTGTGGAGGTGCTTGAATGGAGGGCTTTTGATGTTAAAGCCGTAGTTGAGCTTGATTAAATATCTGTCTCACTTCCTACTAACATTTATTCAACATGACTCTGCAGAGCCCTGTGCATTTTGTTATAAACCCACTCAGTCACTTGAGAAATGGAACACGGGGGTGGTCAGTTATGCTGACTCATGACATTAAATTGGCCAAGGTTGAAATAAAGTCTCAATTTAAGCGCCGACGTGATCGGCATTGAACTAAGAGCCAATGGCATGGAACAAAATGTTGGTACAATAGTTTTTTTTATTGTTGCTGAGCCATTTGGCATTGGTCTCTCGTACTAATTTAGCAAAGATGGCATGCCCTGCCCAATTACTTTTCTCAACAGTCTGAACACAATGTCTCTTCCCTGGACGCGCTGTCTAATTTTGCGTATGTATCTTTCTGTTTCTCAGTGTAATTTGAAGGAGGGCGCCGATACATGCTGCTTTGTGCACTTATCACATTCCCCCCTCCCCAACGTATGTGCCACGTTTACAATGCATGTGCTATAGCAGGTAACGCAGACAAAAAAAATAACAGGGAATGGGACAACGGCAAGAGAATAGAAAACGATTGTATTTGGCCAAGTTGAAAAATTTGGGCTCATTGAAAAGCCGTTCGTTCGGCTAAGGCAATGCAACCGCACACGGATGATGAACGGTACTATGATGAAATAATTACTCAACATCATCCGTGAGAACTACGTTTTCGTTCGATTTTCTTAAAATCATAATCTGACATGTCAGCCTCTTTTAAAACGTTCGCATCGCCGTTTGCTTGACGGGCAATGCGCGTGACGTTCTTGTTGTGCATATGCCGCTATTCATTCCCATTACTAACGCTGCCAGTCAATAATTAACATCGACGTGAATGAGATGCACGCTGTGTTAGGCTATTGTCATGGCCATCGTTTCTTTCGTCAATGAATAGCTGCAATCCCGTGTTTCTATTGCTGTTGCAGGTGCAAAATGTCATTCTACATTTTCATCGCAGTGGAAGTGTTTTTTAGTAGCTTCAGAATGCGTTTATAAATCACATCCCAAGTATATGTTGCCCGACGTTGCCGTGTACGATGCTTACTAATAATGATATGTAAAGCTCTTGGTCTATCCACTGCTGCATGAAGATCTCCCCATGTTGTGTCTGTCATGGGCAGGGATTGGCTCTTTAAGTGCCGCTTCGTGACGTTTGTTTTACTAAGGACCACCATCTGGTATTCACATTGCATTGATGGCTCTTGAAATATTGAGGTATTTTTTTACGGAAATTCTTATTTGGGTTGGGTTCGGCTGCGTGTTGGGCATTTCTTCTCTCAAGTTTTCAGTGCGCACTGCTAGCGGGCATCTTCTATGGATGTATGTGTAGTGTCATAGGTCTCTTCTTCCTTCCGCTCGAGGCTTATGTGTGCGTGTGGGTGGCGTGCGTTGCACACACACTCAGTCGGAGACGGGGTAGTCACAGGAGGTACCGTCTTTCATTGATCCACGCCACCAACTCGGGCCCCCCTCTCTCTCTCTCTCACGACCACGCTGCCACACGGCCCGGCCCAGACACGACCCTGTCCACGTTGCACCGACGGCGTCGACCGAGACAGCCAAGCGCTGTCCGGCTGCACAACGATCAGGCGAAGGCGGCGGCGGCGGCGACGACGAGACGAGTCGACTCCCAGAACCGGCAGCCCGGAGCTCTCGCTCTCCGCTGCTTTTATTCCCCTCGGCGCGGCTTGGCTCCGCCCTAGCCACGCCTCCCTTCTCGAACCCTCCGGAGGGTTCCAGGGGCCTCCCTATGAGGTCTACCGTGACCCTTGACCCAGTTCCTCTGCCCTGCCGGCACACACACACACAAACCGTGTACATGCTTAGCGGCGTGTGCGCTAAGTATCTACCTGCAGTTGCAGCTGCTGTAGAACAGTCAGCGCTATGTCATTACATATGTACAGGGATCCCACGAACAGAGCCACCTTGCTGATATATTCAAATTCTGCATTCTCTATATTTACATATTTTTACAACGGGTGGGTAAAACAAATCTTCACGCACGTTCACCTGACAATTTGAAGTCAAACTGAAGCTTTATTACACGATAATGTACGTATGTTGAACTGCTTTCGCACCGTACGTAACCAACCGTGCTATTCGGAGGTGCGGGGGAAGGACAACAACACTTAACACAAAAAACTTTTGCAAGTAATTTTACTTTCACGAGTTGAAATGAAAGCACCTGCGTGTTCAATTGGTCATGGGAGTTGCTTAACCTTACTTCAAAACGCTGGCCATACTTTGCGGGTTGACGAAGTTGGTAAGTCCCAGGACTGGCTCAGATATCAGTATTCTATTCCATTCCTGCGTAAGGCAAAGGTTCAGGAGATAATTGTCAATGTCGAAGTCTGCTAGCAGCGAGAGGGCTTCAGGAGAGAGTCTGTGGAGTTTTTTTCTATTCCTCCGCCGTTGAAGGAGTGAAGACTTCAGTGCTTTACTATACGGTCCGTACTGTGTGTTACAGGGCCACAGTTGCCTGTTGATGCTCTGATGCGGTTGATCGTTCCACCAGTGTCTTCGAGAAATGTCAAATTCAGGAAGCGCCGTTGTTTGGCTCTCGAATTATAATTAATCACTTGCCACTGACGTTAGTGTCACACCTAGGATTGAAACTCAGGATGGTGGGCCTCCGACGTGCCGTGCGGTGACCGCCAAGCCACTCCTATACACAAAAAAAACGCTTCACTTGCCGTCACATAGCACCTCCCGTGTGGTGTAATCGCAGGTTGTGCAGGGGTGAGGCATTCCAGAGAGACCGGCATACCAGGCCGCGATATCCCAGCGTGGAAACAGGGTATCCTCTCCCGCCCCCGCCGATCGCTGGAGCGAACTCCCCAACTCGGCACGCAATAATAAATCTGCTGGGGAACATTCCCGGCGGGCCAATGTTACCAGGCGAGGAATTAAAACACTGTACCAAAAAGCGAAGCGTTATGGGAACATATTTAGCAGGCAAATCTGCCGCAGCTCAAATTTTAAAAAAGAAAGTTGGAAAAAAAATCAGATCACCAAGCAGTGATGTAAATAATACAACAACACGCACGCACAAGAGTCAAACACGTGTGTTTATATTGCAATGAGGGTGGCCAAGTAAATGACTGTTGAGATATGTCTCGTTATGGTGCTGTTTTAGGATTATATAAATAATGCCAATGATTTATATCAGGGAAGTCTCACTGAGCCTCGCAGAGTCTCCACACTCAGTGAGCTTGATACTCGGTGAGTCCAGCAATCGGCTTCAGGAGCACCCTGCGTTGGAATGTCTGGTCGATTCTATTCACGAGTGTTTTGCTTCACGTAGGAGGGAACTTTGATCAGCGGTAGAGCGAGGAGGGTGACACTCACCAGTGCCATCTTCTCGCCGAATGACAGCCCCACGCCTACAACACTTGACAAGCCCCGGTGGTCACCCAGCCCACAATGCACGTGGTGAATACGAGATGGTGGGCCCTTAATAAATACACGTCACGAAGCAGTACCTCATAGAGCCGCACGCGGCTGCAGAGACGCAGGTTGCCGAGCCTGGGTGACGGGGGAAAAAAATAAATAATAAGTTTATATATATTTTGACTGAATGAACAATTGTGTAACAATAGCCATAACGACTATGTAAAACATAAGCGCTCTAAGAGATGAAAGTATGGTGCTGTGAAAGTGGTGTTCGGTAATATCCCTGAGTAAGTGAGGAATGCCAATAGGATGCGCCGACATGGGAAAGGGATCAATCCTATAGATTATTTAAGCAGTGTGTTCCCTGTTGTCAACAACATTTATTTATGACATAACTCGCTTTGTGAAGTCCCGTTGTGTATCCTCATCCATTCCCCTTCAACACAGAAGCAGATCTGTACGAGGTGGTGCATCAGCACATATTATATGAGCCTCACTCACTAAATATTAACGATGCTTTACGCAATCGCATTATGCAAGTCGGGGTCATTCCAAAGGATTTCCTTCCACCGGAGTAATTTTCACCAGATTGCCAATGCGTGCATGTCCGCAGTTATCGATAAGGAGACCGCAGTCTGCCGTGTCCTCCTTACTCCACCCTGCCACATGCACGCGTCTCAAAAAGCCCACAGATATGTCTCACATTCCACGACGAATTCCACCCTGGTTGCCATCCATACGCTCGCTAATGTACAGGAATGCACAGTGATCGCTTATCCGCGTACCATTAATTTCCCAGCAATCTGTTCGTTTCGTGCAAAGGGGCGTGGAGAGATGAACGCTCGGAAACGACTCGAGAAAGGGGAACGTAGATTCAAAGAACGTGTCGTGTCGTCTGTGCGTGGCGTGCGTCGCCCACACAGTCAGCCGGAGACGAGGTGGTCACAGGGGGGCACCGCTCTGCGCTCTTTATTCGTTGTTGCCGAGCTCACGCCACCACTCGGGCCCCCTCGCTCTCCCACACGTGACCCATCCCCGACACGACCCTGCCCGCGTTGCACCGACGGCGTCCACCGGGACAGCCAAGCGCTGTCCGGCTGCGGCAACGGTCGGGCGAAGGCGGCGACGACGACAAGACGACTCCCAGAACCGGCAGCTCGGAGCTCTCGCTCTCCGCTGCTTTTATTCCCCTCGGCGCGGCTTGGCTCTGCCCTAGCCGCGCCTCCCTTCTCGAACCCTCCAGAGGGTTCCAGGGGCTTCCCCACGAGGTCTACCGTAACCCTTGCCCCAGTTCCTCCGCCCTGCCGGCACACACACACACACCGCGTACATGCTCAGCGGCGTGTGCTCTCAGTGCCCACCTGCTGCTGCTGCTGTCCAACAGTCAGCGCTATGTCACTACAAACATACCCAGGATAAAGGCATTATTCAATTTGTTGAGTGAGTTGGCTTGGACAGGACACATCGATAGACGAGATGATGGCCAAGAATAGCGATGGAGTGGCAGACAAGGAATGGAACGCATCTGAGAACGTCGACCGAGGAGATGGAGTGATGCGATCAGCAAGCGTGCAGTGGATTGCTACATCCTCATGAAGCAGTGACTTGATCATGGCTGATGATGATCAATTTCATGGCATACCTTAAGATGTGAAAATCTGCAAGCCGTTAGTGTTTTTTTGTGAAAACATCAAAACAACATTCCCCCAATCATCCCGAGAGTGTTTGATAAACAAAAAATTATCTGGCCAAAAATATATTTAAATAACTTACACTCGATCCACTTTGGCACACGGGTATACTTGGACTGCGTCACGTATTCACGTGTTTACTGATGTAGTTTACACTTGTATTCACATTTATTTCATAAGTAATATTGTTGTACCTTTATGAACAGCATGCCAGTTAGTAAAACAATGATGATGATTCCTAAGATATCCTAGTAAAACAATTGTGTGATACATATCCTGCGATCTATAATTCACAATCCTATGATAAGCTATAACAAGAGAAAAGCCTTCCCATATCGTGTAAGTTAAGATGTTGTTCGACTATACTTAATCACGTCATTCATTGCGGATAAACATTATTTTACTTAACATTTTTTTATTTTGATTTAAAGCTTTCGTGACTGCAGGGATTCATATTCTTGGTTCTTTCGGTAAAGTCACGTAGAAGGGAAACAATAAACTAATAAAAATATAAAACAATAAAATTCTCACGACGTTTCGACTGCAACACAAGAACATTTCCTTGCTGTGGTTGTCACACCTGATGATGATTGCTTGTGTTGCAGTCGAAACGTCGTGAGAATTGTATTGTTTTATATTTTTATTATCTTATTGTTTCCCTTCTACGTGACTTTACCGGAATAACCAAGAATATGAACATTTTTACTTAAAATTTTACTCGAAACTTTACTTTAAATGTTACTTAAAACTCCAGGTTCATTGCTTTAGTTATAATTTTTTTCATTATCCTTCGCCTGGACAAAGTGCAAACTGCATGCAGTTTTCAGATAACATTCACCACTGGCTGTCGTGGGCAGGGCCGAGGTAGTCATGGCCAAGGGGAATCAAAGTCAAGTCGCTAGAGTTATTATAGCACGGTGCCAGCTATAGTGTAAACACCAAACCGTAGCACAACATCGCATACCCGACTCGCCTGGGGAGGTATCGGCGAATACGTGAAAAGGTTGGATGTGTGATCGTCTCTAGAGAATTACGGTTACACCACCATGCACGAATAAGTTACTGGGCAAAAAAAATATAAGCAAACGCAAAACTGATTTAAACTTGGACAGAATGCCTTTTTGTAATTTAGAAGCGGGTGGACGTAGACGAGATTAAGACAAACATTAAATGTGCGATTTGTGAACACGCTCAGGAAAGTAAAGTTTACACAATCGGGCCCTTGGCGTTTGGAGGTCAATTGGTCAACGTGAATGTGCAACGGTCGGATTTGGAACATCTTACTGTGACTTTCTTAGTAAACTCAAATCGTGCAAGAGGTGAGTCAGAAGTGAATATCTCAAAAATATATTTTTGAAAAGTTTTCAACATTTCAACGGCTAAGAGACATGATTGATGTTAAATAATAATATTTATTTATATAATTAATTAATAGCTCTTGAGCAATTATAATAGCGATGAATTCGCACCGCGTGGCTGAGTAGACGCACGAGAGCGCGCGTAACGTTGCGTTTGATTCCTCGTGCAAATTGCGCAATCGTTGTCACCCCCCCCCGCCCCCACCAGGTAAGACTGTGCACCTGGGTGCAGTCTGCTTGGACACTGCCCAGGCGCTTCCGCGGCTCTGCGGTCGGGAGGGAGGGGGGTGCTTCACCTGCCGCTCGCAGCTCAGAAGGAGTGGTCCGTCCCTGCATTCCAACGGCGCGACCGGCTGCGACTGCCCATGTAAGGGCACGGACGAAGCGTGTTGGTCTCCACTGAAGCACGTGCGTGTGTATCATTGGCCGTGTGTTGAACCTCTTTCGCACCGTACGTAGCCAACCCTGCTAATCGGAGGTGCGGGTGAAGGACAACAGACTAAACACACAAAAAAGTAGTTCCAAAGAAATGAGTTTGCAATGTAGATGATCTAAAAGTGCATAACTTCAGTGGTTTCCTAATATCAGAAGGAAGAACATTCCAGACGGCCGCAGAAGCGCATTTGAAAGCATGTGTGTGGATAACAATCTTTGTCGTTTCGTAGTGTTTTTGCCACTGCGTAGGGGTGTGCGGAATAACACATGTATAACGTTTAATGAATTCAGCCTTAAATCGGGGAACTGGGACAATTTAGGCGAGTAAAGGGTGCACAGGTCCAGAGACCATCGCTGCATCTTGATTGGAGTAAAGGAAGCTTTGATCCAAGAAGTGAACACATTAATGGTGATGGTGTTGACTATGATAACTTTGCTGCTGATTGGGGAGGATTTCACCCAGCAGTGAGTTAACTCACCTCTGTAAGACATCAGGGGTGAGTTATTACTAGGCTTCTTAGTGGTACAACTGCCAGTGTGCACAAAAACATCTGGACAAATTTACACAATTTTTTTTCAAACATTAACCCCTTTTTTGCTCCAAAATGAATATTTTACTTGGATAATCCCTTGAGATGGAACATCTCGTTTGCAGGTGGGTCCAAGCTGTCCAGGGTGTCAAGTAACCCACACATAGCAAACACGTAAAATGTAATTCTAGATTTGAAGTTTTCGTGACTGCAAGAATACATACTCTTTGGTTCTTTCGGTAAAGTCACGTAGGTAAAAAAAAATTTAATACAATAAAACAAAAATGTGAGTTGTGTCCATTTTTTTCATTAATGTATTAATTAATTGATTCCCCACCTACGTGACTTTACCGAAAGAACCAAAGAGTACGTAAAATGTACTACATATTGAGTATTTGTTTATACAATGTCATATAAGTTTGACATCGTGTTAAGAATTGGATATATTTGCAAGCATCGGGGTTGAGCGGTGGCTAAGTGGTAAGCGCACTGTGCTATGAACCTGATGACCCATAGTTAAATTCCAGGCCACGTCTAACATTGGGGGCGAGTGAGATATGAACTGGCCTTGCTTCCCGTACTCTTCACCCATTCACCAATCCGTACTTCTTCTTTCGTATGGCTGATGTCGACGCAGAGCATCAACTACAAACCAACCACACTGACCAGCGAGGTAAACTCTGGTCAAACAATCCCCATTTACTGACACGGCGTGTGTGAAGGCCTTTGTCCCTCCGTGTGAATTGACAAAGTTCGGTGTGTAGGCAGAGTGGCTGCATTGGAACATCATAATGGATATACTCTTCATATTGTGTGTTCACGCATTTAAAAATGCATGGCTTAAAGTGCATATGCAATGCTGTATACACACGCGCAAAGTTTGATTATACATTTTAAACGTGACTTTATTTGGTTTGTGTATCGCGTTCGCGTTGGTTTGGGTGTGTTCCATGTCTGTGGCGTTGGAGGCTGGAATGTTAAAGCCTATGGATTGACATCATAAAAGCTCTTTTATTACAATTGTGCTAAACGGCCAGGAACGCACTCGGCATACAATGCGGGGGCTGTTACCGTATAAGGGCAGTGGATTATGCTGACTAATCCTGAGAGGGGCACGAAACACAGCTTCTGTTAACAATTACGCCTACAGAAGCAACTATGGCACAACTGCTTTCAAAAGCCAACCACCCACTGCTACAAATGTTTTGGAGGGAAAAAAAATCCGTTTCCATGAGTGTGTGCTCGTGGGTTTTTGTTCTTTTCAGAATTTCAAACTCATACCGCTCACGTGTAGCTGCTGCGGTTTTGTGTTTCTTAAAGTTCATGTAGAAGGGAAAAAAACATCCGTCTTTTAAAATTCTCTCTCAAGAGTTAATTATGTCATTGTAAAAATTAGAAATATCAGCTTTTTGATAATTGAAACGGATAGCGCATGACGCAAGTGTTTTTTTGCAGCCTGCTTTATAATCCAAGTTAAGCTTGTCGGGTTTGAGCTGCGTGTTGAACATTTCTTCTCGCAGGTGATTGCCACCCACGTCTACGGGCGTCATCAGGAAGGCTACATCAACTGCTGCAGATTCCCGCAGTAGTGCATGGTGAAAATATTGTGCAAAATAAATGCTCGACACGCAGCTTAAGCCCGGAAAACCGCACTTTGTACAAATTAAATAACTTGATTGTCGGCATGGAGTGGATTCACACCCCCTGTTAGACAGCTGTGGGTTTTCTTTGACTGAGCCAAAGTACACTCACGTCTGGATATTTAATAACATATTACGAAGTAACTTGGTAATTATTGTATTTATGCTTGAAGCGTTGTGCTTCTCTCCATCACACCTACCCCTCCCATTATTTTCCTCTCCTCTGTTGCCAAGTCCACGGTTGTCAGATCAGACACAACCCACACCCGAACGCTCGGTGTGCAGGCGGCCACGCTTGACGGATCCGCGGGGAGACAAGTATGCACAGGTTGGGCGTGCATTGGGATTGTACCGTGCACCGAGCGACTGGCAGGGGCGAAAGGCGTCGTTACACGCTGACGCATTCTAAAACCACCCAGCATTTTCCATGAGTGTGGAAATACGGTACCAGTGGCGGGTTTTTTTTTTGGTGTTTTTGCTGAATCACGTAACGTTAAATTGTATCTTACAATGTCCTCGCATGTATCTGGCGGCAACGGTATACACGTGAATACTTTGTTAAGTTGCCTTTTTTAAAGAGGGAATGTAAGATTTCGTTTTTCTTCTCTATGGCGTTTCTCTCTCTCTTCTCGTTGCATTCCCATTTCTACTGCTTCTCTTTGCCTGCCTGCGAACGCACCTCGGATTGCCTTCAGATCCAATCGCTTTCAATGGAAGTGGTGATCCTCCGAATGCTCTTTCTGATCTTCTACGTTTCCGCTGTTAAAAATATAAAGAATATTATTATAAAGCACGTTTAAGATAACACTGGTGGTGCAGAGAATTAACTAGAGGCATATATAAATATATATTTTTTATTAGTTTAACTACTTCTTAAGGGGAAATGGTACACTGACCAACATTTAACTGTTATGAGACTTTTTTTAAATTAAGCCCTACCGAATTGTTAGCAACTCCTTCATCGATCTGGCTCATCTGCTAGATCGTATAGGTAGAGCTGTGATTAAAGGAGCATTTAAAATTAGCTGACAGTTTAATTTGGCTGAATATTTGAAACATCTATTCACAATAAAACTTCAGATAGTGTGCCACATCGCCTTGATTATGCTTTCGGACTGCAAACAGTGTGCCAAAAGTTGTACATTATTGCTGGCATGTGCAGTGAACAAACCACTGAATCGCATAAATCATACGAAAAGAAGACGACTAATTGTACGTGAACTAAAATATATATTTTTCATGCAATAAACTGCTTTAGCCATGAGTCTTCCTCCCTACTGCAGCTGGAGAAAGTGCAGACTAACTGTGATGACGTTATTTAACTTGGCCTCGTTTTCCGAAAGGCAAGCTGCGTGGTTGGTCTCAGAGGGGTCATTTTGGCATGGCCATCCAGAGCGCTCGTGAGCCACGTGGCCACAGGAAGAGCCCGCTGAGTGAAACTCGAGGCAGCGATGAGACAACTCCGCTGTGTCCTGGTTTTTTTAGATGAAATCACTGCTGCAAGCGTTAGAAAATAAAATCAGCTGCTATTAGTTCCATTGTTCGTGTCGATAGGTTATGCCAGGGAACCTGCCGTGGAGTAATGGTTCGCATTACTCGCAATCCAGAGGTCACCGGTTTGGTCTCCAATTCGCAGCAGTTGAAACAATGGACAAGTTTGTTTTTCAATCCCACGTCTTTTTCCCCTGCAGCATAAATGGGTTCACCACAATCATTCCATTGGCAGGTCAAGTGTGGTGGGGTAAAGTGTGGGTAACTTCCACCTCTTCCAAGACATCTGGCCAGCGTGAAAGGGTTGGCCAAAATACCCTCCACGAGAAGGAGCTTTAGTAGAGCCCCTACAGTGGAGACCCTTTTAGCAGCAGTGGCGGCAGAATTATATATGTGTGTGGGAGTGTGTGCTTTTGTCCCCAAAGAAAAGCAATTTATGAAGAATGTCCACACAGCAGGAGAATTTGGATATGGGCAATATCCTGTTTCGCTCTCTAGAGCAGCTGCAAGTGCTGCACAAGGACAAACCTAAAACAATGTAAAAAAATAATTCGAAAAAAAAATATTTTGAAAATTTTTATCCAAAAATAAATTGAAAACAGATGAAACGTTGATGACACAATGGTAGGTGCGTATGTCAGCGCGCACTGAGAGCTAGGAGCTGAAGCAATTGTCGTCACGACGTGCCTGCGACATTAAGTTAAACAGCGCGCATTCTCGTGCAGTTGCATCGCCGTCGATGCACCCTTAGCATCAATAAGCAGTCGAGGGCGCGCGCGCTTGCCAGAAGCGCGCCATTCAACAGCGGAGCGCTCCAAAAATATCACTGCCCTTTTGAAATTCGGCACTGGGGACAGCAGCCTCTGTTGAGAGCGCAGCTCGTATTTATTTGCTTTCACCATTTTACCAAGGACACGAGACAAAATGGCTTCAGCTTTTAAATATTCGGATGTAAAAAAAAATTGGACATCGTGCTTTGGAGACAGTGGCATTATTTAGCAAGGATTAGCGTGTGCAAGTGTTGAAATATTGCCGCTCACGAATACGTTGCTGAACATTTATAAGGTGTTTTTCAAGTTCCGTGATTTAGAAAATAGGAGGAAAAGCAAGTGGCCAATAATATCATCATCATTCGCAGCTGCAGCCATGTTCTTCCAACAGTTGGATGAAAGTCTCCCGATGTTGTTGCAATTCCTGGTTCTGTGATGCCAAAATCCATCTCAATCTTGCATATGAACTGATTTAATTAATCCTCTCCATTGTGATAGTTGTATAAGGTATGTTCCCTCCTTTCGCTGGCAATTTGTTACCAGTTTCCTCCATTAATTATCATCCAATACTGCATAGGTCCACTTACACTTCCCATCAGTCAACATGACATCACTCATTTTCATTTGTTCTCTGATTTACGTCAGTGCATCTCTCTCCCATAACGGTTTTACGTGTATTTTAATCTTTAGTTCAATGTTTTGAGATCCATTTGTCCACTAGTTGAATACCTTCTTAATGACCATTGATATATTGCTTTTAATATTCAAATGCAATCTTATAAAACCACTTCGCCATACTCTTCCTTATACAGGAGGAGACTCGTTTATCCGCACCAATGACGGGAAGGACGGCCGTGAATAATTCAAAATCACGGATAATCCCAAAAATATACAATTTTCGCTAATCTCTATGCTAAAAACCACAAATATAGAGAAATGTTTTTGTTTGAGTTAAGAAAATTTAGTTTGTTAATGAACAAAAAGAAATGTAGTAAGGAATTTATTCATCTTGTTTTTATCACTGAGTACGGGCTCAGTGAGAACAATTTCCTGCTCCTGAATAGAAAACTCGGCCCACTAAGTGGATCGCAGAGCCACGCCAATCAACATCAATCAAACTCCGCCCACTGTTGTAAACATATGCAACCACTGTACTGTAGAGGCGATCACGTGGATTTCGGATTTAAGCACGTGACTTGTTATAAACATTTACAAGAATAGAAATGTGTAACTGTTTTTAGAAAAGTCGTAATAATTTTATTGTTATTTTATTTTATTAATTTATTATTTTATTCTAATTCTACGTGACTTTACCGAAAGAACCAGAGAAGATGAATCCTTGCAGTCACGAAAGCTTTAAATCGAAATGTTTTTACATTAATTTGAGCTCAATGGAAACAACATTAATTATTAATGTATGTCAAAATCTCAGGTGCACGATTAATCTGCAAATCGGATCAACTGCATGCAGATAATCGAGCCTACTGTATCTTAATTTAATCGTTTTGATCCTGGTTCACTTTCAAGAATTTCCATAGATATATCCACACCCTATGTTGTTTCCAACCCCTCCTGCATGAATATCCGTGTTTTCATGAAACCCGTTGTACTGTACACGGTGTTTTACGTTCCTCGTACGCATGCTTATCCTCCCCGTGGTGTATTACAATGTTGTGTTTTCATGGCTTCGTCTTCGACAAATCTGGGGTGGTACATATTTTTACGATTTAGTATTAATGCCTTTATGTCTTCGATCCAAGTTTTCGGAAATTGTATTTCTAGTTTAGCTGTGGATATCCTTCTTGAGAGAGCATGTCTTCTTGCCTGTTTTCTCTTGCGATTTGTATTTGGTTCCTTTATGCCATCTAAGGGTAGCTGTTCCACTTTCATCATTTCTACACGCTTCATGAAGGCCTTGGTTTGTTAGAGCTATATTGACGATAATTTTACACAGAATCACATACATTTTCCAAATCTACAAAGGCTATGCATAACGTTGTTTATTAAATACCTTCATCGTTTATATAATCTGATCAATAGTCCAGTATGTTGGTTATGTGGTTAATGGTTGAACACCCTTTGCTAAAAGCGGGCTCCAAACTTACTTTTTGTCTCTGTAATCATGGTGAGAAGTTGATATATGTGTGTCATTGTGGACTTCCCATCCTTGGTCCATTTGGGGAATTTAAGTCGGTTACACTTTTTTTTTATATATATCGTCTTAAAACTCACCTGTTCTTCCAGGATGTCTCTGTGTCACATGAGCTTCATGTGAAGCACGTTGAGGCCCTGTTCAAATTGCGAAAGAGAAAAACTGAAAACTAACCATAGGTTTTACCCTTTCTGGCAATAAAATAGGTGTTAAGATGTTCAAACACCAAATATATACCTTTAGCACACATTTTTTCATTGCCAGAAAGGGTAAAAACCTGTTCTGATTTGACATACTTTGGTTCTGGGAAAAAAATGTCCCATAGATAGCGAATTATTTTATTATTTATTATTATAAAGGAATGCGTCTGCAATTCTTCAAATCAGTGTTGGATCAATTTTTTTAACATATTATTTTGCTTTAGCTACAGTTTTGTTTTGCCTCTGGTCAATTTAGACAAACGCTCTCCAGGTTAATTGTAGATACATGTTCATACAATCCAACACAACTCAGTACCGGTTCTTGTGAACAGGGTGAATGTAATGAACTATACCAAAGACTTTTTGATTTAAAGCTTTCGTGACTGCAGTGATTCATATTCTTGTTTTTTTCGGTAAAGTCACGTTTAAGGGAAACAATAAAGTAATAAAATATATAAAACAATTAAATTATCAACGACGTTTCGACTGCAACACAAGCAATCATCATCAGGTGTAAAAACCAACGACAAGAACATTTGAAAGAAGTGGCGGTTTGTATTTATTTATTTTGAAGCGTTAAGCATCACGGATAGCGATTTGACAGTTTGTTTAGATGGACGAGTCCATCTATGTTTGGAAAAGAGGAGGGGGGAGACGAAAAATTAATGTATGCTGTCTGAAAGCCACCGTAAGCGTGAACAATCAATTAAGACCCGAAATGGTTTCTCAAATCCTTCCAATGATTGCTAAGCCATAATCTATCTTCTCGGTTTAAATTGTCTCTGTGTTTGTATTTGTGGATAGCCTCATGAACGAATCTCTCATGGTAGCCAGATGGCTTGCAAAGAACCTCTGTCTGGGAGAAGTCAATGTCATGTGAGCCTACTGAATTATAACAGTGATCTGCCACGGCCGAGGTGTTGGTTCTACCGTGTTTAAGGTCTGCTTTGTGTTCACGAATGCGGTCCGAGACATGTCGTTTGGTTTGTCCAATGTAACTACCACCACAGAGGCAACTTAGTTTGTAGACACCAGGGTACTGTATGTCCGGAATCACATCTTTTACAGACGGAACCAGATCACGGATTTTATGTAATGTGTTTAAACGGACCTGGTTCTTGTGTTTATTCAAGATTTTGGAGATATTTTTTGTGATCCCCACAATGTAGGGTAAAGTGATGGTTTTGAAAGGCTCCTCAAGAGGGTCCTTCTTCATGGTTTGAGTGATAGCTTTGCGGATTGTATAGTCGGAGTAACCATTATCCTTAAGAGCTTGGTGTACGTGCTTGAGTTCACTCCCTATGTGTTCCTGGTCGGATATGCATTGGGCTCTATGGTGCAGAGTCTTGATGAGGGAATTCTTCTGGGATGGATGGTGGTGGGAATCCGGTTTCAGGTAAGCATCCGTATGGGTAGCTTTCCTGTAGATAGAGTGGCTCATTGAACCATCAGGTCTCTTTTTTATTAGGACATCCAAAAAAATGTAGCTTGCCATCTTTTTCGACTTCCATGGTAAATCTGATGGCTGGGTGTATGGCATTGATGTGGTCGAAGAATTGGTCTAGAGCAGGCCGGCCATGTGGCCAGATGACAAAAGTGTCATCCACGTACCTCTTCCATAAGGTTGGGCGCAGAGTGGCAGTCTGGATGGCGTCAGTCTCAAATTTCTCCATGAAAATGTTGGCTGTAACCGGAGACAGGGGGGAGCCCATTGGGGTGCCCTAAGTTTGTTTGTAGAAAGTTCCATTCCAAGTGAAGTATGTATTGGTTAAGCAGTGTCTCACCAGGGGGGGGGGGGGGTACCTCAGTGTTTAGTCCTTGATGAACCAAGTCTTCAATGATTGCGATGTTGTCAGGTACAGGAACTTTGGTGAATAAGGAAACTACATCAAAACTGACAAGCAGGTCGTCTGGGGACAGGGAAATACCCTTGATTGTCGATATCAGGTGAGTAGAATTTTGTACCGCAGAGGTGGTTTTTCCAGTGAAAGGCCGCAGGATTTCAGACAGAAAACGAGCCAGTTTGTAGGTGGGGGAGTTGATAGTAGAGACGATGGGACGAAGGAGTGTATCTACTTTATGTATTTTTGGTAAGCCGTATAATCTTGGTGACCTGGCAGCAGAAGGTTTCAAAGAAAACTGTTTAGTTTAATCAATTAATGCGGTTGAATCAGAAATTATTTTGTTGGTTTGTGTGACGAGGCTGTTGGTGGGATCTCTTTTTATTTTTGTATAGCTGCCATCGTCGAGTAATTATTTAATTTTGTTGTTATATTCTATTTTATCCATGATGACAGTAGCATTGCCCTTGTTGGCTGAGAGGATTACAATGTCATCCCTCTTTTTTAATTTATATAATTCAAAACGCTCATCACATCAATTCCATACACCCAGCAATCAGATTTACCATGAAGTCGAAAAAGATGGCAAGCTACATTTTTTGGATGTCCTAATAAAAAAGTGACCTGATGGTTCAATGAGCCACTCTGTCTACAGGAGAGCTACCCATACGGATGCTTACCTGAAACCGGATTCCCACCACCATCCATCCCAGAATAATTCCCTCATAAAGACTCTGCCCCATAGAGCCCAATGCATATCCAACCAGGAACACATAAGCAGTGAACTCAAGCACGTACACCAAGCTCTTAAGGCAATTGGTTACTCTGACTACACAATCCGCAAAGCTATCACTCCAACCATGAAGAAGGACCCTCTTGAGGAGCCTTTCAAAACCATCTCTTTACCCTACATTGCGGGGATCACAAAAAAGATCTCCAAAATCTTGAATAAACACAAGATCCAGGTCCGTTTAAACACATTACATAAAATCCGTGATCTGGTTCCGTCTGTAAAAGATGTGATTCCGGACATACAGTACCCTGGTGTCTACAAACTAAGTTGCCTCTGTGGTAGTAGTTACATTGGAGAAACCAAACGACATGTCTCGTGAACACAAAGCAGACCTTAATCACGGTAGGACCAACACCTTGGCCGTGGCAGATCACTGTTATAATTCAGTAGGCTTACATGACATTGACTTCTCCAAGACAGAGGTTCTTTGTAAGCCATCTGGCTACCATGAGAGATTCGTTCATGAGGCTATCCACATATACAAACACAGAGACAATTTCAACCGAGAAGATGGATTCTATCTTAGCAATCATTGGAAAGATTTGATAAACCATTTCGGGTCTTAATTGATTGTTCACGCTTACGGTGGCTTTCAGGCAGCATACATTATTTTTTCTTCTCCCCCCTCCTCTTTTCCGAACATAGATGGACTCGTCCATCTAAACAAACTGTCAAATCGCTATCCGTGGTGCAAACGTTTTATAAACAAATAAATGAGACTGCCACTTCTTTCAAATGTTCTTGCCGTTGGATTTCACACCTGATGATGACTGCTTGTGTTGCAGTCGAAACGTCGTGAGAATTTTATTGTTTTATATATTTTATTATTTTATTGTTTCCCTTCAACGTGACTTTACCGAAAGAACCAAGAATATATATACCAAAGACGTTTTCAGCACTTTTAATACATTTCATTATTCTAATTAATTTCATTAATGTAATGCACTGCTGAATTGTATCATATGCTTATAGCGCATTTCATGACCATGCTGGAGGCAAGTGCTAAAATATTAATAGAGTAACTTTTCAATGCCATTGTGTGTGTGTGTGTTTTGAAGGAAGTAATTCATTACAACTTATAGCCGTCACAGCCACCGACCAGACAAACTGCCGTAATAGATTGAGGAAATTCCCGAACACTTTCTGCAGTGGTCTGCGGCGTCGAGTCTGGCGCCGTCGATACTCGCCCTCATCTCGGACATTGTTTTCTTTGCTCAAAGCTCAATATCTCTCTTATCCACCGCTTCATCGTCTGAAATATCTTACCCCCAGTGTGGGGCAATTCCTGGTACATTTGCGATTACTTCAATGCAGTCTAAATACCTCTCTGTCTGTGTTGTTTTGACCGCAGGGTTAACTTGTATTTGTTTAAGCTCACAATTGCCTTTTTTTATATATTCGGCATCAATGCATTGTAAACTCAAATAAAGATAATGCCGGCAGGGTTGACCTTGTGGCACATGAGATGTTTTTTCTTTGCAAAAGGAGCATATTATTCTTTGATTATATATAGAAAGTGAATGAGTAATCTCGAACAAAAGGAAGCACCGATTTAGAGTGTCTGTCCGTAGAGTTCTCACCCGTGGTAGTGACTCAAATCAGACGCGCACCAAACAATACATCGGATTTGTCTCAATGGCCAGTGGATAAGCACATGCAATTTACTTAAACAAATAAGAACGCATTACCCCCATGAATTGTATTTATCTCTTAAGGAAATGAGTATTGTTTCAAAACACAACTTTGCTGACACCCATTGGCATACTGTACATTTATATAATCCGGGGTGGGGGAGGGTGCCTAGTCATGGTCCATAGATCACGCGCTATTAATGTTAGCCATGGCCGGCACAAAAACTCTGATGTATCCGTTTAAAGGGCAGTGCGTTAATCGCTGCGCTACTATCCTACCTACCTACCTCCCATTGAGCTACGCATTCCATGTTTATTGTCGAGGTCAATGCCTGCAATGCATCTGATTGACAAAGAGGGGCAATTGTTTTGAGAGATATTCATTTGACAACAGGTGCCGATTGTCATGCTTTTCGCTTGCAAGTTTCAGATTCACTGCAATACACCCGTCCTTGGACGGGCAAAAGGCTCGTCAATATATTTATCCATACATGAACTCACCGTCGTTGTCAACGTGGTGTTAACGAAAACTAAATGAGTATCACGAGTACAAAGCGAGGCAATAACGGATGTGGCATGTGCAAAATAATTGCGGCACAACATTCCCGACAGGTATTTTTTTTCTCTTGCTAAAATGAAGCATCGTGGGTTTTGAGTAATGCAGTGGACACAACCCACAAACCTTTAATAGTCGTGTATGTGTACATGCGTTTGTAGCGCAGGGAAGGAGGCATCGCTGGCTATCTAAAGCGCGTGTTGCAATAACGTGGCCCTCCTGCAAGATGGTCGGCATCCAGTTCAGCCACCGGAAGGACAGATCTGTGGCTGGGGCACAGACGAAAACATTTCAGACCCATATGCTCTTCAATCACGTAGAAAGTAGCCTAGTCGACTACTTTAAAGAAGTATACGCGGATCAACACATGTTGGTAAACCACCGAATCTGGCGCCTTGTTTGTTTTCCTCGTGCTTGGTAAAACATGTGTTTTTTTTAATCCGTGTCTACATTAGTCGTTTATTCACACCACAGTACGGTAAAACACATTTGCACCAGTTTTGATACGTGGCCCGGGATTGATTACACTGCAGTTGCCAAGCAAATGTGAAGGCTCGCACAATAACTAACCAAGCGTAACTTAAAGTTTGATTTAAAGCTTTCGTGACTGCAGGGATCCATATTCTTGGTTCTTTCGGTAAAGTCACCACGTAGAAGGGAAACAATAAAATAAGAAAAATATAGAACGATAAAATTCTCAACGCCGTTTCGACTGCAACACAAGCAATCGACATCAGGTGTGAAAACCACAGCAAGAAAATTGTGAATATTATTGTTTGATATTTTTATTATTTTATTGTTTCCCTTCTACGTGACTTTACCGAAAGAACCAAGAATACCAAGCGTAACTTGTAACTTATTTGCAGCGGTGGTGGCCTTTTGTGTTTTTAATTCAAGTTAAGCTAATACGCATCTTTACAAAACTCACGCAAAATACGACAAGAAGAATAGAAGCACAATCGAACGCGGCAATGTCAAATTCACAGTGCACGATATACATTCTTCAAACACATGTTGCAAGCCTATGCCCGCATCGTTACGGGTGTTTAACCCGCTCTGAGAGCCGCGAGGTGCTGGTGACTCATCCACCTGGCCAGACGACTCCGAGTGTCCGTGACCAGACGTGTGGTGGTGTCATGCTGCCTGGCGGGCGGAGCGAGTGGGTGGCCGTGTCTGTGCGGGGGTCTCGCGGCCACGAGCGATGGAATTAGCGGCATGGTTTTTTTTTGGTTCGAGCCGTGCCTGCGTTGCTGCCCACCCCCCCTCTCTCTCTCTCCGTAATCCTTGAACCTCCCCCTTCTACGACTCCCACAACTCTCCCCCGAAGCCTCCTCCATCCAGACGCTCCTCCGGATGCTCGTGTGACAGCCACCCCCACCTTTGCCCGGCCCTATATAATGATGGCAGAGCCGTGCTCGCTCAGGCGATGAGAGTTACGTTTGCGATTA
Source organism: Petromyzon marinus (assembly GCF_048934315.1). Lineage (NCBI taxonomy): Eukaryota > Metazoa > Chordata > Hyperoartia > Petromyzontiformes > Petromyzontidae > Petromyzon > Petromyzon marinus. The sequence goes on along the minus strand of NC_133683.1, from coordinate 21,042,739 downwards.
CGGCCTCCGAGACGGAACTCCAGAGAGAAGCAGAGAGACAACTGTGATATTGAACAACGCCGGTCTACATTCGTCTCATCCAACTCAACACAACTATTGAACGTTGTTTTATTTACTATATCTTGAGCTACCATACACACAGGTAAGAAAGCGGTGCTTATTACAAAACGTCACTGAGACCAAATATGTTGCTGGCATTAAAGTTGGCAGAAATACATTCTAGATTACTCTTTCATATATTGAGTATCCTTTAAGAAAATTACTTTTTTTTTAAAAATAAACGTTTAATTCTGTATGTCTAGCCGAATTGAAATTCTTAGAGTTGCCCGATAATATAATTGACAACCTGAGTACGAGTGTTTTTTTTTACTGTCATAAGCGTCTCGTCATAAATAGTTCACAGTTTATGCCTTTTGCAGATGTCATTTACGACAGGAAAGGCACACTCGTACATCAAATGCACACAACACTCGCGGATTTTTTGTAAAACTAACGAACGCGAAATCACCCGGTCGCTACAAATACAAGCTCGTCAAGAAACACCAACAGAGCGAGCCATGTATAATTTATCTTTGGGTTAATTTGCTACGTTGTTGATGAAACAATCATTGAACATACTGAACTCTCCTGACAATATTGTACATCTGCAATGGAACACATAAATTTAAGTTCATAACAAACAGCCCACACATTCAACGATTACTGCTCAGTAATATTTTGCTGGTAATTTTACGAAACTGCAAAATTGTATTTTACGCATATATATGTTCCTGTAAATCAGTGCGATATGTTTGCAATCGGAGAAACAGTCAAGCATTTGCGTATGAAACACGCTTTGAGTGCCGATGACTACACGACACAGGCCTCGTCAGACCTCCCAAGGGTATCAAGGCTTGAGCCTGGTCAGTACTTGGATGGGCGACCACCATGCGTAACAGGTGCTATCGGTTGTTGACAGCAGAGAGCGTTGCAGTAAAAATCACTAATGTCGTGCACCTCCACACCCCCGAGTCATTGCTAATCGCCTTCACCAACTTGAACTGACCAGTGTGGTGAAGTATGGTCAAATAAGCCCCCGCAATCCACACGGTCTGGGGAGGCCCCCGCGCGTGTATGCGAGTACTTTGGGTATCGGCAGCCTGTAAAACGTCTCCGAATGTCCACCTTGATCCCCGCAGATCTCAAGTCCCCACGTGACGATGCTGCCCCCTCCTCTGCTGCTGGCGGCCTTCTGCCTCCTGGTGGGCACGGCTGGGACTGCGACGGGCAGCCCCACAGCCTCTCTCTCAAGCAGCAGCCAGAGAGGAGCCCTGCACGGAACGTCAGAACAGCCGCCACCCCGGACCTTGGGAGCAACTCGGATCACGGGCACCCATCGCTCGAGCCGTCTCCTCCCTCTGAGCGGCGGTCCGCGTGCGGAGGCCGCTCCTCCGGCTTCTCGGCCGCCACCGCCGCCGGGCGGCGCCAGGTTGAGCTCGCGAGGGCGCAGCAGCAACAACCCCAAGCTGGTCTTGTTCGAGCTCGACGACGATGAAGACGACTACGAGGATCCTACTCCGGTCCCGGCGAGAAGCCCTCCCCCCGTGGCGGCGACGGAGAAACCGCCCCGGGTAAAGCCGGAGCCGCCCCGTCCACCGAAGACGCCGATCGTCGTCGAAACGGTCGACGACCCCGACGGAGACGACCCCGACGGAGACGACGGCGGCGACGGCGGCGGAAAGCAAGCGCCTCTCGTCCCGCCGCGGCGAGGCGACACAATTTGCGACTACGACCCGTGCCGGCACGGCCAGAAGCCCTGCCGCGTCCTGCAGCAGGAGACCGGCTGCCGCTGCGCCGGCGTCGTCGAGAACGAGAAGCCCCAGGCGCCGCGACTCCGCAAGGTGGACTTTGCGGACGACCTGACCGTGGAGGTGCAGTGGTGCGCGCCGGAGTCGCAGGTCCTCGACTATTACCTCCGGTACCAGGAGGAAGGCGACGTGAGAGATCACCGCACGCACCAGATCCACCCGACGTGGCGGCGCTTCACGCTGCGCGACCTGGTGCCCTCGAGCCGGTACAGCGTGTGCGTGGTGGCGGTCAACGCCGTCGGGGAGAGCGAGTGCGTGCGGGTGCCGTTCGAGATGCCGCGGGCGTACCGGGAGGTGGTCATGGCCTGCGCCCTGGCCGCTTTCTTCGCGCTGCTCGTGGTCATCGTCGTGCTCGCCGCCTGCCTGTGCCGCAGGAGGTACAGGGAGAAGAACCGGGTGCTCATCACGCGCTACAACAGCGAGGACCTGGTCAGCGCCCAGAATCCCGTGTTCACGGACGATTTTGCAAAGGTGGATCAGGTGGTCCACCTGGATTTCAGCACGTATGGCAAGGCGTGACGACTGCCCGACGGCACAGAGGACATTGAGCAAGAAACACTGTCTTTCTAAATACACTGTAGTCTTATTCCTCTTGGAGTTGTCTGCTCAAATGGCAGGTCCCTGCATCAAGTTCCCTCCATCTCATCCAATCGTTGGTCTCACATCTCCGTACAGGACAGAATGTACGTGGCACCGTCATCCGATGACGTTTAATGTCAAAACCAAGGCAACTTATTTTTATGGCTCGGTTCTTAATGGTGGTGGATGGGTAGGCTTATTCTTTCACCTAATTGCATTCAATGACTCAAGTAACTTTGCGTTGTTTGATGTGTGCATTCCAACGTTTTCACTGAAAATGCTTTCTTGCACGATTATGTAGTGTCTGTCTTTTTTAATGGTGTGGGTGTAATTTAAAACATGTTTGGAAAGAAAAAATGGATATATCTTTTGAAAAATGGTCAATGAACATATCTTTTACTTGCGTGGTGGTGAATTATGCTGTATATTTGATTTTTAAATGATGCCACGACTGCTTACTGGATTTGTATATATGGTACTTACTTAGCAGCTTATGAGTTCTAAGCGGAAGGTGTAACGGTTATTGAAAGATGTAAGTTATATTTCAACGTTTTGTATTTATTTGGAGAATTGACCCCATTCAATAAATCCTTAATATTTATTGTATTTTGTTTCGTGTGATTTAAATAAAGTGTTGCACATGCCATACACTCCGGTACTATTAAACGTGATGCTACCGTGGAGTGACGGTCAGCACAATGGACTTGCAATCCAGAGGTCGCTGCTTCAATTCGATGCCCCGGCGCGGCAGCTGAACAATGGGGCAGGTTTCTTAAATCACCCCACCTCTGTCCACCCAGCAACACAAATGGGTTCACCACAATTAGCGCCTGCAGGTCGCGTGCGGTGGGATAAAGTGTGGGTACTCCGACTTATTTCAAAATGTGTGGAAGAGCAGACTAAAAGGCCCTCTAATAGGGGCGATCGAGAGCTCCCTACAATGAAGGGCCTTCTTCCAGCGTATAGCCACCACCGCCCGGCTCACACAATGGTGCAAGTTTGTTAAATCTCTCCCACCGCCTGTCCACCCAGCAGTATAAGATGAGTGGTGCACCACAATCAATCGGCAATGTCGCGTGTGGTGGGGTAAAGTGTGGGTACTCTCTCCTCTTCAAAGACATCTGGCCAGGATGGAAGCGAAGGCTACATACACTCTAAAGGAGCTCTCTGGAGCTTTCTTCAGTGAAGAATATTCTGCCAGCATTGGTGTCAGCAAGCAATTTCAGACCTGCACCTTTATACACATGAGTAAATGGTAGCCAATTTCTCCTGCTTTTTACTCAAAATCTGCCAACAAGTTCTGGTCAGCAACGCTGCACTTAATTTGCCAAAAATCAAGCTTTGAGATTTAAAAACATACGTTTGACTGTCATGCGACGAACATTACTGTCATGTGGCAGAGCGGATGAGAAAGTGCTGCCCCCTGCCGTATGGACCAGAAGTAATTTGAAGGGATTTCGCAAGTAGGTCTGTGATATCCACCCTATATGGGCAGTTCTCCAACACGAAAGGTTGCACTCTCTGCTAATAATCCAAATAGAATTTTCCCCTCATTTCATGATGCAAATTAGCACAATTGGGATAAAATTGTGGAGAATACTTTTTCGAATCGTTGAAAAATGTCAAAGGTCTTCAAATCTCCCACATATATATAAAATAAACCTTTGAAGACATGGCTTCAAAACTAAAACAATATACAAACCTTTGTTTCCAAATATTTGGAATACCCAAGATAGATATTGTTACGTTTCATACTTTTCTAGTGATGAGCATTGCCTTACATACAAATCTGCCAAATTCGACTGTCTATCCCTTCGAGATGATCATTATTTACTCATGACCGGCTATAGAGTATACGTGATCTATATATATAAAAGGGAAATTTGTGAATGTGTGTCTGTTCGAAATGTTTAGCGTACTTCCCGACATGCAACAAACTTGAAATTTGGCTTGTGGGTAGCTTCCAGACTGTACACAATGCAAAACGCAAGTGAGCGGTGACGTCATATCTGTGATGTCACCCGCATGTGGCAGCGTGACGCAGTGTGCCTGCTGACGTCACACACCCTCCCCCTAAACCCTCCGCGTCGGCCGTGTGTATGAATCCAAGACAAGAATCCAAGTCCCGCGCGAAGCCGGGTAGTAAAGCTAGTATTAAATAAAGACGCGATACCGGGGCACGAAACAACAGACGCATTCACTCCGTTAATTGTACTCCGCCCATGCTCAGTCTAAGCGCTGTACGAATGTTTTCTCCACCTGGCATCACTGGTGGTTGCACCCGATTCAAGAGCCGAATGGCTCACAGGGCTACACCAAAATAAATAAAACTGAAATAAAACTCTTCTTTGGTTCTTTCGGTAAAGTCACGTAGAATGAGAATAAAATAATAAAGTAAAACAATTAAATTCTCACGACGTTTCGGCCACAACACAAGTGGCCTTCTTCAGGTGAAAGGAACAAACCTGTCGGGACGACAGAGCTACAATGAACGTTGTTAAGATTCGCAGCGTCTTTTAAGCTGTACGCTTTGGTTCTATTGGGTAAAGTCACGTAGGTAAAAAATAAAATAACAAAAATCACGACGTTTCGGCCACAACACAAGTGACCTTCTTCAGGTGAAAGGAACAAACCTGTCGGGACGACAAAGCTACACTGAACGCTGCTAAGATTCGCAGCGTCTTTTAAGCTGGTTGAGAGAAATAAAACTGAAACTGAACTCAATCCTGTAAACATCCAACGATTCCACGGCTGCAATGACGTCAATGGGAAGACGCCAAGTAGATCTTGATTATTATGTATGCGGCACCTGATGAGGTGTGTAAACATCGGTATTGGGGAGATAAAGGCGGTCGGCCGTGATAATGGCGACCCATCCCCTCGTGTGCTTCGATGGGCTTCATAGGTGCTCGCTAACAGCACTTGCCCCAACCGTATATTGAGGCTATACGGGTCTATGTGTTTATAATTTTACACGAAAGTGCTGTGAGCGTACGGTCCGCAAACATTCACGCGTAAGTGTTTTTGTCTTCCTCCTCCTGATTATTTGTACCAGTCGTAAACAATAGGGGCCACACGCAAACTACAAGCTGGTACATCCAATACATTAAGGGAGCCTCGATTCTGTTGGGAGGATTCTTGGGGAAATGAGGAATGCACGTGAAACGCATGGGCACACAACACACGGATGCAGGGGTGAAAACAATCGTGAGCAGGGTCGAGTGGTGGCGTGATACAGGCGTTGTGACGTCCTCTGGCGTCGAATGAGAGTCGAGGCACTGCGCGAATTTTGCAGTGGACGTGAAATCGCGGCTGATTCTCCGTTGCGCATGATTTTGAGTCAGCTATGATTTGGGCACTGCTGGATTCTGTTATATACTTGCGTAGTTAGGAGAGTTTGTGGAGTTTTGCCATTCATCCTCGTCCTTCTCTGCTGAAGGAGCTCACACTACACAGCAGTGCGTTTTACTCCGTGGGTGTCCATAGTTGGGATTGCATGGCCACAATCGCACTACTGTGGCTTTTCTTTAAAGAAGGAGACGGTGCATTGCGGAATGAAGGCATTGGATACTTTATGAACGCGATCTACTGTATTAGGGGCCGTCCATAAATGACGTCACGCACCTAGGGGGGGGTCAGAAATTTGTGTGACGAGGGGGGGGTGTGAGAAATGTGACGTCACATCAAAATGCGCAACTTTAAATAAATACAGACAACACGTTCTACTTAATTAAATATACTTTTTAATACATGTTTTCTCCTACAACATCAGAGCGCAGCACCACATTAAATACGCACTACAATGACAATAGTTTAAAGCAATTTGATGTTTTATTTTCAAAATGGAAATATGGTTAAGGGGGGGGAGGGGCAGAGCTTTGTGACGTCATATTTGAGGGGGGGGGGTCTGACATTTTGTGACGCCGCGTGACGAGGGGGGGGGGTCAAAAACCATCCAAAATCGCGTGACGTAATTTATGGACGGCCCCTTAGTCACGAAAACTTCAAATCTTGATTGGCCCCTTATTTTTTTCACAATACGGTAGCGTTCTTACGAAAAAGTGTGTATTCAGTACGTTGGTTTAAGCCTTTTACCACGCTAGGTTAGAGCATGTGAACGTTTTAAACACTTAAAAAAAGTATAATCCCTCGGTATAATTCTGACGTTACCAATAACTATCCAGCTCTGGACATTGTTGTTGGTGAAGTTTCGGAGCGATTCGATCAAGAGGGGGGAACAGGAGGTTGTAGTTTACGTGAAAACTTTGGACGCATTCATGGAACGTAGTAAATAAAATGGGTTGTAGTTGATGACAAGATAAAAAAGGGCCTTTCTCACTCCACTGCTGGTCAACAAAGGATTATCTCCTTACTCTGTGGTTCTATTCGGTAAAGTCACGTAGGTAATAGAACCAAAGAGTATGGATCCTTGCAGTCACGAAAGCTTCAAATCTAGAATGGATTCTCTCCTCTCCGTATCGATCTTGGGAGGGGTTTTTGTTGTTCTTGCTTACTTCACAATGAGCAGTGAAGGTTTGGCAAAGGATAAGGGGGTATAACTGTAATTGGTTCAGCTATTACTTGCCACTGATGTTAGCCGTGGCCGGGAATCTAACTCGGGGGGGGGGGGGGGGGGTGTGGGGGGTGGTCGTTGAACGAATATCGCTGGGGTGTAAAAAGCAGACTTCGCCAGGAGAGGGCGCAACAGCATCAGAACAAGTCAGTCTGCCTGCCGTCAGCGTGTGATGATGAGCTCCGCTAACACACACTCACACCTTGCCGTGGGTGGAACTCATCCTCTCGATAAAATATTTAACAAACCCGCGTTTATTCTTACAGTGCAGTATTGCTGGCTGCAGCTGCCACAAGACGTGTAGTGACACGCAGGAAATGGCTAATAAACCGCAGATGAGTGATGTCGCAAGCATAGGTACAAACTTTGGGGTTTTGTTTAATAAAAATGGTAAGAGACGCGACTGAATTTCATCATCATAATCATCGGCCATGCTTAATCCACTGCTGGATAAATGACTCCTCCAAGCTGTCGCCATACATCACGATAGCCGAGATGCAACAAATCACCCAGAAGCCACCCGCACACGATGGTTACGATCTTAGAGCTCCGTCTATTTTCGACCGCTGGCTGTCCTTTTCGAGCGACGTGCCCTGCCTCAGCCCGACTTTTGCTCACATTTAAATGTGTATCAACTGTGTATATTCGCTAATCAAGCACGTGCTACTATCTCTGTCTCACAGTGTTATGCCGAGGATGGCATCTATCCACGCTTCTTTGTGTGTGTTTAAGCTTTTGTTCCCTTCGCGTGGATTTGGCGATGACTGGTAACCAGCGGTGTCAAGATCGACCTCTGTGGAGGAGGCTCGTGAAGGACGCTGCTGGGCAGTTGGAGGCAGTCGCCCTCCAACAACATCGGAGGGCGGAGGAGGGAAGCTCACAACAACGAGCGGAGCGCCGGGCGGTTAAAATCCAGCAATTTGGCACAATAGGGGGCACACGCTGGTACAGTACATCTATCGGTCATCTCAATCAGTCAACCCATGGCACCTTGGTCTGTCCCGTGACTTGTCAGCGAGCTGTCAACACTTCACGTGGCCTCAAAGTGTACCTGCCCTGGCACAGGCACCGTGGTGACGTTACCGTCACCTCGTGGCGAATGTCGTGGTGTTGGTGTTGGGGCCCTCTGTCGGTGTCCGTTGTTTCTGATCCGTTATGCCATGCCTGACGCCCACTGGCATGTCGCTTCGCGTCATCAAGTCCTGCTTCTCAATCGCTCTCCAACCCATCCATGGTCACTCGACACTTTATTTCACCCTTTATGGTTCTGCTGTGCCTGCCATAAGCTGTCCGAGGTGTACACATGATGCGATTCTCCAATCGCGTCCTTTTCCTACCCCTCCTCATGTGCTGTGTACTTGATGAGAACTGTTTGTAGTAATGTAAGTAATCATTTGCAGTCTTTCCCAATACACTGGCAAATCAAAGTCTCCCCATGCAGTGTCGATCGTGTGGGGGGGGGGGGGTGTTGGGCCATACTTCACCACGTTGGTCAGTGTGGGGTTTGTGAAGGGGTAGGGGCGCGGTGTGGTGTAGGCCAGCACAGACATCACTCTGAAATGTTTCAGACATCACCCTCCAATGATGTTATCCTTGGCCAAGTATTGAACTCAGGTGGCCGGGTTCATAGTGCAATGGCTAAACCACTGTCATCATTCATTGTCTTTACCAGTCCGCTTCATCCAGCGGTGGATTGAGCTAAAATATGTCTGTGATTGGATGAATTTCGCACGTGTTGTTTGCGAAATACGACTTAAAACGTAATGATGTCATTCTAAGTGCATTGATTCCACAGGATGTACAGTGAGGGAAAAAGTATTTGATCCCCTGCTAATTTTGTACGTTTGCCCACTGACGAATAAATGATCAGTCTATCATTTGAATGGTAGGTTTATTTGAACAGTGAGAGACAGAATAACAACAAAAAATGTTATAAATTGATTTGCATTTTAATGAGGGAAATAAGTATTTGACCCCCTCTCAATCAGAAAGATTTCTTGCTCCCAGATGTCTTTTATACAGGTAACGAGCTGAGATTAGGAGCACACTCTTAAAGGGAGTGCTCCTAATATCAGCTTGTTACCTGTATAAAAGACACCTGTCCACAGAAGCAATCAATCAGATTCCAAACTTTCCACCATGGCCAAGACCAAAGAGCTCTCCAAGGATGTCAGGGACAAGATTGTAGACCTACACAAGGCTGGAATGGGCTACAAGACCATTGCCAAGCAACTTGGTGAGAAGGTTATAGCAGTTGGTGCGATTATTCGCAAATGGAAGAAACAGAAAATAACTCTCAATCTCCCTCGGCCTGGGGCTCCATGCAAGATCTCACCTCGTGGAGTTGCAATGATCATGAGAACGGTGAGGAATCAGCCCAGAACTACACGGAAGGATCTTGTCAATGATCTCAAGGCAGCTGGGACCATAGTCACCAAGAAAACAATTGGTAACACACTACGCCGTGAAGGATTGAAATCCTGCAGCGCCCGCAAGGTCCCCCTGCTCAAGAAAGCACATATACATGCCCGTCTGAAGTTTGCCAATGAACATCTGAATGATTCAGAGGACAACTGGGTGAAAGTGTTGTGGTCAGATGAGACCAAAATGGAGCTCTTTGGCATCAACTCAACTCGCCGTGTTTGGAGGAGGAGGAGGAATGCTGTCTATGACCCCAAGAACACCATCTCCACCGTCGAACATGGAGGTGGAAACATTATGCTTTGGGAGTGTTTTTCTGCTAAGGGGACAGGACAACTTCACCGCATCAAAGGGACGATGGACGGGGCCATGTACCGTCAAATCTTGGGTGAGAACCTCCTTCTCTCAGCCAGGGCATTGAAAATGGGTCGTGGATGGGTATTCCAGCATGACAATGACCCAAAACACACGGCCAAGGCAACAAAGGAGTGGCTCAAGAAGAAGCACATTAAGGTCCTGGAGTGGGCTAGCCAGTCTCCAGACCTTAATCCCATAGAATATTTGTAGAGGGAGCTGAAGGTTCGAGTTGCCAAACGTCAGCCTCGAAACCTTAATGACTTGGAGAAGATCTGCAAAGAGGAGTGGGACAAAATCCCTCCTGAGATGTGTGTAAACCTGGTGGCCATCTACAAGAAACGTCTGACCTCTGTGATTGCCAACAAGGGTTTTGTCACCAAGTACTAAGTCATGTTTTGCAGAGGGGTCAAATACTTATTTCCCTCGTTAAAATGCGAATAATCGCACCAACTGTTGTCACCTTCTCACGAAGCTGCTTGGCAATGCTGTGTAGGTCTGCAATCTTGTCCCTGACATCCTTGGAGAGCTCTTTGGTCTTGGCCATGGTGGAGAGTTTGGAATCTGATTGATTGATTGCTTCTATGGACAATTGCCTTTTATACAGGTAACAAGCTGAGATTAGGAGCACTCCCTTTAAGAGTGTGCTCCTAATCTCAGCTCGTTACCTGTATAAAAGACACCTGGGAGCCAGAAATCTTTCTGATTGAGAGGGGGTCAAATACTTATTTCCCTCATTAAAATGCAAATCAATTTATAACATTTTTGACATGCGTTTTTCTGGATTTTGTTGTTGTTATTCTGTCTCTCACTGTTCAAATAAACCTACTATTAAAATTATAGACTGATAATTTCTTCGTCAGTGGGCAAACGTACAAAATCAGCAGGGGATCAAATACTTTTTTTCCTCACTGTATGTACATTCCATCCTGTTTGTGAGCAGGATGAGTTTTTTGGGGAGGACGCATACATTTAGTTTAATCCTTCCTCGAACGTTTTTTAATTAAAATAAACGGCACTTGAATTGCATAACCGGTCATATCGACGTAGAGTCATTACCGAACATGAAAGTTGTTGGGCGTGTGCACGCCTAATGACACCATCGGAAAACAGAATGACGCGGTTTACTCACGAGCTGCCGTTAAATGTGTAAATTAATCTATACCTGTTGATCCTATCATAGGTAGGGGCGGTGCCGTGACGAGCACATTGCCCTTTGAACCCCGCGATAGATTTATTTTTTTACTCTCCCACGAATAACATTTAGCCAATCGTCACTGATTATTGTGTTTAGTTTGTTGTCCTTCTGAATCTCCGATTGGCACGGTTGGCTACGTACGGTGCGAAAGAAGTTCAACATATCTGAACTGTTCCTCTCCCTCCCCTTCACCAACCCACATTGACCAGTATGGCGAAGTATGACCGATAAACAACATGGAGAGACCTTCCATGCCGTAACGGATTGACAAAGGGTGGCTGCTGTACACTAAATCCCATTATAAATGCACCAATATTTTTACGATGATGTCAGCCGTTTATGAAAATGTGTTTGATAGCTAACGGTAAGTGGCAATAACGCATTGCCATTGCAATTACCCAAGAAAGTGGGCAATGGCTAAATTTGTCAGCTAATGTAAATGGGTGACAATTACCTGAATCCTGCACTGAATAGCCAGCAGGTATGGACATGTGCAACCGGGATTACTTCAGAAAATGTGTTACAGTGAGGGAAAAAAGTATTTGATCCCCTGCTGATGTTGTACGTTTGCCCACTGACGAAGAAATGCAAATCAATTCATAACATTTTTGACATGCGTTTTTCTGGATTTTCTTGTTATTCTGTCTCTCACTGTTCAAATAAACCTACCATTAAAATTATAGACTAATCATTTCTTTGTCAGTGGGCAAACGTACAAAATCAGCAGGGGATCAAATACTTTTTTTCCCTCACTGTAAATCCTTACAAATGTCGAATTTGTAGGGATTATTATCTGTGCGATGTCTTCAAATTTTCCAGAGTTTGAAAAGCAGTGAACTTTAAGTCTTGTTTAGCGGACTGAAAATGCAACAGAAGGGGAGGGGGGGGGGGCTGTTTTATTGTAAAGAGATGAATAAACATCCAAACCCATAATAACTTAAGCAAAACCCTACAGTGAATGCTTCCGTGTTGTGATGATGTGCATACACCTCGGACTTGCAGTCCGGAGGTCATCGGTTTGAAATTGTAATAATAATAATAATTACTTATTTATCCAGGAACGTCATACTGAGCCCAAATGACTCAAATTCAGGGAGTTTCTCAACATTCGTGTGATCCACCAATCCCTGCTGCAGGCGCGCGGAGCCACCACCGCGTGGCCAAGAAGACGATGCCAGTTCCTTCAACCTCCCCCGCCGCCTCTTTCCACCCGGCAGTATAAATGGGTGGCGCACCACAATCAATCGGCAGCTTGCGTGCGGTGGGGTAAAGTGTGGGTGCGCCCTCCTCTACCAGAGGACGTCTGGCCAGCATGGAAGAGAAGGCCAAAGACCCTCTTTCGGGGCTCTCTGGAGCTTTCGCCAGTGAAGACCCTTCTCCCAGCAGTGGTGTGAGCAAGCAATCGTAGGGTTGCACCTTTGCCTTATATCGTGTTAATGAGTTGTGAGGATGCCGTCTGTGGACGTCAAATGGGGTTGTTTTTGTTTAATCGTCTTCCTGTGGCCCATAGGCTTCATAATGCTGCTTTATAACCCTACAACTGAGACACTCTACAGCTGCAAAGAGTTGTTTGGTGTTTGAATTGTCTCCTCTCCAAGCAGCCATAAGCGCGTGGTGGATGCAGAGTAATTTGATCACAAGCTGGGGTCGGGTGGCCTGTGTGTGTGTGGATTTGTGTGTTTGCCTGCCTGTGTGTGGGTTCGTGTGCATGTATCTACGTGTGGGGAGCGGTAGGGTAGTGGTTAGCGATTCCCGCTCGCGGCCAACACCAGTGACGATTACCTGAACCGGTCCTGAGCCTCACCCTAGGTGGACTCAGCCTCAAATGAGTACCTGATGTGGTGTGTAAACATCGCCACTAGGGAGACAAAGGCGGCTGGGCGTGGAGTTGGCCACCCACCCCCTTACGTGCCGTGCCGGCCCTTATAGATGCTCACTAACAGAACTTGTCCCAACACCCTGCCAGGTTATATGGCGGATCTTTGGACTCACATCGTAAACTGGAATCCCATGGTGAATTGGGCTTCCATGGTAAACTGGACTTCCATTGTAAACTGGGCTTCATGGTGAGCTGGACTTCCATGGTAAACTGGACTTCCATTGTAAACTGGGCTTCATGGTGAGCTGGACTTCCATGGTGAACTGGACTTCCATGGTAAACTGGACTTCCATGGTAAACTGGACTTACATGGTGAACTGGACTTCGAAGGTAAACTGGACTTACATGGAGAACTGGACTTCCATGGTCGGCATTCAAATAACAATAAGAGCCATTGTTTTTGAATTTCGTATAACAAAAAATTCTGTACTTCAATGCAAGTGGTGAATACGAGACGGCGGGGTCCTTACGGAAGAACGGTTACGAAGCGGTCCTTGAAGAGCCGCGTGCAGGTTGCCGACCCCTAGGTTAGTGTGTCACCGTGTCTGTGTGTGTCACTGTGCCTGTGTGTGTGTCACTGTGTCTGTGTGTGTGTCACCGTGTCTGTGTGTGTGTCACCGTGTCTGTGTGTGTCACCGTGTCTTTGTGTGTCACCGTGCCTGTGTGTGTGTCACCGTGTCTGTGTGTGTGTCACCGTGTCTGTGTGTGTGTCACCGTGTCTGTGTGTGTGTCACCGTGTGTGTGTGTCACCGTGTGTGTGTGTCACCGTGTCTGTGTGTGTCACTGTGCCTGTGTGTGTGTCACTGTGTGTGTGTCACCGTGTCTGTGTGTGTGTCACCGTGTCTGTGTGTGTCACTGTGCCTGTGTGTGTCACCGTGTCTGTGTGCGTGGGGCTTGCCACACACAGACACGGTGACACACACGCACAGCACCCGATTGTGCGGGCCCGTTCAAGCCCTCAATAGGTGCTCGCTAACCGGCACTTGCCCCCAACAGCCTGTGTGGTCTATAAGGGGAAGCTCTCTTGTGTATCTCTAAATGTAAGTGCCTGGCTGTGGGGGTGAGTGGCTGAGAGCTGTGTGTGCTGGGCGGGCCTGCCTCTGGGATAATTGGCAACTGGTTTCCACTTTGCAGGGTAGGGCTTTTGGGACAGTGCAGAGGCAAGTTTGGATTGCCTGTGGTAAGGGGAGCACACACACACACATATCAACACACACACAGGCCACTACGAAGTTGTTAATAATACATAGCCGCTTGCTGTATGTGGCACTATATACTTGCGGGAATATTCAATGCCAGGATTGTGGAGAGCGTAACTGAGTTTGAACTTTAGAAATGGGGAACTTGTTAATCGGAGTGTAAGTTTATTGTTACGGCCGGCTTAGCCATATATTTTTTATAACTTTCTCAGGTGATACATCGGGAACACATCCCCGTGTGCCGGTAAGTAGGTGTACAAAGTACGACTCGGTGGTGCTGGTGCTGGTGTATGTGTAACTCGTGATGTGCAGCATGCACGCATAGTTTAGCGTTCACGAAGCTATCTCTACTATGGTTATAATGTATCGCTGTTGTATGTGTTTTGATAGACGTGCCTGTTAATTAACATTGCTTTATTAGCTCTTGCGATGTTCATTTGCGACGTGCATACATATAGACTGATACCGCGAGTATTGCTATGTCGGTAATAATCGTTTACAGGTTATATAACGCAAATGCACTATGCCTGCCAATAACTCGCCTGGCTTTTGGGGCTGGCCATAAGTGTGTTGTAACCAATTTTTTTTTTACGTAAAAACAATCCGGTTGAAAGGTGTTTGTCGCTCGATCTGGCTAATTGAGTAAACCCACCCGCCCGAGAGCGGAGTGGCTAGGACATGTGTGTGTGTGTGCACGCGTTATGTTCGTCGCTTGCCCAAGCCGTGCTTGTGACGCACGCGCTTCCTGCTGCCCTCTTGCTGTTAAACTCCACTTGACGAGAGGGCGCTGATCATGATGTGCTGCCCCCTGCACTGACTCGTCATGCTCTCTCGAACAGTGGCAGTAAACCAAGACAGCCAGACTTTCCCTCTCTTTCTCCACCTCGTTACAAGGTGCGCGCGCGCGTGTCCGTGTGGTTACTCTTGAGTCTTGCCACACAGTCGCTGCCACTTAGCCACTCACACGTTGTGTTATCAGTCTAAATAAATAATTGTAAAAACCGAATAAGAGTCCATTGAGACCGAAAGCTTTGGTTTTTAGAGGAGACCTCGATTAGAAACGAGTAATAGGCGCTGCGGGTAGCCCGAGGTTCGTGCAACAAAATCCACTGATGTTCTGCACTCCCCCCACCTTCAACCCGCACTGACCAGCGTGGTGAAGTATGGTCAGTCACGTCCCATAACCACATCCAGCAGTGGATTGACACCACGGGTGCTGTAGATCTATGCGTGCTACCTTAACTAACGGCTGATCTTGAAGGCCGTTTTGTGCATTGTTGCTGGGACAAGATTTCCCCAGGAAGTGTCTGCAGTGTTTTTGTCCGTTCTCCTTGGGGGGGGGGGCGGGGGGGGCCGTCTTCCAGGGGCACAGGCGCCCGTGCATTGTCCCTTTGTTGGAAAGAATAACTTGAGCGCTATTGTTAGCACAACCTTTAACCATTGTACACAAGGGACATTTATTTTACATCCAATTCTGCTTAGGGTTAGTGTGGTATTTTTTTTTTCACTGGCTGCCACTTAAGGATACGGGGTGGGATGAAATTCTAGTACTGTTCTGGGGCTATTGAATGTCTTGTTTACATCCGCGTTTTATAGGTTTCATGCTGGAATTATCTTTCTGGGAAAGGCAAAAGATTTTGCATTACGTTTATTGGTGTTTGGTGAGAGAGAGCAGGGGCGCAATGGTGAGCGCATTTCACTGTGAATCCTGCAACCTCAGTTGGATTCCCGGTTACGGCTAACAACTCACACTGACCGATATGGTGATGTACAGTGAGGGAAAAAAGTATTCGATCCCCTGCTGATTTTGTACGTTTGCCGACTGACGAAGAAATAATCAGTCTATGATTTTAATGGTAGTTTTTTTTTTTAACAGTGAGAGACAGAATAACAACAAAATCCAGAAAAACGCATGTCATAAATGTTATAAATTTATTGGCATTTTAATGAGGGAAATAAGGATTTGAACCCTCTGCAAAACATGACTTAGTACTTGGTGGCAAAACCCTTGTTGGCAATCACAGAGGTCAGACGTTTCTTATAGTTGGCCACCAGATTTGCACACATCTCAGGAGGGATTTTGTCCCACTCCTCTTTGCAGATCTTCTCCAAGTCATTAAGGTTTCGAGGCTGACGTTTGGCAACTCGAACCTTCAGCTCCCTCCACAGATTTTCTATGGGATTAAGGTCTGGAGACTGGCTAGGCCACTCCAGGACCTTAATGTGCTTCTTCTTGAGCCACTCCTTTGTTGCCTTGGCCGTGTGTTTTGGGTCATTGTCATGCTGGAATACCCATCCACGATCCATTTTCAATGCCCTGGCTGAGGGAAGGAGGTTCTCACCCAAGCATAATGTTTCCACCTCCATGTTTGACGGTGGGGATGGTGTTCTTGGGGTAATAGGCAGCATTCCTCCTTCTCCAAACACGGCGAGTGGAGTTGATGCCAAATAGCTCCATTTTGGTCTCATCTGACCACAACTCTTTCACCCAGTTGTCCTCTGAATCATTCAGATGTTAATTGGCAAACTTCAGACGGGCATGTATATGTGCTTTCTTGAGCAGGGGGACCTTGCGGGCGAGGGGGTCAAATACGTATTTCCCTCATTAAAATGCAAATCAATTTATAACATTTTTGACATGCGTTTTTCTGGATTTTCTTGTTGTTATTCTGTCTCTCACTGTTCAAATAAACCTACCATTAAAATTATAGACTGATCATTTCTTTGTCAGTGGGCAAACGTACAAAATCAGCAGGGGATCAAATACTTTTTTCCCTCACTGTACGGTCAAACAAAGACAAAGATCCCCCGTATAGCCCTAATAGACTGTTGGGGCAAGTGCTGTTAGCGAGCAGTAATGAAGGCCGGCACGGCAGACGAGGAGGTGGGTGGCCAGCACCCTACGCCCGACCGCCTTGTCTCCCCAGTGGCGATGTTTACACACCACACCAGGTACTCATTTGAGACTGAGTCGACCTATATAGTTTGACCTGAATGGTCAAACGACCTCCCATGACACACGACGTGCAGTGAGTGGTCTTCATCCATCGGTGGATTGGCTGCAAATTGTCATTTGGTGTTTTGTTATTATGCTCACTTGTGTGTGGCTGGTAAGTGTTGCCGCTTGTCGTGGATAATGCAGTGCTTCATATTGGATCTTTAAATACCGCTTTGCCACATTATTACCACTGTGGTATTTGCTTAGCACGTGTGTTGCATGGCTCGGACTGAACTACACTTCCCAGTTGCCTTGAACCTTTTAGAATGAGCGCTGGATAATCGTCCTGGTGCCCATCGCAGCGCTGTATTAAAAAAAAAAAACACAAAACGTGCCTGTATATCTCAGATTCAGAATATTTATTTTCACTGGAGAAATCCGATGAGCTATAAAGCTCCTTTTTCGCAGATGTCCAGTAGATATATTTGTCACAGATATCTATCTTATCGAGTGATGGAGGGGGCGCCCCCCCCCCCTCGCACCGATGAAGGCTGCAGGCCACCCCTCATACATTCTTCTTGTCGACGTTTGTTGTTCAATGTTGACTGTGTTAAGTGCCCCCCTATGTTTTTGTTTATGCCTCCCGTCTACAACAACAACAAAAACGGTGACGCTTACAGGATTCCTCTATACTGTACTGTATTCTAGTATATTATTGGAAGCTGTATTTCACAGATAAAAAAAAACAAATTCACGTGAGAATGTTTGTAAATTAAACGGAGATTGATGCAAGGGCATATTGGAAGTGAGGCACTAAAACAACAGAGTGGGGATTGTCCGTTATTGGGTGAAAACGCTGCACTGAACTGGGCACAAACACCGAGAAATGCGAATTAAATTCGCGGGACTTTTTTTTTCGTCTTTAAAAAAAAGATATATATCATATACGCCCATGAAATTTCAGCGAACATCTGCAGGAGTACTTTTACCATACTTGGTCGTGATTCTGGTGCACATATGGAGACTGTTTTAGCTGCTTGCCTAGTTCCGGATGGAATGCCAGGGCTGTGTGTGGGTGGGACTGGCACTGCGTTGGCCAAACACCAAACCTTGTATAATAAACCTGCCTAGTGGGTTCCACGAACGTGGGGGTGAAAACTGTGCCCGTGGAATCGTTTCAATGGCTGATCGCTTTGCCCCAAAGTTTTCGGAGCCACGTTTGAATGACTGTTTTTTTTGGCTCGTATGTCTGCAACCTTTACATTAATTTGTAATAATTGTATCCCTTAAACGACACCAGATTTTGTGCTATTATAATATCGAGCATGAGCAAAGCATTTTCTTTTCCGGTATTTTCCGCATGCCGTATTTGACCTCGATGTGACATCCTAGGCATGTATATAACAAAAACTCAACACATTGGTCAATAACACCGTAGCCTCAAAAAATAAAAAGTAGATACTAGGCAATGTTTGGGACAATGGCTCTTCTTTGCAGCATATAGAGAGCCCAGAGAGCTAGAATGGAGTCTTGGGCATTTGACGACTAACATTCTTAAAGGGTCTGTCAGAAACAACTATTTATTGTGTAGGTGTGTAGGGTGACGTGAGTGCTTGACTACAGTGAGATGCTTTATTTAATTTGGGGGTGCTAGTGGGTAAATCTTAGTCACATGTATATTGCACAAATTACATGTTATCTTTAAAACTTTTTTGACTGCAGGAATTCATATCCTACGGTTCTTTCGGTAAAGTCACGTCATTTTACTGAAATAACCATAGAATACATGTTATCTGAGTGGTAAAGTGTGGATAAACATAATAATCAATCAGCTTTTGTGCAGATGCTCGCTGGATTGTTACACCACAGCGACACGGGTGATGGTGACAGCTTTGGAAGGATTACATCCAGCAGTGGATTGATCGTGGCATATGATGGAGAAAAGTGCATAACAGGTTGAATTTGCCAAAACTTCTGGGTCACTTCTCTTATCCATAGAATGTTTGTGTAGATTAATGACAATAGTTCCATATAAGAGGTCTAAATATGACGGACCTTTTTATGTATATGCATGTTTCAGAATAAGCTGAACAACGAAAAATGGACAAGTGAGAGGCTGATATGTTTTTGTGCTGTTGTTAGTAACCGCCCGAACATCACCTTGCTACATTGGATAAACAGATTTGAACCTGAGTAAAGGTAACAGTTCAGCACTGACATTACTTGCTCATGGTGGAAGTGCCGCCACTAGAGAAAGCTCCAAAGAGCCTCCTGAGGTAGTAATTAGCCCCTTCTGCCATGCTGGCCATATGTCTGAGAAGTGGTGGGCGTACCCACACTTTACCCCACCATTCATGGCCTGCTGTGTGTACAGAGGCGGGAGAATTTCAGAAACTTTCCCCATTGTTTCAGCCGCCACGCCAGGCACAGCGACCTATTGATTTCAAGTCCAGAGTGCTAACCCTTTACACCAGGGTAGCATTCATTATTCTCAGTAACTACCCACACTCAAACGCAAGAACTCAGTTCTCTGAGATCTCTGCTGCCTCGTTTCCTCGGGGCCTGGCTCAGTGCTGGACCCAAGAGTTTACGTTTTTGCAGGAACCCGACTGAGCGGAACCAATCGCATGGAGGCACGTCACGACATCGCATGCCATGGGCTCCCTTCGTGACCTATGCCACGCTCTTGCAACTGGGCCGACCCCACGTAACCAGTTGTGACATCACAGGGTCAACAAGGGAGTGACTGATGAGCGTGATCGGAACGTAACTCGCTCAGCCTGACTTCTCAGCTGTGTTTGTTTTAAGAGCGCACTCATGAATTGCATAACCAACACATTTCGGCTAAATTTAGTTCAAGAGTTTAGTCTAACCCATTTGTGCATTGTGTCTTCTTTGAAAAAAAAGCAGCGCATTTGCCATTATTTCCTAAATAGCGTGTACTTAAACAAATTCCAGCTTTGATTGGTCCAACAATGACTCAAATAAAAGGCGAAATTTATGAAAATAATAATAATACATTTGAACTTCAATTAGTTTAAAGCGATTCATTTAATGTTAAGCATACAAACTACGTTGTAATAATTTTTTTCTGACCATATTCCAAACAACACGCCGTACGACCTGAACACGTGCCCTAGGGAGCTTCACTGCACATCCGCTAAAACCTACCAAGTCTTGTGACTTGCGCAACCTTCTGTGCTAGACCTCCTCGTGAGTGAAGGAGGCCATAGGCATTGACCTCCTGGCTGTAGCGGATTGACAGCTGCTGACAAGTGCTAGGAATTTGGAAGGAAACAACTCGAGTGTGAGATTGTGGCAAACCCCTTGCATTGGCACAAGCAGTGGGCTCTTTCGGCGTATGTTCCAATAACCTGTTTACATTTCAAGTAGGACCAACATCTTGCCACAGCGTTTGACATCGTTGTTTCTCAATGCTGTGCCAATGTGCATGGAAAATTCGCCAACAACAGACGCCTTGGTTTTAGTGAGAGCTCTAGAACTCAAGCAGTCGGGGGTAAAAGTACGCTACGCACCGTATTGTATGTAAGCAGTACGTCTGTCACTACTGTACCAGGTCAAGTCAAAGCAACCCCCCCCCCGACTACTCGCATGAACAATGCTGTGGCACTCAATATTCTATCACGAAAAAAGTGCGATTTTCCCACAAAATGGTAGTAATTGTATTTGGTCGCAGACAGATGATGAGCTGACCAGGATTTGGACTCCACAAACTTTGCGATTGCGAGCCAGCTGTGGAAACGAACAGTGCCACCCCAGCCAGGGCTGTGCGCATGAAGGTGCCAACTTTTTTTTTTGCTGCACGTACCGTAATTGCCACCGTGTTTTGGAGAGGGGAGGGATACAAATGGTGCGCACATTTGAAGCACAAAATTATCTTGCCTCGTGGCACTTAATGGCTTATTGTGGGTGCAGCCGCCGTAACGTGACGCAATCGATTGAGGTGGGACCCCGCAGACTCGGTGAGCTGCCACGATGTTCCAGAAATAAGAAGTAGTTAATTGATGGCAAAGATAAGGCATGCTATACTCTGGCATTGTTCTTGGCTCGATTGAGTGAATGTATTTGCATTATGAACGGTTCCACTCCTAAGAAGAATACTGTAGCTCTAAGAACCATAATTTGTTGTGATAATAGACCCCGAAGAACAACATTTTAACACACTTTTCAGGGCTATATTGTGGCTTTGCTCTCCAACACACAGGTGTGCTGTACTAGTAACGAATTGGCATCTTCTGGTTTAATACGTGACAACCCTTACTAGTTGGCTGTGTCGGGTGGTGGCGGGTTTAACGACACTTTCTTATATTTACGCGATTTAACCCCCCAAAAAACCTGTATTATGGTGGCCAGTACGTAGTAATACAAAAACATAGGTCCCTTATCTACACCTATCGGTGTTTTTAGTGTTCTGTATCCACTTCCATTTGTCAGTTGTCTGGACACATGCACTGATTTTCTTACAAAAAACTCAAACAGGAATTTTCCGAACATTCCCTCCACGGACTCTTTGAGACACTGGGTGAACAATGTTACCGGCCTTTAAACAGTGTCGGATTAAGCTAGTGCGGGGCCTGTAGCAAATGTTATAAAGGGGCCCCAAAAAACCCCAAAATATTACAACACAAATTTTAACTTGCATAGTAAGCTAATTGTATTTTTTTTCATTTGCTATACAGCCAGATAATAAGACAAATCGCTAACCTTAAACACCCAGTCGTTCATTGAAGGCAGTATAGTACTATAGTAATTACTAGAGCAAGTGCAGAATCACTGAACCGGAATTGATAGCTTGAAAGCATTTAGCGCGGGGCCCTTGAAAGTGCGGGGCCCGTAGCATTTGCTACTTTTGCTACTAGTGTAATCCGGCACTGCCTTTAAATAGTAGATTCTATTCGAGCTGGGCTCTCTAATTTATTTTGGTCACGCGGCCCAATGGCAGCGTGTCCGCCACTTGTTGCAGAGGTTCGCGGTTTGCATCCAGCGGCCGCCCTGGTGGATACTGCGGGGGTGTAAGAAGCACAGCAAAATGCCCTTGGTGAACGTTAAAGATCCTCTGACATCATTCGCAAGAGTAGGCCAAGGTGTGTCGGCATCAGAGTCAAACAATTCAATTGGAATTTACATGTCAATCATTGTCCCTCCCCCTCCACACACACCTGTGATAACCTGATGGACTTAGTGAGGCTTTACTGGGTAAACAAGGAGAAAATAAACTCTACTATTTAGCTCTTCCTTTCTACAGGTGCTCGAAAAATCGGATAATAACACAAAAGCCTCGGGTGCCACTGGACAGGAAAAGATGATAGGCGGGGCTGGGAGACATAATTTGCATGATTGCTCTGGGCGTGGGTTCAAGGGGGTTCCCCGTCCCAGCTCTAGATCGTATTTAACGTTAAACTCATGTCGCAGTACAGGGCAGCAAAACTTCACGTCTATCCGTCTTCTTAATATTGTCATCTGTGCCAGCATTTTAAAAGCAACCCCACTATCCAAGACGTGTGACTTCAAGTTTCACACTAGAGTACTGTAATGTTTGTGCTTTTGCTTGGGTAAACGAGTGACCCCAGAATCGGGTGCAAATGAATGCTATGGTTTATTTCACGTTTTCACACTCGGATTTAAAAGAAATGTTCAGTCATTTTGCGCAGATAAACACTTTTCACAGGGAGGTTGGAGTGTTGAATTAGCACGCGCTGAGAATCTGGGTTTGGAAGCTGGATAGCCAACTGCAATCAGTCCGGGCTCTCGATTGTCTGTGAGGTGATGTGGTCTCAGCACAGTCGCGAACAACTGCAGACAAAACGAAAGTCACGTGAAATTTAGTTTGGCATTTAATTTGTCTACATTCCAGGTGTAATAATTACTGTCGTGCTATGAACATAACATAAGAGTGTAAAACGTGTGTTCGTGACAATATTAATTAGGCTCGTGTGACGTTAAACCGTGTTATTTGGCATCAAAAAGATCATTTAAATATTTGTTGTGAATTTAAAGTTCGCAGACTTGATTCTGAGCCATGTTGTTGGATAAGAATAATAACACAATTTGTATTGATAAATCCAACCACATCTAAAGACAGACACTCTGCAGAACAATGGGACATGGACATCCAGGGAGCAGAAGGGGCATATAATTTATTTACTCACTGGGCAGATCTGCTCTTATGCAATTACATTTTTTTTAAATGTGATGCGTATGTGCTTTGTGCATTTTTAAGAATCCAGTCGGCAGCCAGGCATAAATGTGTTGTGACCCTTGTCACCATGCATCACTTCCCGTTGTTATATGTTGTAAATGTAATCACGGTGAAAACCCTGAGATGGAAATGTGTCGCCTGGGATTCTCATCAAATTTAACGCCGCATTGCAAGTGGCGAGGAGGTCCAGCAGCAGCAGCAGCAGGCCTTCACCGTGACTTTAAATTTGAACCACGTGGGAGCAAAATGCCTTGAGTAGAATGCGTACAGATCGGTTTTTAACGTTCAAGGGACGTATTAAAAGTCAGACTGGAAGAAAAAAAAACACCCAAATTTTGAACGGGTCGGGTTTTCAAAATTCGAACAATGCAAAGGAAATCCACAGCGCTTGGTGAGTCAAAATAACACGCCCTCACATAAATTTCATACTAAAATGCTTACAGAACACAGCACTGTTCTACATTGTGAACACGCCAAATGCAGCGTTCAATACAGAGCACATGCGAATTATTAAGTTGTAATACTGTACAATGTATGGATGTATGTTGAAATTATTTCGCACCGTACGTAGCCAACCGTGCTAATCGGAGGTGTTATTTTGAGTGGCACACTTTGCTCTTAACCCCCGATGACCTGCGTTGGATTCCCGGCCACATCAAACATCAGTGGCGTGTGATATCTGAACTGTTCATGGGCGCTGCCTTTCACCCATCCGCACTGACCGGGCGTGGGGAAGTATGACCTCAACAACTCCCACGACTGACACGGCGTGGGAACTGACACGGTGTGTGTGCGAACTAGTAACGAATTGACACGTTTTGTTTACGTGACAAATCTTACTAATTGGCTGTGTCCTGTGGTGGTGGGTTAACGACACATTTATATTTGCGCGATATAACCCAACAAAACCTTTATGATGAACGGTGTGGGGGACGTCTTCGTCCAGCAATGGGTTAATGGCTGTAAATTATTTTCTGATTATCAATATTGTATAATGTTTATTTTCATAAGAACAAAAACTGCAGGGGAGGGCCACAGAGGTGTTGACGGCTGTGGAGATCACTTTTCTGGTTTTGGGGAAAAGAACACCTTTATACACTTTTTTATAATTCAAAATTTCTAAAGACTAATGAGGAAAGAAAGTTTCATAGATGGAAAAACTACGCATAAAAGTAATCACTTATACTGATCGTTGGTTTTCAAACTGATTAAAGGTATCCGTGTAATGATCCACCCCATGCTCACCCGCCGATTTGGTGTGCAATTTGGTTGTGAGTCAAATGAGGAATAATAGCAACCTCTTCTCGACGGCAGAGATTCTATAATATCCATTAAATAGAACACAGAAGATTTGAAAAACACAACTTCAGAAAAACGCTAATTCACCACACATATCGTGAGATTACGAATCGATATTGCTGAAACAATGCATCATTTGGATCTCTAATAAAGGGTGTTTAAGGACTGAGCAGCATTATTAGAAAGCCACTAGAGCTATGGCACTTTTAAATCTAGATTGAAAACGAATTTATTTACAACTGCTTCTTGTGTTTAGTTTGTTGTCCTTCTCCCACACATCCGATTAGCACATACATACATCTCCAGACAGTGAGGGAAAAAAGTATTTGATCCCCTGCTGATTTTTTACATTTGCCCACTGACAAAGAAATGATCAGTCTATAATTTTAATGGTAGGTTTATTTGAACAGTGAGAGACAGAATAACAACAAAACAATCCATAAAAACGCATGCCAAAAATGTTATAAATTGATTTGCATTTTAATTTCTTGTAGTTGGCCACCAGGTTTGCACACATCTCAGGAGGGATTTTGTCCCACTCCTCTTTGCAGATCTTCTCCAAGTCATTAAGGTTTCCAGGCTGACGTTTGGCAACTCGAACCTTCAGCTCCCTCCACAGATTTTCTATGGGATTAAGGTCTGGAGACTGGCTAGGCTACTCCAGGACCTTAATGTGCTTCTTCTTGAGCCACTCCTTTGTTGCCTTGGCCGTGTGTTTTGGGTCATTGTCATGCTGGAATACCCATCCACGACCCATTTTCAATGCCCTGGCTGAGGGAAGGAGGTTCTCACCCAAGATTTGACGGTACATGGCCC
Source organism: Petromyzon marinus (assembly GCF_048934315.1). Classification (NCBI taxonomy): domain Eukaryota; kingdom Metazoa; phylum Chordata; class Hyperoartia; order Petromyzontiformes; family Petromyzontidae; genus Petromyzon; species Petromyzon marinus. Next base: position 21,017,416 of record NC_133683.1, on the reverse strand, counting down.
CGTCCATCGTCCCTTTGATGCGGTGAAGTTGTCCTGTCCCCTTAGCAGAAAAACACCCCCAAAGCATAATGTTTCCACCTCCATGTTTGACGGTGGGGATGGTATTCTTGGGGTCATAGGCAGCATTCCTCCTCCTCCAAACACGGCGAGTTGAGTTGATGCCAAAGAGCTCCATTTTGGTCTCATCTGACCACAACACTTTCACTCAGTTGTCCTCTGAATCATTCAGATGTTCATTGGCAAACTTCAGACGGGCATATATATGTGCTTTCTTGAGCAGGGGGACCTTGCGGGCGCTGCAGGATTTCAGTCCTTCACGGCGAGGTGAGATCTTGCATGGAGCCCCAGACCGAGGGAGATTGGCAGTTCTTTTGTGTTTCTTCCATTTGCGAATAATCGCACCAACTGTTGTCACCTTCTCACCAAGCTCCCTTTAAGAGTGTGCTCCTAACCTCAGCTCGTTACCTGTATAAAAGACATCTGGAGAAGATCTGCAAAGAGGAGTGGGACAAAATGCCTCCTGAGATATGTGCAAACCGGGTGGCCAACTACAAGAAACGTCTGACCTCTGTGATTGCCAACAAGGGTTTTGCGACCAAGTACTAAGTCATGTTTTGCAGAGGGGTCAAATACTTATTTCCTTTATTAAAATGCAAATCAATTTATAACATTTTTGACATGCGTTTTTATGGATTTTGTTGTTGTTATTCTGTCTCTCACTGTTCAAATAAACCTACCATTAAAATTATAGACTGAACATTTCTTTGTCAGTGGGCAAACGTACAAAATCAGCAGGGGATCGAATACTTTTTTCCCTCACTGAACTTCTTTCGCACCATATGTAGCCAACCGTGCCAGAAGCACATCTGAAAGCGTGCGATGCAGTGACCGTCTTTTTTCGATGGGTCACCAAAAGCCGCTGCGAGGATGACTGAATGTCGCGTGATGGTTTATGATCCTTCACGAGATAGGCGTTGGCAGTGGTGCACATGTACAATTAACAAAAAAACTCAGTCGTCAACAACACTCTTTTACGTGCTATGTGAATAAGGACTCTTGCCCAAAATGGCACCTATTCTATATATATGTTTTAAGTCCACATTATTAACAAGCGTTTAGAGTGTTTTTGTGACTTGACATATGATTATTTTTCTACTAGTAGGCGATGAGAATGAAACCCTTATAAAATCAAGAACACGTGTATAAATTGATTTAGCCACATATATAACGAGATTTGTCAAATTATGTGCATTAAGAACCATATCAGAATGAATGAACACAAATCCCACTTGCTGGTGCTGTGCCCATTTGTTATTGTGAATGAGCTGTGCACTATGTGAGGCCATACCCAGCTACAACGATGACTAGCATTTGGAAATGTATATAACTAGTAGGGTTAATTGTATTAATTGACAGAAAATTGTAATGGATTTCTTGTTTTGTGGTCGAGTACACTTGCCCGGCAAAAATATACACGGAAATTTGTTTTCAGATATTAAACAAAAAATATATTTCGGGTGCTCGGGGTCTTTATAACTGAAAGGAACAATCACTCATCTTACTGCAATTTATATATTTGCTCAGTTAAGTTGAGTTGACTTACTGTTCAAAAAAGATTTGTGTATCTTTAACATCCGCTACTCGCGACTTGCACTGTGATCTCTGTGTTGTGTTTTTACACGAGTTTCTCATGATGTACATCTGTAAATTGGGTTGATTTGTCATATCTACTTATTTATACATAAAACGTACATGCGCTGTGTCTTCAAAAAATTTATTCAACAAAGTAATCATGCTTTCGCTTTGTTCACGTACATTCCATTCACAAGCTGAATACATTACTTTGGAACAACGCAGAAGTTTGTGTTTCACACTGCCAATCTTCCAAACACATCTTTTTTAAAATCAAATAAGCATCAAAAGTTCGCACAAAAACAAGTACTCCGTAGGCATATTTGATCGTCTTCTCTTTCAGCAGTAGACACGGTGAAGTCACGTGTCTCCTACAACCTTTCCCTACATTATTAGGAATTCTTCAGGAGTTTGAAATGGCAGCTGCCTCCCACATGCCGTGTCTGAGAGCAGGAAAATTAATTCGGTCTGAAGGGTGGAAGTGCGAGCCGGCTTGCCGCACGCTGCGAAATAACAAGCGTGAACGACTCCTGTTGAGTCTCATAGATAAGGTGCTTTGTGAATGGCCAGGAATGCGCCTCTCGGGCAGAGGAATTGGCTCATAAATCCATTCTGATGTCTGGCCCTTCAGACCAAGTTGTCTGTGCGCATGGCTGCAGCACACAGTTGTGCTTGTTCTGTGGTTCGGCGCGCTTGTAAGTGAACACGAGCTGTGATTTATTTTGTTCGCTTGAAATGAACGTATATTGCGCTGTCGAAGGTGAACATCTCACTGCGTGACACCTGAGAGCGTCATAGACATGCTGACGCGTGTAACCAATGCACGCTGAGATGCTGTGAGAAAATCAAAGGCATTCTAGGTAATGTTGGGATCAAAACAGGGATGCTCTTCACTGCTGCTGTTACAATGCATCGCGTTGCATTGTGTGTAAAGGTACAATTTTATTATAAATTACATCAATTGTCCCCTGAGAGAAAGAAACGCTCGCTCATTATACTCACTTTGCAGGTGATGGGCTTGCCATTGTATGTTTCACTATGAACTAAGTACACATATGACCACTTAGCTCGGCCATTATGGTTCGTGGGTTGCTTAAGAGTATGGAGTCGTTGCTTTCCACAACGTCTTTTGGCGTTGGACCGTGCATTCTTTAGTTCCTGAAGAAGCTCGCAGCAAAATGTGGAGCGAAATGTCAGACGAACATCACGGCGAAACAACCCGCGGATGTTACGACCGCGACGACACTTCGGAGGGCTACTATGTGGCATGGCCGCGGAAAACCTGCACAGTCAGGCGACAGTGTCGTCTCTTCCTTAATGCAGATGTTGCTGCAGCCTTCAGTTGCAATGCAGAGGTGACCTCTAGGAGTGAGAAGATTCATCCATTAATCGATTAAGATCAGTTTTTAAGTTCACAGATACATGCATTGAAGTTCACGTGTAAGAATCTACGTTTAAAAAAATATATATACATTTGTTGGTCTTTTTGGGATTTTGTTATTCATGTTGCAGTCAATAATCGAGTTTTTTTGGTTAGATCATGTAAATATATAAATGTGTCGTTAAACCCGCCACCACCCAACACAGCCAATTGGTAAGGTTTGTCATGTAAACAGAACATGCCAATTCGTCACTAGTACAGCACACCGGTGTGTTGGAGAGCCAAGCCACAACATTTACAATCTGAGTACGACGTTTCGCCAGTAATTACAACTATCTTCATCAGGCGACAGCCAGATTTGGTGCAATATTTGCTTCGTGTCGTGAGGTGTAGAATATATTTGGAGAAAAAAAGTACACAACATTGTGAACTCATGTGTATGAGAACAGCTGCACCAGAGATACTCACAAAACTCCTTCTAACAAACCCTCCAAGTGGCCTGTTTATCCACTGCTTTTTGTGTTTGTTTTGTTGTCCTTCCCCGACATCTCCGCACCTCCGATTAGCACGGTTGACGACGTACAGTGTGAAATACGTTCAACTCACTTAAGTACATTACATGCCAGGGGGATAACTTTTCCACACCATCTGCTGTGTGATTGGTGTTTTCCAGATGATGGGTCAAACCGATATTAAAAAAAAACGAATTCAATATGAGATGACTATCTTTTGAAAAATTGTCACACGGGCTGAGACCGTCAGTTTAACGAACATGTAGGCTTTCGGGGCCAATATTATTCATAATAGAAGGGGTTTTTTTAGTTTGTGTAAATATTAATGTGAGACAATCAACTTGCTACACTTGACAGATGGGTTTAATCACAGGCAACTGTTAATATTTTAATCCTAACTTAGTGCCCTGGTCACCTTAATCTTAGTGTATTTGACGAAAACATGGAATTCTAGTCAAGTCTTAGTCCGTTGAATATATTTTGTCATTAAAATAAACATATTCTTGGGTATTTCGGTAAAATCACGTAGATAGGTTCAAAGAAAAATAACATCTACGTGACTTTACCGAAAGACCCAAGAATATGAATTCCTGCAGTCACGAAAGCTTTAAGTCAAGATTTAAAATAAACATGTTTTAGCTTTAATGTTAGTGTGTGAGTTTAAATGCAATCCACAGATTAAGACTAGGCTCAGCTTTCACAGATTGTCATTAACTCGACTTATGGCTAAAATAACTGAAATGCGGACCCAATTAACACTGCCAGATTGGAACCCAGGATCTTGGCAGTGCCATATCGGCCCTCTGACTTCTGAGCAACTCGGTCACGATCAAATAAAGCATTTAAAACTTGCATACGTTGCATGCAATCAGTTACTTTGACATGTGCAGTCGCTAGGAAATTACCACGGTGTAACTTAAAGAAAACAATGTTTGAGACTTTAGGAAAAAAACCAAAATCATTTCCGGAATCGATGCACGGACACAATGAATTGTGAGTAGTGAGCACGCCACTCATTTGTTTGGAGAGAGCCCCCTGGACAGCCTTTTTCGGCGAAGTGAAACGCAATCCCAAGTGTCAAAATAGCATCCCACGTAAACCTGAAATGGGGTCAGCTTGACCCTGATTGTCCACGCTCGCTTGATTGTACCACAATAGGCACAGCAGAGCCAACAGGGCGCTTTTAGGCTGCAGTCCCTTCCCGCAGTCTCCGCGTGCAGAGGCGGGGACCTTAGAATCCGCAATTGGTTTTGCAGCTGGGCGTTTGAGCCCTGTTTTAGGGCCTGCGGTTGAGCTGTGTCAGACAATGCGGCGCATTTGGTCAATGGGATATCGAGCGTGACGCCACACCGCACAGCACGGCGAGTGACTGTCCGCCTGCAGGGGCATGGATTCGCTTCCGAACTGCACCCCGAGTTGGAATGTCGTATAACGAAATACGCGTGCGTGCACCCAAATGCTGACGACCACCATTTAATGCGGGGAAGGCAAATAAGATGCTTTTAAATTTATTTTAGGGGCCGTCTATAAATGACGTCACGCGATTTTGGACGATTTTTGACCCCCCCCCCCTTCGTCACACGGCGTCACAAAAAGTCAGACCCCCCTCAAATATGACGTCACAAAGCTCTGCCCCTCCCCCCAAAAAAACATGCTTCAAATCGCTTTAATCTATTGTCATTGTGGTGCGTATTTAATGTGGCGCTGCACTCTGATGTTGTAGGAGAAAACATTTATGAAAACGTCAATTTAATTAAGTAGAACGTGTTTATATTTATTAAAAGTTGCGCATTTTGATGTGACGTCACATTTCTCAACCCCCCCCCCCTCGTCACACATCGTCACACGTCTGACCCCCCTCCCCAGGTGCGTGACGTCATTTATGGACGGCCCTTTAATAGTTTTACACATTTTTATTCAAATTGTGCTATTGGCGTCGCGTTGTACAGTTGACATGAGACTGTCATTTTCATTATTGGAATTATCATAACTAAATTTTTTGTCAAATTTTAAGTGAACATTATTTTGGTGACATAGCTGAGACCATATAAGAATAGGTTTTACCCTTTCTGGAAATAAAACAGGTGTTAAGATGTTAAAACACCAAACTGAAACCTTTTCAAGGAATCATGTGTGCATTAACCACATATAGATGTGGTGAACATGCAAAAAAAAACATAATCTGATATTATATGCATTGTCTTTGAAACTGATTCGTCCACACCAGAGACAGCTTTCGTGAGAGTCTAGTCTCAAACAGTGTCAGACCAGAGGACGCCGAAAGGCGAACAGCACAAAGACAACGCCACTATCAGGACATTGAGAATGGGTCTGCATGTTCACCACAAGTATATGTGGTTAATGCAGGCAGGAATACTTGCAAAAGGTTTCTGTTTGATGTTTTAACATCCTAACACCTGTTTTATTGCCAGAAAGGGTAAAACCTATTCTTATATTCTTAGCTCTTTCGGTAAAGTCACGTTGAAGGGAAACAATAAAATAATAAAAGATATATATTTTTATTTTATATTTTTTGTTTCTCTTCAACGTGACTTTACCGAAAGAGCTAAGAATATGAATTACTGCAGTCACGAACGCTTTAAATCAAAACCTATTCTTATATTTTGGTAATGGAAAAGGAGGTCTCAGGATATAGCTTTGCTTGAAAATCCATTTTAAAGCTAGACGGCCTGAGACCCGGATTCAAACCGAGCGTCTTGGTGGAGTTGGCTTGGGGCTCTGTTCCCCCTGCCGTCCAACCATCTCCATCAAATGATAAAGAGAAATGCAGAAGACCCAGTCTGGTAGCTAAAATCGGCATACTTTATTTATTAAATATAGAATATACAACATTCATTTTTGTTTACATTTATATATATTTTTTAATAAGTCTTGGGATCTAAACATTTGTCTAATTTAACAAGTACTGTACCTTATTTTAAAAAATCCAAGTAATGAAAGCCATTAAATCAATGAACTTGGCTGAAACGACTGCTGTGTGGGAGTGTAAATTTGGTTGCGATTGTCGTTTCGGTTTATTTACTTCTTTTTTTTTTCAATGGATGCACGATGCGTGGGGAATAGGAGCCGCCGGTGAAGATGTAAACATTGCAAAGGGTTCAGAGCGGCTTTCGGGTTGGGTGGAAGCCTGTCCAGGTCTGTGTCTTGTCACTCAGCCACAGGCACTAAGCAGCTTCCACGGCCAGCTGGAATTTCTGAGTCTCTTCCCCCCCCCACCCCTCTTTCTCACAGCGGTAATTAAAACCAGAGGTGGTGGCGTCCAATTTCAGACCGACGGTTCGTAAGTGACTTTGTAAACTTTAACAAACGGCGTCTAAAAAGGTCCGCGAAGCAATTTCTTACAGATGCCTTCTTCTTTCGTGTGGCTTGTTGCGGAGGTAGGCAACAGCAACCTGATGTTCTGAATCAATGTCTACAGGTCCATTAACCTTTCAACGGGGTTGCTTTTAAGTTGATGAATTAATGACTTGGTCCCAGTAAACACGGAACATTGGTCCAACCCAACGTTGAGCCAACATTGGACCAACAGTTGCAGCCACATGCCAATGTTGGCCGAACGTGACATGTTTACCGGGTTGCCTTCGATCAATGGTCTTGATAGATGTTTTCTTTTGAAAAATCTTGTTACTGTATGGATAACTTGACCGTACGTGTATTTTGTTGGTGTTGTTTCTGCCAGGTTATATTTTGTTAGCCGCGTACACTTAATTACTGTTTAGCGCAAAAGCCACTCAGAAGTGAAACGGGCCTTTCTGTGCACGGGGCGTCAGCCTCCACTTAATAACCGCTCTCGGCTCTGACTGTGTGTGTGTGTGACTGTGAAAGACACCTCTTGAGCTCTTGGTGTTGCTGGCTTGCAAGCTGACCCAGCCTGCGCTTTGCCTTGGCATTGACACAAGAATGCCCTGTGCACGCACGGCTCTGCATCCGCAGCGCTGCTAACTGGTGCCTGCTGAGCGTGGCCCAGAAGCACACACACACAGAGAGAGAAGTCGGCCAGGAAGAGACGGAGTGTGCGTGCGTCGTAGATGCATGGGGAGCGGTGGTGGAGCGGTTAGCGCTACGGTGACCATTATCTGAACCGGTCCTGGACCTCCCCTAGGTCGACTCAGCCTCAAACGAGTACCTGATGCGGTGTGTATAAACATCGCCACTGGTGGAGACAAAGGCGGTCGGGCGTGGGGTGCTGGCCACCCACCCCCTCGTGTACCGTTCCGGCCTTCGTAGGTGCTCGCTCACAGCACTTGCCCCTACAGTCTGTTAAGGCTACGCGCGGGGGAGCTGTGTGACTTTGTCTTTTTCACATGCTCGAGAGAGAAGGGAGAGAGAACTTGGCCGGGAAGTGGCGTGGCGGGGAAAGGGATGGAGCATGAAGGAAGGGGCGAGGCGGCGTGCGTGCGGGAGGGAGGGAGGGGAGTTGTGGGGTGTGGAAGAGAGCGAGAGAGAGAGACAGAGAGAGAGAGGGGGAGGGAGAATTGACTTGAGGGCGCCCCACCTGTGCGGGAACAAGCAGTGAGAGGCCCAGGCGAGTTGTTGGGTCCCCGACCCACCCACTCCGCAGACTTCGATCGTCGTCGGTGACGTAGCGGAGTTTGTGTTGTTGTGGTGTTGTGTTGTGGTGGTGGTGGTGGAGACTGCAACCCAGCCGCTGCCGTCTCTCCCGCGCCCTGTGGTGGTGTTGGTGTTGTACCGTGGTCGTCTCCTTCAGGCGCCCAGGGTTCTCGTTCAGGCGGCGGCAGCAGCGGCGGCGGCTTCGGCTTCTTCGGTTCAGTTTTGGCAGCGCCCGAGGACTTAAGGAGAGCGAGGAGGAGGGAGGTACTGCTCTGGTCGGCTCGCGAGAGGGGAAACGAAACGCGCAAGAAGCCGAGGGTCGACGGACTTCTCCCGCCGTCACTTTTTTGCCCGAGAGCCATGGCCCAGAGCTGAGGGGAGCCCAGAGGTGGAGGAAGAAGAAGAGGTGGAGGAGGAAGATCGTCGGGCCGGGTTGAAGTTGACGTGGAGGCGCTGCTGCTGCTGCTGCCGCTGCTGCCGCCAGGTGAGACTGGGGGCTGACGGGCGACACATTCTCCTCCACGCTGGCCACAGTGCGCTCGCTTTTCTTGCTTTACCGGAATCGTTTGGACACCAACTTGTGCCTTGTCTCCCGTACTCAGTGAGAACAATACTCGCGGCAGTGAGTCAAACGCGCTGGCAATAAGAACTTGTTTTTGTTTAAATATTGACTTAAAACCTTCGTGACTGCAGGAATTCATATTCTTGGTTCTTTCGGTAAAGTCACCACGTAGATTGAAAAGAAATGAAAGAAAATTTAAATTAAAAAAATGAAAATAGGAAAATCTATTTTAAAATTATATTTTTTTAAATTACAAATTAATTTTATTATTTGTATTTTTCCATCTACGTGACTTTACCGAAAGAACCAATAATATTTGTTTTTATTTCCCCCCCTTTAGGGCATTTAATTTACTTTCCTTCCACTTTCTGTCAAGGATTGAAACGTTGAGTGCCACGCCATATATGTTATTGTTTGTTCATTATTCACTGAACTAGCTTTAAAGTGTCTTCTCATAGACCTATCTACACACACACATGCACACGTTGTAAACCGTGGCGTTTGTACAAGCCGCCTGCCGCTGTTGGGAGAGATCTGTTTCTACAGCTTGTTTAACGGAGAGGCTCGGTTGTAAATGTGGCCGCTAGTAAAAGCAGCTGGCATTGTGAGAATTTCGTGGTTGTGCTGTGTCGCTCTCCGATGGGTTTTCGGAGTTGGGGTCGCCACGGGGGGGGGGGGGGGTTATTTTTATTTTCCTGAAGAAGCTCACAGCACGGGGAACGAAACGTCGGACATTGCGCCGAACAACATGCGGGTGACGACCCGAGAACGCATCGGCGTGTGAAGGGATTCATCGGGGGACACGGGACAACTTAAATTATGCAGTGCCACAACGGGCATCTGGTGCTCACTTCTCTCAACACCAGCGCGGCACGTTACCAAATATAGCGGACATTACGGTTTTTGTTGTCAAAGAAAAAAATATTTTTTTTGATTTTTTTTTTTATACAGTGTTTGCTTTATCCCCAAAACTGCGTTCTGTTCCATGACGAGCCGTTTTGCCCTTTGGCATCAAGTTTAATAGAGCGTTACCACCTGTGCGTAAATTCCATACACCACCTACGCGCATTGCCACAGGTAAAGACGTGAGTGCGTAAAGTATTCATGCGTTATTTGTACTGACAAAAATGCTGGGTTAATTGAGGTCCTTTCACCTTTGGCTATGTTCCATCGCCTCAGCATTACTTAAGTGGGGAAAACCCAACCCTTTCAGAGAACTGAAGCTATTAACTATATACTGTGGAAGAGTAGGCCAGCTGTCCTCTGGAGGGGCTCTCTACAGCTCTCTGAGTGGAGGGCCTTCTGCCAGCAGTGGCGTCAGTAAAGATATTTTAGGGCTGCACTTTTTACACTTACCTTCTCAAACACACGGTGTCAATGTATGTATGTTGAATTTCTTTCGCACTGCACATATACAACCGCGCTAATCGGCGGTGCGGACGAAGGACAACAAATGAAACGCAAACCGCAGTTCTAAAGAAATTCGTTTTCAATCTAGATGGCTTAAAAGTGCATCGCTTCATTGGCTTCCTAATATCGGAAGGAAGAGCATCTGGAAGTGCACGATGCAGGTCCGTCTTTGTTGACTTAGCCAAAAGTCTCTGCGAGACAAGATCAGCAAGATATGGTTCAAAATCGAGATATTGTCATAATTAAATAATCGTAATCTGACAACGGTTTGAGTTGGGTTCAACAATACCACGCACTCACTTTGTAGTATGAGGGTTTTATTATTGTATATATTTTGTCATCACTGTAAACATCCACATGTCCGCTATGATGTTGGAGACACGTAATATTGAGACCTCAAAGGGCCGAGTGTTTGCAATCATCTCAATTGTGATTGTTTCAAATTATTATTTTTTATGTGCTGTTTAAGATCCCTGAAGCTTTTCAGTAAATAACCCCCCCCCCAAGTATACAGTACCTGTATAAGGAATAGGTTGCCAAAACGTTAACCATGTTTTTCAAACCTCTGTTTACCATTCATTTATAATGAATTATACCTCCACGGACACTGCTATATGTTTTGAGTGGTACCCCATCACATGTTTTGCCTTTTCCCAGGACCGCTGGTTTGACCCCCATATAATAATAAAAATACCCATAATCTCCAAAACTTAATTTCGAAAAGATTCCAAACATGACCCCTGCTGGGAAAGATCCTTGGATTTACTTGACTGGACAGTACAATATTGTAATCACCTTCTTCACCAAACCGCCAAGCGGCCAGCAACAAACAATACCATGGAAAGTGTAAACAGATGTAAGTTAATCAACACTTCCCTGGGTAAATAGAGGATTGTTAGTTATACAGATTTGTAATACATATTCAACTGCACGTTATAGGCTCTGCAATTGCATTCAAACTGTGGCTGGTAAATAATAATGTGTAAACCACACGTTATTGGCGGGGGTTTGGTTTCAACTGTGAAAGGGGATGCTTCCCGCGTTCTTCTTGCTCGCACATTCTTTGCGTACCCACGAGTCTCTGCACGTCGGCCTCGGTGTTGCTTCTCATCGTCCAAGCAGGTTCCTGACCCAGTAGTTTCTCATCCTCGGCATTGCCCCAGGGGTCAAACGTCGATCTCATTTTTGGTTAAATCGTGTCCGTTTTGCTCGCTCAACAGCATCAAAGCGAAGGAGCCTAGGGTCATCAGGGTGGTCGTCATACGTGTGCCTGACACAATGTATGTTTACTTTTAAGAGATGAGCGTAACAAGAATGATGAATTCATCGTTCTCCTCATCATCATCATCACAAGCCATGGTCACTTTCTTGCTGAATGAAGGCCATACCAAGCCACCGCCGCAATATCTCGCAATCCTGCGAATTCATAATCCATCTAGTACCTGCTCACATACCGATTTCTTTGCTCCGTCTCCTCGTTTTCATGTCCCCTCGGACGCATTTGTAGTTTCTTAAATGTGTAATTAAATAGATAATCCGTAGCTTATATTGAATATTGGTATATATGTTCTATGGTACATACTCGGACCCCCTTGCAACCGAATGAATTGTATAGGTTCAGGTGCAAAACAAGTTAAACATACATACGGTTGGATTTAAGAATGTTTTTTTTCTGTTATTGTGAATGTAGCAGCCTCCATTGGCAGTTGTTATCGCGTGAATCCATTGCATACAAGGCGTATACATCGAGTCAAGCATGCCGCAAGATTCTATGCATGTATTGTGCACGCTAGGGCCAGTTTTAATTGGTAAATCAATGCATTGTTACATGCTTGGTATATACAGTACGGTGTATACAAAGTGAAGTGGAGCTCTTGCGCAGCGGGTTGCATGCTGCACTTCAAAACTGGCAACCTAAGTTGGATTCGTGGCCAAGGCTAATATCAGTAGCGGGCAGGGGCGCAGCCAGGGGGGGTGACAGGGGTGACATTCTGCGTGTAAGTGTACGACACTCGGTCTGGCGGACTCCGTGTAACTGCATCGTCAGAGTGTGTCGCCAATCGATGGCGTCTAGTTCAACAGCCTGACTTTCTAATCATTCTTGAAATTAAAATTTATTGAATGTCACCCCGGCCTGAAATCCTGGCTCCGTCCCTGGTAGCGGGTAAAATCTTAATCATTCCTGGGTACCCGTGAACCTTCACCAACATGCACCTACTAGCATGGTGAAGTATGGTAAATAAACGCTACCCATGACTGAAATCGTATGGGGTAGGCCTTCCTCCCGGAGTGGGTTGATGAAGGGCTGAAAGCTATTATTATCATAGGAAGGAGGGCAGTGTTGTTGGTTAGTTAAAAATAAAATCGTTCGGTGAGATCATATCCTGTTTAAAATGAAAAAAAAATTGCCCAATAACTTGTGTTAAGATTTCCCCATCCAGTTTTTGCTAATTCCATTTGAGATGTATTTAAACTTAGCATTTTATCTTGTGTTTTGTCTTGGTTCACTGTGTAGTACCGTCATCTGTTTTAAGAAATGCTAGTGCTGTTGCTATCTTTAGCCATGTGACAATGTGTTAATTGATATCACAATGTAAAGGGCTGTATTTTGAAGATAACATAGTTGTTTTCGAAGATAACATATGAATTAGCAGGGGGTTGTGGTGGCTCAGTAGTTAGGACTTGGAACACCACTATAAAACTGGTAACCTAAGTTCCATTCCGGGCCACGGTCAACATCAATTGCGAGTGATAACTGGTCCTGGGCCAACCCCTGCACCAACCAGCACTGACCAGTGTCGTGAAGAATAGTAAAACAGCTGTCATGACTCGCACTATCCGGAGAGATCTTTATCCAGCGGTGGATTTACAAACTGCTATAAAATATATATAAATATGAATGATCACATTGTCCTTCTCCCCCGCACCTCCGATTTGCACGGCTGGCTACGCACGGTGCAACGCAAGTTCTACATATAGTGAGGGAATAAAGTATTTGATCCCCTGCTGATTTTGTACGTTTGCCCACTGACAAAGAAATGATCAGTCTATAATTTTAATGGTAGGTTTATTTGAACAGTGAGAGACAGAATAACAACAACAAAATCCAGAAAAACGCATGTCAAAAATGTTATAAATTGATTTGCATTTTAATGAGGGAAATAAGTATTTGACCCCCTCTCAATCAGATTTCTGGCTCCCAAGTGTCTTTTATACAGGTAACAAGCTGAGATTAGGAGCACTCCCTTTTATACAGGTAACAAGCTGAGATTAGGAGCACTCCCTTTAAGAGTGCTCCTTATCTCAGCTCGTTACCTGTATAAAAGACACCTGTCAACAGAAGCAATCAATCAATCAGATTCCATACTCTCCACCATGGCCAAGACCAAAGAGCTCTCCAAGGATGTCAGGGACAAGATTGTAGACCTACACAAGGCTGGAATGGGCTACAAGACCATTGCCAAGCAGCTTGGTGAGAAGGTGACAACAGTTTGTGCGATTATTCGCAAATGGAAGAAACACAAAAGAACTGTCAATCTCCCTCGGTCTGGGGCTCCATGCAAAATCTCACCTCGTGGAGTTGCAATGATCATGAGAACGGTGAGGAATCAGCCCAGAACTACACGGGAGGATCTTGTCAATGATCTCAAGGCAGCTGGGACCATAGTCACCAAGAAAACAATTGGTAACACACTACGCCGTGAAGGACTGAAATCCTGCAGCGCCCGCAAGGTCCCCCTGCTCAAGAAAGCACATATATATGCCCGTCTGAAGTTTGCCAATGAACATCTGAATGATTCAGAGGACAATTGGGTGAAAGTGTTGTGGTCAAATGAGACCAAAATGGATCTCTTTGGCATTAACTCAACTCGCCGTGTTTGGAGGAGGAGGAATGCTGCCTATGACCCCAAGAACACCATCCCCAACGTCAAACATGGAGGTGGAAACATTATGCTTTGGGGGTGTTTTTCTGCTAAGGAGACAGGACAAAGTCACTGCATCAAAGGGACGATGGATGGGGCCATGTACCGTCAAATCTTGGGTGAGAACCTCCTTCCCTCAGCCAGGGCATTGAAAATGGGTCGTGGATGGGTATTCCAGCATGACAATGACCCAAAACACACGGCCAAGGCAACAAAGGAGTGGCTCAAGAAGAAGCACATTAAGGTCCTGGAGTGGCCTAGCCAGTCTCCAGACCTTAATCCCATAGAAAATCTGTGGAGGGAGCTGAAGGTTCGAATTGCCAAACGGCAGCCTCGAAACCTTAATGACTTGGCGAAGATCTGCAAAGAGGAGTGGGACAAAATCCCTCCTGAGATGTGTGCAAACCTGGTGGCCAACTACAAGAAACGTCTGACCTCTGTGATTGCCAACAAGGGTTTTGCCACCAAGTACTAAGTCATGTTTTGCAGAGGGGTCAAATACTTATTTCCCTCATTAAAATGCAAATCAATTTGTAACATTTTTGACATGCGTTTTTCTGGATTTTGTTGTTATTCTGTCTCTCACTTTTCAAATAAACCTACCATTAAAATTATAGACTGATCATTTCTTTGTCAGTGGGCAATCGTACAAAATCAGCAGGGGATCAAATACATTTTTCCCTCACTGTACATACAGCACATGTATGTTGGTGCATAGCATGATTTTTAAGTTGGCATAAGTAGCCATGGGGCCCTGTATTTGGTAGCCAAGGGGGTTTATGAAGGCTACTGGAGAGAGAGGGGTGGGTAAAGAATATGGCCTCTGTCCTGACGTTGAGTAAAAAACTGCCCCAAATGCCCCCTAAACTGTATTCCCACACCCATGCACTAATGTGTGCATCGTACAGTATTTCGGTAGGTAGAAACGGTAAACTGGAGCTCAATTGGAAGAAGTTACTGATAGTACTCCGAATATATGTAAATGAAAGTTGCTTGTTGATGGAATGTATCCCGTTTGTATAGTCCAGTTCCTATAGAGTTGTGAGTTTTCTTTGGCATTGACTTTTACAGCAATGTATGTAAGTATCCTGAACATCTTTTACACCGTACGTAGCCAACCATGCTCATCGGAGGTACGGTGGGAAGGACATCAAACTTAACACAAAAAGCAGTTGTAACGAAATGAGTTTTCAATCTAGATTTAAAAGTGCATAACTCCATTGGCTTCCTGATATCGGAAAGAAGAGCATTCCAGACGGCCGCAGGAACGCAAAACTGACAGCTTGCAGTAAGAGCAGCGGCGAGGCGATCATCGCTGCTCTTCATAAGAGATAACCACATCGTTTAAACGTTAAACGCGTCTGGCGTTCTTAGCCCCTCGTCGCTGGAATGATTTAACTTTTGGTCTTTTACCCTTTAACCCCTTTTAAGCAGCCCTAATAATGTATGGAGGAGCGTCACGAGGGAGGTGGTCTGCACGAGGGTTATTGGCACTTTTACGAGGCATAATCGACTCTTTTTTCGTTTTTTTTCCATGAAAAAAATCTCTTGGTGGGCGGTTAATGTGTGACTGCTAAATCTAGTCGTGTTGACTCTGGCCCCACCAATGAGACATATGTGTGCGCACACGCGCTCGTTGCATACCTTGACAATGTGGAACGTCAATAAACCATGGAAACCACATTTTCGGGAGTGAGCCATTGTCAAGGCAAGTGTGGGTGGTGGAACTTGTCTTGGTTGTGATGATGCAGCTCTGAAACCCAGACGCAAGTGGTAGCCATAATTAATATCGGTTTTGCAGTCGTGTGACTTTGTTTTCCAAGAGATGATTGAAATGCACTTCAGCTGAAACGTAACAAGTCGGCGCAGAACTACGTCGCTAAATAAAACTACTCGTGAACAACTAGAACACATTTTCTTGGTTCTATTTCCTGCAGCCCCCTAATCAAAATAATAACACTATCGCGACGTTTCGATCGCAACACAAGCAATCGTCTTCAGGTGTAAAAATATGACGATTGCTTGTGTTGCGACGGAAACGTCGTGATAGTGTTATTATTTTGATTATTTTTTTTCAATCTACATGGCTTTACCGAAAGACCCAAAGAATATGAATTCCTACAGTCACGAAAGCTTTAAGTCAAGATTTAACTAGAAAACAGCTCTTTCAATGTGCAGTTGTTTCCTTATTTTACGCGTGCTATTTTGATTCGTAGGTATATGTTTACCACAGTTGGCCGTTAAAGCAAAACTGCAGTGATGTTAAATTTATGCCGCAGTGTCTGCAGGGGTTAATGTTCCACTCAATATTTAACGGAACGTTGCTATCGGCTGGCGTAGCGTAAGGATTATTGGCGTAAGGCACTACCACTAGAGTACAATGTATGCCTATCCATAATAATCCTATGTTATTGCATCCCATATTTCTATAATCCTTTGAACAGGTTTAAGACTACAGTGAGGGAAAAAAAGTATTTGATCCCCTGCTGATTTTGTAGGTTTGCCCACTGACAAAGAAATGATCAGTCTATAATTTTAACGGTAGGTTTATTTGAACAGTGAGAGAGAATAACAACAAAATCCAGAAAAACGCATGTCAAAAATGTTATAAATTGATTTGCATTTTAATGAGGGAAATAAGTATTTGACCCCTCTGCAAAACATGACTTAGTACTTGGTGGCAAAACCCTTGTTGGCAATCACAGAGGTCAGACGTTTCTTGTAGTTGGCCACCAGCTTTGCACACATCTCAGGAGGGATTTTGTCCCACTCCTCTTTGCAGATCTTCTCCAAGTCATTAAGGTGCGAGGATGACCGGAGTTTGTGTAATGGTTTTGTGCACCTTGGTGAGATCAACAAGGTACTGTGGTTCATTTGTGAGAAGCACTTTGTGTGTATCGAGTGCGACCTATTACCCGAGTTATGGGTTATAGGTCCGCGTATGGTCGAACTGCCGTGGCCGACACAGCGTGTGCAGGCACACGTGAGACGTGTGGAGGCCTTTGCCCTGCCGTAGATGGGCAGAGGGCTATAAAGTGTTAATTTTTTTCATATTCTTCAAAGAAAGCCCCAGTTGTTCCAGCGATTCAGTCTGAGTCATGCAACCTGCTGTTAGGACTTAGGTGTTCAACTTGCTGTTATGGCTACACATTACCAGTACATTTTAGTGACTCATGATGGTGCGCTATCTCTAGACGCTATATTTAACTTCGTAGCTGGAACGTGTGTAAGGTGACATTAGTAACGAAAACGTATTCTTATTGTTATGAAAACCAGCCCAAGCGGATATGGGCTGCTTGCAATGCTGTTTTGCTTTTATTTCTGTCTTTCTGCTCGCATGCCACGAATTCTGACGTTGGTTTTCTTGTTTCACAAAAGGACCGTAACATACAGAGTGGAACATGTTCATATGAGGACATAGCATCTGATACTTTTGTTATTCGTGCCCCCAAACGATGCTTGGGACATCCTATTAACTTCTGGAGGCGTCAAGAATCAACAATTAATATGGATCCTTCGGTTCACGATGCATGCATGGAACTGTGTATGTAAGAATCGATTATGTACGATTTGTACGTGGTCTACATAATGGGTTCATGATTCCTCCAGCCAATAGAGGCCAATAGATTTACCGCAGTGTTTCAAAAACTGATTCTTTAATCGATGCGTAAACTTGAATGATGACAATTTATTGGACCGCAAGGGAAGACAATTGTTACACCCCTGTTATGTGAGGATGGATTCTTCCTGTTACCTGAAAATGTCTTCAAATAATGGGAGTTACCTGGAAGCAGTGGCATATTCATCCCATAATCCACATTTATCCACCGAGGATTCTCCCTTAAGTGGTCTTCTGGAAGAGCTAAATTCCTATTATCCAAGGCTTTGCGCAGATAAGGAGTGAACCCTGATGTGGCAGAAAAAACATCCTTTTTTTCTGTTTATTTGCATTTCAACACACGCATCGCGGGAGTAATTTCTGTGGATGAAAACTGGTAATAGGTGTTTCCGCAGTGTTCATTTTCTTAAACCATGAAAACCAACTCCGTTGAGCGATGTGTAAAGCTCACTTGCAAAGAGAGAGTCCACGTTCTGGATTCTACGAGCATTGTGTGAGTTTTTCAGTCTTATTTTTAGTTTTCCGTTGAAGATTTGGCCTAACACTGCCGCACACACGATGGCTTGCTCTTACATAGAAATATATACAAATACAACCTGGGCTATTTTACTTCTTCAACTTGACAAAGAGGACGGCCCACACAAAGCACAGCAAGGCCCTTTTGGTCACGTTTACGCTGCACATTATTGTACTGTGTGGCATTAGGGTGGCTGAGATAGGGATTATTACAGTGGTTATCCAGACTGGTGAGCCGAAGGATTGGAGGTGAGTGCTTTGTCGCATCGGCGTTTCGACGTGGCACGTATTCAGATGGGCCTGCGAAAGCACTCCTTTTTTGACTCGTAATAAAAAAAATCTTTCGTGGAGTTCATGACGTTGTCCCAAACACCACCCGTGTGCCAGAATATATGACCACTGAAGTGTTGGTCAGCAACTTTTAGTGCAATCTCCGTCTGCGTTTTGTGGAAATCACGGGTGGCAACCTTAACATCCGTGACTCAACCAGATCGATCAGCGAGAGCTGGGTTCACCGACACTCTAACGGGGGTGGGAGCACCCTCGTCATAACGTGGGCATGACAGCTCATAGGCGTTCATCGCAGTAAGAAGGTAAAGGGTACATAGCCCTGCAATTACCTGTTATCGCACCACTGCTGGCAGCTCTGGAAGCAGCTTAGAGAGAGAGCCCATCTAGAAGGATCGTTGGCCTACTCTTCAACATTGGCCAGATATCTTGGAAAAGGTGAAAGTACCTCCCAATTTACCCCACCACAGGCAATCCTGCTGATCGACATACAGTACTGTGGTGTAGCCCATTCATACTTCTAGATTTGAAGCTTTCGTGACTGCAAGGATTCATACTCTTGGGTTTTTTTCACCTCCCAGCCTACATCACAAAGCCCCAGTTTCGACCCAAGTCGTTGCCTCCCAGCGCTCCCTCGGCTTCCCAACTTCACATCCCAGCCCACACCCCGCCCCCCACACTCACCATGCCCCCCCTCTCTCCATGCCCAGCGACTATATAATCCCTCGTCACAGCCATCTCTGAGACACACTTTAAGCGTGTGTGCTTTCGCTACATTGTCCCCACCTGAAGAAGGACGCTTGTGTTGCGCCCGAAACGTCGTGATTTAGTTTAAATTTATTTCATTTTTTACCCATTCATACTGCTGGGTGGACTCAAGAAACTTGTTCATTATTTCAACGCTCAAAGATTGGACCTCCGGATTGCAAGGCCATGTGCTGATCATTACACCACGGCAGATCTAGCATAGCATTTCTGTACAGTATTTGACTTGTGGCAGTTTGTATTCGGAACTTGATTTTCGAGGAGACACACCCTTACACATACTGTAACACACACTGTGTAGTGCCCTGTGGTTTGTGTGGTAGGTGTGTTACATGCGTGCATTTGTGGGTGATTCATACCACTACAGAATATTAATTTTTAAAAAATGTCCAGGTGTACTCCGTACTATCGGAGAGAAAGTTTGAAAAGTAAATTTTAGGTCGCAAACTATAGGCCCATAGCAAGCATTGGGTAAAGCACATTGTTGATGTTCAGTTTTTTACTGTAGAGAGTTTCGTATTTATATTGTTGAGGAAGGACCTGGTAGTGGTATAGCTTAATGCTAAATTGTATAATTTTGTGTTAATCTAAATACTCTCACCGCTGTACTCTATAGATGAGCTCTCTTTTGGGTCCCTTTAACAGAGCTTCTACCAGCGGTGGCATGAACAGAACATTTTAGAGCTTCACCTTTACCATGTTTTACTTTTTGGTGGTCCAGATGTCTTCTGACCCCAATTAATTGACCATGAACATTTTTTTCCTTTGCAAATTAATTTCTGTTTGAATTAAACCTTACTTAAAAAAAAAATCTACTTTTTGAGAATTAAATGGGTGATCACAAGACATCTGGACCAACCATGTATAATAACGTGAGCATATACAGACAGAATAGTACTCTACTCGAGATTTAATGATTCACCCCACTTGTTATTCATTGAATTGTAACAATGCAGGATCGTGATCGAATTCATGAATTGATTTTATTTTACATGCAGGTGAAAAGCATCGGCTTTAAGTGGTTGGTGGTTTTGCGTGGACTCATGGCTTACAACAAATGAATAAAGCATGAATTCCGAAACGTTCGATTATACACATGTATTGTGTGAGCATGTGAATTGATCGAATAAATGATTGAATCGGTACATTCCTAATAATTACTGTAATGTACTGTATTTGGAAGGATATTGGGCAGTTCGGTGATTCTGAATGTTGCTTTGATTTAAACAGAAGTATACAATGCGTATTTGTTGCCCTACAATATTATTATTACTCTGACATTTGCTTAATATTATGCTCTGATGTGCAGTGTGCACTGTTGTACATGGCTAACATGTGGTGCAGAGGCTTAAGTCAATGTTCGAGTTCAGAAATATCGTCTTTCGCGAAAAGCAATACACAAAGCACAGTGCAGCCCTGTCTAAAGATGTCAGCCCATCGCATTAGTCTGTAGATGTTCCTATCCTTATAGATAAGTGTGTGCGCATCTCACCGTGGTTTGAACTAGACAAGCAACGTCGAGTTTGCTACAATTCCCATTCATGACGCCACATGTCAACGTAGAAGCCCTTTGGTCAGTCCACTGCTGGATGAGGATCTTCCGACACTTTGTGGGCTGTGGGGGCGTTATCTTCAACCATACTTCACCACGCTGGTCAGTGTGCGCTGGTGAAGGTGGGAAGCACATATGTGTGTGAGTATAGCGAGCACGATACAACAATAGATGTTGCTGTGCTGTCCTCATAGCCCCACAGCAGCAACTTGGCGGTTGTCAGTTTAAGCGCGATCCATGATCAACCCTGCTGAAAGTTCGAGATCTGATGAGATCAGGTGATATGGTCATAAGTGAGGACACATGTTGGATCTGCTGCACGACGGGAGGCAGACCTAACCTGAGGAGTTCATAATTCCTTCTGTTGAATTTTCATAGTTATAAAGAAGTTTTGGTGAATGAGCGTGTTCAGTGGCTGCCCCTATTCTCTAGAACAATATTGCCACAAACTTGGTCTATAGCCATTACCGTCGATTCATGCCTAGCTGCCAATGTATAAAGAATTCGACGAAGTATAACTATTATTTGCCTGTTAGCGGCCACTTTTTGTGTGTTGTTTACACTGTTTTTTATGGATGCTGTGTTTTTTTAATGTTTCACTATGCGACCGTGTTTGAGGGTGTATCTGCATTATAATTACTATGGCAGATTAAAATTAGTATTTATTTTTTAGATACAGCGTGTTTTTTTGAGATTACCTATATTTAACAAAATTTTTCTTTCAAATTTTTTTTACGTTATTGCGATTATGATTTGCTAGCAATTTTTTTTATTTCTATTATCTGTTATTGTTTATTATTGATATATTTTACTGTGACTTGTTGCGTTTGTCGGAGAAGCGACCGTGTTGTTTTTGTTGATGAGACCCGATTTTAGAGCTTTTTGGCTCACAGGGTACTTCAAACTAAACTGAATTGATCGTGAGCGCCCAGAAAATAAATAAAGTAGCAGCCGTGGTTTGTAGATCTATTCCCAATGGCACCAGGGGTCCAAACTGGGTGACTCAGCATCACAGCCATAAATACGGATGTAGAGTGATGACTCGTTTCCCCAGGTACTAATCTGTCTATCTTAGCTAGGGAGTTGACCTTCATGTTCTCAAACATTACCAGGCTGGGGTGGTAACTAGTGTCTTAAGAAGATGGTAATGAATTACATTTAGCGACATTTACATATGCAGAGACTCCTCTACTTACGAACATTCGACGTACGAACTTTCAGAGATACGAACAAACCTGTCCGTATGTCCAGTTGCCTGTTCGGACCGAGAGTCATAAGTTAAACCGCTGCGCAATAAATGGCGGTGGTGGCATCTACATCTGCAGAACATGAAGAATCGGTGGCATTTATAGGAGATTATGCAACTTGTAAAGCCATTTCCCGTTTTTAGTGTACATTCTGTACAACACGTTTGGAATCTACAGGAGTAAAGTTGGACTTCCGAACAAATTCTGCATTGTGTATCACACAAAACCCTTGTGCGTATTTACAGCTGTTCAGCCTTAATGCATTTCACATTGCCAAAGCATGTTGGCTGCTGTAAGAAAAGTATGTTTACAACTTTCATTGACAAGAATTAAGGGTTTGTCGGCCAGGCCATCCACCCAAACCACGAATTTGGACAAATCCTGATATTGGTCTGTCAATGAGAATTGTTGTTGAAACACAGATTTTAGTTGATATTGGTCTGTCAATGGGAATTGCTGTTGAAACACAGATTTTAGTTGATATTGGTCTGTCAATGGGAATTGCTGTTGAAACACAGATTTTAGTTGACCAGTGGCCAACTGGTATCTCCTGAGCCACACGCGGTTATTTAATAATAATTCATGTATCTCGTGCTGTGCCGAAAACTGTCAATATATAAACTTGGTTCTTTGCAGAACTCACGGGTACTTTTTGGCTCTTGGTCTGTTACAGGTTGGCCACCCATGGATTAGGTGCTTCCAGGGTCATACATGGGGAAAGAAATATCAGCCATGGCAACCACGAGCAATCTGCCCATAGAACTACAGATAGAGATATACACAGAGAGGGAGGGGTACAGAGAGAGTAATGGAGATGCAGAGAGAGATGCACACATACCAGCATACATCCTAATTGACACACACACATGCAGCAAAACGGTAATACATATAAAGACATGGCGATACACACATACTCATGGTGATACATGTAGAGAGACAGATACACATGCACACACAGATACAGAGATGCACATATGGAGACAGCAAAGGAAGCACAGCGATTTATTAATTAAATGCCATGCGTTGGGCAAAGGTGAGGTGGAGAGGGAAGGGTGTGCCACCCCACCTGAGTCTGTGACCTTGAAAGGGATTTCCGGCTTTTTTCCTCCCATGCCTTTCGAGAATTTCACTAAAACTGATGGTGACAAAATCGTCCTTTGCTGCTACAGGTGCCGTGTTGCACCACACAGCGTTCCTGTGGTCACAGTTGAACTTGAATCATGTAATACGTGATACCGAACACTGTTATTATTTTTTTCAAATCTGTCAGATTTTCACATTCTCAGCTGACACCAAGAAATAAAATGTCCTCAAAGGCTAAGCGGAATGTTGAGATTTGACGGTTACATCGTTATAAGTTTGATGTAGGCTGATTTAATAATTCATGGTTAAATATGAGACGTTCGTACAAGATGCAATTGTGGTCATTGGTATTCGGTATTAAGATACAGCAGTAGCATATAATGTGTTTATAGTAGCTAGGCAGCGGCGGTGTACACAATGAGTCATGTTTAAATAAAAAAGTTGCTTCTTGCTAAACTTTATAATTGAACACGGAGATGGCATCACCCACAAGGCCCTACATTTATGCATGAGCGTACGATGCATACATCTCAGAATGATGTAAGCCTCACCTATTTATTTTCACATCAGAGTTGAGCATGAATGTCTTTGCAAACTATTAACGAGTCTTTCTGCGGCTGAAAAGACTTTACTGTAATATGTAACAGCATTTGGCATGCTTCAAAGTGCATGAATGTAACAATGATTAACATCCAGTATACTTGTATGCCATTTCCATTATCAATGCTGCTATCTGCAATGTTCTGTCAGGTGGTAATTTAGTGGCGACAGAGTTTACAACTTTGACCTATGGCCTTTGTATGTTGCGTTCGAATGACATTTCCAATTTATTTTCTTTAGAAAAATAAATATAGATTCATTTTTTTATGATCAAACTATTGGGGAAATCAAGGGCTTTACCAACTTTTCGACTGAAGCAGTAGGACAGAACTTTAATGGAGTGGATAATGGAAACCACTGCTTTGATTTGGCTGTGGTTTTACCGGTGGTGTTTTAACAGCGCAGTTGACTTGAACAAAGGTTAGTTTTTGTTTGTAGTGTTACAGCTCAAATCTTTGGACATTTACCTCAAGTGATATTTGGCCCGATTGTCATTTCACTTCTACACCGATTTACTTTTGTGCTTGAAAATGCAGCAAGATTTCCGTAAAATGCCACGCAACCTTATTCACAAGTTTATTTCAATTATTCATGGTGACCGAATCTATCAAATGGCCTCTACAAGCCCAAGCATGGTGATCATAAAGTGGAAGATGTGTCACCGGCCGTGAAATTGGGAATGCTGTTGGAGGATAAGCAATTTCACGAATGAAAATTGTTCTTATCCTGTTATCCGTGAAAATAACTACTTATCTTTAAAAAAAACCATTAATAAATGAAAACTAAACTTTTTTTTATTTTACCAGGTAAGGCCCACTGAATAACATAGCTCTTTTTCAGAAGCTACCTGACCACAAATGATAGCTCAACAAAGTGACTTATCACGTGGAAATTTATAGCAGTCAAATACTCTCAACGCATGTTGATTCTCATTGTGGGGGGGGGGGGGCGGGGGGTAACCGGAGGACCCGGAGAAAAATCCACGCGACCACGGGGAGAAGATCTCGCCACTGGGGCACCCCAGTCTGGACATGAAGGCGAACTTGTCGTGTAACTGCTCTTATGCAGGGGCGGAGCCAGGATTTACAGGCCGGGGTGACATTCAACACATTTTAATTTCAAGAATGATTAAGAGAGAGTCAGGCTGTTGAACTAGACGCCATCGGTTGGCGACACACTCTGACAATGCAGTTGCACGGAGTCTGCCAGACCGAGCGTCGTACACTTACACGCAGAATGTCACCCCCCCTGGCTCCGCCCCTGCTCTCATGTACGGAAATGTGCGGATAATAGGATGGGTTTAGCGCCACTGGAAACCACTTCTCAGCGACTTCCCTTTTCCGTATAAAATGCACACAATGGGATATTTTTTTTAATGCACGTGGTGACCACCGCTGCATGAATCCTCTTATCTGCAGAAAAATATGAATAATAGGGAGAATCCATCCAATTCAGAATTGCGAATGAAGGGTCACACAGATAGCACCGGGCGTTTCACTGCACTTGATCTTGAATTTCCATGTCCAGTTCCGTATACATGCTCATATGTTTAAGTTAATCGACAGCCCATTACGAATCCACTGCTGGATGATGGCATGACCACACGCTATTGCAGCGATGGGGGTTCCACCAATTCACCAATGCGGGTTTGTGAAGGGGAGGGCTCAACCAATTCTGATTTCACTCGCCACTGACGTTAGCCGTGGCTGACATGAAAGTCAGGTCGCCGGGTTCATCATGCGATGCTTGAACCACAGCACTGCCACTCCACCCACCAGTGATTCACTCCCCACTTGACCAGTTTAGGCTTTTGATGTCATTGGATTGACATGCTAGACGTTTAAAAAAAAACCCTCTGGAACATTTGTTGGACTTTTTTCGTACGTGAATAGTTAATTGAAGCTTCAGGAGATGAAGGGAGTCTGGGCACTGAGATAATGAAGATGAAGAGCAGCGAAAGGAAGACGTTATCAATTGACAACGTGCAGGACAAGACATCCAGCAACGAGATGTAAGACCAGGTGAATGCAGCGATAAGACGGAGAACCAGACGTATAAAGCAAACAAAGTTCTGGTTATACGATGCATCACTTTGATGGTTAGCCGGTCTCTGATATTCTGATGTATCTGTTTAAAGACATTCCTCTTTTATTCCATGTTCACTGCCGTGGTGTGATCGGTTACACACTGGACTCACACTCAACAGGTCACCACTTCAATTCGATCTCTCGGTGTGGCAGTTGGAATGATCGCAGAGTTCTTAAACCCCCTCCCGCCTCTGTTCTCCCAGCAGTATAAATGTGTTCACCAGTCAGTCGATTGGAAGGCCGTGTGTGGTGGGGTAAAGTGTGGGTATTACCACCTCTTCACATTTGTCTGGCCAACGTGGAAGAGTAGGCCAAATACTTTCTAGAAGATATATTTTAGAGCGCCCTCTAATATCGTTCCCCCGCACGTCCGATTCGCATGGTTGGCTATGTACGGTGCGAAAAAGTTGAACATATATGCATGCATACATTCTCCCTCTAGTTGAGACCCTTCTGTCACCAGGGCCGCACCTTAACCTTTAAGTTTGATTATTTTGGTTTAGGTTTGGGATGTTAGGCAGCCTGTCTTCATACATATAACCTTTTTTGGTTCGTGTTGTTACTTGTTTACCCAGGTCACGTGATATTTGCGTTGCCTCAATGGGTTCTCGCTTCCTAACATCATCATAATCAGCTATAATCTCTCCACTGCTGGATGAAGACCTCCTTACGATCTCGCAATGCAACGATGTATCTCCCGCCTGCATAGGAGCTGATGTCATCCTCTTGGGTGTGTTCCCTCCCTTGGCTGCCACTCCGTGGTTGCTCTCTGTCCTGCCCCAAGCTGTGTACTTGTTTTCCATCAGTCGTTTTAATGTCACTAATTTGCGTATACAGGCAGACCTCGCCGGTTATGTTCCTGGGAAATTCTGGTTTTGGACAAATAATTTACCTAATCGGAAACATAGGGTTGCATTCCTGGGTCCGAAATTATGATCCCCTATTTGTTTAACTAATTCTACAAGGTTTCTGCCCTTGTTATTGCTGACCCGCTCTCCATTTCTTGTTTGTGTGTGTACACTCTTTATTTTTCAATTTAAGCTCAACACAAAACCCCCGTCTCCATTATTATTCTCACACACCATGCCACTCACGCCCAATGCTCGCCAACTGACGGCTGTCCTTTGAATGTCAATGACTCGCCATCTAGGCATCCGTCTAACGTCCTCAACGACCGAGATGCATGCGGCGATGTGTGAACATTTGCGTTGTGCGGCTGCGCGTGTAGAGTGTGTTACATTATTACACAAAAAACATAAATAAATCGTTCTCACAGTCGATTGATTCACACATTCGTCCGGAATGAAATCTCTCACGGCACTTCTTTTCAACTCTGAGATGAGAATATTAGCAGCGTCAAATCGCGTATATCCGAAACCATTCATGTACAGTACTTTGGACTCCAATACTAATTTTGTATCGTTTGTTTTGTAACGTTCGGACCCGCTCCTACTGTACATCCGTGAAAAAGAGCTTTTAGAACTCATCGAATTTCTCCAATATAAATACACCCCCCTCCGCTCCCCGGAAAACGGACCTCATTAGGTAAACCGTGTATAGCCGAACACGCGTTCTGTAAAGCCACGTTGGACAAGGCTTTCCTGTATTCTGCAATCCATGTGTGCTCCTCTTCCTGTCTCTAAATGTCATTGAAAGCATCCACCTCTCCAAGCTTAAAAAAACGTGCAAGTAAAAATACCTACACGATCTGACCCTAAAAGCAATTTTGGAGAGGTGCATGCTTTGAATTACATTGAGAGACAGGAATCGATTTCGAATGCATTTTTTTAAATCAATAAAGGAAGAACTGCAGTGTATACACAGTATCTAAAGTAACATGTATTTCCATTTCTCAAGCAATACAGTGTTAATTACTGCAATTATAATCTACATAATGTAAGACGCCAATGAGTTAATAAGACAAATGTCCATGTCATAGGGGTTGTATGTATATTCAGGAGGTAAACATTTTGGTGACACCCACGCAGCTGAGCAATGCAGTAAAAAATAATGCGGAACATTATTCTCCTGGATGCCGTCATTCTGATAGATGATCAATGATCCAGCACTCACCGTATTCAGGTTCAGAATATGTATTTATATTGGAGGAATCCGATGAGTTTTAAAAGCTCTTTTTCACAGATGTACAGTAGGGCGGGTCAGAACATTACAAAAACAAACGATACAAAAATAGTATTGGAGTCCAAAATATAGGAACAGTAAGCAATTCACACGAAAAACATTGTTTTATTTTACCATGTAAAGCCCACTGAACAGATTATTTTTCAGAAGTGACCTGGCCACAAATGATAAGCTCAACGAAGTGGTTTATCACGTGGGAATTTATCGTAGGCAAATAATCTAAATAATCCGAACGCATCTGAGTTAGCCCCCTTTGTTGTCCTTGTTTTGCTACTGTCCTGGTTAACGTTCCCTCGAACTTGACTCATTGATTCCTCCACCCATGTTGAAGACTCGGTCTGCCACACACTGACTGCTTCGTCTCATCCATACCTTGCTTGACCACCACACGTCAGGTCACAATATTTATCTTTCTGCTCCTTTCTTCGCACTGATAGCTAGACTTTGTAAAATCAATCGCATCGTCTCTTTCCCCAAGTCGTTATGTCATGCCAGATTTAACAAGGTGCCAGATTTGTTACAACCAACCAAACACGTGTCCACTTAAACCTGGAGTGCTCACAGCCAGATGTGAGTGGCAATTTTACCCAATACGATACGGTATATTTTATTATCTCAAGCGAGAATCTAGAAAATAAACCCATATCCTCACCAGTGCTGTCAGCCACATTAAGTATTCTGATGCCAGCATAATGGCCTTTTAGAGTCACCCAAACGCCTCTTCTGTGTGGTATTTATTTTATAATATAAGTACAAAATACCAGACTGACCTGATAGACTGTTTTCGTAGTGTTGTATCTCTTTGCTCGAGTACGTCTGCCATAAGTGAGGTAAGTCAGCTTGACAGACTGCGAGTGCCGCAACTTTGAAGTGCTCCCTAATCTACTGCTGTAGGATGTGCTACACAGTTGGTTTCTGCGCGAGATGTGGAATGAGACATTGTTCCTGGATATCATTCGGCACCTGCGTGCTGAGTTGTAATGACGTGAGGAACGCAGGGGGCACCGTGGTGGCAAGATGTTAACTCCCTCGCCTGGTATACAGGAGGGCTTGGGTTCGATCCCGATCCTGACGCCTGTTGTATATTTGGAGTTTGCATGTTTTCCCCGTGGTCGCGTGGATTTTTCTCCAGGTCCTCCGGTTGATTCCTCCACGTTAAAAAAAAACATGTGTTTAGAGTATTTGGCTGCTATAAATTTCCACGTGATAAGCCACTTTGTTGGGCTGTCATTTGTGGCCAGGTCGCTTCTGAAAAAGAGCTATATAGCTTAGTGGGCTTTACCTGGAAAAATAAAAACATAGTTTAGTCACATACACCACGTGATGCCTTTGCTCCCTTGAGGATATTCCATGATAAAGTGCAAAGTAGACCATTGTAAATACCATTGCAGGTCTACCTAGTTTATCACCCGTAATAGTTAAACGTTTCCCCAACGTTTGTTTGAAGTAGCTGGATAGAAAACACAAAGTAATCTCGCCCTTGATCTCTCCAAACAATCCACCACAGCTAAGTGGTGAACATTTATTTCTCAGTAAAGAAAGGCTCAAGAGCAATTCATTGACTCTCAACTGCTTTTAATTAGAAGGTAAAAAGGTATTCCTCTGCGTTTATTGTACATGAATGTCCTGAGCAAGAGAGTTATTTTTAGGGCTGGATGGGTTTTTACAGGATTTATTTTGTCAGTAACTACGTGTTTATTTTGAAAGCATTTTCTTCCAGGACGATAATCCCAAAGCTTTTAATGAGAGCTGTGTTTGAGGTAGACATTATCTAATACTATAGTTCTATTTAGGTTATTAAACATCTAGACCTTGTCCAATATTATCCAATACTGTACCCGGTGTATATAACTTTCCGCATTTGATTGCATTAGCTGTTAAGCTTAATTCAAGTGTGAGCACTACAAGCCCGCGCCGAAGGACACATTGGTATTAAGTTCATAGCGAGCTATTGTGCCGCTATGTGTTATATTTAACCTGCAAACATTGAATGAATAAGCGGCCCATTGAAGATGCTGAGCCTGCAAAATCTTGGACATGACAAAATGTAGAATACGCGACGCCAGATGTGTTTTACAACACTCAACTTGCTTGCCCAATGGAAGCAAATAGAGGCATCTATTTTACAGTGCAACAATGCAGAACCCCACTGCAGTAATGTGTGTGCAGCGTGAAGTGAAGGAGCAAAGGTTAGATTGTGCAAAATGGACATGTTTCACGGCTAACAAAAGAACAAGGTATTTTAGCCCGTGCAGGTTAATAATGTACCATTGTTTCTTGTCTGTGCTCCTCATATGCGGTAGTTGTGTGCATGTTACAGCTGAGCGATTCTCAGCATCCCTAAGCCTCAAGCTGTGATTCAGTTCTTAGAATCAAATACAATTTCTAAAGGATCGTGATGGCAGAATTTCGGGATTGTGCATTCATTTGTGAAGGGTAGATTCACGGGGACTGGCCAACCGCGTGGAATTACCATTGAGCTGCATTGCCAATTCCGAGTGTGAGGAATTGTCCTCACCATACCCCGATTCCATTGTTGTGTTTCAGGCAAGAGGAGAAGGCCCCGTGGGGTCGGGATGGCCCCGTGGGGTCGGGATGGCCCCGTGGGGTCGGGATGGCCCCGTGGGGGTGGGATGGCCCCGTGGGGGTGGGATGGCCCCGTGGGGTCGGGATGGCCCCGTGGGGTTGGGATGGCCCCGTGGGGTCGGGATGGCCCCGTGGGGTCGGGATGGCCCCATGGGGTTGGGATGGCCCGTGGGGTTGGGATGGCCCCGTGGGGTTGGGATCGCGCCGTGGGGTTGGGATGGCCCCGTGGGGTTGGGATGGCCCCGTGGGGTTGGGATGGCCCCGTGGGGTTGGGATGGCCCATTGGGGAGGCCAGCATGAGCACAGCCCTTGCCTGTGCCACTGTGTGGCCAGAATGTGGATTAGCTAAGCCTAGGCAAAGACATATATTTTTTACCAAGTAAGGCTCACTGAGCTATTTAGCTCTTTTTCAGATGTGACCTGGCCACATGATAGATCAACGAAGTGGCTTATCATGTGGTAATTTATAGCAGCCAAATGCTCTGAACGCATGTTGATTCTAAATGTGGATGGAAAAAACGGAGGATCCGGAGAAAAATACACACGACCATGGGGAAAACACGTCAACTCCAAATATACAACAGCAGGGTCTGGATCAAACCCACAACCTCCTGTATACCAGGCGAGGTAGTTAACAACTTGCCACTGCTGCACCCCGGAGAATAACGTTACAGTGGGACTCCAGTTGTAACGACGCTCTAAGCGTAACTTCTCAGCGTTAGATTCCCAATAGAATTGCAATAGAATCCCATTGCATTGCACGCATCTTCCATTACACACTCCTTGGAAATTGCCATTGATTTGATTGTTGATGGAGGGATTTCTCAGATATAGCATGTTTAGTACACATGCACATCTGTGATGGACTAGACTCATAAGAGTGCGCAATAACAAATGTTCTTACTTACTGTGATTTATTTTTATTTTTTCACCTACGTGACTTTACCGAAAGAACCAAAGAGTATGGATCATTGCAGTCACGAAAACTTCAAATCTAGAATTGCATGTTATTTTGCCGTTCCCTGGTTTCAATCGTACAACGTTCAGTTCAGTTAATGTGGTTCTCACACATTTCATTATTCTGCCATTATGATGCACAGTTTTATTTGTTGGGGATTTCGGTGCAAATTTTTGCTCAAGGTAAAATGAATTGTCTTGGTAATAGTTGCTCCACTAATTAATATTTATCATATTACAACTTTTGAATGGTGCTGTTGGCTGCTTGGCATTTAGGCCTGTGCTCAACAACTGTGATTTGGGAAATAAATAATAATCAAAGTAGATCATTATCCATCCGTCTCCACCACAGGTGATCACGTGTTTTTGCAATGTTATGTTGCCATGCTATGGAGCTTAACAGATGTTTACCGCAGCCTATTGAACTACATTAGTAGAAAAGACTCTCAGTGCTCTGTAATTTGTAGGCCATGCTCACTTAAAGTCAAGTGTACATTTCACAGTGAGCTAACACACTAGCTTTCAGTTTCAAACAGCCAGCTCAAATATCTAACTGTATACAGTACATACATCCCTTTTGTCACTCCACTGCTCGATGAGGTGTCTCCCTATGGAGGATATTTAACCCTACTTTGCCACGCTCGTCAGGCCAAGTATATTTTCTTTAGCCAGGTGAGAACTCAACAGACCAGGTGAGGCAGGTGAGTCTCATTTGTCAGAGTCACCTGGGTCACAAACATGAGAAAAGCAAAACAAATGAGGCACATCAACAAAGCGACTAGAAATTTGATCTAAAACAAATGCGTCACATAAGAAATCGAAAATGTGTGTACAAATGTGAATCATTGTTCAATAATAAATTCCCTGTAGCACAAGTTGGCTCTGGCAGATTCATGCAGGATGGTGAAGCAGAGGGAAAAATGCATGGGAGGGATAGCAGAGTACAATTTTACTTTACTACACTGCCCTCTGCTGCTCACAACATTAGCCCCCCCCCCCCCATAGCAGCTTAAAACACCGTCTTTGTGCACGTGTGTAAGAAACATAAGGTAAAGGTAAAAGTACAGCCCCGTAATTGCTTCATCGCGCCACTGCTAACTGAAGCGCTTCCATTCGAGAGAGCTCTAGAAGAGGCCCTCTTGAGGATATTTGACCTCTTCTTCCACCATGGCCAGATATGTCGAAAGGGTTGGGAGTACCCACAATTTACCCCACCACACATCACATGCCCATGGACGAACTGTCGTGTAACTCGTACCGCTGGGCGGAAACAGGCGGGGGGAAGGGGGGGTTTAAAAAAACAAAAGCGTGTGCCCATCTTTTGAAGCTGTCATGTCCAAGAGATGGAATCGAACCGGCGACCTCTAGATTTGCAGATCCGGCGTGCTAACCATCGCACCACAGGCAGCGTCCCTAGCATTCTATATGTGGGCAACATTTATTTTACGCGAGGGTGCCCTTTGAAGACGAGATGTGGGGAAATGGCTCTTGACCGTGTCGGCGTGGGCGACGCTTTGAAAAGGCGGCCAAGCCTGGCGTGACCGCGGGCAGCTGCTGGAGCACTGCAAAGGTCAGAGATGTGGGGGCACGATTGGTTGGTCGGCGCTGGCAGAGAACACGATTTAAGATATATACACGCGCCCGGGTTCCACGGAGGTTGAGAGAGGTGTGCAGAGACACGCCCCCCCCCCCCCCCTTTCATCCTGCTGAGTACAAAGCCTCTTGTGAAACAGCCGTTTTGACCCGGGTCATGTCTAGCTCTGACGTCTTTGTTCGATTGCGAAATCAATGCCCCCCTCTGGCCGCTCAGGCGACAGCTTAACAAAAATAACCTCGGACGGAGTCTCTAGATGATAGGCGTGAATTTGCGTGACTTGTAACGTACAGAAATCTAAGATATGCAAAGAATGTCTTCTCTTTTGTTATCTATCGTGTGGAATCTTTCAAGGAACCAAAAATGTGTCGTTCATAATACTACCTTGTCCCAAACACGCGTCACGTATTTGGCATGTGGCACCGTCTTTTAAAATTTGTTATCTGTGTAATCGCCGGGTGGGATAGAATGTAAAACGTTAACATCGCCGCTTATACATTACAATTTGAATGTACAGTATATAGCATCCAAATGCCAACTACATTCAAGATATATAACTTACGTTGCATTCAGCACGTGAGAATGCATTGCCCTATTTATGATGTTTGTTTATAAGTTAATGCAATGCCAATGGAGCAAACTAAATCTGGGCAAATGAAGACTCAAGAAATGTCAAACCATACTAACGAGATGATAAAACGAGACAAACACAAATCGATTTTTGAATCTAATCTTTGATTTCATTGGGGAAGCTGGTGAGGAGGGATGATATGGGAAGGGTTAATTGGTCCATGTTTAATAATCATACGACAGAACTCTCTCTTGGGAGGAAGAGTGTGACACAGTGGTTAGCATTCTGCACTTATGACAAGCGAGTTGGACTCCTCACCACAGCTAGTATCAATGGGGGGTGATAGCCGTGTTAGAGATGGTTGCGTAATCTTTTAGTATCATTACCCACTGATATAAAATGCCTAAACTGTTCAACTGAACCTCTAATGTGAGATTGGATGGTGGATCGGTGGGTAGGGTGCTTAGGTCCTGCACTCCTAACCCTCGCGACCCAAGTTCGATATCTGACCGTGGCGAACGTCAGTGGCAAATTATATCCGTTCCGATCTTGTGTCCACCTCCACAAACCCACACGGACTGGCATGGCGAAGTTTAGTAAAAACATGACTAAACACGGCATGGGGGAGAGGCCTTTATCCAGTAGTGGATTGGCAAAAGGGCTGTAAATTCTAACATTTGGCTTTTTGTAACAGTCTTAACATGGCTGTCGTTCCCGTTTCATGCAAGTTCAACGCTAGGGCCCTGCTATCACACGTTCGGTGGTTGGCATCAACACTGGCGCCATGTTTGACGAGGCACTTAGCAGAGAGGTTTACCAATAGGTGTGACCAACGTGTGCTACAAAGGTTAAGTTTAATAATGCTTACGTTGCCACAGCAACGGCCTGTATTTTTGCACACGTTAGCAAGTTTACGTTCAATGCCTGTATTTACACGTACCGGCAATTAAATTTAAAGAGTCGGTTTGAATCTGCCTTCGTGCGTGTGTTTCGACATGCCTGCCATTAACAGCGGGGATATGGATGAGGGCAGTGATTTATGGAAATACTTCTTGAGACAACCTTATTGTCAAAAGCTGCACCCGCCTTGGCATTCTATTTGTGTGTGTGTGTGTTTATTCACAGATGCCTGTATAGCGTCATTGTTGTGGTTGCTGCTACAATGACGGCCTGGGTTTTTTTTGCTTGCTGTCGTTTTTTCACAAGGCCGTTTGATAAGAAACAACAAGCATTTGTTGTGAAAATATTGAGATCGTGCCCCCGTGGGTATGCTGCGATGTGTGTACACTGTAATAAAGGCACAGACATCGCACACTCGTGATAACCTGGGTTGTGAGAGTTGCGCGATGACAAATATGCTTTCCGAAAATAATGTCGTTATTTATTCAGGGAGGGAATTTTTTTACGATAGTCTCCTAAGCTCTTTCAGGAAGGTCCCACATTGGGACCTTTTGTGCATGATATCTAATCATGCATATGATGCCACCGATTGTGTTTAGCATTTAACGACTGATCACATCTAAAAACATTTATATTAACAAGCAGTAAGGAGTCTTGTGTGCAAACAATGGTGTTGCTTTTACATGACAATTTATCTTTTTCCTTTCCCCGCCCCCTCTCCGTCTTGCCCTTTCACACATCGGCAGGGTCACATGGTCGGCACGTGGACGTGATGGTTTGACTGGCGCGGGAGAGCATGCTGTCCCGTAATAACCCGGGTGGCGGTAGGCGGACCAACCCACGGGCGACCACGAACTCCCCTGTCGCCCGGCCCTCCTCCTCCGACCAGGATGGTGGCAAAATGCCTTCCAGCAACGGCGGCCCAAAGTCGCCGGTGGGCCGGGCTCCCGGCGGCAGTAGCGGTGATGGCGCGGCCGCCGGAGCTGAGGGGCTCACGCCGCGGCGGTTCAGCCACCGGCGCGCGGGCGCGGCAGAGCGGAGCGACGTGCGTGATTCGGGGACGTCTCCCATTGCCGCCAAGGTGCTCACGTCGGCCAACCCAAAGCTGTCGTACGTGGACCGCGTGGTGCTGGAGATCTTGGACACGGAGCGTATGTACGTCAGGCACCTGAAGAGCATCGTGGAGGTGAGATGCAGGTTGGGGGTGCGGTGGGGTGGAGGGAAGGGGGGCCCGCGCCTTGCCGCTCTCGTTTCGGAGGGACGTCTTGGTCGTGCGAGGGTGAAGGGTGAAATGCGGCTGGATAACTTTCAAACATTGCCCAGTGAACAACTCCACTTCTGGAGTGCACGCTTCAAGGCCTCGGACAATCGACTCCTGGTTTCCCCGTGCTGCTTTTAAAAGCATTACGAGCACCTTTCCTTCATGAGTAATGCTGATAAGAACGCTGATCCCATCCCAAGTCCCGTGCCTTGTGGATTTTTCCAAAACCTAGTATCACCCCATTCATCAATTCTCCGAATTACCGTGTGTTTCTTAAAGCAGGTAACATGCACAGACTTGCTCTGCTGTTAGGCTTCATTTACCTATCGTGCTGCATGACAGTGTCTCCACGTTTCATAAAAGTAATGTATACAAATGGATAGGTCTAGAGAGGTGATGCAGTGCTTGGCACACTTTGCCGTAAAATAATCGTGACCTGGGTTTGTTTCCTGGCCATGGCTGACATCAGTGTGGTGAGGTATGGTCAAACAACCCTCACGACCAATGTGGTGTAGGGTGGCCTTCATCCAGCAGTGGATTGACAGAGGTCAAAGAATAATAACTAATTCCTTATTTGCAAAAAAAATTATATGTACGCGGAGAAAGTGCCGTTGTGAAATCTGAGTTGCTCCTTGGTTTCTTTAGTTAATGAAACATCGATGTAATGATTGTAGTTTTATATTGTTGAAGTATAAGTTCACGAAGTTAAACGCTGCATGGGGAGTAAGGAAACGTAATCCAGTGAGCAAATGGAACTGGTCTTGTTGACATTTCTCTGTGCTGCTTGGCCAGGAGCCATGAATTGATGTTGAGAATTGAATTCTCGTAACATGGTGGTACAGTGCTGCTTACCATTTCACGTGAAATTGGAATTAGGTTTAGTTGAGTGTCTCATGAATTTAGACTTGACACATGGCCGCTGTGTAAGGACCACATGAGCGCAATCATCTGTGGAAGGGGGAAGCACAACTAACTATAACCTCACGTAACAAGATAAGTACCGTACTCCTGCAGCAAATTTCATTCCAAAATAAAACCATTGAATGTGTGTATACACTTCACACTGGCATACCACCTGTTTACATGGCTTTTTTGCCTTATTACCCAAATTTATTCTAACTTATGCTGTCAGTTTCCGATAATGAGACTAAACATCCATTTGGAATTTTCCTAGAGCAAGGTGCAAAACCAACCCCAACCCCCCGTTAGAGAACGGCATAGGTGATATCCCAAAACCACAGCACTTCTGAAATTCCATCAAGTGACCTCCCATCCGCAATAGAGCCACTGGACTTAGTGTGTTGTATCGATGTTCATCACATAGCAATAAAACCTACATTTTTTTTTACTTAAAACTTTCGTGACTTCAGGAATTCATATTCTTGGTTCTTTCGGTAAAGTCACATAGATAGAAAATAAAAATAAATGAAAATTAAAAAAAAGCAAAAAACCACTACGTTTCGATTGGTAAAACAAGCGGTCTTCATCAGGTGGAGAGAAAAGAGGGGGCAAGCCTCCAAATACAACTGCTTCTAAGGGCTTTCAGAGTGAGCAAAGAGTGTATTCAAACTGTAAATGTTGTGGATTCACTCTTCAACACACCGGTGGGCTAAAGTAGTGATTGTCTTTTGTCAACGTGACACTTTATTTTGCTGATTGGCCGTGTCGGGTGGTGGAGGGTTACGACACATTTATAAATAATGCAATCTAACCCAAAAACCTTTATTATGAATAATATTGGTCGCGAAAGCCTACGTGTTAAACTGAGCAAAGCTGTGTGGCGTAAACAGCATCGGCGGGGCAGCCAGCGCCAATGTAGGAGCAAAGCACCACAAGTCCATATTTTTGGTATTTATTCTCAAAGCTGAAATGTTCGCAAAATATATGAATACCAATATGTAATATTATGACATTTGTTATAAGGTCTTTGGTGACTAGGCTTAAATCTATTAACTCGCTGCACTTGAGAACCTAATTTAATCACAGGCAAATAAAACCCAGATTTGAACCCAGGATCTCAGCAGTGCCAGTTCAGTACTTTTTGTAATGCTGGAAAAATGCTTACGTGAAGTGGGAAATGTAAAGGGGTTGGTCTTAAGCTCACCAGTGTCAGTCCGTCATCATTGAGTGTGTGGTGCTCTGTGAGTAGTGAGTGTCGGTGTCGGGTAAGTGGTATCAGGTGGGTGGTGTCACATGAGTGGTGTGATGTGAGTGGTCAGCAACTGGTGAGTGGGAGATGTCAGTGTCTGGAGAGTGAGTGTTATGCGAGTGTGTGGTGAATCTCAGGTATTAGGTTGGTGGTGAGTGTCTGGTGAGTGGTGAGCGTAAGTAGATAAGCAAAGATAACCATTTGTTATTGTGCAATATGTAACAAGTGACAGCAACATTTTTCAGAAGAGCCTTAACTGCAGATTATGTGACCAGAGCTCAACAGCTATCTCACCGGTGCATGCGACTGCCCTCTTTGCGTGGACTGAATACTTTGTGTACATTTTACACGAACTCTTTAGGACAAATGACAATTGATTGATGTGGAGGACACACCGTGTCAGGCCTGTGAATATCTTGTCCCCGTTTGAAGGCATATTTTTGTGTGTGTGTAGGCCCGATGAAACATAGCACAGCGGTTGCCTGTGTATTTCATTTATGGTTTACATAAATTCTCCATTATAAAGAAGCACTTTGGAAACACAATTTTGTTGCCCAACATTGCCTCATTTATTTATCCATTTGTTTTCATATTTTCCAATCGCATCAGTCAAATATTTAACCATTAGAAGCACTATTTATAACAGTTAAGCTATGTTATTTGCATATAGTTTTCTCTTACCACTGCTGTGCTGTCAAGGTTATAAAGAATTATTACCTCACTTGAAAACAAGCGCTTGAGTGTAAATATAGTGACATGCATCACACTAGGATTATACAGAACACATAGGAGTGGTTTGTGATTACTTATATTCTACCAACATCTACATCACATGGACAATGTTTTGATGATCAAGATCATTTAGAATTTGTACGTGCATGGATATATAATTGGTAAATAGTAATTGTAACAATGGAACCATACAAGACCATGTTCTTATAAAGTTATGGGATGTGGGTACACAGCCGTAAAACATCGTGCAATATTTTCGAGGTTTAATTTGCGTGCTATTTAAAAAAAAGCTTTATTTGTTTTGCGAAAGGCAAACTCAAATAAATGCCCATGTAAAACATAAAGTGGAATCTGCAGCTGTGTACAATTGTGCATAGCTCATCAGCCGTGCACATTTTTTTTACTCGGACTTTTGAAAACAGACAGATTCTGTGAAGTACAATGCCGTCAGCTGACATCTTAAAGCCTGGTTCTGAGGCCACGCAAAGAAAAGATTGAAAGGAAATGAGAAAAAAACGAGAACCAAAAATGGTAGTGCGAGAAAATAATGGCGCTGGGCATAGAGCAGAAACAGGAAACCGTGAGCTCGTGCGATGGTAACATTATAAAGCAACATGGGGTGAGGGTCCAGGTGAAAGCAAAGCAACTAAAGAATATGAAGGCTGTAGAACAAAGCTACTATAGGACATTGCCTAGGACATTGCCTCAATCATTTTGACAGTGACGCATTGTGTTATTATTTGTACACTCCCATCCATATCAGAAACTAAACTATTTTATTTTACAATAAAAGGCCCACTGAGCTATATAGCTATTTTTCAAAAGCGACCTGGCCGCAAATGAATGCTTATCGAAGTGGCTTATCATGTGAAAATTTATAGCAGTCAAATACTCTAAACGCACGTTTCTAAATGTGGAGGGGCAAACCGGAGGACCCAGAGAAAAATCCACGCAACCACAGGGAGAACATTCAATCTCCAAACATACAGTAGGTGTCAGGGTCGGGATCGAACCCACGACCTCCTGCATACCAGGCGAGGTAGTTAACATCTCCCAGCCACCACGGGACCTCTCTTGACCTGGTACGAGCTGTGTCTTGAGGTGGTTTGCCATTCCCCCTGTGATAGTGTGTCATACAACATTTACACCAATAACAGTAGGCGTGGATCATACGTATTACAGATACAAGTATCTTGTTTTTGTTAACGTATTACTTTGATCAATTTACTGTCTTCTTTCTCGGTTCGCTGTTAACATCCCACCACTTTCGGGTTGTGGCCTCTCCCTCTGTCTTTCTTCACTCTCTCTTGCCACCTCCCATCGAGTGGACTCCTCCAATTCTTCTAATCTTGTCCGGTCATGTCATTTTCTGGCGCCCTATCTTTCGCTTTCACTGCAACAGGCTCCACTCCATTGTTACGTGTGCCCATCTGTTATCCGCTGTCCGAGCTGGATGCCCTGCCAAAAGTCCATTTGAAGCTCTAACTCAATGTGTAGGTTTTACCAAATCTATTCAATACTCTGACTTAAACATAAACATGTTTTTTATAAAAATGTTGTCTTATTATTGTGCTAAAGGTAAGGGTGCAGCCCTGCAATGATTTGCTGAGGCCACTGCTAGTGGATGGACCTCCGCTAGAGGAAGCTCTCGAGCCCATTCAGACAGTATTTGGCCTCCTCTTTCAGGCTGTCCAGATATCTTGAAAGAGGAGGGAGTATCAACACTTTACCCCACAATACTCAACCTGCTCATCGACTAGCTGTTGTTATTTAAACTTGCTATTTGGAGTTTTGTCTATAACTGTAACGACAAATATGGTATGCCATTCTCTTGACAAAAAAAATGACATTTAGAAGTTGTTTCCGTAGAAGTTGTTTCCGTATAAGTTGCCTCCTTTGTGTGCAGTGTTTCCACAAAAGAGCCAATCCATGCTTGAATTATTCACATTTTTTAATGCACAGTGAGTATTTTACCTAGAATGTATTAAAACTTCACGAACCCGCACTGACTCGCGTGGTGAAGTACAGTATCTGGAAACAATACCCATGACATACACGGCATGGGGAGGCCTTCATCCAGTAGTTGATTAACAAAGAGTGTCGAATTATAATTGATGTGTTTTTTAAAAATGTAACACCAGTGGCATAGCACCTGGGCCCCCTCAGGCACTTGGGCCCCCTCAGGCACTTGGGCCCTCCCTCAGGCCCCCCTCAGGCCCCCCTCAGGCACCTGCGCCCCCTCAGGTGCATGGGCCCCCCTAGGCGCATGGCCCCCCTAGGCGCATGGGCCCTCCCCCAGGCCCCCTAAGGCACCTGGGCCCTCTTCAAGCCCCACTCAAGCCCCACTCAAGCTCCACTCAAGCTCCACTCAGGCCAATGTGCCTGCACACTTGATGGCCGTGCAACTGCTAAACACTAATGTTTAAATTCATCAAAAATAAATTGCTCGTGTTTTTATACGTTATTTTTCGTTTTTTAAGATTTACTGAGTGCTTTTTTTCTAACTTAAACATAGTACTGTACCTCAAATAAACCAACAATATACATTCCCATGATCTAAGAAACAATATTTTCAAATAAGAGTTTTATTTGTCAATTAGGACCAAAAGTCCAGCATTTTATTAGGAATGATATTTAAAGATACTGTGTTATTTTTGGTAGTCCTCTTTGTCAAGTCTGTGGGTTCGTGAGTATGATGAAGGGTCACGACTCAGTACATTCTATATCGGGCTTGGGGTGATGATCGTTACATCCCTTGTCTTCCCTGGAGGTTAAATCGAGCTCAAACAATGGAGCAGTGTTTCATCTTGCACAGTGAACGCCCAAAGGGTGCCCTGGCTTCCCGAGTCAATACAGTACTATGTGAGCAGCATGCTTTTAGCAACTTCTTGCATTAGCTTTGTCCAAGAGGGTTTTTTTTTTTTACACAGCTATGTGAAGTATGCTTCAGTCTGCAAAATAATTTCACGGGGCTAAATACACAGATCTCTGGGGAGGTGAATTTCACAGATTTAAATGCGCATTTTTTTTAAATCCAGCGATTCTCAACCCACCAGTAGATGAAGGCCTGCTCACGCCATGCCAGTTATGGTTTTTTAAAAATAATTACTTCACCATGCTGGCCAGCATGGGTTAGCGAAGGGGGTTGGGCAACTGGACAGGTTCTATCTGGATTTGAAGCTTTCGTGACTGCAGGAATCCATACTCTGGTTCTTTCGGTAAAGTCACGTAGGTATAAAATAAAATAAAAATAAATCACGACGTTTCTATTGCAACACAAGCAATCATCATCAGGTGGGAAAAAGGACAGGTTCCGATATCACCAGGATAGGTTCTGATATCACTTGCCACTGATGTTAGCTGTGGCTGGGAATCAAACTTGGATTGCTGGGTTCATAGCGCATCATGCTAACAACCACTGTAACCACCACTCCACCCCACACGTTATTAATGGAGTAATTTTTTTCATAATTTTCCTTAATTGAATTTAAGTTTAAAAATGAATTATAATGTGTTACTGTCAGATATGATATAAAACAACAAAGCTGAACAACAGGTTTCTGTAAATGATATTAATGGTAACATTTACTTAGCAATGTTTTGTGAATGAAAGTGGTAATATTAATTACAAATGCAGACTTGACACGGAAGTTTAAAAGTGCGCAAGAGGCATGGAGAGAAACATGCTTGGAATTGCACAGAAATAAGGAGGGAGACATGGATTCATTAGCGAATATGGATAATTTGGAAGACATGATATTGACTTTTAAGATGAGTGGGTTTTGGGCAGGACACCGTCACTCGAAGGGATGATCACCGGTGGTCAAGGCTGACGATGAAATCAGCTGGTCTGGGGGAGCTAGATGGATGTTTACATCATAGGACTGCGCGAAATGAATGGCGAAAAAATGAATCGGTCCAGGACAGTCATTGTTAAATCTACTTTGAGAGACATGAGTCAACTTTTACTACGTAAATTAATGTACTAAACAATTTACTTTTCATTAATCATGCTCTGCATTGACTGCAGTATGGGATACGTTTTATTACTGCACAAAGATGGACAAATACGTAGTGTATGCTTGCAATGTGACCGGTCTTTGTGACACAAACATTATCTTCTGATAATAATAACCTAATGTACGTGCAGAGACACGAAGGTATGATTTCAATGTCAACCGCTGCACAGCAGGGCGTGCCTTCACAGTGTGGCCTGACCCGGACATTCTTTATCACGTGTATCTTGCTTGTCCGGTTTTATTTCAGAGCTTGCTATTATAAAACATTTATAAGAATGTTTTTTAAAGACAAAAATAGCTGGGCCTTCGGCTTAAAAAGTAGAGTTGATCTCCCAGAATACACAACTTTTGAAATTATGACATATTTTTTATTTTATTCTAAGTTGTGTATAATGAAGAATGCCTTTGACCAAATCACCCATAATGGGTGCAGTCTCAAGTGAGGAAGATTAACCTGGTTAGTGTTTATGGATGGGTGACGACAATGCAAAAACAAGGTGTTATAGACTGCTTCGGGTCCTCGTTGTGGGCCAAAGATCACATTTCAATACAATCCTTGGTTGTGCTGTACGATGTTCCCTTGCTTGCACTTCCCGCTGTCACCAACTAGGACTGACCAGCATAATGAATAATGGTCATACAGCCCCATGACTCACAGAGTATGGGTAGGCCGTCATCCAGCAGTGGACTGGCAGAGGGGGTATATCTACACGCACCTTGATATGTGCTCCTGAATGCAGTTATTGGTCGTACTCGCAGCTTTTTACAACTCCTATGCACTACGATCTGTTGCGATTGTTTAGAATTGCTCGTATAAAACGAGACTACGATGCACTGTACGTCGTAATTGTATCATGGCGTTCACATTTAAGAATTTCATCGATGAATGAGAGAAAAGAATAATAGCACAGCCAATTGTTTTCTTTTCTC
This sequence comes from Petromyzon marinus, assembly GCF_048934315.1. Classification (NCBI taxonomy): domain Eukaryota; kingdom Metazoa; phylum Chordata; class Hyperoartia; order Petromyzontiformes; family Petromyzontidae; genus Petromyzon; species Petromyzon marinus. The sequence goes on along the minus strand of NC_133683.1, from coordinate 20,973,826 downwards.
TAAAACAAAATCTTAATTCGTGTAAATGTAAAAATTGTATCTGGTTGATTGTTAATTACAACTCGGCCATGCAATACCAAATCATAATTGACTGTGTTTTTCAATTTAATTGAACAGGACTACCTGAGAGCCATCAGCCAAAGGCTCCCAAATGATGACGTCAACACCCTATTTGGAAACATCAAGGAGATATACAAGTTTAACAGGTACGTGCGTGGATGGCATAATTACTTACCTGTTAGATTTTTAAATTATTTTTTTAGAATGAGAACATAATTACATTGAGGGAAAAAAGTATGATTGCCAACAAGGGTTTTGCCACCAAGTACTAAGTCATGTTTTGCAGAGGGGTCAAATACTTATTTTCCTCATTAAAATTCCAATCAATTTATAACATTTTTGACATGCGTTTTTCTGGATTTTTTTTATTATTCTGTCTCTCACTGTTCAAATAAACCTACCATTAAAATTATAGACTGATCATTTCTACGTCAGTGGGCAAACGTACAAAATCAGCAGGGGATCAAATACTTTTTTCCCTCACTGTACACATGTGAGACATGTCTTGACATACCAATTTAGTCCATAAATGAACCCATGATCTTTGTTTAGAGCCATGAATACACTTATAGCAATGGTAAGACGCACAAGTTATGTCATTCACGTTATTGTATTGGCTACTTTGTCATAGCTGAACAGTGATTGGCTTCTGTGGCTTTGATTGACTCGGTGATGGATTGGACACGCAACTGACTTACCCCGACTGGGCATCTGTTAAAAAGAGCTTTACAGCTCATCGGATTCCTGCAGTATAAAAAAACATTCTGATTCTGACTGCAAGGAATAGGCTTCACCGCACACAACAAGACCTCATTCACAAACCACAGGCAGTGTAGATTTATCTCGATCTTTCTATATCTCACTGGTTTCCTCCTCCAGAATGCACCTCGTGGTCAGAAAAAGTAGGCTACTGTCAGTCCAATTGAGTCTGAATCTACGTGAAGCTCTGGGGGACTCATTGATCATTGCTTACCGGTCACAGATCGGAGATTTCGACGCAGTGGCTTCATTCACAGCTGGCACAGAGAACCCCCGTACACCCTGGCCATGTGCTCTAATATATGTTTGCATGTTGAACTTGTTTCGCACTGTTAGTCGCGAACTGTGCTAATTAAAGGTGCGGGGGAAGGAGAACATACTCGACACATAAAGCAGTTCTGAAGAAATGAGTTTTCAATCTAGATGTTAAAGTGCACAGCTCCAGTGGCTTCCTAATATCTAAACTATTTTTTATTTTACCAGGTAAGGCCCACTGAGCTACATAGCTCTTTTTTAGAAGCGACCTAGCCACAAATGATAGCTCAACGAAGTGGCTTATCATGTGGAAATGTTTTGCAGTCAAATACTTAAAACGCATGTTTCTAAATGTGAAGGGAAAACCCAAGGACCTGGAAAAAAATCCACGCAACCATGGAGAGAACATTCAAACTCCAAATGTACAAGCACTATAGGGTCGGAATCTAGCAGACGACTTCTTGTATACCAGGCGAGGTAGTTAACAGGTAGTTAACATTTCATCACTGGTAGTGAACATATCGGAAGGAAGAGCATTCCAGACAGCAGCAGAAGCGCATTTGAAAGCGTGCGATGGCAGTGACTGTCTGTGTTGAATGTTAAGTCAAAAACTGCTGCGAGGATGACCGGGATGGTTTATGAACCTTGACGATATCAGCAAGGTATTTTGGTTGATTTATGGCAAGCAATTTGGGTGTACACATGTAAGTAAACACCTGTTTAATGCCAGAGAAAGGGTAAAATCCTATTATTATTTTCATGTTTATTTTTGCTTTTGCTGATGATGTCACTTGCTTCCACGTTGTTGGTTTCTGGAAGCCGCCATCATAAAGCTGCACAATTGGCAAGCTGCCACAAACCTCTCATGGAGATCGTAGTTGTGTGGCCGTGTGATGACTGCCGCCACCACCACCACCACAGAGGCAAAGTGAAGCACAAACTAGGCGTAAACTTGGCGTGCTACAAACTCTGTAAATATGCTGATTATGTGTGTGTGTGCGTGTGTGTGTTGCTTGCAGTGAGCTGCTGGAAGAGTTGGAGGATTGTAGCAATGATCCCGTCGCCATAGCGGAATGCTTTGTTGAAAAGGCAGGTTCAGATACCACTCTCTTTTAAACCTGGTGGCGAGTCCGATTGTGTCTGCCATGTTGGTGTCTGCTCTGCACGAGTCGCTTTCCTGCCATGCGATTTGAAACCATGAACCTTGCTTACCCCTGGTATCGAAAGTGCAATTATGGAGTGCGATGTAATCGAGAGACTGTATTGTCTTGGTGTGGTGTTGGATATCTGTGGGTTTGCTGCCTTGCCCAAGCTTGCATTAGGTCTTAACAAATCTGCAATAATGAATGCACAAGGGCAATATGTACTTTCATGCTATATATTTATTGATTATTGACTTGCTTAACTTTTTTCTATCTTACTCTTGTATCCATTCTTGTATTTCTTTATTGATGTAAGTTGCTGACCCACCCCTGATTCCCCCAGGATATATACAGATTCTGAATCTGATGTGGGTTCCTCTTGAATCAACGTGAAGTGAATTACAATAGAAACATGATCGTAAATGATAAAGTAAGGCAGTCCAAATAGGTCGTGAATCTTTCGTGGATATTCCACTTATGTTTGGTGCCAATCATTTTCCGCTAAGACAATACATTGTAATAACAGATTAATTCAAATCAAATGCTTCCAATTTCATATTTCATGCTGTGGAGTGGCTTAACATTGTGGTGATGTTTTTTGTTTGTTTTGCAGAGCGGAGGATTTGAGATATATACACAGTACTGCACAAACTTCCCCAGGTATTAATGTCAAAGAAAAAAAACGGATCTATCCCAGCGATAAAATCAATACACCTTGATTACTATCACAAAAACACGCGCTGTTGCGTGTGCTGATTGAGTAGTCTGTGCAATGCTGCCACACTGTGGAAGTTTGTGAGAGTGTCCATGCAGAACAGTGCACACGAGACGGGGGTGGGGTGGCAAACTCGTCGATAACGTCTGTCAAACCCAGCAGAATTTAACTCGCCTGATTCTGCTGACGCACCCAAGGATGGCGTAACCGGGCCATAGTTTGCATGCTTGAACACATGCTGCAGGTTACTGTAAGTTTAGAAGGCCCAAAAGGTCGATGGATAAAACATTTCCACGCTGGCACACGGAATTAATTTTCTTGATTTCTTTTTGTATTATCACACAGAATGCTCTGCTACAGCAGTCGATGAGGGTTATTTTCTTACATCTACATGTGTCAGCGGAGGGAAATATTGCCTCAAAGTCTGCAAGCCTTTGTTTTTCATTCATTTGTAGCCCTTGACACATGCCACCGATGTGTTCTGTGGTGCATTGAACACATGATGGGCACGGTTTCTACACACAGGACAGGAATATGAAAAATATTTTTCTTGCGCACAGTTCTCTACAAAGAGCCAATGCCATATTTGCCTGACACTGATCTGGGGAGAGCAGTGGTGCATTGCTTAGTGTACAGTGCTATAAGTTTGGCAACCTAAGTTTAATTCCCGGTGTCTGACACAGTCCTGGGCTTCACCGATCTGCACTGACCGACCCTTTTGGAGAAGTATGCTGAAATCATACGTAAACAAGCGGTGAAGTGTCCCAACACACAGGACCATCCTGAAGCATCATCCTGTCAGACTCATTGAAGCTGCTCCCAACGAGTCAAGTCAAAGTGTTTCCCAAAATGCTTCCACTCGTCTTCTGTTTACAGCCATAATATCGTTTTTTTAGGTAGATCGCGTAAATGTATATGTGTTGTTAAACCCGCCACCACCCAACATAGCCAATCAGCAAGGTTTGTCACACACTGGTGTGTTGGAGAGCAAATCCACAATATTTACAATCTGTTTACAGCTTGAACTAGTGGCTGAAATTTCATATTCTTGTGACGGGGGTGGTCTGTTCCACTCGTACTCATATGGAGGTCCCCCAATCAATACCACTGGTATCCCCCCCCTCCCCCCACTTCTCTCCTAGATTAACTAAGGCCACAAAACACAAGTCAGCCGGGATTGTGGGGAAGTCCACAGCTGTGGTCCTGTCGATAGACACACCCCAGCCGTAGGAATGTGTAATTTCCACCACCTCTTCAATGCTCATTTGGGCTGCACCTCACTCCGAAGAACTTGGCGATGGCAGATCACCTCGACCAATGGCAACCATTACCACATCCCATCGTATGACACTGCATTGAGGACTTGTAATATTTGTTTGCAAACTTCTTTAGCCGGCGGGTGTCATCCGTTCAATTGGTCCCATATAGAAAGTGTATAAACAAATTCGTGCAGCGCTGAAGTGCCCACATTGAGCCGCCGTTCCAGCGCCTGGCCCAACATCCCTCACCTCTGCGGCGGTGCCCCCCCGCGGGATGTGTGCATGCAGCTCCATGGAGCTCCTGACCAAGTGCATGCGGACCAAGAGCACAGCCAAATTCTTCCGTGACCACCAAGCGGCTCTGAAGCACAACCTCCCGCTTGGCTCTTTCCTGCTCAAGCCTGTGCAGAGAATACTCAAGTACCACTTGCTGCTGCAGGTCAGTGACTCTAGGGGCCCTTCACACTACGGTAACTGCTCTCAAGATGCATGTGTGTTGTGTGTGTTCAGTGCACGTGATATAATAACGGTTGCAGTTGTGTTTATAAAGCGTCGCAATGCAGCTGCATCTGAGACATTCCACAGTGTTATGGATGCGGCTTCCCATCCGTGACAGTGTGGGCTCTTTACCTGGAGTTATTTAAAAGGTTTAAGGAATGTTTTTTTAAAGGAAAGGTGCAGCTTTTGTTCTTGCCACTGCTCACATAAGAGCGTTCAACTAGAGCAGTGTTTAACATGTAGGCTTTCGCGACCAATAACATCCATAATAGAGGTTTTTTGGGTTAGATCGTGTAAATATATAAATGTGTCGTTAAAACCCACGACCAATCTGGCTGTCGCCTGATGAAGCTAGTTGTAATTACTGGCGAAACGTCGTACTCGGTTTGTAATTGTTGTGGCTTGGCTCTCCAACACACCGGTGTGCTGTACTAGTGACGAATTGACACGTTCTGTTTACGTGACAATCCTTACTAGTTGGCTGTGTCGGGTGGTGGCGGGTTTAATGACACATTTATATATTTACGCGATCTAACCCAAAAAAAACCTATTACAGAGTAGTGTTTTTCATTGCAAGGCCCCAGATGCGAGACCCCTGGAAATACACACAGTGAAAACACCACCCCATCATCGTCATCATCGTCATCATCGTACTGCTGTCAAACCCCAATGGTTTCAAATGTGTGGTGGCCCTCACACTGATGATGCCTTATCGGGGAAAGTGTCCTCACTGAAAATTAGTGAAGAACACTGAACGAGAGGGAGCTCTAAAATGCTCTTTAGAGCTCCCTCTAGGGGGTATGTGGCCTACTTTTACATGCTGGCTAGACGTCTTGGAAGAGATGTGAATACCCACGCTTTACCCCACCACATGCATCTATGATGTGCCATTATACTGGTCGGTGGACAGCGGGAGGGAGTTAAAAAAAAAACTCGTACCATTGTCTCTACGGCTGCCGTCCCAGGGCAGATTGAACTGGTGGCTTCTGGATTGCAAGTCCAGTTTGTTCACCATTACACCACGGTAACATCCCAAAGTATATTTGTGCTTTTTTACGAATTAATTTCTTGGATGTTTCATTTAAACTCACATTTGTTTGTTTCGATATACTCGTGCATGACAGATACAATCCTGGTGATTTAAAAGGGTTATATTGAGTGTATGTTGATGATTACATGTAGTCTGTCAGAATCCTCTTTCTGTACAAGAACAAAACAGACATCAAATTTAAGTAAAAAAATCTTTGTTGGCAGTGCTTCTCAGGTACAAATAAAAAAATACCACATCTGTCATAAACTCTCTCTTTTAACGGAAAAAAATACATGGTGGGGATGGAAAGTGGATTGGTCTGGAAAGAGAATGTACAGTAAGGTAACATGAGAAATGTATGCAGAGGAGGGATTATACATAGCACGATCCATCTTCTTTGGTTCTTTCGGTAAAGTCACGTAGAATGAGAATAAAATAATAAAATAACACAATAAAATTCTCACGACGTTTCAGCCACAACGCAAGCGGCCGTCTTCAGGTGAAAGGTACAGATCTTTACCGAAAGAACCAAAGAAGATGAATCCTTGCAGTCACGAAAGCTTTAAATCGAAACATAGCACGATCATTAAGGTTATTATACCCAGCAGGGAGAATGTACATGAGGGTTATAAATGTGGTTGTTTGTGCGTCTTTAGAGAGCTGAGATTATGCGTGGCATGGTCAGGAGGGATTACACGTGAGAATGTCACTTCAGGACCCTCCTGGAAATCTTGGCGCTTGAAGAGGCTTTCGTGGATAAACGAAATATTCATCAGTGGGGAGTGATGGGTACAGAGGGTTAGCACAATGTGCTATGAACCCGGTAAACTTGAGTTTGATTCCTGGCTGTGGATGACATTGGTGGTGAGAAAATGTTATCTGAACTGGTCCAGCCCCCACCAACGTGGTGAAGTATGGTAAAACATCCCTGTGACTAGTACACCTTGTTATTTTGTTGTTTCTCTTCAACGTGACTTTACCGAAAAAAAAACTAAGAATATGGGTATTTTTTTGTTACATATACATTTCATTTGCATATGTAATTAATCAATATGATGTACATAGAGCAGGACATTAGCATTATTAGGTCATTGGGGATGATTTAATTAATTTAAAGGGAATGGGGAAACATTGGAGGAGGGAGGGGTTCATGAGGGAGGAGACGAAGCTTCCTTTCAGACGTCTCGTAGAGCAGTGCAACACTTGGCGGAGAACAACACCCAGAAGCGGATACCACAGAGCAACCTCTGGGATCCCTTTAAAGTCACCTCTGGTCTGCATATTAGAGGAGAGTGAGGTTTGTTGCATGACGGTCAAAACCATATTTTTCCCATTTTTTTTTGCAGGGCTGGAATTTAGCCAAAGAAAAGTGCAGCACCAAATTTTACGTGACGGATCTGTTTTGTTGTGCCGAGACCATCGACTCGCTACACTTGAGGACCCGGTTTAATCACAGGCAGCTGCCAGGATTCTCAAACCCAGGGTCTCAGCGGTGCCAGCTCAGTGCCCTGAACCTCCGAGCCTCCCGGGCCACCGCCAGTACATTTGCACTGACGTCGTAGCAGAAGACGGCTGGATGGTTGAGCCAAGTAAATGAAGCCCGTTTCGGGATACCGGAGTAGGCAGAGGAAACGGAGCAAACACTTGGCTCGTCACGCGGAGGGCGATGAGAGGTCGATGGAGAAGATGGCGTTTGCCGGGGCAGAGGGAGAGGACAGAAGAAGAGGGGGAGATGGGGTCAAAGAGGTTCTTATGAGGTTTGCCATGAGGGGGACTCTGTCTATGTCATTGCATTACTCTGTAACCTTTTCATGCGGGCTGCTCACTTGCGCGTCACTGACTTCGCGGTCAATAATTATAATGCAATCTGTATTTTTTTTTACGAGTGTGTATTTACAGCATAGGAAGCCCGCTAGTTGCGCTGTTCCTTCCCTCCTCTCACAGGTCACTGGGTGTTAAAGCATTAAAATCATGAATCGAGTTTTATGGTCTTGGGTGGTTGCCTCGTGTGGCACACGAGCAAATTTTGTTTTGCTCCACGTGTCTTTGTTGCCGACATCAAGAGGCCAGCCCTAGATTCGAGTGACCCTTAGCAGAAATGGATGAGACAGTATTTGCTGCAAATTAGCAAAGGTGTTGTAGCAGAGTGCTGCATGCATGGAGATTTGGTTGAAAGCAATTCTTTGAAGTAATTTTGTTGCATCCTGATGAGCTGAAATGAGTCGCCTTGCACTTTTGCAAGGTGCTCACATTGTAGGTGTGGTCAATTAATTCAGGTGGCTCTACAAACAGCCAGAATCATTAAATTAATAAAACACACCTAGTTATTTGTGCTGCCCCGGAGAGGGCTGAGTAAGTTGGGTCATTTCGTCGGGAACAGAAAGGTACGGGCCCCCTCCCAGCTTCCCCCCACCTTGATTGCATTGCTACGGAATGAGTCGGCAGTACAAGTCCAATACACTTAGTGCTACCGAAAGACCCACAGAGTCTTCCTGCCAGGCACTCGGGATGAGCGGGCTACATGTGTCTACACGCGTGTGCCTCGTTTGGTACCTGGAACGGTGGCGCCAGCGGTTGGCGCGCTGCGCCTTGAACCCGACAATCTGGGTTCGATTGCCAGGCACGGCTAACATCAGTGGCTGTGTAATATCTGTGAACCAACCCTTGGCCTACCTGGGGAGACGAAGTGTAGTGGGCGTGTGTGCTGCAAGTCACGCTACTCCCGTCGTGAGCTCTGAGACTCTAAACTAAACCATTTTTTTTTTATTTTACCAGGTAAGGCCCACTGAGCTATGTAGCTCTTTTTCAGAAGCGACCGGGCCACAAATCGTAGCTCAACGAAGTGACTTATCACGTGGGAATTCATAGTAGCAGCCAAATACTCTAAATGAATTTTGATTCTAAATGTGGATGGAAAATCCAGAGGACCCGGAGAAAAATCCACACGGCCACGGGGAGAGAGCGAGAGACGTGCAAACTCCAAATAATCAATCGGCGCCAGGGTTGGAGTCGAACCCACGTCCTCCTGCATACCAGGCGAGGGAGATAACATCCCGCCGCCGCCCCTCAGTCCCATAACCATGAATCCTCACCGGGAATGCGACCGTGCCTCCCCCGTTGCAGGAAATTGAGAAGCGGCTGGACAAGAGCACGGACGGCTACGAGGTGGTGCAGGATGCTTTGTCGGCAATGCATGGCGTCGCCTGGCACATCAATGAGATGAAACGCAAGCATGAGCACGCCATCAGGATACAGGTGCATACACGTGCGCGCCGTTTTATTACGAGTATGCCCGTGAGGGCTTGTTGATGCACATTGCAGTATGCATTAGGGATGAGTTTCAGAGATTTAAAAAAAATAATCAAGCTCATTTGGTATTTAACATCGACAATGACAGATTTATGTTCAGACGTTTGAGTTTATTTGCTATTGTCACAATGGTTGAACATGTATCCGTAAAGAAGTGCAGAAATGATGTTATGGTCGTGATATACATTTTTTCGGATCGATCTGAAACAAAGATGAAAAAATTCAGATGGCCCAAAATGTTGTATCTTTGTCCACTTTTTGGATTTTTGGAATGAATCCACTGTTCTGTATTATATGCCCTCCCAAATTCTACACTGCCCGCCTTCATCAACCCAGCACTGACCAGCGTGGTGATTTTTGTCAAAAACCCCTGTGGCCCACAAGGTGTGGGGAGGCCTTCATCCAGCAGTGGATTGACAAGGTGGTGGTACACGTGAATGTTAACAGCCACTGATGTAATTGCTCACCGGGTATTTACAGGCTGGGTTAATGTGCACACGTTTTTGAAAAACGTGCGCAGTGAGTCAACTGGGATTGTTGAACATTGTCCTCTAAACCAATTCTATAAACATCGTTAAATGCAGCAGACAACCTCATTATGCTCCGTTGTGGAGCAGTACAGCAAACAGATAAAATTGGCAGATGCAAGTGAGTTTCTCTGCATAACTATCAACATGTAAATACAAACAGCTTGTCAGTCAAGCCAATGGGCCTTTCAGATAAATGTTTCATGATTGCCTGGACTGATTGTAATATTTATAAAACATTTGTCCGGAAAGCCCGTCACCTGATTGACTCGGGAACAAAACAAATGAGTCCTTAAGTGGATATGTGAATGGGCATTAAACAAACATCAGCACTGGGCAGAAAACAACGATGGCCAGAGACGGTTTCTGGCTACACTGCGCTCCCATGTGCCGGTGCCAGCCTTAACAGATGCTCATCGCCTTGTTCCAATTGGGCTGTGAAAGGCTACACAGGGGACCTTTGTCTTTGTGGTGTTTCGTGGCCAGGAGTTGCGTGGATTGCTCATCAACCTCAAGCAGGACCTGAGCATACTTGGGGATCTGGCGCTGGAGGGGTCTTTCCGCTTGCACCGAACGCGCAAGGAGCGAGCCCTCTTCCTCTTCGACAGCTCTCTGCTCATCACCAAGAAGCGCGACGACGGGATGTTCTTGTTCAAGAACGAGATCAAGGTTGGACTGCGCGAGAAGATTAATAGGGCGCCACAGTTGCGAAATGTTGACTGTCTCGCCTGGTATACAGGAGGCCATGGGTTCGATCCAAACCCTGACGCCTGCTGTATATTTGGAGTTTTGCGTGTTCTCCCCGTGGTCGCGTGGATCTTTCTCCGGGTCCTCCAGTTTTTCCCTCCACATTTAGAAACATGCGTTTAGATTACTCGGCTGCTTTAAATTTCCACTTGATAAGCCACTTCGTTGAGCTATCATTTGTGGCCTGGACATGGTCGCTTCTGAAAAAGGGCTGTATAGCTCAGTGGGCCTTATCTGGTAAAATAAAAATAGTTTGGTAGTAACCATCCATTGGTCTCCCCTCCCAAGGCAGTGTTCAATTGCGGATGCATGTTTTGCGTATTATAATACAGTATAACCCAGTTGGGGGAGTGGTGGCACAGTGGTTAGCACAACGCGCTATGAACTTGGCAGCCCGAGCGATGTCTGAACTGTGCCCCACCCTACGCCAACCAGCATGAACCGACGTGGTGAATTATGGTAAAAAAAAAATCCATGACTGATATGACACGGGGACGCATTCATCAGGGAGTGGAATGACAAGGATCGCTACATTTAAAACAAATTTAAAACACCAAGATGTATATCCCCTCTCATTTCATTGTGATATACTAGATTATCGCACCACCAATTAGCACGGTTGACTACCTACGGTGCGTAAAAAGTTCAACATACATTATGTATGCATATTATATATGCATGAATGTGTATATATGCATGCATTCGAATATCTATTATTAATTAATATTGTGTAAATAATAGCCTTAATATTGGTATTTTGGAATTAATATTACAATTCTGTGCTTATATTTTTTTCTAAAATCACTTTTTATGGCTAGCCTATATTAAAACATAGTTCTGTTCATTCATTGTTTTGTAAAGGACCGTTCAACCGTTGATTAGGTAAAGAATATATATTTATACACCAGTGGTTTTTAAGGTGTGAACCTGTGTTTGTAATCAATCTATCACGGTATTTGCCTAAAATCATGCAGTTGCATATTTCATCGTGTAATAAATACAAATCATTGAAGTTAAATGCATTGTATTAACATTCTCAATTCATTTTATTTCAGTGCCGAAACCTCATGATTTTGGAACAACCCAGGGAGCTTGAGTTCTGTGTGTGGCATTACAAAAATGAAAAGCCACGGTACACGTTTCAGGTCAGTTTCTAATAATAATGATAATGATCACGTCCTGTGTATTGCTGGGAGTATATCAACTGAGTTATGAGTTTCTCTTTCAGGAGGTTCCTGCTTTTCAGATGTTTGACATATTTCTTATTTTAGTACTTTTGTGTGGGAAGAAACTCAAACAAATGATATAGATAGGCAAATATCTACTTGCTGTACTGCCTTATATGTCATCTTGTGACCATGCAGATGGGGTCCTCATTCATGTGACAAATAAAAAAAATGCAATTTTCACCATCCTAATATATAAACACCCAGGTATATCATTTTGTCATTTCTGTCATTCTGTGACTAACGCGGCACGGATTGGTTGAAGTGCGTCAAGTGACCGGGACCAAGCAGCCAACCAACGCTTGGCGGGGCTATAGAGGGGCGGGTGAAAGTCATCATCGAACCAAACCCCCAGCAAGGCCATCTACTTAACGACGAGAGGAAATTCACACGAAATGTCGTTTTCAATTAAGTATTCCAGATGTAAAATGATATAAGCTTTTAATGAAGAAATAAAATGATCTAATTCAAAACATAATACAATTCAAAATATGTTTCATTTTCAAACTTCAAAACGGAGCATCGGGTGCTTGCGTGAATGTGTCGTTCGTGTGCAATTTTTTTCGTGATATTCCTGGCCGAAGGTCGTAAATGGTTGTGAGGGGCGCCACAGATGCCCCCAAACAACTCCTAGTTCATAAATAACACTGCATATATACGTACTGCGTTGTCGGATATCTTGGCCAGTGGCCCTTAATCAGATGTTTGTGTGATCCACCAACCACCACCTCTTAATGTATTGCATTTTAACCGCCCCTTTTGTTTTCTCTAAAAGTTCCACTCTCAAGTAAACTCGCTGTGCAGTACAACTGAACAAATCTATGCGGTGACATTCTATCCAGTTTCACACGTAGACTTTCGCGACCAATATTATCCAAAATAGAGGTTTTTGAGTTCGCATAAATATAAATGTGTCATTAAACCCGCCACCACACGACAGCCAATTAGTAAGGTTTGTCACGTAAGCGGAACATGCCAATTCGTTGCTAGTTCAGCACAACGGTGTGTTGGAGAGTAAACCCACAACGTTTCCAATTCTAGTTGTTTACGTGACAAACCTTACTAATTGGCTGTGTCGGGTGGTGGCGGGTTTAACGACACATTTATGTTTCCGTGATCTAACCCAAAAGCCTCTATTATGGACATTCTATCCAGTTGGAGGTTTGTGCCACGGTCTGTAGAGACACGCCAGTAGATGGTGCCCTTCTGTATCATATCACGGTGTGCCCTTTTCACTTGACAGGCGAAGACTCAAGAGGAAAAGAGTCAGTGGATTCACCACATCAAGAGGCTCATTCTCGAGAACCATCCATCTACTGTGCCGGACAAGGTGAGTGCAGCCGACTGTCTGTCAACTTGCTGCCTGCTACTCAAAGAAATATTATTGTCCCGATGACCTTTGGGCAGTTACGAGCTAAATATAGAAATTTTCTCTGGTGGGGGCTAGTTTATTCATAGGGGAACCTGTTTGGCTTCCGTACAGTTGGCAGTCATCTGGAAGGATGATGGCTGAGTTGGTCCTCACTGGGATTCATTAATAATTTTTTGATTTGATTATATGGGAAAGGCTGAAAGTGTGGATTTTTTTTTGTTCATCCCACATTGTAAACCTTGGAAAATTTATTTTAAGGAGTGTTTTGCGTGAAGTGGAAAGGTGGCTCAGAGGTTGGAGCACTGAACCAGCAGGGCTGAGATACTGAATGTTAATCTGGGTTACAGCCACCCATAGTTGTGAGTTTATGGTCTCATTCCAGTCACCAATAACATCAGAAAATTTAGTTGTTTTTTAATGACTGTACTTCGAAAAGATTGCAACGAATAGATTTTTGTTCAAATATCAGTTTCACAAAAATCTGTTCATTTAAGGTCTGTGTGGGTAAAGATAATCACTTTGAAGGGATTTCAGAAGTAGATCTGTGATCTCACCTTCCACAGTGGGTAATCGACTATTCTGTACGAGTTCTGAATGGACACTGCCAGAAGGCATAATGACACCACTTGTGGAACTGGGATAAAATTGGCAGGGAAAAAAAATAACAAAATAAAAAAAAAGTAAATTTTGCACGTGCGTGATAAGTATTCAAAGTAACTGGAGAAAACTCACGCATATGAGGGGTAATCACTAAAAGGTCAAACGCAAGCTTACAACCCACTTGCAGATCACCATGCCTTGTCTCAAAAGTGCTGGACTATAGGCCCAGCACGGCTCGATTTGAACTTATTGCAATCACGGTCTTAACGAACCACTTACTTTTATAGCAGCCGATATTGCTGCAACGTATTATTATTCTCTGATGTTATGGAAAAAAGAGATGATCTATTCAAAACTTTACCCAATAGAACCAAAGAGTATGGATCCTTGCAGTCACGACAGCTTTAAATCTAGAAATGAACAGACCTGTGCTATAAACAGGGTGGAATGAGTACCCCGTGTTCTGTTTTATCGATGAATAATTTAAGCCCCAATATGCATTTTGGATTTAGGCCGACAGCCAATTCATGATGAGAACCTCTTTTACGTTTAAAATTCACGTCTTTTTCAAACTGTTTATTATTCCATATGAGATCAAAAAATATATATACAATTATGTAAAATCCCAATGGTGTTATCACAAACCCGTAGGTTGAGCTAACCTTTTAAGGTACTTTGTTGCACATGCTGGGAGCTTTTGAAGTTAAGTGTTTGAAATAAACTTCCTTAATAATCACCTCCTTATGACGCGACGTAAAGAGACACGTGCTAATTGAAATGTTATTGATGCACTTCCACTGGTTTATTTTGCCAATAAAGCCCGTGTTGTGTTTTTTTTTCACAGGCAAAGAACATCATTCTTGAAATGGATCCGGCATGTAAGTATCCACACACTTCAGCACCTGATATAATTTGTGCACGATGGATTCTTTTTCAGTGGGCACATGTCGCAGTGTGCGTTTTGAACAAAAACAAAAATTGCGTCACATTTCAAACCGCATATAATTTCTCAGAATAATACTTTTCAAGCATTTGTCAATCCATTTCTGGACGAAGAGCTCCCCAACACGGCGACATTCATGGGGGTTGTTTGACCATGCATCACCACACTCGTCAATGCAGGCTGGTGAATAGGGGGGGAAGCCAAGGAATTGTTCAAATGTCACTTGCTACTGATGATAGCCATGGCCGGGAATCAAACTCGGGTCGCCTCGCTTCGTAGTGCCGTGCGATCACGACTGTACGCCCAAATGTATGTGCTGTAGTGTCTAAATATCACAAGCATCTTAAGATGCTGTCCAGTATGAAGCATACAAAGGACATTCAAACTAAGTAATTAATAAATAAACAATAAATGCTCTCCTAGGTTTTTTGCAGTTGTGCTGTACAGCTCCCCTGCACGTTGTTCCCCAAGATGTCCGACGTTTCAGAGCTTTTCCGGTTCCTAAAGAAGCTTTCAGCGCACGATGTGAAATGTCGGATATCATGACGAACAACACCGAATCAGAATCTTAGACTGGAAGAATCCAACGAGCTAAGAAGCTCTCTTTCACAGATGCCCAGTAGGTTTATAGATGTCCAGTAGGACACACAGTCCAACCCGAAAAACGCTTAAGGGAGCAATAAGTAAATGATGAACGCCAAACCAAATAAAAACAAAACACGAGTTGGGCAGATTTATCGGTGGAAAAACACAACGTGCGCAAGCCGTCTCCACCACCAGTGACCCCTGCGCAGGTGGTGAATCGTCCCGTAATGTGTGACGGTTGAGGCAACAACATCTCTAATTCATTCAGCCTGGAGAAGAACCGGGGGGCGGTAGCGGTAGGTTGTAAATGGCAGGGAAGCAACGAGTAAGTGGCAGACGAGAGAATAAAGAGTTCTTAAGTGTATATTTATAGAGGATGAAAGGAATTGGCACTGGGGGGGGGATAACGTGTGGATTTTGTCCATCGAATCACAAGAACTTTCCTGCAGACACGTGCATCGGGCCTTTGATCTCACTTGGTGTCCACATTTTAAAGTGACTAAACATTATCTGAATAACCGCTGTCGGCTGCTGAGTGCATACAAATGTTCTACCGCATTTGTGATGTTACATTTTAACCAGTTTTTTATATAAAGGGGATCCAAATTTGAATGCGAGGTTAAAGTGTATTGCCTTCCATCATTTTCACATCGGTATGGCCATCAATTGAAATTGGGCCCATTGCCTTTAATAGCAGTGAACCAATAATTGCCCATCTCGCTTGTCATGTAATTGTATTCCTAATGGCAATTCTTGTTTCCTTAAAATGAAGTGGTGATATCTGAAAGGTTAAAGAAAATGAGCAGAGAGCCAAACTAAATTGTTTACTATTGATTTTTGTTCCTATTTGGATTAAATACATCTGCATGCAAAATCTATACACGTACAACATACACAGGCTTATTGCAAACCACACAGTTACACATTGTGTAATATATACAGTTATAATGATGCTGTCCTACTCAAAGGAACTGATGGATTAGCTCACCAAACTAGCTGTCCAGAAACAACTCGCCATCACCTTGAGCCAACTACTGCAAGCAACGGATTTAATGAGACTGTCCACCATCTCTGAAGTGACCCTCAGGACCACAGCATACAACAAAGCACTGTGATATGATGACCTGTGTCTCCTGAGTTCCTAAAGAACTTGGGAACACATGAAAAAAATGGCTTTCAAAACCTCTTCACCATCATACACAGGGCAGGAAAAATCCCATAACCATTGCAGCAAACCAAAGTCATTGCCATTCTGAAACCCTGAAAGCCATGATAATCACCCTCCACCTATAGGCAAATATCCCTCCATGCTTCCCAGACTTTCCTCCATGATCAATACTCAACTGCCTCCCGAACAATCCGGATTTCGAACTGCCTGTAGCTGCTGCTGCGAACACATCATTGCCTTCACCACCCTCCATAGAAGCTGGTTTCCAGCATCAACAGAAGACCGGCACAGCAATGGTTGATCGCTCTGCTGCCTCTCAGACTGTTTGGCATCATGGGCTGCTGCTGAAGATGGTCAACATTATCAGATGTCATTCTCCTCTACACCTAATCGACACGATCCTCGGCAACCGTACTCTCAGGTTGAACACCTCGCTGGTGAATACAGCCGCAAGAAAATGATGAACAATGGCCTCTCAAGGCTTGTTACTCGTTACAATGTAACGTCGATATATATGTGACCTGCTGTGTACACCATCAGGCAAGCTCATATGTGCAGATGACATAGTCCTTGCTGTACAGGGCACAAACCTTGACGCGAAGAGCTGATTTCATTTAACTGGAAGCATATTTCCGTCACTGGAGACTCCAACCAAATTTCTCTAAATCCACCACAAGCAATCTCCACCTGAATAATCATGCAGCAGATGCCACCCGTGATGTGTCCTTCAGCGGTAGCCCAGTGCACAGCAAACGTCTGTCCAGTCTACTCAGTGGCAGAGTACGGCGGTCCAGCCTGGTCCTGGAAATCTCACACAAAACTTTTAGATGCACAATAAATAATGTGATGCGCATCACAGCCAGAACAATGAACCCGACACCAATTCCCTGGCTCCTTGTTCTGGTGATCATTGGGCCATCAAATATCAGCGGAGACTTGCAAACTGCAAGGGAGTATACACGTTTTCTTTCCTACGACAGCGTACCCATCAATCGAGACCTCTGCAATGTACCTCACCGCTAACGAAAGTCCCGATTTCCCTCCTGGGATCGCAATTCTGCTGTCACTGTCCTAGGATCTCGCCCAGATCCAGAAGAATGCTGTCGAACAGAGTGGAACAATGCAGAGGTCCAGAATAAACACCTCCTGGCTCTAATATTCCTCGAGGACACCGGTGGTGTGACCATCATTTCTGCTGCCTCTCAGACTGTTTGGCATCATGGGTTGCTGCTGAGGATGGTCAACATCATCAGATGCCATTCTCCTCTACACCAAATCAACACGATCCTCAGCAACTGTACTCTCAGGGTGAACACCTCGCTGGTCAACACAGCCGCATGAAAATTATGAACAATGGCCTCTCAAGGCTGTTGTTACTCGTTACAATGTAACGTCGAGGACACCGGTGGTGTGACCATCAACGGCATTAGAACATCAACAGGCCGATGCGCAACATCTCATTCAAAAATAGAAAATTAGAGACAAAGCCACAGTAGTGCGACTGTGGCCATGCAACCCAAACTATGGACCTGATAGTAAACCACTTTATTCTGCGCTCCTTCAAACGGAGGGGGAATTGCAAAACTACATCAGCTCTTATTCTTAGTTCTTTCGGTAAAGTCACGTTGAAGGGAAACAATAAAATAATAAAATATATTGTTTTATATATATTTTATTTTATTGTTTCCCTTCAACGTGACTTTACCGAAAGAACTAAGAATATGAATTACCGCAGTCACGAAAGCTTTAAATCAAAATTTACATCAGCTCTCTCCTGAAGCCCTCTCTCGGCTAACAGACCTCTCGTAGCTAACAGACCTCGACATTGCCATTTATCTTCTGAACTTTTTGATATATGCAAGAATAGAACGGTGGTAAGTTAATTCTAAATTGATTAATTTCTAATCGATTTTAACAGGTGAATAAGCGCATTGTTACAAACCTACCATTTACAGATCTTTGCAAAATTGATGTAGTATTTGCATATGATTGGCATACATTTCAAGGGATTGATTTCTATATGCACAGTTCCATGCAAGAATCGATTTTTAGGTTTGAATTGAATTAACAAATGGCTCATTAATAACCTACAGTTTGCACAGTAGTGTATACAGGCTTGATAAAGGCATTTTTTTTTAAAGATAACCACAACCCTGGCTCTTGAGAGTGTATTAGCAGTTCAAACAATAATCATTATTATTTGTTCAGACTGTGCTGAATAGGACCTCATTAATTATCTTGGCCTTCCAAAGCAGTTAAAATTAATTCATGATACATGAAAGGATATTTTTTTTTCTATCAGACGTTAACTTTTCTGATTTTAAAATACCTTTTAATCTCAGTGGGTTGTTGGTAGCAGTCATTTGCGGGACAAGGCAAGCCTCTCTCTGTCTGACTAACTTCAATGCTCACCGCGCTCAATTCCATTGATGTCAAGAGGGAAGCGGCTGGCTCTTAAGTGGCGGTGGTGCATAATTAAGGATGTGGCTTACTGCCAAATCAATAACTGGATGTACATCTGTCAGGGCAGATATGGAGCTACCGTTGCCATCTCTATTTCCCTCATCACAAACCCTGTCGTACACGCCGCACAAAGATCTGGCAAATGCTTTTTCGTGGCGTTCTTTCCTGTCGGGACATGTCCTGGCTCGAGCACTCTCGCTCGTACCAGGTGGAAAATGGATGTGTGACTTTACTCAAGCCCTGTGCATTGTAGGTGACTGGTGGGAGGGAAGATCCAGACAATGAAGGAGAATGAGCAAGTCCACAGTGGTTGTCCTGATAGAGAAACTGGCCCCTGAAATAAAGCATTGATTTATCGATTAAACTTGATTCTTACGCTCACAGTACCCGCATCGAGTCGTCCGGGAGAGTTTAGATTAATAAAAATGTATGCAATCATACGCAAATAATTTGCCCATGTTAAATTTAGAGTAATTGAGATAATGAAAGTTCATCAATGAGGCAAATAAAGAAAGGAACAGTGCCAATGATGCAATGAAAATGACACTTAAAATTATTTCATAGTCTTTAATTAAATGATTTAATTTATGCAGTTGTGAATCATTTGCCTACCCATGATATACGTCATACGTCACAATTATTTCACAGATATTGTACGCTATCTAAATTTAAAATCGTAACAAATGTGGGGGTGGACATGCTCGTTTCACATATATATTTGAGATTCTTCATTCCATTTTGCTATTGTCATCCAATTAAAAGATAACGATATGTTTTCACTTACAGAAACCATTTTAATAACTATTAAATGCACAGTGTTCGGTGCTCGAGTGGTTTTATGAGTGTGCGTTGGGACATTCACTGTTTGTTAAGACCAGCATTCTATTGCGCGATGCGTTGAAGTGTTACTCTGTAGAGATAGAAAACGTAAAAGAGACCACGACTGGGTTATAACGACAGTGTGGCCTCGCTAAGCAAACGCAGAACCTCCAGTAGCAGGGTGTGCTTCCTGAGTAAACAAGCATTATATTCTTGGTTCTTTCGGTAAAGTCACGTAGAAGGGAAACAATAAAATAATAAAAATTTGAAAAAAAAATTCTTGTTGTGGTTTTCACACCTGATGATGATTGCTTGTGTTGCAGTCGAAACGTCGTGAGAATTTTATTGTTTCTTATTTTTATTATTTTATTGTTTCCCTTCTACGTGACTTTACCGAAAGAACCAAGAATATGAATCGCTGCAGTCACGAAAGCTTTAAATCAAAATTTAAACAAGCATTGTTATATATTTCCTTTTTAAAATTTATATTTTTAAACACTGGTATAAAGAGATGTAAAGAACTGAAGTGCACATCTTGCAAGTGACCCGGTGCTTCCCAGAGTAACCGTGGCATAACCGTGGTGACATCTCGGAAGTGAGGGAGAGAGAGATGGGACAGAGGATGAGAGAAAGTGTTTAGAAGGAGATCGAAAGGGCACAGAAGAAAGAGCGGAATAATTGATGGGCAGAAATAACACAATGAGGGGACGGGTTATATTTTCCCGTTTGTAACTAGCCAAGCCTTGCCAGAGAAATTATCAAGCAAACGCATAGAACACCAAGTTTAATTTCCACTTACAGAAATGGCACATTTGTTTATATTAAACACGCATCAAACTTTTCCATCAGCGTTGAGTGCTTCGTCGGGGCTTAAAAACTAAAAGCTTGATTTTTCTGAGCTGGTCCTGTCCCCGTGATATAATACTTCGTTCCGTGTCGTTAACTTTGAGGCGCAAATGCGCCCCACATAAATCACACAGTGAATATTATCAGCTTACTTTATTCTTCGTGCTAGTCATGTAACATTGACTGCAGAAACTCCCCCGTCTGTGAGTTATGCAATATTGCTGAAGGACCCCGTACTCGTTCTTTGCGACGTCGATGGTTTTTGTCTTTGGTTTTTGTTGCTCAAGTGATCACGGCACCATGGGTTTCTCTTGTAAAATAGCGGGGCAACTGGCTTAACGAGATCATCCGTGTGTATATCACTACACATGTAACAAATAAGATAAACTCTAACTCAAAATTTGAAACTTACTTTTCATCAGAATCTTTTTTATGTACCGTAACTTAACGTAGAATTGTCTCTCTCTTCAAACGAGTAATGTCATACTAGTGGTGGAAGTTCCACATTCTCTTGGCAGAGGCCTGTCCGTTGACTTGCTACAAAGTGGTATACATGTTATTGACCTCCCTCTTAGCTTAAAATATTAATGTATTTTTTAGACATTCACTCAGGTGCTTGACCTTCTAGGATTCCATCGTATCAGCAGCATTGGTTCAATACAATCACACTCTGGACCATTTTTGTCATTCAGTCTCTTAATTCGTTTATTTAACTGAAAGTTGGTGAACTGACCGATAGTATATTTAATGTCCCTCATAGCTGGAGGTTTAACCTTCCCATTGCTAAATGTACCATCTGCCAATACCTTCAAATGTATTCGTACACAATTGAGCCCTTTGCTGGGAGTGCAATCAACGTGATTAACCAATCCCAGTGACATTAAAGCGACTGTTGTGTGTTTGTAATTTGTACAGATCCCTCCGGTATCTATAGCCCCAACTGGAACAGGAGGCCCGACTACCACGAGGTCAAGGAGCGAAAACGTCGGGGGCAGGGTGAGTACCGTCGGAGACTGAGGGCCAAGACGATGCGATTGTGCACAGTGACCGCTGACCATTTCTTAATGAATAACCTTTTATGTGGTAGGAGTAACAAAAACTCAACACGTCCGTCAATAACACTGCCTTAAAGAGGACACATGATGAAGACCGCTTGTGTTGAGGTCGAAACGTCGTGGGTTTTTTGCTTTTATTTTATTGTAGTTTTATATTATTATTTTTCTTTTCTATCTATGTGACTTTTTGAGAAATGGTCCTTTTTATTGAGCTCTCTGTTATAAGCTTTTTGACCAACTGGATATCTGTGAAAAAGAGCTTTATAGTTCATCGGATTCCTCCAGTATCAATACAGTAAATATTATATTTCTTGACTTAAAGCTTTCGTGACTGCAGGAATTCATATTCTAAGAGTCTTTCGGTAAAGTCACATAGATAGTCTTTGGGTTTTTTGGTAAAGTCACATAGATAGAAAAATAATAATTAATAAAAAAAATCACGCCTTTTCAATCTCAACACAAGCAATCGTCCTCAGGTGAATTATATTTTTTCACCTGAGGACGATTGCTTGTGTTGCGATCGAAATGTCGTGATTTTTTAAAATTATTTTTTATTATTTTTCTATCTACGTGACTTTACCGAAAGAATATTTTGATTCTATTTTGACTCTGCTGATGAGACCTAAAAATGTGAAAACCAGTCCAGATTTTATTGGCTTAAATGAATGCTGCTCAATAATATTGGTCTGGAAAGACAATAGGCTGAGGGACTAAAATATATATGTGGAAATACAATGAGGTTCTGCTTACATTTGCTTTGGCTTCCGCGATACAGCAATATAAATTAAAAGAGATGCGCACAACTTTTAATTCGATTTTATTACAAAAAATGTAGATGAAAAAGCAGCCATTGATTGCTCACATCTGAAATACCGCAGACTGACAGCATTTCGAAGAACAAGACAAACATATAACACTTTAAATGTGTTCCTTTGGGTCCTTCAAAACCTGCAGACTTGTGATCAAAGCCGTTGTCTTTAGAGAGCGTCATTTGTCAGCTCCACAAAATGTCTTTGGTGAGAAAGTCAGGACCGGGCAATTTCAAGGAATAAAATACGGTCCCATTGCCAAGCAGATTAAAAAGAGTTGTTTATTGCAGAAGCGATTGATGTTCAATGGAAATTATCCCACGTCCTCGTTGGAATTGAGTTCTGTGCAACCCATTTGTGCCACACTGGCATTTGTGACTTAAAAGCATGGGAAGGTCATGCAATTTCCCAAATGTCAAGATGGCATTATGCGGTTAGTTAAGATTAGAATCCAACGGGAGAAGAAGAAAAAAAGTGAAAAAGTACGTCTCTGTGTATCCTTTCACTACAAAAAAAAATCTAATGGTTTTTGATAAATGTTCGAGGCTGGACTGAAGGCTCATTATTGAACCACAATACAGTGCGTAGTAGATAATTTTCTCACCGTTTTGGGCCCAGTGGTGGAGAAATGTAGTTTGGGATTGATGGTCACGGTTCGTACCCACGTGCCGTGACAATTTGGCAGGGCAGGCCATTTGTAAATGTTACGCGTGGCAGCCAGAGCTTTGCATGAGCAAACATAGGCGTCCAAGCATTGCAGAAATGACTCAAATGAGGGATCAGTGTCAAGCATGTCACGCTGCTGTGCAAACAGAGAATGTGTTATTATCACCCACCGTTTGTCATGTCTCGTTCGTATTGCTAAATTACACTTTGACAGAGCATGCAGACAAGGTGATGACCGCCTCTTGGCAAGGTTGTCTTGAGATGACAGTACAGCAGTAGATTCTTGGGGTTTCTCTTGGTACGCAAGTTTCCCTTCACATGTGCAAGGCTCTCACTAATGGCATTGGCCAACATTTCAAATTCAGGGCTCTGCTGAAAAGGGGCTCTGAGACTCAGAGAGGATTTCCTGGCTAAAGGGTCTTGTGATTATTATTGTTATACAACTGCAGGTGTGGGTTATAAACAGTAACGATTGCAGAGCATGGTTAAGTATGCAAAGGGATAATTTATTACTGGCCTTCTGTCACACCATGTGCAGGTGTTTAAATACGTGGTAAACACCACAAGCACCGCACAGTCGTTAAAACCTCAAGCATGCTTGAAATAAAATGGAAAAGGCACAACAGTAATCCCTGGGCAATGGTCCTTTGTGGTTGTAGCACAATAAATTAGGTGCTCTATATAAAAGTGAGATCATGTCCCCGTGTTTTCCTTTGGTTTTCTGTTCACAAGCGGGAATGTTACTTTTGGTGTAATTCAGTACAGTGCGTCTCTACGATGATGTGATGTTGATGCTATGGCACTCACCTTTGACCGCATTTCATGCACCTGTGTCTTTTTGCCATGTTTGCCTCGCTATGGTTTTCCTGTAGCCCAATTTAATGTGAAGCTCATTCATGCATTGTTGACTGGTATGGCTCGCCTATGGTGAAAGGTCACAGTGGTGTAATGGTGGTCACATAGTATTCTTTAATTAAGGGATGTTTGATGTTGCTAGTGGACCACGTAGAATGAATGGGTCATTATTCACAATTCTTTAAGGGAAACGGATTGCTAAAAATCTACCACCATTGCTACACTATTAGTGTGTTTTAATAGCCTATTAAGGATACAAATTATTTCATGATTTAGACCGAAATTCGAATGTGACATTTTTTATGGAAAAAAATCACATTTTCACAATTTCTGTCTTATGTAAAAAAAAAATGTTACATCCATGTTTATTTAACGCATTCAAAGAGAGATAGTTTCTGAAAGGTGTCCATGTTATATTGACACATCGTTGAAGTTGTCTCCAGGAAAAGGCTAAAGGTACGAAAATTAAAATTGTACAAGGAATTCTTGATGCAGCTTTCCGTTCAGTGGAAGCGTTGGCCCCATTGTCTCATTGCCTCTGGGCTTCACATTTTTCCCCGAACCGATTCATCAATTGATTGCCAGGTGTATCCCGGAGTTGAAACTTAGACCTGTAATCCATCCAGCTGATGAGTTCTCAGGTCCCAACTTAATGTGACAGAAAACCGTTGCTGTGAGCACAATGTGTGAGTCTTATTTCATCTCCTGCTGAGATTTCTGCCGGAGATAATATATATATACGCCTGTGCTAAAAGGCATTGTGAACAGAAGAGCCATGCTGTTTGTGTATAATATGACACGAGAGGATTTTTTTTGTATGCACAAAGATATCTCACATCAAGTACTTACTCCCAGACGACTAAAAGGCTTGTAATAGAAACGAGACTTAAATGTAAAAATGTTATCACAGTTATGGAACATTTTTTTTGCCATTGGTGAGCCAGACATATTGGCTTTTGTGGCTTTTATTTATTGAATTAAAATAAATATGAGTTGTTTAAAAGCAGGTTTTAGAGAACATTGGAATAACTTTCAACTGTCAACCTTGGGGGTGCCTGTAAGGCTGCATGTTGATAATGGCCAGTTTTTTTGTTATGATCCTTAGCTTAGGGTGCCTCTATGCCCTGAATGTCACGTATTCAGAGGTAGATGTGAAAAATGAGCACTCCCTTGGTCCACAAGCATTTCTTTGCACGGGAATGACAATTACTCTTAAAAAAGTGTTACAGAATGTGTTGTTGTGTATACATCACATCGGAATCGGCCTCTGAGATTGCACATTGAGCTTTCAGCGGTGAAATTCATTTTTATAGGTGCTCTTAACGATCTCATGACCGATGAATCAGCGTGCATCTGTGAGTTACTTTAGGTTGTTTCTTAAAGCCAGTGTCAGGATTCAGGATTTAAGTTTATGTTGTTCAATTGGCCAACAGTAAACAGGTTCCAGCCTTCGCCAACAAAATCAATATTTAGCCCCACAGAAACTACTGAGCTTGCCTCTTAACTGCCTGCTCTTCCCATGTGGCCTTTGGCCATTGCTGGAAATGTTTTCTTGGAAATCCTTCTTCATTAGCATGTAACCGGGGCCCCGTAATTACAAATATTCAGAATAAATTAACAGATATATACAGAACACACAAACAAATACAAAACACTCGTATCCAATATC
Source organism: Petromyzon marinus (assembly GCF_048934315.1). Lineage (NCBI taxonomy): Eukaryota > Metazoa > Chordata > Hyperoartia > Petromyzontiformes > Petromyzontidae > Petromyzon > Petromyzon marinus. Next base: position 20,948,449 of record NC_133683.1, on the reverse strand, counting down.
CCCATGCAGTAAATGAACAAAACACTCCCTGTTTAACTGAAACCCATCGAGGCAGAGCCCCTGACATCCGTGCGCACAAATTGTCATCTGTTGAGCACTACTCCTGGGACGATTATCACTGTTACAGAGAGAGAGAGTAAATGCACCGACATTTCCCAAGGGCAAACAATTACATTGCTGCATCAAGGCCGAGTCTAAATTGATAACTAACCCTCTGCGTCTGCCAACGCTTATAGATGTGCAGTTAAAATATTTACGTTTTTATTTGCATGAACGCCCATTTTTTTGGCAATCCCCTGCTGGACGATGTGCCTCGGGCCACGAGGGATATTTGACCATCCTTCACCACGCCGGTCGGCCTGGGTTGGTGAAGGTGGGGTGCGTGAAGAGCAACAGTGGATTTTCCTACGCCGCCCTCCACTGCCCACGACACCTTTTTCTGCACAGTAGTGGTCACCCATCCAAGAGCTATCCAGGCTACAGCCTGCTTAACTTCCGAGGTCGAGTACATTCCGGGTTATTTGGTCAGAGGTAGTGTATGAAGTAAATATACATACACTGTGGGAAATATGAGAATAATTATTACTAAATGGAAATTTAATGCAATTTTAAAACGTTGCCACTAGTGTATCCCATTGTAATTTGTTACGTGAACTGCTCAATCAGGGGAGCAAGAGGGCCTACGTGGGCTCTCGTAATTGTTTTGCAAAATCAATTTGGCTGCTGTTTGTCTCCGGGAAAATGGATAAATTGATTTGACAAGAGTTTACAGGAATAGCTTTGCCTCTTGTCCCCCCTTGTGTCCCTTCTCATGCATTATGCATTTAGCTAATGTGATCAGGCGCTCGCTATAGGTCAGTTATTGTGGTTGTACTCATTGATTAGATTTTCTCCGTGGCCTGCACATGCAGACCTTGACCAAACTGGCTTGAGGCCTTGGTCTGTATTTATTATTATGATTATTATGATGATTACACTTGTTTATCCAGGAAACTTTTCTTCAGAATGGTGCTGCTAAATTCGAACAGAGCGACTCGGCATCAAGTTAAGTCACAGGATCTGTAAGGTTTGCTTTTGAAACGGACATCACCCATATTTCACGGCTGATACACACCCGTCGTGTTTAGCTTGTTGTCCTTCCCCCGCAACCTCCGATGATTATAGTTTGCTACGTACGGTTGCGAAAGAAGTTCAATGTACATGCATTAATAGACCCGCAGTATTCAACTTGGTCGGTCAGTCGCTATCCCATTTGAGACGCGTTGCCTCAATTTGCGAGGGTGACCCAGGCCGTGTGATTCTAGGGGTTAAGCCTCCAGAACTTCAAGGGGGTCCTTACCAAATATATTTGCTTTGATAGCTAGTCGGTGTAACTCACGTACATAGCCACATTAGCATGGATTTGAATGATAAAAAAAATCTAGATACTCATAAGCATAATGCATGTTTTATTTAGAGTACTTGAAGGCTATAAACAGTGCAGCTTAGCAATGGGGGTGGAACAGTATATTGGCTTCTCATTACCGATTCTGAAGCGCGTGATGATGATGCACATATCGAATCGTATGTGTAAAAGGTGTTGTTGCTTAGATTCGTACTTGCTGAATATAATTAGTTCACATCACCCCTGCAGCCTGTGGAGGGGGGCTACTGTTTGCAGCAATGTAAAAAAAAAGCATTGATTCTAAAATAGAATCGCGAATCTGAATTGCCATGGCAGAGTGAATCGTCCCACCCTGATTAGGCATAGAAGGTCGGTGGTTGGTGCTTTAACTGCTTTGGTCATAGCAGCTCAAAGGGCTTGCAGAAAACTGATGAGGCTAATGGATACTTTATTTTACGTACGCTATTGTTCATATATATAAGATAAGATGCCAAATGAGTCGTTTGTTCATGTTTTAGTTTAGAAATGCTTGAGAAAATACCCGTTTACTGATCTGATACAGGTTTTTAAAATCATGTACCACTACATTTGCCCCCTATCGTCCCTTTTTGCCAAGTTATTATACCATGCTCAGTTCAAGAAACATTAACTCTTTTCAAGTAAGCCTTCAATAGTGCTGTTTGTTACTGGCCATTTGGCATGTTGGGGGCCTATGGACCTGTACTCAGCAACTGTGAGCACACTCGACGTTTAAAAACACCCAATGAGACGAGGCAGCTGGTCAATAAATACATTTTAAAAACTCTGGGTGTGCTCATTCTGGTTAATGTGAGAGCCATCGTCGTGATGTTCTTACGAGCAGTGCGCTTAGCAATGGGGCAGTCCATCACCAAGACTGCCGATGGCTTAAATAGTCACCTACGACTGTTTAGCGGAAAGGTGTGAGAGTGTAGCCGTTCGCATTAACAGCCGTCTTAATGATTTAGAGTGGGCCGCCTTCACCAGCGAAGGTATTGCAGAATCAATGTTTCTCTCGATAATGTACTTAGAGAGGGGACCCACTTGCTTGCATTATCTAAAGAAGATTTAAAAAATCCTTACAGCAAATTTTTTTTATAAATGTGGTGAATACAAAAAAAGCCTGAAATATTTTTTTACAGAACAAGCTACTTTTAAACAAAAGAAATACTCTGTGTGCGTGTGGCATATTTTATGTCCTGCTTATTTGATCTAAAAATGAATGGATGTATTTTTATGAGCCAAGAAACGATATATTTGAACAATTTCCACAGAGTGGAGGGGGGGGGTTCCAATCAAATTCAACAACAATTCACAAGTGTTTTCTTACGTGGATTCTAAAATGCCCTAAAAAAATCGCACAGGTCCACAAACTTCACTCGCGTCTATGAAAATTGTGTGCTTTAAGTAGCAATGATGCAGCTAGACCTCCCGGAAGTATCACCATGTGATGGTCTGGTTGAGAATCTCTAATGCTGCTTTGAATATCGGGACCGCTCATTCGTTCCTCTGTTTGACTGTTGGGATGCAAATGAGAGCATTCGCCGTTTCATCTTTATGGAATCTGCGACACACAATCAGAATATTGAAAGCCGTCTAATTTAAATGCTAACGTGAGTCTTGCCAAGGTCATTGGCCTAAGGCGCTTGCGTGTTTGTGTTTGTGCGTGGTTGGCTCGGGAGGGTTGTGGTGGCAGGCAGGTAACACGGTAGACACAGCCATACACACGCGCACAGTTGCGGCTCCGGAAATCATGCTTTATGTGTTCGACTCGGACCAATGGAAATATTGACAAAAAGCCAATTACGTGATGGCTACAGCAGATCAAAAGTGCATCACGTTTATAGCTAGGATCTTATGGTGTTTTTCAGATTGAAAAATGCTAGCAATTGTTTCCAGCATCTGAATATTACACAAATGTGCATACTGTGTTACACATATATCTTCTACAAGTATATTATGCTCTTAATTTCGTCATCATCAGCCATGATCAATCCGCTGCTGGGTGTAAGCCCCTCCAAGCCACCGCCACCTTATGCAAATTCTTTGCTCACTTTTCAGTTCTCTGTTACAGTATATATTTGTATTGAATGACGATGTTTCTGAACTACGCGTCACAGACAGGTAGTATGCACCGACGAGAAACTTGATTTTGGCAAATTTCTACGTTACTTTACGTTGTCAGTTTTAACTCCCCCCCCCCCACCCAGAAAATAATAAAACTATTCTTAGATTTTTTTCGAAACATATTTTCAATTGCGTTTTTTGTGAACACAAGGATCAAAAGTAGCAGAGGGGATCGGCAATAACCAAAAATCCGTTACGCAAAAAATCATCCCCCTTCCAAAAAACGTAAGTTCTCAGTTGACGTGACGTGCAGAGCAAGAAACATTTTAAATCGAGTAATTATTTGGTTGCGATTGTTCGCGAGAGATATCCATTTTCAGATGTCCGAATTACAACATTTAAAACATCATCCTCATCATTATACTAGTGAAAGGTGTTTGTTTTTGTTCATTATCGCACTGCTAATTCAGCTAATTCAACTAGACGTGGTAACAGGAATAGCGGCCCCACCTCCGTGTACACAGTTAGTTTCCTGTGTGCCACGGCTTTGATGTCAGACATCCCAAACGTGAACAATATTAAAATACGGTCATTGTGATTATCAGGGGATGGGATCGGTGGCGCAGTGGTTAGTGCACTACCTCTACGCTATCAATCCGTTGACATCGAGTTTGATGCTTGGTCACAGCTAACATCGGTGGTGAACGATATCTGAGCTGGTCCTGTGCACCCCCACCCTCCCTATTTACCAATTTACCAATCTGCACACAGCAGCATTGTGAAGTATGGTCAAACAAACAACATGGCATTGGTAGGCCTTTCTGCAGCGGTGCATTGACAAAAGAGGGCTGTAAATTACTTGCTTATGATTTTTTTTAGTTTGAAACGTTGTCAACACTTATTATTAATAGTTCAACATCGAGAACAGAAAATGCAGAAATCGATTTCCCACTTGAGACACCGGTGAATATTATTTTCCAAACATCCAAGGATATTCCTTTCTTCATGTGTAACACACTAAGTTATTTTATTATGTACCATTGGCTACAAATGTGTCATTGCTTTTGAAAATTGTTATGTTTTCTTCAGATTGAAGCAACGAATAATAACGTGACACTTATTCTTGCCACTCTTTAAGATTGTGCAGGGCTGAGATTGAGTCATTCAACCGGCAGCGTTTTCCTTTCCCAAACCACATTCTTAACCATGTCTACGCAAAAAATGTATCGTAGGTTGCACCTGCCAAAGGTTCTCCTCTGAGTCCTCCAAATCTCAAGCTATATTTAGAATATTTAGAATTTGCTTTTTTTTGCGATAAGCCTTGAGATATACCCATGTTGTTATGCTCCCTTTCGGAAATGTTATCCTATTTATTATTAGTGACTTTCACCACGTGAATTGGTAACAATTAAATAATTATTTAAATCCCTATTTCATCACGTGCACCGTCAGCCATGATCTTATCCCTACGTTGCACTCCCTCAAACCTGTGGGCCCAACTCCTTAGTTTCCCAAAGCAGCTTGCCAGGAGTGGGGAATAATTACGCAAGGTCGGTGGATCACAAATCCTGGAATAATAATAGCAATGCTAATTCATTCTATAGGCGAGCCTCACTGAGTATCAAAACTTTTGATACTTTGGGGTCCTGCATTGGGATATTTGGCCAGTTCCAATAGTGAGTGGGCTTCACGAAGAAGGCATTTTAGTACCTGGAGAAAATCAATGCGAAAGAGGCGATAACACTACAAGGTCCATACAGATAGATTTAACAACGAATTGTTATACACCTGTCTCCTGGCCACCTTGAAGCCCCACACCTATAACGCCTGATAGGGCTCTGGTGGTCACCCATCCAAGTATGACCAGGAAGGCGTAATTTTTTAAAAAGATTTTCTTAATTCACATTTCCAATGGGTGGTACATACTTGCTTAGCTTCTGAGGTCCAATAAAATAGGGCACATTTATGGTGATTATGCCTGCTTAAGACATTCAACTTCAATGACAGCGAGGTGCCTGTGGGAGTCACTATAGGCAGTGTGTTATTGTTTCTAGATTTGATTCTAGATTTGAAGCTTTCGTGACTGCAAGGATCCATACTCTTTGGTTCTATTCGGTAACGTCACGTAGGTAAAAAATAAAACATTGTGTTTGAGAGTCCACCCCTCAGAGGTGGGGCTTTTCTCTGGGCACTCCGGTTTATTCATACAGCAGGCACAAATACTCGGAAGGAATTGACCAAATATTTGAAGGCATAGCGTAACAATATGGAAAAAGAACAATATTGTTCTGCATTGGTTGGCCTTGGCCAGTGCCATTTATCATGAGTGATTGCATTTGGGAGGCAAACAGAGTACAGTACATGTCGAAAAGCTACACGCGCGTGGGAGATAACAATGGAAATTAGTTTTGAGACTCAAGTGAAGCTTATGCTGAGGAAAAATAACACATTTCAGTCCCCTAATACACGTTATCACTACGCATACGCATTGGCCAGGAAGGCGTAATTTATTTTTTTAAGATTTTCTTAATTCACATTTCCGATGGGTGGTACATTCCAATAATAAACGCACCGCCAGACATTACTGGTCGTTGGCAGCCTTATTTACAGGGCTCATTGTTGAGATTTTACAGGGTTTGTTGCTGTGATGACTTCTTAAAATAAACAGTTGAGAGGTGGGAAAAGGGGGGTGGAGGGGTGGGGGCATAATTTATTTTAAAAATACTTCATACATTTTTTTTAAATGAATGGCCATGGCCAGTACGTATATTGGGAACAAACTGTGAATATAGAAGTATGGGCGCTCCATTGCGTCGTTAAACTCCCTGCATTGGAAAAAACTTTTTAGCGGTTGCGTGTTCACCACCCCACCACCACCATGGTGGGATATTGTGTGGCTGAGCGTGGGTGTGTCCGGATCCCTTATCTTCTTCTGGGTATACCTTGATTAGCTCCATACAAAGCTACGGCAGGAAATCGACACGAAATAAAGTCTGCGCTTTCTGAATGGCTGGTGGAATACAATAAGCCAATCAGTAAGGCTGCAGTTTTCCCATCTCATCCCGCTGCACCATCGGTGGAATACATCCGGGCCAGTGTGGTGTCGAAATAACATTTAAATACTGTTACATTGTGCTATTATTACAATGTATTATACATGTATAATAACCAACTATCCAGGTTAACAGAGGTAAATTGTTGAATAAATGCAATATTGTATCGTGACATTTGTGAATTAATTATTAACATTTTAGCATGCATACATACGAGATATGCTGCTGTTGGTACTGCTAAAAAAGTTAATGTGATTTCCTGCTGAAATGAGCATCAAGGGAGTGATCATTTTATGCTAATGACGCTGCGACAGTGGTGAAAAGTACACAATCCTGTGGCAGAGGCATGCCTGTCAATAAATAAAACCTGTTGACATCCCCACAAAGGAATTCTCATCATAATCACGATCCATGGGCAAATAGCCCTCAGGTGTCCACTGCACATTTCGGAATTTATTTCAACTTTCCTCTGTCTCGTGCCAAGATGCTCAAATAGTGCACTTATTTCTGGAACCACTATCTCTTAAGTTAAGTCTTCCTCTATTTCCGGTTCCTTCCATGTTTATGAACAACACACTCGAAATGTTGTTGTCCATCCAATATGTGTCCCCACAAAGTCGTACTTATTTGATCGATACTGCGGGTGGGGGGTTATGGGGAGTGATGGGCTATGTCAGCCCCCCCAACCAGGGCTTATACTTGTGACCTCATTGTGAGCCACTCCCGCTGACCCAACTGGCCGGTTCTATACCGTTTACTACAGTATGGAAATAACCAACCCCGTGGGTGGAGCTGTGGAAAATTGCTTCATCCCCTGGGATATTTGTTCACCTGTGTGCATGCGAATGACCTGCACATCTTATCAGGATTACATTCATTGTTATGAAAGCGGCAGTTAGGTAAACATTGCATTTCATGTCCAGTAACGTCTTCTTCTTATTATGATATTTTGCAATCCTGCGATCGTCGAAAAATATATAGAAAAAAGCGGACAAACAAAAAGATGTAACAAAAAAATCAATTTTCAGAGTGAATTGCTGTGGGGCCATGAAGGTTATAATTTGCCTTCCATTTTGTAAAAGAAAAGCCACCTCTTGCCAAAACATTAGCTCAATGTAAACAGTGCTCTCTTGGGGTTTTACCGTGGATGCCGAGGCCTTAGAACACCTTTTCCTTGAAAATGCACAAAACAACATTTCACACATCAATGAAGCCACCATAGCGCTCCGCTCTGTGTGTTTATTTATACTTTAGATTCCCAGTGTGATTCCCAGCAGCAAACAGAGGCATGACCCGGATTTGACACTTTTTTTGCGGAATGGGCTTTCATCATCGTCTTGGCAAGCCGTCAGTCACAGCTTAATTGGAATCGGACAACAAAGGGGCCGCCGTTGGTCTCTGGTCGTGTGATGGTAGACAAACTCCTCGTGAAGGTGCCTTGCTGCAATTACCTGCTCACACCACCGCTTCGGGGAGCTCGAGGAAGCCGGTGGAAGTACCCACACTTTAACCCACCACACGTGACCTGCCGTTAGACTAACTGTGGTGCAGTCGTACAGCTCGGTGGACAGAGGGGTCAGGGGGGGGATTTTAAGAAACTTCATCCATTTGTTTCAACTGCTGCGGTGGCGGATTGAAACAACGACCCTTGGGTTGCAAGTCCGGAGCGCGAGCCATTACACCTCCGATTAATTAGCACGGTTGGCTACGTACAGTGCAAAAGAAGTTCAACATAGATACACCACGGCAGCAGTCACACGTATACATTATAAACCAGATAGTTGGTGTGTGGGTCATCAGACTAAAGCTTGACTTAAAGCTTTCGTGACTGCAGGAATTCGTATTCTTTGGGTCTTTCGGTAAAGCCACCTAGGTAGAAAAAAATAAAAACAAGAACAATATCACGACGTTTTGATCGCAACACAAGCAATCGTCATCAGACTAAACTTGAATTAGATTGTCGGCGGGTATTTGTATGAGTTTATGTTTTCCCTACTGCCCGTAGAATGTGCGTATGTTTTGCAAATTATACGTTTGTTTTGATGGATTTTTACGGCTTCCTTTTTTGATGGCATAAGTTAATATTCAAATGTTAAATAATAATAATAATGTGCTCCTACGACACAATACAAGTTTGTAGAGCAAAATAGGCAGTTGGTAGACATAGAGGATACAATGAATGCCGAAAGGCGAGACTTAGGGACATGGAGTTAATAAACCAGATGGCTGGGGCAAAGGCATTTTATACTATGGAGGCAGCAGAGGGGAATGAGCGACTTGCCAATGAACAGGAGCTTTAAAGCTCATCAGATTCCTTCAGTATAAATAAATATTCTGAATCTGAAATATCCTGAATGAGGAAGATTAACTGGGAATTTCGACAGAACACTTTGTTGTTATAGTGGGGAGTGCATGGAGAGGAGTAGAGTGAGATGAGAGGCACCAGAGTGCATGGAGAGGAGTAGAGTGAGATGACAGGTACTAGAGTGCATGGAGAGTAGTAGAGTGAGATGACAGGTACTAGAGTGCATGGAGAGTAGTAGAGTGAGATGAGAGGTACTAGAGTGCGTGGAGAATAGTAGAGTGAGATGACAGGTACTAGAGTGCATGGAAAGTAGTAGAGTGAGATGACAGGTACTAGAGTGTATGGAGAAGGAGTAGAGTGAGATGACAGGTACTAGAGTGCATGGAGAGGAGTAGAGTGAGATGAGAGGCACCAGAGTACATGGAGAGTAGTAGAGTGAGATGACAGGTACTAGAGTGCATAGAGAGTAGTAGAGTGAGATGACAGGCACTAGAGTGCATAGAGAGTAGTAGAGTAAGATGACAGGCACTAGAGTGCATGGAGAGTAGTAGAGTAAGATGACAGGTACTAGAGTGCATGGAGAGTAGTAGAGTGAGATGAGAGGAACTAGAGTGCATGGAGAGTAGTAGAGTGAGATGAGAGGCACTAGAGTGCATGGAGAGTAGTAGAGTGAGATGAGAGGTACTAGAGTGCATAGAGAGTAGTAGAGTGAGATGAGAGGCACTAGAGTGCATGGAGAGTAGTAGAGTGAGATGACAGGTACTAGAGTGCATGGAGAGTAGTAGAGTGAGATGAGAGGCACCAGAGTACATGGAGAGTAGTAGAGTGAGATGACAGGTACTAGAGTGCATAGAGAGTAGTAGAGTGAGATGACAGGCACTAGAGTGCATAGAGAGTAGTAGAGTAAGATGACAGGCACTAGAGTGCATGGAGAGTAGTAGAGTGAGATGACAGGTACTAGAGTGCATGGAAAGTAGTAGAGTGAGATGACAGGTACTAGAGTGTATGGAGAAGGAGTAGAGTGAGATGACAGGTACTAGAGTGCATGGAGAGGAGTAGAGTGAGATGAGAGGCACCAGAGTACATGGAGAGTAGTAGAGTGAGATGACAGGTACTAGAGTGCATAGAGAGTAGTAGAGTGAGATGACAGGCACTAGAGTGCATAGAGAGTAGTAGAGTAAGATGACAGGCACTAGAGTGCATGGAGAGTAGTAGAGTAAGATGACAGGTACTAGAGTGCATGGAGAGTAGTAGAGTGAGATGAGAGGAACTAGAGTGCATGGAGAGTAGTAGAGTGAGATGACAGGTACTAGAGTGCATGGAGAGTAGTAGAGTGAGATGAGAGGCACTAGAGTGCATGGAGAGTAGTAGAGTGAGATGAGAGGTACTAGAGTGCATAGAGAGTAGTAGAGTGAGATGAGAGGCACTAGAGTGCATGGAGAGTAGTAGAGTGAGATGACAGGTACTAGAGTGCATGGAGAGGAGTAGAGTGAGATGACAGGTACTAGAGTGCATGGAGAGGAGTAGAGTGAGATGAGAGGCACCAGAGTGTATGGAGAAGGAGTAGAGTGAGATGAGAGCTTGGGAGCCAGTGGAGAGACTGCAGTCTTAGCTTGATGTCATTTCAGAAACATTTATATAAAATGCTGAACTACAATTTAAATAGTATAAATAAATATAGCAGTAAACTCTATGTCATGGCTAGAAAACAGCCAACATACATCTCTATATAAACAAACACATATACTCCATGTGCGCGTAATGAGTAACTAAATGGATATAGAGTAAGATTTGTCATATAGCAGCAGGAACACAAATCTAGGTAAATCTAGGTCAACTTTTTGAACTTTCCTCTGCCTTATAATCTTTAATAGCCGGCGTACATTGCATATTATACTCGCATACATACACACATGCCATATAAATATATGTTTCTAATTATGGTATATAATAAACATATATGTTAAAAAAAACAGCCAACGTTTTTAGATTTGAGTAGATTTCATTTATTTTCACAAGGCATTCTTGGCCCGCAGCTCAACAGCGAGCAATGGGATGTGATTCACACTGAAGTGTTCCGAGTGAATGCATTTTTCTACGTATATATACATAACATTAGACTGCAAATAAGTTGTGATCTGGCCAGTGCCCTTGAAGATATTTCCATTTTCAGTCGAGGAGTGTCAAATCCCGTGCCTTATTTGAGAAACAGTTCAAGGAAGATGCTCATGGAAAGTGATTTAAGGAACCTTTTTAGCATTTATTGAAGTGACTCCTCAAATATTTCAAAAGAAAACTGTAGTCTCAGCTTACAGTGAGCTTTAGATGAGATTATATAAATAAAAAAAGAAGAATGGAAATATAAAATGGATATATATATTCCTTTTAGCTTCTAATGCCAGGACTCTTTTGCTTGTTATTTTTATACTTTCAAATGGTGGCTTATGTTTGATCATTCATATGAAAAGTCTCGGATTTCTGGCTCGTAAAAACAAACGATTGTAGAGGCATAGGCGCAGCCCTGCAATTACAGGATGATACCACTGCTGGCGGAAGGGCCTCCGCTCGAAAAACCCCTATACATTGTATGCTGGCCCACTCGTCCATGCTATCCAAACGATTTATAAATGGTGGGAGTACCCACACTTTACCCCACCAAAAGCAAAAGTGATTTCCTGCTCAAATCAGCACTGTGAGGCGGTGTTCATCTCCTGTTTAAGGCCCTGAGCCAATGGCAAAATTCCCCATTCCTATGACGGGGGCAAGCCTTACCAAATGACAACGACTGTTGACTTCTCCACAACGTGGTACTCGTTTTACCGGCATCAGTGGGATGATGTGCAGAGGCAATAGCAGATGCCTCAAATGCCACTTTTTTTTTCGTCCAGACCTGAACACAGCCATCTTCTATTAATGAGACAACAGGTAGCTGAACTAGCATTGGCCATCACATAATGTGCCAAGGACATTGTTTACGGGCTGCTTATGCATTGTTTTCAGTTACGTTATAAGCAAGATTTGATTTTCGATTTAAAGCTTTCGTGACTGCAAGGATTCATCTTCTTAAATTGAGAAATTATTATTTTATTCTCATTCTACGTGACTTTACCGAAAGAACCAAAGAAGAAGATTTGATTTGTCGAAAAGCTCACATAGTCTGCCACACGATTAACTGAACACCCCCCACCATACCCCTCCACCCCCATATCTACAATACCTTTGGTTCATGCCTAAGCTATGTGTAATTGTGAAATACAGCAACATTTGCTTGTGCTGGTACTTTGTAGCTAAAATGCGCATACTGTGCACATTAATTATGGCCTTTTGGCCAAACTGTCCTCATTAGTGTCATTCTTTATGCTATAACCGAACCCGAGTCACTCTGATTAGCACGGTTGGCTATGTATGGCGCAAAACAAGTTCAACATACATACTTACATACTTCCTCTCTGGTGTATAATTAGGCATTTATTTGACTTCTGGGGTTCATGTGTGACGAGAGCAAGCATTTTCACTAATTGAGTGTCCTTACGTCTGAGTGTAACCCATTCCCCTATGCCATAATTAGGTCTGCTTTACGGACTGTTTCATCAACTTAAGTCGACAGCATGCTCAAATGTGCCCTAACCTTACACCCCATGGCCTCCCGGCTGCTGAGGTGACGTCAGGCAAAGGTACCATGCGCTGTTGTGCATCGCCCTGTTAACTTGAGTCCTGTCTGCCGCAGCAGCGCGGTGGTCACGGGGAGATTGTTATGCCAGCAGTGTCACCCACATACTTGCGGACGGCATATTGTATGTTTGTCTGTTGAACTTCTTTTGCACCGTACTTGGCCAACCGTGCTGAACGGAGGTGTGTTGCAAGGACAACAAATGAAACAAAACAAAAGTCAGTTATAAAGAAATGAGTTTACAATCTAGAGTTAAAGGAACATGGCTCCAGTGGCTTCCTCAGATCGGAAGGAAGAGCGTCCCAGACTACCAGAGAAGCGGATGTGAAAGCGCGCGATGCAGTGGCGATCTTTGTTCGATGGTTAGCCAAAAGCCGCTGCGAGGATGACCGCAGTTTGCATGATGGTTTACGCTCCTTGATGAGATCAGCACGGTATGTCAATGTATATATATTTATATACACATATGTATTTAAAATCCCACAACACCCCCGGTTGGTGGCCAGATTCAGTCGGAAGGTAACGTTGCCAAGTGTATCAGTCTCCGTTAAGGCGGTGAACGGTGCTTGCTGATAAACCATTGTTGCCCATCCTCCGCACCTCCGATTAGCACGGTTGGCTACGTACGAGGCGAAAGAAGAAATTCACATGCGCATTTATATTCAGTAGTAAAGTAATAGAGTGTAATGTGAGGAAGGCTAAGCAACAAAGGTAAAATTGCACCAAAAATTATAAATATATAAAACGAATAATTTTACTTCCAGGAGATGATAGTGATTAGATGAGGCAAGTGAAATCAATTGAGACATTTGCACAAAGTATGATGTATAAAAGTCAACACGATGGTTTACACAGTCGGGAAACATCACAGCATATCAACACATTTACAAAGGTTTACCTCGAGGCCTATTTGTCAAATTCTCATTGGACTCATTTACAGTTGGGATTGAATTTAGACCCAACTGGGAGCCAAGGGGATAACATAAATGGGGGACGTCAACTGAAAATGATGCCGGGCCAAACCTATTTTTCTCAAACTTTGTACAATACATTCAAAGGGTGGTGGCACCTCTGACTGTGAGGCTTTTTACCTCGATATTAAGCGACGCGATCGTAGCGTTAACCTGTTTGTAAAAGCATTTAAGATAAATATTGATCAGTGGAGTGTGTAGAACGAATGGTAACTAATATGGACGTATATATGCACATATATCCGTGTGTACAGCCCCTTTGTCATTCCACTGCTGGATGATGGCCTCACCTAGTGGGTGCAGGTCGTGGAGATTATTTGACGATACTTCACGGAGGTCCGCATGGGTTGTTGAAGGCAGGCAGCATAGACGTCGGAGCACAGTACAAGACAACAATTAATTTTGCTGCGCGACCATCAGATTACCACAACATACAGTGAGGGGAAAAGTATTTGATCCCCTGCTGATTTTGTACGTTTACCCACTGACAATGGAATTATCAGTCTATAATTTTAATGGTAGGTTTATTTGAACAGTGAGAGACAGAATAACAACAACAAAATCCAGAAAAACGCATGTCAAAAATGTTATGAATTGATTTGCCTTTTAATGAGGGAAATAAGTATTTGACCCCACTGCAAAACATGACTTAGTACTTGGTGGCAAAACACTTGTTGGCAATCACAGAGGTCAGACGTTTCTTGTAGTTGGCCACCAGGTTTGCACACATCTCAGGAGGGATTTTGTCCCACTCCTCTTTGCAGATCTTCTCCAAGTCATTAAGATTTTGAGGCTGACGTTTGGCAACTCGAACCTTCAGCTCCCTCCACAGATTTTCTATGGGATTAAGGTCTGGAGACTGGCTAAGCCACTCCAGGACCTTAATGTGCTTCTTCTTGAGCCACTCCTTTGTTGCCTTGACCGTGTGTTTTGGGTCATTGTCATGCTGGAATACCCATCCACAACCCATTTTCAATGCTCTGGCTGAGGGAAGGAGGTTCTCACCCAAGATTTGACGGTACATGGCCCCGTCCATCGTCCCTTTGATGCGGTGAAGTTGTCCTGTCCCATTAGCAGAAAAACACCCCCAAAGCATAATGTTTCCACCTCCATGTTTGACGGTGGGGATGGTGTTCTTTGGGTCATAGGCAGCATTCCTCCTCCAAACACAGCGAGTTGAGTTGATGCCTAAGAGCTCCATTTTAGTCTCATCTGACCACAATACTTTCACCCAGTTGTCCTCTGAATCGTTCAGATATTCATTGGCAAACTTCAGACGGGCATGTATATGTGGTTTCTTGAGCAGGGGGACCTTGCGGGCGCTGCAGGATTTCAGTCCTTCACAGCGTAGTGTGTTACCAATTGTTTTCTTGGTGACTATGGTCCCAGCTGCCTTGAGATCATTGAAAAGATCCTCCCGTGTAGTTCTGGGCTGATTCCTCACCTTTCTCATGATCATTGCAACTCCACGAGGTGAGATCTTGCATGGAGCCCCAGGCCGAGGGAGATTGACAGTTCTTTTGTGGTTCTTCTATTTGCGAATAATCGCACCATCTGTTGTCACCTTCTCACCAAGCTGCTTGGCAATGGTCTTGTAGCCCATTCCAGCCTTGTGTAGGTCTACAATCTTGTCCCTGATATCCTTGGAGAGCTCTTTGGTCTTGGCCATGGTGGAGCGTTTGGAATCTGATTGATTGATTGCTTCTGTGGACAGGTGTCTTTTATACAGGTAACAAGCTGAGATTAGGAGCACTCCCTTTAAGAGTGTGCTCCTAATCTAAGATCGTTACCTGTATAAAAGACACCTGGGAGCCAGAAATCTTTCTGATTGAGAGGGGGTCAAATACTTGTTTCCCTCATTAAAATGCAAATCAATTTATAACATTTTGACATGCATTTTTCTGGATTTTTGTTGTTGTTATTCTGTCTCTCACTGTTCAAATAAACCTACCATTAAAATTATAGACTGATCATTTCTTTGTCAGTGGGCAAACATACAAAATCAGCAGGGGCTCAAATACTTTTTTCCCTCACTGTAGTGTGGATATTGCGTGATTTTTTATGTTGGAGGTTATGCCTCATTATTTAAATGTATTTCTGAAAAATAGGAATGCCATCCCAACTTTACAACTAGATACCAAACAACATGAAATGCATTCATGAATATAATGAAGGTACCCTTGGCCAGCGATATTTCAGAGAAAGAGATTACAAAGAGACTATTAAACCATAGTTCATGTGCAGGTAATATAGGAAATTGAAAACATACTGTTTAATTTTTCAGTGACTTCTGAGCTATGAAAAATTATTCATGCCTATGAAACGTTTGATGGTAAATTAATGTACAAACTAAGTTGCCTCTGTGATAGTAGTTACATTGGAGAAACCAAACGACATGTCTCGGACCGCATTTGTGAACACAAAGCAGACCTAAAACACGGTAGGACCAACACCTCGGCCGTGGCAGATCACTGTTATAATTCAGTAGGCTCACATGACATTGACTTCTCCAAGACAGAGGTTCTTTGCAAGCCATCTGGCTACCATGAAAGATTCGTTCATGAGGCTATCCACATATACAAACGCAGAGACAATTTCAACCGAGAAGATGGATTCTGGCTTTGCAATCATTGGAAGGATTTGATAAACCATTTCGGGTCTTAATTGATTGTTCACGCTTACGGTGGCTTTCAGACCGCATCCATTATTTTTGTCTCTCCCCTCCTCTTTTCTGAACATAGATGGACTCGTCCATCTGAATAACTGCCAAAATGCTCTGCGTGGTGCAACGTTAAAAAAACGGCACTTTTTTCTAATTTTCTTGCTGTGGTTTTCACACCTGATGATGATTGCTTGTGTTGCAGTCGAAACGTCGTGAGAATTTTATTCATTTATATTTTTATTATTTTATTGTTTCCCTTCTACGTGACTTTACCAAAAGAACCAAGAATAAGCAAATGTAGGTTATTTCGTTAAATGATATGGCCAATCTATTTAAGAATAACATGCGAACACAGATGCTAATTGCGTGTGCAAATATTCATTCTATTTTCTTCATTCGATATTGTGTCAACTGAATATCCAACAATTACATTGATATGGATTTTGTTTGCAATTATACACTCTCTCACTACATAATCACATTGCATTTATACAGGCGCGTGTGGAGAATACTTTAAATGGTTACATCGCTCGAGATCTACGTTCATGTGAACTTGATGATACTGTTCATAATAACATTTACAGTTTGAGTACTGCGGATTCACTCTTCGACACACCGGTAGGCTAAAGTAGTGAACTATTTTGTCTTTTGTCAACGTGACACTTTTATGCTGATTGGCCGTGTCGGGTGGTGGAGGGTTACGAAACATTTATAAATAACGCGATCTAACCTAAAAACTTTTATTATGAATAATATTGGTCACGAAAGCCTATGTGTTGATGATACTGCTGGATGTAATCATCTCCAGTAAAGCCTTGTACCCTTTAAGTATTGTGAGATTACTCTCCAACAACGCCGGTGCTGTTGTCACAGAAACAGCAAGAGATTGGGCACGTTTGGTTCACGTGACACATTTATTATTAATTGGCCACATCGGGTAGAGGAGGTTTACAACACATTTTTTACACGACCTAACCCAAAAAAGAAACCAGTTGTTGAGTTCCTTATGTTACTGACTAAATAAATGTTCCTGTGTTTTTTTCCAGCCGGAGATGATGCAACGCGAAGCAAGGTAATGGCTACTTGAGACGAATCTCTCCGTTTTATTTGATAAAAGACACGACACAATAGCATGGCACGTTAAATAAAAAGAACTGATTTCCTGGCAGCCAGTCCGCCGTCACATCGTGTGCATTCATAACGGATGCCGTTAGCGGAGTGCGAGAACATGACTGTGATGTATAACGGCACGTGACATAAAATATGTGCCAAGCACAGAGCCAAACAATGCACTTATCCCCGAGTCTACATTTGCTGACGAACACAGGAGATTAAGCAACGACACGACATTGTGGCGGCGACGTGGCCCAGCGGTAGCGCGTTCGCCCTGGTTTTTACTGCTGGTGTCATAACCGTAGTGCCATCTGCTTCACAGTAAACACTAAAGAATGCCTGAGTAAGGCCGTTATGTGCTGGCATGAGGGTCCAGTCGAAAATGACACCGCAAGTTACTCAATTGGGATTCCCCATAGCAATCATCTCCCCCAACTGGAAGAAGAATGTCTGTTTGTAGGCCAGATGCTGAGTCACCGCTACACTCCCGCTTCTCCATTCGTAGCAAAGTACGCCGATTCACCACCGCTGCCACTCTTATAAGAATCAACACGACAACTCGATGCGGCCGTTAGACCTCCAACACGTCTGATATTTGCCGCGGTTATACCTGTTTTTCTACGTGTTGAACTGACCTCTTTCTCTGTCTGCATGCACAGCGCGTGCCACGGGAAGGTTCACGGGCCACGGAGGCCCACGGTGGTGAAGCCCTCTCTCCGGCGCCCAGCGTGGAGATGTTGGATGAGGAGAGGGGGGAGCCCTGCGAGTCCTCGTTCAGCGACCTCTCGGTCCCATCAACCCCAGACACGAGCCTGACCCCAGACAAGGCTCAGAATGCGGCCGGAAAGGACTCCGACGTGGAAAATGGACCTGCTGGTGTTAGATCCATTAAGGTTTTTTGATGATTTTTTTTATTTTCACTTCGATTAAATTTTGTTCAGTGTCTTGAGCATTTTTTGTTGATGTTATTTTTACAATAAGATAATTTGGTTTCGTTGCAGAGGGAGAGGCCAAACTTTGACGCCCCCATTCCGTTTGAGCGGCAGCCCTCATGGAAACGCGTGAGCAGGGGCTCGGTTGGACACAAGACCAAAAAATCTAATTTTTCTGATTTCTCAGAAGATGTAAGTAAACCAAAATTTGTTTTAACATTTGTATTGTATACATTTTTCGCAGTATCACACTCATTGGGCCCTTGACCCAGAATGCACCGGAATTTGTCCAATCTCAGAAGCTAAGCATGTTTTGAGTGCATGAGAAGTGCTTGGAAGGGGGACTGCCACGCATAAAGCAGGCAGTGTAAACACTGGGCGCAGCAACAGAGGGTACCACAGCAAAAACCACTGTTGTACTTTCTATGCTTCCCACAACCTGTGTTTGATCTGCGGCCACGGCTCATGGGTGATTTCTGAACTGGTGCCGGGGTCTCCCCCCTTCGCCAAACCCTCAACGACCCGCACGGTGAATTAAAATCACGAATCCTCTTCCCCACTTCGCTCAAGCAGGGCTCACAAATGATGTCATCACATCTACCCCTCTGTTTAAGGAGCCAAACAGGAGGATTTATTCACAAATCAGGCTGTCGCCTGATCAAGCTAGTTGTAATTACTGGCGAAACGTCGTACTC
Organism: Petromyzon marinus; assembly: GCF_048934315.1. Taxonomy (NCBI): domain Eukaryota; kingdom Metazoa; phylum Chordata; class Hyperoartia; order Petromyzontiformes; family Petromyzontidae; genus Petromyzon; species Petromyzon marinus. Next base: position 20,929,579 of record NC_133683.1, on the reverse strand, counting down.
AGATTGTAAATGTTGTGGCTTGGCTCTCCAACACACAACCGGTGTGCTGTACTAGTAACGAATTGGCATGTTCTGTTAACGTGACAAACCTTACTAATTGGCTGTGTCGGGTGATGGCAGGTTTAAGGACATATTTACATGATCTGATCCAAAAAACCTGTATTGTGAATTCAAGTCTCAATAACGTGCGCGCCCCACGCGGCCGTGGTTCACGGAGGCGCCTCGACAAAAAATAAAACAAGGCGGTTACGTGCAAGCGTACGTGCCCGCAGCGAAGCGACGTTTACGTTTCTCTGCTTCGCTTCCATTGCAGCCGCCTCCGGAGCCGATGAACGAGAGCGCCGCGTCCGCGGAGAACCTGGCGCGTTACGAGGTCTCCATTTGGGATCTCAAAAAGGGCGAGGGCGGCGTCGGCGCTGAAGGAATCCGAAGCCAGCCTCCGTCGCTCTGCTCGGAGAGCACGCTGGACGACACGGCCAGCAAGTTCTCGGACCTCGATCCTCCGGCCATTGACACGTCGGCCGACGAGCTGGACGACGACACGCAGACCGAGTGCAGCAGCGGCGACTCTCCCCGCCTCTCCAAGGCGTCGGGCGGCCTCGACGAGAGGCGCGGCTCGTCGTTCGCCGACATCGTACAGCGGGCGATGCTGAGCAAGCCGGCGAGGCGCGGCACGCAGGAGCTCGTGTCTGACGCCTCCGCGGCCCAGAGCCAGGACGGGAGCGCGGACGAGGAAATGACAGTGTGCAGCAGTCCCGTTCGGCAGCTCGCTGACGGCGCAATCGACAGGAGCTCCGGGGAAGACACCGTCTGCACGAGCCCGGTGTTGATGAGCTCTCAGGTCGGCAGGACCGGGTGCTCGAGGGAAGATGCTGTCATCGCTCCGGGCTTTTTCCCCATCGGGTCCCCAAACAGGAAGAACAGCACAGACGACGAAGAGTTCTTCAGCGTTCTGATTCGCACGCCCTCGAGGCGAGTCAGCAGGCGAAAGAGCAGCTTCAGGGTTGAGAATGTGGCGCCATTAAATTCTCCGACGAGTGAACTCGGCGTAACCGTCAGCAGAGCTACCAGCGTCGAAAGTCAGAACTCGTCCTCGGTGGTCAGTGGCAGCAGTGGCGGCAGCAGCGGCAACGATGTGGAGCTTCATTCTAAGGTGCTGCCGAGCAATGCTGAACATTTGTCAACGGACCCGAGTGCAGAAATTAGTCTTGATTTTCCCGCTGCAAACAAGGAAGAGCCCTTGACCTCTGAGAGTGAAATTACAGACAAGGCGTGCTCCAGTTCACCAGAAGCTGCTCGTGCATCTTCCTTTTCTAAGCAAGACAGCTTTCCCTTAGAGCAAACAAAGAATGATTACAGGTGGAAAGACCGCGTAGGCTCTGGCGTTAACAAAAGAGACAGTCTCGCAATCATACCCCAAGGCTTGGTGCGGGATTCTGTTTTTGCGAAAAGAAAAGCTGAAACCCACAACTTTGATAATTTCCCCACTCAAAAGTCAGCTTCAGAATCGCTTGATCGACGCGTTTCATCTCCGTCAGTGGAGAGAGCCTCAGACAGTTCCAGCCGTAGGCGCAAGTCCGAGAATCCCAGAGAAAAATCTGACAAAAATCAGACATTTGGAGAAGAGACCAAAAACTTGGATCCATCTGAAGCTACGAGTGAATCGCACGCGGAAAACGTTGCCAAACGAACCTACGGCGTGACCGTGTTTTCTGGAAGCGTTGTGAAGCTGGCAGCGGCCACCAACGAGTCCCCCGAACCCAGCCAAGACTCGTTAAACTCGAGCTCCAGCGCATTGAGCGACGCCGCGAGCCACAGCTTCGATGAGGGAAATTCAGACCGGGAGCCGCCCAAATCGCCAGGCCCTCTCTCGCTGCCGGCCGTGCCTTCCGGCAACGAGAAATCTCACGGCGGCGCGGGTAAATACGACAGGGCGACCCCGCGCACAGAGCCGCGGTCACCGTCCAAAGAGCCGTGCGATGACTCGCGCGTGCAACCTGCCGGTCGCTCGTCCAAGACATCCACCCTGTCCCGGCCCACGACCTTGCCCAGCCAGCCGAGGGTAACCTTCACCGCCATGTCCCACTCCGTCCACTTCAGCGAGTCGAATGACAAGTCCAAGTCGCGGGTGTTCAACATGGCGCGACAGTACAGCATGAGGATTAAGAAGCCCAAGTCCCCGACCGACCCTATTGCTGGGGTCTTGGAGCAGCTGCAGAGGAGTGACGCCCTGGAGGAGAAGCTGAAGTGGTTGAACGCTGAAGGTAGGCGCTTTGTGCTCGTTCGCTGTTGCTTGTTTGTTTGTTCGGCCTCTTTTTGGGCTGTTCCCTGCCTTTTAAAAGTGACAGAGAACGGTCGCAGGCAAGAAAAATGGGTGATCTACAGCAGAGGCAGCAGCATGACAATGACCCAAAACACACGGCCAAGGCAACAAAGGAGTGGTTCAAGAAGAAGCACATTAAGGTCCTGGGGTGGCCTAGCCAGTCTCCAGACCTTAATCCCATAGAAAATCTGTGGAGGGAGCTGAAGGTTCGAGTTGCCAAACGTCAGCCTCGAAACCTTAATGACTTGGAGAAGATCTGCAAAGAGGAGTGGGACAAAATCCCTCCTGAGATGTGTGCAAACCTTGTGGCCAACTACAAGAAACGTCTGACCTCTGTGATTGCCAACAAAGGTTTTGCCACCAAGTACTAAGTCATGTTTTGCAGAGGGGTCAAATACTTATTTCCCTCATTTATAATTCAAATCAATTTATAACATTTTTGACATGCGTTTTTCTGGATTTTTTTGTTGTTATTCTGTCTCTCACTGGTCAAATAAACCTACCATTAAAATAGTAGAATGATCATTTCTTTGTCAGTGGGCAAACGTACAAAATCAGCAGGGGATCAAATACGTTTTTCCTCACTGTAGTGTGGATATTGCGTGATTTTTATGTTGGAGGTTATGCCTCATTATTTAAATGTATTTCTGAAAAATAGGAATGCCATCCTTAATTTACAACCATATACTAAACATAATATGAAATGCATTTATGAATATAATGAAGGTACCCTTGGCCAGCGATATTTCAGAGAAAGAGATTACAAAGAGACTGAGTTTGAAATATGAAACCATAGTTCATGTGCAGGTAATCTAGGAAATTGAAAACATACTGTTTCATTTATCAGTGACTTCTGAGCTATGAAAAATTATTCATGCCTATGAAACGTTTGATGGTAAATTAATATATAGTAGATTGCAAAATAATAACCTTATGTTAATATATTTCAAGATATTTCCTTTAATCTTCAAAGACATTGCTTTTACCCAATAGTATAAAATCATAATAATAACAACGTTTTGGCATTGGTTAATCTACTCATGGATGAAGGCCTTCCCACCCCATGTCAGTGATGAGCGGCTGTTTAACCAAACTTCACCATGCCAGTTCGTGTGGGTTGATGAAGGGGGGCCCAGGAAAAGTTTAGACAACACTCACCACAGATAATACGTGTGGATGTTGAACTTCTTTCGCACCGCACGTAGCCAACCATGCTAATCGTTGTTGTGTCCGCTATTCTCCATACCCGGGAGCCAAACTTAGGTTGCCGAGTTCACGGTGCCGCACTGTGCGAAAAAGACTTTCCTTAAATGTGTAACAAAGCACGTGTGCTGTGTGTGTCCCCCTCCCCCCCCTCCCCATTTATTGTCCGCTTCAGAAAACAAGCTAGGCTTTGATAAAGTGGTCGGCGCCGAAAATGTCGTCTATCCCAAGGTCCGGGACAGCGGCGTCAACAACAAAAGGTCAAGCGTATTGAGCGACACATCGATAACGGCCGTTGGAGAGCAGGCCGGGTCGGACAGATCGAGTACGGCATCGCTTCCCCCATCTCCAGGCTCCTTCACGAGCTACTCGCCCAGATGTTTGTCTCCCAACTACGTGACGAACAGGTTCTTTCCGGAACCGAGTTACTTCTCCCCCAAAGGGGGGATCAACTGGCCGACCGTGAAGGAGCTACGGTGTCGCTACCTGCGGCTGCTGACGAGCGGCGGCGACGGCGGCGGCGGCGGCGGCGGCGGCGGCGACGGCGGTGGCGCTCGAGCCAAAACGTTGGAGCGTCATTCGGACGGCGGAAGACACGCGTGTCAGCAGATAAGAAGAATCAGCTCCGAGACCGGCACGGCCTCCACAGGCACGGGTGAGCCGAGGTCGGAGAGCAAGCGTCTCCTGCGGACAAGAGAGGACTTGGGCCTTGCGGTTGAGACCAAAGACGAATCACGGAGCCGCGGGGGCAACTCCTCCGGCAGCAGGGCGCACGCAGAGTCGGAGAGTAACGGCGCCGAGACCGCGGCGATTCACCTCGGCAGAAACTTCCCTTACATCGTCACCGACGACATCCCCGTCTTCGACTCTGACATGACGCTGCAGGACAGTCCCGGCGTGGTCGTCGTCAACGGCACGTCCTGCGTCGGCGGGCGCTCGACGAGCAGCCCCGCGGAGCGTCCCGGAGCCCCCCCCCTCTGCGACGACGACGACGAGGACGAGGACGACGACGAGGACGATGAGGACGAGGGAGAAGAGGAGAACGCTTCTCCAGCCGGTGCCTCCGTGAGGGAGCGCAAGCGGATCTCGATTAAGCCAGCAGCGGAGAGGTGGGGCCCCCGCGAAGGAGGGGGCCAGGGCCCCGAAGTGGCGGCGTGGCAGCGCGATGGGAACAAGCGGAGGGCCGTCGCGTTCGGAGGCAGCAGGGCGCTGTCTGCCGGGGAGGGCGTTGGCATCGTCAAGCAGCTGAGGGATATGTTCCAGAGGTTGAGCACTTCCAGTCACGTCTAGGGAAGGTGGCGTGATGGTCCGACATGGTAAATGTTGTCTGCCCGTTGTTGTGAACGAAAATGTACAGGTGGATGTATGTATGTTCAAGTTATTTCGCACCGTACGTAGCCAACCGTACTAATCTGAGGTGCAGATGCCTCCTATGAGTGGATTAATTTTGTATATTGGAACTTAATTCCACGTTACTGTTTTATAGTTTATGGTTGTTTTAGATGTTTTTTTTTTAATAGTCCTACAGAGAGGGAGAAAAAAAAACATACAAATAAACTGCCAAATATATTAAGATGTAAAATATCAAAATAAACCCCACGTTTTTGGGCAAGGAATACATTTAGCAACGATAAGTTTCATTACATGTATCATGTGGCCGTGTATGTAATTCTGTAAAGTTTGAGTGGTGGTATATTTCCTTTAAATTAATGATCGCAACTGTAGATGCTTTAGTGGTGTCTTGCCAAAATTATAGATGCCCATTTCTACTATTACACAATCAGGAAGCAATATGTAAACGAAGCAACAAAAAGCAATATGCCAGTGATAATTGCTACATCTTAAACATACAAACACGTTCTTAACTTATTTACATTAATTAAGAAGCAAACCAAAGAATGTTCATCAACATACTAAGGACCAAATTGCCTTTCATGCAATGATTTGCCGCTGCTGGTTTTAATCGCAGCAATTGCAGTAAGCTTGTGCTCCAAGCTCCATCGTAAAGCGTGGCTTTACGCGTTTACCTGCTTTGTCATTATTAAGTGTTGCACTATGCAAATGACTTGGGGTTGATTCCGAGTCACGTGAGGACGACGACATCGCGTGCGTCAGTGTCGCCTCGAGTGTCCCCACACGAGTTGCACATCATTTGAGCGGCTTCTTCTCCGCAGAACCTCTGGCCGACGCTGTTGTGCACGGTGGGGAAAGTGAGATGACTGTTGTGAGGCGGAGGAAGCGATATCTCCGTCTTCGCTGTTGGCAGCAGTTTCCAAACGGGTTGACACGTCTCAGACCGAACGCCGGTGATCCTGTGAGCGAAAAAGCTGTTCCATTCTGTGACGTCCAAGCGTCACAGTCAATAGCACCGCCCCACCGTCACCCACCCAATGCTGTTGGCATTTTGCTGTCATTCTTACGGGGCTCTTTATTGCAGAATCTCACGGAGAGCGCCGGGTTTTATATTTATTTCTTAAACATACGCTCTTGTTAACGCTGCTCACACAATGAAAAAGCAGCCTCATTCGTGATTCCACACGCTGTATACATTGACAGGTTTTATTTCTTTTTTTGCACTGCACAACGCATAAATGGTTCGACACGCAGCAGCTTTTTTGGCAGAGGTGATGGCAGGTGATTGTCAAACGCGTGGACTGTTTTTTGTCTTCTCCAGCGCAGACCTCAATTTACCAATCAAATGTTGCGTATCTCTCTCTTATTAAACAGCAATGCAAAATGAGGCAGAAAAGGACAGAATAGGTTGAAATTATATCCGGCTTTTGTCCATTAACGAAAAAAACACAGGTCCTTCACAAATTTGCTCAATCACAGCGAAAAGCAAATGTTACCTTTGACTATTTACAGAGAATAATCTAAAAATTTCGTTCACAGTGATCAATCTGCGTGCGATTTTTTTATTTATTTTGCCTGATTCTGACTAATAGGCTCCAAGTAATACACTGGGATAGTGGAATTTATTTCAGAGCGAGCAAGTCCTGGTAAATGTCACAGCCTCGTCATGTGTGCTCGTAGTTGGATGGCGTGTGTATGTGTGTGTGGTATTAAATGACGTTTGTCAGTCACAAAAATTGTCCTGCACAGGGTTTGGCAGCCAATTGCAAGCGAATTGAACAGTAAATCAGCGAGACGGAAGTTTAAACATGACCATCGTTTGCCATTTCCATCGCGACAACAAGCTTTTCACTAGCTCCAGATAACAACGTGGCCACCTGCTTTCTGGTCCGTTGCGTGAAGGTTTCCAAACCTTTCCATCGCCATTGTTGTGCGCGAATGTTTCATTCGGTGCAGCTGCGCTACCGCTTTGCCAGCATGACTACTTCTTAAAACGTTCACGTCAATTACGCTGAGAAAAAAAATATGTATTAGCCCAGCTGTGTAATGTGCGATCGAAAAAGCGCCCCGTCTGTCAAAGGAGAGAAATTTATGGTTATGTTCGGCCAAAAGAACGTTCGCGCGATGTTAGCCAACGCGTTTTTAAATGACCACTATACGTGCGCCGACCCCACCGGGCCGGGTGTCGGTGTGTGTTTGTGCGTACGTTCGTTCGCTGTTTTCCACGTTGTGCAAGAGATATTCGGTTGCTCTTTTTTTGTTTAAATCGACCTGTTGGTTTTTTTTGGTGTAACATAAATTAACAGAACATAATCATGTTTAATTACAAAGAAGCGTATGAAAAATGTAAGCAATAATGAATTTTATTATCAGCTGGTTTTTCCTAGTTTAATATTTGTGGGGTATCTGTATATGTTACTCTGAATGGTGCAATAATAACAGAATCATGTATAATATAAAACAAGATTTTTTCGGGTAAAAAAAAATTACGCTGTCACTTTTAACAGAACCGAGGCAGCTGTTTGAAATCTGTGGTCTCATTGAATATCTTTACATATACGACAGATTATGGTCAGGTGGAAGTTGAAGCCTGGCAATGAGAAGGTGCAGTTCAAATACATAATTGGGCCCTATTTTTGTTTTAGGGAAGCACTCATCCGCCTTCAATTTACCATTGCTTGCATTGCCCAATTAGGACTCTGGGACGGATAATTTAGGTGTGGCTCCTGAGCATTTACGTAATAATTTCATTTCATATAGCGTCATTCACGCAATTACATCCCACAACGCTGCAAATCAATTAGCCAGTCCCTTTCATAGATAATACAAAACGAAACCCCACTACTTAGCAAAAAAAATGAATACGTAAATAACGAGGAAAAAATTACGAGAAAATTACCATCACAGAGAAAATAAAATGTAATCAATAAATCCGATCGGTCTCCATACCCCCAGACCACAATCTCAACATTTTGCCGGATTTAGGACAACCTTCACCGGAGGGATGGTGGAGTGGCCACAGAGTTATGAGCCACTTTGAATAAGTTAATTGATTTGATTTGTCGGATGTGTAGCGGAAGAATGTTCCAGGCTGTGGGGCTGCACACGTGAACGCTCGTCCACCAACGGATCTGTGTTCAATTTTTGGGGTGGACAGCAAACCTAGTGAAGAAGAGCAGAGAACCTGAGGTGGGAAATAAACTGCCTACCACATCTGTTTCTGGCACAAATCGTGTATTCCATTACAGAGTGGACTTTGCAAAAAAAAAAGAGAGAGGGCCAAGGAGCGCCATTACGCCATTTGGCGGTGTCCCCCGAATTATCGTGGGAATTTTGCGACAACAGAAAAAAAACATAACGCCGTTCACGTTTTCTTATTGGCCTGCGTCACACCGTCACTGCTGTCGCGTTGACCCTGGCAGTCGGGTCAGGTGAACTGGGTGGTGAGGTGTTAACTACCTCGCCTGGTATACAGGAGGTCGTAGGTTTAATCCAGACCCTTAACACCTGTTGTATATTTGGAGTTTGCATGTCTCTCTCCCTGTGGTTGCGTGTGTATTTTTCTCCGCGTCCTCTCGTTTTTTCCTCCACATTAGAATGAACACGCGTTTAGAGTATTTGGCTGCTGTAAATGTCCACGTGATAAGCCACTTCGTTGAGCTTTCATTTGTGGCCAGGTCACTTCTGAAAAGGAGCTTCATAACTCAGTGGGCCTTACCTGGTTTAAAAAAAATAGTTTTAGTTTAGATGAAACTGCAATGCACTGAGGGAGCTTTGTTATCTGTATTGGCCGAAGTTGTAAATACTACTGTTGCATTTAGTGTGCCAATGCGTTTCCTTCATAATTCCATGGCACGGTGATGTAACGGCACTAATGTGACAGCCGCACTCTAGTTGTGCTGGCCCGCTTGAACACCGGTGCCGGCCCAGACTCAATCATAAGGCGATCGAACTTCCGCCGTTTCGTTCATACAGCTGTAAGCATTACATTTTAGTTCTATACCAAGTAGAGGGGAATCAATTGAGGAAGTTGTCAAAAGCAATAATGAGAATTGTATGTGCAGCAGTGCCTTCCAAGCAGGATCGTGTTTTAATATTAACGCTGCAAGGACTGTCGCCTCCGTCGGAAAGAAAGGCATGCTGTACACTAAACGTCAGATATGTCCAAGAATACATTGTAAAAAAAAAAATGGTTCGTAACCTCATGCTGTTGGTGCACGGTGTCGGCTGACCATGTTCTTGATCTTGTGTAATAAAATGGCTCGCAAACAGCAATGAGCAGTGTGGTTAATTGGGATGTTAATTAACGTTGCTTCAATCCAACCACGAGGTTCAGCTATGTTGCCTGACTTTGACATGTTTACTTAGGTCAGTTAAAATCCATCTTGAACTATGTACAGCGGGCAAAGTACTAGTCTGAGGCAAATATAGACGCTGCTGCTCCGCACCGCCCGTTAGCACGGTCGGCTGCGTACTGTGTAAAGGAAGTTCAACACAAGTGGCCGAACACAATGCTCAGCTCAAAGGAATTCCTGCTCCAATGAGCATCGAGGTGATGCTCGCGGATGTGGGTTGATCCCAGAGGACAACCAGTGTTGGCTTCCTTAAAAAGCGGCACTCGATTTGAGCTACCCTTGAGCGATGATGGGCCGTGCCAACCTCCGCCCCAGGATTTGAACTCGCAATCCTCCGATTGCAAGCGGCTCGCTCTACCGCTGAGCATCCCGGCCATCTATAATTAGTAACGATGCCATTCTCATTAATTTAGGAAAGCCTCTTGAGACTTGAGGGGGGGTTTTGTCAGTAAGAGAAAACCGAAACACCCAGAGAAAATGCACACATACGAGAGGTGAACACTCAGCAACCACAATCTCCTAGTCACCTCGCAACCCACAACACCTGGCAGCCTCTAGCGGTATATGGTGCAAATACTGTCCAGGCTCGATAACCTGCTTAGCTTCTGAGGTCAGGCACATTCAGGGTGATGTCATAGGCACCTATGCATGGCAGAATATCAGCAAACATAAATGTGAGATTTGATGTTATATTTTTATTACACTTTAATGATGTGTGGCATGGAAAAATATCAAATGCAAGTGCTTAATTATGCGTACTGCATACTAAGAATGTAACGTATAGCCCTTTGTCAAACCACTATTGGATAAAAGGCTGTGTTCGTCTTGGGGACTTTCCATAGTTCACCACAATCATCAGTGCAGGTTGGTGAAGTGCAGACCTGGACCATTTTATCTCTCGCTGGCCACTGATGTAAGCCGTGACCAGCAATCAAAACCTCAGTTGCCAGGTTTATTGCACAGCACACTAAAAGCCGCCGTGCTATTACACCGTTGCATTCGGTCAATAAGACCCATTGCTCATTTAAGTACGATAACCGTCTACTGCAATGTGTGTTAATCCGTCAGGCAATTAGTATCGAGGAAAAATCCTGAAGATGTTCCTTTGAGTTAGGCGTGTCTGTGTTATCACGGAATGCTCGTCGTTATTCTTATTTAAAGCTATGCCGTGAATGGCATTTTTATCTGGGGGGGGGGGGGGGGAACAGAAAGAGATTGTTGGGCTCAGATAAGGCATCGAGGCGCATGTGCATTAATAAAAATGTTAAGCACCTGCAAATGTATCGACTGAAAACAAGTAATGTATGCATCGTGACATCGTTTGTAACAGTGACTGAAAATAGACATCAGCATGAGTAAAGGGCACACGGGCGCTTTAATAGAACTCATTTGTCGCAATTTCCCGACACAGCAATCTGTTGTGCCGCTCAAAATGCCTTTTCAAGGTGGCCTAACGTCGCTTTAATAGGACGGGGATTTGTTTGCGGCGTCGGATCTTCCTTCGACGATATCCACCTGGACAATCAGTCTTGTCAGGAGGATAGAGCGCAGAGTGTGTACCCTGGGTTGATGAGCAAATCGCGATAGAAATGATGAAATATTGAGGCGGACGAGAGCAGGGTAGAGTGATGATGGATTTTGTCACGGAGAGCAGCACAAAAAATATGCCTGAAGATTCCAGTTTCCAATCGGCGCATCTTACCTGCGATGACATGCATCAGACGCATGGAATCTAACATAGGGAATGTAACCAAAGCTGACAAGTCCACCGAAGAGGTATTGAGAGATGCAATTAGCTTGGGACAACACGGAGAGGCGAAGAAAGGAACACATTTATCGGGGAACAAATGCAAATTAGAGACATCGTATGTATTCCTTGCTGAGGGAAGTAATTGGGCTTTGAAGGTACACATTGCTCGAAAGGTTGATGGCCTTCTAGCAGCGAGAGACATTACGGATCAGACTGGCAGCCAGGGGAGAGAAGAGCGTCCCCAAGAGGATGACCACCGCGGTGCCATCAGTTCATGTGCACGGGTAGAGATGGATTATGACGTCGCACAACCATGACGGATGGCGCACGGCACGGTGAGACCTTTGTCCGGCAGTCGCTGGAGCGGTGAACTATTTTGAATTGAGGTTCCTCCAATCAAAAACACCGTAGGTGGCATGTGGTCAATCCAATTTACGTGAGCAGTGCACGCTGTTTCCTTTATTAATCACACTGGGGGTGTAACATGTACAGTAATGGTAGTTTTCAATGAATACCATTGGTGAACGTGTTCAATGAATACCATTAAAATCACGACTGTCTTTCGAAAACGTAGTCTCGTCCATTGTTAGCATTCAGATTCGAATCGTCTGGTTTATTGTATAATTTATAAATGCTGCATTGGATTCTACGTCAATTAATCTTATTGCAAGTGTGCAGTGGCGGTGGATGGTGCCTCGCGGAATGCATCTTAATGGCTGTAGTTTGTGAGCAATGCAGTAAACTAAGATTTAATGCGGGGGAAATGTGCATTGTAGCTGCAGAAAAGGGTGTTCTGATGTTGTGGAAACCTGCGCAATTAGTACTTTTTGAAGCAAGCACGTCTCTGAAGAATCAACACATCATAAATGAATACAATAACAATTAACAGTTTTTCTAAAAGCGTGAATTTTCGCTCACCAAAACAACACATTTTAACCACATAAAAATCCCACAAGCCTTTATCTATACAAGGACACAAATTAACTTCCTCTGATTAATAATGCTTTTTTAAGAGTTTATTAGTGTCTCTATTTTTCTCTCTAATACCCTGCCTGCACAAACCCCTAACATCCTTTTAATGGCTGTAGGTGGAGACCTATCGCGTGAATGGCACAGTAATTAAGAGCGTGTGCATGGTAGGGCACTACAATGCGTTGTGTCAAAGGGAGGGCTTCGTGGATTTTGAGGAGCAGCCATGAGTGTTTTAAACATTCTATATTTTTTTTCTCCTCCACGACCACTATTTTTTTTTGCACAGGGCCAGTCGCCGCTAGGCATGGCCAGTGATCCTTTTGTTTAAACGTGCAGCCGAGATTGCAGCTGCAATCTATAGATCAAGTCCCAGCGTCTCTGTGGTGATTCATCACTGCTTGGGTTGGCCTCCAAGTGGCTTTCGCTCAACTGAGATATCACGATAACACACTATAGACCGCTTTAAAATAAAACATTTAGTTTGTGATTTTATTCAGCACCATTTTCCAGCGTTCATGGTGACCCGCTAATTTTCAGACACCTCAGATGTCACCCATGCGTGGTGAATTGCAGCATGGTGATATATTGTCCGTTTTGAATGACCCACGTATTGCGTGCTGAAAAGTGGTAATTGGATTAGGATACGGCGTAGCTAAAGTCATCGGAGGCTTAACCTCTCAGAGTCAAATGGCCCACTTGTAACGCTGTAATGTGCCACATTTTCACGTGCGTGTCAATGTGTAGGCTGGCGGGTGGGGTATTGCGTGTTGCCCGGCTCAGTGTTCCGTGACACGCAGGGAAATGTCACCACATTGGGCACTTTTTTCAGGGGAAGGCATGGCAATATCAGCCTTGCCCCCACTGTGGCAGCTAAATGACTATTGGCATTAAGCCAAATATTGTGTATTATAGCGCTCAATTATGAAGTGTCATTGCCCATCATTGTAAGACAAACAGCCGTATTAAATCGAATGTGTATTCCGTAAATGTATCGCCTTCAGTATCATGAGTGCAAGATACTCATTCGTGGAAATTGGCCAAATATTCCAATGTATGAACCTCCTGAAGAAAAACAAGTCGTGAGAATATCCGAGGCTTCCCTGTGTAAATCGAGCGCATCATTGTAAATGTTTTGTATGCATTATTCATTGTAGCTTGAAGCTAATATTTCTCAATGCATGTTATTATTTGGCAATATCGTCACCATCGTCACGTGATACGCATCGCATTGTTCCTTGTAATTTAATTAGCGAATCAGTCGTCCTTCCGAAATCACATAAAGAGCTGAAAATAGGCTCTCACCTGGTTTATAAAGGGCCTGAATTGAACGATCTTACACCCTTCCCCTAAGGGAGAGAATAGGAGAATTCCTGGTGCAAATAGAGACTTGCATAGGCGTGACTAGGAAGACCCGTGCCGTTTTTTTTTATAACTTAGGGTCGTGCGAATGATATAATGAAATAGCCAGCAGCTGTGTTATCTCACGCCCCATGTGGGGTGGAGCGGGTTGCTGCTTGGGTGGGTGGTGTTAGTTGGTTCGTTGTGTACATGGACTACTCTACTTACGAACACTCGACTTAGGAACTTTCAGAGATACGAACAATCCAGTCCGCATGTAACAGTTGCCTGTTCGGACCGAGAGCCGTAAGTTCAACCGCAGCGCAATAGATGGCGGTGGTGGCATCTCCGCCTGCAGACCATGAAGAACCAGTGGCATCTACATCTACAGAAGGTGATACGACTTTCAAAACCATTACCCGTGTTTAGTGTACACGCCGCACAACGTGTTTGGAATCAACACGAGTAAAGTTGGGACTTACGGACAAACCGAACTGACGAACAGACGCCTCTGGAACCGAACGTGTTCGTAAGTAGAGGAGTCCCTGTTTCGACCACAAGGATCGGCAACAGAAATACCAAGAAGAGCGATACAGAATTAAAGCTTTCGTGACTGCATAAATTGCTCATTGTTTTTTTCGGTAAAGGCACGTATGTAGAAATACCATAAAATTATATTAAATAAATCAATCACGACGTTTCGACCGCAACACAAGCGATCTTCATCAGGTGTAAAAAACAAATAGCACATAGGGTGACATCAACGCAACACATAGAGAGCGTTAAACTGCACGGAGGTAAATACAACAAGAAGATGAGAGACGAGAATTCAACAAACTTAAGAAAAACTTACGTGATGCAAAACCAGTGTCCAACTGTGTCGTTGGCCGACTGGTTTTGCATCACGTAATTTTTTCTTAAGTTTGTTGAATTCTCGTCTCTCATCTTGTTGTATGTACCTCCGTGCAGTTTAACGTTCTCTATGTGTTGCGTTGATGTCACCCTATGTGCTATTTGTTTTTTACACCTGATGAAGATCGCTTGTGTTGTGGTCGAAACGTCGTGATTGATTTATTTTAATATAATTTTATGGTATTTCTACATACGTGACTTTACCGAAAAAAACAATGAGTAAGAAGAGCGATGTTGTCGAACTCTATTAAAAAAAACCTCAATATTTCAAGAGCTCCCAATGCACGTGACTACGAGACGGTGGCCTTTTATATAAAAAAACGTTACGAAGCAGTCCTTAAAGAACCCGCAGGTTTCCCCACCCCTGGCACAGACGTTGAGTCGTCGTTTGGGTGGGCGATTGCTGGGTCGATTTTGGGTTGGTGGAGGTCGTTGAGTGGATTGTTGGGTGATTTAGGGGTCGGGAGGTTAGTTGGGAGTGTGCTTGGTTCGGTGTGTGGGTTCTGATTCGTTGGTTGTGAGCGGATGTGCTAAGTGGTGGTTGATGAGGGGTTGGTTGTGTGAGTGGCTGGGTAGGTATGTGGTTAGTTGTGTGGGTGGGTGCTTGGTTGGTTGGGTGAGTGGTTGGTTTTGTGGAAGCGCGGTTGTTTATGATTGGTTTTGTGTCGGTGGTTGGTTGAGTGAGTGGTTGGTTTCGTGGGTGCGTGGTTGATGGATGGCTTTGCTGGTTGTTGGTGTGTGACTGGTTCGGTAGATGTGTACAGTAATTAGTTTGTTCAGTTGTTAATTTCGTGAGCGTTGTTGATTTCGTGATTGGTGGTCGTTTGCATGAGTGAGCGGGTGATAGGTTGGATGTCGATCGGCTGGGTAGAGATAGTGGTGGTGGGGAGGAGGCGAGGTAGTTGATCAATGGGCGGTGGATGGAGTGTGGAGGGGTGGAGGAGGCTGTGTGTGGTGCCCGGACATCACATCTCAGTTATCGGTGGATGGCTGGTTGCGAGAAAATTTCGGCTGAATCATCCATTCCGCTTTGGGGGGACGTGCGGGGAGGGGTTTACGAGCCACACGCACTGCGGATAACGGGCACGCGGTTCCCTCCATGGAGTCTCTCGCCTTTAATTGTTGGGCGCTGTTTATTTAAGCGCGTGTCAATTTACATCCCACAGTGGTGACTTGGTGTTGACGATTCGCTATCGCGCACGTTCTCGATGTTGTCTGTGAGATCCGGGGCCGCGACGGAGCGGTGAGCGCCACGCTGCGCTACGAACCCGGCGATCCGAGTTGGATTTCCGCTCGCGGCCAACAGCAGTGACTATTATCTGAACCGGTCCTGGACCTCCCCTAGGTCGACTCAGCCTTAAAATATTATCCGGTGCGAAGACCAAGGCGGCCGGGCGTGGCGCTGGCCGCCCACCCCCTCGTGCGCCGTGCCGGGCTTTAGAAGGGGCTCGCTAACAGCACTTGCCCCAACAGTCTGTTAAGGGCTACACGGGGGATCTTTGTCCCTTTATTATAGAGCAGCAGCAGCAGCAGCATCCCGCCTCTGCGTTGTTGCGCAACGGGCAACAACGCACGCTGCGCTGGGTTGCTGTGTATAGGAGGTGGCGACGAGGTGGGTGGGGGGGGGTGGACGAGCGGAGGGAGGCAGTGGGTGAGCTGAGACGCGTTGCGTTACACGGAGCGGAGGGAGCGAGTGGAAAGAGAGAGAGGGAAGGAGGCAGTGCGAGACCCACACGGTCATACCAAGTGACACCCACGTACCCCGTACGAAGACTCTCATTAAAGCGCCGTCGGACCAAACTTGATCGGGATAGAGTTTCGTTTTTGTTTTGCACGAGGCAAGCGGGGCTATCGGGATAAGAGGAATGAACTTTTTGAGGCTGTGGGGTCGGAGGAAGATGGGTTGCACCGTCTCGACGGATGAGCGCACAGGAGCGCAGAGCAGCTCGCAGGGACAGTCGCAGGCTTCGCGCAAGCAACAGCAGCCGGAGCAGCAGCGTGCAGCAGGAGAGGGCCACCAGCCGCCTGGGCCACCGCAAGCGCCGTCCGAGAGTCAGAGGCGGCTGGTGCGCGACTCGTGGCTCGCTCTGCAGTGTGACATCGCTCGTGTGGGAGTCATCATGTTCGTGAGGTGAGAATTGCCTCGGGTTGTTAGCGCTGCCGGGTGGAGGTTTCTGTTTTTCTCCCGGCTGTGATGTGTGGTGGTGCGCGGAGCTGGTGAGACCTCGTGTGCCGTGCCGGATCTTCATAGGTGCTCGCTAACAGCACTTGCCACAAAAGTCTGACAAATATATTTGTATTCTTAGTTTTTTTCGGTAAAGTCACGTTGAAGAGAAACAACAAAATAATAAAATATATATAAAACAATAAAAAATTCTCACGACGTTTCGACCATAACTCAAACGGTCATCATCACCTGATCATCACCTGATGATGACCGTTTGAGTTATGGTCGAAACGTCGTGAGAATTTTTTATTGTTTTATATATATTTTGTTATTTTGTTGTTTCTCTTCAACGTGACTTTACCCAAAAAACTAAGAATATGAATTACTGCAGTCACGAAAGCTTTAAATCAAAATTTTAATATATTTGTCTTGGGTTTTTTTTGTTTGTTTGTTTGTTTGTGGATGGCTTTATGAGCGGTGTTCGGGTTCTTGCTGGTTCGAAATCATGTCCGACGTTTCGCTCCACGTTGCTGAGAGCTTCTTCTAAAACTGAATTCGGAAATTAAACACGAAAGCACACCGGGGACCCGATATTCGAGTTGTTCTCGAATCGGTTGTTTAGGAATTGTGATTAGACGGCAAGGTTGACCTGCGTTTGTGGTCTGTGGATTTTTTGAACATTTGGAAACACATGGCGTAGTGTACTGCGCTCCTTACGAGCCCGGCTGACATCAGTGGTAAAGTGATAGCGCAAACCGGTCCGTCCTTCTCCCCTCGAACCAAGTCGCGCTGACCAGGGTGGTCACCTTGAAACTTGTGGTGAAGTAAGCTCGAACAACCCGCACGATCGAAGGGGCGTCGTGAGAGGTCTTCAAATCAACCGTGGGATGAATATGCCGTGCATTTTATGACATTGTATTGCAATGCACATCTGATGCAGAAATTTTATTTGTCAAAATATATGTTGAAAAACCAAATCATTTGGCATATTTGCCCACGTGACAACTCTATTTAATTGCCTCTGTCTTGTGTGTGAGACTTATAGTATTTTAAAATGATATACCCACACGATCTAACCCCAAAGAAACCAGTTATTAATCATATTGATCGTGAAAGCCTTACGAATTAAACGAAGCATACATTATTGTTATGAATGTTATAATTAGTTTTTTTTTGCAAAAATTGCGCAAGCTTTAAACGACTCCATGCCTAAAAGGGATGAGACTCACAAGAGAACATCTTCATACCAACACGCTTGTGTATGTTTATGTTATTAACATGGCTCAAACTGCTTTGTAAATATCAAATATAATCCATTAAGAGTGCTCGATACCTTTTGTTATGGACACTCTGCGATGTTACTGGAATTTGTTTATCTGGGCAAGACCCATTGAGTCTCAAGGTTCACTTTTATAAACTAAACATTTTATATTATTTTACAAGGTAAGACCCAATGAGCTATGTACAGTGAGGGAAAAAAGTATTTGATCCCCTGCTGATTTTGTACGTTTGCCCACTGACAAAGAAATGATCGGTCTATAATTTTAATGGTAGGTTTATTTGAACAGTGAGAAACAGAATAACAACAAAATAATCCAGAAAAACGCATGTAAAAAATGTTATAAATTGATTTGCATTTTAATGAGGGAAATAAGTATTTGACCCCTCTGCAAAACATGACTTAGTATTTAGTGGCAAAACCCTTGTTGGCAATCACAGAGGTCAGTCGTTTCTTGTAGTTGTCCACCAGGTTTGCACACATCTCAGGAGGGATTTTGTCCCACTCCTCTTTGCAAATCTTCTCCAAGTCATTAAGGTTTCGAAGCTGACGTTTGGCAACTCGAACCTTCAGCTCCCTCCACAGATTTTCTATGGGATTAAGGTCTGGAGACTGGCTAGGCCACTCCAGGACCTTAATGTGCTTCTTCTTGAGCCACTCCTTTGTTGCCTTGGCCGTGTGTTTTGGGTCATTGTCATGCTGGAATACCCATCCACGACCCATTTTTAATGCCCTGGCTGAGGGAAGGAGGTTCTCACCCAAGATTTGACGGTACATGGCCCCGTCCATTGTCCCTTTGATGCGGTGAAGTTGTCCTGTCCCCTTAGCAGAAAAACACCCCCAAGGCATGTTTCCACCTCCATGTTTGACGGTGGGGATGATGTTCTTGGGGGCATAGGCAGCATTCCTCCTCCTTCAAACACGACGAGTTGAGTTGATGCCAAAGAGCTCCATTTTTGTCTCATCTGACCACAACACTTTCACCCAGTTGTCCTCTGAATCATTCCGATGTTCATTGGCAAACTTCAGACGGACATGTATAAGTGCTTTCTTGAGCAGGGGGACCTTGCGGGTGCTGCAGGATTTCAGTCTTTCACGGCGTAGTGTGTTACCAATTGTTTTCTTGGTGACTATGGTCCCAGCTGCCTTGAGATCATTGACAAGATCCTCCCGTGTAGTTCTGGGCTGATTCCTCACCGTTCTCATGATCATTGCAACTCCACGAGGTGAGATCTTGCATAGAGCCCCAGGCCGAGGGAGATTGACAGTTATTTTGTGTTTCTTCCATTTGCGAATAATCGCACCCACTGTTGTCACCTTCTCACCAAGCTGCTTGGCAATGGTCTTGTAGCCCATTCCAGCCTTGTGTAGGTCTACAATCTTGTCCCTGACATCCTTGGAGAGCTCTTTGGTCTTGGCCATGGTGGAAAGTTTGCAATCTGATTGATTGATTGCTTCTGTGGACAGGTGCCTTTTTATAAAGGTAACAAGCTGAGATTAGGAGCACTCCCTTTAAGAGTGTGCTCCTAATCTCAGCTCGTTACCTGTATAAAAGACACCTGGGAGCCAGAAATCTTTTTGATTGAGATTGGGTCAAATACTTATTTCCCTCATTAAAATGCAAATCAATTTATAACATTTTTGACATGCGTTTTTCTGGATTTTGTTGTTATTCTGTCTCTCACTGTTCAAATAAACCTACCATTAAAATTATAGACTGATAATACTTTTTCCCTCACTGTACCTCTTTTTCATAAGCGACCTGGCCACAAATGATAGCTCAACAAAGTAGCTTATCACGTGGAAATTTATAACAGCCAAATACTCCAAACTCATATTTCTCAATGTGGTGAGCAAAAACTGGAGGACCCGGAGACAAATCCACGCGACCATGGGGAGAGAAACACGCAAACTCCAAATATACAGCAGGCATCAGGGTCGGGGTCGAACCCACGACCTCCTGCGTACCAGGCGAGGGAGACAACATCTCGTCATCACGGCGCAATCCAAAGTCCTGCAGCTGGGAATTGTGGATTTGATTACAGTTTTTGTATTTGCCTGTGGAAGGAAACTGGAGAATTACACGAGAACACAGAAGCCCCATGCATTGAGGGGGGAGGGGGGGGGGGTAACTTCTGGAAGCGTTTGTCATTAACCCACTTGCTGTACTGCCATCTACTGGTGACCTTTTGATGATTGTATCACGTACTTAACCTCAGCATAGATCCACCACCCTCGCCTCCTTATCTTTAGTTTACAGGTTTGAAACAATTACTTTGCATTCAATGCATTTTTACATATGGGCTGAACACAACACCCAGTTGAATACGAATGCCGTTTATTCGCTTATATTGCAATATATTTCTGATACATATGACATAGGAATTGCATGAAAGAGCTTTTGAGTCAGCGTTTATCAAACTAGATTTTAAAAACAAAATGCAATATTTTCTCTATCAGGGAGCTTGTGTTTGCAAAGTCAGCACTAAATGTGTGCTGACACTCTTGACTGTTAAGGGGCCATCCATTTAGTACGTACGCATGCAGGGGGAGGGGGTTAACCCAAATGCATTCGCTTGCGTATGGGGGGGGGTCTACTGACAATGTACGCATAGGGAACGGGGGGATGGGGAGTGAAGCCTCGATAATAGTTTGTCTACACAGGGAGGGGTCAAGTTTTGATAGATTTTTTTGCGTACGTACTAAATGGATGGCTCCTAGATAAACTGTTGTAGCAATTGTCCTGAGGTCTGTTTGGCCTCCTTTCCACTGATTAATTTTACAAGCGCTATCCCTGATAATGAAAAATAAAGCACTGCTGCAATTTGCAGAAGCACAATGCAATTTGTGAGTTTGATCAAGGCACAGGAAGGACATTTGAAGCAATTGGCGGGACCCCGGGGTCCCATCACTGCCCCGGGGTGGGAAAAACCGCGTAGCGACACGAGTCTTGTTGCCTTACCGACAACAAAACTAGTGTCAATCGATTGGCCTCGTCGAGAGCTACTCGGGGCACTAAGTTTCGTAAAAAGTTGAAAAATTTACATGAACACGTTAAATTCACTGCCTGGGGGGCGGCGGGCTCGCCTTGGCAAAGAAGCTGAGGATCGACGGCTGACCGGAGGGCGTCGTCGCCGCGCGCGACTGCGGCGGACGCCCCCGGGGCTCGCGTTTTGCCGGTGGGGTGGCGCCCATCGTGTCGATCGCCGCCTGCTGCTGCTGGCGCTTGTTGGCACGGCGAGTCTGGGTGGGCAGCGCGTTGCTGTCGGGGTCACGAGTGGGCGGAATGAAAAATAATAATTATTGACCTGATTTTTGCGGGACCCCGGGGTCCCGCCAAATGATTAAGTGTGATAATTATTATGAACACTGCATTCAACATTTTTGTCCCTTGTTGTGTATACCAAGGGTTACAACGGTTAGCTTATTAATGAAAATGTAAGGAAGCCAATGTATGGAGAAAATTACCTCCCTCGAACAGGCAACAACTCACTGTTCAAAATCACAATTGATGGAATTATATAATGGAGTGCCTTAGCTTCCGAAGTCAACTCAGGCTTGCTCAGCAGTTCAAATTACCAGGCTGATGGCACTCAAAAACAAGATTACCCTTGTGATGTAGGAGCCATAGTGGCAGTGATATAATGTCGGGTGTTTATTTTTTTTGAAAGCGGTGCTGAATGTCATGCAGAACATTCCAGAATGCTGTTGTGGAAATTACTTTGGCACTCCACATCAATCTTGCCTTATTTTGTCCTCATTGCACCCTCTATTCCTATAAAGCTGCTCATCGGATTTTAGAATTGTAAGATACAGTCATACAGGGCAGTGAGGTGTCACAGTGGTAACACTGTGGTAACACTCTGTCACCTGCAGTAGTGTATGGCGAAAGCCTGGCAGAAGAGAGATAGGTTCAATACGTGGCCTAAGCCAGAAACCCACACTTCGAAGTACCAGTGGCTGAGAAAACCCCTGACCTCAGATGTACCTTTGGTGGTCAAAGGTCTTCATCAGAAAGTGATGATAGGTGTGTGTTTTGAATGGTGGCATCTAAGCGTGTAGTGACGCACTGATGAATTGATTATAAGATGGATTTTCTACACTCAAAATCAGATTGTGCAGATGAGAATCGATTCTATTTGATTTGTGAATATTGTAACGTGTTTATTGTAAATCATGCAGCCAGGAGAGGTGCTTCAATCACGAGAATAGAAAAATAAGATGGGTTTTTGAATCGAATCACAACCCTGACTTTGTGACAAGTCATCGATTTGCGAGTGAAACAAATTAATTAATCCAACCATTCCTCTTATTCACCTGGCTTATTATATACATATTTGGGGAGGGGGGCACTTACGGCAACATTTTATGAGGGGCCTTTTGCGACTTTGAGTCCACATTTAAAATTAGGTCAACATGTGCAATTTAAGCCAATGCGTGTGTTGACAACATTTTTTATGTTTGTTAATATGTTCCTGCTAGTTTTACATTAGGAGGGTGTGTAATTGATCATCACGACTGTTATGCGAAAAATATAAATAATCTTGTGGCAATTTTATATTAGTCACAGACATAATAGGAATGATAATTGGCCCAATGTTGCTCATCACTTCTGAAGGCCCCTTCCATTCATCCGATCCCCGTGGGGGTAACGTTTATAGGACTTTATTCTGTCATGATTTAAACAAATGTTTATATATTTGTTTTAAATGACTAGACCTCCGTTCATCTCTCCGCATCAAATTTAAATTATTTTGGTGCATCATCCTATGGGCGTTCCAGACAAATATAATTCATCAGCATTTGCCAATAACAAGCAAATTCAACCTGTTCAACCGTTAAGGCCTTATTCGCAAGTTTAACAAGACTTTGTTGATGAGACCCTGAAAGTAGAAACCAATGCAGATCTGCTTGTTTGGACATATGTTGCTGGAAA
This sequence comes from Petromyzon marinus, assembly GCF_048934315.1. Taxonomy (NCBI): domain Eukaryota; kingdom Metazoa; phylum Chordata; class Hyperoartia; order Petromyzontiformes; family Petromyzontidae; genus Petromyzon; species Petromyzon marinus. Next base: position 20,906,991 of record NC_133683.1, on the reverse strand, counting down.
ATATTGGTTTTTGAAATACCATACGCTGGTGGATGAATAAACAAAGCATTTGTATATGTAGAAATTAACACATGTTGATTTAACCATAATACTCCACAACAATGCTTACGTTTTTTTTACATCACTGTGGCCAATAGAAAATCTGATGGCATCTAATTAGGTTTTCTTAAAACTAGCGTAAGTCTATCTGCAGCCTTTTGATCCGCTGCTGGATGAAAGCTTTTCTACGTCCTGTCGGTCATGGGGATGTTGATCACACTTTATGCTCGCTGGTTAGTGCATGTTCAGATATCACACAGCAGTCTTTTGTTGTGATTATTTTGCATGTTTATCCAGGAAAGCTTCATTGAGTCTCAAAGCTTTTTTTTTCAAGAGGGTCCTGCCAGGTTTTTTGCAGTCAGATGCTATGTGGCTATGTGTGACCCCAATGGAGTCGTTCGCAGGTAACATTTCAACAATGGGATATTTGGACAATGCCAATTACGTAATATTTGTTTTAGCTACGTGAGGAAACTGGATAACCAGAAGGAAATTCATGCAGAACAAGAGGAGAAGATATAAGCTCCATACAGAAAGGCCCCCAAGTCAGGAATCGAACCCAGTCCCTCCTTGCTGTGAGGCATAAATGTTACCACGGTGTCACCTTGCAGCCATGACCAGGAATGTAACGCAGGTCACCGGGTTCATGGCGCAGTGCACACGAACCTCTGTGCCACCGCTCCCCATCACGGTATGTATTACTGGGGATGTCAACGGCTCACCTCCGAAATACATTTAAAACACCCTTAAATCAGCAAAATGTGAGAATTGAGCCGTGTTCATAATAATTTACACTTGTAACGCGCCTTTCACCCAGAGGTCACGAAGTGTTGTACAGAGTTAAAACCAAATAAAACCACGCAGACGAGTGATAAGAACAGCACACCAAATAAAACAAACACCCCATGGGAAATGTTCAAGAAGTAAAAACACATTTAAGAACGGATGTTTCTGAAGTTGGGATTTAAATAGGCCGAGAGACTTGGCACTCACACCGAATGTCTGGTGGAAGTGATTTCCACAGCCTAGGAGCCACGCGTGAAAAAACTTAAACTAAACTATTTTTTTTAATAGATTTGAAGTTTTCGTGACTGCAATGATCCATACTCTTTGGTTCTTTCGGTAAAGTTACGTAGGTAGAAATAAAAAAGAAAGTTAATCAAATCACGACGTTTCGGAGGCAACACAAGCTTCCGTAATCAGGTGTAACTAGCACAGAAAAATTACTGTGGTTACACCTGATGACGGAAGCTTGTGTTGCCTCCGAAACGTCGTGATTTGATTAACTTTCTTTTTTACCTACGTGACTTTACCGAAAGAACCAAAGAGTATAAACTATTTTTATTTTACCAGGCAAGGTCCATTGGCCAATGTAGCTATTTTTCCGAGGCGACAAATGATAGCTCAACGAAGTAGCTTGTCACGTGGAAATTTATAGCAGCCAAATACTCTAAACGCATGATTCTAAATTCGGAGGGACAAACTGGAGGACCCGGAGAAAAACCCACGCGATCACGGGGAGAGGGACCAGGCAAACTCCACAACCCCCTGTATACCAGGCGAGGTAGTTAACATCTCACCACCGTGGCGCCGTTTACCCATCAAGTGGAGGTTTGTTGACCTTGGAACGTTGAGCTGTCATTGTGTAAAACTTCCTGTGTACAACAATACAATCATCCAAAAACTAGGAAAAGTGGACAATTAGCTGGCCTCTCAGGAATCTTGCAATGTTCGTAAATAAGTAACTATTCCAGTCAGCGCATCGCATGCACAGGGATACATAGAGCACAGCTTGATAAGTAGGGTTGCTGTCGTTGTGTGACGGTTAGCACACTGGGCTTGTAATCTGGAGGTCACCAGTTTGATCTCCAGGCACAGCAAGGTTAAACGTTTGTCCAAATTTACTTGAATCTCACCGCCTGTGTCTCCTCCCCACCTCTTTAAAGATTCTCTAGAGTTCCCTCCAGCGGATGCCCTTCTGCCAGCAGTGGCATGAGATGGCAGTTGCAGAGCTGCACCTCTTATCTTGTTCTACAAGTGAAGATTACGGGCCGCGTGTGACAATTACGGGTCGCGTGTGTCTCACCTGCCCTGCAGAAATGTTCCATTGTTGGCAAACAGTCTTGTTCCAGCGGCTCGTCGCTTAACTCGGCCGATGACAATAGATACAGGGCTTGGCTACCAGGCGTTTATTCATTGCATAAATGTCAGTGAGATCTTTAAATCAGGTCGCAAATGTCAGCTATATGAATTCATCAATCTCACTCGCGCACTCAGCAATATAAAATCCATCAACTGTAATATGGTCTCCCTTATTTATGTTATTATTTTTATTATTAATATTTCATGTGACACAATGTTTGATTTCTGAAAGGTGGGCGGGGGCGGGGGATAAACCGGTTTATTCATAAACCTTCCGCAGCTGCTAATCACTTGGGTTAATTTAACTCTCGAGAAAGATTGACGCTGGCTTTGTTTTTATTTCTGAGCGTTATTTATTTTATGTCTTAAGCTAATATGCACCGAGGGAGGTGCCACGTGAAGTCGCGCATCTTAAGCAGGTAATTAACACGATAAATTGTTGTCGGTACAAAAAGAAAATGCCCTCGCAGAAATTATGGACCAATAAAACCACATGCTTATGAAATATAGTTAATCAATGAGGCAGGGTGCAAATTGTCTTATACACAAATGACCTTTGTGTGAGCACATATTTAGGAAATTCTGACATAGCCACTTAATCTTTTTAACATCTCATTTGTTCTATCTTGCAAGTTCTCATTCTCACACGGTGTATTACTGATCACACTCCGTCGCACTGTAAGGAAAGTGCGCTGCGGCATTTATTGACATCAAAGTTTGCACGAGTAGTGTTGTCCTGCTCTTCGTGCGAAACTCTTGTCTTTTTGAAACAGTAGCTTTGTTGCACACAATACGCTGTGAGGATCTGAACCTGAATCAGCTGGAAGGCTTTATTAAATTATCCATTATTCATTCATCAGGGCAGCAGTTTGGAGGGCTGTTTTGGGTGATGGTCCACATGGATGGTTTTAATTGCCTGAAAATGTCATTCCAATTAACGCACTCGGCTTCGTTCGCTTCAGATCGCACAGACGTCAGATGGGCGAGACTTGCGTTGATTGCATGACTACGTGCGGTGAGCTAAACAGAGCAGGGGTTTAACGATGCAACAAATTCATTGTCTAATATCGGCTTTTCAGCGCACGTTGTAAGAACCGCCGTTTTTCAATTCACTTGTGTCGTACGTACGGCATTGGGTTTACGTGACCCTTGCCGTCTGTAGAGGCTGCTGCATTCGCCACAATGTTAACAACAAAAATACCTGAATCGATTCTTGAATTTGACTCGCCAGCCTTAATCGTGATCATTCATCCAATCGTTTAATTGGTCAAAGTCGTATAAATAGATGGCTGGTTAAATGCCACGAAATAATACGTTAACATGCGTGATAAAAAAAATAACTGAAATGGTTATATATTCTTGGTTCTTTCGGTAAAGTCACGTAGAAGGGAAACAATAAAATAATAAAAATATAAAACAATACGTGACTTTACCGAAAGAACCAAGAATATGAATCCCTGCAGTCACGAAAGCTTTAAATTGAAATGGTTATATTCAAAATGTTATCATTACAGAGCGACGAATGCCCACATGCAGTCTGATGTCGCATTCTTCTCGTGCCTCACAGGGACAGCTGCCATTGGGGGGTCCCCTTGGCTAGACTGCTACAGGGCATTGGAATGCTTGAGGTTAAATGTGATGCAAGGTACATTGAGTTACCGAGGCATTTAAGCACCTATAAATGCAAATCCTTGTTATAATTCAAGATTTGTATGAGCACTGCTAATGCAGGAGCTGCTATATTGCGCTAGAGGTTCGATATGGTATCTCGATTGGCCAGAGTAAAATGCACAAATGAATACAATTGTGCATGCCAAATCATCTATTATCACCACACAATTCAATGCATTTGTTGTGAGTTTAAGAATACACTTTTCATGATAAATTCATGCATTTTAATGCCCCTATTTTCCAGACAATAGCACAAAGGTCAATGCCCAGAATAACACATACTTGTATCCACTTAAAGGAGAAATTCCGTTTCATGTATACAATACAACGTGGATTAGTATAGCGTCTATATGCGACCACATCTCAAGCATGTATGTATGACCTTTTGTCGCACCGTACGTAGCCAACTGCGATAATAATCAGAGGTGCTGGGGGAAGCACAACAAACTAAACACAGAAAGCAGTTCTCAAAAATGAGTGCATATTTCCAGTGGCTCCCTAATATCGGAAGGAAGAGCGTTCCAGACGGCCGCAGCGCACACACATTTATTTTTGCAGAAAGACGCGGTCGCCCATGAGCGGAGGGAAATAGGTAAGGTCTTAAGTCTGGATTTGAATGGGGGGGGGGGGGGGCAAGGGAACCCACAGCATGGGCGTCCGAGGGAAGGGAATTCCAGGCTATGGGGACCAACACGGTGGGGGGGGGGGGGGGACGAGCGACCTTCAGCCGAGACAAAGGTCGACCGGTCGCTGGAGCGGAGGGGGCTGTGTGTGTCGAGGGGATTCAAGTGAAGGTGAGTGGGAGAGGTCGGCGGGGGGCACGTCCATAGAGCAGTGCTCTTTACACATTTCCAGGGGGGGGGAGTGGTGGGGGTCACTCACACCGATGAGACATCATTAGTGTGAGGGCCGCCATATATTTGACAGCCGCACAACGACGGCAGGGGGTGTTTTCCACATTTGTGTATTGTCGGCGGGGGGGGGGGGGAGGTGGCACGCGTCAGGGGCCGCCGGTGCCCGCGGGGCCTTGCGATGAAGAACGGTGGCGTGAGGGCTCTTGACGACGGGGGAGTGCAGAGTCGTGAAATTGATCCACGGTTGGACCGGGAGCTGGCGCAGGGATCTGAGTGCCGTGCTGGGGGCACAGCTTTGCTCAACACCCTTTGACGTTGTCCTCAGATATGCCCGCGGTATACGGTGCACGCTGACTGTGAATCGTGCTTGACCAGAGACGGGCAAGAGCCCTCTCCCCAACAGCTGTAATCGCTATCGCAGTGGTTGGGTTGGCCGAGTATGAAGCTGCCTCGCATTGTGATTGATCCGAGGGCACATTAGCCCTGTTCTCATGGCCCATTGGACTGCGCACGGTTTAAATTGCGTGTCATTTACTTTCAATCAATTCATCTATCAAGCGTTGTCATTTTATCAATCCAGGCAAGGACCCCATTAAAATGCATTACCCATTTGTATGTATGTATGTTTAACTTAATTCGCACCGTGCGTAGCCAACCGTGCTAATCGGAGGTGCGGGGGAAGGACAACAAACTAAACCTGAAAAGCAGTTCTCAAGAAATTAATATTTCAATCTAGATTTAAAAGTGCATAGCTCCAGCGGCTTCCTAATATCGGAGAGGATAGCAAATCTGATGACCGCAGAATCACATCTGAAAGCGCGCGATGCAGTGACCACCTTTGTTCGATGGCTGGGCCAGAGATACCTGGGCAATTATAGCTCCTGTATCTTCTAGATTATAAGACTCGCTTTTTGGCCTGTGTTTTAAAGCAAAAAGTGAGATTGCATCTTGTAATTCGGAAGTTGTGTTTGTGTGTGACAAGATTTGTATCGCTTTATTAACACCGGGCACACCGTTGTGGGTGCGTCTAGAGAATATGTATGCAGGAGCCGTCCTAGATTAAACGAAATTTTAAAGAATGCCGATTTTTGTGGAAGATCACCAAAACTAGCAGTTTGTCACCTCGCAATTGTGGGTTACAGTCTAGACGAAGATTTGCAGCTCGTGTTCACTCGCCAAATAGTTTTTTGTCAGTTTCCCCCCCCACCCCCCCCATAACACTTTGTTCCGCGTGTGAAAATTACTCATAGAGAGCAACACACCAATTCTGTATTCCTTTTTTATTTTCTCTCCAAATAAATGTTTCAATTGTGCTGTTTGTATCGTGCCATGAGATGTTAAAACAATCCATTCTAAACAGTTGTAGCAAGCAGTGCACCTCATTGTGCCACAGAATGACCCTGGAAGATGTCACAATTACTCAAAGGGGTCTCTTCACATGGTGAACTTGGGAATGAGATTGATTCGATTCTAATGGATAAACCCCATATCGTCACTTTGTCTTCAACAACTTCAACACAGGATGCGACAGCAGACTGGAACGATGCTGTACTTAGGCGCAGGCAAAAATATGAGAGAGAAAAAAAAACACATTGCAGGCTAAATTAATTTGCAAAACCAATTGCCAGAAAAAAAACAAAAATGGTTAACGTCAAAAAACGATGCTCGCAGGTGCCTCATTATAGGCTGGCTCTGAGCCACGGATTCAAATGTCTAGAGGCTCGAATTGATGAAGTGTATGTCACCACTTTAATTCAGTAAAACATTTAACATGTCATGCAAACAGTGTTCTTCGTGTGCGCATTCTCAAAGCTGGAATATGCCCATCCGAGTGAAGAACTTAATCGATGGTAATGTTTTATCGCGTGCTACCAGTTGAGACTGGGGTGAGACCATAAAACTCACCGCACTCGAGAACTGGATTTGATCCCAAACCCATATTGGAAATCCAGCATTGTAAAATATCATTGCGCTCACACATTTGCTATCTGAGCCACCTGGTCATCTCCAAATGGGTGGACTCTTAATACAACCTCCAATTAGCAAAATTCACGTGCTATGACATAAACAATAACATTTTCACACCACGGCTATTTCTGTCGATGTTGTGTGTGCGTGTGTGGATCATGGTGACTCACAAATATATGTTTGGGTGTTGTAAGATTCCACACCAACAGGTTCAAGTGTCCTGAATAAAGTTTAGAATGATCTTGTATAATGATCTTGGCGGCACACATAAGAACGCAGCAAAAAAATCATTAACAATAAAATGGGATGGAAACCAGGTTAACGCAATGTGCTATGAACCCAGCTTCCTGTGTTCAATTTCCAGCCAGAGCTAACGTCAGTGGCCAAGGTTACCGGATACACTGCTGGATTCACCGCATGCCCCACTCCCTCCGCCACTGCCCCACTTGGCCAACTCGCACGATGTACCAGTTTGGTGATGTATGGCAAAACAACCCCATGGCCAAATATGGAGTGGGGAAGCCTTCATCCAGCATTGCTATTTTTTTGTGCTTGAACATTCGCTTAACGATTGTTATGTTTACTAGGGCATCCAATATCCCGGGAGGTCTTTGAATTGAAGGAATGGGTTGTTGTATCAGATTGTTTGGTCTTTGTTGTTGCACATAATAACCTGTGGAAGCCCATAATTGGATTTTTGGTCAAACATTTCGTGTGTATTTCTATACAATTGCTTATTTGTTAAGAGAGTAAATAATTGGCTGAGTGACAAAGATTATCATGGCCACAGTGAACTAACTGTATATATTTCTTCATACTCTGTATTCTATTGTGAGGACACAATTGAAGGGCTCGAGAAAGCATCGAATTTTCCCTTTTGTATGGCAGGTGATTTTGGCTTCAATGTGAGCAGCACGGTGCAATTGGTAAACATCATTCTGAAAGTATCGTGATTTTTTTAAATCAAACACCACGTGGCCTAACCCTATGCTCAAGGATGGATATGGCTCTGCTGTCACAGGCATTCTCCGTGTTCGCTAAAGCATTTTGGTCCTGATCTGACATTTCCCTTAAAGAACAAAAAAACCCATTCCCTTGTGAGATATGTTGGTCATTAAATTTCACTCACAGACATAGATCCCACGTATCTCATATACAGCCTTATGGGCTTTTGGAGCGCGTTCCATTTTGCGAGCATGGTGCATGAGTGGGGTGGTGTGAAGAGCATGCCAGGGCTGCTTTGCCCCCCCCCCTCCTCCCCGCTGTTTATGTTTGCACACTGCGCTTGGGAAAACTCAGGGACAGGTTCTGATATCGCTTACCATTGATGTCAGCTGTGGCCAGCAATCGAACTGAGGTTGCCGAGTGTATTGTGCCATGGCGGCCCACCATTGCACCACCTCCGATTAGCACGGTTGGCCACGTAAGGTGCAAAAGACGTTCAGCATGCATACATATACACCCGTACAAACATTTGCGCTCGCACGTGCACTCGCTTACTATACTTAATACACAAACGTCACCTAAATTAACAGACTGGCCATGCTGTTTATGTTATTGACAGTGTGGGCGATAAATGTACTTGGAAAATGTACTGTCGAGTTGCAGAATGGCTTTGTTCCACACAGAACACTGAACACATTTAATTAGGACCGCTCATGCAACGATCCTGTGTGTTTAAAAAAAAAACATTGTCTTTACTATCTTGCAATAAAGTGAATAACAAAAAAAATCGCAAAACACTGCACGAACTTATTTTTTTTTAAATAAGCAAATGGCTGTAATTGGCGTGACCACCTGCCGTTTGTTCCAATGTGTCAATTGTACAATGCTGCAGGTGTAAATGTTATATATGTATATTCCTGCGGACGACTGCATTGCCGTTGGATGTTGATTCGATGTCTCGAGAATGCCTCTATATTTTCTCACAGAGATGACTGGAATTCCCTTAGAAATGGCATTTCCAAAATATATTCCCCATATCATCGTCATCATCGACCACGATCTATTGACTGCCACCTCTCACTGCCTTGTGATGCAGCGAGGGCTGTCTGCTGTCTCGTTCAGGGGTCTGCAACCTGTAGCTCTGGAGCGGCGTGCGCCTCTTTAAGGACCGCTTAGTGACGGTTTTTTTTTATTAACTTCCCCACCATCTCGTATTCACCACAGCTCATTGTGGCTATTGAAATATTGAGTTTTTTTTTTACCAAATTCTCTTCTTGTTATTTTGGTTGCCGACCCCTCATCGAGATCCTCCGTACGAGCTGATTTCATCGCTCCGTATCGGGACAAAAAAGTTGAAATATTTTGCGGCACAATGTCAATCCACTGCTGGATGAAGACCTCCCAATGGTGGGATAATCATAGGGTGGATTTGGCCAGTGCAGGTTGGCAACGGGCGCTCAGGGCTCTGGTTCAATTACCACTCTGGGCTGATGTGAACCATAGGCGGTATTTAAAATCAGTAGCCATCTTCAGAGTACTGTCCATCAACCACTGCATTACCGCTCCTGTGCATATAGGTAGCATGCATTTTCACAAAAGGTCAGTTCTGTTTGTATAACATATGCAAACACAAATAGTAGATACCATAGAAATACCAAGAAAATCCACCACAAGATTAATTCTCTCTCTCTCTCACTCCATCAACTCTGATGCCCCCACAGCCTGGAACTCCCTTAATCTTGTCACGTGTGCTGTCGACTCCCTGACTGGTCAAGTCCAGGCTCCATTGCCTCCGCCTATAACTGACTGCCTCTACAAAATACATATACACACTGTTCCCGTACAAGCGTCTTGAAATGTTATCACATGTGAACGCTATATAGATCCACGTACTGCAGTATTGAAATCGTGACCCTTCCTGACATTTAAAAATTTGTCATTTACATTGTCTGAAATCCATCGCTTAAAAAAAGCCATAAAGACGGGAAAATGCTTGCAGGCTGGACACAAACATAAACAACGACATGTAACAATGTGTTCACAGAATGCAGGAATGCACGAATCTCAACATGCCTTGCAAGCATGACAAGCATGTCATTCGTTGACCGCTTTGCAGGTTCAGTAGAATGTTCTCATGCCTCGGCTCTAAAGAGAGCTGAAAGTTTGTCCATATTTTTATTTGAGTTTAGCACGTAGGGATTTCGCGACCAATATCATCCATAATGCAGGTTTTTTTGGGTTAGATCGCGTAAATATATGAATGTGTCGTTAAAACCGTCACCACCCGACACAGCCAATTAGTGAGGGTTATCACGTAAACAGAACGTGTCAATTCGTTACTAGTACAGCACATCGGTGTGTTGTGGCTTGGCTCTCCAACACACCGGTGTGCTGTACTTGTAACTAATTGGCACAACCCTTACAAGTTGGCTGTGTCGGGTGTTGGCAGGTTTAACGACGCATTTATATATTTACACGCTCTAACCCAAAAAAAATCTGTATTATGGATTATTATTTGACACAAATTGTTTGCTGATCTACAAGCACACATAATAATTAACAAAAACACCCATGAACACATTCATTAAAAAACATTGACTTCAAAGTAACTATATATAATTGGTAACGTTTTGGGCAATGGTCCATTTGCATAGCATATTATCATTTGGAGCACCCCACTCAAAAGAGGAATTGAAAGTGTTGCCCGTTCCATTGAGACAGCGCTAACCAAAAATGTCTTACACGTTGTTGATGTTTTGTTAATTTACTGTGTTCGACGCTGGCGATGTTTCGACGCTGGCGTTTCACCCCACGCAGGCTGTTCGAAACCCATCCAGAATGCAAGGATGTGTTTTATCAGTTCCGCGATTGCGAGGACCTCCAGAAACTGAAGATGAACAAGCAACTGCAGGCACATGGGCTGAGGTACGGCAAAGTGCTTGCGGCACCGCTTTCTTGCAAAACATTTGATCAGAAATTAGGAAAGACTTAGGTAAAACGCACGGATTAATTGCGTTTGCGTACGTTCAGTATTTTTTACAGAACGTCCTGGACTGTTTTTTTCACCCGTTTTTTTTCATGTTCAACACCCTTCATACATACACCACATTAATTGCACCTTTGTTTTCGCCTTTGAATAATTCATTAATATTTAATGCTTATTAAAGGCCACGTATTAAATTGCCTAGTTTCGTGAGCCAAGTAATTTCTCTTTATTTATTTACGGACGAATCACCGTCTGAAGTGTAAGGCGTTGGAGCTTGGTGCAGAGTGAATGCTGTTTATATCACATTGACAAACGACCTCTGTCAGAAGGCAGTAAAGTGTGCACCCTATCCGTGACTGTCACGTGTCATTTGTCAATGTAATGGTCCATTTCTCTATTGGGTGTTGATTGAGATTGTGTGGGCAGTTTATTTTACATTTGTTATAAACATTTATCCCATTGACGGGTACAATACATCTGATGGCATAGACAACTCCATTGATTATCTTAGTTACACACATAAAAGTATCAATTATGATTTCACACGGGTTTCCTTGGTAATTCCCGTCAGTGGAAAATTTGGAAATCCTACTTATAATTGAATTTAAATGAAATTTGAGAACGGCTTGGTCGTGAAATTTACATTCGCCCCTTTGCTCACCTTGATGTTTATTCTGATGAAGGCAAACACCATCTTCCTTGGTGTCCAAACGAAATGCATTATCGCCTCATGACTGTGCACACGACCTTACGCTCTATTCCAGGGTCACCAATATTAAATAGTAAAGGTATTCTCAGATGTTCCGCAATGTTTGCAAAACATTTATTCGAAGGTATAAGTCATGCGAACCTCCCGCTTCTGCCAGAACATGAACAAATGTAAGTAGCCACGAAGGACTGCCATCGCTCTTCATATGTCTGTGTAAAGGTAGCTACCCAGCAATGTCTTTCTCATGACACGTCTGGCGGGAGGGCATCTCGTTGAGGGTATTTTGGCCAAGTTTTCTATGCTGGCCAGACACCTAAGAATAGGTGGGAGCACCCACACTTTACCCCACCACACACAATCTTGCAGATTGACTAACAATGGCACGCCCATTCATAACTGCTGGGTGGACAGAGGCAGGAAAGATTTGAGAAACTTGCCCCATTACTTTAATTGCCGCACCACGAGACGTGGGGTTCCGCCGTGATGAGATGTTAACTATCTCGCCTGGTATGAAGGAGGTCGTGGGTTCGATCCCGAACCTGATGCCTGTATATTTGAAGTGCATGTTTTCTCCGTGGTCGTGTGGATTTCTCTCCGGGTCCTCACGTTTTTCCTTCCACATTTAGAAACATGCGTTCAGATTATTTGGCTGCTATAAATTCCCACTCGAGGAGCTTTCATTTGTGGCCAGGTCGCTTATGAAAAACAGCTATATAGCTCAATGGACCTATGCTGCTAAAATTTGTTTTAAATAAATAAAGTTTTTAAAAATACTTGAATCAGCGACCTTTGCATTAGTGTGCCAACCATTACACCAATGTAGCATCTTATGAACATACCTTAATACAATTATTCATGAAGGACAATTGCCATTGTTATTAACTTTGGGGAAAGTCAATTAGATACTTATTGGTCTAGCCAAGGAAGCACTTGCCACGTGATTAATGTTCCCAACATAAGATAAACATTTGCAGAATCAGCATATTTAGTGTAATAAGCGAAGGGTGAAATATGCCGATTGCCCCGTACAGCGAAATTAATAAGGAAGGTTCATGGTCAGACAGAGGAGGTATCTTGAGACTTCCTATCTCGCAGAGGACGAACGAGAACACCGAGTAGCATTTCCCTCAAGCATATTGTGCAGCCAGATTTCAGGCTGTGCTCTCTATTGGGCCGGTTGAAATTAACTTGCCCATTGCAAAAACCCTGATAAAGTGAAACGTCTCCTAACATTCTATTGGTCGCCATTGCCATCTTCCGCTTACCAAAGAACAATCTGATTGGTTCTAGATTTAAAGCTTTCGTGACTGCTAGGATCCATACTCTTTGGTTCTATTGGGTAAAGTCACGTAGGTGAAAAATAAAATAACAAAAATCACGACGTTTCGACCACAAGAAGGACACTTGTGTTGTGGTCGAAACGTCGTGATTTTTGTTATTTAATGTTTTACCTACGTGACTTTACCCAACCTGATTGGTGCTTCTCAGCATTTTCACTTCAGAGAAAGCACATTTCTCATTTGCGCTGTTACAAATTACTGCCGGGGAAGCTGTGGTGGGAAATAAATGCACAATCAATAAATACGTTCAATGGAAGTGGCAGCTCTAATCACCACGGACTTTAACACACGCTGACTCATGTACAGTAAATGTGCACGCGAGAACCTTTTTTAAAGCATCTCGTTGGCTACTTTTGTCAATTTAGGATCCATAATAATGCTGTTGCCAGATGAGCATTTTTAACGGCCAATTTATTAGCCGTGTAATGAAGCCATTGATTAATCGATTCATTTTAATCCTTACACTCACACGACACACGCGTTGAATTGTGCGTGAAAACGTATTACTTATTACTTAGGAAAATGACATGCAAATGTAACCTGCTATGACAAAAAAAGGGGGAAAAAATCTGAAAAAGGTGCACAAAGCTGCATGGAAAGGGCACATGCTTTGAATTGCAATGAGAGACACGAAGGGAGAATGGCGTGGATTAGAGAACGTAGTGCAAATTAGAGACATCACGTGGACTGTTGTGAAATGTGAGTGGACTTCGGGCAGGATGCGTCGCTGAAAGGATGGTGGCAGGTAGTCGAGACTGATGATGGAGTGGCAGCCAAAGGTTGGGATGGATTGTTGCGTCGCAAGATCAATTGAGATATTTTTGGATTTGCCTGTATCAAGCAGTGAATAGACCACGATTGATTATGGTGACAATATCCGTATGATATCCCAAAGTTGCATTCAGGATACAGTGAATATGAATATACAAATGGAATAAGACGAACAAGAAATGGTGGGAATGAGTTGGCAAAAATAACACAAAAACAAATATGGTCTTGAATAAAATCATGACCCTGCAATCAAGATAATCATCGACTAGTTGGGCATGTAAATTGTTGCATGTCTAATTTATGTGCAACCACACGCGCATTAGAATTACACACATACATGAAGCCTGTTTTTGACTTTGATTCCTGGCTATAGGCAGGATCAACGGTGAGTGGTATCTAAAAAAGTTATCGGCCCTCCTTTACCAATAAGCATTTACCTGTGTGATGAAATATGGTGAGACCTTCATCTAGAAATGCATTGACAAAGGCTTGTAAAACTTGCTATCATTCTGCACATCTCTACATGCACTGGGAAACATAAATGGGTGTGTGTACAAAGTAACAATTTCATTTTCAACGGCAAAACATCATTGATGCTTTTAAACGTTGTATCTCCAGGGTGATGTCGTTTATCGAGAAAAGCGTGGCTCGGCTGGAGCAGGAGTGCGTGTTGGAGCAGCTGATCGTGGAGATGGGCAGGAAACACTACAAGTACAATGCATCCCCAAAATACTACTCGGTACGGAACTCACTCATCCCGCAGCAGCAAAGTCGCTGTGCGTTGTAGGTGAATCCTGACGCGTATTCAAAACCTAACGCCCTATGTTTTTTCTTGGCAAATTATACAAAAACAATCACATCCGTTGGCGTCCTTTGTAAATGTATCGCTGGCACACAATATTTATATCGATAACCAAATTACCCAGAGAGCACTCGACCTAATCGGATCTCAGAAGCTAAGCAGGCTTTTTGCCTGGATAGTACTTATATGGGCAATTGCCATACGCAAAAGATGGAGTTATAGGCCGCAGTGAGGCTAAGTTGTCAGCAGAGGGCAGTCCAGAAAAATCCATTGTTACACTGTACTGTGCTTGATCGTCTATGCTCTCCGCATTCACCAACCCGCACTGACCAGCGTGGTGAAGTATGGTCAAATGGCAACCACTCACAGCATGGGGAGGCTCACATTCAGCAGTAGGATTACAAAAAGGCACATACACTTGCGATAAATATTCAAAAACAGTGATGTATTATATTCAACCGGAAAAAAAAACCTTGAGATTTGCATCTAATTTGCAAGAGGGTCCTGGAAATAGCAGCAATACGTCACTTACACGTAAACATTAATACAATTTAACAAAAATAAATTGAGCAACACAAGGAAAGAAATTTGCTATATTTAGGCATTGCAAATATTAGTCATGAAGGCAACGCATTAAGATGAAATATAGAAACCAAAAACAGTACAAAATGTCGTTACGTTTTGTTAAAATGTTCATATGCACCAAAGCAGATTGCCTAAAAGGGGGCCAATTATTTTTCGTGGTGTATCTTTCATGTACATCCAGGCTCACAGCGCCGTTTCATAGCAAAGTTTAAACCAACTGGAACTGCTGGAACTGCATTGGCCGTTGTGCACAGGTGAAAAATATCAAAAACTTGTTTGTCAATAACACTGTGGCCTTAAAAAGAAAAAATATATATAACGCGCAACGTTTCAAGCGATGGCCCTTCTTCACAGCACATAAAAAGACACCATTATTGACGACTGGTGTTTGTTCGTTTTACAGCAGTGTCACCTTACGCGACGCAATTCGCACGTCACGTCTGATTTGACTGAAACACAAGGTTTGGAGAAAACTCACTGGCAGCGGCGTTTTGTGGTGCAGTCTGTCGAAGATTTGTTGAAGCAAAAACGTAAAAAAAATTGCTGCCAACATAATACATCTTCTTTGGTTCTTTCGGTAAGGTCACGTAGAATGAGAATAAAATAATAAAATAACATAATAAAATTCTCACGACGTTTCGGCCACAACGCAAGCGGCCGTCTTCAGGTGAAAGGTACAGACCTTAGAGTCGCGGCATCTCTTCAGAAAGGTGAGAGACTCGATTAGTTGAGCTTTCTTGTCCCGGAGTCTGTTGAATGATCTTAAGGTTGTGTGGCCGAAATGTCGTGAGAATTTTATTGTTATTTTATTCTCATTCTACGTGATCTTACCGAAAGAACCAAAGAAGATGAATCCTTGCAGTCACGAAAGCTTTAAATCGAAACATAATACATTCAAATGTTGAATGCCTTGAAGGAGTCCATGATTGCATGCGTCAAAATCAAACATCCATGCCACAGACTTCGGGATGTCAGTGAGGCATTTTGCTATTATTATTATCTATTTGTGATGTTGTCAAACAACTAGAGCTGTTTCCCCCAATTATTTGTTTCCCGAAGTGCACTTCACAGCACACAATAACTGCCCAAATTGGACTGCAGGGACAGAATTGAAAAGGTGGCCAGGGACACCTTTTGATGATTCCTGCTATAAAAGAATTACTCAAGTATTTCTGATGGGTGAATTAAAGTTATACACGTTCCAAGGACTGCAACATCCACAGTTGCGTGCGCTTGGCAGTCTGCCGTGCCTATGACTCATTGTGATGTCCCTTGCAGTTTGTGGGCATCGAGTTCATCGCTACAGTTCAACCCTTCTTGCAGGAGAAGTGGACTAATGAGGTAGAAGATGCCTGGCAGGTAAGGCTGTTTTTTGCCCACCTGCTGATCAAGAGAAGTGTGTGTGGCTGTGAAGGTAGCTTGGCTGACTCAGGGGTCAGACCACTGGGTCAAACACTGCTGAGATCCTCGGCTCGAGTCTGGGCAGCCGATTGTGATAACCAAACAAAAAATTGACTCCGCTTGGTCACTAAAGAACATAGGAAAACAAAATATCCCATTAAATCGGGTTTTTTTTTTGCAATAAATTTTGTTTTTTTCCAGCTCCGAGATTTAAAAATATTGGTTTACATGCTATGATGAGCTTTTCTCCGGAGCAGGGAATGTGGGAAAGTGGCACCTCTCGTGTTTGTGCAGAAAAAGGTCACTTGAAGGGATTTCAGAAGCAGTTCTGTTGGATATGCGCCTTTTTCCAAAATTAATATTAACAAGAAATTCGCTTATACATATATTTTCATAACACCCACATATACAACAGTTCTATGAAATGTCATTCTGTGGGCCATTATGTAATTAATGAGGTTGCACTGCTCTGTGAGAGTTACAAATGGATACCTGGTCGCATGAGATGATGCCGAGAGAACAATTGGAATATAGTTGGGAAAATAAGTGTGTGGGTAAGAAAGTGGGGAGAATTGGTAACCTGGGTTCAATTACTAACCATGGCTAATATCAGTAACAATCAATAGCTGAACCTGTCTTTGACCTTCCCTTATGTCAACCAAACATAAAATGTGTGCCTGGCGTGATGTGCAAACATCAACATTGTGGAGATAATGCTAGCTGGGCACGTTGCTAGCCACGCACAACTGTTCCACAAGGGCCTTGAATAGGCACTCATGTACATCAACTTCCCCTGTGGTCATTAATGCTAAACGTAGGATCTTTGTCTTTTTTGTGCAAGTAAACAAAGCCTAAAAGATTTCTCCCATGAACCAAAATAAATATCTTGATTACATTTAGGTTATCCTGATATTTCGCATGTTAGATGCCCGGTATCACCATGGGAATTATTTGGCTGAAATATACATCGTGCTACGATGTTGTGAACGTCCATGAAGAAGCCAGTTAATTAATTTCCGTCAATGGTGTCCTGACTGGACATCTATGAAAAAGAGCTTCACAGCTCATCGAATTTCTGCAGTTTAAATACAAATTCTGATTATATAGGCAGCATTAAGCTTTAACAGTGGACAACACCGTCCTGTGCTGCCGTAATGTCGTGGGAGCAGGAACTAACAGGGATGAGGCCTGATTTGAACCCGCAAATCCCAGACCAACAACAACAACAAGCGTATTTGGCCTTTAATTTGTATAAGCACCCCAGAGAATAAGGATTTATATATAAAGTGACGTGAGATTTGTTTTATGATCCAGTTTTCCAATCCTAGCAGGATATTCCCCCCGAAAGCTTGGGGTTGAGAGTGTTTCACGTTGCTCATGACAGCCTTACACCGAGGAGACTGTTTCCAATTGGATTTCCGTGGAAAGGGATTTAGACAAGTGAATCTGTTTTTTTAACATTGTCAAAATCCACAGGCTACGAGAAATCCCATTTTGCGGCCACTTATTAAACAGGGGGATTGGTTTCGAACGAGATGATGTCAGATTTACAGTCAGGTGTTGCAGTTATTGTCTTTGAGGATGGTATGAATTATGTCTGTGTGTGCGTGTGCCTCCATGTGGTCCTTGGCAGTGTCTCTTCCGCTACATTGCGGCCGTAATGAAAAGGGGCTACCTGGAGGAAGAGGCGGCCAGCAATGGTGTGAACACCGCCAACTACGACCGTGGCCAGGGAAATCATGGGGCCACTGCAATGTGACTCGTGAGCTGCTTCTTCTTCTTCTTCTTGACGGCTGAAGATGCCGCTGTGATGAGACTCCTGTTCGTCCTCCTATAAACAATTGAGTGGATTTCCTGATTTAAAAAAATTATGATCGTTTTCTCCCAAGTTGTTTAGTTTCTCCCCCCCCTCCCCCCCCACTTGCGTTATCGGTGTCATGTCCCCTGCTTCTGAAACTCTCGCAGAGCAGGGCACCGCCCCCGTGTGCGAGAGAACGGCATGCAGAAGGAGATTCGCAAATGAGAGCCCATCAAGCGGTGGCGAGATGTGATATGTTATCTGGCACACTGAGACCCCTGGATGAATTGCGCCTTACAAATGTAAATTATTACCTCCATCGCCTGCTATGCAGGAGGCCGTGGGTTCGACCCGGACCCTGACAATGCCTGTACAGTATATTTGGAGTTTTCATGTTCTCCATGTAGTTGCGTGGATTTTTCTCCGGTTTTTCACTCCACATTTAGAAACAGGTACTTGGATTATTTGGCTGTTTCTATAAATTTCCACATTTGATTATGATGATGCTGATATAAGCCACTTAGCTGAACTGTCATGTGTGGCCAGGTCACCTTTGACAATAGCTCGGTTAGTTGTACCTGGTAAATAAAAAAAGTTTCGTTTTCGCCACACGCGAGGTGGTGCTGCTCTTTCCCATATGCCCTGTTTGTCACGTGGAAGTCAAATCTATATATATTTTTTTTTTCACAGCTGAAATTTTGATAAATTATATTTGAACCTAATTTAATTTGATTCCATCTTGTGCAGTGATTGGTGACCAGAGTAAGCCTAGAAACCTTATTACACTGGAGAACCTGATTTGATCAGTTTAACATGTCGGCTTTCACGATCAATATTAAATAAAATAATTATTTTGGGTTAGATCACCTAAATATAAATGTGTCGTTAAACCCGCCACCACCCGACACAGTCAATTTGTAAGGTTTGTCATATAGACGTTTTGTTTATGTAAAATGTGTTGTTTGCGTGACAAATCTTACTAATTGGCTGTGTCGGGGTGATTGCGGGTTTAACGACACATTCATATTTACGCGCTCGAACCCACAAAATAAAAACCCTGAATAAACCATGGGCGACTGAAACCTGATTTCCAACCCAGGATCTTAGTGATGCTGTCCCATTGCTCTGACCTCCGAGCTACCTGACCACCTCCATTATTGGTCATTAAATGTAGCTCAGGGTGGGTGGTCTGGCTTGTGTTTATGCTTTTATCAATTCACAATAATCACGGTGTAACTCTCGTTCTGCAATGCCAGTGGATGTTTTGAAGAGCAGCAGGAAGGAACTGCTGCTGTGCAACATTTAAAACGTCACTTTAAACAGTGCCCTTCTTACATATTTAAACATCGCGATATGTCGACGGGATCTGGTTATTGCAAACATGATCCATTGTATAAAGGTGTCAGTTTTTGTGCCAGCTAAAAGGGTAAAAACCTATTACTGGGATCTGTCAAGTTTACTATTGTGTGAAAGTTAGTTTTGTTGGGCATCAAATGTTCACTTATGTATATACAGTATAAACTCTAAACAAATCATTTAAATACTATTAATAAAATAATATATAGCATCTTGTCAATCCACTGCTGGATGAAGGCCTTCCAATACCATGTTGGACATGGGGATTGTATGACTCGACTGAACCATGCTGATAAGTGGGTGTAGGTCAAGTCTTGGTGAGCAGAGGCCTAGAACAGTTCTGATCTCGCTCACCACCGATGCTAGCCGTGGTTAGGAATTCAACCCAGGCCTACTGGGTTTATAAAGCAGTGTGCTCAACGCTGTACCACTGCCCTACCCAAGAATCAATTGGCCATATCTCATTGTGAAGGGAAAAAAAAACACTCCAACCAAAGTTTAAGTTCAGTTGCCTTCCAGGCTAACTGAGATAACTCCATTTGTTTCGTGAGACTTGGATGAGAAGAAACCGATAACATTCACTGTTAGTGTGAATACACTCCAGCACATTTATTCCAGCTTTGGCCACAAGTTATCTTGTGTGCTCAATGCGCATTTTGTACAATGCCACACCGTGCACGCGCGCGTGTAGGAAACTCTACCGCAGGAGTTGTTCGTCACTAATTTTCAGAGGGGAGGCCACTTTCCCCGAAAGAACGTGCAATGTGAGGGTCGCCACAGGTTTGAAACCATTGGGTTTGACAGCAGCACGATGATGATGATGATGGGGGTTATTTTTACATGTTGTGCATGGTCGGGGACCGCACATCACGGGGCCACCATTGGCCGCTAGTGGCTTGCAGGCCTTGCATTGAAGAACACTGCTCTAGTGAGTTATAACATCATGAACAGCGACCATTCCAGTGAAGGATTTTCATCCAGTGCAGCCCTCGTAGTTAAATAGCGCTCACAGCCGCCGACGACAACAATAATTGACCTTTATCACGTGCTAGCCCCACGCTGTTCCGCTCAGCTGGCAAAACGGTTGCAATCGTTATTTTCTCATGAACAAAGGGCGCTAATTAAAAGTGCATGATAATGATCTTCAGTCCTGATAATATAAATGATCGCAGTGTGTGTATTTGAGCTTTCAAATGCCACACTGGGTGAGTCCTACCTGCTGCAGGTATATATATGCGGTGTGTGTCTAATGTAAACAAGTATTAGCACATTAAATAAACTGATTTTTTTCTCAGTTCCAGTGACCTATAGGCTTTCCACACCAATGTTTTCCAACAGCAAATGTTGTTACAGCAGCAAACGTGTTACCAGCTTGGACTTTCTGAATCTCATCAGATTTGCTGACCCCAGTATCTGTGACCATCCCGAAGGCTTCGTTCGTCTCTTCGTTGGCCAGCGGTGCCAGTGGAGCATTGACTGGACGCGGCTCCGCACACCGGGTGCCTCACGAGTCTTCTCCCTTGCAATGCTCCCCGGCTGTGGAACTAGCACCTTGCCCCAGGAACGAGCACCTTGCCCCAGGAACTAGCACATTGCCCCAGGAACTAGCACATTGCCCCAGGAACTAGCACATTGCCCCAGGAACTAGCACATTGCCCCAGGAACTAGCACATTGCCCCAGGAACGAGCACCTTGCCCCAGGAACGAGCACCTTGCCCCAGGAACTAGCACATTGCCCCAGGAACTAGCACATTGCCCCAGGAACTAGCACATTGCCCCAGGAACTAGCACATTGCCCCAGGAACGAGCACCTTGCCCCAGGAACGAGCACCTTGCCCCAGGAACTAGCACATTGCCCCAGGAACTAGCACATTGCCCCAGGAACTAGCACATTGCCCCAGGAACTAGCACATTGCCCCAGGAACGAGCACCTTGCCCCAGGAACTAGCACATTGCCCCAGGAACTAGCACATTGCCCCAGGAACTAGCATATTGCCCCAGGAACTAGCACATTGCCCCAGGAACTAGCACATTGCCCCAGGAACTATCACATTGCCCCAGGAACTGGCATATTGCCCCAGGAACTAGCACCTTGCCCCAGGAACGAGTACCTTGCCCCAGGAACTAGCACATTGCCCCAGGAACTAGCACATTGCCCCAGGATCTAGCACATTGCCCCAGGAACTAGCACATTGCCCCAGGAACTAGTACATTGCCACAGGAACGAGCACCTTGCCCCAGGAACTAGCACATTGCCGCAGGAACTAGCACATTGCCCCAGGAACTAGCACGTTGCCCCAGGAACTAGCACATTGCCCCAGGAACTAGCACATTGCCCCAGGAACTAGCACCTTGCCCCAGGAACGAGCACCTTGCCCCAGGAACTAGCACATTGCCCCAGGAACTAGTACATTGCCCCAGGAACTAGCACATTGCCCCAGAAACTAGCACCTTGCCCAAGGAACTAGCACATTGCCCCAGGAACTAGCACCTTGGCCCAGGAACTAGCACATTGCCCCAGGATCTAGCACACTGCCCCAGGAACTAGCACCTTGCCCCAGGAACGAGCACCTTGCCCCAGGAACTAGCACATTGCCCCAAGAACTAGCACCTTGCTCCAGGAACGAGCACCTTGCCCCAGGAACTAGCACATTTCCCCAGGAACTAGCACATTGCCCCAGGAACTAGCACCTTGCCCAAGGAACTAGCACATTGCCCCAGGAACTAGCACATTGCCCCAGGAACTAGCACATTGCCCAGGAACTAGCACCTTGTCCCAGGAACTAGCACCTTGTCCCAGGAACTAGCACATTGCCTCAGGAACTAGCACATTGCCCCAGGAACTAGCACCTTGCCCCAGGAACTAGCACGTTGCCCCAGGAACTAGCACATTGCCCCAGGAACTAGCACATTGCCCCAGGAACTAGCACATTGCCCAGGAACTAGCACCTTGTCCCAGGAACTAGCACCTTGCCCCAGGAACTAGCACATTGCCCCAGGAACTAGCACATTGCCCCAGCACATTGCCCCAGGAACTAGCACATCGCCCCAGGAACTATTACATCGCCCCAGGAACTAGCACATCGCACCAGGAACTAGCAAATTGCCCCAGGAACTAGCACCTTGCCCCAAAAACTAGCACATTGCCCCAGGAACTAGCACATTGCCCCAGGAACTAGCACATTGCCCCAGGAACTAGCACATTGCCCCAGGAACTAGCACATTGCCCCAGCAACAAGCACCTTGCCCCAGGAACGAGCACCTTGCCCCAGGAATGAATACCTTGCCCCAGGAACTACCACATTGCCCCAGGAACGAGTACCTTGCCCCAGGGTTGTCAATGGCGGTGTTTGGAAGCCCAGATGGAGACGCAATTCTATTCTCTCTTTGCTTTAGGTTCTCACAATTAGCTCCTCTACTTCTTAAGTTTGCTCTCCCCTTTGCCAACACGTTATTTATTTATCTGTCATGTACAGCGCCTTGTGTATCTATTAGGAGTTGTGTTTTATGCATGTACTTTATTATTATCATCAGTAAATCTGTAAATATTTGTCCTGAATCCCCACTCATGGTTGTGTATCATTGCGCATCGCGAGATTATGTATGAGTACTAAACGCATCTAACAATGAGTAGTGGGCCCAACTGAGTCGCAGACGTACTTCTTAGAGGCAACACATTTATTACATACATAAAGGGGTAGCTTCCCCTTTACCCGATAACAGCCTAGGGTGGTGGACCACCCGGCCAACTGCACTAACACACTGGGAGTTAGCTACAACGGACTGGACGTAGACCGTGGACCTTCAGATGACGGTAGCAACGCAGAACCCCAGTCCCTGCCGGGGACCCCGCTCATATGCTCCCGGGCCGGGGCTGGCTCCGCCCTTGGCCACGCCCACCTTCGAGAGAGCTCTGCCTCTCTCTCTCTCGACTCTTCTTGAGACAACTTTCCCGGACACGTGACCACCCCTTAGCCCCCACTTGGGGGCCCCCCTGTAGACTTTACCGGTCACGTGCCTTCGGGGTCAACCAGAGTGCCATGGCCCAGGGTAACCCTGTGCCTGGGCTGACACTCTCCCACTCCCTCCTGTAGGAGTCAGCACTGCCTGCCACGCGTGGTGCCACTGAGCGCTATCCCAGCGCTCACCAAGCCCTCACTAGGGCTGGTACTACACCCACACACCCACGGGGTGTCCGCGATGACGGTGCATCGCACGCCATGCCCCTCCAGGGCCGGCACCATACAGTGACATCCCCGATGTCACTACAAATGTAATCCATTCACAGCACTGAAGACGAGTCTTCAGGTGTGTTTGGCAACACAAACCTCTTGCCAATCGCAACCGGTGTGAACAACCTTTAGCGGCACTCGATCATATCTAACGATCAATTCGCTTTCCAATTTGCAAAGGGGTGCAGTGCACGAGTGGATGGAATGGAAACGAAGCCTATCAGTTATCACCCTTTGTTTGTGTCAAATACACAATGATGCTTACGTGAACCAAGAATAATAATAATGACGTCGGCCCTGTCGATCTACCACCTGATGAATCCCACCCCCCGTGCTGTGCTCGTCATGTGGGGGTTGTTTAAAAAAAAAACTTGACCATCGTGGTTTGTGCGGGTTGGTGAAGGGTCGAGGGCCCAGGACTGTTTTTATGATACCACTCGCGTGTGTTGTACAAACATAATTAGCGTTCTCACGCGATTGATGTGGAAGAGAAAATTGGCCTGAAAGTGAGCTCCTCTGGAGAATGCTGCATTGGCTGTGGATGTTTATCAAATGATTTCTTGTTTTCGTGATTATTTGCGGCGAAATTAATTCTTCAGGATTGGAGCCGATTGATTTCCTTCAGAAACCCGTTAACACTTTGTGCGTAGGTTAAGTTGAGTGTCAATAGTCGGGAAATAGCATTCGTTCATATTTTGTTTTAACATACAGCAAATATATACACTGAAAGACCCTTCTACTGGATGATGAACCAGCTCATTATATGTATATTGAGTGTGTCGATGAGCTTACGTAATTGTGAATGTCAATTATTTTCTTTGATTTGGACAGGTGACAAACGTAAGTTTTTCGCCAAGAAATGTTTTAGGCATGCACGACTTCGCTCAGTCTCTCATAGCATACACCCAATGCCCGTTTTTACCACTGCAACGCGTGACATGAGCCATGTGTCAGCAGTCAATGATATTTCAGTGTAATTTTTGGGCCACGCGAGCAATGCAAAGCAACAATGTGTCCCTTTTGAAGTGTGGACACTTATATTGCATTTGCTGTTTGCAAATCACTTTACTTCCACTGTCACAGGAGCTATCCGGGGGTTGAAAGTGCCCTGGGAAATCCTGCATTCCATTGAGAAATTAAGTTCTGCTTAGGTCTCAGCAGAATTCTACTCAACACAATTTATGCGTTTTTTTTTAGACAACTAGCAGCCGGCACGACCTTCGGGCGTGTCCATCCATTACTCCCTAACTCCCAACCGCCAGTCAACGTTATTCTAACGTAGTTTGTATGATAGCGGGGTGGAGGGTGGGGTGGAAGCGTGACGTTGGGACGCACGAACCTGACTCAACGCTGTGGGATGCGTATGACGTCATCGCGTCGATGTGCGCGGTGACGTCACCACCGCGTGATGTGCTCGCCCGTGAGCACGCCAGCCAGCAAAACTTTTTTCATGGTGTACAATATGAAATGGTGTGTATCCATGCTTCCATCTAAAGTGTATTCAACACTTGTGATGTGTGAATTTACAAATGTCATGTTAATGTTTAATTAAAAACAAAAAAGGCACGTTCTTTTTCTCATTTGAGCAAACGTAATGTGTTTAATGGAGCCGTTAAACGATACAGATGATGTAAAATTTTGATTTAAAGCTTTCGTGACTGCAGCGATTCATATTCTTGGTTCTTTCGGTAAAGTCACGTTGAAGGGAAACAATAAAATAATAAAAATATATTGTTTCCCTTCAACGTGACTTTACCGAAAGAACCAAGAATATGATACAGATGATGGTTTCTCGTTGACGGTGTTTTTTTCCCCGCACGTGTCTGTTACAAGCTGTATTTCATCAGGAATGGCCCAATAAGCTGTTTGGCTCCATTTCATGGCCGTCCTCTGTCGTAGCTAATTTGTTCTGCTTTTTAAAAGGAAAACAACTTGTCTTTACTTACGATTGAATGTATAGCTGTATAATAGTTTTTTTCAACACACCAAGCTACCAATTCATGAAAGCATCTGTTTTCCATTGGATACAAACAAATATAATTCAGTATGCTATTTCAGGTGTTTATGCATTGCTTTGCCTTGTGTTGTCCACTGTAGTGTAGAGTTTTTGTTTATTCTAACAAATCTGCACGCAGTCGTAAACAATTAGTGGTGTAACGATTCACCCTCAACCCCCAGTGATTTGTTGAATTATCCCTATTCATGCTCGCAATTCTATTCAATAACCATAATTGTTTTGCAAATGAACGGTAACGCCTCTAGTGGCTGCAGGGGGCATTTGAAACCATTACATGCGACATATAAACTGAAAAATAGACATTACTCTATGGGCGCGATTGAATGCACGTATCGCGAGCTTCCAAATCGGATAGTTTATTTATTTATTTACGCATCAATGCATCTTTACACCTCTGGTTACAATACACACACCACTTATGTTTTTTACCGGCTTAAATGTCAGTTTATTAAGTGGTAAATAAAACAATATTGTTGGTACGGTTCCTGTGATGGTCTGAGCTGGTACTGTAAATCACTTCTGTGCGGGGGTCACATCTGTATAAAAGTGTTGGGAAATTCATCTGAAACGCAAGAGCAACAAGTCATTTTTTTAAATGACTGAACAGAATATGAGCACGCACATGAAAGAGCTGTATCCCATTAATTTTTTTTGGAACAAAAAAAATGCCCTTTGATGTGCAAGTCTGCGATAATAGTACATTCCAAAAGCATTTTGAGTTGGCCTAAGTAAATGCATTGTGTCCACCCACTTTCATCTCATGCTGCTTGCATGACACCGGGAGCCGCTGATGAGGCGCGCGTGCCACAAGCCACTATGAAACCTCCCGTAACATTAGCCGCGCTGGTGGTGCATTGTGCGCGAAATAAGTCAATATCTCAGACGCGACTAATTGCACGTGTAAGGAGAGCATGTTCTCAACGCGCATCTGCACGCCGTTCTCGGTTACTGAGTTCTTTAACATTTCAGCTCGATTAATGCGTTTAGAATTCGTTGCTGTATTCGTTTTCCATTTTCTGTTTGGGTTGGTAAAACGATTTAACCATTTGGTTTGTATTTTGCTTAATCGATGTTGTTTTGTTGTTGCAGCTGCCGACTCATGCATGCATGTGCACTTTGTTGTGGCGCTATTTTCGGTGCCTGCGTTATTTATCGTTCGCACCGATTCGAGTGACTGCACATATTTTGCTGCAGGCATCTGCTCTTGCTCCCCCACAACACCTGATGCGCACGTTACTCTTTGTGTTGGCTCACAACAGCGGAATCTCACAACCTCCCTATTCCCTCAGGCCCCCTCAAGGTTCGTGACCCCTGCGTGAGCCTCTGAACTCGATGTCATGGTGTTGGGTCAGTACCCCGTTTGGGCGAAACGTGCCTTTGACACAGACTAAAAAAAAACCCTCACGTTGCATATAATCTTTGTCAACAAGTACTGCCCTAGCAATTAAAAATTACACTCACGAAAAAATCGTGCGATGTTTATCGAATTATGTATCTTGTTTGGTGCTGTCCATTTGTGCTGTTTTAAGATGCCTGCCATTTTTCAAGTGCCTTATATTTAGGCTTGCTGTCTGAATTTTGGTTACTTTCATGATATTTCAAGACCTGATCAGGCAACTGGGTTATGGGCATACAGCATATTAAATGGACAACCTTCATTTCTGAGCTTATTAAGTAGTTTGTAATTTGCTAAATGCATTCGTTTAAGAGTAAAGGCACAAACTATTTCATGAGCCAATGATCTAATTTAATTCTATAAATATATTATGGAAACGTTGTCATGTAACAAATTGGTTTTTAGTTAATCGTTACATTTGCGTGTAGAAAACAAGGTATTATTCAAAACTATATTTTGGGCAAGAAAAAAAATCATGTAATCATACACACTTTCTAAGACTGGTGAGTGGTGGTATCCAGTGTATGAGTATTACTGTTGCAGAATGTAAATAGTGCGCACACTAACACACTCCACCACTGTGTGTGTGTGTGATTTTAATAAGGGAGCATTAACGCCAGGACTAGTTGATGAACCCAATTTTCCTGCCATTACACCAATACAAACTCCGTGCATTGGTTCATCTTTAATGAGAACCGGTAAGCAGATTTAAATAAATACAAACTCTTGGTGGCCTATTTTAGTGCTATGCTAATGTAAAAAAACATACAAATATTGTACAAAGTAAAATGTGTAATATGTGTATGTGTAATATGTGTATGCACGTGTATGTTTTTTTCCTTGAGTTCAACTGAAAACAGATGTGTACATTTATTTAAAAAATCGGAATGCCATCTTCAGAATGAATATGGTTTGTTGAAATTACCCTTGAGACTGTTGAGCCTTCGTATTTTTATGTTAGATGTAATACAATGTCCTTTAAATGGAAAAAGTCATTGTGCCGAGTGAATTTGTGCTGAGCGTTCATGCAGAAAATAATTAAGTTACAGTGAGGGAAAAAAGTATTTGATCCCCTGCTGATTTTGTACGTTTGCCCACTGACAAAGAAATGATCAGTCTATAATTTGAATGGTAGGTTGTTTTGAACAGAGAGACAGAATAGCAACAAAAAAATCCAGAAAAACGCATGTCAAAAATGTTATTAGTTGATTGCATTTTAATGAGGGAAATAAGTATTTGACCCCCTCCTAATCAGAAAGATTTCTGGCTCCCAGATGTCTTTTATACAAGTAACGAGCTGAGATTAGGAACACACTCTTAAAGGGAGTGCTCCTAATCTCAGCTTGTTACCTGTATAAAAGACACCTGTCCACAGAAGCAATCAATCAGATTCCAAACTCTCCACCATGGCCAAGACCAAAGAGCTCTCCAAGGATGTCAAGGACAAGATTGTAGACCTACACAAGGCTGGAATGGGCTACAAGACCATTGCCAAGCAGCTTGGTGAGAAGGTGACAACAATTGGTGCGATTATTCGGAAATGGTTGAAAGACAAAATAACTGTCAATCTCCCTCGGCCTGGGACTCCATGCAAAATCTCACCTCGTGGAGTTGCAATGATCATGATAACGGTGAGGAATCAGCTCATAACTACACGGGAGGATCTTGTCAATAATCTCAAGGCAGCTGGGACCATAATCACCAAGAAAACAATTGGTAACACACTACGCCGTGAAGGACTAAAATCCTGCAGCGCCCGCAAGGTCCTCCTGCTCAAGAAAGCACATATACATGCCCGTCTGAAGTTTGCCAATGAACATCTGAATGATTCAGAGGACAACTGGGTGAAAGTGTTGTGGTCAGATGAGACCAAAATGGAGCTCTTTGGCATCAACTCAACTCGCCGTGTTTGGAGGAGGAATTCTGCCTATGACCCCAAGAACACCATCCCCACCGTCAAACATGGAGGTGGAAACATTATGCTTTGGGGGTGTTTTTCTGCTGAGGGGACAGGACGACATCCCCGCATCAAAGGGACGATGGACGAGGCCATGTACCGTCAAATCTTGGGTGAGAACCTCCTTCCCTCAGCCAGGGCATTAAAAATGGATCGTGGATGGGTATTCCAGCATGACAATGACCCAAAACATACGGTCAAGGCAACAAAGGAGTGGCTCAAGAAGAAGCACATTAAGGTCATGGAGTGGCCTAGCCAGTCTCCAGACCTTAATCCCATTGAAAATCTGTGGAGGGAGCTGAAGGTTCGAGTTGCAAAACGTCAGCCTCGAAGCCTTAATGACTTGGAGAAGATATGCAAAGAGGAGTGGGACAAAATCCCTCTTGAGATGTGTGCAAACCTGGTGGCCAACTACAAGAAACGTCTGACCTCTGTGATTGCCAACAAGGGTTTTGCCACCAAGTACTAAGTCATGTTTTGCAGAGGGGTCAAATACTTATTTCCCTCATTAAAATGCAAATCAATTTATAACATTTTTAACATGCGGTTTTTTGGATTTTTTGTTGTTATTCTGTCTCTCACTGTTCAAATAAACCTACCATTAAAATGTTCAATGGTAGGTTTATTATAAACTGATCACTTCTTTGTCAGTGGGCAAACGTACAAAATCAGCAGGGGATCAAATACTTTTTTCCTTCACTGTACGTCTGTCGCTCCAAAATCGTTAAAATTAGTATAATTAAATACTCTTTAAAATATGAATGTTTGTATCGTGTAATAACAAGATCACCCAGAATTAAACGGATTTCGTCAGATCTTGGAAGCTAAGCAGGCCTTGAGCGGGGATAGTGCTTAACCACCAAAGAAAACACGTTGCCAGCAAGCTTGCGATTGTAAAAGTAAACTATTTTTTTTATGTTTACCAGGTAAGGCCCACTGTGCAAAAATAAATCCTATTGTTGCACTGTGCAATAACACAATCACTTGTTGAATTGTGCAATAACAAAATCTATTATTGCACTGTGCAATAACACAATCTATAGTTGCAATGTGTAATAACACAATCCATAGTTGCACTGTGCAATAACAAATTCAATTGCTGCACTGTGCAATAACACAATCAATGGTTGAACTGTGCAATAACAAATTCAATTGCTGCACTGTGCAATAACACAATCAATTGTTGAACTGTGCAATAACAAAATCCATTGTTGCAATGTGTAATAACACAATGCATTGTTGCAATAACAAATTCCATTGTTGCACTGTGCAATAACACAATCAATTGTTGAACTGTGCAACATCAAAATCCATTGTTGCAATGTGTAATAACACAATGCATTGTTGCAATAACACAATCAATTGTTGAACTGTGCAATAACAAAATCCATTGTTGCACTGTGCAATGACAAATTCCATTATTGCACTTTGCAATAACACAATCAATTGTTGAACTGTGCAATAACACAACCAATTGTTGCAATGTGTAATAACACAATCCATAGTTGCACTGTGCAATAACAAATTAAATTGTTGCACTGTGCAATAACAAAATCCATTGTTGCAATGTGTAATAACACAATGCATTGTTGCAATAATAAATTATATTGTTGCACTGTGCAATAACACAATCAATTGTTGAACTGTGCAATAACAAAATCCATTGTTGCAATGTGCTAAAACAAAATCCATTGTTGCACCGTGCAGTAACAAAATCCAGGTACTGTATATGCTCCCCCACATTTTTCAATCCGCAGTGACCAGCGTGGTGAAGTATGGTCAAATAATGTTCGCAATCCATGCAGGTGTGGGGAGGCGCTCAACCAGCAGTACATTAACAAAACGGCTATACAGGTGAAATGCTACAGTGTAATAATAATGTCTCAATATGAATTAACTATTTAATATAAATTAAGATTATGGTGTTTATTATCGTTATTGTTCAACTGTTTGACTCGCTGTGGGACGTAACCCAACTCAAAGAATATTCCTCGCTGCTCGATTGCCAAAATCCTGTCTCGTTCTTTTGTGTATGCCTAGGCTCACCGAACTTGTATTGCACATGATCGAAGGCGTATTGGTTCATAACCAGCCCGTTTTGAAGGATCAATCAAATGAGAGTGATTCCTGCATATGAATTAGGTGGCATTAAGTGGCCAGAATCGACATAATTTAGGCGTCCCTTATCGCGCCCCATTTCATTCCCTCTGCTCCATTGTTGTTTGACAAATTGGTCGTTCTCTTTTTGGCAGTTCCGTTCGAATTTGCATTATTATCGAATGCAGCGAAATACGAACCACGTTCTACCTTCCAGAAATGCATGGAAGGTTGAATTTCACGTACGATGTCTTTGTTTGATCACACTGTAAATAGGATAAGGCAATCATATCCGTAATATAATAAGCGGATTAAGGTGTGTTTTATCAAGGTGTGTTTTATATGCATCTTCGTCTGATTTTCTTTTTACATTTTACCCGATAATTGTGCTTATCGACCCTGTTGCGGCTTATCTGACCCATCAATTAAAATAATACCCCCACTACCCCACATCCTCATTTTAAAATAACACAATGGATAGGCATGTGCCGGTGGGTGAGGTGGGAGCCGTTTCATCTCGACTGGCGCGCCGAAGTCTCTACACTGCATTTGTCTACACTGGTGAGGAACAGGCGAGTTGACCGGTGGTTGGCATCATGTGTGTCCTATGCCACCCTTGCCGTAGGAAGGGCTGCACACTTGTAATGAATAAGATATGAAGAACAGAATGAGCTCTCAGACTAAAAGACACGGAAGAGGCCAGTGCCTCGGGGAGTGGGTGCACTGAGCCGCCACCACTGAGATCCTGGGAACAAATCCAGGTTTCAGCCGCCAGCGGTTGAACTGGGTTCTCGTGTGAATCAAAGTGGGTGGTCCCGTTATGGTCACAGATGACTGCACACTAAATAAAAATCTCATTAGCTCTTTAAATGTGGTTCCATTTCTGATGAGTGTGTGAGAAAGTGTTCCCCCCTGAGTCCGGATATTAAAAATAAACAGGTCACTTCTGATAAGTGCTTGTGCTGTATATCTTCCTGTTGGCCATTCTGTAACATAATAGGAAGATGTACTGCACTAACCCGAGAGAATTCTAAATGGATATGTTGCCTTATGAAACTATAATGAAAACACAACTGGAATGAAATTGGGGAAAATCCATCATACTACATATGAAACAATTATGTATGCCTTCAGTTTCATGGCTGGCTGCTGGCTGGCTTCCTCTCCACCCCACCAATAACGCTGTTGTTAGTGGCTGCCAGCCATTGCCACTAAAACGTAAGAAAATATTCTTGGTTATTTCGGTAAAGTTACGTAGAATGGAAATAAAATATTAAAATAATAACAGAATAAAATTCTCACGACGTTTCGGCCACAACACAAGCAGCCTTCCTCAGGTGAAGAAACAGGACTGTCTGGAAGACAGCGCTGAGGAAGGCTGCTTGTGTTGTGGCCGAAACGTCGTGAGAATTTTATTGCTACTATTATTTTATTTCCATTCTACGAAAGAACCAAGAAGATGAATCCCTGCAGTCACGAAAGCTTTAAATCGAAATTTAACGTAATAAAAGTTTGGAAAACAATAGTGACACCGAAGAAGTGGGAGTAACACATGTCGAAGACTGACACGGCTCATTTAAAATTGCTCTAACTTTTACATTTGTGCTATTAATGTAATTCTTATGCGGTATGAAAAACCTCACAATATATATTGTTGGCATTTTATTGCATCGATTACTTTTAGTGCTCCAAAGTACAGGGTTGTGAGAAGAGAATAAAAAGGACAGATGTCTCTTATTTTCCATTGCAGAGCGATGGGTTCTCTCCGAGTATATATTAAAAAGCGAATATATAGGTTATGGTTTGTGTCCACCTGCACCAATATGACGGATAACCAAGCGTCACCACACTGGAGTTCCAGTGTCGGTAAATCAGGCCACACCAAATTCAAAATATCTGGTGGTGGCTTTGGTAAAGCGAGCGGCTACTTCACATCCTGGAGGGGGATTAACTTGAGTCCATCATCTCTCCGGGGTCATTCAAACGAGTACCATTTTGTGGGGAAGTCAACAGTTGTTTATTCGACGGACAAACATACCTCTGCCATATGGATGTGGAATGTTCACTACTGGCTCGGGCAGGACTGAGAACGTGATGACCACCGCCTCAATGCTCATTTTAAAACAAAATTATCATTGAATTATTATTTTTTATGACGTCATTCCTGAAAGTGTCATCATAATTGCCTAAGGAGCAACATGCAAGCTGAACATCTGCTTAGGCGGCCCCAACAAGTGCACTGCAGTTCTCTATATATTGGGATGTTTGCAGCCAATTACTGTCTGTTATAAAGGTCGGAGTAAACTGGAGCACCCGGAGAAACCCCACACATGCAAGGCAGTGCCGGATTCAGCGAGTGCGGGGCCTGTAGCATATTATATAAAGGGGCCCTAAATAAAATAAAAACACAATTTTTTTACTTGCATAGTAAAGTAATTGTATTTTTTCATTTGCTATACAACCAGATAATACGACAAATCGTTAACCTTAAACACCCAGTCGTTCATACAAGTTGAAGGCAGTATAGTACTATAGTAATAGAGCAAGTGCAGAATCACTGAACCGGAATTGATAGCTTGAAAGTATTTAGCGCGGGGCCCTTGAAAGTGCGGGGCCCGAAGCATGTGTAGCTACTTTTGCTACTAGGATAATCCGGCACTGATGCAAGGGTGGCAACAGTCTATCCCATACACAAGGCACAGATGATATCAGTCCACATTTTGCTGTGCTGCATTCTGCCGGCAAGCCACGGTATTGCACGTCGACACCATCAGATAGGGAGTCTCACACGGTATGTAATTTGTCCGATCCACCAATTCTCGCTCCCATAGGACTGGACTACAGGCATGTCACCTCGGGCCGCCACAATAAATCCACACATTAAGACTGCTCTGGAAAAAGAGAGAGTTCCCATAGCAGAGACTGCCGCTGTAGCAACCAAGTGCCATTAGATGTGCGATGTGATTTATGGAGCTTCTCGGAGTGCCAAACTTAGAGTGCATTGGAGAACACCTCACATTACCGTGAAACATTACAATCGACTCACATTTATTTAAAAGGAAACGGTAACAATTGAGTTTTGCTCCCTCTATCGTTACTGTCACGTGTGATAAAATGGATGTCTTATTAAAATTCCCAAGTAGGCTATACGTCAAACCAAGAGGAACATGCATCAGTGCACAGAGAGAACACATTTTAAAAGCCTGTGTGTGCACTAGATAAGGACATTGTTATTTTTCTGCTGATGTTTAATCAATGCAATGTTCTTTGCAATGATTGCCCTGCTTATTCAAGTGCATTTTTTGCACGATTAATTTTGCTACACAATTACCAAAGAAATGTTTGGTGTTATTGTAGCATTATAAAGTACCTCCTAAATATTGTGACATTTTAAAAGTCTTGTTAATGTTTCTGATCGTGTAGTTGTACACAAAGTCCAGTTACAAAATGTAAATACAATTGCCCAAAATCACTTGTAATTGAAATTTATTAAATCCAATTTTTAAATGTGTTTTGTATAAAGATTGAAAGTTGTAGCATGGCAGTTTGCAATGCAGACTTACATTTTTCCATTGCAGCGCTGTATTCCAACCTTGTCACGCATTAACCTTTGAATGGGTGCACACTGCCACTTATGGAAGTACCAATTTCTGTACGACACAATATGATTTTAAGTGTCTGCCAGAGGCACGCATATTAACTTGTCATGCCTTATCACAGTGTCAAGACTATAAAGGATATATTTAATGAGTTTAACCTCACTTAAGCAATAACAAGTTCAATAAGCTATAGCGATTAACATAATATCTAGACAAAATTCATAAACGGGCTTTTCGAGTAAGACTGGGATTGTATACAGCGATAACAACCAATACCAATGCATTAATAACGGTGTCCTTATCATTGAGGCTGTTGCAATATTACAATATTTCATTCAAGTGAAATCTCAAGCTGCTTTGTTTGAACAGATGCATACTTTCAGGGAAAGCGACTCAAGGTCTTACACATTTTATTCTAATGAAAACACATTTACCTCCGTTGTCTCACCTTGGCACAGAGTGAGAGGCACGAGACAAAAGACGACAATTTTGTTCATTTTATCAAACCTTTTTTAACCCAGTGAGATCACGGTTGGAGCAAATACGTCAAACAGTAATATTCGAGACCTGCAGAGACATTCTAAACGTGCGTTTAGAGTATAAATTTCCATATGTCACTTCGTTGAGCTATCATGTGTGGCCAGGTCACTTTTGAAAAAGAGCTTTAACAGTTCAGTGGGCCTTACCTGCTAAAATGAAAGTAGTAAATATGTAATATGCTACATGACCAGGCACATTTGGCTGCTAGTGTTCTCTACTTTCAACGTCCCACAGCTCAGACAACAAAAATGATTCCAAACCCTCTAACACAAGCTATACGTAAATGCAGTCATGACCGCCTGAAGTACTTGAAGCACAGAGCTTGCTCTTAAAATAGAAAACAATCCCCTTGAAAACATTTATCATTTGTTCTTTTAGACATTCGCTTATACAAGGCATATAACCAAGCAATAGCTAATTGCTGCAATTACCCTGCCATGTAGAGAACATGAAATTATCTGGGTCTCCCAGCCTGTCTTTCAACGTTAAATCGAATTGTGATCATGCTCAAGCCCATTATAAGGTAATTTTGGCACACAAGAAAACCCTTCAAATGTCACTGAATACCCGTCACAAATAAGGGGCAAAACAGGATTGTGAAAGTTATTGATATAAGACCAATACGAATATATTAACACATATAAAAGACGATACTATACTGCAGAGGGCCGTGTTGTTGGAACTTGAATTTGTAACCACCAGAGGGCGTGGATATCCTCATTCCAGGAGCAGCATGGTTTTGCCAGATAACAAAGAGGAATTAAAACATCCACCTTCCGGTTTGATTTTTTGTCAGCAAATATTGATTCCCCTTTTCTGTTATTGGGACAATGCTGATACAACAACTGAAAGACATGTTTAGAACAGCTTCTGACAATTTTATTCAAGTAGTACTGGTCTGTAAACATATGATGCCATTTAGCGCAAGGAATGTACTTTGACGTCGGTTCAATGAAATTCATCCTTGCATAGGGTCTTCATACTGAAATAAGTTACAGCTACCGAAGGTCGTATTTGTGATGTTAATCTAGTTGATTCATTAATCTTGTTTCCATTCATCCCCAAATGAAAGAAAACGTTTTTCATCTCGATCCTCTTCCAATACCGTGTTTTGTAATACAGCTACACTTTGTGTGAACCAAGCCACGTCCATGTTGTCCAGAAACTCTCCCTTTTGCATCTCGTCTCCAAAATACAACAAATGCACAAGTTTACCAGGCTCTCAAAACACAACCCCAAAATGTTGCCTTCCCGCGATAGCCTTTATAAGCTGACCTTATTTTACTCTCTGTTAATACATTACTCGAGTGCTTATCTGTGATGAGTGGGTGCAAATAATTGAAGATTGGTGTCAAAAGTTCTGGGTTCTATAAATAGCCTCTTGGCAATATCAGGTGTAATTTTGAGCACCATGAATAAAAACACAATTCACGAAGTACTACTTTTGATTATAATGTATTTGTGAACATGGGGCAAGGAAAACAAATACAAATGACAGTACATGTGATAATTACTTTATACAACCAGAAAGAATTTTAAACTTAAAATTGCTTTTAAAATGTTAAATTAATAGTATACGCAAAATTAATACAATGGATGCATCAGAGGGGGCACATTTCCAATTCAGACCTCTACTTTAAAATGAAAGTATAGAGCAGAGGTAAGTTGGAAAAGTTTGCCAACAAAAGGTTTGTATGTATACAATGCATGGGATTAATGGAAAACGTTAAGTTGAGCATAAAACAGCTTCAAACTGTATTGACACCAACAAAAGCTTTAACCGATTTGAAAACAAGCAAATAAGTGTTTGGATACAGTCGAGTTTGTAAACTTATATAACTAAGTTGCCTTCGTCTTTTTGGTTTTGTTCTTTTTGTCTTTCTTCTTGAGTCCATCCATGTTGGCACGGAGAAGACTGGAGTATGCCTGAAATAGTATAACATCAATACAGATTTAACTCAAAGCACTTTATCAGGTAATATATGCATTCCCTGGACTGTTTAGTCAGAGCAGTGTTCCATATGCATCACAACTGACATCAATTTGATGTTGCATCTGGTAAATGAAAATCTTTGTCATATACAAAAATGGCAGTGAATGACTTGATACTTGATCCATAATTATAATTGAATAGCACATACATACAACCAACCAGAACAAGCTTTACACAGACTGAAATTTTGTTGGAAGAAAATAAAGTCTTGACTTACCATTTGGAATTTGTTGACTTCTTTTGAGCTTATCTAGGAACAAATGAAATGAGATTACTTAAGGTTTTAAGTGTCTCTAAATAAAAATATTATCTACTTAATTTTTCAGTTTAACATAAATCACAAATGTCAATAGGAGACATAAAAGTTAACAGACTGCGTTGGTAGAGTGCACGGGCACAACTCAAAACACCAGATGTTTCACTATAACTGCCTTCAACTGGAAAAATACATAGCCAGCCAACTTCTCAGGTATTGGTCCTCCTTCAGGGAAGGGGGTAAAAGATTTACTCATTTTTCAACTTTCTTAAAATCTCCTATTTTTCTCAAAGGCTCCGTTTGAATTGTCATTCGACATTCATGTTCCCATGTGCTTTTGGTAAAAACAATCCACACATTTGACAGATTTAAGTCAACCTACTTCAGCTCTTTTCAAACACATCATGGTAAACTATACACTCATACACAAAGCTACAAGTTCAAACCACTCTGGATTATTCTGCGTATGACGCTTTGCTGCAAAGACTTTACAAATGTGGACTGGATACGTTTTACATAAGATTACTTGGCAACGGACCTAGGAGCAACTCCTAGTCATTTTAAAATGACATTTTATACTGCACCACATTTCTCACCACTGTGCTGATTTTCTTCTTTCCATCCGATGCTCGAAGGAGACACTTGTTTTCTGCCGGTTCTTGTACAGAATCGACTGTGCCCTTTTTGGGAATGGGCTTGGTCCTGCCGTCATCTGTGGATAAAGCATATGGTGGTGTATAAGCAAAGCAACTGGCACTTACCAAGAGAACACAATTACTACCAGTACAGGGACGTGTGACACTTTGCAACTACTCCGTTTAAAAATCACAGATGCTGAGCACAGGCCCAACAGCCTAAATAACCACCCAAGTAGCCAAAGACTAAGGGCACGAATGATAGTATAAGAGGGTGTGTTTCTTGAATTGAGCAAGGTTATTGCAAATTGGGAAACAGGCGATGGGAGTTTCAAATTCAAGCAGTGAGGAAAGGAGAAATACGAATGTATCCTGCAGTAGAATGGTTGAAACGCTATGACAAAACATTACATTTCGTTGAACAAGTCCTCGACAGGGCCAGAGTTATCAATTTGTGAAGTTTATGGAAACAATGTGGTAGTTTCTATGAGCAAGTGACAAAGAAGAAAATCAATGATAATTAATGGGTGACTGCATTGGGTCGGTGAACACAGGAGCATGACTAAACTGAGATGCTTGAAGTTAGTTGTAATAGGGCATATGTGGCTGTTTCAATTACATATATCAAATACACTCGAGTCAAAGTCCTCAAGTACAAGATTTTAGAGACAAAGACTTACTTGGTTGGTGCAAATTTAGTTACTAATAACCTAAGCAGTTATATGGAACGCAAGAGTAATGGTGAAGTCCAGGAGGAGAGAAGTCTTAATTGAAACTGGGAGAATAAAAACGATCTAGATGGGGCATATTGTAAAATATCAATGCTTGCAGAAGGAAGCTAAAGAAAGACGTTGAGAAGAGGTAAAGAAGACGAAGGGGCACAGTTTACTGAGGTGAAGAGGGCAATATTACAAAATGCAAGTATGAAATTTAACAGTTTAACTCATAGGCTTTCGTTATCAATATCATCCATAATCGAGGTTTTTTTGGGTGAGATCGCGTCAATATATGTGTCTTTAAAACCCGCCACAGCCAACTAGTAAGGTTTGTCACACAGAGAATGCCAATTCGTCGCTAGTACAGCACACCAGTGTGTTGGAGAGCCAAGCCACAACATTTACAATCCGAGTACGACGTTTCGCCAGTAATTACAACTAGCTTCATCAGGCGACAGACTGATTTGTGGAGAAGTCTAACCGTTTCGTTCCTTATATCGAGGCTTAGATGTGGTGAACAGCACGGAGCACTTTGCAATGCTCTACTTAGGCAGAAAACCCAGGTGGTGTGATGGATCGAGTCCTCTGTTGAGTTGATGATGGAATCCACGAGTGAGGTTCATGGCAACAGTAACCAGAGCAGAAGGAACAGAATATTCTTTAGGAGGCAAATGACCACCAGTAAATGACTTATCAATCAGCAAGTGCTGGGTTCATCAATCAACCTGCTTTAAGTTGAATTCGATTCTTCAGTGAAGTAGGAACTGGGTGTTCTACCCCAGATATTGCAATAGTATTCCAACTTTGGCATAATTTGTATCGCTTTTGCAGGAGAAAGGACATAAACGGTACTTGCCAGTTGCCAGTACTGGGACTCGTGATGCAAAGTGTGGCTGACGTGCAAATGCTGTCAACCCGAGTGAAATCCCAACAAAGGTGGCCGACAGCGCCCCAAACTCCATTGCCACGTTGATTTTGGACTTCAAAGGAGATCACAAAGCCACTCACATTTCTTCATGGTCATGTAGACACTGCCAGACGTCCGGCACTTTTGGAACAGCCTGGTGAGCTCGTTAAGAAACTGTAACAAGAGAATTTGAAGCTTTCGTGACTGCAGGAATCCATACTCTTTGGTTCTTTCGGTAAAGTCACAGAGAAGAAAAATAATTAGAGATCACGACTTTTCGATCGCCAAACAAGCGGTCGTCCTCAGGTTGGGAAAGAGGACGACCGCTTGTGTAGCGATCGAAACGTCGTGCTCTATTAATATTCTTTTTCTACGTGACTTTACCGAAAGAACCAAGGAGTATGTAAAAAGAGAACACGCATTTTCAGTATACCGATTACTTCGCATGTTTAATGTCACGTTTTACGTTGTCCCATGTATGGCCCTTACGTCAATCCACTGCTCCACGACCGCTTCCCCACGCCGTGCAGGATATCTGACCATACTTCACCAAACTGACCATACTTCACCAAACTGGTCATACTTCACCAAACTGACCATACTTCACCAAACTGACCATACTTCACCAAACTAGTCATACTTCACCAAACTGACCATACTTCACCAAACTGACCATACTTCACCAAACTGGTCATACTTCAAACTGACCATACTTCACCAAACTGACCATACTTCACCAAACTGGTCATACTTCAAACTGACCATACTTCACCAAACTGGTCATACTTCACCAAACTGACCATACTTTCACCAAACTCGTCATACTTCACCAAACTGACCATACTTCATCAAACTGGTCATACTTCACCAAACTGGTCATACTTTCACCAAACTCGTCATACTTCACCAAACTGACCATACTTCACCAAACTGGTCAAGGCGGGGTTTGTGAATGCGGGAAGTACAGATGTTGGAACGTAGCACAGTAACAAAGGATGTGGCTCAACTGCTCTTTGCTGTCCAACAACGTTGCTTTTGGGGCGACCTATTGCACATCTTTGAAGCATCACGGTTTCCCATCCAAGTGCTATCCGGGCTCAACTCTGCTTAGCTTCGGAGATCCGACGAAAGGCAAAACAAAAGTTCGTGGCTTCCTCTTTTAAACTCGTTTAGGGCGGCGCTCCAAATCCCTATTCACGCCAGAGACGGGGGTGGTAAATCCACACTGTTACGTCCGGAGCGAGTCATTACAGTTTAACTCTTGTTTTAAAACGAAGGTAGTAAAAGCACACGACACCAAATGTTCCCAGGTTCAATTCCAAGTGACCCGTGTGGTCCAGTTTGGTCAAATACAAACTATCACCAACGCATACGGCAACAGCTTTGGTGCGGGTGGGGGCCTCCATCCAGCAGTGGATTGGTTAAGGCCGCTGCTGAGGCCGAGTAGTGAGCACACCACACACCACACGTAAAACAAAGGTCTCGCCTGCGGCCGTTCTTAAAAGGCAGCGGCACATTACTCTGACCACGCGGACTCGTCCATTGCAACAATATCGCCGGCTTCACGCGCTCAAGTTATGCCATTCTGAAGCCACGTAAGCAGTCACAGGTCGCATTACCACGTCGTTCTCCAGAAGAACCATGGTCCCCGCGGCGACTTGACGCACTGTTTAAGCGAACGCAAGGACTCCCCTCGGAGCTCGCTATTTCTGCTTTAGCGTGACAACAGCGGCAAGTCCACGTTGGCCACCTCGAGTCGTTCGTATTCGAGTAACGCAACACGCGCGCCGCCGCCGCCTGTAAGTTGGCATCCCAACATCCGGCGTGTAACGTGAGTCGCAGGGCGGCCATCTTACTACGGTGGAGGGGTGACCCTCCCCCACGTCCTTCATGCAAACGTTACCGCCTCGTGACGTCATTGTCACGCGATCTCGCAGCCCCATCTCGTCCCCACCACCAACCCACACAGCCGGGGCTTGCGAATCCCCCCACCTACACCACCCCCCACCTACACCACCCCCCACCTACACCACCCCCCACCTACACCACCCCCCACCTACACCCCCCCACCTACACCCCCCCCCACCTATACCCCCCCACCTACACCCCCCCTACCTACCCAACATGTCCGCTCTAATTCCAACTCGCGCCCTCCCCAACCGGATGACGTCACGACGATTCCGGACGTGACGCGCCGCGCCTGCAACACAAAAAGAGACGAAACGGGCCACCAAATTCGAACGGTCCACCACGTGCTCGCCGGCGGACCAATCGCGCGCGGCGATAACCGCAGCGCCGGGCAACCCTCCCCCCCTCGGCCGCCGCCTTATCCGCTGTACGGAATGTGTGGCGAGATCGCGTGTTCGCCGGCGGGAAAGGAGGAAAAAAAAATCTGCTTCTTGTTGTGTGGCACAAGCAGCGGTGGAAAGCCGCGTCGGGCCCCCGTCGCCGCCACCACCACCACCATTCATTCATTCATTCGCCTCTCCGTTTGTCTTCTTTTGAGATAACCCGCACCTCGCGGCGACCATGGTGGAGAACGAGACGGCCATCAGCGAGGAGGAGGCGGCGCAGTACGACCGCCAGATTCGTCTGTGGGGGCTCGAGGCCCAGAAGAGGTGAGCGGTGGACCCCAGAAGGGGGGGGAACTTCCACTGGGTGTTTTTTTTTGGTAGGGTTTGGACACAAAAGTCCCACGTCTTTTCTTTGTGAGCGGACATTGTCGAGTCGGCTGAAACGCAAGCAACGCGTGTTGGTGGCGAGATTTTTCCACGTTTCGAGGCGGCGCTCTCATTCATATGGTGACAATTCCACGTTTCGTGACCAACTTCTGAGGCTTGTTGGCAGAATGCCACGTTTTTTTTTGGGGGGGGGGGGCAAGTAACACAATTCTTGGAGCCGAAATACAATGTCCTTTTATCAAAATCCCACATTCTGATCGTCAAAACATCACGTT
Source organism: Petromyzon marinus (assembly GCF_048934315.1). Classification (NCBI taxonomy): domain Eukaryota; kingdom Metazoa; phylum Chordata; class Hyperoartia; order Petromyzontiformes; family Petromyzontidae; genus Petromyzon; species Petromyzon marinus. Next base: position 20,864,323 of record NC_133683.1, on the reverse strand, counting down.
TCTGGTCTCACTTGCCCAGAGCTTTTGACCAAAAATACCACATTGGAAGAATTCTGCAGATTGCGGCCAAAATCCCACGGTTTAGGATCAAGTTCAACTTATTATGCCAACATCCCATGTTTTTTCAGGTGGCCTTGAGATGATTGTGACTATCTTTGCATGGACCTGATCTAAAGGGCCTTTTGGAAACATTGCTACTGCTGTGCGCTGAGGAATGAATGCATGGGTGGATATTCAGTTGATGGCATTAACTGATGTTTGTTTATATTAGTCTGGTCTATAAACAAAACATGTTTAAACAGGTAGACACTTGCATTATTTCAGATAAACTTTCAGCATCTATATATGCACACAAAGCTTACACTTTTAATTGACAATTCGTGTTAAGGCCCTTGAAGTCTGCTCTCATCAGATTTCTTTGGTGTCCTTATTCCGGTTTGTGTGCCAATTATGTGACTCAATAACATTACACTTTTTTTGTCAATGTTACATCAAAAATGACCTTTTTTGGTCTGCCACGTGAGTCAGCCTTAGTTCACAACCACAGAAAAGTAGTTACAGCCAGCCACATGTGATGCATGTGTTGCGTTTTTACTATTTACTGGTCACTACATTGGCAAAACCATTAATGGTACATTAAGCCTTTTACAAATAACTTTGACGCAGAGGAAAATACACAAGAATGTCATGCATGAGGGCATATCTCCACGAGTAGTACATCGTCTTCTGCAGACTGAGGGCTTCCAAGCTGCTGATCGTGGGGATGAAAGGTCTTGGAGCTGAGGTTGCGAAGAACCTCATTCTGGCTGGAGTGAAGTCCGTGACGTTTCTAGATAACAACAAGGTATGGTACTATAATAAAGCTTTATTCCAAGCACTACTTACAAATATTTTTCATAACTGATATATGTGCACACACTCAGTTCTTCTCAGTGGTCTGGATAAGGCCTCGGAGCTTTTGTACAAATACATGCACACGTTTACGTGTTGTTAAATGTTATGTTGTGGAGTCACACTTTGTGTAATACTCTGGCTGTGTTGGTCATATATGTGGAACCGGCATTAAATTACATGCGACTTATTTGGTATGTAAACAGGTTTTTGTGCCTTTTTCGAATCATTCATTGCCAGTGCATTACTGGAGGCTGAAGCTTTTAGAGTCGTTTGCCACTTTACAAATGGACAGGTCCACAAATTCGGCAACCTCACTCAAATTCATACAAATTGGTATGAAAGTGGCTTTATTATTTAACAGGTCAATGTTATGACACATACACAAGACTCAATGCACCATCACCATTTCAGCATGGAATTTAAAAGTGCATAATCCTGTGTGGTAGTTTAGGAGCATTTTTCTCTTCCCAAGAAAGTTACAGACAATATCGATCTCTACTAATTGGTTCACATACTACGCCCAAGTAAATTGCTACTTCATGGTTATGATAAGAATTGCCTAAATCTTTAAAGTGTCTGTAAACTATATCCCAAATCGTGGAGCTGCCCAGGAGTAGGTTTCCTTGTTTGCATGTTGTTACATTTAATTGTGTCCTCTGTGTAGGCAACAGAAGAGAGCACCCGCGCTCAGTTTCTGGTTCCACAGAGCCGGCTTGGAGAGAACTTGGCTGAAGCCTCGTTGGAGCGGGCCCAGAACCTCAACCCAATGGTTGATGTGCGGACGGACAAGAGTGACATCGCTAGCAAGACCGAAGAGTTCTTCACCCAGTTTGACTCGGTGATTTATACGTTCCTGCCTTTTAACTCCAAGAAAACAAGTCACCAAATAGAGCTTGTTGATGTCTCATATTGTTTTGGTCAGCACAAGTGCAACTGGGTTAAATATTAAATTACCAAGTCACCAGGAATGTGTCCGATCTCACGAGATCTCGGAAGCTCAGCACGGTTGAGTCTGGATTGTGCATCGATCGGTGATCACCATACAAACCAGCTTAGTGTAGGCTGCTGTTATGCTTCGTGGTGGTCAGCTCTATCATATTTATAGTCCTGCTCTCACCATAATCCTCACAACTCACATGGTGGAAAGCCCTCATCCAGTGGTGAATTAATAAAGTGATGTACAAATATAAGACAACGGTCTGATTTTCTCCCCAAAAAGGTAAGATTAAATCCCATTAGCCTAATAAACTTAAAAAGCAATGTATAAACAACCAAACTCGTAAATTGTTTTATTGATGGGGAATATTGCTGGGGAGGTGCTTTATTGCTATCCATGCTATCTTAATTTTTTTACAGCTGTAATCCTCTTGCTACGTGTGCATTGCATCAATAAATTGAGAAATATTCAGATAATTATCACTGTAAATGCCACCGAGGCCAGTTTCATTTACCAAATATAATTTCAGGTAAGAATAGGCGGAATGAGAAGTGTGTTTAGTATAGAACATGCAGTGCAGTCGCCATCCATGTTAATGGACGCCACAGGAGGGCAGCAGCATGTATACACTGTTGATTAAAACCTTCCAGCTTTAGAACGAAAGCTGTTTTATAAGCAGACTTGAAGATAATGTTGGAGTAACGTGCGCATAATATGTTTTTACAACTTTTTTTATACAGCTAATTTCTAAATATTACATGTATAATAAAAGGAATGTACACGCAACATGACGGTTGCTTGTGTTGCGATCGAAACGTGATATTGTTATTATTTTAATTATTTTGTCTATCTATGTGGCTTTACCGAAAGACCCAAATAATATAGAAATTTCATTTTGTATGACTTACCCAACCAAGATGGTTCTTGTATCACATGCTAGATGTACTGTAATTGAACATTTGCCTTGGTTTTTGTTTCTGTCCGTGCAGATATGCCTGACCGGGTGCCCTCAGGATGTCATGATTAAGATTAATAGAATCTGTCACGAGCGTAATATCAAGTTCTTTGCAGGAGATGTGTTTGGTTATCACGGCTACATGTTTGCCGATTTGGGGATTCATGACTATGTGGAGTAAGTCGCTGTGAACCTGTTAACTGTGTAAATGCTTATATGATTAATAATATTTGCATTGGTAAAAAAAAAATCTATTTTTGAACACATTCTCAGAAAATAGATGAGAAGTTCATTCAGAAATACTATAATTTTACAGAACAAAATATTATGCAATCGATATACATTGATTATGATGTAGTTGTATTTCTATAAAATGTGGGTATTGTTTATACACGTGTCTGCATGTTAAACAAGGGAACTAGAATCACATTTAGTACAGTCAATAATAATGACCAAATGAGCGGCGATGAGCTCGATGGAGCCACATCTTGGAAGCTAACTATGGTTGAGCCTAGATAGTGCTTGGATGGGCGATCACCATGCACACCAGGGTTTTGTAGACTACTTTGGGGGGTGTGCTACTTTTTGGGCAGCAGAGGGATGCTCTCTCCCTTCACATACCCGCACGGACCAGCTTGGTGACGAATGGTCCGTTAACATCAATGACCTGTATGATGTGGGAGGCCATCATTCAGCATTGCCTTTAAAAACGGCCATGTACATTCTGAATGACATCTGGATGTTCTGCACTGTAATATTAAAATAACTGTTTTACATCCTGTTAGAGAAACACAATTTTAAGCATTTGGCAGCATTTAAACTTTTTCATGCTCAAGTTATTTATTAATGAAAATGTACCAATTGTTGCCGTTAACAGTGGGCGGGCACGTTGCTTGCCTCATGCTCTGCGGGCTCAAGCGTGTGTGACTATTTGCTGTCGTTGTGCTTTTGAAGGGAAAAACCCAAGAAGGTGGAGGTGGAGGGTGCGGAGGACGGCCCTGCGGCAAAGAAGCGCAAAGTAATCTCGTCGGAATCGACCATGGTCAAGAAGGTAAACGGGAGGAATTACCTCAGTCGCTGAGTCGGTCATTATCCTGTATCGCCTACATTGCAATAGTACCGCCCTTGTGCATTGTAGGACCCCGTGCCCTTGGGATTAAAAAAAAACACATTTAACTTGCCTTATTTAGGCATATCGTGTTGGCACACATTTCTTGCCAAGCACAGAATTCCCTTATATAAAATTACATGGGTTGTCATCTTAGCCATGTAAGTGCTTTCACGGTGCTGGCGAATGCATCATAGACCATACGCGCAGATTGAAATACAGTTATTTAAACTGCATAAAACAGGATTATTAGTGTTTCAGTAAGTTGCCATTCACTGTTTGCAGTTGTCCTAACAAATAATGTGTACAAAAAACATTCCAGTTGAAAAAGCAATGCTTCAGATTTACTTTTGGGATTCTTACAATTTGCTTGCTAGATATTGTTAATTCTTAACCGTATTAGGATTTAAAGTTTACGGAATTTAGTGTAATAGTTTGGAATATGTTAAAATTAAACAAATGATGTGCACTACTGAATTATATGATAAAACCCATTAATGTATACATCGTTTTAGGATTATTGGCAATTTTTTCCAATGCAATGGACTGGATTGTATACAGTATACATTATCATAAGAATAAAATGTAGCATATTTGTGCTAAAATGAGCATTGGTATGGTGTCCATCTGTTAGTAACTGTAAATATTAACTCAATACATGATTGGCATATCAATGGTTGTGTAAATATAGGTTTATACTCTACAGCAGGGGTGGGGGGAACCTTTTCCTTACTAATGACTAAATGTGACTTTAAAATACTTTGTGGGCCACACATTAGTACACGCATCTTGGCGTTGTGTAATAATAACACGAAAGAGAATGTGGGTGTTGACCAAGTATGAAATAGGCGCATGCAGTGAAAGAAGTGATTGAGCTTGCTAAACTTAGAAGCAGTGTTGGCAGGTAAAATGCGTTCCCCTCTGGTTCCCGATTAGTGTGGGCAAGGTGCTTGCAATGATGGATCAATATTGCCCGTGGGCCTTGTTGAAGTGGTCAGTCTCATGTGTCCCCAGGTCATAGATTCCCCACGCCTGCTATCCAGAGAGGAATCTATGCATTACATGCAAACACGTTTATTATATAATAATATAATAGTGGAGACCTAAATTGGTATATTATATTCAGAAAGCAATGTTATCAAATGCAATACTTAGCTGAATGATATAATGAAAGATTACTTAACTTTTTTGTGTAGCATGAAGGAGTAGTGGGGGAAGTCTGTTTGGTTCTTAACAAAAGTGTGAGTTCCTGAATATTGTGGCTTTATAAATCACGTAATTATGCATCAGCATTAATCAGCATTTTTTTGTAAAACCCCAAGGAGTGCATTTGAAGCACTGCCGCAGTTCAGCAATAGCTGCGGCCCTTGCCGTTGAACGCGAAAGAATGGCTTCTTTAAAATGAGACTTTGCCTGCAGTTAACGGAAAATATCTTGTGCACAGTAATACTGCTTTATACAGAACGATTTGTGTTTGTGCCTAATATTTAACAGCATAAGATTATTATTTTCTTGTTTTTATTCAGCAGTAATTGTCATTTGTTACATTATATTCTGTAAAATTAGTTGAAAATGATGTATTGTGCTTTGTATATAATGTTATTTTCAAAGTGGTATTATGGTTTAATGTTAACACTTATTTTTGGCAAATCCTAAAATGTTGTATATATGTAAAGTGTATTATTGATAATGCTTTTGGATTATATTTTTTTCATCTGGAATTGTAGTTTTTAAAAAAATATTTAATATGTTACAAGTATAATAAAATAGTGTGCAGTTTATAACCATGCACAGTTATTTGTATGCAATCTTGAATCTGTGATGTGTAATTTTTGTGTTAGGAATTTCTGTAAAATTATTTGAAAGTCTAATCAATTCATTTGTATAAATATGTGGACAACATTCCTAAATTAAATACATTTATGTAGAATGCTATATGTTGTAATTATTAATTGTAATCTGTTACGCTATATTCTGGAAAATTGGTTTAAAATAATGCATTTTGTTTTATATATAATGTTATTTGCAAAAGTGGTATTATGGTTTAATGTTAACACTTATTTTTGGCAAATCCTAAAAATATAAGCATTATTTTTCTCTATGCATGTTCTTTTAGAAAAAAAGGTGTTTTTGAGGTAATTTTCATATCATGTACTATATTCTTAAATTTAGACTGTAGAGTTTTGCACCTTGGTGGAAGCACTTGATGCAGACTGGACAACGGACCAAGCTAAGAAAATCATTAAAAAAACACCTGCTGGCTACTTTCTTACAAAAGGTATGTACCTCATAGCATCTTTTATTTAAAGTGAACAATTCAGGTGTTTGTTTTTTTAGCATCTGTAGAGCACTGACAACTTCTTTATTCAATAACTGTCTTGACCAGGAAACGCAAACTATCGCAGTTAATTCGTGAGAAATGTATCCAATATGCCCCAGCTTGTCCCGAGCATCCAGCAGCTTGTACTCTGACATGGCTTGTGTGGGCTACTGGCATGTCATGTCATTATGCGTAGGTTTATCGTTGCTCCAAATATGTAGTGAAATAGTAGCCTTGGCGATAAAGGGCACTTAGCAACTTTGAGGCGGGAGTGACTCATTGGGCTCATTGCTTCCTTGATAAAAAAACGGCTGGAGTTTTTGACATTTGCCGCCTATGCTGTGGACTGAAGAGCGCAGTGTGTGGCAGCCTGAGAGAGCACCTTGTAGAATGGAGAAGAAGGTAGGCTGCTGTATCCGTTGTGTGATCGCACAGCCGACCGCAAGGTCGGTGGGCGTCTGCTATTTGTGTGAAAATGTGTGCTCCCCCCCCCCCCCTTTCTAAATGCCATCATCCCAGCCGCATGCCAGGGTTATACCCCCATGAGCTGTTATCCTGTTATTTTTGGTTTCAACAAAGAGGCGTTCAGGGGCTCGGCGGTCAATTGTTATTTAGGTCAAGGCAGTGCAAAAAAAAATTCAAATTGGGAGTTAAAAAATAAAATTTGTTTTCTTTAACTTTTGTAGCTGGGTGATTCTGGACAGAATGTTGAACATTTACAAGCTTGGATTATATTGCATTTGTCATATGCAACAACAGGCATTTTTTTATAGTACCAAAGGTTAAATTTTCTATGGCTGTGTGTAGTATACTTGTCCAGGGTGTTTGGCTTTTGGCGATCTGGGATATTCTATTTTGAGTGATGCCAAGTTAAGAAAATAAAACCATGAATAGCACTTTTTTGTATTCAAATGACTACCAGTTGCATACAATTTTTTTTTTATTAAATACAATGTAATATCACAGTACACAGTGGACTGTTACAAATTCATCTGTTGCATTCTTCAAAAATGAATAGAATAACGTATTCATTTGCTAAGTTTTTATTTTGCTTTGCAAAGAACGTGTTTAAAAAAATCTCCTTACGCTTATCAATTTCTCAAATATTATGCCATAGTTATTGCCAACAATTATTTTCCCAAGATGGCCTGCAAAGGATCATGCAACGGTGTGAGAAAGAACATTTTGGATGCTGTTTGTATGTTGCGAAAGTCTTGCACATCGGTACTTATTGCACTGGGAATCTGATCTAATGAAATGGGGAAACGGTGGGGTAGGCTTTGCAGCAGCGATAGTGTAAAAAAGAGGGGTGACTTCTTTTTTTTGTTACCAATAGTGCGGTAGGCAATTAGTCATCAGTTAGTCAAACTTTCCATGGCTCAGTCCCACGCAGGGCCCAAAATTAGTGTGGTTAGGCAGAATAATTTTGTTCTAAACAATAAAAAAAGAGTTCAAATGTACGAAACATTAAGGTGATTTTTGATAGTTTTTTTGTTATACTCCTTTTATTTTTGAAGTTTATTTTTTGATAGTGTCAGAAAATTGTTTTTACTAACAATGGGATGCATGATAGGCTGATATATTTTTTGTGGCAATTCTTTTCAAGTTCTAAACTTGCACATTATTTGACCTGCTAATGTTATTTCTTTAGGTAGGAAATACGAAACCAATAATTCAGCAATGTAATTATTCCTTTACATTATATACTGTAGTTGAACTTATTTCGAGTTTATAAACATGCATATATGTATATATATACATTTTAGATACGTATTAGACGTTGCAGTTAAAGTATTTTAAACGAAATATCTAAAAGCCGACATATGGAGAAAACCGTATACGGATTTTCACATAAGCATGCTTTAGACGGTGCGTGGTAGAGCACATGATCCACTACCAGGGGTGATCTTTAGAGGGGACTGCCGCTGAGTAACGGGTGACATTTTCACTCAGACGGTGAGCCCTCGTTTGGCAACACGGGTGACCTCATGGTCATGATGTCACCCGGGACGGGGAGGACTACGATACGATACGGTGTCGCATGCCTGCGGCCGAGCTTATGCAAACCTTTCTGGGAATTCGGGCCGTAAAAAATAAAACCCCCATGAGTTAACGGGATGCCGTCTGTTTAAATACATCCATGCGCGTTTGTAACAGTGGGAACGTATTTAACGTCTAGGGGAAATGTGGTATAATTATTTCGTCAACTTTTCAAGGAAAGTACAAATGTTAATACTGAGTAATCGTACCATGATTCGGAGTTTTTATATGACAACGAAATAACGTTTTCCGCGTTTATTTTATACATTTGCGCTGCTTGTATTCACTTGGTTGTCACTTTTCATAATGAATGCGAGGTGTTTGCAACTTTAATTTTGGGCGTATTTCAAATGATCGTTTTAACATTTATTTGTACAGTACTATAATTCAACGTTTTCTTAGTTTATTTCAATATCTTTAAATATTTTTCCCTTCGTTTATATCAAGGTTACATAGCAATAATAGTTTAGGCTGATATAACAATTAAACTTAACTGCTGTTAATCCTTTTAAATATAGTAATTATGGACGACAGAAAACATACATTTAAAACAAGCAATATTTAGCTGTTTTTTTATTATTGGACTTCCTCTAACTGCTTTGTAATGTAAAAATGAATTTCCTTGAACAAAATATATCACGAGAGAAGAAATGTGGCAGACCTTTTTCACTTTGCTAATTCACTTGTAGAAATAAGCCCTTGAACTGAAAATGTTTACCTGCATGCGTTTGATAATTTTGGAAAAAGTTACAAATGGAACAAGGTGCGCGCTAAAACTAGTCGGAACAACAACAGGGCATTCGGTACAGGCTCTCTGCGAGACAAGTTGGTGGCATTTCACCTTCCTTCCCTTCCGCCGTGTTGGCGGTGTTGTTTACTCCGTCCGTTGCCTTCTCTCCTTATCTTGCATGAGGGCTGTGCAAGAGAGCCGCTGAGCGAGTGTTAGGGTGTCGCTCGTCCGCACTGGGGAATTTCCACTCGCCACTGCTTTGCTGTGATAACGAGCTGGCCAAATTAGCGGTGCATCTGATCATTGCCTGGGGTCGGCCTCATTTGATTATGCATCTCATCTCGCATAGCGAGAATTTTGCGTGAGAAATTAAAAATATACGCATACCTCCGATGCCAACCTCAAATGCCGCTTCTGATTGAAATGTATTATTAGTTTTTACATGAACGTTCGTGCTAATTTTCTTATTGTAAACATTAATTCAGTGTCAGTGTTAAAGAGCTTGCCAGCAGAAGACATTGTCTTAGAAAAACGTTATAACGTTTTAACGTTTTTCTGTTTTGTTTCACGATGTGTGTTGTCAAGGCTAAGCAGAGAACGAGAATCACAGCAGTCCCCTTTAACTGCTATATTAGTGACTGCAATGGACAGGGGTGGCCGTGGCATATGATTGACTAAATTCTCAGAATTGAGCCTTTAAAAAAACTGCTGACACTGTGACCACCGCAGTCATGGAGCTTAAAAATCTAAAAACATGCCCTTGCTTATTCACATGGAGCCGGTGTTTGTGGTCACGTCAGAGTGGGAGATGCAGGCCGAGCCTAATTTTCCCGTAAAAGCCCCATGTATAAAGCAATAACGTGACAAATGACCTTAAAGAACGGCGAGAAAAAGTCCCTTAACGTTTAATGAGTTAAATTATTTTTTTTATACTTTTCTAATGGTGTAATTTCCTAATGGTGGGTTTTTTTTGTTTAAAAAGTATATTAAATTAAGAAAAAAAATTATAAAAGGATCTTTAAAATGTCAGACTTGCTATGTAGTGCTTGTTGACAGTGTAATTGCAGCTCATAAAACAAATATATTTTACACCACTTGCTTATAATTGTTGAATGGTTTCACAAGACTTGTTTGTTGATTTAACACAACCAGCACATTGTTATTTTTTGTGTGGTTCATTAGTTGTTTGCTCATGTATAGTAATTATAATGTAACTTTAAAAAAAGCGTGGTACTATTTTTACATTTAAATGTAGCATGAAGAGTTATCTTTTCCCTAAAACAACTGCTTTTTATGGTACACAGTCCCTAGAAGTAATACGAGTGTCCTTTTGAAATGGTGTAAGTGTTCATATATATATACGCACACTTCCTTATTCCATTGCTTTATGAAGACCTTCCCATACCATGCAAGTCACAGGAATTATTTGGCCATAATTCAACATTGGTCAGTGCGTGTTGGTGAAGACGGTATAGACGTGGGTGAGCATAGTACATTACAACAATTGACAGTGCTGCACTGCCCTCTGCTATGTACAATCTAAACCCACAGCCTGAATGCTGGTCACCCATCCAAGCTCAACCACGTTTATCTTCTGAGTTCTGATGAGATTGGCCATGTTCCATGTGATTTGGTCATCGGCTGGACGCTATGTGCATGTGTATATAATGTATGCTAAAGGCATTTACCAGCTGTAACATTGTAGTCGTCACACCGCTTCTGTAGCAGGTATAGGTGGCAGTAGGGGATGTTTACATGTATTTAGGTGTGGACGCACTACAGATGGTAGAGTGGAGTAGTGGTTTGTGCCACTGCGCTATGAACCCACAGTCCCAAGCTCAATTCCCGGTAATGGCAAGCATCTGTGATAATTTCTGATCTGGCCCTGAGCCCCCCACTGACCTGCAGTCAAACAACATGCATGGAGAGTCATCATCCAGTAGTAGATTGACAGTGCTGAAAATGATCATTGTTATTTTGATATTCATGACCATGACTTTAGTCCAAACTACACTGCTTCTTGCCTCAAAATTCATCATTGGCCAAAGGTAAAGCAAGCATTTGTGGAAAAAAAATGTCATACCTGACATAAAAAGAAAGCAAAAGAAGCCTCGTGAATCAAGCGTCCTTTTGAACTCGCACTGTCACATGCACCGTCACATGCTGTGATAGCTTTAGTTACAAAGGTTGTAATATCTTTATCGGAAGCTTGCAAAAGTTATATTGATTGTTGCATTCTGAAAATAGTACTTAGATTTTTTGTTTGTAATTAGACTTGTTAAGACCACATTGTAGAGTAGTTATGAGAAGTGAGTTTTAAGTAATAATTGTCAAACTGTAAACGATTGAGAGAAATGCACCACTTTTCCTGCTCTTGAGATTGCAGGGTGTGTGTATTTAATTAGATTACGTTGATCTGTTTTAGTTGATCTGATGTGGCAAGGTGACAGAGGTTAATGATCTTCGTCGTTACTGATTGCACGCCTTTTAAAATCTCTCAGATTCAAGCTTCTGAGAAGTAAGCTGTATGCACAATTGTTAAGCATACCGTAGTGTGTAAACCAATTTCTGGCAGGTGTAATTCAGCCTGGGTTTAATTAGTGAAGTGCCTTTTAGTTGTATTATTCCTGCCTCAGCGTTAAACTATATGCATGTCTTGTATGTTTCAAATTATTGCTTCAAGTTCTGAATCACAAAGAGGCATATTTCACTTTAATTGGCCTGCCTCTGTTTTGTAAAACAAAAATAGTTCATTGTGGATTATTCACTGGCTGTTCGTGAGTGAACAATATGGTCAATTTTACTCGATTGGTCATGTTTTAAAATTATGAGCATTTTTTGTTTACCTTGCCACCGATTTTACTCTGACACCACATCCTGTTGACTGACATTTGTGTTGCTAGAGCATAGTTAACACAGAAGGTAAATAATCTGCTTTATATGTAGCAAACCACATTTTTATTGGTTATTGCCCAGTTAGCCTTGTTGTGGAACCAATTGACCATTTTTACCAACCAAGTCACCAGTTGTTCTCTATTACCCGATATGAATATAAAAAAAAACATTTAGTTTTTGCACTATAGATCTCAGATCGGGCACTATACCATTGTGGAAAAGCCACAGTGTTAGATGTTGCTATGATGGAGACTGTGTAAAGGGCATTGGGCAGCAGTTTGACCAAAAATGGGAGCTGTTTATAACTCGGACTCATAAAGGCCACATGCAGGACCACACGTGCTGCCTCTTGTTGCTTCCTCTCCAAGGCCCTTTCTATTTCCCTCTCATTGTACTTTTCTTCTTCCTCCTTGCGATCTCTTCTCTGCCTTGTAATTCTTCATCCATGGAAAGCCACCCTTCCTGTGCTTTCTTCTGCTACCACGCAGAATTTTCTATTCTATAAACCACCTCCATTAGTTTGAGCGTTTGAAGTAAAAGCCCTGCCCCCCCTGCCTGGAAAACTGAAAAATTTATTAAATGTATTTGCATACATGTAACATTTCTGGGATTGTTTTTATATTAGGCTTGCTTTAAGGTGAGGACAAAATGTGCGAGTTTCAAATCCAGAATAAGTTTAACCAATGCATCGCTTCGTTTACTACGCCTCTCGGTGAGGATCAGTGGTGGTAGAAAGGGCCTGTGGGAAATCCATAAAAAAGGCAAAAAAACGAGAAAGTAATAGTTTAGCCTGAATTCCAGTTAATTTGCATATTGTCATCAGTCGATGGTCCGGCAAGGGGAGCTGGCTGCCCATGGTGTGACGCACACTTGCGCGTGCACTCTCTCAGTATACACCTGTCTTCTCTTCCGGTTGTGTCGTGTGACTTCGCCACGAGCATTATCGAGGCATCTGTGGCTGACCTCCGCTGGAGTAGCGGGCTGCATGCCTCACTGGAACAGTTGCTGGTTAGATGTGTGCCACGATTTCCCCGTATCTGCATGCGCGCGCTGTGTGTCTTGTGGTGCGAGATTTTTCTTGGGGGGGGGGGGAGGGTGAGAGGGATGCTGCGTGGACATGGAGTTATTTTAATTCCTAAATGTTTAGTTTTTTTAGTCGTTTCACACATTTTGGAGATTAAACCAAGTTGGATTTTTGTGATCGGACGATCTGTTTGGTCTAGTCATAACATGATTTTAATTGGCTGTGTCAGTGAAATGCAATATTATTAGTAGTATAATGTAGCGTTCGTAGTTTTTAATAAATGGAAGCCCTGCACACTGTCAGTCATGGGAGTTGTTTAATCCCACACCATCCTTCCAGCTTGTCAGTGCATGCTGGTGAAGGATGCAGGAGGGATGTGTCCAAGGTTAGTCCCGGCATGCCTTGCACTCGCCATTAATGTTAGCCCTGGCCTCAAATCTAACTTGGGTTGTGCCAAGTTCTTAGCAGAGTTGTAAATCACTGTACCACCGCTCCTTTTAGTATACAGAAAACAACTTCAGGAAATTGGCCATACGGTGTAACGTGCACAGCCCTCTTCTGAATAAGAGGCTTGAGACTTGAGTGAAGCTTTCCGATGTAAACAAGTATTTTACTTATTAACTTTATTGTAATATAGAGCTAACTAAATTAGCATTTAAAATAAAGAACGGTATTTCATATAAGCCCATCGATGCATCTGCAATGAATCATTGCTACAGTTTTCCATGTTACAGTGCTGGTTTTGTGTTTGTGACTTGCACACCGCTGTCATTGAATGGGAAAAGTAGACCTCTGGACTAGTTTGCGCGATTGGGTCCTGACACAAAGCCAAGTCGTTGCTGTTTAGGATGTTTTGATTCTCTTAACCGGATAATCTCATGAAGTGGAACCTTGCCTCAATCGATAATTTTAGTTCAGTGCTACATGTTGAAATCCAGTGAAGCATAATATAGTTCATTGCAACATGCTCAAATCCAGTGAAGCATATGACTACGTGTAAACACATGGAAGTGTAATGATCATGAACAATAACCCTCTGAATGAAATAAATGAGAATGAAAACAATGATTGCACAAGTAGTCATGAATGGGGTAAGACGTCACAGGGTAGTTAGTCGTTGTGCATTTTTATGACCTAAACTCTGCAGTGATAAAAAAGTTATTTGGTCTTTTAGTGTTGCAGGATGATGTATGCTTGAAGATAAATGTTGCCGTAGCCTTGGCCACATCATTCCGTTGTGCTACTCTATTGCATTTAGATGAGGGTTCTAATGTATCCACATTAAGTGCTTGCTTATTGGCCTTTGCGTTTTAGTGTCAATCGATGTCACAAATAGCCTTTGAAGCTGTCTACCTATTTATTGAGTGCTCCACATTTAATCATTGGCCTATTTGTTGTTCCCTTTGAGCCTTGGAACGCCATTGTATATTTCCATCTGCAAATACAGGGCAGCTGTAATTTTAGCTTGTCTGCAATGAACTGAAATATGTAAATACTGGAAAAGGTGATGGTGCAGCCCTACAATTACTCTTTCATGGCTCTGCTGGTGGAAGGTCCTTCACGAGAGGAAGCTCTGAAGAGCCCTTGTAGATGATCATTGGCCTACTCTTCCATGCTGACCTGACATCTTGGAAGAGGCGGGCGTACCCACACGTTGCGCCACCATACGCAACCTGCCAATCGTCGGATCATGGTGTCCTCACTTATTCTGCTGGATGGACAGGCGGGTGGATTGAAAAAAGTTACCATTCTTTAAATTAGAAAATTCTGATGAAATTTCATGGCTTACATTGTTTCTCCTCCAACCTCGAAATGGTCAAATTCTCCACCACTCGTTCCTTGGATTTTTCTTTTACGAAAACCGTTACAATCAACTGAAAAACAGAACAATTGGAAGATTTTGAAAGATTCCAAATCCTAAGATTAGGACGATCCACACTTTCAGTCACGTTTTTTATACAGTTAAAAAATCCCTGATTTTGTACAACAAACTATCCAAGTAAGTGCTATAACTGATGGACTGACTCACAAACTGTCAAAGAAAGTGTCTTGTAATGTACATAAATCCATGTAAGGGCATATTTGATTGTTTTGTCTTATTCGGGCTATGTACACCAGCACACACATTGCGTAAGCATGATGCAGTTTGTTTTTTTGAATACAGAGAAATTGTGAATAACTTTCACACACACTTGCATCTCCAGCTAGATGACTCATCGATGATTCATCCTATATCCTATTGGGACAACATTTGCATGAAGTCATATATTACACTGCAAGATGAAAGATATGGTTCAGGTTAAGCCTTGTAGTTTTAAATATCGTAGGATAAAATGTGTTACTTTTCGAACTTGTTTGTGCTCGTCATATTTCCACAATCAAAATTAAATTTTTGTGATAGATTAATAATAGATTGTTTCCTGTTTAACATTAATAATTAGTTTGTCAAAGTTTTACCATCCTGAACAAATGTGCAATTGTTAATATAAAATTTCTCACCAGCACTGCTAAGAGTTCTTAATGTGAACATTTTAAAGCTGCGTATCGCTGCATTACTTAAACTCATAAATGTGTTGACGTCATTATTGTTGCTTTTACTAAATATAAATGTATTAAAGAAGACATTACATGAGCTTTCATTATTAATATTGGGCCTCTCACAATTTCACTTGTTTATTTTGTGATTGATTATCACGAAGTGGATGGAGCTCATTTAGCTTCCGTTGCAGAGAGACACGTATGTATGTTGAACTTCTTTCGCTCTGTATCTAGCCAACCGTGCTATCGGAGGTACGGGGGAAGGACCACAAACAAGCAGTTATACAGAAAGGAGTTTCCAATCTATATTTAAACGTGCATAGCTCCAGTGGCTTCCGAATATCATAAGGAAGAGCGTTCCAGACAGCCGCAGAAGCACTTCTGAAAGCGCACGATGCAGTCCACCGTCTTTGTTCGATGGCCAGTCAAAAGCCCCTGCGAGGATGACGAGTTCACGTGATGGTGTATGCTCCTTGACGATATAAGCAAGGTATTGTGTGTGGTTAATTTGTTTTTAGTAAACACTTGTGTCACTATATCAAAAGTGTTACCATTTTTAAGAAGTTTTTCGTGAGTTATACAAGGCCACAAAACCTGTGCACGCTAATGAATGATGCGGATGTATTTGGTTGTAGCTTGCTGTGGGAGTGCACAATTTGTGAGCGCGTATCTATTGTTTCATTACCAAGACCAAAGAGTTGGGTTATTATGTCTTCCAGTGCCGCCATTCCCAGCTTGTTATGTGAATATTGCCCACTCGAACACATGTTGAGTCATTACGACTTTATCTTAGCTTAATCGTACAGGCTTCAAAAGTGTGGAGCCAACTTTGATTATATGAATGTTTTAAATACATTGTTTAGGCTGTAAAGGCAGCGAGACCTTGTGAAAATGATAATGCTGCCTGGCTGATATTCTTACTTTGAAAGTACGTGTTTTGGTAATGTTTATTCATATTACATTTGAAAATGTGACAACATCAATTTCACTTAAAAGTGAAATTTAAGTTGCGTTTAATTCTTAGAAGTCTGAGTTTTCCTCAAACATTAACGGTTTTAATGATGCTCTTTAATCCCTTTAAGTAAAAAGTTCAAAACGGTTTTGGATCATTATAACGATTTTTGTCTAGATTATGGTCCTTTTTGCTATGTTAGGAAATAATGTTACTTTGTAGTAAAGCAATGTAATAACCAATATGATGTTGCAGAACGCTGTAAATAAAGCATGACTTGCTATATTCTCAAACTAACTTGCAAAACTATTGCATTATGAGCAATAACAACAGTCAACGTTATAGACAGAAAATAGGGAAATACAAAACAGCATCTAAAACTGTATTAAGTGTAATATTGGTACGAAGCAAATACTTTACCGATGGGACTCGATGTAAAAAAGTTGTCCTTCTAAAAATGCCGATGGGAAAACATTGCTCAAGAAGGCCCACGGATTGATGCCCCGAGATGTAAATTGTTTTATTGTTGTTCCTCTGTCTGCCACGCTTTTGGCATAAAAACGTTTTGGAGCGCGGCCTTTTACGTCCTTGCCCCTCACATTTGGAACTTTGCCTGAAAAACTGAACATGACCGCAGAGATTCTCTCACTTGTAAAGAAGCTAAAAACTTGCTTATTTCCTATGGTATGTTAGATAAAGTGTTTTTTTTTATTATTGTACGGCGCTCTGAATCCCATTGTGGGGGGTCTGCTGCGCCTTATAAATACGTAAATAATAATTCGCTTAATATGAATTTGTCTGTAGCTACAGTATGTTGCAGCCTTCTGCCTGCCACCTCTCAACTCTGAATAAGATGTGTTTCAAGGATCATTGACTTTCACATTTGACTTTTACCAGCATGTTTTATATATGATGGAAATAGCAATGTATTTTCACGATAAAATCAATCATCAACCATACCACGATTCATTCCCCCCTCCCAGCAATTTGAGCATTATGATCTTTTTCATACGAATATTAGTTTTTGTTTGCGTTGTATCCTCGACTGTCTCGTTGGTGGTGTTATTGTGTTTTGTCTTGTACAGTTTTGTTGACATCATTAGCATATACGTAGCAGCGAATTAATTGCAAAACTGTTCTCACATACTTCGATGCGGTTATTGTGAGTGTAAGAATAGATTTTAATGAGAATACCCTTCGATGACTTGTGTGTGTACTAAAAGGTTCTTAAGGCTCGATACATGCATAAAATCACGTGTTAATGTTGGTTTTTCAATGCTTGTGAATTATGTGCAGGCAATATCCCAGCCTTAAACTTGAGCTAGTGTGCCGAGACGCAAAAAAAACAGGAAATAATATCAATAAGCCCGCTAGGTACAGGACGAAACAAAAACAAAGATTTTTTTTTGTATCAAAACGCTGCCCCGAATCTCAACAATTCATCCATTGTGAGTCGTCGGGGGTGGGTGTGGTGGGGGGAGGGATGAATTGTTACATTTCTAAAAAGTTTGCACATCTTCACTCCACTGCGCCTCGTCTCGCAGTGTTGCTGCGGTTCCGAACGGAGCAGGGCCGTGACCCGGCGCCACAAACCCAGACGGAGGACACGGAGCTGCTGCGCCGGCTCCGTGACGCCGTGATTGAGGAGAGCGGCGCCGGTGGCGACATGATTCCCGACGGATTCGCGAGGTGAGCTGAGAGCGGTGGAGAGCGGCGGAGAGCGGTTGCCCCCCCTCTAGTCGCCGGGGATGGATTCCTCAACAGTGAAAAGCTGGAAATGGCTTCTTCCTGTTTTTTAAGCTTGGGGGGGATATTTTCCCACACGAGTGAGCAGCGTCGCAAAATGTTGACTCCCTTGGGCCGTTGTTTCTGAGTAATCGTACACAGCACAAAAGTTATTTTTGAATTGCGCCCGTTGCTCGTTATTGTCTGCCCCCCCCCCCCCCCCCCCCTCTTGTGCTGTCACTGTATGCATCGAAGCAAATAGCTTTCCCTTAAGTAAAAACACATGTTCGTGTGTGAAAGTAGCTGATAAAAAATATATTTTAGGTGGTCTGTGTAGCGTCTTTGGCCAATTGTGAACGGTGCTGTTTTTAAACAGATTAAAATTGTTCCAGCAAACCTTGTGGTCGCTTAAACAATGTGGCTGCTTGGGTTCACATGCTGTTGTGGCAGGGGTCAAGACGCTTGGAGAGGCACCATAATACCTGGGTGCAGCCATGTGGGTGCTTCAGCAGAGATTTAGCCCAGTTAATGTGTCGCTTGAAAGCTGCTCAAGCGTAGATTCGGCCCGGTGCAGGCACTCGGCATCTGTGGAGGAGCTCAGAATCTCGAGATGACGTGGGATGTTTTTCTGCAGATGTCTCCGTCCAGGAGATAGCAAAATAGCAAATGTGCTGAATTGAGCATGCGTCTTCAAAGGGAACATAAAAAAAACGGTATCTGTGTCGTAATGAAAATAATATAAAATTGTAAATGTGTATCCCCCATATGTGATTATTTAATTATGTTTGCGGTTTTGTTTTTATAGTTCCTGTTTCTCGGAGCTGAGTCCAATTTGTGCAGTGGTGGGTGGTGTCCTCGGTCAAGAGATAGTGAAGGTAAAAAATGTTACATTTTTTTGTTTTTAAAGTTTCTTACTTAAAGAAAAAAACATAGCATGTACCATGTATCAACACACAACATGGCATCAAAACGATCTGAAAAGAGGGTAATTAAAGTGTTCAAGAAATCGCACCTGAACTTTAAATACATTCATGCAAGTAAATATAATTATTTGTGTTTATAACATTATGACTTTATTTATGAACAAATTGGGCTTCGAAAAAGACCAGTGATATATTGTTTCTTATTTTCAGTTAACACTGTTTGGCTTCTTTTTCCTATTACACATGCTGTATGATAATACTAAAGTAACTAAATGGAGGGTCCTTCAAACTGCAATATATAACGGTCTTTTTTTGGAAATTGTGTTGTCCTATAGCAGTGGGTGATGTGTTAATGGTTATGGTTAGGTTGGTGGCTATGGCTATGGCGCCTTCTATCACAGTTCAAACAGGCATGATTTTATCTGTAGCATGTTAGTTACAGCGCACAGCCTTAAGGTAAACAACAGGGAATTATGAAAAATTAGCTTGCTTGGGTTGCAGGCTGTTTGAAAATGTAGTTAACTTTTTTTTTTCACGGGTTATAATCCAAATGGCAAATAATCTGGATTGCAAGTAGTTGAAATTACAATACATATTGTATTTGTTGTCTATAAAAACAAATGGGTACAGTTGTGTGCATATAATAAGGTTAGTGCTATCCATCCATTGTTGTAATTTTATTCACGTTTAGACGAGCAGCTTTTTTATGATGTGTTATTACTTCATGAACTTATTTTTTTACGAAGAGCTTAACAATACTATTTAAGATTTCAATAACTCTTAAAACATTAAATGTTAAGCTTCACTAACGTGTTAACATGTAGTGTTTTAAAGATACGCAGCAGTGGAACAACAACAAACAGCCAAAGGTGATAACACCTCGTGGCTTGGCTATCAAGTGTTCTGGAATTTGCAATTGCACGGGGTGGCCCACCACAGGCCAAGGGGGGGACCCATAGGCCAAGGGGGACCCATGCGCGTGTCGAATTTGTACAGGGGGGCCGGGGGGGCATTTGATTCCTGCATCAGGAATCAACTCAACAATAAGAGTCCTGGTGGTGGTTGTGATTGTTGTTTTACCATTAGGAAAAAACATTTGCACGTTTATTATGTCAACAGTCACATTTCTGTGAATTTTTGCAATATTGAAAATTTGCGTACACCTTTGAACAGCCCTTTTATGAATTTGCTCCTGGATGTGAGCCTCGTCATGCTGTGGGGGTAGTGGAGGTTAAATAGCCAACTCTACACCACACTGGTTGGTCCGGACTAAAACAGACTATACTTGGGAGCATAATCAAGAGCAATGTATTTGGCTACCTTGTCCTCTGCTGCTCACAAACCCCACAGCAGCCTTATATAATCTGTTGTATGCATGGCAGTCACCCATCCGTATACTATACAAGCTATCTGATGGGATGGGGGGGGTGCATTCTGAGTGGTTGGTGAGCAGGTCAGTGGTAATCTGATCATTGGAATGTTTTACACTTCAATATATTGTCATACTCTGTATACATGGCTGTGCGGTTGTCTTTGTACTCCTTAGGCACTTTCTGGAAGGGATGAGCCGAGCAATAATTTTTTCTTCTTCGATGGACTGGCTGGAAATGGAATGGTGGATTGTATTGGGAAGGAGTAAGTGGTAAGGCACGTGCCAAAAGAAGGCTTTGGTAACGTAGTTTATTCCAAAAAAACACTTTAATTTATGTTTTGTATCTGCCACAGATTTTGCCAATGTGCTTCAGCATCAGAAAATTAGCAGCCACTTTTCTGAAAATATATCATGACTCGCCTCGATTGTGATATTTCGATTGTTTTTTTTGTCTTTTGGGTTAACTGATGAAGTATTGTGGTTATGTTTAAAAGTGTCCAAAAACATCCACAGGAGTTTAAATAAGTTCGCGACAATTGTTTCGTTTGTTTGCCTTTTTTCACATTATAAAAACTTTTCCATTTTAGGTGAACTTGAATATTACTTCTCAATTTTCAATACTCATATAAATCCTTTCATATACTGTAATGGAATGTCCAAACCACTTATAAACATCACTTATATTAATTGATACTAAAATATAAATAGGAAACTTTTTTCCAAATAGTTTTTAGAATTAATTTTACCATCTAGATTTATGTATGTTGAACTTCTTTTGCACCGCATGTCACCAACCGTGCTAATCGTAGGTGCTATGTCAAATACTTTTTTCAAATGAAATTGACAAGTTAATTACCATTTATGGTATAAGTAAATCATAGTGTCAATATTTTATTTAAGTGTTAATCCTGGGTGTGTTTATATATAAATATGTGGACTATGCCTAACATACTTTTTTAAAGTAATTACATTTACCATGCCTACACAACTAATGGCAGTGAGGAGTCAACTGCACATTTAAACCCAGGGGAAGGGTGTGGAGATGCTAAAATTGGCATTCTTTATTGTGGCTTCGTGCAAAATCACAACCGCATGCACACGCAAGCAAAAAAGTAATAAACAAATAACGTATGGGAGTTTACACTAGCTAAATTAGACCTCTGTGTGCTGCCTTACAAACGTAAATGATCAACCAAAAATGTGCTGGTTTACGTGGGAAAAATTTCGGGAGGCCACATTTTCAGCTGTTGGGTTCCACTCCCGTTGTGTACAGCATTCTTTTTCGGCCTGTTCATAAGGACAGTTACTGCGAGGGCAAATCTTTCAGGCCACTCTTCAGTTGTGCAGCATCCATGGGATCTGGCAGAAGGTTAAAGAATATCCTTCGCGAGGTGTGATGGCATCGACAGCTTTGGCCTTGATTATATCTAGAAGTTGATCGATTCAATATACTAAAGCCTAATAAAACAGTGACCATCCTTGCGTTGTCAATGGAAACTAAATGTCCACTCTTAAGACATGCCACTGTTGCTGACTAAATGTCCTGGGATGTATTCACTGCCATTTAAAGAAAATTTACTATTTAAGTGGTAAGTATACAACATGTGTGTCTTTAGAAATTGTCAGTAATGTAGACCTTTTTTCCCTGTATATAAATAGAAGTGTCATTTGCATTCCCAGTAGTTTGTTTAGATTTTTGCCTATAGTAGCGAATTCTTGATCTCACAGGTATTATGTCTCCAAGGGTCTTTGCATACTATGCAAGCCTTTATTAATTGATGTGTAATTAATACCTCAAAAACAAATATTTTGAAGAAGAAAAAAAGCGTTTCACTAACTGCAGTCTTTGCCAATCCCCGTGGTCAGTATTTGTACATTTTTATCAATAATATCCAAGTAATGCTTTAATGTTACATTGAAAGAATGTGCAAAGTAGTGAACATCAAACAGCCTTGGGGGATTCGTGCTTGTAAACTGTTCTTTAAACAACATCGAAAAATATTCAGTCACCAAAACCAGCAGTAACTGCTTTAAAGAGATATTTTACATGTGTTTTGTCTCTGTGATGCTTAACTTGAAGTTCAATATTTCATATTTGAAAAGTGGGTTCGTTTTGGATAATCTTGGAGTTATATAAGTAATGGACACTTACCAATTTGTGTTTTGTAATGCATTCAGCTGGACAGCAACAATTTATACTGTTTGTACTTACATTAAACTATCTTCTTTAAAGGTCCTGTCTGTACAGTTTTTTTTCATTGCTCATTCAATATCGAAATAAGTCTGACCACCAGTAATTCAAGTATATATAGGCCCAATGTGACTGTTGGTAGTGTATTCATTATCTTTGCCAGTACAACTTTCTTGACTTGCCATCGAACAAAGACGGTTACTGCATCGCGCACTTTCAGGTGCATTTCTGCGGCCGTCTGGAATGCTCTTCCTTCCGATATTAGGAAGCCCCTGGAGCTTTGCGCTTTTTAAATCATCTGGATTGAAAACTCATCTCTTCAGAATTGCTTTTGTGTTAAGTTTGTCGCCCTTCCCCAGCACCTCCGATTAGGACGGTGACTTCACACGGTGCGTACGAAGTTCAACATCCAACAAGGATAACCCGTCCAATTCCCCTTAAACCACCTCATCAACATCTGCCTCTCACTTGGGCTGCCAAGCTTCTGTCGGCAAATTGAAGTTGGTAACACCATCTGTGCCTCATTTATGTACACCTCGCAGAACTTGTTTTCTCTGGTGCTGCTGTACCTTTTTAATGTCTCCTTTCCATTTCTGCAAGCCCTTTCAAAGTATTAATTTAATATTGCACCCAAGGGTCAATGGATGCTTACGTTACCACCGATACTGGCATAGTGGGTACGTTTTTAGGCTTGCATTAAGTAATGGGCTGACATGCAAGAGTCAAGGTTTGGCATGTCCAAAGCTCCTGGTCATTTAGTAGGGCATTTGTTAAACTATTTAGAATGCAGTTTGCCATAATGAAGATTGTAACGTTCATATGAAAACAATGCATGCTAGAGCACAAACCAAAGCTCACAGCTTTCCTGAAAGATCATTGTTGTAGTAACTATAAATCTTTAAATTGCAGGGACACGAAGATTAACTGTGCGTGTGTGTACCTGTCTCTTGTTTATATCGGTGGTATTCGCAAGATTGTAGTCCCGTCGTTCATGGGACATAACAAAACAAAGGTTATAAAAAAAAAGATAACTGGATTGTTTGCATGTACGTGTCTATCAGTCTGCAAACAAGTCATTTGACTTTTTTTTAAATTAGTTTTACACTCAGGCTGGAAAAATAAAGTCTGGCATAACGCCCTTTAGCATGTTGCGTTTGACAGTTTACCATCACAGCTTTGTTAAAGCTTGTTTAATTTAGACAGCAGAGCTGTCGTCCAAGCACGCATACGTGCACGTGGTTGGTTGCATAATAAACGTCGACCTGTAAATTAAATACATGCACCTGCTAGTGTCCCCAGATAGTATGAGAATCATTGATAATATTTTAAGTGTAAAAATTGTTTATTTCATTCTTCATAGCTATGTTTTTTATTGTGTTCTTAAATATAAGTAATTGTTTTAACGATAGGTCAAGTCTGCTCTGGTTGAATAGTGGGATATATCCGTGCACAATCCTGGCCAGCTGGCTCAAAAAATTCTGGGCTAACCTCCGATGAGCACGGTTGGCTATGTACGGTGGGAAAGAAGGTCAACATGCATTCAACATATATACGATAAACATATAGGTTGTAAGAAATCTATAGAACAATTCGCATGTTTTGTGGAAGTAGGCACGGGTTTTCAACCCTAACGCTTTCAACTGGGGTGTAAAGTGTGAATGGACGATCTCTGGCCGTCTTTCTGTAACATGGGCTCATTACAATTAAGGATTCGCCCTTTAGAAAACTGGCCAAATTGATCAAAGCGTTTCCCATTGACTGCAATTGCATTTGACATCACATCACGACGTCACACGTAATGCGCTCACCCCCGCACTCGGTAAAGTTATTGGGCATGACGTAATCTTGCATTTCGTGTTGGAAAGCGTGTGAGAATGCGTATGCATCATTTTTCTTCCTTTCGCTTTAAATCCCATGAGGACCCCCCCATTGAGTAATATTGCATGGATGTAAATTCGCCCATGCAACAATGCTCATTGCCATTGGTGTAGAATGGTGTGTTCTATTCCAGCATGAACACCCTCTTTGTCTTTGTAAAGGTTGTTATTTAAATCTGATGGTGAGCGGCCGGTGGGGACAGCCTCGTGACGGTTTAGGCCCAATATCTGTACACTGATTGAGATCCTCTTCTATATGCTGCAATATGAATTGATTTTTCTGCACTAGGCATGCGAGGATGCATGATTGTCAACGCAGTACTTAGTGATTTAATACAGCCATTCACTCAATGGTGGTCAATCACCTCCTTACCACTCTTGTATTGTTATGAGCTTGCTTACTGTACCCATGAACTTAACTCGTAGATTCCCGCACCCAGACTGTTTTGTCTCATCCATACTCTGCTCAACTACCACACTGCAGGTCACAACATTTCTTATTCTGGAGTGTCACAGTGGCGATATTTTAAATACCTCGCCTCGTATGCACGTCGTGGGTTCAATCCTGACCCTGACGCCTTTCTATTTGGAGTGTGCACGGTCTCCCCGTGGTCGTGAGGATTTTTCTCCAGGCCCTCCGGGTTTTTTCTCCACATTTAGAAACATGCGTTTAGAGTATTTGACTGCAATAACTTTCCACACGCGGAGCCACTTAGCTGAGCTATAATGTGTCCAGGTTGCATCTTAAAAAGAGCTGTATAGCTCAGTGGGCCTTACCTGGTAAAATAAAATGTTTGGTTTTAGTTAAATTTTGCTTATTCCTTTGCAGTGATCGACTGTTTCTTTGTATTGTTTTTTTCCCCACCCCAGTTCTTGTGAACTTACTCAATTTACGAGACGTATAAACTATTATTTCTTGAAATCTTCATTCTACCGATTGTTACTGGCCATAACTTTGATTTTAAAACATTAAAATCTATGGTGCATGTGACACATCAAATAATGTGTCAATGTATTATTTATAATTTACACAGCATATGCAAATTGTTTATTAGGTTAATGGAACAAGCAAAACTGTACAACGGTGATGATTTAAATGAGACCCGACAATATGAACAAATAGTTTTTGAATAGAATGGCGACATCGCATCACGACAATTTATCTAATCGCCGGGTGAATCATTCCATACCTACAGATATTAAATATTTTATCATAGGGAAAACTATTTAAATTGTATTGTCAACTGTAGGTATGTATGTTGAACTTCTTTCACACCGTACTTAGCCAACCGTGCAAATCAGGGGTGCGTGGTAAGGACAATAAACACAAAAAAGCAGTTCCAAACAAATTAGTTTTCAATCTCGATTTATTCTTTTGTAGTCTCATCGCCGGCACTGCTTTCAAAATACAATTTTTCCGGCAAGTGTTGACCACATTTTAATTTCTCTTTTGTAGCGTCATTTAATTTCTTTTAATTTCTTTGCTGACATTTCCTGCTGCCTCATCCCTTTCCACTAACTTGGGTTGAGGTTCAGATGATTGCGAGGGATTTCTTTTTAAAGCTCCCTTTCTTGAGGTTACAACAATGTGGGTGTGTGGAGGCAGTCTTGCATGCTAAGTTCCGGATAATAACTCGGACATTGACTGAGTCACACATGCGGTGATGACTATCAGGCAGCAGTGACGAGTGGCACTTGACCAAGAGTAACACACAAGTCAACGAAACACAAGGCACTCAAAAGTTTATTTAAAAAGTATTTACACATTCAGTACAAAAATTAACGCTCGATCGAAAATGTCCGCATGTTTAGTTGCCACTGGCAAAACATTAAATAAGCATTTCACATAGATACTACAAAAAAAAGATGTGCAAGAAATTTTGGTTTTGGAAGAGATGCTACATGCATACTGGGTACAAACAGTGCAATTTTATGACAGGTTCTTATTTGCTGGGAAACATTGAGTTGTTTTTTTCTACAACTAGTCCAAACATATTTATAAGGCTTTATTCTGTAAAGTGTAAACTAAAACTGCATTCTGACTAAGGATATTCACGGTATTCACCACTAGTTGACAATGGAACAATATTTCAACATTACCTGCTTATGTAAATGCCTGTTAACATTTAATCAGACCTTTTTTTACTTAAATAACGTGTTGGGTACTTTTTTAACATTTAAAAAAGTGCATTTAGAACAATTGTGTTTCTGACATGATCATAAGAAATGGCGGGTGTTACTTAAATACGTCTCATACAAACGGGCATGTTGCAATTAAATGCAACATCAATAAACTTTAGCACACAACCACATACCTCCCACTTGCTCAAGCATCCCTATTACTCTCTGATCCACTCTTTTTTTTAGTTTTGCAAAAAGATAAATATTTTCAATAAAAACCAAGCTTCCTGAAATAACTCTGGGTACATTTTCAACACTGAACCACAATCCATGAAATTCAAAATGCCAGCTTGCACAGTTACTCACAAATGAAGTGCCGATGAAACTTTGGATTCAAAGCCAACCCATGGTCTTTTTCTTTCAAATGTTGCTGAGATACATCGACCAGCAGATTTTACTGGACAGTGGATATAATTATTTAATTTCAGCAATTAAATTGTGTTTGCGAGTTGATTTTGTTTGTATTTAAAATCCTACAAGTGTAATATTACCAACTTTTGTTTGTAATCTTGTAAAATATATATTTTCAAAATCCTGCAACCTCTTCCTCCTCGCCAACTGATTATTACACAGTTTGGTGAGCTAAAAGAGCATTGCCAACTAGTGATGATAAGTGCTCAATGTTGGTATGCTGCACTTGTGTAACCAGCAACATTGGCAATGTGGATTTTGGACCCAGGGATAACACATCGATGGGGAAGAAAAGTCGCTCAACGCGAACCTGCCGACAATCGTGCAACCTGAACAGAGCTCCACCAACGTTCCCAATGGTTGACATTTAGTGACTCCTGCTGTCGCCATTTGTTACCAACACTGACTAAATAATTTTAATCTGTACATGCGCACACAGTATATACAGGCAGCTACTTTAAAAATGCAATTACAAAAAAAGTTTTACAATGTCCTGAGACATTTCATTACTGATCAAAAAAACAAACGACATCAAATTGAAGAAAATCCTAATTTCAAAAATAATTACTTCCCAGTCTAAACTAAAGGCTACATTTTTTAATTACAAGGAAAACAGTATAACTCCGTCAAGAACTATTTTCAAACATGCTTAAGGAAGGTATAGTACACTACCAACTGACAATATAAAACAGATTCATATATATTTCTAAACCTACAAAGTGCACAGTTTGCAAAGGAAAGTATCAAATTTGAACATATAAACTCCGCCCATGCCACCATTAGAGTCAATTCACATTTGCCTTCAATTAATGCTTTGTAAGGCAGCAAGGTAATGTTAGCTGGCTCAGATTTAGTGCACTGCACGAACTTTGAAGACAAACCCCTATCAAAGAATATACCGTCCCCAACTAGCCTCGATTGTGCTTACAAAAGGAATTTCATTGTATTATTTGGTCAATGTACAGTATATACAGTTTTGTGGTTGGTGTACCAAACCTCATTTGATTGGAAGAAACCTAGGAATGTAATACAGTTGTTAAATAGCTATCGTGGCGTCAGAGTAACTCGCCTGACTTGAGGTACTGTAGGTGAATTATAAATTCAGTTTAAAACGATGAAGGAATGGTGATCTCAGTAATGGCTTGAACCTTTTGCTAAACATTTTCGCCATTGTCCTAGAAGAGACATCTTAGGCAATGCTAAATGTTCCTCGCCATTGACTACAAGATAAGAGAGAGAGAGAGAGCAGGCATCTGATCATCATGGTCTGTATTCCTCCGGGGTGGTGTCAATTAGACCCAAGTAGCTCAGAGACCGATGGATCCAACTCCGTCTCTCGACGACGCCGCGCTCGTTCTCCCGTGCATTGCTTGTCGAGTTGCTGCGGCGCCTTTGATTTCTTAGAATCTGTGATGTGCAGAAAAGATCATGGGTCCATGTCAGTCGGATACACTTCACCGCTGACGTAGTATTTGTGCTCACAATGCTCATTGTGTCATGCCTGGCACCTTCTGTTGCTGGGGGTTCAACACAACTTACACAAGTATAACAGTATATGAAGTGCTTTTCACTTATTTTCTGGGAAGGTAAATTATTCCATTTTAATAATGAAGGATATTACTACGCAACAAATGGTGTTCCTTGTACTTAATCTACTCGTGTTCACCCTGTTATCTTTCCCCAGCACCTCCGATTAGCATGGTTGGCTATGTACGGTGCAATAGAAGTTCAAAATACATAATGAATATGCATGGTGTTTTGAGAAACTAAACGTAGCATAAACTGTCAGACTTAATAAAGGCTGGCATTTAAAGTGCCCGATTCAAAATGGTATTCAGGTCTTGACAAAAATAGGTTATTGAACATTATCTCTGATTAAATGTGCACTTTAAAAAAAATGAAATGCGTGGAAATTTTTTCATTATTGGTTGATAGGAAAAAAACCATCTTGAAATCGGAGCAGCTTACAGCGGTAATGGTTGGAATTTTCCCAGCTGTGGTGTAAACCTATCTGATGGTCTTCACAACCCCACACATGTTCCAGTTTTGCCCCCTCCCCACAACCATAAACGAAAGCCACTGGCCTTATTGCTGCCAGATCTCTGATTTTGACATGACTTCATGCACATTAGGAGATGATGCATGGTCACATTGGGGTGCTAATAACCAAACTGTTGACATGTATAATTTGTTATTTTTTTTATCATCTTGTCTCTTCAGAAACGTGCACTGCAGGACTCTGCTGGAGACCCATCCTGTTTTTCGTGTTGAATCTTTGCATTGGCCTCTTTCCAAGGAAAGCAGAACACAGCTAATATCCATTTATTTCTTACAAGCTCCAGACCCATTCATCAGCTGTCGGTTCTTCGAATCAGAGCCAACAGCTAATTTACAAAAATATCTTGTTGAAAGGGCACAATTCACGAGATTACCCACACGCCTTAACTGAACGCTACACTGCCTAGCCCACAAAACACCCGATTGTCCAAATTTGAAATAAGACGTTGTTCAAAACACGATGGTCCTGATTCGCATGCTGTTAAATGTTCATTGTGATCTTGGGAGAAAACGCGGCTTTGTCTCCATAACAAGCAGTGGGTAAAATTTCCAAAGCGACATTTCGGCTGTTTTATCCAGATGTGCATGTGGGCACCATGGTGGTGCGATGTTAACTACCTCGCCTGGTATACAGAAGGTTGTGGATGCAATCCCGACCCTGACGCCTGCTGTATATTTGGAGTTTGCATGTCTCTCTTCCCGTGGTTGCGTGGATGTTTCTCCGGGTCCTCCAGATTTTTCCTCCACATTTAGAAGCAACATCACCAGGCGTTTAGAGTCTTTGGCTGCCATAAATGTCCACATGATAAGCCACTTCGTTGAGCTATCATTTGTGGCAAGGTCACTTTTGAAAAAGAGCTGTATAGCTGTGGGCCTTACCTGAAAATTTTAAAATAGTTTAGTTTTTTAGTTTAGCTTGATAGAGTGCTATTATTTTTGTGCTTATAGCCTCCTAAGAGTGGATATGCCACTGCTGTATGCCATCTGATGCACATCAGAAGATAGTCATCTATGCATTTGCTTGCAGAACTTTGGACGAGAGGAGTCTTATCCTTACAAGCATTCAGAATGGGCCAGGTGAAGTAATTGATAGTGAATATCACTGAAAAGTTGATTTCTGTACCAATACTCTTTAACAACCCACAGCTTCTTCATGTACAGGATTAAGACCTTGTCATCTGCAAGTGACCATTTCCATTTATATCCAAATGTGTTAGTCAATACAAGTCATCTTTCCTCTGTATACTAAGTTACCTGTTCTTAAAAACAAATCCCTCTTCCCTAGGATCTCATAATGCTGATATGTTCTTGCATTTTCTTGATGCGGTTTCATTTACAATATTTAGACAATAAAACTCGCCAGTTTAATAATAAGCCATTTGCTTTACGTAAGTGCACAGCATTATGGTGCCCTTTACATTCGCACGACGTCGACAGTTGCTCACGATAGACGTTTTTGACAGCAGTAGCTGCACTCGTCACGGCAACAACCCAAAGAGGAACAACACGAGCGCAGCCAGAGAAGTCGGGTTTCACCTGAGCTTGGTGCTCGACGTGGAACTGGTCGCTAAGCCTGCGTAGCTCGCGGCCCACCAGCATGGAGGCGTCCGATTGCGAGCGCTCGCGAGGCTGAATCTCGGGCTCGGGCCAGTGGCACGCCACCGCGCCGCCCTGCCGCTCTGCCTCCGCCGCCGCCACCGCCGCCGCCTCCCGCCCTGGACCTGCCGAAGATTGCCGCAACCTCGGTGTGAGTGTCCCTGGAAAAGTGACGGATCAGCAAAGCTATAAGAGCTTGTTATTCCCCAACTTGGTTTCGCCAGATTCGTCTTCGTTGAAACTCTGTTTCAGCAGACTCGGTTTTGCACTATGGCAGTGTTCTTAACGAATTTTCAGAGGTGGGGGCACTTTCAACGATAAGACATCAGTGTGAGAGCTGCCACACATTTGAAACCGTTGTGTTTGACAACATGATGGGGCGTTTTCACATTTGTGTACTATCGGAGGCCACATAAGGGGCTGCCTTTGGCTGCCAGTGGCCCCTAGGCCTTGCAATGAAGAACACCACTATGGCATTGGGACACTAGGATGCATGTAGTTGTGCCAAAGCAACATTGGATGCACAGTGTTTTAGATCACTGTATGAAGTGTAGCGTAACAGCCCTTTTATCAACCGCTACTAGATGTAGGCCTTCCACATTGTCAGTCAAGGGGTTTTGTTTGACTGCACTACCGCACTTGTTGGTGCGTTAGTGAAAAGGATTACAGTTCAGGCCCTGGATCAGTTCACATGATTTGCTACTGATGTTAGCCATAATTACGAATATAACTTAGGTCAGCAAGTTCATAGCGGGGTGCGATAACCACGATACACACAGGAACCACTTACAATGTTATAAAATGTCCATGAAAACTTGTTTTGTCATGTTTGACGAATAGTGACGTAACAATGTATACAGTGACACAGAAACCCAAAATACAAAGTCTTTGTAGATACGTACTTACGTTGTGTGTTACAGGTTGTCTGACATGCCATTATAGCTTTTAAATATATTTTAAAGTTAAGACCAGTCATTCCATCGTATCACTTGTGATGGTTAAAGCGGTGGTATCACTTAAAGACCCATGCCTGCGTGAAAGCCCATCGTTTTAAAAAAGTTATTTATCAAGCTGTAAACCATGTACAAATACACAGCCTAGATAGTGCATATCTATATAACAGCTTTACAGATACTGGTTAAGATCACGTCTTCAACGTGTACCCCTACCTGCAAATTCGTCAGCTAATTACATTACAAATCTGCAAGGGTTTAATATGATCCGTTCATCTAAGCGGGATCCATTGAAGTGTTCTACTTTGGTGTGGAATTGTCTAAGAACTGCTTAGCGCCACTTTTTTTGTGCAACCCCAGGTGTGTTGGCATTGTGCATGATTAAGGTTCCCCACATGGGCCTCGTGCATCGATACTGACAACCAATGTAATCCACCAGGATAATAAAAGGCGAACTTGAGTGTCAAGCTACGCACATAATTGTGTTACAGGTTGACATGCCACGTGGGGTAAATGTCGCTGCACGCTATGTGCAACGTGCTTAATTGTGGGCTTCTAAGAAGATGCTAGAAAACTATATTCACCAATGCCCAACCCTGAGCATTGGTGACTACTGATGAATCCTAATAAGGTTGAATCGAGTCTACAGTTGTCTTAGTGCCACCTTTCAGGTAGTCACATTTCCTTACATTTATTTTGATGGTGACCTAGGTCAAGATGACCACATTGCAGTTCTTCAGGAACTGCTGATGTTTTTTTTTTTAAAATGTCACAATGTGTAAACGCAGTGCCTTTTTGTGTTTTGTTCGAAACCTCGGGGTAATTCTTTAAAGACAACACAAATCAGCTTATTGGTGTGGTTTTTTTACTTGCAGGCCGGCAACAACCGAAGCAAGTGTGGGGGGGGGGGGGGGAAGCCCTTGGGCTGTATTGGACCCCTTTTTTTTGTTAAATCTACGATTGTGTTGATCAGCAACAACCCACTTAACCAGGGGGCGTCCCTTGGGGGTCCTGTGGTTACATAATGGGGAAGGGGGAGGTTAAGACCAGTGGGGGGGGGGAACCTTTTAATCTGACATCGTTTCACATAACTTATCAAACAGGATTGTTCACCGAGATCACAGAGCGATTGTGGTGGCACACTGTGTTCCTGGGTTTGGAGAAGTGCATGCGTTGTACGGTGGTACAATTTGAGAGAACTTTCCAGCATGAGCCAGCCAATTAAGGCAGTAATTTATTTGATTCGTTTCAATTTAAGCTGTGGCAATTTATCTGCATTTGATCTGCTCAAGCCCTGCGGAAATAACAATATAGGTCGAGAACA
This sequence comes from Petromyzon marinus, assembly GCF_048934315.1. Classification (NCBI taxonomy): domain Eukaryota; kingdom Metazoa; phylum Chordata; class Hyperoartia; order Petromyzontiformes; family Petromyzontidae; genus Petromyzon; species Petromyzon marinus. Next base: position 20,831,319 of record NC_133683.1, on the reverse strand, counting down.
AACTAAAATAAAGCCATCATCCTTATTTTAATAAATATAAACACTCCGTAAAGTAATGGCACGATCCCAGCTGCACACGCTTATAACTAGAAGCGAGGTCATCCTAACCTTTTGAGAACGTCCCTCTCCACTCTGGTAGCCTGCCAAACCCGAAACCCACAAGGGTATGCTTATTATTTTGTAAGAATGCGTTTTAATGTCAACATTTAAAGCAGGCATTTTGTTTTACACAGCTGGACAAATGCAAGATGTTATTTTGAATGCATCGGCATGCTGCATGCGCGAGTGTTTCGCGTCGCGCGTACACGCAGCGGTAGCCTGTTGTGAAAACAATCCTCGTCTCTGCACGTTAGCCGATGTGGTCTGGGGCAATGCTGTTGAAGGGACGTTATACACTGGCCAGCAGCCAGACCTCTGTGTAAAGTTCGTGTTGGGGAGGGTGGGCCTGGGGCTCGAAGGGAGTTGGTGGTATGGGGGCAGCAGGGGGGGTCTCTCCTTCCCGGGGTGAGGTTTTGGCCGGAGTAGTAAGTTGGGCACAGTGGAACGGCCTGGTTGGACTGGGTTTTGGTGGCGGTGGTGGCGGCGGTGGTGGTGGAGTGGGGGGTGGCGGAACGAACGCTTGTTTACAAACACTGGAATTGTTAGCCGTTCCCAGAGCTACACGAGACGGAAGCGGTTCGAGTTTGGCAGCACGGAGCAGGTGGCTGATGAAATCTAGCAGCCGAGAGCGCACGACTGCGACCAAATCATTAAACGCGTCAAATACCAACACTCCCACCCAAAACCGCGGAGAACACAGGCTGGGAAGCAGAGACAATCTCATCTCGTGCACCCAGCCTGGGCTCTCGCGTGTTTGTGTGTGTGTGTCTTTGACTTTTGTATGGTGTGGGGTTTTATATATATATGCTATACAAGGCCCCCCACTGAATTCAACAAAATGCACAAATGTGACTGATATTGTCAGACGCAAAAATGTCCTTTATTTCACCCGGGAAAGTCTCACCAGTGTCATGTCTCTAGGAAACATCCACTCTTACAAGTGTTTCGAATTGTGGGGAGGAACCCCACATTTTCGTGGGGATATCACTCTGCGTAGATACATTCAATCCGCATTTTTAATGTCCCGCGTTTGACAAATGGGTGCAATTTTTGTGTGACCTGTGATATGTTAAGACGTTACGTTTATCAACAACGACAACAAGAAAGAAAATAGTGTTTTGAACGGATGGATGAATCCAGTTATGCGTTTTCGGGATCGAACACTCAAACTTGTTTTCGCAGCTCTGTCGAGCAGAACGCTGAGAAATCCGCAGGCATTAAATGACTGCAGTGCACGCCCAAGTTGAACAGAGCGCGAGAAGGTTGAGCTGCATTGTGTACGGTGCCCTCATTAAAAATGCGATGGACTACATGACAAAAAGTCGACGTGACACGCACTTCGCCGTGACGTGATGAACTCCCCGCCCAAATGTTGCATACGCCTGCATTTTTAATAACCATTTAATCAATTCTATAGGGCACGTGTTATTGTTAGGTTTGGGGTGGAGAGGTGGACAGTGGTTAGAGTTAGTGTTAACCTCGAACCTCAATTTGGCACGGTTGGCTACGTACGGTGCGAAAGAAGTTCAGGATAAAACAACAGCTACACTGAGTTTAATTACTCCTTTCTACAATCCGCAGCCAAACGGCGTGGTGAAGTGTGGTCGAAACAACCTCCCATTGGACGATTCGGCGTGTGGGAGACCATTCAAAAATGTTTTCGGAACGACGGGCTCTACAATCCACACGCTCTGTCATGTCTGCATGTCTCGTCGGCCTTCGAGGGGCTGCGATTAACCGACTGAATCCGACACAAGTCAACTGCGCTATCATCTGTGTTACCCGGATCTGGCAGCAGCAGCAAGCGGCCTTGTTTCACACGAGGCAGCCGGGCAGGTGTCGGTGACAAGTTCACCCTCCCCTCCACTCCACCTCGCCGACCACAAAGTTAAATGTTAACCCACAAAAACAACACTGCCAGTCAGGGCCGCCGCGCGCTCCCAACGTAACCCGCGTGTGCAACGGCGCAAAACGGGTGTCCCTTCATTTACCGTATTTCAATGTAACGGTTGTACTGTAATGGCAATAGCCGTGACAATTGTTTATCCATTGTATAAACTATGAAGCCTCGCCGCGCCCTATACAAGACTCGTCGTCACGAGGGCCCCGCAACGTTGGGACGTCTCGACGAATGAATGCCACTCGTTTGTCTTCGTACGAGAGAAACCCAGAAGAAAAGCCACCACGCTTACGAGGGGGGTGACGCTTCGCACTGCCATCTCCTGGCCACACCTCCCATCCCCGCACCTACAGCACCTGGCAAGCCCTGTTGATCACCAATCGAAGTACTAGCTTGGGTGAAAATGCTTAAGATTCCGAGATCTGTCGAACATTTTGGGTGATGTTGGTAGCATTTTGGTAAAGGTGCGGCCCTGCAATTGCTTGCTCACGCCACTGCAAGCAGAAAGGCCTCGACAGGATGTAACTCCAGAGCCTCAATACAGGGCAGGGTATTTGGCCTACTTTTCCACGTTGGTTATGAGGATTGTACAGGGTGGTCCAGACGTTTTGTGACCCCCCCCAATTAATTGACCCCAAAACATTTTAAATTTTTATCCTTTGCATATTCATTTATGGGTTGTTTTTTTTTTTAAAGCATTACTTTAAAAATATTAAGTGTTAGAGAATTAAACGGGGGTCACAAGACACCTTGAGACCACCATGGACAATGATCCATCGCCCTTGCTAATAATGCGAGTGTGTGTGCGTGCGCGCGCGTAACATCCACCTAACCGGGGCGTCGGGTAGACAAGTAAACACGGCCCGTCGTATCACAGCAGTTCGTTTTATAATCGGAAAAGTCGTGTTGCTTGCGTGCGTGTGTGTGTGTTTTTTCCCCTCGCAAGAAAGCCGATGTTGGCTCGCAAAGTGTACAGTGCTCGCATTGTTCTGGGGGCTTGCCCGGACTTGTACCGAGAGGCGGACGAGGCGGAGGCGCGTCTCGTTAATTACCGATCGAGCCTGGAAAGAAGAGGCCGGTGCCGCAAAGCGTTCGGCGTGTGGCAGGCAACACGCAACGCCAGCTCGGTTTGTTTGTTTTTAAATCGCCGATGACCGTTCCACGACAGACGAGGGATAGACTTGATTTGTAGCCACGCGTGGACTATACGAGAACATGCGCGGGTCCATGGCATCGTGCAAAACTTGTTCGGATAGTTTTAAAGTAAGGTTTATTTTAAAGAGAAATGTTAGGGGGGGGGGGGGAGGGGGTCAATGAATTGGGGAGATTGTGGTGGCCGAAATCCGTGTGGTCGCTCTTGGTGGACCCGCTCACATTTTAAGGATCGTGAGCGATGGTGGCGTCGGCAACTTTGGGAGAACTTCGTACAACAGTGTATTGAACGTGGCTGAAAGATTACACATTTTACGCAGTCGTCTTGTTGAGGTTTCTGCGCGCGTGGGTTCTTTTATTTTCAGCCATAACCTCGCTGTTATAGCCACTCGGCCGCGTGCGTTCCTGACTTCAATAATCGCGGTTACCTCTTCGCATGAATGAGCGCGTGCTCATGAGTAGTTTATGTTAATGCGACGCGCGTTTCTGGGGATTGCCAATTGCGACAAAACCTGTCGGGAACCCGCGTCACTGCAATGGCAGCACCGCTCACGCGGCGGCGGCAATCCCTTATTACACACACGCACGCGCGGTGTGTGGCGATTGACTTCTACGAAATGTGATGAACGCCATTCCCACGTATCTGCACTTTCACACCACACCAAAGCAATGAGCCGTAAAATCCTGCCTCGATTACGCCTTGACAATGCTCTTTAATGCAAGCCCCGATGCAGCAATGAGTGCTACGTGCTAGTCAAATGCTCGTGTCACCGCTCCTGACTCAACGTGATAACCCTTGCGCAACTTGCGATAACGCGGCTCTAAACACGCAGAGCTTGTAATCGTCACACCTCACCTGAGTGAACTCACCGATGTGATCAGGCTACCCGTTTAGCCTTAACAGACTGTTGGGGCAAGTGCTGTGAGCGAGCACCTATGAAGGCCGGCACGGCACACGTGGGTATCCAGCACCACGCCCGACCGCCTTTGTCTCCCCAGTGGCGATGATTTTCCACACCAAACCAGGTGCTATTTTGAAGCTGACGCAACCTAGGTGAGGCCCAGTTCAGATAATTGTCACTGGTGTTGGCCGTGAGTGAGAATCGAATCGAATGAGTTCGTAGCGCTAACCGCTACGCTACCGCTCCCCCCAACACACATGAGTGCTGGAGCGTGAACGCTGACATTAAAATCGCACAGCATCCCTCTGAGACAATGTTGGTCATTCTACGCTCACTTCGCGGGCAAGTATGTCCAGAGTACAGATACTAGAATGGCTCCTCACACACAAAGTGGTGATAGAGTACTCGTTTTATCGTGACTTCAGAGTCGATATTTTCATGGTTGATGGTGGAGGAGTCGGTACAGATATGAAGAAATAAACTGCACTGATGATGTTTGGTGCTCATGACGACGATGAATTGTAGATGTTGCGTCGCGGTGGTGATGATTATTGATTATATCGGACCGGGTCGATACACACGCACACAGACACGCGCTGTGTTAATGCTGCCGCTTCATCCTCCGCACACGTGTTCGGAACGTGTCACTTCACAGCTTCAGAACGCGTGCGTGCGTGCGTAATTGTCGGTAGTCAATTGTTTAATGCGCGCGCGTTCCATTGTGCAGTGGGGGTTATGATACTCGCCGCCCACCCGGTCTCCTTGTCTTCAGTGCCCTGCGAACTTCCTCCCCGTCTGCGCACGATACCCGGAGACAGCGACACTTGCGCAAGGCCTCCGCGAGTTGCGTTTTCGCAAGGGAAGCGCAATCCTGAAGGCGGCTGGATAACGCGCGACTTGCCCAAACTAGAATGCGCAAGCGAGACTGCGTGCGGTGGTGGTGGTGTAACTGCCCCACGCCAACGCGGCAACGGTTCGTTCACTTTCTAAAAAAGCCTCCCTCGATCGCTGCCACGGGACACTGTTTTGTGTTTGCGCGGCGCTTTAACAAACTACCTGCGAGTGTTCGTGCTGTGCTCCCTCGCTTCGGCTCGTTATCATTAACTACTTTTTTTTAAGCAGCCTATAGTGTCGACATGAAACGTGCTCGCCGGACTGAAAGCGCCCACCGACCACGCGCAAGTGAGTGGTGCGCATCTCCCGCGTGTGTGTGTGTGTGTGCGCGTGTGTATGTACGCGTGCGCACTTTGTATATATACATATGTGCTTGCGTGTATTGTGTGCGCGCGGTATATTCACGTGTGTGTGGACGCAGTTTGGCTGGGCTACCACACACGGGGACTTTCCTGTTGTAGAGACGTGAGCGGTGGTTCGCGCGCGCTGGCTGGTTCGCTTCGCTCTTGCGATAACGAATCCGTCGATCACGCATTAACTAGCGTCAGTGTGGCAAGTGGTATCATAATAAACCTGCTCTGGGCTTCCCCCTAGGTAAACTCGGCACTTAGAAACGAGTTGCCTATATCTGGTGCGGTACACAAATCGAACACTCGGGAGACAAAGGCAGTCGAGCCTGGTTTCAGGCCACAACGCCACTTGGTGTGCTCTCCCGGCTTGAGTAGGTGACTCGCTCCAGCGTTCTATACGTCTGCCCGTGGGTGTCCTCGCGCGCGAGTTTAGACACATTCATCCCCCGTCCGCTATCATCAGATGACCGCTGGATGTGGATACATCACCAACCCGTTACGACCTCTCACAATAGTTCGATGTTCACGATCAAGCTCGCGCCTGCACGCAAATCGGCAGATTTCATCGCTCCGTCTCATTTGGTGGAAGGGCTCCTCTCGGGACGCGTTAGTGAGTGCCACCGGTACACATCATGTACGCACATATTATATACAGAGAAAGATGTGCGATATGCATAGACGTACTATATAGGCAGTGCGCGCGTCTACGAAATAGGCCCTTCCATAGAATTGTGAAACACGGAGTCGGGGAGGGTGGGGAGCGCTGGGCACGCGTGACTCAAGGCGAGTCACGAGCCGCTGACTCGGCGCAGAATGCAATGAAAGCCGAGACGCCCAAGACCTGACCCAGTGCATCGTGACTCACCTGTCATTAGGGCCGGCGTGCTCGGTGCGCTGCGTGTCCTCTGCCACACACTTGATTAGGATGACGACGACGACGCTGACGACGATTATTTGACCCGGATTCGCGTCCTCCCGACACTCAAGAGACGTGATCGGTGACTGGAACAACAGCGAGAGGGGCACAATGTAGCATCGCGCGCGGGCCGCCACCTGTATGTACACTCGGAGAATGCCACAGTACGTCAATAAAACTCGGCGATCTCGTGCCGGATCATTCGAAGAGTCGAGATACTCGGGCATTTGGCGGAGGGGGAGGCGCTTGGGGTGCGATTGAAAATGCGGCGAGGCGAGCGAGGAGAGTCCTCGACTGTAAACGGCCGAGGCTCATTGGACTCGGGAGGATGGAGGAGGAGGAGTCAGCCACTCGGGAACACCGCCGCCCTCCGTGTGTGTGTGTGTGTGTGCGCACGTGGCGAACTGCGGAGCCACTCTTGTTGACTCTGGACTCGCATCTTCAATGAGCATGGCTGAGTTGCGGTATCTTCAATAAGCATGGCTGAGTTTCGGTATCTTCAATAAGCATGGCTGAGTTGCGATATCTTCAATAAGCATGGCTGAGGTGCGGTCGGCGGGACTTGCTGTTGACCGGCCGAGGCGTTATATGGTTGCATATATACGCACATGTTTAAGTATGCTGCCCATTGTAATGGCTATGGAAACACAGAATCTCCCAACGTCACCGCGAAGCGATTTACAGCAAGCGCCTTCACTGTGCAGGGTTTATAGATGCGATGCGGTACCATTGACGCAGAGACTGAAATCTGCATCCTGTCGTAGTTGAGTCATGCGCTGACGTTACCCCAGAGCGAGAACGAATCATCGCTGTGCTGTCGTGCCGCTGCACCTTCATAACAAGGGCGGAACCGTCGTGCCGTGCTCCCCATCAATGTACTGCCGCACGAAAGCCTCCCCCACGCCGTGTCGGACTTAGGGAATTGTTTGACCATACTTCACCACGCCGGTCGGTGCGTATCGGTGAAAGGGAGTGGGGGGGGGGGCTGGTTCACGATTACCCGCTCGCCCGCTGATTGTTAGCCGTGGCCTGGAATCGAACTTGGGTTATGTGTGGCCGAGTTCATGATGCGGTGCGCAAACCACAACGCCGCACCCCGCCAGAAAGGTGGCGTTATCGGTGAGAAATTCGTGTCGGCAGCTACGGGGAATGCTAACACAGAGGTGAAAGGGGTCCACCACGTGTTTGCGAGATCGCTCGCCGTTATCTGGCCGCCGCAGCAGCAGCAGCATCGCGTCAGTGTGCGTCAAAGGTGCGCGTGATGGGCGCTGAATGAGAGCGAACCCGTTTCGTTCGTTACGCGTTCAACGTCTTTCGCGCGCACCATGCCGTAGCCACCGCGCTAATCGGAGGTGCGCACATTGCACATCCATCCTGGGCAAATGTCAAACGATGCCGGATGAAAGACGAAACCATGCCGTGCCTGCCCTGGGCCTGTGGAGACGAGGATGGGAGTGGGGCGAGTTGGCCATACTTCACCACTGTAGCCAATGCGGTTTGGGTGAAAATGGTTCTTCTCCAGGACCGGTTAAAATGCTTTTTGCCACTGGTGTTAGCCGTGGCCGGGAATCGAACTCTGGTTCGCCGGGTGTATGGCTCAGTGTTCGCTAACCGCGCAGCCGCCCGTGAATATCTATCAGCGAGACCCACATACTCATCCTTGTCGCGTCTATTGTATAACCGCATGGGAACGCTGGTCTTCTTTGTTTAGTGTTGTTTTTTAAACCACCACGAACTTTGTCAACAGCAAAACGGCGGCGCGCCACCGTGCACAAGTCGGTTACTCAGCACGCCGGCTCCGATGGGCATCGACTGAAAAGCCCCCACCTCCATCCACCCACATGTCTGTCGGGAACGCTTCAGAGAATTCTGAAACTAAACTTCTACTCTTGCAAAACATGGACCATTGGCGCAGGCCGTGGAGGCCTTCATCCAGCAGTGGATTGACCATGGCTGCTGCTGATGACGAAACTAAACGTCACAAGCATTGTGAGTGCTGTAATAACCACCACACATGCCCGATAACAACTGCGCAGAGCCAGCGACACACACACAGGCACACACAGACACACACAGGCACACACAGACACACACACAGGCACACACAGACACACACACAGGCACACACAGACACACAGACACACAAAGACAAAGATCCCCCGTATAGCCTTAACAGACTGTAGGGGCAAGTGCTGTTAGCGAGCACCTATGAAGGCCGGAACGGTACACGTGGGTATCCAGCACCACGCCCGACCGCCTTTGTCTCCCTAGTGGCAATGTTTACACACCGCACCAGGTACTCATTTGAGGCTGAGTCGACCTAGGGGAGGCCCGGGACCGGTTCAGATAATCGTCACTGGTGTTGGCCGTGAGCGGGAATCGAACCCGGGTCGCCAGGTTCATAGCGCAGCGCGCTAACCGCTACACAGACACACAGGCACACACAGACCCACACATAGACACACAGGCACACACAGACACACACAGGCACACACACAGGCACATACACAGACACACACAGGCACACACACAGACACACAAAGGCACACACAGACACACACACAGACGCACACACAGACACACACAAACATACACACACACCCCACACACACACCACACACACACCCCACACACACACACACCCGGGAAGCCTCATTCAAGTCGACCTCGGGGGGGAGCGCCAGGGACACGCTGACGCCAAATGCGTGCGACTGATGCGATCCCAGGTCGCCGGCTTCCCGAACAGCGCTTCGCTCGTCTCAAGAACAACCGCGCGCTCTGGGGTGTAAATAAATACCCCACACACACACCACACACACATACCCCCCCACACACACACACATACCCCCACACACACACCATACACACATACCACACACACAGACACACATACATACCCACCACACACACAGACACACACAGACACACACATACCACACACACACATACCCCCCCCCACACACACACCACACACACATACCCCCCACACACACATACCACACACACACCACACACACATACCACACACACATACCCCCCACACACATACCCACCACACACACACCACACACACATACCACACACACCACACACACATACCACACACACAGACACACACACATACCCCCCACACACATACCCACCACACACACAGACACACACACATACCCACCACACACACAGACACACACACATACCCACCACCTACAGACACACACAGACACACACATACCCACCACACACAACAACAACAACAACCGCCATTCGCCACTAAGTGGCGGTGACGTCACCACGACGCTTGTGCCAGGCTATGTGCACCCTGAGGCCAACAAGCTTAGTTGTTACATATTTCAGTTTAATTCGTAGTTTCGTGGTAATTAATTGAAGGTGGAGGGGTTACCAGCCCCTCGCACCCGTCCACCACACACACACATACAGACACACACACATACCCACCACACACACATACAGACACAAAGATCAAAAGACAAAGATCCCCCATATAGCCTTAACAGACTGTAGGGGCAAGTGCTGTTAGCGAGCACCTATGAAGGCCGGAACGGTACACGAGGGGGTGGGTGGCCAGCACCACGCCCGACCGCCTTTGTCTCCCTAGTGGCAATGTTTACACACCGCACCAGGTACTCATTTGAGGCTGAGTCGACATACAGACACACACACAGACACACACACATACCAGAAGTTGTAGGGGAGATGGGTACAGCAGCACTGCCCTGTCCCACCACACACACAGACACACACACAGACACACACACAGACACACACAGACAGACACACAGACAGACACACACACAGACATACCAGAAGTTGTAGGGGAGATGGGTACAGCAGCACTGCCCTGTCCCCTCTTAAACCCCGCGCAGAGAAGCCCCGCGTTGCTCTCCGCGCTTGCGAGTTGTGGCCGCGAAGCGCCGGCACACGTAGCGACAACGCGGTTAAAAGCCGACGTTTCGGGCGATTACGCTCTTCCACGGGCTCTTGAAAGGGTGTTGGTAGTGGTGGACGGGGTGGTAAGGCGACCGCGGCTTGCAGGCAGGCGACACCACCGCCGACACCGCCGCCAGAGGTGAACGCTCTTTGACGTCCGCAGCTGGCGAAGACCTCGACTCTGCCGCCTACTCCATGGCCACCCGCGTCACTGAGGCGCTGCGCTGGACAGACGCCGCTCTTTGTAGTTTTGATCGCGGATGGAGCGGCGGCGGCGGTGGTGGTGGTGGAGGGTGGGGGGGAGAGGCGATGGGGAGGGAGAGACGCGGAAAGAGGCGGCGGCGTGAGAGGGGTAGGGATGGAGGTGGTGGTGGTGGTGGAGGAGGCGCCGGTCACTTACCCCCGAACTCGTGGGTGCTGGACGAGACCGTGAGCTGTCAGCCACACGACGCGCCGCTTCGCTCCTCTCTCTCCTCGCTGTGGTTGTCCCGGCGTCCGCGACGATGTTGACGTCTCCCACGCAGCTCCCACCACCACCACCCCCCACCACCACCACCCCCCACCACCACCACCAACAACAACAACACGCCACCAGCCAATCGCCTTCTGACTTCCAACATCGTAGCGCCTCCTCTCGACCCCCACCCACCGACCCACAACTCTCCCCTCCCACCCGCGTGCCCTCCCCCCCCCACGTACCTGGGCAGGTAACTCAAGTTCAGAAGAATGCACAATAATGGGACATCCCGTGCCCGATATTGTTAAACGTCGCAACTTCTTAACAGTTGGGGGGAGGTGGGTGGGTGGGGGTCTATGCCACTCCGCGCGTGTGTCTATTGTGGTTTGTGGGAGCGGTGGTGTTCGTGACTAGCGCACTGAGCAAAAACCCGGTGACACGGGTTCGTTTCCCGCTCACGACCAAAACAAATACCAGCCGCGACAATCTGAACCAGTCCTGGGCCACCCCTAGGTGGATTGGGCCTCAAATGAGTACTCGCTGCGATGTGTAAACATCAACATTGGTGAGACAGGCGGCCGGGAGCCCCTCGTGCGCCTCTCCGGCCTTCATAGGTGCTGCTCGCTAACAGCACTTGCCCCAAGGCTATCCGGGGGATCTTCGCCTTTGTGTGGTTTGACCCGGCGTCTTTGTGTTTTTGTGTGTCTGTGTGCCGAATTCAGGTCCGTATCGCCGTGTTCCACGTGTGTTTAACTGTTCCCGTTTGAAGAAAGCCGTCCCTTGGTGTGGACCAGTTTCAAGGACAATGCATATATTATCATAGTATGTTTTTTTCTTTGCATTTTGACTGCAGGTATTGTGGTTAATGCAGACATGAATCCTTGTAAAAAAAGTTTCAGTTTTGTTGCCAGAAAAAAGGGGAGAGAATTTTAATTTTTATTACGTTTTATTTTTATAATTTTCTTTCCATTCTACGTGACTTTACCGAAAGAACCAAGAAGATGAACCCTATTATTAAGTTTAAAGTTGTTCGCGCCATCGTCCTGAGCTGTCGAAGGGAGCATTCAACAACACGTGCAGTGTAACCTTATCGCTATTTCTTCTCGAGTGTTTACAATATTAGGGTACGTCCTTGTTCGACGCGTATTACCTAACGATGTTTTAAACACGTGTACGTATACTGGGTGATGATAGCGTCAGAGAGAGAGAGAGAGAACGAGTTCAAAGTGCTTAAGATCTGTTTTTTTGTAGATGGTGGACTAGATTCCTGCTCGCAAATTGAGAAATTATTTTGACACTGAATCTTTAAACAGTTCTGGCTCGTGTATTTCCACCACACCATGTGTCCTGTTGCGTCAATTGTTATCCCGAGTTTCCCATCAAAGAGGAAAAACGCCCAGTCTCGATGGGTTCTTACCTGGTTCGAAAAATATTGGTTGTGTCAGAATTGGCGATCACTTGGACTCGTGGCTCCCAGTTAGTTCAGTGTTTGTTGAGTACCACTTCGTAGGAAGGTCAGCAGTGGCTATCCTGTGGGATGGACTCGGCCCCGCGATAGTAATATGGACTTGTCATCACTGACCTCAGCTTTTTAAACGAGGGGAAACCCCATCTCAGCCGTGACATTTCTGTGTCGCCTAGGTGCACAACATTGCCTTGTAGGGCTGAATCTCTCTCACAAGGTGCGGTGTTCATCATATACAAACGGCAGTCACGTGCGGTGCTATAGGTCATACTCTTTCGGATATTAAGCGACTCGTAACGTTACTGTTGACCATCAAATGTTGCGCTTGAAGTTTACGCAAAACCGCACATCCTTACGTATGTGTACCTGTCTGTGTGTGTGTAATGTACAGTATATATGTAGGGGAGAAATAGAGTAGCGAGCGGTTAGCGCGTTGCGCTATGAACCCGGTGACCCGAGTTCGATTCTCATTTGCGGCCAACACCAGTGACGATTGTCCGAACCGGTGTTGGGCCTCTCCTAGGTTGACTCAGCCTAAAATGAGTATCTGGCGCGGTGATTAAACATCGTTACTAGGGATACAAAGGCGTCCGGGCGAGGTGCTTGCCACCCACCCCTTCGTGTGCCCTACCGGCCTTCATCGGTGCTCGCTAACAACACTTGCCCCAGACGTCTGTTAAGGCTACACGTGTACAGGGGATCTTTGTCTTCTAGTAACATTGACCGGTGATACGACATCCAGATGACTCTGGGAATTGTCTAGCAAAGCTAGTCTCTATCTCGCCAGCCGCCCCCCCCCCTTGCATAATCGCCCGGTTATATAATGGCACACTCGCTGTCGAAGCGTTTGTTACAACAATAGGGGAGCGCACCTGAAAGTATAAACGCGCAGAGGGCGTCCTATTCCGCATTGCTCCGCTTGGAACTTTTCTCGGAATTGCGTTGTGGACACGACAAGACCACGCCACCCCCCATCCCACCTCGCGACGGACCTGCCCTCTCTGGGTCAATGAACCCGCGCTGCTGCCTGCGTCGCATTCCCTCGTGTGAACCACGTGATCCGTTCCTCGCGTGAACCAAGTGAACATTTTTTTGTTTGGAGTTTGCGAGTGTTATTTACATGAACCGCGTCACGTGGGTCATGTTAATGAACACGAGGCGTGTTCGCGTCACGTTCCGCGTGGCTTCGTTTGGGTATGAACGTTTTGTGTGTGTGTGTTAATATGCTGTTCATGAACTGCGTAGCGTCGCGTGATCCACATGCGTCGCGTTAACGTGTATGTGTTTTTGTTAGTGAGCGGCCCGCATCGCTGTGGGTTCTTATGCTGAATGCGTCACATGGTCCTTGTCAAAAATATAAGAGTACGCGCCACTTGTGAACATTTGTTTAACGCGACACGTGCTTCGTGTGAACGTTTGTCCATGAGCTGTCACGTGCTTCGTGTGAACATTGTCCATGAGCTGTCACGTGCTTCGTGTGAACGTTGTCCATGAGCTGTCACGTGCTTCGTGTGAACGTTGTCCGTGAGCGGTCACGTGCTTCGTGTGAACGTTGTCCATGAGCAGTCACGTGCTTCGTGTGAACGTTTGTCCATGAGCTGTCACGTGCTTCGTGTGAACGTTGTCCATGAGCTGTCACGTGCTTCGTGTGAACGTTGTCCGTGAGCGGTCACGTGCTTCGTGTGACTGTTGTCCATGAGCTGTCACGTGCTTCGTGTGAACGTTGTCCATGAGCTGTCACGTGCTTCGTGTGAACGTTTGTCCATGAGCGGTCACGTGCTTCGTGTGAACATTTGTCCATGAGCTGTCACGTGCTTCGTGTGAACGTTTGCCCGTGAGCGGTCACGTGCTTCGTGGGAACGTTTGTCCATGAGCTGTCACGTGCTTCGTGTGAACGTTTGTCCATGAGCTGTCACGTGCTTCGTGTGAACGTTTGTCCATGAGCTGTCATGTGCTTCGTGTGAACGTTGTCCATGAGCTGTCACGTGCTTCGTGTGAACGTTGTCCATGAGCAGTCACGTGCTTCGTGTGAACGTTGTCCGTGAGCGGTCACGTGCTTCGTGTGAACGTTGTCCGTGAGCTGTCACGTGCTTCGTGTGAACATTGTCCATGAGCGGTCACGTGCTTCGTGTGAACGTAGTCCATGAGCAGTCACGTGCTTCGTGTGAACGTTTGTCCATGAGCTGTCACGTGCTTCGTGTGAACGTTGTCCATGAGCTGTCACGTGCTTCGTGTGAACGTTGTCCGTGAGCGGTCACGTGCTTCGTGTGACTGTTGTCCATGAGCTGTCACGTGCTTCGTGTGAACGTTGTCCATGAGCTGTCACGTGTTTCGTGTGAACGTTTTCCATTAGCTGTCACGTGCTTCGTGTGAACATTTGTCCATGAGCGGTCACGTGCTTCGTGTGAACATTGTCCATGAACTGTCACGTGCTTCGTGTGAACGTTGTCCATGAGCTGTCACGTGCTTCGTGTGAACGTTGTCCATGAGCGGTCACGTGCTTCGTGTGAACGTTTGTCCATGAGCTGTCACGTGCTTCGTGTGAACGTTGTCCATGAGCGGTCACGTGCTTCGTGTGAACGTTGTCCATGAGCTGTCACGTGCTTCGTGTGAACATTGTCCATGAGCGGTCACGTGCTTCGTGTGAACGTTGTCCATGAGCTGTCACGTGCTTCGTGTGAACATTTGTCCATGAGCTGTCACGTGCTTCGTGTGAACATTTGTCCATGAGCGGTCACGTGCTTCGTGTGACCATTTGTCCATGAGCGGTCACGTGCTTCGTGTGACTGTTGTCCATGAGCTGTCACGTGCTTCGTGTGAACGTTGTCCATGAGCTGTCACGTGCTTCGTGTGAACGTTGTCCATGAGCTGTCACGTGCTTCGTGTGAACGTTTGTCCATGAGCGGTCACGTGCTTCGTGTGAACATTTGTCCATGAGCTGTCACGTGCTTCGTGTGAACGTTTGCCCGTGAGCGGTCACGTGCTTCGTGGGAACGTTTGTCCATGAGCTGTCACGTGCTTCGTGTGAACGTTTGTCCATGAGCTGTCACGTGCTTCGTGTGAACGTTTGTCCATGAGCTGTCATGTGCTTCGTGTGAACGTTGTCCATGAGCTGTCACGTGCTTCGTGTGAACGTTGTCCATGAGCAGTCACGTGCTTCGTGTGAACGTTGTCCGGGAGCGGTCACGTGCTTCGTGTGAACGTTGTCCGTGAGCTGTCACGTGCTTCGTGTGAACATTGTCCATGAGCGGTCACGTGCTTCGTGTGAACGTTGTCCATGAGCTGTCACGTGCTTCGTGTGAACATTTGTCCATGAGCGGTCACGTGCTTCGTGTGACGTTTGTCCATGAGCGGTCACGTGCTTCGTGTGACTGTTGTCCATGAGCTGTCACGTGCTTCGTGTGAACATTTGTCCATGAGCGGTCACGTGCTTCGTGTGAACGCTTGTCCATGAGCTGTCACGTGCGTCGTGTGACTGTTGTCCATGAGCTGTCACTTGCTTCGTGTGAACGTTGTCCATGAGCTGTCACGTGCTTCGTGTGAACGTTGTCCATGAGCTGTCACGTGCTTCGTGTGAACATTGTCCATGAGCGGTCACGTGCTTCGTGTGAACGTTGTCCATGAGCTGTCACGTGCTTCGTGTGAACATTTGTCCATGAGCGGTCACGTGCTTCGTGTGACCGTTTGTCCATGAGCGGTCACGTGCTTCGTGTGAACATTTGTCCATGAGCTGTCACGTGCTTCGTGTGAACGTTTGCCCGTGAGCGGTCACGTGCTTCGTGGGAACGTTTGTCCATGAGCTGTCACGTGCTTCGTGTGAACGTTTGTCCATGAACTGTCACGTGCTTCGTGTGAACATTTGTCCATGAGCGGTCACGTGCTTCGTGTGAACGTTGTCCATGAGCTGTCACGTGCTTCGTGAACGTTTGTCCATGAGCGGTCACGTGCTTCGTGTGAACGTTTGTCCATGAGCGGTCACGTGCTTCGTGAACGTTTGTCCATGAGCGGTCACGTGCTTCGTGTGAACGTTGTCCATGAGCGGTCACGTGCTTCGTGAACGTTTGTCCATGAGCGGTCACGTGCTTCGTGTGAACGTTTGTCCATGAGCGGTCACGTGCTTCGTGTGAACGTTTGCCCATGAGCGGTCACGTGCTTCGTGTGACTGTTGTCCATGAGCTGTCACGTGCATCGTGTGAACGTTGTCCATGAACTGTCACGTGCTTCGTGTGAACGTTGTCCATGAGCGGTCACGTGCTTCGTGTGAACATTTGTCCAAGAGCGGTCACGTGCTTCGTGTGACTGTTGTCCATGAGCTGTCACGTGCTTCGTGTGAACGTTTGTCCATGAGCGGTCACGTGCGTCGTGTGACTGTTGTCCATGAGCTGTCACGTGCTTCGTGTGAACATTTGTCCATGAGCTGTCACGTGCTTCGTGTGAACGTTGTCCATGAGCGGTCACGTGCTTCGTGTGACCGCTTGTCCATGAGCGGTCACGTGCTTCGTGTGACTGTTGTCCATGAGCTGTCACGTGCTTCGTGTGAACGTTGTCCATGAGCTGTCACGTGCTTCGTGTGTCTGTTGTCCATGAGCTGTCACGTGCTTCGTGTGAACGTTTGTCCATGAGCGGTCACGTGCTTCGTGTGAACGTTGTCCATGAGCTGTCACGTGCTTCGTGTGAACGTTGTCCATGAGCTGTCACGTGCTTCGTGTGAAAGTTTGTCCATGAGCGGTCACGTGCTTCGTGTGAACGTTTGTCCATGAGCTGTCATGTGCTTCGTGTGAACGTTGTCCATGAGCTGTCACGTGCTTCGTGTGAACGTTGTCCATGAGCAGTCACGTGCTTCGTGTGAACGTTGTCCGTGAGCGGTCACGTGCTTCGTGTGAACGTTGTCCGTGAGCTGTCACGTGCTTCGTGTGAACATTGTCCATGAGCGGTCACGTGCTTCATGTGAACGTTGTCCATGAGCTGTCACGTGCTTCGTGTGAACATTTGTCCATGAGCGGTCACGTGCTTCGTGTGACCGTTTGTCCATGAGCGGTCACGTGCTTCGTGTGACTGTTGTCCATGAGCTGTCACGTGATTCGTGTGAACATTTGTCCATGAGCGGTCACGTGCTTCGTGTGAACGCTTGTCCATGAGCTGTCACGTGCGTCGTGTGACTGTTGTCCATGAGCTGTCACTTGCTTCGTGTGAACGTTGTCCATGAGCTGTCACGTGCTTCGTGTGAACGTTGTCCATGAGCTGTCACGTGCTTCGTGAACGTTTGTCCATGAGCGGTCACGTGCTTCGTGTGAACGTTTGTCCATGAGCGGTCACGTGCTTCGTGAACGTTTGTCCATGAGCGGTCACGTGCTTCGTGTGAACGTTGTCCATGAGCGGTCACGTGCTTCGTGAACGTTTGTCCATGAGCGGTCACGTGCTTCGTGTGAACGTTTGTCCATGAGCGGTCACGTGCTTCGTGTGAACGTTTGCCCATGAGCGGTCACGTGCTTCGTGTGACTGTTGTCCATGAGCTGTCACGTGCATCGTGTGAACGTTGTCCATGAACTGTCACGTGCTTCGTGTGAACGTTGTCCATGAGCGGTCACGTGCTTCGTGTGAACATTTGTCCAAGAGCGGTCACGTGCTTCGTGTGACTGTTGTCCATGAGCTGTCACGTGCTTCGTGTGAACGTTTGTCCATGAGCGGTCACGTGCGTCGTGTGACTGTTGTCCATGAGCTGTCACGTGCTTCGTGTGAACATTTGTCCATGAGCTGTCACGTGCTTCGTGTGAACGTTGTCCATGAGCGGTCACGTGCTTCGTGTGACCGCTTGTCCATGAGCGGTCACGTGCTTCGTGTGACTGTTGTCCATGAGCTGTCACGTGCTTCGTGTGAACGTTGTCCATGAGCTGTCACGTGCTTCGTGTGTCTGTTGTCCATGAGCTGTCACGTGCTTCGTGTGAACGTTTGTCCATGAGCGGTCACGTGCTTCGTGTGAACGTTGTCCATGAGCTGTCACGTGCTTCGTGTGAACGTTGTCCATGAGCTGTCACGTGCTTCGTGTGAAAGTTTGTCCATGAGCGGTCACGTGCTTCGTGTGAACGTTTGTCCATGAGCTGTCATGTGCTTCGTGTGAACGTTGTCCATGAGCTGTCACGTGCTTCGTGTGAACGTTGTCCATGAGCAGTCACGTGCTTCGTGTGAACGTTGTCCGTGAGCGGTCACGTGCTTCGTGTGAACGTTGTCCGTGAGCTGTCACGTGCTTCGTGTGAACATTGTCCATGAGCGGTCACGTGCTTCATGTGAACGTTGTCCATGAGCTGTCACGTGCTTCGTGTGAACATTTGTCCATGAGCGGTCACGTGCTTCGTGTGACCGTTTGTCCATGAGCGGTCACGTGCTTCGTGTGACTGTTGTCCATGAGCTGTCACGTGCTTCGTGTGAACATTTGTCCATGAGCGGTCACGTGCTTCGTGTGAACGCTTGTCCATGAGCTGTCACGTGCGTCGTGTGACTGTTGTCCATGAGCTGTCACTTGCTTCGTGTGAACGTTGTCCATGAGCTGTCACGTGCTTCGTGTGAACGTTGTCCATGAGCTGTCACGTGCTTCGTGTGAACATTGTCCATGAGCGGTCACGTGCTTCGTGTGAACGTTGTCCATGAGCTGTCACGTGCTTCGTGTGAACATTTGTCCATGAGCGGTCACGTGCTTCGTGTGACCGTTTGTCCATGAGCGGTCACGTGCTTCGTGTGAACATTTGTCCATGAGCTGTCACGTGCTTCGTGTGAACGTTTGCCCGTGAGCGGTCACGTGCTTCGTGGGAACGTTTGTCCATGAGCTGTCACGTGCTTCGTGTGAACGTTTGTCCATGAACTGTCACGTGCTTCGTGTGAACATTTGTCCATGAGCGGTCACGTGCTTCGTGTGAACGTTGTCCATGAGCTGTCACGTGCTTCGTGAACGTTTGTCCATGAGCGGTCACGTGCTTCGTGTGAACGTTTGTCCATGAGCGGTCACGTGCTTCGTGAACGTTTGTCCATGAGCGGTCACGTGCTTCGTGTGAACGTTGTCCATGAGCGGTCACGTGCTTCGTGAACGTTTGTCCATGAGCGGTCACGTGCTTCGTGTGAACGTTTGTCCATGAGCGGTCACGTGCTTCGTGTGAACGTTTGCCCATGAGCGGTCACGTGCTTCGTGTGACTGTTGTCCATGAGCTGTCACGTGCATCGTGTGAACGTTGTCCATGAACTGTCACGTGCTTCGTGTGAACGTTGTCCATGAGCTGTCACGTGCTTCGTGTGAACGTTTGTCCATGAGCGGTCACGTGCTTCGTGTGAACATTTGTCCATGAGCTGTCACGTGCTTCGTGTGAACGTTTGCCCGTGAGCGGTCACGTGTTTCGTGGGAACGTTTGTCCATGAGCTGTCACGTGCTTCGTGTGAACGTTTGTCCATGAGCTGTCACGTGCTTCGTGTGAACGTTTGTCCATGAGCTGTCATGTGCTTCGTGTGAACGTTGTCCATGAGCTGTCACGTGCTTCGTGTGAACGTTGTCCATGAGCAGTCACGTGCTTCGTGTGAACGTTGTCCGGGAGCGGTCACGTGCTTCGTGTGAACGTTGTCCGTGAGCTGTCACGTGCTTCGTGTGAACATTGTCCATGAGCGGTCACGTGCTTCGTGTGAACGTTGTCCATGAGCTGTCACGTGCTTCGTGTGAACATTTGTCCATGAGCGGTCACGTGCTTCGTGTGACGTTTGTCCATGAGCGGTCACGTGCTTCGTGTGACTGTTGTCCATGAGCTGTCACGTGCTTCGTGTGAACATTTGTCCATGAGCGGTCACGTGCTTCGTGTGAACGCTTGTCCATGAGCTGTCACGTGCGTCGTGTGACTGTTGTCCATGAGCTATCACTTGCTTCGTGTGAACGTTGTCCATGAGCTGTCACGTGCTTCGTGTGAACGTTGTCCATGAGCTGTCACGTGCTTCGTGTGAACATTGTCCATGAGCGGTCACGTGCTTCGTGTGAACGTTGTCCATGAGCTGTCACGTGCTTCGTGTGAACATTTGTCCATGAGCGGTCACGTGCTTCGTGTGACCGTTTGTCCATGAGCGGTCACGTGCTTCGTGTGAACATTTGTCCATGAGCTGTCACGTGCTTCGTGTGAACGTTTGCCCGTGAGCGGTCACGTGCTTCGTGGGAACGTTTGTCCATGAGCTGTCACGTGCTTCGTGTGAACGTTTGTCCATGAACTGTCACGTGCTTCGTGTGAACATTTGTCCATGAGCGGTCACGTGCTTCGTGTGAACGTTGTCCATGAGCTGTCACGTGCTTCGTGAACGTTTGTCCATGAGCGGTCACGTGCTTCGTGTGAACGCTTGTCCATGAGCTGTCACGTGCGTCGTGTGACTGTTGTCCATGAGCTATCACTTGCTTCGTGTGAACGTTGTCCATGAGCTGTCACGTGCTTCGTGTGAACGTTGTCCATGAGCTGTCACGTGCTTCGTGTGAACATTGTCCATGAGCGGTCACGTGCTTCGTGTGAACGTTGTCCATGAGCTGTCACGTGCTTCGTGTGAACATTTGTCCATGAGCGGTCACGTGCTTCGTGTGACCGTTTGTCCATGAGCGGTCACGTGCTTCGTGTGAACATTTGTCCATGAGCTGTCACGTGCTTCGTGTGAACGTTTGCCCGTGAGCGGTCACGTGCTTCGTGGGAACGTTTGTCCATGAGCTGTCACGTGCTTCGTGTGAACGTTTGTCCATGAACTGTCACGTGCTTCGTGTGAACATTTGTCCATGAGCGGTCACGTGCTTCGTGTGAACGTTGTCCATGAGCTGTCACGTGCTTCGTGAACGTTTGTCCATGAGCGGTCACGTGCTTCGTGTGAACGTTTGTCCATGAGCGGTCACGTGCTTCGTGAACGTTTGTCCATGAGCGGTCACGTGCTTCGTGTGAACGTTGTCCATGAGCGGTCACGTGCTTCGTGAACGTTTGTCCATGAGCGGTCACGTGCTTCGTGTGAACGTTTGTCCATGAGCGGTCACGTGCTTCGTGTGAACGTTTGCCCATGAGCGGTCACGTGCTTCGTGTGACTGTTGTCCATGAGCTGTCACGTGCATCGTGTGAACGTTGTCCATGAACTGTCACGTGCTTCGTGTGAACGTTGTCCATGAGCGGTCACGTGCTTCGTGTGAACATTTGTCCAAGAGCGGTCACGTGCTTCGTGTGACTGTTGTCCATGAGCTGTCACGTGCTTCGTGTGAACGTTTGTCCATGAGCGGTCACGTGCGTCGTGTGACTGTTGTCCATGAGCTGTCACGTGCTTCGTGTGAACATTTGTCCATGAGCTGTCACGTGCTTCGTGTGAACGTTGTCCATGAGCGGTCACGTGCTTCGTGTGACCGCTTGTCCATGAGCGGTCACGTGCTTCGTGTGACTGTTGTCCATGAGCTGTCACGTGCTTCGTGTGAACGTTGTCCATGAGCTGTCACGTGCTTCATGTGTCTGTTGTCCATGAGCTGTCACGTGCTTCGTGTGAACGTTTGTCCATGAGCGGTCACGTGCTTCGTGTGAACGTTGTCCATGAGCTGTCACGTGCTTCGTGTGAACGTTGTCCATGAGCTGTCACGTGCTTCGTGTGAAAGTTTGTCCATGAGCGGTCACGTGCTTCGTGTGAACGTTTGTCCATGAGCTGTCACGTGCTTCGTGTGAACGTTGTCCATGAGCTGTCACGTGCTTCGTGTGAACGTTGTCCATGAGCAGTCACGTGCTTCGTGTGAACGTTGTCCATGAGCTGTCACGTGCTTCGTGTGAACGTTGTCCATGAGCAGTCACGTGCTTCGTGTGAACGTTGTCCGTGAGCGGTCACGTGCTTCGTGTGAACGTTGTCCGTGAGCTGTCACGTGCTTCGTGTGAACATTGTCCATGAGCGGTCACGTGCTTCATGTGAACGTTGTCCATGAGCTGTCACGTGCTTCGTGTGAACATTTGTCCATGAGCGGTCACGTGCTTCGTGTGACCGTTTGTCCATGAGCGGTCACGTGCTTCGTGTGACTGTTGTCCATGAGCTGTCACGTGCTTCGTGTGAACATTTGTCCATGAGCGGTCACGTGCTTCGTGTGAACGCTTGTCCATGAGCTGTCACGTGCGTCGTGTGACTGTTGTCCATGAGCTGTCACTTGCTTCGTGTGAACGTTGTCCATGAGCTGTCACGTGCTTCGTGTGAACGTTGTCCATGAGCTGTCACGTGCTTCGTGTGAACATTGTCCATGAGCGGTCACGTGCTTCGTGTGAACGTTGTCCATGAGCTGTCACGTGCTTCGTGTGAACATTTGTCCATGAGCGGTCACGTGCTTCGTGTGACCGTTTGTCCATGAGCGGTCACGTGCTTCGTGTGAACATTTGTCCATGAGCTGTCACGTGCTTCGTGTGAACGTTTGCCCGTGAGCGGTCACGTGCTTCGTGGGAACGTTTGTCCATGAGCTGTCACGTGCTTCGTGTGAACGTTTGTCCATGAACTGTCACGTGCTTCGTGTGAACATTTGTCCATGAACGGTCACGTGCTTCGTGTGAACGTTGTCCATGAGCTGTCACGTGCTTCGTGAACGTTTGTCCATGAGCGGTCACGTGCTTCGTGTGAACGTTTGTCCATGAGCGGTCACGTGCTTCGTGAACGTTTGTCCATGAGCGGTCACGTGCTTCGTGTGAACGTTGTCCATGAGCGGTCACGTGCTTCGTGAACGTTTGTCCATGAGCGGTCACGTGCTTCGTGTGAACGTTTGTCCATGAGCGGTCACGTGCTTCGTGTGAACGTTTGCCCATGAGCGGTCACGTGCTTCGTGTGACTGTTGTCCATGAGCTGTCACGTGCATCGTGTGAACGTTGTCCATGAACTGTCACGTGCTTCGTGTGAACGTTGTCCATGAGCTGTCACGTGCTTCGTGTGAACATTTGTCCAAGAGCGGTCACGTGCTTCGTGTGACTGTTGTCCATGAGCTGTCACGTGCTTCGTGTGAACGTTTGTCCATGAGCGGTCACGTGCGTCGTGTGAACGTTTGTCCATGAGCGGTCACGTGCTTCGTGTGAACGTTGTCCATGAGCTGTCACGTGCTTCGTGTGAACGTTGTCCATGAGCGGTCACGTGCTTCGTGTGACCGCTTGTCCATGAGCGGTCACGTGCTTCGTGTGACTGTTGTCCATGAGCTGTCACGTGCTTCGTGTGAACGTTGTCCATGAGCTGTCACGTGCTTCGTGTGTCTGTTGTCCATGAGCTGTCACGTGCTTCGTGTGAACGTTTGTCCATGAGCGGTCACGTGCTTCGTGTGAACGTTGTCCATGAGCTGTCACGTGCTTCGTGTGAACGTTGTCCATGAGCTGTCACGTGCTTCGTGTGAAAGTTTGTCCATGAGCGGTCACGTGCTTCGTGTGAACGTTTGTCCATGTGCTGTCACGTGCTTCGTGTGAACGTTTGTCCATGGGCGGTCACGTGCTTCGTGTGAACATTTGTCCATGAGCTGTCACGTGCTTCGTGTGAACGTTTGTCCATGAACGGTCACGTGCTTCGTGTGACACTGTTGTCCATGAGTTTTCACGTGCTTCGTGTGAACGTTTGTCCATGAGCGGTCACGTGCTTCGTGTGAACGTTTGTCCATGAGCTGTCACGTGCTTCGTGTGAACATTTGTCCATGAGCGGTCACGTGCTTCGTGTGACCATTTGTCCATGAGCGGTCACGTGCTTCGTGTGACTGTTGTCCATGAGCTGTCACGTGCTTCGTGTAAACGTTGTCCATGAACTGTCACGTGCTTCGTGTGAACGTTTGTCCATGAACTGTCACGTGCGTCGTGTGAACGTTGTCCATGAGCTGTCACGTGCTTCGTGTGAACGTTTGTCCATGAGCGGTCACGTGCTTCGTGTGAACATTTGTCCATGAGCTGTCACGTGCTTCGTGTGAACGTTTGCCCGTGAGCGGTCACGTGCTTCGTGGGAACGTTTGTCCATGAGCTGTCACGTGCTTCGTGTGAACGTTTGTCCATGAGCTGTCACGTGCTTCGTGTGAACGTTTGTCCATGAGCTGTCATGTGCTTCGTGTGAACGTTGTCCATGAGCTGTCACGTGCTTCGTGTGAACGTTGTCCATGAGCAGTCACGTGCTTCGTGTGAACGTTGTCCATGAGCGGTCACGTGCTTCGTGTGAACGTTGTCCGTGAGCTGTCACGTGCTTCGTGTGAACATTGTCCATGAGCGGTCACGTGCTTCGTGTGAACGTTGTCCATGAGCTGTCACGTGCTTCGTGTGAACATTTGTCCATGAGCGGTCACGTGCTTCGTGTGACCGTTTGTCCATGAGCGGTCACGTGCTTCGTGTGACTGTTGTCCATGAGCTGTCACGTGCTTCGTGTGAACATTTGTCCATGAGCGGTCACGTGCTTCGTGTGAACGCTTGTCCATGAGCTGTCACGTGCGTCGTGTGACTGTTGTCCATGAGCTGTCACTTGCTTCGTGTGAACGTTGTCCATGAGCTGTCACGTGCTTCGTGTGAACGTTGTCCATGAGCTGTCACGTGCTTCGTGTGAACATTGTCCATGAGCGGTCACGTGCTTCGTGTGAACGTTGTCCATGAGCTGTCACGTGCTTCGTGTGAACATTTGTCCATGAGCGGTCACGTGCTTCGTGTGACCGTTTGTCCATGAGCGGTCACGTGCTTCGTGTGAACATTTGTCCATGAGCTGTCACGTGCTTCGTGTGAACGTTTGCCCGTGAGCGGTCACGTGCTTCGTGGGAACGTTTGTCCATGAGCTGTCACGTGCTTCGTGTGAACGTTTGTCCATGAACTGTCACGTGCTTCGTGTGAACATTTGTCCATGAGCGGTCACGTGCTTCGTGTGAACGTTGTCCATGAGCTGTCACGTGCTTCGTGAACGTTTGTCCATGAGCAGTCACGTGCTTCGTGTGAACGTTTGTCCATGAGCGGTCACGTGCTTCGTGAACGTTTGTCCATGAGCGGTCACGTGCTTCGTGTGAACGTTGTCCATGAGCGGTCACGTGCTTCGTGAACGTTTGTCCATGAGCGGTCACGTGCTTCGTGTGAACGTTTGTCCATGAGCGGTCACGTGCTTCGTGTGAACGTTTGCCCATGAGCGGTCACGTGCTTCGTGTGACTGTTGTCCATGAGCTGTCACGTGCATCGTGTGAACGTTGTCCATGAACTGTCACGTGCTTCGTGTGAACGTTGTCCATGAGCTGTCACGTGCTTCGTGTGAACATTTGTCCAAGAGCGGTCACGTGCTTCGTGTGACTGTTGTCCATGAGCTGTCACGTGCTTCGTGTGAACGTTTGTCCATGAGCGGTCACGTGCGTCGTGTGAACGTTTGTCCATGAGCGGTCACGTGCTTCGTGTGAACATTTGTCCATGAGCTGTCACGTGCTTCGTGTGAACGTTGTCCATGAGCGGTCACGTGCTTCGTGTGACCGCTTGTCCATGAGCGGTCACGTGCTTCGTGTGACTGTTGTCCATGAGCTGTCACGTGCTTCGTGTGAACGTTGTCCATGAGCTGTCACGTGCTTCGTGTGTCTGTTGTCCATGAGCTGTCACGTGCTTCGTGTGAACGTTTGTCCATGAGCGGTCACGTGCTTCATGTGAACGTTGTCCATGAGCTGTCACGTGCTTCGTGTGAACGTTGTCCATGAGCTGTCACGTGCTTCGTGTGAAAGTTTGTCCATGAGCGGTCACGTGCTTCGTGTGAACGTTTGTCCATGTGCTGTCACGTGCTTCGTGTGAACGTTTGTCCATGGGCGGTCACGTGCTTCGTGTGAACATTTGTCCATGAGCTGTCACGTGCTTCGTGTGAACGTTTGTCCATGAACGGTCACGTGCTTCGTGTGACACTGTTGTCCATGAGTTTTCACGTGCTTCGTGTGAACGTTTGTCCATGAGCGGTCACGTGCTTCGTGTGAACGTTTGTCCATGAGCTGTCACGTGCTTCGTGTGAACGTTTTCCATGAGCTGTCACGTGCTTCGTGTGAACGTTTGTCCATGAGCTGTCACGTGCTTCGTGTGAACGCATGTCCATGAGCTGTCACGTGCTTCGTGTGAACGTTTGTCCATGAGCGGTCACGTGCTTCATGTGAACATTTGTCCATGAGCTGTCACGTGCTTCGTGTGACTGTTGTCCATGAGCTGTCAAGTGCTTCGTGTGAACGTTTGTCCATGAGCGGTCACGTGCTTCGTGTGAACGCATGTCCATGAGCGGTCACGTGCTTCGTGTGAACGCATGTCCATGAGCGGTCACGTGCTTCGTGTGAACGCATGTCCATGAGCGGTCACGTGCTTCGTGGAACGTTTGATCGTGACCCATCACGTGCTTCGTGTGACTGTTGTCCATGAGCTGTCACGTGCTTCGCGTGAACGTTTCACGAATGGCGTGCGTGGCACGACGTTCGCGAGTCGGGCTGCGTTTATTTTAAGGAAGCGACGTGAGCAGCAGGGACGCACGACTCCGGAAACTTCGTGAGCACGCGGACACGAGCGGACGTGAGGCGATGGCAACTTCCTCAGCCCGACAAAAAACCCCGAACTGGTGCATCGCCTCGTTGTGCCGTTGAACATTGACCGCGTTTGGATTTTTCGTGGGTTCGGCGTTAATGCGTTCGAACGAATTTCGTCTCAAGTTCGTGTTCAGAGAGCACGTGCCTTTTTGGATTTATAACCGCGTACGTAATATGATATTTGTGTAATCCTGAATGGGTTAATTTTGGTTTGTAAGGTTTTTGTTCGGGAGGGGGGGGGGGGGCAAGAGCAAATGTGTCAAGATAATTCTTGACAAAATCCACTCGACTCTGAACTGTGATTATTGCGGAGAGTATACGCGGGTGTCTGACCGACGTGGATTCGCACGCGTAAATCGTGAAGTTTTTAAAGTCGGAAGAGTTTTGCAAGACGCTTTACGTAATTTGTTGAGAACGTTGAGTGTATACGCCAGTTGGTGTAAGGCTTAAAGTCAGTCGGGATTTCTGATGTACAAGTGGAGGGCATACAGTATGGACAATACTGAACATTATATAATCTAGCAAGTTGCACCCTTCGTTATCCAGAGTCAACCGCTGTCCGAACAAACACGCAACTCTTAAATTCTACAATTTTTGCTTATTTGAACTTAGTTGGGAATTCTCAATAACAGTATACTTAAACGGATTATAATCCGATGAGCTATAAAGCTATTTTTCACGGATGTCCAGTAGAGGCGGGTCAGAAAGATACAAACAACAAACAGTACACAGACAAGGGAGGAGTGTAAAGTATTGGAAAGGTAAACACATCACTACATATAAAAACAAATAACTTTTTTTTTACCAGGTAACGTCCACTGAGCTATTAGCTTATTTTTCAGAAGCGACCTCGCCACAAATGAAAGCTCATTGAAGTGGCTTATCAGGTGGAAATGTATAGGAGCCAAATCATCTAAATGTATGCGCATCACTATACTAGGCATTCCTACACACGATTGTAAACTGCTTCGCATGCACTCACTATTTGCTAAATAAATAACAGTGCATATTTATGAGAGAGAGAGAAACACATCTCTAAGTATATATAATACGCTGTATTAAAAATAAACAATCTTGGCTAGAATTATGATTAAATAGCACATGCAATGCAATGTTTTCCAGCAGCATGCGTTTCAGCAAGACGTGTGTGCACCGGTTTTGACTTTCTCAGACTCATCAGCAGAGTCGGGCTTGTTGAACAACACGCTGTTGGGTTGGCTGATGATGCGCACAAAGAGGACACGGGAGTTAGTTGAGTTTTTGTAGCAAACATCGCTGTCGTGTTGAGTACACCGTGCGTGACAAGTGTGCGTATTATGTAAACTCTGGTTTTCCCCTTTAAAATCTTTGTTTCATTGTGACGATAAGCCAGCGGATAACACTTGCATCACTGTTATGATATGTAAGCTTGTACAACACATCCCCGTAGAGTCATCACTCCGCAGAGGCATCATCAGTAACGTTTGATCTTTGACGTTGCGCTTACTAAAGGTGCGAGCGACGCCAGCTGAATGCGTCCCAATATATAAAGGCAGCTCTTTGTACACGCACAATCATGTTGTCGATTCACGCCGTACAGGTCGCGGGGGTTATTTTACCATGCTTCACCACGCTGGTCAGTGCGGGGAGCATACACGGTGGGAGCACAGAGAGTACGGTACAATAGTGAAAATTGCTGCACCGTCAAAATGCATGGTGGCCCACCATACAGCCCGGCAAGCTATAAGGCAAAGACAAAGATCCCCCGTATAGCCTAAACGGACTGTTGGGGCAAGCGCTGTTCGCGAGAACCTATTGAAGGCCGACACGGCACACGAGGGGGTGCGTGGCCAGCACCACGCCCCACCGCCTTTGTCTCCCCAGTGGCGATGTTTACACACCGCACCAGGTACTCATTTGAGGCATGCCACGTAACAATCGTTACCCGGTGTTGGCCGTGAGCGGGAATCGAACTCGGGTCGCCGGGTCTCGCACCGCTCCCCACCGTATACCCCGCAGGCTATAACAACCCCCTGGATATACAATCACTATCCAGACTCGAGCTGAGCTCACGCGATCGGACACGCGCATTCCAGATTTGTTGATCATAGGCTCACCGCTAATAGCTAATCGATGCGTGTACGTTCATCACTCGTTCGGCAGCGGGGTTTTTTCCATAGTAAAAAAAAAACACATTGTAAGTAACCATGAGACACAAATGCGTTATGTGACGAATCCTCAAATATGTTCCGCTCCGGTGTTGAGACCATTATTACCTGCCGCTGTGATTTCGGTGGACCTGTCCTTGCCTGCATGCACGAGTGCATTGTCGAGCGATTCCATCACAGGTATAGATAGGGATAGGTGTGCGTGTGTTGTGTCTGCGCGTCACGTAAGCGTGTGTGTTCCACGGCTGATATGCACCAAGGTGTCAATTATATTCTTAACTCAACTGGCGCCAATGTGAGCGTTATGAGTTTGCCCATTTAAAATAATTTGACTCACGCACGCGCGCCACTCCACGTTAACATACTTGTGTTAGTCCATCATGATTGAGAACCGCCCCCTCCCCCACCATCCACCAAAATGCTGCTGTATAATAGTGCACGTATGTCGGACTTCTTTCGTACCGTACGTAGCCAACCGTGCTGATAATCGCAGGTGCGATCTGCCTGTGCAGGGGTCCATATAGGCTGATCTCACAACCCCATGATTGACACGTGCAGTGTATTTTTAAGTTTGGTGGTTTTGGAAGTCTGCAGACACCTTCCATGGCTCTGGTCTATATATATGTGTGTGTGGGTGTAGTGGGAAAAATCGTCACTGGGAAGACAAAAGCGGCCTGGAGTGGTTCTTGCCACCATCCCTCCTCGCTGACCGTACGTGTCTCAAAAGTGTGTTTAGGCTATACAGGGATGGGAGGATCTTTCTCTCTGTACTCGTGTGTGTCCGTGTTTAATGCGTGTGCACAGTGTGTGTGTGTGTTTGTGCGCGCGCGTGTCCCTACGTTTTGTGCGTTTGTGGTATGTGTGTGTGTTCACGTGTCTATGTATGTATGTCATTGGTGCGTTTGCACGTGGGGATCGATAGTGTAGCCGTTAGCGCGCTGCGCTACGAAGCTGGCGACCCGCGTTCGATTCCCGCTCACGGCCAACACCAGTGACCATTATCTGAGCCGGTCCTTGGCCTCCCCTAGGTCGACTCGGCCTCATGCACGAGGCCGAGTCGACCTAGGGGAGGCCGAGTCGCCACTAGGGAGACAAAGGCGGCCGGGCGTGGTGCTGGCCACCCACCCCCTCGTGTGCCGTGCCGGCCTTCAATAGGTGCTCGCTAACAGCACTTGCCGTAACAGTCTGTTCAGGCTACACGTGGGATTTAAAAAACAAACTTTATTCTTTGGTTCTTTCGGTAAAGTCACGTAGGTATAAAATAAAATAAATTAAATCACGACGTTTCGGGAGCAACACAAGCGTCCATCATCAGGTGGGACAACCCACCTGATGACGATTTAATTAATTAATTTTATTTTATACCTACGTGACTTTACCGAAAGAACCAAAGAGTATGGATCCCTGCAGTCACGAACACTTCGAATCATGTTTTTGTATCTTGTACGTGTGCGTTTATTTGCGCGCGCGTGTGCGTGTGTGCGTGCGTGCGTGCGCGCGCGCGTGCGTGTGTGCTTGCGTGTTGTTTTGATCCACCTGTGCGCGCGCGCGTGCGTCCGGTGTGTGCGTGTGTGTGTGTGGAGCCCTGCGCCCCACCGCACACAAAGCGCTCTCGCGTGCAGACAGCGATCGGAAGGGCCACGCGAGGCAGGCGAGCGAGCATCGCGCCTCTGTGGTCACAGTGACTCACGCGCAAAAGCGAAATCTGCGCCGTGCCCGCCACACTTTTGCGTGCCCGATTATCGGCGTCGCTACCTACGCATCGGGTCGTGTTTACCAAGAATTGCGGTAAAAAAAAATCGCAATGTTTTACCTTGAAACTAAACCGAGGCGCTTACAACACACACACACAACACACGCATTGTAAATACGCGCGCGCGCGTGTGTGTGTGTACATGTATGCAGAACGGCTCGGACCGTTTTATTGGGAACTATTTTGGCACGCCACATCCATCTCGTCACATTTTATCATCGTAATACCGCGGTGGTGAGCATTATAGGGTACGGTGTACAATAACATCGGAGTGTTATGGGTCTAGGGGTGCCTTGTCCTTGTCGTGGTTGTGGTGCCTCACGCCGATGATCCTGTACTCCCAAGCCCAGCCTCATGGCAGAGGTCTGGGCAATATCGAGTGAGACATCATGCCCCGTGCAATATATAGGATTGTAGTCTGACGAATCGGGGTTGTACCGAGTGTTGTTCTTCTGCATGATATTCAAGCTCCGACTGATGTTAAATGAGGGATTGTGAATCGGTGAATTGAGAATGCAAAATTATTCAAACTTTAGACGCTTAATTTCTGCCTTGAATGTACACAACGTTTTATATATATTTTATAGTTTCCCTTCAACGTGACTTCACCGAAAGAACCAAGAATATGTACACAACGTAATGAAACATAGCGCCTATGCGAAATGAGTCATTGTGTGAACCACATCAAAATTAGTATTCCTGTGATGTGTTCGGAGTGTGTGTGTGTGTTGATGATTACTCACCTGAAGACGGCCGCTTGTGTTGCGACCGAAACGTCGTGTTTTCTTTTATTACTCTTTCTATCTACGTGACTTTACCGAAAGAACCAGAGAGTATTGCTGATTACTGTTTGGAAGGTTGGAATTAATACAAGAAAGGTGTGTTTTATGTGTGGTGTTTATAAATGCAAGATATTTTCGAGTTTTGGCAGCCGTCGCTATTGTATGCGTGTTTTATTTAATCTTCTTGAGTTGGCACAAACTATTAGTTTCTATATTTTCAGTCACATTCAGTGTGTGCGTGTGTGTGGAAGAAAGTCGCACTTATAAAACTGTCACAATCCGCAGTTGACTAAAAGGAACCCCCCTATTCTCATAAGTTGCACTTATTTCACATCTTTGAAGTAAAGAAAGCGATTCAATTTAAAAACATAATGTATCCTCGTCAAACATTTGCGAAGTCCATCTAATTTTACATCATAAAGTAACATGACAGAGAAGGCTTTTTTTTACTTGCAATACAAATCCTCTGAAAAATGTTCACGAACTTCGCACAAGCTCTGGCTTCTTTATACACTTCATGACATTAATTTTGATCACATGATTGTGTTATTTTGAGTGATACAACCAAAATAACACCACGTGATGTTAAATGCGTTTATTGAAATCTGATTTCCTTGTATTGTTTAGGAGGATAACATCACTGCTATTTGCGGTTGCATTATATTCGTTCGTATCACAGTTTGTTCAGCAGCTAAATGCCAATGTTGAGGTCTGCTAGCCATGACGAGAGGGCTTCAGGAGATAGTTCCTCTAGTAATAGGTTTTACCCTTTTAACTGGCACAAAAACTGGACACCTTTATTCAAGGCATCATGTTTGCAATAACCACAACACAGGCAGTCAAAATGCAAACAAAAGAAACAACTCTGATAATAATATGCACTGTCCTTGAATTTGATTGGTCCACACCCGAGACGGCTTTTCTGGTGTTCGACCAGATGACGCCAAAAGGCGTACTAATAGTTCCTCTGGTATTGCTATTCCCTCTCCATTGAAGGAGCGCAGACTATAGTGGTTTACTATAATGTCCATAGTGTGAGTTGCTTGGCCACAATTGTCTTTCAATTTCCATATATGAAGATGTGTACATCGGCTTGTTGATGTTCTGATGCCGTTGATGGTTCCACGAGTATCCTTCGAGGAGGAATGTCAAAGCCAGGAGATGCGATGATTGGGTCTCGAACGAGGTGTTTATTCTGGACGTCTGCCTTGTCCACTCTGTTCGCCAGCGTTTGTCCGGCTACAATAAGAGTTGTAATCAGCAAAGTAATATATGTGTGTGCATGCATACATCAAACAGAATGATAATCTTTATCAGAATTTGTATCCTGGAGAAAGCCAATGAGCGATGACGCTTTTTTTTCCACAGATATCCAGTAGTTACCACAGATATCCAGTAGTTACCACAGATGTCCAGCAGTTATCACAGATGTACAGCAGTTATCACAGTTGTCCAGCAGTTATCACAGATGTCCAGCAGTTATCACAGATGTCCAGCAGATGAGTGTCACTGATGTTTAACAACCTTTGTAAAAACCATGTTATCCAAGAAAACGTCAATGACGATTAAGTTTGCTGTTTTTTGAAGGAGAGATCTTGCGTTAGAATGCTGCTCCCGATTCGACGATTTGAGTGTTCTGGTTGCGCGCATTTGAGATGCGAAACGGACGTTGCATTTTCAAACAAGGCGGACTTCGTGCTCATAGTATCGCCGGTGTCACAACTGATTTAACAATTTACCTGGGTTGCAGGATATGAATAAAACGCAAACTCTCATCGACGAACGTATTTATTTTAAGTATTAGTGAGTCATTGTCACGCAGTTTGATATGAATACGTTAAACACCTGCTTGCATTTGCATGCTAACACGTTGTAACTTTGACCTAGATTGTGCCGCTGTGCCCCAATGGTCAATATTCACGATGACCCAGACACGAGAAGGGGGAATTCCCGAGTGCAAGGCACCAAAACAAATCAACTTAATGCTTTTCCACTATTTGCACAAGAGTCAAACACAATAAAAAAAATACAATCTAGCCGCTGTGCTGTGGACAATAAATGCACATTCAAGAAAGAAAGGCTCACCCACGGATGAACTTTTTGGAGATAATTATTTTACGACCAATTTTTATGGCCATTCAAGGACTGTTTGCTGCATGCAAATGGAAAATTGTGCGTGGGCCGCGATGAGTAATGTATTTCCTTGCTTTTAGGTGAAGCAGTGAGGTGTCATTCGGTTAGGACATTTGGATTTAAAAGCCACCTGAATGCAAGTGTTCAATGCAGCTTGTTGTGTATTGATTCCTATTCCTGTGCATACACGCCGTTCTTTATGTGTGTGTGTGTCCATATAGAGAAAATGAATAACAGCCACTCTGTCTGGTTATTAGAGAGTTGATCCCTATCCACATCATTTGGGGCTTATGTGTTTAGAAATAAATATTGTATGTGCTAGCGATTCAGGGTGGAAAGATCACCCCCACCACAACCACGCTTTCCACTGGCAAGATGTTAACTGCTTCGCCTGGTTTACAGGAGGTCGTGAATTCGATCCCGACCCTGACGCTTGCTGTATATTTGGCCTTTGCTTGTTCTCTCCGTGGTCACGTGGATTTTTCTCCAGGTCCTCCGGTCTTTGCCTCCACGTTTAAAAACGTGCGTTTAAGAGTATTTGGCTACTATAAATTTCCACACGATGAGCCACTTCATTGAGCTATCATTTGTGGCTAGGTCGCTTTGAAAAAGAGCTATATAGCTCAGCGGGCCTTACCTGGTAAAATAAATAAAAATAGTTCCCTTACGAATCAATACATTGATGCGATTCAGGCTGGAGATTGTATTCAATGGTAGAGTGTTAACGCTGATGGCTCCAGAGGGTTTCACGAACTAATTACAGCGTGAATGTATCAAACAACGTTGATTCGTACACGCGCGCGCACACACGATTGGATGCACGTGTTGTGAGGTTAATAATACAAATTAATGTGAAGCCGTTTAAATCTATGCATTGTTCCACTACTAGCAGTGATGAAAAGTAATTCTAGTACACTTCAACAAACAGTTATTATGTAGACCACTCTAAACAACAAGTTCAGATCAACCACGTTGGTAAAAAGAAATGTCATCTAAAAATATATTTGAGCACGACTAAAACGGTGCGAGATGTTAATGTCATATCTATTTGTTTTAATCCCCATGTCTAGTTTACATGCCGTCTCGTTTTTTTTAGTGTCCATCGGCCTCCTAAGAATACAAAAAAAACATCAGCCGTGAGATTCAAGGGTGGCCTGCAGCAAGAGTCGCCTCTGACGCCAATTGATTTTAGTTCAAACGCCCACGAGCAGTTAAAGTCCCAGGAAAGCATGTGCAGATGTACACAATGTTATGCACGTGCGTGTGGGTGGAGGGTGGTGTGTGCGCGTGTGTGTGTGCGTGTGTGTGTGTCGAACCCGGCGATCCGGGTTCGATTCCCGCTCACGGCCAACACCAGTGACGATTATCTGAATCGGTCCCGGGCCTCCCCTAGGTCGACTCAGCATCAAATGAGGACCCGGTGCGGTGTGTAAACATCGCCACTGGGGAGACAAAGGCGGTCGGGCGTGGTGCGGGCCACCCACCCCCTCGTGTGCCGTGCCGGTCTCCATAGGTGCTCGCTAACAGCACTTGCCCCAACAGTCTGTTAAGGCTTTACGGGGGATCTTTGTTTGTGTACGCGACGCGTAATTAAGTTTGCTTACGAAAATACAATCCGTTTCAGAGTTGCCCAAAAACAAGTCCAAACGTTATCTAGTAATCGTCCAAAACTGGAAGCTTGAATGAAAATCTAGCTTTCATATTTTGGTGGCATTAAGCAAAACTTGCCGCATGCAGTGAATGCCTGCCGATCCAAGATGCGGATTAACCACGCTTGAGAATAAATAATAACGCGTGTGTACACTGGTTTAATCATTAGCTGCTCTTACCTCCTTAATGGTCAGTGTCTGGGTGGCCGCGTGACCTTGAACCTGTCGTCAAGTGAACCGATTAGAAGAAACGACAACACAGATGACGCGTTTCAACATCTTCGCGCTCCATCATTCCCCCTTAGGTGAGCAATGCACATGTTTGTTATCGCTTAATTGATATGTGTTTTGTATTCTCGATGGGGTTTCTTTTTTGTTCTATCAAAAGCCAAGCTCCTCACTATCCCCCGTCGACCGGCCCTCCCTTTCTGTCATTTACCGAAATAATGGAGACTTGACTATATCATTTTTAGGAGAGGTGGCACCAGCGGTTAGCGAACTCACGCAATGAAAAATAAGAATAGGTTTTTACACTTTCTGGCGAATAAAACGGGTGTTAAGACGTTCAAACACCAAAATCGATACCTTTTTCGAGGCATCAAGTCTGCATTAACCACACATCTTCTTGCACGCGTTTGTTACACTCATGTGGGGGTGTCCGCTGTCCTTGCCAACCTTCTCCACGCTGCCCTGTCCTGCACCATCTCTCGTTCCGCTCCTTTTGATCTCGTTCCTTCCACTTGCATCACTTGCACCTTCTGACCCACGAAATTTTCCTGTTGTCTCTTTTCACATGACCGAACGACACTCGCTGCCTTTTTCTCTCTCATCTTCTTTAACCACACATTTGTGGCAAAACATGCAAACATGCATGCTCTGGTAAGATACCGGCAAAAAGGGTCCCCCATAGTTATGCTCTGAACTCGACGACCCAAGTTTGGTTCCAGGCCACGGCTTCCATCGTAGGCGAGTAACATCTCAAATTGATGCGTACCTCCCCCTGCACCCACTTCACCATAAACTCTGACTGACCAGCGTGCTGAAGTATGGTCAAACAACCTCTGTGACTGGCAGCGTTTGGGGAGAGTCCAAGATCCAGCAATGGATTTCCAGTGGGGCTTACAACTGTAGGGGTGTTGTGGGAAGGAAACACTGTGGGAAGGTAACACACAGCCACACCTTGGTGGCTACAACCACGTCCGCTATAGCCCCGCCGTCAGTGGTGTATGGGTATAAAGGGCGGGGAGCCAGAGAGCTCGGGGCAGTGTGTTGGGGCCAAGAATGAAGAACCAGTGAAGAAGGAAGGCCGGCTAGATAGACCCTGGGACTTCCCTGACGGCAGTCCTTTTAAGGGCCGGCAGGGTAAGCCAGTGGTGTGGCCCCAGAGCCTCAGAGCCGGAGCCCTTTTAAGGGCCGGTCTGGTTGGTGGGGTGTCGTGATCTGTGCTTGACCAGGGCCAGATCAGATAGCCTCCTCTAGCGCCTGTAGCTGGAGGAACTGGGAGCATAGGAATTAGGCTAGATGGCCTAGGGGGTGTCCCAGAGTGTATACGGGTGAAGGGGCCGATACACCTTCCAGTGTAACCCCTGTTAAGTTGAATAAACAGTGCTGCCTCTACTCCACTGTCTCCGTGTCCCGTGAACCAACAACAACTGGTGTCAGAAGTGGTCTTTATAATGGACACAAGACGGACAAACCGCTCGCAAGAACCTGGAGAGGAAGACGACCCTGCTGGGGCTGCTGGGACAGCGCCAGCAGACTTGGCCGACGATCCCGAAATGCCACGAGCGTCCCAACAGCCGCCGCAGCTGGAGGAGTGGCCGCCGTTAGGGGACGGGTTACGGGCGGCTCACTCCCGTCTGGCCGAGCTGCTGTACGCCGCAGCATCCACGCTGGAAGAGATTAACCGCGCGGGGCTGGGGGTGCCGATGCGGCATGGCGAAGAACGCCGGTCAACGGCCGTTCCCGCCAGCACACAGCCGCCAGAATTTGGATTTGCCACCATGGCACTATGGAGATTGGAGGGCCGCAGCACCACGTGGACAGCGGGGGCCAATCACCGGCCGTAACATCATCACCGATGGACGTTCACCGCCAGGACCAGTCGGCAAGTGCAACGTCATCAACGGTGCGACCGCCGATGGGGACCCCCATCCCCTCCAGTGAGGACGAAAATGGCGGGAACAACGTGCAGCGGCTGTCAGAAACGGAGCCATCGTTCCAACAGCGCTTGCCGGTGTTGAAAGAATTTGTGTCCGACGGGGGTGACTGGGGGGCCTTTGAACGTCGCTTCCTCGCTCATCAAGAGATGTCCGGGTGGATGGACAATGAGGTGCTGCGTGCCTTGCCGGCCACGTTGGACGATGACGCCCTCGCCACCCTCATCACGGCTCCCAAGTCGGTGCGCGCTACGCTCCAGTCGGCGCTCCAAGTCCTCGCCACTGTCTACGGGCCGCCATCGGACTGTCGCCAACTGTTCCACGAGCGGCGCAGGAGCCAGAAAGAGTCGCCGCTTGCATACCGCACGGCTCTCCTGGCCTTTGAAAAAGCGGCTTTTCCGCGCATGGACTACGAGGGGGTGGACGCGATGGTTACAGAAAAACTTCTGGCGCTGGCTCAGGAACTGCAGATCGTCGTCATCGCAGCGAACGACGCGGACATGTGTTCCTTGCGGGCAGCAAGAAACATACACGCGCATCTGCTGTCTCAACGCCGACCACCGCTCATCTCCAATGGAGCAGCTGCAGTGTGCACTGGGACGCCGACCATCCTCTCGTCCGAGGAGATCTTCGCTGCGGGTCGCCCTGCAGAGTGGAGATCTGGAGGGAGGCCGGCTCGGACGACATTGAGCCACCAGGAACAACCCAAGACGGCGGGTGCACTCGTCACCTGCTACAACTGTGGCCTCAAGGGCCACGTGGCTTTGGGATGCCGGGCGCTGCGACAGCGACCGCCAGGACCCCGGCCGGACGATGCCCCAGCCCACAAGCCTTCGCATCAAACTACGGCAAGTCGCGGCACCCCACATGCTCGGCCTGTGCACGCACCTGTCACTATCTCACGTGCTACGATGTACGGATCTCGTGGTACGGCCTCCGGTTCGTCGGGTTGCGGCGGGGTCGAGAAGGCGCTCGGGCCAGGTCAGTGGTCTGAATTGGCTCACCGAGTTGTTGCTGCGTCGGCGAGTTCGTCCGTTGTTGCGGGTCGCATCGATGGGGTTGAGGTGCGTGTCCTTGTCGATACGGGGGCATCGGCAACTATTGTGTCGGATTTGATCTAAAATATCCTCCCCGTTCAGAGCCGCCCCTTGCTGCCAGTCGACGTTCCGTGTTACGCAGCAAACGGGGGTTCGTTGGGTATCATAGGCCAAATCCGAGCACAAATTTGCATTGGGGATATAAAATTATCGGGGCCAATATTAGTCTCATCCTAGCTGGTGGTTCCGTGCTTGTTGGGGACAGACTTTTTGGCCAAAATGCCGATTAAAATATTGATTGACCAGGGATGCATTGAGCTCCCTTCGGGCCAATGTATAACGTTCCTGCCTTCCCCCGTCACCTCAAGGACGGCCTGCGCGACGATACAGGCATTGGTCACTCGTACTGTGTGTGTGCCACCGGGTGCGCAAATGCTCGTACCTCTTCGGTTGCGTCGACCTTTCGCGCCGGGTGTTTCGGACCACGCCGTTCTGTTAGGGCCCTCAAAGGCTGGGGAAAACAGGCTGCATTTGGTGGTCACTCAAACGATTGTGAAGGGGAGCGATGACCCGTTCATCATGGTCCTTAATGTCGGGGTGCAGAGGGCTGTGGTTCCTCAGGGGACCGTGCTTGCACATGCGACGCCGGTACCCGTAGAAGAAACGGTTATGGGGCATGTGGGGACCGATCCTCCAACTCGGTCACGGTCCATTGAGGACGATAGTTGGATGGATGCACTGTGTTCAGGAACGCACGATCTATCCAACTCCCAGCGTGCCGGATTACGGAACCCTTTAATTGAATTCGCTGACGTCTTTAGCAAGCACAAATATGATATTGGGTGCACGAATTTGCTGCGACACCACATCGACATGGGTGCAAATGCCCCGGTACGTCAGAATCCTTTTCGATTGAGCCCTGCCGAAAAGGATCATGTTAAAATGGCTGTGGACGACATGTTGGCTGCGGAAAATATATCTCCTTCCACCAGTCCATGGGGGGCACCCATAATGCTCGTCAAAAAGCATGATGGGTCCTTGCGATTTTGTGTGGATTTTCATCGCCTAAATAAAATCTCGGTGGCCGATGCGTATCCACTCCCCCGAATGGACGAATCTCTGGATGCTCTAGCAGGGGCACGATTTTTCTCTACATTGGACTTGTTGTCAGGATTCTGACAACTTCCATTGGATGACGAGTCCAGACCAAAGACTGCATTCCGTACACCACACGGCCTATTTCAATTTAACCGATTGCCTATGGGATTACACTCCGCTCCGGCGACATTTCAGCGCCTTATGGAACTGGTTTTGGCTGGCTTACAATGGGACGTTTGTTTGATCTATCTGGACGATGTAATTATCTTTAGCAAAACATATGACGAACACCTTTTGAGATTGCGCGCCGTGTTCCTCATGCGCGCTGCAGATTTAAAATCCAAACCACAGAAGTGCCACTTGCTCCAAGAATCCATGCGGTATTTAGGGCACATCATCAGCCGACCGGGCATATCCACCGATCCCACAAAAACGCAGTCTGTCAGCTCCTGGCCGACCCCCACCTCGGTGGCTGAGGTCAGGAGTTTCATTGGGTTCGCATCTTATTACCGGCGGTTCGCTGCGGACTTCGCGACCATTGCTAAACCTTTACATGCCCTGATGGCAAAGGGAGTGGAATTTCACTGGGGCCAGGTCGAGGAGACCGCTTTCCGTTCCCTTCACAACGCTCTCGTGGGGGCCCCACCATTGAGCTACCCCGATTTTTCCGAACCCTTCCTGCTCGATACAGACGCCAGCAATACGGGTATTGGGGGTGTGCTCTCGCAGGTTGTCGGTGGTGTGGAGCGCGTGGCTTACGGCAGTAGGGTCTTGTTTCCGGCAGAGCAGAGATACTGCGTCACCCGTCGGGAGCTGTTAGCCATTGCATTTTTTATACAACAATATTGGCCATATCTGTACGGCCGGCACTTTACCGTCCGTACAGACCATGCGGCATTGCAATATGCCTTGCGGGTGGAAGAGCCTTCGGGGC
Source organism: Petromyzon marinus (assembly GCF_048934315.1). Lineage (NCBI taxonomy): Eukaryota > Metazoa > Chordata > Hyperoartia > Petromyzontiformes > Petromyzontidae > Petromyzon > Petromyzon marinus. Next base: position 20,791,017 of record NC_133683.1, on the reverse strand, counting down.
AATTGTCTCGATGGCTCGAGGTCCTTCAGGACTATGATTTCACAACCACATATCGGAAGGGTGTTCGACACACTAATGCGGACGCGGTGTCCCGCCTGCCACCCGCCTGCCACCCGCCTGCCACCCGCCTCAGATTGCGCTTGTCTCATGGGATCGGGGCGTTGTAAGCCGCCGGATGACAGCCCCGCTTTATATGTTCCGATTCTTGCTGCCACCACCGAGGACCCTGTGCCTGCGGGTCCTATCAAGCAGGGGGGAGGAGACTCCTTGCTGGGATTGTCTGTTACGGAATTAGGGGCGCCTCCCGATGGAGGACGCGTCCCTCCTCACGTTGCTTCGTCGCGCAGGGGGTTCCATGAGGGGGGTGACGGGGGTTGATTTGTTCCGGCTGCACCAGGGGCTCCTGATGCATTGGGATGTGAAGGCCCGCCGTCGCAGGCTGGTGGTGCCTTCTGCTCTGCGGGGTAAGGCCGTGTGGGCTGCTCACGAGCGACTGTTGCACCTAGGGACCCACAAGACCCTTGCCATGCTCCAGCTGGATTTCTTCTGGCCGGGCATGGCAAGGAATGTGGATGACGTCCTGGGTGGATGTACTCAGTGCGCCCAACGGAAGCCACCAGCGAGGGGCGCCTGTCCGACAATACCATCTATTATGGTCTCTCAAGTTAATTAACTCGTCGCACTCGATATATTGGGGCCTTTCCCTGCGACCCCTAGGGGTAATAAGTACCTGCTGGTTGGCGTAGAATACTTTACCCGATGGCCTATGGCATGGCCCCTCGCCAACCAGTCAGCAGCAGCCATCGCCGAGGCCTTTGTCCAGGGCTATGTCCTCGACAAAGGTGCTCCCGAACGGCTGCTGACTGACCAAGGGAAGAACTTCTCTGGCGTCCTTCTGCACGAGGTGTGTGCGCTCCTCGGTACAAAAAAAAATCCGTACTTCCCCCTATCACCCGCAAACGGATGGAATGGTGGAACGCCTTCATAGAACCCTCACGTCCATGTTGTGTCACCAAGTGTGTGACTCCCAGACCGATTGGGACCTTCAGATCCCGGGGGTTTTGGCTGCCTACAGAATGGCTCCTCACGCGGCGACCGGATTATCGCCGTTCTTTCTAATGTACGATCCCGATGTTGATCCACCTATTGAGACTCAGCTGTGGGTCTCCAAACCAAACGAAAAATCGAAATTGGCCGACCATGTCAAATTTAATATCCTGAGGTTGACCGAGGCGTGAGAGGCAGCCGCCCAAAACTCTAATTCCCGACAGAAGGCTAACGAGAGGTTGCGATCGCACCAGTCACGCACACATACATGGAGACCGGGTGACAGAGCCTGGCTGCACTGCCCTCAAGTACCGTTGGCAACCTCGGCGAAATTGTTGCGGCCATGGAGGTGTCCTGTGGAAATCGTGCAGGTCATGCGGCCACAGTGTGTTCGTATTCAGTGGGGGAAACGTCGCTGGTATGTACACCCCTCGGGCCTGAAGCCGTTTGTGGCACCGCGCATCCCTCCACCACATTGCACAGGCCGAGCATGTGATGTGTCCGCTGACTCCCGGACGGCGACTTCGCCGCCTGCCCCTGATATGCCGCTAACTGTCCCATCTTCAGGTACCTCGAGAATGACGGCCACCCAGCTGCCTGAGCCACCCGGCGGGGACAGGGATTGCCCTCCCGGGATGTCGGAGGGTTGTGCACCCGCACAGAGAGCGCCCACCGCCGGCCCGACCGGTTCCCCCCCTACGATGGCCCCGCAAAACGGACTCGCGCTAAAACGTGCCGGTTTTTGTAATGTTGCCTTCTGGTTGCACTTGTTCTGTTCACACTGTTCTACTCACCTGTTACGTCTCCTTTTGCTGCGCTGACGGGTGGCTCGGGTTGAATGCGGGGGGGGGGGGAATGTACATGCTGTATATAGTGTGTCTTTGTATAGGTAGGTTGGATTATTTATTGGGGCGTTTGGTTGTTATGAGGCACGCACGGTTGGGGTTTTGTTGCGTTGTTATTGTTCAATATTGTTGCAGCCGGGACGGCTGGGGGCTGTACGGGAGGGGGTGATGTAGGGGTGTTGTAGGAAGGAAACACACAGTGTGGGAAGGTGAGGCACAGCCACACCTTAGTGGCTACAACCACATCTGCTATAGCCCCGAACTCAGTTGTGTATGGGTATAAAGGGCGGGGAGCCAGAGAGCTCGGGGCAGTGTGTTGGGGCCAAGAATGAAGAACCAGTGAAGAAGGAAGGCCGGCTAGATAGACCCTGGGACTTCCCTGACCGCAGTCCTTTTAAGGGCCGGCAGGGTAAGCCGGTGGTGCGGCCCCAGAGCCTCAGAGCCGGAGCCCTTTTAAGGGCCGGTTTGGTTGGTGGGGTGCCGTGACCCGTGCTTGACCAGGGCCAGGTCAGATAGCCTCCTCTAGCGCCTGTAGCTGGAGGAACTGGGAGCATAGGAATTAGGCTAGATAGCCTAGGGGGTGTCCCAGAGTGTATACGGGTGAAGGGGCCGTTACCCCTTCCAGTGTAACCCCTGTTAAGTTGAATAAACAGTGCTGCCTCTACTCCACCGTCTCCGTGTCCCGTGAACCCACTACACACCTTTTGTAGTCATTTGTTTTTGCCAATTACCAGGTGAGTAATTTATTGCATGTTGCCATAAATTTTGTTATATTTTGTTTAGTTTACTGAGAATAACAATCTTGTTTAATTTAATCCCAGGATGATGAGATACGATGGCATTCGGTGCAGCGTTGGACTGATCAAGAATAATAATAAATAAACCCTTGATAGACCTTTGTAAATCTACTGCGAGACAAAGACCTCCCCACACCGTGTCAGCCATGGGGAGTTGCTTGACCATACTTCACCACACTGGACCATACTTCACCACGCTCGTCAGTACTTCACCACACTGGACCATACTTCACCACGCTGGGTTGGTGAAGCGCAGAGCGGGTTGGAGGCCAGGTTTTTTGTTTACAGACATCACTCGTCACTGATGTTCACGATGGCTGCGAGTTGAACCGAGGTCGCTGGGTTAATGGACCTATGTCCTGGCTGCTGTTGCTGCTAAGTCACCACTACTCCACAAACCTCTGATTAGTACGGTTGGCTACGTACGGTGCGATAGAAGTTCAACATGAATACAAAGTGACAAGTGTGTGTGGCACGCTCCGCTGCCTAAATAAGTGGCGATTAAGAGGGCAGGTCGGCGCGACATTTGGCTTGTGCGCTCACCGCATCTTGGCAAAGTGTGAGTGTGGATTTCTGTCATGCAGACCCAAATGCATTGTAAGCTAACAGTAACAATACATTGTTACATTTGCAAGTATTGAAGCAATTAGCATTAAACACTGCCCCTAAGTTTAAGCATTCTATGTACTGTTCAGTACTTGTATATTTGAATATAGCTTAAATTGTTGAAAAATTTAACCGTGGAAGAGATGTTTGTGATGGTTGACCTTTAATAAATCGTATGCGATTCAATGGCTGTGCGTTTCGTGTAAAACCCTGCAAGTCCTGTATCTAATTCTGGAGGAAAAGAACAAAAAAAAACCATTCCTTGTGGTGTTGCATTGTGGGAGCTGCATTCAGTGTCATTTGTAACTCATTCCACATTCACGCCGTGTGTTCCAACGCCCTTTTATTAAATTTCCACGTGCCTGCTTCATTTGCCTTGTACTGTCAGTGATGGTCTACAGGAGTAGTGAACGACTGCCGCCCCCTTTACAGACGGTTATGTCGATGACAGCAAACGCGTGGCATCGTTGACACAAGTGTAAGATGTGCGTGTGTCCACGTGTTTACGGTGGTATTGCGTTTTACAAAAACGTGAAAACCACAAGCTTCCTGATAAGCTCATTTTTGATACACAGTGAATACGAAACTATATGCCTGACACTACTGCACGTGTTGTGTCTGGTAGTTAATGTGTGGCAGTGCCTAACACTACCAACAGGCACGTGTTGTGTCTGGTAGTTAATGTCTGGCAGTGCCTAACACTACCAACAGGCACGTGTTGTGTCTGGTAGTTAATGTCTGGCAGTGCCTAACACTACCAACAGGCACGTGTTTTGTGTAGTAGTTAATGTCTGGCAGTGCCTAACACTACCAACAGCCACGTGTTGTGTCTGGTAGTTAATGTGTGGCAGTGCCTAACACTACCAACAGGCACATGTTGTGTCTGGTAGTTATTGACTCTCAGTGCCTAACACTACCAACAGGCACGTGCTGTCTGGTAGTTGATGTGCCAGTGCCTAACACTACCAACAGGCACGTGTTGTGTTTGGTAGTTAATGTGTGACAGTGCCTAACAGTACCAACAGGCACGTGCTGTGTCTGGTAGTTAATGTGTGGCAGTGCCTAACACTACCAACAGGCACGTGCTGTGTCTGGTAGTTAATGTGGCAGTGCCTAACACTACCAACAGGCACGTGTTGTGTCTGGTAGTTAATGTGTGGCAGTACCTAACACTACCAACAGGCACGTGTTGTGTCTGGTAGTTATTGACTCTCAGTGCCTAACACTACCAACAGGCACGTGCTGTCTGGTAGTTAATGTGCCAGTGCCTAACACTACCAACAGGCACGTGTTGTGTCTGGTAGTTAATGTGTGGCAGTGCCTATAACACTACCAACAGGCACGTGCTGTCTGGTAGTTAATGTGTGGCAGTGCCTGACACTACTAACAGGCACGTGCTGTGTCTGGTAGTTAATGTGTGGCAGTGCCTATAACACTACCAACAGGCACGTGCTGTGTCTGGTAGTTAATGTGGCAGTACCTAACACTACCAACAGGCACGTGTTGTGTCTGGTAGTTAATGTGTGGCAGTACCTAACACTACCAACAGGCACGTGTTGTGTCTGGTAGTTAATGTCTGGCAGTGCCTAACACTACCAACAGGCACGTGTTGTCTGGTAGTTAATGTGTGGCAGTGCCTATAACACTACCAACAGGCACGTGCTGTGTCTGGTAGTTAATGTGTGGCAATGCCTGACACCACCAACAGGCACGTGTTGTGTCTGGTAGTTAATGACACTCAGTGCCTAACACTACCAACAGGCACGTGCTGTGTCTAGTAGTTAATGTGTGGCAGTGCCTAACACTACCAACAGGCACGTGTTGTGTCTGGTAGTTAATGTGTGGCAGTGCCTAACACTACCAACAGGCACGTGCTGTGTCTGGTAGTTAATGTGTGGCAGTGCCTAACACTACCAACAGGCACGTGTTGTGTCTGGTAGTTAATGTGTGGCAGTGCCTAACACTACCAACAGGCACGTGCTGTGTCTGGTAGTTAATGTCTGGCAGTGCCTAACACTACCAACAGGCACGTGTTGTGTCTGGTAGTTAATGTGTGGCAGTGCCTATAACACTACCAACAGGCACGTGCTGTGTCTGGTAGTTAATGTGTGGCAATGCCTGACACTACCAACAGGCACGTGTTGTGTCTGGTAGTTAATGACACTCAGTGCCTAACACTACCAACAGGCACGTGCTGTGTCTGATAGTTAATGTGTGGCAGTGCCTATAACACTACCAACAGGCACGTGTTGTGTCTGGTAGTTAATGACTGGCAGTGCCTAACACTACCAACAGGCACGTGCTGTGTCTGGTAGTTAATGTGTGGCAGTACCTAACACTACCAACAGGCACGTGTTGTGTCTGGTAGTTAATGTGTGGCAGTACCTAACACTACCAACAGGCACGTGTTGTGTCTGGTAGTTAATGTTTGGCAGTGCCTAACACTACCAACAGGCACGTGTTGTGTCTGTTAGTTAATGTGTGGCATTACCTAACACTACCAACAGGCACGTGCTGTGTCTGGTAGTTAATGTGTGGCAGTGCCTAACACTACAAACAGGCACGTGCTGTGTCTGGTAGTTAATGTCTGGCAGTGCCTAACACTACCAACAGGCACGTGTTGTGTCTAATAGTTAATGTGTGGCAGTGCCTATAACACTACCAACAGGCACGTGCTGTGTCTGGTAGTTAATGTGTGGCAGTACCTAACAATACCAACAGGCACGTGTTGTGTCTGGTAGTTAATGTGTGGCAGTGCCTAACACTACCAACAGGCACGTGTTGTGTCTGGTAGTTAATGTGGCAGTACCTAACAATACCAACAGGCACGTGTTGTGTCTGGTAGTTAATGTGTGGCAGTACCTAACAATACCAACAGGCACGTGCTGTGTCTGGTAGTTAATGACACTCAGTGCCTAACACTACCAACAGGCACGTGTTGTGTCTGGTAGTTAATGACTGTCAGTGCCTAACACTACCAACAGGCACCTGCTGTCTGGTAGTTAATGTGGCAGTACCTAACACTACCAACAGGCACGTGTTGTGTCTGGTAGTTATTGACTGTCAGTACCTAACACTACTAACAGGCACGTGCTGTGTCTGGTAGTTAATGACTGTCAGTACCTAACACTACCAACAGGCAACATGCTACGTAGTTCACGTCGAGGTTTGCTGCGCATAAACATTCGCCGATAACTCTACGCCGGGCGGTTACCGCCACGTCGCTTCAAGACGCACTGCCTCGACACCCAAGTGCTCTGTTAGAGGATGGAGGAGGTGGGGGGGGGCCTTCAAGACAATCTCGCAGTCTTACCCCCAACGCGGAAACAAGCGCCTCGCTCGGCTGGGACGCAAGCCCCGTGGTGTAAGCACGTACGGCTCTGGGAGCTCGCTCAGCAACAACCTCCCTTATTAATCATTCTATTTATAGCACGTGACGTCTCCCCCCTCTCCACCTTGCATTAGGTAAGCAGCCACCACTGCCATTGGCCGTGGACGTGATGACGAGTGACACTGCGGTGACGACGTCACAGCTCGAGTGGTCGGTTCCCGCCCCTCCTCCTCGTTCTTTCTCGGTTGATCGACCACACGCGGTACAGGTGGCGCACACGCGGTACAGGTGTGGCACACGTGGTACAGGTGTGGCACACGTGGTGCAGGTGTGGCACACGTGGTACAGGTGGCGCACGCGCGGTACAGGTGTGGCACACGCGGTACAGGTGTGGCACACGTGGTACAGGTGTGGCACACGTGGTACAGGTGTGGTACACGCGGTACAGGTGTGGCACACGTGGTACAGGTGTGGCACACGTGGTACAGGTGGCACACGTGGTACAGGTGGCACCTGCTTAACTTTATTCGTTAGTTTTGATGGCCCCACTTGATCCGTTTCAGACACCTAATTAGCATAGCCCTACGCAGTGTCGACGCATTTGCCATTCGCAAGTTGCTTAATGCAGGTCTTTTGCGATGGGTTATTTAATTGTTATTAATGCTAATAAAGTTTGTTTATATTTAGTGCTCTCGGGAAATGTACTTGAGTAAATTAATATAATAATGGTAATAATACAATGTTCTCTCATACATGGCAATGGCAGCAAGTGGAAATTATGTTAATGTGCGTCTTGTTAAGGCTGTTATTTGACCACACTTTCCATTCTTGAAAAAGCAACAGTATAAATGGGTAGACAAATGCGTATATATTGCCGTTTGTGACATGGATCAGACACATGGATACTGACAAATAATAAACTGTAATGTAATATGTAAAAATGTGAGACAAACCAATCATGGCAACATAAGTGTTAGCTGGAATGCTGTAGGTTTTGAATAAGACCCAAAAATGTTGAAATGTCGCACACCATCTGCTAAACACGCACTTCAGGCAAATGCTGGTGGGTTTTTTTCGCACATGCACAAGGGATATGTGTGTGTCTTTAATTCTAGATTTGAAGCTTTCGTGACCGCAAGGATTCATACTCTTTGGTTCTTTCGGTAAAGTTACGTAGGTAAAATAAAATAAATGAAAACAACTAAATTACGTGACGAAGCATGGAGAGATTCATTTTTAGAATTGAGTAAAGAGCGAAAAGGGGAACGTATGGATCAGGGAACCAACGCAAATCTGAGACATCCTATTGACTGTTTGGGAAAATAGGCTTTGGCATTAAACATTGCCGGAAGGGATTTTGGTGGTGATGGTGGCGATTCAACGAGGCTTGTGGTGAAATGGCAGCCAAAGGAGAGTATCCACCACAGAGAATGAGAACTGTGGAGATGCAGCAGTGATGTCGAATCACGCCTCGTTGTGAGATGGATTGTGGGCGCACAGAACCACGAGGTATCGAGATATATGCTAGCGGAGTGGGGAGTGGGGAGTATTTCGTCTGGCAGTGCAGTTGGGACAAGGAGTCATGCTCCTAGCAAGGCTTTTCACAGCGACACAGAAGATATGTTTCGGGGGTGGGGGTGGAATTTGAGAAAAAACTCACAGGCACGAGGAACCACGAACAGGATGAGCCGGCACCAACAATTGCCGAAGCTCTGAGGTCCTCTAGATATGAATGTGATGTCGGTCCATTAATAATGTTTTTCTTATTAATTTGGCGGATAACATGCATACAGGGAATGATTTAGAACTTAACAGGAGGCTCCAAAGTGGCTTAAGATAAATATGAGCCTTACAAGTCGTTTACAACATGTTTACTGAACAAAGGAAATCAATGTGGCGGGACACAACTGGATTTTGAGGGTATTTACATCACTAATGGCAGATCTAAATAACAATCATGAATTGGAAGAGAGCAAGAGCAGTGTGTAGTACTTGTGGATATTTTTTTTAAAGTGAAAATCAACAAACCAATGTGCTTTAAGAAGAGAATGTACTAACGGCACATTACATAACATAGATCATAAACATAACTAACACACAAACTTGGAATAAAACTTTAAAAGTGGACCGATAATTCAGAAGAGATGTATGCTGGGAAATACGCCAAGAACGAAAGAGAAGCACTTGACTCTCAGGGGAGGAAGCTAATTTAAAACCTCATATTCACTTGCTCAAGAAAAGTGAGTGGGCTTGCGCAGGACACGTCACCCAAAGTGACGATTTCCAATCGACGAGACTCGTGATGGACTGGCAAGCCAAAGGAGGGAACGAGATCGGAGAGGCTAATCACTGCAGAGATGATGAAGTGAAGAGCTCAGCTCGTGCATAGGAGATGGGATGGTTTCTGGTATCTTGGGACCGTGGGAGAGAGCGATGTGTGGAGACCTTCATCCAGCAGTGGACAGACCACGACTGATGATGATGAATGCCCTTTGGCGACATAGCATGGGCCTAGTGAGCACTCGCACACGACATTGATGTGTGAAAACCCACGTTAGTGCGTGTATGCGCCTGTGGTATACAAACGTGCGCAATTGACGCGATGCTTATTCTAACGCAACATGCCAGCACGTACAGTGCAGAGAGAGTAAAATAACACATTGTGTGCAAATGCATGCACAATGATCTGTGTGTGCCTGTTGTGTCATATGTAGTAATCCACCTCGCGCCTGTACACAAACTGACTTCATTGTTCAAACTTATCGGTGGGCGTATTCTCGCAGGAGTCGCATTATTGGGCCACCGCTCCATCATTATTATTATTGACCATCGTCTCTTCGACATACCTTTTTCAGACTACATAAAAATGATGTATTCAGTTCTCTTCATGTTATAGGTTGGGTGGGAGCGGGGGGGGGGGTGATTTTAAATCGATGGCTCAATTTAAAATCACATTACTCGACTCTCGTGCCATAAAGTGAATGTCAAAACATCGTAATATCGTCATATTTTATCACTTGATCAGTATCGGTCTATCATTCAAAAGCAAAACATTTCAGCACTGGTTTTATCGTTGTTTTTTTTTATTGACGTTGTTAAATACTGTACTGAGAGACAGAAAGAGGAACACGTGGATTAGAGAACGTATGGAGGTTAATGCCGTCACTTAAACTGTTCAGAAGAGCACGTGGGCTTGGGCAGGACATTTCGCTCGAAAGGATGATGTCCGATGGTCAACGCTAATGACTGAGTGACAGTCAAGGAATGGAACGCGAGAGAGTACATCCGCGAAAGAGACAGCGATTAAATCTGCTCGTGGGCACGTGTTTTATGTGGATTTTATCGTGGTATCGTGTCAGATGGCAACAATATGATGTGGAGAGGCCTGCATCCAGCAGTGGATTGGACATCGGTGAAAAGAGCTTTACGGTTCCTCGGATTTCTCCAGTGTAAATATCACCGATGAATCAAGGCTGATGATGACGCCGACGATGAATGAATACTTTGGTGCGTGAACTAAACGCGTGCAAAAAGAAACACGACCTTAAGACTCGCGCAGCGTTCCGCCGACCCCTCCCTTCACCCAGTTTAAACCTCTGTCGTGACCGGCTGGAACGACGACGACAACAACAACAACAATAAAACTAAACCTGAAGCGGTGCTCCGTTTCGTGTGGCCAGCGCCCGCCCACCGAGATGGGACCGCTGCCAGCGCACGCCGCACGCCTGTGTGTGGGGTGGCACGAGAGGGCACGTGCGTCCCAGGAGGAGGTGGAGTTGGTGGTGGCAGCAGCCCGTTTCGTGACCTTGCTGCAGGTGCAGCTCGGGAGGTTTGGGGAGGCGGGGGGGGGGCGGCGAGTGTGGTCAGGCAGTGGGCGCGATAGGCGACGCTTTTCTGCGGATAGAGCGCGCGCGCGGCTCGTTTGCACGCCCACAGAGTTTTCCACAAAAACGCCCACAGTCGACCGTCAGCCACAGTCGACCGTCGCCCACAGCCACGGTTGCCCCGTCCCAGGCAACAGTGGGAACCCTGCATTCGGCTGTGACCTTAGGGCTCGCGTTCGGTCCTTGGTTATAATCACCACTGCAGCCGTCGTCAGCCGTGGTCAGTCCACTGCTGCGTGAACACATCCGAGCGACACGCTCCGCTCCTCCTGACGCAATTGTCTGGCGCGGCCACCTCGGTGTAAGGTTATCGTTGATAGTTGTTGCTCTGCATCAACATGAGCCGTACGCGAAAGGGGACGACCCCTCGCCAAGCCGCCACCACCACGCACGACCCTGCAAATGCAACAATCCACCCATACACCTGCAATCAAACTGATTTCATCCCTCCATATCCACCCGGTCGAAGTCCTTTCTGACACGTTCCATTCCTTGGCTGCCACGTTGTTATTGCTCTGGACCGGTATCCCATAATCCCCGCTAACTCTGTGTCCTACGCAAGTCCACTAATATTTTTTTCATGATCAAGTCAAAGATTATTAAATGTATGACTTTAAAATCCAAGGTACTTTTCAAGTGGCATATTTAATTAATTTGAATAGTTGTGATAAATATACAGTAGCCATAAATTGCTATAAATGAACTTTTCAAGTGGAATATTTAATTTCTTTGAATAGTTGTGATATACAGTAGTTTGTGGACTCCATTTGTACAACAGATTTCTCAAAAGCAGAACATTATTTAAATTCTGGAAATACGTGCAATAAATGCTTGTGTTGATTGAATAAAATAATCACACAAACTCCATATGTTTACCTTATACTGTTGTTGTGAAAGTCTATGAGCTTTATTGACTTAATTTGCCTACGATTTATTGACCACAAAGATGATAACAAATACAAAATGTGATTATAAATGCGCATTTATGCGTTTCCACCCACGGTGTGTAGCTGGACGTTAGATAAACTCTTTGTTTATTTTCCAAACTCCCATTCTTGCTGTAAGCCTGGGAATGTCGGGTTTATTTAAATATAAAGGTCAAATGAAACCGCATCCACAGCAAAGAGGAACACAAACAAATGTGCGCATAAACAATGCCTGCCAACGGGCGCGATATGAGGAACGGAGACAACGACGGGGAGATAGCGACGCCTTCGCAATTCGTGCCAAACCTGCAGCAGCTTCCACTGAGCCGCTGGTGAAAAAAAAATATTCTGACCGCGTAAAAGCAGCTGGGAGCCGGTGCCGAGGAAGCGAAGGTCGTTGTAACGCCTACCTGGAAAAAAAAAACCCCACCCCCATCTCTCTTACGCCATGCGCGGACTTCAATAAATAGAACGTGCAGGTGCCCGGACCTGCTGGTTTTAAAATTAGCCAAGGCTAATTTAGGCGACTTGCACCAAACTTTGATAGTGTGCGATATAAATTAAGAACAACTGGAATAGACGTGCGTAGTTTCTTGTTCTTTTTCCTTGTGCAGAACGAAATATATCTGCCTTCCAAGTTAGTTTGACATTCACTTTACAACGCTGGTGTATAATGACACTATCCATTGGGTGTGTTTTTTTTTGTAATAATATGCATAATTGAATGTGTTCACGCATAAAAAAACCACTGTAAATAAAATAAAAACATGCCAAAACGTATACGACGAATCAAACCACCGCTCAGTATTTGTAAAACAATAATAAGAAGAAACCCCAGCGTATTTAACCTTGTGTACACATTGTATTGCGGCATCGCATAGAGCGGCGTGCTGCAGTCTGCGCGGCTTCAGGCGCTCGAGTGTGGCCCGCTGCGCGTGTTGATGTTCCCTGGTGGCTGTGTGCTTTGTCGCGTGTGGGCAAGTCGTATACCCCGAGGGCCGTCTGGCTCACGTGTCTAGCTCAGACATAATAGGATTAGCATCTACTGTTTTGTCTCACGTGAGAGGACGCCTGTCGACGCCGCCGCCGCCGCTTGTTTGTGCGTTCGCCTTCTCGCTGGCTCAGTGCCCGCACCTCGGCGCGAGGGTGGGTGTCCCTGTGCATGGACTCGTATCCCTCGATTGGATCATCTATCACAGTGACTTGAGGTGCATTTGGACGTTTGTATGCTTTGACAGTAAAAGGGTAAATGTGCAGCCCTGAAATTGCTTGTTCATGCCACTGGAGGATAATTGGCCTACCTTTTCATGCCGAAAACCAGACCTCTCGGAAGAGGTGGGAACACTCACACTTGACTCCACCACACGTGATGTGCCCATCGACTGCAGCGTGCTCATTCAGAGGCCGGGGGATGAAACCCGCAACCACGGGGGTGCAAGTGCAGTGTGTGAGCCATTCCACCATGTCAGCATTCCCTGTTCGGACAGTACAGTGAATATAAAGAAACACATTGTCTGGTTTTCAACTTTGACTTGAGATACTCAAGGTGTGCTATTTTACGCATAAAACCCCTTACAGCGGTGTTCTTCATTGCAAGGCCATCATGGGCCACTGGTGGCCCCTGATGACCTTTATTGTGGACCCTGACGTTCGACCTCTGGAAATACACAACGAGTGAAAACACCACCCCACCATCATCATCAACCCCCCCAATGGTTTCAAATGTGTGGCGGCCCTCACACTGGTGATGTCTTATTGGCAAAAGTCACCCCCCCCCCGCTCTGAAAATTAGTAAAGAACACTGCCATACATTTCAATAAAAGTTTAGCTCTCCCTTGACAATACGATAATACATCTTGATATGTTATCCCCTGCTTTATAACAAATCCACTTGAATGTTGTCTCCTTTTCAAGTAAGGTTGAATATCTTATATACATAAAAAAAACACAAAAACAAACTCCCTTGATTTAAAATGAAATTGCTGTGTATACCAAATATGAGGTCATGTTCTCTCCCTCCAACAGTGTCGTGGCATCCCCAACGTTGTTTTGCAAAGACGATGCTGAAAACACTTTACGTGCAACCTCAGCGTCTATCTCATTTGCACGTCAAGTTCTAGAAATATCACACAAACACAGCCCAATGTTATTGTTGACTCGTCGCTCTTTCAGATCACTGACCGAGATAAGGGATTCGCTGTTATCAGACAAGACACATGGCCAAGTTGGTCCTATTTAGGAAAACAATGCAGGTATGAGTTGGTAGATTAGTCAACGGGAAGCCTATTTTATTCTCGTGACATCGAGTGATGTCCTCATTAATCAGGTTATTGCAATTATTGTTGTTGTTGTTGTGGTTTGCAATGGATAGCACAGTTATATAACAGCCTTGTTATTTGTTTAATAATTGTATCTGTGTGCATTCTTCAGCTCCACTGGTTGGGCTATGATACCAGTGCTGCACAAAGGTGCACTCTTGAAACTCGTGTCACAGGGTCTGTAATGTTCACTTCTTAATGGCGTCTTGAAGTGGGTTATTGGGACAGTGTTACACGCTGAACTGCGCATATATGGGAATTCTGCCGTGATGTAATGGTGAGAACACTGGTTATGCAATCCAGAGGCCACTGGATTAAATCCCAAGGCACGGCCTTTGAGACAATGGGCAGGTTTCTTAGATCGCCACGACTGTCCACCCAGCACCACAAATGGGCACAACGCAGATTCTCGAACGGCAGGTCCTGTGTGGTGGAGTAATGTGTGCGTATTCCCACCCCTTCATAGACGGATGGCCAATGTTGAAGAGTAAACCAAATTCCCTCTGGAGGGACTGTAGAGAGGTCCTTCTAGCGGAGGACCTTCAGTCAGCATTGGTGATAGCAAATCACTGTAGGTATTGAATCTTGACATTGTTACTATCGGATGGATAAAACACAGTGCAGCATAGCACCTGTGTAACAACGATTCGATTTATTTAACACTTGCAGTGCTATGCAGCATCAAACCTATACCTCGAGTGTCTTTTCGCGATGTGTGTATTTATGTGTACTTGGTTATGGTTATTTTGCAACTTGTACAACCACCTAACCGCACCCAGTGGTAATGCGGTGGGAACACAATGTTCCAGATTTAAACTTTGCGTTGTTTCGTAAAATGTTGGGGATCCCCTCGTGTTGATGTAAAAAAAAGAGACGTGTTCAAGTAAAAAGGGGAAGCCCCCTTTAAAGTTGGTAACAAGCGGCGGTTAATACTGCCGCTTTGTTTCGACATTGCTTTGCACGCGAACAGTAGTGAGTTGCAAATACCAATACCCGCCATTCGCCACGAAGTGATGGTGACGGTGCCTGTGCCAGGCCAGGTGCACTCAGGCCACGTGAAGTGTCGAAGACTCGCTGCTAGGAGGTCTCGGAACAGACCCAGGTGCTATGGGTTGGCATACTGAGATGACTGGTAGATGCACCAACTGTACCCCCCACTGTGCCAACTTGCTTCATTTTTTTCCGCACGGCGCTCCACGCGTTGTTGTGAGCGTCGCTGTTCCGCCCTCAATTGTTGCTGGAGGGCGACTGCCTCCAACTGCCCAGTAGCGTCCTTCACGAGCCCCCTCCATAGAGGTCGATCTTGACACCGCTGGTACCAGTCGTCGGCAAGTCCACTCAGCTCCACATCATCCCGTCTCTTCTACAGCCCAAGTCGTGCCCGTTTAGCCCCCTGTATGCCACCAAACAGAAGCTGATTGGGCTTGCGGTGTCTGGGCATGTGGGCTACATGACCCAACCAACGAAGCCTTGCCTGCCAGAGGAGCTCACTGATGGGAATATGTCCAGATCTTTCAAGAATTTGACCTCACAATCCAGCCTGGTTAAACCCAGGATGGAACGTAGGCGTGCCAGCCTGAATGTTTCCAACCGGCGCAGATGCTCCATTAGGAAAGTCCACGGTTCACAAGCAAAGAGATGACTGTGGCCGAAAAGACCCGAAGCTTCGTGCAGAGCGACAGACCAAGTAGCTTCCACACAGCATTGCGTAGCCTATGAAAAGATAATGCCACCCGACTGATTCGGAGTGAGACCTCTGCTGTAAAACCGGAGCTGGTCATAAGCACACTGCCCAGGTATGGGAAACTCCACTCTCTCCACAACTACGCTATCACCAATGGGGAACTGAGGGGGTGGAGTGTTTGGTGGCACAAAATACCCAGGCAGGTGCTTAGTTTTGGTGGGGCTGATGGTAAGACTCCACCTCTTAGTTGTACGCTCCTGGTTCAGCAGCAGCGCCTCTAACTCCCCTGAGTAAGCAGCAACCATCATATCATCAGCATACATGACATGGTTGACCAATAGAGACCGGGCATTGATCAGCCTCCCGTTGTATGTGTACCAGGTGGAAATTCGTCCGGTATAGCCATGAAAAGTTTCTCGAACTACGTGGTCAAAGATGATGTAAAATAATGTGGGCGCCAGAGGACATCCCTGTCGCACCCCAAGGTGAACAGGGAATGGCTCTGACTCCTGGTCACGTAGCTTGTTGGAATTCCCTACATCTCTGCTGTAGCAGACAGACAGAGAATATGGTATCCGTGCAGGACCGCCCTGATCTGAAACCACATTGGGGTTCCGCAAGCCTCTCCTTAGCGTGCCTGGCAATGCAATGTTGAATAATCCTTGCCAGGACCTTTCCCGGCACACTTAGAAGAGAGATGGCCCTATAGTTGTTACAATCTGTGCGGTCCCCTCCTCTTAAAGAGAGGGCACCACCAGGGTATCCTTACATGCACACAACTAGACACGACACGTCATCAATATAATGCACGTGGTTGCTCTGTGAAGTAATAAATTACTTACATAACGGTTAATAAATGCGACGTTCAAATTGTTTGCTCTTTTGCAGCAAGTTCAAGTTGATTAAGCGTGACATTTGTGCATCAAACGGCAGACAGGTGGCAACACGGTGAGGCATTATGCCAGAACGGCAAAGTACATATACAAATATACGTCTATGTGTATACTGGTGAATGATAACTTTAATAAGAGCAACTGTGATAAAAAAATAACGATGGTTAACTTACGTGTGTTTATGGGTGTTTTGGAAAAACAACGTATGATCGTCCATTTAGTGATGTAATACATTAAGCATTGGCACGCCACCCTACTTTGGTAGATGATTATCCATTATTTATGGCAGTGGGTGAAAGTATTTGTATCGTGAACAATGCTTAGTTTTACAACCTTCATGTGACAGCAGCACGCTGTTATTAGAGAGCTTCAGCATGAACTCTAACCCCGGTGTATCTCACGCACGTGTGTCACATGCGTGCAACATATATTGTCGCTCGTGGACACACACCACAGAGACACTCATGTAGAATAATAATAACAGAGTTCACGTGCTTGGGTTTACAATATATGGTACACTACAAGTATACGAATGACACGATGGTTATCTGTTGCGAACTCAACCCAATAGGACACGTGTTATGCAATCCATCAGAGGCACTGATCGGGGGTGTGCAAAGATACACGAAACATTTTATTTGATAACATTCGTGTCGTCTCATATAATCCCCATGTAATACCCTAGGCTTGTATACAGTGCCACGTCGGATTATATTGACAGCAGTGTTGAACAGCAGTTACCCACTCGTAACATAGCTCATTTTTGCCTCTGTTGAACAATGGCGTGTTCACGAAAGAAAGCATGATTGACATTGGCAGCAATGTTTGTCGGGTAACATGTTCTATTTAAATCCCAAGTTTGGAAAGTGTGAACTAAGCAATGTTTTCGCCCTGGTAGTAGGTCGAAGCAGTGTCAGTGTCTTTATCAACGCTTTTGATTTGGTAGCGGTCTAAAGAATAACACAGGCACACGTTAAGCTCGTCTTATTTTGAGACAGTGGGGTCTCGACAAGGCTGCGATCATTGGTACCTGCAACGTGGCGGTCACAGACATGCAAACCATTGCCATGATTGTCCTCTGTTCTGCTGTTTCTGAGCAGCAAACCCTTGCACCATGTTTAATGTACGGAACTGCTATGTCTATATTCTCGAACAGACCTTGTATAGCAATAACATCGTTCAAGTGCTGCTGTATGTAACGTAGAAAATTGTCAAAATGCACCTTGCATCGGACGCACCTGACAAAGTCCCTTCGGAAAATCTGAGTCGTCTTTGGGTTGTGTTTTTGTTGTTGTTGCACATGTGGCCTGAAAGCTGAACCGTGCTTATGTAAATAATGTCTGGCCGGATCCCGTTTCTTAGTCGGCTGCATAAGCCATAATACGTCTACCGCATTGCTGCTGTTACACAAGCAATATTTTCGTGGCAATATCAAGCACACAGACAATACCGCTGCTAGTGTCAGTTCTCTTTTTATTCACCTAACTGGATGTCGCAGACATCTTACCCGGGCGTGCATCCTATTCGTGAAAAGTAAACAAATATGCACGAGAAGCAGTCAAACATTAACACGCCTCCGGCAATCGCTCATCAAGGTCAAATTCCTTGACGTAATTGAGGTTGACAAGTTTGAAAGCAAAGCAATGTCGATGGTGAGTCCGACTATTGGTTGTGCACAGGTGGGAAACGGTGCGATGTTTCCCATGCTGATGAATGTAAAATACCACAGGTTAAGTGGGTACGAGTGGGGGCGAGAGAGAGATAGATAGAGGAGTAGCGCAGTGGACAGCGCTTTGTGTTTTGATCCTGGCCATGGCCAGCATCTGCGGCGAGTGATATCTGCACAGGTCCTGTGCACTCCCTCCAACATCTTCACCAGGCCGGAATCAAACCATACCAACCCGTGCCGACCAGTACAGAACTGTAGAGTTAAACAAGCCCTCGATATGCCCTTTGGTTCTTTCGGTAAAGTCACGTAGAAAGAATATAAATTAAATAATAGAACACGACGTTTCGATTGCAACACAAGCAGCCGTCAACAGGTAGAACTAAATTTGAGAGAGAGACAAAACACAGACACGGAGTCACACGGACAGACACAAGCAGAGAGAGAGAGAGAGACACGGAGTCACACGGACAGACACAAGCAGAGAGAGAGGCACAGACACGGAGACACACGGACAGACACAAGCAGAGAGAGAGAGAGAGACAACACAGACACACAGAGATGATCGACGAGGTGTGGGTAGGCCTTCGTCCAGCAGCGGAGTGACAAAGAGTTTTGAATTATTAGTAATACAAGGCGAGGGTTGAAAAACACGACGCTATTGAAAATGTTTTCATATTAAGTAATAAAATATTTGGCGGTGCTGTTGGCGTGTTGGCAGTGATGCACAGTTAACGAACACGAAACATCAACACACTCGTCAAAAAATGTCGGTGACGTGTTTTTTTGCCAGTGGCCCTAGTGCTATGATGAAGGGCCGTTGTTCGAAACGTCGCCGATAATATATCAAATAATGTTAAGGCACCATTGGAAACCTCATTTGCCAGTAACAAACATGACAAACATGACTCCTTGTAAAAAAGGTGTCAGTTTTGTTGCCAGATAAAAGGGTAAAAAAACAATTATCAATGTTAAGGCAGTTGTTTTAACGTGAGTTATCATTTCTTTGACATACGTTCTTTTCCTTGTGCAAGAACTTCACGAGGCAATGCATTGACAGTGATCATAGCGGTGTCAAAAGTCCCACACAAAGCAAAACTGTGCTATTATCCTGTAGGAAGCACTGCACTATATCATGCTCTGTCTCTTAAGGGTGGCCCAGATGTCCTGTGACCACCCATTTAATTCTCTAAAACGTACATTTAAAAAAAAAATAAGGTTTATTAAAAATAGAATAGAGTATGCAAAGGGAAAAAAATGTTAGGGGTAAATTAATTGGGGGGGGGGGGGGGGGTCACAAGACATCTGGATCCCCCTGTACAACGATTGTCGCGGCGCACACGTGGCCTCTACCCACGTGTTTTATTGATTTTATCTTACCTAGCCACTGCAGGTGTTCTCATTGACCATGGAGGCGTGATTGGGGAATTTTGATATCTGCTTTGGGCATCAAAATTACTTAATTTGAGTATCCATCCACAGATAAAGGCAAGATATTCTGATTGACTTTGCTCCGTGTGTATGCGTGTTGAACTTCTTTCGCGCCGTACGTAGCCGACCGTGCTAATCGGAGGTGCTCTATTCATGGATAACTTGATAACTTGTTACCCGCTTGAAGCTATCTGAATATCCCGTCGCTCAGCGAACCCCCCCCCCCCCAATCCAAACATCCTAACCCTAACTCCCCCTTCACATCCTAATTTGTATGCGGAACCATTCAGGGCGTCAGATAATAGAAGGCACGGATAATTGGATATGGACTGTAATGATATCCAGCCAGTGGTCAGAGAAGGCGACTTGTAATCTAAAGGTTGCGAGTTTAAATCCAGGTTGGGGGTCAGTTGGGCCCTTAGGGTTTGCCAAAATAAGTACAGCCCAGCTTTGTTGGTAGCTAACAGTGGACAGGGTGGCCTACATGTCTTGTGACCCCCACATTTAATTCTCGAAAACGTTATCTTTTTTTGTAAGTTTTATTTCAAACATAAATTAAATTAATATGCCAAGGGGAAAAAATGTGGAGGTCACAATACATCTGGACCACCCTGTACAGTATTGCAATATGGATGTCATCCCAGAGGAATGTGGAATTTCCACCACTGATTTCGGGCTGTAAATAAGAGATTAACATTTCCCCACGTGCGTTTTAGCCGGAAACCACTTTGACTTTTTGGGTAACAATGTCGTTTTTTAATTTTCGTCACCCAAAAACAACCCTCACCGAGGCTCGAGATGTATTCAGGAGCCTAGTCGGAATGTTTGGTTTATTACATGGCAGTGTATGTTTGGAGGGATTCCAGAAAACCCCCACACAATATAAAAGAGAATAACTACTTAACCCCACAGATAGGCGAGGGTAGACCAAGTTGAACCGACCATAAATCCTCCGCTGCCCAAAGTTTACAAGTTTGTGGAAATAAAAAAAAGTTTTAAAACAATGAATATATCAACAGTTGGTGGTGTAACGTTGCACCATCAAGTAATTAACATTGATTATTAGGTCTCAAGTCTGAGATGCATGTATTCAATTATGAAAATGTAATGCTATTGTTATACGTATTTAGGGTCATGGATTCAACAAACGTAACAATTGAGACAGAAACAATACAAACCAGACGGCAGAAACAAGACAAAAATAATATATATTATAACCAATCACAGCCCTTAATCATTATTATTCTAATTTGTCGGGGTGGGTAGCGCTAAATAATGAGACTCCGAATTGTGGGGGCCTTTTGTTATCTCAGTACTATTAGCCAGTGTGTTTAAGACAACATGTTGCCATGTCGAGCAGCAGATTGGCAGTCAAGGCTACATATGGGCAATGTTGACACTTGCGCTCAATCTCGGCCTGTTCTCAGCGTCCCCGGCACACCAAAGTCGCTTTCTGGCTCAAGACAAATACAGCTGCTGCTCTGCATCTGGCCTGGCCTGACTACAGAATTATTACACAGGCTGTGGGCCCATTGCCAGTAATTGGCATCATGCTAATAACGTGTAATATGTTTACCTATCCCACACCTGTGCAACCGATTTCGTTAATTGTCAGGTTTATTGTCTTTCGAGTCGTCGACATTACATTCACTGTTATTAATTTTAGATCACAGGGTTTCCATTAAGAATTAGGGGAAATAACTCGGCTTATTCAAATCGAAATGAATTGTGTAAGGTGAGTAACTTTTGGTTTCCACAGAAAAAAAACAAGTGTTCCCTTTTTAACTGCCACTCCTGCCATTGTTTATTTAAATGTATTGTTTTTACAGTATGCTCCTGATTAATCACTGTGATTGGTGAAATCAGTTAAGTAGTGTATAGCTTATTTTCAACTGAAATTGTTTCCTCTCCGTCCTACACGCATTTATTTGACAATAATCGAGGGACTACTGGATACATGTTCTCCCGTTTGTGAGTGATTTTTACAGACCACTTTTGATTGACTAATTACTATAAATTCTGTACTGTAATGCCTCTGACTTGTATCAGGATAAGTGTAAAGTAATGGAATGCACTGTCCGATATGTTTATCAACTGTTCCGTCAAGAGCTCTGGTTCTTACCGGCTGCATTGGGTCAATGTTGTAATGCACCACATGTGGGCATTGTTGCGTAATTTACTGTACAGTATTTACCTCCAGTATTTGGTCTATGTGACCGTGCAATTGTAATCATGTGCATGCTATACTCTACTGCGGTGTGTATTGTATACAGTACAGTAGTGTTTGAATACTGTTACGTGTACAGACACTGTCCCACTTACATGCACGTGGGGTGGCAGTCAGTGGTGGAAATTCCACATTCCTTTGGTATGAATGAGCCTTTCCATACGCCAATTTCCTCACAAAATTATGCCCATATATGTTTTAAACGTACACACGCACACTGGAGCATGCTTGCATTCATAGAAATGGACGAACATTCAAAAGGTCATATTTTCTGCTTGTCAAGTACTGTACAGTATCTAATAGACTGATCCACCAATACTCTTGAGAGCCTATATAGGTATTGTGAACGAGGTGGACATATCGATAACAAGAATATTAACCTTTCATCTCAATAATTTGACGTTTCCCGCGTTGGTCATCACTGTTACATTGCTTTTATGGCTTTTATTGTGGTGATTTCGAAAACGTTATTTGGTTTGGCCATGTTTGTTTGTTGTAGTACGGAGTTAGACTGATGGCCTTAATCTTAGTTGTCTTGTGGTTGTTGTTGTTGTTGTTTGACTTGCATCCCACTGGGATTTTTTTGCACACAGCGTTGGTGTACGGTGCTTTTTCAGGAATATTTTGCTGTTTTTTTCCTGGATTTTCTGTTTGCACAGTCACATAGTCACTTTAAGATGTTTTCTTGTTCATGTTTTTTTATTGTTGCGGTTGCACCCGATTCAAGAGCCGAATGGCTCACAGGGCTATACCAAATAAATTATACTGAAAACTGAGGTTGTTTGATCATCCTCCGTGCCGGTGAATGCTGTGGTGGAACTCACTGCTTGACGTTCACCGTGGCTGGGAATGAAAAATGGGGTTGTTGCGGTTAGAGAGAAGTGTTCCTGATCATTAATCACAGGGTGCTAACAAACGCGCCACTGCAAGCCTGGATGATTCTTTAGTCTTATCGAGTTTGAACGGGGTCCTTTAAGAACTTCCTTTGGTGCTCGTGAAATCGATTGACCACTTCACAGTTATATTTCAACAGAGACACATGCAACAAACGGAGAGTTGTGTGTATATATAAGGGTTTGACACGCGTTAATCACTCTTACAATGTTCTACCACACTACTGGATTGTGGCAACTCCAGACTGTGAGGGATGGTGGGACGCAGTAGAGAGTGTTCATCCTCCAGTGCAGTGGTTCTTAACCTGGGTTCGATCGAACCCCAGGGGTTCGGTGAGTCGATCTCAGGGGTTCGGCAGAGCCCCCGCCACGGAGGTCCGGACACACTTGAATTATTGTGTAAATTTGTGATGACACACACGGCCCGCTTGGCCATCACTGGCTGCAGATGATCATGCTACACTGCTTGGCCAATCAGCGCTGCGGGGAATTTAGTGCGTACTCAGTAGTCAACGTGTGACTGTTGTTGTCGTACGTCGTGTGATTTCTTTAATATTTTATCCATACTAACTATGTCGGGCAAAAGAAGAAAGTGGTCGGACGAATATGTACAACATGGATTATCATGTATCACGGAACGTGATGGGAGTGAGCGTCCTATCTGCATGATTTGCAACGCCAAGTTGAGCAACTCTAGTCTTGCACCGGCAAAACTAAAGGAAAACTTCTTGAAGCTGCATGGAGACGGGGAATACAAGAACACAACACTTGCTGAATTCAGGGTGAAGAGAGCCAGATTCGATGAAAGGGCCACTCTGCCTGCTCTTGGATTTGTACCTGTTAACAAACCGATCCTGACAGCATCGTACGAAGTTGCTTACCTGATCGCAAAGCAGGGCAAGCCACACACCATTGGTGAAACACTTGTGAAACCAGCTGCATTAAAGATGGCGAATCTGATACTCGGAACAGCGACCGAAGGTAAATTATCCCAAATTCCCCTTTCAAATGACACCGTCAGTGACAGAATAGAAGACATGAGTAAAGACATCTTGGCTCAAGTAGTCGCGGATCTGATTTCAAGCCCGGCAAAATTCAGCCTTCAACTCGACGAAACCACAGACGTTTCTGATCTAAGCCAGCTTGCTGTTTTTGTACGCTATGTGAAAGACGACATGATAAAAGAAGAGTTTTTATTTTGTAAGCCTCTTACAACAACAACGAAGGCAGCCGATGTGAAGAAGCTTGTGGATGACTTCTTCAGAGACAACAATCTTTCATGGGATATGGTTTCTGCAGTTTGTACGGACGGAGCTCCAGTCATGCTGGGAAGAAAGTCTGGTTTTGGTGCGCTAGTAAAGGCCGATGCACCACACATCATTGTGACGCATTGTATTCTGCACAGGCATGCGTTGGCAACAAAAACCTTACCTCCAAAAATGGCAGAAGTATTAAAAACTGTGGTGGAATGTGTGAACTATGTGCGAAAAAGTGCTCTGAGGCACCGCATCTTCAGTGAGCTGTGTAAAGAAATGGGCTCTGAATTTGAGGTACTTCTGCTCCATTCTAATATTCGGTGGTTATCCCGGGGACAGGTGCTGAATCGTGTTTTTGCCATGCGTGTGGAATTAGCCCTGTTTTTGCAAGAGCACCAACACTGCCCTGCAGATTGCTTCAAAAATCCTGAGTTCATTCTCATTTTAGCGTACATGGCTGATATATTCGCAGCTCTCAATCATCTCAATCAGCAGATGCAGGGTGGTGGAGTCAATATCATGGCAGCGGAAGAACACCTGAAGGCTTTTCAAAAAAAGCTACCGTTATGGAAACGACGAACAGAGAACAATAACTTCGCAAACTTCCCGCTTCTGGACGACTGTGCAAGTAAGATCGAATATGTGTCTGGAATCGGAGATATTTCTGTATCCACGGAACTGAAGCAAACAATTGCCACGCACTTAGATGAGCTTGCAAAGTCTCTCGACGGATATTTCCCTACAAGAGAGTCATATCCAGCATGGGTGAGACAGCCGTTCACGTTTGCTGTTGAAACAGCAGATGTCAATGATGAATTCCTCGACGAAATCATTGAAATTCAGCAGAGCCAGGTTCAACAGCAACTCTTCAGAACAACAACGCTCTCAACGTTTTGGTGTCGACAAATGAACAAGTATCCAGTTATTGCTAAGAAAGCCCTGGATTTTTTTATACCATTTGTTACAACATATCTTTGTGAGCAATCCTTTTCGAGGATGCTGGACATAAAAACGAAGAAAAGGAACAGACTTTGCTGTGAAAATGACATGAGAGTGGCACTTGCCAAGGTGAAGCCACGCATATCTGAACTGATCTCTCAAAGGCAACAGCAGAAGTCACATTGATTTCCAGGTATGTAATTTGTTGTGAGTTTATGCATTGTGTTGGTTTTATTCTTTGAACAAGGTAATGTTCATGCACGGCTCATTTTGTGTACCAGTAAAAAGCATATCTATGTCTTGAATTTGAAAAAAATCACATTTTATTTTTCACTAAAGAGGGGTTCGGTGAATGCGCATATGAAACTGGTGGGGTTCGGTACCTCCAACAAGGTTAAGAACCACTGCTCCAGTGGATAGACCATGGCTGATGGTGAGCATGTATTTAATGAACATGTGCATCGATAAACACATTTGCCCACGGGTTTTTGTGTGTGTGTTGTTGCTGTGTAAGCACTTACGAAAATTACGTCGAGTTTTAAAGGGCTTTTATTGAGTTGGCAGAGAGTTCAGGTCATGCCATATTGAAGTTATGTGCTGCTATACAAACGCCAGAATTTCCACGTTAATTATAGGTGTGTGTGTGTAAAGAAAACGCCTATGCCCTATGACCACACCACCTGGAATGCGCCCAATCTCATCAGATCTCCGAAGCCATGGAGTTTTGACATTGGATATTGCTTAGATGGGTGACACGATATACACAGCAGGTTGCTGAATAACGGCTGTAAATTGCTGAAAGTTTTTTTTTTACTTTAGGCGTGTCACTATTGGAGACCTATTGATGCCTATTTAGTGTGTCTGCCGTACCTTTTAATACATCACTGTAGTAATATGTCACTGTCGTGCGATAGTTGTATGTATGCATGCCTTAAAAGTCACTGAAGTCTTTATTTTCATATTAACAAACGTTTTAACTTGTGCTGGGCAGCCCAGGAAACTAACCGGTAATGCATCTACAAGATGAGGTGTGTTGTCTTTTTTGCGGGGGTGTCTTGTCCATTTTGTCACTTGGGTTGTAAGTTGTCGATATATCTTGTCTGTCTTGAGCTCAACAAAATGTTAAGGGCTTAACTACTGTGGAAAGCGTAACTGATACGGTCATATACAACGGTTTATGTTTCATTCCCAAAACTTGTACATTTTAGAGAACCTTCTTGCTTCTTTCGGTAAAGTCACGCAGAATGAGAATAAAACAAAAACAAAATAAAACAATAAAATTCTCACGACGTTTCGGCCACAACACAAGTAGCCTTCTTCAGGTGAAGGAACGGAACTGTCGGGACGACAGCGCTTGAATGTTTTATTCTCATTCTACGTCACTTTACTATGTTTTATTATCATTCTACGTCACTTTACTTTGTTTTATTCTCATTCTACGTCACTTTACTATGTTTTATTCTCATTCTACGTGGTCACTTTACTATGTTTTATTATCATTCTACGTCACTTTACTATGTTTTATTCTCATTCTACGTCACTTTACTATGTTTTATTATCATTCTACGTCACTTTGCTATGTTTTATTATCATTCTACGTCACTTTACTATGTTTTATTATCATTCTACGTTGTCACTTTACTATGTTTTATTATCATTCTACGTCACTTTACTATGTTTTATTCTCATTCTACGTCACTTTACTATGTTTTATTCTCATTCTACGTCACTTTACTATGTTTTATTCTCATTGTACGTCACTTTACTATGTTTTATTCTCATTCTACTTGGTCACTTTACTATGTTTTATTATCATTCTACGTCACTTTACTATGTTTTATTCTCATTCTACGTGGTCACTTTACTATGTTTTATTATCATTCTACGTCACTTTACTATGTTTTATTATCATTCTACGTCACTTTACTATGTTTTATTATCATTCTACGTCACTTTACTATGTTTTATTATCATTCTACGTCACTTTACTATGTTTTATTATCATTCTACGTCACTTTACTATGTTTTATTATCATTCTACGTCACTTTACTATGTTTTATTCTCATTCTACGTCACTTTACTATGTTTTATTCTCATTCTACGTCACTTTACTATGTTTTATTCTCATTCTACGTCACTTCACTATGTTTTATTCTCATTCTACGTCACTTTACTATGTTTTATTATCATTCTACGTCACTTTACTATGTTTTATTCTCATTCTACGTGGTCACTACTATGTTTTATTCTCATTCTACGTCACTTTACTATGTTTTATTATAATTCTACGTCACTTTACTATGTTTTATTCTCATCCCACGTCACTTTACTATGTTTTATTCTCATTCTACGTCACGTTACTATGTTTTATTCTCATTCTACGTCACTTTACTATGTTTTATTCTCATTCTACGTCACTTTACTATGTTTTATTATCATACTACGTCACTTTACTATGTTTTATTCTCATTCTACGTCACTTTACTATGTTTTATTCTCATTCTACGTCACTTTACTATGTTTTATTCTCATTCTACGTCACTTTACTATGTTTTATTCTCATTCTATGTCACTTTACTATGTTTTATTCTCATGCTACGTCACTTTACTATGTTTTATTCTCATTCAATGTCACTTTACTATGTTTTATTATCATTCTACGTCACTTTACTATGTTTTATTATCATTCTACGTCACTTTACTATGTTTTATTCTCATTCTACGTCACTTTACTATGTTTTATTATCAATCTACGTCACTTTACTATGTTTTATTATCATTCTACGTCACTTTACTATGTTTTATTCTCATCCTACGTCACTTTACTATGTTTTATTATCATTCTACGTGGTCACTTTACTATGTTTTATTATCATTCTACGTGGTCACTTTACTATGTTTTATTCTCATTCTACGTCACCTTACTATGTTTTATTCTCATTCTACGTCACTTTACTATGTTTTATTCTCATTGTACGTCACTTTACTATGTTTTATTCTCATTGTACGTCACTTTACTATGTTTTATTATCATTCTACGTCACTTTACTATGTTTTATTCTCATTCTACGTGGTCACTTTACTATGTTTTATTCTCATTCTACGTCACTTTACTATGTTTTATTCTCATTCTACGTCACTTTACTATGTTTTATTCTCATTCTACGTGGTCACTTTACTATGTTTTATTATCATTCTACGTCACTTTACTATGTTTTATTCTCATTCTACGTCACTTTACTATGTTTTATTCTCATTCTACGTCACTTTACTATGTTTTATTCTCATTCTACGTCACTTTACTATGTTTTATTATCATTCTACGTGGTCACTTTACTATGTTTTATTCTCATTCTACGTCACTTTACCATGTTTTATTCTCATTCTACGTGGTCACTTTACTATGTTTTATTCTCATTCTACGTCACTTTACTATGTTTTATTATCATTCTACGTCACTTTACTATGTTTTATTCTCATTCAACGTCACTTTACTATGTTTTATTCTCATTCTACGTCACTTTACTATGTTTTATTCTCATTCTACGTCACTTTACTATGTTTTATTCTCATTCTACGTCACTTTACTATGTTTTATTATCAATACTACGTCACTTTACCATGTTTTATTCTCATTCTACGTCACTTTACTATGTTTTATTCTCATTCTACGTCACTTTACTATGTTTTATTCTCATTCTACGTCACTTTACTATGTTTTATTCTCATTCTACGTCACTTTACTATGTTTTATTCTCAATTTACGTGGTGACTTTACCGAAAGAACCAAGAAGATAAATCCTTGCAGTCACGAAAGCTTTTAATCGAAATTTAGAGAACCTGTCATTATCCCTTTTACATTTAAATGATTGCTGTATGCGTGACCTATCACTACAGTGCTGTTATCATGACTGCAGATTGTGATTATTGTGGGTTTATGTTTGCATTGCAGTTGTCGATCATTTAAATTTGACAGGGATGTGAAAGTTCTTCCAAAAGGTATAGCATAAATATAGAGGGTTTTTTTTAAATCATTCTTGGTGTCGGCTATTAAGTATGTTTTTTTTGTGCCTATTTGCCATAAACAATTTGTGTTTAAATACATGGCTGTGGTGTACAATGCAGTATATGCAGCGTGAGTAATGTAAGTTTGCAGGCCTTTGTCAATCCACTACTGGATGACGGCCTGCCACGTGGAACTGATTTAGATGACTGTCTACCGATGTGAAAGGATTGCCCTCTTTTTTAAGGAGCTGTTATGGGAAATCTGTTAGTCTTCCCGGAACATTAAAAGTCCCGGTTTATGGTAGTTGCATAACAATTCAGCACTCAAGACAATGCATGTGCTCTAGTGCTCATCTCTTCTGGTGTTTAGATTTTTTAGTTTTTTGTACCTCAGAGGTAACAAGCCTAGCCATGAGTGATGAATAAATACACATGTCACGTGAGTTATCAGGTTTTTATTTCACCATATTTCACCGTAATAGTCAATTGTGGATTGGTGAATGAGGGGCCCAAGACCATTTCAGACATCGCCGTGGCAGGAATTTAACGATTTTTTTCGCTTTGCGTTTGCCACAGCTCCACCGCTTCAAGCCTAGCAACAGCATGTGCTTTAAAGATGCGCTGAAGTGTGGCCATTGCTGGACGGCACCAAGGTGGGAAAACCCACAACTTTACCACCAAAAGTCAGCAGGGTACACTCGCAACAGTTCTCTGTGGCAACAATTGGCACGACTAGATGTCAATGTTTGCCACTGGCACTGTCCAATCACTCACTCCAGACACTTATTATTTCCCTGTTGATCACCTAAAATGAATCTTAATGCACCCAAGTGTACTGAGTACGTAAGTAAACTATGTAAATTCTGCCAACGTTGGGCAAATATATATTTTTAGTGAGTGGCCGGGTGCCACTGTGGGGACACGTGTGCCTCACAGGAAGAAGGGCCTGGTTGTGTTCTATTCAATTCCCGACTCGGGTGCCTTTCCACGTGGAGTTGGTATGTTCTCTCTCTCTCTTTAGCATGGGTATCTTCTGCATTATCCAGTTTCTCCCCATATATCAAACAAAAACCAAGCAACTCAATGTCGAAAAATTACCTACAAATTAATCAGTTGGGATTGCTCATAGCAGCATTGCCACCTGCTGTGAATACTTGGCAGGAGCCTCCTGAAAACGATTCTTGAGACTCGGTGAGGTTTTCCTGGGTAAACAAAAAAACCCATGGCAGATGCACAAATGGGAAATGTTAAGCTCTCCAGTGTGCGACTGTGGTCATCCAGAACAGATCAAACAAACTCGAACGACCCAATGCCCGATCCACAAATACGAAGGATTATACCACTGACACAGTTGTCTGGCTTGACCACCTGAATTGTTAAATGTCATTTGTTGCTCTGCATCTACATCAGCCATCCGAAAGAAGACGCGTAATAATGTGTAAAGAATAACAAAGCATATCCAACAAAATTAAGGTCCTGGCTCGAACAAAATGCCTGACATATACTGCCAATGCAGGGGGAGTTGTAGCACAGTGGTGAACCCCGTTAGCTGAGATCAAATCTGGCCAACAGCTAACATCGGTGGCAAGTAATTTTTGAACCTCTTCTGGGCCCCCTGTCACCAACCCGTGGTAGATGTATGGTAAAAAACAACCCTCGTGACGAAGCGTGGTGAGGCCTTCATCACAAAAGGGTGTTTATTGGATGTTATTAAGGTGAAAATTAAATGCACATACATAGTACCATGAAACTCCTCTGATCTGAGTGATGTTAGGGGTGGGGACACGATTAGTGGATCATATCTTCCTTTATTCACTCGGTTATCTGCAGATATTCGTGGAAAATTACATGGATCTGTTTCCACTTCCATGTGACTCCTCGTGAGTGCAAAGTCTTCCTTGAACGGGTGACGCACCTTCAAGAGACACGTGACAGGTGATTGACAGCCAGAAGCAGGTAATAGGGTACATTTACAGCCACTTGATGGTAACGTATTACCTGCAGAAAAATGTGAATAACAGAAAGCATCCGTAGGATTGTCCGCAGATTGAGGCTCAGATCATAATAGTTTTGGATATTAGGGACTCAAATAAGTTAAGTTTTATTGTACAGTATGTTTTTTGGAGGCCACTTTTAAATTGTCAAACTGTGTAAACTAATGAGAAAAAAACAACCGTTTACTACTGGTGTTTCTTAGACATTGTCTCTGTTTTAGAGGGGTATTTGTGTCACATATTCATGAAGCAATATCAATGACTATTTTTTCCAAATTATTTTTCCATTGATACATGATCACGGTTGTCATAGGATAGGTGTTGTGCATTCCAGCTATTACAATTGTCTCGCCCGAGCAGCTCGTAATGCCCTGAATGAGTCACCATATCAGAAAACATCTCCAGAAGAGGCTGACGCAAACTCCAGTTGTTATTTCAAATCTCCCTCTGCCCGATAGTAGTCCGTCCATCAGAGACGCAATGAGTCATCTGTGACCACAAGGGCTGTATAAGGGAGAAGATGCTATTTATAGACCAGATACAATTGAGTGGGACACGTTGCCTTCAAAACAAGAGGCGATAATATATAAAAGGCGAGATTATATATTTACATAAAGTTGCGAAGTAGCCTCCAGCCAATGGCCATAATCATTCCTCCCAACCCCAAATGTTCATCATGTTATATAAATGGAGGCATTCTGATCTGCCGTGTTCTTTTACCGTAATTATGGCGTTCGTGTTTTATTTATGACGATTCTCAAATTTTCGCCGTACCCGTTCACACGTCCTGCCTGCCGCTGAAAGGCGGCGTGGATGCACCCATGTTTATCTGCGTGGCGACACTTGCCAATGGCACTGTTCACTAAGGCAGGGGGCTATGGAGGAGGGGAAGGGTGATGGGGATTATCTCCTGATGATGGTAACGGTGGACCAAGGGGGGGTTTAGGGCATGGCCGTGTGGCTGTGTTGTTGGTAGCGGCGGGCGGTTGGTGGTGGGTCGCAGGGGTTATTGAGGAGGAGGAGGAGGGGAAGGCTATGGAGGGAGGAGGGGGCTCAGGACGTTGTGGAGGAGGGGGTGGTAGGGGAGGTGACATCATTGTGGCGGTCTACTCGTAAACAACGGGCGCGGCCACGGCTGGCTGGCTGGCGTGTGCGTGCGTGTGTGTCTGTGACGACCCCGAGATAGCATCAGCTGCAACTCAAGTGACGCCTTCTCGGCAAGTGTGGCGTGTGTACGAGAGAGTCGAAGCAAGCTTTTGTTCTTGGCATGGCTTCCCCCGAGGCCATGGACTACCCTGTTAATGAGTTCTCTGAATTGGTGCAGGTTGACACGGAACGGGTGGGGGGAGAATCAGATTTGTCCTTAAGCCTTCCCGCAATGTGTTAGTTTATTTTTTAAACAAAATATGGGATAAAACTAAACAACTTCTGAATACAGGATTCAAATACAGGTTCACGTCTCCGCATCACATACTCGTATATATTTTTTCCGCCACATTATGCCGTGTGTGTAATGGTCAGCACGCTGGAACTTGTAATCTCGAGGGCCTTGCTGGTTTGATTCGATTTATCGGCGAGGCAGTTGAAAACATTGGTGGGAAAGTTGGTTAAACACCCTTAACCTTAACACCCTGTAACCATGCAGGAGAATACATGGGAATACCACAGTCAATCTGGAGGTGCATTGTGGCGGGGTAAAGTGTGGGCACTCCCATCTCTTCTGAGACATCTGGCGAGCGTGTAAAAGTCGGCCGATATGGCCGTAGAGGCTGTCAAGAGCTCCCTTTTTGCGGAGGCTGTTCTGCCAGCAGTGGTGTGAGCAAGCAATTACTGGGCCGTGCCTTTACATTCCCATTACTTGTAGAAGCTAAATTAAAAACTCATTTTTTAAGGGCTGGTTTTAGTATTCAGTTGTCCTTCTCCCGCACCTCCGGTTAGCGATTAACTAACCACCCCCCCCCCTCTTATGGATAATATTGGTTGCGAAATCCTACGTGTTAAACTGACTATTTAGATTGTTTCGCTGCTATAAATGTCCAAATGATAAGCGACTTTGTTCAGCTATCATTTGTGACCAGGTCGCTTTTGAATAATAAGTTAATACCTCCGTGAGCTCTGCCTGGTAGGATGTGGATGGTTTAGTGTTGTATTTGTTTGTGTTTGGATGATTTGTTTATCTTTCTTGTACTTTGCACTTCTATCATGCTTGTGTACTGTTCGTTGTTGTAGCGTTCTTACCCGACCCTACTGGACATCTGTGAAAAAGAGCTATATAGCTCATCGGATTCCTCCAGTATAAATATATATTCTGAATACAAGCTCTGGATTAGCTGAACTCTCTACAAACATTGCGACCTATTTTTACATGCAACATTCCTTACAGAGGGAACTCTAGATGAGGTTTAACCACAACTGACTGACCTGAACAAGTGATTGCATGGCTGCACCTTTGGCCTGACTGGTTTACGTCCACAGTATTCCACGTTGAAGCTGTAATGTTTAATAACGTTACAGA
This sequence comes from Petromyzon marinus, assembly GCF_048934315.1. NCBI lineage: Eukaryota > Metazoa > Chordata > Hyperoartia > Petromyzontiformes > Petromyzontidae > Petromyzon > Petromyzon marinus. The sequence continues at coordinate 20,757,759 of NC_133683.1, read as the reverse complement.
ACTCAAATGATCAGGTCACTGCCTGGGCTGTGATCGAATTTGTGGTTAACACGACTTCAGTACCATGCAACACTGGAGCTGTGGTTGTGCACGGGTGCGTATGTCAGCTATACTCGTGTCAAACTGTACAGTAGTCGTCTTTTGAACATAAACCCATTCGTAATATCGTTCAGTTTTTTTGTAACACACTACAAAGTTGATACCTTTTAAGGATGGTCATTGTTACGAAATCGCTAATTATATCACATGTTGAATGTTTCTGTTGTATATTGATGGACATCTGTGAAAAAGAGCTTCATGGCTAATCGGATTCCTCCAGCATAAATAAATATTATGACGATTAGGATGAAAGCTTCACTGAATCTTGAAGACTCTTTTTCAAGAGGCTCTCAGATTGTAATGTTTCGCCAACACTACCACTTATTATTAAATACGTTTAGCTTCGCGTGCAAGGAAACTTGGGTATTTGGCACACACAAAAAATCACTCACGCGTGCATGTGGCAACACTTAACGTGTTGCTAAACGCTGCTATCTCCTGGCCACGTCATAGCCCCACACCTCCAACACCTCGTAAGCCCCAGTGGCCACGCACCTACTACACGAGAACGAACTGTGCTCAGACCCTGATTTGCTTCCAAAATCTGACGAGATGGAGCAAAGGGTTGCCATCTTTTTTTTTCCCACAGACCTAAACCCGGACACGTTCCCCCGTCTGCCAAGGTCTGTCAAAACTCTGAGGTATACTGTCAAAAGTTCGGCCACAATACCACAGTGCATCAGTACCAATCAATTGCTGCCATCCAAGCATCTTATGGCAGACCGTCGAGACCAGGGGTCAGCAACGTGTGACCCCTGAGCCGCACGTGGCTCTCTGAGGACAGCTTCGTGACCGTTATTCACCACGTGCATTGCCGATCTTGAAATATCGAGGTTTTTGTTTGTTTGTTTGCCCAATTCGAAGAACAAAATGCTCCTGTAATTTTGGTTCCCGACCCCCTGGCCTAGACCAAACCCAAACAGGTGGCACCTCCCATAAGCACGGTTGGCAACGTAGGGTGCGAAAGAAGTTCAACATGCATACATACAACCATAATTCTGTACATGGAGGGTAATTTGATCACAAGCACGTACAACTGCATCTATTTAAATGCATTATTGATCCTGTTTATTGTTTTAATGAGCAAACTTACAAAATTCACAAACGTTACCCTTTTTTGTGCAATTTTACATGGTATGGTAACGTGCTATCTTTCATTAGTCTATACAGGAGATGCCTATGACCGCATAATCTAGAGCGTGCTGGATCAGTCCTCTCTCAGAAGCTAAGCGAGCTTTGAGCCTGGATAATAATACCAGCATTAGTGGTTGGATGAATGTCCACCATCTATTCAACATGTTTCGGAGGTTACTGCAGAGGACATTGAAGCAAACACCACTGGTTGTACTGTACAATGCACAACGTTCCTGCGTTCACTAACCCGCACTCACCAGCATGGTGAAGTATGGTCAAATAGCCTCCACGGCACGCAGGGGAGACACTCATCCAGCAGTGAAGCCACAAAGGGATGCGACTTTACACGTCCACACAGTAAATGTTTATCGCTATTGCGCACATTACTCTCTAGATGGCAGCATGAACCACCCAGTTCGTGCAGTATGGGTGCATTAGAATAGCACACACTCCATGTGAACAACACTCGCGCACACACACACACTGCATGTGAACACACACACACTGCATGTGAACACACACACAGGCGCCACGTGAACCACACACTGCATGTGAACACACACACAGGCACCACGTGAACCATACACTGAGTACAACACACACACAGGCACCACGTGAACCACACACTGAATACAACACACACACACTGCATGTGAACACACACAGGCGCCACGTGAACCACACACTTGAGTACAACACACACACTGCATGTGAACACACACACAGGCACTACGTGAACCACACACCGAGTAGAATAGACACAAAGCACCACGTGAACCACACACTTGAGTACAACACACACACTGCATGTGAACACACACACAGGCACTACGTGAACCACACACTGAGTAGAATAGACAAAGCACCACGTGAACCACACACTTGAGTACAACACACACACTGCATGTGAACACACACACAGGCACTACGTGAACCACACACTGAGTAGAATAGACAAAGCACCACGTGAACCACACACTGAGTACAACACACACACACTGAGTACAACACACACACACACTGCATGTGAACACACACACAGGCGCCACGTGAACTACACACTGAGTAACAACACACACTGCATGTGAACACACACAGGCACTACGTGAACCACACACTGAGTAACAACACACACACTGCATGAACCACACTATTCATGGGGTGCGCATGTGTGTATTTTGATGCACATTCAATATAAAACTGTTGCCTATTAAGCATGCAAAATACACTTTTCAATGCATTCTCGGTCACAATAACTACTGTTGTTAAATTATACATATGACAAAGTTTTTCTTCTTCTTTGGTTCTTTCGGTAAGGTCACGTAGAATGAGAATAAAATAACACAATAAAATTCTCACGACGTTTCGGCCACAACGCAAGTGGCCGCCTTCAGGTGAAAGGTACAGACCTGTCGGGACGAAACGTCGTGAGAATTTTATTGTGTTTTTTTATTATTTTATTCTCATTCTACGTGACCTTACCGAAAGAACCAAAGAAGATGAATCATTGCAGTCACGAAAGCTTTAAATCGAAATGACAAAGTTTATCATTATTTTGCTGCTGCTTGTTTACCCAGGAAAGCCTTAGTGAGTCTCATGACTCTTTTTCAGGAGGGTCCTGCCAAGTTTTCACGGTAGGGGTCGATCATTTCTACCACGCATATTCCAATTTAGTAATTTGCAGATTTTTTTTCAAATGTGTCAAATTGGGACCATTTATCCTTACGTGGAAGATTTTGCTCCAGTCTACATGATAACATTTCCAGCGCATATGGGCTTGTTATATTTGTGTACAAATTATTTTAATAAGTCAAAGTGATTTCTTGGTCAAATAAGCATCTCTCATCTCCCGTTTACAGCCCTGAGGCCCAGGCGTGAGTGAATATCCGAGATCATTATGGAGGTCCGACTCTCTACATAGGACTTCCCCACTAAGTGGTACCAATTTTATCGACCCTGGAGGGATGATTCGCTGAGTAAACCTGCAACCAGGATTTGAACTCGCAACCAAGCCACCTTGAGCCATTTTGGCCAGTTTTGCCAAATCTTTGTTCAAACGATTTTAACAACTTTAAAAAGAAAAATAGTTCACGGGCGTGACGTCATATTTCGCTTTAGCATTTGCACGCAGAGACCGAATGGAACGTGGGAGATGTTTGGCAGCGGACAGCTGTTGCCTGGTGACTGCTGACAAACATTAACAAAACAAGGGCGCAAAGCCAGCCACTGCTGGGAGCGAGCCCTTCACGATCGTGCACCTGTATAAGTGGGTCAAGGGCAAGTAATCTCTCATTCACCCCACGCCCGTTCTGTTTTAATTCGTGGATATATTTGTTCGTATCAAGACCTCGGTTCGAGAGAGCGCTGAATGCCTCGCACCAGTTGCCACTGAATCACACAAGCCGATCGTAATGGTATTTGATTTGCATTTGTCTTTATTCGAATCCGACTGACAGTACGTCAAAACTGTCAGAAAGTAGAACAGTTTGTAACGAAGCATGTGGAGATGCGTTGGGAATTACACCGAGAGACAAAACGTGGAACGCATGGATCAGATAACAAACACATTGCAGTATAGCCATACTATGGACTCCATACTCTTTGGTTCTTTCGGTAAAGTAATGTAGGTAGAAATATAACAAAATAAATCACGATGTTTTGGACGCAACACAAGCGCCCGTCTTCAGGTGAAATTCGCGAATTTTGTTTTATTTTTACCCACGTGACTTTACCGAAAGAACCAAAGAGTATGGATTACTGCAGTCACGAAAGCTTCAAATCAAGAATAATATGGACTGTTAAGAAATGTGTGGGCTTGGGAAGGAGACATTGCTATAAGGGGTGACAGCAGATGGACTCGACTGATGACAGAATGGCAGCCAAAGGCGAGAGACTGCCCAACGTGATGACAACCCCCGGTGATTGGACAGGGCATGACAGCGAGACAACCCCGTGATTGGACAGGGCATGACAGCGAGACAACCCCGTGATTGGACAGGGCATGACAGCGAGACAACCCCGTGATTGGACAGGGTATGACAGCGAGCCAGAACGCAATATCGCAGGTCTGTCAGAGATGGTGACGTCGTGGGAAGGCCTTCACCTAGCAGTGGATCGAACATGGCTGCTGCGGATGATGATGATGGTGGGTTTGCACTTAAAAGGGTTAAATTTCCTGTGCTGCCTGTGCGTAGTAACGAACACCGCAAAGTAACCTACTTTTACCACCTGATGTGTTGCTGTGTGGGTGTATTATTCCAAAGCGTTGTACAGTGATCAACGCTGGAAATATAAAATCCTCCTTTTTCAGACCATGTTCTTGAATAAACGCCTTGAAAACGCGTGCGTTGTGTTTTTTCTTTTGATACTCTGATCTTAAACACGCATCCTTTGCTAGACAACTGTTATTGCAGGAAAATTGCCTAACCCCCCCCTCTCCCTCCACAAAGGCTGTTAAGGAAATACAAAGCGAATGAAAAAGGAAGGAAAAACGATCCCAGGGTGGTGAACTTTAGACCCATCTTATCGCCATTGCAATAATGTGTCCGGACAGCCCTGATGGATTTCTAATGGCTTATCATGTTGCGTTGTCTTGTTGTGTGTTCTTTGCTCGCTTGGCCCTATTTAATGGCCTGGCCTTTTTTTTCCGCTGCTAATTGTTAAAAGCACCATTTCCACAGCAGAGGCAATGTGTTTTTCACATGCGGGCAGCCAGCAATTTTCGTCGCTAAGGAAATAGAAGATCGGCAATTGGCACTTGGTGGCAGCTGAGGTCATCAGCGGGTATCGATCACTGGTCAGATGCCTCACTGGGCAGGGTAATGATTTTGTTAATTAATTTTGTTGTGCCGCAAAAAAAACATTTTCACCAGCTACCAAATCACAAATGTTTATATTATACATAGGCTGCGTTCAGGATATTGCATATGAGAACTTAAACAGATGTGTAATTGTATGATAATAAATACAGACGTCAAAAAAATGTCTTGTCTACATTTCTGTAGTTACACCAAATATATCGGTTTTTAAAAACATGAAAAAAAATCTCCAAATTGTTAATGTAACATAAGTGTTTCTATTAATATACAGAAAATTCAAATAAACAAATAAATCCTAGCTTTTTATGAATCCACCAGCAGGTCACACCATGTCAGTGATAAGGGTTTTGACCATACTTCACCATGCTGGTCAGCGCGGATTGGTGAAAGGTGCAAGGGCAAGAACAGTTCTTATATAATACCACTGGCCGCTGATGTTAGTCGTGGCTGGGAATTGAGCTTAGGTGGCTGGGTTCATAGTGTATCGAGCTCACCACTGTACCACCAATCCTCCCTGAATGGAATAGTTTTTTTTATATTAGTGGCAGCCTCCAGCAATGTCTGAATCGTATTAGCTGACAGTGTAATTAGTGCATGACAACAGACAATCCTAATGCAGTTTATCAATTGACAATCTGTTCTATATGAATCTTTATAGCTAAGCCGGGAATTTGTATTTTTTAATGACAACCGATGCTCTTCAAGGAAGAACAATACAATAACCTTCATGCCACATGCATATGTACAAATGACCTCTGTGGACAGAATACACTTTTTCAATCACGCAATCATGGGGACAGTGCATTTGGCGCAGCCTCGTGGGAGTTGCCGTCAGCGGACGTCAATTTGTGTTTGGGGCCACATTGAGCACATGCTTTGGCGCAAATACCGCATTCGTTGTGAAAGTGCCTGCTGTAAACATTAACAGAGGGAAGGAAATGGGTGCCAAAGAAGGCCGATGGACCGGACCATGCTCGGTGTTTGTGTCTGCGAGAGTGCCATGGGATGTTGACTGGCCCAACCCCTACATCCCCCCGCAGCAACACATTCTGCATCATTAGACCTTTGCCAGTACCAAAATGTAATAATAGGGTTTTTCCCCTTTTTTCTGGCAACAAAACTGAAACCTTTTTTTACACGGATTCATGTCTGCATTAACTACAATACCTGCAGTCAAAATGCAAACAAAAACATACTATGATAATATATGCATTGTCCTTGAAACTGATTGGTCCACACCAAGGGATGGCTTTCTTTTGAGCCTCGACCCAATTGGTGCTCGACCAGATGACGCCAAAAGGCGTACACAGCTCAAAGACAATGCACTATCAAAGTAATGAGGGCTTGGGGTGAGCATCTACATCATTAGACCTCTTTTGTACGCCTTTTGGCGTCATCTGGTCGAGCACCAATTGGGTCGAGGCTCAAAAGAAAGCCGTCCCTTGGTGTGGCCCAATAAGTTTCAAGGACAATGCATATATTATCATAGTATGTTTTTTTGTTTGCATTTTGACTGCAGGTATTGTGGTTAACGCAGACATGAATCCTTGTAAAAAAGGTTTCAGTTTTGTTGCCAGAAAAAAGGGGAAAAACCCTATTATTATATTCTGCGTCATTGGCAGAGCAGCTGGACAGTTTCCTCCGTACGAATATTTCCAGGATCGTTGGAACTGCTTCATGGTGATTAACTTGGGCACTATGGTTGATGCAACGGGCCTCTGTCGCCTACGTGTTTCTGATAATGATGATGGTTAGAACCCCCCCCCCCCCCTTTGAGTCATGCCGTAAAAAATATAAATCAGACTCTATTTTGGTGGCTATTTTTAACTCTGCTCGACTTGGCCAGGGGTTGGGGCGGTGACCTCATTTATGGTCTGTTGTGTGTCGCGCATTTAGGAACGGTGCCTTTGGCTTGATCCACAGTTTCATGCAATTGCGCCAGAGTCAAGCTGCCAAATGTCCCGGTTTGGCCAGAGCGGAATTGTTGGTTCCGCAAAGGCTGTGCCGGTGTTGCATTTCCTAAGTTTGCATTTCCTAAATGTTTGGCCTCGTGCTGGACTCACCACGGTGGCGAGATGTTAACTACCTCGCATGGTATACTGGAGGTCGTGGGTTCGACCCAGACCCTGATCCCTGTATATTTGGAGTTTGCATGTCTCTCTCCCCGAGGTCATGTGGATTTTTCTCCAGGTCCTCTGGTTCTCCCTTCCACATTTAGAATGAACATGCGTTTAGTATGTTTGATTGCTATAAATGTCCACGTGATAAGCCACTTCGTTGACTTATCATTTGTGGCCAGGTCGCCTCTGAAAAAGAGCTACATATCTCAGTGGGCCGTACCTGTTCGGAAAAGAAAGGTTAGCTTTAGTTAACATGTGAAACCGGCGGGCCTACCTGAGTTGTAGGTGGGTTTGTCAGTGGAGTAGACCAATGCGGCAAGCGTTAGGTGAGGCTAATGTTATAGAGCAAGACCACTCACTGTGTGGACGGGGCTGGCGATGGAGTGGGCACGCCTAAGTAAAGGTGGGCGGGGCTGCCGGAGGCAAGGGCTATCATCTCTCCATGTGTCTTGGTTGAGGTTGCCAGAAATGTGGCATCATTATGGATTGGAGGGGGTTGTACAGGGCATTCGTGTGCTCTTTGCTGCGTATTCACGGAGAAGAGGTAATCTGAAAGTGATTGCCAATGATGCTAAATGTAATATTATTAATGATTCACCCAGACATGCAAGAGTTACCCTAGTGTCAGTGTTATTTCTGCAAATGTTTACGTACAGATTATAGGATACACCAATAGTGCCCTGAACATCGACGTGAGCAAGAGGAGCTTAACTATCAATCAAATAAAAGAGTGCAGGATTATCCACTGTCATCACTAAATCTGTTGATTCCCCCCTCCCCCTTGCTGTTTATTACAGCGTTGTTAGAGCATGAATAATGCAAAAGAGGCTGGATAGCCAGATGGTGAACTATAAACTGTCCTCGGCTCAATAGTTACCATGTTGGGCATTTCATGATGCTCAGTAAACTATACCATCAAATTTATGAATGTGGTTTTAAAAGCATTATTTATCAGTTGGTGTGTTTCGTGGCGGTAGTAGTGTGTCCAATTTGAGTTCATTCTGATACAATTGTATATGCGCTCACTAAATGTGATGCATATCATTGATTGGAAAAGTGGCTTTTGGATTTTTAATAGAGTTTTGAATTGATGACCTGAGTCTGTTTCCTGGCCACGGCCCCAGCTCCCATCGATGGCGAGTAATATCTAAACCAGCACTGCACCCCCATTCCCCTCCATTTTCCAACAACTTGTGCTCACCAGTGTGGTGAAGTATAATCACAAACCCCCCATGACTGATAGACGTGGGGAGGCCTTCATCCAGATTTGGATTGACAAAGGGCTGGAGATTAATCCAAAATTATATGCACAATTACTTGGAATAATGACTGCCACTCTGCCAATGTTTACAAACATGTCTATTTTAATAAATCAGAATACGTTTTGTCTGTATTGTGATGCCAACTGCCACAGTCAAACAATGCTCCACTTTTGATACACAGGTCCCATGGGTTTCAAAACAATTGTATCGTTAATATTCTTCTACTATATTTCATATCGTGTTTTGTGATAATTATATGGACGGTTTCATATTTTGGCTGGAAGTGTTTATTGTTTTCATGTTAGAAGCCCTTGCATTGGCTACACGTCACACACTCGGTTCATCCTTCGCTTATTTCAATGCAGCTTCTCGTCAGTTTTATCTTCGCTGGCAGAGGCCAGAGCAACATGGAAATAAATACAGTTCCCGTGCAATTGTGATAGGCTTAAATATCACTTTCCAGCTCTGTACCAAACCTCTCACTATTCTCGAAAGGTTTTGTGTCTATGGCCAATGAGATTGTGGGGGATTTTCAAACTGATGATGACTGAAGTCTCCCCGCGCTGTAGTCAAAACGTCTCACTTCGTGAATAAAATGGATTCATACTCTCTGGTTCTATTCGGTAAAGTCACGTAGGTAAAAAACAAAACAACAAAAATCACGACATTTCGGCCACAACACAAGTGGCCTTCATCAGGTGAAGGGACCAAACTGTCCAGAGGACAGCGTTGGAGTGAAGAAAGTCAAGCGCAGGTCGCCTCCTTTAAGCTGTGAGGGGGTAAACAGAAAAAAACGCCTTGACAAAGGAATTAGCATAAAATGTAAAGCTGTGCAAGCTTGGAATTAGCATAAAAAATACATTAGCACCACCGTGAGAGTTTGGGATGCCACTAATTGAATAAACATACAGTACCATTAAAAATCACTTTAACGTTTGGTTCGATTTAGAACATCTTTCCAATGGTTGCTTAATTTGAAACCATCTTCTTGGTTGAAATTGTGTCTGTGTTTGTAAATCTGAATTGCCTCGTGAACAAATCACTGATAGAAACCCGTGGGTTTACAGAGAACCTTGGTATCGGAGAAGACTATATCGTGATCACCCACAGCGTTGTAACAGTGATCAGCTACGGCAGAAGAATTCGTTCTGCCGTGTTTCAAATCTGATTTGTGCTCGCGAATTCGGTCAGAGACATGTCGTTTCGTCTCCCCGATATAGCAGTCACCACAGGTGCAGATCAATTTGTAAACTCCGGGGTACTGTAAGTCAGGAATGACATCCTTCACGGAAGGGATCAGGTCACGGATTTTGTGTACTGTATTGAACCGGACCAGGATCTTGTGTTTGTTTATAATTTTGGAGATCTTTTTAGTAACGCCTGCTATATATGGTAGTGTGGTGGTTTTGATCGGAGTATCAAGTGGTTGTTTCTGTATGGAGGGAGAAACAGCTTGGCGGATGGTACGGTCAGCGTATCCAAAAATGGATCCAGTTTTTTTTCCAATGGCTGTCACCGACATTGTTGTTCCAAAACATCGCCCTGTGTGTAATTTCTCTAAAAGCTGCCGTTGCAAGGTAATAATAATGATAAAACACGATCTCGAAAGGGTACTTGAGCTAATTTGCCGTGACAACGTCATATTTTATATCACGTTTGATGTTTATTTTTTCTCCTGCGCTCTTGCTGCGGTACAGTACACTTCTGTGAATGACGAGAGAGGGAAAAAAACATCGCAACGGGGAAAAATTAGCGCAGGCCGAAAAAAAGAATTGCGTTAACAACGCACAAAGATGTGTGTCGCGTGCGTACAAGAGTGCTTGTGGACTAAAGCTCTCAGCTCTGTACCCCGTGGAGTCTGCAATTCTCAATTGTTTTTGAGTTGCTGGAGGTAAAACAACACGATGTTCAAAACAAGCTGCGTTTTTTTTTGTTGGGGGGGGGGGGGGGGGTCTGCAAAAGGCTGAGAGGTTTTGTTGTTGTACGAGCAATGGACGTCTTTGCGCGTCGTTGAATCTAGCAGCAGGATATGGCGAACACTTTGTTGACTGATATTGAACATTGTTCTCGGTCGGGGGTTGTGCTTCGGTTGGGGGGCCCAGCAACTGAACTTTCGCTGTTGTAGTTAATTGAGATGCTGCTCGATGTCTGCCAGCCTGCTTAGAGACGACTAATGAGGGAGAAATTAGACTAATGTGGCCAAGGACACGGATCTCAGCTGGATTCTCACCGAGTGCCAGATTCTGTCTGATGTCCCCTCTGTCCTTTCAGCGGTGCCTTGATCATGCAACAACACACTGGCCAGGCTTACTGATGGTTCGTGGATAGTACGTAATATTATTAAGTTAGGGTTTCCAAAAGCACTCTAACCTGCTCTCGCTTGCCTCTTAATTGTACCGTTGTGTTTTCGGGTCACCCTTAATAACTGCCAGAGGTATACATACTCTGATGTGATTTCCAGTAGTGCATCTTCAATAATATATTGTTTCAATATATATCGTGAACTTGTACATGTAACCTTTGTTTTACTCATGTTTATCTTGAACGCAACATTTGCAGCCTTCTAAATTAAGGTCTTCAACCTTTGGAAACATAGAACACTGACAAATTAAATGGAACAAATTCTAAAAGGTGAGGACAGAGGCATGGAGAGCCGCTTGCTTGGAATGACAGTGAGAGAAGGAGGAATACATGGATTAGAGAAAGAGAAATTCTATTGACAGACAGATTGACTCTTCAGGAAAGTTGGTTTGGGCAGTCATTGGCCAATACAGGAGTCTTGTGATGGAATTGCAAACAAAAGAGGAAAGTTGGTTTGGGCAGTCGTTGGCCAATACAGGAGTCTTGTGATGGAATTGCAAACAAAAGAGACCACTGCCGGACGTGGAGCAATGAGATTAGATCATGCACGGGAGTAGTGAAATAGATTGTGACAGTGTGGGACTGTGAGAGATGGCGCAAACCGGAGACGTCATTGATCGTTAATGAAAGTGAGCGGCGCTTGGGCAGGACACAGCACTGGAAGGGATTGTTGAGACCGATCAAAGGAGTGGAAGCCAACGGGGACGGCACGCCCGAGAAGATGACCGTCAAGTAGATGGAGCGATAAGAACATGTGCAGAAGCTAAATGGATTGTTGGATCATGATTATGTCAGGGATAAAGGTGACTTGAGAAGGGCTTCATCTCGCAGTGGATACAGAATCACCGCTGCTACTGCTGATGATATAAGCAGCATGTTTGTAAACGTATACGTTCTGGCTTAACGTTTACAACTATGTTTTTGGAGGGAGAGAAGATGAGTTTGTCGACAGGGAGTCTTATTAGTCACTCCCCACGGTGTTGGGCACGGTGAACATCACAAACACCCCCCCGCCCCCTCATCATGCCTCCCCCGAAGAGTGTCACCATCTAAAGTTCCCAGCGTTAGCTGGTTTCAGAAAACGGTGGCGCAGTTTTGCTCCACGATCACAACAGTTATTTGTATAACCGCCGTTAAAACACACAGATGCTAGATAAGATGTTGAAGCTTGTTGTTGCGATTCATTATTATTATTATCTTCATCATCATCAGCGTGCTGTTTGTCACTTCCTTTCATTTCGTGCTCAGTTGCTTTGGTTTTTTTTTTAATGCTCAATCTGTCTGGATGAAACTTGCGCAACTCTCTAGACCCGATGAGGGCCAAACGCGATTTGGCTGTGGTCGTAGGAGCCACGCTGGGACTGTATGCAAGGAATTACATAATCAGGTCGCTGGATCAGCCTAAGCCAGTTTTCTTCACTAATTTTCAGAGGGGTGGCCACTTTGGCCGATAAGAACCGTCATCAGTGTGGGGGCCGCCACACGTTTGAAACCATTGTGGGGTTTGACAGCGGCACGACGATGGGGGGTGGGGGGGGGGTCACTCTTTGTGTATTGTCGGGGACCAAACGTCAGGGGCCGCACTCAAGGCCACGAGGGAGCGTCATTGGCCAGCAAGCCTCGCAACCAAGAACACTGGCCCCAGCTGTCTAGTTCCTGTACTGCTCCTATCAAATCTGGTGAATGTAAGCGAAACCATCGGATGTCATCTCTGGTTGTGCCCCGCGATGTGCAGCACGATGTCTGTGACGTTTCGCTCCACGTATGTATGTATGTTGAACTTCTATTGCACCGTATGTAGCCAACCGTGCTAAACGGAGGTGCGTGAGCTTCTTCAAGTGTGTCCCAGTGTGTCTGCATTCGGTACACCTTACCCCATGCGTGAATAGCACACCACATGGCTCTCCAATGTCTCTTTTATTCAAATATTTCACCCTGATTATTATCGCTTGAGGTGGAAGGTCTCGTTTGTATGGGTGTTCAGGGTGTCACTTGGCACATACGTATTGCTCTCGGATGTGTCTTTTGGTTGTACCACGTGCTATCAAATAACTGAACAATTCAGTTCCTTAAGAAGCCCCAGGCACGTTGAGCTGAAACGTCGGACATCGTGCCGTACAACACGCGGTACAACTCGAAAATACACCAGAGAGCTCGACGAGCACAACCTCTGAACGCGATTTGTTTTCAACGCTTCCATCTATGCATTTTAACCCCAACTTAGCAACAGAGGCTGTTTTTTCATGAGCAGAGGACACTGGATGGCAGGAGGCCCCCGCAGCTGATCACACTCAGTGTGGTGACCTTCGAGTTTACACGTTTCCCCTGGAAGCCTGGAGTGGTTTTGCTGTGAATCGTGCTCGCTCTTCCAGTCGCTTTAGAGCAGAGAAGAGGCTTATTGACCGTGTTATTGTCCCAGGACTGGCCATAATGATTGCGGTGTCCATAGGGGCCAGAACAGACTCCAGAGATGGCCTTGATAAAAGCTTTTGTGTGGAAGCTTTGTGGTCGTGGGCATGTTGCATCTTCAGACATGTGTACGAAGTTATTGGTTTTGGGGCAATGAATACGAAGCCCTATTGAAGATTCCTTGCATACGGAACTATAAAATGGATGCCACACTTCTTTTAAGTTTAGATTATGTTTTATTATTATTGCAGCACACATTTCCACTCACTTGTTATTATAATAAACACTTTGCAATGCCATTTTGTCCAAAATGCTTGCTTACTCTATACCGTTAATTACCTTTCAAGGTACAATTAAAAAAAACGTTTAAGAAAATAGCTACGTTAACATGGAACCAAAGTGTAATGCGTAATAGATTAGTCAGTGGTGTAGTTGATTTATTCATCGTTCAAAAGTCGATTCTGACTGTCTCTTACTTCCTACAACCTACAGCTTAAGCATGCCTGACGGATGAGATGTATAATACACTCACCCACGTGAACCCTCTCGGCTTCTCATTACACTTGCCTGAGTAATGTTAGTTAAACCAATTGAGTGAAGGACAAACACACTCTTTAATCTATTGTGGCAGTACAGTGCTTGAGTATGGTTTCAACATTAAATCAAAACATTTAGGGGCAGAGTGTGGATAGTGCAACACAAGCACGTGGCATAACAAAAAACCCTCACAACATTCGTCATTAACACTGTCTGTAATTGAACATAAGTACAGGATGCTTCAAAAAAATGTTGACACGTCCGAGAATTTGCAACAATACCACGTGACATGTGCCGCTGCCTTCGGGCTCTGGAAGACACCTGGAGAAGATTCCAGGCCACGTGTTGACAACGATGGCGAACAAGTGGAGACTCTTTTTACTTTTTGAAGCTAGTAACATTACATTTGTTATCATGTTAAAACGATAGTCCCATGTCAGTGTTGACTTTTTCTCGAAGCACCCTGTGTACATGTTGCGTGGGGCAGTCGCCCTTCTTCGGAGCATGTGGAGAGGGCATTAAAACGCACAGTATGCAGAGTTTTTTTTTCCAGTTGGAGATCACACTTTTCCAATGTGGTGCCCTGAGCTATTACATGTACCTACGAATATCTATAACTGGGAAATGAAACACTGAATGTCCACTGATATAAAAAAATAACTACTCGTCAAAATTCAAAACCATTCGTTTTATCAATTTTGTAAAAAAAATAGTTGTCAGTTGTCTCAGAGCTCCACAGGACAACTTTCTTTGCCCAAAACATCAGCCTGCGTTATGCTTCCAATTTTAAGGCAGTGTTAATGATCGATTAATGCTGGGAGTTTTTTTTTCTCTTCGCTCGTTCCACTGTGAAAGTCGCTTCGATGCCGCTGCGAGTTGACCATCGTAAAATCGGCCACGTGTTCTATTTTTTGAAACCGCGCAGAGCTGCTGTACAGACGTCGGGTTTTCGATGGGGGCTCTCTCAATGCTACGTGGTCCAAACGGGCAACGCATCGCACGTGGCTTGCCGGTCACCTTTTACCAACGAGTTAAGAAGCTCTGCCTACAGAGATGTCGAGCGTGATAATCGAGAAGCGATTACCGCAGCGATTGCGACTTAAAACACTTACAGTTGAAAAGCATTGCTGCCACTTTGGAGCAACCTGTGCCACATGCAGCAAGCCTATCCTCATTTTACCAGGTTAATTTTTTTTTATTAGAATCGCGCTGGTTAATAATAAAAAAATGTAAACCTTGTTTGGAAAATAAATAGGAAGGATAAACATGTTTTTTTCTTTCTTTCTACTGTCATCGCAAATGGTCCTGGAAACCCTCAATCCCTCTTCAGTTCCAGTCAACTCCCTCTGGCTTTTATGGAACTCAGTTTCGTCATTTACTCCTTCAGTGGCCAAGTACGAAAAACTCTGGGCCTGTTTCCATGGAAAAGTCAGGAAAATTACGAATGGCATCGTGTGGTCTGACTCTGTTCCTCCTATTGCCTTTTCCCGTCTCAAAACCACATACCCCTGACATCTGCCAACATTTCATCATAAATATCACACAAAAAAACACAACCCCCAAAAAACTTCCTCAGTAATGTGTCTACCAAACACATCCCTCACTCCTTACCCACCCCGGCCCCGGATATCACCAGCTTTGTCAATGCCTCCATTTCATCTGTTTATATCCCCCCAGCTCTCAAGCCTGCTGCTGCTGTTATTCACAACCTGTAATAAAAACACACTGGATGCCACCATCATTGCCAATTTCCACCCCGTCTCAAAACCTCCCTATTCTTAAAAAAAAAGAGGACAGATCGGGGTTTCTTTCATATCTCTCCAAACACCTCCCCTCCTGAGGTCCCCACGACCCAGGAAACTCCGCCTTTACCAAGGCAATTCTCCAGAGACTATTCTCCTACATGTGGTAAGCGGTCGTCTTCTCTCCTCGGACCGTGGATCATTCTCACTCCTAGTCATTCAAGACTATTTCTTCTGCTTTTTACATCATGGACTTCTCCATCCTCCTTGAGTGTCTCCGCACAACAATGCAGGCATCTCTGACACACTTCGTCTCCCGGGTCGACTCTCACCTCTCAAACTGCTACTTTTACATTTTCAGACGAGAACTGTCTTCCTACTCTTTGGTTCTTCCGGTAAAGTCACGTAGGTCGAAAAATAATAGATCACGACGTTTCGATCGCAACAAGCAATCGTCATCAGGTGAGACAACCACAGCGAGAACAAACTGCTGAAGTAGGCGATTGCTTGTGTTGCGATCGGAACATCGTGATCTATTATTTTTCTACCTACGTGACTTTACCGAAAGAGTATGGATTCCTGCAGTCACTAAAGCTTCAAATCAACTGTCTTCCTCTCTAAAATCCCTGTGCTTAGGCATCCACGCAAGACTCCATCCGAAGCCCCTTGCTCATATCAGTACATCTCCTCCCACTTGGCAAGATCATATCCACTTTTAATGTCGGCCGTCACTTGCATTGGTAATTGTAATCTGTACATCTAACTCCACGTATTGAACTTCACTGGCCACTCTCACATCCTGCTTTGACATGGTTTCGTGTTGAATATGTTCTAACGTTCTCCAAATAAACGTTGGCGAATTGATGTCCTCCTCATCGGACAAAGAGGTTCACTTTCAGTGGACTCCAGTTTTAGTGTGCACCTCTCAAATTCTTGACATTAAATTGGCAAAGAGTGCAGAGCCTTGGAGTTGTTATAGATCCTAAGCTGCTATTATTCCCATTCCACATATCTCAACTCTCCAGGATCTCACACATCCATTTGCGTAACCTCTCCGGCACCCACTATCTCCTTAACCCAGCTTCCGCCGAGACCCGACCCCCGTCACGTCCCGATTTGACTCCCGAAAACTGTCTTTTACATCCTCTCCAAATATCTGATCTCCAAACTCCACACGATCTAAAATATTATTGCCAGGCTTCTCGCCATAATCCGCAAGTGAGACGTCACACATATATTCTAATCATCCCACCGGCTCCTAAAGCAATACTGGATCAATTTCAAGATCACACTCAACATCTCTTTGGGCTCCCTCCCTACCTACCTCTACCGTTGTATCTTACTCTCTTCTCCACACACGCACCGCTCCAGTAACCAATGTTTTCTGTCAAATCCCCCCGTGAACCATCACTCAGTGGGAAGTTGCTCACTATCCTCCGCTACCACCATAGCAACTCTCTTTCCCAGTTCGTCCGTTATATCGATTCCCTACCCCTGTTCAAGTCCAGGCTCAAAATCATCCTCTTTTTCCTCTGCCTATGACTGGCTTCCTCTTTACCTCGACACAACAAACACGCCCACTTGTTCTGTCCAGCACCTGTAGATGTGGTTGCATTTGGATGATAAAATACATAGATAAATGTTGCCTTTCATTGTGTTCTTCCGAAGAGACCCACCCTGCTCACAAACGGGAAACAAAATGTACACGTGCTCGATATATGATCGAATAAATGCATTCGGGATGCAGTGAATAAGTTCGAAGTTTAAATAGGCTACACTTGACAAAATTCCATTCAATAATAGACGGTTATAATCAGGGTGCTAATGTAAACAGAAATCATTAATTGCAGTACAGGACACGAGACAAGCGGTGGCTATTTGGGAGAAACGCATCCATCCCTAAGGCGTAAACATGTAAATGTGTCGTTAAAACCCGCCACCACCCGACACAGCCAACTAGTAAGGGTTGTCACGTAAACAGAACATGCCAAAACCCTCTATTATGGATGATATTGGTCGCGAAAGCCTCCTACGTGTAAAAATGTTAAACACCCATCCATCTTGGAAAACATATATTTGAATAAAAACAGCAAGTTTAAAATTCGAATAGGCTGATTATTTTTATGGAAATCCAGCGTATCTCCAAGAGGGCCTTGCAAGACAATGCTAATTGTCTCCAAATCACAAATGAGATTGCACTCTTCCTTATTAATTTCAAGAGCTAGTGTTTTGCGACAAATATTTTGAATGGCTATTTTGGTAAATAAATTTAAAATTGGCTCAAGTTTTTGTTTGCCATTGTCAACATACACTTGGATTTTATTGAGGCTGGTTGGGTAATAGTGTGTCAAGGTGTGAAAAAGTCACTTTAGATTTGACAGGCTGTACATGTATGCAGTTGGTCATAGATGATACAGTTAAAAAGGGGGAAAATATCAGATACTTTCTCAGAAAAGGAACACTTTGTAATGCTAATACTTCCACTACCTATACCAGTCAGATTAATGTACTCTGTTATTAATATGATGGAATGGAATGTTATTATAAACCAATGTGGACGCATGTTGTTTACCATGTTTTAATCTATTAACACCCTATGGAAATAATCTACAATTTCTTAAACATCCGTAAATGCAACAAAAATACTACATTTGCAACATTATTGGTCATTTTATTAATGTCAGTACATGCAGATATTCTGCTTTTAAAATGGATGTTGAATGGAGTTAGGAGAAATAAAATACAGTATTACAATGTCATGGGTTACACTAGGCTAGTAAGAACCTGGAATACATTCTGAAGGAACTAAAATACTGTACAATACTTAGGAACCATTCTGTAGATATAGTGTTCAGCAATGTTTAAAATGAGCAATACGTCAGCCATACCCAGTCACTATTCTGTTCTTGCACATGGCATTGTGTTTAGGAGCTAAATGGCCAATGTCGAAGTCTGCTAGCCACGACAAGAGGGCTTCAGGAGAGAGTTCGTGTAGTTTTGTTATTCCTCCGTTGAAGGAGCGCAGACTGCAGTGGGTGTTGGTTGCATGGCCCACAATCGCACTGTGGTTCATCTTTTATTTCCCATTTATGAAGGACATACCCGGTTACCATTATTAACAACTGTTTTGCTACATAACGTCATCCAGTCGGGTCTTTGCGTATACGTCTTCAACACAACTCCTTGTTCTTTGAAGCAAATTTAGTTTTAATGGCTTTCTGACGAAATTCCGGTCCCATAAACAACGAATTTCAGGTCATATATTGCACACAACCACAACTCTATATATTTGGACAAACGTTTTAAGTGTATCTTTGTTACATCCCTTTTATTGAAGAAAACCCCACGTTATTTTCTAAAAGAAGCACTTCCGAGATGTTTGATCCCCATATCCCAATGACCAATGAAATCTTGATTTTGACTGTTTATCACGGGTCGCTTTCTGGAGAGGCTTGTGTGACAGGCAGGAGAACTCGAACACGATGATCAACATTCAAAGTGTCGTGTTGTTTTGTAAACTTGTGAAACGCAAGACAGGGGAAACACGTTGTTACTTGGTTAAGGAAGCAAGGACAAACGAGTGACATTCACCTACTAAAGTTATTGAAAATGTTTTCTTCAGGTTGTTTTCTAGACGTATACATTTTAAAAAAGTAACAGTAAATATTTTGCCCTTTTTAATCATCACGCATTTTGCCGCGCCCACTCCCAGGTTATGGGTTTCTACTTGAAAAAGCACTTCCACGTGCGCTTAGAGCACATCCCCAACCCGGTTGCCGCAGATGGCCCCCGCACTCTGGCGTGTGTCTGCGCCGTGTTTGTACCTGCGACATATGAGCTCACGGGCTCATCAAAGCCATGTGATGGGGGCCTTGCTTACCAGGAAAAAAAATCAAGCGAAGCATCGTTGTACGCCGACGTAACTGGTAACACCGTGGTTAAATATCGCGCACACCATGCCGACATTTCTAGATATGTCGTTGAGCTAGGGGCAACGCGAAGCATTGGCCCAAACTAAGATAGAAGCCAAACGTAGTCTTTGTGCCCAGGTGTGTTGGTTAATTATAGTCGTCCTTCTTCCCACTTGACCAATGTGGCTCCGTGCTGTAACGCTGCTCTGCGGCCGCGTCCTCCAAGGGCAACGGAGACGTGTAGTAATCCAAGAGGGTGCTCTTTCCAAAGTGATCCGATCTTCCTTCCGTGTCCTCGCCGTGCAAGTGCCGGCGCTCCGTTCGAGTCCCGGCCGACGTCTCGGCGGCGCTGGCCGGGCCGACTACCGGCGGCGCGGCGCGGGACGTCTCCCCACGATCGTCGGGAACCGGCGCGCTCGGCAGGACGGTGCCCGCGCCGCCCAACGGTGCCGCCGCGGTGGCTTTGGGGACGATCGCCCCGTCCGCCGGGACGTTGACGGGCTTCCAGAAGATGCAGTAGTAAACGGCCAGCACGATCGCGGCCGACGAGACGGAGAGGACGTAGGCGAAAACCGTCGCCAGCCGCACCCACTTGCGGTTCGTCTTGGCGGCGAGCTTGGCTTTCTTGTCGCCCGTGTAGGTGGGGGCCTTGCCTGGCCGCTCGCCGGTGGGCCGAGAGCCCATTGCGTCGCGCTCGTTCATCGGTGGGTTTCGCAGCGCCACTCTGGGATGTGTCTCGGTTCCCTTTGAGCCACGGTTTTTATGCCCCCCCCCCTGCCCCTAGACTGGGCTGCACCGATGACCTCTCCGCGCACACAATTTCCTCTCCTGTGCAAGTGAGAATTGAAAGAAAAAAAGAAAAGAAAACTTTGTTGTTGGTGCACTTTGACATGATTTCACTGCACATTACACGGCTGACAGCTTTTGAATAGCATTGTTCCCCCATAAGACTGTATTATAGCACTTGCTTTGACAGTTTTGAGATGTGGCAGTTTGGGCCGTATCCCATAAATATGAATTATTTTCACGCGATATGAAGTACTGCCGATATAATGCAGATTGTTTAATTCCATAGATTTAGTGTACAGTACATGTGCAGCCCTTTGTCAACCCACTGCTATACGATAGTCACCCTACACCACGTGGGTCATTGGGGTCAATTGACCATACCTCTCCACGCTGGTCAGTGCAGAGAAGGCAGCGAGCGATGATTGAGGCGAGGGCATAGAAGGGCACTGCAACGATTGACTTTTGTTCACTTTACACACAGTATTGCATATTCGTCTTTAAAGACATATATATACTCTTTGGTTATTTCGGTAAAGTCACGTAGGTAAATAAATTATACCTACTACGTGACTTTACCGAAATAACCAAAGAGTATGGATTCCTGCAGTCACGAACGCTTCAAATACAGATATGTAAACAAACGATAGCATTGGAATTAACTTGTATTCATTAGCTGTTTAAAAGTTGGATAGATTTAGTAGATGACTGAAAACGCAAAACAATGACATTCCTAAAGACTGTTTATATATATCCGTACTGAACCAATGCGTGCATTGAGCGGCAATTAAACAATGCTGGACCGAGCGGTCTCAGTGCAAGTTATTTGATACGCCATCCACACGGCACACATACAGTACTGCTGAGTGTAAGCCACAGCAGAAGACAAATAGACAATAAAAACCCATTTGACACAGACGCGCGCGTACCCGGCATGCTATCTAGCCACATGGCACGTCCACGTTATATACCCTACAGCACATACATACCACCGCTTATGGGGTTTTTGTTTGTTACCTTCAACGGGATATTTCGCCTTTCATTTCCGCGAATCTTGACCTTAGACGAGACTGCTGGGCCCGCGCAGCTTTTACAACTGGCTGAGCTCCTCGTCAAGTTGAGACGCAGACCACCACCACCGCCGCCGCCAAGGCAGCGGCATTGTCGTTCAGCATGAGGGGCGCCTCCGGCTGGGGTGGCACCGTAGCGCCTGCTGTCCGGGGTGCTGAATCTGTGGGCGGGACTCTGAGCGGGTCGGAAGGGCCCCGTTTATTCGGGAGCCAGCCCCGTTGCGTTGTGACGCACGACTCTGGGCGGCCGAAACGGCTGGAAAGAAATCTGTAGCTAATACAGTGCGACTCGGGCATCAGACCGCCTTCCTGGCAATTTCCTCTTGTCACCGCTTGCCATATCTTACCGTAAGTATTGCAACGAAAGCGCGCTCGTCCCCCTCCCGCCGCCACCGCCGCCCCAACACGCATAGCAGCTGCAGCAGCAGCTTCAGCAATGTGGCAGCCAGTGTATCACAGTAGTTGGGCAGTAGTGGTGGTTGGTGTGGGTTGTCATCGAACCGCTAGCTGCAATTTCCACGGGAAGCTTTCAGGGCTGGTCTGCTTCTTCCCCATCCCTCTCCGCCATCCCTCTCCGCCATCCCTTTCCGCGTCAGCTTGTGAGATGCTAAAATAAACACGCAGTTTGAGATTGCGGTGACATTCCGGCAAGAATTGCTGGTTTTTTTCCGGGTGGACAACGCCGCATGCCATGCGTGGCAACGAGCTGAGCACTGTGCATGTGCACAACTGTATTGCATTCTGTTAATACCTGCATATTTTAATTGTAAGCTACAGAAAACGAATTGGTTTGTTGTACAAAGATATCTCCCATGATATTAGTTCTCGTTTGACGGCAGCAAGATTTGCCTTGCGATTATAATTAACTGTTTCATATTATTTTTGTCATATTGTCATTGTGTTAAATTTGCCTCACTAGGTAAATTAATTAGCATCCAATACATTTGCCACGGTTTTTAGGATGGCATTATCTATAACACCGATTAACATCATGTATGATGCTTGTCCAATCTGATTTAAACATAACCCATTTGATAATTAACACATCTTAATTGTTTTCTGTTTATGTCTTATGTTTAGCGAAGTTTTAGTTTTAAAATAAATTTAAAGTTACTTGTTTTTAAACCATAAACCAAATTACATTTTAGATGAAGAGAAACATGTACCAGAGGGATCATGCTTGACAATTTTAATACTTTGCAGTATTAAAAAATGAAAGCTCCTGGACTATTTTGGAATAACTGTGGACACCAACACAGAATTGACCTGCTTTTTGAGAAACATTTGCGGACCTATTTACTGGACGTTTGGATAGAAATGCAATACCTCAATCATGTAATAATCTCCCATTCTTCTTCATAAATGGAGGCTAACTAACTTGAACAATTACAGAATCACTCGTCTCCTATATAATATTAAAAGCATTATGTGTCCCACATATCAATCAGACTATGAGAATGTATTTGATTGAGTGGAAATTGATGAAGTCATCAGAGCTGTCACAAACCGATGCTTAAAGAAAATATAATTTAGAAAGGCTTGACAAAATGGATTTATATAATGGAACACGAAGATTGCCTAAAGTAGCATTACATATCAGAAGGCGAGTCAGGCAAAAGGACACTCTACGCCAGAGTTATTCAATGATATTAGAACGTTTTCCAGAATTAGATAAAAAAAAATACGGTATATATGAATGGAGAAATTATCAACCATCTCAGTTTTGCTGGTGACATCGTCGTTATTATAATTACAAATGTAAATATAATTATAGAAACTGAAATACGCAATAAAGAAATTGCAGGTTCAGCTCAAGATAAACACAAGTAAAATTAAAGCCAGGTGTAAGAAGTTCGCTAACCAAATGGACACATGTTAGCGGTGACACCACTGGATGCCACGTCATAGTATCCATACCTCGGGCAATTACTGGCGGACTGGGTTCAAAGGATGAAATAAAGCTGGAGTGAGAACAGGGTTGAGTGCTTTTGGAAAATAGAACTTGATAATGACAAAATACCGTAATGTGCCTACAGGATAAAGTTTGCATTCAGTTGGAAATATGGACACCGACAAGAAGAATGTAAGAAAAGCTGAAAAGTACGCAAGGATGCATGCTAATGCTTGGAATTAGACTGATAGACAGGCGAGGAACACGTGGATCAGAGAACAAATGCAACTTTGTGGTCTCTTGTTGATCGGGCAGGACACGTAACTCGACGGGGTGATGGACAACAGTGATAACTAACAACGGAGTGGCAACCGAAGGAGAGACCACACACCACCCAGAGGACGTACACCGCAGACAGGGGGTGACAGAATCTTCTCTGGTGTGTGACAGGTGGACGGATTGCGTGACCACGAGGTCGTGTGAGATGGTCATTTATACATGACGACTGTATTTAACTCAGGGCACACTGCTGTTAATGTCCAACCCATCACTATGAAACAAGCTATCCAAAAACATATTTTCGTGAACAATTACGTCCAATGAAGAGCTTTGTCTCTGACGGAGTCACGTGAATATGCACAATAATGATCAATTAACGAATCGATTACAACAGATATAACGGACACGATACATGCATGAAATTCTGCGCATCAGATTCTGATAGTGCTCTTAATTTCAGCAAATTATATTCATAAGTCAATGTTACTCACGATAAATTTAACCTGTAACGCAACACAGTATCCACTTGCTCGTATAGATAACGACTCGGAGGCGTGGGAAATCACAGACAAGCAGGAACGCAGCCACGCGATGAGCAGGCTGCCAAACTTGCCCAAGTTCTGTGGTCCTCTATGTATCAAGGTGTTCCCGGCCATTTAATGGGTGTTTCACATGTGGGCGGAAACTGGAGCATCTGGGGAACACAGACGTGTGCGAGGGGGAAACACTCGAGCCCATACAGACGGAGCAGGTGGAGTCCACATTTGAGCTCTACCGCCTTCTCCTGGCGAGCTAGGGTTATGACAACTTTCTCGATGCCCGCGAGCAGAGAGTTTCTAAACACTTTTGCGATCCACCAACCCCTTGGCTCCACAGTGCTGGGTTACGGGGCTTACATAAGTCGGGCGTCACGGTGGCGAGATGTTAACTACCTCACCTGGTATGCAGGAGGTCGTGGGTCCGATCCCACCTGCTGTATATTTGGAGTTTGCATGTTCTCTCTCTCTCCCCGTGGCTCGTGTAGATTTTTCTTCGGGTCCTCCGGTTTCCCCCCCCCCCTATATGTATAATCAGCATGCGTTCAGAGTATTTGGCTGCTATAAGCTTCCACGCGATAAACCACTTAATTGAGCTGTCATTTTTGACCAAAAAGAGTTTTATAGCTCAGTGGGCCTTACCTGGTAAAATAAGATGTTGAGTTTTAGGGAACGAGACTGAACTCAAAGACAGAAACAAAAGCCGAGGAAATAGAAATGAGCGAGTGAAAACGAGACAATAGGAATTCATCATTGCATCGAGTCATTGGAGTGGAGAGAGGAGGCGGGGTTACATGCTTCACAATACTGCACGGCCACAAATCACTTGTGTTCAATGTGAATTCGTCAAATTACCCTATGCTGTACTGCCATCTGCCGACCCGATTACGAAACAGAATTTCAAAATCAATGTGTAATTTACATCAGTACCATTAACCACAATACTTCTTGTGGTCAGAATACAAACAAAAAACATACTCTGATAGTATATGATGATGATGATGCATTGTCTTTGAAACTGATTGGTCCACACCAGAGACAACTTTCTTTCGAGCCTAGTCTCAAACGGTGTTAAATGTAGATATGATTCCTTGTAAAAAGGTTTCAGTTTGGTGTTTTAACATCTTAACACCTGTTTTGTTGCCAGCAAAAAGGGGAAACCCTATTCTCAATGTGTAATTCGCTAAAAAACAGGCGATCCATTTATAGTCACTCCAATAAAACAGTGGCAGCGGGATTGCACGCAGAAATTGTTACATTTTATTTCAAAGCCTCCCTCTGTTTCTCACCTATATACACACACAGTATACCTGATACATATTTGAACACTCCATATAAAATATGGAGCCGTTGCGTTCACAATACAGTCGTGAAGCATCAGTTGAGAAGAAAGTAAGAGGGCCGTAAGGAACCAATGGGGTCTCCATAAAACGGATCAACCATTTAATTGGCAAATTGTCTGAACGTGTCACCGCAGTAACAGCGGAATGTAAACCACTGTTAGTTAATGTTTTAAAATCAATTGGATGTCTTCGGTTAGGTATTATTTGGCTAAAGATATATATTGTTTTAATACTCTATTTAACTATGTTAATCAGCGAGTGGTGACACAGTGGTTAGCGACCCGAGTTCTATTTCCAGAGTATGGCGGCTCAGGCTAACTAACTTCAGTGGCGAATGATCGGATCTGTCAACCCGTGATGGCTCCCACCCCTTCGCCACCCGGCACTGACCAGGGCGGTGAAGTATGGTCAAAACAAATCCCCATCACCAGCACCAACACGGCGTGGGGAAACCTTCGTCCAGCAGCGGACCGACAAACGTTTACGTTTGTAAATCTGCGTCTGACAATTGCAGCCGCAGCAATCGACTTGATTTGTTGTTGTTACATTTACAGATTGCCATCGTGTCCTCTGCCTTTTAATCGACTGCATGTATCCCAGAGCCGCGCCAATTCACTGTAAACCACAGGGTGGCACATGTGTGCAGTGAAGCCCACTGATTTATGGTGACCCTCTTCGAGATGATTCTCAGCAGGTATGATTGAATATCGTGAGCGCGGTGGCTCCATGTCTCACAGAGGAGACCGGTAACATATGTCATGAGTGTGTCGGCATTGGTGGGAGGGAGGCATGTAGAGAGGCTTTGAATTCAACTGTGCTTTTTCTCTCGATATAATTTCTCCCTATGACAACGGCACAGTATGTTCGCGGGGCACCTATGCTACGCGAATCACTCTAGGTTTAGGTCCACGCACTTCCAACCCCAATTGAACTCTCTGTCACAGATATATATTGCCATACTGCTGTACATGTTGCTTTGATCTTCGGTGCCGTGGTTTGCAAGAGCCCCCATGCTCAGGATCAGAATCAGATGAAATTCATACAGGAGGAATCCGATGAGCCATAAAGCTCTTTTTTCCACAGCTGCTCATCATCAGGTTCCGAAGCGGCCTGGGCCTCCTGGGTGCAGCAAGCGAGCAAAGGTGGCGCCTGTGTGGCAGTCGGACCCTGTCGAGCTGTGGGTGCGAGACGAGACGAGTGCTTGGTGAAGACCAAGCTGAGCTGCGGTCTTGGGGACGACGGTGTTCTTGGATGCGGTAAAGCCGTGTCCGTCTCTCACTCGTCCCCCCGAACGCACACGGCTGGCTGATTAAATGCATCGCACCACGTTGACACCAGGGCGCGCCACACGACAAATTGATCGAGCAGGAGGTAAGCGTTGGAATTTCAGTTGAGTTATTTCGAAGCTCACTGATATACAAAAAAAAACCCCACACATCTTTGGTACACATTTGCGCAAGATAATCAAGACCCTCGTTGAGGAGAATATAAATGGCATAACATAAATAAAGCTGACAATATGCATCCTTCACGCATCGAAATTAAACTATTCCTTACACAACCCATCAGCACAATGGTCTTTTGGGAGCGCATACACGTAGTGGTTCATTACAAGCAAACACTGGATCGGGTTGGTACAAATTGGTTATTATAATCTGTGCCTGCCAGTGATAATCATGTGCTGGTAATAACCACGAGGCCATGATGAGACGCATCAATGGCACCACGTTTTGTGCTTTGTGCCCTTGTACAGGGTAGTCTGGAATGATTGAAAAGGGTCATTGTGCTTTGTATGTCAATTTAATAATGTGCTTTGTTAACTCCTCATTTTGTTTATCTTATTCAATGTACAGGCAGACGTTTAGATTACTCGAACACGATTATCGTTTTCCATTAGTATGGGGTTGGAGATGTTGATGTTTTGCTAAACACGGTGAAGAGTGCATGGAAAACAACTTATCCTCGTGCATTGCAAAAGTCCAAACATGATCTCACTGGCGTCTGTTTGCTTTCCTGCTGTTCCCTGCACCCCTCCCAAGCCCAGTTTCCTGGCAAGGGAAGACCTATTGTCAATGAGTCGGCGAGGGTGTGCTGCTTTTATACACTGATTGAAACAAGACCCCCACCCCCCCGTGGCCTCCTCAACCCTGGCATTAGACAAGGTCGAAATGTTGAATAAATGGGTGTTGAATAATCTCTTGCCATTGCACATGGTGGTTATTTTAGGGTATCAGGATGAGAGCCAAAACGTGGATTATATTAATGTCTGAACTCCACTGCGATGAACGCACGTGCAAATAAATATAAGTGCAGCAACGTAGTTGTGGTTGACATTAGTATCACATAGAAGTTGTCTATGTGTACATGTAGCGGCCCTTTTGTTAATCCACTGCTGGATGTAGGGTTTCCGCATGCTGTGCAGGTTGTGGGGTTTAATTGATGACGTTTGCACAATGTTTTTTTACCTTAGTCGTGTTATTCTCTTAGAATAGTCGTGTTATTATCTTAGAATAACATCGCTGTGTTATTCTCTTAATAACACAAGGATGGAATGTTGCCTAATGAGGGGTAATTACATGTCCGTAGCCCGACATAGAGAGCAATGACTGGAACAAAAAAACGAATTTCTGCATGGTCCTCTTGAGATGCAAAATACATGGTCCATCGAGGTTCCACGGCTTTAACCCTGGCCCAGAAGGACGCAGTGTCTTACTAATCAAACACTCATTAATAGCACGCATCACTTCATTGTTGGCATAGAATTGCTTTCCCGCATGTGATCCTGTAACTCTGAAATATGTAAAACCTGTGATGGGAGCCAGGTCTCGTGAGAATGCATTTTCTCATTTTTGTGTAAATGGGTATTCCTTTAATTGTTAGTACTTAAAAAAATATTATCAGAGTAAAATCTAGATTTGAAGTTTATCAGAGTAATTTTAAATTAACAAGTTTCATTATTTACATGGATTGTGAAGGAGATAGCCTTGGAGTGGAATGTTTGGGGAAAAACTTTCAGGATTGCAGATGTCACACGAGTGGGGAAAATGCTGCGAAGAAGCGGCAAAGGAAACAAGATGATTTACAGCACTAGAATGTAATCGTAATCGATTTAGAAACTAGTCAATAAAATGCCACTGCTATTTAAACCATCTATTACATGTACACCTTGTTATGCCGGGACATAGCACACCACCATGCCGGACGTGAGACGAAGGGAGTGACGGACGTATCGGATTAAGTGCCCTCAACGAGATGCCTCTGTCAAGGTGATGGACAACAGACGGTTGACTGGCAGAGACAATCCGCTGGTGGATGAGAGCCTCCCCGTGCCGTGCGTGCCGTGGGAGCTGTTTGATCATAATTAATTGAATGGGCGCGGCACAAAATGATTGAATCGGTGAGTTACCTTGTCAAGATAATTGACGGAGGCACTTGTCGAGTTTAATTGTAAATTTAATGAGCGTGAGTAATTGCAGTCTGCGACATTTATGGTACTCGTGGGAGAACGAGAGGCGTTGGAAGTGAATTCCGTAAAGTCCAGTTAATATATATCCATTTATGTGTTAAAAAAAATCAATTAGTAAATAAAACGTGCCCAAATGAAACGTGTAATTCTATTATTTTAACGTAACTTTATACATTATAGTGCCATCATCATCCACAATGTATCCACTGCTGAATGAAATCCTTCCCGAGCTGTCGCGATCTCTCACGGTCGAGCGATTTAACAGTGTACAGTGAGGGAAAACAGTATTTGATCCCATGCTGATTTTGTACGTTTGCCCACTGACAAAGAAATGATCATTCTATAATTTTAATGGTAAGTTTATTTGAACAGTGAGACAGAATAACAACAAAAAAATCCAGGAAAACGCATGTCAAAAATGTTATAAATTGATTTGCATTTTAATGAGGGAAATAAGTATTTGACCCCGCTGCAAAACATGACTTAGTACTTGGTGGCAAAACCCTTGTTGGCAATCACAGAGGTCAGACGTTTCTTGTAGTTGGCCACCATGTTTGCACACATCTCAGGAGGGATTTTGTCCCACTCCTCTTTGCATATCTTCTCCAAGTCATTAAGGTTTCGAGGCTGACGTTTGCCAACTCGAACCTTCAGCTCCCTCCACATTTTCTATGGGATTAAGGTCTGGAGACTGGCCAGGCCACTCCAGGACCTTTATGTGCTTCTTCTTGAGCCACTCCTTTGTTGCCTTGGCCATGTGTTTTGGGTCATTATCATGCTGGAATACCCATTCACGACCCATTTTCAATGCCCTGGCTGAGGGAAGGAGGTTCTCACCCAAGATTTGACGGTACATGGCCCCGTCCATCGTCCTTTTGATGCTGTGAAGTTGTCCTGTCCCCTTAGCAGAAAAACACCCCCAAAGCCTAATGTTTCCACCTCCATGTTTGACGGTGGGGATGGTGTTCTTGGGGTCATCGGCAGCATTCCTCCTCATCCAAACACGGCGAGTTGAGTTGATGCCAAAGAGCTCCATTTTGGTCTCATCTGACCACAACACTTTCACCCAGTTGTCCTCTGAATCATTCAGATGTTCATTGGCAAACTTCAGACGGGCATGTATATGTGCTTTCTTGAGCAGGGGGACTTTGCGGGTGCTGCAGGATTTCAGTCCATCATGGCGTAGTGTGTTACCAATTGTTTTCTTGGTGATTATGGTCCCAGCTGCCTTGAGATCATTGACAAGATCCTCCCGTGTAGTTCTGGGCTGATTCCTCACCGTTCTCATGATCATTGCAACTCCACGAGGTGAGATCTTGCATGGAGCCCCAGGCCGAGGGAGATTGACAGTTCTTTTGTGTTTCTTCCATTTGCGAATAATCGCACCAACTGTTGTCACATTCTCACCAAGCTGCTTGGGAATGGTCTTGTAGCCCATTCCAGCCTTGTGTAGGTCTACAATCTTGTCTGTGACATCCTTGGAGAGCTCTTTGGTCTTGGCCATGGTGGAAAGTTTGGAATGATTGATTGATTGCTTCTGTGGACAGGTGTCTTTTATATAGGTAACAAGCTGAGATTAGGAACACTCCCTTTAAGAGTGTGCTCCTAATCTCAGCTCGTTACCTGTATAAAAGACACCTGGGAGCCAGAAATCTTTCTGATTGAGAGGGGGTCAAATACTTATTTCCCTCATTAAAATCCAAATAAATTTATAACATTTTTGACATGCGTTTTTCTGGATTTTCTATTTGTTATTCTGTCTCTCACTGTTCAAATAAACCTACCATTAAAATTATAGACTGATCATTTCTTTGTCAGTGGGCAAATGCACAAAATCAGCAGGGGATCAAATACTTTTTTTCCCTCACTGTAACTGCTACGTGCACATGAGCTCATTTCACCCATTTCGAGAGTCATTGTTTATATTAAAACACATTTTGCCAGTTCAGTGGAAACCTATTTTAGGAAAGGAAACTATAACGCCCACACCTCGACCTGACCTTGCACCACCCATTTCTTTACATTAATTTATTTTCCATCCTTTGACTTGTTTTTATTTTATTTCAGAACTGATTTAGCCAAAGCAAGCAACTCATTCGTTAGGTCAGGCTGAAGTGCAGTGGATCTTGAAAACACACAACTCCTTCCTCAGACGTTGAAAGTCTTGCTTATCGAATTGGAACGTCGGTACAAAAGTTAAACTTTTGTTGCGATTTCACATGCGGAAGATGTAGGCGTCATCTGGTCGAACACCAATTGGGTCGAGGCTCAAAAGAAAGCCGTCCCGTGGTGTGGGCCAATCAGTTTCAAGGACAATGCATATATTATCATAGTATTATTTTTTGTTTGCATTTTGACTGCAGGTATTGTGGTTAATGCAGACATGAATCCTCGTAAAAAGGTTTCAGTTTTGTTGCCAGAAAAAAAGGGGAAAACCCCTATTATTATATTTTGGTACTGGCAAAGGAGGTCTAATGATGAAGGAAGCCGTTGATCAAAATCGTCTGGAATTCGCACGATCACGTAAAATATCGCAAGCTAAGCAGGTTTAAAGCCTGCCTAGTCAGTCATAGGAGGGCCGCGGTGTGCTTTTTTGGGAGCAGCAGAGGGTCAGTGCAGCGAAATACATTGTTGTACTGTACTGTCCTTCTATGCTCCCGCATTTATGATTCCCGTTTTCACCAATCCGCACTGACCAGTATGGTGATGTATGGTAAAAAAAAACCCACGACCCGCGAGGCATGGGGAGGCCCTCGTCCAGCAGTGGATTGACGCAAGGGCTGTACATGTGCGCGTGTAGGAACAGTGAGGCTGCTACTTGGCCTGGTGGTGGCAGGACAACGGCTGATCATTATCCGAGCGAACCCCCTGGCGGTGCTGATGTCCTACAACTCAATGCCGTGCGCTTCGCGATAAGAGTCTCCCCAACTCCACCGTGTACGTGGGCACAGCGCGGATATTAAATAGAAGCTCACTGATAAAGCGCAGTAGTTCTGTTCCCAGAGTACGGGGCATTCACTGTGACTTTTTTTTACCACCAGGGGTTGCAACATGGGCAAAAAAAAAGTTCACGCGAAGTTAAAATTATATTGAAAGTCAGCATCACAGGCCGTGACCTATCCACTGCTGGATGAAAGCCTCTCCAAGCTGTTTACATCTTTCACGGTCCTTGGATACAGAAATCTTCCGAGTGCCTGCATGCACTTGAACCAATTTCATTGCTCCATCTCCGTGGTGGACGTTGTCCCACACGAATTTATTTGTTCTCTTTTGTCTGCCACTCCATCGTTATTCACAAACACCGGTCATCATCCATTCTCGTGACATGTTCTGCGCAAGTCCACTTACGTTTCTGAACGGTCAAAAACATTTCTATAATTTGCGTTATGTAATCCATGTCTTTCCTTTCCCTGTCTCTCGTTGTGATTCTAAGTGGAATCTGCGTCTCTATGCATATCTTTCCACACTGTTCAGGATTCATTTTGTTTGTCACTCTGCATGTTGCCGATTCAGAAATAATGAACTTGAGTGTGGAAAAGTAGGCCAAGTGTACCTTGGAAGTTATGAGAGGTGGACCAGAATCTAAATGATGAGGTCAAAAAGATGATAGTAGCAGGTTGGAGTTCTTTTTGAAAACTTAAATTAATAACGAAACTCAACATTCCAATGTGCCAAAATAAGGTTTTAAATCGGTGTATATAACATGATATGACATTTATGAAAGGTAGGCGTGACGACGTGCTTCTGTAAACAAATGACTAAAGTTAGGTGCCAATTATCCAATAGTTATAGTTTTACTCCGTTTTTATGTGTTTAATCAGATTGGCTTCGCATGGACTGGAAAAAAGCGATGTTCCATGCCAAGGGATTTTCCAGGTGAAAGTAATTTAACTTAAAAGAAATGTCTCATGATGACTTTAAATTTGAAATAAAGAATAAAAATCAAAACAATGAAGAGTCAAAGCAAACAGTCGCCACAAAGTCTGCGGACTGAGTAGCAATGTGAATAGTTTTTATTTGAAAGCAACCACGTGCAGTGAAAATAGATTAAGCATTGTTTCGTTTATGTCTCTGCACTTAAAAAAACATTGTACACGTTACAGGTATATTTCTTAAATGTATTCTGGCCTGGTGGAAAGGTTAGCACGCTGCAGTGCGTGTCACTTAAACAGGTGGCACGTTCCTTAAATTCTCCCCGCCTCTTTGTCTGCCCAGCAGTACACAATCAATTAATAATATTGACAACTTATCCAGCGCCATAATATGGGCAGGTCATTACAAAATGGGTACACCGCAGTTTGTCGACGGGGAAGGTCCCGTGCGGGTGGGGTGAAAGTTTCTCCCACATCTTATACGCCAGCGTGGAGAATAGGCCAATAAAGCCGCAGAGGGCCTGTCAACTGCTCCCTTTTGCGGAGGCTTTTCTGCCAGCCGTGTTGCGAGCAAGCAATTGCAGGGCTGCGACTTTACCTTCCCGTTACTTATAAAGGGCGTTGAGAAGTTGTGCAGTGGAAGATACATTTAAAGCTCATTTTATGTTTATAAAAGTCAAAAGCAGCCATGGCAACACGTGCTGAAGCAAGCAAGGGTATTCAGCTGGGTGGGATCTATCATGCGAAGCCCTCTTGCCGTCGAACAAAGAGGGTCATCGCATCGCGGGCTTTCAGATGCACTTCTGCGGCTGTCTGGAACGATCTTCCTTCCAATATTAGGAAGCCACTGGAGTTACACACTTTTATAGAATCTAGATTAAAAACTAATTTCTTTAGAACTGCTTTTTGTGTTTAGATTGTTGCCCTTCCCCTGCACCTCCGATTATCACGATTGGCTATGCGCGGTGTGAAAGACGTTCAACATACGTACATTAAAGCTTTCGACAGCCCCTCTGGACAGCCGAACGCTCTACAAATATAACGACCATTTTTTTTTTCATGCTGGCCAGATGTCTTGGAAGGTGTGGGAGTTCCCACATTTTAACCCACCTCACATGACCTGCCAAATAAACAAACCACGGTGGGTCCATTCTGTCATGCCTTGCCATGTGTCGGCCCTAGAGGAGCTGTCATTTTAGTACAGCATCACCATCTATACTGCCCCCTCGAGAGTTTTGGCCTATTCTTCCATGCTGAGAGAGGAGTTGAAGTAACCACACTTTACCCCACCACACGCGGCGGCCTGCCGATCGACTAACTGCGGTTAACCCATTTTTACTGCTGGGTGGACAGAGGCGAGAGGGGATGAATAAGATTTCATGAGTAATCATATTACTTTGAAAGCACTAAAATTTGAGTTACAATACATTGCTTTTAAAACCAACTCTCCAAATGTTGTTTATATAGCAATAGCCACGCTGAAACAAATATAATTTGAAATGCAAACAATGAAATTCAGCTTTTCAAACAAAGGCACGCCACGTTAAAGCCATTTTTCCGTTTCAGTTTGCAAGGATATTAGAAATTCCTGCGTCAATTGGGCATATAATGGCATCTTGACTTCGGAAATTGTCAATAACTCACTGACCTTTACCACGTGCATAGCCGTTTTAAAAAAAGCAAACAGATGTGGTAAATCTCATCAATACTGCCTCAGCAATTTTAAGGCGATTTTTTTTGTCAGCTGAAATGCAGAAATCGTCCACTCATAACTTTAATTGTTTTTTACTGAACTACTGCAGTGTGTTTCTCTACAACTATCCATAATCTTTATCGTGCGAGAGGGTTTAAACGGAACATTGGAACATCTTGAAAGATATGAGCGGCCTTTGATTTGTATCACTTGACACACTTTAATTTAGGCTGCTCATGCCACTAACTGTACCGGCAAAGGTGCAGCACTGCAATTGCGCGCTCATGCCACCACTGGTATCAGGACCTCCACTAGAGGCTTCTCTGGAGGGTATTTGGCCTACTCTTCCACACTGCGCAGACATCTTAGAATTCTATTCATCGCATATAGCGAAATGTCGTTGTGTAAAAAGCGTGAACTTTTGCGACAGCATTGGCATCAACTGCTCATGCTGCCATACACCGGCGTGTCTCGAGTGATTTGTATGATCCACGGGTCACGTGGGTGACACCGTTCCTTCGAGGGTCGCAGTCCGCTTCGAACGGCGACATCCAAACTGAAGCGCGCAATTTTTTTTTTTTTAAAACGGAGTTTGCACGAAAAGACGGCCGGGCGACGTGTTCACACAAAGTGACGGCCGTCTTCATCCTCGTACTAAGCTCTCAATCGCTAGGAGACCGGTCGCGGTTGCAACGGTGGCATTTCGGAAGAAGTCCAAACGTCGGATACCAAGAAGTCGTCTTTGGCATCGCATGCGGAAGGACTGCAGCCGATCCAAATCATCTCGAAGCAATGTCCAGGCCTCCGCATCATACAACAAAGCTGACGAAACACAGCACTGGTAGACTCTCAATCTGAACAGGGGTGAGTGTGCATGTTTTACCCCATCACACGCCGATAGAACAACGGTGGTCGAGGCAATTATACTGCAGGGTGGACAGAGGCGGTGGGGGAGGGGTCGGCTGGCGGGGTGTAAGAAACTTGATTTAGGCTGGAGTGGTGGAAATGTTCGGTTGTTTATCTTGGCAGAGTATTTAATTTCGCAAATGGAAGGTCTAGAGTAGACTTTGTTCATCATGATAAGGTTACGATGGGCAGTACATTAAACATATTGGCAGCCGTTGTCCTCTCTGTATACTGGCTCCTGCCATAGGAATGGAGAATGTCCACCACTGGCTAAGGACCATCAACAGAGATGGGTATTAAGCCACGTGTAAGCACAGACGCACTTCGGCCTCTATGAGAGTTAAAAATGTAAATGTATATTTTAACTATAAAAGCAACTATTGAATACGAGTCAATATAGTAATATTTTCCCTAAATATCGTATTGGGATGAGTGTAGTGCTTCTTGTGGCTGCAGGGGTCATGTAAAACCATTATATACAGCATACTTAAAGTTGATAATTCAAACAATAATATATCTTCAATGGCAATACATAAAAGCAATGTGAATTGTGGAGAGCGGTACGGCATAGTGGTTAGCGCACTGCACTACAAATCCTGCTATCTGAGTTTTATTCCCAGCCACAGCTAGCGTCAGTGACGAGTGATATCTCGACCGGTCATGGGCCTCTCATAGGTCGACTCAGCCTTAAATGAGCACCTGGTGCTCACTAACAGTACTTTTTATATGAATTGACAAAAAGATGCTCACAAACAACACTTTGATGCTTATATCATGGAGGTGAGAATCGATTTGATTCGACGAGTGTATGAATGCATTCAAACATTTATCTTGAATAGTGAGGAACTTATGGCTTTGTATATACATATGAATTCGTCAATTTATTTTATGTTTTCATGTGAAGCATATCATTTATACTTTTTGCATAAATTGGTTTAACAGTGTTTTTTATCAGTGGTTTTATGTGTTCAACATTACATTTTTCTTTTGTAAATTACATTCACTGGCTTATGACCATTACAACTGTAAATGTTGTTTTTTATTGAGGCCTCGTGTCTGTATAAATTGTGCATGATAAATATGATGATCATCCTGCATTATTGTATCCGACATGCTATATAACGATAAAAATGTGCTTTAAAAAAATGTTTACCGGTCAACATCACGTGTTTTTCTCGACAGTATTTGAATGGGCCCCAAAAGCTTTTTTTTACAAATGTGCTGAACTAATTTAAAAATTACGAGTTTTGGATGTTTCACTGGAAATATTGCCACTTTTACAATGCTGTAGTATTTGAAAAACACGTGAGTGCAGAGGAAGATTTAACTACTCTAAATGTTTAAACATGCCTCAGGGTGGATTACTCCAAAATAAATCCAAACTATCAGTACAACATATTATTTTTGCCTTGAATAAGCAGACAAGCCAAAAATGGTATAATTATGGCTTGAGAGAAAATTATGTACATAGAACTGCAATTTTATGAGCTTAGATAGGTTTTAACCTGTTATACATATTTGACTTATTATAGCTTGTCTAGCTAGAATATTACAACGTTTTATATACATAAAATATCTCCATCTCCATATATATAAAAGGCAAAGTTGTGAATGTGTGTCTGTTCAAAATGTTTAGCGTACTTCCCGACATGCAACAAACTTGAAATTTGCCATGTGGGTACTTTCCAGACTGTACACCATGCAAACATTATAAAAATACTTTTTTTGGGGGGGGGGGGGAGCTCAATAATGCATGTGGAAGCGTAACGCATTGTAGTGTAGTGGTTATCGCGCTGCGCTACGAACCCGGCGACCCGAGTTCGATTCCCGCTCGCGGCCACCACTGGTGACGATTATTTCTACCGGTCCTGGGCCTCCCCTAGGTCGACTCAGCCTCAAACGAGTAACTGCTGTGGTGTGAACATCGCCACTGGGGAGACAAAGGCGGCCGGGCGTGGAGGACCCAAGTCCCGGGCGAAGCCGGGTAGTACAGCTAGTATAAAATGTGTGTCTTCTGAGCGTACAGTCCATGAGAGCTGGTGAGGTTACTATTTTAGGTGTGGCTTACTAATTATAAGGATTTTGCCTGGCTTAACTGATGCTTTGATAACATAATACCACTCAAGGCCGTGCCGAATGCACGAGACAGAGAATCCGGAAGACTGCTTTCATTCAATTTCAGATTTATGCCATTACTGCGCCCTTTGATCTCTTACCTCTCAGCCCCAGCACGTGTTCCCGTTTTTTTTATATAAAACATTCTCAGAGGAGCGTCGGCCACGTGAAGTGTCAAAAGCTCACCTCGCTGAAGATCATTAGACAAGTTGAAGAATCCGGGTTTTGTGACTATTATGACTGGCAGGTGCACAGCCTGTGCGACCCCACTGCGCATAACTGGACGTGTTTCAACTGCCCTGTGCTTTACTCGTTGTTGTGTGCATATCGTCACCACCTCCATGTTCTCGGAGGGTGATTGCCTCCAACTGCCCAGTAGCGTGTTTCATGTGCCCCCTCCACAGAGGCTGATCTGAACACCGCGGATACCCATCATCTGTGAGTCCACTCAGCTCCAAGTCGTCCTGTACCAGATCCACCCATCTCTTATCTAGCCTGTGCTGTGCCCATTCAGTCGACTTAACCAGCCAAACAGAAGCTGCTCGGGCATCTGGTGGCTGGCATTCGTGCTGCGTGACCGAGCCAATGCATTATCTCCTGCTGTAGGAGTCCACCGTTGGGCCTACGTCCAGATCTTTCAAGTATCTGTGAGCTCTACAAAAAAAGAAATCCAGTCTGCTTAAACCTAGGATGGATCATAGGCAGAGCAGTCTGACTGCTTCAAGTTGGCACAAGTGATTTTGGTTCGGGCTTCTCATTTTGCAGGCATGAAGAAGAGGTTTCGTGTGAAGCGACCGGCCAGGCAGCTTCCAGTGTTATGCAACGGATAAAGAGATCCTGCTGCTGATCTGATTCTGAGCGAGACCTCTAGTGCCACGCCGGAACTGGCAATGTTGAACACTGCTCAGGTACGTAAAGTCCTCCACAACCATTCCATAACTCGTGGAGGGCTGAGGGGATGGAGTGAGTGATTACAAAGATTACCAGTGCAGTCGCTTTGTTTTGGTGGATGTGATGGTCAGGTCCTCTTTCTCACGTGGCAAGCTCACGTTGAGCAGGAGTCTCCACCTCCTCAGAATGAGCAGCAGTTACCAAGTCACCAAAATATGGACCATAAATACATAGCAATTATTAGCAGGAAGTCATTCCGTGTATGTACGCAGGTATCGATTTGTCTCCCTTTGTATCTGCACCAGATGTAAATTCCACTGGTACAGCCATGAAAGGCTTCTCGAACTATTTGGTCAAAAACACGTCGGGATCAAAGGGCATCTCGGTTGCATCCCAAGGTCAACTTGAATGGCCATACACGTGTACAAGGGCATGTGATCTGCAGTGAGGGCACACGTGGTAACTTTCCGGTGTGTCGGTCAAGACCAAGCTCTGTCACTCGAGCACAGTGGCGTGTCCAACAAGGGGGGGGGGGGATGGAAGGGGTGGTGGGGTAGAGGGGGTTGGGTGATGACCCCTTCTGGAGACCCCGAACAATTGCATTTTATGTATATGTTTATAATAGAAATTTGATTGAATGTATTATTGTTAATGTAGGGCCCTCTATGCAATATAATTGTGGGGGTGCCCCCCTCTTTGAAACGTTTCTAGATGTGCCTCTGGCAGTGCGGGTGTTAATCTTCATTCAGGCAGATGTTAACCGCTTAACGCCCAATTAATGCACTCTCTGAGTCCATGGAAGCTAATTAAGCTTCAGGGTACATGAATCTCGTCAGACCCAGTGAACGGCTAATAGAGGCGTTTCCGTGTATATGTTTACGCATGTGAAACGCCTATATACTCGTAGAAGGTTCAAGGTTGTGTCATCATTGAGATCATGGTAACGAGTTTGGAGAAATGTATTTTTAAATTACCACATAGTAAAGGCGGACAAAATGTACGCGTGTGTGTACCAGCAGTACACGGATCACTTTCATACAAATACACACAAGGAGTGTGCTTGGGAAAGCAGGCTGGCCTCAACACATACCTTCACGTACGTATATTTAACTCGTACAACACCCGCAATTCGCCACTAAGTGGCGGGGACGTCTCCACGGCGCTTGTGCCAGGCTAGGTGCACTCCGAGGCCACGTGGAGTGTCGAAGGCGCGCTGATTGACACGAGGTAACGGGACGGACCCAGGTGTCACGGGTTGACTGACTGAGATGACTGGCAGATTCACCATCTGTGCTCTCGACTACGCCAACTCGCTGCGTTGTAGCCGCCGGACGGTCTGCTCGTTTTGACAGTCGCTTCTCTGCCCCTCCGTTGTTGTTGGAGGGCGACTGCGTCCAACTGCCCAGTAGCGTCCTTCATGAACCTCCTCCGTAGACGGCGATCCTGACACCGCCGGTATCAGTCTTCGGCAAGTCCACTCAGCTCCACATCCTCCTGTACCACATCACTCCATCTCTTCTCCAGCCCGTGTCGTGCCCGTTTATCCCCCTCTATTCGGACAAAACAGAAGCTGCTTGGGCATGCGGTGGTTGGGCATGTGGGCGATTTGACCCAGCCAACGCAGCCTCGCCTGCTAGAGGAGCTCACTGATAGGAATGTGTCCTAGATCTTTCAAGGATTTGTGAGCTCCTCACACAATCCAGCCTGGTTAAACGCAGGATGGATCGTAGGCAGGCCAGCCTGAATGTTCCATTAGAGGGGTCCACGTTTTGCAAGCATAGAGAAGGGAGGGCATGACTGTGGCCGAGAAGACCCGGAGCTTCGTGTGGAGTGGCAGACCAGGTAGCTTCCACACAGCATTGCGCAGTTGTCGAAAAGATAATGCCGCACGGCTGATTTGGAGTGAAACCTCTGCTGCCAAACTGAAATTAGTCATAATCACACGATTTAGGTTTGTAGACTATTCCACTCTCCACAAATGCCCCATCACTCGTATGGAGTTGAAAGGGTATTGGATAACACAAAATACCCAGGCAGGTGCTTAGTTTTGGTGGGGCTAATGATAATTCCCCACCCCTTAGTGGCACACTCCAAGTTCAGCATCAGCGCCTCAAACTCATCAGAGCGAGGAGCAATCGCCAGATCATCAGCATACATACCATGCGTGACCAATAGGGTGCCATCCCTTGACTGCACCCAGGCATGGATCAGCCTCCCATTGTATCTGTACCAGATATAAATTCCTCTGGTACAGCCTTGGAAAGCGTCTCGTACTACGTGGTCAAAGATGATAAATAATGTCCGAGCCAGAGAACAACCCTTTTGTACCCCAACGTGAACAGGGAATGGCTCTGACTTCTGGCCACGTAACTTTACCCAGGCCTGCCCACCATAATGAAGGTCCTTAACGATTGTGAGCACGAAGAACAACCCAGAGCCCTGGCCTATTGATTGTATCAAAGGCCTTGAACAAGTCAATAATGCAGATATATAGGCCTCCTTTAAATTCCCTACACCTCTCCTGTGGAAGATGCACAGGACCGACTAGGCCTGAAAAGAAGACTACTGCAGTTGGCATACAATCACACATAGGTACAGACAGCAATGTTAAAACAGACGAAAATCAGATTTGCATAATTGATAATATGTAGACAATTACCCCTAAACATATACAGTACGTGTACAGATATTTTTGGTAATTCACTGGTGGACGAGGGCCATCACCACTCCGTGTTGGTTATGGGCATTGTTTGACCATACTTCACCACACTGATCGGTGTTGGCTGGTGATGGCAGGAAGCAAGACGTGCTGCAGTATCATGGTTGCAGAACTGATTTTGCTGCTACCCATCAGAGCCAAGCAGCCTGTAATGCATGTTATGCGTGGTAGTGATCCATTCAAGCACTATTCAAACTCAAAGCCTGCTTAGCTTTTTTATATTTGAGGTGGCCGTCCATAAATGACGTCACGCACCTGGGAGGTGGGGGGGGGGTCAGACATTTGTGACAATGTGTGACGGGGGGGGGGGTGAGAAATGTGACGTCACATCAAAATGGGCAACTTAAAAAAAATAGACAACACGTTTTGCTTAATTAAATATACTTTTTAATAAATGTTTTCTCCTGCAACATCAGAGTGCAGCGCCACATTAAATACGCACTACAATGACAATAGTTTAAAGCGATTTGAAGCATGTTTTAT
Organism: Petromyzon marinus; assembly: GCF_048934315.1. NCBI lineage: Eukaryota > Metazoa > Chordata > Hyperoartia > Petromyzontiformes > Petromyzontidae > Petromyzon > Petromyzon marinus. Next base: position 20,716,316 of record NC_133683.1, on the reverse strand, counting down.
ATATATTTTGGGGGGGGGGGGGGTGGGGGCAGATCTGAGGGGAGAGTCTGGCTCTTTGTGACGCCGTGTGACGAGGGGGAAATCGTCCAAAATCGCGTGACGTCATTTATGGACGGCCCCTGATCGGATTGTGTGATTTCGTTCAGGGGCAATATTATAACCGTAAACATATATTTTAAAACAACAATAATAACGTGAGCGAGTAATCTCATATCACAGCCCCTGCATCTTCTTGGATTCTGTTTGGATCTCCCAGTGCCCGAATCGGAGTCTGTAGCGAATGAGTCTCTTTGTTTAAAGCAAGGCGAGAGAGCGGCGACTCTGGTGAGCACATCCAAGGGGTTAGTTCCACTCTCAAGGCCGGGAGACACGGGCGGTTGAACAATGCGTTTCGATTATTTGGCTGATAAAAATGTCCACATGATAAGCCACCCACTTCGTTCAGCTATCGCTTCATGAAAAACAGCTATATAACTCAGTGGATCTAACCTGCTAAAAAAACAAACATTTTAATGAATACACTTTTTAAAAAAATACTTGAATCAGCAACCTTTGATATAGTGTGCCAACCATTACACCAAGGTAGCATCTCATAATAGATCAGCGTGCTTTAGCTGGTAAAATAAACATATTAGCGTGCTTTAGCTGGTAAAATAAACATATATTAGTGATTTGCGTACTTTTCCAATACTTTGCACTCATATCGTGTTTTCGTATTGCTTGTTGTTGTAACTTGCTGACCCGCGCCTACTGGACATCTGTGAAAAAATAGCTCTGTAGCTCATCGAATTCCCCCAGGATTAATAAATATTCTGATCCTCCGTGTGCCACCAACCAGATGCAAGGCCCCCGAGGGATTCCATCCGACGGCAAATCTCGGCTCAGCAGCCTGCCGCCGTCTGCCGTGCCGCCAGAGGGCGACACTCGCAGCGACATCCTCGGCGGAGCAAGGTTGGGTGGGTTAACAACAAGCACAGGGGACGGCGGCAGGGTTATCAAGAGACCATCGTGAAGGGGTGTCTCTGTTATTTGCACAGGAGGAGGAGCAGAGGGTGCAGAGGAGCGGGAGTGGAGCGAGGTGAGAGGATCGAGCGAGATGGGAGAGAATGGAGAGGGGAGGGAGATGGGGGAGAGGGGAGGGAGATGGGAGGGAGATGAGAGGGGAGGGATATGGGGAGAGGGGAGGGAGATGGGGGAGAGGGGAGGGAGATGGGGAGAGGGGAGGGAGATGGGGGAGAGGGGAGGGAGATGAGGAGAGGGGAGGGAGATGGCGAGAGGGGAGGGAGATGGCGAGAGGGGAGGGAGATGGGGGAGAGGGGAGGGAGATGGGGAGAGCGGAGGGAGATGGGGGAGAGGGGAGGGAGATGGGGAGAGGGGAGGGAGATGGGGGAGAGGGGAGGGAGATGGGGAGGGAGATGGGGGAGAGGGGAGGGAGATGAGGAGAGGGGAGGGAGATGGGGGAGGGGGGAGGGAGATGAGGAGAGGGGAGGGAGATGGGGAGAGGATTGCGAGGGGAAGGATGAGAGGTGAGATAGAGAGCATGGCGAGGGGAGCGAGGTAAGGGAGATGGGAGAGCGTTACCAGGGGTAGGGGGTGTGAAGGGAGAGATTTGGGGAGAGCATTGGCAGGGGAGAGAGATGGGAGAGCGTAGAGAATGGTTTCTTGATGCTTATTCTAGTGGTTTTCTCACTCTGATTTTGCAATGGGATTTGACATTTTACGCGACGTCTTGCATTTCAGACATCTTTGTTAATGAATCATGGTTTTTAGTCTTATTTTTCCGTGAAAATGTTAGCAATAACTTTTTAATCTGCATTTTTTTAGAGTAATACAAAGTAGAGTGTGGATTCAGTATGTGTGGTATTGTTCCACTTCGCTTGAACCGCTTTTTACTGGTTGTTTTAAGTAGGCGACCCTTTTTAAATAAATCCACTGCTGGATGAGTGTCTGCTGGTCTGTGCTGGTCGTGGGGGTTATTAGTGAGCCATTGTTCACTACACCGCTCAGTTCGTTTAGAACCTTAATGATATAAACACCTACAATTAGTTGATTGGATATTTCACGGTATTGTATGTTTAAGATAAATGTTACTTTGCTTTAAATCTACGTTATCAGTGGGAAAACAGCAGTTTTCATGCCGATTTACAGGAAAGCAGTGCAAATCGTGGCTTGTTTATGTTGATTTTTTTGTCTCAGAGGCATATTTGGTCGTGATTTTGCACAAAACGGGTAGCTTACAGCTTAATTTGCAAAAAAAACAGTTTAATTCGTGTAACTGCAGGAAATTCACAATTTCAATGGGAAATGTAATGAAACAGCGCCCCCTAGGGAGAAATGGCGCCCCCTAGTGGTGAAACAGCGCCCCTAGTGGCCAAAAGTGTTCAGTGGTAGAAAAAAAATTTCACCTGGTCATTCCCTCTGTTCTGTTCTAGGTTGTCGCATTCCTGTGGTCGCCTCTCCACCTGCGCCCATCAGGGGGCTCTCATGTCCTAGTTCCAGGTCTCTGTCTGCCAGCCTTTTACCACGTCCGTCAAATCCTGTCACGTTTCGTCGATGGGTTCCAGCTCCAAGTTCGTCGTATGCCCACTTGCCGGTTGTTATTCAGAGGGGGTTCCAGAGGGAGTTCAAACCATCTCTCTGGTATATTCGCCACTTGCCGTCTGCAGGATTTGAACCTTGCTCCTCGAGGCTCATGAGAAGGCTCGCGGCTTGCCTCTTGTTGCAGCGAGGCCACCGTGTCTTCGCACAGATGAATCGTGCTCGAGGACGTGTAGTGATTGCGCTGCGCCCCAGCCACTGTGGAAACGTACGCGATGACGTCACTGCGTGTCATGTTAATTAGCAAAAAAATCCAATCTGGGATTCGAACCCGGGTCACCAACTTCAAAAACGGCAAAGTTGTCCATTACACCACAGTGGCTTTGTAGTGGCCTGTAATGTTCCGGTTATTAAATCATCGATGTTTAAAATGTTGCTTTAGGTGTACTTTTCAAAATGTAATAAAAAAAATAAGTTGAACCGGGTGAACTTTCTCTAGCTGATAAAATAAAGGTGGGATTTGAACCCAGGTCATCAGCTTCAGTAGCAAAAGTTTATCCACCTAGCCATAACGTTCTAGGCATGCACGCAACTGTTGCGGTGATCTTATTGTTGTTGTTTGAAACAATGTTATTTCATGTATATATTGTTTTTAAGTAAATTATTTTGAAATAAAAAATTCGTCAGCGTTTCTAATTTCGTTATATTCGTCATTCAAACTACCAAAAGAAATACGAAACGGAAATGTTGGATCTGAACCCAGAACCTCATGAGTTGCAGCCTCATGCCGTTGGCCACTGAGGAGATGCGACACAACGGGCCTCCACGTGGGTATACCAGAGTGACTTGAACGGTGAATAACACAGTCAGTGGAGGTTTCAGAGTGTGAGTAATTATGTAATCACTGAATGAATAAATGTATTTTCGCAAGTGATAAGCATGTGGTGTTTGACTTCATCATGTTGAAGTAACGTCATTATGGCATGCATAAATGTAACTTGGTAAAAGCTTATAACTGGGTTTTGAACCAAGAGGAGTTGCTTTAAAGACATCCGTGTGCGCAACTACACCACCACGGATTGAGGATGGTAACACGTAATTCTGATTGTTAAACTATAGTCGCTTTCCATTTGATTAAAAACTTTGTTTTAAAGATGTACCTCCTTAGCGTTTTCATATTCGTGCCATTATTGGTGAATTTTCACAACGAGGAGATGAACAATTAAAATGGGAAAAGGCGAACGTGAACAGATGCGGGATTTGAACACGGCCTCACGCACACTGCACGTTCGGACACCGTGGAGTTGTGCCGCGCAGCCAGTGGCCACCCTTGCGGTCGTGTGGGTGTCATCATCGTTCAGAGGCTTTCGAAAAACACCCGCCCGCAGCAGCTGCCACCGTTTTCAGTGGTGGTTGTGTCCGAGCCAACAACTGTCTCTCCCAGGCAAATAGCTGGCGCACGGAGGTCGCCTCCTTCCAAAAGTTAACATCTCCTTTACAAGAATGCTTTTGCTGGTATTTAGCATTTTAAACGACGAGAGTGGACATTAAGCGATGCTTCATCTTTGAACGATGAGAGGAGTAAGTGGGGGCTTCGGACAGGACCCGTCGGGAGAAGGGATTGTTGGCCAATCGTTGTGACTCCCAGCGGAGTGGCAGTCAAAGAGGAGGCCATAGGGTGGTCCCTAAATGTTAACCCGATATTGAGTTGCTGCAGAGAAAGAGTTGGATTTTATTTACATTATATATGGAGGCAGTCTAAAGTAAACTAAAATTAAGCTATTTTTATTTGATCAGGTTAAGGCCCATTCAGCTATTTAAGCTATATAACTCTTTATCAGCAGCGACCTGGTCACAAATGATAGCTCAACGAAGTGACTTATTATGTGGAAATGTATCGCAGCCAAATACTCTAAACACACGTTTCTAATTGTGGAGGGAAAGGGCCGGAAGACCCACAGAAAAATCCATGCGAGAACATTCAAACTCCAAATTTACAGAATCGAATCCACGACCTCCTGCATACCAGGCGAGGTAGTTAACATCTCGCACAGTGGCGCCCAGTTAGTCGTGGCAGTGGTTATTATGTTTTCTGATCAATCACAAGAGGCATCTCATCGCGCTGAAAGTCGCCCCCTTATTATCATTTGCAACGCCTTTAAATGGAACGAGCGAGGGAACAATTGGATGATTGTGTGCTTGAAACTTTGACACACTCCTTTTCAGCACGTCAGCACGCTGTTGAAGTTGCATGTTGTTTTGCAAATGTGCAAGGCTTGCTCATTGCTCGCGGTTTGCGTGGGTACCGCTACACAATTCGATTTTCTCTGGAGGCCAGCGTTACTCATTTCACCGAGATTCAAGAAAGGGAAAACCTCGCCAATGTTAATTTACTTGGTACGAAACGGTCATAATTTTTATGACCGTTATGTTTGAGGCAAAAAAGTATACGGTATCGTGTTTATTTTTAATGGTGTATATTGCAAGAACATTTGAATAAATTTGCGTTTTAGTAAATTTGTGATAGCAACATATGCCAACGATGGGAATTATACCACGCGTTTGCACCGCCTTCCCGGTTATGGCAGCATGTTTCCTTTCTGAGTCAAGAAAACATAACAAATAACTTACAAATGTGTGCATACAATCATTTAATAATTAGGCTTCTGTTCATTTGTCTGGAATGTCACCAGACCAGAGCTGCAATATTGCCAATTTCGGTCTGCAGTTAATGAATTTAGATTTGGCTGCTCAGTTCATCAATGTGTTAACATTTTGCATTCATTATTTAGCCTTGTTAAATTTGGAGTGCCAATTACCGTATGCTTACGCACGTATGCCCTGTGGCAAACGCATTGTGCATAATGGGCCTAATGACGTAATATAAAGAGTTGTGGGAGAATGAGACTCTGTGCTTGTTGCTGTGTGTGAGGCCACAATGTGATGGGTCTGAACAACAACAGCAGCACGAGGACCAGGTTGCTGAACATGGGCTCTTACTGGCCCAGTGTTGTTACATTGTGCCTGCATATCTTTCCAAAGTTTGCTCGTCGCAGTCCGCATCTCCGATTAGCATAGTTGGCTACGTACGGTGCGAAAGAAGTTCAACATACTCTCCCTACATACGGCCTGACAGGTTATACAATTTAATTTGGATGTATTCTAGCTTATAAATGTGGCTGCATCTTAAGGGGCTGCACGGAAACAACAGTGGACATTTATTTTGTGGAGACAAAATAGGCTTTCAGTCACAGCCAGTGGATAAAAAGAACCTCGACAGGGGTAAGGATGACGGGCGAACGGGAGTTTCTGACGTAGAGGGCGCAGCAGAGGAGAAGGAGCGACCTCCCACTGTGCGAAGGTTGCCCGAGGGCTTCAATAGAAAGCCTGGGGCGCAGGGTAGGCGTGGAGGGGAGTGCAGTGAGATGAGAGGGGAGAGGTAGGCAGCTGGGAATCCCTGGAGAATATGTTGTAATGTTTATAAAAGCAGCCATGAGAACACGTGCTCAAGCCCTCTAGCCATCAAACAAAGAGGGTGACCACATTGCGCGCTTTCACATGCGCTTCTGCGGCCGTCTGGAACGCTCTGCCTTCCGATATTAGGAAGCTACGCACTTTTAAATATAGATTGAAAACTAATTTCTTTATTTGTGTTTTTGGACAAATCATCTACGCAAGCATGTCCAATGCATGCTAACATTGAAAGCATGGTCTTGGTCCAAAACAGTTTAAAAGACGTAGCCCATTAAAACAAGCGCGTAATGACTCAGCTCCAACACAATGTCACGATTCAATGTCACGATTCGGTCTCACGATTTGCTTAAAGGATGGATAATTCATTATTGTTTTTCCCTTGGAGCTGCGGGGCTACGTTTTGAGTAGCAGAAGGCGATGCAGCAAAAATCCATAGTTGCATTGCACTGCTATGGTGCCATGTGTACGCTCCCCACCTTAACCAGCGTGGTGATTTATCGTGAAATAACCCAACAACGTAGGCCCTCATCTCGCAGTGCATTGGATAATGGGGCTGTAACTGTAGTACATGTGGAGCATGTAGAATCTAACCCAATAATGGGCTGTACGTTTCACACTCCGTGAATCCGACATGCAATGTTGAGTACAGGTATCTCTCGATTTACGTAAAACGCAATTTCGTAAATTGAAATGGCCTTTTCTGTTCATTTAAGACTAAACATTCGGGATGTGTTTCGGATAGTCATGCCAACTCTACTCCTAACCTAAAAATATACACCCATATTACTTTTCGCAGTACAAAAACAATAAGAACGTGAATATTAAAACGATTAAATAACTCTTCACTAAAAGCTTTCGTGACTGCAGGAATTCATATTATTGGGTCTTTCGGTAAAGTCACGTAGATAGGTTCAAAGAAAATGGCTCCTGACATTTGGGCTACGCCCATTTCAAACCCTTTATAAACAGTTTGCCTTGGCAGCGAACCACCCTTTTCCTGAAGACGACCGCTTGTGTTGCGATCGAAACGTCGTAGTTTTTTTTTGTTATTTTCTTTGGACCTATCTGCGTGACTTTACCGAAAGACCCAAGAATACGATTAAATGACTATTAATTTAATACGAAAATAATTAACATTTTCAGGGAAGCCACCAAAAAATGTGCACGTTGGAATGAGTGGAAAGGTGACGTGGAGACGTTCCTGTTGCTCACTCATTGTCGTGGATGGATGACGCAGCCGACCGGGTGATTCTTCTTTGATTTCGTGGTGCGTGCCGTAGTGAAATTTCGTGAACGCGGAAATTCAATTCCATCAATCGGAAAGTCCCCATGATTTGTTAATTGCATTCACGCGAAATTTCGGAAACCGAACGTTCGTACATCGAGGGATGATACCTGTACTGTATGCACAATGGGCGAGTGATGATGCACCGATTATCTTAATTAAAACGATTCTTACACTCGTGCAGACAGGCGCTCATATTCCTACCAGGTTAAACAAAGTATGCACTCTGGAACCAAATTGCAAACGCGAATTATGACAAGTAATCAGATGACGAGAGGGAGCAAATCTCTAAAGACCGAATTTACAGAAACGAGAATATAATCGATGCACTCATGAATCATTTTAAGTTTACATGGCAAGGATGACAAATGATTGTAATCAATCAATTGTTTATTACATACTAACCTACACAACAATAAATATTACAGCAAGGCATTTTTATGCCATTCAAGTAACCTCAATGTTTATTCGCAAACACATCGCAAACACACGACTGCTGTCCGTGAAGGATATTTTGACACGATCAATTACAAATGTTGAAAATGGTACCACGTCGTTCGGCCATAAGTGTGGTGTGGGTTTATTTCCTGTTGCCATTTTCCAGTGGACTCGGAGGCCTTTTTCCGGATTTACTCCAAATGTGGTGGCGTCAAAAAAATGTGGACGGATTAGGTCCCAAGAACATGTGACCACAGTTTCCGAGCCCCCTGTAATGCCATCGTTTAGTCACATCCTGCCACTCCCCCTCCAATTCGTCTTGCGTACAGCCCTGCCGTTTGAAATCAGAGATGCAATGTCTCAGCCAGACTCATGAAATGGCATCTTCTGTATTGATTCTGAGGATACGGGATGTCCAGTGGCAGTCACATGGGGTTTTGAGATATTTGGTTGTTCCAACTGTTACTGCTGCTAATGGGATGTCCAGCCGGATTCCAGTAAATGTAGTTCTTAGTAAGTAACAATTAAGTACAAATTATAATCTACAAATCACTTTGAGTGTCTTGTATGATTTGTTGGGACCAAGGTTCTTATGAATTATTCATTGCCATGTACATTTTTCCTGGTATATTTCTAAGTTATTAGTAAGTTTGTTTCATAGCAGGCCATCGTGTGCCTGCCTCATGGTCCGCATTTGCTGACGTAGAAAAAAAAGTGACCCGCAAATGACAAACTTTTAATTATGCCACGGCGAGCAATCATCGCCCACCTAGTTCAAAATCTTGGCAGGGCCCTCCTGGAAAAGACTCACGAGACTCAGCGAGGCACTGCTGCATAAACAAGCGCAATAATAGAAACTTGTGTGCGGGTCAATATTTAACATACACGCATTGGTAGATATTTAATATATCATTAAACGTTTGAAAATTTAATTGGAAGTATTTTTTGTCATGTTATTAATTTGTCAATGACACTACAAACACTCTTTATAAGGTAGTAAAATTAAATTATCCCGTATTTTTTTTATATCCGGGTAAAGCGGTGGTGCAGTGGTTTGCTCTCTGCATTATAACCCCAGTGACTTGAGTTCGCATCCCGGTCAAGGATAACATCAGTGGCGTGTGATACCTGAATCGGTCCAGGGCTTCCACTCCTCAACCTGCACCGACCACTTTGGTGAAGTATGGTCAAGCAACCCCCTTGGTCGACATGGCGTGAGGAGGCCTTCAGCAGATTGACAAAGGGCTGTGAACTATTATTATCTTTAAGATATATAATTTTCCAAAAATATTCGCTGTGTTGCTTTTTGCTGGTAATGTGCTTGGCCGTGTGACGGCCTCTTTCCGGAGTCAGACATAACAGACAAAAGGAACAATACTGCATCGACTCGCAGCTATGCACCCATTATTACCAGCAGTGCGGGAGGATAATCCTGAGCAAACGATGACAAAGTTACAAAAAAATCGCTGTCGTTAATAATATTGTGCAACTTGTGAGCTCATTTTTTTGGTTTCATCTGAACAAACCCCCGCCCCCCCCCCCAAAAACACCTATTTGTTCAATTTCTAAACGACAGATGAAACCAGGAGTCGAACATCGCGAAATGATCATGTTTCTAAGCTTTTAACAATTAAAAAAACAGCCCCCTATTGTATGTTTGTGGCTAAATTTGTGTTTGACGGGGTACACTTTCTGCTACAGATACTCTCGGTAAATGAACTCAGTTTAAAAAATAAAAAGAGAGCTTCGCAGCGCTAAGCCGCATGTTTTTTTTTGGGGGGGGGGCACAAGTATATGTTTTGTCATTTCGGGAAAGGATCATTCCACAGCTGACAGTAATTGTGGTTTCACAGAGGTATTTCAAGGTAATCTTGAGCTGAGTCTTGGAGCAAACTTGACATTTTTTTTACGGGATGAATGATTTGTCTGTGTAACGGCTGCTTAAGTTGGAACAAAAATTGCAGACCGCGCTGAAACGAACAGTCCGCTCAGCGCATGTCTGCAGGAAGACGTGCACAGACAGTGGAGATGATGTTTACATTTGAAGGTGCTACCGAGAGCCCGAGGTTTTAAATCCAGGCAGCCACCCGTCCTCAAGTATAGTGAGTTGACAGTTTCAGTCCCATCACCAACGACTACACAAAGACAAAGACCCGTCGCATAGCCTTTAACAGACTATACTCTCTGGTTCTTTCGGTAAAGTCACGTAGATAGAAAAAATAATAAAAGAAAAAAACACGACGTTTCGGTCGCAACACAAGCGTCCGTCTTCAGGTGTGACTTTACCGAAAGAACCAGAGAGTATGGATTCCTGCAGTCACGAAAGCTTCAAATCAAGATTTAATAAACTATTTGGGGCAAGTGCTGTTAGCGAGCACCTACGATGGCCGGTACGGTACGCGAGAGAGTGGCCAACACCACGTCAGGCCGCCTTTGTCTCCCTCGTGGCGATGTTTACACATCGTGAGCGGGAATCTAACTTGGGTTGTCGGGTTTGAAGTGCAGTGAGCTAACCACTGCGCCTCCGCTCCCCACAACGACTACACATACACACACAAACATTATAATCAATAAACTAATTCTGCACTAACTGGGCTCCATTCCATCTATGAGAATGTAACATTTTTATTTAACTGTCACGTGCTGAACATGACTCCCAGTGACAGAGTGGCTGTGGAAGTGCTGCCCCCGACTTTGTTAACAAAAGCCACTCGAAGGAATCTCAAATCTCAGAAGTAGTTTTGTGATATCCGCTTTTTCCCCACACACACATTTACACTGCTCTGCAAGAAAACGTATTCGATACTTGATCTCATCACATTACCAAGATTGCGAAATTGGTATAAAATGGAGACAAAATGAGAAAAGAAATGAAAAATGATCGACACGCAGTAGGCCGCAGAATATGCCTGCTTGGATAGAAAATGCCATGTTTTTTTAAGGGGATCAGCATGGAGTATGTAAGGATTGTGCCATAATTTAAGAGTAGGGCAATATCTTTGGTATTCATTTGAGATTTAGCGAGGGTTTGAAGAGTTATGCTGATTTAGGGGTGTGCCAGGTGGCACTGAGAGTAGACGTCTTTGTTTGATGGTCACATTCCGGCTTTAAGGAAGGATGTGGCTGCCACATGCACATACACCTCACGAACTCCAACTTAAGAAGAAAATTCTGAATATGGCAAAAAAAACTGGAAAAAGTTGATCATTATTTTAACAATAAAAAGCGATTAGCGATTTCCACACTCAAATGAGCATGAGATGAAGCTAATATCCTGATTAACAGCCTTGAGCCAGCGGTGGAAATTCCACGTATCTATGATGGGGCTAATCTACTCACATCACAACCACCGTTGACTTCCCACAATGTGATACTCATCGGCCTCGGAGGGACGATGAGCTGAGTGGACCACGGACTGGGGATTTGAACTCGGAAAATTCCGCTTGTGAGTTGTGCACACTGACGGTGCACTTCTTTGTCTGGTCTGACATTAGCAATGGGGCAGAGGCAGCTGCCGTGTGGCCAGGTCGCTCCGTGGTCAGAGAGCACGGTGCTGGTGACCACTGAGATCCAGGGTTTGAATCTGGGTTTAAGAGACCGGTGATGGAATTGGATTCTAAGGTCTATCGAGTTGATGGTGTTAGCACAGTCAACGATGCACGCAAATCCAATAAAAATAATAATAATACACGTGGGGTTTAATTTAACATGACAAAATTTCAAATCTGCAAGGAAAATAAAATCAGTTGAACTGCTACGTGATAAACATCCCTATAGCAGGAAACATGGGACAGTGCAGTGCCCCTGAGTGTGGGTAGAGGTCAATTTGAAGGATCTCAAAAGTAGTTATGTAGTGTCACCTCTGCGGACTGGTCACTAACATGGGGCGATGCACTGCTCGGCAAGAGTTCAAAATGAGCATTTCTTGACCTTTGATGTCGATGTTGGGATTGATACCGTTGGAAGAAAAAACAAACAAGAAATATATTAAGTTACCTAAGTTACATACGTTTAGATTAAATGGGAGTCTAGAGTGTTATATATATATTTTTAAACATTCATAATATGCATTTAGCAAAAAAATATTATCCCAATGCTCCACTACAGCACGAAATAAGATATAAAACAACGTTTCTTGCAAAGACAGGGCCCCATCATTCGGATGGTACTGCTCCCACAAATAACATTTGGTAAGAGCAAGTGTTTGTTTCGCAAACTTCACTCTGCTGATGAGACCCAGAATGGGTGAAACCCAATCCAGTTTGTTTGCTTAACCAAATGCCGCTGATTAATATAAGTCTCTCAGAGGTGAATACTTGATGAAGGGAGTTCTAGAAGGATTGAGGTTGGGAAAGAGGCCAAGAAGCAGAGAAATAAAAATGCTGCATGAGGAAGATGGGGGGGGGGGCACCGTGAAATGAAGTTCAAGAATGGAGAGGAAGGAATGAGTTTGAACTAACGACCTGCCATATATATAGAATTGCCAGGTTAGGCGCACTGAGCCTATACAGCTCTTTTTCAGAAGTGACCTGGGTCACAAATGATAGTGGCTTATCACGCGGACATTTAGAGCAGCCGAAGACTCTAAACGCATGTTGATTCTAAATGCGGAGGTGGACACCGGAGGTCCTGGAGAAAAGTCTATGCGGCCACGGGGAGAGAGAGAAGATGCAGACCCCAAATATATGGGCGTCAGGGTCAGGATCGAACCCCCTGCATGCCAGTCGAGGGAGTTCACATCTCGCCATCATGGCAGAACTAAGGGGGACGAAGGAATAAGGTGTACGAGTCTATAAGGCCAAACAGTCTGATATACAAAAAGCCCGATATTGATTTAAGTAAATTAATTTTTTAATAACCAAGAATCCTCCACTACAGCGCATAACGAGTTTGTTGTTGTGCAGTCGTTTCCGATGTTACAGCGAAGTTGACTGTGCGCTAATCCACCTGTGTGGATGACTGCATATCGGGTGCGTTTGCCAAGCAGGAAACCAAATAAGAAGTGGTCCCAAATGAGGGAGGCAAGAGGCGGGGGGGGGGGGGCACCTTTGGGGGGGGGGGGCTCACCTTTCGTTTTCCACGCACCATGCGTGTGGATTGTGTCTGCTGCTCCACACACAACCAGGGACACGCTCTACTGTAAACTGAACTGCGCCATTGCATATTTGCCAAATGAGAGCCAAAAGCTCCTCACCATGAGTGTGTGTGTGCACGATACTTACAACAAAAATACAAAGATCCCCGCCGTATAGCCTTCACAGACTGTTGGGGCAAGTGCTGTTAGAGAGCACCTATGAGGGTCGGTGGCTAGCACCACGCCCGACCGCCTTTGTCTCCCCAGTGGTGATGTTTACACACCGCACCAAGTACTCATTTTGTGAATGAGTCGACCTACGGGAGGCCCAGGACCGATTCAAATATTCGTCACTGGTGTTGGCCATGAGCAGGAATCGAACTCGGCTCACTGAATGCATTGCGCAGTGCGCTAACCGCTGCACTTATCACACACACACACTTGCCATAATGTTTTTATTTCAATGCTATTTACGTACTATATGTACAGGAGTGCATTAGGTAAAGGTAATAGTGCACTTCTGCAATTACAGTATTTCTCACGCCACCGCTTAGGGGAAGGGTCTCTTCAGGAGGGAGCTGTATAAAGCCCCCTCCAGAGGGTGTATTTGGCCTATTCTTCCATGCTTGCTAGCCTGGCGTCTTGGAAGAAGTGGGTTATTGGCAGGTCGTGTGTGATTGGGGTCAAGTGTGGACACACCACCCTCTTGCAAGACGTTTGTCCAGTGTGGATGAGTAGATCAAACACCCTCTTGTTGAAGGCTCTTCTGCCAGCGAATGTTCGGGCTGTATGCATCTTTAACTTTTACAATTTTTTTCACGTGAACCCGACAATTGACGGGCCGTGATGTAACACATTGAAAGTGCTGGATGGACCGAAGCGGATTAATTTAAGAAACCAGCCACATAGCTCCTTCAACATCCACCCCGGGTGATGGAAATTCAACCAGCGACCTGTGTTGGAAACCTCGGCGTGCTAACCACTGCACCACGGCAGAAATTGAGCGCATTAACATTGACAACAAATTAAAAGTCAATATTCTGGCCACAGGAGACATTTCGATGTGTATATAAAAGAAATAAAAAAGAAAGTTATTTGGGGTGGTTCGTTCGTTGGCGTTTGGCAAAGGGAAACTTGCTTTGTTTTTCACAGGCAATTGTTGCTGGCGTGCGTTGCTCCCACTAGGAAATGTCAACATTATGGGGGCTTTTAGAAATGCGCTCCCTTTTTTTAAAAAAGCAAAGGATATATACTGTACTATATGTACATATGGGCCACCGGCAGGTTTAGTTAGCCATGCCCCGATAGAATGTGGCTTGTTATTGTGAAAGGCATAACTGTGAGATTATTATTGTCGGAATAATCTATGAAATATGACGGTAAAGATGCAACCTGGAATGTCCTTGTTCATGCCACTGCTGAAGGGCCTCGATTAAAGGCATCTACAGAGAGGCCTTCTAGAGGGTATTTGGCCTACCCGTCCATGCTGGCCAGACATCTTGGATGAGGTTGGAGTACCCTCACTTTACTCCATCACACGCTACTGGCCAATTCATTAACTGGGCCGTGCCCTTGTTTTACTACTGAGTGGGTAGAGACGGGGATGGGCGGGGATGTATAAAAGCTGCCTCATTGTTTTCAACTGCTCAGGAGATTAAACCAGCGATCTCTGGATCACAAGTCAAGTGTGCAAAGCCATTAACACAATGGCAACATCCAGAACGAATGTATAGTGGTAGCATAACATCCTCTTGCAGTGTACAACAGGTGCTTGTCTCTGCCCACGATGCATTGCTCGTGGCTGGAGTGTGAGAGACACGATGGGCAAAAACCTTGAACTTGAATTAAGGGAGCAAAATTAAGGGACCTGATGGGCAGACTGTGCATGAATGAAGGCGAATATTGAACACATTTTGGAATTGAAATGCTAAACTATTATACATATATGTTCTTGAAGGCCCAAATATATATATTTTTCTAATTTAAGTAACATTAGGTTATTTGATTAATGCTTCCACATGCCATATTGGTCATCATGGTTGTTTGTCCATTCTTCACCATACTGGTCAGTGTGGATTGATGGAGCGACACAAGCTCAGTTCCGCAATCTAACAAGAAACAAACCTCTTTATGGATAACATTGGTCGTGAAACCTAAGTGTTAAACAGGCTCAGTTGTTCAGGTGTCACTCAACATTAACGGTGGCCGTCGCCAGAATTTAACTAATATCAGGGCATTCAATTGTTACTCTGTGCAAACCACTGCACCCACCACTGCACGCCTACGACATCATAATCATCATCAGCAACCATTGCCTATCCACTGCTGGATGAAGGCCTCCCCATGCCCGTCACTTTCCGTCACGATCCAGTGCTGTTGCCATTCACCATCTCCTGCAAATGCATTACATGGCATCAGTGCCGGATTAAGCTAGTGCGGGGCCTGGAGCTGTAGGGGCTACTGTTCCCCGCCATCACCGAATTGTCGGGGCCGTTGTCCCCCGACTCCCCCGTTACATTCGTCCCACTACCCCCCGGCTGTTCTGTGGGGTCCGGGCTACCAACCCCCAATTCTTCGCCCCCTTGCGCCCCCGACTTTGCGGCTGCCCACGTAGGCATGTTTCAATTGGTGAGGCCGACGGCTTGGTGTTTACGATGTGCTACGCGGGTTCAGTAGCGGCGTGCTGCGGTGAGCATGCTCGCGAAGCAAGACTCCGTCTCACGCGTGAACAAACGGATACGGTATGCCGACGCGCGACTCCCTCACACACACGCTCTACGCACCCAGGCAATAACAAACCCGACGCCGCTACCTGCCCAGCCCCGTACACCAATCAAACGCGAGGGAGTTGGGGTCGGGGGTGAGAGGGCAGCGGCGTCTTCCGTGCGCGTTCGCTGATTGGAGGGAGTTACTCCGCTCCGATTTAAAGGGCCGTTTAAACAGCCGCACATATACGCGCACACCAGGCGCTTAGCTCGCTACCTCGCTATAGACAACCGCGCATGCACGCGACCGTAAAACAGTCGCACAGGTACGCGAGCGCTAAGCACTCCCGTAAACAGCCGCGTAGGCACGCGCACGCTAAGCGCTCCGCCTCGTTGTAAACAACCGCGCGTGCACGCGAACGCAAGACACTCCACCCTCCTCTTCACACTTACAAAGACCACACGAAACAGTTTATCCCCCTACTAGCTATTTTATTCACCGCGAGTAACCCGCTAAACTACGTGGGTTTGCGTGGGTCAGTAGACGCTAGCCTATCCTTCGAGGATCCTAGATTCAACTTATCCTGCCTATCGCTCCACTTTCTACCCTCGATTAAATAGCCCAAACTTAGCCCTCTCTCTTACTTACGCTTACTTCCACTCTGATGCGCTGGAAGTTGTAGAAGGGCGATGCTGTGGGTCATCTCTGTAGAAGATCGTGCCTGGCTGCGCTGAAACTCGTCGCACGGATGATCCGAACGGCCGGCTCCAATGTTCCGTGGACTTCGATGACTGGAAGAACTCTGTCCCTGCTGCTCCAACCCTCCTCATTTTATCCTCCCTATCACAAAGGCATTCCGCGGCGCACGCACCTGTGCACCCATGCCCTTTCATATTCGGATCTATAATCCTACCTATAACAAAAGGCATTCAGTTGCTTCCGCACCCATGCCGCCCTGTCCATTCAGATGTCGGGATGTTCCTGTCCCGTTGTTATTTGGATCCTAATCCTACCTATAACAAAGGCATCCCGCTGTTCCCGTACTCCGTGCCCCCCTGTCCAATCGGAGGTCTGGATTTTCCCGCCTTTGGATCACAGCTCTGGTGACGTCACCGCAGTGGTTTCTCAGACGTACGCTTTCTGTTCATCATCCTACTCGCCCGCGCTGTGTGTGTGATCCCATCCGCGGTGGCTTTACAGCCCCCTGCCGTGGCAATGCAATTATAATATCAGGCCACGGCGCCGCGGTGCTGGTCAGCCTCGGGGGTAGGTCGCCCAATTCCCCGGCCGCAGGAAACCATGAAGCTTGATCCCATTAGGGGCTTCTGGACGAAAACCTGTCAGCCAGGTGACCCACCCCGCGGGCCCTATGTGGGGCATGCGTGTGTGGGGTGTGCGTGTGTGGGGTGTGCGTGTGTGGGGTGTGCGTGCATTCATGCGGGGGGGGGGGGGCGGCGAGGGCGCGCAGCGTCGGTGTCGTCACTCCCCGGTGGCGGCGTCACGGCGGTGGGTACGGCCCTGTCAGAGCGGCTCCGCTGCGGCGGCACCACACAGCCCCCCGAGGTGCCAGTCCCTGTCCCGGGTTGACTGGAGCACCTCGCCTGGGTTGCCCCTACAAGGTAGCGCCGCGGGGTCCGCGGGACTCGTCCGGCTCTCGTGGCTGGTCTCGGCGGTGGTGGCTCCGTCTCTCGGGGTTCTGGCGGCGGTCTCCTCCTCCACTCCAGTGGATCTCTCCGGTCCTGGGTACCTGTGGGCTTGGAGACAAACTCGGGGGCGGTAGGGTTCAGGGGCCGTCGTCCCCGTCTCTCCTGGCTCGGGTCGGGACCCCCTGGGGCCCGGGGCTCCGTGGGGCCCATGTACTGTGCAAGGCCCCCCGGTATGGGGGGTGTGGGGACCCCGGGGTTTCGGGGTCCTCGAACGGCGGGGTTCTCCCTCGCTGGGGCTGCCCTCCATGGTTTTAGTTGCCGGACGTTGACCACCATCTCCCGGCCTCTCTCTCCCCCCTGAATCAGTACCGTCCAGGGGGAGATCTGTCGCCCCACAGTCCAGGGTCCCCGCCAGTAGGTGGTTAACTTCCCCACCTGTCCGGCCCCGACGCGAGGGGTGTGCAGCCACACCTTAGAGCCCGCCGAGTAGAAGGGGGGCTCCATTCGGAGTCGGGCGCCCTGCTCCTGCCGCTGGTGTGCAGCCTCACCTTGCGGGTAGGCCTGGACCCTAGCTCCTCATAGGGTCTCCATCAGGTGCTCCACGGGGCGGCTCCCTTCCTCCCGTTGCGGCGGAGGGACCCCCAACAGCAGTTCTGTGGGCAGGCAAGACTCGCGACCAAACATCATTAGGAATTGGGTCTGTCCCGTAGATGTGTGTACTGTGGTGGCGTAGGCGAACAGAGCGTAGGGGAGGTGTTCATCCCAGTCACGTTGATTTGCGGCTGCCATGTGTTTGAGCTTCCCAGCTAGAGTCTGGTTCATCCTCTCCACCATCCCATTTGCCTGGGGGTGATACGCCGTAGTTCGGTCCTTCTGGATCCCGAACTCCCGGCACAGCGCCTAGAATAACTCTGCCTCGAACTCACTACCCTGGTCGGTAATGACTCGTTCGGGGATCCCGTGCTTAAGTACGTAGTGTTCCACGAATGCTCGGGCCACTATGAGGGCTGTCTTATCGGGGATGGCCACCGCTACGGGATAGCGTGTGAAGTACTCCACCGCTACGAGAATATATCAGTTGCCCCGGTGGGATCGCGGGAATGGCCCTTGCAGGTCGATCCCAACCAGCTGATTCTTTCGACTGACGCGGAACGGTCTCAGGGGTACTTGGTATCGCGCTGGTTTCGGACCGCATTGCTGACACGCACGGCAGCCCTGTACCCAGGCGGCAACGTCTTGTGCCAACTTGGGCCAGAGATACTGGCGACGCAGGGTCTCCCGAGTGCGCCGTTCCCCGTCATGGCCCCCGAGCGGGTGGTCGTGCACTAGTCTTAGCAGCTGGGGTCGCACCTGGGCGGGAACGCAGATGCATCCCGGCTGGCCGGCTTCGGTTAGTTCCCGTACCACCCCGTTCTGCACGCACAACCGGGCATACAAACCACTCCAGGGTCCTGTTATAAAGGGGGCCTAAATAAAAAAAGTAAATATAAAAACACATACATGTTTAACTTGCATCGTAAAGTAATGGTATTTTTTCATTTGCTATACAGCCGGATAATATGACAATTCGCTAACCTTAAACACCCAGTCGTTAATAAAAGTTGAAGGCAAGTATAGTAATAGAGCAAGTGCAGAGTCACTGAACCGGAATTGATAGCTTGAAAGCATTTAGCGCGGGGTCCTTGAAAGTGCGGGGCCCGTAGCATCAGCTGCTACTACACGTGTAGCTGCTACTACACGTGTAGCTGCTACTACACGTGTAGCTGCTACTACACGTGTAGCTGCTACTACACATGTAGCTGCTACTACACGTGTAGCTGCTTTTCCTACGAGGATAATCCGGCACTGGATGGCATCTTGGTTGGTGGTTCCCAGCCATTCTGAGCACCCCCTGCTCCTTCGGATCTCGGCAAGCAGTCACCCCGACACTATATCACACGTGTTACATTCTATACCGAGTGTAAATATATACACGTGTATGCATTGGTTTCTATATTAAAACCGTTTGATTCTTGGTGGTAATATGGTGAATTGAATCATTCACGACTGTTGCTTACATTTCCAGGATTAACTGAATGCAGGAAATTATCTTTGCTCTGACACATCCACTCCGCATAATACATATTCACATCTCCGCGCTATTATTTTTCGTCATGAAAACAAACGATGGACAAGACACAACTAACAAAGGTTGCTCTGACCCTTGTTTTTTTTTTTTAAACCGGCACACAGCATTCTTAAAATAATGGTGACACTTGTATCTCAATGGAAGTATTAACAAGTTAAGTCCATGGTGTACAGTGTTTTGTCATGCTAAGCCACATGGAATTTATTTACGGACAAAAAATTTATTCAGGATCCATTGAACTTCTACCTAGCTTACAGGCCATCAGAACACAACGAGCAGCCTTGAACATTACGTGACTATAATTCACAGTCGTTGGTCAATCCACTGCTGGATGAATGTCTCTCCATGTCTTGTCGATTATGCGTCACCACGCTGATCAGTGTATGTTGGCCGAAGGGGTGCCTGGGACTGACTCAGCTATCACTCGCCACTCATCGCTGGGATACGCGAACTCTGCTTGCCTGGGTTCATTAGTGCAGCTAACCGCTGTGCCATTGCTCAACCCCAAATTCGACAATTATCAATTGAAAACCCAGCCATTCTTACACACACACATACAATGCCAACGCGTGTACCGCGAGCTTGAGAATCGATGTAAACTAATTAATCATTGCACCCTTACACCTGCAGCTCGCCTGGCTGATAGTCGGGTGCCCTGACAACTGTACCACTACTCCCCCACTATAAAGCTGTATCGACACTTCATTTCAACTACAGTGGCTGATCGTGTTCGCTCAACCAGCCCCCCCCCCTCCCTACCGCTCTGGGAAAATGTTGCCAATGAGGGGAGAGGTGGCACAATGAATGAAAATATATTACGAAGCCAATAAAATGTAGTTCCCACGCTCTCTGTAAGGAAACCATAGGTCACGGGCCCGCTGTGTGGCGCGAAACTTGCCATTTAAATGTTGCGTTCTATTGGCGAGTTATTTCCATTTTCAGAGATCGGGCTTTTACAACAATTGTGGCCAGAGTTTGAATAGCGAAAACGTCGGAGGCACGCAGCTCTACATCGACTGAATTGATTCTTAGACTCACCACGCGTTGCATGTGATTATCCATATTACATGTACACGAAATGGTAATGCTACATATAGGGTAATGGGGTGAACACGTTTAATAAATGGGATTTAAAAGGATGCACTCTCATTTATAGAATTGATCACTTTTGCTTAACATTGGGCTGTTTCATTTATTGGCACTCTTTGTCATTAAAGTTAATGTACTGCTCATTTTATATAGATATAATAAGCAGCTGTGCGTATGTTTCAAAGTATGAATTTTAAGGCTCATGTGGTATTTCGCTTATGTAAACGAGGTTGGAATTCCACCGCTGTATGCGGTAGATGCGTTCCAAAACAAAAAAAACGGCTGCACAAATGGAAGCCGCACGAGACAGCTGTCTCCTGGGTAGCGCGTACAACAGACGCACACTGTGCTGCTGTGCCGTATCCAACCGCATAGCTGAATCTGAGTGAATTCAAACTGCACGTTCAGAAAATGTTGGGTAAAAATTGGTTATCCGCATATATACGCGAAGTTTGCACAAAACGAACGCGCGTAGAGCGAGGAAATCCTGTACGTTACGATTCCATTTGATGCATTGGCTGTATCCTTTCTGCGATCTGGAATAGCCCAGCAAATGCTATGCCGTGCTTGAAACTCTTAAAATGTATAGGCATGTGGCATCTGGGAGCGTGAGTGTGAGTAGAGGTGTTGAAACGAGCTTTCTGCTGTATTGTTTTAACTGCCGAGTGGTGAGGATTTGGTGAGCTAATTGGTGAGTGGTGAAGATCAGGTGACTTGGCGACTGGTGAGGATCAGGCTGGGGAGTGGTGAATGTCTGACGAGGGTCATGGTGAGCATCACGTGAGCAGGCTGATGGGCTGCCCTCAAATATTTTTTTTAAATATAAAAATGAAGAACCGAACAGAACTCCAAAGGCAGTCCACGTGCTAATCTGTGATGTTGTTTCAGGTTGCCCCATACCTCTGTCTTGCCAACGTTGAGTCACTCCCTCTAAATGTGGCGATGACCTCTCTTCCCCTGTCAACAGAAAAATGTGCTGCATGCGACCAACAGGGGAATCTACCAAGAAATATACATATTAGGTGCGACATGTGCAGCACTGTAACACCACCGCTAAATGTTAACCAGTCTGGTTGATGCAATGCAAAATATGGGCCATATAGTAAACAACTGTAGTCTGCGTTCCTTCAACGGAGGAATAGCAAAACTGCACAAACTCTCTCTGGTGAAGCCTTCTCGTTGTTGCGAGCAAACCTCAACATTGGCGATTAGCTCCTAAACTTATTGCTGCCATACGCAAGAATATAATGAACGCAATGTACACACCTCATTGTTGTGCTGAAGAAACGGGAGTGATGTTTGTTTTTTAATCAAATCCCTGAGCAATACAGAATTACATCATTCGTGCAATTGAATAATTGCACACACGCACGTTTAATTCTCGGGAGCACTGCCAGAACACGTGTAAAACCTAGAGTTTGTAATTGGTAATGAGTATTTAATTGCATATCATTGTTGCCACTTTTTTATACTTCGACAAATAAATCTTTGTTTATGGAATATAAGACTGTAGTGGCGCTTTGTTTTAATTCGAATTTAGTTGGCCTGTAGTGAATTGGGTTTAAACAAAAGCAGTTTACCCTGAATAATGAATCTGTAGAGTAAACGTTATTTAATATCTCCTTTGACTGTTCTATATTATGAGGCAGCTTTTAACATGTTAGCATATTAAGTCGACTTGGGAGTGGTGGCGCATTGGTTAGTGCACTGTGCTACGAACACGACAAACCGAGTTCGATTCCCGGTCACGGCTAACACGTTGCAAGTTACATCCATGGCTTAATGTCAGCCAGGTCTGTCTGGTATTGTGACCCAGAACGTTTTCTTTAACACACCCAGAACACCACATCAGTATACCTCTCGGTGTGGCTGTGGTTATGAGTCACGTGCCGACTCCAGCTCTGGCAATATTCGAACTGGTCTGGCTCCCACTCCACCCCTTCCCCCACCACCCCCGTCAGCGATCTGCACTGAGCAACGTGGCGAGGTATGGTCAAACAACCCACGTGACATGGTGTGGGGAGCTGTCATACAGCAGTCCAGTGACAAAGAGCTGTTTAAAACCCAATGTTGAAATTTAAATGTGGAATTCTATATATCTTACAGCGATGGCCATGATATTCTAAATATCACAACTTATATTCCAATTGTGCTGTCAGCATCATGTCGTGAGAAAAAGTTATATGCCGAAATATTTTAGCTGGCAGTGCATCACTGTGTGAACGAGCGCGGTTCTGGAACCTGTTACAGACATCATTGCAACAAGCCTCTTGAGATAAACTCGGGGCACACCTTGTGTATGCCCTGAAAACTGTTCTTTGCATGCCAAATAGAATATTTTCATTCTCCGAGCTAAAGAAAATAATCCAAATTATGTTAAAAGACAAACGCAATTATACGGGGTTTTTTTTGGTGTGTGTCCGGTAATTAATTGGTGACCCGTTTTGTAAAGCACCGTTTGTTGCCTGCATTTGCACTCAGGGTCTCATCAGTGCCGGCTCATTGCTCTGCCGACTCGGTGATTTACCAGCCTACGATCAGCACGGTTGACTACGTACGGTGCGAAAGAAGTTGAACACACATACATGCATACAGCCCACCTCGTCAAGTTGTATAAAGCTGGACCAAAGCATTCGTGCAAGCGTTGGGGGGTTGGATGAGAGGGGGAAAAAAAACCCAACCAGGGCATAGAAATGTAGGCAATTGCTCACTGTACAATAATGTTATTTTATTTTCTTGCCAAGACCGCTTGTGCACACACCCTTGCAAAAAGCTTGTGCCTACAGATAACTCAAAGCAAAGGAAACAAAAAATATATACTTAACATTTAAAAATACAGCAGCATTTCCTGTGGGATTGCGTTCGTGAAATTGAGTGTACTGTAGTGGAAAGATGCCGGATAGAGCATCCACCACAAGTACTCCTGTCCGTGACTAAATATGGAGCCGTGCAAGCTTAACGAACTTGCTCTATTTATTATACAAATTAAAGAGGAATGTGCAGTGTTACTTGGCTGCTGACTCTGCTCTCTTAAATAGGGCGCACTTCCCCACTGAACCTCTGAAAAAGCACACGCTTATGAGCAATTCCAAAACTGCACGCCCTGTTTCATATCGCTCCAAAGTCAACTTGATTAACCATGTAATTTTTGTTAAGTAAATTATGATAATATGCTGGCACTTGGTCAATCCACTGCTGGATGAAGGCTTCTCCCTGGTGGGTGGGTTTTTAGACAGTACTTGATGTTGGTCAGGATGGGTTGATGAACACGGAGTGCCAAAAACCGGTTCAGATACCATGTCACTGATATTAGCTGTGGCCGCGATTCAAACCCCAGTCACCGGGTTCATACCGCAGTATGTGAACCACTGTGCTACTGCTCCACCCCAGTATAATATTACCATTAAAACACGATTGCAATACCATTGCTTTGCATGCATTATAATTAACGTGCATTGCTAAATCATCTCATATATAATGGGTCTCGATTTGTGCGGTAACTGCACTGCCCTGACCCCGGACACCAATCTTCCTTGGAAACAGTCACACTTTAAATACGGCTCCTTCTTTTAGCTCAGTGCCGCGCAGGGTGCTGCGAGCAATTTTCCACTGACATTTAACCTCACGTCTTCCCCCTCTGCGGTGCGGATAAACAAACAATTTTAACCGAGTTGCCCTGGAAAGAGACCCTGTGGCAGAAACTACTTGCAGACTCTACTGATCAAAGACCCGCATAGGCACGCAGATGTGTGCACCTTGTGTTAAGTGCCATGTGTGCGGGAAGAAGTATGCATGCATGTTGGACTTCATTCGCACCGTACATAGCCAACAGTGCTAATCGGAGGTGCAGGAGGAGGACAATAAACTAAAGAAATTGACTTAACGGCATCAGAAACTCTACAGACCGATGCGCACATCCCCTTCATGCATGGAAACTTAGAGACGCAACAAGCCACAGTAGTGCGACTGTGGCCATGCAACCCAAACTATGGACCACACAGTGAGGGCACTGTCGTCTGCGCTCCTTCAATGGAGAAGGAGGAAAAGCAACAACACACGAACTGTAACGCCTGAAGCCCTCTCGTCGTGGCTCGCAAACCTCGACGTTGGCATTTAGCTCCTGAACATATCGCCAAGATGGCGCGGAGAGGATATTTAAGCGTTGGGAGACAGTCTTTACCGAATGTCCTGAATGATTGTGTATGAAATCACCTTGAATAAACGCAAACAGTTATCCTTCATCCATGAACCAGGTGAAAACCTACCGAGTCCCAAAAGTACATATTTTTTTTCAAACGGGACCTGGAGATACAAGGTCAGATCAAGTAATACCACAATTGAACACGACATTTCATGAAATGTGAAAGTTTAATAACGCGGTGCATGCTGAACTTCTATGGCATTGTGCGTGGCCAAACCGTGCGAATCGGAGGTGCAGGGGTAAAGACAACAAACTCAACACACGTCCTGAACGATTGTGTATAATGTCGCCTTGAATAAAGGCTGGCCAAGTATACTTCAAACAGGACCTAGGTTACAAGGTTCAGATACAGTAATACGACAATTGTAAGACATTTCATGAAATGTGAAAGTAAAATAATATAACTTAGAAGAAGGTTCACCAACAACACGGACAGCAGAAATAAAATCAACGATCAGAAACGGTATTAGAAAGACGATATGAAAAGATTACATACAGCGTGAACCATCTCAGGGCGCGAGTTGGATTATTGCATCGCAACATCACAAGTGAAAGGCGACTACATTCTCCAGTCTTGATGCAGCAGTAGATTGATCATGGCTGCTGATGATGATGACACGGTGAATGCTCTCATGCCGTGTGTTGCAAAGACGATGAAGGCCGAAGCATTGTCATGCGCTGTTTTTTCCATGGATTTTCTGTTTGCACAGTCACACAAAGTCACTTTAAGATGTTTTTCTTGTTCGTGTTTTTGTTTTTTTGTTTGTTGCGGTTGCACCCGATTCAAGAGCCGAATGGCTCACAGGGCTATATATAAGAAAAAAATTAACTGAAAATAAAAACTGAAATGCGCGACGAGTATTATTATTTGTTTTTGTGTCCCACGGTAAGATGCGATGAGCGGTGTCGAGCCGCGATGCGCCACTGACGGCTCCGCCGCCGCTGGCAGCGATGACCGCAAGACGACGGCGCTGTGCAAGACGCATCACGACGTGTCCCGTGCGCGTCGCACGTGGACCGCTTGTTTAAATACAAAGCGGGCTCGGGGGCTTTACTGTAATGAAACCGTCTTACACGCAAGTTTCGGCTGTAACTAGAGCACGGGTAATCCCATCTCGGATGTTACAACGGCGGCTGTTTGGAAACACGGCTATCCATTCTCCCCCTCCTTCTTCTTCTTCTTCCTCCTCCTCCTGCTGCCGCTCCCTGCCTCCCCCTCCCTCCTTCCCGTGCCGACCCCCCCCCCTCCACCTCCCTCTCCGCTGCAACAAGCCCGTCTCAAACCGTGCCCAATCAGAGGGGCAAGTCTGCACGCACTCCATGAAAGGCAGGGAGGGCGGGCGGGAGGAGCGGTGGGACAAGCGGGGAGGGAAGAGGCGAGGTTGGGCCACGAAAGTGAACTTTGGGCTTGGCTGGCTGGGTGGCTGCTCACCGTGGGTGGGTGGGTGAGTGGGTGGGTGGGTGAGTGGGTGGGTGGGTGAGTGGGTGGGTGGGTGAGTGGGTGGGTGGGTGAGTGGGTGGGTGGGTGGGTGAGTGGGTGGGTGGGTGGGTGAGTGGGTGGGTGGGTGAGTGGGTGAGTGGGTGGGTGAGTGGGTGAGTGGGTGGGTGGGTGGGTGAGTGGGTGGGTGGGTGGGTGAGTGGGTGAGTGGGTGGGTGGGTGAGTGGGTGGGTGAGTGGGTGGGTGGGTGAGTGGGTGGGTGGGTGGGTGAGTGGGTGGGTGGGTGAGTGGGTGGGTGGGTGAGTGGGTGGGTGGGTGGGTGAGTGGGTGGGTGGGTGGGTGAGTGGGTGGGTGGGTGAGTGGGTGAGTGGGTGGGTGAGTGGGTGAGTGGGTGGGTGGGTGGGTGAGTGGGTGGGTGGGTGGGTGAGTGGGTGAGTGGGTGGGTGGGTGAGTGGGTGGGTGAGTGGGTGGGTGGGTGAGTGGGTGGGTGGGTGGGTGAGTGGGTGGGTGGGTGAGTGGGTGGGTGGGTGAGTGGGTGGGTGGGTGGGTGAGTGGGTGGGTGGGTGAGTGGGTGGGTGGGTGAGTGGGTGGGTGGGTGGGTGAGTGGGTGGGTGGGTGAGTGGGTGGGTGGGTGAGTGGGTGGGTGGGTGGGTGAGTGGGTGGGTGGGTGGGTGAGTGGGTGGGTGGGTGGGTGAGTGGGTGGGTGAGTGGGTGGGTGGGTGAGTGGGTGGGTGGGTGCATGTATGGGGTGGGTGGGTAGGTGGGCGGAATTATTCTAGGAGCGAGGAGGTGGTTACGCCTGTCAGAAAAAGTTAAGCGGCTTGAAGAGGAAGAGGCGGAGGAGGTGGTTGGGTAGTTGTGGTCGTGGTGGTTAGAAGTCGCAAGTGGTTGTGGTAATGCTTGGTGGTTGATAGGGATAAAGGGTGTGGGAGGGGGGGAGGTTTGAAAACTTCCCAGACCTGCTTAGTCGGGTTCCTTGAAGCAGAGGCGACCAAGTAAAACGCCAGGGCAGCCAGGGGCATTGCGTGTGCTGCTGCTGCTGCTGCCGCCGCCGCCGCTCAGCCCCTCCGTGCGTGGCTTGCATGCAGAGCTCCGGGCACGCCGTCGCCCACCGCTCTTCCTTGCTCAGCTCAGCCTCTCATCTCCTCCTTGCTGCAGCTGTTCGGCTCGGGGCGGGCGGGGGAGGTGAAAACGCAGGCGACTTCATAACCAATTGATTTCGAAGCCCAGGAAAAAAAATCTAGGCTAGAAAAAGAGTGGTGAGTTTTATCAGCCGAGAGCGCTGATACGCCTCTACTGTTCACATACGGTCTTGAACTATTGCAGAATTAACGACACTATTGTCGCTAATGTGACTTCTTTGGGGGCTTGCTGCGGCACGTGAAGGCTCTCTCGTCTGCACTGTCTATCTGTTGTCCTCTCTCCGTGCTTGGCACAACCCAATATTGTCACTGCACGTGACACGCTATTCACTCTCTACACATTAATCTACTACTTCTATCGCCTCTCCCTTCGACCCTGTGTTTGACACACACACGTGCGCGCGCGCAGCACTGCACGTGCCACTTGCAGTCTCCCTTGATCAGTGCCGTCACTACACGTGACACGCTATTGTCTCGACTCATCAACCTATTGTTTCACTCCGCCCTATTGTCTCTCTCGATCGCGCGTGTGGCACAACACCGCCGTGTCTGCACGTGACGGCGACTCTTCGTCAGCCCGCCGCTACCTCTGCGCGCCACTTCCAGACGGGACACTCGCCGAGGGCCGAGCTTGAAGGAACGCGCTGCGAACCTCCCGTCCCGAACTCCGCGGGGGTTGAGCAACGCGAGCGAGGATCGAATACGTCCTCCGAAAACCAAATGGCAACTCAATCGCGCAACCGGGCTGCCTCCTACTCGTCCCTCTCCTTATCCTGGTACTGCTGCTGCCTGCTGCAGCTGCTACTGCTGCTCGCGTCCGTGGGCCCGCGCAGCACGGCGGCGCTGACGTGCGTCTGCAACCGGGCGAGCTGCGCCGAGCCTCGCGGCTGCCGCGGCAGTGCCGTGCTGGACGTGTGCCGCTGCTGCCTCGTGTGCGCGCGTCAAGCGGGCGAGACGTGCGGGGGGACGTTCGCTCTGCACGGCACCTGCGACCGCGGGCTACGCTGCGCGGCGCCCACCACCCCGAGCGCCGTGTTCGGCTTCGAGCCGGGCTACTGCCAGGGTAGGGTTACACGTCCTGCGCCACTCGCACCCGGCGAACACGACGTGACGGCGATTCACAGGCCTCCCCCCACACACACACACCCTGTCCCCCCTGTGTAGCTTTTGAGAGACTGTTGGGGCCAGCGGGTGGGTGGATGGGTGGCCAGCATCACGCCAGGCCCACCCTCTTGTCTCCCAGGTGCTGATTATTACACGACCATTCCACTCACAACTGGGGACACAAAGCCAAAGATTCATACACAACCCTCTCCATCTCCCGTAAAGCCTTTGACAGACTGTTGTGGCACACGGGTGGGTGGCCAGCACCACGCCCGGCCAACCTCTTGTCTCCCCCGGTGCTAATTATTGTTTGAATATGATGGCGCTTTGAGGGGCAGATTTGTGCCAGAAATGCACCACGTGGCTAAGCAAACAGAACATTGACTTGACCGATGTTTAGAGCACGGCGCCAGGTTCTAATGTTCTAAGGCTGAGTCGACCTAGGGGATACACAGGACCGATCACGCTTATTGTCATTGGCGTTGCTGACCACTGCGTCACCGCTTCGCACACCTGGGACACGCACACACACAATGCACACGCACACCACCTGTAGGCACTGGTGAGGGCGCGTGCGCTTTGTTTTGCACCTGGGTGCAACTGCTTATCGCCCCTGCGTGCACGCCACAGGCACCTGTACGCACGAGGATGCACCTGTACGCACCTGCATGCCAATCGACCCATCTTGGCACACCTTGACATGCAGCCTCTATGCACCTCCACGCACCGTGCACCTGGACGCAACTGCAGACACAAATACGCACACAGACACACCTTTACACACCTGTGTTCACCACCACGTGTAATGCACTGACACACTCACTGGCACATCTTTACACACCTGTGTGCACCGATGCTCACACCTTTGAATGCACTCAATAACCTGTATGCACGCACATGGACATTACTACACGCATCAGGATTCACATGTGTGAATATACACCTGCCTAGAAGCACCTTCGGCACGCTTATGGCCTTATACATCACTACACATGCATGCAGCAAGTAGTGTACATTGCACACATGGAAAGATCTGCATACACATCTAAGCTCATGCGCTGCCGTCAGTGCATCTACACATCTGAAGAAAACACATGCTCTTATTTGTTTGAACATCCTCATACCATTCATCGTTGGTTTATTTAGGGTTAGATCGTGGCGTGTATAATGTCAATGGTTTATGACAACTCTCACCCCCCCCCCCCCGACAGAGCCACTCAAATCAAGCTGTCACGTGGGGCAATACACTATTTGATGTGGGTTTTTAGGTATTTTATAAGATTGTCAAAAAGTTTGACTACTTAATAAAATTAGCCACATTGCTTGCTTTTCAACATTCCGGTTTGCTGAAAAACCAACTCATTGGGTACATTTGTCCACGTGACAACTTGATTTTATTGGCTCTGTCGAGTGTTAGAGAGTTATAGATGAAATAACTGACATTATACCGACACCATCCACCCCAAATGAACAATTATGAATCATGATATTGGTTGTGAAAGGAAAGCCTACGTAGAAATGTATCGTTTCAGGCACTTTGTCCCATTAACATACCGAAATACTCATGCGGATGTCATGCTACACACATACTTTAGCATGTGCCTGCTAATTTAAGAATGTTGCAGGCCCTTGAAGAATGTAGCAGGGCCTTGGGTGGGTGTCAACGTTTGAACTTTGAAACTACAATCGCAATGCTCCAAGGCCCTGGCTTATCAGTGGTACCATCATATTGCTCACAATGTATTGCCTGGAGCCTGTATAGATTATCACGACGTTACAATTAGAAACTTAAGCGCAGCAACCGTTCCTTTCAGGGACCAGGAATGCTTCATCTTTATTGGCGTACTGTAAAATTGGCAGTTATGGTTTGATGAAATAAATGGCTCATAGAGGTGGCTGGATGGGCTGGCTGGCACCATTGAGGTCCTGGCATCTAATCCAGACATCAGCCACCCGTGATGAATTCAGGTTCTCAAACGTAGTGAGTTGATGACCTGAGCCCAGTCAGCAGTGGTCGCATGAAAAATCCATAATATATTAGAAATTGTCGCTTAATTTGGCGTGTACGAACTCTGAGGTTAAACATGTTCAGTTTGAAGGTGCCGAATTGAAATAGCTTGATAATAAGTTCTGGTATGTCACCTACCCGGGGCTGTCCCCTAGCACGGAGTGAGGTTTTTTTTGTTTGTTGCGGTTGCACCCGATTCAAGAGCCGAATGGCTCACAGGGCTATACCAAAATAAATGAAACTGAAAAACTGATGCCGTGCTAGCTGCGTAGTTCTGAATGGAACTTCTATCGTTTCATGAGATGAGGCCAAGAGGACAATTGTAACATAACTGGGAGAGAAAAAAGACTAAATATGATTTCACTCCTACATTTACTGTCCTTGTATTTATTCAAGGCCAACGTTTTCTCTGGTGGGGACTTCAAAGTTGGTTTATCTCATGCCAAGTCTATAAAAAAAAAACTGATGATGTGATGTTGTGTAGCATTATGGATAATAGGCCAATACATGAAGATGCAGAACTGAAGACGATTCACTTTTGTTGAATCCACGTTTTATTTTGCTCCATCTTTTGTTGGGGGAGGGTGTTTTTCAGTTTCTACCACATTGTGCCACCCACACACAATACACTCTCCTCAACTCAAATTCGGCCGGGGCTTTTTTTCAGCTTCAGCTGTCCTGGGGCTGTGCTCCAGAAAAATGTTTCCCTGACCCATGCCACGTGCAACTGTGGTAGCATTGTTAGCATTAACAATTCGTTTTGTTTGTTTTTAGCAGCCTAATGCACCGATTTTGTTATCGAGCCAGGAACATCTTAAGTACAGAAGCGGCCAACTTGTAGATTTATTTCTTATCATGGCTTAGACAAAAGTGCTGCCAAGTGTCCTTTGAGAGCAGTGGCAGTCTGAGCTGCTCTGGATTGCTGTCTGGGGGCAGTGCTTGTCAACTGTGGTCTACGAAATGTGGGAACCCCCCGCGGTGTTTGTGAGTGCAAGCCAGAGCAGGTTAATTTTTACAAATGAGCGCAATTCAAATCTGCACACGGTACCAGATAAGCATTGCTCACTCTGTCTCCACTCGTGCCCTGACAAACAGGCAAACGCCACGACATGACTACATGGATCCAGATAAACTGGTAGTCGCTTATGCAATTCGCAAATCACATTTTCAGTTTACCAAGCATATCTATCAACGTACGTGATCTGGTGAGAACTGATATCATATACATGAGACCAGTCTGATGAGTATATTCCCACTGTGCAAGTAGGAGACCATTAACTTATCATATTTTGGATCATTTGTGGAAGGTGGTAGAGTAGTTGCTCCGCGGCTGGTGCATTATGCTAGGAAGCAGGCAACACCTGAGTTTGATTCCTGCCCACGACCAACATCAGTGGATATTGATATCTGCACTGGTCATGGTTTGCCAACTCCATTTTCACCAATCCACAGTTACCAGTGTGGTGAAGTATGGTGAAACTACCCCGATGTCTGACACAGCACGGGGAAGTCTTCATCTGGCAGTGGATTGGCAAAGGGCTATGAATGGTTATTATGATGATGCTTTGTGTGGCTGTTTATGTGTGTTGGTCTAATGGGAGGTCATGCTAAGTAAGTATGGATATACCTGCAGAAAACAGGTGGGAGAGTATGCGAGAGAGTAGTAAAGTGGAGTTGGTTTAAAATGTCACCCAACCTCACGAGATGTTATATACAGGGTGCACTTAATAAAACGAAACAGTTTTCGCCAGCAAACTATTCACCCGCATTTCTCAATATTTGAGCTCACAGCTTGTAAAACGATCAGGTAGTTGTTTGACAAATCCCAGTTGCAAAGCTAAAATGTTCCTTAAAGGAAATTCTTTACCACACTGAATGTACCACGCTGATTTACCTGTGGCCTAATTTCATGCACTTGGACTCTTTGGCAGCTAGGGGTTGTCAACTTTTTGAACTTATCTTAAGACCCCCCACATCAGTTGATAAATTGTCTTGCAATGAATGCTCCTGTGATTTTACTTAGAAGCACTGGGGATGCAGTTGTTTTCCGTCATATTCTGCACACACGTGTTCAGGATGGAGTGGTAGTGGTACACACGTTGCACCGTGACGATCTGACATTATGTCCTGGTCACGGTCAACATCAGTGGCGAATGATTTCTGAGCTGGTCCTGGGCACTCCCCTTCACACCAACCTGCACTCACCAGTATGGTGAATTTTGGATGAGCAAATCCCCATTGGCTGATACAGTTTGTGGATACCATCTTCCGGCAGTGGATTTACAATGGGCTGTAAATTGTAATTATTTTGTATTTCTATATTCAGTTTAACACTTTGTTGGTAGGAATGATAAATATGGTATAATACAATCGAAAATAACTTAAATCTGAATTGTTGGGGATAGTATAAGAGGCAAAGACTTACTGTTGGCCACAAGCTCTGAGCGCAAATTCCAGACAACATTACAATTCACTGCCAGTTCTGATTTAATCCACATTCCTTAGGACCTGGAATACCATGCCACATAAAGGTTGCTGATGCAGTTTAAATCGCCAATGGTTTCCAAAGTTAAAATACGTTTACCAAAGTGCTTCTAATGAGAACGGTGGCACCTGAATACACGAATATTAATAATAATAAACATACAAACATTTAAGGGACTGCCATGGCATCGCTACAAAAGCATCATTGTCAGCCATGGTCTATCCCCTACTTGACGTCAACATTCACAAGCCATAGTCATCTCTTATACAATCGATACAGCTCCGACACAGCAGATAATGTAATCGCAAACTGAAACACAAAATCAGATGTAGTTGATTGACATTTCAGGTAGTAGCCCTTCTTTAGATGGCCATTAAAGTGCAGAGAGATATATATATAGACGTCGATTTCGAGATCATACTTAA
Source organism: Petromyzon marinus (assembly GCF_048934315.1). Taxonomy (NCBI): domain Eukaryota; kingdom Metazoa; phylum Chordata; class Hyperoartia; order Petromyzontiformes; family Petromyzontidae; genus Petromyzon; species Petromyzon marinus. Next base: position 20,683,135 of record NC_133683.1, on the reverse strand, counting down.
TGCCATAGTCCCCAGTCAACTCTACATCTCTAAATCAGTTGTACATCTACAATGCCTGAAATGCCACCCTATTAATAAGTGCGGAGTGTTTTTTGGGGAATCGTAAATTGTTAAATAAATACGTGAGGGGGAATGGTGAGCTCAGCGGTAAGTATGCTGCTTTTTAAACTCAACTGAACTATTTCTTTTATTTTAGCAGGTAAGACCCACTGAGCTATATAGCACTTTTTTAGAAGCGAGCTGGCCACAAATGGCATCCCATCTGAGTGGCTTATCATGTGGAAATGTATAGCATACGAATATGCTAAACACATGTTTCTAAATGTTGAGGGGAAAACCTGAGGACCCAGAGAAAAATCCACGCAACCACGGGGAGAACACGCAAACTCCAAATATACAGGCGTTAGGGTCGGGATCGAACCCACAACCTCTTGTATACCAGGAGAGGTAGTAAACATCTCGCCACCGCGGTGCCCTGGATACCTGAGTGTGATTCCCGTCCATTGCTAACTGGGGAGAGTGATACATGAGACGGTCCTGTTACCCCCTCTTAGACACAGACATTTGATTTAAGCTGGAAGAACCCGATGAGCTATGAAGCTCTTTGTCACAATGTATCCAGCCTAAAGCTGGGGCTGGCAATGGAAGTTACACAGGTGGATAAATGAAACAATCACAACTTCACCAGCTCATGCTGACCAGCATGGTGAAGTATGGTCCAGCAATTGCTGTGACTGACAGCATGGGGGAGGCCATATGATCGAGCCGTGGATTGACAAGGGCTGGATATTTTCTACACAAAGGACGACTTTCGGAACATATTTGACATGGGGCAAGTCACACGCAATTTTGAGACAAGAGAAATGCAAACAGATTCTATGGACAAAATATTACTCTTCTTTGTTTTTTTTCGGTAAAGTCACGTAGGTAAAACAAAAATTAATAATATAATAATAAAACAACTAAACTAAATCACGACGTTTCGGAGGCAACACAAGCTTCCGTCTTCAGGTGGAACAGTCACAGCAAGATAGCCCTTGATGCAGCTATCTTGCTGTGACTGTTCCACCTGAAGACGGAAGCTTGTGTTGCCTCCGAAACGTCGTGATTTAATTTAGTTGTTTTATTATAATATTATTTTATTTTTTATTTTACCTACGTGACTTTACCGAAAAACCAAAGAGTATGAATCCTTGCAGTTACGAAAGCTTCAAATCTAGAATTACTCTTATTGTCTGCCCATCCCCATTCTCACTTTGTGTATTCATCTCATAGCACATTGCGGTCGAACTTACCCCGCAATATTTAACAATGAAGCAGCAGTTTGCGTTTGCGCAATTTTTTTTTATATCCTGCCCTCCACAATGGCAACGCTTCATAGTCGTTTCATTCCCCACGTTAGGTAACTCATCCCATAATAAAGGTTTTTTGGGTTAGATCGCGTTTATTTATAAATGTGTCGTAGCCCTCCACCACCCGACATGGCCAATCAGCAAAAAAAGTGTCACGTTGACAAAAGACAAATAATTCACTACTTTAGCCCACCGGTGTGTTGAAGAGTGAATCCACATTTACAGTTTGAGTACGACGTTTCGCTGGTAAATACATCCAGCATCATCGGGCAATTCGCCAGAATCTGATCGGGCAATTCGCCAGAATCTGATTCTGGCGAATTGCCCGATGATGCTGGATGTATTTACCAGCGAAACGTCGTACTCAAACTGTAAATGTGGATTCACTCTTTAACACACCGGTGGGCTAAAGTAGTGAATTATTTGTCTTTTGTCAACGTGACACTTTTTTTGCTGATTGGCCGTGTCGGGTGGTGGAGGGTTACGACACATTTATAAATAAACGCGATCTAACCCAAAAAACCTTTATTATGAATAATATTGGTCGCGAAAGCCTACGTGTTAAACTAACTCATCCCAGTAGGGAGGAAATGTTTTGTTTGAAGTTAAGACTTCTAAGAATCCCACAACTGATACACAACCATCAAGGTGCATAAACTGAGAGTGCCCTTGCCGCTGAAAAGTCCTGGCAGGCGTCCAGATGCCCACTTTCCCTGAGTGATGCTGGACTGCTGATGTGGAGCTACACTATTTCCAAGCCAGAACGTAAATTTCCTGGGAAGATGAAGCTCTCCCGCAGCCCGTTTCCAATTACATGCGCTCACATATATACATTAAACCCGGCTGAAATAAATGTAAAATTTGCAACAATTAATTTCATGTGTCACGATGGTGTTGCTAATACATTAATCAAACTCATAACGCTTGTATATGTTTTTTTATCTTTCTTGTGCTTAATGTGTTTTAACAGTTAATTAATTGATTAAGGCTGCAATAGGTTGGTTTATGATGATCTGAAATGATGACAAGTGTTCACAGCATTTAAATGGTGTCATCGGAAGTATAGAAAAGTCACGGTCGGTAACTTCACAAATGCTCTATCATACTTCTGATGGAGTGTAATAGCTGTAAAAAGAGACCTTTCAACAACATGCTTGTAATTGAAAAGTGGTAATATTGTCATGACCTAGTCATCATCATCAGTCACTGGAGGAATGCTCTCACAAGCCATCGCCATCTCTCACAATCCTGCAACGTGACATTTGTAATATTTGGTAATTTCATTGCCACGTGGCAGACATTAATTGATGGATATTACGAAAATGACTTCCTTTTGCTAAACAATTTACACTACTAAGAATCAAACTATGAAAATCTAGAATATTCTTGTTAGAAATTGTATGAGAAATCCCCCATATTCCTCCCAGTGTTACTGCACTTAGCAAGATGTCTAACTTCACACAATAATTGGTGTATGGCTTACATCACGAGGGCGGCAAGTACGCAGGAAGGTAATGGGCCAGTGAGTTCACGGGTGGCGAGGCGGCACGGGGAGAAGGAAACCTGGGGCGGGGGGGGGGAGTGCGGAGGTCACGCTGTTTGCTTGTGCTTGACCCTTTGCAGGAGGCACCGACGTTTGTGAGCAGCGTGCGCGTCGCCCTATTGCACCAAAAGCTGGCTTCGCTCCCAAATTCTTGGCATGCTTTAAACAGCCCCCCCACCCCCACCTCTAGCCCATTCTGCCTCCCCTCCTCCTCACACCCTTTTTTCCCTCCCTGAGTGGTGTTTCGGCAGCGACCCACATCCCGTAGCCCGGGAGAGCCTTTCCCGCAGCTGAGGCCTGGACAGGCAAGCGCCGACCGCATTCTCGCTCCGCCTGTCTTTGCACCGTGGTTGTTTTGAGCCGCGTTAATAATGCAGTTGGCAGTGTTCGGCTTTCCACTCTCGAAATGGAATTGGCAGTTTTTTTTGTTCTTTTAAAAATAGATGCGCAATCATTTGAACCACGAAATTTCCCATCGCACGTGGTAAAGCGGTTAGTTTGCAGCTTTCATGATTCCAAGGCGTCTGTAACTGACCTACATACGTCAGAGTTTCACAGTGCTGACGCTTTTTTTTCCCTGTGCGTTAAGCCCATTTCTAAAGCACGCGTAAAATGAAACCCACTTTTCACACCTAATACATGAAGACAAATTGTGACTGATGTAAATTCGAATGCTACAGATGGGCTAGTAAGCTTAAATTTTGCACAAATGTGCCCAAGCCTACACTCCATATGTCATCTTTCATTTGAAATCCCACGTCAATCCACTCGCCACGTGCTGTGGTTCATGTGGGGATGTTTCACCACGCCGTGTCGAGCAATACGAGTTGGCCAACGGACCAGTTGAGATATCACTCTCGTTGGTGTGAGTTGGCCATGGTCAGAATCAAACTCAGGTTGCTGAGTTCAAAGGACAATATGCAAACCACCTTTGCCACTGATGCACTGCAAGTCTATGATTATAAAATTATAACAATCTCAAAACCTAAATGTTTCGATAATTTTGCCAGCGCAAAAATGCAGTGGATTGGTTTCACTCGTAGATCAGGGTCATCTTGAAATTATATTTTGCTTTAAGTCTTCTGTTGAACACCAACAGGTGTATGTACTCCCCCAATCATCAGTGAACCAAGTAATTTGTCTCCCATGGAGTATGGGGCTAAAGCCGCTAGAAATGAGGCAAAGCCTCCCGTCGGTTACGACTTGGGCTATGGACCGAGTTTTACTTTCTTCGTACATCAGTGGCATGGCATTATGAATCACCATCCTCCAAACTCGGGTTTAATTACTCGCGGAATATTTTCCAGGTCATTGGTAGATTGGAGGTGGCATGTGACTTAAAGGCCACAGCCACGGCGACAGGTATCCTGGATGTGGTGTGTCAGGTACAGAAATATTTTCTGGGTTGCTGACTTTGACAGACCTGGCTGAAATGAAGCAGTGTTCCAAATTATTTATTTGAATTAACAACATCATGTTCTTTATTGTAGTAACATAGAAGATATGTTATGCGCCTTTTCCACTTTTAGTAATGTAAATAGTTCTTTATAACCAGGTAAATAATATATAATTTGTATTATTAACAATGCAACGAGGCTAGCAGTCTTACTGTCAATGGAGAGCTGGGTTTATAAATGTATGGGGCAGGTAATTTGCTAAGTTTCTGTGATGTGCACCTACATAAGCTGCCATGTTGAGAATTCAGGAAGCGAAGGGCTCTATGAATAACGCCAGCTAATGCTGAATGATAAAAAAAACCTAAATCAAATAATTAAATAATAATTTCCATGTGGGTGTGTGTGTGTTATTCAAGGAGAATAAATCAGCTGTTTCGCACCAAAGCTGGATTATATTCGTAAAAAAATGTTCTCAAACAGGCGACCCTTTGCTGCACTGCAAAAGACACCGGATCAAGAGGGTGGAATGCAAACCAGTAGCGTGGATTTCAGGGCATTAACGTGCGATTTCTTTGGGAGCTAAACTTCCATATGTTGAAACTTCTCGCCTACTTGAAGACTACTTGATGCATAATGCGGCACACTGTTAGTGTCTTGAGAGTTTTAGGAGTTGGCAGGCAAATAGTTAAATTTTAGTTTCCAAAAAAATATATATAGTATTACAACATTCTTGAAACGAGTATTTTTTGGCTAATCACATTTTACTTTTCAGATGAGCCATTTAGGAGTGAGTAACAATTTGTTTTAAAACTCTAAATCAAATACAGACATACAGTATACGATCCTACTGTATATGTATTTTAGTGACATTCCAGCTACTTGGAGTGTGATAATTCAATAAAACGTTATGATACAAGCAAGACCAACACAAGACGTAGGTGAATCGGTGCATTTTCCACGGCTACAAGCCGAATGTATTCACCGTAGTCAATGTATTCCCATCACCCCACGTTATGTATTTACTGGAGCGAGTCACTGGGTGCGCCCCGCATTCTTTATACTGCGAGGAAAATGCAATGTGGTCAGGCGGATTCGACTTTCTCGCCACCTGATGATAACAATTGAAAGATTAATAATTGTCAGCCCCTTTTGTAATTTCCACTGCTGATAGAAGGCCTTCCCATGCCATGTCGGACAAGGACGTTGTTTAATCATATTTCTGCAGCGTGGTTGAAGTATGATGAAAACTTCCCTTTCCAGTGATGTCAGTCATAGCTGAGTATCGTAACTCGGTTCCGTAAACGACGTCGCACAATGCGCGAATCACTGTGTTACCGCTTCCTGCATATATTACAGCAAAAACATTTAAAATACATACGGACAGGGGGTAACTTTAAATAGATTAATAGATACAACAAAACTCTGATTGGCAATCAAAAATAAATATTTTACTCCCATTGCACCAGAATTGCCGAAGGCAGCTATCGGTTCTGTCGCACAGAATAACCGGCCAAGACATTTCCTTTCGGAGCAGGCGAAATGGAGGGATTCCAATACGAGTGGTGAGTCATCTGACCGGTTTTCGTGTGAGTCTGGATGTGGTTTCGCTTTGGTGAGGCTTCATTGGATTACACTCCGTAACAATTTTTGTTCATGGGTACTAGGTGTTGCATTTTTTTATTTCTTATGCCTAAAAAGTATAGAAAATGGCTTTTATTCCCCACAAACTTCGCTTTTGTGACCAGGACTTTATGTGAACGAAAGACACAAATGCACACGTTTTCTCGTTGAAAATAGGTAAATTAAAAAAAATATCACTGTCCTGGTCACAAAAGCAAAGTTTGTGGGGAATAATAACCATTTTCTGTACTTTTGAGGCATAAGCTATTAGTAAATAACACTACCCAGGGACATTTTTTGTTGTTGTTACACTGTTATCAGTCAAACGAAGACCGATTCAGCTGAGTTCCCACATAGCGTAATCTTCTGTACGGAGAGTGGGCAGAGTGAGAGGAGTGGGCAGAATGGCTCCATTTAACTCAGGGGTAACCCTACACCCTGTACACTTTGACACACACACACTTTACGCAGCAGACACTTCCCTGTTTTCGTTGTCAGCTTGTAACGTCCCACTGCTGGGCAAAGGCCTCTTCTCTTCCTTCCTTTCCTGAGTTGCCTCCATCACTATTCAGTGGCCTTGTATCTCATTGAATTTGTCCCGCTACCATCTCTTCCGCTCTTATTCTGCTTTATTTTGCCTTCCGTGGGTAAATTTTTGTGCCTCTCTGTCCATGGATCAAGACAACACAAAAAGATGGAAAGACAGAGAGAAAAATAGGTGCCCCCTCGGTGTCGTCTTCCCTGCACCCATCGCTAATCAAACACAACAGTGGGCCTTTTCACATAAGCGAGATTTATGTCGACTCAAGTGTGCCAACACGAGTTATGTCCACTCAAAGGCCGTGTCCGACGTAATGCGTCGAGTTCAGTTTTTTTCGCCCGTGAGTCGGTGGAGATTGCTATTTATTTTTCACGTCAAATTAACTGTGTCGACACGAGTTCAATCGGCAAGTGCACGTGAAAAGCCTCGTTTGTGCCACGGTGGCCGAAAGGGTGGCCCCCACTCGTGACTGAGGGCCACGCGGTCTTCTCCTGCCGTGGCCCGCAAGGGCTCAGATTGCTGGAAAGTGGACGTCGAAAAACATCGTGTGATGTCATTCGGAAGTGTTGGCCATCGAGTGACTGCGATAAGGGAAACATAAAACTTGTCTGCCACTGGTGTGTGGCAGAAATACTTGCGCAGAAAGTGTGGAAAGATTCACCAATACCACCACCCACACACCTCCTCCTCCCCACCCACTCCCCCAGAGAATTGGTGAATTATCACTACAGCATTCAGGATTGTGATTTGATTCAAGCATCGATTATTTTAAATTGTGGTGACTGGTAGCATCTTTAGTAGCTGAAGGGGGTCACGTTAACCCATTATATATATAACATATCATCATCAATATCAGTGATATATCCACTGCTGAATGAAGGCTTCCATAACCTATCACCAGCATCAGCAACATATAGGAGTTGCAAAGTATTGATGCTTGAACATGTGATTCTACGCTTGTATTGTGAGCCTAAGCATATATATTAATACTGGTAGGAAACGTAGTGGACTGGAAGCCCAACCGGGATTAATTCACAAGAGGCAGGGGATTAATTGTGTATGTCTGTGGATGTCTGTCCACGTGGGAGGGGTGGGGCTTGGTGAAGAGGGGAGGGTAGGGAGGGGTTGGGTGGGGAGGGGCTGGGTGGGGAGGGGAGGGTGGGGAGGGGCTGGGTGGGGCTGGGTGGGGTAGGGCTGGGTGGGGAGGGGCTGGTCACCCCATGGAGCCCTTATATGGACTGGAAGCCCAACCGGGATTAATTCACAGGAGGCAGGGAATTAATTGTGTATGTCTGTGGATGTCTGTCCACGTGTATCCGGACACCCGGATATATAACAAATGCGCTCCTAGTGGGCATTACTGGTAGGAAAAATTTCCTACCATCCCCCTCCGCAGGAATGTGTTCGATTCATCATTCCCACCCAAACTTTGCAGTATAGTTGGTGTCCCCTTCATATTCTCTTCTGCCAAGGTTCTCTTGCAAAACAGACTTACAGGAGAACTCTTCTTATCCGTGATGTTATTACCCGTGACCTCTATTATCTGCGGGAGCTGTAGGGTCTGCAAAAGCAAATAGATTACTATCCATGACACCATCCGCGACACCTTTTCTTCTTTTCATCACAACATTTTTTCTTGGGGAATGAGTGGAGTGGATTCGTGGATAGCTCCCTGGATAATAAGGTCCATGATACTTATCGCCCAACATCACTGTGGCAAAAATAAGTTCCGTATTATTAGGTATTTGTAAAAGCGGGATCTCATCCGATTAAAACAAAGGTGTTGGTCGATTCAGCTATGCTAACGTCTGTGCACATTCAGGAAGACCAGTGGCGATATTGCCGGACGGTGGTGGCTATGCATGTGGTCTACATCCGAGCACTTTGGAGGCGAGGGTTGAAGGATTACACAAATGTTGTCAAAGTCCCTTTCCGTTGGCATGGAGGTGCCATGCCCGGGCATTCCAGAAGGCAGTACAGCAATTGCGGACTGTTCCATCTGTTCCATCTGTACGGAATAGAGGGTTGCCCCCTCGCTTGTGTGGGGTTTCTTCAGGTGCTTGGGGTTTCTCCCAGATGTATAAACGCTCCACAATTGGCTGAAAACATCATACATATCGAGGCCCGCAGAGCTTAGACTATTGTTGGCACCGACTGATCACGTTACTCCCCTGCTGCTTATCTGTGGTTCTAAACTTTTACTATTTAAACTAAAACTTTTATTTTTATTGTAACAGGTAAGGCCCATTGAGCCATACATAGCTTTTTTCAGAAGCGATCTGTCCACAAATGATAGCCCAATGAAGTGGCTTCTCGGATGGGAATGTATAGCAGCCAAATACTCTAAACGCGTGTTGTCGTTTCTAAATGTGGAGAGAAAAACCGGAGAACCCAGATAAAAATCCACGCGACCACGGGAAGAACGTGCAAACTCCAAATTATACAGGCATCAGGATCGGGATCGAACCCAGGCGAGGTAGTTAACATCTAATCTCTGAGGCGTTCTCTCTCTCTCTCTTCGAGGGTGAGCGAATTCGGCGCACGCTACAAGTTGAAGTTATTGTTATTCATATTAGAATTCGCTATCTATCCGATATCTTCACAAACGTTTGTCTGATGCGGGTTAAGTATGGTGTGAGTTAGTGCAACTAAAGGGAGTGCAGACAGTAATTCATGCAGTTTGTGATAGGGGGTGTTTTTGTTTCCGCAGACTTTCGCCTCATAAACAGTGTTCCGTCGGTTTATTGTTTTAAACAATTACGTTTCGGTGTGTGGTAGTAGAAACACAAATAACGTTAATTCAATGCCTCGGCTTGTGAAGGTCACCGCAGATTGGGCCAGCGAGTAGTCTGGTACTGCGCGGCGCGTTAACTCAGCGCAGATGTCCTCCACGGCACATAGCAGTGCAGCTCATGGCTGTATCGTTACGGGAGTGGTCAGGAGCGGCATGCGGTTCACACACTTAATAGTGTTTACGAGCTGAACGCAACTGGGCACTTTTGAATCACAATTAACGCAGCATATGATGAAACGCGCATTAAAGGTTCAGCATTGGAGAATGTTAGGTGCAATTGGCACAACCATGACGTTGCGCCCTGTAGTTTCCAAGGCTCATTTTAGATCTAAAAAAAACATTGCGTTGTTTCGCACAATAGCACGTACAGTAAACATTTCTGCAGGCCCAATGCATTGCTCCATAAGCTCGAAGGGGATTGTATTTGCATTGCTTTGTGAGCAATGTAGATGGCACATCACACTCCAATGAGGGCACCAAAACCAGACGACTCGTCAATGCACCGCAGTTTGACATTCACACCTGGACATGGGCATTGCGTAACAACTCATCCCGCTTGAGGCGTTAGCCCCAGGTGACTGCTGGCGCTGAGCTGTGGTTATGGTCGCTACCTCCGCAGTGACAATAAAAATAAAACCCAGGGCAAATCATGGGTTAAAGGATATCTCACACTACAGTACGGGGCAAACAGGGGAAAACGACGACGAAACACGGACTTTTGATGTTGAATGTTATGGGAAGCCCTCGCAAGTATATGTATTTCCTTTCTCTCTGGGGAAAGCCACCTCTAAACAACAAGAGGACAATCATGGAGATAACCAGGACAGGTGGTGGCAACCAACCCCCGAGCCGCGGCCGCGGTGCTGGGATGCGTGCAGCTGCCTTTATCGCCGCGCGGGGGGGGGGGGGTTTCGCTTGTGGTCTGAGGGAGGGCCGGTCCCCTCTGGCCTGCCGGCTGAGTGGCAAGTTCTAACAGATGCACGCCGGCCGCGTGCGCTCACTTGCCGATGTTGAATCGGCCCCCCCGCGGGCCAAGAATGTGCCGGCGCGAGCCAGGGGCGAAAGACGCGGCCGGGCAACCGGTGTGGTGACCGGCCGTGGCAAGCGGCCGCGAAATTCGTCGACGATCGTCGTCGTCGCCGCCGCTGCCGTGAAAATGTTTTTGTTTTCGACCGAGCGACTGCCACCGCCACGATTTTATTTCGGGGGGGGGGGAAGGGGAGGGTTCAATCCGAGCAGCCGCTCAAGCGGATAGAGGCCATGGACTGTGGTTTTTTTTCTTTCCCCCACTTGATTTGGTTGAATTTACGGCACCAAGAATCAGAATCGAGCAACAACTTCGCGTCACGATGTGGTCATATCGACGTTTGTGGGATAGTGCACGCACCGTGCTCGAACACGGTTGGCCACGTACGGTGTGAAACAAGTTCAACATACACGCGTATAATGGGGTGCGCTGATGTGTGAGAGACTTTGGATTGGATGACATGCTTCTGACAGCACAATTGGAATACAACGGAGAAAAAAACTACGGTAAGCGTAGTCCAGTGCAGGTAAAATGGACGCCCTAAACGTTTTCAGCCATTTGAACAGAGAAACAAGAGCATTTGTTTGATATTTGCAGCGGTAACAGAAACAAGACGCTGTACACACTGGATGCGTAATGATGCATCTATTCAATTAATTCTTATGCTCGGGACACATGTAACCATATGGAGAGCAGAATAATCGAAATGTAGTTTTTACGTGTGTGTTGTACGTGATGGGTTCACATGACCCCTGCAGCCACTAGAGGCTGCTACATTCACCGCCGTTTTACAAATGGAATATATTTTTGGAATCGAATCACAGCGGTGACTCCAAGGCATTTCATCAACTCGCCAGGGAGGGGATACTGTGGAGGGGGTAAATAATTATTAAACCTGTAATCAACACAAAATCATACTTTCACGATTTTTTATTTCCAAATTACGTTTTTCCTAAGCAACCTGCCTTTGCCTGTTTTCCCTTAGAACTCCGTCCAAATGTGCATTGCCCAACCATCATTTATCAGTTCAATGTACAGCCTTCTGGGTACGCAGGTATATTAATATTGCATTTGGCTTGTAATTCAATCGCGGAATCTTTTTTTTTAATATGCAAAGAAACCCACATATGTGGTTGTGGCTTTTAACGATAAAACAAAATACCATCTGCTTTAACTGGCTCCCATCTAAGGCAAGAGTATTGCCACTATACACAGGTGCCCCCACCACCCCGAATGGTAACTGCCCAGGAGCAGCATTGTGCCAAAGAAAGCAATGGTAGCGACAGTCAACAGATGCCAGGCACTTTCAGACTTACGCCTAAAAATGCCCGTACAATTGTACGTTGTTGATTTTGTCGTGCACGAGTGCCTGTGCTTGTGCTATGATCAGCCGTACGTCCGTTCGGTTTGAGGAAGGCACTTGACAGAAATCGGGCAACCTCACGGACCACATTCCAGTCTTGAAAACAATAATCATGATGATACATATGTGATGTCATTTTAAACACAAGTATTGTTGTACACCGTATGGGTTATTCATGGGAATAAGTCAATGTGCTTGCACATACGTGCAATTGAACACACTATCACCAGCCTGGCGTGTCGCAAGTCTGTTTTCAAATGAACGAAGCTTCGGACTTGTCGTTAGACAGCCTCGGTCAGACAATGTAGGTGGACAGTCGAGGCACTAAGCGTGTAACAATTCGCCGCCCCTACTAATGCCATGAATCGTTATTCGGGGCGGCTTTCACATTTTCTAGAATCCATTCTCGTTTGTCTCGCTCTGACCGCCTCGTGTGTGCGTTTATTCCCCCCCTTCCCCCCTGTTGTGTGTGTAACAATTGTGTCCGCTACATCATCCTAAATGGCACGTGTGTGTGCAACGTTTTTCACATGTAGTAAACAACAACAATAAACCGATTCCACGCGTGCATCGTGAGCACAAAAATCAACGTTGATTTATCAATCAATGGCATCGTTACAATGCCCAAGTGCATGTCTGCGATAGCAGTCCGTTATTTGGACTGCATTTTCCCTGATTAAGCGCGCCCCCAACGGTACATTGCAGCTATAATGGCCACAGGCGTACAAAGCCCACCCAATCAGTGCCGTTATGTCACTCGGTGGGAGGGGGACTGGCAAACCCCATGCACCGTAAGTGCTGCTTTCTTACCAGCCCCCCCCCCTTGGGGATGCATGGAACTTGCACCTGCACTGTTACAAAACACCTCTTAAAATAGTCGCCGCCACCATCACACGGCTGCCACCACCAGCAATGGAACTGCACCTGTCGGCACGGGAAGGCATCGGCCTCCTCCCTTCCCGGAGCTCGTGAGATGAGCGTGACGTCTTTCACACGCATGGGAGAGAGTGCTGCTGTTGCGTAAGCCTTCCCTGACTGCTCACAACATGGCCATGGCTTCTTGCCCTGCAGTAGTTTTTATTTTTCTCTTTCTCTCTCTGGATTCGGATTTGGATCTGGATCCTCCCCGTGGTGTTATCGTTATCACCCAAGACTTACAATCCACAGGTGGCTGGTACGACGCGATATTCTGGCACAATTGTTTTTAATCCACCACCCCACCCCTAGCTCTGTTCAACCAGCAGTACAAATTGATAGACCGTAGTTAATTCATAGGCAGGCCGTGCGTGCTGAGCAACAGCTCCGGCATGTGGGCCAATGCACGGTGCGTCTTCCCATGCAGCCGATCGACTGCTGACCCTAACACGTGTTTTCCAACTTAAGAACGGATGGATTTGGGAGTTGTTTTTTTTACGTGGAATGATGGACTATGTCGAAACCATGAGGCCGGACTCACCCTTCCCTGGTACAAGTAGTGTCACGAGCGTGGTTAATAGAGCCCACAAACTGGGTGAGGCAGTGGCGAGAGCTGACTTGGATTATTCATTACATTTAGTGGCTGATGACAAAATCTCTGGAAAATTTGTCTCATCGGATCCCTGAAGCTGAACATCGACCGAGCCGGGATTGTGCCTTAATGAGTGACCGCCATGCCTGACAGGGTATTACAGGCAGCAGGGCTACATTGTGGACAGGGCAGCAAAATAAATTGTCGCACAGTACTCTAGGTATATGCTATAATGGCTGTGCTTATCCAACCTGCACTGACCAGCATTGCAAAGTATGGTCAAATAATCCCCATGATTCCGCACTGCGTGGGGAGGCCTTCATTCAGCCACGGATTGACAAGGGCATGTACGTGCACATAATATTTTGTATTAATGGAGACATTACTTGTGTATACTGGACTGCTGACTTTTTGTTCAGTTTACTCATACCCCCCTCCCCCAAAACCAAGATCCCCACATATAGCCTTTTACAGACTGTTGGGGCAAGTGCTTTACTCTCACACCGGACATCAGCATCTGTTTGCACATGTCCCCTGCAGGGAGTAGGGGTCACGCAGGGTGTGAGTTGGATGTTCGACCTTGGCGAACGGGCCTGCACCCTAGGCCCAACTCCGATAACGCTGTTAGTCCAACATTATCTGTGTTTACTCATCGGGGGGGTGGTAAACAGGGTGAGTGATTGGGTGGGCAGGTGTTTGACAGATTTGGATGTGTGCATGAGAAGGAATGAGTGAGCGAGGATACAAATCGGGGAACTGATTGTGGACCCATTTCTTTGAATTCTTTATATCTATATAATATGTAACTCTTAAACGATTGGGAAAGTATCTTTTGACATCGCTGACGTGCTCCAATCAAATGCTAACACTGCAAAGTCTAAACTTTGCAGTGTTAGCACGTTTTAATAATATAATTGTTCTAGAATTGTGCTGGTGTTAAGAGTTTAAATATATACAGAATTATCTTACAATGCTGTAATAAATGAGCTGACCGGGTAATCCGGGATAAAACCTCATCAGGTTTTGAGCCTGGATAGTGCTTTGATGGGTGATCACCGCACCCACATGAGTCATCACAGGACTTGGCGGGGTTAATGTGGGGGCAATGCAGCGAAACTACATCCCAACCTGCACCACATTCTTTGACCGGCACGGTGGTGAGACGTATGGTCAAATAACCGTCAGGACCCACGCAGGCATGTACCATAAATATACCATTCGTGCTGTTAGCGTGACTCAGTGCGTGAAGCTAATGCACAGTTCCGAAACGATTCTAACCATCTCGCAGGTGCGTATATAATATCCGCTGGTCCTGTGTATACTTTAAAAAACAAATATTTTCCGATTACCTTGCAAAACTGGGAAAAGCTTTGGACAAGACCGCGCACAAAATAACCTTTACGAGAAGGTTGCACAACATCATCGAGTGCGTCGCGTAAGCGCGCGCGTTGAGTTTGCAGACCGTCGCCCGCCGGTGTCGATGTTGCACCCGCCGGTGTCGATGTTGCGCACGCGGTCCACGTAGAGAGAGAGAGAGGTACATGCACGGGGCGCCTTGAAAGGGGGCCAGTGTCAGAGGGGCCCCGTGTAAACTTAATCTGGGAGTTAGACCGCCCCGCACCATGGGGTACAAAACCTGCAGTGTTTTTAGCCCAACGGTGTACGGTTTCAGCTCTCAGGTTGACTAAGTTCAGTGTTCATCTCTGGCCTCCTGCAGCCCTTTGACCACTGCCCCCCTCCCCTCCAACCCACTCCCTCCTGCCTCCAAAGGCCCGCCTTTTGGTAATGGAATCAAACGTGGGTTTGAATACCCGATTTAGAGAGCTGCCTAACCTAGCTAGCCATGCCATCCTTGACCTGCCCAGAGATCCCCTTGCCTTGTCCCTGAGCAGGGCTGCTGGATCGTACTCCACAATACTGCGCAGCTTGCATCATCAGGATTTAAGAGAAATATAAAGCAAGGAAGTGATCTGTTTTTTTTAGATGCCGAACGGCAAAATCGGGACTTCGCAATATTCCCTTCATGCCTTACACGTCACGTGACGCCACCCCTTTCTGTTTGTACAAAGCACACAGCCTTGCTCTTTGAACACCAACTCAGGAGGGTAAAAAAAAAACTGTGGCCTTATTGTTTTAGAGAGCAGCAGGACAATGAAACAATTGCATACCGGTGTCATCTTCGGTAGGAATCATCAGTACGGTATAGCCACCACTGCTGCATAGTACCTCAGGGGCTGCAAGTGGATGAGCCCTCCCTGATCAATGTCTGGCATTGTCTGCAAGGTTTTTGTAGCCTACAGCAGGGGCACAATGTGTACATAACTATGCCCTGCGATTAGGGGTAGCTTGGCTCAATTGTCATGGAGCTGTTGTCTGTATTTATACTGCCTGGGAGCAGCACGAGATAAGCATAGATACTAGGTACAGAATTACAGATGTTACTGTATTGTGAATTTTCAGGCGCGTTTCCATGACCGCTGGGAAGCGAGCTGGGCAAGTGGGCTGAGCCTGCGTTGCCACGGCAGCTTTGCTGGGCTAAGCTGACATCGAGCGGCCTCAATAGGTCAAGGTCAAAGACCAAAATGTCATCATGGCCAAAGCCACTGATGCTACCGCAGCTTGCTATCAACGCCGTACACCCTCCGCGAGATGCGGCAGCTGCTGCGTGGTAGACGAGCGACCTCCGAGATCTGCCCTGACAGAATCCCGCCATGAAGTGGGCTTGTGAGATTACCTTCACAAGGAGGCCCCATGCTTGGGCTGCTCTCAGAACATATCGTGAGGTCACAGGGTCAGCATGTAATCGGGAAGCATGGTCAATGGCACCCCTCGATTAGTTCAACCTCAGGTCGGTGTTATTGTTTAAATGAAACTGAGCAATACATTTTTTTTCCCCCTAAAATGCCAACTCTAACTCGAGCCTGCGTTAAATGGGCCAGGGAGGCCAGGGAGGGGGGGGACGAAGAGTGTGGTGGAGGCAGCGGGGAGGCCCGGAGCCCACGAGGCTGCCGCGTGGCCACGCTGCCGGTGCTCAAATCGCCCAGGGTCATTCCTGGGCCAACGGAGCGCCCCTGAGAGTGGCTGGCGGCATTCTAGCGTCAGTGCTGTTATGTTTCCCAGGGGGGGCGTGAATCCAGTGATCTCGTCTGCTCATGAATATGATTGCCCCCCCCCCCCGACAATGTGCTCTTCAGGTTAATTACAGCCCATGTTAACTCCTATATTTGCAGAAGTGCAGCATTAGTGCTATTGAGTAAAACAAGCTCGGGCATTCTTTTTCACCACAATGAGCATTACATTTAAAGCAAGTTTGTGATTCATATTTTAAGTGCATTTATTAATTAGTCGTAATATGACACGGTTAATTATTCATGGTTAATAAAAAAATGTCTGGCCTGGTTTTTCATTGGCCTATCTCCTATACCCGTGGGGGTTTAAAAGTTTAACTGCATTTGTATTATTTATTTTCATGTGCTGGTGCAGGGTACGACCTATTGACTTTCTCTGATGTTTTCCCATGCAGAATTTGCAGACATTTTTCATCTTCTGCCGCTCGCTGATAGAGCTCGTCTCAACAAACACTGCCAGGGTTACTGTACTGCTCGTTCTGATAAGGTTGCAATCTTAGCTTTCAATTGGCAGAAAAACGTTCTCAACAACATTCTGCCCCATCGAGACAGTTTGTTCGCAGAGGAATCTAATGCAACGTGCGTTCGCGTGCCAAAAAATAAATTAGTTCGAAAAAATTATGCAAGCGGCCAAAATGTTGACAAAAAGTTTAAAATAAGACAGCCAACCTTCTCGCGGCATGAAAGGGGAACGTTACACGAATAGACCACCACAGTGGTCTCCGTAAGCGCAGAACGATACTTACAGCTGGCTGGACAGCACTATGGCACAGAGCCTGACTCGTGCTCAGAGGTCCTGAATTCATATCCCAGCCAGAGGTAGAATCTTCTCTCTCGGGTGGGAAAAGATTATAGTAGCATTGTTTTCTGCGAAGCAAATTTCTGGGAAGTTCAAGAGATATAGAGAGAGATTGTTCCCTTCCATAGCAATGTGGACTCTGCATCACTGGCTCAGAAACCGCCTGCTAGACATGAGCAGAGCCGATCGCTCTGACATTGGTGATACAGTCCCGGCTTGTGACACATGGCATTCATGTTGGATGCACGGCTACACAAAGTTTTGCCATTGCTGCAAATAAATAACTAAATAATACGATAATACTCGCCCATTTTCAGCACAATGCTGGATGAATGCCTCCGCACACCATTTAGTTATGGGGGTTGTTTTGACTATGCTTCACCACACTGGTCAGTGTAGGTTCGTACAGAGAGGAGGCGCGCCCAGGACCGGTTCAGATATCACCAGCTACGATTGGTAATCTTGGCCGGGAATTGAACTCAGGCCTCCTGGTTCATTCTGCAGCATCGTCAACCACTGTTCCACCCCACACTACCGAATGGGCCGCTCCTGCGAGTGAGTTGCAAGGATATAGAAAATGAGGCCTGAAGCTTTGCATATGCACACTGCACACGATTCCCTTCGCAGCAGTGACCGAAGTGATACCCCCCCCCCCCCCCCCCCATTATAGCTGGCACGGCATCTCCGCTCGATATAATTGTGCACAGAGACGGAGGAGCGCGTGTGTGCGGCGGTGTTTTTTCCCCCTCTCCAGCGAAATGGATCACTGCCAGTGACGTCACTTGGCAAGAGATGGAAGAATGACGCGCCGTCTCGTCTGGGCCCCGTGGGACGCGCGAGATCACATTGGCACCCCGAAACGAGTTTCCACTCAGAGGGGCACTTCGGGGGGAGATTTCATGAAGGCGATCCATTGATACGCGCGCGTTTTTCAGACCACCTACCTGGGGTGGGTCACCTTATCTCACGGCCTCACGACGAGAGATTCTCTTTTCAAAAAGGGCTCGCATGCTTTTACAGGACGTATCGAGTTGAAGCGCCAAAATGTCTTGCAACGTAACACCCCCTAGCGCCCCACGTCCCCCACGCTGCACTCAAAAGTATGAGAGTGACTCTTACTGTGGTAAGTGCACAGGTAATGATCACGGCTTCAGAGTAATCGCAGCTGTGATAACTAAGAGCACAGTCATTGTTAATAACCTGAATATCACTGATTAGGATTTGCATTCAACGAATCCTTTTAGAGCGGTGTTTCTCAAACTCTTTTGGCCCGCGGACCACACAGCACCCCACCCCTAGTGAAAAAACACAATCATTTGCCTCTCTAAATACAAAATGATTCGTATTACCGGAACGTAAAAAACATTTTTTATGCAGCTATAAGGTTTACATTTTTTTACGTGGGGCATTTCGATTTTAGGGTTAGGGTAGTATAATCAGGGTAGTTTGCCGAACCTAATAAAACAAATAAAATATCATAAGTAAAATATAATCTTGATTTGAAGCTTTCGTGACAGCAGGAATGCATACTCTTTGGTTCTTTCGGTAAAGTCACGTAATTAGAAATAAAATAAGTAAAATATTAATTAATGTCAGAAACAAAAGGTATGACCGTTAATCATCATTGTCCGGATCAACCTGCATTTGCATCACAGGCCCGCTGACCACCTGGAGGACCGTCGCAGACCATCTGCTGGTCCAGGGGACCACACGTTGCAAACCACTGATTGTGACCATGTGGCTTAAAAATCTTTCATCTAAATTAAAATTATTTCCAACCCCCATGACCAACACAGCTTTCCTACGCTGTGTTGGTCATGGGGGTTGTTTGACTCTACTCCTCCACGCTGGTCAGTGCCGTTTGGTTAAGATGAGGGGCCACAACCGGACCGGGTATCATTCACCACTGATGTTAGCTGTAGCTAGGAGTCGAACTGAGGTTGCTGGGCTCGTCGCGGCATTGCATTAACCACTGCATCACTGGGGTGCCACGTTGGAGAGATGTTAACTACGTCGCCTGGTAAACAGCAGGTCGTGGGTTCGATCCCGACCCTAAAGCCTGCCAATTTGGAGTTTTGCACGTCTCTCTCCCCATGGTCGTGTGGATCTTTCTCCGGGCCCTCCTGTTTTTCCCTCCACATTTGGAAACATGCGTGTAGAGTATTTTGTTGCTGTAAATTTGCACATGATAAGCCACTTCGTTGGGATATCATTTGTGGCCAGATCCCTTCTGAAAAAGAGCTAGATAGCTCAGTGGGCCTTACCTGGTAAAACAAAAAAAGTTTAGTGAAAGTTTACCTCCACTTCCCCAAGTCTTCTTTTCACAGTAGTGCATGCCATCTTACCATCTACTGGACAAAGCATTGCCAACACAGTGTGGGGAGTTCTTTAACCAGACATGTAGATGGACAAACGGCTGCAAATTAGCGTTTCGGCACGGCACGATGGTCAAACTGAACAGATAGCAATCGGAATCCTGAAGAACCACAGCAGTCCAATGTGAACACGTTTCAACCGGAATGTGTTTGCATGTTCCCCCCATTTGTGAGATTTTGACGATATTCAGTGAACGCGAGGTCGGTCCATTCTCTCGATGTTTCGGCACCGTTGCTCATGTAGCAGCTGTCATCTTGGCTGCTGCCTTTGGCACGGCTATTTCAGGGTCTGTCTGGCACACTGCTATTTTCTGGAGCTGTTAAAGTATATGACCAAAGGACAAGGCGCTACCTATTTTTGCAGCTTCGTGCCCGTAAGCATTTAATGCGCTGCTGCGTGGCTGCCCAGCCGTTCGGTCAAAGGCGTGATACCGCATCTCCGGCGCATGCAGCCGATGCTCTTCCCAGTGCCAGTGCAGTCACGGGGAGAGAAAAACAGAAACGACTACGAGCAACCGAGATTCTGCTGAGCATTAATCAAAACAAGAAAAAAAGCACAATGTGTTCTTTCAATGACCTGGGTTCCTTGGGAGATGCCGTGTGCGTATCCCGTTGTTAATCAGTTGTTCTGTGAGCGTGGCTCTACAGTGATGGCTTGTGCAGAAGCCTGGCTGTTCCCATTAAGAGGGCATGCATACCTGTGGGGGCGGGAGGTGGGGTTATAAACAGACCCCTTAGAGAAAATGAAATGCCCCGCTTCCGTGCGCCATACAAGTTAAGCTTTAGGAGGGCAGGCAGTTTTCTGGGCCAATGGAGGAGAGATTCTATATTTTTTGCACAACCTTCTGTATTGTAGTACCACCCACGGATGGGAATTGTTAAAACATCAAGAGTTGTGAACGTGAAATTATTTAAATTGTTATTTTGGTCTCTTTCCTGAGACACCCGTCGACGTTTTTTAAACGAGATAAAGAATCAATTTGGAAAACTCACGGAACAATGAAGCCCTATCTGCCTGAGAATGGCTGCGTAAGTGATTTTCACAGCAACTTTTCTGAAAAACCCTTCAAGTGGCCTTCAAAAAGCAAATGTTCCACAGCAGCACCAGTTCAGATATCACCTGCCACTGATGTTAGCCCGAGCTAGAAATCCGATTCGGGTCCGCCGGGCTTATAGTGCATTGTGCTAACCATTGTGCTCCCCCTCGGTCAGACCCGGCATGTTCTTGATGATTATCTTCTCTTATAAGGCGGTGTGTTCATGGTGAGTGTGATTTAAAAAAAAATATATAGGCTCTTGTGCATTACTGCCAAGGTAGTTGTAAATGATTTTTTACCAATATTTTGACAATTACCAAGCTACAAGTCCTTCACTAACAGCCCTCTCAGATGTATTATACTCCGCAATCTTACTTCTGGTATATATATTAAACCGTCTTGTTTGTTCGTACCATAAGCAGACAATTAAGCATTGCATTGTTTGTATATGTGTGCTGTATTGTGTAAGCTGAACATAGCAGCAAAATGTATTCGTTTAATGTAGGAGAAGAGTAAATACACATATACTGTGGTACTTGAATGTGAACTTACTTTGTACACACATTATTATTAACAGCAGCATGATTGCCGAGCTGCACGATATCTTACGGTCTCGTAAACGTTTCTGCACATTCTAAAACGTTTCTATTTTTTGCTCGTATTATATCTCACTCGTTTTAGTTTTTTATCATCGTCTTTCCCTGCCGCAGTATTTATACTGAAAGGGAGACTGTCATCGCCTTGCCCCACAGGAACTTTGTAAATGATTCCCTCTATTTCTTACCCTCCGTGCCCACGTAGCTTGCCAAGCCTCATATATCCACGTTCATTAATTGTAACAGATGTTACATCTCGTGCCTTGGAGAAGTTTTCACAATTTTCTTTTGGCACCATGGGATTTTGGAATTTCTGAACCAATTATGAAGCATAACACTCGCTATTTATTGTCATCCATCACAATCATCGATCGTGCTTTTTATTTTCTTTCTAGAGCCAGATAGTGGCTCTATTGTTAGAACAGCAGAAACTCAAGCGTGCGATCGTGAGTTCAAATCCTGGCCCGGATGGATGCTTGCTGGTTAATCAAAGAGCCACCGCCGAATGAGAAATATCGGTGAGAAGTCAGTGGTAGTTTTCCTTTGGAAACAGTGCTCCAATTGCTCATTGTCATCATCAGCCATGGTAAATCCACTGCTAGATGAAGGCCACCACCAAGCTGACTCCTCTCACAATGCTGTGTATGCAATAATCCATCTAGTGCCTGAAAGTGAGCTGACTGTATTGCTCCATCTCCACCGAGTGAACGTCCTCTCAAGACACGTCCCACTCCCCTAGCCACGGATGCAATAACAAGATGAGCGCTGAATAATGTCCGTGACGCATTCACAGTTTCATCACAGTTGTGCTATTGGAGTCACGTCAGGAGAAAAAAGATCCATTCTTTACGCTCAACAATCCGTGCTCCATCCCCCGTGGTATAGAATAGAACGGCCGAAAGAATCAGCATTCGCAGAACTTCTTCTGCGATGTCTTCAAATGACTGTTCATGCCCTGTTACATTGGAAAATGTTTACTCTGTGGCAGTAAAACTGAGATTTTTAATTTGCTAGAGTTTGCATTTAGCTAATTTAAGTAAACATTTGTTGTTATCTTATTTAGATATTATATCGATAAGGCGCTGAACAGCAATCATAAAATCGTACATAAGATGATAGTCGTTGAGATAAAGAGTGGGGTTATTAAAAGTGGTGCTGCAGTTCTAGTAACAGTTAGGACAACGGGCGAAGACTGACTTTAACCACGGGTGGTCGAAATCTCAATTTGAGCTCAGAATCTCGGCTCATTGCTGTGAACCGGAGTCGCCCTGGGATGCATTGTTTTCACTTAAAAATAATTCATGCTTGTGCATTACCTTCATCATCATCATCAGTGTTCCTTAACGATCACAATGAGGCCCCAGTGTTCACAATCGAGTGCACGCACCAGGCATGTAAGAATCCAACCCCACTCCCTATGATTCCTTGGATTCAATATGGGGGTCATGATTTGATACGATTGTTTTGTCTCAGCAGTTATTGTTTGTTACACATGCTCTGTCCCGTTTGTTTAGTCTAGTTTCGTTAGCCTAAACGTACCATATCATATTAATCATCATCAGTGTGGTGGGAATGGGCCTTGGCTTGAGGAATAAAAAGCGACACACTGGATAGCTACGTCACTGAGCTTCAGAATTATATCCACTGCTGGCTGAAGGCCTCGCCAAAGCCACCATCTCCATCTCTCACAAGCCAGTGATGCGACAATAAATCTACCATATATATACACAATTGCCGTGCATTTTGTATACAATCACGGACCTTGCACACGCCACACTTCCGCACGCGCATCACCACCGTAATAACCCTATTCCAATCAGGACGCCGAGGGCACCGTGTTCGTGATGTTTGCAAGTCGTGCCGCCCAGTTGCAACGGCGAGCGCACCGTGATCGCGGATTTCCCCCGTTGCGTTTGCAGTCGTGCCGCCCAGCTGCAACGGCGTGCGCTGCGCCGAGGCCAAGCCCCCTCTGTGCCCGCCCGACTCGGCGCTGCGCGGCGGCGAGCAGGCGGAGGGAGAGTGCTGCCCGCGTCCCTCGCGCTGCGAGTGCGAGCCGGAGCGCTGCGTGCCCACCGTGTGCCAGCCTGGACACCGCCGCGTGCTGCTGTCGCACGCCACGGGCCAGCCCGGGGACTGCTGCCCCCAGTACGGCTGCACCGCCGGTGAGAGGCTCCGCGCTGGATTCTCTGCGGGGTTGAAAGCGGTGTCCTTCGTTTAAACGGGGAGATGAAAAATATAGGCGCCCCCGCCCCACCACCACCACCGTCACCGGCCACTATCTCAGGCTTAATTGAAATGGATTCTTTGGCATGTGACGTGTGCATTGATGTGTGTGCGCGCGCGCGCGTAAGAATGGATTGCTTAGCAAATTGTTTATATGCGGTTAATTTGCTGGGCGCACGTTAGAAATGAGAGAGACGATACAGATGAGACGGACAATACTGAACAAACAGACAATACAAATAAGACACACAACTTACATATCAGACATACAATACAATGTCACAATTAATATTGCGATAGAGTATATTTAATTGCAGATGAGATCCTCATAATTGAGGCCATCTAGTTTTATTTCCCATTCATGTTGCATCATATAACTGCCCCTCCCCCCCGTTAGTTAAAAATAAAACATGGAGAAAGTCAGTGTTTTATGTTTTCTTCTACTCAAATCAGGCTCACATATCGCCACCGGTGGTCATAAAAAAAACATTGAAACTAATCACTCATTTTCATTCATTGTCCGTGAGCAACAATTCGGCTTTCGGCAGTTTGACCAAGCTGGATATAAAAGCCACGCAGCGGGGGAGTGGTGGGGGGGAGAGAACAAATAAAACCATCATGAAACCTGACTTTGGGAGCTCGAACTGAACTGCGCACAGCTGGTTCACGTTTCTGTGAATTCTCGAGAGTTCCTGGGGGACTGGTGAGAGGCCTGGGTTTGTGGCGTCATGCGTCAAACCCCGCGAAATTTACGGAGGCCCCCTCGGGAGGGTGCCCAAAGACACCTTCATTTACGAGCCGAAGAAAATTCTTCACGTGATTTTATGGCATCGCTCATGTGCTTTTGATGTTACGAGTTGTTTTTTTTCCCATGGTTTTCACATGCATCTTGATGTGAATTGCAAACTGCATAAGGTGGGCCCTTTTCTATAGCCAGCACAAGTCTGTGTGCAGATCCAGCAAGTGCGCTGCAAGAGAACTGCTTTTTATTTTGTCCAGCTTTTGTCCTTTGTATATTCATGAATTGATGAATGTTTAGCTCCTGCATCTGTTTAAAATGATATAATAAGATATTTGGTAAACATCTTAGATCAGTGGTGGGGGGAATTTTTTTTGCCGTGGGGAGCAATTCTTTTGCCATGGGCAGCATAGGCCTTATAAATACATTTGACAGGCCGCACATTAACACACGCATTTTCAGTGACTTCTATTCCTGAAAGGGTCTCTTGCAGTGACAGAACTGACTGAGTGAGAAAAAAACTGTAAACGGTTTTTTGCTAGGTGGCTCAACCATTTGAGCGAATGGCTCATAATCAGACGTTTGCGAGTTCATATCCTGACTAGGTGTTGGATCAGCCCGTTATCCCTGTATGGTCAATAAATTAGGTACTGCTCAACAGTGGTTGGCCTCTGGATAGACCCCCATCCTCCATTATAGGTTTGAGGAATTTCCACCAGTGGCTCAGGGCTGTAGATGGAAGATATGCACCCCGCCTCAATGCTCATTTGAGCAGAAAATCACTTTGACTCTTTCTTTAGTGTTGGCAGATAAAAATCAATCCCCTCTGGTACCAAATGAAGGCAGCTAAGATGCTGGCAGTGATGGATAAATATCACTTGCGATCTGCTTGAAAGTGGTAGGCCTCATGTAGCCATGGGCTGTATTAAATGAAGTTTTTTGGCTCATGGTCTCGTAGATGAATGACATTTTTGGCGACAGAGGTTTTTCTTCTTCTTCTTATTCTTCTTCTTCAAAATTAAGCGAAATAATTGTAAAATGTTTTTTAATGTTTTTGCTGGATCACTGTTTTTCTTGTACTGTTGACATCATACGCGGTAACATTAATCGTGGTATTATAAAAATAAAGCGAGAAATTGTATATAGTTTATATTTTTTTAGTCCCACGGCCACCCATTCTGCTTTCACTCGTGCCGCCATGCCACCGCGTTCTCATTGGCAGCGAGGCGGTACATCAACGGGAGTCCCACGGGACGCGGCTGTGACCCTTCGCTGTTTGCTCTGTTGCCGTCCCAGCCGCTGTGGGACTCGACTGCAGCCAGGAGACGTGCTCTCTCGAGCAGGACACGGCCTGTCCGCCGGACAGCTTCGCCGTGTTCGGCGGCGGAATGAGCGGAGACGGGTGCTGCCCGCAGCCATCCAGGTGACAGTCGGTGGCCACGCGCCGCGCACAATGCGATGGAATAATAATGAGAATAGCAACGCACGGCCATTTGATGAAAATAGCACTCACTGCAAGACGCCTCTGCAGTAGGAAACGCCGGCCCGAGGTGGGAAAAGATGGTAAAAGTTGCTCTGCACGTTTCGGACAGTGGCCAAAACTCAGGCTTTTGTGCCCCTTCGTCAAAAGTTGGCGTTTCCCATGCCGGCGTTGCTCACTGCAGAGGGGTCTTGCTGTGCTGTCTTCATCAAGTTTTCCCCGCCGCTTTTGAAAAGTATTTTCCCGTACAGCCATTTCGTCAATCCACTGCAGACAATGGACCCTGTCCCCATGCTGTATCAGTCATGGGCGTTGCTTGATCACACTCCATTACGCCGGTCAAGTTTGATTGGCGGAGGGGGTACACCGTATCGGAGGCAGGGCAGCGCAGTGGTAACATGCGTGGGTCGCAGCTAAAAGGGGCCTAGGTGAGATTCCTTCCTCGGGGGCCTTTGCGTGTGGAGTTTGTGTGTTCTCTCTCACCCCTGTTTTGGATGGGTGTTCTCCGGATTCTCCGGTTTCCTCCGATAGCTAAAAAACCAACCAACCAAACAATGCAACTGGCATCAGCCAAACATCCCAAATGCTGAAACCTTACCTGCAATCGACTCAGTTGGCATGACGGCAACATCGCCCCCTGCCGCAAAAAACGTTGCAGGACCCTCCTGAAAAAAAGCATCTTGAGACTCCGCGAGGCTTCCCTGGGTAACACAAGCGAAACATTGTTGCGAGTATTTGCCGCTGATTCTGTTAGCTATGGCCGGGAATTGAACTCGGATTACCAAATTCGTAGCGCAGTGCGCTAACCATTGTGCCTTGTAAAGGCATCCTGAAATCGGTGACCTCCACAGCTTGACACTTTATTTCTGAAGGTGTTTCTACAGCGAGTATTGTGTAAAAAACACAAGTGAGAGGAATGTGTTATGTTTCCTGTATGTGTATACATACATACAGGAAATGGCCCTTCTTTAGATCACTTGAATCGAGAGGCCGGAGAGATAAGAGAGAGCGGACAATGGTTATTTGGTGTTTATGACGGACGTGTTTGAGTTGCTGCTGTTGCTCGTGCTTTTGCAACAACGCCAGTGCAGCAACGGAGTCACCAAATTATTTTCTGCACTGATGGGGGAGGAAGTAAATAAGTAAACTTCTGATAAGATAACACTTTGGTATATAAGCACAGCTCCCTGGGGGTGTGCATATATCCATATTCCACTGTGTATAGATAAAGAATAATAAATAAACAAGTATAAATAAAGACGTACGAATAGCAACTTAATTCAGCAAAAAAAAACCACAACGGATAGAGGGATGCTTTCTTGCAGAACGTGGGTGATTATTCTTGCCAGGGAGATTCTCCTTAGATCTCAGTTGGTGGCACAGAATTAAACAATATTCCGTTGACAACAAAAAGGATAATTTAGGGGCATGGTGACGCGTGCAGTTGGAACGCGGCTAACGCGTTGAGAGAATGTAACTTGTCGGCAATATATTCCCTCCGTTGCCAGTCCTACACAAATAAAGAATCTTGGCCCGTACGACGTAAGTTGCCTTCTTTGGCAAAACAACTTTGAGGAAATAAAAAAAATAAGTCAACAATCTCATCTTCAAAGGCCTCTCTGATGTGCCGCTGCTGCCGCCGCCGCCGCCGCTGCTGCTTCTTCGCTGTGTCTGGCCCGGCCTCTAGGTGCGAGTGCCCGGGGGTGTGCGAGCTGCTTCGATGCGAGGCGGAGAGTGAGCCTCGTCTCATCACGGCCGGCGACGGCAACCCCGGCAGTTGCTGCGACGTGTACGAGTGCACGAACGGTGGGTACTGTCCAGCATGGGGGCCCATAGCCAGCACGCACTACACAGCACGCACATACTCACACGGGATATGCCCGCATGGGTTCACTATGTACGGTGCGAACTAAGTTCAACGTACATACATACATGGGGAGCTCTTGGCCTCCACGTACGCAGCACAAACATGGAATCTGCTGGCAAGTACGCAGTGGCAGTGCTGTGACCCAATGGAGGCCCTACGCAGAAGCTTTGCTTTTCTGTATTTATGTTGAACTTATTTACGTATCCAAACCGTGCTAATCGGAGGTGTGATGATTGACTGGGAGGCTGATGATCGACATGCAGTCGCCGTTTTGATGACATTCGTTCGTGATTTTCCACGTAACAACGTGGGCCGCGAGACGGCAGTGTCACCTTCCACCCCAAAATCTAAATTTAACAAAGTAATTGAATGGCTAAATCACTTATAACTTGGTCTCTCATGGTTGATCTACAGAAGCCATACGAATAAAAAAAGAGCTCGTCAGGATACACAACTTGTATCGCAAATTATTAATTGACAGTAGACAATAAAATGCACCTCGTGTTTTGTGAATTATGAGGTTTAAAAAAAATGTTTATTAGGATCTGTATTCCATCTAATATTTGCTTAGTTTGCCTTGCACCACGACTGGAAACACGCATCACACACGAACCAATCCTTTCACCTTCGCGGAATTATTTGATTTTCTGTGCACCTTGACTGCAATGCCACACTTACTCTTTTCCCTTTGGGGGACCAAAACAAGGGTTGAACGTAACACCTTGCTGACCGGCATTTTCGCTGAGCTGTACGTTTCTTGGAAGCGAGGGGATTATAATTGGAGTGGTCAGCTGTGGCAAAGGGTCTACTTGGACAGCATAGCCAGTGGAAGCACACATACGTTCAGTAATCATTGCAGATTGTCTGGCATTAAGCGTTTCACAAGGGGTGTTTCTTTTTTTATGTTCGCCAGTTCTCCCCAGTGGTTGAAACAATGGGGCAAGTTTATTAAATTCCACCCCCCCCACCCACACCAGCCCCAACTCTGTTCACCCAGCAGTATAAATGGTTATGCCACAGTTCGTTGATCAGCTGGTTGCACGCGGTTTATGTGTGTAGGTTGAACTTCTTTCGCACCCTACGTAGCCAACCGTGCTAAATGAATATGCGGGGGACGGACAACAAACCAAATAGGAAAAAGCAGTTCTAAAAAAATGAGTTTTCAATATAGATTTCAAAGTGCATAAATCCAGTGGCTTCCCAATATTGGAAGGAGGGACTTTCTCGATGGCCACAGAAGCGCATCTGAAAGTGCTGGGTTACCCCCCCCCCACCTCCTCCATGTCGTCCGGCCAGTGTGGGAATGTACGCCAACTACCCTCGACGAGAAAGGCCCTCTGAAGCTCCCCCGAGTGGAGGCCCTTCCACCAGCAGTGGCGTGAGCAAGCAATTGTAGGGCTGTGCCTCGACCTTTACCACACTAAGGTTACATTGTCTGGACTCAGGATTTACAGGAATTCTGTAATCACCTACTCTTTTGGGCATGCCGTGTTGTTATGAATGGGGGTCTTGTCTACATTGTCGTAACCTTTCCTCAAAATCCCCATACTTATTCTTGGTTCTTTCGGTAAAGTCACGTAGAAGGGAAACAATAAAATATTAAAAATATAAAACAATACAATTCACGATGTTTCGACTGCAACACAAGCAATCATCATCAGGTGTGAAAACCACAACAAGAAAATTTGAAAAAAGTGGCGTTTTTTTCCCCCTTCCCCAACCATACTTACCCACTGATTTTCAAAATCAAAGTCTCAACGTTGTAAGTGCATGTGTGGATTTAAGTTTTGCAAAGCCACCCCTTCTGTGTTGTTGATGACATTTTTAGCTGGAGAGCAAAATTAGTGGTATTTTGGAGATCGAGTTTAAGCCACGCCAAGAAACACAGACGTGTGTGTGTGTCACAGTTGTAGATAGCGCACGACTGGCGCAGGGGCACATGTCCAAATGTATGTTGTCGTATTTCACTTCATTCTATACACTGCGGATTTAAGGCTTCATTGCTGCAACGCCAACACCAAAAGAGAGAGAGAGAGAAAAACACCGTTGATTTCTTTGGACCATCAAAGCTGTCCTGTTCCTGCCATACCAAATACAGATGCTTGTGACAGAGAGCAAACATCCTGATGCGGCCTTGGAATGCAAAAAATAACACGTTTACACTGGTTGCCTCTGTGGCACGATGAAAACAAAATAGTGTTTCTTTATGAATACCTATGTATGTTGAACGTCTTTCGCATCATACGTAGCCAACCGTGCTAATCAGAGGTGTGGGGGAAGGACAACAAACCAAACACCAAAATCAGTTCTAAAGAAATGAGTGGCTTCCTAATATCGGAAGAGCGTTCCGGACAGCCACAGAATCGCATCTGAAAGAGCGCGATGCAGTCACCATCTTTGTTGGGTGGCTAGCCAAAAGCCGCTGTGATGATGCCCAGAGCTCGCATAATGGTTTATGCTCCTTTAGAATGTTTGCCTGTGGTGTTACCAATGCTTGCAAAACCATTTTCCTTCTCCGTGCCAAAATGCGAAAGTAGAAGGGTAACACGTAATGTACGTGTTCATTCGTTAAAGTAATAATTACGTTTCTAGATTTCAAGCTTTCGTGACTGCTAGGATCCATACTCTTTGGTTCTATTGGGTAAAGTCACGTAGGTGAAAATAAAATAACAAAAAATCACGACGTTTCGGCCACAACACAAGCGGCCTTTATCAGGTGACAGTCTCGTCCCTTCACCTGATGAAGGCCGCTTGTGTTGTGGCCGAAACGTCGTGATTTTTTGTTATAATAATAATTACGTCCGCCGAGGAGATGGAGCATCGACGTTGGTATGCATTTAGGAACTAAGTGGATCATAGCATCGCAAGATCAGGAGGGAGTACCATTATTGGGGAGGTCTTTATCCAGCAGTGGATTGAACATGACTGATGATAATGACGATGGAAACAAATAATTTGTCAATAGACTGCCAAGGTGAAGGCTTTCCCACACTGTGTCAGCCATGGGCGTTTTTGACCTTACTTTACCATGCCGTTCAGTGCAGCTTAGTGAAAGGGGAGCCCATGATTGGTTATTACTCGCCACTGATGTAAGCTGTGGCCGGTCATCGGGTTCATCGCGTAGTTCGCTATCAAGTGCACCCCCCCCCCCGCTCCTCCAATAATTATTAATGCATTACTAATAGTTTAAAATAGTATGATTGAGAACCTTTAGTGCCTCATTAAATTTATGTGTGGATGGCTTATAGCAAATGTTCATACCGCATTAATTTATTCACATCTTACGGAGTATTTTAAGTAATTATGAAACGAAAAAAGTGATTTCATACTAATTGGCTATTGATCAGTTACCCGGCCGTTGAAAGTACAATCAATAGGTGGGAACTTATATAATTTTGACCACGTTTACTGCTTGTTGATCAACGAATTAAATCCGAAGATAATTACGGAGAACAGCATACATACAGTTGTACCCGTGCTCTGATTTAGTTAACATCGATTCTTAAGTGGATAAGGCGTGCATTGAACGGTGCATGTAAATAGGGGATGTTTCTCAGTTCATTCCCCGTGCTGTATTCCCGAAAGAGAGGCGTCAAGTGCTCGCGTAATGCACGATGATCCTGGTGACCTGATTTAAATTTCTGGCCACGGCTAACGTCAGTGGCAAGTGATGTCTGCACCGGTCATGGTGGGTCTCCTCTTCTCCATCCTGCATTAGCTAGGATGATGAAGTATGGTCAGACAACCCCAATTCCTTAAATATGATCGAGACTACTCATGGTTGTTACAATCCCTACAATTTAACAACTGATTTATTGCTTCCATCGGGGTTTGCAGTGAGGAAAGAGGGAGTTTGGGTGGGGGGCAAAATCATTACACTCCTATACAATATATTTCATATCCACTAAAATACCTTTATTGGACACGAAGCCTTAACTTGTCTATGCACGCACGGGAAGAACAGGCATGACCTCACACACGTATAGGTGTGAATGAGATAAGAAGGATGCATTTTGACATTCACGTGTGTGAATGCACCAAAAGCTTTAGATGTGTCTCAGCACACACAGAAACGTGCCTGTCTGTGTATAAGCTTGCAAAATATTAGACAAAAACACGTAAAAAATACAAATATTTTTCTACAGTACTTGTACAATGAGATTAATAAATAAAAATTGCACATATATAGCATACATATTAAAGGGTACATTAATATGTATTTTTAAAAAAATGTCTCCACATTATTGAATATAGGGCTCAGGGTTTGAACAGCAGCACAATGGTTAGTGTCCGGTGCCATGAACCTGCTTTCCTGATTTCGATTCCCGACCACAGTTAACATCAGTGGCTTTCGACCCCTGACCTGTCACAAACCCACGACACTGACCAGCATGGTGAATTATAAACAAACAACCCCCAACGCTGGCACAAGATGGCCTTCGCTATGGACGACGCTTCTTGTTTGTGGATGATATTTGTATTGTATAATCAATACGGCACTTGGACACATACTTTTGCATAGTGTAAACGCCACATTCACGCCGAAATCGTATTTGTTGTTGTTGGTGTAACATAAACAAAAATATATGTTAAACTATAAATAACTTTACGGTGAGTATGAAGCCTTTCGCATCATCACAATTACAAGACTGGTGATCGTTTACAGACTCTTTGGCCTTTTTTGTTAGCGGCGCGACATTGTTTGAAACCGCAAGACAAATGCTTGACAGCTTAATGAAGAGAAAGTTACTGGGTAACGTAGCGTATTAAACGGCATGCCGTGGCAAGATTCCAGTCTTGGCATCATCCTAAATTGTGGAGGAGGGAGGCGGGAATGTTAACCAGTGCCAAATGCCTGCAGCAGTTAGAGGCCACCTAATGGGCTTCATTTTTCAATCAGAAAGGAAAATTGGCTCCTGGGAATAATGGACGATTTGGTAGTAAAGTGGACAAACGGAAGAGAAGGCAGTTTTTTGTTGTTGAATTGGCCACTTTAGAAACAGTTGACCTCAAATTAGCGGCGGTGCTATTCCAAGTTTGTTTTGGAAACCTCTTTTTTTATTTGTGCCACAACTCTTCGCTATGGACGATGCTTCTTGTTTGTGGATGATTGCGTCCAGTGAAAACATGGGAAGACAAAAAGAGAATACAGCTGCACTGATCACCGCAGATGTTGTTATCTATTTCTTGTGCTGATGACATTCTACCAGTAGTGTAAGTAATTATTTACATGGTATTGTCCGAGGATAGCAGTCCTTCATTTCTGCTCATTATGGTCCAAAAGCCCTACAATAGAAACTCAATTATATTCTTAGCTCTTTCGGTAAAGTCACGTTGAAGGGAAACAATAAAATAATAAAAAATATATAAAACAATAAAAAATTCTCACGACGTTTCGACCATAACACAAACGGTCGTCATCATAATATCATTTTGCGAAAAGCCATCGTGTTAATAGTAAAATGTAATAATGATATACAAACCATTGTCAATCCACTGGTGGATGAAGCCCTCCCGACACTGTATTGGTCATGGGGGTTGTTTCTCTATACTTCACCACGTTAGTAAGTGCGAGTTGCTGAAGGGGCAGCAGTGGGTTCAGAGAGCCATTTCAGACATCGCGAGCAAAAAATGTTAGCCATAACCGGGAATCGCACGCAGATCAGGCTTACAGTGCAGTTAAACGATAAATATTACTCAAAATCAAGTACAGTTTGCAATAGATGTGTAATCATTGGTTGCTAAAGCATACACTGGGTTGATAAAAAATACAAATGTTAATTCATGATTACATAAATGAGTTGGAAAGTAATTTATTTTGTGTGTGTGTGTGAGAGAGGGAGAAGTCAATAGCGTAGCTATAAGCAGATGTATCGATGAATGAGCCAGATGGGAAAAGGGCCCAAAGCTCGCTCCACACATTCCCTGATGGATGATTGTGCGATGATTCTCGGGCTGTGTGCCTGTGCCCGCAGGGTCCGTTGAGACTGGGTAACATGTTAGCCAATGCCCCTCACAACAGGGCAGGTGTGCTTGGAGGTATAATCATAATAATTTATTTTGCATCAACAGTCTCAAGACTCGTTTTAAAGAGGATATCCAAGACAATTTGTACTTATATACTTTATTTATTTTCATATTTATTATTAGTGACTTGCTTACATTTCCCGTACTGTGCACTCCTCTCGTGTTTATGTAATGTTAGTTGTTTTGTAACTTTCTGACCCGCCCCTACTGGACATCTGTGAAAAAGAGCTTCATAGCTCATTGGATTCCTCCAGGATAAATAAATATTCTGAATTAAACGAGTGCTTGGTATCTGGGAGGAAAACTCTGAGTACTCGGAGAGAGCCCATACATATAATGGAATAACACACAAAGGTTCATACAGATGGATCCATAATCTATTTGTTCTAGATTTGAAGTTTTCGTGACTGCAAGGATCCATACTCTTTGGTTCTTTCGGTAAAGTCACGTAGGTAAATTTTTTAATTTGTTTTATTTTTTACCTACATTACTTTACCGAAAAAAAACAAATAATCCATTTCTTGTACTGACATCTGGGTTTGGGAGCTCTATGTGACCCACAACCTTTGCCTCCAAAGTCTAGATTACAGCACTTAACTGCCAGGTCTTCTGGTTTCCTAGTCCCATTTTTCCATTGGCGCATCTGAGCCAAGCCAGCGTGGCGTCTTTATGGTGCGGGTGATTTTCCACTGGCTGTTTGCCATGCTGTGCCACAAAACCAAACCGTGATACGCTGGCCTCACGAGGCATCCGAATCAGGCTCTGGGCCAAGCAGGGCCAGGTATGGGGCTAATAATAAGTTCCTTGTGCGTGACGCCAGCCAGAATGCAACTCAATGACAGCGTCTCCGTGCCATCTACGCGCTTCCGACCTCGTCCATTTGTAGTCATTCGTTGCCCAACAACGGCTCAGCTCTAGCAGTGGAAAAAGCAAACTGGCACTTCCTCTGCCATGCCGGGTTAGGTTCGGCATCACGGCCCGCCTCCGGCGTGACACGCTTAACCGAGGAGCGGCTGACTTGCAGAGACGAAGGCCACGTGCACCTTCAACGGCGCGGAGTACGGCGACGGGGAGATGTACCGCATGGACGCGTGCCGCTTCTGCCGCTGCCGCAACGGCGTCTCCTTCTGCTTCTCGGCGCAGTGCGGCACGCTCGCGTGCCAGCGCCACTACGTGCCCGATGGGGAGTGCTGTCCCGTGTGCGAGGGTGAGCTGCCGATCACGCTGATGGTGATGATGCTGCTTTTAATGACGTTGATAATGATGACAATGGTGATGGCATTGATACCCCTTGTTCCTGCTGCTCATAATTCTGATGCTGATAACGATACTGCTGCTGATGATGCAACTGATGCTAATGATGAAAATGATGCTGCTGATTATGCTGATGATAACAATGATGACGATGACACGCCTGCTGCTACTGATTATGATATCTGTATCAATTTTGAAAATTTGCTCTCAAAATTCTGCTCCTACGTGCAAAAAAAATTCCCTTACATTTAAAAACCATTCCCTTCCACACAGTGTTTAATTGACAGTTCAACTCACACCTTGGGCAGTATGAACGCAAGTGTTTGTTGTACCATAGCTTTTTGCTCATTTAAAATGTACTACACCAAAATATAAGTTACACTTTAGACTTTCCACAACTCAATTTTATTTATTGCATAATGTTCTGCATTTATTAAGTTTTTTTCTTCTCTATTGCAATGCTTATGAGATGTTAATTACCTCGCCTGGTATGCAGGAGGTCGTGAGTTTGATCCCGATTCTGACACCTGTATATTTATAGTTTGCTTGCATCTTCTCCCCATGGTTGCATGATTTTTCTCCTCGTCCTCCGATTTTTCCCTCCGCATTTAGAATCTACATGCGTTTAAAGCATTTGGCTGCTATACATTTCCACATAATAAGTCACTTCGTTGAGCTTTCATTTGTGGCCAGGTCGTTTCTGAAAAAGAGCTATAAAGCTCAGTGGGCATTACCTGGCAACACTAAAATAGTTTATTTACAGCGTTGCTTTGAATTGATAAAAAAAGAGGGATGTGAATAAAAAATGTATTACAGACCTAATAATCATAAACCGTAATCCTTCCGCATGACACAAACCCTGGTAACCGCAAACAACGTCCAATGACGACGAGGGCCGTCGAGTGGCCCCTCTGTATTCTGAGCGAAGGCGTCTCTCTCCGCCGCTCCGCAGAGCCCGAGATGGACACGAGGCCGTCGACGCTGCAGATGATGTGCTTCGCCAATGGCCAGATCCGCGCCAATGGCGACCGCTGGCGCGAGGACGACTGCACGTTCTGCCAGTGCGTGAGCGGCGAGCAGCACTGCACGGCCGCCTCCTGCCAGGTGTCCTGCCTCAAGCCCATCTCCGTGCCCGGAGAGTGCTGCCCCGTCTGTGAGGGTGAGCCATCAGCCCACCCCCCCCCCCCACCACCTTCACGCTCCCCCCAACCCCTGCCCTCGTCACCCCCCCCCGCCCAACTCTCCTACCTGACAAAATTGTTTTGGATAGCATTCACCTCAAAATCTATCTTCCCATTAAAAAGTATTAACATTGGTCATGTTCAATTTTGATTTAAAGCTTTCGTGACTGCAGTAATCCATATTCTTAGCTCTTTCGGTAAAGTCACGTTGAATATTTTATTATTTTATTGTTTCCCTTCAACGTGACTTTACCGAAAGAGCTAAGAATATTGGTCATGTTATTCAAAGGTTATGATTTCTAACATACGTGCCTACTTACTTACATACATGGACTCACGTTGACACCCATAGACTAGTGCAGAGACCACTGGACTTGCATGGAGACCCATAGGCTAACAAGCAGGCCCATGGACTTGCATAGAGACCAATAGGCTAAATAATACAAGAAATTACATTGAGTTGCTTGGGGAGGGAGTTCCCGAGGGTGAGGGCGTAGTTGTGAAAATGGCAGGCCACGCATGGTGCAAGATCTTGTGAGCAAGCAGGAGGCTACATTGTTACAGCAATCATCACTCCCTGCTGGCAAAATAATGCTCAATTGCTCGCCAGTTCTGAGTCACCTTGTACCGCACACAGGTAACTACCACTGGGGATGCCCATTCAAATGGTTGAGATGAGATGAAAGGTGCTTTGAGTTGCTGAGGCATTCAAGCACCGTATAAACGAATGCATGTTGACCTTCTTTCGCATCGTACGTAGCCAACCGTGCTCAGGCTTTTTGGGTGAGGTCACGTGAATGTTAAAGTGGTGTACACCCACCTCCACCCGACACAGCCAATTAGTATGGTTTGTTATGCGAACAGAACGTGCCAATGTGTTACTACTTCAGCACCACCGGTTGTGTGTTAGAGAGCAAAAACCACAACACTTTACAAATGAGTACGACGTTTTGCTGGTGATTACAACCTGCACCACTTGGCATTTTGTCAGATGATGCTGGTATGACACTTTTACATTGACGCGACCTCACGTTTTTTTTTAATCATGAATAATAATGGTCATGAAAGCCTGCATGCAAAGATTATCACTATTATCACGTAATAAACTTTGATTGGGGTACTCGTAAGTAGAAATTTAATCAAATATAAAGAAGAGATATATTTCCCAATTTGTCAATGAGTATGAAGTGAGAGGGAAAAGAAACCATGAACATTACTGAGAAAGTGCCAAAATATTACAAGTGTATTAGCTGCAAAGTGCCTTGTCTGCCGAGATAAATGTAAGCACGCACATAGAGTTCACCTGCGAAGACATCCCGTCAAAAGCATTCTGTACGGAAAACGAAAAAGTCACCAGCACTAAGCCAACCTTACCCATATCTGTCACTCCGAGTGTAGCTACACGTCATTACCATTTTTTGGGGTTGGACGTGACGGCTTTACCATTTTTTTTCCCGACAAAGAATCGTTTTGACACCCAAATGGCACCGCTTAACAAGGGTGTTAGGTTGCACGCTCGTATGCACGTCGGCAAAAAAAATAAAATAGAGTGATTGAGACCTAAATAAATTAAGAGAAGGACCTGGGACTTGCAGCGGAACGCATACTCGTTGCGACGCGGCGTGGCATTTCGGGTGCCTGCGGAGTGCATGAGGAATAAATTTGCCGTTTAAAAATAAATTTATGCAAACCAACACACCTGATGATGACCGTTTGAGTTATGGTCGAAACGTCGTGAGAATTTTTGATTGTTTTATATATATTTTGTTATTTTGTTGTTTCTCTTCAACATGACTTTACCGAAAAAACTAAGAATATGAATTACTGCAGTCACGAAAGCTTTAAATCAAAATTGAATCCGTGGCCGTTTAAAATTTTCGATCGAGGAGCTTGCCGCGGCGGAGAGGCCGCCTTTGATGGAAGGCGTGCCCCGCCGTGACCTCGCCACTCCGCGCAGGAATGCTCGCTTGTCTTACACGTGTACGCGTCGGAGCGCACGCGATTTGTGCGCTGCGGCGCGCGGGAGAAATGCCCAGGCGCTGTCCTGCCTTAACCCTGATCGCTCGGGGAGTTTCTGCTCCGTCTGGTAGGGCGCGCGCGCGCGCGCGCTCCGTCCCCGTTGGTGCCTACGTTGTGTACATTGTTCGCTGGCTCCCTGCCAAGTGGCCTACTTTCACCCAAGTGCACACCGTACATTTTTTGTTCTTCAAAACTCCTTGTCGTTTTGTCTGTGGATTTGTACGCGGGGGGTGGTAGGCGCGGTTTTGGGGGCGGGGCGGGGGGGGGGCTCTTCATGTGACGAGCAGGTCTCCCAGAGGAGGACGGAACGCCGCGGAGAGAGAGAGAGCGAGAGAGTAATTGGCGGTGGCGAGCGATGGGTGCTCTCGCTTGGCCGGTCGAGGCGCGACAATAGCGACGGAACAAAAGCGTCGTCTGCGACGGAGCGACGGCGACTTGGCGTCCACGCTGCGACGGCGAGCGCGGCAGATGTTCCTTGCGAAAAGCTTCAGTAGTCACGTGCGCATGCACGGTGAACTTGTTTCGCGCCGTGCGTGGCCAACCGTGCTAATCCGAGGTGTGGACAAACACACAAATAGAGCGCTATGCTTATTATTAATTTAAATATTCGTGCAAAAAAGCAGAGGGCACATTTTTTTGTTTTACCAGTTGTGTTTTTTTTTACCCCACGCAAAAAAAATGTTTGAGTGAGTGAACCGAGTGACGTGATTTAGTGCTGCCCGTGTGGACGAAAGGATTCCGGGGCCGGGTGACGTTTCCTGGTGAGGGCTGACCAGGGATGTTCCGCACTTGGGCTAAACGTTAGGTGTGAAAACCAACAAGCAAAGCCTGTGTGTGTGAATACATATTGGGTTTTTTTCTTTCCAAAAAGGTATTGTTGCTAAACACACTGCCCATTTGAATCACCCTGCCATTTTCTCTTTTCAACAAAGGTGGCTATTGGCCTTGAACTTTTGTTCCTAAGAAACGATTTTAAACCTAGCTTTTCTTTGTCAGTTTTAAATTTTTACACCGGCTCCCACTTGCAGAAATTCGTTTTCATACAAGGTAGCTGTTGATTTTGTACATTTGTATCTACAAAAAAAAGAAACCTGACTTTCCATCGCACATACACGAGATTTCAAGATTCTACCAGCATGGCATTAAAAAGGGTACACTGCATATTTTGAGAAGAAGCGAAAGGCTTTCTTTAATTATTTATTTTTGTGGTATGGCGTACAGTGCCAAACAATTGCTCCCAAGTCTGGATAAAGTGAGCGGCTGAATTGATTTTATGCAGATGTGGAATTCCGCTGGAGCATTTTTGCGGCTGTACACGTGCTCGCCTCGAACCCACGGCTTTATCCCCTGTGCACGTGCGAGAGCAACAGCAAGAAAGAACAAACAAACAAACAATCTGTGCACCACAAGCATCGACACTCTCACAGCCATCTTAAAAGAGCCAGTGGGATCTGATAAACAGCACCAGAGGCACACAGTGAATAGCACTTAGATTTAAATCGATTCTTCGCTTAAATCCAGGTGAGAGTTTGTGAAAAGGCATTTCGTAACAAAAACAAGGTGCAAATGCCACTGCATACGACGGGGCTTACATTTGGAAACGCTATTTGGTTTTCGGAGCGGCACACACTTTAATGGCTTGTGCACGTGCTATATATTTGACGTTTGGACGTGGATAACATTTAAATAAAGGTGTTAGAGGTAGCGTTGCAACTTCGATTGTGCCCTGCTTATAAGGAAATTAAGATAAAAATGGAGTGGTGGCGCAGTGGTTAGCATACTGCACTCTGAACATAGTAATCCGAGTTCAATTTCTGGCCATGGCTCAGATCAGTGAAGAGTGATATTTGAACTAGTGCTGGGGCCTCCACTTCATAAATCTTCAGTGGCCATGATGGTGAAGTAAGGCCAAACAACCCCCCCATTACTTTTTACTGATGTCCAACCACATCAGCAATGGATTGCTCAAGGATATTTTTTTATTGTAACATTAATAATAATAAAATTCCACATATCTACCTATATTTCTACACATTCCCTGTTAAAGTCTCAATAGTTCTCAAGACATTTTTTTCAGGGGCGGGAGTCTTGCAGTTGGATGTTTAACTGGTATCATTGCTGAGTGTTTGTCATGTGGAGGGAATGGGATAACCTCAGAGAAAACCCACGACATACATGAAAGGTGCCACTCAACACTGCCACTTCCTGTCCACACGTCCCAGCTCTGGGCCTACAGCACCTAGCAAGCCATGGTGGTCACCTATCCAAGTACTAGCTAGGCTCAACATCTGCTTAGCTTTAGCGTTATTTTGTCATGTGTTTTTAAGAACTTGGTTTAGCACAGTTCACTGGCATACAGGTGCCGGTCCACTGGAAGAAAGAAATATATGCTGAGAGTAATTTCATGCAAACAACATCAGAAATGGTTATCGATATAACGAAGGAGGAGAGACATGAAGTGCCCATAGATGTGTGGGGATACAATTAACCTTGGGATGAATCCAATCTTGGTGGCAGGATTGGATTTTTAAATAAAAGTAACATTAACTGTGTGTAAATTAACGGCCAAAAAGTATTATTTGTCTGACATGAAACGCCATCGGAATAATGAGGCACTGTAAGATGCAATTTTGCTGCATAACCGTGACCCCAAAACACCTTCAGATGCAGCAGTGAGGCACCACGGCGGGTGGGAACGTCAGTGGGATTTTGCACTTGCAGCTGCGGGTCTCTGAAGGATCGTTATGTTGCATGGCGACCCTTTGCAGTCCCATAAGCTGTTTGCCTTGGCACCTTGACAGGCAAAATTGCTGCATGATGAATTGCGGTATGCAAAACGTCCAGGGATTACAAAGAGAAGAAGATAAGAAAACACTCGAAATTTGCAGCATGGCGAGTACATTGCGAGACGCACGCTCTGGGCTCTCCTGTTTGATGCTAAAAACGCAAGCTGATATAATTTGCCTTCCCAATGGGAATGGTCCGACCACCCAAATTTTATTTAACTTTTTGGAGGTCATCGCATCGGGAGCCGTCTTATTTTTGTCCCCCAGGACAATGTATTATTTCCATGCCTATTAGAACGTGCCAAATATTTTCAATCAAGAAAGCCGCTGCCCCCTTGCACATATATATATAGTCTTCATCATCATCATTATTATTATTTCCAAGTGTGACCTATCCACTGCTGCGTGAATGCCTCGACCTATACCCACACCAGCTCTCGTGATGGTCTGGTCTGTGTGATGGCACAATCTATTGCTCTCATGTGAATGAGCTGATCTCATCGCTCCATCTCCACAGTAGTTGTCCTCGCGGGGCATTCTGTCATCAGTCTCACCCATTGGCTATTTGACGATGCATATTGCCAATGCCCACATACCTTTTTTTTACTCTGCTTTTTCTTTTGTATGGCTGATGTAGATGCAGAGCAACAGTTACAATTTCGCATTCTGGTGGTCAAGTCAGATAACTGTCAGGAGCAGCAGAGTGCATCACTGTGGACTGGGCATTGCATCGTTTTATGTTGCACAGTCTGTTCTGGATGACCACAGTCGCATGCTGGATAATTTTACATTTGTGCATCAGGTATCCACATTTGCCATTGTCCGTGCAACGGATGTGGTTTAGGGTGGACCATGAGCTTCGTCGAAGGTCTAAACCAGGATAATTTTGTGTTGTTGCGTTGGATCTTTTTTTGTAATTTATGATGTGGCCTCTGATTTGTCTTAGTCCCCGTGTGCACGAGCTCTTCTCGTCATCTACGAGCGCAATTCCAAGCCAGCATCTTGCCATATCTTGTGCAATCTTCCATTTTTGTCCCATCTTCTTCAGCAGCATTCACGGTTTTGATTCACACCATGGTGGGGGGGGGGGGAGTTAAAATGAAAAAACTTTATTTTGTAAGAAACATTAATGTTGTTTTTTAAGAAGCCCTTTACCCTGCTGTATGCACTGCTTAAGATATGGCGCTACCGATGTTGCGTCTCTAACAAGGGTGGCTGCATAACCGTAGCCTCTTATACAAATGATCAGAAACAGGCGTGCACGTTCGATCAAATTACATGTTAAAGCAATGTTATTGCCTGTGTCAATACAATTGGGGACGCTCAGACGCAATTTTGCTCTCCAGGACACATTGTAAACACAACCAACATTACAGCATTAAACATTGCCTTTGAGCAAATCACCGCCAATCTCCATCATCTCTTAGAAGCTAAGCATGTTTGAGCCTGGTTAGTATTCGGATGGGCGACTGCCATACATAAAGCAACGTGTTAAAAACTCCTACAGGTCAATGTTGTCATTAGACGGTCGTGTGGCAAATCCATTTTTGTACTGAATGTTTGACTGGGAAAGTTAGTGGTACAAGATGCCGGGGGAAAACAGCGAATTAAGTGAATATGCAATTTGAACAATCGGATGCATCTGACTATAAAGTTAATGAGTAATGTCACGAACAAAGCAAAGTGGAATGCCACGATCGT
This sequence comes from Petromyzon marinus, assembly GCF_048934315.1. Classification (NCBI taxonomy): domain Eukaryota; kingdom Metazoa; phylum Chordata; class Hyperoartia; order Petromyzontiformes; family Petromyzontidae; genus Petromyzon; species Petromyzon marinus. The sequence goes on along the minus strand of NC_133683.1, from coordinate 20,640,779 downwards.
TGATGTATTTGAGAAAGGACATGGCACGCAGAGAGAGAGAGAGAGTACTGTTCTTATATGATTCAATGTCTATTCTCCTAGCTTTCACCAACCCGCACTGACTAGCGTGGTGAAGCATGGTCAAACAGCCCTCTTAACATGCGTGGCATGGGGGAGGCCCTGATGCAGCAGTTAACATCTCGCCATGGTGTCTAGATGTTACCTCTCTCGCCTGGTTTGTAGGAGGTTGTGGGTTCGATCGCGACCCTGATGCCTGTATATTTAGGGTCTGCATATTCTCTCTCCCCGTGACCTTGTGGGCCTCGCCTGGTCAAATGAAACCACATTTAGTCTCATTTTAGTTTCAGTTTGACGAAAGGGGCTGTCCGCGTGACGCGCTCGCACCGTCACAGCAGGGGAGCGTGTTGACACCTGAGTTGCCCGCCTCCTCCCTCTGCCTTTGTTTCCATTGCCCCCCCCCCTCCTGCCACGTGCTCAGAGCCGACAGTGTTCACGATTCAGCCGCCCGTGTGCAAGCCGGTGCCGCACTGCGAGCTCGCCGAGGACGACTGCCTCTTCGGCTTCAAGCTGGACAAGGGTGGCTGCCGCACCTGCCTCTGCAAGTCGAGTGAGCGAGCCCCCCCCCCCCCGCCACGGGGGCGCACAGCTGGGACACGCTTAACGCGGAGAGAGACGCAGACGCGCAATTCGTCTTTAGGATGTTAATGCTCGGTTGGTTAATAAAAAAAATGTCGTATGAGAATTTCTGGCTTAGAAGAACGGCGTGGAATAGCCAATATAGGTAAAGGTGCGGCCCCGATATTGCTTCCTTATTCCCCCACTGGCAGAAAGCCCAGCTCTAGAGAGTCCCTCTAAAGTAATCTTTACTGCAGGCTTGCACCCCTTTGGTTCTCAATCGTAAAAAATAAATGTTAATTAATACGTAGGTTTGATGAAACAAAGTAGTTGTACTTACGTGCCTGTGCTTAATTTGCGTTTCGATGATTTACCGTCTCAAAAAAATCTGGCCACGTCTCGCACTCCCAGAAAGGGCATCTCGCAAGCACCCAAGGTTAAGAACCACTGCTCTAGAGTGCATTTAATCGACTCTTCCACGCTTGCCGGACGTCTTGCAAGAGGTTCCCACACGTCACCCCACCATACATGAACTGAGATCGACTAACTGCTGGTTGAACAGAGCAGAGGGAGGTTGGGATTTAAGAAACTTGCCCCATTGTTTCGACAGCCACACCAAGAGAGATCCAACTGGTGGTGCCTTTGGTTTGCAAGTCCATCATCCATTGTACAACGACAAGCAACCCATAGTTAATCTAATAGGATTAAAGTGCATTTTTTCTATTATCTTTTTTTCCCCTCTCTTCTTCCCTGAAACCTGGGAGAATACCATTAAAGGATTAGGGGTGGAAATATGCACAGACGGCATCTGTTTGTATTCCCACAGCCACGTAATCTGGAGCACATGTATGCATGACCTTGTGTGTGCGTTTCTGCAGCTGCCAACCAACGCACATCCCTGGAACAAGCTTCACGAAATGTCCTTTAGATAGCACTCACCCTTGATGCCCACCCACAGTTCTGTAAAAATACTTTGAACAAATTATTGGAAGCATCGTTATGTCGTCATTCACAACCCCCCCCCCCCCCCACACACACTCCCTCAGTCCCTTACGAAAAATTCAATTAATTGTCATGCATGGTTCAGGGTCCATTACTCAAGATTCATTTCGTCAGATGTTAGTTTCCATCTCCTTTTGTCTGCTCCCATCAACCTAACCGAATATGCTTTGTACCATGATTGAGTTAAATCGTAAATCCTAATTCTCAATTAGTGCAACTGATTTTAATAAATGAATTGATGACGCGTTGTTGTATGCCTGTCCATGTATCTCCATTCATCTGCTCCCCTGCTTATCCGTGCATGCGTTCCACCACTCCCCCCCCCCCACCCTGTGCTATTGGTGCTGCCCCACAGAGGCAGAGCACTGCAGGGCGCTCATGACGGGCTGCTCGCTCGAGTGTCCTCACGGCCACGTGCTCAACGCACGCGGCTGCGAGGTCTGCGAGTGCCGTCCCCGGCCAAAGAAGTGCCGCCCGGTGGCCTGCTACAAGACCTGCCCACACGGCTACCTGTGGGCATGCTCGCAACACACAGTCACGCTGTGCAGACACTGCTGCATGAACGTCCCTCCATGCCGTTTGGTCACGGGGATCATTTGACCGATGCTACGTTTATTTTTACCCACAATGCTCCACATCAACGGTTAATGAGTGTGTGTGTAATATTTACATGTTGCGTTGAAGAGGGCCCCTTTGTTTTTAGGGAGTATTCTTGCCAATAAGATTTGGTAAACCAGCAGCATTTGTTAACTAGGCCTGGCTCTGCCAGAGTTTGCTTGCTGAAACGAATGTTCTTGGACAATAATGGTCTGGAAAGCCAATAGGCAGATGGACGAAAACATACCCTGCTTATCCTCTTGGTTCTTTTGGTAAAGTCGCGTAAATGGAAATAAAATAATAAAAATAAAACATAAAATAAAATTCTCACGACGTTTCGGCGTGATAATTTTATTTCCATGGTACGTGACTTTACCGAAAGAACCAGGAAGATGAATCCCTGCAGTCACGAAAGCTTTAAATCGAAATACTCTGCTTATATCTGTTTCACCACACTGGTGACTGTCGGTTGGTAAAGACGGGTGCACAGGATCTGTTCAAATATTGCTCGCTGCTGATGTTAGCTGTGGCCAGGAATTGATCCCATGTGACCAGGTTCATAGGGTAGTGCGCTATTAACCGTGTCACCGACTCCTAATAGATGGGAACACGTAGCGAGCCCATGGAAATTCCATCCGACGAGCTGTACTAAACACGGTGTAAGAATGTAACATTTCCTACAAAGTGAATAATATTTGTTTCTGTTAGGGAATATAGCTGCTTATTCTGGCAAGCTTTGTCTGTGGACAGACCGGCCGCTTAAACTTGGAACCCCGTGACAGGTTGCAGTTTGCGATAAATCTTGACGTCTGTATGTTTTTCCAGTTTGGAAAGGTCTCCCCTTTTTTTGAGGATCGTTCCACGGAGCTGTTTTTTTGTCCTTTCCGTGCATTTTCCAGGAAGAACAAGCATGGCTGCGAGGTGTGCCGATGCGCCAAATGCCCGGACTTCTCCTGTGACAAAGAGTGTCCCTTCGGCTACACGGAGAACAGCAAGGGCTGTCACCTCTGCAGGTGCAAAGGTGACTGCAGTGCCTCCTACAGAGCATTATCATTTGCGGTCACTCCCCATGCATATATTGTCACACAGTGCGTGCACACGTCCAAGGAATTTCCGCCAAAGCCCGCATTTCTACAAAGCCCGTGTAGAAATCTTGACTTAAAGCCTTTTTGACTGCAGGAATTCATATTCTTTGGGTCTTTCGGTTAAGTCACGTAGATAGGTTCAAAGAAAATAACAAAAAACTACGACGTTTTGTTCGCAAAACAAGCTTGTGTTGCGATCGAAACGTCATAGGAAGCCCGTGTAGAGTGTCTCAGATTACATTGCTCCCAGGTTGCCTGTTGGTCACCCCATTAGACTGGTGTGTTGGCAACTTGGCTCCAGACACGTCTCTGGAGCCAGGTTGCTCTCTAAGGACTACTTCGTTACGTTGTTTGTTAAGGACCATCGTCTTGTACTCTCATGCACTGTGCCTCTTTGAAAGAGTTTTTTTTTTTTAAACCAAATTCGCTCATCTTGTTATTGTGGTTGCTGACCCCCATCTTAGACCATTGGTTCCCAGCCTTTCTAGACCACCGTCAGTCAACCCTCTGGCCGCTTAAGTTTGGAATCTTGTGACCGACAGGTTGCGTTTTTTGATACATCTTTGACGTTCGTATGTTTTTCTTTTTTCCATTTTGGCAAGGGCTTTGTGCGAAAAAAACATCGTATCTGAAACAGTTCCACAGACGGCCTCGCACCACGGCGGCCTTGTGCACAATTCGTGGTCAGCAGACTGCATGTTGAGTTACCCCGCTACTTTAGACCATTCACGTTGTAGCCTAATTCATTCTCATTAAGAAATATTTTTTTGAATGTAAATTCCTGTGTGATTCTGGGAATCAAATATAAATCATATATATTTTTATTTTTAAGGCAGTACCCAATTCATTGTTGAGCATAATTTTAGACCGAGGATGTATTCATGTAATATTAATGTTCCTTTCCTTACATTCGACAGGTAATAAAAATGAAATTGTGCAGCTACACGTATATATTTTCACACCCACCCTGCCACTCCCCCCCCCACCCATTTAAAATATGTGAAAAGCACCTTAATTTTTAAAATTATTATTACAGTATTCATTGGTTCAAAATAAACTTGGGCTTGCACAATGAACAAAAGCTAGCGAAACTCAGTATCACACCAACATGCATGCAAAAGCATATGCAACATTAAGACAAGCCGGCAAAGTCAGCAAATGTAGCGAGCATCTATTTTGTTCAGGTCCACAACACGCGTGGAAGCGCACAAGCACTAATTCTAACGCACGTGTGCTAGTCATGCCGGTAGACATATTTTCAATTGAAATAACAAAAACGTATTAAACAATAAAATATGTATTTATTAATCTCACTTACAACAACAAAAACAGGTACAGATCTTTTCAATTGTGCAGCAAGTTTTGTTGTGGTTGGTTGACGAATTTTACCTTGTAGCTGTCAAGAAAACTTTTGCATTGACCTCGGACGTTCGGTCAGACCGTCTAACGGCTGGATGGAAACGCTTGGCTTGTCGGCCGAGTAACAACCGAAGCTGCATGTAATTTAGACTATGCCATGTACACTGCTACCTTGGCAACACAACTCTTCAATCTTAGGCACTTTACTGTTTATCCTATATAACCTACAGGGAAAGTAAATAAAGTGAATTCTAATGTTCCTGGAGGACAGAAAGCAATAGTTTAGTGGCATGTTAGCAAGCTGTCTTGTAAACATTAGCGCCCAGCTGTGTGAGTTAGTGCATGCCCGCAGCGTGGCTGTTTGAATGGTGGACTAATTAACGAGTGCCCGTATATTAATGGCTTCGAATGCGACGGAACGTTATTCTAAACACAGCTGTAAACTTGTGGGCATATGTTGGCACCCCGAGACACCGTTCGTTAGGTGGCTTTTCGACGTATGTGTTTAACTGAGGAAGCAGCTGCATGGTACAATATGCAAGACCGCAGTGTTTAATTCTTCCTCTATAAAACACAAAAACATCTGCGATTAAGGCCTTTTGCTCTGGTTATGGGGCAGCACCTGATGTGACTGGGAATGGCAGCTGGCTGTGGGGGCACACACCTGTAATCCAGTGCTGAGTAGGCAAGGCTTGCTTGGCTAATCACACACATTTGCAAAGCTCCCAAACTCTCAATCCTACCATGTGGCCGTGAGACAGTACAGCAAGTGGATTTAATCCATTTGTGTAGAGAATGGGAAGTTATCACTACATATGCATGGAGTACTCATATTTTCTACCACATGCCAAGCAATCACATATGAAATTGGTCAAACATTCCATTGTAGGACCCTCCTGTAAATGAGCTTCAAGCAGTGGTAAGGCTTTACTAGATAAACAAAGGGCATCATGATTATGTGTCAAGAGGAGATAGTCAAAACCTATAAATACATATTTATTCCAGCAATAGTGGCGCGATTGTGTAGTTTCACTATGGAGATTTTAAAAATTTAGAATTTCATTCCTTAGTTTGGCTATAATAATCCCATTGAATTTTTTTTATTTGCGCCATTGTCAATTATGCTGTTAGCACAAGCCATCTCTGGGTCAGTGTTATGAGCCCATTGCTGTAGGACTGACATCGTTCATGTTCTCCAACATTAATACATATGAACGGTGGTAAAAGAGAAAAAAATGCTCTTGGTCTTCTTCATGCGCTTAACAGACACCAATTATATTTATATTGATAACCGTTTTCAAGAGGCCAACATTGATATGAAATATAACCTAAAAAAAAAAAACTGAGCAATATTCCTGGACTGCAAACCTCGCAATGCGTTTCAGTAATTCGGTAAAAAAACACCACCACCGTTCGCTGCTGCAAGCTGCCCGTGCCACCGTTATCTGTTAACATTTTGCACTTTACATTTCCAACTCATAATTTCCTTTTCTGGGAAAGCCTTTTAGTCAGGAGAGCCATAAAGAGCAACGGCTACATTTCTCAACTGTCTGGCCACATTTCAAGAAGGGGAAAAAAAGAAGCGAGGGCTTCACGCCACTACATGTGGGTTCAATAAAACGACCAAAACAATGTCACTCGCTTTGTGCTGCAATAAAACACTACCTTTTTTTTTCTCGACAACATTACGGTGCAGCCGTGCAGAGAGAGAGAGAGAGAACCCTTAACCACTATCGTGACTTATCGTAAATTTGTAACTTAAAATTTTATTGTCCGTATGCAGGTGTTGAGTTGGGGCATTTTTTTTGTTGTGGTTGTAATAATTTAAGTGGCCCGAAATTTATTCAACTGCAACAAAGACAGAGATCCCCCGTATAGCCTAAACAGACTTTTGGGGCAAGTGCTGTTAGCAAGTACCTATGAAGGCTGGGATGGCACGCAACTGGGGTGTGTGGCCAACACCATGCACGGCCACCTTTGTCTCCCCAGTGGCGATGTTTACACACCACACCAGGTACTCATTTGACGCTACGTCGACCTAGGGGGGGCCCAGGACCGGTTCAGATAATCGTCACTGGTGTTGGCCGTGATCGGGAATCGAACTTGGGTCGCCGGGTTTGTAGCGTAGCGCGCTAACTGCTACATTACACACATACTGACATGCAATTACTACTTTAAATGTTTGCAGCCCACGATTGCTATGATTTTTTTGTGTTTTGGCATTACTACCCTGTAGAAGTCATGCTCATCTCTGCCCTTGGATTTAGACCTTCAGATGTTATCACAGGCAATTGTGGGATAATTAAAATGCATTCACGGTTTAAAATGCATTTGAACCGTGAGAAATGGAAATACAGCAATGTATTCTTAAAACTATCTGTGCAAAGCGATGTGTGGGTTTTTTTTTTCTCAGGGTACTCGAGGTTCCTCTCACATGCCAAATACTTGCAAGGCCATGAGACATAGCCATAGCTTGGGAGATCCTCATCCAGCAGTGGATAGATGGTGACTGATGATGATGATGATGCCAAATGCTCATTCATGGAATTGGCCAGCATCCAGCAACGGAACCTTTAAAAAAAAAGAGTTACGTCTCAGGCAGCTTTTTTTATGTTGACACAAAGGGCATTATTAATAATGTGATTGTAAAGCAAAATTCAAACTTACAATTGTGAACTTGGAAAATATGAATGCAAGGTTATGAAACTATTGAAATATTAATAAAGAAAAATATTACATTTCCATCATATTGACCTTAATGACTCAATGCTTCGTCTTGCAATATAACTTTCAACTTTTATTTTTGTGCCATAGATTACATATTCTGAAGAGATGCATTATCATATATCGTGGATAATATTTGCCCATATTTGGAGGTGGCTGGTTCAAATCCAAGCCGCCACCAATGATTGAACTGCTTTCTGAAGCGTGGCGAGTTAATGGTGCCAGGCCGATCACCATCGACTCCATTCCACAAAGTAAACATTCTTATCCAATGTCAGCTTACTGCAATTTTATTGTTAAATAATTTGGTGCATTATCGGGGACAAACAGCATTTTCAGTGCTTGCAAAATGTGTTCCCATTCAAGCGACTTCACAAGTCGTTCTGTAAGATACTCTTCTGGGGTCATGATCTTGCACATGGTGGTTCACACTACTTGCTGCAACATTTTTAATAACTTTGACATGGATAACACTTGGATTGGATTACAATTTGCGAGAGAGAAAACAAATCCAAACACTTCTGAAAAGGAGCGATGATAGGAACGGGTGTAATTGACAAGTTTACACATCTATTTCATCGTGACTTCCCCACACTAGTCATCGTCTTCTCGCTTCTTCGCAAAATGGATCAGCACACAGATCATTAATTTGTGGCTGATGGCTAAGACTAACATGTAGCTGCTTAGAGTGGGAAGGTAGCCCTCCACTGCAGAGGTCATGACCTGGCTAGTCTGGGTCTGGGCATGGTTAACATTTTGACCTGTGAGCATCCATCAAATGTAAAGCACCAATGGATCCATTCAAACCCCATCTGACAGGACAAATGTGACAAACCCACACTTAGAGGACCTCCCATCATGCAGCACTGACTTGGCAGTGTGTGCAAGAATTGGTTTTACCTTTTCTGGTGATAAACCAGATGTTAAAACACCAAACACGTACTTGTGGTGAACATGCAAACAAAAAACATCCTCTGGTAGTATATGCATTGTCTTTGAAACTGAATGGTCCACACTGGAGACAAAAAAGCCGAATAGGCTGTTCACCTTTAGGTATTCTCTGGTCTAACACTGTTTGAGACTAGGCCATGAAGAAGGCTGTCTCTGGTGTGGACCATTCAGTTTCAAAGACAATGCATATATAATTAACAGAGCATGTTTCGATTTAAAGCTTTCGTGACTGCAAGGATTAATCTTCTTTGGTTCTTTCGGTAAAGTCACATAGAATGAGAATAAAACAATAAAGCAAAATAAGACAATTAAATTCTCGCGACGTTTCGGCCACAACACAAGTAGCCTTAAATTTTGATTTAAAGCTTTCGTGACTGCAGTAATTCATATTCTTAGTTTTTTCGGTAAAGTCACGTTGAAAGGAAACAACAAAATAATAAAATATATATAAAACAATAAAAAATTCTCACGACGTTTCGACCATAACTCAAACGGTCGAAACGTTGTGAGATTTTTTATTGTTTTATATATATTTTATTATTTTGTTGTTTCCCTTCAACGTGACTTTACCGAAAAAACTAAGAATACAAGTAGCCTTCTTCAGGTGAAGGAACAGAACTGTCGGGACGACAGCGCTTCACCTGAAGAAGGCTACTTGTGTTGTGGCCGAAACGTCGTGATAATTTTATTGTCTAATTTTGTTTATTGTTTTATTCTCATTCTACGTGACTGTCGTCCCGACAGTTCTGTTCCTTCACCTGAAGAAGGCTACTTGTGTTGTGGCCGAAACGTCGTGAGAATTTAATTGTCTTATTTTGTTTTATTGTTTTATTCTCATTCTACGTAACTTTACCGAAAGAACCAAGAAGATGTACCAGAGCATGTTTACATGTTCACCACACGTATGTGTGGTTAATGCAGTGACATGATTCTTTGCAAAGTATTTCTGTTTGGTGCTTTAACATCTCAACACAAACTGTTTTATCGCCAGAACGGGTAACACCTATTGTTATAGTGTGCATGTATGTTGAACTTCTTTCGCACCGTGCTTAGCCAACTGTGCTAATTCGATGTGCAGGCAAAGGACAACAAACTAAACACGCACAAATCGTGTACATGTACCGCAAGCGTATATATTTTCAGGCCAATATGACAACTGGCGAAGATTACTTACAACAATCTACGCTTGTCATTTTGTTGGGGCTTTGATGAGATTGTGATTCCCTCCTCCCCCCCATAGCATCACCATGATATGTAAACTTAGTGGAGAGTGGTCGTGGATGTAAGTTACAATCGAACTTTCACGTCTCCGTGGCCTGGGTTCGATTCATGTGCGTGCCCAACATCATTGACAACTGACAACATAAACCCCCATCTAGGTTTCTCCTGGGTAACCTCACCCTAAAACGGTATACCTGTTGCTGTTTGTGAACGTCAGAAATGAGAAGGCAAATCCAGTAAGATGCAGTGATACAATCCACAATGTGTTGCCCTGACAACGGCCCTAATAGGTGCTCACTCGCAGTACTTGGTACTGGTGCATTGCACAGTCGTTTTTGCATGCGCTGTATTAATGACAACCATTATCTTCCTCTATTCTACGGTCTTCAACATTCTAGCAGAATGTATAGGTTGGGGGAAGGGATGAGTTTTTTTTTATGAACCATTACGTAACTTTAAGGTTTGTAAAGACAATTTTTCTGACATTTTCTGGGGTATATTCGGACCGTGACCTCTTGTCTTCGGATTACTCTGAGAGATTTTTTTTCTTGGATAATCCGGAATTTCACACACTGGCCCGATTTCCAGATTTTCCCAATTAATCAAAAAAAGCGGGAGCATGTACCTCTTATGCCATCTTGTTTGTGTTTGTGTGTGCGTGTGTGCGCCATGTGGGGAGCAGTAGTGAAGCGGCCTTGTAGCGGTTAGCGCGTTGCACTACGAACCCGGCGATCCGAGTTTGATTCCCGCTCGCGGCCAACACCAGTGGCGATTATCTGAACCGGTCCTGGGCCTCCCCTAGGTCGACTCAGCCTCAAATGAGTACCTGGTGCGGTGTGTATAAACATCGCCACTGGGGAGACAAAGGTGGTCGGGCGTGGTGCTGGCCATCCACCCCCTCGCGTGCCATTCTGGCCATCATAGGTGCTGCTCGCTAACAGCACTTGCCCCTACAGTCCGTTAAGACTACACGGGGGGGGGGGCGTCTTTGTCTTTGTTTGCACACCATCAACGTATTTCTTTTTTGTGATCTCCCAGAGGCCGCCAAGTCTGGAGCGGTCGCCACCACGGCGCCACCGTCGCCTCGGTCGCCGCCGCCGCCGGTGGTGGCGGCGGCGGCGGCGGGAGGACGGTGCCTGTCCATGGACGGGCGCCGCTACGCGGAGCGGGAGAGCTGGCACGACGGCTGCCGCGAGTGCTACTGCCATGGCGGGCGCGAGATGTGCGCCCTCATCGCCTGCCCCGTGCCGCGCTGCGCGATCCTGGAGCTGCGCCCGGGCCAGTGCTGCCCCGGCTGCGGGGAAGGTACCGTGGGATAGTCGCACGCTTGTCTGGTCGGCTCGGAGCACGTCAACAACTCCAGAAGGCCCCTTGGCTACTCCCTTTTTAGGCGCGTTGAAAAGGCTGACCTGACGGAGACGCAGGTGCATGCTGTTTCACAGAGGCGACGTGAAAACGTGAACCAGGACCTAGATTCAATGTGTTTCTACACTGCGGCGTATTTAAGAAGAAACGTCGTCGGTTTGCGGGTTTGCGAAGAGGCATCGAGCATAGATTCAGATATCGCTCGACACTGGTCTCGACCGTTGTCAGAATCAGAATATTTTTTTCGGCTGGAGGAGGAATCCGATGAGCTGTGAAGCTCTTTTTCACAGACGTCCAGTCAGCAAGTTACAAAACAGCTGTGGCTGGAAATTGAACGGGGTTGACAGCGCACTGAAAAACAATGAACAGAAATTGAAGCCCGCTGACGTTTGCAAAAGGCCAATCGGCCAATGAACTAAAACACTTATTTAATTCTCAGCTGCTGGTCACACAGAAAAGTCCAAAAAGTGCCCCCCAAGTTAATGTTGAATGACTCCACAATAATACAGTAGCAAGCACAACATAGTGAATTAAAACAGCCCGGCCTACGGCCTTGTGGAGAGACGAACAAAAGTATGTTCGTATGTTGCGCTTTAGTTACGCACGCCCGCAACACTCCGCAAGAGTGCTTAATTAGCTTTATCGGTATCAAACAACGATGTTACACGGCGGCTTGCCCTTCGAGTGTGCCACCCTCATTGTCTTTCCATCACATCACCGTCCGCTTGCGATCTCTTGCCAAGCCCCACGTCGCCCCACACCCAAAACAGCTCGCGCCCCCCCCCCCCACTCAAATCCGCCGCCTTCGCCCGCCCCATTATTCCTCGGCACACAAACCTCTTTCTCCCTATTCAGAACAAGTAAACAACCGAATTAACCGGGGCATGCTCTCAAATGCACATCCAAGGTTAAGTTGGCGGTGCAGATTTTAAACAACAACAAAATCGCGACCGTAAATATAGAAGGTCTTGGGTACGGGCCACCCCTTGTGCACGCCTCGCAACACGCAGTGTGAACATTTGGCAGCCACCTCTCTAGAGGGATGGCCCTTTATTACGAAAGGAGTGATTCAAGAGACAAGGCGACTTAATTTGTTTAGCACATTTCCAATTCGTGAAGCATGGTTCAGACGCGCATTACACTTTCTGTCTCTACGAAAGGGATGGTGGTGTTCGAAACTCAAAATTCTTTGACCCGCAGCACAACTTTGATCTGGCCTAGACAAAGCAACGGACAAACGCTCAATATAAACGGAATGCCCTTGTCGCATTTTTGCCTGCGTTCTGGGGGAAAAACAAGATTTAGCCTTCAAAGTTCCAGCATTGCTCTAACGTTTTCTAAACGTGTGCCCAAAGTCATGCAGCACCGAAATTGTATTATTCAAAAATATTATTAATGTTCAGGATAAACCAACGTCGCTCGGTCTCTTTCTGTGTTACTTCCTGTAATCTGCCTTCAGAAGCAATGTGGTTGCTTGTTTGTTAGCACAGAGGACTGACAAAAAAACCATCCCTCTCTTTTCAATCTGCCACAAGCCTATGAAAACTTTTTTTTTTAAAGGACAGTGGTTCTTGCTCGCGAGTGACTGTCCCTGAACAGAGCGTCCGTTATTCATTTGGAATGTTTTGTGTGTGCTCTCTTGGCCTGGGATGTTGTGCTTTTTTTGCCGCATTCTGCAGGGTCCTGTCACTTTCTTGGCATGCAAACAACAGGGTCCTTTATGCGCCTATTGCTGCCTTGGGTAAGGCTTCTAATCTGAAAGTCTTCCCAGTGCTGAAAAAATGTGAGCGTTAGCCTCGGAGAGCTGAAAAATGAATTGGGGGTCACTGTTTCGCTGCTCCCTCCCCCCCCTCGTTTTTATGCCCTGTGATTGGCATGACAAAAAAATAATCTTGACACAAACTTTATTGGGGCCACACTCATTTCACCGTCGTCATCGGCAGCCACGATCAAATCCACCGAGATATGAAGTCTTCTCCCCTAACCCATCACCATCAATCAAAATCCAGCACAGACCCAATTATGATGGTGAGAATTTTCGGCCATTTGTCAATCCAATGCCCGAATGAATGCCCTCCCCACGCCGTGTCAGTGAATGGGGTTGATTGACCATACTTTACCACGTTGGTTTGTGCAGGTGACTGAAGATGAAGGGTCAGGTCTGGTTTCAGATATCACTCACCGATGATGTTAGCTATGACCGGGAATTAGGCTCACCCAGCTACTTGGGTTCATAACTCAATGCGCTAACCACTGCGGCACTGCTCCACGATATTAATTTGTTCATTTTTATTGTTGCGCAACAATTGCTGTACTTTGTCGCATGGTGTTTGTAAACGTATATGTTACCCTGTTGCTTAAGAATTTTTCTGGGAATTTTGAATGGTTGGAATGAAGAGCATTTCTCAATTTTTCCATTTTAATGACACACGACACTGAGCGCAGCCATTTTGACTTCAAAGAAAACCATATTGATGAATAACCACATTAAGCTGTCTAAGATTGCTCTCAGTTTGCCACAATTTTTCACAATCGTTTTACTGCGTTCAATTATAATCTACGAAAGTCCTACAGCACTCATTGTAATGCTAAATATATCCTGGACTGGAAGAACTCAGTAATTTCATTAAAGATTAATGTTGGCCGTGTTGTTGAATCAAACTGAAGTCAAACACCTGAAACGGCTTACTGTGCGGCTCAATGTAAATTTGGGTTATTTTTTTAAATGTTCACATGGCATACAGAGCCATGATCGAGTGCTATTTAGTTTGAGGATGTGTATTTTGGCCAAACATGTAAATTTATAAATAAGCAGTACTTTTATGAATGCAAGCACACAAGTGGTGGTGCATTGGTTCATGCACTGTGCTTTCAAACCTAGAAATTACACGGAGAGGTCTATATGTGGATTTCCAAAGACAAATATCTCCCCATAGCCCACACTGACTGTCCTGTTAGCGAGCACCTATGATAGACAGCACAGTGCCCACGCCCGGCCACCTTTGTCTCACCAGTACAGTTGCTCATTTAAGGCCGAGTCGACCTAGGGGAGGCCTAGGACCAGATCGGATAAAACGTCAGCGGTGTTGGTAGCCGTGGACGGGAATCAAAGTCGGGTCGGCACCGCTCCCTACCTACCGCTGCCCGTACACACACACACACGTGCACGTGGGCGCTCACAAGCCAACGGACGAGTAAACTCTCGCGTCTGCGCGTGCGGCGCAGGCGAGGCGCCGGGCGAGCGCGTGGATGCGCGCGCCGCTCACGCCGTGTGCCAGGCGCCCGGGGGGGAGTACTACGTGGAGGGCGAGAGCTGGAGCGCCGACGCTTGCACGAGGTGCGCGTGCCACGCGGGCCGCGTGCTCTGCGACACCGCGGTGTGCCCCCCGCTGCTCTGTGCCGAGCCCCTCCGCAACAAAGGCTCCTGCTGCCCCTCCTGCCCAGGTACGCCTGCTGTAGGTTTCGAGTTTGCATGTCTCTCTCTCTCTCTCTCTGCGGTCGCGTGGATTTTTTTTCTCGGGGTCCTCCAGTTTTTCCCTCCACGTGAAGAAACGTGCGTCTAGAGCAATGTTCTTTATTCCAAGGGCCACAGTCCACTGGCAGCCCCTGGTGGTCTTTAGTGCGGCCCCTGAGGTGCGGCCCCCAACAATACACAACGAGTGGAAACGTCTCCCATCGAGCTGCTGTCAAACCCCCCAATGGTCTCAAATGTGTGGCGGCCCTCGCACTGATGATGTCGCCTTACCGGCGAAAGTGGCGCCCCCCCCCCTCCCCCCCTCTTAAAACGAGGCAAAATCCGGGGACCGTAACCCATCCTTCACCTTTTAACCGCTGCTGCTTTTTTATCATAACAGACGTGGCGGAGAGCCCCCAGCAGCCAGGGAACGGCAGCGAGAGCGTGTACTGCGTGTCGAAGGAGGGCGACGTGTTCCTGGCGGGCGAGGCCTGGAAGCCCGACTTATGCAGGAGCTGCGTGTGCCAGGAGGGCTTCGTGCGGTGCTACACCGAGACGTGCCCGCCCGTCGCATGCAAGCGCCCGGTCCTGCGCAAGGGGCAGTGCTGCCCCTACTGCCTGGGTAAACAGAGCGACGCCGAGGAGAATGCGTGCCGTCGCTATGCCAAACCCTTGCCGAGAAGACCTCCGGCAGGATCTTTTTCTCTCGTACCCTGTGCGCATGCGTATTTAGTAACGTACTTAATGTACATATTGTCTGAAGTAATTTGAATCGCTTTCTCAATATATTACTGGATGAATGCATCCCCATGTCGTGTCGGTAACGGGGGTTGTGTGACCACATTTCACCACACTAGTCAGTGCAGGTTGGATATCACTCCCTACTGATGGCCGGGAATCAAACTCAGATCGTCGAGTTTGTAACGCAGAACGTTAAGCACTATGCCACTGCTCCCCTTATTGCTTACACCAATAGAAAGATCATCCCTATAGCCTTACAGACTTTTGGGACAAATACTATTAGCAAGCTGGCACGGCCCCACGGCCAGCTGCTGCCTTTGTCTCCTCAGTGGCGATGTTTACACACCACGCCCGGTACTCATTTACAGCTCAGTCGACCTAAAGGAGGCCCAGCACCGGTTTAGGTTATCGTCACCGGTGTTCGTGGCCGTGAGCGGGACCTGAACTCGAGGGACCAAGTTCGCACCGCAGCGCGCTAACTGCTTCGCCCCCGCTTCCCTTACACACACACGAGACAAAGATCCCCCATATAGCCTCAGAGCACCTATGAACGCCACCACGGCACATGAGGGGGTGGGTGGCAGCACCGCGCCTGGCCATCTTTGTCTCCCTCGTGGTGATGTTAACATACCGCACAAGGTACTCATTTGGGGCTGCGTCGCCCTCGGGGAGGCCGAGGACTGGTTCAGATAATTGTCAACGATATCAACCGTAAGTGGCAATTGAACTCGGGTCGTCAGGTTTGTAATGCGGCGCGCTAACCGCTACGCTCCTACTCTCGTCCCCCTTGCACACGCACGCACACGCACGCACACGCACACGCACGCACACGCACGCACACAGAGGTGGTCGTGCCGCTGAAGGTTTGCTTCTTTGTGGATGAAATATACGGCGAGGGCGAGCGCTGGAGCCTGGACCCATGCACCCACTGCCACTGCCGTAACGGCGAGGCCGTGTGCACGGTGGAGGACTGCCTGGTCCCCGCCTGCAGCCAGCCACTCCTGCACGAGGGCTCCTGCTGCCCGGTTTGCCCAGGTACCGCCAGCGCCGAACAACCCACCGAGAATCAAAGCCCCGCTATACAGTTGTGGTCTCATGCGCAATTTCTCGTGAATGGACGCATGTAGGTTGAACTTCTTTCGCACCGGATGTAGCCAACCGTACAAATCGGAGGTGCGGGGAAGGACAACAAACTTAACGCAAAAAGGAATTCGTACTGTCGATTGGGTTGGGAGTTGTTGGATCAACGTGTTTTTTTTTAAATCTCAATCTGTTCGGTGAATCGGACCGATCCCATCCATGTGGACATATTGAATGTTATCCACTTTGCAGGTTTTCCTTGCCAAATCATTGATCGGATATCAATAATTTCAGAATCGTATTTTAAAAACAATCCAAGCCACACTATTGAATCCAATTGGACTCAACCTATGCACCCACACCACACTCTTGTACGAATCCGTTCCTCATGCATGGGAGGCTTTGCAGGGGGGCGAGGGGGGGGGGAGAACCTTCGGCACTCAGCATCCTGCCATCTCCCCACCCCGCCCCCCACCAAGCCATAACGAACACAAGGCAGGAACAAAATCCCAGCACACTCTCTGGTTGACCGGAGTCCTGTTGTTAAAAACTGTTGTCTGCAAACGCATTGGGTTCAACTAGAGTGGGGGGGTGGGGGGGGACATTGAAGGAAGCGTACAGTATGGGGTGGTTGGCCCAAAGCACGAGGCTGGCTTGGGGCCCGGTATGCCATTAATGTGGGCCGAGTGCTCATCTCCGTGTCTTTGCGCGCAGCCTTTTCAAATGAGCTGCCTGGAACGGTTCTTTGGGTTCGCTTCTAGGTGCCAGCTCGCCTGGCAGCTATGGGGCTGGGGGAGGGGATAGTGTGATGTGGGACATGGACGGAACGGTTCCCTGCATTTGACCGTGGTGGCTCGCTCGATGTAGTTCAGCTTCTTGATCAGCTGTGGCCACTCAGTCCTGGCATAAACTCTTCCCAGGTTTTCAGTGCACGCAAGGGCTTCGGAGGAGCAGCATCCATCGATGATGAAGATGATAAGAGAACACTGAACCTAAGCGCGAAGTATGAAATCTATTTGAAATGTTCTCAGTTGCTGTAGGTATAGCATTTAAATCCAGGGATCGAACTTACAAATGTAAACCTGGCGAGGTCACATTTTATGTCGCTGGCATTGCCACTTGCGTGTTATATTTGTTGCTCATAAATGCGTATGTGCTTGTATCGGTTTGTGAATGTCTCCACAAGGTCGAATGTCTCCACAGCACTTTCCCCAACGGGCTGTTAAAGGTTATACAAGGGGGTGGAGGGAGATATTTGTCTATGCACTTATATATGCATGTGCACGCGTGTGGGGAGCAGTAGTGCAGTGGTAGCAAGCTGCGATATGAACCCGGTGACCTGAGTTCGATTCCCGCTCATGATAATTATCTGGACCAGTGCTGGGCTTCCCCTAGGCCAAATTCAGCTTCAAATGAGTACCTGGTGCAATGCGCAAACCTCGCCGCTAGGGAGACAAAGGCGGACAGGCGTGGTGCTGGCCACCCATCCCCTCGTGTGCCGTTACCGCCCTTCATACGCGGTCGCTAACGGCACTTACCCCAAACCTCTGTTGTGGCTACAAGACGCATCTTTGTCTTTGTCTTCAGATGACGAGCTGTCGGGCGAGCCGACCAATGTTCCAGTGGAAAAATACGAAGACGACGGCAGGGTCAGAATGATGCCTCCTGCCCAGCTCACCGCCGTGCCTCCTCCGCGCGCACGAGGTGAGCACCAACCCCCCCCCACCCCAACCGACCACTCTCGCTGAACAGCTGCGCTCGTCAAAACAGCGAGGGCCCGTGACGCACGAGGACTATGCGACGACGACGAGGCGCCTATGTTTAGCCACTCGCGTTGGGCAGACACCCTCTCTCGTAGCGGCACCACGCCACAAGGCCCACCCACCCCACCCCCCCCCCCACCATGTTCCAATACCCGTGGGAAAGCCCCACGCGCGGCACCGCCGACACTATTTATTTTTCCCTGCTCTATTCACGCCGCCGTGCTATGGCGTTCCTCGTATTAAGGCCGGGCGAAAAATGTTGACTCGCAAGGGCCGGACGATGGCACAGGGCCTCTTTCCTCGTTTTGGGGGCTGTCACGCGGCCCCTGGCGAGCTTTGTTTCTTGGCCACAGCCAACCGACAGTGCATTAAGCCGATTGGCTGATCACATGTGTACAGTGGATGCACAGCCCATTTGTCAATCCACTGTTGGTTAAACTATTCAACAAAACTTTGTATTACCAGGTAAGGCCCATTGAGCTATGGCGCTCTTTTTCAGAAGTGACCCGGCCACAAATGATAGCTTAATGTGGATCTAGATGATCACAGGGAGAATATGAAAGCTCACTACAGGCGTCAGGGTCTGATCGAGCCCATGGCCTATATACCAGGCGAGGTAGTTAACATCTAGCCACCACAGCGCCCACGGTTAAGGGCCTTCTTGTGCCTGTGTGTCGGCAATGAGAGTTTATTGATCAGGTCACCACTGAGAATCTTTCACGGCCGATCAATGCGAGTTAAATGTGTGTAGCATAGACACAGAAGCATCGAAGTAGAGAACAACAAAGGATTTTGCTGCACTGCCCTTTGCTGCCCACCACCGTAGTCCTACCAGCAATATGAAAACCTATTTGTGCATGCTGGTCTCGCCTATCAAAGTACCATCCAGGTTCCATCCCGCTTAGCTTCTGAGCTGTGAAGAGATTGGGTAAATTTTGGGTGATTAATTCATAGGTGGTCGCACGTGAAGGAAAAAAGTATTTGGTCCCCTTCTGATTTTGTACGTTTGCCCAGTGACAAAGAAATGATCAGTCTATAATTTTAATGGTAGGTTTATTTGAACAGTGAGAGACAGAATAATAACAAAAAAATCCAGAAAAACGCATGTCAAAAATGTTGTAAATTGATTTGCATTTTAATGAGGGAAATAAGTATTTGACCCCTCTGCAAAACATGACTTAGTACTTGGTGGCAAAACCTTTGTTGGCAATCACAGAGGTCAGACGTTTCTTGTAGTTGGCCACCAGGTTTGCACACATCTCAGGATGGATTTTGTCCCACTCCTCTTTGCAGATCTTCTCCAAGTCATTAAGGTTTCGAGGCTGACGTTTGGCAACTCGAACCTTCAGCTCCCTCCACAAATTTTCTATGGGATTAAGGTCTGGAGACTGGCTAGGCCACCCCAGGACCTTAATGTGCTTCTTCTTGAGCCACTCCTTTGTTGACTTTGCCGTGTGTTTTGGGTCATTGTCATGCTGGAATACCCATCCACGACCCATTTTCAATGCCCTGGCTGAGGGAAGGAGGTTCTCACCCAAGATTTGACGGTACATGGCCCCGTCCATCGTCCCTTTGATGCGATGAAGTTGTCCTGTCCCCTTAGCAGAAAAACACCCCCAAAGCATAATGTTTCCACCTCCATGTTTGACGGTGGGGATGGTGTTCTTGGGGTCATAGACAGCATTCCTCCTCTTCCAAACACGGTGAGTTGAGTTGATGCCAAAGAGCTCTATTTTGGTCTCATCTGACCACAACACTTTCACCCAGTTGTCCTCTGAATCATTCAGATGTTCATTGGCAAACTTCAGACGGGCATGTATATGTGCTTTCTTGAGCAGGGGGACCTTGCGGGCGCTGCAGGATTTCAGCCCTTCACGGCGTAGTGTGTTACCAATTGTTTTCTTGGTGACTATGGTCCCAGCTGCCTTGAGATCATTGACAAGATCCTCCCGTGTAGTTCTGGGCTGATTCCTCACCGTTCTCATGATCATTGCAACTCCACGAGGTGAGATCTTGCATGGAGCCTCAGGCCGAGGGAGATTGACAGTTCTTTTGTGTTTCTTCCATTTGCAAATAATCGCACCAACTGTTGTCACCTTCTCACCAAGCTGCTTGCAATGATCTTGTAGCCCATTCCAGCCTTGTGTAGGTCTACAACCTTATCCCTGACATCCTTGGAGAGCTCTTTGGTCTTGGCCATGGTGGAGAGTTTGTAATCTGATTGATTGCTTCTGTGGACAGGCGCCTTTTATTCATATACATGTAATAAGCTGAGATTAGGAGCACTCCCTTTAAGAGTGTGCTCCTAATCTCAGCTCATTACCTGTATAAAAGACACCTGGGAGCCAGAAATCTTTCTGATTGAGAGGGGGTCAAATACTTATTTCCCTCATTAAAATGCAAATCAATTTATAACATTTTTGACATGCGTTTTTCTGGATTTTTTGTTGTTATTCTGTCTCACTGTTCAAATAAACCTACCATTATAATTATAGACTGATAATTTCTTTGTCAGTGGGCAAACGTACAAAATCAGCAGGGGATCAAATACTTTTTCCCCTCACTGTAGCTCGTCGAAGTGTCCCCAAGCTCTCAAAATCAGAATTGGGCATCGCTCATCTTTGCAGTTTTTTTTGTTAGCAGGTCCATATTCATATGGCAGGGGCCAATCAGTGCATCATCTCGTGACTGCAAAGTGGTGCAGCTTCACGAAGCAGTGCCATTTTTATCAACCCTCGAGTGGCGTTGGCTGGCCACAATTTGAATGCAACATCTAACAACCGGTAAGCCTTGCCGCTCTAGAATTGAGCTACACTCCTGGCCAGATGTTGCACTAAAGCCAGGTGGTGTGGTGAAATGGTGAGTGCTTGGCACTCACAATCAGGTTCATTAGCATCATCGTCATCATCATCATCAGCCATGTTCCATAAGGTGTACCGATGGCATTGCCAACTCTCATGGTCACACTCCATCTCCTTGGTGAATGTACTCTTGGCCATGTTGCTTGGTACTCCGTCGTTAGTCTCAACCATTGGCCATCGTTGCTTTCGGTCACATGTTTTGCCCCAGCCCGCAGACTTTTGAGAAGGTAATTTTTTACAGTTTAACACGTAGGCTTTCGCGAGAAATATTATCCATGAGAGGTTTTTAGGTTAGGTTTTGGTTTAGATCGTGTAAAATCTACGTACATTTTACACGATCTCACCAAAAAACCTCCATTTTGGTCAACATTATGTCGATAACTTGTGTTAGCAAGTTACAATCAGGTTAAGAGTAAACATTTCAGCTGGGGGCCAACGCAGACCTTTATCCCTTTGGCGTCGATACAATTAGTAACATTTTGCAAAAAGTTAACAATGGTTGTCCCTTTGGAGCGGCTAACCACCTGCCATTTCACATTGAGGCCTACATCCAGCTGGGATTGAAAAGTGCTGTAAATCAAGAACAAATTCTACCTATTAAAAATAACGAGTTCTCGTGCACACGATGCTATGCCTCTCTGGTGAGCATCAGCACCGACGCGATGTATCAAAGCATCTTTCCAAGCCAATAGACTAAGACCTCACGCGAAAAGAAGCAACCCCTTACCCCCCCCACCCCCGCCAGCCTGCAGGGCCCCTTGGCATCGCACGTCGGGCATGTCTTTAGCGCGGCCTTGGCTCTCCCCTTCGCGGCAGGTGACTTGGATAACAACTCCATCTTGGGGGCGAGCCGCGACGCGTCAGGGCTCGAGGGCGGGGGCAACGAGGCCGGCGACCTGTGGCTGTTGCAGCCGATCACGTGGGTGGTGATCGCGCTGCTGTCGCTGGGCCTCGCCGTCGTGCTGCTCGTGCTCACCATGTCTCGCCGGCGCCAATGGATCCCCCTGCAGCTCTATAAGACGCCTGTCAAGGTACGTGCGTCTCCTGCCCCCCACCCTGTCAGCCCTTTTAATACGGGAGGGTCGTGGGTTCGATCGCGACCCTGACGCCTGCACATTTGGAGTTTGCATGTTCTCCCCGTGGTCGCGTAGATTTTTCTCCGAGGCCTCCGGTTTTTAAACCATTTAGAAACGCGAGTTTGGAGTATTTGGCTGCTATAAATTTCAACAGGATAGGCCACTTCTCGTTGAGCTATCATTTGTGGCCAGGTAACTTCTTAAAAAGAGCTATATATAGCTCAGTGGGCCTTACCTTGTAAAATTTTAAAGTTTAATTTAAAATGTCCTCCCTGCCCTTTTCGGCATCATTATGATCATCATCACCGCTCATCTCTCGTTGATTTTTTCTCTATAGGGCGCCTTGGCTTTGCACTGTAATTTCACATTCTTTGGTATGGCGTGTCGTAGAGAAAAACTACTTGGGTTTTGGAATAGTAACAAAACAGGTTATAGGTCAATGTTCTTTAACCCCATGTTCTGTAAATAATGCTGGTGTAATTGCACGTGCAACAGGCACCTAAGAGATAACTTATTTTTGCAAGTATTGTATATTGTAGAATCTCACATGGCTGCCTCGCTCGCCATTCTAAGGAAGAAAATAAAAGTTAAGCTGAGCCCTACCAATTGGCTAGTGCTTGGAGTGGAGACTGCCTCAGAATTATCATTTTGATTTTGAAATGATGATAATTCTAAGTACATTCCCATTTTGAGACTGAGAATATCAGGTTTTAATCAGCTGTACTTACCGGAAAAACGACTCCCTTATCAAAGTAAGAAGGGATGATCGTTAATTTGTAGGAAGTGTACATGTACAGCCCTTTTGTCAATCTTCTTGCTAGATAAGGACCTCCCCCACACCATGTGGGTCATGTGGGTTATTTCACCATACTTCACCATGCTAATGCGTGCTGTGTGGTGAAGCACAGATGTGGAAGCATAATACAGCCCAAAAATTGTTGCACTGCTGTCTGCTGCCCATAATGAAGGCCACTACTAAAATACATGCACAGAATATTGCGTGTAAACCCTTCATATACGCGGGTACTCCCGTATCCTCGAACATGCTAAGCTCCGATTAATTAAATAAGCCAAACATTCCGATGCAGGACCCTCATGAAAATGTAATCCTGAGACTCATCACAAATTTTCCGGCTAAACATTGGTCACTGTTGTGACTTCGTCAGACGGGGGTGGCGCACGCCTAGAATCCAACGATATGCAGATGAGGGTTGGTGCATCGCACAAATGTTGCGAAACTCCCTCACTGTGGGCGTCGAGGTGCCATACCCCGACTTGCCAGGAGAATGCGGTACAACACAAATGTAGGCTCTACTTGTGTCGACTGCGCGTAATACAGTGTTTCTCCCTCGCACGCAATGGTTTCCCCCCACGTGTAAACACTCATGGATTGGCCGATCGCACCCTTTTAGAGGACCGCAGAGCTCGGACAATTGTTGGCACCGACTCATTGCGGGGCTGACTTCCTGCTTGTCCGAAATTCCTCCTTGGCTCCTCTTAAGTCGATCTCTCTCTATGAGAGCGAGCGAATAAGGTGCGCGTTCCAAGTTGAAACAATTGTATTCTTGTCATCTTACTTTGAAAGCTGGTGCCGAAATTCATGCGGCTTCATCAAAATGCCCGTGCATCTGTTGCAGACGGTGTACCTGCACAACGAGGCGGAGAAGAATGCGAATGGCACAAAAGTTCCGCTGAACAACATGAGCAAGGTTCCGAGGCTGGCCGACCCCGACCCTCGCTGCAGTGGCTATTACAGTATGGTCAACGCCGCCGCCGTCGTCGCGACGCCCACAGCGCACGTCTAAACCGCCAGCCACCAGCGGTCCGGGCCCAGCACTCGGCACAGAACTTGCAGCAATGAACTGATGCACTTGCGCACGCGTATAGCAAGTTGCTACCCCCGCAATCGCACGCTGGTAGTCGAAATACTCTTTATTTTCATTTCAGATTCTAGGATTGTGATTTTTTTTTTTAGTTTGTCGGAATAATCTTTAAGGTTTGACCCGCTCATTATTATTTTTTACTACGGCACAAAACCGTGCAGTTAAGTGCCTGCTGCGTAGAAAAGTACCCTCATGAGAAAGTTACATTGTTAGACCTTAAGCTATGAAAACAATTAAAACCCAGCGATAAGCCGAGCAGAATGCGAGGGATGGTCTGTGCATTATAATTCCACGTGTGACTCTAGTCAGTCATTCGTTTTAAGCTCAGTTTCGGGATATAAACGTATCGGTCACTTAAAAGTCTCCGCGTGCAAACGCTCCGGTCGTTATCAGCCTGACGGGCAATGGACATTTATATTTTACGTGTTGAAAAGCATTCGGGTTAATGCTCCGCATCACTTGTGGGCGTGAAATTGATTTCATTCGGCATCGTTAAGGGCCCTTTGGTGCCATCTTTTATGCACCTTTTTTCTTGCGATAAGTCTTTTATTGTGATTTGCTACGTTTCAACGGCACTCCTACATGGAATAAATATGCTCCAGATATTTGGATTGTTTTAGCATTTGTAAAAAAGTGAGTGTAAAATGTGTATATATAAAATAAGGAAACATACAATTTTTTGCAACACATTGTAATATGGTAATGGTTTTCTATTTAAAAAAATAAGTTCATTTGAAATAGCATTTATTGGCCTCATTTCACTGTGTGTAACAATTGACGTACAAATTGAAGGTATTTACAGAATTTCTTCTCCATTTTTATAACCACACAAATTCACTCTGTAGCAACTCTTTGTTTTTTACGTGATATTCATTAAAAAAACCCTTTTTAAAATATAAGAGAGTAAGAATTGAATGTATTGTCTTTTAGTCGGTTGTGGTCAATTCATCTGTTCTGGCATTCCACATTTTTTCTATTAACTACTAGAATACACAAGTATGACTTTGTTTCTTGATTGCGCTGTATTGGATACCGAAACATGAACTCGGAATGCGAACCTCTGAGTCCGCAGAGTCAATTGACGAATTTTGAGATTGCGATGTAGCCAATGTAGGGTGAGAAAGTGGAGTGGTAAGTTATTTTTAAGTATGAGTTTATTTTTTAACAGAGAATCTGATACTGGATGTGGAAAAAGTCTGAAAGGAACTTGCGGTGTTTTGCATGTACAGTATAAACATATTAATAATGCTTTAAAGTTGTTTGGCACTTTGTATTAGTTTGAATTTTCTACTTTCGGAAGATGCTAGGTTTTTTTTAAAGTTAATGGCGTAAGCAGTGCTCTTGTAGATATTTTTTTCTGTAATTTTAGCTCGCATAAATTATTTAGTTTTTTTTGCTTTATTTATTAACATTTTCCGATTTCCTAGATTTATAGTGTAGGTGCAAATGATATAACACAAGTTCCCATTGAGAGAAAAAAAAACACACACATAAACTCGGCTTGTTTTGTTACACTTACTTGCAAATATTAATGATGTTTTTTTACAAAAAGAAATGTTTATACCAGACATTATTTCATCCATTTCTGAGAGTTATTGTTTTTTTCCCCCAAGTAATTTTAAACTGTCTTATTTGGAGTGTTTATTTTGTAACTTTTATTTTCAATGTATTTCCTTTTACTTCCGTGACATGTAAAGTTGTGAAATGTATTCCTTGGCACTTGGTAGTGCATGGTAGGGGGTTCGTTGTGTTGTTGTTTATTATTGTTGTTCTTATTAGAGTTATTTGCTTGTAATTTGCCAGCAGAAGATTAATAAACTACTTACTTTCAAGAAAACATTTACAGATTTAGCGGTTGTGGACATTCAATTATTTATGTAAACTTTTACAGTGTGAACATTTTATGGGGATGTAATAATGTTTGACTATTGGTAAATATGATACAGTTCTTTGACAAAAATTATCGTATTAAGGCGCTTAACACTGGTGTAAGTTCTTGTTTTGATTTTTTCACATTTTTTTAAGTGTAAAGGTTTAAAATAACCAGAATGTTGCCCTACAAAAACAAAACACAAACCTGTGAGATAATTTTTTAATGCCAATTTCATTTAGCAGTCAGGAAATGGCACATCTTTAAGAGAACGAAAACAAGCAGATTGATAGGTGTTAGTTTTGGCGAAAGTGTTTTAGAAACAAACAATGTTTTGTTTTCATTTCAACGTCGTTTATAGCACAACAAGATTATATGTGCTTTTTTTAAATATTAAAGCTAACATTTTGGTCCATTCAAATAAACTCTGAGTTTTCAAAACAAGGCCTGAAATAGTACTCCACATTGTTTACTTCTTAAGACATGCTTTAAATAATAATTTAAAGTTCAATTTTGTATATATATTTTAAAATAATTATCCATATTTATACCAAAAAAAACAACAGTTGGCATACTTAAAAAAAACTAAAATATATATTTTGGTTAAATTCTCTTGCGTAAGATTTCCAAACCGTAGCTCCGTCTGCAGAACAACACTGAGGGTTGTTGCTGTGGCTCTATGCCTACCCGGGAAGGAGTAGTCACAAATCTGTTACCGATAATATCCTTAGACTTTTACAATATGCGCTGTCCTTTACTTACACACACAAACACTGCAGAGAGTTCCCCTTGTCTGTTTAAAGCAAGTTAGTTTATGACAGCCTCATCTTTTCAGGAAATACTACTTTTTTTGTTTAAGTTTGTACATTCAATGAGGAAGTAATTTGTCTTCGACGCAGTGTTGTTTCAATGGAAGATTGCTGCAATAAATATAGCGTCAATTCCAATGAAGGTTAAGAACATTCAATTTCGCCATCTCAATCTGAAGGTGCAATGCGGTATTAAAGACATCCTGCAAGGAGGTCGGGTGGCTTAGAGGTCAGAGATCAACGAGCTGGCACTGCCGAGGTCCTTGGCTTGAATCTGGCTTCCAGCTGCCTGTGATAAAAACCGGATTCCTCAAGTGTAGGGAGTTGATTGATGGTCTCAGCCCGGTCACCATGACTACAAAAAACCCTTCAATATACTACATTTGGGTTTTCACCTAATTTGGTAAAATGTCATTTGTGAGAACTGAAAATATTGGTTTGACTGCTAGGAGGGTGAAACCAGTCCTGAGTTTTCATGCTTAAAAGAAACACGTCGGCCAATAATCCCATCGACTGAAATATACATTTTCGTGAAAATATTGGAAGAAAGGATTTTTATTTCATGTCAGATATGGAATGCTCCACTAGGTAGCTTGGTGAGATGTCCTACATTTTAATTACAGTCTGAGGAAATCCCCATGCAAATCAACGTGAGCACCGGTGCTGCACTCTTTCAGCAATTGTGTGTCTGTGTGGAAGCGTAACGCATTGTAGTGTAGTGGTTAGCACGCTGTGTATGTGTCTGTGTGTGTGTCTGTGTGTATGTGTCTGTGTGTGTGTCTGTGTGGAAGCGTAACGCAAGGTAGTGTAGTGGTTAGCGCGCTGTGTATGTGTCTGTGTGTGTCTGTGTGTGTGTGTCTGTGTGGAAGCGTAACGCAAGGTAGTGTAGTGGTTAGCACGCTGTGTATGTGTCTGTGTGTGTGTCTGTGTGTGTGTCTGTGTGGAAGCGTAACGCATTGTAGTGTAGTGGTTAGCGTGCTGTGTATGTCTGTGTGTGTGTCTGTGTGGAAGCGTAACACATTGTAGTGTAGTGGTTAGCGCGCTGTGTATGTGTCTTTGTGTATGTGTCTGTGTGTGTGGAAGCGTAACGCATTGTAGTGTAGTGGTTAGCGCGCTGTGTATGTGTCTGTGTGGAAGCGTAACGCATTGTAGTGTAGTGGTTAGCGTGCTGTGTATGTCTGTGTGTGTCTGTGTGGAAGCGTAACGCATTGTAGTGTAGTGGTTAGCGCGCCGCGCTACGAACCCGGCGACCCGAGTTCGATTCCCGCTCACGGCCACCACCGGTGATGATTATTTTAACCGGTCCTAGGCCTCCCCTAGGTCGACTCAGCCTCAAACGAGTAACTGCTGTGGTGTGTGAACATCGCTACTGGGGAGACAAAGGCGGCCGCACGTGGTGGATACAAGTCCCGGGCGAAGCCGGGTAGTACAGCTAGTATTGTATATATGTAAAATACTTAGTCTGGATGTTTTCCCAATATTTGTAGGAATCTGAAAACAATTTAGTCAATATACGAAATGTCATACAATCCGAAAAAATATAGTTCCAGATGAATCTGAAAACATGACATCATCAGAAGCAATATCACTTTAATAACATCACTTATGTGCCTTCCCCGCCAAATTTTACGTCGCATAGTAACATCGAGGGGTCTCGTATAGCCACGGCATATGAAGTCGGAGACAGAGCCAAACGAGTTGCAGGGTCAGCCAAGTGGGAGCACAGTCTAATAATCCTGGGTGTGCAGGAACGCCCGCAGATACCACAAGTTCAGGTCGTTTCCAAGCATCCATTTCTCGTAACATCACTACGACATGAACGTTTAAATTCTGTCTCAGGCAGTCACGTACATTCCAAAATAGCATCACTGAAAGCACTATGATGTGCCTGATGGTGACTGCGGAAGTCTTAATCATTAACAAATATTCTAACCCGTGTCAAAATCATAGACAAATATTCCACGTGTAGCCTTCAACATACTTTGGCGAGCACTTATGAAGGCCGGCATGGCGCACAAGAGAGTGGGTGTCCAACACCATTCCCGGCCACCCTCGTCTTCCCAGTACCGATGTTTACACACAACACCAGGTACTCATTGAAGATTGAGTGGATCTAGGGCCCTAGGGGAGGCCCAGGACCGGTTCAAATATTCCCACTCTTATTGTCGTGAGCAGGAATTTTATTCGGGTGACTGGGTTAAGAGCGCAGTGCGCCAATAACTACACTCAGCCATGTCAGGCAAGCCTAGCACACACGTCCAAGGCTTACACGCATCCAGGGTAGGCGCTATTTGCTTTTTTGTGTGTGTTTCAGCTTGCTTTTAAATGCAACGCGATGCAGGCAAGGCCATTGTTATTGCGATTGAGCTTGGGCTATAAGAGGTTTGATGAAGAATAAAGAGAACCCCTTGGCAGGATTTTCAGTGAGGCTAATGCGTGTCAAGCTGCCAAACGAGACTGAAACTCTGCTGGAAATGGAATGTGTGTGTGCGCGCACGTGGACGTCTGCCCGCGTGTGTGTACGTGGACGGATACAGGTCTTTTGTTTCAGCCAGCAAAGTTCTCTGTCGGGCGATGTATGAACATCAATAAAATGGTTCCGATATTTTACACACACGCGAAGTGCTACGGAGCAATGTCCCAAGTTGACCCGATCGCATCGTGAATATGATGCCGCGTGACACATCGCGTAAACAAAGCAAATGCGAGAGGGATGGAAAAAGTGCACTGTGCGTGTGTTTTTTTTTACGTGAAACGTCCTTGGTTGTATTTTAATTGTGAGAAGAGTTGTTATGAAACAAGTCTGCTTTGGATATGAAATGTGATTTGTAAATATACAAACGTTTAAAAGTCAGCCCCCCCACGCATAATAGCGCGCGCTAACATCGCGAGATTTACTGTTTGACTATACTATTTTTTTACATTCATTGCGAAACAGTTTAAATGTATGTGAAATGCAGCCTCGGTTTTGGAGAAAAACAAACACGTGCGGCATCTTTCCAACCTTGCTCAAACCTAGAGTGCCCCTGCCTTCCGTAACGACCGCAGCAGACATCAGCATCACAGTTAACCCCATCAGCAACGAATTAAAACGGACACATGCCACGCAAAAGTTACAGTCTTGGACCCGTGAGCATTTAGCCTTAACACGCAGGGATTCAATTTGGTAAAGCTGCAAGTGGATGAAGTTTGTCGTGTTAGGGATGGCAGCGGGAGGCCACTTCCTCTACATAATGGATTCTCCAGCTGCGTCTTGCCACATTCACTTCCCAGAGTGTTTTTCGCGTAAACAAAAAACGCATTTCCATGGGAACAGTAATTAAACGGCTCTCCACACGTGCAGCTTGCAGCATCCACCCGTGTATCCTGCTTCGTGATGAGAGCGCAGCGTGACCTTTTCTTGCCACCTTAAAAAAAGAAACCACTCCAGGTTTGCGCACCGAGGCGAAAAGAATGCGCGCGGTCTGTAACAATCAAACGGTCAAAACCGCTCTTAAAAATCAGAAAGCGTTGACAAAAAAAATAACTGCACGAAAGCCTACAAAAAAATGGCCTTACACACAAAGACATATTTGTACGTAACTGTTTTGTGTCCTGCACAGTTTACATGGTACTCATCGCTGCTCTCAGTTTTGACCTGCAATAACATTGCACGCTGTGCATACACGTGCCAATTATTTACAGCGTGCCGCCCCTACCCACCCACCACCCACCTGTGTCAACTCACCGCTGGATGTTGGCCGCCGAGTTGGTTTGAGGGGAAAGTTTGACCGTGCTTCACCACCGCGCTGTTCAGTGAGCGCGAGTGATGTGGGTGGCTTCCTCTAGAATGGTGCAGATATCACTCGCCGCTGGTGGCAGATATCACTCGCCGCTGGTGGCAGATATCACTCGCCGCTGGTGGCAGATATCACTCGCCGCTGGTGGCAGATATCACTCGCCGCTGGTGGCAGATATCACTCGCCGCTGGTGGCAGATATCACTCGCCGCTGGTGGCAGATATCACTCGCCGCTGGTGGCAGATATCACTCGCCGCTGGTGGCAGATATCACTCGCCGCTGGTGGCAGATATCACTCGCCGCTGGTGGCAGATATCACTCGCCGCTGGTGGCAGATATCACTCGCCGCTGGTGGCAGATATCACTCGCCGCTGGTGGCAGATATCACTCGCCGCTGGTGGCAGATATCACTCGCCGCTGGTGGCAGATATCACTCGCCGCTGGTGGCAGATATCACTCGCCGCTGGTGGCAGATATCACTCGCCGCTGGTGGCAGATATCACTCGCCGCTGGTGGCAGATATCACTCGCCGCTGGTGGCAGATATCACTCGCCGCTGGTGGCAGATATCACTCGCCGCTGGTGGCAGATATCACTCGCCGCTGGTGGCAGATATCACTCGCCGCTGGTGGCAGATATCACTCGCCGCTGATGGCAGATATCACTCGCCGCTGATGGCAGATATCACTCGCCGCTGATGGCAGATATCACTCGCCGCTGATGGCAGATATCACTCGCCGCTGATGGCAGATATCACTCTCCTCTGATGGCAGATATCACTCGCCACTGATGGCAGATATCACTCTCCACTGATGGAAGATATCACTCTCCACTGATGGAAGATATCACCCTCTTCTGATAGCAGATATCAGATATCACTCTCCACAGATGGTGACTCAGGTCACCGGGTTCGTAATTTAATGTGCCAAACATGACGCCACCACTCCGTCCCAGACCTGTGTTATGGTACGTACAATATACCGAAGCTTTTTAGTAATATTTACTTTGTCACGGACAGCTAAAGTATTATTTTCCTTCACGTATTTATTGGAAATGTGCCAACTCGTGTTTTGTTGTACAGCCTTCTTTTAGAAAGCGAGCACAAAGACATTGTTGTTTTTTGGTCTTTCAAGCACAAGCTGGTGGTTTTGTGCAATTATTCAGTGCGTAATTATATCGGTGATGGATTTTTTTTCTCCATGCAAAATAATGCCAAATTATATCAATGTTGATCCGTGGCTTGAACACGCGAGCTGTTGTCCTGCCGTATCGGTTCCGCCCGATGACGGTCGCTTGTGTGTGCGCCCGAAACGTCGTGATTTATTTGATTTCTACCTAGGTGACTTTACCGAAAGAACCAAAGAGTATGGATCTCCTGCAGTCACGAAAGCTTCAAATCAAGATCATACCTAAGTACTAAATATTACCTGACGAACGGTACAAAGACTGGCACGGAGTCTATAAAGGATTACATAAGTCGTATGGGTCGGTCAGTTTTATGAAACCAATAAATAACAGAACGAGAAGAGGTACTCATTATGAGTTAAATCTATGCGGGGGACAGACGAGACGCATTTGTCAATAACAAGTACTTTGATGTAGACAAATATTTTTTTAAATTAACGGCTGTTTCATTCCTTTGGCAAAATAGTTTAGATATGGGGGTGGGGGGGTTGGGGACTCGTGATTGCGTGGTAAGTTTGTCTATGCAGTACAATGAGAAGATTTTAAGTAACTTCATGTGTGGCGTCAATCCCTGAATCGGACTTTGGAAAACCGCCTAAAAAAACGACAGCGGCTCCAAAACAACTTGTCGGGTCTGCTGTCCTGGGCATCAGGCGTGGCCAAATGGCTTCCGTGACTTAACTTATTCTTCTTGTCGTACGGCTAATGCAGAGCAACAACTACAATTTCACATTCAGGTGGTCAAGCCAGACAATGGCGTCAGGAGCAGTGGAGTGTATCGCTGTGATGTCGCCTTTGTATTTGTGGATCGCCCATTGCGTCGTTTTATGTTGTACGGTCTGTTGTGGATGCGACCAAAGTCGCACACTTGAGTTTTTATTTTATTTTCCATTTGCGCATCAGGTATCCGCATCTGCCATGGTTTGTGCGGATGTGATTTAGGATGGACCATGAGCTTCGTGGAAAAAACGAAGCTCATGGTTTTACTAAAAACCTTGCACTGGCTCCCCATCAATCGAGGATGATACATTACAAAATCTCTATCCTGTGGCACCGAGATATTTTTCAAGGTCTCCTGCCACACCGTTCCACCCTTCTCACACCAATAACCACGGAAAGCCAGGACGTCCTACAGAGGACGTCTAACAATCTGCTCATCACGCCCAGAACCAGGACTGTCCTTGTTGGAGTGGCGTTTCTCCATCGCTGCTTCAGCAAATGTCTGAAACTCTCTCCCACTGCACATGCACAACTACCAAGCAATATCCATCTCCAAACAGCAGCTCAAGTTTTACCTGTCCAGGCCCTCACCTGTCCAGGCCCTCACCTGTCCAGGCCCTCACCTGTCCAGGCCCTCACCTGTCCAGGCCCTCACC
The DNA here is from genome assembly GCF_048934315.1 of Petromyzon marinus. NCBI lineage: Eukaryota > Metazoa > Chordata > Hyperoartia > Petromyzontiformes > Petromyzontidae > Petromyzon > Petromyzon marinus. Next base: position 20,607,984 of record NC_133683.1, on the reverse strand, counting down.
TGTCCAGGCCCTCGTAAGGGGGACGTTGAGCTCTGACTTTGCGCCTTCAAGTTCGAGTCATAAAATATATGCGTGCTATACATTGTCTATTATTACTGTATTATCTCTACACAATGGCTCACATCTGTGTCAAGTAATATCTGAACCGGTCCAGCTCACCCTCTCACTTTACAAACCTGTACTAATCGTGGTGAAAAATGGTCAAACAACCCCCATGACTGACACACACGGGGGGAATGTCCATCCAGCATTAGACTGAACATGAATGAGTAGTTATCTTATAGTACAAAACACAACAACAAAACAGACAAAAAAAACCCCACGCACTTTTGTTTTTTTTTTTGTTAAAAGTGAAAGCACAATGCCGGGGAAACTGCAAGAAAATAATGTAATGTCATCACAACAGAATTGCTTTTGTGCGCAAGGTTTGTGCACACGATTTAAGATGACCCTGCGGTATTCTCACATCTGGAAATGGTTCAGGGTCGGCACTACCACGACAGACTTGCTTCTGTGCCTCGTTAGGGCCCGGCAGATTTATGGCACGTAAACAGGGGCAGCCCCCCAAAGGCATTACCCCCTGAAAACCATACGACCATTGCATACCCTCCTGGACAGCACACTGCTCTCGCTGGGGCCTCTGTCTTTGTACTAATAGCAGTCACTAGTAGTGAAGATTTGCCCACTCTCGATTTGCTTCAGTGACACGATCCTCCAAAAAAGAATACAACAAAAATGTGGTTACATTACCTGTGTAGGGCTTTCGTGGTTGAGCTGCTGTAGCTCTTGGGGTGTTTTTTGGGTTGTACCACCTGTTGTTTTGGCTTTGTTCTGAGGTTTTTGCAATCCACGTGCATGGAGCTTCTTCATGAAAGAGAGCTTCTTTAAGGGAAAACTTCCCAGCACGTGGGGCGAAACTTCAGGACATTGTTGCTAAACAACACGCGGTGCACGACCCGGTAACACGTCGGAGATTAAAATGCAGTTGTTGAAAACAAAACGTCACATTTGTATTTAGAAGCGTTCAAAACCACCAGCTACAAACTTTTGCAAGACGAAGGTTCAGAATTGGAAATGTTCAAAATCTGTACCCTCTGGCTTGAAGACTTTGATAGTGTGTTAATGCCCTTTGTCAGTCCACTTCTGATGACGGCGTCTCTTCATACCGGTCACCTTACTGTCCAGCGCGGGTTGGTGAAGGCAGGGCAGCACTAGTTCAGACATCACTCGGCATAGATGTTAGCAGTGGCTTGGAATCAAACCCATGTTGCTGGGTTCACAGACCAGTGTGCTTACCACTGCACCTCCACTTCACTCTCCTCCCCCAAATGTGTAGGCGGCCCAACATCTAATCTGTTGTTGTTCAGTTTGTCTCATTATAAGCTCAACTACATTCTTGAAAAATTATGCTTTCTAGCTCCTTTAGAATCTAATAATAATTAGAACTCACGCACTTTCGTATATATATAAAATATAATTGGCTTAGTATCACATTTTTACCCGAGGCTGCATACACAATTGCACTAGTGCATGTGATAAGTAAATAGTCCAACATCATCTTCGTGAAGGGTATATCTACGTGGCATGGTGTGTAAATAAAATAAAAAAATGTTTGTGTATGGTGCAAACATCACATTATCATTAAAATCATCATGGTCCATTGCCTATTCAGCCTCCCCATGTGCCACCCCTATTCACCACAGCCCTGCATTATTTGTACCGAAACATGATCTCCCTGCATTTAGGAAATTTTAATGGATAGTTGTCACAGAGTTGGCAAAAAAAGTTTATAATTGACGATATTTCTGCTCTTAAAAAAGCACCCTACACAGAACATGAGAACGTTGCACATACGGTGATAAATTCTCATTTTTATATTTCTTTGGAAAATTGGACCTACGCCAACATACATATTCTTTCAAATCCGTAATAGGGAGGCTCACGACACCTGGTGCCTACAACCTTGCGCGTTTAACAGCCAAACGATCTGCTACCCTTGCGTTACCGTATTTCCTTAACAACTTCTGCCCCTAATTGGGGGGGGGGGGGGTATGCGGTAACAATGTGGGACCTTCGGTGCGGCACACACCAGAGTAGAACACGTGTTATCGTGCTCATCGGAGCAGACCTCCACAGCCGGATCATGAGGTTTTGCTGAAAAGCTTTACACGGTTGTAGAGTCGTTTTTCCGATGTTTATCGTAATTAAAGAGTTTTACATTAATTAAAGAGTTGTTCTGAGAGCATCCTGAGTGTGAATAAGGAAGTAAACTACACGTCCTAGTAGACAACGAATCGTCTTCCAGGCAGTAGGCAGCATGTTGAGTATCGTCCCGGTCACGAACTAACGAGACACAGCTGTAGCGTTCGCTGCCGTGAGCCGCTTACAGTGGCATCACAAAGTCGATTTGTTTAAATTTTCATGCCACTTGTGGCGATTCCCAAAGACCAAGAGGACCGGTAGAAATGAACGGCCGCTCAAATCCACACCAAATGAACATCCGACCAGAAGGGAAGAGAGCAGCGAGATTGAAAAAAAGAAACGTCTTTGTTAACTCACGTGAACTCAAACAAGCCGAGAGGAACTCTGGAGCTAATTGAGTTAATGTTAGCATAATAAGTTCAGGAAATTTTGGGTGTTTTTTTAACCAAGGGGGGTCATTTTAAGGAATGTACTAAGTGTGCAAACGTCAGGATGTGGAATAATGATACTTACATACATAAAACAGGCCTCGCCGTGTAATGTAAATGTGGTTGCGATGGTTATTTTTGCGCACGTGAAATAAGTTACACATTTTCGTGTTTGTGCACGTCGTGTTGGATTGAGTAAAGGAATCAGAGGAGGCTTTAAAATAGGTATGCAGAAATAACACGAGCATTTAATGTATGCGATGATACATTATCCATCCGTCTCGAGCCACTAATGCATCATCCAAAGAATGGATTAACACACACAAACACAAAAACATAGCAATCACATGCGATACACCTCTTGTACAAAGGGGTGAAAATAGTCGAAGGATTCACTCGGAAATAAACTTTCTTCAATTCCAGGAAAGGATGCTGAGCATTACAATCCCTGAAAATAATAAAATCGGGCTGATGGCATTTCAGAGTACGGGTGTGCGAGGGGTATGGCAATGTTTAAAAATTTAAACTATAAATTGCAGTAGCGTATTTAGATGTTTCTTTTTAGAAATCGTTGGTTTATCCTCCTCCTCCGTCTCTCGCCATTTTAAATAAACACATTACTCAATTGATGAAAGGGAGGAATGTTGTTTGTTGGGGTCATGCATTATGGCTCGGACAAGATGCACGTGCGCGGTAGGGGTTGGTTCTGTAATGTAACATTTGAAAGCAGGCCTTGTGGAGCACGCAGATTAGCTCGGATGCAGAACCGGTTTAATATTGAATAGTATGAAATGTTCATTAAATTGTGCCCCGTCGCTGCTTCTTATCACGTGAAGCTATCAACTTAATCACATTATGAACGAGAACACTGTTCGCACGGGCAGCTTGAGAGTGAAGTCGAGCAACGATTGGAAGTTGACCTTAATCCAGCAGTGGATTGAAAATGGGGGTTTCTCATCTTTGAAAAAACAACAACAACAATGAGAGCCCTAAAATAATAATGTGAATGTTGTAGATGTTAATGCAACATTACAAATGTATATTTTTAAATAGGAAACACAAACAACCGCACCATGTGTTTCTCTTTGGAAGCCAAATGTAGTTAGTTTTGGATGTCTGTGCTGGTCTGTGCTGCTCTCTGCTGGATGAATATAATACAAGGTGAATTGAGCCTCCGACAAATGATACAGCCGCTGCTATATAATGTTAAAACGGACATGATATTCTCTTGCATATATTATTATTGTAGACACATTCCACAAATAATTCTTACAAAGGGAAGTTGCTTCCTACGTTTTGTCAACAAACATCATTTGCAGACTAATTGTTTGCCGTGTGGCAATGTGATTTAACGTTACCTCCTTCAGCTTAGCATGTGGATATATACGATTTTGAGAGCAATGGAATAACCAACTTTCAACAATCATGTACAGTGAGGGAAAAAAGTATTTGATCCCCTGCTGATTTTGTACGTTTGCCCACTGACAAATAAATGATTAGTCTATAATTTTAATGGTAGGTTTATTTGAACAGTGAGAGACAGAATAACAACAAAATAATCCAGAAAAACGCATGTCAAACATGTTATAAATTGATTTGCATTTTAATGAGGAAAATAAGTATTTGACCCCCTCTCAATCAGAAAGATTTCTGGCTCCCAGGTGTCTTTTATACAGGTAACGAGCTGAGATTAGGAGCACACTCTTAAAGGGAGTGCTCCTAATCTCAGCTTGTTACCTGTATAAAAGACACCTGTCCACAGAAGCAATCAATCAATCAGAATCCAAACTCTCCACCATGGTAAAGACCAAAGAGCTCTCCAAAGATGTCAGGGACAAGATTGTAGACCTACACAAGGCTGGAATGGGCTACAAGACCATTGCCAAGCAGCTTGGTAAGAAGGTAACAACAGTTGGTGCGATTATTTGCAAACGGAAGAAACACAAAAGAACTGTCAATCTCCCTCGGCCTGGGGCTCCATGCAATGATCATGAGAACGGTGAGGAATCAGCCCAGAACTACATGGGAGGATCTTGTCAATGATCAAGGCAGCTGGGACCAGTCACCAAGAAAACAATTGGTAACACACTACACCGTGAAAGACTGATATCCTGCAGCACCCGCAAGGTCCCCCTGCTCAAGAAAGCACATACATGCCCTTCTGAAGTTTGCCAATGAACATCTGAATGATTCAGAGGACAACTGGGTGAAAGTATTGTAGTCAGATGAGACCAAAATGGAGCTATTTGGCATCAACTCAACTCGCCGTGTTTGGAGAAGGAGGAATGCCGCCTATGACCCCAAGAACACCATTCCCACCGTCAAACATGGAGGTGGAAACATTATGCTTTGGGGGTGTTTTTCTGCTAAGGGGACAGGACAACTTCACCGCATCAAAAGGTACGATGGACGGAGCCATGTACCGTCAAATCTTGGGTGAGAACCTCCTTCCCTCAGCCAGTGCATTGAAAATGGGTCGTGGATGGGTATTCCAGCTTGACAATGACCCAAAACACACGGCCAAGGCAACAAAGGAGTGGCTCAAGAAGAAGCACATTAAGGTCCTGGAGTGGCCTAGCCAGTCTCCAGACCTTAATCCCATAGAAAATCTGTGGAGGGAGCTGAAGGTTCGAGTTGCCAAACGTCAGCCTCGAAACCTTAATGACTTGGAGAAGATCTGCAAAGAGGAGTGGGACAAAATCCCTCCTGAGATGTGTGCAAACCTAGTGGCCAACTACAAGAAACGTCTGACCTCTGTGATTGCCAACAAGGGTTTTGCCACCAAGTACTCAGTCATGTTTTGCAGAGGAGTCAAATACTTAATTCCCACATTAAAATGCAAATAAATTTATAAAAATGTTGCCATGCGTTTTTCTGGATTTTGTTGTTGTTATTCTGTCTCTCACTGTTCAAATAAACCTAACATTAAATTATAGACTGATCATTTCTTTGTCAGTGGGCAAACGTACAAAATCAGCAGGGGATCAAATACTTTTTTCCCTCACTGTAGTAGGCATTGTACTTTGTACAGACTGTAGCAATAAAATATTTCCTAATGTATTTTAAAAGTTCAAAGTGTTATCTAGAAACCGGCATTTTTTTTAAAGCATATTAATTTGACCCAACATATTACTATCATGACCGCCAGTTTGTGATTTCTAAAAAAACACATAACAACCAATGTATTTCACCAGAAAAGCTTCACTGATTATTAAAAATTATTGTTCTGTTTTTGTGATTTTGCATGAAGGAAATTGCAGTACCCAGAGAAAAGCAATGAATGTAGAGGACAACATGCTGCACATCTGCACAGAGAGACAAAAGCCCCCGACACTGGATTTAATCTTCGCGGAGCAAATCTATTCGGTGGACAACACCCATTGTTCTTCTGCCCTCTCCTAGCATCTCACAGCCCCTGCGGTCATGTGCCTATAACACCTGGTATGCACCGAGAGAGTATAAAGGGACATATGGACGATTATATGCAAACTTAGATAAGTATATGAAACCAATACTTCCATTATTTTATGCAAAGTCTCCCATTTTCTTCTGGCCTTAATAAAATCATTTCTAATTTCCCAACGGGCACAAATACTCCGGATTACTTTCAGCTCCTGGCGATGATGTAAATTTACTTTTAAAAAATGCAATGTTAATTGAGGGGCGATGTTTTCTCTCTCAGTGGGAGACACGTCGTGTGTGTGCGCACTGTTTGCAGAAGTTGTATATTGACCTATCAGCTCGATATTAAATATTGACACCTTAGCCGAGATTACGAGACTGCAAATAGATTTAGCTACAGCACGTGCATTTACACTGCAGAAACATATACACACACAGTTGCAGATAACTGGATACATTGTTCGTTATTAATGACTCTGAAAGTTCGTCTCAGCCATAGCCTCTTGCAGTGACGTATCACATCAGCAAATCTGGTTGGGTGTCACTGTGGCAAAGATCCGTACTCAGAATCGGATTGTGTGAGGTGAAATCTGGCCGGGAGGCGACTCACGCCATCATCTGCTCGGGGATTTATAAAGCAAGAACATTTACCGAGTGTCTGCACGCGACTCGACTTCATTGCTCCATCTCCTAGGTAGACGTTCCCTCGATCACGTTTTCCTCATTTGGCTGGCAATGCATCGCCCGGTATGCAGGAGGTCGTGGGTCCAATCCCGACCCTGACGCCTGCTGTATATTTGGAGTTTTCTTTCTCCCCGTGATTGCGTGGATTTCTCCAGGTCCTCCCATTGTTTCCCTCCACATTTAGAATGAACATGCGTTTAGTTTGTGTGACTGCTATAAAAGAGCTATGTAAGCTCAGTGCGCCTAACCTGGTAAAATAAAATACAAGTTAAAGGTTTTTCGTTTTAGATTAGTCTTGAACACTGGCTTCTTGTGACGTTTTCCGCCCAATACCACTTTATTTGTCTTAATCAAATATGATATCTGTAAATTGCACATTTAAGCTACATTCAGGTTAGCCATTTATTCCTCTGAAGTGGACAAAATAAGTACCTTTTTGTTGAAAGTCCAAAGTGGTTATCATTTAGTTTTAGTCATGGGAATGTGAAATATTCACCAATATTGATACGCACAATATTTAAATATTAATTATTGGCAAATAGAAAAAGACTTTTTAAAATATTTGAGAATTTTTTTAATGATGTTTCAACGACAAGTACCCAGACAGTGTTTAAGGCCAAACGTCGTTTGTAATCTACTTGAGTAATTTTTATAAAATGTAATATATACAACATATTAATACATCACATTCATATGCCTAGAAAGACCTTGTAAAAGGTGTATGGCCTGAGATGGCAAGGGTTCGCTTCTCAATAAAACAGCAATATTAAAAAAAAAACATTAAAATGTCTGCTCTTTCCACATGACATTTAAGAGCGATCAGTCTTTGTGGCAAGATACAGTCCATAAAATGCCAGATCCACATGTCAGATGTGCGTGACGAACATCAGACACAATTGCCCTTTACAGCGGGCCCGAACAGTACATAGCAAGGGGCAAGCGACGCAAAATAGTGGGACAAAAGGCAGCTGTTGCGACACTTTAATAAACAACTGTCGCACAATGGGGCAGCCATATCAGCGGTGCCAGACCTCTGGGAGGTAAGGTGGGCAACAAAATGGTTCGCGCACTCCCAGTTTTGGCTTCGCATCCTTCCAGGTGCGTGTGCAATTTTGGATTTGCAGAAAAAAGAAACTGAAAAAGAAAATAAATAAATAAATGCATAATAGGAAGAGATTGTCGGAGTGCGTTTCATTTGCTGCATTGTATTATCGTTAAGCGGATTTAATGCAGGGCATGTATTTGAACTGGTGGGGGCATCATTTTATTAAGTTTTCCTGAATGGCGCAGCATAACATACAGTACTGGATGGAATTTTCGTATATTTTTAAAAACATTGTTTATTGCATTCTTCATGGGTTTTTTTTAACACTGAATTATCTGTTTCAATAAATGCAGCACAATAACAATATTCAAAAATTTACTACACTTGAGAAGTAATACTTTTAAAGTAATTTCCCGTGAAATCACAACAGTAAAAGCATATGCCACCACTACCTTATTGCAAGTCACCTTGAAAGCTACCTTGAACATAGTTTCAGTCAAGCACTTTGCAACAATTGGAAGCTCTGCTTTTGAAATAAACCTTCAGAGAATAAAACTGAATCTAAGCCAAACATTTAATTAACACGGCCACCACACCATGCCTTCATTTTGGAATTCCTAATAGCGATTGCTATTATCAAGCAGCAAGAAAAAGAACTTGACAGCTTTCAAGTTATGTTCTGCTTCTTAATTTATATTTAACTAATTCCCTCCATTTGAAATACGTTTTTTTGTTCTTCTTTGTATCATGGAGCTGTTCCCTGAAATAAAAAAAATATATGAAAGCTGAGAAGTAAACAACGGCTGGTCAAACGTGTCAGACAAAGTTTGGATCTCTCTGTCTTCAATCAACGTGGTTGATAGGGCAACATCTGGAGTGTGGCTTCCTTGGAAAATGAGGGCAGTTTGTGGCAGGCATTGTGTAGGTGAGGTGCCAGGTGAGTGCTCAGCACTCCAATCTCAGCAATGTTCCCTTTGATCAAACCAATACACTGGTTGAAAAATATTACTCCTTGGCTTTTCCCCCCATAGAGCACCCAGACATGCAGCTGACCGTGTTAAATGATGGGGGTGAATCCGAGAAGAGGCATCGCTTTTGATGGGTTATATACAGCCAGGGCTGCTGCTATTTCATTACTCCAATACACACACATACGCACATGCAATCTCTGGAACGACCAGGGCATTGGGAGACGGTGACCATTCCGATGGACTACCATTTAAATATTTACAACGGCTAGGACACTTTGTAAGCGCTTTCTTATGGGAGCCGGAGATTGGCCAAGAAAACCATTGCCTCGGAAAACACGGTCTTAAAATCAAGTCAGGGCCAGCCGAAACGTATATCTGAGGTATTATGTGCAGGTGTTATGTGGATTGTTGCGTCGCAGGATAATGGGAGATGGTAACTTCTTGGGGATGCCATCATCCAGGAGTGGATTGATCATGTCTGATGATCTGTGGTACTCTACACCTGCGCCAAATATACTTTCTAGTTTGAAATTGATATTTCGGCTTGTTAGGTCTTTCACCGAAACTCAACGCTGAAGAATGTATGAACAGATTCTACTAAATAGAAAATGTTACTCGAAGCCATTAAAATTGAACCCAGTTGTCGATATTCAGGAAGAATTATCGTAAAAAAAATACCACAGCTTGTAAAGACACATAATAGGAATGAGTTGCGATGACCATAGTCCATCACGACCACCCACTGATGTTATTTCCATTACTATCACTGTAGTTACAGTTTGTATTTAATACACAATATGACCAATGGTCCTCCAGCAAGTCTCGTTCAAACAAAACAAAACTGCAATGAGGTTTATAATAAAAAATGCAAGTTATTATGTTCACAAAATAGTAGGCCATGTAACCGTGACATCAATTTAATATCTCAAAAATGCTAATTTAATGCGCAAGCCCTCATTCCCTGAAGATGGCCAGGAGAGTGAACCACTTAAAGGACACTTTATCCTCAATGTCTGTAAATCCTATCAAGAATCTGCCTGGCAATTAAGAGTTTAATACAATTTCTGGCACATCCAATACTCATGAAAAAGTCATCCCAATTGTTGTGCAGTCTATGCAGTTATGAATAGACATTTAATTGCATCAGGAGAGCGGGTGTCCTCACTTTGTTTTATTTAGTTCTCCCCCCCCCTGCCCTCTGCAGTGCCCTTTAACATTAATATGAAAGCTACAACCGAACTTCACCTTCTTGTTAAAGCATTTGTCTTCAATAGATGCCAAAATGTACATCCAGCGCTTAAGATGCACTGATTTTATATCACTTATTACAGCTCAGCCAAATGTGGAAGATAACAGTAAATGGACCTTTTTTATGAAATGTTTTCACACCATTGTACGATAACTAGTTTATGCATGCTTAATTAGACTTTCCACTCCAATTACTTTTTAAAATTAGTTATTATAATATAATGAATTATCTACAGTATCCATTGCCAAAACCAATGTTCTTTTCTAACGCAATCACTATATTCATTAACTGGAATATTTCAGTATTCATTAAAGTTTATGAATTTTTACAGCACTTTTATATTTTAACATTTCTGCCCACGTGTAGATTACTACTAATTCGTTTCAACAGTTGTGATGCATATATATAAAAAATTAACACGCATCGACACAAGGACAATATCGATTGATAATTAAGACGTATATTGCCGTCATCATCGTCAACCATGTTCCTTGACCTCTGCCTGAAGGCCTCCCCACCTGGTCGCCATCGCCATGTGTCATGCGAGGCAACAGTCAACTCACTGATCTCGTTTCTCGTGGTGGTCATCCTCTTGAGCACATTTCCTCCTTTGGCCATTCCATCACCGGTGATATCCATCTGCTATCGTTCTTCCTAACGACGTGTCCTGCCCAAGCCCACTAACTTTCCCGAACAGCAAACATGGTCTCTGTTATTTGCGCGTTTTCTTTTATCCATGTCACGTTCCTATTGCTCTCATTGTAATTCCCAGCATGCATTTTTCCTCGCAGTACTTCTTCACGCTCTTTTCAGCCTCTTGTTCCGCACATCGGAGATGGAGCGATGACATTAGCGCACGTTTCAGAGCTGGATGGATTGTTCCATCACGAGAATGAGGGATGGCAACGCGACTTTACAAAGGCCTTAATCCAACAGTGGGCAGAGCAGGGTTGAGTATGATGATACAGGTTCTTGTGTTTTACTGTTGTGTCCCGCCAGCGATGAGGTCCATTTGTTCAGAAGACATTGTTACTTGTGACTTATTTTGCTCATGTTTTATTTACCTTAAGCTCCATGTTGCAGCCTTCTGTATTACATTCTTCAATCAGTTCCTGTAGTTAATGTCCATTGGTTGTTATGACTGTTAGGGACTGATATGGTTAACACATCTACCATTTACGTTTATGCCTTTATTTTTCCAATCCAATTTTAGGAAAAGATTGTGCGATTGTCGCTGTGAATAGCCTTGGTGAAAATGTATTCCCTTGCCCAAATCCTCTTCTGATTTTTAAGTTGTTGCTTTCTTTATGTAAACTCAGTGTAGCCGTTCAATCTTCATAACTAATTTAGGTACATTTCTATATTTTTTGCGTTAAAACCTTGGTTGCTGAAGACCATCGTTCCCACCAAAGTAAATGCATTTTCATCGTCTGCAAAAGCTTTCCATAATTTTAGACGTTATTTGTCCTTTATACAATCCTATTGGTCGTATGTATGTGGCCAATGGCAGAAAATAATAACATAACTAACATAATAATGGTCATTAGGCAGAATGTAGGGGGCAGCGTAAAATAAAAAAAATGGATAAGTTAACAAACAATGCCTAAGATCATAATCACTGGAACTGCTTCCAATCATATTGGATCTTGGAAGCTAGGCAAGGTTAAACCTCGTTAGAATTTGGATGGTTGGTCACCAAAGCTTTCAAGGTGTTATAGGCACGGGGCTGTGAAGTGGCCAAGAGAGAGGAGTGTTGAGTGTTCTCTCTGCTGTGCATGCTGGGATTTCTCTGGGTACTCTGATGTCTTCCTACATGGAGCCAGACATTCAATCATTGTCAACATATCCAAATGTGGCAGCAGCAACCTGAAAAATCAGTCTTGAGACTCAGTAAGGCTTCCATGAGTAAATGATACTTCACAAATAATTATTTCGATGGCTGAACCTCAGAAAATAGTTTGGGGATATGAACTGGGAAATATATATACAGTATATAAAATTTCTCACCGACTTGCTATTAGACTTTGTTTATGCATTTGGTGAGGATAATAACGGTTTTAAGTACGTGTAAAAAATATTCAAATGACGCTGAGGAAAAAAATTAATGTGGTGTAGATGAGAAATAATCTCAATGACATTTCGTCTGTTTGAATATCCCCCTGACCCCTGTTCATCGCCAAAACACAGTGCAGCGCCACTCGTCTTGTAAGCTGTCCGATTTCAATGTCTCTTTTCATCACATTTTCATTTGTCTTCCACACAACACATGCTTCTGTAAATATCCTTTGTACTCAATATCTCACAGCAAAACGAAGCCCTTAGTTGGATTTATTATTCTCAAACAGGGGGGGAGGGGATAACATTTGTCACAAGTGTATATGCACATATGGAAATAAATAAATAAAAACTCAGGAGCACATTGGAAAACTTTTTTTGGTTTAATTTACAATGTTCGCTACAATCTAGTATTGTTCGGAAGAAATTATTTAAACTTGTACGACAACTAGTTAGTCGACATGGCAGGTCCTCTATGGGTGGGTAAAGTGAGGGTCCTCTCACCTCTTCCAAGACAAAATACCCTCCACATGGCTGCATATTTGCCTTTTAGAAAAGAGTCTAACTAGGGTTTCCCCAATTAACCTGACCTGCAATTTGTTGCACCACCCTGAACACTGAAATGAACTATTATAGAAACAAAACAAAAAAACATTGAACCGTTAAAATAAAAACCCACAAGCGTTCACATTCATACCGTCATGACAATTATTACTATCGTTCACAATATGAGAACATGTTTGCATGCCTGTGTGCCCGTATGCTATTTTCCCTTTAAATACGGTTGCTTTTTTTCCCCTCTCCTATAAAAAAGGCTCACATTTATCAGAGGCTTGAAGCCTAATCGAAGGCAGCTGTCTGCCGGTCAGCACCCGCATTTAAAAGGGACTTCCTATAGCCATTTGCCATTAAACTCTCATAACATATTCCAACAAGGTCGGCTGAAGGTTACAGCGCTTGATAAATGAAGATATATTCACCACTTGGCCTGCCACGCCATGTATCAGGATCGCACACGCGAATGATCAATGTATTCAATTCTTAATCTGCATTTAATACAGACTCAACCTCAACCCTGGGTTTGTCCTGGAAAAGGACCAAGTGTGTGTGTGTGCGTGAGAGAGTGTACGCGCATGTGTGTGTAAGTGTGTGTGCATGTGGGTATGTGTGTGGGATGGAACTGGGAGCATAACAGTTATCACGCTGTGCAACGAACGCAGTGACCAGGGTTCAATTCCCGCTCACGGCCAACACCAGTGATGATTATCTGAACCGGTCCTGGGCCTCCCCTAGGTCGACTCAGCCTCACATGAACACCTGGTTCTCTGTGTAAAATAGCCACAGGGGAGACAAAGGCGGTAGGGCATGGTGCTGACCACCCGCCCCTTCGTGTGCCGTGCGGACCTTCAGAGGTGCTCATTTACAGCACTAGCCACAACAGTTTGTTGAGGCTATTAGTGGAATCTTTGTCTTGTGTGGGTATGGATGTGGGATTAAAAAAGTCTCATTCAATGCGGGTATAAATGTTAATTACCAAGAATGGCAATAACTAAAGTGGGGATTGGTGATGCAGTGGTGCGGTGGTTTGTGCGCTGTGCTATATACCTGGTGATCTGAGTTCAATTCCCAGCCATGGGCTAACATCAGTGGCGAGCGATATCTAAACGGGTCCTTCACCAACCCGCACTGACAATGCGGTAAAGTGCAAAGAAATATCCGTAACATCCATAACCGATACCGTGTTTGGAGGCCTTCATCCAGCAGTGGATTAACAAAGGGATGAGCATTATTATAATGATTCTCACATTGTATAATTAAAACACAGACATGCATGTCAGAGTACACATTTCCAAATGTACCGTAAAAATTGTCCTGTCAAGTTTGCATAATAGAATAGTATTCATAATGTGTTTATGGATATGTATCATGCATTTATGTATATTTATGTATATATTGTGTATTTTGTGCTTCAACCTCTGCTTTTAAGACCATTGTGGTTTGTGTGTCTTAGACATGAAAAAAATGTACTAAGTATAACTTAATGAACCATAAAACAACATCGCTTTGGACATAATTACCTCCATTATTAAGCTTAATGTGTATGTAATTTGGACCCAATGCACAAATACATTGCCTCTTATTGAATTCATGGGTTGTCACTTTATATTTAGTTCTTTATGCTTGCAAGCGAGTAACGCTGCATGTAAACTGTATTCGGATTTAACCTGTAATGAATGCAATGGTGACCTCTCAAAGTCGAGTGTGCTAACCGTTGAACCATGCTAGCATGTAATGCTCATTCTCTCGGCGCGGCAGTTGAAGCAATGGAAACCTTTCTTAAATCGCCACACATCATCCACCCAGCAGTATAAATGGGTTCACTACAATTAGTCGATTGGCAGGTCACCAGGTAAGGACCACTGATCTCCGTAGAGGTTTTCAGAAGCGACCTGGCCACAAATGATAGCTCAACGAAGTGGCTTATCACGTGGAAATTTATAGCAGCCAAATACTCTAAAAGCATGTTGATTCTAAATGTGGAGGGAAAAACCGGAGGACCCGGGAGGAAAAATTCACGCGACCCATGGGGAGAACACGCAAACTCCAAATATACAACAGGCGTCAAGGGTTGGGATCGAACCCATGACCTACTGTATACCATGCGAGGTAGTTAACATCTCCTAGCCACCATGGCGCCCTGTATACCCTCCAGACGGGCTCGAAAGAGCTCCTCCCAGTGGAGGTTCTTCCATAAGCATCGGGATGAGCAGGAACACCTTTACCTTTGTCTGAATGCAAGAGCACAATTGTGCACCCGACTTATTTTTGTTATATTCATAACACAAAGTTACCCAACCAATTAGCCTCCAAGTCCAATAAATATATATCTCAATTGGAATCCGATTATATTTTAACGCTGCTTGTATTTGGTGCATAAATTATTGCCTGTGCTTTATGGTTGTACAAATTGTCCGCTGATGTACAGATGAAGACAGATGTGTGCGCTGGGTGCTTGCAATAAGTCACCTTCACTGAGGGAACTTCCCTTTAAAAAGAATAATATTCATCATCAGCAGCCACGATCAACCCACTGCTGGATGAAGACCCCCGACATACAAGTGATTTCTCTCAGTTCCACGATCCCTCGCAAAAACAATAATCGAAATAATTTAAAACGCACCGAATTCCCATTTGAATTCAACGGACAGTCAAAGCCATGTGGACAAAAGTAGATTGTCAGGTTGGCTAGCAAATGCGAAGGGCAGGGCGGGGGGGGGGGGTTAACACAGCACGCACAATGCTTCCTGAGCCTTTGTAGCACAAAATTAAATGATGTGGCGATTTCCATTTGGGTACCAGTGCCCAGCTGGCGTGTGCCACAAAAAAACCTTTCTGAGCCAGTGAACTAAAAATACCACTGTCTCAATCCATCTGGCCGGGGAGCTTTAGACAAGCCTCCCATTTCGATTCAAGGGCTGTTCCAACAATGACCTTTTGCAAAGCATCGCAGAATCCAAACATTACGCTAAGTTGATGGAGCGCGGCAAAGACTTTTCAAGGGTAAGCGGTTGGCTTGACACTGAGCATGGATCGACACTGGATTAGAGGCGTACCTTGCCACCGAGGCAATGCAAACATTTCATTTCATCCAAACCATTGCCCCCCCCCCCTCGTCTTGACTGCTCAGTCTCCCCGCTGTTTTAACATCTGACAATAACGAAGGACTACCCGGTTATGTCAATGCCAGTGAGATGTGTGTTTGCCTGTCAGAGCCCAAAGCTTCCGCACACCTTAGCCTTCGCTCACCCAAACATAAGCGACGAATGTAAAGATTTAATGCGTCCCGCTCTCAACTGCCGCCCACCTCCCCGACCTCCCCTTTTTGGCTAAGAATTATTTGTGCAGTGACCATAAATATTTGCATTTGATAAAAAAGACCCGTCTATAGAGTTCACATTCATTCGTATTAGTATTGTTGAATCAATATTCCTCTGGTTGATAACATTGACCAACAATGGGGCCTGGGGATTTTTTTTTCATTATTTGGTACACAACATATGTTGTTCTGTGGCACCGGTTGATATCTAACAGTACCACGCATGTCTGGATCCCAGCTGGCTCATAGGTGAAATATCTGGTGCACACGTGTTAATAACCGTATTCATGTGTATTTATTTTTTTCCTGATTCAACACTGTATATGCGGACAGCGGTGGCATAGTGAGCTAACGCACACTCTGCTATGAACCTGGCAACCCGAGTGTGACTCCCAGCCACAGGTATCATCAGCGACGAGTGACATCTCGACCGCTCCGGCCCCCTCTGGCCCCCCACTTCACCAACCCGCACGCACCGGTGTGGTGAAGCAAGGTCATACAACCCCCTCTGAATGACACGGCATGGCCTTCATCCGGCAGTGAAATTAGAATCTACTGTAAAACCATTTAAATCTATTCATGTGAAATTGT
This sequence comes from Petromyzon marinus, assembly GCF_048934315.1. Classification (NCBI taxonomy): domain Eukaryota; kingdom Metazoa; phylum Chordata; class Hyperoartia; order Petromyzontiformes; family Petromyzontidae; genus Petromyzon; species Petromyzon marinus. Next base: position 20,591,480 of record NC_133683.1, on the reverse strand, counting down.
TGTAATAGTGGCATCGTTTAAGTTAGCGTTATTACATTGCTGGTACAATTTTGGTTAACGCCGGAACATCGAGTTGACGTTGCATTGTGATATACTGTACCATTCTTTTAGGCAACGTAACAAATTAAATGCTTAGGAAACCCTATTCAATCGGAAGGCAAAATCAATTATGTTTCAAATTGGAGGATACACTGTCACATGAGTCACGTTGCTCAACAAAAGCAATTGAAAAACAACCGCCGCTCGACGGAATCACCTTCACACACGCACGCACGCGTGCCACTCGCTTTAACGTCGTTGCAAGCCACTGCCGAAGAAAACTTTAAGCTGCTGGCGCACCGACGGAGGACGGAAGGTGTCCTGCAAAGGTTACGCGGGATGCCAAGTGCTTTGCTGGCGAGTGAACACTCGCATGTCGGTGGCAGTGGGGGGAATTTGAGCAGCATGCTTCACAGCGGGCTACCACTGCTTGTTTATTGTCCAAAGCCCTGCTCAAAAATCAAGAAAGCTCAGAGGCATGAAAACATGAAAAATGTGCCCAGACCATCGAGCAGGTCACTGGCCTTAACTGTGGACAACTTACTCGGCGTCAAGGAAGTGACAAGGCTCTGTGGAATGGGACTGAATATTGATGGGGGGGGGGGGACGTCAATGCTACATGCCAGCTCCCTAGCCTCAACCATTCCGTGCAGTATACGACCGAATGCATTTGGACAGGAATGCTGTGCACACAGGGACACTCTGCTGTGGTTTTGAAAGGTTAGTGCACTGGAATTGCAAATCAAAGTTTGCCGATTTTGGTCAATCTCCAGGCGCGGCACTGTTGAAACAACAATGCAAGTTTCTTCAAATCGTCCCAGCCGACCTCCGTCCACCCAGCAGTATAAACGGGTACACCACAGTCAGCCAATCGACAGGTTGTGTGTGGTGGGGTCAAGTGTGTGGTGGGGTCAAGTGTGTGGTGGGGTCAAGTGTGTGGTGGGGTCAAGTGTGTGGTGGGGTCAAGTGTGTGGTGGGGTCAAGTGTGTGGTGGGGTCAAGTGTGTGGGTACTCCCACCTCTCCCAAGACGTCTGGACAGCACGGGAGAGGAGGCCAAATCGCATCTAATTCGGCGATCTCGTGCTGTAAGTGGCATGAGCAAGTCATTGCAGGGCTGGAGCTTTCCTTTTTGCTGAGCACACACTGCACTATGTTTTGAAAGTGCGTTTACGTAAAAATGAATGTGTGTAGTTTTTACCTCCACATTGCGACGTAAACAGGTAACATGGTTGAATTCAAATGAAACAAATGCGCCTTTCATATCAATGTCTCCCAGTAGCACTTTGCTAAACAACGCTGGGATAATTGTCGATTTACTTCGTCTCTCATCAATGGGTGGCCTGTTCTCATCATCATAATTAGGAGCCACTTTTATCCACCGTTATTTGTCCTCATGCCATCGCCATCCGTGGGAGTCCCATGATGCTACGTGATCCACGTCACTAGTGCACATGAGCTAATCTCATCTCTCCATCTGCTCAGGAGTCAATATCTTGCTTCATGTTCACTCCTTTGGCTGTTATTCCGTTCGGTCTTGCCCGTTAATCGTCAACTTTTCCAGCGATGCACCCTGCTGAAGTCCACTGATTTTTCCCTTAACAATGCGATGTCTCTCATTTATATTTTACTCTCCGATCCATGTGTTCTTCTTTCCGTTTCTCAATGTGATGCCCGGCATACACCTCTTCATGGATCTTTGTTTACGTTTCGTCAGTGTCCGTGATTCCAATCCGCATGCTACAGCGGTGAACACAGACGGGTTGAAAATCTTCAGATTCACACACAACGGTATATAGTTTTCATTATCAAATGCAGTTTCCTAAAAGCACTGCAAACTTATCTCACTTCGCCATTTTGATTCATAAAAAAAATTCAATCCTGATCTGCCATGAATAATTATCCGGTATATATAGAGTACATAGTGTTTTTTTGAAGCCGAGTTCCTCAAAGAGATGCATTCTTTTTGTTCAGCGAACTTGCATACGACTTTGTTTTCGCTCGTATCTATCTTTTAACCCAACTTTGCAGTCTTCTTTGAATTTAATTTACATTAATCGCTATGATGACTATGCCATCATCACATCCGAGATGATTAATACTATCCATATTAATAATGACTCCAATCTAATTTTAAGAAAATATCTTCTAACATCGATTCACATGATTGGCTACGTACGATGCCAAATAAGTTTAACATACATACATGCATCATTGTGAATAGCTTACTGATGAGAGCGTATCTTGCCAAATCGCTCTCCGCGGTGCTAATGTTGAGAAAAAACCGCCACTTTTTGCAAATTTTCTTGCTGTGGTTATCACACATGATGGTGATTGCTTGTGTTGCAGTCGAAACGTCGTGATAATTGTATTGTTTTATATTGTTATTATTTTATTGTTTCCCTTCTACGTGACTTTGCCGAAAGAACCAAGAATATGAATCCCTGCAGTCACGAAAGCTTTAAATCAAAATTGTCTTTTTTGTTTTTATAAAATCATCTTTACTTAGTTCTCCGATTTACACCGACACCGCTCTAAGGATCCTAAGAATCACATCAAAGTAGGCTTTATATCTGTGCTAATTTTGTGTTTAAATATAGTTTGTGAAATTAAGTCTGTTTTTAATTTAATGGCTTAATTTGTTCGAACGAATTAGCAGCAGTATTGTTCATTAGCATTAAAATAAGATTGGCCCCAGCTTATTTATGAGTTATCGCAAGAATAACGCAGTAATTTCACAGTCACTGGACAAATGAAATAAAATGCAGCTGCCGTTTAGCATCCAGCTCTGCAACCACGCATTAATTAGGCTGATGGGATTCACCATTTCACAATGCGGGAGAACAGCATGAATTACAGAAGAATGGCACGAAAATGACAATAAAGCACATAATGCGCCTCAATAATAAGCAAAGTTCATATCTGAGACTTAAGTCGAGATGCTATACCACAGGCTCTGAAAAAATATATTTGTCTTCTTTGGTTCTTTCGGTAAAGTCACGTAGAATGAGAATAAAATAATAAATTGATAAAATAAAATAACGCGATAATATTCTCACGACGTTTTGGCCACAACACAAGCGGCCTTCATCAGGTGAAGGGGACGAGACTGTCTGGAGGACAGCGCTGGAGTGAAAAAGCCACGCTCAGATCGCGACCTTTAAGCTGTGCGAGAAGAAACAAAGCGCCTTGACAAAGGAATTAGCATATAATTTAGCATTGAAATGGCTGAGTGATTAGCTTGTCACTGGTCACAGAAATGGCTGTTAAAGTTAAAGCATACACATCCGCAGAAGCACCCCTTGACAAAGGAATTAGCATAGAATTTAGCATTGAAATAGCTAAGTTAAAGCATACACATCCACAGAGGCACCCCTTGACAAAGGAATTAGCATAGAATTTAGCATTGAAATAGCTGAGTGATTAGCTTGTAACTGGTCACAGAAATAGGTATGTTAAAGTCAGAGCATACATATTCACCGAGGCACCTAGTACAAATCAAACAGGAGAATTTAGCATTGAAATAACTAGGCGAATTTAGCATTGAAATAAGTGAGTGATTAGCTTGTGACTGGTCACAGAAATGGCTAAGTTGAAGTCAAGCCCTACACATCTGAGCTATTCACAGTAAATGGGTATACACTACAATATATAATGAATACTATATAGTGAACCAATAAAAAAACTAAAATATAAATTACCTCAATGTTATCAATAAACTCTATATATTCTCCAATCAGCTAAGCTACCAATAATAAGTCGTTATATATCACAATGCTATATTGCGAAAAAAATGGGTGGATTCTTACCCTCAACTTCAGCAACACGGATAGCTACGGGCCCCGTTCAGACGGACGAGTTCATCCATGGTCGGAACAGAGGAGGGGGAGAGAGACAGCTGCGAGGCGCTGTTACCATACCATTAACCATGGTGTGAGAGGTATTAAGAGTCAATGCCAGCGAAAGAGCTGCGGTCCGAAGGTCATCGTAAAATACAATTAATTAAGAATGGAAATGGTTTAAAACATCTTTCCAATGTTCTTAGTTTTTTCGGTAAAGTCACGTTGAAGGGAAGCAACAAAATAATAAAATATATATAAAACAATAAAAAATTCTCACGACGTTTCGACCATAACTCAAACGGTCGTCTTCAGGTGTGTTGGTTTGCATAAATGTATTTTTAAACGGCACATTTATTTATTTATAAAAAATAAAAAAAATAAAAACGTTAGCACCACGTGCAACGATTTGGCAGTTTATTTAGGACTAGTCCATCATATTCTGAAAAGAGGAGGGGGGAGACGAATTTTTTTTTAATAATGTATGCTGTCTGAAAGCCACTGTAAGCGTGAACAATCAATTAAGACCTGAAATGGTTTATCAAATCTTTCCAATGATTGCTAAGATAGAATCCATCTTCTCGGTTGAAATTGTCTCTGTGCTTGTATATGTGGATAGCCTCATGAACGAATCTCTCATGGAAGCCAGATGGCTTATAAAGAACCTCTGTCTTGGAAAAGTCAATGGCATGTGAGCCTACTGAATTAGAACAATGATCTGCCACGGCCGAGGTGTTGGTCCTACCGTGTTTAAGGTCTGCTTTGTGTTCACGAATGCGGTCCGAGACATGGCGTTTGGTTTCTCCAATGTAACTACTACCACAGAGGCAACTTAGTTTGTAGACACCAGGGTATTGTATGTCCGGAATCACATCTTTTACAGATGGAACCAGATCACGGATTTTATGTAATGTGTTGAAACGGACCTGGATCTTGTGTTTATTCAAGATTTTGGAGATCTTTTTTGTGATCCCCGCAATGTAGGGTAAAGTGATGGTTTTGAAAGGCTCCTCAAGAGGGTTCTTCTTCATGGTTTGAGTGATAGCTTTGTGGATTGTATAGTCGGAGTAACCATTAGCCCTAAGAGCTTGGTGTACGTGCTTGAGTTCACTGCTTATGTGTTCCTGGTCGGATATGCATTGGGCTCTATGATACAGAGTCTTGATGAGAGAATTCTTCTGTGATGGATGGTGGTGGGAATCCGGTTTCAGATAAGCATCCATATGGGTAGCTTTCCTGTAGACAGAGTGGCTCATTGAACCATCAGGTCTCTTTTTAATTAGGACATCCAAAAAAGGTATCTTGCCATCTATTTCGACTTCCATGGTAAATCTGATGGCTGGGTGTATGGAATTGATGTGGTCGAAGAATTGGTCTAGAGCAGGCCGGCCATGTGGCCAGATGACAAAAGTGTCATCCACGTACCTCTTCCATAAGGTTGGGCGCAGAGTGGCAGTCTGGATGGCGTCAGTCTCAAATTTCTCCATGAAAATGTTAGCTATAACTGGAGAAAGGGGGGAGCCCATTGGGGTGTCCTCAGTTTGTTTGTAGAAAGTTCCATTCCAAGTGAAGTATGTATTGGTTAAACAGTGTCTCACCAGGGGGGGTACCTCAGTGTTTAGTCCTTGATGAACCAAGTCTTCAATGATTGCAATGGTGTCAGGTACAGGAACCTTGGTGAATAAGGAAACTACATCAAAACTGACAAGCAGGTCGTCTGGGGACAGGGAAATACCCTTGATTGTCGATACCAGGTGAGTAGAATTTTGTACCGCAGAGGTGGTCTTTCCAGTGAAAGGACGCAGGATTTCAGACAAAAAACGAGCTAGTTTGTAGGTGGGGGAGCCGATAGTAGAGACTATGGGACGAAGGGGTGTATCTACTTTATGTATTTTTGGTAAGCCGTATAATCTTGGTGGCCTGGCAGCAGAAGGTTTCAACGAAAACTGTTTAGATTGATCAATTAATGCGGTTGAATCAGAAATTATTTTGTTGGTTTGTGTGACGAGGCTGTTGGTGGGATCTCTTTTTATTTTTGTATAACTACCATCGTCGAGTAATTCTTTAATTTTGTTGTTGTATTCTATTTTATCCATGATGACAGTAGCATTGCCTTTGTCAGCTGAGAGGACTACAATATCATTCCTCTTTTTAATTTATATAATTCAAAACGCTCATCTTTGCTGAGGTTGCTAGCTGGCATCTTAGCGTTTTTGAGGGTTGCAGCGATTTCAGATCTTGCTACGTCTGCAGCGATGTGACCCAGGCCCCTGAGTGCAACGTCTACTTGGGCAATTATATCATTAACTGGTATGTGTTTAGGTGTGACTGCAAAGTTTAGACCTTTAGCTAAAACGGATTTCAGACCATCGGAAATAGAACTGTTACTGCGATTAATTACGACTTTGTTAACATCTAACTTTTTGGTGTGTGGGTCCGGTCTTTTGTTGAAGAGGAGGTTAAATTTGGAAATCAGGTTTGGTCAACATAGTATCATAGTATCATAGAGCCCAATGCATATCCGACCAGGAACACATAAGCAGTGAACTCAAGCACGTACACCAAGCTCTTAGGGCTAATGGTTACTCTGACTATACATTCCGCAAAGCTATCACTCAAACCATGAAGAAGAACCCTCTTGAGAAGCCTTTCAAAACCATCACTTTACCCTACATTGCGGGGATCACAAAAAAGATCTCCAAAATCTTGAATAAACACAAGATCCAGGTCCGTTTCAACACATAAAATCCGTGATCTGGTTCCATCTGTAAAAGATGTGATTCCGGACATACAATACCCTGGTGTCTACAAACTAAGTTGCCTCTGTGGTAGTAGTTACATTGGAGAAACCAAACGCCATGTCTCGGACCGCATTCGTGAACACAAAGCAGACCTTAAACACGGTAGGACCAACACCTCGGCCGTGGCAGATCATTGTTCTAATTCAGTAGGCTCACATGCCATTGACTTTTCCAAGACAGAGGTTATTTGTAAGCCATCTGGCTTCCATGAGAGATTCGTTCATGAGGCTATCCACATATACAAGCACAGAGACAATTTCAACCAAGAAGATGGATTCTATCTTAGCAATCATTGGAAAGATTTGATAAACCATTTCAGGTCTTAATTGATTGTTCACGCTTACAGTGGCTTTCAGACAGCATACAT